>NC_133897.1:75361822-77761822 GCF_964199755.1 Larus michahellis | reverse complement strand
AATTCTGGTTGGATCAGATCACCCGCCGTGGATTGTTACCAAGACCTGCCCAGAAATGATATAGTTTTGGAAAGGGTTTTTTAGAAGTCTCTCGGGTCATTCCTTCTTATCTCTCATCACTTCTGGTACAGGACTATAGCTACAACCCGAGAGACATGGATTGTTACCAAGACCTGCCCAGAAATGATATAGTTTTGGAAAGGGTTTTTTAGAAGTCTCTCAGGTCATTCCTTATCTCTCATCACATCTAGTACAGGACTATAGCTACAACCTGAGAGCACGTGTTAATATAGTACATTGCACTTGGCATATAATTTACATACTCTTTTTGCAACAGGCAATAGGATGTTGTTATGTTTGATTGTGCCTTGAGTCAATCTCAGCAAGATATTACATTTCAATCTTAGATTTATTCTCAAAGTTGTTCTGCTTGGGTAGTTCTCATGCCCCATAATTTACCTTCATTTTAATCTGTTTTCAGGGATTAAACCTCAAATGTCCTTGCTGTACTCAAAGAGAATTAAACATACCGGAAATGCTAAAGCCTGTAATATTATCATCTTCTTTTCTGCCATGTTTATGGTCATTCCCTATCCTGTGATACATGGTGGGGTCATTCCCCTGAAAGCCAAAATGGGACAGTATAGAAGGAAACAGGTTCTCTTAAACTATCACTATGCTTTAAATGACACACATATCTTACGGTCATTGACTGTTAGTAACAATGTAGTCATATAAGTGGCAAGAAGTCCTGGTTTTGGACTATGTTAACTCTTCTGGGGACATCTGGACTAATAAATGAAGTAAGACCTTTCCTTGACATCTGTTCTTCCCAAAAAAGAGAGATCAAATTATTCAAATTACTCCTTCCAGACCCATGCTATGCTGACCTCTCCCTTTGCTGCTCCAGTCCCCTCAGAAGTAAAGGGACCAAAAAACTTGGCTGCAAGATCTTCTGCTATGTAGAATACATCAGTCTTAAAGCTGATACCTGACAAAGGGTCAGAACTCGAGAACTTCAATAATATACTGTAGTTCAAAATTCAATAGTCCGTATACCACATAACAGCACAAAAATGTGGTCAAAAAGAAGATAGGGAAGAACAGTACCTACTGCATGCTCCATGTTGTCATTTTCATTAAGATCATGAGAATTTATTATTTGTCTTACTGTAGGTTTAGATATTCTAGGAAAAAAAATAATAAAAACATCAGGGTCTAAAGAAAGAAAGAAAATAAAGTTCTATTTTGGTGTGCCTACTTAAACATAAACAAAATCCCTGATTAGGCGTGCTCTTTCCTCATCTTTCTGACATCACTGGATTTTGGTTTATGTGCTTTTTAAATCACGCCTGAAGAAACACTTTCCTAACTGGGGTCTAAATAGTTCAGAAGGCAAAACGGAGGGCTAAAACACGAGACGATCATCAGCATTTTGCAGTTAAGGAAACAAGAAAAAATGAGAGAACAGCAAGGCTGAAGGTGCTCTGGAGCCCCAAAGCCCTCCACTGTGGTGTGCCCCCTACAAATACAACAGTATTTTTAGATCACGGGAATAGGGGAGCTTTTCTTCACCCCAAGTACTGAGTCTAGTCAGTTTATTTGTCCTTCTTTGCTTAGTCAGCCATAAATGCTGGAGTGGAAGATGGCAGGTTGGACCAGATTATCCTTGAGGTCCCTTCCAACCTGGTATTCTATGATCTGACTCACTTCCACAGTAATTGCTTGTGATTTCATAAAAGCGTCATTATGTTATTGATTCAGACAGAAGAAAATTGAAATAGATAAATAATAGTTAACAATTACACATATACCAACTATAATCATGCTATGTACTTGTAAAACCCTTCATTCAAGAAATCATACCACATCTGATTAAATATGATAGAAGATACATGGAAAGCATATGTAGTAATGTATTTTATCAGTGACAAGTGTTCCCACTCGCTAAGTAGTATAACACGGACAGACACTCTAAAAGGTTAATTCAGTATAAAACAGCAAGCTAGGATCGAGGAGATCCGCCTCCAATTCTCTCAAGCAATAGAATTTTCTCCTGGAACTTTTAACGAGTCACTTCTAATCAGCATTATCTGTGAAATTATTTTCTCTAGTTAAAGAAATTTCAGTATTTCAGTAACTTTCCTTAGTTTGTGTCAGTGCCATAGGCTCCTCACTGGGTTAGCAGAGACCAATCCTGAATGCCTTGATACAGATCAAGAATTCAAATGTGATCTTCTAAACTTCAGGACATTTTGTGGGGGTGCAAATGACTTTGCCTTTGATAATTCTCTTTCATAATCAAAATTCTCATCCCAGTAACAGAATTCCGCTTATAACATTTCAGAAGTATGGGTAGTCAGAAATCACTCTTCAATTAAATTCCTCCAGAGGCAGGCAACATTTCTCGTAGTGTCTTTAAAACCCACAACACCATGAAGCATGTATTTAGCTTTGCCAAGGCAAAATGCCCCAGAAAACGGCATATTCAGGAACCCACGAATACAGTTCCCTTCAAGTGCCTGCAGAACAGAGCCCAGCTTAGTACATTATGGTCCTTTCTTGCACACATACAGCAGTTCATTAACCTCTAGGTCGTCCTGATCAAAATCCTTGTGAGACCAATCCAGACTGCAGGCTGGACCAAGTAAAAGAAGAAAGTCTTGGGTTTGTAAAAAATAACTAAATAAATAAATGGTGGTTTCACCTTTCTGGTTGCGTAGCATGGCCCCACAAGCAATTGCTCTGGCTTCTGCTTTGAAGAGGAGGGCAGCAGAAACAAACCACACTCAATTTCAAATTGGGCCGGTCCTGTATTCTAGTTTCATTTTAGTCAGCAGCAAATCTCACATTTACTTTATCAGATCTTAAGTTTATACATGTTTGCTTCTATTTGTCACTTCAAAAGCTCAGTTTGTCATAACTGGTTCCTACTCTGAGTTTCCCCTCGAGCACTTCAAATGCTCTCTGTCTAGACACTACTTCTATATATCAGGACAAAATTATTTTCTCAGTTGTTCTCAGCTCTGGGCAGTAACTCCCTCCTGTGTGGTCAATGCTACAAAGACCTTCCCCTTCAAAAACTGTAAGGAGGATAAAAGCAGTATTTTTCTCACATAGAAGTAGCCCTCCCCTCCCTTTGTAGACCCAAAGAAAAATGTTTAAAAATGAGTTTTCATTGAAACTCTTCCCACTTTCATTTGCCTATGTTTTCATTTTGAGATGCATTACAAAAAGGAGCAGAAAAACAAGTTTTTGTGTTTGTTTGGTTGTTTTTTCTCCTCAATTACATATCCAAAATGTTTTCCAGGAAAAAAACATAAAAAGTAATAGAAAGCAATGCCAGCTACTCCTCTCGCCACCAGGAATTAAAAAAAAAATAAAAGAAAAGAGGAAATTATGGTGTCCCTACACACATATATACATTGACTCTTTTATCTTCTCCATTAGAAATCTAGGACATTTAAGAGCATTTTACTACCCTATTCATTTCCCTTCATGATTTTATTCATGTTTGCAGAAAATGAGGTCTATTTTCTGTCGGCACTCCATAACAGCACGAGCATTTTAAGAGCTCGTTTGGCAGAACACCTTATCGGAAGTTGCTCCTGTTCAGGGGAGTCAGACAAGGCATTCCCAGGCACGGCCCAACCCTGCTCTGTAAGCAGGTCCATAAAGAATGAGAGATTCAACTTTTCTCATTACTTCTTTCTTCATAATATTATCTGAAGGGTTGAAATTTCAAGGGTTGGTATGTGTTCAGCCAAGACTAGTGAGTGATTTCTGCCTTCAGCAGCAAGGAGGTAACTCCACCCTCGCCGAGCGTGATAGTTACCGACATCAGAAAGGAGCCTGGAACACCTTCAAAGTCAGGCTCAGCCTTTACTTCAGAGATGCAAATCCAGAGCAATGCCATGTATCCCTGGAATTGCATTAACATCCCATGTTGGATGGACTTGGTCCATGCACATCAATAAAACTATTCTCAAGCTGAATCTTGTTTACTGAGGACAACAGAGGTATTTGGGTACACCAGCACGGAACCAGCCTGGGCACACTGAAACATAATGGATGCCTCTGTGAAGAGGAGAGGAAAAGGGAATCCTTTGCACGTACACAAACCAGATTTTTATCACTTGAAAAGGGTTCTTTTAAGGACACTCCACAAGGACAGGTTCGGGTGTTTTTTTGATGGCTGCTATGTCACTTCCTTCTTGCCTAGCAAAAGATAAATTGATGCTTTTTGACAAACTCATACTCACAACTCAGATAATTCCTAGCCATCCATCACATACCATACAATTTAAAACAGCATAAAAATAAAATAATGTGGAAAGTTTGGAGTTTTTAATAACAACCTTTTACAATTTCAGCTCGAACTTGCTGCCACCAAAGACAGTTGGTGCTCTGGGGCTTGCAACAGTGGCAGACTTAGCTTTCAGCTCTGGACACTTGATCCAAAAAGAGCTTATTTTCAGGTCAGTTCTTCTGAAAGTCTAAGTCTAATGGTAGAGGACACTACCACTATACCATCACGTAAAGACCATTTGCAGTATAAGCTATTTTTTAATAGGAAATTCTGGACAAAATGTGCACTGGGCTTGCTGGTGTATATATTTGTGAGTCAGAACAAGGAAGAAAGATCTCCTTGTACTGCTGGATATTGGCCTACTGCTTTTGGGGAGTTCTGCAAAGCGCAGAACTGCAAACCCCATCAACTGCAAAGCTGGACTTGGAGAACTTAGTAATGCAAGGGGGTATCAGATCTTACAATGTAGGAAAAAGGAGAGTCCTAGAACACAAGACGTGGAAGGTTAACACAAGCCGATGAAGGGGCATTTTTGGTATGTGAACATTCACCTACACTTTTATTGCAAACACAAATATAAGATACAAGAGGAAGACCATAGAAATGCCTTCTTTGAAAACTTTACTAACAGCACAGCATTTATTCTAATACACTCAGCATGTCCTCTTGAGATCTATTGTCCTTGTGCATTAAGTTCTTATTGCTGCTTTAAAACCGAAAGGGTCTCCATGAAGGCCCTGGATACCTTAAGTAATGGAGATGGACGAAGAGCTACTGATGCAGAAGGGCCCACAGAAATGGTCTTCTCATGTTCAAGCTGATGTTCTTGGGCACGCTGTAACTTCCATCACTGCTGAATGCCATCAGTCCTAACACTGTAAGACAAGTTGAAAACATCTATGGGCAGAAACCTATTGATCTGAATTGGAATGGCTTTAAGGTCCCCCCCCAACAAGACGGGGAGATAAAGAATGGCTAGTACCTCGTTGGCAGCCTGGGCCACATCTGCAGCTGTGCAGATCACACAAAGTCAGGCATTAATACTCCAAACTGCCTCTGCTCCCTCCTTCACCTTAGCTCTGCTTGTCTCCTGGCATGCTTTAAAAGGTGACACCCAGAAAGGCCAAACGGCATAGGGGAGAACTGGGTAGTTTGGGACACATCAGAAACCCCTGGCAGGATGGAGCAGGGAAGGGAGGAAAGGAGCAGTGAGAGACACACACGCTCCCCCACAGTGAGAGCAGAGAGGAGGCTGCTGTACAGCTCCTGCCAGGCACCTGCGGGACACGCACTCTGAAAAGGAGGATGGTAAGACACACGGAAAGTTTGTAGTCACAAAAAGTACTGCAATGCAAAAATCCTCCCAACTGCCATGAAATACAGCCTATGGGAGCAACAAAGCGTGTAACCTTGTAGTTCACATGCAAAACCAAGTTATGCCGGTTCTTAGTAGGTGACCTCTTAGATGTGTGTACGCATGCATAACAAGATGAGACAGTTGTGTGCAAAAGAAGAGCCAGCACCAGTGATCAGATATAAAACGACAAGCCTTTTTGAAATAATGCGTTTATTTCAGATAAGGTTTAGATTAACAGGCTTTTAGGGTAAGCTCCTGCAGTCCATCTAATCTCACAAAGGCCACAGAACTGTAGAGCTGGAAACCAAGGATTAAATCTGAATATGTTTCTAGATCAGTTTTCACATAAACTTTCAGAAAACTCTTCCGAGGTGGCAACAGCTGTGTCCAGGGCTGTGTCAAGGCTCCTCTCAGGTCAGGCTCCAACTCCAAGAGGAGGTGGGCCAATTTCTTAGAGTTTCAGATCCTACCTAGAACCACCATCTGCATCTGGGAATTGACATCTGGAAAATACATGCATATATGCAACAGGGGAGAAGTATAATGTGCAACTTGAATTTCTCTCCAGGGGAAAACAAAATAGCAGGAGGCAAGAACAATAAGAGATTCCATATAAAATAGGGAGGAGGTGGTTGCAATAAATGTATCAGCCCATGAACAGCACTTCCCAGTTTGGAGGGAACATAAGTGCAGTCATGAGCAAGATTCGAGGCATGACAGAAAAAGTCAGAGAGGTCAACTGCCAAGAAGAAAAACACCAGATGCTAAGCGCCAGCTCATGAAATCATGTGAGTTTTGCCACTGATTTCAGTGCAGCCAAGCCTTTGCTGCAGGTTTCTTTAAGGCAAGCTATGGTAATTTCCTTGACCTGCAAAGGAAAGCATGGAATTTCCTCTCTTTCCCTCCCTTGAGACATTTTCAAGTTTACTGAATAAAGTATAATGTGCAAAATATGCACATACTTTGCATATGCCAGGGTAAATCACAGCCTTTGTGTAACTTCCCCTGCATCTGCTGGAACAGTATTCGCACCAGGGTTAACTTTGGCTTGGTAACTTCAGTGGATGTCTTGGTCATGTTGGCAGTCCCTCATAGAGTTTGTTCCTGCTGCAATGTATTATCTAGAAATCTCAGGTGTCTGTTAAAGATTGATTTCCAAACATCTCTTATGTCAAATTCATTATGCTGCACCACAGTCCAGGACAGAAGACGAAAGCAGAACATCTAATTAGAATGACTAAATGCTACAGAATATGGCACTGACATTAATCTCTCCCAAACCCATAACAAATTTACATTTAGATGATGTGGAAGTTCTCAAAACAGAACCCAATGGTGCTACAAAAACAACCACGCCCATTTTAAGCCTCAACTCCATGCATCTATAATATGCAGCTCTGTTTCTGTGACTGCAGACTAAAGGAATCTTGTGGAAAAGGAAGCAGCATCCACCGGTATAGTCCCACTGCCCTTCTGAAACCCTCTTTGGTGCTGTGCCTCTTCAGCCACAGCAGGTAACCCATTTCTCTTCTGAGCTCTCTTTTGAGAAAGTCACCCACTATGTTCTACCTTCATATAGAATCATAAAATCATAGAATGCTTTAGGTTGGAAGGGACCTTAAAGACCATCTAGTTCCAACCCCCCTGCCATGGGCAGGGACACCTCCCACTAGACCAGGCTGCTCAAAGCCCCATCCAGCCTGGCCTTGAACACTTCCAGGGATGGGGCATCCACAACTTCCTTGAGCAACCTGTTCCAGTGTCTCATCACCCTCACAGTAAAGAATTTCTTCCTGATACCTAATCAAAATCTCCCCTCTTTCTGCTTAAAACGTTACCCTTCTCCTATCACTACGCTCCCTCATAAAGTGTCCCTCCTCATCTTTTCTGTAGGCCCCCTTTACATACTGAAAGGCCACAATAAGGTCTCCCTGGAGCCTTCTCTTCTCCCTGGAGCCTTCTCTTCTCCAGGCTGAACAACCCCAACTCTCTCAGCCTGTCTTCATAGCAGAGGTGCTCCAGCCCTCTGATCATCTTCGTGGCCCTCCTCTGGACCCGTTCCAACAGGTCCATGTCCTTCCTGTGCTGAGGACTCCAAAGCTGGACACAATACTCCAGGTGGGGTCTCATCAGAGTGGAGTGGAGGGGCAGAACTCAAAAGGGTTGCCTTTCAAGACAACCTGCGAAGTCCACAAGAAGCCTTCCCGCTGTCTCTGGGCTCAATTCCACTTTGGTCCTCCATGGTCTAAAATGGCCCTCCCCAAGCAATGTAATCTCTTTAATAAACCTCCATTTCCTGCATAGCTCCCCTGGAGCTTTCCTGCATTGAGGTAGAAAAGGAAAGAGAAACTTCCATGTTTCTCTTGAGATCCTAGTTTGGAGCCTCTGAAACAGCACCAGTGACTGCACCAGCATTTGTCTTTGTTGTACTAGCTTTTCCTCTTTGCAGGTTTTACACCACTGCAGGCTTCTTTCCCTTCCCCTCCTCGTCTGGCTTGCAGCCAGCCTTCTTGTATAATTTCACTGTTTATCACCCCTTGGGTCAAGGGCTGCAACATGCTTCTCCAGCAAGTTCTGCAGAGAAAGCCAAAAGAAACATATAGTGGACAGTCTTGCAACCAGCAGCCTTTGGCATATGCCCTCTGTCATGAGCCTCTGATCGGGCAGTCAAGATTATACCCTTCTCAAATCCTTTGCTTTGGGCTTGCTGAGGTGGTTCCTGTCTTGTGGACTCCTCCATGAGAACCAGATACCAGCCTGTCGACATCCTCATGATTCATTTATAAGCGCATTCAGATCAATACAGTTAACATTCAGGTAGTATGAACTTGCGTAAAGAAGTTTATGCAACATTCAGATTTTTGGTGAAACAAAACTGAGAAACAGATACCTGAGAATTAAACTCTGGAGAGACCTTAATTTTATTATTTGTTCCTTCCTTGCGTTCTTCTCTGCTTTCTCTCATGTTCTGCATGGTTTCAAAGCTCTTTCTTCTTTCATGGAAATATTCTCACCCTTGACTCCTGCCCTCCGGCCTCATGAGTTTTTCTGTTTTGCAGAGCCAGTGTGGGCCAGGGGAGGCAGGCGCTTCCGCTGGCAAAGGGCCACTGTATTTTCAGTAATGACACAGCCCAAAATGAACCCCACAAGGTAGAGGCTGGCAGTGATGCGTTTCGTAGTCACGGCACTGTACAGCCACGCTGTTTTTTGAACTGTCCTCTCCATAGTGTATGATCTGCACGGGGGAAAAGTGAGGTGTCACAGCCCCCAATTTTTATTGTTTCTCCCCTTTTAGCATCTTTAACTTCTGAGGACACTTTGCCTTCCGCTCCAGATTCAAGCCCCAAATCCCACGCTTTTTTCACAGGAAAATCAACAACTATTCCTTGCTCCTGAATAGCTTGCAAGACTCTGAACATTGCTTTTCCAACACAGACCGAACAATATTTCCACAAGGGAGGAAAATAGTGGTCTGTATTAATACTTTGATTAATACTTAAGGATACCAAGCAACAAATAGCATCCAAAATTTTTCTAGGCAGAAATGAAATCTAAAAGAAATCTGTCATTCTGCCACCCACAGCTTCATAACCCAGGCACACGAGCAATGGCACAGAACTAGAAAGAGTTCCCACGGCCGCTACTGTGATATGAATTGTTGTCTCTTTCACAAAACACAGGATTAACTGCAGCCTGCGTCTTCTCAGAAGACCTGTGAATTGCTTGTTTGCACTGCAGCAAGGGAGAGTAAGGGCTATGTTTGGGACCGTTGCCTTGACCAAACCTTTAATGTGCTGATTTTTTACTTCTTTAGTTAATTTGTTTGTTTGTTCAAAAACACTAATCTATAAGGAAAGGAGTTTGCTGGCTACCATTATATTATTTAGAGCACTGTCTACGGAGCATCTTACAATGTTGATAAATATGATGCTAGAGTAGCAGCAGCAATCCTGTAATTCAAAGAGTCATAAGGGACAACTATAATGAAAACTGGCAGCACAGACCCCTGGATTAGCTAGGATGAATTTCTTCAGCTTATAAGGGCTTTGGAAGACACTGCAGAAAGAATTCTGACATGTACTTTGTTTTAATTTCTCTACACATTGCCCAGAACTCAACTAAACCACTGCTAACAGCTGCTGGAAAACCCATGTAATGCAAAATTTCTTTTTAACCTGATCACTACAAACCTCCTCTGTGATTTTTTTGGTGCTTCCTGTGTCTCTCATCTGGACTTCATATAAGTTTCAAAGAATCCCAAACCTCACTTGAGGCTTGCAGGTGAGCAGAAAACATCATGTCCATGCTACTCGTCTTTGGGAAACAGCAGTCAAGTTAAGAAAAATATCTTCTGTTCTTAAATATTTTTCTCTGCCTGCTGTTTTCAATTGACAGCAGTAACTCATTGTCAAGTAATTAGTCTAGAAGGTTCATCAGGATGCAGCACTCACACCATAATTCTTAGGGGGAAAAAAAGAAGAACAAAAGAAATCAGAAAAGACCATCTCCAGTGAGTATTTTTGCTATGCAGTCAACAGCAGGGAGTCAAAGTGTCTGCTTCTTACCTGGAGGCTGTAATAATTGTATCGTGTGATCTTATTGGCATCTGCCAGCTTGATGAAATAATAACCCAGAGCGGCTTCTGCACCCCTCCATGTGCAAAACAAGAGCCGCCACGCAAGCTCTTGTTTTGATTCATGTGGAAGAGGGTTAGTGCCAGGCCCCATCCTCTGCACCGACCGCAAAGCAAAGGGAAAACAACGAGGTCTGAATGCATCACTCGCTAAAGACTGCCAGGGTTTCCTTTCACTTGAGGTTGCAGTGCTCCAAGTTAAGAAGTTTTATTGCTATCATGTCAACATGGGAAGCCTTTGGTCTGTGAAATCATTCATCCTCCCAGCAGTTCCCCTCCTGGATTTATGTCCTTCAGCCAAGCCAATCTTCCGAGTATTTCACAATGCTGCAATTATCACCATCTCTTAGCATCAAAGCAAGCACACGGTGAGGAAGCTTGCGTAGGTAACCACAGGAATGGCTCAGGAGAGGTGGGAGAGCCAAGTTTGGTGAGCAGTGCTGAGTGACATTACCTCCTGGAGGGGTTCAGCTGCCTTCCCAGCCTGTAGTAAACACATCTTCCCCTCTGGCAGAAAGGAGGAGCCATCAATAAGTGTTACCTACTCCTGCTGCTATTTGTGAGCCTAATACAAACTTTGAGGTAGTTTCATAATTTACACAGAGAACTTTATTAACTTCTAGTGGATCCAATTACAGGAGGGAGGGCTGGGCACAAAAGCAGAGGAAAGCATGACAGCTTCAATTTTTAAAGGTAATTAGGTAATATTTCCATGGCATTAAGGGCCCTAAATGTCATTTTCAAGAGTAACTTAGGCCTGTGGAGCAAAGTCTCAGTGATATGCAAGGGGATTTCTGTTGAGTCACAGCCTGAGGTGAACTCCAGGCATCCACACCACATAGGCCATGCAAAAAGTGGAAGGACACCCAATAACCTGTAAAATCCGAGCCTGGGCCCCCCATTCATTGACAGCACTATTAAACTTAGCAATCTACATTTTATTTATTTTCTAAGGGATGCACCTCTTTACTCTTCCATAGCAGAGGGAGCAAAGCACTGATTAAGTGATAAACATGCTAGAGGGTGCAGATACACTGTTGCTAATTATCTGGTGATCTACCAGATCCAATTTGTTTCAAAACACAAAGGCAGAGTGGTCTTTTCAAATAGCGAGCTAACTAGTAATAATACAAACTAGCTACTTTGGAGCTACAACTATTTGGAAAGGAAATTTGATTTATCTTTATATATCATTTAAATATTTGAAATACCCCTGTTGTCTCCAAAGACCCCTTCAAGAGCATTCCTTTATGTGTCTGGATCAAAGGAAAAAAGGGGCACATGAGAAATAACAATCACTCAGGTGATCAGATTGTTCAACAGAACGTGAAGTCTGGAACAGAACATGAAGTAACATCAGGAGAGCTCTGCGGCATAAAGAAAGAACAAGTCTATTAAGAAAATGGTTGTAGGAAAAAAGAAATACTCCAAGGAACATCAACATATGGCCAAAGTATGTGATTTGTAGGAAAAGAATCTCAAAACTGTTTTGAGAAAGCATCTCTCTGAAAAGCTGAGACTGCAGAAAACTTGCTACCTCTGTGGAGGTATTTGGCCCTGATTTTCAGGGGCACTGCTTTCAGGAGAGTCACAATTTCATGACTTTTCTACTGTGGATGATACAGCTAGGCTTTTGTATAAAGGCCCAGGTCCTTTTCACGGCATCCTGTTACTTTAAGCACATGTCCAAAATCGCGATTAAAGGCCATTTGAGGCAATGATGCAGACCCTGGTAATGGCAGCGACACGAGGAAGAGGTACCATATGCCTTAGAAAGGAATAATTTTATCAGGAAATAGACAGCAAAAGCCAAACAATACCCATAAAATCAGAGACTGCCAGAATATAATTTATTTCCCTGGGAAAGGAACTTTTCATGAATGCTTAGAAGGTTCCATGTATTTTTGCAGCCCCACAACCGCTGTTTTCCATGTGGCACATGGGCCAGACCAAAATAATCAGTCACCTCTGCTCTGGTCCTGAACAAATCCTGGAAAAGTTAATCTGGGTGTGGACTTTCCCACATAAACCCTTCACCCGCAGTTTGCTTCATTTGCAGACCCCACGCATTTCTCGGGGTCAGATAAGACTGCCCCGCAACTTAGATCCAACTCCAAACGTGTCAGTAACTTGAATCAAATGCTTTTTCTCTAAACGGTGGTCTTCTGGCTAGAGGCTGAAGGGGACCAGTGACTGTGTGGACCAGTGCATGCAGGGGAATGTCAGATCCACGGTGGGAATTGTGAGCAACCTGCTGCTGGGCAAGAAGGGACAGAGATAACCTAGGATGCCTCTGCCCATGTGGAGGTTATTTCTGCAGCTGGCAAAAAGGTTCTGGGAAAGCTTCAGAATGACAAAGATGCCAGATTCCTTCTTTGCAGAGAGCATCAGTCTACCACCACCATCTTGTGAAGAAAACTACTTACGCAGCTGCCAAGCACCTGATAAAAGGTCAGTATTATTATAATAATCAAGGCTGCACTGGGGACACGAGTTTTGTAGGTTCAGAAGGCCTACAGTGTAGTTTTTATAGGAAGCACTGAATATTTTGGTGCCCGGAAGTTGTACTGAGCCAAGGAAAGTATGTGGGAGTCAGGAGCTTCACTGAAATTTCCAGCTCATTGCCTTTCAGATCCCTCTTTTGTAAACTGTGGATGAAGTTTCTCTAATTCACGGAAGTGTTTTGAGAACAAGCTGATGTCTATGAAATACTTTGAAAGTATTTCATAGAGTATTATTTTATTGCATTCATCTTCTCACTTCCTGGGAATCGTCCCATAACAAGACCTCAAACACACTTAACTGTTTCTTTACATTCATGTACCTGCTCAAAATGGATGCATATACGAATTCTTGCTCATAGAACTCATGCTGGTCAAGAAAGATGAAAAGTTGTAGATGGATCTTCATCTAGACCATTAAATGGCCACTATTTCAGGCAAAGATCTTGGGGCACCCACGTTCCTCTGTTATTTTAACTCATGGCCCAGACTGTGTCTGCTGACAGCATTGCAGCATGGGCACACAGGGCAGTAAAATCGTCCTCTGAATGTCCCTGGGAACAGACTGCAGAAGCAGCATGAACCAATGAAACAAGCAAAAACCAAAAATACATCTGAGCCATTTCCCACAGATTTTCTTGGGTTCTCACATGGGCATTGCCATTAGAGAGAAGAATCTTAGGGCTGAGATATCTGAGCTGGTTGTCCAACCTCCAGGTTCAACCAGATGCCGCACATCATCCGTAGGAGGCAAAAATGGGCTCTCTAGGAATATAGAGGGTGTCTAAAGGAGTTGTTGGAATGAAACTGAATCTACCAATAGCTAACAAAAAAAAAAAAAGAACAATAATGCATTTACTAAATAAAAACTCAGACCAGAGGATATACATTATAGCCACCTACGACTGTCTGATAGAAAGAGGCAAAACTCACTCGTCTGACTTAAAGGCCATTGCTTCTTGAATTTTTGCTGTGTATGTACCTAAATAGAAGATTTTTTCCTCTCCCACACACATAGCTAATTAAAAATAGTCGTGGTGTTATGGAACATCTGTAATTGGCCTTGTGTGGAAGCTCTGTATTCCGCTGGTAATTACAATTATTCTCCCACTGCAGTCAACCTCAGCTTCACTAAATCAGCCATTTATTTTCTCAGCTGTCAGGGTCATGGCTGAAAACACAGGGACTATTCAACTTACATCCTCCTCTTTCACCCTGTGGTATACAAGAAACATCTACATATTCTTCAGTTTTCGTAAGACATTTTATTCCTTTAATCCAAGCAGGTTTCCTCCAATAATGTACGCATTCAAGGCAAAATTCAGCTCCTTTTGGATGGCAGGCTTCAAATGCAAAATAATTCTTTGCTTCTTTTTTTCCCCATAGTTATGTCTCTTCCTTCAAAGTGCTCTTAGACAAAACCCCAGGCTGTAACACATAACACCACTGAAAATGTCCAGATCCAACATCAACCCATAGTCTTAAATACGGGCTGCACCTTCAGCCCATGTAAGAACTAGGTAGTTTCACATGAATTTCATAGGAACAATAGCTGGTGTCACTCTGCTTTTGAGGGACTTCCTTTGAAACAGATTTTGCAGATAGTTCCAAATTCGGTATCAGTGCAAGCCCACAAAGTTCATTAGAAATAGCTTTATTTACTATGCCTCATGGAGAAGAAAAAAGGCCTGGGACACTGGAAATCGGGTCACTTGTAGGCAATGTGTCAAATTTTTAAAATTAAGAAGCAAGACAGTTGTTCCTGGGAGTTTCAGAGTGGATGATTTTGGTGAAGACAAATTACACATGGAGGCACGTATAGGAACCTGAATTCCTATTCAGGAAAGAGCGACTAAGGCAGGGGAATGACAATGCTGCTTGTTCATACCTGGATCTGGGCACGCTTTGGGACTAACATAGCCTCTCTCTATATAAATATATATATATATTTGTATGTATATAACTATAATATGTTATATAATATAAAGCTTCACTGAAAAATGAAGTTTTGTGGAAGGGGGAAGCGACCTACCAATTTGCAACAAGATCGTAGAACAGTTTAAGTTAAAAGGAGAAAAACGCGGACAGCCAAAACAATTATTTTGACATCCTCAAATACATTATTTTCTGTTTTGAAAACTGACTAAATATAATTTTTAAAGGGAAAAATTGATTTGAACAAATGTAAATGCCTCAACAAAACTTGGATGCTGCCAAAGTATTTTGTCCAGTCAAAACAGTTTTGATTTGTTTATTATCCCAAGAAAAAGGGAAATGGGGAATTAATTGCTTTTATTTCTGCTTTCTGCATATGAAAATAAGCAATATGTGTGCTAGAGTCACCAGTCAATGTCACATCTTGTGACTTGATGTGACTAACCCACATGAGGTCTAGTGGTTTCTGACTGGCTGCTGCTGCAGTGGGAACGCTCACTTGTTCCCGCTGCAAGCTCACTGAACTGTCCATGAAAAATCTAACTTCCCCCTCAGACATAAAGCTGTCCACTGCTGCAGCATCTCCCTCTTCAGCCTTACGCTCGCACCACTAGGCCTGCTGTAATCCGAACATGCACCTGCAGCAACAAAATATAAGGCTTTAATGAGGCTAGTTTTAAACACTCGACGTTCCTGAGATTTCCTCCCAGTGAATCGTGAGTTTATTTCGTGCCCCCGTGCCAGCCATGCCTGCTGCAGCACCACCAGGACTGCTAGGGGGAAGGGATTCGTGGGGACAGTCACCTCTCCTCCAGAACACATGACATTAGTTACCCGCTTTGCGCCACCCTTTTTCCTCTTGCTGAACCACGTCTTAAAGGCAAAAGAAAGAAACACGGCATCTGGGGCCGCTCACGGGCACCTGCAGACATGGCTTTGAATATAGCACAAGCACCGCTGACCTGGTGAGCAGCTCCTCCAAAAACCAGTAGGTGAGGGTGCTGTGGGAGGCAAAGGGATAAAATACAGTGACTTCCCCATTGGGCTTTCCTTCCATGAGGACATTTGCCACCAGAGAGGGTCCCCGGCACCAAACAGCTTCCTAAAGCACCTTTCACAGGCAGGGCCAGAGAGCTCCCCTGGCCAAAATCAACACACTTCTGAGCATCCTCACCTGCCACAGCAGGCAACGACCAGAGCCCTGTGCCAGCCATGGCTGCCAGAAAAGCTTACTTTTGCAAACCAGAGCACGCTGTCCACAAGCTGTCGCAGCCTCACCCCAAAAAGCGCAGCGCCCAGCAACCCGGGATGCTTGCTCCTTGCTGGCTGAGCTATTTCTTTACCTGTGCCATGATCATCACTGCTTGCTTCCACCCCTTCGCCTTCCTCCTGACTTGGTCCCATGGCTTTGCCAGTGACACTGGGAACTGACCTGCCCATCCCCATCGCTGCGGCCGGTTCCCTTCCAGCAGCCCCAGCCGTGGCTTCGCTTTACGCACCGCTTGTGCCTATTGCAGATGAGGACAGTTAGGAAGGAATCACCTGGCAGAGGGGCAGTCTAACTGGCTACACCTCCCTTTTCCACACCTTTTCCTGCACTAGACTCCCCCAGCGCAATAGAGAGAGCCTGGAAGAGTGGCAGCGTTACAGCAGAAGTGGCTGCGGCAGCCCCGGTGGGGTGCGCACCCTCAGCCCCGCGCTGGCACGATGTCCGTGCTTCGGCTTCACTGTCTCTAGAGCAGAGCTGAACACCTAGGTCACACCGCAGAGGCTAAAACTGGGCTTTTCCAGTCCTTTCGGCAAGAAGACCATAATGCAGGAAACAGAATCTATGTGGTTTTGTAAAATATTTTCTTAGTTTTGAGCCTATTGATTTAGAAATATATTTTTTTTCATCAGCTTGCCACAAGTTGTGACTTTTCAGATCACTATACTATGTCAGTAAAACATCATCACTAACATTAAGTATGTACATTCCTTAGAAACAGGACACATTGGACAGGAATAACGGTACTGATGTCCATAAATTTATAAAAATCAAGTTTAAAAAACTATTTTGAAATCAGCACGTGCTTGATTTTGTTCCTCACCAATGTACCTCTGTTACTTTTACATTGGGACATGCTTCTTTCCAGGCAGTGCCACTGATTTTTAGTTTATTCTTTTATTGTAGCAGCTGCAGAGACAACCATTGTCCTGGGCACTGTCTACTGAGCCATAGCAATGTGCTGGATTTCAGACAGTCTTATCAGCTCTGCCACTGAGTGGTCCTTAAGCCAAATCCCCACTTTGAAAGGAAAATATGTCAACGCAAACATGCTGCCTTAGCATCTCAAGATTTTCCAGCTAATCTCTTATGAGGTATCAGAAGTAGAATCTTGAGAACCCAGGGATAAAGGATATCAGGTTGTGATGAGTGTCTGGCGGCTTCCTTTTCATTATCCTAGAAAATAGATAAATTCCTTGCTAGCTTTGTGCTTGCAGAGTTCACAGGAATTGTCACCTAGGTATAATTCCTGTTCTTAAGAAGGAAAAAAAGAAAATCCAGCCAAGCCAACCTGCATTGTCAATAAACTAAGAAATGTAAAGAAGATCAGACACTCCTTACAGGTTCTGTACTTTTTTATAGATGCATAATCACCTGTTTGGATGGCACTTTTCTTCAATACCTTCAGCTGTTTCCCTTGCTGTAATTTACACATCCGTATCTCCCACTTGACTTGTCATTACCAACAAACGTATGTCTAGTGTTATTTTGCAGGAGGCCAAGAAACCAAACTGCTTCTGCCTCTGAGCATCACTCCACAGCCCTTCTCACAGCAAGGGCTGCGTTTTCCAAGGCCTGGGACGGGATGCCGAAGCACTGATGTCATTTGCCTGAACTGCCAGGCCCTTCTTTTCCTGTTTCTCTTCGCTCAACAAACTCCTGAATCATTCCAGCTCCACCATGTGACTCACAGCTTGTTCCATAAATAATTGGAAGTAGGAGGGAGCCGAGAGCAATAAAAACAGAACCTGAAAGTGCCGGAATGAGATCGGTTGCCTTGGTGTTGGCTTTTTTTTTTCCCCCTTTCCATAGGGAAATCTGCTTTTTAAAAAGGAAAAAAAGAAAAAGTCATCTGCTTTGCTTAGCAGGAGTTAGCAATGCATGCCTTGTTCCCTGGAATGGGCCAAGCTGATCTCACCAGCAGCAGCTGGCTGATAAATATTTTTCTGTATAGCTTCATATATTCCTGAAACCCTTACACTGAAGCTGGGAAGAGAGGATTCCAAGATTATTTGCCTGAATGCAAACCAGAGGAATAAAGTTCCTCTAGTGGCTGCATTTTGTGCTGTTGTAGGTATTCATTAGCCACCAAATACCACACTTGGAACAGCGATAAAAACTTATAATCCCCTAGCATCTTCCAGGCAATACTTAGCAAATATTAATTACATTAAACTTCAAGCACTCCTGTGAAGTAAAGTAAAATCTTTGTCTATCTTACCTCTATTTTAAACAGAAAAAACCAAGACAATGGCAAGAATAGACATTTATGCCAAGATAGCCCGTAAATCTGCCTTAAAAGTGAGTAGAATAAAAGGACTGCATTTTCTTACCTGTCATATAATGCATATTCAACCGGAAAGGTTAGGTGGATTGGATGAACTACACATAAACCAGTGTTATCTAAGCATCAGGGGCAAGTAAAGGTATCATGGAGTTTTGACATACTATAAAGCTGCAAGGAAACAAACAAGCAAGGAAAGAAATTGTATTCAGGGCCAAATTTCTCACCAATCAACACAGTGCCTTCCAAAATAAGAATCATTTAGATCCGTGAGAAGAGACTCAGCTTGCCTATTTTCCACTCTGCACGACTGATCTACACAGCAGATATTAGCACAGATGTGAGGTTACTACACATTTGGGGCAGGGTGGGAGCTTTGAGAAGCCCCACACCACAAACTTCCAACTCATTTACAATAGGAAGGTTTTATTGATTATACGTTGATGTGACACACATACCCCAAATGGGCCAATATTGATTTCTTGGGCACTCCTGGTTTGTGTGATCACTATTTCTTCTGGACAATCCGCATCTGAATGTATCATATAACCCATTTTGAACCACTGTTCTCTTACTAATTTCTGCACTGCCAAATTGGATTAGCTGCCCCACGGCCCGTGGCGCATTTATGATACGCGCACCTGTGAAAACAGTTTCAAGTCTGGCAGGTCTGCATTTCTACAGCAGAATTGTCACCGTGGGAGCATCCTGTGCAAAGCAGCTGTGCTTGTGGGCAGCTGCACCTGAGGTGCCCATTTCCTTTTGAACACCTCCAAAACACCCCTGAGATTACTAACTCATCCACGATTGCAGCTCTGTTGCCCATTGCTACAGGTTCTGGAACAAAATGGGAACCGATGTCAGAGCGTGTCTAGTAAACCCCTGCTAGGAAAGAGCTCTCATCGAAGTGGTTGCAAGAAGAAAAAAGAAAAAATATAGGTCAAAATAATAATGGAGCAAGACCAAAAAAAATAGTAAAACTCCTCTAAAACTTGGCTTTATTTATCACAGCCGGCTATTTTTCAGTTATTTTGCCACTGAGTCTTTTAAGGCATTTCTTCCCCCTCCAGCCCCCCCCCCCATAGTTCAGGGGATCTGTCATACAGGTCTCTAGTGCCTCAGCTGCTCGTGGCTTGGGCATTACGCATGAGTTAGACCATCTCCATTCTCCACAGAAAGGCACTATCCTTTTCATATTCTAAGTCAGTTTTTCTGCCAAACTGTGGCACTGACACCCCCTGGGTGTGATACAGCCAATTTTCTCATCCACTTCAGTGAGCCTTGACTCTGCGTTAAGAGGATAATTTCTTCCCACAGCTTCTGGGAACATCAAATGAAATTGGACTGTCACTTACTGGACCTCATTTGTCTTGTTTTTAGGGCAGCCTAAGTCTCCAGTGTACTGGATCTTTCTTTTCATTTCTTTCAGCCTGTATCAACCTACCCTTTTACCTCTGTTTTTCTTCCACAACACAAAATAATCTCCCTTGTCCTCATATATGGCTGGAAATTCACCAGCATGACTCAATCTGCTGGGGAAAAGGTCAACCCAAATTCCCCTTGTGTAGAAATCTTCAGGTACACGGAAGAGCTGGTCTCACGAGGATGCTGCTGCCTGGGTCCTCTAACAATTCTGCTTGCTGAAAACCCATCAGGAAGATATCAGCGTTAGAGCAGGTAGGAATATCTGTTCAAATATCCAGGAATATCTGTTCACATTGTGAAGAAACCTGTTGTAGAATACACTGTTGTCCTTTAAAATTGTACCCACCACCTCGGCAGAGCAGATTCTCTGCCCCTGCAAAGCTATCCCAAGCAAGATGAACTGAAAAGTTTTGTGGGTTTCTCTCTCACAAAAAGTTTTATGGGATTCAGGTCCTGGGTTTGACTTCATTAGGATGTCTGTGGTGGGCCAGGGCCAAAAAAGCCTTCCCAGCTTGTATCAGGCCCATCTCTAGAAGTATTAGGATTTTTTTCCCTAAGGCAAACAGTCAAACCACGAAATGTTGTGACCCATAGCGAAAGAGAATTTAAAATTAGGAAGAGAAACCTCAGCTGAAGCAGGAAGAAATCTGCTGGATGTGTATCTCACTGTCATCACAGTATCATCTCCAAGACACTTTCTCAGCACAGTAACGGCAGGAAGACAAAACTCGCAGGCACCTACCAGGTGATTCAGTCTAGCCCACTGCTAATACAAGCTCAGTGCTAATACAGATGCTCACACCGCCCTTTCCCATTCATAACTGCAGCAAGATCTGTCTTAAAAGCAGTCACAAATCCCACTTGTGGGGCTACTGTTCAAATGCCTGGAAACCATTTTCTAATTTCAAGCTTAAATTTCTCCCTGGTCATTTGTATTCCAAGGCATCCATGGCTCCTTTTCTCCTCTCTGGTATTTACCTGCCTGATGCATTTCCAGACAGCAAACATATCCCATTTCTGCTTTTGTTTTGTGAGGTTAAACAAATCATTCCCTTCAATTTCCTACTGTAAAGCAGGATCCCTGTTCTGCTGATCTTTCGCACTGCCCTTTTCTGCATCTGCCAGTTCCAATTCACCTTTCTGCAAAGAGAGTGATCAGAACTATATGTGGTATTGGAGTTAAAATTAACTACCTCAAAATGGGGAGCAAAAGGATCACTTTTGAGGACCAGCTTAAAACTTCTAAAGAAAACCCCGATGACATTTATAGCATACTTTAGAACTGAACTCTTTACTCCTTATATCTGTGGAAGAAGACTTAACAGCAGTATGTGGCTGTTCTGTTTAAGCATTACATGGTTAATTGATCATCACTACTAATATCTTGTATAATTGTGTTGTAATTTGATCCCAGACACAAAAAGAGGCGGACAGAAAATAAATTGTATGGTTTGGGGGATGTCTACTGCGTAATGGCAACAATGCTTCTGTCCCTGAGCATGGGATTAAGGGCTTGAGGCAAGGACAGAGAACTCAAGTGAAAGCCTATGCGCTGATTTCAACGGGCAGAAAAACAGCTCCAGAGGAGTGATTTTCATATTTCTGAACCAACAGACCTCTGCAAGTCCACAGAATTTCCCTTCTTTAGGCAGGAGCAGACTGTGGTGCATG
Source organism: Larus michahellis (assembly GCF_964199755.1). Taxonomy (NCBI): domain Eukaryota; kingdom Metazoa; phylum Chordata; class Aves; order Charadriiformes; family Laridae; genus Larus; species Larus michahellis. Next base: position 77,740,440 of record NC_133897.1, on the reverse strand, counting down.
TCCTGCCAAACAGCTGTAAGGCCCTGTACATCCCTACAGTCCCAGTGCTTGCTGCCTTATGCGTCCCACATAAGCCCTGATGCAATCCCTGCAACCAGCCAAAACTATTTGCTGCAGCCTTCCGACCATGGAGGGTTTCTCTGGATCAGAGTTTATGCGGTGCTTCCCTAGGAGCATCCTTGGACACGCACAGAAGTTTTCAAAGATAGTTTATGAAAGACCATGGACACATTTTCTCAGGGCAGATATAGAAATAGCCTCATAATGAAAAGCAAATTAACTCTACCTGACAACCATTTCAGTAACTTTGTTTCTGCAGTCCCAGGAAGGATTCCTTCAGTTCTGAAGGTAGCACAATGCAACCACAGCAGATACTGTCAATTTGCTGCATTAGCAGTCCTTCCAGGGAAAAAGTGTGTCACCTTCTGGTACCATTCTGTCTTACATGGATGCATTCTCCAAGTGGGGAAAGGGGAAAGCCAAGAGATTCAAACTGCCATCTGCTTTCTGTCCTTTACACCTTGAAAATGTATGTTATGAACAAAAAAAAAGAAATATATGCAGGCACTGGAGCCATAGTGCCAGCAACATCCTCAGAGTATTGGCCAGACCTTCTTTGCCAGCTGTGTTTCAAGCCATCAAAAATAGAGGGATTTCTTCCATATTTAAAAAAGAAAAATGCCTCATGGCTATCTCAATCAACTGCTCCTCTTCAGCACTTACTGCTCCACAGTTCTCAAGAACAGTTATTGTCCTTATTGGGACAGGTTAATTCCAATTGCACACCTTTTGTAGATTAAATTTATGGAGACACACACCATTCCTCTACTCACATACAGCAGAGAGGAACAACATCCTTGGGTTTTAACATTTCCAACTTGCAGCCTTTCTAAGGTCTGCAGCGCACGCTTAGTTGGGTTCACACGGCAATGGGAACAAGAAATGTTTGTTTCTAGGTCTTTTCATTTGGAGATATTTGAAACACACATATTGTTTGTAGCACAAAAGATTTTTCGGGGTATCACATGGACATCAATGAAACACACTTTTGCCAGCATTGGTTGAAGTCACAGAAAAGTCATAATCTCAGAGGGTCAGTTGGGCAGGCAAGCCCTGGCTCTCATTCCTGCTCTGTTTTCTTGCAGGAGACTGTCTGTACACATACTTATTCATGGGAGGGAACCGTAACAGAAGCAGAAATCTAGTTGAGTTTTAAATTTGCTTACTAACATTTTCTTGACCTAAGGCCCAACATACTAGGAATTGCCAGAGAGAAAAACATTAAAGTAGCTGTAAATACAAAATTTCTTACGAAGGGATGAAAGCCAACTCAAAAGGCTGAGCCCTTCCCCCAAGAAGTCTATAGCAGGCTAGAACTAGGAAAGGATCCAGGACATCTAACAGTACTTAATGTCTCAGGAACAGGTCCTTAGACTGCATTCAAGTCTCCTTTTTTTCACCACAGGACTTATTAGCTCATCTGCCTTACAGCATAAAGCTTTACTAGTCAATTCAAGCATGCCCACAATGTGGCTATGCACTCCAACACCGTTGCCTATACTAATAAACTGTGAGAGAGTTCCCTGGCAAGAACATAGCCTCCTCCAATTGGTGCTTTCCCAAGCAACTTCTGGACCTGTTTTGGTCATGGGAGTGTGCCAGGAACACGCCCAAGCAGCAGTTTGCTTGCAGCCACCTCGCACAGGCAGAACCCAGTTCACCGGCACAGAGGCAGGCTGTCCCACGCCAGTTGGCTTCAATGGCTGGGAACATTCCCAGGCAGGTTTAATACAGTGGTATAAACCCAGGCTAAGTCCTTTAACAAAATTATGAAGTCAAATCAAATTGTAACTGAAAAGCTGTTATACATACGGTTTTAATAATGTAGTATTTTGCAAGTGTCTGGCATTTGCTGGGCTCGCTACACTAATAGTGTGCTCCAGTTATATACAGTTAACAGTGGAGTTGCTGCGATGCAGAACTCAAAAGCCTGGGATAAACTGGCTCTTTTGGAATGACTAGGATGGAAGAGCCAAAAAGAAGGCTTTCTAAGGTCAAGTTTGGCCATGACTTAGGTTGCTGCCTCTAAACCTTTTCTACATGTGACGATATCATGATAATTTTCTGCTGTGTCATTGCAATTGACTCCCATAGCCAGGCACCATCTGAAACAATCCCAAGAAAGCAACTCCTATGGCAAGAGCGAAGTTGGAAACACCGATCGACTGGAGGCCTGGCAAGCTCTAGAGTGTATTATTTTTAACTCCAATCCCAAGATCTAGAGTGTCCTATTAAATTACTGAAGTAAACATAATATCTTATTTTCTTCAAAACCAGCATGCAGTCATTCTGGTTGGAAGGGACTTTCAGAGGTCTCCGGTCCAGCCTCCTGCTCAAAGCAGATCCAGTTAAAGCAAGTTCCTCAGGGGCTTGTGCATCTGTGTTTTGAAGATCCCCAAGGCTGAAGAGTTTACAGTTTCTCTGTTCCAGTGTTTGACAACCTTCACGGTAAAAAAATTCCTTATGTGAAGTCAGAAGTGCCCATGTTCCAGCACGTATTTGGTTCTTCTCATCTTGCCATGGTATGCCTGAGAAGTCTCTGTATCTTCTTTATATTGTCTTCTTAGGTAGTTGTAGACAGCAATAAGATGTCTCTTCAGCCTTCTCTTTCCCAGGTGGGACAGACACAGCTCTCAGCCTCTTTTCACACATCTTGTTCTCCAGGCCTATAATCATTTTGGTGGCCCTCCACTGAACTCATTCTGGTATGTCAATGCTTTTCTTGCACTGGGGAGCCCCAAACTGGACATAGAATCATAGAAGCTTCATGGTCGGAAAGGACCTTTGAGACATCGAGTCCAGCCGTACACACACAAAAAACCCTCTACAATCTCTGCCACTAGAGCATGCCCTGAAGTGCAACATCTAGCCGTTTCTTAAACACCTCTAGGGATGGTGACTCAACCACCTCCCTGGGCAGGCTGTTCCAGTGCCTGACCACTCTTTCAGTAAAGTCATTCTTCCTAATATCTAACCTAAACCTCCCCTGCCGCAACTTCAGACCATTTCCTCTGGTCCTGTCATTATTTACTTGGGAGAAGAGGCCAACACCCACCTCTCTAAAACCTCCTTTCAGGTAGTTGTAGAGGGCAATGAGGTTTCCCCTCAGCCTCCTCTTCTCCAAGCTAAACATGCCCAGCTCCCTCAGCCTCTCCTCATATGACCTGATCTCCAGACCCCTCACCAGCCTGGTAGCTCTCCTCTGGGCACGTTCCAGCACTTCAATGTCCCTCTTGTACAGAGGGGCCCAGAACTGAACACAGTACTCGAGGTGAGGCCTCACCAGTGCCGAGTACATAGAACTCCACAGGCTATTTCACAAGTTTCTGTGATCTTCTCAGGGACTGAGGTGAGCCTGAGCAACCCATAGCTCTCTGGATCCTCCTTCCTCTTCTTGAATGCAGGTGTGATGCGTTTTCCCAGTCATCGGAACCTACCTCAGTCAGTATAAGCTTTCAAAAAGGATAGAGAGCAGCCTCACTGCGACATCAGTCAGCTCCTTTCACACCCTTGGATGCATCCATGTGGTAACATGGACTTCAGTATGTCAGATTGTTTTAGTATCCCCTACTGTATCTACAGAAAGTATTAAGATTTGTATTCCCACAGACTCTGCTAGAAGGCTCAGGGAAGCAGGAAATTAAATTATTTTGGTTTCTATACCTTTTAGACATATATCTGGTCAGTCACATGCACTGAAATTGTAAGAGTCAACAAAGACTTTATTCTACTCTGTATGCCCAAATGGACCAAATTCGGCTTGCACTGTGACTTTAATTCATAGTCTTCTCAGTTTCCAAGGGTGAGATTTTAGTAATATTTTTTTTCCAATGCAGGATTTAGTATGTATTTTTAATATATTGCAGAATGCAAGATTGAATATGAAAAGTTCAACAGCTAAAAACCTACCCTTTACTCTGCCTCCCAGATTAGAGACAGACGACCAAGACCCAAACAGATTTTTTCCTCCTTGTGCTTCTATCTGTCTAGATGACGCCAGCTATGTAGATGAACCCCAATAAATGCTAATCAAAACGTGCAGTATTCTTTACCAGAGGAGCTTTATGAGATATGATTTGGCCTTTAAAGTAATTGGTCCAGGCTTTTCATAATAAGGACAGCTGAGCTCAGTTTGGTTCACTATGATTGATGTTAATTTTGATTGTTTCCATTAGGAGGCTTGCTGTACTGTGAACAGTTGGGAAAAAACCCATCACTACCTTCATTAGGAGAACTTCTATACCATTTAATAAAGGACAAACCCACCAGACCTGTGTGTCACAAAAGCTATCCTCCCCACTAAAGCACCGTGTTGGGTCAGAGCAGGAAATGGTGACACCATTCACTGAGCATTTAGGCCAGTGCCGGCACAACCCATAGCATGATTAGGCCCTAAGAGAGACATCAAGGATTAATTACAGGACAGTTTTTTCTAACAAAGGTTCAAAACCTTGTGACAGAAGATATGCTGTGCCCTGACTACTACTGAATTCAATCTGGTACGGATTGTCAGTGAACTTTGTTGTTTGGCCTCCATCTTTCGCAGTGACTCATGTTGTGACACATTTGTCAGGGGAATACTCGCCTATACAGAAATACACGCACAGGGCAAACAGGCACAGTATTCAAAGGGAGGTGAAATTATAGTTCCATTAACCTTGAGAGCATCTTTTTAAAAGGAGATGAAAAATAAAACAACAAACAACCAAACCTAACCTCCAGCTAAAAATAGGAGCTCTTCTGCTGAGCTCTTTTGTACCAGAGCAAATATTTATAGTTTGCTCAGAAATCCTGAATAATAGGCGGTTTAATGGAGACTGACAGGTTCTTAACTAAAATAGGGCTAACGGGTACCATGATAAGGATTCTCTACCCTTTACCACAGGGGCCATTGTGCTGGCAGTCTCTACAACCATGGATAATTCATGTTACACAATTAATGACTCCTCAGAGGAAAGCAAATGATCATTCCTGGAGCTTAAAGGCAAAGTAAGTGGGTAAATAAATAAATACAACCTACAGCTTCCAGATTTCTGTCACATCCCTCAGGAAAATCTCAGAATAAAATGCAGAGAAAGATCTGTTAAAGATAAGAAGCAAAACCAACAATAGCATGTTTATGACTGCCGTCCATCTGCTACTGGAAGCAATGAAGGATTTGGGGCACAGGGACAGTGCACTCAAATTTTTAAAATTGCATGCTTTTATTTAAGAATTTCCAGTGTTCATTTTTAAACTTTCCACTGGAAAATAAATGGCTCGTTGTAATGTCAAAAACTGTCGAGAAATAAGCGAGAGACCTGCAAAGTTCTTCATCCAGCCCCGGGCACTCTGGTGACAACAGACAACCCAGAGTGTGTTTAAATAACTCAGATGCTAAATCCCATGGAGAAACAGTGGGTTCTACTTGCTACCAGTAGCATTAATAAACAATTTCCTTTCCATTCCTTACAACCATGTCCTGACTCTTGTTTAGGGCACAGGATTTTACAGGAGCCAGCAGGGTCATTCAGGTCTCAGTGTCAATCCAACAGACTGAGATATTTTTCTCCAGAGCTTGGATTTGGCTAACTGTAGGAACAGGAGAAAGCAACAGGGACCAGAACCAAGGCTAAACCTGGGCATCTATGGACTCAGCATGCCCACAGTTTGCAACTGGAGCATCCATTGACCTCCACAGCAGGACTGGAGAAGTTTAAACAGTTACAAACATGCAAGATCTGGTATTAATCCCTATGACTTTTATCCCTCCATTACAGAGTGACTTTGTTTATGACTCAATCACCAAGATAATTCTGGAAGCTTTTATTCTGGCGATCCCAAAGCATTCTTTTCCTCTTACGAAAACGTTAGTATTTCTTTGGGGTGTGGTATATAACTTGGATATAAATTTTGGCAGAGGGCTAAGGCTAACTAAGAAGAGTGGGAATGACATTTTTGCAAGAGATGAACCTTCTTTATTTCTTTCAGTCATTACTGTGAATACCTTAGGCACTTAATTTTGAAACAACATATACTAAAATGTATGTCAAAAGGCCAAAATATACATTGCAAAGTAATGATCCTTACAATACCGGATTTAGAAAAGTTCAGTGCAAGAAACTGGCTTCAAACCAGTAAATAAACAATGCCTCTTATTTTGTTTCAGATAGCTGGAGGGGGTGGCCAAATCACAGTTCAAAACCAGAAAAAATCAAGTCCAGCTTTTCTTATTTTGATAATAAAATAAACATATTTTCATCCTCTTGGGTGAACACTTTATAGTAACGATTGCTTAAGGAATTTGTTACCTTTAAACATAACACCTCGTTGACTTTGCATATCATTACAGTTTCTTTGAGTGCCAGTCATAGTAGCAGTACGTGCCAGCTACTGTCCTTTTCCTCATAAATGGCTGCCTTCCAACAACTTCGGCTATATATAGCTACTGGAGTGTTTGAGGAATTTGGAGAATGAAAAATCTCCAGCAGATTAATTTGCACAGGTCTGTAGTAGAAGTTTGAGACCTACTCCTGCATTTCCTAATTAATGGTAATTCAGGAATATCTATTTTGCTGGCCTCTGCAGAGCACATTACGTCTACAATCCACCCAGACCACGGCTCCTGCACGTCTCTGTTAGTGACAGTACTCATGTGAACCTCCACCAGCTCCCATCCCCTTCACAGCTATTCATTTCCACTTCTTCACCACCCCCTCAGTGGTGCCAGGACACTTCCTGATTAGAAACTCGTGCTTGAACAAACCTCAGGTGGTATCACTTTGCTCTTAGGGAACATTTTTTCAGGGTGTGGTTACAAGCTACAACGTAGCTACAAACACCACGAGTTGAACTGGTCAGGGAATTGCTCTCGTTTTTAAATCAGAATATTTTTAACCCAAATAAGTTACCTGATCTGATTCATCAGTGTAACTAATGAAGAATGAAACAGAAATGAGGAGACTGGTGGTGCTGAAGATGGCACTAGCATCAAGAGTATCCGTAGGTGTCTTAAACTCTCTTTCTATGCCCACAAGCCTCTACCAAACTGCTTTATGCCAAAGATTGATGGCTTTATCTCACCTGCTGATGGAGCATAGTGACACCCATGTAGGCCACGAATTAAACCCAAGAGCAGCTTCCCAAGCAAGAAGAGCATTCAGGGAGTTCATCCTTTGCCAGTGGTACTGGGTTCCAATGAAAACACGACGACCTGGAGGAGGGCTCTGTCTCGTCCTGTGCTCAGCATGTGCTAGCAGAGGGCCACCCCTCTGGCCAGAGGTGGTCAGGAACTGGATAAAATCAGTAGGAAGGACTTCAGAGCATATATCAGGATCCAGAACATCAGCTCATTTCAAGCGTAAGATTCACGCTACCCAAGCTTAGACTGCTTGTATAGGGAACGGATGGAAGAAAGCTCCATCATTTAGGCTCTCTCAGTCACTCTCCAAAGGTCCCATTGGCTACATATGATGCCTGCAATTTTATTTTAGACTCTTAAGCTAGATGAAGATAAAGCCAGACAATGTGAATGCTCCATATATGTCTCTTCCTGTGTCTTTCGTCCTTTTGAGGGCTTAAGGAAATGAACAGGGGCTCTAACATTGCAGGCTGCTCAAATCCCAGAAGCCCTATTACAGATGTGTGTTTGCAAAAGCCATCAAACAGCAGTATGTAACAAATTGTTCTGAAGAAGAAAATCTTCAGTTAGCAGTTGAAAATTAGATCGTTTTTTTCACCATTCTCTTATTGCAGTTTCTCATACCGTCACTGGACATTTGAAATTCTGTCTGGACACCCTTGTATGCACAAGAATGATTTCCACCTTCTTTATTTTAACTCTGTACTTTGTGGTATACAGAGTTCATCTGGATCCCAGTGTGAATTTTGTGCCTCACATCTCTTTGTTAAGACTGCAGATGTAGCAGATGCAGCAGCAGGTGTTAAAAGTTTCGGACCATCTACCAGAATGTCACAGTTCTGAAATCCTTCTTCCTTTTTTCCTCAGTCATATTTTGCATTCATTGCATAGCGTGAGGATACGTATCTCTGGTCTTGGTTCCCTGTAAATACGCTTTATTTTCTTTTTCTTCAAAGATGCAGTAGGAAAATCAGCTTATTAAATGGCTGGGCAAGGCCAATGGTTTCAGCAGCTATCATTACGAGATGCAAGGTCAGAGGCCCTCACCTGCAGGACAGTGGGTACACCATCCCCACTACAGCTTTATAAACCACACTAAAATCTTTCTTCATTGTTCTGTCTTAACATTACCACGCATGGGCGGCATAACACAATGGAGCCAGCATGTTATTAAGAGGTACCATGTAACAAGCTTCCATAGATTTTGGGTGTTTTTAATGCCTAAATGCATTACAGAGTTCTTGTGCATTTATTTGTGCGCTTGTGCAGCAGCCCACAGTGAGGATTTTGCTGGCTGTCCCCCACATTCTCAGAGACAGGCGTGTGGCATCTTGGGCTGAAAATAAAAAGGAGAGTGTAGGAAAAAGTTACAGGGTCTTAAAATGTTAATGGTCTTCTGCTTCTGTTTTTCAGTATATAACAACTAAATATACTCATCTGGTTAGTACAGGCTTAGTAATGAATAACCTAGGCTGTTCTGGTTTTGCATAGTATTGTTCTTCTAAATCTCCACTGCATTATACTTGCGTGCACACGTGCGCACACACTCCGCGACAACATTTTCTGCTGCGATCCCCCCAGCTAAAAAGCATTACAGCCACTACTGGTACCAGCAGAGAAGGGAAGGAGGTACAGCGTATTTTTTAACAATGATGCTAAGCAAGCTAATAATTAGAATTTGCTGTGGTCAGCTTCATTCCAGAACACTTTATGGAAGGCACATTAGAAGTCTGTCCTTTCTAAAAGATTTTCTCCTGTAAGACTCACATTCATGCAGAAGGCAGATGTGCATCTTCCAATAAATAAGTTGCCCTCACAACTAAATTTTAACAACCAGGAGAATGTAGCAGATGAACCCAGCTTCTAAAAAAAACAAAAGAAATTCTCCTGCATCAAGGATGTCACACACAAAACTACTTGAACAGAACATCTGTTCTCTATAATCTGATAGTAGCCTAGGTTTTGTACTGCACAAAGAGATCCTAAAACATGGGCAGATGTGTGGTTAAAGCTGTGCACAGGATGGTCCTTATCCTGTGCTACATTCTCTCCTCAGATGGAAGAATAAAACCTCATGCCTACGAGAGCCCCGTCTCACTGTCAGCACACATTTGGACAGCCTGAGACCCTATGGCTTGTTTTATGGAGTACCAGCCTTGTATCAGTCAACCTGAGCCTTTGTCCTTGTGAAATCATGCCAAAAAGCTGCTCAGGCCAGGGGCAGATGTCCTTTGTTCCAGAACAGATGCGGCCTTGCTTTGTGCCCTTTCTTTCATGGCCTCCCGGCTGGGGCTGCAGTGGCACCCTGTCCCTTAAATTGCCGTGTCTGACATCTGCCGTCGCGGCACAGGGGACATCCCTGCCTCAGATGCTGAGCAGCTGCGTGAGTCGTAAGGGCGCTGCTGCTGCGCAACTGTGCGCAGCGGGTGGCTGTGTGTGTGTGGGTGTGTGTGCGCGCGCATGTGTGTGTGCTCGCCTCCCTGTCTGCGTTTCATGACTGCGGGAGGTGACACGTCTGTGACTGAGAGCGGTGACACCAGCGCTGAGGATGCAAAGCAGCAGGACGTGGGGAAGCACTGGAGTCGCTATGGCTGAGTCAGCAGCCCCAGCCACTCTCCCGCCTGTTTATCTTACAGCAGCCGGTGCAGCAACCTTCCCGCTGCACTACGCTTGCTCGGTAAATTAGAAAAGTGTGTTAGAATGGTCTCAGCTCTCCAAAAGTAGAACAAAATATGTGATTTTGCCTGGCTATTTCTGTTCTGGTCTTTGCAAGCAGAACATCACTTGCATTTCATCCTTCACAAGACCTCCGTGACACTCCTACAGAACTCATTGATGGAGGCAAGGATAAAGACATTTAATTCTTCTTCCCCATGAAGTTCTGCTTCTTTACCATCATCAGAAGGAAATTCTCCATCTACAACTCTTGAAAAATCCCTATCCAACAGCAAGCGTAGAATCACTATGGCTGCGTCTAACTTGACTTTAAGCATACTTGCAGGATGCTGAATCACCGAGATATTCTGTCTTTGTAGATTGTCTCCCAACCTTTTCATTTCTGCCAGCAATAAGTAGTATAGCATCTGAAAAATAAACTACTTCAAGGAGCTTAAAATTAATTCCTTACTTTTTGTTAAACTCTTTTTTTGGCCAGATCAATTCCTTGAACCACTCCATTGCCTGATAACAGAACTACCTGGGGTGGGAGCGAGCAGGGACTGATGGCCAGCTGGATTTGGACTGGCTTCAGCCATGGTGAAACTGCGTCTGACTTCGAGAAGGGAGGCTTCAACCAAGGCATGACTCAGGCAATGATCTGGAAGGTTTAAAAAAAGACGTGTTGAGTGATAACAGCAAAGCCTGAGGCAGAAAAAAATGGTGCAGAAGTAAGGTGGTGCACCGTCTGAGTGGCTGGCCCCTCGGTGGAGGGTGTAATGCCTCCCTTTTTCACACACACTGTTATATTGTTGCCTCATGGTTGAGGATTAAGCTACCTAATTTCTAATCACTGCCTGGTGTGGCAAGGACTTGATACGTACATCTTCTGGATGGTAATGCTATGAAGCTCATATCTGTGAAGGTCAAATAGTGAAGTATCTTAAGACACTCAGAGGAAGAAAAGCTCCCTGTGAAATCTGAGACAGCTACAAGCGCTCATGGAACTGGAGGGGAGAAGATCTGAGTCTGCCTTGAAAGGGTGGGGAGAAAATATCACTATTTTCATAAAGTATCCCGATGTATTTTCAGTCATTGCAGGAATACCCTTGCAGTTGGAAACTGAAATGATTTAAAACTGTAGAGAAAAAAAAAAATATCAAAGAGGCGTCCCCTGATGTCTCATGTTCTCCTCCTGAAGCACATATGGTAGTCATGGCTTTTGATGTTTGGTATCACATCTTTAATTTGTAGGGAAGTTTTCTGTAAATTGTGATACATAAGGGCAAGTGAAGACAATGTTCTCTGGCCCCTAGGGAATCTGAAATAACTTTTGTCTTGGAAAAAAAGAACCACTGAGTTGAAGGGCACAGGCTTCTTCAGAGGCCTCACTTTACAGAACAAACTCCTTGGACCTTCTTGCCTGAAATGGTGACAGCAGGAGTTTCAAAAAGACTATACCATCATTTTCTGTAATAATTTTTCTCACTGAATTCAGAAATAGTTCCAACTCCAGCACAGTCATTGTACAAAACTGCTTCTTTCTTCCAGCAGTTGAAGAGGAACATGTGTCATATCATCAGCCTGGAAATTAGGGCCAGCAGATGAATGTCAAGGGTTATCCTGCAGTGAAACACTAAGCATGCCTCTCTTCTCAAGCATTGACACAGGCTTCATATCCCTCCCTCGGGACTAGCCATCTCCCAAAGATTATCTTTAATATACAACTTCTTTCAAGCAGACTAATCTTCCCCATTGTCTAGACGGGACAATACGGCCTTCAAACGAGAAGTGCAAATGAGGACATTTGTGTTCTCTCCTCATCCCTCCTACGTGGACAGCCAAGAGACCAACAGGGAATAGAGACTTGGATCTTGGATTCAGTTGACACACTGCAATAAAATCACAATCCAAATTGTAATAATATGACAGGAGAAGGATTCCTCGGGTATATTCACAGACTCCATAGGCATTTCCTCAGAGATAGTCTTTGAAACTCAGGGCAAAGAGCTTCCTCCTCAGACAAAGGGTTTTCTATCTTTTCTAGATGACTTGTTGCAGAGGCCTTTCATTGGCTTGCTACTTGGACTCTGGTTTTCAGACACGACCTTTTTCTTTGAGAAACCCTCAGAAAGCCTTTGGTCTCGACCGTTCGTGGGAAAAACCTGTCAGTGCCAAGGAAGAGGAGCTGATGTTTATAATGTGCAACAATTGAGTGGCTCTCAGCCAACAAGAAGTGAGGTCCAAGGGTCATATATGCCCTGCTCTGCTGCCAATTCTGAATGAATACGAAAGATCCCTAAAAGACAGCTGTTGCTATAGACTTGTGCTGCAGGTTCTTTGTTGCTGTTTCAAGGATTTTACATTAAAAATTTTTTTTTTTGCCACAGTTTCCATCTGTTTTCCCTAGAGTTGGTGGATGGTCAATTAACCAGAGTTTGGGGAAATCAGCAGTTTTTTGTTTGCAGTCACTCATGCAAATCTTTCTCTGCCTTCAGTCTGAGCTGATTTGCAAAGACAAACAGCTAAAATAAACATAGCTATAACACTGCCTGGTTCAGAGTCAACTGAATATTCAGCTCTGGAAGCACTGTGTGATTTTTAGGTAAAAGCATAAATCTATCCACATTTACTTTATGTTTGAAAGAGATCCATCGCCAGATGGGCCTGCCTTGGAGCCAGGGGCTAACAGAGTTAGACTGCGCTCACACTTCCTTTCCGGGACCAGCAGCAGCAATTTCAGTGGAAATACTCACAGATTAAAAGACGAACCCTGAGTTGGAGCCTCACACGTTAGTCTTTTGGGTTAACTCCAGTTCCTTGGCTTCTGCATTGACTGGTTGGGAGAAAACACCCTTCAAATAGCTCCTGGCTTATTTCCCCGACTTGCCTGCTCCTCAGCCCATGCTGTTTGTTTTCAGCTCTGCCAACATGGCTCTTTGCACGGCCAAATTGTAAAACCAATAAGGGGAAAGGTCCAGCTTAAAGAAAAGAGAATGGAAATTTGGGGGGAGGAAGGGAATATATATATATAATATATATTATAACCAATTATAACCAAATTGGTTCCCTGATACCATTTAGGGTGGGATCCCACAAGGCGCTGCGTTAGCCCAACCGAGTGGGGGGCCTGGAAAGGAAAAGGGGAAACAAGGGCAGGCAGAGATGGAGCAAATCTTGCTGCTGAGCACAACGGCTTGTGAAACCCCAACCTGACCTGACAGGGACAGGAGCTCCATAAGCCACTGCTGCCGCTGCCGCAGCACCTCTCTGACTGTGCCACAGCACGGGGCAGCCTGAGAAGCAGATTTAAATCCCTGTGGGCCTTCAAAGAAGACAAAAAATCTGGAGCTTTGTGGGGGAAGAAAGCAAAGGGTATGTTTCACTGCTCCTTGCCTTTTATGATTAGATACTCATCTAAAGCCCACTGAATTCATTTGAAAGACTGTTACTGAGTGCACTGTTTTGGATCAAGACTTCAGATCAAATATTTTAAAGACTTTATCAATTTTTCCACGGGCTACAAAGCACTGAGAAGGAAGCCTAGGAAAAGATACAAAAAGGAGAAAGAAATGCAAAGAGACAGAAACAGCTGTACACCATTGAAACAGGATGTTACTACGAGATGTAGTTTATAATAATTAGTTGATCAACATGCTAGGCAAGGGATTTTTTTTCCATTTTAACCAGTAGATGCACAGATGGGGTCTATAACAGAACCAGCATGTGTCTGGATTTTTTTTTTTTTTTTTAAGGCTGCATAATTTTACAACCACTACTAACATTCACGTGTGTTGATACAATGGTAAGAGTACTCAAACTTCTGAGAATTAACATTGTCAAACTGGCTTCCCGCCCATCAGGTGACATTGAAATTGCAATAGTCCTTGTCTGGAGCAGCAGCAGTGGCTACAGCCAGATTGTGCAGATTCCACAAACTGCTCCTAAGTAGTAGTAATAGCAACATGATGAGAACTCATTCAAGAAATGTCATTTTCCCCATGTTTTCAGCCAGAGGCACAGTGACAGCCACCTTGATGAGGATCAAGCAATAGATCCACTTTTGAAGCAGAGTTAGAAATTAGCTCTTCCAACTCCTGTTCCAGTGCTTTTGCCACATATGATATGATTTCCACAGGAAAGAGAGCATCAGCACACACTATCCATTTAGGCCACATTGACAAACCATGTCCAAGAGCATTCCCAAGCGCTCCAACATGCTCCTCTCCACCGGATAACTACCCGAACGTCCTCTCTGTCACAAATTTACTACTTTCAGCCACACTCTCCTCAATCCATCACCAGACACGGTTTGGCAATTAGAATTGTCTAGGGACCTTTCCCAAGAGGTGGTTCACCTGTGACAAACCTATTCTGGAGGTGATGATAGCCCCCTTAGCCCAGAGGTGGGCTGTCCCACATATGCGGCCAACTGCTTGGGTTGTTTGTGGCCACAGCCGCAGAAGCCACTTCACAAATGCACCTTCTGATTGACAATTCAGGGGTTTAATAAGCGGACAGATTTTCTAAGGTAAGTTTGAGGAGGGATCATTACTCCTTCCTCATGCACCTGTATCAGTGAGAAGTGAAGAAAATTAATCAAATGACACCACTGGTAATAAAAAGCCTCAGAAAAAGAAATGTACGTCAAGAAATGTGTATTCTGCCTCTCTCCAAGGACAGCGTAAGGAGTACATTTTGTTCCGGGATTTCCACAAGGAAGCAATTAACTCTCGGAGATTAGCAAATAAATATGCGTCAAGATTTTAAAATTTGGATGTGTTAGAAAAGATCAGCACTAGGGAAACTCACACAAACACACTTTCAAAATTCCTCTAGTGCTATCAGTTCAGCTGAATGCCGCCAGTTCACATGAAATGCAGGGGCTCCTCTAAGCAACTCATCACCTTTGAAATACTTATTTAAAAGTCCAGCAACAGCAGGAAAAGCCTTGCCTTAAGCTGTGTATCTATCAGAGACCCACACATAAAACATTACACAAAAAGAAGCTATTTCAGCATTTGGCCACTCCTAAGACTGGTCTAAACCATTCTGCAAAAATATTGGAGGATGTGCCCTGATCCCAGTTGTGATATAAGTCACTGCAGTCTTATTTGTCAGTGTTTTAAAAGAAAGGCCCATATAATGCTAATCTGATCAAACCACAAGCTCAGCGCTTAAGCAATAAAACTGCAGAGTTTTATTGGTCTTTATTACTGCACAAGTCTTAAAATATCTGACATGTAATACGACATCTAAAAGATTGTTGATGCCTACTTTTAAAAGCGTAGCTATCCTAGGCAGGAAATGAATAGTGTAAAAATGTAGTAATAATTGAAGTAACCATAATCCAACTACACTAGTAATCAAGAGCCCCTCTGAAGAGCTTCCTATCTTGGATGGGTTCTGCTGATCCCTTTAATTTCTTTGATTCTATCGGCAACATCAGTGAATCTACAGCCCTTAGAGCTGAGGCCAGTATAGGCAGCCACTGCATGGCACTGCACCAACATGAGCCTTACTGCTCCAAAATGAGTTGCAAATTCTAGGACAACAGGTGAACAAAACCCACCACCATCAAAAAACCAAAACTACATAATTCAAGCTCTGAAGCAGCCAGCATGAAGAAAGCAGTGCTGTGCCAGTAGAACTATAGATTTTTTCCAGTATGCTTGTCATTTGGATTACTGCCTCCTCAACTGCTGGTAGCTGAATTCCCATCTCACCAAAGCTTTTTGGAGGAAAATCCCTCAGAGATAGTCTACTTTCCCATTTTTTTTCTTCATTTCTTTAGCTCTGTGGAAGGCCCACCCACAGTTTTGGCTCCCTACTGCAGCTCTCTATTCTGTTTAAGTTCTTTTCTTACTCAGTTATTTGCAGCTTCCAATTAGAGCAAAATGTCTGCAGGGATCTTATTAATTAAAAAAAAAAAAAAAAAAGAAAGAAAAATCTTCATTTCAGTGCTGAAACCACATTTGGAAAGCTACAAATATTTCAAAATACATTCCATCTTTTTTTTCCTTCGGTTGTTTTTTTGTTCTCTGTCCCAACTACCTCCAAAATTACTACTTACGATGGATAAACACAAGAAATATACCATCACCTATAGCAGCAATTCTCAGTTTGAGATTTGTGAACCACCATATATCCATGATGCTTCTCCTCAAGAGATGCCAGAGTAGTCCTCGGAGGGAAATGGTTGCAGACACACTGAAGTTGTTGCAGCACAAACCATAAGGGCTGCATAACCACCTTTTTGGCATTATAAAATGCTTTTCTATAGAGTGGGAATTTTCACTTCAGTAACAAGGTACTGTGATAACTCATGAAAACACCTCCACAGCTCCATGAAAGTATATAACCAGAAATAACACTTGGATTCTAGGCTACCTTCTTCAGGTTCTGCCTGCAATTTGGACTACGTAAGCCTTCAGCTCTTTTTTGTAATACATGTTTCCTGGCTCCAATCCCCTGTCTGCTAGTGGTACGTGCATTAATTGATGTCTCATCATAATATTGTTACAGCAAAACAGTCTTCATTGTACTCCCATTTTATTTCGCTTAATGCAATTATAAAATAGCATATACATCTGTTAAATATTACTATTAGTGAAGTAATAAATTCCCTGTAGCACAAGCAATAAAATTTTTTATATAGAGCATATTTCTCTTTTGACATGTTAGTATATTGACTCATGAAAAATAGAAGCAATGCCCTCATTATTCCTCTAGTCCAACTTGAAGGATGCTCTAGCCAGTTCCTTCCAGGAAGAAAGGATGCTGAATATTTGATATATATGATTAGTGAAGTCTGTAGTGACCTCTTCTAGTATTCTGCATTGTTAAAAATCATTGAACCTTGCAGAGGAACGTTACAGGGGCTTTAAGAGTTGTCATGCATTTAAGATAGTTTCACAAAGCCATGAAGTTTCTTGACGGAAACAGGTAACTTAAACTGTTAAGGAACTTTAAACTAAACATAGGTAAATGTCACCATCCAAAACAAAAAAGGTCATGAGAAGCTGCTCAGGGGGTTGAATTCTGTGCCTGAGGGGGATTCCCTGGGTACTACTTTATGTTTGTTAGAGACAACGGGAACACCTCTGGATTTACCTCTCATTCTCAGTGTTAAAATTCCAAATTACTACAATAATCTTGGTTTTTCTATAGCTCAGTCCCTCAGCAAATCTGCTGGCTGCTAAAAACAACATATAAATGGACCCAAAAGGCAATGAGCTCTAGAGGCATCACCTCCACGACAGCCGAGATGCAGGCTCTTTCCATCCACACCCTAAAAGAATAAGAGCGCACAGTGCTCGTAAATGGGATTTGGGCTTGGGCTTTCCTCCAGTCTGAAAGGGTCAGGCAAAAAGAAATCAGTGCTCACATAAGCACAAGTGAGAAAGCTGGGATCATAACTCAGTACTAACTAAAGCACTAGGGTCACCCTTTCCCCCATGCCGGCACTGCCCTGTTCAGACGGTGCCGGCTGCCTTTCCCCAGCACGCAGCAGCTCAGGGTCCCTCTCGCTGGCACATCCCAGCTCCGCCGTCGCTCTGGCAGATTGTGAAATTCACCCTCGCAGAGCAACCTTGGGGATGCAACTGCACCCCAACCTCTGCCAGCTCAAAAGCGCTTGGCGGTTTTGCTGCCGGGTACGACGAGGGAGGCGGCAGAGCGCAGAAGGGAAAATTCCAGCTGCGGTTGTGTTTCCCCTTCCCTCCCTTCCTGCCCCACAATAACTGCACTGTCAGGAACAACAACATGCTGCGCGATCGCACTCGTGCTGCTCCCCAAGTGCAGCTCCTGCCCATTTCAACCCCTTGTTGTAGAGAACGTTTTCTTAGGCACATTTAACTAGCCCCAAACCTCTACGTCTGTCTAAAAAACCAATATCAATTATTAATACATGATAATACATAATTAATAGCAATACTCAGAAGCAGTTCTGCTGGCTACTAGCTAATCGAGCTTTACACTGAAGCATGCTGGAAGATTACTTTTAATGCCATCCTATCATTTAAGGGATATTTCACCATATATTTCTAGAGTAACCAAAACGGAACGAGTCTGGTTGGAGCAGAGTAACCAAAGAGTTAGTTATTTCTAGAGTAACCAAAAGGCAACAAGTCACGGAGTCTGGTACTGGCCAGGTGTATTCATGATAAAAAGCATAAATAAATTTATTAGCCAATGACACAGAATATTGTATGAATTATACAACGTGGTCAGAGACACACTTTCTCAGGGCTATAAATGGTCCAAGTGAGGGCTGAGCAATGTTAATGGGACAGCAGTGCACACATACACAAACTGCCTTTCACCTGTGGGTCTAGAATAACTGTCCGGCTGCTCCCTCTGTTCCCACAGAGTGCTTTCCCAACGCGTGCCATTATGGCCAGCAGAGCCGTCCCCATTGTGTAGAGGAAGATGAGGCAGAGGCAGGTAGAGCAGCTGGCCGGCAGCTCACCCGCAGAGCCAGGAACAGCAGCCAAGTCCCTCAAACTCTGTGGCCACGTCCTATCGAGTCAGCCACACGCGAGGGAGCACCTCGCTAAAACAGGGGGAACGTTGCCTTGGTAGAGCTTCTTACTCGAGTATGGCGGGAAGAGACTTTGGGTCCCGGTCCACTCTGCTCAGGACCTTTCTCAAGCACTGCACTCGTTTCAGAAGAATCTACTGAAAGGATTTGTAATTCATTATCAGCCTTCGCGGCTTTCAGCATTAACGACTGCAGTTCGCAAAACCTTGAAATAAATTGAATACAGATGAGCAAGACCAGAGCCACCGATAACAAAAGAGCCCAGCAGCAGACGAAAAGAGAGTTAAATAGAAAAGCGCTGTTCAGAGACAGAGACACTCAAGTCAAGTCAGTGCCCACTACAGAATGCCAGCAATGGCCTTCTTTGGGGGGTAGGAACTGTGCTCGGGGTGGCAGTTCACAGGGGAGCTGGTTTTTTTTTGTTAATTTGATTTTGTTTGGAGACTTTTAGTTTGACATCATATAATTTTCTGGAAGAAAGTCCCTTTTCAAATGTTGTGCGTATCAAAGCAGCTATTTAATCACTACAGTTTGCTTAATACGCATATTCCCCAATACCAAAGAGTAAGTAAGGGCCTGTTCCTACACTTGGCAGAAACGTACAGCAAAGGCACAGCAGAAATGCTGGTGAGGGCACTACGCTGCATGGAACAGCAGTGATGCAGGCCTGGCTGATAGGTTTGCATGGACTTTAATCCTCGTTTGTCCTTCTGCTCCTTTCCCAGGCTACAACAGGGAAATATTTTGGCAGCACCACTATGTACCACTACCCTGCCCGTATTGTTCCACTTTTCTTGACTACTAGCTTTTTCTTGGAAAGGAAAGGATTTTTAGAGCATCACAAAAAATTCATCCGGGGCTTTTTACAGAACATGTTGTAGCCAAATTCTGACTCCTGCATAGCGATAGATGTACAACAACTTGTTTTGAAGTCAACTCTTGAATTTTTCAAAGCAGAAAAAGCATTTCCCTCTCCTGCTGAGAGTAAGGCTACATATTGCTGATCACAGTGACCTCTCACAGTGATCACTTCCAGAGGCAATAAAATAAACGGCATTTCAGCATTTGCTGACCATAAGGCTTTAACAGCTTCAGCCATAAGCAAGCAGCATATTTTCTTTTCTGTCATAGATGTGTGAATTTCAGTTGTAAACTCTTAGTAAGTACTTATTCATGTACCTTTTCCTGTTACATTTCTCAAATGCTTTGAGCAGAAAACTTACTTCTGTACTTCTACAGAGGATCCAAATGGCTTTAGAGCTCTCAACACACTTGTCACTTTTAAAGCCTCATTTAACCATCCGGGCTCTTCCTATATGTCAAGATGCATCTGAATCCTGAGGCAGGCACTATAAATTTTTTGGAGATCCATTTCCACTAGAGTCAGACATGGCAGAAAACATTCTGCACTGGAATTAAGCTTACGAAGCTTCCTTGACTTCAGCCTGAGCAGCCTGCAATACCTCAGAGACATCTAAATGGTGCCGTTTTTTAAATTTCTGCACTGACAAACTTTTGCAAAAATCTTGCCTCCTTTCTATCTTTCATTTTCTTTCTTGGAATAAATTGGCCAACTCACGGCTGCCTTCTGATGTGCCATATTAAAGGGAAGGAGTACTAGTACAGAGCTCCTTTCCGCATTAGGCAAAAAGAATCAGTGCGTATGTCATATATTTCTTGGAGTTTCTTTACCTTATAAAACAAGCATATTATTTTGCACACACACAACAGCCGTCCCAGACTTCTACTACTAATGACAGTGATCTGACCTGTGATCTTCATCCCAGTTACCTGTGAACTTACATATTCTAATCATCACCCTCCCTTTCCCCTGATAACAGACACAACTAATATAGCCCCACTCATGCTTCTAGGTGCACCTTGCAAACCTGGGCTCCACGTCTGGCAGGAGCTTGTTCCCAGCAATGGCATGAGGCTCCAATGCAAAAGATACTTCAGAAGTCCCAGACGCACTACCCAAGCCCTGGAGAATATCTGGGGTTACGGTGGGTGGAATTTCAGTTTCTTCTTTTGCCACGTTGTAAAGCCATCGTCTACTCTGAAATGTACGGTACTCGCCAACTGCTTTTGCCAGGGGTTAAATAGCTTTTATTCACAACACCACAAAGACTTCTCTGTGCAACAGTGCCAGAAACGTCTAGGAATTCTGCTTGGCTTCATTTATATCTCTCTGGATGTCATGCGTACTATATTTTCATACATTAAGGATCACTATAGAATTTATCATCGGCCATAATGGTTTCCAGGAGAATCGCTGGCTCAGCTTTAAGAGTGAATAGCTTCATCTTTAGTTTAGCACTTCTGTCAGGCTAGGATCAAATCCAGACACTTTCAATTTTTCTTTTAGTGGATCATCTACACTTAATCTTGGCCTCTGACAAACAGGATTAAGAAAACTCTCTATTTTTGTTCAAGGTCCCAAACCCATATATAAACACTGTAATTTACTACATAATGGCAGCTCTTTCAAGGCATAAGTATAAGTAGCAATAACAATCATGCCTTTTTTGAGAAGTTCTTGTTTCCGGAGGTAAAAAACACACAGCTGAAGCGGGGTGTGCATGACCTTCACATGCCTGATCTCCACAACGCACTGAAAATCCTGCTGCAGAACAGGAGGATCAACAGTCCCTTCTCATCTGGAAAATTGAATGAGATTACATAGAACAGCAACAATTTCTCACCTGATCCCTCCCGCAAATGAGGTTTGCTAAATTGCCTTGGAGATTTCAGAGGGCAAATTCACCCACTGAGTTGCAAGAGTTACGGCAGGGCTCAGTCTGGTTTCAGTACAGTAAATGGCTGTTGAGTACTGCGGAGGTTACGGTGTGCGCAGAGGTAATGAGATGAAATCGCAGATTAGGGAAGGCTTCATTTGCTAAGGTATTTTAACGACAATAGAATATTCCTAGAAGTCTAGTACATATTATTAGTTTAGCTGGTGAAAAAAAAAACCCCAAACCAACCCAACCAAAAAAATACAAATTATTTTCCATGGAGACTTTATAAACAAGGCAAGGAAGGGGTTTCGGAAGTAAAACGGTTCCGTTTTAATTTAGCAAACAAAAAGATTTTCTGCTGTAAAGACTTCTGAATGAAACATTTTCATTTTTAGTGAAAAATCCCTTTTTTGGCCAAAATTAAAATTCCAACTAAAAGAGGGGGAGGGGAAAGGGTTTTGAACAATTCCTGCAAATATGCCGGGGAAGCTTTGCCTTCTGGTACAGCCATGGCAGGCTAGAAAACAGCATACACTGGAAGTTTTAAAAAGCATACATTTAAATTTCCCTGTTCTTACTTCCTTTACTGCTGAGCTTGCAGAAACAGAGACCGAGGGGAGGAAAGACTCCTGTGAAGCACGTCTGTGCTCCTCGCGAGCCGGCTTAGTCCACATCTCCCCACTTGGACCCTGACACAGACTGCAGCAGCTCCAGAAAGATTCGCAGTCCTGGCACCGTGGTGGTTTTTCCTCCATGCTGAAATAACGACAATTTGTATACATCATTTTTTCTCTATTCCCCCACTGTACCTGCAAAGAGCTGCAAACAGAACCTGTTTATCCGAGCACTGTGTTGGAAGTGTGAACACAGACCTAAAGGAAAGGGGGGAGGGAAAGGGCAATATTTTTTTGTTTGTTTGAAAGGCTGGGTGAACTCTGAAATGTAGAACGTACTCGTTATAATGATTTCTTTAGTACGTGAGATTTTATCCTAAGAAACTTTAAACAAATGAAGAGCTTTACACAGGGATAATAAGCCTCTGAATAATATTCCAGCAGGGAATACTTCAGTGAGCCACACAGAAATGAGCATAATAAGAGTTAAATTGCTCTTGCTCCAACAGCAGATTTTTCTTCAAATAAATGCAATGAAAGCACTGTCCCCTGAGTATCGTTTGGTACTCTGAAGCCAAAATCCTCTCTTATTTACGCATAAATCTAGGGGCCTTATTCACAGGGTACCAGTTGCCTTGGCTCATTTCCCAAGACACGCTCTCTCCATCACCCCAGGTACAACCCAACATCTGCAGTCAGGCTGTGGATCTCAGTGGACATATTCCAGAGATATATCAGGATAACCACGTTCAGAGCTTAATTCTCATACTTACAGCTAATGAAAGCCCGATGTTGCAGAAGTTTATGTACCAGCAGAGGCCGGCAGTATCTGAACACGGGTAGCTTAAATTACCATCTACAACAGTGTTCAGACTCCTTTTACAGCAATAAGGAAAAAAAAAAAGTCATTTGAATCTGACTCAAGAAAGGCAAGGTTATTACTCATATCCCAAGGAGATACGGTGTGCATGATGAACTGAAAATGCTATTAGAGAAGAACAGATTCCTGTTATGATAGGCCAAGTAAGCGCTGGTTTCGCTGGTACACTGTTAATTACACATTCACTCTTTCACATAATGAAAAAATTCTCATGCAGTGTCTACAAAAGGGGCTTGCACATTTGCATATAATGAAACCAGCAATGACAAATGTCAGCAGTACCATACACTGATGCCATGAATAATGCATAACACAGAAATATGGAGCTAAAAGCAGAAAAATAATCAAAACCGTTGATCTTCCCCTACCTCCGCCCCCTCCCCCCCAGTCTCTCTTTACAGGCAGATAAAGTCTAATTTTCTGAGCACTTCAAATCCAAATAGTTTCAAGGATTCCGTTTCAGACAGAGGAAACTGATGAATGGTCATGGCAGATTTCACTTTTAGAGCATCAGTTCAGGGCTGGTCAGTCAAGCATTATCTGTTGGTTCACGTATCTGCCTGTGGCACTACCTGGGACATTATTTGGCCATCCTCAGCAGAAGCCAGGATTTACCTGGTTACTTCCCACCAGGAGCAGTGTCCTCATAAAAACAGTGGGGCTGATGAGAGGAAATGTGAAGAGTCACCACTCCCTGGCTGCATTGACATTGGTTTCTAAGATGTTTCCATGTCAGCTGGAAGCCTCCTGAAAGGCTGGTTTAGAGCAATAACTGAGGATGGAGAAACAAATCCCATCTCCTGCTCATATTTATCCATGCTATATCCTCCAACAATGCCAGATGAGTTACTGAGCTGTGCTTTCTGACAGCCTGGCTGGGCAGATGGTACCCAAAAACTGCCAGGTCAGAAGTTAATGTTTCCCCACTGGCTATAGGAAGCACTGCAATTACCCGAGATGAGGGTTTGCTTTGACAATTAAATAAGCAGATGCCCACTGACTTCAGAAGGCATCAGCGCATGCTCCTACAGAGGAGTCAGCACAACCCTCCCCCACAGGGGAGAAAGAGAAACACCCCACGGGGCAGGGGGACACTGCGGAAAGCTGGGGGAGAGAGGCATTGCCGGTCTGAGAGGATGTCTGGGAAGAGACTTCAGGTCGAGCAGTTCAGTAAAATTCTCTCCTCTGTCGCAACCAGTATTTAAACTGGAATTTGAACAAAATCTGACCTGAACGAGGCAGCACTGGTCTAATTCTCCACTGATAACACTTCACACCATCACACAAACAAGGAAGGTCAGCCCCGCTCCACAGCCGTCTCCAGACTAGAATAGGAGGGAGATCTCATTTTGTTCACAGCCAAAGCATGTTCACTTCATGGGAAGCTGTAAACTTTTTATTCAGCATCATCTTACACTGCTGGTTATCTCCATCACCTATGTTCTCCACTACACAGTTTTTTAATATATGTGCAAGCACGTATATATTATGTAGCTTTTAATTACTGGTTCACACTCCTAAGCAGAACCTGTCTCTTTCTACACAGAAATCCACATTAAGAGTCCCAACGGGATTTTTAATCATGTTTCCACTGCATTATACACTATGATAGACTACTTAGTCATTTGATCATGCGCTGTTTAATCCATAAGAACCTGGTCTTGTTCCCTGCACAGAAAAGATGTTGTCTGGAAATGCAGTAACATTTTAAAACAATTTAATTTCTTTGTGCTTCTGGGTGTCACAATGACACCTATCTTGCTGAAACCATTTGCTGCACAGATCTGTGTAATTTTGTCCCACCTGAACACTTCTTTCTGTAGAATTAAAGTGATGGGTTTAAGTGAAAAAGATTGAACTATAACACACATAGCAAAGGGAGCATAAAAAAAAATTTTTTTAAACAAGGAAAGTAGGAAAGTCCAGGAAAGATGGCAGATTATTTTTAATACATATGAAACAGAGTATTGGGTCTAGAAAACCAAATCTCTTTGCTCAATGCAGTAAACAGGGAGACAGGGTCATTGGCAGCATGAGACAGGACATTCGCTCCAGGAAGCTTGCTTATTTCCACAATCATCATCACAGACAACATTAACGAGAGCCTTTATATATTAAAATGTAACATTCTTATGCATGCATGTGCAAACACAATGGAGTACTGAGAGATTGTCTATTCAATGGGCATTGCCATACTATTTATGTACGCATGCATGGGCAAAGCTAATGAAATGCAGAGACAACTTCGTTTATTGTATGACCAATAACAGTATATGCAAAAGAAATAGATTTTTAAGAGACTGTTAATTCAGTCCTCTGAGAACTTGTTTCTTCCTGGCACCGAAAGACATACCAGCTACCTAGAGAGAGCGGTCCAGTAAAAGATTCAAGCCTATGCTGAATTTCAGGTTTATGCCAGCGTGCTGCAATGTGCTCTACCCCAAACCAGAACATCCAGTTACAACCACAAACTAAAAATTCGGATGGTACTTAAGTATGTTTTCTTTAATGCGGACCTTGGTTTCTGTCAAACATATTTCCATTGTCTCTTGCTGAAGTCAAATATCAGTATAAAAATGCTACAAAGGCTTTCTTTTTTCTTTTTTTTTTCCCCCTAGAGAAGAAAATCAAACACTTCTTCTTTCTTCTTGAAAAACTGTTAAACTTCCAGAGAGAAAGAAAAAAACCTGTTGATGTACTGAGAACAAGTGGTACAAGTATGAGCCAAAGAAGGAAATGCTGGATTGGACTATCTGAAGAGCGTGAAATGATGCTTAGCAACCAGCTGAGGACTTGCATCCTCCCAGATGCCAAAACAAACTGGCCCAGAACAGAATATTCATTTCCCACATTCCAGCAAATAACACTTTTACCATTCTTAGCTTTCAAATGTAAACTCTAAATTCCCTCCCCACTGCATAATTTTAAACAAATAAGTAATAGCAAAGAGCAAAAACATTGCAAAAAAATCTGCATTAAGCCTGGAGAACATGTAATTTAATATACACTGCACAGCAGTAAGGATGTGGAGTAATTCAGTCTTTTAGCATAGTTCTATCATTCTGCTCTGCAGTAATTAAGTATTGTGCATATGTCTGCAAGGCAGAAAGAGCTCTCAAGAGAAGCTGAGGACTCATATATTTTGAGGACATGCTCATCACTTCAGAGGTTGGCGTTTAATACTGTGTGGCTCAGTTTTGACCACTAAGTTGTAAACCAACTTTCTTTCTAGAAAATGTATTACTTGCAATGGGGTCCACAAACTGTGCTATGGGTAGTACTGAAGGCACACAGGGCCCTTCAAAGTGGCCAACGGTCTGAAAGTAGAGGCACCATCGTCAGTCTGCTACCACTGATGATGTATTTACGCTTTTACCTCACTTGGAAGCTGCTTGCTGTTTACTCTGGAATTGTTTCTTATCCAGACTACGTTGTTACAGGTTCAGCACAAATAAGCAAAAAGGGACTGACCAGAAATTAAACCCAAAATACTCAAAACTAACTTACGTTGCACCTCCTTGCAACTGCACTTACGACATCAACGTGGGCAGGGAACTAAGCTGAGAGAGAACAGAAGCAAAGCTGCAGCAGCTCCTCATCTCTTTGGGTCCCTCCAGGCTTTGCTGTGTGGAGAGGCAGGTGGGTGTCACTCCCAAAGGCTTTGGGTCAGAAAGCCTGAGCTTGAAACTGAACTGCTTTAAATCCTGCTGTTCCAGGGTGATAATTCATACTGTGTTTTAGGTCAGGAAGTCAACTGGGCGCTGCATAGTACTTAAAATTTCTTTTTAAGATCAGGAGAAGAGTCAGTGAGGTGCTATTCATACAACCTTCTATTCTCATTAACCAAAAGGGAGAGCTGGGAAAGCCAGAGACATTCAAGTCCAAATTGCTGTTGTCCTATGCTGCAGAGTCTTCTCCTGCACTGTTTTGCCTTGGTAGAACGTTGCCTGCTTACATGATGATAGATGCAGGTCAGCAAGGTCTCAGAGTTGCATCTACCCTGGCCTTCTAAGTCCATTGCCATACTTAGCCCAGTGCACCAGCAGCAGAACAAATGCCTCACACACACATGGTGTGAAAATCGGTCTACTCTGACACAGCCTATCCTGCTGCCATGAATGGAGTGCTGCTGATGGAGTTGAAGCTTGGCATCCTGCTTTACTGACTTTGGGGGCAGAGTTTGGAAGCAGCACTGCCAGAGCGGCCATGAACACCTAGGGAATACAGTTTTGCTAATGCAAACTTACAAAAGCTAACAAGAACCCCCAAGATACGTCTTCCATTTGGCCTGCACAGCCACAGTGGATGCTCTGAAACTACTGCAGCTAGTTAGGTGCAGCTGGTGAGGTGCGTTCCTGATGTACCAGGAATAGCCCTCCAAGGAGAAACCCAGCAGAGCAATTATTACAAAGTCACTAAACATTATGAATGAACCATCAGGGGCCTTTCAGAGAGGTGGCTGTATCATGTCTGCCTCCGGCTTGCATTATCCATTTCTCAGGCTAATGAGAATGACAGAGTCCCTCCCACCAGAGTAATTCAGGAGTACATTATACCTCTTAAGAAAATACGCGCTTCCAAATGCTGAAAGAATAGCTCAAACATCTGGACAAATCTTGTACCTTGAAAGCGAGTAAACCGGAGTGGCCTCCTGAACTTTCTTTAGGGGTGCCTTCCATTTCCAGGTGAGCTGGTCAGGTTTTTTCATCACGTCAGACCAGCACAAGCTTTGGCAGTTCTTTTTAAAAAAGTTTTTCCTGCTAGTTTTAAATCCTGCTTGATCTTTTGCTTGATGCAGTAAAAATTTCTCATCCTCACACAAAACTCCCCTGTCAGTTCCAGGTAGCTAGTTATTCCTCCTCTGTACTTTACATTTTCAGAGTCAACCTGGTTTTATGTCCCTCCATCAATAAGAAGGGAGGGAGTAAATTCGGTGATAAAAGGACTTACAAGGCTGCCATCTGGAAATCAGATTTTAGAGACTTCAACAGTAAAGAAAGAGATCTGCAACTTGTACAGTTATTTGAATTAATAAAACTCACCTGGATATCAAAACACCCCTCTCCTTTGGAGGGTTAAGTTCTCAAGCTCACTCCTCCACAAATCAGTGCTATCTGGAGGCAAGAGGCTGGTTGGTTGGTTTTTCATGCCAGGAAGGAAACAAATTCAACCTTTTACATTTAGACATTTTCAGCTGTTTATGAGTAAACTGTGAATTAAAGCCATATTTGTGCTGCAGGCCAAATCATATAATAGCTAACAAAACTACACTCTTTTCTCCAGGGCTTACTAAATGTAGCATGACAACCACATTGACCCACTGGTAAGAGTCAGGTGCAAGTCTGGAGTTTTCAAATGCAAAAACCCTTTCCTCAATAAGCGTGTGGAGTCACAACATTTTCTACAAAGCCCACCTGACATAATCAGAATTTGGGTTGCTTTTTTTTGTTTTTGTTTTGTTTTTTTGTTTTTTTTTAAAGCGTACAGATCTCCCTCGCTCTCTTGAAGTCTGCTTGTTCGCCTCCTGTGATGAGCATGCAAAACAGTTCAGTGGTGCCAACCTGATCAGCAACACAACAGATACCAAACAATTTCAAAATCACTTTCCATTGGCTCTCACAGGAGACATTGTAACAGCAAATAGAAAACTTGAAGGGTAAAACCAGAATTCATCCCCCCAAAAGGCCGTCTCCTTAAGAGATGCACGATAGAAATTCTATAGAAGATTCTTTTTAAAACATAGCAGAGATGACAGTTTTGGATCAGTGAGAGGGGCTCCTAATCTTGCTACTACTTACCCAGAGTGTTATTAGCTGGCGTGCTTTCCTATGAAACATTTGGCCGTGCAGGGGATGATCTGTGGGAGTCCACCTGGAAAAAGTTCACTTTTCCTGTCTGCTTTTACTGGATAATATTGGAGAATGCTCACCGCATCGCTGGATCAGGCCTTAGGATCATTTACTGTTTGACACTAAAACTAATGTCTGAGCCTCATTTTCCACCCTTTTGCATTAAAAAGGGGTTCAAGCGTCCCAGATGTGCTGCAGAGCAACAGAGCCTCAAGGTTCTGCATTTGCCTACCAGAACCAGCTGTTCCACCACAGCTCTTCCCAGCAGTGTTGACTGCAGCAGTTTTCCTGGTGGTACTGGTGCAGAAGAACAGGGTGATCAGGCCCAGTCAGCATAGGTTCGTGAAGGGCAGGTCATGCCTATCAAACCTAATATCCTTCTATGATAAGGTGACCCACTTAGTGGATGAGGGAAAAGCTGTGGATGTTATCTACTTGGATTTTTGCAAAGCTTTTGACACCGTTTCCCACAGCATTCTCCTGGAGAAACTGGCTGCTCATGGCCTGGACAGGCGTACTCTTTGCTGGGTAAAAAACTGGCTGGATGGCCGTGCCCAGAGAGTGGTGGTAAATGGAGTTAAATCCAGTTGGTGTCCGGTCACAAGTGGTGTCCCCCAGGGCTTGGTGCTGGGGCCGGTTCTCTTTAATATCTTTATCAATGATCTGGATGAAGGGATCGAATGCACCCTCTGTAAGTTCGCAGATGACACTAAACTGGGTGGGCGTGTTGATCTGCTTGAGGGTAGGTTGGCTCTGCAGAGGGACCTGGACAGGCTGGACCAATGGGCTGAGACCAATGGTATGAGGTTCAACAAGGCCAAGTGCCAGGTCCTGCACTTGGGTCACAACAACCCCACGCAGCGCTACAGGATTGGGGCAGCGTGGCTCGAAAGCAGCCCGGCAGAAAAGGACCTGGGGGTGTTGGTTGACAGCTGGCTGAACAGGAGCCAGCAGTGTGCCCAGGTGGCCAAGAAGGCCAACAGCATCCTAGCCTGTATCAGGAATAGTGTGGTGAGCCGGACTAGGGAAGTGATCATCCCCCTGTACTCGGCACTGGTGAGGCCCCACCTCGAGTACTGCGTTCAGTTTTGGGCCCCTCGCTACAAGAGGGACATTGAGGTGTTGGAGAGTGTCCAGAGAAGGGCTACAAAGCTGGTGAGGGGTCTGGAGGACGAACCTTATGAAAAATGACTGAGGGAGCTGGGGTTGTTTAGCCTGGAGAAGAGGAGGCTGAGGGGAGACCTTATCACCCTCTACAACTGCCTGAAAGGAGGTTGTAGAGAGATGGGGGCTGACCTCTTCTCCCTGGTGACAAGTGATAGGACGAGGGGAAACGGGTTCAAGTTACGTCAGGGGAGGTTTAGATTGGATATTAGGAAACATTTTTTCACTGAAAGGGTTATTAAACATTGGAATAGGCTGCCCAGGGAGGTGGTGGATTCACCATCCCTGAAGGTGTTTAAAAAAAGGGTAGATGGGGCACTTAGGGACATGGTTTAGAAGTGGCTTTTGTCAGGGTAGGTTAAAGGTTGGACTTGATGATCTTAAAGGTCCCTTCCAACCTCAGCAATTCTATGATTCTACTTTGCTTCCCTAGTTCTCAGTCTCATTTCAGATCACACACACAGAAACTTCTTTCTCTTGCCCTTTGGCTCTAGAGGTTTTTTCCTTCTCTTCTGGTATTTTTCTGTGCCATATCTTAAGTTGGCAACATATTCAGATGCCTTAAGAAGTCAGCGTGAAGGGGCAGAATTAATAAAATTAGCTTATGCAATAAGAGATATTTAAAAGGTTGCTTTATTACATGTTTCTGCAGAAGCCTGCTTCAAATTCTACTAGTAAATGGCTACAGTCATCAGATACATGCCCTAGCTGAATACTAAGAATCATTACAACCTATGTAATAAGAATTTATGCTGCATTGACTGAAATGTAACAAATCCCAGACACATGGAGGCCATACTTGGAGGGAAGGGTTGTGAATCCTTCCAGGCACATATAAACTAGAGATTAATGCAAGTGCTAGTGTACACATAAGAACAAATTTGTCCCGTTTCCCCCATTCTGCCATTGGTATCAGTGCCTAGATTGTCCAAAATCGCAACAAATTACAGAGCACAAGAGTTACAACTCTCTAAGAATCTCTGTGCTGGAAGCATTACTGCAAATCACATTGCTAAAATAAAGCAAACAGCTAGAAAATGTTAGATTCTTTCTTTTTTTTTTCCTGCTCTGAGGAAGCAGTTTGCTTATTTAATATTATTATTATTAGCCCTGTTTATTATTCATTTCTGGAACCCCATTTATTTTTAATTAGGCAAAAGATCACCAGTGCTTTTTCCAGGCCAGGAGAAAGGCTCCATAAATAAGGGTTCACGGATGGGCTCCAAAACCACTGGGAGTTAGGTTGCAGGGTAAACATCTATATTCAGACGAGATGCAGTATTGCTTCTCCTTCAGCACTCAAAACCAAACACTGTGTTATGCTTTTAAATCCCTGCAAAACATTTCTACTTCCCTTGGTATTATATATCATGTATTTTGGTAACTCTTGACAACAATCACCACAAAAAAAAAAAAAAAAAAAGAAACCTACAGGCTTATGAGTAAACCACCAATTTTCCTTCCATGTTGTGCTTGCAAGGGGTGACTGCAGTTACTGCTTCACAAGCGCCATGACACGCAGGCTGGATTTGGTAGCTTTAACCTGTCTTCCCCAGTTTGTTGAGAAACTCAGATTCCCCATTTTCCTAAAGCCCTGCTAATTATTAACTGCTGTGATAAAGAAGGCAGGTCTTAAAAGGTACGTATCTAAGCTATACTAATAGGACCTTTTCCTGGAGTAACTATTTCAGCCTATGCAGCAGCAGAGCATCCCTACTGTGGATGTAACTTAATAACAGCAGAACCACTGTATTTGGGGCAACCCTTCTGAAAGTCACCCTATAACTATATCGGTGTAACTGCATTTGTATTAGGAGATTTTCCTAGCCTGGCTCCACTAGCCAGAGATCACACCTTTTCATGTCCCTTGGCTGATACTGCTGTGCCAACAGAAGTCTGCAACAGATCTCCCTGCTGTGTGGCTCTCCAAAGGGATTTTGTTCACGTCAAGCGACACGGCTATATTTACAGCACAGAAAGGGATTTATAAATTACCATCCTAACCTGACACCAGCCCTTATTAGGGAGGGAACTGCGATTCTGTAGAAGATGCCCAGATGCTCCAGTGGAGATCATCAGTCTCTTCACTTACACCAGTGCAGAAACAGTGCAAGCCCACTAATTTCTTTGGATATGACCCAAGTTTACACCAGTGCAAGAGCAGAAGACAATTTGGCTTTAAATGCAATGCTGCTCCAGTCTTTGGTGCTGGTGATGTTGAATTCTGAATTACTTGCCATTAAAGAGGTTGGGGTGGATCGTTTGCAGCTGGACCTAAGCTACATCTTCATCTGAAGATGTGTTGGGTATTTTTACTTAAACTATGCAAGTGTTTAGGATTTTTGCCTCATGCTAATGAAGACAAATTGCTTTGCGGTTGCCATATGATTTAGAAAAATGAATTAAAGATTATGAGGGAAATTTGCATCAACATTTCTTTTCACTGTCCTGATTTATACCAGCTGCAGTCCTGACCTCAAAACCCCATGCTGATGTACACGGTGCAAGTCAAACTGCACAACACAACACTGCTTCTCACAGACTCAAACCTCCTTCTAGCAGCACTGTCTTTCTCATGCTCTCTTGGGAGGCTCATCAGCAACAAAGTCTGGGGTATAGATTAGTTTCCTATGATACTGTGGGCTTCCTACTACTTCTGCCACGTACTCACAGTGCTAGGATGAAACTGGTCCTGTACATTTGTTGTCAGCATTGAGGAAACCGCTAAGCCACATGGCTCTCACACTTCCCAGATTTGCTTAGTAGCTCCCAGGTTTTTTTTCAGTTGTCACTGCTTGGGGAGGTGTTTAAATTGTTCTCTCCTTTCCTGGATGGCAGCCAGAACAACACACAATTTCAGGCAGGGTCGATGCAGAGCCAACGCTCTGCCCAACAGTGTGAACGCATTTCATGAAAAGAAAATAAAATAAGAAGGAAATGACTCATTGCTATTGGCTTAATCCCTTCTGCTTTTTAGCAAATGACATCATATCCAAGCCCAGGACTGCATAAATCAGAAAGCAAAGCCAAAGAGAACCTGTGAGATTTACCTTTTGACATACACATATACACTTCATTCTGCTACTCAGCATGCAGAGAACAGCACCAGAGCTAATTATGTCATAACCTGAAGTGAGCAGAGAAAGATCCCGAGGGTGAAAGACAGGGCATGGGATAGGGGGTGCGGGTGATGAAGGGTGCAGATCTACACTTCTCACAGCCTGAGCAATTTGCTTCAGCGTATGACTGCGTTGTCATTGTCCTACCCATGCCTGAGTCACAGCAGGGCTTATTTATTTTTATCCCTGGTCTGATTTAGTTAGAGCACCACATAGAAGACAGTGGGATTTGTGAAAAGGGTGAGATTATACAACTATCATCCTATAGAGATTTACCAATTCAGGTGACGTATAGTCACTCACTAAGGTCAGGCAAACTGCAAAGCTGGAATGATAAGCCTCTAAAAGATCTGTTTTTTTTCTTGGTGAGGAGAAAAACCAGAGCCTTCCAGCAAATCTACCCAAGGATGATTTGGCTCACTCACCAGTTCCCTGCTGGAATAATTTCCGTTTCTACTACACAGCTCTAAAGCGTCAACAGCTAGGTCTTCAACCAGTGCTTTTACTCGAATTCCACTTGTCATCTCAAACTCCTCTCCCAGGCACAAAGCAATTGA
This sequence comes from Larus michahellis, assembly GCF_964199755.1. Classification (NCBI taxonomy): domain Eukaryota; kingdom Metazoa; phylum Chordata; class Aves; order Charadriiformes; family Laridae; genus Larus; species Larus michahellis. The sequence goes on along the minus strand of NC_133897.1, from coordinate 77,707,139 downwards.
GTATTTCCCTCAAAAATCTCAAATGCTGTTAATGGCACCCCCAAGTAGCCACTAGTGAAGTACAGAAATGGAGCTCTCGGATGACAGCAGGATGTTTGCTATTCACTGAGGATTTTTCTACAGTAAGAAGAAACGTTGAAGAAGCATCACCCTTAGCTAACACGTTGAAGAATCCCTTGCCTAAAGAAGATACAGAGAATGTGCTTTTCACCTTGCTTTCTGCCAGTGCACATTACCTCACCTCACCCTCCTCACACAATCTGGACAAGACCCGAGATACTCATACCCTAGGTCGAACACAAATTGTGGAGTTAGATTTTAAGTGATTTCAATTGGAAAAGAGCAAAATGTAGTTTTAACGGTAGACTAAAATTAAGCTCCCATTAGTTGCAACAACGGGGGCCAGGTTCCACCTTCTAGAGAAAGTTTTCAATGTCCAGCAACACAGGCAGACAGTGTTTCACCTGGGGACAGTCTGGGACACAGACAACGCACCTTACAGCCAGAATTTCCTCAATAAATTACACTCACTGTACTTAAACAGCTGACTTAACAGCCATATTCGTATTTCTGACACTGCACCCCTATCCCTCCTCCACCAGCAATGTTCTAGGGCAGACTTAATAGTTTCAGAAAACTGACAAATCAGCTGCCACTTGCTGGCATCTGAACTTATACAGGGTTACAAGTAGCTGTGCTAGGGTCTCGTCCCTGTGTTTTTACTCAGCCAAGAGTCCCACAAAAGCCCACAGTTGACACAATACATCCTCGGTGACGAGACCCTCATTTCTTCTTTGCTGAAGATCTCTTGCAGACCCACAACTTTGTATCTGACTGTTCCCATTACTATTTTCCCTCACCATTATAATGATAATCTAAAAAATACTTCGAGAACCCTAGAGAGAAACCACATGGTTCCAATCCAGAGTAATGTGTTTAAAGTTAATGTAAACACATTCTTAAGACTGCGCTTTTCTTGAGCTTATCATAATTTTTAAGGTGTCAAGCAGAGTTCACAAAGGAAGTCCTGCCCAAAACAGTGGTTTACCAGACATCACAGAGAAGTGTTCCTCTTGCTTCTGGTTGCTTACAAGCTCTGCAGAAAAGTGTTTTTCTAGAGCGTGTGCTTTCTCAAAAGAAGCACCAGCGAGAGAAAGAAGAGTTCTCAGAGCAAATGCTAACAGACATCAAAATATAGAAAATAAGTCTGGAATTTGTGGCAAGAATTAGAAAACTACTCTATGGTAGGAGAGAATTAGAGCTCTGGAGCAGCTTTGCAATAGGTCGGGAAAATGACAACTCTCAAAATGAAATTTGATAAATTAATCAGAATTCATATAATTCTTGGGAGAAGAGGGATGAGACTCAGTGACCCAAGAGATCCTTTGCAGCCCTGTATTTCAGAAGTGATAGTTTTGTGGTGATTTTAGCTGACCATTTTATAACTTAGTTGCACATATAGTTGAAATATATCAACGATGTCCACTCCTTTACATCGGGCATGTTTTCCTACTAACATCTTGCTCTAACGTGAGACAGGCAGGAAGTGACACTGGCTTCGCTCCTAAATGACTTTTACGGGATAGAAGATGAGTACATTTCTATGTAGGACTCCTGCCAGCAGTTCTGGAAGCTGGGGCTGTTGTCCTTATGCTTAGCAGTACAGATAGACAACACCACTTCATTTCACTGTAAGGAACATATGGTCTGTCTAGCACGCGCTTGAACCACTGCCATTTCATTCTAGCCTGGCTGTTTTGTAACAACAGAAGAATCTGATTTTCAACCCATCCATTTTGTCAGTAGCGTTGTCTTAAACCCATACAACTCATCACCCAGCTAGAGGCACAGTTGCAGACAGCCACGTTTAACTTTGCTCCGTGAAGCACGGGAAAAAATGACCTGCCAGCACTTAATCGCTGAATGCAGAAGGTTAAAGTGTTACTAAAAAAAGGACGCTAGTACGCTCTGCATAATTAATGTTTAGCCATAAGGTGAAATGGTCAACTTGAATCTATTGATCACCCTCAGAGACTAAGGATTAAGCATATCACTGTGTCCGCATGGAGCAGCCGCTGCTCCACGAGCAAGAGGGTTCAGCAGTCAACGAGATGACGCACCCATGCGTCAGGCAGGGGCAAGCAAACAACCCTGCTGCAAGTATTTACCCAAGAAAAACACAATAGGATGACCACTATGGATAAAACTGAGACAAACTGCAAACTGTACCACATTTGTTTGTTACTGTAATTAAAAAAAAAAATAAAAAATTACTACTTCAAAAGGCATTTTTAAAAAGAGGACAATCTGGTCAAACACATACTCTTTCTGCTTACCGTTTTGATTCTTTTGTGATGCTAGTTTGTCAGACAAGTTAATATAACAGAACAGCCCTGATGCCTTCCCTGTGCAGGGCAAGGATTTGAATCAATCAGGATCGCTAACCACATGTGAAGAAATACACCGTACAAAGAAACAGCTGGCAATAATAAATTTCAATTGATCTTCATAGAGAGAAAAATGGAAACATGTTGTGATAGGCCAACATCTTCATGAATACACACAGTGCTCCGCTTTGAGCAGGGCATTTGAGGATCTCAAAGGAACAGCATGGTTCGACAAACGCTTGCTAATGAATGCAAGAGTTGTAAAAGGAAAACTAAAGATAGATAAAAAATGCAACTTCATAAATTAGCTGGTTTTACAGCTTGTACTGAACTAGCATCTTCACAGTAACATTGAAAAAAAAAAACAAACCCCAACAGTTGGTGTTGCCATCTTTACATTATCAGATGTTTTTATTGTGCAAAGCAGATACGAAACAGGGTATCACTCTCTGCAGGTTCTGTGCCAGCTAGAAAGCATGCTATAGACAGAATCTGACAAGTAATTTATAAATTCTTTTTTGATCACACTGATTGCAATTACAGAGTGAAAAGAAGAGCCAGAGTAATATGAAGGCTAGAGAAAATGCCCTACCATAGGGGTCTAAAGAGTTCAATGTGCTTCATTTATCAAAAACAAAATCAAGAATAATCCAACTACAGCGCACACACACCTTCATGGTGAAAAACAGCTGGTCTCAGAGGGCTGTCTAGCCTAGCAGAGAAATGCATTGCACGAATCAACAGTAAAAAACTAAAGGTAAAAATAACAACACAAATTTAGAAATAAAATAAGCAACGTTTTAACTGTGACACATGGCTGAGAGAGATTATGAACAGAAGTAGTACATTTCTTTTTCAGTTTTAAATTATATAGTATTTTCACAGAACACAAGCCACCCCTTGTCTAGCGGGAGCTGGCACACAGAATTTCTGTGGAATGGACTACAGAGAACAGGCGAGACAGGAGATCTGACACAGGCACCTTTCTGTGCTTTTTGGGGCCAACCACAGTTTGAAATCAAGTAATTTCTCAATACTCTAACACATCACCACACCCCTCACTCTAAATTTGTGGCTAAGTTTCCTATGAAAATAAAACACGTGTCTTTGTGCTCTACATAGATGTGGGTCTGTCCACAGCCTCTTAGTAATTCCAGAACCCAGTGGCAAATTTTAACCAACTGTAACAGAAAGGTAGGGGGTTTCTAAAATACTAAACCCTTAAATAATTTGGGAAAATAGACAAAAGAGAGAGGATCTCATATTCCCCACAGAGGAACTGGCCACAGCATTAGACACCAGAGAATCCACATGGGAGGAGACGAGACAGGATACACACATTTTGGAAACAAGGCTCCATTAGTTTTGCTGTTTGTGGAATTGCTTAAGTGGGAATATTACAAAACCAACTTTGTGCTATGGCTACTGACAGTTTATCTTCTGAGCTAAACAGAGTCTGTATGATAGCTGGGAGATATTGGTCTGATGCTCTCTTTTGGCCTTAAAAATCTATACTAACATATTACTTTTTCTTCAAATCTGTCATATAGTAGGGGTCTTTTGCAAATCTTCATCTGAGGAGCTCTAAAACATAGTAGAAAAAAATATGATGAACAATACTGCTTTTCTTAACTCATCTGAATTCCACATTCAGCACTAGACTGCAGGAACCAGGTTTTTTTAAATGCCACTGCAATTTTCAGACAGATCCCAAACCCAAGTTTTAATAACCAGTTTGAGTACTGACAGCATTTCATTTCACTAAAAATCTAATCTGGAAAGATCCCTCTGCAGATCCTGTTGCAACATCAGGTTTGCAGAGAGCAGAGGCGCCAGCTGTCAGAACACTTCCTGCTGTGGCCACATCTGGGAAGCAACCACTTTGCTGCCCCACCACCCCCAATCAGCGTGGGATTAATTACTCCCAGGAAATAAATACTGCCTCCGCTTGCTGTAGAAGGAATCCAAGTGCCTAATTTTAGATGGAATGACTTCTTAGGCTACTAAAGTTTGGAAAGATCAATCACACATCTGGCTCCAAGAGAGTTCAAAATTAATACAACATCAGGTTGGGAAGATTCAGTAGCAGCCAGCGTGACCCCTTTTAGCAGGGTGGGGAGTAAAGCCATTGCCTGCAGACATGGTGCATGAAATCCTGGCTTCGCTCTCAATAACATGACTACTACCAGCATTTAACCATATCTGTCATCTACAGGAAGTAAAATACAATAGGAGGAAGGGCCATGCAAAGTCCATCCTTAGGAAGCAGTTTTTTTGCCTGAAGAGATTTCCCCATATCTTTAACAGGACACGTTTGCCTCAGTTTTATTAGAGACAAGTTTCTATTAAATGACCTGTTTCTGCCTGTTCCTCCAGCAGTGACTAAGGCAGGTTTAATTGCATCCTGTGAAAGGTGTGCTGCGTTGCTCACTTTCTGTCAAGGAAAGAGAAATTAAAGCCGCCACATGAAAATGGAATTGCTGCACCTCCACACAGCGGCTGGCAAGTGAAGAAAAGGCATTCCAATCACCAAGACATCATTTCCGAAATTCAGACAACAATCAAACGCCTTGAGCCAGTCGCACCAACTAACGCTGAGGAAGTGATGCTTTCTGAGTATGTAAAAAGATTATATTAGGTTGTTATTTCCTTGTATTTGCGTATAACAAAGAGTAATGACAAACAGCAATGCAGCTATTTACCATTGCATGGCATTTTTCTAATCCTGTAACACTAACACTGGACACACCCACTCCTAAAAACCAGGAGCCAAAGAGAGACACTGTCTCACAGCAAGCTCATCAGTAGCAAAAATCTGGGAATGACCAGAACAAGCAATCTGATTCTGGACAAGAGCTGCCAGTGCACATACCCCAGTGGCAGGGCCACTGGAGAGACAGGTGGGACGAGGAGTCACAAATTCTTGCCAACCCCTACTGGCAAGAAGACTAAACTTCTGGCCAAAGTATTCCTCATGACACAAAAGAGCGCTACAGATTCCTTTCCCCAGGGATAAGAATTACTAATAATTACAGCAGCACACTCTGTTCTCCAGCAAGACTTGAATCGACAAGGCTCTGAGCCCCACCTATAAAGAGGAAAGCTCTGCTAACAGCTAGTAATCAGTACAATTCAGACCAGAGTAAATTAACAGCAATTAGATGCAGTCAGCACTTTCAGCAACAGCTTAGGGGCACACCTTCAAATATGCCTGGTTAGGAACACAAAAAGTGCTTCCTTCTGCCTGGGCTATAGTGGCTTGTCACTGCTGTATGACCATATCACTCACTGGGTGTGGAGTTATCAAGGCAATGACCCAAAGGAATGCTGAGTATCAGCTCATGGCATGGAACCTTCACCTACCCCATGTCTGTTCGTTCATCTTCACATGCCATCTCTTAGCACATGCTTTCTGTACCTAAAAGTCCATAGGCAGCTGCTTATTGTGAAAATAATCAATACACTGTAAATGAGGAAACATAATCCACAAGTGTTTTTGAGATATTTTCTGCAGAAACTGCTGCTGTGTTTGTATGCAATTTATTTCTGTTGGTCTTTTACATTTCCTGGTATACAGAATGACCTTTGAAAAAAAAAAAAAAAAAAAGAACGTCAAGTTAAAAACGTTTAGATTTTCAATAAACTTGAAAAATTATCCAACATGCTTTCAAGCAATGCAATCCAAGAATGTACATCATATACATTACTAAGCCCCACTTAGTTATGATCCAGAAAAGAATAATGTACTAACATAACGCATTGCCTTGCAGAACACAGAGTTAATCCTGGTCTTCCAACAAAAAAGATCAGGCTTTAACAATTGCATCTGAATCAGACTTCACTTTCCTACCTTTTCAGTTTTATTAGCTATCCCAAATTTGTTTTCAAGAAAAATCTTTTAGGAGAAGGGAAGGAAGTTACCTTTTGTCTCTTGTTTTCACTACTGTCCTACTAAGGACAAGTATATTTAAAAAGACTGACGCATAAGACAGAGGTATTCTTCCCTGCCTAACTTCTGCCCCTGACTTGCTTTGTAACCTCAGTAAAGGAAAAATTCAAAAAAGCTCTTCTGCCTGATGATATCCCCATCGCCACTCAAGAAAGGGCCTGGACCATACAGCTAGATTGCTAGTGAAACCACTGCTTCACACACAGATTAATTCAGCCATTATTAGCCAACAGAAAAAGAAGGGAACGTCTGTACAACATGGGATTTAAGACATGCTACACGGAATGATAAAACCTAATCCCTGTTCCATTTAATACAAAAGATTTAAATATTTCCTGTAATAGAAACTAGAAGCCTCGTCTCCTCATGCATAAAGAACACTTTCATAGGAGCATTTGATAAACCCCATCTCCAAAAGGTTTTACCCTTCTGCACTCTCTTGAGAAACCGAATATGAAACCCTGTCCTCCCATGCAAAGGACTGCTCTGAACCGCCATGGGATATCTACACACAGGCAAATAAATCCAAGTAGGGGCTGCAGGACTTCCCTTGGTTGTGTTTTGTCAAACCAAACTCCAGCCATCAAACAAGGATGTAAGAGTTCATGACTGAATCATGACCAGTCGCAGGTACCTAAGTTTGAAGACTAGGGGTAAACGTCAATCCTACATTCAGTCTTGCCTCTTAACTCTTAAGGCTCCCTTCCTCAGTGTCACCATCTTCTGGATTGGACTCTGAGGCACCCAGCTCACCTGCAGCTCAAGGCATACCCATGGTGGGACATTGGGTTGCTCTACGCACTCAAAGCTTGGCATGTGGTGTTCCTACAGTGTTCTCTGAAATAAGCCTTCAGTCACTTCTGGAAGGATTGCACATCGCTTAGGAGGTCTACACATTTAAAACCTATTTTTAATCCTAACTTCTACTTCTTAGAACCATTCTAGGTATATGCTGCTCAGACTTGTCCACAAACTGGAAGAGATTAGGATGCCCAAACTGGAAAGTAATAAAATTACACAGGGCCACCCCAAACTGCTTCCCCTTTTTTCTACAGTTCTGCAAGTGTGCATGGCGGGGGGAGGGGGAAGGTTAATTTACTATTTTAATATCTATAAACTACTACAAAAATTGTGCAAGATTCATCTTGACACTGTTAAATGGGTTTAAAACAAGACTGGTAAATACATGCAAATAGAAATTAGCCAAATTAAAGCAAAGATCAATCTAGCCCAAAGCAAACAAATAGCTTTCATACAGATTTGTGTTCACACACTTATGCACCATTTAGGTAACTGTCGGACACCTTTACTGAAGTTGGCAGCACATTATGTTTAGAAGAGGCCTCAAGGTGCGGTTTTAAGCCAATTTAATTAAAACGGTACAAAAAGTTGTGCTCATCCTCTTAGATGCTTAGCGTTCCAGCTTCATGAATTAGCCAGGTATCATCTCAGCCACAGTAATTGTGCATGCAAGCCTAAACCTGTGGCTAACATCAGGCACAGTGTGATTAATCCCAGGGAATTCTGGCAAGAAATGAGAATGTTTATTATCTGCTTTTAAACTCATCCCCTATTAATAGTTAAATCTACTTTCAGTAGGTATGGTGCATGATGCTATTAATACTGACCAAGGGAAATGGAACCTAGAACACTTAACATCAGTAGGTACCCAGTCTTGTAATAGTGTTTTAGGCAATTTTCATAATATACAGTGATAGAAATTCACAGATGATTAGCTAGATATGACATTTGTCTTAATTTATAGCAAGGAACTCACTAGCTCAGGTAATACTAATAAACACAACCAACCACAAATTTGGGGAACACAATCTGCCCCAACAGATTATACTGAAATCAACGAGCCTGTAGAGACTGATATTTCCATTTGCAGTTTCCAATTAAAACATGCATTATTTATAGCAGTAGAGCCTTTGCCTGAATATAATAAGACAGAGAGTCCTTTGTCAGTGCCGTTACAGCCCCCAACCTATGCTGAGGCTGCACTTTGTGGAACCACTGCTCTATGAAAGGTCTTTCCTGACAGCAAAGGGAAGTAAGAAGGAAAGGGAATGCAAGGGACAGTTTGTTCAAGAGGAAGCACAGTTAACAGCTTTGTAACAGTCACACAGGAAACTCACCCCAGCTTCCCCTCGGGCTCACGTAAGTTGACATTCATAAAACCACGCACATATCACTGTTTGCTGGTTTACACAGAAGAAAACCCAAGGCACACTAACTCAAATATTCCTAGAAAAATAGTACTTGGAGCTGGAAGCAGACTTCGAAGATTTCTAGTATCTGTGACAGCAGAAGAGAAACTAATTGTTTACTGATCTAACTATATTTCAAATATTTTATACTAATAAATGATAGGTTTATGTGATAGCCACATTAGTTTTCCATTGATTGCTACTCCTGAAAGACCAGGGCGTGTGGACTTTTAATAAAAGGCTAGTATTCCAAGATGTCTTACACAACAAAAAAGAAACGTGTCAGGATTATTAAGTTTCTGTACGTAGATTTTGTTCCTTTTCTAGAGAGCAAGAAAGTATTTCTGATAGACCGCGCCATATTCATGTTGAAAGATCACTTACAAGGACATACCAAAATCCTTCACTTTACTGCAGAACAACTGTACTGCCTGAGGCTGGTGTAAAGAACAGATTAAAATTTGGCTCTATAAATCATACCTTATACGTACAGAAACTGCTATCAGCAGTCAGTCTTTTCAGAAAACTAGCTAATGCTGACTATTTCTGCCTGCTTGTAATAGGGTGATAAATATACAAAAAAATGAAACAAAGCACTTATTTTATACTCAAGATCTCATTCTTAATTAACTTATCAAGCCTATTATACAGCCTGCACTAACAACAGTGGGAAAAAAAATGGGGAGAAAAAACCCAACCCAGCACATTAAAAATTCTAGTGGGCGTGCAACTGCACCACGCTACGCCTGCAGCTCTGCTACTCCCAGCTCTACTCTTGCCTGCTCTCAAATGCTAAGTTTGAACTTGGTGCTTATATGAAAGATGCAAAAACAGGACAGAATGCTGCCAGAAGTAATGTCTAGTAATTACTAGTAATTTACTAAGTGGTATGCACCACCCTTCACAACATTATTGAATAAATTCCCTAGAAAAGTAGGTACTAGATTGCTTACACCACAATTGTCAAGGTGACATCAAAATGGAAGCTCAGTTCACTTACCAACTATTAGAAGTCCCCTAGCGCTTTTTGCAAGATTGGGACTGCTGATTTGAGTTTTGGCTGAGTTCCAGTTTGGTTAATTAAATTCCACATGTCTACATCCCCTCCGCAGTTCACATCCTTTGCTACTGCTAAATGATATTAAATAACCAACACGTTAAGTCAATGTCCTCTGGGCCTAACATCAACAAGGATCAAAATATTTCCCCAATGCAAAGTTAGTGAAAAGCTGTTGGAATCCTTCAGAGTAAAGTACTGCTGTTGTCGTAAATGAGTACTTACCATTCAAGCAATTTCAAGTTAAAGAACCATCAGACTGTTGTACAAACAAGTTAAAATGCTGCAATGTAAATTGTATTAGGGACAGAAAATATTTCCCATTAGTAATTATGTACATGCTCAGTTGCAAACGTCCAACTATTATACTTCCAGATGAAGAGGAAACAAGTGTTTATGTTTGGCATGCATTCCGACCTTCTCTGTTCCAACTGTACAACAGGAAGACAAGGTCTGAGATGCTCATCATTTTCTAACAGTATAAGCATTTCCTTCTCTGAAAAAAGTTTCTCTAATTCTTTAATAAAGATTCTACCTACAATTTGCCAGTAGCTACTCTCCACATAAATCTTTTACTAACATTTTTCTGTAAATCAATAAATCTACAACTTACCTGAAGGGAAAATTTTACCCCAGAAGTTCCCCAGTTCTTTACAATTGTGTTAAGAGAACAGTGTAGGCACACTTCGGTCACTATTTGCTTCTGTCTGGTACGAAGTTGTGATATTAGTTTTTTTTATTTTTAGCAAGATTTACATGTCCTGAGTAACATTCATAGCTAATAACGGATGCCACAAAACCACCATAGTCAAAGAATGAATGTGAAGTCTTAGAGTAAAACCAGTCCTCTAATAGCCTAAAATTAGGAAGTATTTAATTCTTCTAATTTAATTTTATTTTTTAAGTGAGCAATTTCTATTTGTCTAAATAAGGTACAGATGCATTTAATCACTGAATTTTAAGTCGTTTATTTAATATCATATTTCAATAGCTTATATTCTTACTTCAACATTGGATTAGTTCATGATAATAGACACATTTTGTTATAAAAAATAACCACAAATAAATTTAATGATTTTTTTTTTTTTTTTTACAACATTATGAGTGGTACAGCATCAGTAGATTTTCTTGAATCATTTACCGTTTTATATAGAGAGCTGTATTAAAAGTGAGAGATGTAGTACAGAAACCACCTGTAGGGTTCACTGTCAGCTTTGGTACATTTTAACAGATTCTGCCTCGAAAAGTCAAACTCTTCACTTGTAACTACACGGAATACATCAACAAGAGGTCACCAGAACAAAAAAATAAACATGTCCACCCTTTGTGCAACAGAAACCTTCACATTCCTCTCAGGACACTGGAGTTAACACCTGCACCATAACGCAAGCGAAACTTTTCGGGAAGTCCATTCTAAGTGCTTTTAATTGCCATGTAAGGACCGCTTCTTTTCTTCTTCCACATAGCCCCTGGCTTTCAGCACAAAAGTCTGACAATGCCAACAGCTTCTTTATTTGCTGGGATGCTCTGGTGGAAATTTAAGCGTGAAGAACCCAGTGTTCCACAGAACTGATTTGAGGGTAAAGGTGAGCTGGGAACTGGATGGTTAATGAGGTTCCTGAACTCAGGTGATATTTCTTAACGTGTTTTCAGAGAAGTTGTTTGTCAGGGGAAGAACAGCAGCAAAAACTACAGCCAAATGCCTCACTAGTGTGATGTCGGCATACATGAAGGTCCAAGCTCTTCTTCTGAATGCTGTAAAAAAATTAAAAATGCGTCAGACATTAATACCATCAGTATCAGTTAGCACTGCACGAACACAGGCAGTCAGTCTCTAGCTAGAGTGTTCACAAATCCACAATAGCCAAACAGTAGGTCAGGGGATGAGTCATTTCTAGCAAGATCTCATGGTTCTGTCCAGTGGCAGAACACAACTCTCCTGACTCCTAACCCAATGATTTCACTTACAGCTAGCTGTGTTCCCAAGTGAGAGTTCCTAGACCTAAAATGTCTCTCATTTTACACAAGCAAGATGACACTTTTCACCATTTTTTTTCCTACCACTGGAGTAAGTTAGTGGAGTTTTGCACCATGTTTTCAGCCATATTTCTATTTTAGTGTCTGTTGTGAACCTGTAGATCTATCTATTCCTTGAAAATAGAACCTCTGTGCAGGCAATAACAATCTAAACTCCTACAAGCACAAGTGTCCCAATTTACTTTTTAGTGTTAATAGGACCTATATGCATTTACACCCTTAGGATATAATTGCACCAGCATGCAGCCACACACACCAGAGATGTAGACATTTGCATGTGTATCTCCATGTAATTCCAGTTCAACGTAGTGAAAACTGCAAACCAGTCTGAATACACTGAAGTTTTGACCTTGCATTTGTCATTTAATTCTACCTACTTTGCATTATGACAGAGGGACGTACCTCAAAATAAAGAACTTAACCATAACACAAATACTTTCAAGGATTTGTTCTATAGCAAAATGTGAGGTCTGCTGCACACTTACTATGGGTCTAAATCCTGGAATTATCATTTGATCCTAATCAAAACCTCAGTTCTTTTAGATTCAGGGAACACCAGATCTAGAATCTAAACCTTTGGATTTTGGCACTTCTCCCATAAAAGGACAACCTAGAATACAGCTGTATACAGGCTGTAAGAGAACCCAGACTGAGACTCAGCACTTGTTACCTAACATCAAACAATCAGATTTCAAAATCTGCCAGTTCGTAACGTAAGCTTCTCTGAATTTTAGGTTTCCCTTAAAGAGATATCAAGGATTTGTTTATTTTGGCAACAACTATTTGCAACCATATGAGCTAGGAAATTAAAACAATCACCCACAGTAGGATTCATCCCACATGTTACCCAACAGGCGTTTTATCTTCTAGATTTCCTCTGTAAAGTTAACTGCAGGCAGGCAGTAAGTAACCCTAACAGGGGTGAATTAGCCCACACATTTAAGTAATGTCTCTTATGACATTAAGAAGTCTTTTGGGAATGCCCATCATTCTCCATTGAGTATAGAAGGGGATCCACAAAGAGGTCAGCTTAAACTACTGAGTTGGCTAAAATTAATTCTTAGACTTAGCAATGTATACACCATACCAGTTTAAAAACCTCACGGTTGGTGCTGCAAATATTTACAGGTTTTCTATATTTGGGTTGTGGTACTTAGGCGGTAGTGTTATTTATACGAATGCAACAAGCAAAAGACTCTAGACTTTCTTAAAGTATGCTTAATCAGAAAAGCATACCTTAATCCTCCTTTCCCCTCACACCTAACAAATAAAAATATATTGGTTGATCTGGCATGTAAGGAAGTATTTTACTACGCATGCATAGAAAAACTTGTATTTTCAAATTAAGATTTACACAAAAGATTAAACATTTTCCCATACATTCTTATTAAGCAGCACAGAACTCTCCCTACCTCTATTATCATCAGGAACATGCAATTTTCAGGAAATCCTCTAGCAGTCTTTGACAGCAAAACTACCAAAAATGTGAACCTGTCGGATTCTGTGCCATCAGAAGCAGTCATCTGACTCTTCCAAGTCACTAAGCAAGGCAGATATCTCAAACAAATTTACATCTCTTCTTCTACATAGCTCTAAAGTCTTGATAAGACAAAAGCCTTAAAGTAAAAAGACTCTACCTGTTTAGCCCAGTTACATACACATTTTAAGTCTTGAGTTCATTATACATACACACAGAGATGCACTTTAAAGTTAAGTTGCAGTGTAATCCTGAATTTTGATGAGCAGTAGCCACTGCAGATTCCACTATATTGTTTTTCATTCAATGTATCTGGTAAGCTCAAAGCAGAAATAATCTTAATGGGTTAGAGCTTGAATAATGAAACTCTCTTCTAATTCAATATCAGTAAACAATATATATTTATTCATTAACTAAATCAGAATACTGGAAAAGTTTAGAGATGACATTTTTCTGTATATTTCATCACTGCAGTTATGCCATCCCTCGTCTTGCTTACACTCAGATCTGCGTGTGATTTCTACTCTTTACACCACACTTTTGAATACAGCCCACTGAATCAGTCAATGGGTTCTGTGTGGGTGTAAAGTATATGCTTGGGGACTGGAAAAGGGTTGGGTTTGCTTAGGGGTTTTTTTCTTTCCCCCCTTTTTTTTTTTCTTTAGCATCCCTACATTTTGTTGCATTTTTGATATAATTTCAGAAATAGAGCATGCACTTAAAAATCTTAAGGCTATTACAGATCTGAAATAGATTACTTAAGAAATAAAAACTAACTTAACTGTATTTACCCAATTCAGGCGAACTGTTTCACGAGTGGCAATTTCAAACATCCACACTGTTTAGGTCTGGAACACTGCGCAGGCATTTGCCACTATGCAGAGAGGAACTAAATATTTTGTAAGCATAGATTCTACACACAAGCAAAAAGTGCTTCCAGAGAGCGTTATCATTTACTCTTACAGACACTGGTTAAAACATTCACTTCCTGATCTCATAGACCCTCATTATACAATAAGTTTTTAACTTATTAAAGAACAATTCTATTAATTTCAAATGTAACTAGTTCCACAGCAAAAGTTAAGCATGCAAGTGTTTATATTATGATGGTTAATGTGCATCTAACAAGGCAAAGTAGGCTGGTAGAAGGGGGCACATTGTTAATTTGCAAGCAACAAAATCTTTGCTTCCTGTAAGTAGGGCTGACTTATTACAAATAAATTACTTGTAAAATAATACTGAACAGAGACAAAATACTATGACAGGCATTACAGAACGGTTTATTAAAAAAAAAAATAGATTTTTAGTAGTATAGGACTTAATGACATGTCCCCTGTCATGCTTACTCTATCCTTTAACTAAAGCTTTCTGACAGGAGACGGAACTGGATTTCTTGTGCCTAATACAGTAGTGCATAAAGACTAATAGGTTATCAGTGTTCCACTCTACAGGAGTTCACCACTACCACCCCTCTCAAATTTTCCAACCACTATTTTCTCCTTCATGTATTAGGACATACATGATACTTGCTAGAAAGTAAATATCTGTAAACAAATACATGTTGTCTTTGTAACAAGGCCAGTAAGCGACCATTCCATTACACAAATTTCCTTCACATTTTGTTACAACATTTTGATAAATGTTTACAATTCTGCATTTTTACACAGCTGCCACAAAAAATAGGAAAAGCGTTCTCCCCGTTATTCCATTACCAGGTACTGAAAAACTCTTGGTGAAGGAGGAACTTACTTTAAGCTCAAGGTATCTTATCACTTTTGAGATGCATTTCCAGATTTTAATTCTGACATCAAAAGACTCCCCAAAAGGAGCACTAGCTTTGTGATCAGAACTACCTAAAGAAACAGAGCAAATTAAGCTCTCCTCCACAGAAGTAACAAACCAAAATTTATGAAGCCATCTCTTCGCCAACCTCTGTATACCTCAAGAAGTGACTTGTGAACATCAGCTTATCTTAGTTTAAACCTTTCGAGTTTAAAAAAAACCTAAAGCAAACAGTACATCATTTAGTGTACAGAGTTTAAACACACAAGAATTTAACATTTAAACAGCCTCTAAGGATGCTAAGCACATACTTTTAACATGTACTTTGGCTTTACTAAGACTGCCTAATGCTCCCACTCATCGCATGACGCACTCTGCCAACACTGCAAAATGAAATGCATTAGCACTGTCAGAAATGTGATCATTTCCTCACTCAGCGGGGGTGGGAGGGTGGAATCAAAACACTACAAGCAAAGTTGCAGACAAAATCAGTGTGAAAAGCAGCATGGTGCACCTAATACAGCAAATTAAGACATACAGTAGTGAATGAACACATTTTTGCTTTTATACAAGTCACTACTGTTTGTCCCAGTACCCCCTTCACAGACACAGCTATCACCTTCTACCAGATATTTCTGGTTTAGGCACATTAATGTTCTATACACCTTCCATCAGTCTATGCAGTTATATACAGAAAGAGCTGTAAAGAGGGACAGAAAGCAATCCCTTTAAACAAAAAAGCCTTTGTAGAGCCAAGCTCGAATAGGAATACATGTAAATGCTTGATGAGGCTTTTACTAACAGGTAGGAGTGCACACCTTAAAGTGTGGGGTTTTGTTGTTTTTTTTTTAAAAGCCAACAGATTTATGGAATTTGTCCAACAGAGGGACATTTCATATATTTACACTACATGAACAGAGTCAACATTTGTAGGGCCTCTCACTAGTGTGTGTTCGGAAGAGCTGTTGCTGAGAGCTTGCATCAGTGGAGGTGTAAGAGCAGATCTCACATTTGAAAGGCTTCTCGCCTACGAGTAAATGGAAGCAAATATGAAGGAATCTTCTATGGGAACACAAAGTGTGTGTTGGAAATTCAAAAGAAAAGCAGTGGATTAGCATTTACAGCACATCCTCAAAGCCACAGCTCATCTTTCACATGATCTTGTTGCTAATGAAGCATGATCTTAGATAATGGTCTAGGCAGTTAAAGGTTACAGTCTGTTTTACCAGTAGGAGATCCGCTGCATCTAAATTTGGCTTCCACCATAAGTCTAATCAAGAAAAACTGGCCAGAACCATTTCCAAATTTAGTTTTGATCTTTTTTTTCCTGAATCAAAGTTCAGAGGGCCAACTTTCAGCGTACTCTATGTCACCAATTAAAACCAACCAAACAAAATCCCTCAGAAAGGGGAAATGTAGCAGAACAGGAAACTGTCAAGAAGCAAATGGAAATGACATTAAGGGAAAGTCATTTTACACGTTAATGAAGAAAACACAAAGTATTTTCTGTAAAGACAGCAAGTACAATATTTAGGTCACAATTACAAAGGAAAACAATGACTTTCAGTAATGAAAATATTGAGAGGTACATTCTTAAAGGACTAGCCTCCTCTTTCATCTACATTCCCACTGACAATTTCTGATTTACAGTATTTATCTTCATATTTTTCTGATGTACTAAAATTCTGAAATATTACAGTGGAGAACCTGAAATGAACCTAACCAGAAAGAAACCACGGACTGAAAAAAAACAAAAACAAAAACAACCCAACAACCAAGCACAAACAGAATCACAGAATGGTCAAGGTTGAATGGAATCTCTGGAAGTCACTTGGTCCAACCCGCAAACAGGCAAATCTATCTTCATTTTTGCAGCCAAAAAAACCAACCACAAACCAAATACATACATACATTTGAGTTAAAAAATAATTAAAAGTGAATATATTTTAAGAATATAAGTCCTAACACCAACCCTGGTATAGTAATAATTCTCCTCAAGACAGCATTTCACACCAATGTTACTACAAGTAACTCTTCACTTCCAGTTTTATTAGTATTATCTTTTAAGAATTAATGCAGGGGATATTGCATTGCGTGGTCACTGCGTAGTCAATATGATGTGGAAATCAAAGCATTTTTTAATGTTCACCCCCAGTTGTCAATGGGGAAGCAAACAGGAAGAGGCTTATGACATTTGAGGAGCAGTTGTCAATGGCTTGATATCTAGATAACAAATTACATTTTCACAAGTAGTAAGAGCTTCTTAAAACTCATTAAATATGTTTGCTGTAGGTTACATAGCAGGTCAGCTGCAGAACAAGCAAAAGGACGCTGTTCCTTCTGGATTTGCAATCCTTCTTCTAGACAGTGACTGACTTTGTTCATTTTTTGCAAAAGTTTCATTTATATTGCATGGTTTTGGTCACTTGTCTACTTATGCACCAGAACATCATTAATAGCACCTGGTGACTCTGCCTAGACAGCCTCCTAGGAGAAGCTGGCTATCTCTTCTTTGGGTATCGCTCTCCTTTTCCTTTACCTTTTGAAGCCCTGTCAGTTGCCTTCTACAAAAGCTAAGAATTTTTAATAGAGCAAGTGTCTGTCTTCGAACATGGCATACTTGCTACCACAGAGATTGAGAACCATCTGTCCCAGTAGCATAAGACGTCTATCAGCCCTCTTCACACCTATGTTTCCTGCCAGACATCTGCCTACTCCCCTCTGCTGCCGTGTGTGATGCCACGGCTCCAATGCTGCAGGATGGAGCACCACCCACATCGCTCAAGTGTCCTGCACTCCTGCCAGGAGCACCGCATTCCTGCCAAACCACTGCAAGAGTATTTCATTTCTTCAACTGGCTGAAAATTTAATTTTGCCAGTGTGGACAAAGGTGGATATTCGCTATTCACTATGCTGCCAGGTCCTATAGGACAAGATCTCTGCAAGCTGATTTATTTAAATATTATCACAAGGAGCTATTGGCTCCCCAATGTACTGTCCACTCACTCACTGCACACATCAAGGAGCAGGTTTCAGAAGGCCATTAACGCAACACAGCACGTTCCCATCCTATTCATTCAGTTACACTTATTTTCTAATCCTGTAAAATGCTCTGTTCAGAAGAAAGGAGAAAGGCTTCACTTTTTAAATACCAGCAAGATGGAGCAGATCCAACAGTTCCAACCAGACAGTGATACAAAGTACGTTCTTATGTGTAAATTCAGAATTTCTAATGCAAGTGCCTTTTTTGGCAGACTGACAGACTTAATATAACCATGGTAACACGAAGCCTATGTAAACAAATCACTTGACCAAGACAGAAAGAACCTCAGAGCATCAGTCACAGAGAGGCTGGGCCTTTGATAGAGGTTCAACATTGAACTTCAAGACAGAGAACTGAAGCAGGAAGCTTTCCAGAAAATGAAAGGGAACGTAGCCAAGGCAGACAAAACACAATAAATTAAAGAACTTGAAATATGCCAGTATGTGCAAGTTGATTTTAAAAAGTTTTGAGCAGACATTCACATTCTTTCCTTGACATAGAGGAGTACCAGTATGGAACAAAAAATTAAGTACTGTCTGAAGCCTGCATCCATCTGAATCAGCAAAGGCATCCTCCTCAGTTAACAAGCCAGGGACATAAGCTGTCCGTGTCTTTGCAATATCTATACTTTTACATAGGTGTCTTCTGAATATAAATCCTAAACCAGGATCTCTGTGAATATACTTATATTCAAAAAGGTAAATCAAACACATCATTAAAGATCAATATCCCTCAATGCCACAAAAAAAAACACTTAAGTCAAAAATGTGCCTGTTTTGTTAAATCATGAGTCTTTGGTTTTTGCATATTCAATGCAAGAGGGAGAACTACCAATAGGCAAAAAAATACCCCTTTTCTCTAGAAATCCTTTCTGTGGCACAAAAGGAGCACTCCTACATAGCATTCAATATTCAATTGAATTCAACAGCACTTCTACCTGAGCAGTTTATCTAAGTAGTAACATAAAGAACACATACATGTAATCCACCAGTATGAAATAACACATGCTGTGTCAGAGAGGCCTCGAGCATTGTTTCATACTCACCCCTGTGTGTCTGCCAAACTAACCAAACTAACTATAAGAACACTTCCTGTCAGAAAGGAAATGAACCTTGTCACAGCTGGAAAATCATCATCTATTTTTCCTGTGTAAGTGCTCTGAAGGGATGACATTTCTCAGATACTGTTGTTAATTTAGGCTTTTAATGCCTTTTATCATGAGCGTTTAGAGCTATTAGTTAGGAAAGATTGATATCATTATGGGAGGGATGAGAGCACAAAGAGTCCTCTCAGACCTGTCTACAACCAAGTATTTCAGTTATTATTTTATTACCTTTCAACTATTTATTTATATTCCCAGAATGACATACTTTGCTGTGTTGAGAAATTTACTAGCAGACAATACTGCATAACGCAACATGATTATATTAGATTGTTGCATTTTGATGTCTGAACGGTCCACCTAAGTCTTTTAGAATTTTTTTTGTCTGGATCAAAAGGACAGATTCTACTTTCTCAATTGCATGACATGCTGCTCTTTCAGGCCAGCAAGTGGAATTTATCTAGAAGGAACAATAATGCATATGAAAGTTATATGAGTGCTTATATCCAAAGAGAGGAACAAAACTGTAAAAGGCTTACACAGATCACAGATCTGCTGTTCCCAATTCCTTGATTTTCCAGATTCTTCCCTGCACCATGCTTAGAATACCTCAAAACCATTTAACTGTATGTCTCAAGCACTTAAAGTTCCTCAAAACTCAGCAACAACAGAGGAAGCCCTGGTTGGTCACAAATTCTAACACAAGTCTGTAAGGCAGTAAAGTCACATCTTTAACAGACAATAATTTCAAAGGGACAAATACAAGCACAAAACAACTTTAAAATCCTTGTCTGGTGGAAGTCAATTACAGCAGATTTAAAAGGTGCTTACATCTCTATCCCGATTATTGGTCAGCACTCAGCAAAAGGAAACGGTGTACTTTCGAGTCATACCTGTAAATAATTAATACTAAGTAAATACTATTTCCAAATACATGCACTACATTCACATGTTAGATGTAATAAAAAGGATTACTCATTCTTTAAACACTATAATGAAAACGCAGCTATTTTCATGACACATTTGTGAAGGTAATTAAAGTCCTGCTGTTTTGAAGACAAAGTATTTTAGAAAAGAATGAAATTAGTTTGTATTACACTCAAGACTTCTACTGGTAAAAGTATTCCTGCTAATTCTAAATTAAGAGTGAATCATACAACTGCTATTTTATGCAATGGTATTCAAAACAAGAAAGATGCAGAAGGGGATTTAAGCCTCAATTATTTCTGTGGATTAACACTTTCTTGCACCAGAGAAAGAAAGCTTACATTGCTTAAAGAATAAATGCCCTTAACTTGCATGAGGGAACTTAAGTACTCAGGGGAGTTGCTGAAGTGGTGGATGGAAGAAGGTGTGCAAGCTAAAACAGTAATCTCAGTAGAACTAAAGGCCTATATGGAAAAATCTGGGACTTAAACAGCGGGCTTCAAGATGGAAGCCAACTCTGAGAGGCAAGCTGTGCCATTCTGAATAACTCTTTGTAATAGTTTTTCCCTTCTCCCTAAACATTTGTGATCTTTCAAGAGGACAAGCCACCACAAAAAAAAAAAAAAAAAGTCAAAGATCTAAATTCTAAACTCCTACATGACATACTGAACTTTTTTAGAGCTATAAAACAGAGACCAAAAATGGAGAGGCTAATTTCTGCAATATCTGTGTGAATCCAAGCACAATATTTCAAAGGTAAGTTAATGACAATTCACAGACTAGGAAAATGTTCTTTGTTACCATTTCTATTCATTGAAATCACAACTAAAATTGTACTTTTTATGCACTTAACGGACACGTCTTTCACAATGACATAACAAGTTTCCTTTGTTAGGTGATTAAATGCTTTGTAGAAAAGTAGAGCAATTTAGATTTTCTAGCTATTTGAATTACTCCTTAAAAAATGTGTGAGCATAGCTGCCTATCTCTAGCACATGTAATAGCTTTAAATGCAGATTCCAGAATTCTGATAATGTTGCAGGCAGTGCCTATCTTATGCAGTGCCTGTGGTGCAAACTCTCCACAAATACTCATGTGTTCTTTTTTCTTTAAGGAGAAAAGAAAGACAACATTGTTGCTAGGAGGGTTGGTTCAATCTTATAAATTTAAGGACTGAAAGTCCAAAGAAACATGGAATTGTAATACAGATGATTTAACCTTTCACCCTTCAGATATAAATTAGGTGTGTTTGAGACAGTAGGAAATTCTGACCCATTAAGACTTAAGGGTCTTGAGTACTCTTGATCAAGTTTTAGGCTCCATAAAGGTCCCACATGCATTTTAACTCTTCTGATTTTTAATGCAACAGTCAGGTACGACTATCAATAAATGAGTCTAGTTAGGAATCAGTTTCATTCTTCCCAGTTAGCTTTTGAACACTGATTATAGGCAGCTGATACTCACAGATGCCACTATGATTTTCCCTTCTTTATATGAACTTTTGGATAAAACTCAGCAACTGAAAAGGTTAGACTGCCCTCTCTCTGTGGCTTCTTGCTAACTACTTGATCTGTAACTTCATAAACAGAATTATGGCCAAACACTTTCAAGGAACTCATAATTGTAGGTATTAATCAGCATTTCCCCATACAGTCCTAAAAAAACTATACTACAAATCACTAATATGGTCTGCCTCCATACAGTTTGAGATGATAAAAACTGTACTTCATTGCCTAAATAAGACAATAAAATTTGGTTATGTTGTTTAGTATCACTAGTATTCCCTGTGAATTGAGGCCTTTAACTCACAAGCACTGTCAGCAGAATGCACAAGCCACCCTTGTACGTGAATGTGTCAATTAATATGTGAATTAAAAGCATCATTATATTTAGTGTATTCTCAGTTTTATTTTCTGATGGGAGAAAAATGGCCATGAGAACATTATTTTGAATTGTAATAATACATTAATTTAACTTGAAATATAGAAAATAAATATTTGAAAAATGTAAGTCAGACCTAGTTGACATTAACTAATAATGGTTTGGTTGTTTGACTATTTTATTCTTTAAAATCTACACACCCCTAATGCCATAGTCACAAAAATCCTAAACCTTCATATAGACTGCCTTTTTCATAAACCTGAAACAGATTTTACTGAATAAATTCTACTGCCTAATACTGAAAAGAATTAGGACTTCCAATTCATACATTCCAGCTATCCTTGTGGCATATAAACAGGCAGAAATCATTAGGCAATCTATAGGTAGTCTGTTCTGAAGTTTACAGGCAAAGAGGAACACTGAAAAAGCATTTGAAAAGTAAAAGCCAGTGTGATGATGTTCATTTGCTGCCCCCTTCTGGGGAAAAACAAAACAAGCAAAAAAAAGCCCCAAAAGAGCTAGGCAAACAACTGCTCCCTGCCTACTGTTACCTACATCTCTCTGATAACTGAACCGTGTGACAGCAAATCTTTTTAGGTTTAAGGGCTTTTTTTTTTTTTTTTTTTAAAGTTTTCATTTTAAAATATCAATAGACTCTAAAATATATTTCCCAAGCGAGTCTGTTAATCTAGGCATAATGAGAGATGATTCTGGGAAGAGAAAATGAGGCTACTTGCTTCGTCTCTCTGGACCTCTGTGTAGCAGCACAGACTGCGCACTTAGCTACAGTCAGCATAGAAGAATTATCTTTACGCCATTCTGCCACCGGTTATTCAACGTAAGCTGCGGGACACAACACTGAACTGGCTGCGGTTCACAACAGATTCTGTTCTGCCAGTCCTGCCACAGGGTCAGGACCTTCAGTGGAAAGAAGGGACAGCCACAGGCTGGTAATATAGCTAACTGCTAGTTTTGTTAGTTTGCCCTTCAAAAAGACTGTAATAAAGAAGCAGAGTTAACCTGAGGTTTGCTCTGCTGTACAGATAGCACACTAAAACTCAAGTCAGAACTAGGTATGAAAAATTCAAGTAAGTTCTTAATCTTTGCAGTAATTACAAGCGTTGTTCCAGGGAGAGCTCCAGAGACCCAGTTCATAAATGTTCTTTTTACTTCCAAAACAGAGAGGTAACGCGTTCACCAGATAACAACATATTTCATATGTAACCTCAGACTAAATTTGGATTGACATATTCCACTGGTTCAAAAATAACCGTCGTAATGATATAATGATGTAAAGTGCTTAAGCTTGTACTTCTCCAACTTCTTTAAAACTGAAGACAAGTACTTCAAAATACCTCACTGTGAACACGGGAGCACCTTGTCTACCTCCTTGGTTAATCTGTAATGACTGAACTGTGCTTTGACAATGACAAGGCTTGTTAACTGACTACTTAATTAAAAAAAAAAAAAGACACAGATGCATATGTGAAAGTTATATCATCAGCATTATCAGCATGTCAGTCTACTTCCTACCTACTAGCAAAGCTGCTACTTTGCTACAAGTAATCAGGCCTTTGACTATCCAAACCTAATCTCCTTTTTTTTTTTTTCTTTTTATTACACCAATTTTAGCAAGCTACTAAAACATGCATTTATTTCTTTCCATGTGAGCAGTAACAGTTTCAAACCAGGAAATCCAGATTCGGTATGGACAATTGGTTCAGTCCTAGAAAACAGCAGGGTAAAGAAGCTATTTGGGGAAAAAACTTTGATAATTTGAATTCATTAGACTATAATACAACTTTTAAAGTCAGAAAGTGATTAGTTAAACTGAAGGCACCTATTGTGAAAATGTTTTCTAATAACATAACAGACATGTATGGCCATAAACAACAACAACAAAAGAACATCCCCAAAACAACACTCACACACTTAGAAGAAACTTAGAGAAACAGAATGTACGCTAACTTCTCTACCTACATACTAGGAAAGCTATCATTAGAATATTGTGTGATGCCTGCTCACGGATGGGTGGCTACCAGAGATCACTATCTTTATTAAAGAAAAAAACATATTTTCTGAATAACAGGAAAGCATCAAATGCATTCTCAAGTTCTCTTTGGAAGAGAGGATGCCCTTGAGGTCAGACAAAGTCTTAGTGTGAACTCTTAAAACTGCAGATAAGTGCATTTTTGCATTAGCTGATAAGATTGGTGCTGCAATAAACATGCCTCTTAGACATACAGCCATGACTTCAAAGCAAGCTGTACATTGTCAGTTTTTTCATCTACTTTACATGCAGAATTCCAAGAAGTCTCATAGCACATCTCTTGGCTCTTCAAAGAGCACCTCAGTGGCTCTCCTTTGTTATTGCTTCTAAGAAAATGTAAGAGAAAGCCTTTAGAAACACCTTTTGATCTGCCCCTACTTACTTTATTCAAAAGACCAGTACTATCACAAACCAAGAAGAAAACTATTTGAATAGGATACTTTATTTTCGTTCAGGCTATCTGTAGGCAACTTTCTTGTAAAAATAGAAAAGTAAATAAATAAACAAACAAATGTGCCACATTACCAATTGTTCTGCAATGAAGATCTACACAAGTACTTGGAGCATAACAAACAAAATGCAAGTTTTACTATAATACGGTCATACTTACCGTAGGTACTACATGTAAATTAACTTCAATCCTTCTTTCTAGTTGCTTTTGTGCTGGAACACACAGGATTATCTTCAGCCTTCTTTCTTCTCTTTCATTTGTTTTTCGTTTGTGGTTTTTTTTTGGTGTTTTTTTTTTCCTGATGGATTTGTTTGTGATGCCCATTTATCTGATGTCTGGTTCAAAACCAGGTACCTCATTCCAAAATGAAGACAGAAGGGCTGTAGAAGTTTTGTGGTTTTCCATATGCTCTTTCAACTCTGCTCTAGATTGCCAATTAAGAAATAAGATAAGTATACTAATTCAAAAAGAAACCCAAAATACAGTATCAACCAATATTTTGCATTACCACCAGTTACTGAAAAGACTTGAGAATTTGAGATACTTCCAGCTGAAACACAGAATTGTAGAGGGATTTTTGAGATAGCATAACCCTCATAATATAGTCAACCAACAGAGAAAAAAACCACCTTGCCAATCATTCTGTGTTATGTTTGTGAAATACACACACAAAAAAGGGGAAAAAATAGCTTCCCAAAAAAGCCAGACAAGCCATTTGTTTGGCTGGGGTTTTTTTTGTTTGTTTGTTTTGGGGTTGTGGGTTGGTTTTGGTTTTTTGGGTTTTTGTGTTGGTTTTTTTTTGGGGGGGGGGGGGGGGGGGGGGAGTTGTGGGGTGGGTGTTTGTTTGGGTTTTTTTGTTTGTTTGGGTTTTTTTAACTGTTGGGCCAAATTAGATCCAAGTTGTTAAACATAGGTAATGTTGAGGAAAGAAGTATTCTATTTTACTTTTGCACATATTGTAAATACAATGAATATGCAGATGACTTACAGCAATGTTTAACTGCCATTCACACCCACCCTAGAAGTACAGATTATCAATCTTGGATGCATACTTTCATTATAAAATTGCCACAGTGCTGCTCAGCACAAAGAGAAAACCGAAGTGGAATATGCACAAATTATAATGACAGGCTGGCCATCACAATAAATACCCCTGTTTTTTAAAAGGAGGAAGGAGAATCATGATTTTCAGGAATCTCATGTGACCTGAATCCCTTGGGTTTACCAGATTACAATGTACCTATCATACAAAAGCTTCATCTAACAATGCACATTTTAAACAATTGTCTTTTCTAAGTTTCCTCAGCTAAACTTCCAATGTAGAAGATTATACACGAAGATAAAGAACAAGCTACATATTTACATAATGTAACTACTACGTTGCAAGGAAGTGATTTATTTTTGTTAGGAATATCCAAATACTAAGTTCCCTTTCTCATGCTGCTGTTAAAATAGCATAAAACTCTAATTACATTATTAAGATTAATATCAAGACCAGTGAAATGACAGCCATTTCCAACCTAAAATATAAGTTTAAAAAACACAGTGCTGCATACACTTTTAAATATATAGCATATTTTGTAAGACTAGGAAAAAAATTTGAATAAACCCATGAGACAATCAAGAAGATTGCCAGTATTCATTTCAGAGCAAGGGGAATACTTTCATCCACAGAAAATATCATTTGGCACAGAGTCACTTAATTTGACTCAATCTTTTTGGTCCTGACATAATTTGCATATTACTGCTTTTGTAGGATTTAATTATTTTAGAAACAAAGTACCAAAATTTCTCTTTTTGCTTGCCTGTCTCCCTCCCCCCTGCCTACAAACAAGATATGAAAGGTGATATTACTTTTTATGTAAATGATTTAATCTCAAAACAGTTGCACCAACTCTGAAGGTGACTTGTAAAATCCATCAACTTAAGCAGTATGTATCAAATGTTCCATGCAAGGGCTTGGTAATGTAAGACATTTCAGTACACTATTGTTTACAAATCCTGTTGTGTTATGGAGCCAATTTTAGGACCACTTACAGATTAAAGAAAAAAAAGTAAATAGCTTTTTTGAGATTGTACATTCAAGACAGCATTATGAATAAACAAACACTTACCTGATCCTCCATTCAGTATGTACCAGCTCCATGCTTCAGTGTGGTTTGACGGTCAATATATCACCACCAACACAGTATATGTTAGGACGTCATGATGGAGCTGAAGCCAGCGACCCTAAAGGGTCTAGATGTCACAGGACCTAAGGAAGAAATATGTGAAATTTTATACGCAACATACTGTACAGTCTCACAGCCTAGTAACTATGAACACGCAGCACATACTGCTAAAGATTATAACATTTTTGGTAATTTATTTTAGTATGTTAAGGTAGATTCCCAACATATTTCCCACAACACAAAATAAATACTATATTAAAAAAACCTCCTTAAGGTCCCTAAGCCAAAAACCAAAAATCAGGAATTACCAAAATTAAAGTTGCCTTGGTAACCCTAATTTCATTGCTTTTGTGTATATACGCTATGCCCACTAAACAATAAACCAAGGTTAATAAAGCACTAGCCATTCTACACACGGAATTTTAGAAGGATCACGGGGTGGGGTGGTGGGAATAAAAATTTGTATACAGTCAAGTCAGGCAACAGAGATTTTGCAAGGGTACCTACCCACATAGATGAGTGTTTGACTTTGCTACCTTTACTGTGAGTTTTCTTCAATTTTTGTGGGGTTTTAAAAACATGTTTAACATGATTTAGGCTTTGGTTTTGAAAAAAAATACCTATGAGGTTAAAACATAAATTCCAGAATTCACAATGGGGAATTATATTTGGGCTGACTGGCACTGCTGAAACCCTTAGATACACCAGAAACTTCTGATGCTAGAACTAATTGCCATTTGAGTAATGACAGCAATAGCAAATGGAAGTGGTTCCGGACCCTGTTACATTAATGGCGGTTCACGTATCTGAGACTCTAAATCCTTTCTGTCCACTTCAGGACAACGTGTTGCCCAAGTTATTTTCAGTGTCCGAGGCTCCCCACTATTTTATTCTCTGCCCACTATCAGTGGCAGTTTCCTAACATGGCCAATTCTGCTTGAGTTCTTCTCCTTCTCTCATCACGTCCTCCAGCAAATTCTCATGGGTTTTCCAGCCCCACTGGTCTTTAGTATCCAACTTTTTTTTATATGCTCTCTTATGAAAGAATTAAATACTTTTGCAGCCAGGTACCAAGAAATCTGATAAGTTTTCTATATTCCTGTCCCTGCCTCCCTAAAACAGTCTGTCACAATTAGTTTCCTGCAGTGAGGTATCTTGACTGTTAACTGCATTTTTCAGAGGCTGTAAAGAGGTGAAATCTCAACAGACTTTTGCATCAGGAGTTTGCCTTTCATTTATTCTAACAGAAGACAGTATCTGAAAATTGCTTAGATCTTTCCTGCAAGCCATGGACTATTAGGACTTTTTAAATAAAAGGTATCCACAGTCTTACTGGTTCCATTTGAAAACATGAACAGAAAGTTTTCTCCCAAACACATTCTAGAAAATTTGTTAAATCATTTTGGTTGATTTGCTTTAAAAGGGAGAGCATCAGTTAGAGGCAAAGAACCAACATAAAAAATTTCAGCCAGTATAGTTTAAACAAACAAAAAAGCAAGACAGGCGAGCAAGTGAAAATGGTATCTTTTAAATAAACAGCAACATTGGTAACAAAGCAGAGCATCTACAGCAGTAAAAAAATACAGTGCACTTTTATAACACTAAAAATGAAGTAAGCAGTTGAAGTATAAAAGAAGTGAGAGACAGGCAGCTGTATATCATAAATTCACTTAATCTCTGTTTTCAGAGGAAGGGGACTTCTTTAACATAATCTTGGGGAAAGTTTATTTATCAGCATGAAGAGGAACTGCTGCTAGAGATGTATAGCCTCTACCACTACTAAAAAATAAATTTTAAAATCAAATTTGACAGCATAAGAATTCACAGCCCCCGCCCCTCCTTTTGTTCACCCTGCAAGAGACAAAGCCGGATAGAGTCCTTTGAAAGTTGCTTTAGGATTTAAGAAGCGTTGAAGTTAGCTATAAGTATTGCTCATTTGATGGAACTAAAGTAAATATACACTGATTGATGAGCCGCTATACATTTACCCACCAGATTCACCCTGCTTCAGTTAACAAGATTATCTGAAGACAGCAGACAGAAATCAGAGACAGCGGGGCAAGCCTCCACATAGGTCTGTTCTAACCTCAAGTCTAGGACTTTGTAGGTCAAGGTCTGAGGAATTGGAACTGCAAACAGTATGAACTGCGACATGCGCTTTTGACATCATTAAGTGTCAGAAAAAGGAATCAGAAAGAATTAAACACTTTGTCAAAAAAAGATCTAGACTGTAGATTGAACCCGGCTGGCCATCATTCAGAGTATCTGTTTCACAAAGCTAAAGTCAGAAAAGCTTCAGACATGAAGCGTCCTTCAGCTGTGACATTTTAAGCAGTATAGTATCCCCCTGCCTCCCAAGTCAAGGGTCTAGTTTGAACACAAAAAAACCCAACAAAACAGTGAGGTAATACAGTGTCTTCCTTATACAAAGCAAGATGGAAATAAAGCTCTTGCCAAGTAAGACAGCAAAATTGATGAAAGAAGATAAACTTGCTGCTACTAACTTAACAAAGAATTTCCTTTTAAATTAACAGACAAGTGGTTATCCGACCAAGCAATTATCAATTGCCAAAATAAGCCCATCAAAAACTCAAATCAACATAAAATGTACCCAAACCCCAAGCATGTTTATAGTATTTACAAAGCATTTGTTGCATTTTCTTTTATTTTTTTTTAACTGTTTAGTTTATAAAGAGACCTACTGAATGGAGGGAGAGAGGAATAAAAAAATAACAACAAAAAAAATCCATCTATATTTGGAAAAAAGGTCTCTCGCACCTCTCACATTCAGTACATGGATGCCATTTGAAACTGTAACTATGGTTGCGCAGATGCTTGTAGACCTTGATCCATTCCTTGGCTGTATTAAAAGCCACAGTTTGTTATAATAGGTTAAAATTGGATTAAATACGTTAATTTATAATATAAGACATTGCTCCATGTTAAACAATTGTTAACGTAAAAATTCAAGCTTAACTCCTATGTAGTTTTAAAGTGGGTTTTTTGCTTATTTAAACGATGTGAGGCTGAATTTGGCTGAGATACGCAGCATTTTAGAAGAAAGAGCAATTATTAATTATGAAGAAAAAATTTGACCACAGGGGCTCTGGTGGCAAAAGCAAGGTTAGCTCAGCTCTAAGAATGCTCAATGCACTCCTCTTCCCCAATCTCAAAACAAAAAAAGAAAAAAAAAAAAAGAAAAACCAGGATAACAAGCAGTTCTCAAAGATTTCAAACCACAATTTAAAATGACTTAGCAAAATACACACTTGCAGTGGAGTTATTTTGATGTGACTTATTGAGCATATGAAAAACATTGAAGGAAATAATACTTAGGAAACATCAACATACCCAAGCTTCAAAGGATTATTTTTAGTGGTGAGGATGCAACACACATGTCCATTTTCTTCTAAGCACATCTGCTGACAGTCTAAATTTGGTCTGGAGAAAGTACTGGTTGGAGGTTGTGGGTTTTGCACAGAGGATTTCTGTTTAATGGGAAACGCAATCAAGATCACTAAGCCTTTCCTGTAAAGGTTTTGATACAAAATCACTCAACTTTGCAGCAACTTCTGGACTCTTTTCTAAAGCTCAACATTCAAAGACACAATATGAGGACAGGCAGTGTGATTAGTCTTTCAGGTCTTTTGCCTCTTTATCCCTGATGCAGATGGTAAACCGTCACTACACAGCCTATACAGATATCAACAACTGTTTTAACTTAGACAAGTAAACAAGAAATAACATTCCATAATCACATACAAGAATCTCTCAGAATGACAGACTGATAGCTTTGCCCTAACTAAGAAATTAAGAAGAAACTTCAGTATACTCCACTGAAGTATTTTAGCAATTTGTACGCTGTTTTCCCACTAACCAGTTAGGCTTTCATGTAGGCTAACAGTTTTAACAGATATAAAAGTTATACTGTAGCAAATAATGTCAGCAATTAGAACTAAAACTTGGCACTAAACATAAGCATGATGCTAGGAAGCTACAGTTAAAACTGACTTCAAAAGCTATCCTCATAGCAAGCAGGGAGGACCACATACCCTTTGTGTCAGGTCCACAAGCATAATAAATGGGCAGACAACAGTTCTTTGTAATGTTATAGTAAAACTCCCTTCAAGGGAATGAAACATCTGAAAAATACCAGCCAGCTGAAGACTTCTCATAATTTTTTTAATGTTTCTTCTCCACCTCAAAAATGTATAGAAATTAGCACAGTGTTAAAAAGATATTTAGAAAGGCTTCCTTTGTTTACATTTATCACAAAAATGCAAACAATATTCAAAACAAATGTAAAATATTTACAATTCTATAATACTGCCAAGGGCTTAAAAAGTTATTAAGTATTTAACCTACTAAATTTCTCAACAGAAAAATAAAATTAAGTAAACTTCCTGCATATGTTAACAGTGAATAGTAAGTTATAATCTTCAAAATTCATTGCCTCCAGACATGATAGAAATTGTCAAAATAGTACCCCAAAAACCTAGACACAGGTTGTTTTCTCACTACAGTTGTAAGGGACATAAGTTTTTTAATTTTTTTTCTCCCCCCTAAAAAAGGAAGGAAATTACTCATTCAAGAGACAACTTATAATTTGTCAATACAAAACAGTTCTCCTTTTACTTAAGACAACATTACTTGCATAAGCACTCATAAATCTTTTCACTGTTGTAGTCATAGCTATTTTGAAATATTGTGGATTTCAGCTGTCTTTCTATGTGCGCTCCTTCACAATCTCTTAAGAGAACAAGTTAGACTGGACCACAGCCTTGACGGCAGCTTACAGTCACATACAATTAAGTGGAGACACTGTATGTCATTGGGAAGTACAAAAATACTCATTTTGCTTTTAGTTCTAAAAATAACTCTTTTTTTAGTTACTTTTCCTGCAGGACTTCTGCAATAATCTTCTATCAAAATTCTATCTCCTGCCCTTTTAAGCAGTAAAGCCTCTGAACAACCCCACCTATCCCAAAGATGATTTCAAAATTAGACTACACAACACATATTCAATCTAAACCCTTCAAAACCTACACTGCAACACAGATACAATGCCCAGCCTGGCTACAATCACAAGAATCAGACCACTACCACAAACTCCAGAGCATTCTTGTGACCCATCACCTTATTTCACATAAGTTACCTGGTTTTGAACTGGCCTCACTGAGCAATCAGAACTAAACCAGCAGTTCAACCCAGATAGCAAGAATTTGGTTTATATTAGCAGTAGCAGCCATAGAAACCTTGCTAAAATCAATCAATCACCTGCAACACCAAATGGTTAAACAGAGAAACACCCTGACTAGTTTTATGCGCAAATCCTTCAAGATTTTACCTGCACACTTGAAGATAAGCACTAAACACGTTCTTTTATTGAGGATAAAACACTTGCAACTAGTAACAGAAACACTTTTGTTTTTTCCCCTTCTTGCTTAAATGAAGTACAATTGGTACAAAAACAATATTTGTAGTCAATACAAAGGCGAAGGACCACTGAAATACCAGAATTATGTCCTTTTGTGATTTAGGAGACACAGGTTATGTTACTCTACCAAGGTCCTCCATTGTCAGGGTGTAAACGGAGAGCACATTTAGCTAGCAGCAGCATCACAAAGCTTCGAAATAAAACGAATGAACCTTGATAGACGTACCTTCACAATAACGTTAAAGAGCCACTAAAATGCTAGTAAAGTTGAAATTATTGGAATACGAGGGTTAACTACCCCTAGAAATATTCAGAATCCACAACATAAAGCGAGACCAGACTTTGCAGAACGAAGAAACAACACCAAAAATTGAACGCTTACAACGCTTTTTAGAATTTTTGCAATCCTCACATTTTCTTTGTTTAAACCACGAAGATGTTTCACAGCAGCATTTACAGCTCGTGCCGAAACCCTCTCGTACATCTAGCATCGACCAGAGTTACGCGCCACAGAGAAGTTTATCGCTGAGGCAAACTGCACGAGAATAAAAAAAATAACAAAATTTCACTTACCTGTAAAATCCCTGTGCAGATGTTTAAGCATATCCCGAGAACAGCAACCTACGCGAAGATTTCTTAGCAGCGGGAGCACCACCAGCCTCCGCTGCCACCGCCCCCGTAGAGGGAAATGGTGGCACTTCCGCTCCGTTCCCCGCCCAGCACGCGGGGTTCACTTCCGCCGGCGGCCGCCCCCGCCTCAACCCGCCCCCTCACCTGACGGCGCCTGCGCCGCGGCCCCGCGTCTCCCCAGCGGCAGCGAAGGAGTTTGGAAGTTCAAAATGGCCGCCGCGGCGGAGCCCGAGCTGCGAGCCCCCGAGTAAGAGACGGGTTGGGGAAGGCTCCTCGCTGCGTGGCGCCTCGGGGAGGCAGAGGGAGATAAACGCGGGCGAGGGGAGGACGAGCAGCGGCCCGGCTGGAGATGGGGGGAGGAGGGAGGGTGATGGGGGGAAGGCGGCCGCTCTGAGGGAGAGGGGTTGCTATAGGAGTCGCTCGCCCCGCCGTGAGGCGGCCCAGTGGGGCCGGGGCTCCAGAGCCGCCGCCTCCCGCCGGCCGGTGACTGAGAAAGCGGCGGGGAGAGGGGATGGGGGGGACACGGGTGCGCGCAGGAGGCCGCGCGCCGGCCGGCCCGTTGGGGGCGGGGGGAGGGGAGGGGAAGCGGAGCCGGGACCTGCGGGCGCGTGTCCTCGGTTCCGCGTGCGCCTTCCCGCCTCGGGGCGGGCGGGGGATGGACCGGGACGGGGGGGATGCTCCGGCGCTGCTCTCCCCGCCCCGGCACCTTCCGCACCTCCCGGGGAAGTAGGGGGCGGGGGGGGAGATCCTCGTTCTCTGTACGGCTGGGAGGCCGATGCCCTCCCGGGGCGGGTGGGTGCCCGGTGGAGCTCGGGCATCCCTGAAGATGGGCCGGCGCTGCCCGGGATCTCCCCCGCCCCACGCACATGCACTGCGGCTCTGTGTCCGAGACGGGCCTCCCCCGGTGCCTCGGGGCTGCCCCTCCGCCTTGCCCGCCGAGCCGCTGCCCGCCCGCACGCCCTGCGGCGAGCCCACCTCCCCCGAGTCCCCGGCGCTCTCGCGGTATAAAATTTCCCTGCGCTGGTGGAAGCGAAAAAGCGATTTGTTGCCGGCGGCCCCTCCTTCCAGCCCGCCAAATGACTGGCAACTCCCGGCTGCCGTGTGGAAGCGGAGATGGAGCTGCCGCTTCCCCCCCCGCCCCGACTGAGGCTTCGGGGGTGCGTTTTCCTGGCACCCCCCTTAGCGTCGTGAGATTTGAGGTTTGTCGACGCTCACAAGCTCCTGAACGCTTTCTTCTCTGGAACTTTTGCCCGCAGTTGACAACCTAATGCTTACTTTTTTGCTGCTCTTCACTATACAAACGTTTTAGCCATATAAACTGCTTTCTGTATTTTTTCTCTCTCTTTAAAAGTAGCGATTTGAGGGTTTTGTTGTTGTTTTTAATTGTGGGAGTAGAAAACAGGTAAGGAAAAGCAGTGCCTGTACACGTGAGATGTGTAAAACACATGAGCACATGAAGAAGAGTATTTAGTATTGTATAGAGAAACATAACTAAGAGCAATAAGGTAAAATCTGCTGATAGGAAGCCTGAATGTAGGAAAAGATGGGTGAAATCTTTTCACAGATCTTCATGAGCTTCCTATTGTTCTTCTCCTTGAATTCAGAAGTAAGAAAAAGCTGGGCTATAATAAGATCATGTCACAATTCCTCCATAGTTAAAACCATTAGCACCTAAACATGTACTTACCGATCTGTCGCATCACCTTCTGAAATCTTCTTAAAAGGTTTCTCATCCATGTCACTGCACCTCTGAAGCATTTAAATGAAGTAAAAGTTTAGCCATGTTTTGATGTAGTTACAGGAAGTTAATAGGGTTTTGTATGTGAATCAACTCTGAAATATTTCATGCATGTTAACGAATTTAATAGTAATTTTATAGTTGAGGTACCAATGCAAAGAAAGCTGGCAGTCACATTAGTGGTCTGTAGCAGCCTGAGATACTGCTGTGGTGCTGTATCTCATCTGGCGCCTCCACTACCAGCTTGCTTTTATGGAATGTAAGGTGGGGTTATTACATAAGATTAAAACACGTACGATAACAAAATAACTTCCTTATAAATTTCGATGTCACTTTCTGCTATTAAGAGGAGGAAGACTTAATCTGGAGCAGCTTGAATGGATATGATTTTTGTTGTTCTGTAATATTTTTGTAACATGTTGAAGTACTATTAATGTGTTATTGGGGACTTGTACAGCATCCTGTATCCAAATAAAAGAAATCTTGAAAGATGCACAGTTCCCTTAAAATTCTCCTTGTGACATTTCTCTGCCCTTTAGCCAGTTTATATCACTGACATGCTTGCTCTGGATTGCAAATCCAAGTTGAAAAAGTTTTCCATGTAATACTTTTTCCTTTTTTTCATGTCTTTTGTATCAAATGCAACATGGAGGAAAGTCATTTCAAGGCGGTTTGTCCTCTTTCTGTTACTCTGTTGTCATAATGGTGTGTAGTGTTGGGAAAAGCAATTAAGAAAAACATCCTTCTTTATGCTTTGAGTAAGCAGAAGTAGCGGGAAAGATATAGTAGAAAAAGCATACAGCGTTTTGACTCAAGTCTCCGACTATTGCATATTTTTAACTCAAATGGTCTGTTCCTCAAGAAGTTTCTCATTTCAGAGCACTGTAGTGTTGATGGTTTTAGCAAATAATTTTAATGTATGTTGCAGAAAAGTCTGCATTATTTAGTAGTGCTAGAATTTGCATTAACTCAAGCAGGAGAGAATCAGTAACTGTGCACTGTTTGAAGATTCATATCTTTAATTAGGAAGAAGCTAATCAGATTTGTAGTGAAGTGCCATCCTTTATGCCTGGCTTAGAATACCTCTGATGTATTTATTCTATTGGATTGTTGATCATATTCTTCAGAAACATCTGTTGTACGAAACTAGTAGAGTTCGGAAGATATCTCTACATTTCTGTGTACATCCCCCACCGCTCCTGACCATCATGTTTAGGGAATTTTTTTTCCGTGCATGAGGCTTGGGATACAGAAAGTTATTAGAGAGTTATCTAGTAGATTCCGAAACATTAGCTTAGGTGGGGTGAGTTTGTAGAAAGGTGAACTCTGGCATCTGTAATGTGCAGCAACAGATTTCAAAAGGCAAATATCCGTCTTACCACAGACAGTAAATTAATTGATATTCTGCAGATCAGGAGGTGTTTGCTAAACACTGTAAAAAAAATCTATTGGTAAGCCAGTTTCAGCATCTAAAGAAGATAAGTGAATGCATAATGTCAGGACTGAATTTTATAACTTTGAAGTTAGGAAGTACACTATTTAAATTGTTTGTTGCTGTGACTAGCTAATTGAAAGGATTTTTTTTAAAAGAAACACTACACGTTATTGTTTAAATAACCTGCTGTAGACTTATTTTCTGCTTTTTTGGCCTATGCTATTTTACAGGTCTAAAGATTACAGGTTTTTTTTCTTGGGAAGCCAATGGTCTGCTGTATACTATCAGAAAGCTTTTTGGAAATTAGACTTCCTTAATTTATGCTGTCCCCTGTATTGCATAAATAATATAAATACAGTAGGAATAGTTCTTGATTTTCTAACAGGTGTGAACATTTAGAGAAAGAAATAGCAGTTAAGAGAATCAGTTGACTCTGTGTGAGATCTTGCAAGATGGTTTTGTTAGGATAGTCAGTGTCATCCTTTGAAATAAGTTTTGATCTTTGTAGCATGACTATCTTCTGCCATTTGAAAATACTTTTAAAAGGCGTAGCTTGGGTTAGGTATTGGAGTGGAGCAGCAGACAGATGGTGGACTGACAGGATGCATAAATATGTAGTACTGTTGTGTACTATTAACGGATATTGTCAGTATTGAATCTAAAAGCATAAGCATTGATTTCACCCATGTGTTTTGTTTTGTTAGTGCATTTGCTGTATTTCCTTTCCACAGTGTTTCTTTTTGCCATCACAGCTGTCTGTTCAGGAGGAAGTGTATCTGTGGTTATAACTTAGTTACATTAGTCGTACATTCGTAATTCTCCCAAAGGTAGGTAATTAAATGCCAGTTAGTTTCTATCATAAAAAAGACTGTCAGCACAAGATTAAGGACTGCAGAGAGTTGATAGTACTGATTTGTATTTTTAATTTTTTGCAGGGTTGAAGATGCTGATGCATCTGAGAAAAGTGTAAATGAAGAAAATGGGGAAGTATCAGAGGCAGACCAACCTCAGAATAAGCACAGCCGACACAAAAAAAAGAAACATAAACACCGAAGTAAACACAAGAAACATAAACATTCTTCAGAAGAAGATAAGGACAAAAAACATAAACACAGACATAAACATAAGAAACATAAACGGAAAGAGGTAGCTGATACCTCTGACAAGGAAGATGGACCAGCTAAAAGAACTAAAATCGATTTTTTAGCTCCTCTGGAAGACTTGGAGAAACAAAGAGCATTATTGAAAGCTGAACTTGAAAATGAATTAATGGAAGGAAAAGTCCAGTCTGGGATGGGATTAATATTACAAGGTTATGAGTCAGGATCTGAAGAAGAGGGGGAGATTAATGATAAAGTGCGAAATGGAACAAGACCTACAGCCAAGTCAAACACTAAGGGGAAGTTAGAACCTGTGGACAATAAAACTAGTTCCAAGAAAGGAAGTAAGAGTGAATCAAAAGAAAGGACTAGGCACAGATCTGACAAAAAGAAAGGCAAGGTAGGCGTTGATGGAGTCAAAGAGAAGACAGCTAGAAGCAAGTCAAAAGAGAGGAGGAAATCCAAAAGCCCTTATAAGAGAAGTAAGTCTCAAGATCAGACAAGGAAATCCAGGTCTCCAATGCTTAAAAGGCGATCTCAGGAGAAAAACAGAAAGTCTAAGTCTCCCCAGGAGGATAGAAATAAGGCTGATGATAAAAGTAAATCAAGAGATCGCAGAAAGTCTCCAGTTGTTATTGAGAACAAAAGTAGAGATCGTGGCAGAAAATCTAAATCTCCAACAGAACTAAGAAGCAAATCCAAAGATAGAAGATCACGGTCCAAAGATAGAAAACCTAGGAGATCAGAGACTGACAAAGAAAAAAAGCCAATTAAATCTCCTTCTAAAGATGCTTCTTCAGGGAAAGAAAACAGGTCCCCTAGGCGACCTGGCCGTAGCCCAAAAGGAAGAAGCTTATCTCCCAAACAACGTGAAAAGTCAAGGAGAAGCAGGTCCCCTCTCTTCAATGATCGTAGATCTAAACAGAGTAAATCCCCTTCTCGAACCCGGTCTCCAGTTAGAAGAGTGAGGAGTAGGTCTGCAGAAAGGAAAAGAAGAGAGTCAGAAAGGAGGCGTCTGTCTTCTCCCAGGTAATGTAAAGATGTCATGAACCATCACAAAAATGCATTACAGGATGAACTGAACTGTCTTCTTGTTTGGTGTTTATCTCTTTGTTTTATTCTGGAAATAGCTATTATAAGAGGTAATGGGATTGTGCATTATATTGTGACCTGACTTTGTTTGCGTTCAGTTTTTTAAAAATACTCCCCCAGCTGTCAGACATGCATATTTAGTTTTGGTTGTTAAAGTGCCGAGTTATTTGCTGTTCGCAGTATTGCTAGGAATAAGTCTTGTAACTCAGGTTCTCCTTTTTTGTCACTTGGTTGGCTTCAGAATTTGGCTTCTACTTTGTTTCTTAGTTAATAGTTCAGTTGCTTTCAGCAATTTCTGTGGAGTGAGAGTCCCCTCCGCTCTTCCGTATCCTTGTTGGCTAAAAGTGGGTAATTAACCCCTTTTCCCTCTCAAAAAAACCCCTAATGATAGAGTCAGCATGTGTGAATGTTAGCAAATCTTTTATATCAAAATGTCCTTCTCACAGTCATTTTTTTTCTTAAAAATATTTCGTATTTTTCATTTGTTAGAGGTATGGTAGTGTTACTTCATTACTGGTCTGTTGTATATGATTACCATGCTTTGCATACATTTGAAGGAGACAGACTGAAATATTTTTAATGTGTTTTTAGTTTTAGCATTTTTTTAAAAAGACAGTTTAGCCTGTGAAGGCAGTTACCTTGAAATTTAATTTAATGTCAACCATGAGACAATAATTACTAACATCTCCTTCTCTGAAGCTGAAAAGGCCTGGATGGTAAGTTCACAAGCAGAGAACAATATAAGTGTATACGTTTTTGGAAGTTAATTCATTAAATGTAAGAAGTTCAACAGGCAGAAGAGTTCAGCATTACTTTTGGATAATGAATAATTTAAAATGTTTTGTCATGGGGTTTAGTTTCACCCATGCCAAGAATAAAGAGCAAAGTAGTATGAATTTAAAACTGCATATTGTAACCACAAAGATCTAGCTGTATATAAATGCCTAATAAATGTGAAAGTCTTTCTGCCTGCATCACTGAATGCTACTCTGGTTTGAAGTTTGGGGTTATCTTCTACAGGCACGTTATCAGCTTATTTGTCTGTACTACTTGCTTAGCAATACTGCAGGTGCTTTGGAGGATGGTTCCAGTGGTGTTAACCAGAGTAAGCAAGTATTGTAAATGCTAGCAGTTTATCTGACTGCTCTCTGGTGAATCGGGAATGTATCAGCACAACCACCATGTTTCTTTGACATAGTATTTGACTTTTCTTCCATAGCATTTTGCATCTTTCAGTTTTCATTTCTCATGACAGCTTGCATTGCAGACAGTTTGAATTAGTTG
This sequence comes from Larus michahellis, assembly GCF_964199755.1. Taxonomy (NCBI): domain Eukaryota; kingdom Metazoa; phylum Chordata; class Aves; order Charadriiformes; family Laridae; genus Larus; species Larus michahellis. The sequence continues at coordinate 77,667,899 of NC_133897.1, read as the reverse complement.
TCTAGACAGTATTTCAAGTGAGGCATGTGTCGAGAATTTTGGTATCAAGTTCATACTTCTATAACACCGTGCTGAGCGGCATGTGAGTGGAGGACTACTAAGAAATATTTTTTGCTGCAAGTGTTTGCAAATCAGCAGGAATAATCTTTCTTTGTGGGACATCCTGAAGTAACTCCATCTATGTTGGAGTTTTAACTACCTGTAATTACTCAGGCTGTCAGAGAATTTCAGGAGCTTTACTGAACAGTTTTAACCAAAAATTCCCATTCACTTTATTTTTCATGTTTGTTTCCAGTATTCTAATCATGTAAGATACTTCTCAGATCTTTGACTGAAGTTACTCGTTATATAACATACTATGAATTTCTAATGAGCTTCTACCTTTTGTCTCATACCTGTGATCCCCGAACTGATTTAATTCTTTTACAGTTATTTTGATTGGGTTTTGGCAGTACAACCACTTTGTTAGCCAGGAAACCTGGAACTTTCAGTTCATCCTGTGACTTTTTCTGTAATATTGTTCACAAGAACATAATGTAAATTAAATGGGTTAAAGGGATCTGTCTGCTCCAGCTTTTGAGTCTGGAGTAATTTCTTGTAGAAACTGCCGGTACTTCTGCATGTGCATAAATTTTCAGCCTGTCTTACTGTTTACTGTTTTGCATCAGTTCTGTATGTGTAGTCATTATACGTAGCTAAGGTAACTGAAGCTAACAGTCTTAAAAGAAACAAAAAAAAAACATTATAGAATGGGTGGAATTAATCTTTCAGACCCAAGAGATTTTGTTCATTGATGAGAGATAACACTTGAAATAACTTGTCCCAATTTGATTTAAAAAAAAAAAAAAAAAAGCAGGGGGTGTTGGAGGGGAGGAGATGAAGTAGCGATATTTTCTTTGAACAACGTTGTGGAAATATTTTCCAAGAATTTCTGTTGCAGTGTCACTAGAATAGTTGTTAAATATTTTTAACTTCTATCCTGTCCAATTTTTAATTGAAGTCTTGTGGTTGTGGAATACAGTTAAGCTTTTTAATGTAGTCGTCCCGTCAAGGATTTTTTTTTTCTTGAATAGTTGTGAATCTGTATAGAGAAGATTGAGCAAATTTTGAATAGTATATAGTGTCAAACTTGAATGATTTTTTTTAATTCGAGAAGGGTTATTTTACATGGTAATTAAGAATTTTAGTTTTCATCTGCTGTATTAGAACATGGGAAATGTTGAAGCTGTGCAGTTCTAGTGCCCAAATTTAAGTAGACATTAAAGTCATTGCTGTGGAGTAGTATGGTCCTAAATTTCAATACTGTGTGGTAAAGTTGCTGAGAAAATTCTGAAGGAGGAGTTATTGGGTTTTATTCACTGTTCAAATACTGTTTCTAATAAACATGAAAATAGGTCACTGTTTATCTAAGACTTAAACACAAGCTTTGTTTTAAAAACCTCCCTTAGCTGTGTGGTAGTAATTAACAAGTTCTGTTTTCATAGCTGTCCTGAACTAGACCTATGTATGGGCACACATTTCCCAGGGTGGGCAGGCACACACAAGAAGGGCAACCAGCTCTGCAGCATACTTACCCCTCCCTCCTTCAGAAGCCCATCTGGTGGCCCCTCACCTGCAGTAAGATTTTAAAGGGAGCTTTTAGAGGGAGTTGTGTTTTTGTTTCCAGCTTGCTCCTGATTTTACTGCTGTTCTCTTCCTCTATTTTAAGAACGCGGACCAGAGATGATATTTTGTCTAGACGTGAAAGATCAAAAGATATTAGCCCACCCAGTAGATGGTCCCCATCCAGAAGAAGGTCTCGGTCCCCCATTAGAAGGAGGTCTCGTTCACCCCTTCGACGTAGCCGATCTCCAAGAAGGCGGAGTAGATCTCCTCGGAGAAGGTAGACACATTGCATTTTTAAATGTATTTTGTAAAATATTACTAAAAGAATATCTTATGTGTAAAAAGACAATGCATTTTTTGTCCACATTTATACATGCCAGCACAGTTGAATTCATACTGTTCTCCATTAATGCATTTGTTTTATTACTTGAAGTTATTATGTACCTATGTGTTTTATGAATAGGTTTTCCTCTTCTTCAAAAAAGAAAACCAAACCAAAATGCTCAAATCCAAACCCCTCTTATTGTTACCAGGGATAGAAGCCGAAGAAGTAGATCTCGCCTTCGAAGAAGATCCAGGTCACGTGGTGGCCATAGGCGTAGGAGCAGAAGCAAAGTTAAAGAAGACAAATTTAAAGGTAGTCTTTCTGAGGGTATGAAAGCTGAACAGGAGTCTTCATCAGATGAAAAGTAAGAATTAACTTCTAACTTGCGCTGATTATCTAAAAATACAGATCCACTAATACGGAGAATGAACTGACATTTGTCTTCATGGTGTAGTTTTCGGGTTGTCACTTAAAACCTTAATCATGTTTTCGTACTTGTGATCTTGTCAAGTTACTCTTGGGATGATCTGGAAAACTTTGGAGTATGCAAGAAATATCAAGTCCTGTTGGCTAGTGGGCAGACCATGTTGTTGGTTTCTAAATTCAACTTGATCAGTATCTTGTGAAAATATTTGGCATGTTTCTTTAAGCGATAAGCTTGAGGAAAAACTATAAATAGTTGAAAAGATTAATTGCTATCTGCAAATTGGTTTTATATTTGCTAAATATCTACGTAATCCAATTGTGCAAGAGTATGCATTCTTAATCAAATTATCAAGGAAGAATGATGCTGAAATAAAAAAGAACAAAGGGGTTTTTTGTGTTTTTTTTTTTTCTTTTTAAAAGCAGTTACTGTTAATTGTTTACAGTTAAAAATTAAATACTCAGAAGTCCCAATGAAATACCAAAAGATAAATTTTTCTCTGTGAGGAGGTATAAATATACACACTGGGGTTTAATACACCTTTGCTTTCTGAGTCAGTTGAACAGCTATTGTTTAATATATTGTGTGCTTTCTACATCGAAGAACTGCATTTGGTAAAAATCAGCAGATAATCTTATGTTTATGATGTTATATAAAAAGTAATTGTATTTTTATAGTCTTGAAGACTTTGATTTGGAAGAAGAGGATGAAGAAGCAGAGATAAGACAAAGAAGACTACAGCGACAAGCAATTGTTCAGGTACAGCGTTATATTATCATGTAGGTTATGGAAACTAATTTTAGGCTTTAAGTGTAAAATGTTGTGATAAAGGAAGGCTCTTAACCTAATACTACATTATGATAGTAATTACTATTACTATATTTTTTTCCAATTAATTTATTGTAAGTGTTAGTCTCAGTTAAACTGTATGCTTCTATTGCAACAACATTGCTTTTAAGACTGAAGAAACTCTTCTGGGAGTCATGTGCTATGGTTAAACCTCTGACAGTCCTATGACATGTTAAAATTTTCTTCAGTTATCTTAATCTGTAGGTTTTCTTCATAGCTGTATCATTGATATCGTAGTGTCGATATAGCATTAAGTTACCTATCAAGTAACTTAACTGGTCAGTTTGTTTCAAGTAGAAGTTGTCCTTGTTCCTTTCCAAAACTTCATAAAGCCACTAAGATGGGTTCCCTCTTTATCAAAGTAGATAATGTATTAAGTTACACTTGTGAGCTCCCATGAACTTCTTATTCCTGATAAGAAAGTAACAGTAGTGACAGGTAATAGTGATTGAGACCCCGTAAAGGGAGCTGTGGCCAAAGGGGATGTAATTCTACAGCACAAATTAGTTGTCTTTTTTTAAAGTTGGGATTTGGCACACAGTTAGAACGTAGTAAGCAAATTGCTGTAGCATATTTACTTATAAAAAAACCCTGGGTTTTATGCTGCTTAAGATAGGCAGCACTAAAAATGCTGTTCATCGTTTGACTTTTTTGCAAAGCCCAGTGTAAAATCCATCAGAACTATGACTGAGCCAAAACCATAGAAAGTAGATTATTTTTAAAGGCCAGTTATACCTATTGTTGGCCCATGCAGGAAGGAAATTCCAGAGCTTCGTTCCCGAAATGGGAAGCCTCTGCTTGTATTATTGAATAGTTCAACCTTGATAACTGAGTGGTATTGCCATTTATTCAGTTTGATTTTTAACTTTTGGGAGAGGAAGTGACATTTGTATAATTTCACACTACTTGAGTTAAAAAAATTGTTTGTAAAGGTGTTGTCTTGAACTTTCTTAATTCATCTGAAATTTTTCAACAAGAGTGAATGAATAAACATGTTTTCTAGTTCAAATTGAAAAACTGAATCTAAAAACTTCTTTTCTGTACCATAACACTAATAAAAATGGAAAAGATTCTAGGATGTAAGATACAAGATCATAAATGTTTCCTTAAAGACTTTATTTCACTACTTAAGTGCCAGAATGGTTTAGTAATGAATCTATTGGTACTGACATTGTCACGCAGAACAAAATAGTTAATCTTCAATAAAAATAGCTTTTTACAGAGATGTAAAAGCCTAAAGGACACACATGAATTTTTTAGTCATCTTTTGTGGTCTGGGCTGTGGTGCATTATAGCAAAATGAGTTTTCAAAAACCACATTCTGCAAATAATCTGTTGCCATTAGAGATGTAGGTGAATATGGAAAGCAAAGATTAAGGTTTCACACTAACCATTGAAAGACTCAGTATAAAAATGTTTACATTGTGATAGGCTGTGATGGTGAGATTAATAATTAAATTTCTTTTTAGAAATACAAAGGCCAGACAGAAGACAGTAATATATCTGTACCATCTGAACCAAGCAGTCCTCAAAGTAGTACGCGTAGTCGCTCAAATTCACCAGATGACATCCTAGAAAGAGTAGCTGCTGATGTTAAGGAGTACGAACGGGAAAATGTGGACACATTTGAGGCATCAGTAAAAGCCAAGCACAACCTCATGACGGTTGAACAGAACAATGGTAAGAATCAGAAATCTCTGCATAGTGCCATTTATGAAAGCTCAGCTCTGAAGCACAGCACTTAAAAAGCGACGTTTTGCTTAGTGTCCTTATATACTTCCAGCTTTGGAAGTAGATGGACTTTTTGAAAAGAATTTGAAAATGTTTCCACGAATATTATGGTACTTAAAAGCATAACATTAAAATAAAACTTGCTCGTTGAGGAGGGTGGTATGAATCGCACATGCTCTCTATACTTCCAGTAGCTCTTAACACAATTCATGCTATAAATTTGGAAGAGCAAGTAACGATGTCTGTCTTCTTCATAGTTAAGAATCACCCTTTTTGACTTCCAGATCTTTCTTTTCACTCGTGCATGTTGTTTTCTTAGAAGCTTAATATGGTCCTAGTCTATTTTGGGGTGGGTTGGAAACCATGCCCCCTTTTGTCCCTTTTTTTTTGGTCAAAGCCACTGTGTTAGAAGAATATAGGTGGGTCAGTAGTAATATAGAATGCTTAAGGCTTTTGAGAGTCTTTGCTAGTAGATCCATTTTGGTAGCATAACTTCTTGATGCAGATATGGCTTTTTCCTCCTCTTCCTCCCTGCACATAGTCTATGTGTCTATATGCACATACTGAAATGAAATACCTCTTGCCATAAAACCTGCCTTGTGTGTGCAGCCTGCAGCAAAAGGAACTACGTCTTCCAAGTAGTGAAAAGGTGTGACTAGTTGCTGTGTGGACATACTTGAGCTAGTTTTAACTACTTCAGTTTCTCTTCACAGTTTAATTGCAACAGCACGCTGTTTAACAAGGGCTGTGAAACCTGCCCAACCCCTCAGGAAATGGTTGGACAGTTAGCTTGTATTTTGTGTCATGTGCTAGATGTATCCCTAGGGGCTAAATATGCTACATTCTAGTGGCTGCTTCTCTTTGAAGTAGTAAAGCTGCATCTCTTGGGACTGGTTTACTGCTCTGTAGTTTGTCCTAGTGTTCCCTTGGGCAGTGTGTTTTCAGATTGTTCTCCTGCAATGTAGGTGGAAAGAACTATCTTATGCACTTCTCCTTATTTGCATACCACAAGTTTAGACTTAAATCTTCGTATGTGTAACAGACAGTATCTTTTTCCTTTTTTTTGTCAGAGGCATGTACTGCTTTCTAATTTTGTCCGCTAAAGTATATGAAAATATAAGTGTTAACTACATAGTCATTTTAAGATAGGAAAAAAGGTTTGTTTTTAAAAACAGATCAGTTACACTCAAATCTGGGAATTTTCATATATTGGTAGGATTCCAGGTTGGAGGTGGCTATAACAACAGATGGAAGCAGTGAATCACCTTTTTTCCGAAGAGCCATTTTTTATTTTTATCCTGACCTCATAAAGGCAGGATAGTGAGTTGCAAAGGAACTAGTTAATAACTCATTGTAGCCCAGTGCAAGTGTGAGTAACTGGAACTAAAAAGAAAATTTGAGGAAGTTCCTAGAAGGGTCTAGATCTTGAAACAGTGGTGTAGCCTGTCTCCCCAGAGCGTCAGGTGACCTTGAAACGACGGTGTCAGCACGATGGATGAGAGTTTTTGATGCTGTCAAAAGATTTCAGTCTAGTTATTTTGTATGAAAGTGGTTGGCCATGAGACCTGAAGAATCTGAGGTTAACCGCTTATTTTTCTCCATTGACTAATGCCCTAAAGGGAGATTTACCATGGTCATGAAGGGATGCTACCATAATGTGTGTTATGAAATAGTTTGAAGTTTATTTGCTTTCACTAACATGTGCTTAATTTATATTTCTTTGCTTTTATCAAGCAAGTAAAATGTCTTTGGGACTTTAAAGATGATTAAAAGGTGAGAAAGGGATAATCTTGCCCACATTAAAAATGTTTCTCTTAAACATAAGAGTTGACGTTGTCTTTTGCTAAAAGCTACACACAAGGTCCTTTTTGTCAGGGTTGAAGAAAACATTTACCAAAGAAAGGACTTTTGAGTTTACAACTTTAGTTTTTAGTAAAAAAAAGATACCTTATGATTAGCAGAAAAGCCAGAACTTGTATATTTAAAAACATGTCTGTATTTTTTTTATATATAGACACAGTCATTTTATATATCTTTTTATACATACATATATATATATAGTCATTATCTGTAGGAATCATGTAAGTATGTACTGTTTCTTTTCTGCTGTGTGAATTACTTGAAAGCTATTATACTTAATTTTTCAAGGAGGTGTAAGTTCTTGAGTACTTTGAAGAACTTACGCAATCTGAGTTTTGTATTTCTAGAATGTAAAATGATATTTGCTAAAAATATTAGTAAAGCTACCTGTTTGCCAACATACTGAGCTTAGATTATATTGTCAAGGTACCGAGTCACGAATTATACTTGTAACAGAGTTAATAGTTTGTCATCTTTTTCATGTTGAGTAATCTAAATTTCATTTTAAGGTTCATCCCAGAAGAAACTGCTAGCTCCTGATATGTTCACAGAATCAGACGATATGTTCGCTGCATACTTTGATGTAGGTAATTCTTGGAGATTAGATGTATGATTTTTTTTTTTTGCCTGACTTTCGTTAGAGAGTTACTATCACTTGAGGTTTGTGGGGACTTTGATTTGTAAAAACATGTGTAACTGAGTGGATGGTACGTTATGAATCTTTTGATCAGCCGAGGCAGGCAAAGTAGTTCTTAATATTTCAGTGAAAGGAAATCTGCCGAAATCAGTGGGAGCTTTACCAGAGTAAGCAGTTAGGGAATTCACCTGTTTTTTGACTAGGGCCTATAATGGCACACGGTAACAAACTTATTTATAAGTTGCCCTTTAGGTTAATGTTACCATGGTGCACTGTTCTAAATATGTGCTTTTTTCAGAGGTTCATGTATGGTTAATTAAAAAGTGTCTGTGTAAAATATTTTAATTTGCTAATGATGCTGTGTTGGATTAATGTAGTGTTTTGTTTGGTGGGGGTGGTTTTTTGGATGAAGAGATGCATTTCCTGCCTTTACTTTTGCACTATTCCAGCAGCTTTTCTCTAAACATGTTGAAGTAGCCTGCAGATCTTGGCAGTCCAGCGACTAGTTTTGAGACTTTACTTGCTGTTCTCTGTAAATCTGCCTCATTGTTCCTGATGCACAACACTGAGAAATAAGTTAAGACAGCAATTTTCTTCTTAACTTAGAAATTCTCTAGTTAATTTTGGTTTACGGTATGCATAATCTGTTAGGTATGACAGAAGCATTCGTGACAAAAGGCTGCCATATTGTCACTCCAGTAACACTGGTAATACTAATAAAATTAAAAAAATCAAAACCCCTTTGAGCTGGAAAAAGATAAGTACTTGAATTATAATGTGGGTGGTATGCTTTTTTATAAATTTGAAAGTTACAAAGAGGGATTTAAATGACTTGTAAGTGAGCGGTTCCCCCTTCCAAAAACTGTTGTTCAATTATTCTTTATTACTCATAGATTTGAATTTGTGGTAATACGTTGCCAAATCTGTTAAGGTATGCCAATAGCAACTGTAGTAATTTTATGATCGTAAGTGTAGTAGTATGAAATCTGTGAAGTGACATTGAATGAACAGAAATTCAAGGCTTAAACAGTTACATTTTCCCCACGAATTGCTAAACTTCATTACTACAAACATACCATAAATAAAAAGACTTATTCAGGTGGTCCAAAATGTGAGTTCTGACCTGACTCATATAAATTTCTTGTGGATAGGAATTGAAATTTTACCCATTTATGTTTAGTAGTAGTTTCTGTTGGTTGTTCCCATCCTCTTTCCTTGCATCAGTCTTTAGATACTGGTATATAAATAGCATTTTGTGTTCAGTACTTTCTCTCTCCTACAAGATAAGTGTGTTTGTACCGTGCAGAGGAACAGTGTTTTGGTAGGAAAAAAGGGCTTTTGGTAAGTAAACAACAGGGAAAAACATAGAGCCCACAAGCAAAGCTGTTACTTTTCTTTTTATTTCAGAGTGCTCGTCTGAGGGCTGCTGGGTTTGGCAAAGACTTCAAAGAAAACCCCAATCTCAGGGATAACTGGACTGATGCAGAAGGCTATTACCGTAAGTTGTATTTGTTGATTTGCAAGGAGAGCTAGAATGAGGGTGCTGAATGGAAAGGATCCTCATGTAAAAAGTTATGTTATTTCAATGTAAACGTACTACAGTGCCCTCACTGAATGTGTAATGTAACGGATGAAATGAGCTTGCAGGTTTTAACCTCAGTTATGAAAAGACTCCAGAAGTACAGAATCATTTTGTTCCCCATAATTTCCGCAAAGCTAGGTGATACAAAACATTGTACACTATGGAATTAAGGGATTATACCGTTTATCATATTTTTCTGAATTAATAGAATGGTCTATTTTTCATAAAAAGCTTCATTATGTATGTCACTCATAACTCTTTAAATTGCTTGATTTTTATCCTTCAGGTGTTAATATAGGTGAAGTTCTAGATAAACGTTACAATGTCTATGGTTACACTGGTCAGGGAGTCTTCAGTAACGTAGTGCGAGCCAGGGACATGGCAAGAGCAAACCAAGAAGTAGCGGTTAAAATCATCAGGAACAATGAACTTATGTAAGTAATATTTTTGTTTAATAATAATAAAGCATATTACAACAATTGGAAGTTTTTCATGATGTGATTTGAATCTCCCTTTGTTTCAAGTGAAGTAACAGATCACAGCTGTGATTCCTGCCTTTTCTGCTAATATGAGCCAGATAATGGGAAGCGCTTGAGGACTATGTATCCACACTTCTTTACAGCTATCACAGGAGAAGGGTACTTGCATTTTCATCAGGCACTTTCTCATTTGCAAAACTGCAGGGAACAGTGGTAGCAAGAAACAAGGTTACAGTTAATTATGAGGCCTGCCTAGCCCTAAAATTTTTGAGATGGGAGTCGTGAACTGTAAAAAATTTTGTTTTGATTAGCCAAATAGATTTGGTAGGCTGTGGGTTGGATCCTAATTGATCATCTGCGACTTACAAAAAGACATCTGTACATTAATTACTTTTGTATATTCTCTATATGTTTGCATATATATAAGCTATATAGAAGGGGATGGGTCTCTCCCCCTTGAAATGAAGAAAAAAAAATAAATAGGTCTTTCAGAATGAGTAAACATTAGCAAGTATGATCTATTAAACTATGTTACGTGAGGACTTGTCTATAATATTCATTTTCAGTATCTGCTGTAATATTTCTACAGTCATATGTTATGTCCTCTTCCATTAAAGTCAACTTAAATGAAAATATTTTCCATGCCTTTTATCTTGGAAGTTTTAAAAATTGTCTTGCTGTGTGTATAACTAGACTATTTTGAGTTATATGAATAGGTATCTAGAAAAGTCTAAAAAGAGAGGGGGGTGATAAGCGATTTCAGTTTGTTGTACACACCCAAACTGATTATCTATACTTGACTCTATAGTCAGTTTAGCTTAAAACTGTTTTAATAATCTACGTGGTTAAGTACTTTTGTTAAAAAAAAAAAAAAAGTAAACTTCTCACATGAGTGCTGTTTGAAGCTAAAGTGTTGTATTACAGGAGGAAATCTAAGTTTAGCTTTACGTACAACCAGGAGGGAGATGCAAAGGATAAGTAGGTTACAAAGGCACGGTGAAGATTAAAGAATTAAATAAATGTAGCCAATGTGTAGACACTGACAGCAAACCACTGTTGTGACTTCTTTTTTTTTTTTTTTTTTTTTTTAAGCAGTGGTACCTTAAGTAATGACAAGACACTTCTCACTTCCTGATAATTATAACCATGCAAGTGAATGGCTAGATTTAAAAAAGGTATTAGGATGTTGCTGATTTTGTCTTCTAATCTTTTTTTTTTTTTTCCAGGCAAAAAACTGGCCTAAAAGAACTGGAATTTTTGAAGAAACTCAATGATGCAGATCCTGATGACAAGTTTCATTGTCTACGATTGTTCAGGCATTTCTACCACAAACAACATCTCTGTCTGGTATTTGAACCACTCAGGTAAGACGACAAATGTTTGGCGTTCTCTGTAAAAAGTAAAGTACTTCTGTGAGTGATCTTTACCTTTCTGTTCTTGGCTATTGTTTTGATACCTTGTTCTATTGCCAAGACTCAAGAATGCAAGGAGCTTTTTTTTAAAACAAAGTAAACCTTTTTTTTTTGTTCCTGGAGGCACAAATCCACAGAATACTGAACTATTTCTGGTTTACTTAAAGCATCATTGTGAACTTTGGGCAATATTTGAAACAAAATAATGTATTATTAAAGATGGGTCATCTCACCAGTGCTGCTCTTAATGATTTGTGTATGTGTGTCACAATATTTTTATTAGTTTTCATAATTTTTTATTTTATGGTTTTGTATTAAAACTCCATTCCCAAAGAGGTTCAGCAAATATTGTGTATTCTGTGAAGAGTACATGTATAATAACAGTCTAAGGAAAAAAAATTGTTAGTGCTTTGCATGCTCACTTTTTCCCTTAACTAATTAGGCTCATTTGACAGGTTAATTGTAGATCCTGTGTTTTATGATAGATCTGGAAATATTCGTTGTCTTAGTTCCCATTCCTGCTTAGACATCAGTTGTTCATGTCTTAAGTTTTCTGTGTATGTCATATTTTAATTTTTGCCATATTTGAGGTGAAGATAAGTTATATGCTGAAGCAAAGCAAGTTTTATGAAACTACTGTTATATTTTAATTAATAAGCCATACAACAAATCATTTTCTTGTTTATAACACTTTTGTACCTTATTTATACCCAATGACGTTTTTGTCTTGAAATTGTGGTCTTTTTATCTGCTGTTTAAGACATCAAAAAATCACCTCCTCAACGCCTCATCTTTTGCATACTTCCTTTTTTTTATTTCTTCAGAAAACGAGTACAAGAGCGGTACAGTTGTTAAGAAAATGCTGCGTATGTGCAAATAAACCCTCTCAGATTAATCTTGATTAAAAATATGTTCTGAACTAAGTATGTCCAGTCTAGTAAGTAATTGTACAGAATTTAGGATAGATCCGATTGACCTGCATTTTTGTTTCATTGCTGTAGCTAACAGAGCAGTATCTGTGTTGAGTGTTGCTTTTTTCCAAAAATGTCTAAAGCTAACTGGTTTCTTCACATTTTTCTTACAGTTTACAAGGCCACTATATTTTTACTTGTTAAGTTCTTTTCTATTCTTTCTCTCTCCCTCTCTTTCTTGAAATAGTATGAATTTACGAGAGGTGTTGAAAAAGTATGGGAAAGATGTTGGACTCCATATTAAAGCTGTGCGTTCCTACAGCCAGCAGTTGTTCCTGGCTTTAAAGCTTCTTAAAAGATGCAATATCCTACATGCAGATATTAAACCAGATAATATTTTGGTAAGTAATAAATAATTGAAACTTACTTTTCACAGTCTATCATGTAAAATTAAGTATTTGAAATCAATACCATTCTGTTAATTTAGGTGAAGTCAAAATTAACTTTAACTGAAAATGTTAAGATTTCATGTTATGAATGTTTTGCTATAAAGTGCTGTTGTGGTGTAAATAGTATGTAAGAAATATAATACAGCATCTAAATAAAATTTGGTATGGAGTAGTCTTTCTCAAACAAACCTGCATCCATTTGTATCTTCTTAGAATGCATATCTTCCAAAGGAAGACAGCATCCTTTCTTAGGATAAATCTTGGGACTTTTTCCATGAGTAGTTGAAAAATGTTCTTGCTTTCTGCAAAATGGAAGTAGTTTGTTTAGGTCTGGATGGAGAATTTGTGTATGTGCATGAGACAATGGGGAAAAGTCCTTAATGTCTCTTTTTTTTTTTTTTTTTTCTCCTTTTCTTTTCTGTTTCCATTGAACATTCTGGTTAGCAGAGCATGAGAGCTACATCAGAGGAGTCAGACATGTTTCCTTTGGTTTTCTTGGTGGTCATCCCTGTGAAGAAGTCAGATTTTTACTTTTAAGATGTTCGCTTTTTGCCATCACAGCAATGAAATCTATGAAAGCGTGAGATATGTGAATAATTTGCTGGTTTGTGAGTGGTACTCTGGATACTAGAGCTGGAAGTCTGAACTGATAGAATTTCACTATCTGGAAAGAAATCTAGGCCCACCAAGGATATTTTAGTAAGGGAAAAGTACATGAAACTGACCTTTTTTGTATTTCTTAGGATTGAAGACATTAACTGTCACTTTCAATTTAAGAAGGTTTTACAGTTTCCTTAAAATACCGAGAGGAAGGATTGAAATATGAGAAGAACTTCCAATTTCAAGGCGGAATGTTTTTCTTATTTCTGACTTAAGTTTATTGTTACTTCCACAGTGCTCTTGGTAATTCTCTCTACAAATAGTGCTAATGGATATTTATGTTTAACTTTCAGGTGAATGAATCTAAAACGATATTAAAGCTTTGCGATTTTGGATCAGCTTCGCATGTTGCGGATAACGACATCACACCGTATTTAGTTAGTAGATTTTATCGAGCTCCAGAAATTAGTAAGTACATTTGGATTGGCTACGTGTATCATAAGCAGTAGCAGGATGTATCAGTACTAGCAAATGAGAATTTGACTTGAATTTACTCTCTGGTATTAGCAAAACATCACTCTGGAAACATGGTGGCAGTCAAAAATTCAGACTTCGAAAGCATGCTTGTGTGACTCTGCATGTGTGTTGGTGGTCAGCTCAGTGAGGACAGGGAGGAGTCGTTCTGATTGGTTATAGTTATGTTTTAATTTAGAGATATTATTCTGACCTTGTTTCTTACTGACTTAATTCATGCTGGGTGTTACGTAAAAACCTCCCTATCTAAAATAGGGATACTGTGAAAGTTAAAAGGTTTGCATCCTTACTTTTTTATGGTGACTTCTTATTCTGAAGATGAGGAGCACCAATATAGTTTACAAATGAGAATTTTTTCATCTGTCTGGTTTTGTGATATTGCATCTTTTAAAGCTGCCTTTGTGGAATTAACTGTAATTGCTCTGTTTCAGTTATAGGAAAAATCTATGACTATGGTATAGATATGTGGTCTGTAGGCTGCACATTATATGAACTTTATACAGGAAAAATACTCTTTCCTGGCAAAACCAATAATCATATGTTGAAACTAGCCATGGATCTCAAAGGAAAGATGCCAAACAAGGTGAGAAAGAAAAGTACATGATTTTTAATTAATATCTGAAACTGCTGTAATGAACAGTAGAACATACTTTCTTTTTTCTCCCTGAATTCTGTTTCTTATCATATACATCTTCTCTTAACAGCAAGTAAATATCAGACATCGCTCTGACTGTATAATTAATATTGATTTTAAAATCTTATGAAGTGAAAGTATACAGCTTCTTTTTCATAGACTAAGTATAAAGTGAAAGCAGAAACCTTCTAAGCACTGACCTGAAAAAAAAAAATACGTAAGTCAATGGAAGATACTGTGTCCTTTTTCAGATGGTTTGAACTGTATTTATTTTTTTATTCAATCTACATGTTTCTTACTCTGCTTTTGATATATTTTTGATTAGCGTTAATTAGCATTAAATTATTCATGTTGCAATAAGTTAGTAGACATTGATGCTAATTGTGGAATTTGTAAGACACAGAGACCTTTCCTGAAGCTCTGCCTCTCCCTCGTTTTCCAGATGATTCGAAAAGGTGTGTTCAAAGATCAGCACTTTGATCAAAATCTCAACTTTATGTATATAGAAGTAGATAAGGTGACAGAAAGGGTAAGTCCTCAATGTGTTGACTAACGTATTGCTTTTTTCCAAGCTTTCCTACTATTACGGTCTTCCAAACATATCTTGACATCTTCATTAAAAATAAGATTTTATAAACTACTAGAATGTAGTTTTGCAGCAGTATGGACAGGATACATAGTTATAAACTGGCAACAGAGATTTTTCCTCCAATTTAGGAAAGTGTTTAAGAGAAATCTTAGTTTAATCATGGTAGGTATAGAGGGTATCTCCATGTAATGCATCCTTAAATTACTAATAAAAGAAATTGTGGCTTCATTTTAGAGAAGTGTGTCCAACTTGAGTATGACGTTCTTATGTTATAGGAGGTCACTGACTTTCTGTATCAGTTTAGCATAGTATATTTATTAAGAATCACAGGACTAATGGTCAGATGTGGAACTTCACACGTGGAATTTTGACATTCTCAGTTAACTGGAATGTTGGGTTCACGTGTGCACCTGCTGTTGGCGAAAGATGCAGCCCGGCCTCCCCCTGGCAGCATTAATTCCACTCTTTTCCTTTGCCCCCATCAGGATTTATAAAGCCGTGTGATGATGTTGTGGTCAGCATTGCTGATCAGATCTGAGAGAACCCCACAGAAAAGTTGTGGCTGAAGCTCTGTCAAAGGGATAGGGGGTTTGTGCATTACTGCTGTTCTACAAGATTGCCGTTTTTGTATTTGTAGGAGAAAGTTACTGTTATGAGCACCATTAATCCAACCAAGGACCTATTAGCAGACTTGATTGGGTGCCAACGACTCCCTGAAGACCAGCGTAAAAAAGTGCACCAGCTAAAGGACTTGTTGGACCAGATTCTAATGTTAGACCCAGCTAAACGGATTAGCATCAACCAGGCTCTGCAGCACGCCTTCATCCAGGAAAAAATTTAAACCAGATGAAGAAGTTCAAAGGGTTTGAGTAATTAAGATACAAAGACTGAAGAAATTTCACAGCAGTTATTAATGTATATAAACATAAATATTTCCCCTGCAAAGTTGAGGAAGAAATGATACATTTGAATTAACATCAAGGCTGATATTTCTTTTAGAAATGTTAGAGTAATTCTGTTTCGTGTCTTATGTGAAAATTTTCACTGTAGAACTGTTTTAATTGCCAAGACTGCACAGAAGTACAATGCTAATGTATATGGTTGCAGTTCGTATATATTATAAAAAGAAAAAAGCATCTGTTATAAAAAAAAAAAAAAGAAAGAAAAAAAAAAAGAGCAGTAATACTGGGTGGTTGATTTGTTTTTAGCAGACTTGGCTTCATTTTTGTCTTTAAAAAATGGCCAGCATAAATGCTGTTTATATTCACGTTTTCCTAGGTGTGTGTGTGCAGGCCACAGCAGCATGCCCTTGGTGTAGTCAGTGCCGAAGGGGGTCTGTTCCTTCTTGAGCCTGCCCGCAGGGATGGTCTCCTCTTTTAAAGCAGGTTGTGTACAACTTTCAGTACACTGAAGGTAAGCTAACCCATCAACATCACCGGTGTTTAAGCTGTTATTTTACTGGAACAACTGACAAATGAGAGACAATAGCATTGTGGCAGAATTCCCTGCATGTTTGATAAATGATCTTGTTTTATTTTTCTGGCATTGCAACCGTGGCATAGTTACAACTTCTGTTCTGTTCATCACATTTAAAATTTTGAGAGTGCGCACTTGATGGATAGAGCGCCTTCAGTGTACTGTTTCTTATTACTTTAATTTTTTTAATCAACTTGCTATAGACTTTGTATACATTTTGTTAAATACAATTCGCTATGACATAGAACCAATACTTACAGAAGAGTTTTCCTTTAGTAATTACATACGTTGGGATCTCATTCGAAAGACCTTATATCTAAAGGATAGATAGACAACATAATGAAATTTTTAACTATTTGTATGTCATTTTGAAAGTGTACTGCTTTATGCTAAAAGTGTTTCATTTGTTCATTGTTTTCATTATTTGTGATCATGTTGTCTTTCAATACAGGCATAAACCTTCCACTCTTGAACAAAGCAGCTGCTTTTTAAAAGCGGTAATTGCTTCTTTACCTTTTATTTCTTTTGTAAATGAAGCTTTTCTTTAAGAAATGTGACTTTAAAGTGTTGTCTCTTGCATAAAACAGTTGACACTTACTTATTGTAAAGTGAAGATTGTTCTGCTGCATGTAAAGTGGACCATGCAGATTTCTGTATGTTTTCAGTATGCATCATTAGATAATAAAGTCTTTTGTGAACAAGGCATTTGTAGCCATTTTTAAAAGAATCTGTCTTCAGTGATGGTAAATCAGGTAATTTGTAAGAACCACCCCTGCATTTCCTATTAATCGTTTAATTTAAGGGATTATTAAGCGTTATGATCTTTGGGAGAGCTATAGGCTATGTTAATTGGATATATAATTATCACTGCTTAAACAAAAACAAAGCAAAAAAAAAAAAACTCTACAGATAATGTCTGTCTGCTTTCATTGTAATGAAATTATTCCTGTAGGACATGGGATTAAATTCAGGCTTTAACTAATGTTTGTGCTGTTTTTCTCACTTTTCCTTTTGATGGTGCTGAAAGAGAAAAAGGAAAGCGAGTCACAGGCCACTCAACGCCTACTCCATGGGTCTGATTTGCTGAGACACCAACTTCACCTTCCTAACAAGGTTATTTCTGACAGCATGTGTAGATAAACATTTAGCAACGAGTTAGAACAGCTTGAAACATTTGAGTTGGTTATGCAGCGCGAGGGAACAAGAATCAAACTTTTCAGGTCCATACTGCTGTTTTAATGTTCTCTCTGACAGTAGTAAGAGGTTCATCTTTTCATTTTTAATAATATATTCTGAAAAGCTGTGAAACCCCCGCTGGTTTCACGTTACTTTATAATACTTCTTTGAACTAAGAAGGGTTTTTGTATCCATCTAGGTACATAATGGCAACAATCATGCACTCTCAGTGCACTCAAGAATGGAAAAATGTCAGAAAGCAGTCATTCTGCTGGTGGGGGATACCCCACCGAGGAGATGTAATGAACTAACTACGAAAACAAGCAGGAGATGGGTGGTTTTGTATGCCTATTTGGAACCTTCAACCTGTCTCTTCTCAATTTATATTGTAAAATTCTTAATAAAAAAATAACCTCTCCTTATTTCCACATGTTAAGGTATCTTGTTCATACAGAAAATTTAAAAAAAAAAAAGCTTTCAAGTTTAATGAAATACTAGTTGCTTGCTAGTTAAATACAAAGTCACTTGCACTTTTACAACATAGACAGCGCTTCTGAGGGCAGTTTTACACAGATGTAGTAATAGCTTTATTCTTTCTGTTGCTTTGTACTTATTCTTAAAATAGGAATATAAAACAATGAAATGAGTTGGTGATACAGAAACAAAGCAGTAGAAAAGATGCCCCTTAATGCCTACAGAACTGTTTTAAGCTATTCTGGAGAAGCATAAAGTTGCTCGTTTACTTGTTCTTTGTGTTGTAGGTGCAGCTCAAAAGAAGATGATGGCTACCAGAAGACATGAACAAAGGTTTCTGTCCTATAAAAGATACGAAAAATACTCTTTGTGTAGTTCTGTCTTAATCTTTTGGTTTCCAGCATTCCAATTTAGAATTGATTAACACTGCTGCAGTACTGATAATCCCTGAAACGTACTTACTGTATCAGAATTTGTTACATAGATGTGCTTGCTTAATTTCTGGTTGAAGAGATTATTTTTTTTATTGTGATTAAATGTAGGTGCATAAGCATTGCTGTGTAAATGCAGTTTTCTTAAAATTATAGAACGATCAGTACAAACCTTATTATGAAACTGAGGAAAAAATCTGACGTTATGTTTGGTTAAAATACATGTGTTTTAACTAGTAAATATTTAAGCAGATGATGCGCTTTTTTCGTTAACTTCAGCATGTTCGTTATTTTAATTCTGTCACACTTCATTGTTTATACAGAGGCTGGCTGACAGGGGTTATTCAAAACAAATCTATTTCAGTCCTCCATCCAGTATCGGCTTCAGCTGATACTTGTTGTTGGCAACAATAGAAAATATTTAGTTCTGGCTTCAAAAGCCTGTGGAATTGAGGACTTTTTGACAGTGTTAAGGAACTTCTCCAGTTTTAGGCAGTGCCTGTCCCAGTAGCCTGTGGTCTCTGAGGAGAGCAGAGCAGAGCAGCTGCTGGTGCCACTGCAGTCAGCTGAATTCCCGTGGCTGCAGCTTGGGGCAAACGGAACAGCTCTGCAACAGAGTCGTGTTGAACTATTTCTCAGCTGGTCTAAGAGGGAGAATAATTTTATCTTTTCCTCCTGTTCATGAAGATGTAATTTGTATCTTCACCTGAGGTCCTACATACAGAAAGTTTGGCTAAATCTGCTGTGCTCGTTTCTGTTTCCTTCTCCCTCGTGGTGACAAGGAGCTTCGCATGTAACGTACTTAGTTTGCCAAGCATTTAGAAAAAAACAAGATACAAGCCCTATGCAGTTAGAATGTGGGGTGTTTTTACCTTGGTGTATGCTACTATAACTTAAAAATTAAAAGCTGATTAAGAGTTTTTCATAGAATCTAAAGATTCCTTTAAAACCTTTTTAATAATACTTTATCTCCATACATAGGGTAAGTGGCATAAAACCTCTGAAGAACCTTTATGTGTATATTGAACCGTACGCAGAAGGCAGACCGGTCTGTGATACTGCTGGAGATAGAGCGATCTTCTACAGTATGTGTAAAATTGTAACTCTGGTGGAGGATGTTGGGCAGTGGCAATTGCTTGCTATTAATAAAGTATGCTTAAAACTTAATGCTTTGCATCCTGTCTTCTGTTGTGTTTACAAGTGTCATACTGCAAAGCTGCTAAATATATGATCAAGTTTTAAATACACTAAAATCAAAGTATAGTTCTTTGAATTGGGGTTGTGTGCTTAGGTAGCAGAGGTATTACAGAATATGTGGAAAGAGTCGTCTTGAATATGTGTAAAATGGAGCTCTTGTCCTTTGTTAAGTTGCCCCTCTCCTGGTTTTGGAAGCCCTGTGAGGGCCAAAGAATTCATGTGGATTTCACTTTGGTTTTCCCCATGCCTTTGTGTTTTATCTTTTACAGGGAGGTACTAGCCTCTCTGAGTTAGGGGATGAAAGAATTACGTCGTATTGCAGTGAAGGGGAACCAGATATATTTATAGATAAATCTTTATAAGAAAAAACTGGGGCTAGTCAAATGGGAGAAGCAGCATGGTGAAGTGGGAGGGAATGTGTATTTTCATTTCTTAACTTGTGAATTATGTATCAAATTATGAATCTAAGTATATTCATTATACTCGTTATGTAGGTACAGAAGCAAAACTACCCTAAGTCTCGTAGAGACATTCATGTCTTAGTTTTGTTCAGCCAACTACTTAAATAACTAAAACTTAATTGAAACTTGTGACAAATAATTACTTTATCTGAATTAAAAATGTGTGTATCCTTCCGTGGTACACCTTTTGAATGCTTAATCTTCTCAATTATCTCCTCATAAACATTAATTTTGATGATTGCACCCCAGATCTTTCTATAAAGTAGGTATGAGCTAGTGAAAACACACTAAGGATATTTACAAAGATTCGGTGTCCAGTTTAAGTTAATGAGACATAATGTAAGCTACTTCTGGGCAGGTAGAATTAAATAGGTCATAACCTGGAAAGCAGATACTGAAACAGTCACTGTCTACTTTATAACTGCTCATGGGTCAGTCTCAGAAGTGTTATTTTTTAAGTGAGAGTGCAACAAAGCTACTTTGTGTTCCTGTAAGAAGAAACTAGGAGGGGGTAACTGAGGGCAACTGCACTACCCGCTATTAAAAGAACGGGACTAATAGTTGCTACCAAGAATAATAGGCAAAGAAAGTCCATATGGCTTTAAAGAGAAACATGGAGTTGGTAAAGGAGGTTATTGGGCACAAGAAGGTATCTGCAGTCATGCCAGAGTGAAGAAAAATAAGTCCTTTCTTGACTCTTGTGCCTTGCCACCAGCCACATGTGCAAGGTGCCCGGTGTTTCTGGTGCCTGCTTTATCTCCAAGGGCTCCCATTAAGCGTAAGGACAGAATGCCAGCACCCGGACGGAGACTGCGGTACCCTGTGGTGGGTTGATCCTGGCTGGACCCAGGCTGCTCTACCGCTCCCCTGTCTCAGCTAGAGAAGGGAGAGAAAAATAGAAGGAACGGCTCGTGGCTTGAGATAAGGACAGGGAGATCACTCAGCTGTTACTGTCATGGGCAAAACAGACTTGACTTGGGGAAATTAAGTTAATTTATTACCAATTAAATCAAAGTAGGGTAATGAGAAATAAAAAACAAATCTTAAAAACACCTTCCCCGCCAACCTCTTCCTTCACTCCTGATTTTCTCTACCTCCTACTCCCTGTAAGCAGCACAGGGGGATGGGGAATGGGGGCTGTGGTCAGTTCATCACATGTCTCTGCTGCTCCTTCCTCCTCAGGGGCAGGACTCCTCACACTCTCACACTCCTCCCCTGCTCAGTGGAGTGTCCCTCCCATGGGAGACAGTCCTCCATGAATTTTTCCAATGTGAGTCCTTCCCACAGGCTGCAGTTCACAAACTGCTCCAGCGTGGGTCCTTTCCACGGGGTGCAGTCCTTCAGGAACAGGCTGCTCCAGTGTGGGTCCCCCACAAGGTCACAAGTCCTGCCAGAAAACCTGTTCCGGCATGGGCTCCTCTCGCCACAGGGCCATTAGTCCTGCCAGGACCCTGCTCCAGTCCGGGCTTCCTATGAGGTTACAGCCTCCTCCAGGCATCCATCTGCTCTGACGTGGGAGTCCTCCATGGACCGCAGGTGGATATCTGCTCCAGCGTGGACCTCCATGGGCTGCAGGGGGACAGCCTGCCTCACCAGGGTCTTCACCACCGGCTCCAGGGAAATCTCTCCTCTGGTGCCTGGAGCACCCCCTCCCCCTCCTTCTTCACAGGCCTTGGTGTCTGCAGAGTTGTTTCTCTCACATATTCTCACTCCTCTCCTCTGGCTACTGGTGTTCAGTAACATTTTCACCTTCTTAACTGTGTTATCCCAGAGACGCTACCACTGTCGCTGATTCTTCAGCCTTGACCAGCAGCGGGTCCGTCTTGGAGGCAGCTGGCATTGGCTCTATCGGACACAGAGGAAACTTCTGGCAGCTTCTCACACAAGCCACCCCTGCAGCCCCCCTGCTACCAAAACCTTGCCATGCAGATCCAATACATACCCCCCCATTCCATGATTTTTATGATAAGTTCCCTGCAATGAGAGGTTTTGGTTCTAAAGTAATAAAAATGTTTATGTCTTGTCCTTTCATAAGTCCCATACCTCACTGTTACCGTAATTCTTGCCCAATGTATAAAAACCTCAATGAGAATAAATGGGACAATATTCTTGCTGCAATTTATTGAATTCAAGCTGAACTCTAGCAAAGGGTGGCGCTGGACACATTGCAAGAAGGAGCAGCAGAACTAATATTCCTGATTTCTGACAAAAACAAGTTTCTTCTGCAAATATCCTTGACAGTGGCTTTGAGCTGTCACACTCACCAGCCTGTGAATTTATGTGTTCTTCCTGCTCCTAAGCATTGTTCGCAAATGAGGAAGCTGAACTTCACATGCTATATATAAAAGGAGCTTTACCTTCTTTAAATACACCTAAAGCTCAGGCGTTCTACAAATCCGTCTCTGTGGAAAAGCAACGGAAGATCGGCGAGGAGGATTGTAAATACACTCAAGGGACTCGCACCTGGGGTGCTGGGAAACCCATATATCACACTCATTGTTGTTCAGTCTTGGGTGCTGCACAGAAAACACTTGCACTTAGATAACATAAGTCTGCAATGGACTCAGGGACACCTTATCTAGCCGCTTGAGAATCCTGGTCTGTAGTTGAAGATCAAAACACAGTGGGAAAACTATGCCTGTTTGAACCCTTTAAACACCAGCGAGAACAGGGAGCCCGTGTGTGCTCTTGCTAATAAGGACTCTCTCGCTGCCAAGGACTCTTGCTAACAAGGACTCTCTCACTCTACGGTGCCCACATCCCCTGCTTGCATGCCTCTGCCCGGGTGTTGCTTCGGAGATTCCCCGGTCCATGAGGTATCGAGATTAAACTTGTTCTTTGTCTTTCATCTATACTTTTGTGGTGGTTCTGAGTCCTGCCTGCATCGGCTCACACGGTCTCCTATGTTAAAATAAAGCTCATCCTAAAAACATTATCCTGATGAGATACTCGGTACAGAACAGCCCTACATTTGGGCTGCAGTCTTTCCATGGGAAAGAACCAAGTTCTGCTCGACTAAAGCCAAGCTGACCTTCATGCCGTGCGTACTTGTGTATCTACTAGACATCTGGAAAGGTAACACACAGAATTCCATACATGTTTTTACAAAATTGAGTCTGGATTTAATAGCCAGACAGATTAAGCCAGCTGGCGGAATCTGGTAAAGGCATCTTTCCCTTCAGGCTCTGGAATGAAGAGGTCTCAGCGTGGCCGAACAAGAGGACTGTCTGCAGTCGCGCTTCTTTGAATGGTCTCCTACACGCGGGAGGATCATGCAGTTCAGACACTCTTTCTGGGAGTTTTTAAGTTAGATCTGAAACACACACACAACGCCTATCCATTTTCTTCCCCTAGGAGGCTTAAATTAAACAAACCTGGCAGAGCAAATTTAGGCGTGGAGATCCCTGCCTCCTTTACAGAACATCCAAGCACTCTGATGGGATAGGAAACGGACAATTTCACAACCTGACCCAAATCCTCTGCTAGCTCATTAAAGCTAATATACCAAGTACATTCCTATTTGCAATTAGTTAATCTATTTCTGTTCAGAAAGGCTTAGTAAAAAATTCAGCTATGTTTACATGAGGATTCCACTTAATGCCTACATTAACGCGCTTTTTTCTTAAAGTTCTTCTTCTTTAAAAATAATCCAGAAATTCTCTTACCATGTGTTAAATTACACAGTAGTTGCATATACACAAGAGCAATTTAAGACATCTCACAGAAGAGCTGAATTTTAAAGCAACAAAAGTAGCAAACTTCACGTGTGGGAAGCTCCTGTACACAGAGAAATGAATGCAGTGCAAATACATACTTAATAGAAACAACCCTCTTATAGACAAAAAGATGAAATGAAGTATGTAATTTACTCATAGAAGTTTAAGGAGGTTTTCTTGGAATAGTCGTCATCCGCCAAAATCCAAAAGTTTGCAGGAACACGTTCTAGTCTGACATTCTGATAGAGGGATAAATGTGTTTGCTTAAAACACATATATATGTATTTGATCTACAATACCACCCATTATTTGGTCTCAGGCAACAGTCAAGCTACTAGTAAGCTATTTTACTGATTATTCTATTTATACCGAGGTAAATACGGGCAATTCCACTGGAGGCTGAAAAGCTCCCAGCCCACACCAGTTTTAGGCAGTTGGAATGTGTTCCGGAGACTGTATCTAAGCCACACCACCGCTTTTATGCTGTTTCGATGTATTTATGCTAAGTCATACAACTGTAATTAACAAGCAGTCAGTATCCTACATTTTATTACTGTTTTACAAATATTTGAAAAAAAAAAGCTGCAATTTTAGCAAGATAAGCCCTTCAGAAGACAGGTACGTGCCGGCTAGTTTTATGAAGAGATCTTACAAAATGTCTCAAGATCCTGGCACATAAAATGAATGAAATTTGATATTATTTTTTTTAATAACACAGTTGTATTCAATTCCGATGAGGTATTACCCATCACTTCTAAACAGTAAGAAAACACTTACTGCCTTAACTTACAAGCTGCACTAAACCAGCAATGCTGAATGAGACTCACTCACAACAAGCAGGAATTCAAGAAATTAATATTTTTCGGCATTAGTGTATTTCAACTTTGCCACGGCAAGAGCGAGATTCTACCTTTTTGACAAGACAAAAACTCATTCATTACCGAAGTCTTTCGGAAGAGGTTTGGGTCCTATATTGTTCATATGCAATGGTATAGAAAGAGTAGGTTGCAGCTGTATTTGGCGAGTGTAACTTTGAAGTTGCTGCAACCACGGAACGAGACCTTGGTTCAGCAGCAGAGCCAGAGGGAAATGTCCTTACGGGCACCTGAGTTTAAGACTGTGGGCACCTCAGAGTTCTCTGGAGCATCGCGTGATGCTCTAAGGTCCCTCACAGCTGAACTGCCAGCGATGGGTGTCTCACTTACGCACCTGCCTGTCCCACAGCAAACACATTTCGAACTGCTCCACTCACGTGTGCAGCAGCTGGAATTTTTTCTCAATTAAAAGCTGTGTGAAGACAGGGAGAATGAGGTAGCCCTGGCTGACTGATGCATAGACTTGGAAGAAATAGGTCGATTGCTGACAACCATCAGGGGAAAAGCTGTGAGGTGTTGGTCTTCTCCTGGAATGTAGGCAGATGCTGCATTCCTTCCATTGCCAGTAGATGAGAAGACAGTCTCACATCAGAGCCTTCTGGGGACAGACCAAAACCTGACTTGTGGTCATCCTATTTTGAAAAGACTACCTTTTGTAAAGACTAATCAATGGTGGGGGAGGGAGGAGAGGGGACGATTTTGGGTTTGTGTCTGGATATTAGTTCCTCAGTTGTTTTCTATTGCTTATGGCTTCAAATCTGTGTTTTTGAAATATTTAGGCGAATTATCTTTTATCTGTTTATTCTCAGATGCTTTATTTTCTTCCATTAAAAGACAGTCCTGTGTGTTACCATTTTGTAACCCAAAACTACATTTGGAAAGAGAGAGGGTATCTTCAGCACTACATTCAGGAGCAGGTTCAAAGTTAGAAATAACGGCTTCAGTTCTAGTATTGAAAAAATATCCTGGTCTCCTTTTGTCCAGCAGATTGCTATCGGTGTCTGCTGAAGATGGGTATAAGATGCTGTTTTAATCATAGAATCATAGAATCATTTATATTGGAAAAGACCCTTGGGATCATCAAGTCCAACCATCAACTCCACTCTACAAAGTTCTGCCTTACACCATATCCCTTAACACCACATCCAAACAAGTCTTAAACACATTCAGGGATGGTGACTCCACCACCTCCCTGGGCAGCCTATTCCAGTGTCTGACCACTCTTTCTGTGAAGAATTTTTTCCTAATGTCCAGCCTAAACCTACCCTGCTGCAGCTTGAAGCCATTCCCTCTTGTTCTATCGCTAATTACCTGTGAGAAGAGACCAGCACCAACCTCTCTACAATGTCCTTTCAAGTAGTTGTAGAGAGCGATGAGGTCTCCCCTCAGCCTCCTCTTACTCAAACTATATCCTCAAACATCAAGATGGTTCTCCTAGTTTCCAATTGACTCCCAGTAGAGACTATAAAGCATACTTTCATTGCTTTCCTGATTTCCTGTAGAAGCAGATGGCACAATTCCTAGGGGAATGTCCTGTAATGGGAAATGCAATCATGGAGATTCTTCCTAAATATTTTGAAATATATAGTTTTCAAAAATCCTGCAAAAGCATATGAAAAACCCTTCAAAAACTTACCAATTTTACTTACAGTTTTCCTTACTTACAGCACAGAGTAGCAAAATTTGGGACAATTCCCCACTCTGTTCCACTAGACTCACCTTTCTCTGTTTTCCAACAAGCACAAAGGAAGAGCACACTCTCAGACATGAAGAGCTGTGAAGGAAGTGGAGGGCTTGGGAAAGGGAAGCACTTAATAGAAATGGTTTTCCATGTGTTTGGGGTTCTTACCTATATGGCAGAATTTGTTCTCCCTTGATGGGTAAATTAGTGAGAACTAAATTTCAAACTAACGTACTTAAGGTTTTGCTAAAATAAGATAATCGCTATTGAAATAGTTCTGAGGTAATAATTTTAGAGCAATTATGTCAGTTCTTGGAGTCTCTAATTTCAGCATCACTAGAAGTTAATCTAATCTTCAGTAGAATCATCACAAGAAAATTCAGCAGTAGTAACATGAGTGGAAAGGTGCTTCTCTATTGGAATTCATCCTGTCGATTACAAACAATCCAACTCACCAAGATGATCTTAAAACTTGATTTTAGCCACATATTTAGTAATATAGTGCTTTCTCCTGACATCCAACTCATTCATGAACACACTGAGCAAAAGCAACACCAGAATAAACTCCTGTCGGATCCCAGCCTGCGCCCTCTCACTTTGATAACCTGATGGCTGCTGCTTAGTATAGTGTTTCGGCCAATTCTACAACTCTACAATTGTGATTCAATCTAGATCACATTTCCTGGAATTGTTTATGGCAGCTGCATAGCAGAACAGCACAAAAACCTTTCTAAACTTTAAATTACATTCACTGCTCTTCGGTTATACACCAAGCCAGTCACACTAATGAAGCAAATTAGATCAGGTTGATATTGTTTGTCCTTGACAGACTATGTTTTCTTCTGTTTTATTACTGCAGAATAGGGAGGAGATTTCCAAGAAACTCTCTCCACTAATTTTATGTACTTAACTGTACCTTCTGCCTCTTCTCCTTGTATAAAAGTAGACCTTGATAAAAAACAGCATTCTGTCCTTGTATCACAAAACAAAGGTAAAAAGTCACACGTATTTAGATCAGGGCTAATGGAACAATATGATCAGAAGTTAGCTTCTGCCCTTGTGTTGCTCAGATACTGTTTTTTTAAAAAGTTTTAAAACATTACTCCAACCTAATCACTTTAAATGTCAAGAAGAAATAGAAAAATATTCAGCAGTGCTGTGAGACAGCAAAAATATGTCTTCAATCAATGTAAATAGTGACAATTTAGAGATTGTTTCATTATCTTCTTTTAGGTATGTTGTTACAAACTCCATGGATTTTCTCTAAGTAAAGTACTTTAATTTCTAAATTTTTAACATTTTTTAATCTATGCAAATCTTTTCTAGATTTTTAAATTAACCATTGTATCAATAGGTAAAGAATTCCATATTTCCTATCTGTAATATTAGCTGTACTGCTTTTATCTGAAATGACATCTAAAAAATACATTTGCAATAGACATTTTACTGTCTGAAAAATATGAAACCCTACACATCACAAAAGGTTAATTAGGGTGAACATACACTATCACGAGGGCTACAAACTGGAGATACTATCAGTATATTTACATATAAGTTTAGGGAAAACAAGGTAAGTGAATTATTCAAAGTTCATGTTGAAGTTTTCGATCTGCATAAACATTTCCTATACATTAGAACATATGGTGCATAAGAAATGTTGTTTGTAATTGAAAGTACTGATGTGGTTCTTACAGTTCTAGGGTCTTAACTGAATTGGAAGAGAAAGCCAGTACCAATAAAAAAAAAAAAAAAACAAAAAAATAAAAAACGGCCAAACAAAAATGTCCCTGTCTGCTTTAATAATGAAAATCAGCATCAGACAGAGTATATAGAGGATCTACTGAAGAAATTACACTAATAATGGAGTTAGTGAATTGTATACTTAGATACCCACAAGCATCCTCAGGGTGTAACTATAGTACAAAATAATGTGCTGTAGAAGAGACTAACGGATTTTACTTGAACATACTGTTTGTAACCTGCCAACTTCCCTTCTTTAACTTTAATGAAAACAAATTTACATCAATTAATAAAAGCTCTTTGAGCGCTCCAGTTAGAAAATATATAAGCTGATAATTACCTGCTGATATTTAATTCCACAAAGTGCTAACATGTCTTTGCATGCATTGCTCTCACCTGTTCAGCCTGGGTGGATGGCTATGATATTAACTACTCAATTTAATTTGATATAATTATTAAAATATTATTTTACCGGCTCACAGCAATTTTACCTTCATTATGTGTCTTCTTCCAGGCATGAAACATTTCGTCTTCACTGATGCTTTGAGTTAGTTGAAGTAAGGGAAACAGTTTTGTTTAAGTATCAGAAACACGTTTCAGAATAAGCACAAGGAATACAATATAAAACAGGGTACCTAATTTATTTGGCCAACGAAGTCCACCTGTGTTGTGCTACACTTATTTTCAGATGACCGCAAATCTAGCAATAGGTCCACTGGAAGTCTGCAAGAGACCTGCAAAAGGAACAAACCAATCTGGGATGCAGTGCACGTGAAAACGCTTCCCAGAAGTTATCACTTTTAGGTTTTTTCTTTGATCTTTTACCAGGAAGTTTTAACCTGTTACAAGCATGTATCTGTTAGTTTCAGTGAGCTGAACTTGGCTTTTAACAATATACCTCAAATTTTGTGTCGGCATTTGAACAAGATGGAGATTTTAGGCAGGGAGAAATGACTCCTATAAAACTAACTACCATACTCAGAGAAAAGAGGAGTGCTTTTGAGAACACGTGAAGAAAGAGCCATAAGCTGGAAAAATTTTCAACTTTTTACATTACACTAACCACTCTAACAAAGGATCTCTTCCTACGAACCTTGTTTTGTTTATATTTTCAGCACACTATGTCTCTAACATAATACAGGTGCACACAAACTTTGCAGTCATGAAAAGCGCTGGGTCATGAGATTTGCAAGTCCCAGAACAGAACATCTCAGCCTGGAGCGCAGAGCTCAGGGCACCCCTGGGACAGCAGGAGGATTCACGTAGGGACGAACACCGCAGCACTGCTGTGACCAACCACCTGCATGCAGCTTGGCACTCATTCAGATGACACTTCTCACCTGTACCCACTTGTGGCAGACTAATAGCTATGAGGTCCTCGTCCTACCAGCTCTCAACCTGACCTTTGGGTGGCAATGAGAGAAGGCTTGAGGAGAGTCTGGGTGTTTTCTGTCAGAAGAGGAAAAAAACCCCTTTGATCCAGAGTGGCTACTGCCTAACAAGCTACTATTGAATTTTCAGTTGTACAGATTCATATTTTAATCCCAAAGTTTTGGACAATATGACAATAGCAATCTTAGCCTTTTTGCTCTAGCCCTCTGCAAACCCTGAACTAAATGACCGTCTTGCAAAGCTCTCCAGGCTTTGCTGCCAGTTTGGTTCGTCGTCGCCTTGTGCCGCATAACCTTCTCAGTGAGAAGCTGCTGAACCGCTATCAATCATCAGAGGTGTGTTCCACAGCAACTAATTAATTAAAGCAACATCGTGTTAAACATTCTATACAAACTACTTTCAACTGTATGCATCTTGATTATGCTGAATGGAGAAATGGTTGTTAAGTCATGAAAGGATTTAGTTTTGGGATTTTGTTTCCCCAGGTTTTAGATGTTGCATTCTAGACCTATTCCACCTACTTACAGCTAAAATAGATTGAGACTACATTGCACTTGTTACAGGCAGTATGGAGGGTGTATTAAAGTTTGCTCAGTTGCAACTCAAGGAGGAAAATTACTCCTCCAAGAAGATTTTGTGAATGAAAATATTTTGTTTAGCTACTACGAGAAGATTACATAACGTGCACATTCGTCTGTCCCTAAGTATCTAGGAAAGGTTATAGATGGAGGAAGCACGTGTATAATCGTGCCAAGTGTGACCTGAATCCTATTGTACATCGCACTGCTACGTTAGCAAGATGTATACCACCCAACAGTGACACCTTGAAGGGAATGTAAGGAAAATTCAGGAACATTTGATGCAATCCTCACAATCCAATTATAATAAATATAGTTAATAAGTGACTGTATTTCAGAAGAAACTATCTCAAGTTGCTAATTTGTTTTTGGAGTAAACAGGAATTGTTTGAAGAGATTCATCAGATTTGTTTTGTTGTGCCAGGCACCTTTAAAATGTGTAAAAATTACTAAAGATGCTGCTAATCAGGAACAAATGTTTTGTGAACCAAAAAGTTACAAAGTGAACTTTGAAAAGGATCTGAGACTATGACTTCAGCTTTCAAAAAGTTAGCTAAAAATATCCAGGAGTTCCATTCCCTAGAAGCAATGTTGATTTATTCTCATTATTCATAGAGACTCAGAACAGGAAAAAAATATTTCAACAGATCTAATTCATCACAAACCCAGTAATGGCTCAACTCCTGTTGCTGTAAGTGGTACAGTGGCATCTGCTGACCAAGGAAACCCTGTTTCTGCTGTTTCATCCATCAACAGATCACCAAAGGCTGCGTTTTTCCTTGAGGAAAGCAAACACCTCACACACACACAAAATGCACTTGATGGCAAAGCTCATGTACTACTAAATCTACTAAACTTTACTGCTGCTTTCGAAAGCTTTCGAAAGACTGAACAACTGTTTATCCCTGGCTGTGCCAACAACAGCCACCACCAGGGTGCCATAACAACCCCACAGAAAGCATTTCAGGCTCATGTGAGCAGCGTGGAGAAAAAGCAGCATACGAGCCACAAAAGCCTTGGCAAGACAAAGCCGTGTTTTACCCTACAGACCCGAAGGCACATCCCCTGTGCTGCCCAAGGCCCAGGGGCTGCCCTGGGCTAGGGCCACAGCTCTTGTCCTCCTCCTTGCTCCACACAACTGCCGCCATTTTGCAGCCAGCACTGAGCCTCACACCTTGGGGTGCCCCAGCAACGCCTGCCCGGAGCCAGCGTGGCCCCGCTGGGCAGCCCACTACCTCCTTACCGGCAGCCCCATGGCTGCCCCATCCACAGCAGGGTACGCCTGGGCGGGATGGCGAAGGATGTTGCCTCATGGGGCTGGGGCAACATGGTGGCCTGGAGCCCGCCGGCAGCACTCGCCTCCCACCTGGATCTCCACCTCAGCTTCTTTTCTCATTGCCTTCATTGCCACCATCCCCTGGGCCTCAGCCACCCCTCAGTCCCACCACTGCGCTGGTCCTGCGACATCGCCCATGTATGTGGCCCCACAGAGATGTCCCTCCTCCCACCGCCTTGCCCTGGGGCCACGTCCCCTCTCTGGGCGCTGGCAGGGAAGGTGGAAGAGCCACACTGTCCCTTGGCTGTTTCACATTTGCTGGAAGCATGCCCTCCCCAGCCCTTTTCCACACTATGTCATAACAGGAAATTATTTTGGCTTCCCTCTCTTTCCTGTCAGCTGGGTGGAAGGCTGCTCTCGGGTCTCCCTGGCAGATTTACCCTCTCCTTCTCCCCTGTAACACTCCACCGCTTCACTCTCCCCATCCGCGTTTCTGCCAGCCCTGCTTCTGGCACCCTGTGTGCGACAGCAGGGTTTTGCTGGTAATCCCATGTGCCAGCATCGACTCTCGCAGAGGGTTAAGCAGGAACTTAAGTACATTTAATACTTCTCAGCATCAAATGTAACTGCTGCAGCATACCTGAGTAACGCTTCTCATTTTCTTTTTCTCCGATCCCATTTATCCTTTTCTTTTCTCAGGAGTTAAATCCCGAGGGTCAGGTACCACCTTGACGGCAAAAGCCTGGATTTTAAGACCTGCTTACCATGCGAGGCAGCAGTGCCACGGCCGAGCAGCCATCCTGCACGTCCTTTCCAACAAGCAGCAGCAGCGCAAGTCACAGCACCCAAACCCGTCCATTTCTGGTGGCTCGCTGCTCTGCTCCCGCAGCTCCCAGCCCCGAGCTGCACCCCAGCGCTCGCACCCGAACGAGAAAGGGGCATCCACCTCAAGTTCCTCTGCACCTGCGCCAGCCCCTCTTTGCGTTGCCCATAGGCAGCTGCTGCACCCCTGCTTTCACGTACACACCTCCCTGTGCAGGCAGGGCCAGGACCTTGTGTGTTTCTCACTGTCACCAAGTCTAGAGTACTGAAATTAAAGATTTTTTTCTGCAGCAGTCAGCTCCTTGTCATTGAGAGGCTTTTCTTGAGGAGTAACCGCTGCTTCTCCATCATTTCCTTTCATTGGTATGAGCTAAATGCCTACCTACTTCCCGCAGCACCACCCTGGCCTCCGCAGTGCCTGCTACACTCTCTACCCCAGGGCACCCACAAAGAGTGGATAAACTTTCTGTTGGAAAAATAATCGTTTTGTTAATTTAACTCCAAAATAGCTACAAGTAAAAGGTCATACTCTCTTTAATGGGATTTTTCACAGAAAAAGGGCAACATGAAGCAATTTATGGAAAAATAAGATTAGAACCATAAAGCTCACAAACATCTTTGAGAATTTTCAAGTTAGTTAAGTGAATACTTTTTGTAAGACTATTATATTAATACACCTCTGGGAACCACTTCCTGTCTCACCAAGGATGTTTAACAGAAGGAGTAAGAATCAGCACAACAGTAATTAAATATTTCTATTTATTTTTTCATTAATACAGTATTTCCTTCCCCACAGACGAATAAAAAGAATCACGTGTAAGATTTATTGAAGAGCTATCAAAATATGGTGCTATTGACAATCTGCTTCAGAATTATTCAGAAACATCATTGCTGCCTACAGAATAATGAACCTTTTTTCCTCCAACCTAAATATCCATGATGGATGCAAGGCACATAACACTGTATAAATTTTATGAACTAGTTTTAACCCAGTACTTAGAAGCATTTCAAAAGGTGTCAGAATTATCACTTGAAGAGAACGTTTATTAACGATAAAGGCAAATTAAGCTATTGCCAGAAGGTGAGTTATACTACTGGTGAAGATTAGAGTTTTGATTTCTTCTGAAAAAAGCTGACAATAGCATTTATACATTCATCAGATATCCACCTCTCCTTCAAGACTTCACACTCTTTACTGTTGACTTCATGGAGCTTCTCCTTTTCCATACTTCGTAACAGTTGCTTTGACACTGCCAAGGACTAGAGGAGAAAGAGATGAACATTAGGAAGTTATGTTTTCTATATCTTAATTTAACGTTTCAGAAAATAACACAATAAACACACTGGAATTCAAACAGGGTTGTATTAACATTGTACATTTCAGCTTTTACTCAACCTTTTCGCTGCAAGTAATTATTGCATTTAATTACTAAGACTGCTAATAAGGTGGAGGAGATTCATAGGAGGTGAAACAGCAGTCCACTAAGTGCTCATAATCACAGTAGATGGGCATAAGTAGTGAAACTGCTTGAGCTGTCTGCAGTGCCAAATGCAGCCTACGCTATCAGCAGCTGGCACGAGCGTCTCCTCTTGTCCAATGCAACATTAATACCATTGTGACTCAAGTAGTTTTGCAAAACCTAAACCAGTGAGCGGGATGAATCAATTCAGCAAAAAGTAAAGCCACCCAGCATCATCTTGTGCACCCGCAGTGCACAGAGCACAACTGACATTGTAGAACCTGTGGCAAGGCTCTTAAACCTTAACTATTGCCAAATTAAAAGGCACCCAAGGCACACACACAGAGACTGCAAGTGGATTAATTAGTTAATTTTTAAGGCTTTTCAGCCACTGAATCTCTGTGTACGGTGCGTTGTCTTAGATTCAGCCAGGGTAGAAGAGATGTTTCTGTTTCACAGCAGCAGAGGGACAGGGGCAGATCTGTGCTCGAAGGAAAATATGTTGAGCCTTGCTATTTTAATTAAGGATGAAGTGAAACCAAGTAACAAGATAGGTTTGGCAGGAGGACTCTGGGAGTGCTACAGGCTTACAAGGTGGAGAAAAATTTAAAATACTGACATTTCTGGGGAGGCTTGCATATGCTTCTAATCTTTCCCAAACTTCCTTCTGAAAAGTCCTGTCGGGGAAGACTTCAGTCACAAGTCCCTGGGCACAGGCTTCCTCTGCAGTCAGCTTTTTATTGAAAAGCAACATCTCACTTGCCTATATAAAGAAAAATATAAAGTGTGATTCAACAAGACTTGAGTAATCCGACAGGAAAGGTACAAGCTTCTAAGTCACATTTATTTTACCCTCTTGCTCATCAATGTCTGCCCTCTAAAAAGAACAGAAAAAAGACAAGGTTGGAAGGGACCTCCAGATACTGTCTAGTTCAAACCCCTGCTCAAGCAGGCGTAGCTGGAGCAGGTTGCCCAGGACTGCATCCTGTTGGGTTTTGAGTATCTCCAAGGATGAAGACAGTTCTCCAGGGATGAAGACTTCACAGCATCTCTGCACACCCTGTTCCCGTGTTTCACCACCTTCACTATAAAATTGGTTTTTTTTACGTTCAGAGGGAGTTCCCTGTGTTTCAATTTGTACCCCTTTCCTCTTGTCCTGTCACTGGGCACCATTGACAAGAATCTGTCTGTCTTCTTCACACCATCCCATCAGGTATTTATAAACGTTGGCAAGATTCCCCCCAGCCTGTCCTGTTCCAGGAAATACAGTCCCAGCTCTCTCAGCCTCTTCTCATAAGTAATATGCTCCAGTGTCTTAATTATCTTTACGGCTCTCTGCTGGGCCTGCTCCAGTATGTCCACATCACTCCTGTAGCCAGAGCCCCAACCTGAACCCAACACTCCAGCTGTGGTCTCACCAGTGTTGAGCAGAGGGGAAAAGTCACCCCTCTCAACCTGCCGGCAACGCTCCATCTAATTCAACCCAGGATACTGTTGCTGCAAGGGTGCATTGCTGGCTCATGGGCAATGTGTTGTCCACCAGGACACACAGGTCCTTCTCCGCAAAGCTGCTTTCCAGCCAGTAAGCCCCCAGCATACACTGGTGCATGGGATTATTTCTTCCCAGGTACAGGACTTTGCTTTTTCCTTTGATGAAGCCAATGAGATTCTCCAATTCCCCAGACTGTCCAGGTCCCTTTGAATGGCAACACATCTGGTGTATCAACAATTCCTCTCAGTTTTGTACCACCTGCTGAGGGTGTACTCAGTCCCATCATCCGGGCCATAATGAAGATGTTGAGTAAGTATTAGATCCAGTAATAACCCCTAGGCTACAGGACTAGTGATGGGCCTCCAGCCCCTATCGTTCACCAAGGGTCTACATGTCTTTTTGAGCAGAGATCCAATGTTGTTGCATGAAATTACCTCATCATAAATGTGTTTGTTCACTTCTTGCAGTGACTCCAAGATTTCTAGAACATGTACTGGTAGCTTATATCTCACTGAATAGAGTACCCTTGATAAATGGATGTTTATGAAGCACTTGCTCTACTCCTTACAGGTTTAAACCCCGCTCAACAAAACCACATTGTATTAACACAGGCAATAATATTGCATAAGTATTTGAAACTATACAGTTTTTTTTCTGCGGGATATCAAAAGAAGCAGAAAGGGAATCACGCCGTTCTAAGAAAATTTAGATTCTGCTGTCTCTCCTTTTTTTTTTTTTCATTTTTTTTTTAATCACTATTATTTGGTTTCCTTATTTCTAGAGTAGACAGAGAAAATAAGAGTATGGACAGAAGACCAACATATATTAGAACAAAATAGATAATCTAAAAGGTCTGGAAGTAAATACATAAATGGATTGCTTCACACTTGCATTTGGAAGACTCGCTGAATATAAGTTTCCCCAGGGTTGGCAGAAACCACTGCAACACTTGCTCCCTTGACTGATAGAGGTAGCCTACCAAGACATTTCTTAGGAGTGTTCTTATTGCCTTTTTTTATTCCTTCTTTACATCATTCCCTCACATTGTTGGAAGAAA
Organism: Larus michahellis; assembly: GCF_964199755.1. Classification (NCBI taxonomy): domain Eukaryota; kingdom Metazoa; phylum Chordata; class Aves; order Charadriiformes; family Laridae; genus Larus; species Larus michahellis. The sequence continues at coordinate 77,631,974 of NC_133897.1, read as the reverse complement.
GATACAACCAGAAACTGCCTCAAGAAGGTGGAGGAAGCCATGAGAAAAAAAACCCTTCATCAGTATCGCAGCATGGCTTTAAAGTGGTCACTGCTCCGTTATGGTGCCTGTGCTGACGTTGTCATTACATTTTTTGATCCTTGTTTCAAAAGATGCAAACAGGAGCTTTCTTTGAGGACTCTTGCTGTGATTCTACTTGCTCTTACAGTTGGAGGATACCAACACACAAAGGTCACATGGTCCCACATACAGTGCAGACATTCTTACCTTAGCTGACCCCATGATCTTTGGAAACAGATAAGAGGAACATCCTTCTGGGCTCTGTCCAAGTTGACTAAATGGGCTGTGAAACGTAGCCTGGAAAAAAACCAAAACAACCAAACAAAAAGAACAAATCAAAGCAAGTCTCACAACAGAGCACAAGACTAAAGTACTAGGATTTAGTTTTCATTTTAAAGATTCTACTGTGACAGAGTTCACCAGAAATACATTTGAACCATTACCATAATAGTCTTTAAAATACTATCTGGTAACACTGCTTCATCCTCTCAATGCACCTAAGAGCTGACTTCGTATAATTCAATTCCTTTATAACAACTCCACTGAAGTTACCTTATTTGAATACAGTGCTTAGAGAAACTAATTTGCATGTGCAGAATCTGTACAGAAAAGATGTTCACACACATCTGCGCTAACAGTTATTAAATACATAGCCCAAATAACTGAAGAGGTAAAGAGCAAATTGCTTTCGGAAGACACACTAAATTTACTCTGCTCCTGAAAAATTCAAGTAATTGAATCTCATTTCCTCAAATTTTACACAAATTTAAAACAAGCCTGTGTCAGAAATGCATCATAGGACCATACAAAACGATATCCTAACTGCAAGTTAGAACTAAACTGCAGAATTTTGTTTTGACAACTTACATCAACTTAAACAAGGAAGACAAAACACTTGCTTTTATTTCCATTTAAAAATATGAACTGATACACAAAGAGTGCACGAGTTGCCAACGCAGCTTTCGCTGTAATAGTAGGTAATAAACTCTTACTGTATTGCAGATGGCCACACAGTAAGAGACATCAACAGACTTTCTGAGAAGAAAGTGACAATTATATCACTGTAAAAAAAGAACGGGCAACATCTGCCAGGACACAGGTCAGTGTAATTAGTCCTGCTTTAGCGAGGGGAGATGAACTATACCAGGGGTACAAACTGGTGCCCCAGAAACCGGAGCAAAATCCAATGCAGAAGGCAATGTTAACTGACCACCCAAAATGCTGATCTGTTGTCAGACTGGGCTGTGCAGTGTCCTCTAAGCTCTAAGTGTGGATGGTAATGATCTGCTCTGGGAATACCTGGCTGAGAATAAAACCAGATCCTGGACATAGCAAAGCTGGCCACTTCTGGAGTAGCTAGTCAATGCCTAAGGCACCCCAACCAAACTACTGAAGAATGTGAAATTAAGTTGTAATTTGGATGAGAATGATGTTACTGCATGGGAGTTTATAGTCCTGGAGAGGGAAGAATAGAGAACAATCACCTTTGAGAAGGCTTCAATAAACTTCAAATTAATAGGAAAGTTCTCATAAGACTAATCTAAATGAAAAGCTAAGTTAGACCCTACAGAAATCCTCAAAGAATTGTTACCCAGGGCACAAGCAAAAGCTGTCCCAGTGCAAGCAGGAAGGTACTAACAGATTGTCTCATCTAAATTATCGTCACTGACTTTAAGTACATGTACCCAGAAAGTGAAAACGACATCAGACAGCTAGGTATGAAATGAATTTAAGCATGCAGAGATTAAAAAAATAGAAATATAAGGCAAAAATAAGATGCATTTACCAATGATTATGTATATGAGTAGTAAAAGGAAGTTCAAGTATGAATCTCAAAGTATGAAGTATGAATCATTCAAGAAAGAAGGATACTATTAACAGGACAACACACTAAATGCTTATTTGGATTAACCTTCAACTCAATCTATACTATCTTATGGCTGTAGGAGATACTATGTTGAGGGGGAAGTGATAAGAATTCAAAACAGCCTTGTTTTGAAAACAGTCTCACAAAGTGGAGAGGTATGACTAAGAAGCTGCTATTTAATATGGACAAGTTGAAGTCTGGCATGAATAACTTGGTATACAGTATATGATAGGGACAACTGTTTAACTGGCAATGGTACAGTAAGGGACCCAGGTGCTACAGCAGATCAGAAGTATGTAAATTAAGTAACATTGTGGGATGTCAAAACAGAAATACAATCTGTAGAATGTGGAGAAGCTCTCCTGCTCTACTTCACATCAGTAAGACATGAGTTGGAGTGACGTGTCCAGTTTGTACCGCTATGTTTAAAGAGACGCAGAACAACTGGAAGGAGCCAGAGGAACGTGACTGCAGGCAAAAGAAAGCACATGAGGAAAAACTGAAAGAAATGCAGCTGTTTAGCTCAAAAAAAGAAAAGACTGAGAGAGTGGATGTAAAACAGATATATCTAACAGTCTAAGTACACTGATGGCTAAGCACAGTGATGGCTATTGTAAAGGAGGATGAAAACAGTCTGTTCTTATAGTCCAGGAACAAGAAACAATAGGTTCACCCTGCAGCAAAAAAAAAAGATCAGATGGGAGGGGAGGACGAGGGAGAACCCAACAATTTTCTAGTGAAAGAAGAGATCAAGGGACCGGAACAGACGGCATAAATTGCGCATATTATACAAGCATATGTCAGGAGTGACATGGTTCTAGCTAATCCTGTTACGGGGCAAGCAGAAGGAGTTGGTCCCTTGCAGCTCAATTTTCTTAAGTCTCACAGTGACAAAACCAATCCATCAGGGACTTTGAGGAAAAATGTGACACAGTGCTGAAGCAGGAATCAAAGTACCACCAATCACAGACACTTCTGCAAGCAAAAGCTTGCCTAAAATTAATTAAGACCTTGGGTAAAGCTCTGTATCTGTTTAACAACCTTATACAAATGAACAGCAGAGAATATAAAAAATAAGCCATATAACAGGATTCTCTGCTATGTCTTAATATAGCTTTTGGTTACGTATTTGGCAAGTTACCTTAAAAGGAATCTTAAGTTGAACAAATCAAAGCTTTTCCAAAGTTATCTTGGACCACAGATTAGACAAAATGCCAGTTACTGCACTTCCATTCCATAGTAAATTTTTGCTCCCCCTCCCACATCTGAAAGGGGCCTTACAACCATCATTTCACACCAGCTACTCTTTACTTTACCCACTGATACAGTAAAGAGTTTCTAAACTGGAGTTAGTAACTCGATAGCCCTAACTACAGCAGGGAAATTCCATGCATGCTAACGACTGGCTGATACACCCCTGTGCTGGTAACTAATACAGGTTTTCCTTGGTGTGACATAAAAAGCCTTTACATTTATGTGTCCTTTTTTGTCAGATTACCCCAAACCAAGTAGCATTTCCTACAGAAAGAGGCTTAAATACTGCCTTGGGATCAGCTATGTGATGTACTTACCCTGTCAGAAGCATAGACAATATCACACAATCCAAGGACTGTTACACAGATTCCAATAGCCGGGCCGTTTACCACTGCAATCAGTGGTTTGGGAAAATCAATAAAACAACCCACAAACTCTCTAAAGAGAAGGAAAAGCAGAATTTGAGACACACATCCTAGTCTTTTTCATCAAATATAAACAACTTTCAAACATGTGATTAGATACTGCATAACAAAAACCATGAGCTAGATTCTACATAGCATACATTTTTGTCCCTTTCCCAAATAAATTCTGACAAAGAAAATGAAGAACTGTTTGAAATACCTGCATTTCCTTACCCGCTAAGAATCAAACATGTACGTGTCAGCACAGCTTTCCTAGTTCCTGTAGTCAAGTTATGAAAGTGCTGTCCTCTTCAGCTAGTTACTGGATACAGCTCACTAACAAGAATAGTCTTTTGCCCTGTCTATCTATCTGCCGATACATCCATCCCAACTCCAGCCATGGGATATCCATTTGCTTCACAGATTCTGTTCTGCAATGAAGCCCCAGCACCAAAATCGTGATGCTACCACAACACAGGTTTCCCAAGTATTCTTCCTGGCTTTGAAAAACAGTGTTTTGTTTCGCTTGACAGCGATTTCTCCATCCAAGAAGTGCAAAATACATTCCCAAAATACAATATTTTTCAAAAGGGAGCAGTGTTGTGTTGTAAGAACTCAACTTCTCTGGCATCTCTGTGCATCAGCTATAATGAAGTACTGTGCTTGTGTAATAGTAACAGGATAGCAGATACAGTCTTCTCACAAGAGCAAGATGAAAGACCATAAAGCACACATGAAACTATGCATCATGCTGAACACTGCGGGCAGGCTGGAACGCTTGCCAGATACCATTGAATAACTTCTTTGCAACAGATTTGGACCGCATGATTATCACTTTGTAAGGGCAACTGTGATCCACAGACAGCTTGCCTAAGTAAAAGCTGCAAAACTGAGTACTTTACTTGCAGTTCATCTTTAAAATATAAATCAAAAACATTGTTTGCTTTTCTGTGTGTTTTAGATTTTCCATCAATTGCAAGTGCTTGAGGAAGCTATCCAACTTGCTAGCATCTTTCAGATGTAATCATCACATACAGAAGTAAAAAAGACAAAATCTGCTTCAATGGGGACGAAACATGTTGTCTGTCCAAAAAAAAAAAAAACCAAACCAAAAACCATTTCAGCCACTGTGTCAGATAATGCCCCTGATCTTCTTAGTTTAACAGGTCAATTCAGACTCAAAGATGGAACCAAGATCTTGGTTCGTGAGCAAATTCCTGAGCAATTTTGAACACGTTCATTACACCTCATCTCTATTCAAAGAGGTCTGACAGTGAAGGTATTTTGGCATGTCCTGCTAGTGCAGACACTGTTGGATATCAAAAAACACACAAGTTTTTCATTACAGCTTACAAACTATACAGTCAAAATCATGGTTTTGTCATTATATCTGCATGTACTTTGGGGACTAAAAAGAATAAAGCCAAGTCTTTAGCTTCACTGTTCTTAAGAAGATTTATAATATTAATCTCATCTCCCCATTTATTTCACACAATTAATACTACTTCTCCCACATGATCTTTGTGTTTATGCACATAGTGAGGCCTTAGACACAGTCATCCCAATGGATGTATTACAGCACAAATGGGTCCCTGCTCTTGTGTTTTCTAACAGTGCTTGCAAATCATATTTTACCCATTACAGCAACTTATGCATATATGAAGCCAAGATGCTCTACTTGAGTAGTACTGCTCCATCGCTTGCCATCTTCTTCATTTCACCAGGCTGGATATTAGTAAAATTATTCAGATCATTTCCACTACTATAGTAGTCTCCATTTCCTGCAGAGAACACATATGAATAAATGCACCAATGGTTTCTGAGTAGGTAAGAGAAGAGATGCTTCCATTTATTACATTTATGAAAGAATTTCATTCTAAGTGTCTAACATTACTAAGTAATTAGAGGGATTGTCTCAAAATATACACACTACCATAAAAGACATCTACAGTTTAAAAATAAGTTTTGACTGACAATTCACTGAAAAGCAATGGGTACAAGGCCAAAGAATGTTAAATTTGAAAGATTGGGGGGGGGGGGAGGGGGGGGAGAAGATTTTTTTTTTCACGCCATAACAGTGTCAGATAAAAAAATAAAGTTTTATTTCTTTTCTTTCTTTCCCTCCATATTTGCTCAGGTTTTCTTTCTGTCAATTCACAGTCATTCACACAGTAAGATGTATTCCTCAATAAGAAGGAGATAACCTGTTAGTGAATGTATAAGCCAGTTTGAGGCAAAGAAAGCAAGGAGTATTTGAAAGCTAGACTGCATGATTTAATTGTCTAAATTATCCTGTGTTCCATGAGAATGTGGGACCTTTCACTGGTTAGCACATCCATTACTTTACGCTGCACTGCTCTTACTATGTAAAATGGAACAGAAAGGTTTGTGCAGGGGTGTTTGCTATTTACTCCTAACTATACATGTGTTAAGACACTCCAGTTGTGTGAACTTCCCTTCTCATTTTGTCAGGCTGTGCCCAGTCATTGCTACTGAAGGGAAATTAAGCACCCTGAGAATACAAGGTGCTGGTAAAGAAGACAGTGGAGAAGAATATGTATGCACTTATCTCAGAAGTAATGCGTAAATGGGCTTAAGCCCAAATTCATTTTGCATCCACACTACGTAACTGCCAGCCAAAGCTCAAGCTTTGGCTAATTTCCTAAATGCACATTTATCTGCAACAAGGATGGGGCAGGCAGGCAGCACATCCCCTCAGCCATTTTTTCCCTTCCACCTGCTCTTGCCACTTTGTTGTTCAGTCAGCATCAGAGACAGACCAAAGGGTCCTCCAGAGGTTCCAAGTGACATGTCCCCAGAGCAGCTAGACTTTACAGGAAGCATGAGTTTGGGCTGCCCTTTTACATTGTTGCTGCAGTCATCCAGCTGCACACAGCTGGTGACTGGGATGTATACAGCTGGGCCAGGCTGCAGCTTGCCTGCCCAATCCTTTCCTATGGCAGCCACAGGAAAAAAATAAATCAACGTAAAGTATCATTTTTCTCCAATGATCATAGGTAAATATGCAGTGTAAACCTTCTTACTGGCCATGCCAGTGGCGGATTTGAGGGGCTTGTTTTTAGTATGTTCCAATGTATCGTGGAGGTAGAGAAAATTGACTAAACCCATACCAGTGAACTTCAAAAGCAGTAGCGAAGATGCTGTGGAGCAGATATATAAGCTAGTCAAGAGTAATAAAGCCCTTAGGAGTATTCCAAGTCTATCTTCTCATCTCAGAAAGATGTTCTGATGTAACAACAAGCTTGCTAAAGATTTTGAAACATCACCTTGAAAGAATTTTGCCAAAACACTTTGGAAAAATCTTTGGTCTATACTGGAAGAACGAATTTCATCACTTACACATTCTATCTTAGTCTAAATACAGGTAGATAGTTCTCGTCAGTACTGTACTTTGGCACAATATAAAACAAAACTAAGAGAGGCATATCAAGTGTGGTACCAGTAATAACTGCTATGGTAGAATCATCTTTTCCAGCTTCTTGAAGTGCTTTGATAATTTCTCTGTACATCTGCATAAGAGGAAAATCAAAGTACAAATGTGATGCTGCAAAAGATCATAAAAAGGAGATTCACATTGACAACAAGGAATTTGAGAGACAAATTAACTATGGTCCTTTTAAGTATGAAAAAAAATTTGCATCCACAGAAAGTTAAGTATTACACGTGAGGTATTTCTGACTACAAAGACACATGGTTTCAATACTCAAGACTTCTGATGCAAACCTAAAGGACAAAACAAGGTCCTTTGGAAAACAGACATTAACTGGGAACAGCTAGTTCTAAAAACTGAGAAGCAGTTTAAGTGGGCAAAATAATATATTAAAGAATTAGCAGCAGTGGGGTGAAGTCCTTGTTCTGGTGTCTTTGCAGTTGTGAAACAGGATGATCATGTTTCCAACAGGATGGATTTCCTCAGGAAGGCAGCTATGGGATCCGGAAGACTATCTAGCCACACACAACAGTACTGAGCCAAAGTAGGCTGCACACATGCTTTGTTACACATAAGCCTACAGTCAAAATTTTTATCCACAAAACAGGCTAGTCTTCCTCCAGTTTGCCATTTTAGTTTAGTGCGGACTGTAATCCTATAACAAGTTTGCAAAAAACCCAGAAGACACGGAAAAGCCCAATCCATAAAATTTTAGCTAAGTGGTTTATTTTTGTATTGGATATTTATTCCTTAGGTTGTCAGCGGACTCAAGATACCAAGCACTCATAAAATTCAGACCATCACACTTCACTCAGTTCTGCTAGACTTGCAGTAATGATTCTTCAAAAAATGAAGTAGCTTAAACAGGAAAGAAAAATTTATTAATCCTCCCAGTTAATTTCTTTACCTTGTGGTTGATGGCATTTTTCCTATCAGGTCGGTTAAACATTATCTTTGTGATATTGTTTTTGGTGGTAACTATTATTGTTTCATAGCCATCATGTCTGCCCTCTTCTGGAGAAGCATCTTCTTTCTGGACAGCAGACTCTGCAGAGACCAGACTTGAGACAAGTTCGGTATATTTCTGTCTGGCATTATCCTGTAATGAAAGAAAAGAAAAAAGATCATCAAAGGCTGAAATGGAAATCCATTTGCTGTGCTATTCATAAAATCGGTACTGGGAGGGGGAACGGGACTGTGCTTCAGGACAAAAGAAAAAAATAAACTCCATTAGAAAGCATTCCAATAAGGATGAGAAGAAGAGGAACACGCTGTATTTAAACACTGCGGATCATGCTTAAAGTCATCTGGAAAGCAGCAGCAATGGATCTGTAAAATAGAATTGTATAGATGCGGGGATGATGACATTTATTTTGTTGGAGAAGTGCCCCCATCCATGCCTACAATTACCAGAGAGACCTTTGTCATATTCCCAGCATTTACACATTTCTATGGATCTTTTGTTTCTGCCTTCCAGTTGGACATTTCTCCAACCAAACAAAAGCTTTTATTTTAGAACATGTGTTGCAGAAAATAAGAGTGTTGAAATGGATCTATTGCATTTTGAAATTGCTTGAAGACACTAGTTTTCATTTAGCACAAACATGACATGCTAAGGCTTAAAGAATCCCGCCTCCCTGTTTCTACAGTAAGCAGTGATTTAAAAGAATTGTAAGTTCTTGGTTGTCACAAGCTATTTTCTTGAAAGGATAATATACTTTGAACAATTCTATAATCCATAAATCTCTAACACATGAAATTCTTTATTCCCTCTCTACTACGAAACTTAAAGAACAGATTCTTTTCCTTAAGTGTTTGCTGGATATTCCAAAAAACTGCAGAGCCTTGTCAAAAACAAAACAAAACCCAAAACACACGTCAAAAAAACCCAAAGCAGCACAAGAATATGTTATGTTCATGAAATTATGCAAAAAACAACCCCTCCATATTAAGTAATATCTTTGACTGACCTCAGACACTACTCCTGAACAGCAAGCCTAACGCGGCAATGACACATCTGGTTTGTCAATCTTATGCTTCCTTCATTTAGTAGTAGCTGAAGAAACTGTGGTAGCTATATGCGATGTCAGACTTACTACAGTCTGCATGAAAAAAGAATGCTGAAGTAAAGACTTCTCTAAAGGTTATGAAAGATATTAAAGATGTCAAGATATACCGAGAAATAACAGAGAGATGCTCTCAATACACCACTTTTTTCTAGTCTTTTAGTCAGTGGCATAAGACTGACTTTTTAAAATGACAAAGTTATCAATACACTGGATTCACAAATTTGCTTTTTGTTGTAAGAGCTGAGAAACTCAATCCATCTTTCTTAAAGGGAAAAGCAGAATAGAGCATAGTGTGAAAACCCCAATTTTTATTGAAAGTCAACACATATGCAAGATATCTTACACTGGTACAAGCTGGTAGTAAAAACGTAGAACTAGGCTTACATAGTAAAAAAAGCCTCCAAACACTGAATCAGTGAAATGACTGTAGAATACAGCGCAAAACGTTTTGGTGTCGGAAGCAGAGTTGCTCAACAAGCATGTAATATGCTTGGACATCAGCCATTCACTTACAGACCAGGCATTTCAAGGTAGAGTAATCTACAAAGTATCTAAGTGAAATTATAGGTACTGTCACCTGAGACAAATCGCCAAGAGAATTCCACGCATCCCACTTGGCTTTCTTGACAAAGTCCAGCATACCTGGTTTTGGAGAATTGCAGGGACCTTCAGTAGCCTGAAAAGAGAGTGAAACAAAACTTATGTAAACCTTCGATTAAAGTCCAGTCAATGACTGTTAGGAATATCTATCTGATCAGGATACAGAATTCAATTCTGAGACAGATGGAATACCTAGTGGTTGGGCAATATTCAGACAGTTCACATACCATGAAGTTTTCAGTGCCTGCTATTTCCTAGTACCTCTTGTTGGGCTTTCAGAAGCACCTAACCAATATGAGACACCAGGTTCCAAAACACCCACGCATGTTAAGTTCTCCTATCTCAAAAATTGCGGAAGTTTTATATTTAAAAACAAAGTTAAAGACTTTAAACTGCACGAACAAAGAAACCATTGCATAGGATCTATTAAGCTGGATCTTACTTCAAAGTTGGCACTATTATGAGTAAGGGCATTGGACCAGTTGAACTGCAAGAGTCTGAGCTATCCTGAAGTATTCTACAACCAGTTTTCCAGAAGAAAAGTACACTATCAGAGAGAAGTATTTCAAGTGGGAGGCAGGAAACAAAGAATACATTTCTGAGCTCATTATTATTAATTAGTAAAACTACCTGGAATAGTTAGCTGTTTAAGTTCTATTTAAAGGAGCAACTGATTGCCACAGTCTCTACTGACCCTGCAGCCAATCTTGATCCACAAATACTTCCCCAAATATCAGTACAAACCCTGCTAAGGACTTGCAGCTATTTCTACAAAGGTCTTCTTCCATGCTGTAGTAAAGAATAACTTTCATTCTAGGTGTGGAACAGTTCCTTGAATTTAAAAAACAAACCCCAAACCCAACAAACTATACCACCACTACAATGGCCGCACAAAAAAAGAAAGAAAGAAAAAATAACCCAGAAATCGACCTTCAAATGTCAACAACATTTTATTATAGGCCCAGCTGTCTGACTGTAGATACAACAAATTTAAGAGGAAGCATGTGGCATACTCTTTTTTCCTAGGCATAAGCAATCTTCCAGAGCCGCATCAAGATATGCTATATTACACGGAAGGCATCACACAATTGATGTAAATTGGCTCTATTCCTTTGAATAAAGGTTTCAATTCAAAGCGTGATTTATAAGTTGAAACAGGTTTGGCTTCCCTCAGAATTCAGGCAGGGTTCGAGGGGCTGGCATTTCAAGAACAGAATTTGAGCACTTGAAATGAAGAGCTTGTTAAGACACAATACACTTGAACAATTTCTATTTTAAGTAAATATTTTACAGGTCCATCCCCTTGTATTATAAATGCCCCTTACGGAACAAAGTAAATCAAGGCTACCTGTTTAAATAAAGCGTAGAGCTTCAACTTCGTTTCATTCCCAGGATCCTTTTTCAAAAGCTTCAGTTGTTGTTGAGCTTTTTCAAAGTCTTTCTGGCTGACTTGCATGGTGGCTGCAGTCATGTGCAGGTGAATCGCTGGAATGCAAACAGCTTGCGCTTGCCTGGTAATAAGTGGAAATAAAATCCCTTCACTTGGTTTTTGAGTAAGACCAGAGGAGAAACAAATATGCTGCTTTTTAAAGACATTTAAAGTAAACATAAAATATTCAATATTTGCATCTGCACTGATTAAAACAACAACAAAAAACAAGATACTAAACATTACAAGAAAGTTGCTTTAGAAGTTTGCTTTAGCTGCAACATAATTAACCTTTGGAGAACATGACATTATCTCTCTCTAGTATGTAAGTGCTGGATTTAATGCTGCCAGATGACAAAGAAACTATGCAGTAATACAGCAGATGATCATATACAGACCACTAAAATGCAGTAGTGGTAAACTAATGTTTTACTGTTTCTGGAATAAATCAGAGCCCTACAGGTTCTGTCCATGACAAACAAATAAGAAACACAGAACATTTTTATGAATGGTTTAAATACCTGTATGCAACATTAACAGCTGTATACGTCTGTGAATTAAAATGAGCAGGCAGCCTGTCTGTTTTTTGTGATCTTTTGAAGTTTGTGTGCTTCTACCTAGAAATACTTCAATCTGAAAGCCTGGTTCTCCAACGAGGACAGCACAAGTGAAGGTTAATTTCAAAACATACTGTGGAAAAGGACTACCTGTAAAACAGCCTGTAGACACTTGGCGGGGGGGGGGGGGGGGGGGGCGGTGCGGTGTGGAATTAAAAAAAAAGAAACCGCGCGGTGGTCAAAATATTCTAAGACAACTCTCCACTGGAAAAAAAGAAAGGTAATTCCACCAAAAAAAAAAAGACCCCAAACCAAAACAAAACCCCAAACCCCACTCCAAAAAAACAAATGTAAGCCAACCCTATAAGGTTTTGTAAAAGCAGGTTTATGCCAGAGTTTGGAACCAAAAGCCAAGAAAGCCTAATAACTTTGGCTTGTTTTAATAAGGCAAAAACATGTTGTCTTGGCTTTCTTTGGTTAAATTGCTCTCTTGTTAAACATCATATATGTTAGATTTCATAACCAGTCACATTTGAAAAATCAATGATTAGCTCAAATGCAAACTGACAGAATGTTTAATTATTAATTTAATCTGTTAACATTTCAGTTACAGAACCATCATTTAAAAATCACACCTAACATGAGAATTCTGCCTTTTTATACACACCTAATGAAAATTTTAGAGAAATTCTGCTGCCTACTTCAAAAACATCCTCATTGGTCTTATTCCTTAAATAAAATTTATTTTCTGTCACAAGTCTAAAAGCTGCAGGCAGGAAGTACGAAGAATGCCAATCATGTCCAGCTAATTTTATTTTTCATTTCATGCAGATAGAAGGTTTTGGTTGTTTTGTAAAAAAGTTTGTAAGATTTATTGGGTTTATGTCCTATTTTACAGCCCTTCTCTATTAATAAAATCTAAGTCCCTGGTATTTTATGGCTACTGAGTTTGAATGACAGAAATGGAAAGAATATTTTCTGTTATATAAAGAAATTCTTTCAAAAAGAAAGAATTCCAGAATCTGCTTCAAAATCTTACGCTAGTAAAAAGAAATCTATCTGAACAATACAAGATGGAATAGGCTATCAAAAAAGGCTGCAGGAACAGAAAGTCTTCTTACTTAAATTGATTGGCTGTAGCCCTTTATTAACATAGCAGTGCACCCAGACACATGTGGGTTAACCATCTGCCAGTTTAACCAATATTCAAACTGATGTGTTCAGAAGACTGTGTCAGAGTTTAACAAGTTTATACAACTGGGAGGCTATTTAGCCAACTTGTGGACTTCACCTCCAGCATCAATAAGTGTCCTTTGACAGGAAAAGCATACGTTAAATGGATACAGATACAAGTTTTTTTAATACTGAGCTCCTTTGATTATTCTGTCCTGGAGTCACAGAACGTGATGCTCTCTTTCAGATCCTATCTCCCAAACATGTTTTGAAAGTCACATTTACAGGAAGAAGAAAATGAGAGTGCAGGAAAGAGACTAGTGGTTTCTGTTGGTTTGGGGATTTTTTCCTCCAATCTTGATGGCCATCTTTGGAACTACTTGAATGCTGCTGTTCCCAAGACGATCCATGTATCTGGTACTAATTTTTTTTGTCAGTCTAGACAATGACCATACTGAAGTGGATTCAATGTTTAAAAAGGGAGATTTGGGTTTACAACATGTTCAACAATATGGACTTCACTCCAGCTTGGCTATGGCCAATATCATAAACAGGCTTTAAGAGTCTCTTTTTATATACAATTTGATAGTGACCATAAATTAACAAGACTTGAGGATGGGCGGCTGGTGAGAGCAGAACGGCATCACAGCCCGTCTGAAGGTATGTACACACATATGTTCCGGGTTAAGGGTTTTTGGCATTTAGCAGGTCACCAGTTCTCTTCCTTATTAAGGATGCAAAGTGGACAAGTTAGAAGAGGATGAGAAAATTAGGTGAATAAAAAAAAAATCATCTGTCTGGGGAAAAGTGGAACGATCTTTCAGTAAGTCCACACTCAGAGCTACTTGCCTTTGCTGTTTGGTTATACCCAGTTTTACTTCTTAGCTACAAAAATGTTTGGGTAAAATACATTATCTATCCACTTACAAATACTCTCAAATACTTTAATTCTTCTTTTCCTCCTTACCTACTGCTTTGTAACAGGAGACTGTGCAACTTTGCTGTTTACTGAAGTCTATAAAGTTTATACGAAAAGGCCTCTTTAGTTCTTCCTTGCTGCTTGTAGCTCAGTCCTCTGCAGGATATCTATGATTCACTCCTTTCTTTCTGCCTTCTGATCTCAGAGGACATTTACTATACATTAGTGATGATCACCAGTCCTCAAAATGCTAAGGCTAAGCTGACTGCTACTATGTCTCTATTAAAATAACAAAGGATGAAAACGCAAAGGAAAAATTAAGGTATTTCACAATTTATTCATCTTGGGCAGGACCTCATTCTTCTGAGGAATACAGGAATAGCAGAAGCAGAGCTCCTTGACCCCAAGTAGATCACATAAAGAGTGAAGAGAAGATGACTTGCCATCTGTAAGCACGTGCAATGGCACTGTCATCTCTGGGATCACACAGGTATGTCATGCCACAATCCCAAAGACCAAGGAGCAGGAGAGGCTCCCCACTACGACAGGACTCGCTCCCTCCATCTGCTGCTCCCTTGCTGTGAGCACCGAACCCTTCTTACTCCCTCACTGAGCAAATCCATGCCCCATTTTAGCGGCCACGCTGAAACCACACAAGGCAGGCAGAAAGCCTAGAACTTGACCTACAAACTACTGATGAACCTGCACTTGTTTCAATCTAAGCAGAAAAAGAAGCCTGGGAAATGCAATCAAAAAATCCCCTCCATGTTCCCCGTTCTCACCTACTCACTGCAACAAAGTCAAATGATTTCCTTTGCAAAGCTTCCTCTTTATTGCCCTGCACCTTGTGGGCAATTAGCTGCCGCTGTCCCACTGCTACAAGTTATCTTTGTTGTACCTGCACCCACGAAGAGATGTGAGGGCCCCACAACCTCCCCCAGCTGGGTAAAAAGCCAGCTCCCACCAGAGAGAGAGAAGCAAGAAGAGTCACAACTTGGCAGAGCAGTCAGAGTCCACGACAAATGCCTGCACACTTCTGTAAGATCATTCACTTGGTACTTTGCAAGTTGTACTCTCTGAAAAAAGAAATAAATCCTGGGCATCACTGCCTGAACCTGAAACACCCAGGCTGACAGTCATTTCACGTTTATTCCCTTGCCTCAGACATCTCTCTGTTGCCATTCAGGATATCTTGCAAGCCAGCCATTCATCCTATTCACTCTACCTGTTCACATAGATGTCTCTTATCGTGATAAACATTCAAACATAAGGCTCTTAATTAAGACTTTAAAAGTCAATTACACTGAAAGCAGCTTCTCACTGTTTAAATTATTAGCAAAGACTGCAAAGCCTGTTAAAGACAGGGCCTCTCACTACAGTGTAGTTCTGTCACTTGCATAAGGACTTTTATAGAGTTAAATATGACAACTTTTTGTAAAACGCTGTCTGTTCACTTTCTAACTTTTAAAGCAACTTAGCAGTTTCCTAATTAAGACTAAACAGAAGTGAAAAGATCTTTTTGCACAGGAAACATCAGACATGCTCAGCAAAAGAAAGGGACATATATACCTGAACTCCGTCTTCCATTTACTAATAAAGGTTTTCTTTTAAACGTTAGTAGATCCTGGGAAATAAAGCACAGACAAAAGCAGTTAAAAATCCTATTTGGATTAAAAGCAGCGGGTGGTGCTAGAAACACATGGGTTTAAAACTCTTGACAGAACTGGAAAATGCTCATTTTGCATTACTATAACTAGCTTTAGAGAGACAAGGAAGAAAAAAAGAACAGGAAGTGTTATCAGACAGAAATAAGCAGTACATTAAACTGCCACTCAGATGAATCCTGGAACATGTGTTTTAATAGAAGATGGGGATATCGTTTGCACATTATGTGTCATACTCCAGATAACGCATACGACATCTCTTCTTTGCGATGATTATCTCAAGGTGCTGTGATCTTTTGTGCTGCTCTTTCCAGACGTTCCTCATGTACGACAGTGAGCAGCACAGTAACTGCCCCTTGCCATTTCACACAGACCTGGTATTACAGCACCATAAAGTGGCAATATTTCTGCTCATGTTCTTTCCACCTTAAGATAAAATTAGATAAAATCAAACAAAATACTGTTTTGTTTCTGACACTGTAGGAAGACTTGTATGGGTTGGTTTTTTTGTTTAGTTAGGATACAAAAAAAAAATCAATTCCCACAATTTCAAGGCACCAAGTGTTTGTTTATGACCTAAACCAAGCTTCTAATTTTGTGCCTCTCCAGGGTCCTGGCAAAGAGGAGACAGAACGCATTGCCCAGCCCAGCTCATAGCCACTTCTGAGGTGCCAGCCAGAGCCTCAATTGTTCTAGAAGATTCAGGAGTCCGAAATTTATCCCAAGCACTTCACCGGGTCCTCTCCGGCACAAGCAACCACTGCTCTGAAAGGCTGCTCCAATGCCAAGCAGTGGAGCAACCAAATGAGACCTCCTCACTCCCTGTCCTCCTGCTGTTGGGACACACACATCCACAGTGGAGGAACAATAAGCCCTCTCTCATGGGGTGACCGTGGTACTCCTTGCCTGATGGTGCCTGGGCACGGAGTATTCCCACTCCGAGCAGAGTCTCAAGCTTCAGTCCCCCTCTTTCAGTAGAGCTTCTCCCATTTTGATCCTCCCTCAAAATTATCCCGATTTTTCCTTGACAGAAGAGAAAGAAAGGGATCTGGAGAAGGAATAGCAGCCTTTGATCATTAGTTCAGCTACATCAAGGGACGCAGGAGCAGAGTTGGCGAGAAAGGTTGCCACCGTTGGCAACTGCAGCAACTGTTAGGAAATGAGGCATGTGAGGGGAATACAAGCCAGTATTTAAACTGTAACCATGAGAAAATAAGTGGACCATCTCGAAAAAGAAATTCAACCCGTGAACCAATTTATCTTATTTTTTTCCCCCAAGACTTCATATCAGAATCTCTAAAAAGAAGATGAAAAAAGGAAAAAGAAAGGTTGATAACCAAATAACGACAATGAGCACAGCATTAGCAGTACCACTATGTCATAGCTTTCTCGGTAACTAGGAAAATAATGTTACTGTTTTCCATATTCACTTGCAGTATTTTCTGCATGCAATAGATTTAAAAGTTGTACTTCACTTTATTTTGCTGGGTGACAGGAAGCTACTGTTGACTGAGTGACAGTCTATACTGTTGACACAAAAATCATCAGAAATTTTAATCTGCAGGTTGCCCCAATCACCACTCATCATGCCATCGGTTATATGCTACTGAATCCAAACAGAAATTTACTTACACAATAATGTAACACTAAGCATGGCATGTAAGAGCTTTCTGCTTATAGCTGAAGGTGGAGAGGGCTAATGTAAAATTTCTGCCGTACCTCTCAGTCCTCCAGTTATTCTTTCCATACAAGCTACCTAGAGCCAAGCTGGGAAAAGAAGGGACACTTGACAGTGCTAAAGCAAACTGCGCAGCCTGTGGCATGTTTGGAGCAATCATTCCTCCCTTGATGCTGGAGGAAAAAAAGGAGTGGTGTGGATAATTACTTAATACAGGAATTCTGGGTGCAGGTTCTTCTGTCTGTAGAAGTAAGCAACCTTCTCTTTCTTTTTGTCATCCTATTACAGGTTTCTCTCACAGAACTTTAGATTGTTTGATCCCACAGTATTTCTTGTCATACTCTCTTTTCAGGTTGCTGCTTTTTTTTTTTTCCCCTCATCGTTTTTTTTTTTCCCCTGCAGAATTATTTTGTTTCTCATGAGTGTCTATCAAATGCATATGATGTCTGTTACAATATCTTGTCAGACTTTTAGGTGGAAAGCAGCAACTGTTTAAGTTGTACAGAGACTTTCTTACTGTGTAGTAGGCGGTGAATACTAAAGAAATCTCAGCTTTGCAGTTTTTACACTAATAAAGTCAAATTACTTCAGATGCTAATTTCTAGTCCTGTCGTTTTAAGTTTCTTCTCTTAAACTGGGAAATGTGGAGTAACCAAATTTGACACATGAACAGCCTGCATTTGTTTCCGCAACCATCCCATGTGAAAACTTACACTTCCCTTTATTTGTATGCACCTCTTTCAAGATCCTCTACCTCTAGTTTCTTTTTTAAAACTAAAACAATTCTGAACATGGGCAGATGAAATTCAGTCTTCCTTCAGAAGACAGAGAAGCAGAGACTGCCTCTAACAATTTTTGTCTGTTCAAATTTCAGTAACTGGTATATTTTCTAAATCTAGCAACTACAAAAGAAGGTAACTGCACACAAAGCAGCTTGTACTCTCCCCACTTAAGTTCACAGGCTCACTCTGTTAAGCCCTGCTTCGCTATCGACTGCTAACATGCACCATGGCAGTAGGTTAGTAGTAATCCAAGTTAGTAGGCCACAGCAGGTTAGCAGCAGGTTAACACCAGCTTAGCAGCCAGAGTTGCTTTACTTCTTTGTGCAGTAAGAACTAATGCACAGGTCTGTTTGGTAAAGCAACACTGCTGTTCACCAGGCTCCTGCACAGACCTATTGTAACAAGCACATCACCTCTTAGACAAAAAAACAGTAGCCTAAGAAAGTCTAATCAGCACCAAGGTTTTTCTCTAGGAATCAATGGATTTGGTTCACTTGGGGAAATACAAAGTTTTATTAATCATGGTGATAACATGGAGGTGTTGATGACTCAGTAAATAGAACTTTTTTTTCTAAAAAACATAAGAAAATAACTTTCCCTCCCTGTTCTACCAGCACAGTCCCTGGCAGTACCCCATTATACTGTAGCTAGTGCGGAGTAACTAAAACGTACTGCTATCGGGTAATAGAAATGCTTCTATTATGGTATTTCCAATATATCTAGCTAGCAGAAAAGATCAATGCAAATACTCTGTAAATCAATTCACTTACTGCTGGCTTTAATAAACAGAAAGAAATAAAAGTCAAATTATTTCTTCCTTTACATTAGAACATTTCAATAGTTGTTCTAAACACAACTTCGGTATACAAATCCTTATCAGCTTTTACTATTTAACACTCCTACGCTGTTTTGACACGTAAGAACTAGAAGATAATGATGTGTCTGTTGGCAAATTGAAGTGCTGAATCACTGTTGTTTAGTTTAAGTGGCTCAGCTGTGCTTGATAGGCTTGTTGGTTGTTTTTTTCCAATATTAAAGAATAGCTAAGAATCAAAGATCTAGATTACCATTCACTGAGATCTGACGTGGTCTGCTCTTCGTGCTCTGTGCAGCCACAGTTGATATTCTCTCATCACAGCTGCTGAGAGGAAAACTGGGATCATCTCCTGAACTCTCTGCAAGAGCTCTCTCTTTCCAGCAGTCTTAAGTTAACTGGAAATGGTGAATGATTAAAGCATGGGAGAATTTCCTGTACATCCTCAGTCCATGTAAGACATCTCTGCAAGCAGGAAGATTTACAGACAGATATCCTCTGAAACACGTTCAAAGCTTACAAACATGAATGTTAGCAAAAAAACATTGAGCTCTGATACTCATAAATCTGACATTTGCTGAGAATAACTAAAAGTTTATTGTAGTATTTGGAGAACAAAAAACTCAAATAGGTTCTTTATACATCTTTATCCAAGGTGACTTTAACAAAACAGTTATGAACAAATACTCAAACTAATTTTGCTGCTAATGGAGAAAGGAAAAAGCCATTTTTATTTGGCTTCTGAGGACAAACGCTGCTGACTGTATGGAGAGCAAGAAAGTACACTTTGATGTTAATGGCTTTTGTCCAAGGTAGGTAGGTTTCTGACAAGGATACAACCAGCTGCTGGAGCTCCCATCCACATTAGAAAACCCACCAACTCTCCTGCTAGTTCAGTTGAACAAGTGAAAGGAGATAAACAATTTGTCTGAAGCTTACTTTCTCTCCTGAATACATGACACCTAGATACAGGGGGGATGGACAAAAAGAATACTGAACAAGCTAAATGACAATACCAAAACAGTATCTGTCAATGGCTTACCCTGTCAAAATCCAGAATTCTTTCAGATAATTTAGAATTAAACAAATTGAGTCTAAACACAAAGTAACACACTGCTTTTAGGTTTGGCACTATTTCCAGCACCCACAACCAGACAAACTTACAGATGTCCTGTAAAGACCTAGGCCAATTTACTCTCTAGAAATCTTATGGTGGCTTGTTTCTTGATGGTTTACTTGTTTCTAAGCACAGTGATAATTTCCATTTAATCTTTGATTAAATTAGTGTTCATTCACTGACCAGATCACAGAAGTTTCCACTTGGTGTACTCCACGTTACCAGAAAAAAAAGATAGCTTTCATACACACAGCAAAACAATAACATAACAAAACATTACATAAGTTCTCTCTGGCACAAATGAAGTCTGCCTCCCTACTGAATTTACTGCCATCTACTACTGTTATCCTTTCTGTAGGTATCTAGGTCAACATGAAAAGTCCGTAGATTATTAACAAAATAATTAATTTATTAGCTCATCAATAATACTTACGGTCTCCTTTCCATGGCTGGCTACACTTAACAGTGTAACTTAACTTCTATGGCTTACTTAACAGTGCTCATATTAAAAGCACCAGCTGATAAAATACTATCCTGAAAACTGTGAGAGTGACTTTTTTTCTTTAATATAATTGCTTTCAGTGATAAAATACTACTGCCAGGATAATTTAAAAACCAGGATGTTGGCAAATTATCAAGTTGCTACATTTTAATCACTGCCAGACCTCTCCAAAGCCAAACAAATAGCACCAATTATTCCATGACTTAAAGCCTGAGTTCTGATAGAAGAAAAAAGCCTTCCAGAACTCATTCCAAGAGAGCTTTTGCTTCCTCTTTTCTGGTGGAGTATCTAGTACCGAATTACTTGGCAATGGTTTCTGTTCCTCTGTGAAATAAAGGATGGTTTAACAAGACCTTTAAAGTCTTACCTCACAGTTTTTGCTGGAGTTTACTGATTACAGTCTACATTTTATTATAATGAACTTCAAGAGAACCTGAAAAATGTTCACTGTAATCAGTGGGCTCATCACAATAGAAAGGCTCAATCATTTACGACCTCAGAATAATGAAGAAACATGCAATCTGAACTGAATATCTATATATAATAGTTTTAAGGCAGACTGTTTCACACCGATCAACATTTAAATTATTCTTCTAAAATAGAACAGTCAGGAAATAGGAAAAAACCCACAAATATTCTTATGCTGAATACAACAATAAAGTGGAAAAAAGAAGAGACTGACATAACTGGTTCAATCTCCTCTATGTGTTCACTCTCACAAAGTTAACTACCAGTAAAACCTCTGGGGTCTACTTTGGCATTACTACAAATGGAGGTTACTTGTAAACAAGGTTCATTGCAGTAAATTGAGTCTGCATATCAAGCCCAGGTAGAATGTCATGTTTTGCACTATGAATTCTGAATTCCTGACATTCAAGTGTTTTTCGTTTCTTCACACATGCCATGTTCCAAAAAGTTTGCTAAATAGACCAATTTCCATCCTAATGAAGACTGCTATGTAAGAATGAAGTATAGTTTCCTTGCTCTCTTCACTATATCACAGCTGCAGACAGAACATAATCTGCACAGAGGGTGAAGTAGAAGGAAAGAGAGAAATTAGTAGCTCCTTAGAATTATTCAGAAACAGTATCTTTTACCCTAGCAAAAGCTCAAAATTAATTCTAGCACCATATTAAATTTTAAAAACCCCAAACATTCAAAAACTTATTTACATTCTCCACAAGAAACTCGTAACTAACTTGTGATGGAGAGAGAAATCTTAAAAAGCAAGAGCAGAAACAAACTGTGGTTCTTCATGTCAAGTGGAAACTACTTGAGAACCCACTTTGGAGAGAATAGCTGTTCAAGCCTAACAAAATTCAAAGACAAAAAGTGTAATTAACCACCACCTTATCTGCATTCACACTATCAGATTCTTTTGAACTCGGCAGCAAAGCTGCTACAGAACCACCTAGTGATCACTGACTTAAGCAGACAAAGCTGGCAAGGTCACGCTGACTTCAATGAACAGCTGCTACAAAGCAAATTAACTACAACAGAAAGCTGCGTTCTAAGCAAATCCAGCTTCAGGACTTCCAGACACCTTGGCTTGATATTAGCTGTGAACTGTCAAATCTGACTCAATTACATACAGTTGGCGAGCTTGCTGCTCCAGATTTCATTTTGTTGATTTTAACTGCTGCGTGTATTACTGTTCAAAACAGTTTAAGACAGTGCTTAAATAAGGACTTCAGTTTATTAAGGTGCTTTTCTGGACAACTGTTCAGTCATTTCACCACTACCTTTTGTCTTTTAAGTCATATTGGTAAATCAGCATGCACAAACAAGATGTAGTAACTCATGCAATTAACATTAGTATTTGCAGAAAAAGCCTCCCTTGAAGAGACTTAACTGTTTATTTTCCATTGACTAGTTAAGCTCAGTATTCAAAAGACAGTGGAGGAGTTTACTCTAGTGGCTATGTTTCAGAATCCCAACTCTTAAAGGAAAAGAGAAATTCAAGATTCTTCGGTGGTATGAAGACCCTTTCTGAAAGACTCTGAAAGCACCTTACAGTCACAGTGCTGGGGGAACCTGATTTTACCAGTATTTCACAAAAAGTTACTGTGAAAATCAAATTGGGCAAGGTTTCAAGAAAGGAAAGAATGTGATTTTTTAATTTTTTTTTTTAAAAATATAGATTAAAAGAAAATTATTACTATTTAAAAGGTAAGGGAAATATGATGAGCTCTCTAAACTTTTTATTGATCTACACCAAAGCAGAAAAGACTAAGCTTGGGAAAAAAAATAATGTATAAAATCAAGGCAGTTATGTGCTCTGCTTGCTTTTCTGGTGGTCAGGCAAGGATCTGTGGTCCACTTTAGTCAAAGGTTGGGCAAGACAACTTGGGTCAAAAGCATCAACTATAACTAGAGGCCCGACCTACTGAAGGGAAGTTTGAGAAGATAAACACAGTTATCTCGAGCAGGAGGAGCAGAGCAAAGCACCTGAGACCTACAGAATCCAGAGTAAGCCAAGGACAGCTGATAAACAGAAATCTGTCACAGAGAAATAAAATGCTGACTGGCTGAAGAAGGAAGTTTACAATAAGTGGAAGAAGGGACTGACCACTTGGGAGGATTACAAGAATGCCACCAGAGTGTGCAGGGATGAAACGAGGAAAGCCAAAGCTGCCTTGGAATTAAATGTGGCTAAGGATGTCAAACTCAACACGAGGGGCTTCTACAAGTATATTGCAGGCAAAAGGAAGACCAGAGGAGTTGTGGGCCCACTGTTGAATGAAACAGGAGCCATGGTGATGGAGGATGCGGAGAAGGTGGAGTTACTGAATGACTTCTTTGCTTCGGTCTTTACTGCTTGGCCCAGCCCTCCAGAGTCCCAGACTTTGGAGAAAGTAACAGGGAAAGAAGAAGACTTCCCCTGGGTTGAGAAAGATCGAGTGAGGGATCAGTTAGATATTCACAAGTCCATGGGTCCCGATGGGATGCACCCAAGAGTGCTGAGGGAGCTGCAGGAAGTCATTGCAGGGATGCTCTCCATCATCTTTGGAAGGTCCTGGAGTGCAGAGTGCCTGAGGACTGGAGGAAAGACAATGTCACTCCAGTCTTCAAAAAAGGCAAGAAGGAGGACCCGGAGAACTACAGGCTGGTCAGCCTCACCTCCATCCCTGGAAAGATGAGGGAACAGCTCATTCTGGGTGTCATCTCAAGGCATGTGGAGGAAAAGAAAGCTATCAGAAGTACTCAACATGGATTCACCAAGGGGAAATCATGTCTGACTAATCTGATAGCCTTCTATGATGGCATGACTGGATGGGTAGATGAGGGGAGGGTGGTAGATGTGGTCTACCTTGCCATAAGCAAGACGTTTCACACTGTCTCCCACAGCATCCTCATAGGGAAGCTTAGGAAGTGTGGGCTTGATGAATGGACAGTATGGTGGATAGATAACTGGTTGAAAGACAGAGCTCAGAGGGTTGTGATCAGGGGCACAGAGTCTAGTTGGAGGTCAGTGACGAGTGGTGTTCCCCAGGGGTCAGTACTGGGTCCAGTCCTCTTCAATATATTCATCAATGACCTGGCTGAGGGGATAGAGTGCACCCTCAGCAAGTTTGCTGATGACACAAAGCTGGGGAGGGGTGACTGACACAGCAGAAGGCTGTGCTGCCATACAGAGAGACCTGCACAGGCTGGAGAGCTGGGCAAAGAGGAACCTTATGAAATTCAACAAGGGCAAGTGTAGGGTGCTGCACCTGGGGAGGAATAACCCCATGCACCAGTACAGGTTGGGGGCTGACCTGCTGGAGAGCAGCTCATCTGAAAGAGACCTGGGAGTCCTGGTGGACAACAGGATGACCATGAGACAGCAATGTGCACTTGTGGCCAAGAAGGCCAATGGCATTCTGGGGTGCATCAAGAAGAGCATGGCCAGCACGTCGAGGGAGGTCATCCTCCCCCTCTACTCTGCCTTGGTGAGGCCACACCTGGAGTACTGTGTCCAGTTCTGGGCTCCCCGGTTCAAGAGGGACAGGGAACTGCTGGAGAGGGTACAGCAAAAGGCTACCAAGATGATTAGGGGACTGGAACACCTCTCTTATGAAGAAAGGCTGAGGGATTTGGGTCTCTTCAGTCTGGAAAAGAGACAACTGAGGGGGGGACCTTATCAACACTTATAAATACTTAAAGGGTGGGTGTCAGGAGGATGGGGCCAGGCCCTTTTCAGTGGTGCCCGGGGACAGGACAAGAGGTAACAGGCACAAACTTAAACACAGGAAGTCCCATCTAAACATGAGGAACTTCCTTACTTTGAGGGTGGCAGAGCACTGGAACAGGCTGCCCAGGGAGGTGGTGGAGTCTCCATCTCTGGAGACATTCAAAACCCACCTGGACGTGTTCCTGTGCAACCTGTTCTAGGTGACCCTGCTGTGGCAGGGGGGTTGGACTAGATGATCTCCAGAGGTCCCTTCCAACCCTATGATTCAGCATAGCAAACAGCTGAGCAAGGCAAGGTAGTTCAGCCTGAGACACAGCACTGAGAGTCATGACTTAAGACTCGGAAACCAAAACACAAGAACCCACGTAAGACAGCAACAGGGAGTGAAAAGCATACTCCATGGGGCATCCCTGGTGTACGATCAGGGCATGCATTTTTTGCTGTGGGTAAAACACAGCCCTGTACATGTACACATTCCCTGCGCCAACGTGCCAGGATGCATTCCCACCCAGCTGCTAGCAGGTGGGGAAGCTGGTGGGCAGATGTTCAGGAGGCCGCAGGACACCTGCTGCCTATGCCATGCTCAGATCAGGAGGGAAAACATATCCAACTCAGGCAAGACCTAACATAAGGGCAAAAGTTTCAGGCATAAAAGCAACTTCTTCTGCCAGCACCAGTGGTTTTGGTACAGACCCACAGAACAGTGTTAGCACACAGGGTTTTTAAGAATATAGTCTGATATATTACTTGAGAGAAACACTACAAAATCCAGTCCTCCTCCTTGTAAAAGGGGGTTGGATTGGGGGTGAGAGCGGGCAGTAGAAAAGAGAAGGAAAGCAGCAGCTGCAATACAGAAATAGGGCCTGGCAGCAGGAAAGTGGGTGAGAAGTGAAGAGGGAATAGTGTCCTTTTTGCTCAGCCAGCATGAGAACATCAGAACAAAGCTATTAAAATTTGTATGTCCGTATCCAACCACAGCTATCTGAACAGGATTGACAGAGAGGACTAGACGTTTCCCACTACAGCGATACAAGGCAGATTCCCTCTGAGGCCGATAAGCTCCTCATGGCCAAACCTGGAAGAAAGAAACAAGACAGAAGAAGGAAGACTACTAAACTTATTCGTTACCTCCAGGATGATAGTAGCCTCAAAGAGGTTTTCCACAAAGCAAGGCCTACATGTGTTTCGGGTGTGCTGACATCTGCAATTATTCTCAAATGCAGGAAACTTCATTGCATATCTGTAGCAGTGGAAGACTGTGTTTCCATCCTCCTCATGAGTTAAAAACAAGCAAACGAAAACCCATGATGCAGTTGATAAACCTTTAACAGCAATAAAGAAGCATTTTCAGGGAATGACCTGGAATACCGACCTCTTCTCCCTGACAGAGGCCCAAGAGCACAGCTATTCGATGAAGCCAGAAATAATCTCTCAGCTGCAAGAGACCAGTTCTTCCTCCATCCTCAACAGAGGAGTTTCCTCACAACACACACAGTTCCAGGGCAAAGACAAACCCCCTGGGCCCTTTCACCTGACTGGCTTAGTGGAAGGGAAGGCAGAAAAGAGCTGCAGTCAGAGACAGGAAAAGGAGTAGATGCAAGGGTTATAATGTCCTGCTTTGCCATAAATGTATCAAAGGGCCCTTGGTATAACGAACAAAGAATTCAACTGTAGCACCAAGGATAATCAATGCAGGGACCAGGTTCAATTAATTCCCAGGCAGAAATAGAAAAGGGCTGGGGAGACTGAATAAGGACCGTTGCATATTGTGCTGGGATTTAATAGCAACAGCCCCAAACCATGACACTCCTGCTGTGTGGCTGGGCTGTAAACATGCAGATGTCTTGTCAGAAAATGCTGCAGGGAAACCAAGAAGAGATTTGGGACACTGCTCAAGAGCCAGGATGGCAGTGAACTTGAACACTTAAGATTGCTGCCTCTCAAGCTGAAGAGCAGACACTGTAGTAAAGACAGATTTATTCTAAGAAGGAAGTATTCCAGGCACGGGCAAAGACCAACAAGGCCACATAAGCAAGGACAAGCCAACAGCTCGAGGGAAAATTAACCATTTTTCAATCCACTTTAAATAAAGACCAGCATTTAAGAGTGCTCCTCTGAAAAAGGCTCTTCAGAGCTGCTGAGAAATAAAAGAGTAGCTTATGGAAAGATCAGTCTTTGATAAAATCTGACCTTTAAAGTTGCTGAGGTAACTGTACCAACTAGGAAGTTAGGGTGCGACTATGTTACTGTCTTAGTTTGGACCAGGAGAACGCTCTCAGAGCAAGTCTCTAAAATGACGCTAACTCCATCTCCCAGTTTGTGCTGCAGAGCTGTCTTGGCACATACGAGTTAGATCCCTTCCAGATTACATCAAATCAGGAGACATCCTCCAGCCACAGACAGGCCTTCAGTGCTGGGATCATACTACAACCAGCCTGAAGAAAACCCTCAAAACAAGGGTAGCATGGATGCAGGTTTCCCAGCAGCAAACGTTCTGCTCCAAGAGGTCTGACCTGCCATAAATGCAAATGCAGCCTGCCTCATAGCAGTAGAGTTGTGGGGGGCTCCGATCTCAAAGAGCTGAATGCAAAGACTGTTGAATAGCTACAGTCCCAGCAAGACTCTTCTAAATGTGCATTTGTGTCAGCGTTCCCACCCCTTGGGCAAATTCAAACTTGGAGAAATTACATATTGCAACAGGGCAGGACAAGAAGTAGGTATGTGGGAGAAGAGCCCATGGAACTCACAGCTCCATGTCTGAAAGGATTAGGAATATCTTACTTAGGAAAAGAAAAAAAAAAAAACACCACCACAAAACCAAAACAAAATAAGAGAACTGTTGCATTTTGTCCTTATATTTGTAAGAGTCTTCCTCCCCCAGTGCTCCATGGATATGCCTCTTTTTTTCGATTTTGGACTGCAAAAAAAAGCTTCCTAAATTCCTTGGTGCAGCAAGACTGCCAGTGTCTTTGATACAATTCTGCTAGTATACTGCTGATATAGAAAATAAAGCCCACCTGTCTGGTGTTCCACCATTGGAAAAAATTGCACCATTTTCCTGTACTATATCTGATTATATACTAAAAACATTAACCCATTATTAATATTGATTTATTACCTTATTCTCATATAGAATCTTGCTGTTTCAAATACATCTAACTCCACTAGCCTAATGATGTCCATCAGGCCAGCCTTTTACATGTTTTCCAATTTAGAATTGCTTCCCCTCCAAGGGTAACAACTTAGCTATATTAAATTATTTACCTGTAGAAAGCTTGCCTAAAGAGTTATTTATTTAAATGAGGGCAGAAGTCAGGCTTATCACACAATTTGTATTCTCTGTACATGTACATACTTCAAATAATTTCTCACAAAACTTGGGGAGAAAAATATTACAATTTAATGCATAAATAACTACAGTTTTCTGGTCAAGATGCAGTCATGCCTAACAGATACTTGAGTAAAAGCATTTCACTTATGAAAGTGTGCATTGTAACAGTTGAATTTGCATGTTGTTAACAATCAAAGTATGAGAGGTCTTTAATCTATTGGTATGATGATGCCTGCTTCACTATTTTACTTAGGAACTTGCTTACCAAGTATACTTAAACCACCAAATGCTTACTTTTCTTTAACTGTGTATTTATTAAGCTATTTTTGATAGGAAGAGGCAATTCTACAAACTGGCATCTTTTCTAACTCTTATTCATACACAAGCAGTTTTACAGTGCAGCTTCCAATTTAAGCTTTTTCAATAAAAACAAAGTGTTAATCCTGCAACTTTAAGCCTACTAGCAAGTCAATCCATCCTTTCTGCTTCCCACAGCCCAACTCCCGCCGAACGTGCTCTGCTGCCACAGTGCGCACTACAGCATATGGCACTTTATTTGCAAACAGCTTAAAAGTAGTATGCAATAAAGGCACACCACAGGAGATATTACATCGATCACTATTTGGAAAGCCGGAGTAGTCTTAGCAAGAAGGCTTAATGACCTGGACACACGATTAAGTTTGTGTGACTGACAAGGCAGGGGAAAAAAAAAAAACAACAAACAGGAAAACACAAAATCACACTTTCTTCTCTGTATTTCAGTAGTGTTTTGGATGCCTTACCCCCAGCCTAAACAACAATTTCTTCACTGGTTATACATTTGCCTCAGGAGACAGAAACACGAGGGTTTAGGCCGTGTTTGAGGAGGGCATGAAATGCAGGTCTCCCCCTCCCCACAGCACGTTCAGTCACCCCTCCGGTATGGCTGGAAGGGGCCCTCTCCTAGGCAGGAAGCGTTCTCCTTCGTCTTAAGATGAAAGCAAGGTTTCGTCCTGCCCACTAACCCCGGCAGGTGCGGGGCCATACAGAGACAGCTAACCCAGCTCACCGAGCGGCACAGCCAGGAAGGCAGCCGATTTCCAGGCCGTGCCCCGGCAGGAGGGAGCTGGGGCTGCTCAGGCCTGAGGCAACGGCCGGGCCCTCCCGCCGCCCCACGGCGATTACACCCCCGGCCCCACCGCTGCCTGCTCCCCCGCCCCCCCCCCCACCAGGGGGGCCCCGCCGGAGGCGCGGGGCGGTGGGAGGCGGGAAGGCCGCCCAGGGCTCGCTGCCGACCACTCACCCCGAGAGCGCGGCGGGGAGACGGCCGTTCGCGGCGCGGTGCCTTCCCCAGGGCAGGACGGCGCCGGAACCCCCGACCGCTGAGGCGGTGCGACGGCGATGGGGGCTCACCTTATATCGCGGAGTGGCCGCCAACACAACCTCCGGACGAAGGTCAGGGCCGGGGCCGCCATGACAAGGGAGAGTGAGGGCGGGAGGAGGAGCAGGAGGAGGAGGAGGAGACGGCAAACCCCGCCCCGCTGGAGCCGCCGCGCCCTCAGCTGAGGAGGTAGCGCCCGCCCACTCTCTCCCCAGGCAGGGTATCGTCTCCAGCGCCGCGGGGAGGTCGGGCTGCGGGCGGTGGCTTCGCTGGAAGCTGCTGAGGGGGCTCGTCGGGGCCGGGGCGGGCTCCAGCGGGAGCCGTGAGGCGGCGGTCCGGGCCTGCGGCGGCGGGTGCCCTTGTCCCGCGGCTGCGAGGGAGCGAGCAGGCAGGGTTGTGTGGCGGCGCTCCGGAGCCGTGCCCCCCAAAAAATGCACTTTGTGGTCAGAAATGACACGGGCGCCAAAGTCGCCAGGGTGGTCTGACGGAACGGCCATTGAAACCAGAACCCCTCCGTGGGCAAAAGTCGTGGACTCGGCTCAGCACCCCCACCCCCCGAGTGCCTGGAAACATACGTCCCATTATTAATCAGAGCTGTTACTTATATTTCCATTTGGGCATGCTAGGTAGCTCTTAAAAACGTTTGCGGCATCGTTTTTCCACAGGAATCACCCGTCGGGCTGCTGACAGCCCCGTGTCTGTACCTCGGTAGGGTTGGTGTCCTGCTAAGGTGGAATAAACACTAGCGTCTACCCATCTAACTTAAAATATACCACTATTTATTGCTAAGCTTTTGTGTTTTCAGCTTCAGCTCCTGAGGGTATATTTAATTTTTCCTTGCTGGCGTTAACTGCTCTGTGTAAGGTGTTTCTGTATTTGGTCAGGTGCTGGGAGTATCTTCACAATTCAGGTACTCGGCTCTGTCAGTCTCCATTCAAAACACAACCAATAAAATAATCTTTTAGTCATGGGTTGGGGGGTTTTATTTGTTTGTGGGTTTTTTGTTTGTTGGTTTGGTTTTGGGTTTTTTTTCCTTTTTTACTTCTCTCCAAAAGTAAGTGCATTTAAGACTTTGAGTTCTCCCTCAAGGATAAATGTTTCCAAGCCGTTAATGAACTGTGGGGTTCTCCTTTCTTAAATGTTTGATTACAGTTTTCTAAAAGTGTACATAACTGTTAGAGCATTGATCTAGGATGTTAACAAGCAGGACTAGCAACTAGGACGGCACTTTTTTTTCCTCATACTGCCGAGGTCACGATGCGTGACTCTGGTCAAATCACACGTAGCTGACTTTTTCTAACACAGCCTTGGATTTCAAGTACAGCTGTTGTTCTTTGAAGTTGTACCTCTAGCTTACCTACTTAAAATAGGCATTCATTTGTGGTTTCGCCTCTCAGTGGCAATTTCCAAACAGGGCTGTGAGGTGAAATTAATTCGTATTTATAGAAAACTTTGAAAGTACATTCCAGAAGGTGTTATAGCAAATGCTATTTGTTGTTGCATATGTATTGTTTTTACTTAGCCCTAATAAAGCAAAACGCATGTACCTTGTTAGACACAGTATTTCGAATGCATAAAACCAAACTGTAGGCTGTTTTGCTCTGAGATACAGGAGCGAGGCCTTCTGTGAATAAGAAAGAAGAGAATTTGGCTCTCAAATGCTAGCATTTGTTTTGTCAAATAATAACACTTTTTTTTTTTACTGAAAGCTTATGCACACAACAGTTTTAGTCTTGTAGCTTGAAAAAGCCAGAAAAATCATTGCAGAAATGTAACATAATGAACATCAGTTGAAAGTTTACTGTAGTAGTATTGTTAGCACTAATGTAATGAATCTAGAGAGGACTCCCTAGAGAACTCATTTGGTAAGTTTCTTCAGCTTTATTGTTTCACAAACAAGTCTCTAATGACAATGCCCTCTCTAGCATGTTATTGTTAGTGGTAAGATGAAGGGTTTTTCCTGGCTGCATTTTTATCCTTGCATAAAATTCTCCTAATCTTTCCTTTAGTTCAAAATAATACAGCTTCACATTTTGTGCTACTGTCTAGAAGCTACATGAGGAGGGAAAAAAAAGTGCTCTTCTCCCGAATTCTCTTTGCCTTTAAATTATTACCCACTTAAAAATGTAAGAGCCTTTTATGTATGTACCTAGTTGAAGATAACTAATAGTAATGAAAGAGACCCATTAGACCCAGATCACCCATTTCAATTCCAAGGCAAAATAGTCTCTTGCAGTATGTTTTCTACTGCCTCTATGCAGGTGAATACAAAGCACAGCAGCTGTGCTTTATTTGGGAGCTTCCTTCTCACCGAATTCCACTTGCAGAAAGCTTTTGCTGTTAAATATCTGAGATTAAATAGCTTAGATTTTATTTTTCTTAATTTCTTTCTTTTGAATGTATGTCAGTTTAAATAGGTCTGCCTTCTTAATAAATTCACATTGGAACTTCTGAGAATGAGTGAACATTTTCCAATTTTACCTGAAGACAGCAAAAAGGCATCTCTGGGTTCATTCAAAGGTGGATTGTATGCTATAGGAATTAAATACAGACACCAGCAGTATTCAGCGCTCACCAGAGAGGGTCATAGAGAAATAGTAACCCCAGTGAATACTTTTTGTCATCACCTCTCTAAAGTACATATCACAATCCATGTATTGTGTCTACAAGAGTGCAATTTGGTGTATGTGTCTGTCTTTAGAAACCTATACCTCCAGTTGTCCTTCCTTTTTTCTTCTCTCTCTCTTCTTTTCTTGTCTTCCTTTGAACTACTTAGCTACTTAGCATTCATCTGACTGCTCAGGTGAGGTAAAATATTTAAAAAGCATTTTGTGAATAGCATGTCACATAAACATCTTTCTGTTCTATTGGTGGTGTTACCTTTCCTTACATACATGATATTACTTTCATATCATGCTTTTAACCATTTCTTCTTTGCGATGTATTCTTACTACCGGAAGTGGGATCTTGGGGGAGCAAAGTCACATACCTCACAGAATAAGATTTAAATGTGGCTTCATGGTACACACTTTTGTTCTGGCCCTTTGTATATGTGCATGAGTGCATCTTACCATGCATGTCCTGCCATAATAACTATAAACTATATGTATGCTAGAGAAACTGTTGTGCCATTATTGTGAAACACTAATCACACAGTAAGTTTTAAGACCACTGAATCCTGATGTTTTGGTTGCAGAATGAGTGGTTTGGCTGTTGTAATCTATACCTAAGTGCTATGTGTTTCAGCATAATTGCAGGTTCTTTGACATGCTGATGCAAGCCTGAACAAAATGTGTGTTGCATAACTTCACAGTGGAAGGGAGGAATGATGCTGATGTCATGGGAGCTGATTCTGATACATCAAGGCGATCACTGTATCATCCGTGTCTCTGTTATCTTCAAGACTGCAAAATACAGTCTGACCAGCACAATCATCTATTTTTTCATCATAATGATAATTCTTGCATCTTTACAATAATTTTGCAGTCTTTATGTCAGGTGTTTGCCAGATTTTCCCATAGATTTTCTGAAGGATGCTTTCTGTAACGTCACTGAACTGAAGTTGGTATTAAGAAGTTGAATATTTGTCATCCTTTACCATGACAAGGCAGCTGTTCTCTCTTTGATAGAAATTGTTTATCCAGGAAGCAGATGTGTCGGGTACTTTATTATTCAGAACTTGATTTCCATGGCAAATGATTTTGCATTATCACTACAGGGAACTTTAATACATATTTAACAGAAAGTTATCTTGATGGTTTGTTCACCTTCCCCTGGAAAATCAGTTCAATAAATCCTGCAGGACTTATTTGTGTGATGATGTTATGTTTTTTGCACTGATGATGACAAGCCATTTCATACATGTGGGAAAGAGGTTTTCATAGTTTTGCTGCAGTGTATGAAGCAGCGTAAGAACGTACAATGTTAGCAAAGTGCATTGATCATGGATGCCTTGGAAGCCTGATTTTGGAAACCTCTGGTTATGTGGACCATCTTCTTACCTGAGCATGAAAGATATGCTTAGTTCCCGACACCCAAGAAGAAATTAGACTTGGACACATTTACTCAAGCAGAGATTTTTATCTACAGAGAAATATAATCATGAACTCTAATGAGGAGCCAGCTAATTATACAGTGCTCTACTCTACTTTTCTTGGCTGGATTGCTGGTTCATTCTCAGGCAGTCAGTTATTCTGGAGGAACAGCCTTTTTGCAGCATTGTTCCTGGTCTGGATCTAAAATACCAAGTTCTTAGTTCACAATTCTCATTAATCATCTACACTGACCATATGGTGCATGCCTTGAACTGTCTGTGTCTTCTCAGTCTCTGCAATAATGTTCCATCCAAAAGCATCCTTGCTACTCCAAATCATTGCAGTTCTTTTACCACAAGTGCAAATTAATTCACCCCATCTAGTTGCAGATTATCCTCATCTAATAAAAACATAATTTCTTATATCTTGAATTACGAATCTTTCCAAAACTCTCAGAATTCAGTTGGACAACAGGTATAATTTTTATTAAAATCATAGGAGCTGGACTGCAAGTTTCGGCCTACCTCACTGAAATATTTTCACAAATGAGGATCTGAAGGGCCAAGCCTCATGTCTGCAAAGTGCTGTAATTATTTAGGCACTTTGCCACTATTGAAGGACTTGCCTCAAGTGTGCCATAAAGTTAGCTGTCACATTGTATTTTTATTGCTTAGTCCTCCTCTCTATGTACTGTACTGTGTCTCAATATTTTCTCTCAGTATTTCACTCTATAGTCTTTCTTATCCCTTTACAATACAGCTACAGGAGGTGTTGTGCAGGGTCCAGTACAACTCTTGGTAGAACATGGGCAGATTCCTATTTACTTCAGTATTCACCATTTGCTTCCAGTATTCAGACAGGAGAAGGCTATATACTCTGCAGTTGTAATAACTTTTGTGCTTCTTATCACCAGCACTAAGATGCTCTTACAAGTCACTGTTGCATGTTTAAAAAAACTATTAGGTAATTTTGTTTTGAGGCTTGTCTCTGTAACTAGTGTGTTGGTGTTCAGAAATTGCTACACTTTCTTCAGCAGGTTGCTCAGTGTATTGACTGAACATTAAACTGCATAGGAATATTATTCTTAAGATATTTCACCAGAATAGAAACAAAAGTGTAATTAAAAATAATATTTTTTTTGAGGAAATAACAAAAAAATTTCAAAGGGATTTTGTAGGGGATTACCTGGTAACCACCAAGTCTTTACATTTAGCTTTTTTAAGACCTGTTTTTAAATATGTTGTAGATTTGCAACCCCTATTCTGTCTACATATTATGTGCACAACCCCTATGTGTATATTCTCATCCCGCTGTTCCGAAGTGCTACAATAATTTGTGAAATGTTACATATCATATCCTTTTTGCCCAGACTGGCAAGATATCCACTTAAAAGTAATCTGTGAAATACAGGAAATGAGAAAGTACTGTTTGAATGCAACTAAAGTGGTATGTTGGGTTGCATTGGCTTTTCACACTAAGAGCACCTGTGAAAGAAACATTGGCAGGAGTTCAATCGGGAGATGTGGTTACAGGGGTCTTATTTTACATATGAATCAACTAACAACAGAATTGTTGTTAATTAAACGAATTGAAATCTTCCTAAGCTGGAGTCCTTTTTAGTTTTATGAGCCATTAAATGATGCAGGTGTTGGCTGTGGGCTCATCAGACTCTTCTGACAAAGAACTGGTGCTCCTACTTTTTGTACTTTGACTCAAAAAAAAAAAAAAGAAAAGTATTTGGGGCCATCATTTCACAGTTTAAACTTTAAGCCAGCATAAGCAAACACCACTACTGAAAGGAGCAGTCTTTCTATTTTCCACAGTCCCTCCTGGTTCACTCCCATGCCTTTTCCTGCTGACAGGGCTGTTTTCGTGGCCAAGCATTGAACTGGTTCAGGGAATTGATCTGAGTTACAATTAACCAGGCAAAACCAAGTAAGTAAATGAATAAAGGTTAATTGTGACCCAGATCAAACCTCTGATCCTTTTCATCACGCAGCTGAATGCATGCTCGTATCAGTGCCAAGGAGGGAGATGTAAGGCAGCCTGACAGGCGGTAGGATTGCTTCTTTCAGCAGCAGTGCTTTGTTACGTCAGCTTATGACATTAAAGCATTAACCCATTGCCACTGAGGGATTTGTTTCACTTTCTGTCATAGCCTCTGAGGGATTTGCTACGCTTTCTGTCTTGGGCTGTTTATATTGCTAATATGTTTTACTCTCATATCGCAGAAAGTATCTCTATTATAAGTAGGTATAAATGGGGCTGTTAGTGTGCTCCTCTAGGAAGTGAGTTATAAAGCGATAGTAATGTGCATCTATTAACATGTTAAAACCAAAGTTGACAGTGGGGTAGGGGAAAATATTAAGTCCCTACAGATTTTCTTGGCTGACAGAGGAAAGTGTAACTATTAATGCTCCCAGCAAGCAAAAGACTGCAGCACGAGCTTCACCCTTTATCAAACAATTGTCGTAGCAAACGTTTTTCTCATGTGTGGGATTCTCTGGGCCATGATGTATTGTAAATGGCAGCAATCTCTACCTCTGCATGTTTGTGTTCACCCTTGCATAGCCTGTTGTGCTGTGCCAATACCAGTATTTGTGTGGGCATTCCGTGAACCAGATCAGAGAACTGACCCCATTAAAAAATAACCTGCCCAATAAAACCCATCAGCTGGACTAGTTTCCCATTTTGATTTACTCACTACACAAAAACAGTGGAGCTGACACAGCTCAGAGCATAGTCACTATTCGAGATGGCATGATTGCCGAAACGTTTATATTTGGATTACATCCCTATCTGTAGTAAGACTTAGTTACTCCACTAGGTTAGTATAGTTCACTTTCCATAGGGTGACCACAGTCTAACTGGGATAGATCTCTGCCTGGCTTTATTAACGTGACCATTAGTGAAAAAGGTATCAACTCTCTAATGACTCCTACCAAGCTGCTGAATACAGGGCAGCATAAACTTAGAGCAGTTAAACTATTTAAGACTTAGGTTTACCAGTGGTGGACTGCACTACCTACAACTTCAGCACTTAAGCAATCCCAGTTTGGCCCAGTGGGCATCCAGACTGCAGGATGTAAGTGGTGCCTTTTGGCTGCTCAGTGTGTAATTTGCTTTGCAGGCTGCTTGTTGTGCAGGACTGGTTTACTTACCAAGGGCAGAATTTTTTTTCATGATGGTCTCAATTAAACTGCTAAATAATTCAGCATGATTTTTGTCTGCATATTCCCAAAATACTTCAGCACGTACTTAATATATGCTTTTGCTAAGGGAGGATTTCTGATCTACCTTTCTTCATCTAGGGCAATTCTGTTTCAGTAAAGACAAAATTAATTTCAAAACGTCCCTTGTGGATCTTTTAAGATAGTCATGTCCTTCTCATTTGAGGGAGGGCAGACCCTTTTCCCTCTCTCTCTGTATTAGCTTTTAGTAGGTCATAGGTAATCACATTGTGTCCTAACAAAGTTTGACTGTTGACATTAATCCAATCTGCAATTTTGCAATCTAGCAAAATGTATCAATGTTGCTTTGATCTTTAGTATATGCCACTATCGCCTTTTCTGCCCCCAAATCTAATGGACAGTTACTCATTTAGATCTGTTACAGTGCTTTCCTGCAGTTTCTCACTGTTCCTGATATAAGGCTTGGATAATACACTCAGAGAATTAATCTACATCGAAAACCCAAACTTTAAACTATAAAATAATGTCACTTCAGTAAACAGGTTTCATACTGTGCTCTGACGATTGTTTGTTGATACCTACATTGCACATCCACAACCCTTAATCTCTCTCTGCTTTTGTCTAGACCAGGATATCACCAGGATATTCACCTTCCTTGATAGCATCGCTCCTGCTTTCTTGTAGAAATGTTTTTCATTGAACTAGGCAGGCAAAGTAATCACAAACAACGTCTGTGAAAAATAATAATTATTAGTGTGAGTTATTTTGGATTTTTTTCAGAAAGAATATTTGTCAGAATGTTTTGGTCTCATGCGTTGTGGTGCAGCTTACTGGAATCCAGGCAATTTTATATTTATTACTTAGCAATGGTCTTGAATGGTAGTAAATTTCTGGTTAAGGAATTTTATTT
Organism: Larus michahellis; assembly: GCF_964199755.1. Classification (NCBI taxonomy): domain Eukaryota; kingdom Metazoa; phylum Chordata; class Aves; order Charadriiformes; family Laridae; genus Larus; species Larus michahellis. The sequence continues at coordinate 77,594,634 of NC_133897.1, read as the reverse complement.
TTTTTAAATGAGGACTGGCATTCCAGCTGGCATTTTCAGATGACCGTGCTTATACTTTTTTTACATCTTAGGATTTAGGTGGTTTTTAATTACTCCTTGATTTATTCAGGTACATGCTTAAATCATCCCTTATGGTCAATACATATGCATGGTTTAGTTTGCATTTAGCACTGAACAGCTCTGAATTTCTCAAGGGGACTATGCAGAGTATTCATCTTTTCTGGAGGGCTGTTAAGCCCAAGTTTTATTTCTTTGTTGTCTAATGCTTGTCTTGTGGCAGCACGAGTCATAGGCCTGCTCCACATAGTGATAAGTTTTTACAGACACAAGTCAAGAAGACATTCCATGTCAAAAGGAGTAAGGTTTGCAGCATCTTGTAAGACTGTAAATCAAGAGACAACACACCAATATGAATGAGAGAGACAAGACATAGCTGTGACACTGGTCAAAGGATCAGGCAATGGTCTCAGCATGTCAGGTACTTCCTATTTTCCAGGTACAAAACAGAGTATTAAAATGCTTATATTTTGTAATTTTTGTAGCCTCAGTTTATTTTACATTGAGAACTGGATCCATTCTGAGGTATACTGGCGATGATACTAGGAAAAGTTAGTAAAACAATGGTTCTGAGGAAGTGGTGGTAGATATGCCTGAACTGTCATGAATTTTTAACCAGATGGAAAAATAAAAAAAAAATGAACAAAATAAATTCTAGGCCCTGATCTTCTAAAACATTTTCAGCGGAAAAGCATCTATAACCACAGTCATGGTGGCATACAAGTCTATGTACCTGCTGATAGGTTCAGCATCCAAAAGTGGCATGTAACTTGCTTTCATTTTATTTAAGAGATCTATACCTCAAAAGGATTGAAGTGCCTCCTACTGTTGCCCAACTTTTAATTTCCCATGCACTTGTACAAGAGAAAAAGACCTCGGAAGCGTGACATTAAAACTTAGCTGCTGTTACGGAGCTGCCATAAAGCTCACCCACATGAATTGCTAAGTTCGTGGGAATGCTTTTGGTCCTGTTTCTCTCAAGAGCTGACACAAGGTTGCAGACAGGATCATCTTCCAATGAGGGATGGTGTCCATAGGATTCCCCCAAGGGTACATACCCATCTTCATTTCATGAGACAATTTTAAAGAGCTTGTTCTTATTTTAACATAGGAATGAAGGAAATGGCAGGGAAAGAGGTGGGGCTTTGCCCATCTTATACACATTATCTACAGGTGAAAGCACACAGCCAGGCCTTGAGAGGCTTAGGGTCAGGCCTATATCTCTTACTAAAGAGCCTTACATTTATTTAAGTATTGCTTTACTTGCATTCTGCAGTTTCTACAGCACTTAAGTCATGTACAGGCTGTCCTCTTAACAATGATTTTAATGGCAATTAAATTAGCATAGAGCAGATGGAAAAGAGAACCAGACAACTTTGTATCTTGAGGGAGCTGCAAATGCGTTTTGAGCTGTCCTCTCAGCCCTGACTTCCTCAAGCTCCCTGCCTGCAGTGAGTGGCTGGTTTCTGCAGGATGCCTGTGGCTACTGCCCTGGCTCCTGCTGGCTGATTACTGCTGCACCTGTGATAAATTAAATTAGCCACAGCTGGGCTGGCTGGAGGCCATGGCAACAAGTTGTCAGGCAGTAATAGCTGGTTCAGATTTGGCCTGGGTTGCAAGCTCAAGACAAGACAACTGTTATTTGTTTTCCTTCCAGGTAAGGATTTCTATATTCATTAAAAAAATCAAAATTGCCACTAGATCTTGGTTAATTCTTTTTTGTTGGAAGACACCAGTCTTTCCTTTTGATTATCTTTGTGCTTTATGCTCATAATTTCCAACTCATTAATTTTCCTAAGTCATCAGTTCTGTAAGGTATGGAACTGTAACACGCTTTCTATTTTTGCCGATCTCAGTGGTACTGCTCAGCTGAACAAAATAAAATACATGTGTGCTGGCAGCATAGCAGCCTTGGTATATGATTATTTAAGTGCTGTTTTGCAATCATGTTTTCCCATTCTTGTTGTTTATATTAATATCAATATTATATATATATATTTATCCAAAAGTATAAGAATCACCTTCTAGTATAGGGATAATTGATCTTCCCATGAATAGAGCCATGTATCAAAATCTTCATAGAGCTAAGAGGTAGAAGACAGATATCAGCAAGCTAGGGAAAGAAGGAATTTTAGCAGTAAGTCCCAGCTGGTTTGGAGATAAGTGGGGCAGGACATTCAGCTAGGATGAAGACTGGCTTCTGCTAATTCATGTCATCCCACAGCCTGGGGCAGACTCCAGGACGCCACAGGCCTGTTGACAAGGGTATGATGTAGGTCCATGCCAGGAGCTGTGCTTGAACTGCTTGCAAAGCTCAGGTGCCAGATGTTGGTCACCCTTCTTTAAATGTGAGCTAGTGATTATTTTTTTGGTGTTGATGATGTTCTTGGAAGCTACCCTAATACATAATTTTTTTCCGTTGTAATTCTTTGCATTTTCTTTTGGCTTTAAAACAAGTTTAGTTTTGAAATGCAATTTTAGCCAGTATATACTAAAAATACCTCTTAATTATGCAAGATTGATAGAAATTACAAAAAAAAACCCTGAATTTGTAAGTATATAGATAAATATATATTTGTTTGGCATGTTTTTCTAAAGAGTCATAGAATTGTCAAGTTTGGAAGGGACCTCTGGAGATCATCTATTCCAAGTGCCCTGCTCAAAGCAGGATAAATTTAGAGTAGGTTGCTCGGGACCCTTTTCTTCCCTTTATCTTGTTTCCTTTTCTCAAATTACCCTCTCAGTCTTTATTCTCTTGCACTCAGCCCTCCTCCCTCCCCAACCTCAGACTTGCCCCTCTGTCACTAGTTGTTTTACATCAATTCAGTTAATAATAATCTAAGACAGGGTAATCCACATGGTGGAGATGCTTTTCTTAGAGGGATGTGTCTATGAAAATGCCTTTTCCTAATTATGTTGTAGAATATTTTGGTTTTGGTGCAAATCCCTGGCTGCTATAATCATGGCAAAAACCTTTAAATCATAAAGTAGTTGTAATGGAAACTGAGGCATTTACCTGTAGTTATCCATTTGGCAGTGAACTGACTCTTCATTGCTACTTTCCTTTCCGTTGCATGGAATCACCATTTATGAAATCAGGGGGATCTCATGACTATGAATGAAGTGAGAAGGTGGGCTCCAGCTTGATTACAGAATGAGCTGGTGCGATCCTGGGAAACTCTACTTCTCATTGAAAGAATCTGAGCATCACCAGTAAATGGCCTTGAGTTGTAGGTGAAATGCAAGGCAAGGCTACTCCTGCTCAAAAGGGAAGCCCAAGCTGCAGGAAATGGATTTGGCATAGCTGGGGGTGGAAGTTGTTAGCATCTTTCAGTCTAACATCACCTGTTTTGTTCCAATAAGCAAGACTGTTTCTCAAACAACTGGGTAAAATTTGCTGGAAAACACAATGCCTCCTTTCTGCACATATGCACTCAATCTGTGCATCCCACCAGTGCTATAAACACTGTGAGCCATAAGCCTTTCATCATTCTTAAAGGCGCAAACTATGCCTGACAAAGCATTTAGTGTTGTTGCAAGAGGTCAGTAGAATTTTACACTTTGCTGTGGTGGAAATGCTTGGCTGAGGAAAGGATAATGTCATACTTCCTCCAATATACAGTAGATACCCTTTCATTGTCCAGCTCTAAAACGTGCTTTTACTCATGTGTGGAGAATGTTTTCCAGCTATTTGCCTTAACATTGAACTATTATTTATTCGGAAGATGCAGCGCCATAGTATGCCTCTCAGAAGATTTGAACTGATTTATCTTTGGAGACCCTAAATATATCTGTTGTAGATTTTGTATTTTTTTGGGAATACACAAAGAAAATGCAGTGTTAGTTTGTTGAAAGAGTATGTGGTGTATGCAGTTATATTCATGACAGCAACGTTTTTATGTATAGCTCGAATTCATATGAGGGCCTCAGCAAAAGCGATGAAAGCTATTAGTAAAACATCTCAGTGGTCCAAGTTGTCCTGTTTATTATATCCCTGAAAGTAAAATTGTAAAGTTCCAGCAATTAAAATAAAAATTAATTATTGACTGAATGTCCTGGGGTGATGTATTTGAACAACATGTCAGGTTTGGAAATAGGGATTTCTTTTGCAAAGTAAAATGCAGTCCTAAAGAGGCATACAATGGAATTAGATCAAGCTTGCATCTAATTCCTAGCAAATAGGTGTCCAGATCATACCCGTCACTAGCACCTGTTGTCATGCTGGTAGACAGCAGCATGCAGTAGAGAAGCAAAAGGATGAACAGACCTGAGGAGTGAACTGATTTCTACTGCTCATAGACATTGGGGGAAAGAGAATGAGAAGGAAAGGTTGAGACAGAAGAAATATCAGAAAATGACTGAAGTATCTAATTCAGAATAGAGAGGGCTAGATGCTGAAACACAGAAAATAGTATGAAAAGAAGAAGGATATAGTGGTATTAATTAATTTATATACTTATTCCCTGTTAATTGGTGAAAAAATTATGATAATTTTCTCATGCTTTTCTGCTTCATAAAGAAATGTGTCATTAATCTGAGTTAGGGAAAAAAGTTTAAACATTTCAAAGTATGGTTGGCTTGTAAAATATTTGTTATGACTATGGCTTTGAATAGCGTGTTCACAGTATGCTCTTGGTGTTTTACATCTCTATAACTAAATAGTAAAGCTGCTGTAAAATTGAGCAGGAAATAACATAAAATTCCATATATTTAAAAAAAAATTCTTGACTAACTTCTCCTCTGGGATTTAAAAATTATGTGTACACTAAATTTTTACAAGACATTAGAATGTGATATATGCTAATCCATTTTTCCTTCTTCTCTGGAGACAACTCAGCCAGTTTAGTATAGGCTTCAGTTTGTGGTAGACTTGCCTACTTGAAAAAAAAACCCCATCCCTCCTGTACAGAAGGGACTTTTGCACACTCACACGCATGTGACAATGCATGAATCCTGGTGCTAGCAGTTGGTTCCATTCATCCTGCATTTAGGAGAAGAAGTGGAAGCTAGGAATAATAGCTATCTCTTTTTATTAGTAACCTCAAAAGTGTTGTTTTTTTTTTTTAAAGAATTGAAATTGCATTGGGTAATTTTAGGAGACAAGAGTCTAGCATAGCCTTTGATTTTGCTGTAAGCAGTTGGCTGAAATACTTGTTTCCAGTCGTGTCTGACTCTGGAGCAAAGGCTTGCTACTTGTGTGTTCAAAGATAAATTTTCCGATAGTTTTCTACCTCGTTACAAGGCACCTTACAGCTCCTCCTGGTGGTAAAGCATTGCAAAATGAGAACAAGGAAGATGTTAAGGCAGTATCCTTTGTACTGGAGCAGCACAGATAATCAAATACAATATATAAAAAAACCCTAATCAAATGATTCATAATCTGTCAAATCCTTAAAGTAATTGTGTGTGGAGAAGTGTGTTGTATATGCTTGCTTTCAAGTAGAATAGCTTTCAGATTGCAAGCTGCAAAGATAGAAACATCGTCTTCTAGAAAATGCAGGGCTGAATGCAACCCCAGTAAGTAAACATTAGCAACTGGTAAAATCTGAAGCATAAATTCTAATGATAGTATCTGAAAGTATATCTCTGTGTCCAGGGTTCAATAGCCTTTGGTAACCTGGCACATAGCAGCATTGATGTGTATTTTTAATGACATTACCCTCCCCCTAGCTGACAAACACAAGTTGTGATGCTTAAGCCATGCTTCTTTAGTAATTAAAGTTTCTAACACAGTCTATGAAATATAACACATACCCAGATTTTATAAATAGATGCAGTATGTTTCTTCTTGGATAAAGGCCACTAGATGTACTGTAAGTTAATTATAAGGAATTAAGTGTAAACTTGAGACAACCTACCAATTCTGTTCCCACCAATCCATTTCAAAATGATCTTTAGCACCCTCTACTTCACTGGTCTTTTGAACAGTGTAAGTTTATAGCTGACACAGCTCTATGTTCTAGGTCATTTGGGGCTACCCAGCCAGTCAGTTGTCTGGAACTGATACCATGAGCCAATATGGCAGAAATCTCCCAAATCCAGCTTTACTTTTGCATAGAGCTGGTATAGGTAGCTTTTGCACAGTAGGAGCTGTCAGGAGTAAAATAGCAGCTTTTTGGAGCAGAAGAATTGCTAATGGCTTTCACTAATATCAATTGCTGCACTTCTAGGGACATATAGATGCCATGTGAATTCCTGTAAATTCTGAGGCAGACCTGTGAAAATTCCAGACTTGCCCAAGCCCTGAAGAGGTCTGCTGATAAATTCACCCATTTGCCAAAGCTACAGTGTTTTCATTTTTCCCTTGCACTGCTGATGCATGTTGTAAACATGAATTCTGCAGAGACTGGTCACTGATTTGCATGTATTGATTCCAAGGGAGGGTACTATCTTATCAAACTTTGGTTTGGTTTTCCCACTATTCCCACGTTTTCTGGCATGTTGTGCAGGATTTCATTGCTGTGCTCCCCCGGTTAGAGTATAAGGACGTTTGTGTCTTCAGAAATGACTGATTTGTTTGTACCTACTGAGAGCAAAATAATAGGAGCGCATCTCTTCTCCATGGATAATTTGAGGATTTAGGCTTCCTCACAGTGATCTTTGGCTAGCTTAAAGCAGAGGAACTGCTTTAAGTATTATTGAAGTATTACAGATATCTTTGTCATGCGTATGCTTGTAATATCTTTTTAACGGTCTTTTTGGTCAAGCATTTGATAAAATGCAGTTTATTGATGAAGCTATGCAAAAAAGTATTCATCTATCACGTTGTGATCTGCAACTGTGTTCTTAAAACAAACACTTTTGTAAGTCTCTGTTGTACCTGTCAGCACATTTTATTGCTATGCTCCAGCATGCATGGATTACCACATCAATTCTAGGTTTTTGCACTGTTTTGGTTTGCCAATGACCAGATGCTTTCCACAAACTCTGCAAATTACTATTAGCAGCGTTTGTTCTTTGGCTCAGACTTACGCCAGCAATAATACCAACCTGGCCTAAGGCTGGTTTTAGCATGACTTGCATTCTTTGCTGCTCCTTTTCCTGAAGTTTCTTCGTTCTGTTTTTTTAATCATGATCTACAAAAATTGAGCCTACTATGGTAGGAGGAGGGCAGTTCTCAGAGCAAAAACAGAAAAATAGGACATTAAAGCAACACTTAACATGGTCGAAATAAACCTGTCTTGTTTGACTATAACATTATTTCCCAAGAGCTCTGCACCCTGTTCTTTCAGATGAGATCCAAAACCATGTATGGTTCTAGTAGATATATTACTATGACATTTCTCTTTTTTTGTCAAGGCAAATCTGGAAGCTGTCTTCTCTTTGCTCCTAAGAAACACATAGCAGGACTAGTTTCAAGGGCTGACAGCCACCTGATCACTGTTTGCTGGATCCGTCCAGTTGTTCTTGAGTATTTTGAGCAAGATCACAACATCTTTCTGATGTCTTTGAGTCCTAGGCCTCTGTCATCTGCAAGAGTTTGGATTAATTATTCAGTTGTATTGTGTTTATCCAAATGTCTGCATACAAGTACTCTGGTGGTCAGCAGTTCTGCGATACCTAGTCCTCTCATAAAACTAGATCCTTCTAAAACCCCTGACATAGGAGGAGCATTACTTACCACCTGGATTAAAGGAGTACTTTCAAAAGGGCTTTGAAATACAATCTGAACAAAATTCTTCTATTTCAATATGCACATAGGCAACCGGATAGCTAGCTGACAAAGGTATTGTATTTACATTGTAGACAAACAGGTATCGTGAGTAGTTCAGCTTGTCTGGCCCTCTGTGCCTTGAATCTCTGACCCTTTAGTAATTACATTTGTAGCATCCAGTTCCTTTTATTAGATTCCTCCACTCATATGGACATGATGGGCATTAAACAGGAGAAACATCCAAAAAACTATTGCATTTCCATTACTATGATGGGTAAGAAAAGAATGCTTCAGTAAATGTATGATTTGTGAAAATTAATAAGTCTGAAAGATGGTATTAAATTTTTCTTGGTAGATGTCATAATAAGTACTGCTGATTGGTTGAAGTGCCTACTTCAAGTAGACAGTATCAGCGAAGTAGTTAATCTTTTGTGATTCCTTCGTGCCTTGAAGCATTTGTTTCTTGTCTGACAAAAGAAACATTCCACTCCTGTACTGTTGTTTCGCATGAAATTTGTTTCTCACTTCCTAATAATTTATTTCTAGCTGGAATTATATCTGCCTTGCTCTTTTGACACAATAGTATTGATCACTTTTTCACTGAGAGCAGGGTTGCAGCACTTTCTTGAATCTGTTTACAGAATCATAGAATCTTCATGGTTGGAAAGGACCCTTAAGATCATCGAGTCCAACCAAACAACCTACAATCTCTGCCACTAGAGCATGCCCTGAAGTGCCACATCTAGATGTTTCTTAAACACCTCTAGGGATGGTGACTCAACCACCTCCCTGGGCAGGCTGTTCCAGTGTCTGACCACTCTTTCAGTAAAGTAATTCTTCCTAATATCTAACCTAAACCTCCCCTGCCGCAACTTCAGACCATTTCCTCTGGTCCTGTCATTATTCATCTGGGAGAAGAGGCCAACACCCACCTCTCTCCAACCTCCTTTCAGGTAGTTGTAGAGGGCAATGAGGTCTCCCCTCAGCCTCCTCTTCTCCAAGCTAAACATGCCCAGCTCCCTCAGCCTCTCCTCATATGACCTGATCTCCAGACCCCTCACCAGCCTGGTAGCTCTCCTCTGGGCACGATCCAGCACTTCTATGTCCCTCTTGTACAGAGGGGCCCAGAACTGAACACAGCACTCGAGGTGAGGCCTCACCAGTGCTGAGTACAGAGGCACCATCACTTCCCTGCTTCTGCTGGCCACGCTATTCCTGATACAAGCCAGAATGCTGTTGGCCTTCTTGGCCACCTGGGCACACTGCTGGCTCATGTTAAGCTGGCCGTCCACCAGCACCCCCAGGTCCTTTTCTGCCAGGCAGCTTTCCAGCCACTCTTCCCCAAGCCTGTAGCGTTGCTTGGGGTTGTTGTGACTGAAATGCAGGACCTGGCACTTGGCCTTATTAAACCTCATACAGTTGGCCTTGGCCCATTGATCCAGCCTGTCCAGGTCCCTCTGTAGAGCCAACCTACCCTCAAGCAGATCAACACTCCCACCTATTTTGGTGTCATCTGCGAACTTACTGAGGGTGCACTCAATCCCCTTGTCCAGATCATTGATAAAGATATTAAACAAAACTGGCCCCAAAACTGAGTCCTGAGGGACACCACTGGTGACCAGCCACCAAGAGGATTTCACCCCATTAATCACAACTCTCTGGGCATGGCCATCCAGCCAGTTTTTAACCCAGCGAAGAGTACACTTGTCTATGCCATGATTCGCCAGCTTCTCCAGGAGAATGCTGTGGGGGATGGTGTCAAAGGCCTTACCAAAGTCCAGACAGACAACGTTCACAGCCTTCCCTGCATCCAGAAGGCGGGTCACATGGTCACAGAAAGAGATCAGGTTGGTTGAGCAGGACCTCCCTTTCCTGAACCCATGCTGGCTGGCCCTGATCCCTTGGCTGCCCTGCACTTGCTGTGAGAGCTCACTCAAGATGATCCTCTCCATGATCTTTCCTGGTACCGAGGTTAGGCTGACAGGCTTAATTTAAGTCTAGTTCAAGTGTTCAGGCAGCATGTGGATTTACAATATGATTGAAGTTTTGGGGAGCTGTTAGGAGAGTATCCCATGAACTAATGCTTTGGAATAACACTAGGTGGACACCTGGATCTTCTGAAGCTGTGGGAATTTTATGTTACATGTTCTCATTTAGAATGGTATGCACTAGATCCTCCTTCATTGCTACTTCCATACCTTTGGCACTTATCCTTTAAACGTGCATTCAGTGTTATTGTAAACAGCATAAATTACTTGCTAGTATTATGGAAATAATTGCAGTACCAGTAGCTGCAGGAACAACACTGTTTGCTGCACTCAGTGTTGATTTCCATGAGTATCTCAGAAAAGCTGCTCATATGGAAAAGCCATCCTTTATACCGTAAGGCTCTGGTAACCCCTACAAATAGACTTGGCACCACTGGCGATTCACTGGACTTTTATCACCCTAAGGGGCTTGATGTTGGCTGGGAAAAGGCAGCACAGTCTTCTGTCTCGCAAGATGTCCTGGTATGGCCAGTACTGATGGGGTGAGGTAGAAATTGTTGCTTCATTAGTCTCTTTCCCTTTGTGAGTCCTCAGCTGAAATATGTGGAGTACTGCAAGGTGGTAGAGATGTAAGGGACTCTCTTCTCAGTGTAAAACAAATAAGAAAAGTCAGCCTTGTAAGATGCACAAGGATCCTTTGCTGTTTGCAGCACCACTTAAAAATTAGCTCAAATTATCTAGCTGCTGCTTTTTCACATGCACTAAAATAAAGTCATGTCTAAAGTAAAGTGGTTATTATGAGCATCTCAGAAAAACTAGCAGACTTGGGAACAAATTATTAAATGATAAAAGAAACAAACTCTGAGAGGCAGACCTTAAATGTTTTGCATATGCAGGCTGCAAGAGCTTTACAGCCGTACTTCAGACATAACGCCGGTTCCTTGGTTCTTCAAGCTTTGATAGAATTGCATGGTGTAAGGTAAATGTGATGAATTTGGCTCAGGAGTTTATTACAAACACGTTTAATACCAACCTAAGTAGCTGAAATCTTAACAGATTCATGTGGCATAAACCCAGGTTTCAGAGCACAAGAGATACTCTCAAGAAAAATACACACAAAGTACAAAATATTATGCAAGTCAGGCTTCAAGAAAGGTCAGTATGTAGTTTTGCAGTTGCTTACAAGAGTTGGAAATTTATTCACATAGCTGAAAGGAGAGACTAATTTATTAAAATCTTGCTCAGAATAGATAGTCACTGCTGTAATAGAAAGTGGTTCCACCCAAAATACCACCACAATGAAATGGTTCTGACATACAGACACAAATGAGAATATAGAGTCATTCAGCAGCATTCCTGAGATCACGTGCTATTTCGATTATGTTTGAATAGACTACATAGCTGTAGACTCTGTTCTTAAACACGGCAGCTGTTGGGCTGAGAGTCACTGTCAGTAATGAACCGTTTGAAAAACATGGGTCAGGTGTCAGGTAGTTGAACCACCTCTCTGCTGACCTGAGTAGTGTCATCTCCAGAGGCAAGAGGTATACATTTTGTTGCTTCTCCCCAGCAGGTAGTGGTGTTTTAGGTAGCACTTGCTAAGCTTTGGAAGGAACTCAATTTACCAATTAATTATAGAAGGGACAATGGCTGTACCTGTGAAAAGGAAGACAGAGAGAATGGGGAAACGAAGCTTTTAAAGACTGACTGGTTTTACTTTCTTCACTGTCCGTGAAATTTGCACCTATGCTTGTGGGGAGTGTGTAAATTTTTTTTTTAAAGGTGAAGTTTATTCTTGCATGACTGTGTGTCATTCAAAGCATGACAAAACACTGGTGTTCTGGTGTTCCTTTGCTCTCGGCCTAAGTGCATACTGTAAAAACTGAAGTACAAATATGCCAGTTCTTCAGTGGCAGTCAATGAGAACTCTCTTCCTCTCTCATGAAGAACAATATCACGTTCTTTCCAATTTGTCTTTCTGTTATTTTTGAACAAAATGACTCACTGTAACAAAGATTGTTTTGCACCCTCTGGCAATAGCAGCCCATAACTTGGCCATCATTTTGTGCCTCTGTCTCTCCAGAGAGCTGATTACGTCTGTAGATTACATATTGGGCAGTATTTACATTACACATATTTGAAGAAGAGCATTTGGAACAATCTTCTGCTCACTGCAACTGAAACCACTGTCTCTGGGAAGACGTGTGTGGAACAGTTTCTGGACTTTGTCTGAGCTGGGTAAAAAGGGTCTAAAATGTCACCTATATAGATACAAAAATAGAAAAAAAATGGATGAACATGTGTTGTTTAGTATCATGGTAAAGCTTAGGAACCTCACTCCTCATTGTGCTGGGTGCTGTCCAAAAAAACCCACCACAAAACAATGAACAAAAGGCTCTTCTGCCACAAAGAGCTTACAATTTAAGAGACAACAGGGTGGAGAAAGACAGTGAAGCATAAAGAAATAAACAGCTGCCTCTGAATTCATGGGAGACTGGTACAGTTGTCATTGCTGGGCATTTAAAAGAAAGTGGATAAGAGCACAGCTTCAAAATCACCCAGTGGCCTATTCTATAAAGAATAAATGTATTTATGTGACATGTTGGGATTGATAACTGTATCTTGTAAAAGCTGATATGAATTCCCCGAAATAATGAAATACATACATGTACACAGTACAGCCTTTGCCATTTCTTACATTTTTTAGGAAGGAAAAGAAAACAAACACATTTTCTGCTGCACAAGGAACCTTCCTCTGCAGGTGTTTTGAGATCTGGGACTTCGGCCTTACAGGAGTGATCTCTATTACATGTGTTGTAGGACTGAGTACTTCAGCCCTTTGAACACTATGATCTGAGATGATGTGCTTTGTTGATGCGATCAATGGCAGCCTTGTCCTTAGTGACCATGGAACAGTGATGATCAGAATCTTGAGTGGGGGAGGTAGGTGAAGAACAGGGAACAGACCCTGAACTTCAGAAGAGCAGATTTTGGCTTATTCAGGGAGCTGGTAGGTGGGATCATGTAGGAGGCAGCTCTGAAGGGCAAAGGAGCTCAAGAGAGCAGACTGACTTTGAAGATCTTGTCCTTAAGGAGTAAAGAGTTGTCCATGCTAGGACTCGGGGAAATGAGTATACATATCACAAGACTGGCCTGACCAAATAGGGACCATGTGACTGAGCTCCAATGCAAAAAGAACATATGTAAGAGGTAGAAGCAGGAGCAGACTACCAAGAAGGAATATAGAATTTGCCCAGGCTGGCATGGGTGATAGTAGGAAAGCAAAAGTTCAACTAGAGCTGAAACTGACAATAAACATCAAAAGCACGCGTATCACTACATTAGAGTAAAAGAACAAATGAGGAAAATGTAAGCTCATGGCTAAATGTGCTGGCTGTATTAGTGGCAGCAGATACAAGTAAGACTGAGGCACTCGAGTCTTTCTTTGCCTCTGTCTTTAGCAGCATCTCCCATGCCTTTGTGCCTGGAGACAGGGTGAAACAAGAGAGGAACTACGGCTAGAGCAAGAGGATCAAATCAGGGTTCTATTGAAAAATCTCAACCAATACAAATTCATGGGACCAGATTGGTCGACCTCGCTTACGTTCCTAGGAAATTATATTGCAAGTTGTAGAATTATAGAATAGTTTATGTTGGAAGGGACCTTAAAGATCACCTAGTTCCAAACCCCCTGCCACGGGCAGGGACACCCTTCACTAGACCAAGTTGCTCAAAGCCCCATCCAGCCTGACCTTGAACACCTGCAGGGATGGGGCATCCACAACTTCTCTGGGCAACCTGTTCCAGTGTCTCATCATCCTCATAGTAAAGAATTTCTTCCTAATACCTGATCTAAGTTTCTCCTCTTTCAGTTTAAAACCATTATCCCTCGTCCTATTGCTACACTTCCTCATAAAGAGTCGCTCCCCATCCTTCCTGTAGGCCTCCTTTAGGAACAGAAAGGCTGCTATAAGGTCCCCCCCTCTTCCTTATATATAGTCTGAATCTACCCTCTTTTGGTTTAAGGCAGTTACCCCTTGTCCTGTTGCAACGGGCCCTGCTAGAAAGTCCGCTAGAAGGCCACAAAAATGATCAAAGGGCTGGAGTACCTCTGCTATGAAGAAAGACTGAGAGAGTTGGGGTTATTCAGCCTGGAGAAGGGAAGGTTCCAGGAAGACTTTGTTGTGGCCTTCCAATACTTAAAGGGCGCTTATAAGAAAGACAGGAACAGATGAAGAAATTTTTTATGACAAGGGTGGTGAAACACTGGAACATGTTGCCCAGAGATGTGGTAGATTCCCCATCCCTGGAAACATTCAAGGTCAGGTTAGACTTGAGCAACCTGATTTAGCTGAAGATGTCCCTACTCATTGCAGGGGGGTTGGACTAGATGGCCTTTAAAGGTCCCTTCCAACCCAACACATTTTATGAGTCTATGATGTAACGATGTGAAATAGCTTACTCTGTCCTGGCTAATGAGTCGTGCCCCCTCGCCCCCCTGCCCCACTTAGGGTAGATAGTTGTGGTCTTTTCATTTTTTTCCCCCTGTTCCCTTGACTTTTTTTCTGAGTTATGTCATTATTATATTCTGTGGTTCTTCTCAGTGTTAATTCATGCAACACTTTTATCACATTGGTAGCATGCTCTTCTGTGAATTGTCTTCTAGTTTCAATATCACTCTTGTTGTTGAGCTACCAATTGTAGTGTTGATTTATTGATCCTGGATAAATAAATAATCCAAATTTCCCAGTCCTTAGAGTCATAAAAAATAGTTATGTTGCTCAAACAGCAATGAGACTCTTACCTTCTGAGGTTGTTCCTCCCTACACCAGTATTTCCACTGATGCAATACTGCTGACTTAGACACCTTGATCTTGATGTATGCGAGTTTGTGTCATCTGTATAGGCAGAAACACCTATGAAAAAAAATCTGCAGTTTCTGAAAGTCCTCTCTGCAAAGAAATGTCAATGAAACATCTCGGAGTACATAACATTCATATAACAAACAGATGATTCCATGGCCTAGTCAGTTTGGAGGGGAGCTTCATGAGTGTGGGTCTTAAGTGGGCTGGCCACTGGAGTTCTCATGGAATTTTAACCCAGTACTGCAAATACCTATGAGTGCTTAAACTTAGATTCATATTCACTGGTGTGATTCACTGCATATTCAAGTTTTGTTGCAATGGTGAATTTTTTGCCTTTTATCTACTTAATAGATGCATCTGAGAATTCATTTCACTTTGCAATTTTCCTTGATCTTAATTCACATAGTATAAAGGAACAAAATATTCATGAATATCTTAATAAGGCTGGTCATAAATTAAGATTGACTTACTTATATTTTAGTGTAGCACAGACACTTATAATAATTTATGCATTATAGAACAAGATTGGTTTTTGAAGAAAACAGTTCTCTTGTGAGAAGCCTTTACCATAAAGAAAAAACAGTATTTGTATAATTCACAAATGCCTCTTTAAATGGCCTCAGCTTTAAAGGGTTTTCACATTTCATTTTCAATCTGAACTATAGTAGCATCCACCCTCATAAATGTCAGCATGAATTTGTCTCTTAAATTAATTTAATTATCTAAATATCAAAAGTAATTTCACACCTGCAACTCTTATCTAATTCACAAAAGGCAACATAACTATCCTGGCTGCAGTCTTCCAAATAAACTGTGGCTCCTGAGTCCAGCTAAAAGTATTACATTTCCCAGAGTTCATCTTAGTATTCCTCTTCTTGTCTTAGCAAGTTTGGTGGCTATAAAATAATGTTGCTTTAACACCTGAAAAACATGTTTAAAACATACCCGTATCACAGCATCTAAAGGAAAGAATACTTTACCAGCTCAAAGTATATGAGTAACCCATTTGAAAAAAAAAATGGTTGGCAGACAGAACAAAAATTGTGCTAATTTTTTGCTGCATCCTGAAAGACCAAATGCAGAGATGTATCACATCACTGTCATAATGTATCATTTTAATTGTGGTGCTCAACAATGATGTGGTACTGTTATGACTGCACTATAAAAGGTTTTTCTGGTACCTTCCTATTTTTAACTTTCCCTGACATTTGAAGAAAATTCTAATTTTTTTTAAAAAACAACCTTTTTAATAAAGTAAAAGTGAAACAAAGGTCTTGACTATTTTGGTTTTGTCTTAAGATTTTTGGGGAGAGAGGAAGGCAAGTATAAGAACTGGATTTAATTAGGTAAAAGGGTTGCTTAAATAAAAATGAAATAAACATCTTCCTTTATCTACCTTTATTATCAACAAGCAACGTCTTCCTGGTCCTGTCCCAGGAACAAATGGGTATATAGTGGCAATCAATAGAATAATTTTGCTGTTAGCAGGAATGCCTTAGCAGGGTGCTCGGATGCATTAACTTAGGATGTTCCATCTAGACCTGTGTTTCTCTGCTAAAGGAGATGAGAGGTTACTGTCCTCTTCCTGTCCTAAAAAATGGTGCTTCCCCTTCCTCATTTCCTTCCTTCCCTCCCTCCCTTCATAGTGCCCCGGAGCCTCTCTGCTGCTGTAGCTGGTGCAGCGAGAACTTGCCCTTCCTTTCTCAACTTTTGTGCAAAGAAGTAAGTCACAACAGAAACAGGCTACCTCTGAACTCATTTTGGGTGGCTCGACACTGTATTTAAATAAAGATTTGCAGGACTTTTAAAATCTTATTCCATGTAGGAAGATCCTTGTAAGCAGACTAAAAACTTATTGTTCCTGAAAATTGTTATTAGAATTTTGAGAGTTGAAAAGAGTGCAAAAGCCTTCATAGGAGTCTGAGATGCAGTAAAATGAGGCTGGATACATGAATAATTAAGATGAGTAGTGGGAGGAGATGCTAAAAAAGCTGCCGGACTTGTGTTGCAAATAGACCAATGTAGGGACAGTCCTATTTTCTCCTGAATTCTCATAAAGCTTCCTAGAAAAAACTATTGTTGTCAGCTGACTACCACTGTGATGGTACAAATGCTCTTTCAGAGTCCATCTGTATCTGTCTCAGAACAGTGCCCATAGCTTGCCTATATCACAGATAACAACACAGTGTTCTCCAAACTAGTCCCCTGCGCCACTCTGTAGGCTGTAGCTCAGTGTAAACTAACAGATTTTAGCTGAGATCTGGAAATAGCGTAGCTGCACTAGCAGAGGTTTTGTACCAGGGTTTTTTGCTGTCTTCGGTGGTCTTTGGCTTAGGTTCTTATGGACCAAAGTGTAAAAATGTCCTTTCTTAATTTGTTTACTCACCCTCCAAATTTTCTGCAAAATTGCTGTTGTTGTTTCCATGACAGCAGTAATTGCCACTTCCTGAAACAACAACGAAGTCTCCTACACACACCAATGCAAACTGATGCTGTTCATAAAAAGTGGCATTCAGCCACTTTTACAGCAGGTACAGCCTGATGATGGAGCCGTGTCTGACAAGCATGAAGGAAGTGATGGGGTAAGGCATCCAGATCAGCACTCCTAGTGGTGATGAGATATAAAACTGGGCTCAGCTGGTTTGTATTTTATTTTAATCAGGATTCCTTCAGACGCTCACCTTTGGCTGTCAGTAACACAGTGTCATGGAGGTTGAAGGTGCTCTGAATTGTAGCAGAGGTCATAGACATTTCCCTGTTTCCCTTTTGTTACTGGCCATGGTTCTCTGCAGCCCCTGCTTGGTTCCCCAATAGCCTGGCCTTTAATAGACTTGCCCTCTTTTACAGGCTTACCCCTTCCTGGAGCTGCTTGTTTTACTATAGAGCCTGTACACGTGAAGGTGGGAGGCAGGAATGAGGAGATGGTCTGATGTGTAGTAACCTGGTCAGTGCAAATTTGGCAGTAAATGCCCACAGAGAGATTCAGGAGGTGCAAGAGATGCAAGTATTCAGCTCCCTGCCTAGTTTTCTAATCTTTGAAGCTCTTTCTGAGGGGCTTTCCATGAGTTTCAAGGCTGGAATATTTCCAGGGAAGTAAACTCCTTGCTTTCACACCAGCTTCTTCCTGCTGTAGTTTTGACCTGGTAGATTGGTCTGTCCTCCTCTCGCGCATGCCAAGGATCATCTGATCTTTCCTGCATTACATCAAGGCTGGCTAAGAAACATGTGAAATGTGATGCCTGTTATGACACTTAAAGCTGAACTGTCCTTGGCAGCTTCTCAAAATGCTGTGTAATTTCTATGTACCTCTGAGGAAAAAGAGTAAAAGAGAGAGAAAGAAAAAGAGAGACCATTTTTCTGCCAGGATTTCTAGGAAGAAAAGTGTAATGCGAATCAAGGGGAAAAAACTTTTCTTTTAAATAAAAGCTGTGAAGAGTTTGATACGGGACTCAAAAGGCACAATTGTGGTCTCGCCTACTCATTTTACACTGCCTCCAGTTGAATTACACATCGCTGGCACTGATAGAAGTGTAATCATGGCCAAGATCTTGAAAACCATCAGACTTTATTATAAATGACCCCATAGTTTCAATCAGATTACTTGGTTGTTTAGAATTCCAGGAGTATTAATATTTTGAATAAATTTAAGGCCCAGTTCTTAGACTTCCCCAGTTCTTTGCCTTGCCCTTAAATACAGAAGGATTCCATAAATACGACTAAATAGAACTTGGCTTGTACTCAGCTCAGCTATTGAAATCTGTCATAATTGTATTTGATATGAAAAGTTTTATGAACAAATCATAAAGCAATTTATGCCTTTCCGTCCTTTTTGAGAAAGTGGGAAACAGAATATCACAAGTGTTAAGGTATTTGTGCCTTCCCTTAAGTCAATTTCAGATATATTTGAAGTATAGTAAATTTGATTACTTTTTCAAATGCATGTTATTTTGTCTTCCCCACCATTAGTTGGCAGTGAATGCCTTCAATAAAAACATTGTGAACTTCAGTTACTAAAAGTCAAGTGTACTAATGTGTTGTAAACCACAGGATTGATTTGAGAAGCCATTGTTCTGAAAATGAACTTCACAGCCTGGAACAAATCTCCTATCTATAATTACAAAACCTGGTGTTCAATAATAAGGTGACTTCAGTCAGTCCCTTGAGTATCTTTAAAGATAAATCCATAGCCTCGTATAGGATCCAAAATTTGATACTCCTCAATTTTACTGTAAATTTTACTCTGCTAGCTGAGGTTTAGGTGTTCTTTTTGATGGAACCCCACTTAAATCAGTAAGTTTGGTGATAAGGTATTGTTTGCATTGGTAAAAATGTATAGCTACATTTTAAGGGGAATTCTTGGAAACTGTTGTGTTTAGTGTTTGTGTTGTTTGACTGTATCTCTACTTCATGTTTACTTATGAAAGTGCAAAACAGGAACAAATTACACTTTTTTTCTTTGGATTAGAACAAAAGTTCAGTGCATCATTTCCAGTCTTGATCTAGTCATGCTCCTGGTAGATAGCATACACTTGCTTAGATGTGCTTCGTTTTGTCCTGATTACACTTTTGTTGAAATCAATGGATGTTACTGGGATCACCAACTGCTTTTGGCAGTCTTTCAAATAGATCTTAAATTCATTGCACAAGCATGGTAATCTGTAGTTTACAGTGTATGTATTACTCAGTGCACCAGAAGATTGGTATCATTGCTTTTTCTGGGCAGTTTGCTTTGGTTTTGCTGTTAGTGGTAAGTTGCAGGAGTCGTCCATTTGCATTTATGATTATCAGAGTCGATGTCTTCCTGAATGAATGAGTTCAAATTATAAACAAGATAAGAAAATTAGGAGGGATGTCATTTTATAGTTAAAGGAAACTCAGTTCCAGTAGAATCCAGCATCAAACAGATGCTTTCAGTCAGGCAGTGTTTTGTGTCTGAGCTTTTTCTTTAGTGCATATCTGAGATAGAAAGCCAGCAAGCAGACCTAAAAATGCAATACTTCCCATCCAGAGTGTCTTCCACAGTAGTTTTCAAATAATTGGGAGGTATTTGTTGTAAGTGTTATTGTAGATGACTGTGTTTGACTTGAAGGAGGTCTTTGGGATTAGTCGCATAGACTTCAAGGCTTTCTGGGTGCGTATGGCATAGAGGAGTTGCTAATCCAATGCACATAATGTGTTTTTTCATGAAGGCTTAGGGTATGAACAAGCAAAACTTGCAGCGCTCCAGCACCATCAAAGAGACCTACACAAATGAATAGACTACAAGCTCTTCTATGTTGAGGTCTCTTACAGTGGACAGAAGCTGAGAGGTATATGCCAAGAGGTATGCCCAGCACCATCTGTCATGCAGAAATCTCTCATACAGTTGCCTTCTATTCAGTCATGGCAGAGATTAGTGGAAGGCATGAAGTATCTTTTGGGGTTGGTTTTTTGGTTTTTTTTTAAATGCTTTATACTTAATAAAAAAGAGTGTATGCAGGCAAATTATTTTCTAGTTTTTAAAAAAAGAACTTTATCAAAGAGACTTATTTCACAACGCTTATATTAACATTCGAATTAACATCTCAGAATACTATTCCCTTATTTAAAGAGATAGAAAAATGGCAGTAAATCCTTCATATTTGTATATACAGTATACATTCTTAGACAGATATGCTTTGTCACTTGAGCTGGGACTAGGGAAGTTAAAAGAACCAAATATGATGCCCTGACTGGCATAGCAGAGTGCCAAGTCATATTTAGAAAAGTTCAGGACATCTGTAGTTGCCCAAAAGATTGGAGAAGAGAATATTCTGACAAGTAAGAAAAGCAAAGGGAAAGTGACAATTTCCGTCTAGCTTCTGGAACAGAAACACGTCATAACAGTGCATGAAATTAATATGAATTAGGTGCCTAAATTGCATATTAAAAATTTGAGAGGTCTGAGACATTTTTTATGAGTCTACCTACCCAGAAAAAATCCCATCCTGGAATTTTAAGCTTATACCCACTGAGGCCATTTTCTGGAAGTCAGTAAGGATTCCTAATTTGTAGCTTTAAGTACTTTAACGTACCCTGCCTGATAGTTCCCCGAGATCCCAGTCACAGCTGACTCTTGAAGGTGCTTCTCAAAAAAGCTAAATAGTAGGTTTGTTCCCTAATCTGAAGTGTCTGGGCAGATGAACAGCAAATAAAGTGCGGTCAATATCAAGCAAGTTCAATTTTTACATATTGGATGTGTGTTGCTATGTTTTATTATGCAATTGCTATGTACACTGTCTAGTGGCCCCAGTCAATAGAATTATACTAGGACTATGTCCATTTCCAGTCTTGAGGCTGTATGGCTGTGTGAGCTGATGCAGGCAGGACTCAGAACCACCACAAAAGTATAGATGAAAGACAAAGAACAAGTTTAATCTCGATACCTCATGGACCAGGGAATCTCCGAAGCAACACCCGGGCAGAGGCATGCAAGCAGGGGATGTGGGCACCGTAGAGTGAGAGAGTCCTTGTTAGCAAGAGTCCTTGGCAGCGAGAGAGTCCTTATTAGCAAGAGCACACACGGGCTCCCTGTTCTCGCTGGTATTTAAAGGGTTCAAACAGGCATAGTTTTCCCACTGTGTTTTGATCTTCAACTACAGACCAGGATTCTCAAGCGGCTAGATAAGGTGTCCCTGAGTCCATTGCAGACTTATGTTATCTAAGTGCAAGTGTTTTCTGTGCAGCACCCAAGACTGAACAACAATGAGTGTGATATATGGGTTTCCCAGCACCCCAGGTGCGAGTCCCTTGAGTGTATTTACAATCCTCCTCGCCGATCTTCCGTTGCTTTTCCGCAATGGCCAAGACCACCTCCTGTTGCTAGTAGTGTGTTGGTAATAGACAATGATTGGTTGTCTCCTGTTTGTTAATGCGGATGTTAAGCAGTACCAGTATCAGCACCAAATCAACACTTTAGAAACAACACCAGTAATTGACGGCCCATTGGACGTTGAGCTGTTTGAGGCTGGCAGTTCAGCTAGTTTTCTATCCATACAAGGCCTACCTTCCCAGCTAGGCTGAAAAGGTGCTTTGGGAGACTGTGACAAAAGCCTTACTAAAGTCACGGCACATGACATCCACTTCCATCCCCTTGTTTACTGAATCAGTCATTTCATCACCTTCGTCTCCTTCATGCGTCCAGAAACGTTCAGGAAGATTTGCTATGTGTTCTTCTCGAGGACTGATGTGAGAATGACCAGCCTGTAGTTTCCCATATCTTTCTTCATGAAATAGGAGCGATGTTTGCCAAAACAGCCTCCTGCCACGCCTGCTCGACTTACCACACATCAGAAAGGACTGTTGTCTATGTTTTGTGTTTACCCTGGAAGGTCAGCAATTCTTCTGTTCTCTGTCTTGTTAGGAGACATAGGAAATACTATTTTGACTGTAATCCAATTAAAATAAATGAGACTGTTCTCATGCTTAAAAATTGGACAGGGTATTAAATATATGTTCAGTTGAGGTGGTGAAGCACTCTCATTTCTAACTGGCAACAGTTAGAAACAGGCATTAGCTAAAAGGTATCATGTTCAAGCGTCTGATTTTGTGTCTCATTTTCAGGAGTCAGAAAACAAATCAGAAAACCAAACCCAAATGTTTGCCAAGTTTTGAGGAATATTGGTCTTTGGAGCCAGGCTTTTTTCCTTAGGTATGTCCCTAGTCAAGTGACCAATTGGTAATACTCAATTTCTGAAAGATATAGCAGTGGGAAAATTAGTTTTAAGCTGTTTCAGACAATCCACTAGGCTTTCCCGAACTGGATTATTTGTATCAGTGGGAGACAGGCCTTCTTGAAATCATACAGACAATATTTCACCCTGAGAAATTTCAGTGGGAATAGTGCAAGGTTTTATCCCATCTAATTCCAAATTTAATGCATTCTTCTTCTAATTGCTGATGATACTTCCTGAAGTTGCTAAATGGTTCAAGAGCAAATATTTATAGCTACACAAAGCTCCTGAATGTTCATAAAAAGATCAGCAATACTCCTTAGCAAATAAGAGTAGACTTATTTAATTTTATAAAATCTCATTCTTTCAGGACTTCAGAGAATGAAAACAAAATGCAAATGAAGGAGTCCCTAATTGATAAGGGAACCATGTATACTATCAAGGATGAACACTTTGTGTATTTTACATGCGGTTTATTTAAAGTACATACAGACATTGGTCTTCTCCCTGGATGCTGTCTAATGCATGTGGAATTAAAATGCCATCAGAAATTTTTGTTTGTGGCTGGTTTGCTTTTTCATTCTGCTTCCTTTATTGATCACAGATTTCACACTTGAGTACCTTTTATCTTCAAACGAAACGTTCCCTGAACCTGATGTAAGGCATCACTGTTTTGGAGCTTTGCCAGTTGCAAAATCGTTTCCATCTTTCCTGGATTTAATCAAACTTGTTTGGCAATGAGCATTTGGCTTATTTCAGCTCAGCTGGTCTTTCTCCTCTTTTTCTTGCCTTCTCTTTGGTGTACTGCAGAAGTTTCTGTTGAAGAGCTCTGCGTTGTGGTAGTGATTGTCTCTGTGCTAGACAAGATGTCTTTCACAATCTTATTTCCTTCTCATCCTGTTGTGTGAGAAGTGATGTTTTGAGACTTAGCTTCAAAATGAGATAGCTTAAATGTATATTTTTCAATACACGAGCCAAAGGTGCAGAGTTTTATATATTCTATATCAGGTCAAACCTGCCGGAAGTGTTGGTTTTCATCCAAACCTGAAACTATTTGAAGTTTATCTGATTATCTGGAATGCTGTCATGGAGAACCTCAGATTGTTGCAGCCATTTTGAAATCAGTGTGCCGTATTGTGATTATCTCCAAATTTAAACTAGGAAAATAATTTTATACCTAGGCATAGTGCATGTCTTTATTATTGCTATCATTTAGAAAGCACGGTCCTTAGTAAGTCTTGCAAAAAGCCACTTCTTGAAAACTTTTACCTATTTCTCTCACTAACATTGCTTTGACCAGTTAGACTACAAAAACCTTGTTCCAAAATCTGTACTCTCAACCTCTATAGCTTTATTTTATTTCACTTTAGATATCTGTAACAGAATGGCAATAGTCTTTCCAGGCAGCTGATTCCTTGTAAAGAAAGGTGCTTTTCCTGGAAGAAAATTTTAATGAAACAAAATTATACTTTAGATTTCTGGCTGACACCGTATTGCAGTATAATTCACACTCCTGCTGGAATATTTTGTGGGTCTCTAATATCTAGTTACCAATTTAGCTTTTGCCTGCCTGCTTGCTTCTTTCAAAGAAATTTGGAAGAGTGGGAACCATTTTCCTACATTAAATTCCAGAGGACTCAGGTGGTTTTTTCACCAAAACCCTCCGAATTTTTGGTAAAAATGAATCAGAAATTTTCCAGTGGTGCAATTTTTTCCCCCCAGAAAATGTCAGTTCTGTGACTTAAACGTTTCATTTGGTAGAGGCTGAGTTCATCAACCATATTTTTGATGTACCCAAGACAGAGTTTACCAGACAGAGCTCATGGACTCTGAAGCCCCAGCCCCTTTCTCATGGAGGGTGCTCCTGCTGGGACACTGCCATGCTGAAGACCTGGCTGGGCTTGGAGGCCTCCAGCTGCGGTAATGAGCCACAGAGCAGCATGAAGTCTCTTCCAGTCTTCTTGAGAACAAGATCCTTGTTATTATGCCAAGCTGTGAATAAATGGCATGTTCTCATTTGAGGGAAACATCTCTTCGTTCTACCTTCTCATTCTCTTCTTCACCCCCGCCCAACTCGTCCCATTTTCTTAAGAAAAAAAGGGGTTTAATACTAACCTGGTAGGAATCAATATTTCATCATTTTTTTATGAAATCAGAAGCTCAGATTTATATTTTACTTTTTTTTCACAAATGCTTGTAAACAGTTTTCCAAAGGGTGAAGTTGACTTTCATTCTCCTTTCTTTGCTGGTCTTTCCAGGTCTACAGAGCAGCTGTAAGAAAATATATTCCAGTTTAGAAAGTGTGCTTTAATGTCTTTGAAAAAGATATTTCCTCTCTATTTCTGGGTTGCAAGTGAAGGGATTTGCAAGAAGCCTTCAGCAATGCATCTGTAAAGCATAGACAGGACAGCTTTGGGGCCTGATGTTTGCTGGTAGTCTTAAGTTCAGTGCTGAGGACCAGCCCTATATATGAGCATGGGAGCAGAGCAAACAGGCTTATCTGGAAGCCTTCATGAACAGCAGACTACATAAACGTCCCAGAGACCATTCAGTGGTACAGACTTTGTATCCTCCCTAAATGCATTTGTAGGAAACTGTGTTGTGATGAGTCAAGCAGGAGGCACCTCCAGCAGCAGGTGGAGCTGTATGTTATACTTTATGCGCGTGGCCCAAAGCTGGTGTATGTCGACATCGCCAAGTTGTTACAGGCGAACACTGAAGTGATTTGGAACTTGGTTTTTGACCCACGAACACACACGTAAATATAGATGACGCCTGTGCAAATCAGGGAGATGTTCATGGGGCCCTGCTGGAAAATTGTCTCTAGAAGAATGCTTAAAGGAAACAACGTTAGAAATGTGGTCAAAAGAAGAAACAGAGAGGAGTAATGAAATTGGCAAGATGTAACAAATATAACTAAGAGAAATACAAATAATTTTATTTTAAAAAACCCCAAAGCTTCAATACAGTTGCCAGGGTTATAGCCTGGTAAATGAGGAGCTGCCAATAACTTTTCCCATAACACTCATGTGAGCAAGACTGGGGCATACATACTTCTGTGACAGTGGGGGAAGCTTGTCCTGCTTCTCCCTCTGCACTTGTTTGTTTGTATTCCTGTTCTTCAGAGGATTTGTACATTTTCCTTACCATAAAGTAGTACCACTTTGAGTGCAGATGGTTTCCAGCCATCCAAACTTACCAGCACTTCAACTAGCTGTCTATTGTTCCTTTATTACTCCACAGAGTAGCTGCTGTCAAGCACATGCAAGCCATCCCAACCTGTCTGCTGTTCACAAATAGCTTCCAGAGGTACTTCCCAATCCTCCTCCTTTCTTTCCTGGTTCATCTGGAAACTTCATTATCAGTATCTAAAATGCCTTTCAATGCAGAAGTTGTGGTTTTGTTGTTTTAATTTCAGTTCTCATTCTCCCTCCTAACTTATTTTTTGACCTTATCTTCTTTCCCCTCACACTAATATGCATTTTCTCAGCAAAGAAGAACTCATTATAACACCACTTCATTACAGACCATACTCTATGACATTATGATTTTCTTCATGGCTGTGTATAAAGAAAACAGGCAACAGAACACATAAAGAAAAAGTTTTAATGTTAATTAGGCAGATTCCATCCTGAGAGGGGTGAATCAGTGCAGTTCTGCAGAAGTTAGTGGAGATTCACTGCCCGTGTACTTCTGAATGAAGTCTGTTCCCTCGAGCAGTGGGCGTTACAGACTGATCTATTTTATTGCCTTCACCATGTTATCAAGTGGTCTCCTTGATAAATTAATAATGTGGTTTTTAAAGAGCTAATTGATATTACTGTACAAGAACCACAATTTAATTAAGAATACTGTAATTGCTTCAAGAAAGATTCTAGTTCATGTATTTAAAACATGAACTTAGAAACTATTGTACTTATAGGATATAAATTTCAAGGACATATATTTTTTATTCAATTTGAACTGTGTTTTTTTTAAATACACTACCACTTTTTCTACTGAATCCATAGTTTTATGTTTCTTTCTTCTTGTTCCTCTTCCCTCTTCCTTGAAGTATTTTTGGTTTTATACTGAGACCTCCTCAGCTAGACAATGAGATGAAGGCTGATAATGTTGCCCTTCCATTCCTCAGTCACTTTAAAAGATAGAATGGTTCTGATGTAAAAACAAATCAGAAAATCTACTTTTGATTTTAAAGGCCTGATTGCAAAAATGTGTTCACTAACATAACTTGGAAGTTTAGTATAGATGGAGAACTCATGCTTAACATGTATTTAAGTGCCCAAAGTGAGCTGTCAAGATCCATCTTTCACCCATGTTTTGTGAGTCCTCCAGATTAAGACCTCTGCTTCCTAATTGTAACTTCTGTTGTTAACATACAAGGTATTCCCTGATCTAACTTCAGAGGAGAGAGCTCTTAAAATGGCTTATACTATTATGCAAAAGGAGTAATAGACTGCAGTCACTTACTGTAGCATGTAAGTATCAAGGGAGAGGGGAAACATCTTTTGTTTAATTTTGCATTGATATCCATGATGGCTGCACTAAGGAAACACAGCCCACTGTAGACTCCCCGGCCATACCGAACTGCAGTCCTGTTGAGCATAACAATGCTTTACAGTGGAGCTTCCCAGCAGGCTCCACCGCCTGATTAAAATGTTACTGCTGCTGTCTATGTTATAACATAAATTGGGGTATTCCCCCTTGGTCAGAGTGCCAGGAGCCTTTGCAAATTTTGTTTGACAACTGACCCATAGGAATCATTCAGCTCGAATAATCGGAAATGCCAACTTCTGTGCATCTTTGGAGTACTGAACTATTTTGGTTGGACAAAATATAGAATTGGTAGCTGTGCTCTGTGTGTGCTGCAATATAGTTTATTTGCAACAAAGAGGTGCAGAGCGGTTATTTTGGGTTTTTTTTGCAAATCAGTAGGGGCAGGAGGAGCTTTGGTTTTCACTTGTAATGAACAATGCTAACTAGACACGCAGACAGAATTTCAACATGCTGAAACAATGCACATATACCCAAATCTATTCATGGCTTCAGTAGTTGT
Source organism: Larus michahellis (assembly GCF_964199755.1). Taxonomy (NCBI): domain Eukaryota; kingdom Metazoa; phylum Chordata; class Aves; order Charadriiformes; family Laridae; genus Larus; species Larus michahellis. The sequence goes on along the minus strand of NC_133897.1, from coordinate 77,567,323 downwards.
CATGAGACCTGGGGACTGAAACTGACTGCCTTAATATCACCACATGTAAAATGAACTTGCCTGGAACTGTGCTTTCAATAACATAGTAGAATTAAAGTAATTAAATATTCATTTCCTTATTGTTAGAATGCTTCATGGATTAGCGCGTTTGGGATTTTGGGGAAAAGGTTGTCGTTTTCAAAGAAAAATGTTAGAAAAAGAGAAGAATAAAAGAGAGTTGGGTGTCAGCTGGTCTATGACTAATTCCTAGTGTAGCGTTGTCCAACCAGTGTTGTCCAACATCACTTATGTCATCCTTACTGGTAGTTTCAGAAGAGAGGCCAAAAAAAGAGTTGGCTTGGGGAATGAACTGCGTTCTTGTCCTACAAAAAGTGAAGAGGAGGCAATTTCTCAAAGAAGGGGAAGGAGGGGCAAGATGCTGAATGACAGAGACTTAAAGGGACCTGCTGATGTGTAGATATGCAGGGTGTTGAAGGAGGAAGAAAGGATTAAGAGCAAATTAAACAATAATAAAGGTATCGGTTAAATCACATGTCCTAGATAGTGCCTCATTCTGAAACCACACTGGGTTTAGGATTTACAGTAGGATAGTGTTGACTTTTTGTGTTTGTTATCTGTAAACCCTTTACAGATTGTCACAGAAAACAGACATTTTTTCCTGATCGTGGCTTGCAGATTGTTATAGGTACAGCCTCTAACAAAAGTCCATGATTTTTGTGTTGCGCTACTTAACATAAGGGACATGATGATTAACGTGTATTAAAAAAAATGACACATGCTGTCAACATCAAAAGAAGCTGATGGGCGAAAGGTCACCTTCCTGGTCCTTCTTCAGACTATCAGTAGAGTATTCCTATAAGAAGTGATCACCACAGGGAGGAGTGGTAACCCCCTGCAAAATGTAAATGTAACGCTTCCAGTCTGTGTTAGCGCAAATGTATTGCCGTCAGAGGTGTGATTGCTGTTAACTAGGAGGTATCATAATGATACTCGTTAGTATCCACCTAGCTTGGGAGAGCACCTGGGAATCATGACATGGTTTGGACACCCCAGACGAGTATTCATGAATCTGGACAGCACGGGCTGAGATGACAAAACATCTCTGTTGTTGATACATAAGGTAGATTGAAATTAGCGTTGGTGGGTCCCTGTACAGCAGAAATGCCAATCGACTGTCACAAAGATGTATTTTGTGATTATACTGTAGTACTTAATCTCCAAGGTTTTCAGTTCAGCACTTCTCTCAGACATTACTATTTTTTATTTATTTATTTAACATGGCAATCAATAGTCTGTGAAGATATCTTCTCAGCGCTCAAGCACACTGCACTTGAACGTTTTGTACCTGCTGACATGGTCTAAATGGCATTGCGCAGAACCTGGCCCCCAGGTCAGACAAATGACTTCTGCTGACTCGCCTCCTTGAGGTGATAATCCTTGGAGTTACTGCTGTTATCTCCACTCAATGTCTTGGCATGACCTGTTTGGTTTTTTTTTTTTCATTTGCAAAATTTTGGAAGACAATTTTCTTTTTTGTCATTGTTTTAAGGCAGGTAGAGTTGACCGTGCCAAACTAGCAACAGATACTATAAGTGTGTTGTTATTTAAGGTACTGTCTCGGGAGAGACACTTTGCCTCTGAGTGTTAGGTGCTGTCATGGTTTTTCACCTAACAGCTCATTCCGTCATTTGGCAGGTTGTGAGCTCCAAAGGGTTAACAGAAAGTCAGCAGTGATGCTGTAATCCTCCAGGACTGCCAGCACGCTGCACTGTTGTTGTGTCAGATCAGGGGGGTTTGAAGGAAGCTGTGCTGGCTCCAGCAGCTGCCTCAGTCACGTCTGTCATTTTGGGTCTCTGCACTTAACAACATGGCTGACGTAGCAGGTAAAACAAATGACTCCCATACTGTGTACGAAACTATATTCTTTCACTCCCTACGGCACCCAGGAAATGCACGGCCTCTGAGAAAGAGCCGTCACTTCCTCAGAAAACTAATGCAGTGTGTCGGGAACGTGTGCCCTTCTTGAAGGGGGGGGAAAGCAAAAACCCGTGTTTGACAAACAACCATCATCCTGACTGTACCGGTGAAAACAATGCAGGTAAACCCAACTGCCCTCTGCCCTACTTCTCCTCTGCTGTAAGCAATTAATTCTCCAGCAAAATAACCAGAGGGAGCACTTTTTCCACAACATTGCAATTTTCTAAAATCTGCATTGGCTTCGTCCTTACATTGACATTGCAACCATCTGGTATGAACGGTTTGATATGAAATGGGGCAAATCCACACTCTAGCTTCTAAAGAAGTACTCTTAGTGAACCATACTAGTTTTCTCTTTTATTTTTAAAAAGACTAGATGCTTTAAATTGGGGAGAGCAAATGTGATTTGGAAAAGTCAGAGCTGGACTTTACGGCTCCATTTGCAGTCATGTATAAATTCAGTTATTTTTATGGTTCCTCTCTCACTTGTTATTAAAACATCTGGCACATTTAGACACATAAAACCCTTGCAAGATTGAAAAACAAACCAAACCAAAAAAACCCTACCCCACCATTGTTGTTATCTTCTGGTTGGAAAACCAAGGCACAGAAATGGGCGAATCCAAAGTCACAAAAACATCTGTGGCTAGGTTATCGCCCTAATCTCTGGATTACTCTTCTATGCCTGTCTCTCCCAAGGTACTAACACCCATGATAGGAAAAGCTATATTTTCTTGGTAACATAGGTGGGTTTTTTCCTTTGTAAATCTCTGTTGCACAGAATATACTAAGCTTTGGGATAATCACCAAATGAAGCATGTAGCAGGCCAAGGGCAAAGCTGAGACGGTGACCTATATATTCTGGGATTCACCATATGCATGTAATGAGTCAGAGCGTTTGCTAGTGCCTTGGAGCAAGGGGTCTGGTGTGAAGTGTCCCACTGGCATTCCTTCCTCTGGGAGGCTCATTGAAGAAAAAACAGAAAACCCACAAAGATGGCCCCACTAGATGAGACAGGAAGGTCAGTTTTCAGCCTATTAGAGGGGCTGGTAATGGATGTTTAGGGAAAGATAATAAACAAGATAAGTATGCTCTTCCTGCGGTATACCTTTCCATCTTCTAACAATAGGTGGTGAGGGATTTTTAAATTTGTGGCTTATATCCAGACCGTCACATTTAACAGGGCTCAGTAGACCTTTCTATGAATTGGTCTAGTCCTTTTTAATCAGATTTTCCTTTTGACCTCCACAACATCCTGTGTCAATGAGTCCCACTGCTTCATTTTGCAGTCTATGGAAAAATACTTCCCTTCGTGATTTTTTTAATCCTGAGGCTTGATAATTTCCACTGGGGGCCTCTTGCTTCCTTCTTTTCTGAGAAACAATGAATAGTTGTTCTGCTTGCCACTCTAGATATTTCAGTTATCTGATAATCTCCTTGGGTTGTGTTTTCCCTGGACTGAAGGGCCTCAGTCTCTGTTTGAGTAAAACCTTTCGTTGTTTTGATCATCCTTTCTGCCCTCCTCTGTTCCTTTGCTGGTTCTGCTATATTATTTATGGGTTAGAATGACCAGGAGTACATTCAGTATTCAGGCTATGACTGCACCATGGATTCACATAGTGGCATAAAAATGCTTTGATTTATGTTCTTTACTCCATTCCTGGTAATTCTCAACTTTCTGTTTATCCTTCTGACTAATACTAAGGATTCACATGACATTTTCTGAGAAATATTCACAGAGGAAGGAAGAAGGTTTCCCATGATCTATACCACCTAAAGACAAACCAAACTCATTTTCATATGGGAAGAAAACATCAATGTATTTTTCATGGCTTTAGCCCTCTCACTGCTGTCTGAAGCAAGCTAACCCTCTCCTCATCCCAAGATTTGGAGTGGTATCTTGGAGTGAGGGATATTGCAGATCAAGAAAGTCACATTTGGGGAAAGCAGGTGGAATTAATGTCATTGCAGCCCAAGAATTTCATTTGAAGGTGAGGAATAGGGAGAAAATGTAGACTGGGTGTGGAGCAGGGAGACAGAAGCACAAGAGCTGTGGGTTCTTTGTCTCAGCTGAAAGGAAAAGCAACTGGTTTAGGTCATGGTATTTTACGTGGTAAGATTGGGCAGGGACTGAAGAGATTACAGGGCTGTGCTATTGTGAAATAAGGGCAGGTTGTATTGATGGTTTATCTGACACTGATTGTGAGCAAGAGTTGGGAAATTCTCCATTGCCAAACAAAAAGCTTGCATACTTTACAGCTGCCTGGAAGTTTAACTTACTAATCATACTATTTGTGGTGGGTTAACCTTGGCTGGACACCAGGTACCCACCAAGCCGCTCTATCACTCCCCCTCCCCAAGTGGACAGGGAAGAGAAAATATGACAAAAGGCTCATGAGTTGAGATAAAGACAGTTACCAGCAAACCAGACTTGTCTTGGGGAAATTAATTTAATTAATTGCTAATCAAAAGTCAGATTAGGATAATGAGAAATAAAAGCAAATCTTAAGACACCTTCCCTCTGCCCCTCCCTTCTTCCAAGGCTCAACTTCATTCTCGATTTCTCTACCTCCTCCCCCTGAGCAGCACAGGGGGATGGGGAATAGGGTTTGTGGTCAGTTCATCACATGTTGTCTCTGCTGCTCCTTTCTCCTCACGGGGAGGACTCCTTACACTCTTCCCCTGCTCCAGCATGGGGTTCTTCCCACAGGAGACAGTCTTCCATGAACTTCTCAAACATGAGTCCTTCCCATGGGCTGCAGTTCTTCATTAACTGCTCCAGCATGGATCCTTTCCACAGGGTGCAGTCCCTCAGGAATGGACTACTCCAACATGGGTCCCCCATGGTGTCGTGAGTCCTGCTAACAAACCTGCTCCAGTGTGGGCTTCTCTCTCCACAGGGCCACAGGTCCTGCCAGGAGCCTGCTCCAGCACAGGCCCTACACAGGGTCACAGCCTCCTTTGGACATCCACCTGCTCCGGTGTGGGGTATGCCACGGGTTGCAGGTGGATATCTGCTCCACTGTTAACCTCCATGGGCTGCAGGGGGACAGCCTGCCTCACCAGGATCTTCACCATGGGCTGCAGGGGAGTCTCTGCTCCAGTGCCTGGAGCACCTCCTCCCCCTCCTTCTTGACTGACCTTGGTGTCTGCAGAGTTGTTTCTCTCACATATTCTCACTCTTCTCCTCTAGCTGCTGCCGTGCAGGCTTTTTTTTACCCCTTCTTAACTATGTTATCACAGAAGTGCTATTACCACAACTGATGTGCTCGGCCTTGGCGAGCAGTGAATCTGTCTTGGAGCTGGCTGGCATTGGCTCTCTTGGACATGTGGGAAGGTTCTGGCATCTTTTCCCAGAAGCAACCTTTGCAGCCCCCCCACTACCACAACCTTGCCATGCAAACACAATACACTATTAAAATATGATTTAAATACCAGACAGGATTCCGGTGATTTGAATTTATCAATACTGATGGGATATGTGAATTAAACTGGTGTCCCTATCCAACTGTAATTTAAGAGTGGGGCTTTCTTCCAGCTGTTTCCCAGGCTAACAGCAACATGAGACTCATTCATTGTGATTTCATGGCTGCGCAGATGATTGACCTTGCTCTCAGAAGGTGATCATGAAGCAGGACTTCCTCAGCTGGTGTGTAGGTCACACCATTACCTCTCTTCTGACCTCCGTAGAAGTCCCCCAATAGAAGGGGACTACACTCAGAAGTACATGACAAACTGTGCTGCAGTGTTCCCAGACCGGCAGCAGGCGTAGGGCAGGCCAGGCTTTATTTTTGCCTCAGGATAAAGCAGCTCATCAGCCAGCCCAGGGCAATGGAAGCAGAAAGGCAATGTAAAGCCATCTCTGTTTTCCTGTTCTGCCCTACTCATTTCTGGTTTGGGGGAAGAGGGGTCTGTGACAGAGGAGAACCAAAGGTTTCCTCCTGCAGATTTGTCAATGCCCTTTTATTTTCTTTAGCAAGGGCAGGAGAGATGAGCATTTCCTGCACTCAGCAGCTTCCCCTGTGTGCCTGTAGAATGAGTCACGTAATGCTGCTGCCTGAGCTTTCTTGCAAGGTGTGGCAGCATTGCCACCAGGACATCCAGACTCTCCGTAGCTCTCCTGTAATTTATGCGTCAAACTTGTAGTAAATTTACAGTTCTTTTCACCATTAATAACTGTCTTGGGGGAAAAAAGGACATTAAATAAGAAGTCATCGTTGCTCATCTGTATGTGTGTGGGGCTGTTCAACTGGGTGCGTGCTCAGACAAGGAACATTTGAAATGCAGGAGGCAAACACTCCCAGCCAGACGGCATTTTTAGCATGAGCTCTAAATTCCACTCTTAAGTTATAATGGTGGCACACCATTTCCATCTTGTGAATTGGGATAAGAGAGCAGAATCCAGCCCTTAAAATAGCATTTGATAGCCCTGTTTCTACAAAGGTGATTAGTACAGGAGATACAGCAGCAGCCATTGCTAAGGAAATGCTGAGGTGCAATTTGTGAACTGCCACAGCTCCTGCTAGCTTGAAATGCTACCAACAAAAGGGTTTCATTGGCAGTGCCTGGAGCAGAAAGGACCTAAAAGAGAGAGGCTGGTAGGAGAGGTTTTGTCACATTTGTAAAGAAATGTATCTGCGTAAAGAAATGAATGGTTTGTCACAATAGTAAAGGTACAAAAAGGACTATTGATTGGCCTGGCAGCAGGAAACCCGCGCTTCCCTCTTTACAGCAACCAGCTCACCAAGACCCTTGGCCCCTCGAGCCTGACCTGCATTTGTAGCTGCAGCAAAGCTAAAGAACTGAGGTGAATTAACATTGATCTCCAGTTCAGGAAGAGCATTAACCTCCCCAGACACTCTGGGCCAAATCCATCCCTGGTGTGACATTAGTGGAGTTACATCAGGCTTAATTTTGGTACAGATATCTGCACTGGCTTTCACAGCGGCAAAACTTTCCCCTTCCTTCCAAAGTAAGGGTGGTGAAATGAATCAGGTCAAAGGAGACTAAACACTGGATAAAAACCTTCATCCCAGTTAGGAGTTTTGCCTGCTCGGGGACAGGGTTTGGCTGGCTCTGGTAATCATGGGGTGGTTACGACGTACTCCAGACATTGCATAACTGCCGGTTTAATTTACTGCGAATGTTATTCAAAGCTGAGGATTTAATTCTTCTGAACGTTAAAGCTTACAGCTGGGTTAACCTCCTCTTCATAAGTCACTGTGTATTATTTTCACAGAACTAAGGGATACAATCCTTTTTTTTTTTTGCTGTTGACAAGTTCAGTAGTTCTTTTTTTCTCTTAACTGTTTTTACATTTTTCTTTTCCACATGCATGTGATGTGCATGTACATCCTCAATCACCACAAAATTTTCCAAGCCCACCATGAACTCCTCTGAAATCTCTAGGTATCAGGTTAAATTTCTCAATTTCTTCTTAGATGGAGTACCAGCTTTTGATCCTATGTCAAAAGTCAGCGTATAATCATCCCATTAGAGAAGGAACATTTTTTTTAAATTCTGTCTCTCTTAAAACTTCTTACACTGCCTGTGGTTTGCTGCATTCCAAATTGAAATTATTGACAATTCAGTCTTGTAGTGAAATCATTCATCACAAATTTTACTCCAGATTAATTTAATTGATTACTTGATTATCATAGTTACAAACAGTTTTTAAATGTTTTTTTAAAGGCTCTCTTCTTTAACAGATATTTGGGGATTTTCCCCATATATTCCTTTTTTAAACCCACTCTGTCATCACTCTTCAACATTTTATTTTCTTGCATGCTCTGCAGGATCTTATTCTTCGCTTTTGCGGTTCACTCGAATGAATTCTGGCCACTGGACCAAGAAGTGTAAAGAAGCATAGTTGCAGGGCACATGATTTATTTTTCCACTAGGTATGTTTACTTTACCATTGCCTCTTTGCTCTTGACTCACAGAGATAGAGATTTTGCCTCAAAGAACAGCACCAGGAGGTAAACTGTCTTTAGTTTAAAAGTAGACAGATGGCTTTTAGTGTTGTCTGTGTTGGCATGTGAAGGTCAAACAGGATTGCTTCTTACTTCTGCTGACCTATTCCATCTCTTGAATTTTGTAAAAAATTATGTTGATTATTCAAAAGAAGGAATGCAGTTCAATTGAGCTCTGTTATCTGTATCAGGTGTGGAAGCTTAACTGTTAGTAACAGTGAAAACTTTTTTTGTCATTAAATGGGTTCTGAATACATGGAAATGGCAGATCTATTGAGGAAAAAAAGCTTTTACATAGAGTTTACCAAGAAAGATAATCCACCATCATTTTGAAAGAAAGGAATCAACAAGTCAAGTTCAGAAACAGTAATATAACATACTTCAGTTATATTGAAATAGTCTGGTTTGGGATTTGTAACGATTTTATAATAGTAGAAAATGTGACCATAATTTTCTTAGTTCAAGTGTCTTATTAAGATTTTCAGGATTTGGTAAGATACTTTTTTTATTTCACAGGTATTTATGTTTCTGAAACATTTTGTAAAGAAAGAAGAATGGTTCGTTTTCCCAAGTGCACGTAGTATTTGGAATATAATTCTATTTACATTTGTCTCCCTTTGCCAGAGAAATTACAAGGTTGTAATTACCTTAAAGCCTCATCACTAGGACCGAGTGAATTACTGTAGCTAAGATCCCCTTCAGAGAAGACAGTAGGAGTAACACCAACATGTTTCACAAATTTGCCAAACTGTTAATTGAAACTGAAGCAATGTTTTATTTCAAAACCTTAAAACATCATGTTATAATTTTTCTTTTGAAATTTTAGCAAATGATTTGAAACGTCCTTCTTTTTTTAAAAAATGCTTAATGCTGAAGCAAAATCTTAATTGCCTGCAAGGCACCTTTGTTTTTGAATGAAATACTGTTTTAAAAGTCCTTTTGGCCTTAAATTTCTTAGATTTTTGTTTGGTTTTTTTGTCTTTTCCAAAAGTACCAGTAACAGGAGAAAATAAGCTCTTGGGGAAATTCCACTCTTTGAATTGCCGATGTCATCCAAAACAGACTCCTTAAAAATGAAAGTGACTGTCTTGTACAAATCAGCGATTATTTTTTTTCTCCCAGTTATCAGCAGCATTCAATGCTTGGCACTTACTTACCCATCTCTCCTCTTCAAATGCATTGCCTGAACATACAAGTGGAACTGATGTAAATCCTTTACACAACCACAGCTGTAGCATGTAAGACTGTGCTAATGGAAAGGAGGAGGGAATGGGTCTACAGCCCTGTTACTTCTCCCAATAAACCCAAACCTGCAACTTTTGTGTGAAGGTCTAAAATCTGTTAATGAAAGTACTGACTCATCTGTTCTTGAATCAAGCCTTCAAATAAGTTTTAGTGCTCTGTAACTGCCAAGAAAAGAACTTTGCCTATTCCAAAGCAATGCCCAAACTCTGTTTCTTCCAGAGCTCAAACAAACTGAAAAGTGTTTCTGTGAAACAGCAGACAGAGAATCCTGGGTAATGATGGATGAATAAATATGCTCAGCATCCTGCTTTCCCTCAGAATTCCTATGTACAGTACACTGTAGCGAATATTTACATTTCAATACGCAGATTGCTTCCTCTGCTCTTTCAAAGCTGTGTTGTTTGAGTCCTGGAGCTGCCCAAAGAGGGTTTGGGCTTTACTGGTGGTGCAAGTGTGATTTAAAAGAGGGAGGTTTGTTTCATTCCCCTGTCCCCAAACTGTCAGGAATATAACAGCATAACTCCTTTGATAAGTGAATAGTCAAAGATGCCTCTTTCTTGACAAATCTTCTGAAAGCCATGGCACAATAACACTACTTGAAGTTATTTAATTTATTAAAGAGAAATATGACTTCATGTGACAGATATGAGTTGATGCTTTAATAATATATGCTACCGGATTCAAAACAGTGAAATATCACTACTGTCACCTTTTTCATTCTATCGGGAAAATATATCCTTGAGTTAGAGTGATCTCTTACTTGTTTGTTGTGGCATTAGTCAATTAACTGAATAGAAAGAGAAGGGACAGCTAAGACTAGGTAATATCTTGGATTGGATTTGTTTGCTGAGGTTTACAAACTCACATGAAGAATGTCATGGTTACTTAAAAATGTTTGCAAATGGTGATGAACAAATCTATTGTAAAAATCTCTCTAACAACATGACTGACTTGTATGTCTTCCAAGTAGTCAATAACACAAGGTAGATATGCATTTGTCACTAATTAAATGATTGATTAGATCTCGGCAATGCTCCTGCATTATAGAAGGACTAATATTACATGCTGGGCTAGAGATTGTGTGTATATGCAAGAGTGCATTTCTCAGTGAAAAAAACCTATGTGTCCTGAAGAATTTATGATCTGGGAAGCCAAATTTAATATTGTTTAAAAAAAATGGTATGAAGATAGTGTTAGACCAAGATAACAAAGAGAAAAACACATAAACCCATCAACCCTATGCCATCATGAATTAACTGAGTTAAAATGATGCAATGTTTTAAACATGTTTTAGTTTTTAAAAAAAGAAAGAGAAGAGAAAAGAAAACGCTCCAGCTCAGCATCCACAAAGGCTCCCTGAAACAGCACAAACATGTCAGAAGTGGCACAGAATCCCAATGGAGAGCACAGGTTTCATGAAGGAATAACCTGGAAGAGGGACCATAAAGTTAGTTTTAGGCACATGGATAAAATGTGCATAAAATAAATGCAGCTGTAATGGCTTTATTTATAGTTCTTTTATGAAAGAAGTGATTTAGTTTGATAAGTATGGAACCCTTCAAAGTTATTACTTAGTATAGGAATATTAAAGAGGATGAACCTCTCCTACATCCAATAGTCATAGTGCCCTATGTGAAAGAAAGGTAATTGTGAAAAGTAATCTGAGACTAAAGACTTCTGAAGACAACATGTTTTAATTTGGAAATGAAAAGGGAAACCAGACTAAGCATTATATAAGATACAAAATTCCCAGATAAATTTTAGCTCATAGTGAATAGGCATGCAAGATCTGGGGTCTGAATCCAGAGCATTTTCAATTAAAGGGAAGGATTCTCATTGTCTTCACTGGTGACTGGGTTAGGGTTTTAAGAGACTTTAAGGACTGAGAGAAAGATAAGCTTTTCATTATATTCATTAGATTTCCATTATCAGTGACTGAAATCACTTAAATCTCTGAGCATCAGCCACACTTTTTTTAAATGGATATAAGAACCTAAGATTTCCCCTTCCCTTCTCTGCACCTATCTGTTTGATCTATTAACATTTCAAGGAAGTTTATTGTTTTACATAGATCCGATATAAAACTCAGGGGGATTTTTATGCTGGCCATGGCATTGTAACATAGCTGATGTGCTGCTATTCTACTCTGTACAGAGATATAATGCTCAATGGAAAATAAGAGGGACAACCTCTATGGGGTCCCGTACAAGGGAGTGAGAAGGTCGTAGATGCTCTATTCCTCATATTAGAAATGGTAAACTTTTAATGTTGGGGTGAACAATTAATTTCACTGAAATAGCTTGTGTGTTGAAGTAAAAATCCTCCAGAAATGTTTGAAGGATAAGAAATGCTCTTGTTTCTGAATATGTATTTTCAAATTTTAATTGCCTGGTTCACAATTACTTATTTATATAATTCTGACAGTAGTCCAGTATTGTGCAGAACTGAAAGAAATGTGAGGCAGTGAGTTGTGAAGAAATGTGTTCCAATGAGGCACTGGAACAGGTTGCCCAGAGAAGTTGTGGATGCCCCATCCCTGGAAGTGTTCAAGGCCAGGCTGGATGGGGCTTTGAGCAGCCTGGTTTAGCGGGAGTTGTCCCTGCCCATGGCAGGGGGGTTGGAACTAGATGATCTTTAAGGTCCCTTCCAACCTGAACCATTCTATCATTCTATGAAATCCCAGATGTCCATGCCAAATCATTATTTCTAATATCTTTTAGAACTTTGATTATCCATTTTTAACACTTGCAGAGAAAATCCATTTGATAAATTAGAAATACCACATTTCATTTCAAATGGTAAGGAAACAATTTTCTGAAAAAGGGAGGTAAAATTATCTTTGTGGTGTTTAGACATGTTAGGAGTAAAAATAGATAGTTGTCAAATGTTCATCAGTGTTTCCATGGAACCTTTTTCTGTAAGAAGCAAAATTTTTGGTGTCCTGAACATAGTAGGGCCACTTCATTTATTGACAAAAGGCATCGCATTTCTGTTTTGCGGTACAATTAGAGAAAGCTTAGTATGTTGCATGAAGAGTGGGTTTTTTTAGAAAAAACTGTTGCTGAATCTGCCTCTGCTATTGAGAATCAATCAAGTGTTGTGTTCTTCTATATTTAATGATCAATTAGGTGGAACTTCCTTTTCTGCTGATATTCTTTTTAATAGGGAGTGAAATTTCTTTAGCCTTGTTTCATGTCTGAACTTCTTGGTAACAACATGAAAGAACTCAGTACCTGTAAAACCAAGATGGCCCCTTTATTATGAGAATTATTTATAGAGACGTTGCAGCAGAAGCTCCAAACTTCTCATTGCAGCTGAAGCCTTGAGTTTCAGAAAAGCTGCAACAATTCTGTTTCTAGAACTGCATATTTACATATTACATATTTACATATTACAACTGGAAATTATATAAAATGTATAACCTATGAAATTGGAGGATTTTCTCCTGAAAAAAACATGGAGGTCATTCCATTAACTTCAGCAAAGGTACTCCTGCTTTGTATTAATGTTCGATAGCGCACAATTCATCTCTGGATAGAAATGCCCCGTACGTGCTGGCTGGATCTGCTCTGCTGAATAAAATTTTTTTGTTTCTTTTTATCCTAAATAAAAACTTAAAAGATAGCAAATATAAAGGAATTGATCAATATTTTATAACAACAGGGCCTGCTTTCCAGAGCTGGTAACTATGTTTATTTCTAATTGAGACGATTTAGCTCTTCTGAAAATTGGTCATTATCTTTAGCCATCTAAGCACACAGAACTGATTTACAGACCTATGATATTAAGTATCTGGAGTTTCTATTGATTTAATGTCTGAAAATCTGGCCTTTTATATTTAGCTGCTAATTGAAGCTAAGCCAGTAACTTAAAGATCTCTAGTTTGAAAATTTGGCTTTTGGGCCAAATTTGGGCTCTTGAATACAAATGATTTGTGTAAGGCTGAAGTAAAAATGGAGACACTGGGGTGTCCTGGTTTAATTCACTGTATATCAAATATTTCTTTTTGATCACTTTCAGTCACAGACCTGCAGTGTTTTAAACAGGTGCAAGTGTGGACTTATCACAGAATCACAGGGGTTGGAAGGGACCTCTGGAGATCATCTAGTCCAACCCCCCTGCCACAGCAGGGTCGTCTTAGAGCAGGTTGCTCTAAGTAAAGAAGTTCCTCCTCAGGTTTAGGTGGAACTTCCTATGCTCAAGTTTGTGCCCGTTACCACTTGTCCTTTTGCTGGGCACCACTGAAAAGAGCCTGGCCCCATCCTCCTGACACCCACCCTTTAAGTATTTATAAGTGTTGATAAGGTCCCCCCTCAGTTGTCTTTTTTCCAGACTGAAGAGACCCAAATCCCTCAGCCTTTCTTCATAAGAGAGGTGTTCAAGTCCCCTAATCATCTTGGTAGCCTTTTGCTGTACCCTCTCCAGCAGTTCCCTGTCCCTCTTGAACCGGGGAGCCCAGAACTGGACACAGTACTCCAGGTGCGGCCTCACCAAGGCAGAGTAGAGGGGGAGGATGACCTCCCTCGACGTGCTGGCCACACTCTTCTTGATGCACCCCAGAATGCCATTGGCCTTCTTGGCCACAAGGGCACATTGCTGGCTCATGGTCATCCTGTTGTCCACCAGAATTCCCAGGTCTCTTTCAGATGAGCTGCCCTCCAGCAGATCAGCCCCCAACCTGTACTGGTGCATGGGGTTATTCCTCCCCAGGTGCAGCACCCTACACTTGCCCTTGTTGAATTTCATAAGGTTCCTCTTTGCCCAGCTCTCCAGCCTGTCCAGGTCTCTGGATGGCAGCACAGCCTTCTGCTGTGTCAGCCACCCCCCCCAGCTTTGTGTCATCAGCAAACTTGCTGAGGGTGCACTCTATCCCCTCAGCCAGGTCATTGATGAATATATTGAAGAGGACTGGACTCTATACTGACCCCTGGGGAACACCACTCGTCACTGACCTCCAACTAGACTCTGTGCCCCTAATCACAGCCCTCTGAGCTCTGTCTTTCAACCAGTTATCTATCCACCATACTGTCCATTCATCAAGCCCACACTTCCTAAGCTTCCCTATGAGGATGCTGTGGGAGACCATGTCAAAAGTCAAGGCAGACAACATCCACTGCCCTCCCCTCATCTATCCATCCAGTCATGCCATCATAGAAGGCTATCAGATTAGTCAGACATGAATTCCCCTTGGTGAATCCATGTTGAGTACTTCTGATAGCTTTCTTTTCCTCCACATGCCTTGAGATGACACCCAGAACGAGCTGTTCCATCATCTTTCCAGGGATGGAGGTGAGGCTGACCAGCCTGTAGTTCTGCGGCTCCTCCTTCTTGCCTTTTTTGAAGACTGGAGTGACATTGTCTTTCCTCCAGTCCTCAGGCACTTTGCCTGTTCTCCAGGACCTTCCAAAGATGATGGAGAGCATCCCTGCAATGACTTCCTCCAGCTCCCTCAGCAGTCTTGGGTGCATCCCATCGGGACCCATGGACTTGTGAATATCTAACTGATCCCTCACTCGATCCTCCTCAACCCAGGGGAAGTCGTCTTCTTTCCCTGTTACTTTCTCCAAAGTCTGGGACTCTGGAGGGCTGGGCTGAGCAGTAAAGACCGAAGCAAAGAAGTCATTCAGTAACTCCACCTTCTCCGCATCCTCCATCACCATGGCTCCTGTTTCATTCAACTGTGGGCCCACAACTCCTCTGGTCTTCCTTTTGCCTGCAATATACTTGTAGAAGCCCCTCGTGTTGAGTTTGACATCCTTAGCCACGTTTAATTCCAAGGCAGCTTTGGCTTTCCTCGTTTCATCCCTGCATGCTCTGGTGGCATTCTTGTAATCCTCCCAAGGGGTCAGTCCATTCTTCCACTTACTGTAAACTTCCTTCTTCCACTTGAGATTTTTCCGAAGCTCCCTGCTCAACTCTGCAGGGCTCCTGCGTCCCTTGGACGATTTCTTTCTCTTAGGGATGCACCGATCCTGAGCTTGGAGGAAGTGGTATTTGAATACCAACCAGCTCTCTTGAGCCCCTTTGCCTTCCAGACCCCTAGCCCATGGGATCTCTCTAAGCAGTTTCTTGAAGAGGTCAAAGTTAGCCCTCCTGAAATCCAAGGTTGTAATTTTACTTCTTGTTGTTTTGTGTGTAGTACCCATGATCCTGAACTCTATCGTTTCACGATCACTACAACCTAGGGTGCCCCCTACCTTAATGTCCTCCACCAGTCCCTCTGTGTTTGTCAGTACCAGGTCCAGGAGTGCTCATCTCCTTGTTGCCTCCCGCACCACCTGTGTCAAAAAGTTGTCATCAATACACTGGAGGAGCCTCCTGGACTGTGCATGCCTGGCTGTGTCGTCTTCCCAGCTGATATCAGGGTGATTGAAGTCCCGCATAAGAACCAAGGCCTGTGATTGCGAGGTTACCTTCACCTGTCTGTAGAAAACCTCATCGGCTTCCCCATCCTGATCAGGTGGCCTGTAATAAACACCCACAACAGTGTCCCTCATATTTGCCTGCCCCTTAATCCTTACTGCTCTGGAGGCTTGTTAATACAGCATTAATGTCCCAAGATATTGTTCTTCACCCTAATTTACATGCAAATTTTTCAAAATATTGGTACCTGCTTCCTAAATATTGAAGAGTCAAAGCAAATTGAATAAAGTATGTTGTCTTGAACATCTGCTTCTAAAAATAATCAAATTATTTACATTAAAAGGCTGGTCTCCATGTGTTTCAGAAGGGTTATTTGCCAAGTACTGAATATGCATTTTAAGACTTGTTTAATTTGAACTGTCTGTTATAGATGCATAATGGTATTAAATGGAAAGATCTATGTCAATACAACATGCAGGCTGAAATAATTTATTTGGTACATGTGAAAATTAGTGTTTCCCATAATATCGGCATATACAAAATTCATGATACAGTAGCCATATGTCTTATGGAATAGATTAACAACAGTAGTGAGCAACACATTTAACCCAAAAGACAGAGAGAGAAAATAGCTGGTGACATGACCTAATCCTGCAGCCCGATACTTACACTTGACTGCATAAGCAGTTATTCCTGCTCGCTCAAATGGAGCTATATAATGACATATGCAGAGGCCTTTCTCTGTCAGGATACAGCCCTGAAGTTTGTCTGTCTTCTCTAGGTAATTTCCTATTTCTTATTTCCATCTTTACATGTATTAATCTTTAAATCAGTCCAATGTAGTGGGGAGATGCTATTATCCTTGTAGTCAGGGATAATCTTGCGGTTTAAAAACTAAGAAACAGGGAGTCTTTAGAAGGGAAAGGAGAATTCATCTTGCATCTGAAAATCAGCTGTCTCTATGGGCTGGTCATCTAGGCTTGTACCATGCTTCAATAAGTTAGACATTCATCCTGAGGCAGGCAGGAATAAAATTTGTGGAGGTGCTGGTCTCTCTTCTCTTTAAAGAAGCACCTAGGTGAATTTGGTATACTAGATAATGGAATTTTCAAAGTGCTTAATTCCTTTGAGAAGAATCCTTCTGAAATCACTGATCTAAGGTTGCAGAGAAAATGCTGTGGTGCTGGATTTTGTCTCCTGGAAGCTGATGTTCTCTCCCTTGGATGCTATGATCTGTCTTAAGGATGGCCACCTTAAGTGATGTTCCTGTCACTGACGTTTAGCATTTCCTGAGACTGTCTGTGGTTGTAACTATGCAAATTTCATTGAAGATTTAATAATAGACTAGCCACATGTGTGTGGGGGAGAAGTGCACATTTTTGGTTTTCTCCTTAACGTTGGATGTTTGGATGATGACTTATCCAAAAGTTCCTTAGCTTGAAGAACTAGCTGGTCTGGTGCTTTCTCTTTTCCAGAGAATTTGAAAGCTTAATAACTATTCAGCTAATAAGTGTTATATTTCTGGTTCAAATACGGACTAAGGAAAAGGCTTTTTTCTAAAGCACTAGTTATTAGTCTTGCCCTACTCCTGCTGAAGAAGAGAGACCAGTAACTTCAACGAGAGAAACATTAATTCATTGTCAATAAGGATTTTCAGCTGTTCCGTGCTTCTGAATTGAGCATGTAATTTTTGTACCACTGTGACTATTAGTTTAAAATGGTGTGGGGTTTGGGAAAGACATTTTTGTGCATTTGCTTTTTCTGATATAAATAGACTGATTCAACATTTACTGATGTAAATAACAATATACTGTGTCTAGACAAGTCTTTTGCAAACCACATATCCAGGTCTAGCAAAAAATAGGTCCAGCATAGTTTTCTGTGTTATCTCCACAACAGCAGACTCTTAGGCTAGCATGTCTCTGATTCAAAACCAAGTGTTATTTTTAAAACAAACAAGTATAACTCTCTCTGTTAAATACAGTGATCACCTGATATCAAGCCCATTGCAGTTATTGTGGTTATTTCCATTAATTCCCCTGCGCTTTGGATTAGATTGTATGTTCTGTGAGTTTCAAGAAATGCTCTGTTCAGAAATGTGTGAGTAAACTCACAAATACTAATGTGTTTTACTGTAGCTTCATTTTTCCACACATTTGAACGCTCCCTCATAGCTCTTCTCTACAAAAATAGACCACCATCAGGCAGAAATTAAGAATAAAAAGTTTCGTTTCAAGAAGTGAGTGTTTTCAGAAGCTGTGAACACATTAAGGTAGTGTCATAATATGGAAACTATCTTGCAATCTGAACCACTGTGGTCACTGATGTTACCTGCTATAATTAACTTAGCAAAGTGAGTTGAAATGCTTATTCACTGCAACACTTCAGAAGACCTGACTTAAGTATCAAATTAAGTAGGCAAAATAACTTTGCATTTTGTTTTCATGATGATCTCAATGTTACAAAACTGATGCACTGCAGCGTGTTTTAAATTCCCTTTTGCATCTGCAAAGTCATATCCTTTATTAAAGACTAATCACTTGCCAATTTGATTTGAAGAACATATAAGAACAAAAGAGCATCTGGAAAGAAAACACATGAATGTTGACTCTGAAACAGATTAATCAAATAAATCCAAAATAATAGAGGTATTCTTTGTCTATAAACAGTATTTACACTGAGAACATGCATGTCATAACTGATGTGAAAAAAAATATATCCTAAAAAGCCATCAATGTAGTATATATAGTTATAATGTGCTCTCACATCTTAATTCCAATGTCTGTCCATATATGTTTTTTGATGTATGTCTATGACTCCTGTAATAGCGATAGGGAAACCTTCCCAACTGGAGCATTTTTGGGACCATTCACCATTCAGATTTAATGAAAATTCATAAGACTGAAATGTGGTCATTGCTAGTTCAAGTAGATTTCTTTCAGATATATTCCCATGGGGATTAGCTGAAGCACTAGTATTTTTCCATAAGGCAGAGAAAAGATTACTTAAAGTGGTATGAACTAAAGACAAAAAATACCATGGTGGCAAAGCAAAAAGAAGCAGCAGAGGAAGCAGCAGTTAACATTTGGCTAACTGAGTTGCTCAGCTTAGTGAAATCTGAATGGCAGAGATCGCCTGTAATAGCACCCATGTGTGATGTACATTAGTATTGTTGAGTAGTTTAGCTAATGTGCTATTTCAAAGAAAGCCAGCAAAGATCTCTCTTAGCAACCAAGGCTGCAGTTTCACATTACACCTAATACAGTGTGACTGCAGGCTGCTAAGAATATGAGCAGTCCCCATCCATTACCCGCAGCTGTAACTTCCCACACTCTTCCTTCCTCTCAGTCTAGCGATTGTGTGGCCGTAGGGTGAAATGGTTCAGCTTTCTGATCTGAGGGAGAAAAATCTTTATCATTCTTTCTCATTTTTTCTGCTTTTTCTTTTTTTTTTTCTTTTTTTTTTTTCTTTCCTGTGGAGGATGGATATTTGTCAGAGCAGCAAACCAAGCCAACCCCACTTGCAGCTGTGTGACTACAGGAGCCAGTGTAAATGTAGGGGTGGGAACCCGCAGCTGGGCTGGGAGGGCTGTTTGAAGTGGTCCCAGATAACATACCAGATCTGCCAGTTAGGGAGGAATCAAGTTCAGACCTAGCTTGCAGCTATACCACAATCAGTAGCTATCATTAGATGACATCAGATAAAGCTGTATTATACTCAAGTTTAAGGTCAATTTTATACTCTTCTCAGCACATTTCCACATCAGGCTACTACATGCTGCTTCGATTCCAGAGAACATTCTCACATGAGAGGGCTTGTTATCATATTCTTTATCCCAAAAAGGGGACTTAAACACAGGCTTAAGTGTTTTTGTGAATCGGGGTTTAGAATCAAATCCTGCTGTAGAAGGATTACTTACTGTTCCAGAAATATGGTTTGCCTGGCTTCTCTGATTCATCTGTGATCAGTGAGTCAGAATGGCTTTGAGAAGTGGATATTTTTTAAACGATCCAAGTTTCCTCGTTTTTAAAATGCAAAATAATTGAGATCATTGAAAAGATCTGGATCCTTCCAAATATGGCTATCTTAGCAGATTTGCCAGATTTACAATCTTGTGCAATGCTTCTGTTCCAATACGAAGTTTGAAATGTGGCCTGAGTGTGACAGATTTGTTAATACTATCTAAAATTCCTTAAGGTCACAATATACTTCTAAGAAACGATAAAGGGTTTGTCTGAATTCAGAACCCTTTCAGGAAGACACCATAACAGAAACACAGAAAGAAATGTGCAGGCAAAGATGCAAATTGGATGTCTGGTAGAATAAAGGAAGTATACCCATTTTTTCATCTGGGAGAATGCAGGAGAATAGGAATTTACATAGGAAGGAGGAACTGAATCCAGGCATCTGAATGCCAGCCCAGAGGTTCATATTCCCTTCTTATTTGAGGAAAAAAAAACACAAAACAACCAGCCAAAAACCAGGAAAAAATATCCAGTTTTGTTTAATTTTCAGAGATTTCAAAATGTTCCCCAAACCAAAAGTTTTTGAAATTTTTAAAGAAAAAGCCAGTAAAAGCCTAAAAACTCTCTTCTGGCATACTGGATTTTTAATGACTTGAACAAAGTGAAAGAGTTCCACCAAGAAAGCCTGACCTACGATTTCCTCTTTCTGTTGCTTTTCTGTAACCTTCACGGCCTTTTGTAGTCTGTCCCTACTCCACTCACCGCCTCTCAGGCACTATTTAGCAGCATGACTGAGATGCCATGGTTGTATGGCACAAACAGTGAAGCAGTATACTCTTGGTAGGTATCGTCCTGATGTAAATGAGCTGTAGCAGCAAATCACAAGTTTTATATCTCACATCCCATGCTAGTAGTCCAATCACTGGACCACATGCTACCCTAGGGCAAATGAATCAGTGCTTCTCCTTTCAATCAGAGATGTCATTCTTGTCAAAACTAGGAGCATAGTCTCAGTTGTCACAGTGGGGACAGTGGAAGTGGTTTCATAGTAGTGTTTCAGATACGCTATTTTAAAATGAAGAACCTAAGTCAGAAGATGTCCATCAAGCTATGTTAATAAGCTTTTCTTTGCTTTTAATAAAAAGACACAGTTACTGATACTGGGTGTAGGGCATGGGGAGCAGTCAGATTGCTGCCTAGCTCTCCAGAATAGGCTCAAGCTGCGCAGAGCCCACATCCAGACTGGGATATGCAGAGAGTAAAAAAACTACACCCCATCCCTGTTGAGTGTCCTTCACACAGGGAGTTGCCACTTAAGTGCTCCTTCACTTCAGAGGAATTATGGCTGTTTAGGGGCGTGAAATAGCTGTGAATAAGAAAGGAATGTGATACAAATTGTTCTATGCAGAACTCAAACTTAGCTTGTCACTGCCTCTGTGTGTGCTTCTGCAACTGCCATTCATGTAGTCCCACAACAAAATGTCTGAATTATGCATTTTTACATTCCCTGGATAGCTAAACCGTGCCACCGACTTCAGCTGAAGTAATTTTGACCTCATGAATGCATTAGAAATGGTTTGTTAGGGGACCACCAGGGGTTGCGGGAGCAGATGGCTGCTCAAACTGGAGCTGTAAGGAGGAGATGATATGATTTGCAAAGATCATTGCTCCCTGTCTTCTTCTATTTAGGGCATCACTATGAAAAACAGTATATACTATCTCTCCTCCTACTTTCTCGCCCCTTGACCATAAAAAATACTGGGAGATCTTAGCACAGAACAGAACACACTGCCTGTACTGTCAGAGATGGTTGCTGCAGAGGCAAAGAAAACACGGAGACCGGAAAAGGAAAAAGACAAAAACAAGCTCAGTTACCAGAGAGACTTTGAGGAGTTAACACCAGCCAGATATCAAAAAAGCAGGTCTTTCAAAATCCTCCATAGAGGTGAGGATTTATGTGGTTAAATCTGATGGAAGGATTTAGTGGGCAGAGTCATTGGCCTAAAAAAGAGAGGTGGAAAATCTTGCACCGAGGAACAAAGCTGCAAAATAAATCAAGATTTGATCAAGAATAAAACCAGAAGGAGTTTGCAGAGAAAAATAATAAAATAAAAAGTAATATAAAAGTGAGGAGAGGAAGTTCACAGGAGGTGTAAAGAAGGGAGATTCTTTTAAATACTTCAAGCAAGATCTCCATTTCTTTGTGCAACTGGAAACAAATCCAGCAATCATCATAGACTGAGCCCAGAAAGCTTTCTGTACCCCTGCCAACAAATCCATAATATGAAGATTGTGCTCTTATAAGCAGAAGGATAAGATTCTGAAGAAGGCTATGACCTTTTCTGGGGGGAGCACATAAACCAAAAATGTTTCAGGATCCATTGCTGGCTACTTTAAGGGAGAAGGAAGAAGTGAGCAATACTATGCCCTACTTTAGAACAGCAAATATAAAATACAGTTTTCCTTTCAAATACCTTATTATGTATCAAGGACACATCATAAAAAAGAAAAAGGAAGAGATTAAATCCCTGAAGAACTGAACGTGGTTGGAAAACAGTCTAGAAATACAATCTGAATCTGATGTAGACATCAAGAGACAGCACCATGATACTGCATAGCAAACTTACAGCCGAAATAAAGATGAAATCAAAGTAGAGGGATAAGAAGACCACAAATGAAAAATAAATAAATCACAAACATGTGAGTATTCAAGAGGATTTGATTAAGACTGAAGAACAATATGAAGGAAAAGGAAAAGAAGTGGCAGTTGGAACATCACAGGAGATAATAGAGGTGCAACCGAACTCTTGGAAATGGATGTGGGAAAAGAGGTTTTTTGAGGCTGAGAGGAAACCACTGGGAAGGAGAAGGTGCAATCACAGTGGAGGAGAAGTGAGTCAGGATGCCAGTCTTCGACAAATGTATCACAGGGCCACAGCTTCACCCAGGTTCCCAGTCAAGAACCTTCTACTGCTCCCCTGAGGAGGGGCTAATCACCCCTCTCTACAAGAGGACTAGGGGAATTGGATTTTTATCCGTTTTTTCTGCAGTAGGGAATATTTGTGGTTTTGGGAAGGTGACAAAGGGAGGGGTTAAACAATCAAGGAATGCTGATAGGGAAGTAAATTCTGGCCAATTGTGACTTGCATCAGCAATTTTAGGGCTCTAATATTTGCTAGGCAATGCTTTGGGACCAAAAACAACGAAATCACAATACATTGACAAGACCTAGAAGAAAGCCATATCTTCAGTGGCTCTTTTAAAGAATGAAATTAGTATTAAAATAAAAACCTTATTGTTGCATATTCAATAATTTATAAATATTTGTGACACAAATTGAGAGAGGAAGAGATATGCTTTGAAAATAAAAAAGAATAAAACAATAGCAGTAGAATGAGAGAACCAATGAATATTACTTTTATAAATTTTTTAAGACCTGGTTGAAAGAGGACTTTAGAAAGACTAGAGAGGCACACCTACCATTGTGCCATTACAAGAAAAAAGCATTTGAAAAGCATGGCAACTGAGCCATTGCTCTTTCTTGAGCGGGAGAGAGATGTGGCAATTTTACTGGTTCAATATATTCTTGTCCTAAAAATCAAGTTGCTAGAGGAAGGAGGCAGATGCCTCTGATCAAAAGTTACCTAAAGGGAAAATTAACAAAAAATCCTACCTTAAATGTTTCTTCTTTCTTTTCCATTTTCTTTGTATAGTTTTTTAGATTTCTTATAGCATTCAGGGAAGAAAAGTTACCTTCCTGGGGGCAAGTTTAATGAAGTCCTAGGTTCAGCTGATGTGAGATCAGGACAGATGAGTACTGTCCAGTGCAGGATATTTAGAAAGGTTACAAATTTGCTAAGAGCACTGGATCTGAGTAGTATTTGGATGGCGATGAATCATGGTTTTAGAAACTCCACTTACTATTTCATACCACACGCTAGATATCCTATAATGTCTTGAAGGATAATACATGCCTTTCAGTGTCTTGCTATGTCAACTTACTGCTAAATCCATAGCAGTGATCAGATGGTCTGAACACTCCCTGATAGATCTGATCTGGGAATCAGTTTGGATTCAACCGGTTGACATTCATAGAGACTGAAGACAGTTCCTTTATGTGAGCAATTAAAAGTATAAGAACTAGGGAGTGATTCTCCGAAATATTTAGAAGACAATGGTAAAAGCCATGTAAAAAAATGAAGTGTGTGCCGGCAAGACCAAAAGAAGAGTCAAGAGGCATTGCTGTCAGTAATGATTCCTCTCTTTAGAAGTTGAAAATCCAAGATGAACAATATTTAATAAAGGCCTGCTTTGGAGAGCTTAATTTTAAAGAAAGAAGTGGATATGCCTTTAAAATCTAAGATAAGTAAGAAGCAGTCTATGAGGGTTTAAAGGCTGAGTCTTACAAAGGCTTTAAAAAGAGTTCTCACTCCTATATTAATAGGCATTTAATGGGATCAATCCAGGAGGAGACGATGCTTCCCCTAGAAAGGAAGTAGGGAGAAATGTAGCATGTAAAGGCATGAGATGTAGTATACTCATTTCTCAATCTCCTAATGTCTTGGCACAAATTTTCATTTTACTATTTATTAAAGATACAGACCCATACAACAAGAAGTTGCCGTACTGTCTCATGTACTGTCTCATTTTGAGAGTATACAAGTGAGTATACAGTACCAAGTATTTGTAATCTTATTAGTTAAGATTGTTTTAGATAGACAAATTGTGTACAGCAAAAGGAATGTCTCAAACAGCTGTATCGCATTGCATAAAAACATTTCTCTGCTCATCCAAAAAATTGCCTTGATCAAACAGAAGGGAAAATATGGGAGATATATTTAAAAAATTGGCTTGGAAATAAGTTAAAGTTTTCTGCTTTAGGCAAGAACTCTGTAACTTCAGAAAAGTGAATGGGTATTACCTCAGATTAATTTAGTTTAACAAGAGGAATCATGTCAGACAACTTGTACCAAGGTATGCGTTGTTGCTGTTGTACTTTCAGGTTTTGCCCTCAAAGGCAGTAGATATAGTTGTGGTGAGGCACAAATACAGGCTATACACATCTGGAGTGTTAAGTTGTGTTAAGTTGGAGGTATTCAAATTGATGACAACAATAATCATTAAATATGTACTACCACTTCAGTACCATAGTATCTGTGAATCTAATTTTGCGCCCTGTTGTTCACAGCCTTGCACAGCCCTGCGTTTACTGTGGTCATCCACCCGTTGTCCTCTCGAGGGCTGGAATATTGCTACTTGTGACCTCTCTGCTCCAGCAGTGGGGAAGGAGATCGGCTGGGCCAGGCTGCACGTCCCGTCTGCTCTTCTGAGTTGTGGCTCTCCCGATTCTCCCAGGAAAGAAAGCATTGTCACCAAGCAGAGCTTTTGTGTGTGTAGCCACCGGATACCAGAAGGGAAAGGCAGAGGGAAAAGGCTATTCCAGGGAAGGGATTATTCTGTGCCCCAGCTGGAGGAAAAGAGAGGAGGAAGTTGCTGCACACTGCTGTAGCTTGAGGAGATGTTTGTTGAGTCCCCACTGGGCTTGAACTACCTGGGCATGAAGGTTACCAAGGGAAGAGGAGAGGAGAGCAAAAGACCCCTTCCCACCACCTCTGGAACCCCACTCGCCTCTTATCCAAAAAGCTTGACAGTACTATGATATTGTTTTAGGGGAGAAGTATTATGAAGGATTCAAATAACCTTGCAGCCCATAACTGAATGTTGCCCTGAGGGAAGTCCACAACTGGATGGGACAAAAGACGTCAGGTCAAATTGCTAAAGAATAAGAAAAGAAGAGGAACAAATACTGAGAAGTAACAGATCACATTCCTAACTTCTGAGGCAAGTAAAAGTTCACTGTGCAGTTTGCTTAACCTAACCATTTTCTTTGATAATTTAATTTTTTTTTCAAACTTACGGTTTTTTCTATATGTGATGCTTACATCACAAGGATTGCTGCTTACTGTTCCCCTTCTAAACCTGTAATACCTTCAATTCCATGTAATTCCTGTGCATTCACTTCTGTTTGGCCACCATGGTGGTTTGCTTGTATTATAGTCTCCTAACAATTTTTAAAATGTCAACTCGCATTTCTTCTTTGCACCCTAAAGAGAGTTTCCTCCTGCGGTCTATCAGACCCTGCTTAGGAGGGTGTAAATAGCTAGCAATGGCAAGTGATAGCAAAATGCAGTTAGCAGTAATTATCCCAGAGAGTGGTAGCGCCTTGGGCCTCTTCCAAACTTGCAGACAGGCAGCTGAAGTCCCAGCTAGTCATAACCTTTAGAAAAAGATTGTATACTGTTGAGCAAAAACTCTGTATGAGCACTGCAGTGTGGGACAGGTTCTTGGAATAGTTTCCTGAGGAAAATTTGATTGCTAGTGCACACTGTCTTCCGTCCAAAGTATCCATGGCAATATAAAATATGTTGTAGGTTTAGTATGGAGAGAGAAGTTGAGGCTGGAGTGAAGACAGTTTAAACAGGAAACCCACATTTCAAAATGCTGTATATGTAAAACAACTCCTTTTTCACTGGTTTCTGTCGCAGAGGCTGCTGTTATTTAGCTCGCCTTCTTATTATTTGCTTTTATAATAGCCTATATATTTACAAAGGATCAGTCTACATACAAGCCTCATTTAATGTCCATTTGCTACCATTTGCACCACATTACAAACTCATTTACAAAGTGAATGTGAAAACAAATGTGGGCCCTATGGAAAGCCTCGCTGAGCCCGTGTGTGATTGCAGCCGTATGTAACAGCTCATAAATGGTGTCGGCTAGAGACTGTGCTTAAGTACTACAGCACAGGAGCTTGTCATTTCCTTAACCAGATTGCAGCATCTGTATTTCCCTTGCCCTTTTCCTGGTGCTGTTAAGCCAGAGAATTCTTTCTAGAGCAGTCATCCTAAAAGCCAAATAGCTCCTCTGGAACAGTTCACAATGCTGTCATCTTTAAAATATGCCATTGTGCTGTAAAGCGCTCTTAAGAGCTGCAGCGTTCCAGCTTGCAGACTACACTGAGGCACAGGGGAAAATCAAAACCACAGTCTCCCAAACAGTCACACTGGCAGGTGAGCTGTAGTAGCAAATGCAGAAGTTGAGCAAAAGAACAAATTCTTGTGTTCTCAGTCAGCACGCTGGAACCCGCCACATCCCAGTCTGTCTGCATCTCCAGATACATTCATTAGCTGTGTCAGCCCCTCAAGCTCCATTTCACCACAGCCAGGTATGCGCCTCTTGAGAACTGAAGATAATACTAACACTTTTGCATGTATGAGTGAATACAAACTGCTGCAAAGCACCTGACTTCAGAGATCCAGCCTTGCTGCCAAGGGTTAAGGCCTTTCTTCAAGGTTGTTCACTTAGATACAGGAGCTTTGCGATGGAAGCATCAACCACATTGCAAACAAGCAGACTCAGAACACAAGCATCAAAAACAGCCTTCTGTGTAAACAGCATTGGTCCCTTTTGACTTAATCATTCCTTTTTTTGTTTAAATCTTGAACTTGGCTCATGAAACGAGGGTTGTGTGAGGCACCTATGTGGCTGAGCAGCACTGACTCACCTCGAGCATCAAGAATTATGAAGAAAGTTGAAGTATTCAGGAAAAGCTGATTCAGCAGTTAAGAGTAGGGGATCTACCTACTGTTACACGTGTCTTGCTCACTAGAAACAGTCATCTGGAAGAGAAAAAACAAAACTGAGAGAACAACTAGTGCAACTAAATTAAATTCTCTGGTATGCAGCTTAACCACACTGCTTGTGTGAACCTCCATGTACGCATTCTCTACTGCTTATACAACAGATACGAAACATATCCAAAGTGCTTAAAGTATACAGAAGAACTCCTATAAGCTCCATTGGATTGAGACTTGATGTGCCGATCGAAGAATAGATTGGGGATAATAAGCATAACAATGTCTTTACTCTTAACAAATGCCCTGTGAGCATCAGTAGCCACCATGCCTGAGACTATCAAATGGGATTTGACCCCTAGTTTAATGGCAGATCCTTGCAGTTATGAGGAATCCTCCCATCAAGCAACCTGCTAAATTTTAATCTGATGCTTTTCTCATAGTCATAGACAAAATGCAAAGTCAGTTTTGTGGTTTTATGGCTGAATAGAAGTTCTCTGTTTTGAAACCTTTTTTGTTGGGCTCTTTATTTTCCAGTCAGAAATTTCAATAGGCCCAGTCCTGACAGAGAATGCGGGCAAGACTCCCACTGTCTTCAATGCTAAGATATGATTTACTGCCTATAAAACCTGAAGAAAAGCAAATGTATTTCCAGTTGTAAAAAGAATCATGCAGGGAAACTCCCTTTATTTTCCATTTCTGCTCATAGATGAGCATGTAAAATAATCTCTAATTGACTGCTACACACAGAAAGGCATAAAAAGAGTTCTGCCAGAGGATAACATTATACATAAATTTCCACTAAGTATTTGCATAAGGTCTTTCACATAATAGTCTCTAATATGGCTAGGAAAAGTAATAAATTTCATTTTCAGTCTGCCAGCAGAATTGTTTTCTCTTTGGTTCTTGTTGCTCTGAAATTTTTTTAAAAGGTAATGCCTTCTCATCTATCACACAGTGATGGTGAGCCCAGTGAAGTTTGAATTTTGCTGTTTGTTTTTTTGAAATTTATCTATAGTTTTTGACATTTCATAGAAGATGTATCTTCACCTCTTCCAGTGACTCGGATGAAAAATATGGTAACTTTGCTGCCTTATGGGAGTTTATTGTGCCTTGAATTCAGTTGAAAGAAAATAGTAATGATTTCTTACATTGCTTCCCAGTTCTTTCTAAAATGAAGATGTATTGAGGTAGGCGAAAATATTTGTGGGTGAGTAGAACATGCAAGGGCTGGCTGAACTTCTTTGAACTTCAGTCTGGTAGCATTTTGAGGTTAATGTCAAGGGTTAGGCCAGTTCTTGTATTATTCAAATAAGTTTGCCTGTTCTTAATAGAGCTCTTGAAGCAGACAATTTAGTGTGATATGATGGCTGTCTAAAATTATTTCAGGATAACAGAGATTTAATTCTTTGTGAAAGTAGACAAAAGGATGTATGCTTGATGTTTGGAAGTGTGATTTTTTCCGAGAACAATTTCATTTGAAAGTAGGACACTACTTTTTCAAAAGATGAATTAGTTTATAATGGGAAAGATAATATCCCATGAGCCAAACTGATGTCAAGTGTTGCATTACAGATCCAAGAGTCACAACTCTGAGACAGAACAGATAATCCTGGGATATGAGAAAACAGAGCTGGAACAGATGTGTGGCACCCTATGGGAGTGCTCACAGCTATTTGTGAGCCAAAGAAGTACATGTATTTAAGCTCTTTCTTGCTTTTTTTCCGCATTTTTCTTGCTAGTCTTGCTAAATCAACTCTGTTTCAAAACAGCCCTTACCTCCTGCTTGATTAAACAAAGACAGAAGGTCTGATATCAGTTTTTCGAAGACAGAGTTGCAGCCACAGTGAACAGATGTGGGAGACTGGGTTTAGAAATTGTAGTTTAGACGATGCAAGCATCTCCAAAGTTGAAAAGCAAACAGGAAAAGAAAAGTTATTGACGGGAAATTACTGAACAGTGGTAGCATTATCACGTTTTATCACTGAGATCAGTGTGACCTTTTGATGATCTTCTTTTAGACCACAGACAATGTTCTGAATTTTAAATGGCACCTGCTTTGCACAGTATGTTTGCAGGTTAAAACGTTCTTTGGTAAAGTGAAAGGTTTTGCAGTTTTTATGATAAATTCTAGGATTCTTTAATCATTTCATCATATTTAACTTAGCAAATACAGGACCTGATGCAGCAAATATTTAATCTTACAAGCAACTTGACATAATTAACTGTGTCCAGTTCTCCCATACATTTAACGGTGCTGATGATACTCAGACTCCTCTGAATAAATTACTTTAAAAGGTGACCCTGGAAAATGTCTTCAAACTTAATAAATTTTGGGTAGAAAAATGCAAAAGGGAGAAGTTGTACTTTCAACTCACAGAAAAAAAAAAAAGAAAAGACAGCATAGTTACTCTTCAGAAGGCACATTCATAGCTGTACTAACAACATTTGAGACAACTACCACATGTTTAATATCTTGAGAAATCTGAGCACACTCTTCCTGCTTTTTCTGCCAGAGGGAGTGACATAACAGGAACTATTTACATAGCTTTCCATTTTAACCCTAATTTCCATTCTCTTTGTTTATGGTTAAGGTCACACACTCTGGCAGTCACAAAAATAGTAAAATTACATTAATCTGTAAATCAAAATACTTCTTTCTCAGGATGAGTTGTTTGTAGCTCTCTTTGCCATTGTCAACTTCCCTAATAAATGCAGGGGACATTTATTTCCTCTTCCCAGTCTGCTCTACCTCTCCCCCAAATCACATAATTTAGCTGTGAACTCCAGCAAGCAAGGACAAGGAGGGAGTGCCATCCAAATGTCCCATCATCAGTAGCAGTCATCTTAACAAAATAACATGCTGTTGGACCGAATGCATACAGCCTGTCTAAGAATGGCTGTCTCCTCTCCAGAACACTCGTGCTTAAAAAAAAGGAAAAGCCTTTAACCCGCCTTGGAGGTAAAAAGAGAGAAGAAAGGAGAGAATATTAGGATAGAGCTAGCAATCGAAAGAAGTTGCTTGCAGAGGTGAATAGATACAGAGACAAATAAGCCACTGAATGTGGATGAAAGGGACTTCAGTGTATGTGAGGGAAAAAAAAGGGGGAAAAAAAGCACTGGCACCAAAAGAAAAGAAAAGATAATGATAATGGACACACACACAAAAAAAAACCTATGTGCAATTTTTCAGCAAAGTACACCAGGAATGGAAGTCAAAGCCGTACAGGGTCTACCTACAGGCTTCTCAAAATCATGGAAAAGAAATATTAAAGTCTTGCTTTGCATACCAATAGTAAACCCTGGGGTTTTGGGATTTACATTTTCACACCTCGCTGGATCAAGCTACCAAACTTTATACTATGAACAACATCATAGCACGTCATTGAAAAGCAGGAGGAAAGGTTAAAAGACAGCTATTAGCACAGAGGAGTTAGAAGGATTGTATTATGAAGAAGGTCAGAAACGTGTTTGTGCACATGTATATGTGTGTGCGTGCACACTTGCAGGGTTGTTCCCAAACATCCATCCAGACTTCTGAACTGAGGATTAGAAAGTATTCTTGTCACTGCTGTCGTAATGACTATGAAATTAGGCAATCACTTTTGGCCAGACTTTGCCCTCTCATGGCACTGTTTACCTATGTAATCATGTAATTAATATTGTCTAAACCCTTGACTGAGATCCTTAGAGAAAGGCTACCTCTGTAAGACTTGGGCTGAGCCTCATGCAGTGGTTTCCCAAGCCCCTAGGCATGTGGGCTACAGGAGAGATAAAAATAATAATATGAAAGGAAACCTGCACTAATATCTAACCCCAAAACTCCCTCTGAATCTTATCAATATGAAGACCTGTCATCTGCCTTTATCTCTGATTTCTTACGCTCTTTAAGTGCTTGGAGAACAAAATCAAACCACAGCATGACTTGAAATGTCATGTCTGTGCAGATAATACATTTTCAAATACATCATAAAAAAAGGAATTAAAGTGAGAGCATCAATATCTACATGTATTTTGGGGCTACAAAAGGAAAGAAATTCCACAGGGTTGCAGAGCAGATGATTGTATAACCAGGAGCAACTGACTCATGCTAAAAAAAGAAAATTTAGGCTGCGTGTTAGGAAAGCTTTCTGTCAGTGATGATTTTGGAGCTTTAAAATAGTCCCTGGTGAGAATAAATGCTGGTCTTGGATGTCCAATTTCCTGAAACAAGGAAAGGGTGAGCTCTTCACTTGGCCTCTGTCCTTTTTGCTCTTTGCAAAGGCCCTTCCCTCTGCATGAGGGAGACAGCCTGGAAGAGCCAAAGAGGGACAATGGCAGGTAGGAACGGGGTGGGAAAAAAGAGACACCATCCCTCAGCCACAGTACCGCAGGGAGTGCTGGCAGGGTTGTAGTTTGTGTTGCTGAAAAAATTTCCTCTACAAAAAAAGCTTTCCACTGAAAAAATGCATCTTCATCACACTCGCAATAATTTCTGACATGACACATTCTCAATCTGCCTGTGGGTGCCAAAGCATTCTCGTTGTTGATACTATTGCCTGACTCGTCCCAAAGTACTTAACATGATTTAAAGCTATTTAGACATTATAGTCGCTGGCTTCTCTATAGTGCTTTTGCTTAAACCTACCCTCACTGAGAAGGAAAGACTCCCATTGTGATTCAAGGACCTGCACATCTGACCTCCATACTATGCAAATTGGTGGAATTTATGCTGGAGGATACACAGATAAATACTAGGGCTTTTGTAGAGGGGTGTCACATCTCATAAATCTGTTCAAGCACTCTGAAGGAGTCAGTAAGGTCATGTTTTAAGATTCTCTGTTTATCAGCAAAGTATATTGCATTTTCAAAAGTCATTCAACAGAGACTCACAAAGGGCTCCTATGAAAATCAAGCTCTCAAGAGGGGAAGGCCCTTTTGTGTATTAGGAGCTGACTACTAGGAAATCAAAGCAGATGTTTGTGATGGGCTGATGTTTCCAATGGAGTTTTTCAGGCATCTGTGTCAGGACCACTCTGGAATGATCTGGGAAAGGAAGTAAATGGTGAGTAAAGACACTTGTAGAAGAGCCTTGCAATACCACATTACCAGTTTACAGCAGCTGGGGGAAAATATCAGCAGAAACATCATTATTTGTTTGCACCGTTTCTTTTATTCTTTCTGAAATATCTGCTACTGGTTACTTTCACAGCTATTGAACTAAGTGGCCTTTTGACCCAACGGTCATGTTCATCTGATTTAGAACAATTTGGAAATATGTGGCCTTTGTTCTTTGTAGTGTGTGGTCAGTGTTTTTGATTCACTGTGATCTTGAGGTACAAACCCTTTCACTTAAAAGTTCTTCAGGAAAATTTTTCTGTACTGCCTTGCTGTCCTTAACCTTGTTCCCATTACCAGTTTCTTATACTCTTCATTTCTGGGGCAGTATTTTCCTTCTTCCAGCTGGTTTTATCCATTCCAAAATGCAGAATAAATATTAAAATCGAAAAGGGAAAAAAAAAAACACGCAATCTTCAGTGACAGGGAAAAGGAAATTTTTACTTGCTGAGAGATGAATAGATCCTTTCAAACACATTTAACAAGCCTCCCACTAACACAGACTTTAGCGTTACACAGGAATAATGCAAATGCATGTGTGTATGTATGTGTGTGCGTACATATAGATGTACAAAACGATGGCTGGCCATGTAAAATGATATCATGGTTCATATCTGCTGTACTGGTTGCGTGTAAGCCACCTTTGCTCCAGGATATTAGACAATGAACATTAGATTTGAGTTCCTTCACTGTCCCAACATTGTTGTTTTCCTCTGCTTCCTTGGGACACAGACATTCCACAAAGCGGTCGGGGCCCGCAGGAGTTAGCCAAATCTAGACTGTTCACTAATGCCAGCAGTGGTGAATTGTTAATAGGTATGCTCGTCCACTGCTGATGTCAGTTTCCCAGTGGTGACAAGCAAGTTGGAAGAGCAGATGTTGCCACCTCCCTTTGTCTGTACCACCCCTTCTTCAGAGGGTCCTTTTGCGGAATGTACAGCAGAAACAGGTAGAGAGAATAGGCAGCAAAAGAACCTCTGAGGCTAACAGTCTTGTCCGTTGCAGCAAAGCAGCTCTGATTTCAATTTACCCTAACCTTCACCTATAAACCATTATAAATATGAGGGTGCGGAAGATGTTACACAGCCTTTGCAGCCCTCCTTGCATTTGAAGCAGCAGCCTCCAGCAGAGTAAGCAGGCAGCCGGGAGCTGTGTGTACTTCAGCCATCCCCATTTAATCTGCTGTTGCATGTGAGCTGACACCCCAAGTTCACTGAAATCACTCCACATGTAGTGCATTCCTAAGCTTTCCAAAGAGCTGTAGTCTTTTCACTGTTATCACATTTTCTGTTTCTTGCCGTCTTTAGGAAAGGGAAATAATAAAGTAAAACTGTCCCTGCCTGCAGGCTACACTGACTTTCAATCATTTTAATAGTCAATTACAGTCAAGAATATTTGTTTTGCACGTCCTCCATGTCTTCACACATAGATCTGCCCTGTCACAAATCATTCATTGTGGACTTAAAGAAATTACACGCACGACTACCATTAGCCATTAATATCACATAATAAGCCATCTATAGCCTTTTCTTAATTGAATATTCAGATAATGGAGAAAAAGTGAGCACTATTAGTATGTCTTCAGGTCTGTTTCAGGGCTTGTGAGATAGATTACATGTAGAAGGGCTTGTGACTTGAATATGAGCCAGTTGTCACATGAATAACGATATCAGACTTCAGCCTTTGTAAACAAAACCATATCAGTGGATTCTGCTCTGATTTTCTTGTAATTGGTTTTAAACAAATCTCTGGTAACTGTTTAGCGTCTGGTGGCAGAACTGAAAGATATTGATGTTAATAATGAAGCAAACCACTGACTGCCAGATTCTGATAAACTATACTGTATCTCACTCCAGTGGAGCCACTTAAGGAACAAGGTGCTAATTAAACTTAACAAGAGTTTAAGCATCTGGTCCAAAGTATTTTAAATTTATATTTACAGTTGCCAGTGCCTAGAAAATCTCAAGTATAAAAGATTTGCATAGTAAAAGCCAAGTTTATGCACAAATAAATCGTGTTCTGGCAGATGTGAAGAGAAAAAATGTCCTGCTAGGGAACCCAATTTATTTTTCTAGACCAAATTGCCCATGCTACATTAAAACAACCCTTGAAACTTCCCTCTGAAAGAAACTAGTTAATAAAGTTGACCAGCACTTACTGATTGTTACTTTGATAAGTGGTGCTGAGAATTGCTTGCACTTCATTTGGGATAATTTAATGTCATTTTTAATAATGTGAAGAACTAATCAAATCCCCCTACATCAAGAAATACCTCTATTCCCCAGAGTTCTGCTTCCTTTGGAATGGTTATCTGCTTCAACAATTACCAATATGTACCGATTACCAGCAGAAAAAATAACAGAACAATCTACATTCTGATGAGTAAAAGGGTCATTCCTATTCTCTGTTCATCTTGATAATTTCCAGTGCTATGCAAATAGCCCCAGACATTATCATGATTCATGTGGAAGAAGTTATCAGCTGAACACTGACTCCAGAGGAATTCTTTCTAAATACAAGTGACATAATTGGAGGTAACGAACAGCAGAAATATGAAGACGTTTGGTTTCCAGTTCTATAGTAACACTCCCTCTACAATACTGGAAATGCACATGTGCATCAATACGAATACCTGATGTGATCAGACAAGTCTAGCAATGTAAATATAAGCCTTTTTTCATTATCTTATTTCCTCATGGCAATGCTGGCCTCAGTCCAGCTGAGGTTAAAGATGTGTGTCATTTTCAGCGCATCTGGAGCTCCATAGTAGTCCTTAGAGGGTAAATTACAACTTGTAGTTATTTTTCCACATGTACCATAAATAGTATTGCAGTAACGTGAAAACAAAATGATTCATACAGAAGGTTTGTGTGTTTCTTGTTTTAGCTCACTGTACTATTAGTATCAGTACAGAGGCCTCTTTCTCCTACTTTCCACCTCTGCAATTGATGCCTGTGGGATTTTAAATGAGCATTGGTGGGGACACAGGATGAAGTAGTTAGCACACTGTAAATTGAAACACCAGATTTATTTTGCAGCTACATCCCTGTATAGATAGGACTCCTGTGTCTCCTGGAAGAGGTAGATATGCTCTAACACCTGTGGACGTGAAAACCTACTAGAAATGTGGAGTGAGACAATGTGACCAACCAACAGCATACTCTGCCTGTTGGTCAGAGGTCAGGGTGCATGATCTGAATGCTACTAACAAACAAGACTGAGATGTTGACCAACTGGACAGTAATTTTCGTCTTTAAACTGCAATGATTTCTTAATACTAATACATAAGTTAGGTCTCTTTGAAAGCATCTGTTTGCCCTGGCTTCTTTTGGTTGTTTAACATGTTCAATGACAGAGTGGTCATGTAAATTATATTACTAGCGGTACTAGTATATGCAAATCTGGTCATATGAAACCTCAGCATTTTCAGAGACAGAATCTGGTGCACTTAGACCTCATCTGGTTAGGAAATTTCTGTTGTATGTTGTGAATCATAGCCTGCACCTGCAGTTCAGATTCTCCTTATGCTGTAACAGAGTCTGGTTGCAGCATTCTAGCTTTGAGCAATCTGGAAATATTTTAGGAAGACCACAGCATAAAACATGGCTGTCAAATGGTAGGATTTTCAACAGTTCGCTCCCAGCGGGGTCTGTGTTTCTGCTGTCAAAATGACACAGTATAACAGGACTGACCATATGAGATGTCAGAACATTAGGCGAGTTGGACAAGGGCTAAATAGAGAGTTTCAAATAGAGCAGAAGGTGAGGCAGGGTTTTGATATTCATGACTCTTTGGGCTCACTGTCTTCAGAACAGAAGTGTGGTAGGACATTGTTAGTCAGCATGGGTAACCCAAAATGCTGGATGTAACTGCATGGGGCTGCCAGTTGGCTAATGTGAGGTGAGGAGATCAAAACT
Source organism: Larus michahellis (assembly GCF_964199755.1). Taxonomy (NCBI): domain Eukaryota; kingdom Metazoa; phylum Chordata; class Aves; order Charadriiformes; family Laridae; genus Larus; species Larus michahellis. The sequence continues at coordinate 77,531,152 of NC_133897.1, read as the reverse complement.
GGAAGACCATGCTCCTTCCTGACTAGAGAAGTGACAGCAAATCATAGAATCATAGAGTGGTTTGGGTTAGAAGGGACCTTAAAGATCATCTAGTTCCAATCCCCTGCCCTGGGCAGCGACACCTCCCACTAGACCAGGCTGTTCAAAGCCCCATCCAGCCTGGCCTTGAATATCTCCAGGGATGGGGCATCCACAACTTCCCTAGGCAACCTGTTCCAGTGCCTCAACACCCTCACAGTAAAGAATTTCTTCCTGATATCTAGTCTAAATCTACCCTCTTTCAGTTTGAAACCGTTACCCTGTGTCCTATCATTACAATCCCTGATAAAGAGTCCCTCCCCATCCTTCCTGTAGGCCCCCGTTAGGTACTGAAAGGCTGCTCTAAGATCTCCCCAGAGCCTTCTCTTCTCCAGGCTGAACAACCTCAACTCTCTCAGCCTGTCCTCATCGCAGAGGTGCTCCAGCCCTCTGATCATCTCCATGGCCCTCCTCTGGACCCATTCCAACAGGTCTATGTCCTTCTTATGTTGGGGGCTCCAGAGCTGAACACAGTGCTCCACATGGGGTCTCACCAGAGCAGAGCAGAGGGGCAGAATCACCTCCCTCAATTTGCTGGCCATGCTTCTTTCAATGCAGCCCAGCATGCAGTTGGCTTTCTGGGCTGCAAGTGTGCATTGCTGGCTCACATTGAGCTTCTCATCAGCCAAAACACCCAAGTCCTTCTCCTCAGGGCTGCTCTCAAGCCATTCTCCGCCCAACCTGTATTTGTGCCTGGGATTGCCATGACCCAGGTGCAGGACCTTGCACTTGGCCTGATTGAACTTCATGAGATTCGCACAGGCCCATCTCTCAAGCCTTTCAAGGTCCCTCTAGATGGAATTCCTTCTCTCCAGCGTGTCAACTGTACCACATAGCTTGGTGTCCCTAGCAAACTTGCTGAGGGTACACTCAATCCCACTGTCCATGTCACCGACAAAGATGTTAAACAGCATCGGTCCCAGTACCGACCCCTGAGGAACACCACTTGTAATCAGTTGCCACTTGGATATCAAGCTGTTGACCGCAAGTCTGAGAGTGGCCAATTCCTTATCCACCAAGTGGTCCATCCATCAAATCCATGTCTCTCCAATTTAGAGACAAGGATGTCCTGCGGGACAGTGTCAAATGCCCTGCACAAGTCCAGGTAGATGATGTCAGTTGTTCTTCCCTTATCCACCAACACTGTAACCCCACCATAGAAGGCCACCAAATCTCTTGGGCATGATTTGCCTTTAGTGAAGCCATGTTGGCTGTCACCAGTCACCTCCTTATTTTCCATGTGCCTTAGCAGAGTTTCCAAGAAAATCTGCTCCATGATCTTGCTGGGCACAGAGGTGAGACTGACTGGCCTGTGGTTCCTTGGGTCTTCCTTTTTTCCCTTTTTGAAAATGGGGGTTATGTTTCCCCTTTTCCACTCAGTGGTAACTTCACCAGACTGCCACAACTTTTCAAATATAATGGAAAGCAGCTTAGCAACTTCATCCACCATCTCCCTCAGGACCAATGGATGGATTTCATCAGGTCCCATGGACTTTTGTACCTTCAGGTTCTTTAGGTGGTCTCGAACTTGATCTTCTCCTATAGTGGGTAGTTCTTCATTCTCATAGTTCCTCTTTTTCCCTTCTGCAACTTGGGCAGTGTGGTTAGAGCCCTTGCCAGTGAAGACCAAGGCAAAAAAGTCATTCAGTACCTCAGGCTTCTCCATATCCTGGGTGACCAGGTCTCCTGTTTCCTTCTGGAGAAGGCCCACATCTTCCCTAGTCTTCCCTTTATCTCTGACATATACATAGATGTTTTTCTAGTTGTCCTTGATATCCCTGGCCAGATTTAATTCTGTCTGGGCTTTAGCTTGCCTAATCTGTTTCCTGGCTGCTTGGACAGTTTCTCTGTATTCCTCTCAGTCCACCTGTCCTTGCTTCCACCCTCTGTAGGCCTCCTTTTTGCTTTTGAGATTGTCCAGGAGCTCCTTGTTCATACATGCAGGCCTCCTGGCTTTTTTGCCTGACTTCTTTCTTGGGATACACCGCTCCTGAGATTGGAGGTGATCCTTGAATATCAACCAGCTTTCTTGGGTCCCTCTTTCCTCCAGGGCTTTATCCCATGGTACTCTAAATGTTTGAAGATTGTGCATGGTAAGTCCGAAAACTTTGTCAATAGGTTGTCGCAAGTCTTGTCATTGACAGCTGGTGTTATCAGATGGACAGCATAAGTCGGAGATCTATCAAGAAGAACTATGAGACAGATCAGATATGGACTGTATTCCATTAATTGAGAAACTAAACTTGAATTACAGGAGAAATTACAATAGCAAAACATTCAACTGCAAATGCCAGTTACGACAGTATTACTGCTGAATCAGGTTTCAAGTTATTTTCAAGGTCAGAAAAGCCCTAAGAATTAATGCCCAAACAGATGTCATCAAGTCAGATTATTTACAAGTTCAAGTTTCAGGCAGATCATTGACACACATGTTTAAAAGGGTTGGCACTATTTCAGAGCCTAGAGGTACTCCTTTGAGTTAAGGTTTGCTGAGTGCCATTCATGAGGACTTCTGAGCAGTGGTTGAAAAAAATAAGCCCCAGATTTAAGTGAACTATTTTAGGCAGTTTCACTAGAGAATCAGTGAGCGGTAGGTACCGTGTTTGTAGGTGGAAGTCAGATGCAGGTATCGCGTTTTACATTTCTCATTAGTTTTCAGTGTGGGCTGTCGGTGGAAGAACTTGATCATACGTACTGCAATCATAGAGAAATTATCTAGCTCTGCAATGAGAAAGACGCATATCGTTGACAAGATCCATTGAAGGGTGAGATATCCTCATGCTTTGTAGCAAACAACAAGCAAGACTGCAGCACGGTAATTACCTGTGTGGTGTAGCTGCTACCTGGTTTTTACAGGCTGCTCATCCTGTATTTAGCAATTTGGATCTGAGTGCAAGGACCGAGATATTTCAGGAATTGCCTTGCAGAGGTAGCAGGTTTTGAGTGCTTGCATGTTTTCTTTGATCTACTCATCAAGATACATTCTTGACTATTAACGTATGCAATATTAACGTATGGATGAATTAGATGTGATGTAACTTAGAGGATGCACTAGTAATCACAGCTTTATCTGTGTCCTCTTGGTGACCACCCACTCAGAGGTTAATGCCCTCTGTAGGGCTTGTAGAGGATTTCTGGTCTGGTTACCAATGTCTCACAAGGAGAATCTCAACATGTTAGTTTTGTTAAAATAAATGTCAGGAATATGGATAGGGAGAGAGTTGAAAGTAAACAAAATACCAGGGCCAGCATTCATTTTAATTATGTTTACTTTTCCCCATATGGAAAGAGGTAGCACTCACCATCTATTTAAGTCACTTACTAACAGCATAATTAATAGGGCTAGGTTAACCTTGACTGTGAATTTCCTTTGGAAACTGGATGCCAACGTTTTTGAAGTTCCTTTGTTCCCATTTGAATGGCCCTGTAGAGGGAGTGCTTCCAACTTATTTAATGAGATGATTAGTCCTTTCAATTTATTCTAATTTATTTTATAAACAGAGAATACTGTACAGACTAGAATGATCTGGGATTGTACTAAGTAAGAGGGTATCATTTGCATGTAAAAGGATTTTTATCTTCTAAACTCTTCTCTTGAGTCCACTTATTCCTTCAGAATACGGTCCTGTCAGACTGAGGTGAAAAGAGACACTCCTGAATAGTTCCTTGAAAGAGGATAAAAAAGGTAGGAGGGAAAAGAATTGTTTATCAGGGTATTATACTTGGCACTGCTTCACACATGGCCATACATGACCATATATATATCTATCAGGTGCTCCTCAGTGGTCCAAGAAAGGCAACTAAGAATCGCAAGGCTGCTGTCAGTCAGTTTGAATTCACGCTTCAGGGATCTGCACTTCCATGGGAAAATATTGATGAGTCCAAAACTGGAGAAAACTTGTCTATGTAGTATTCAGTGTGCGGCTAGGTCAGTCAATCAAAACCTTCTTTTTTTAGAGAAAAATGGCTGGACAGGGACTCTATAATGTGGATGGGATACAAATATTAATCAGGTGATAAGTCTCTGAACTTTTTAGAAAATAAACCTAACGGAATTAGCTTGAGCCCTGTCACTCATGACCTCATCAAACCTTTTATCAAATATAGCCTGAAACAGTTTTATATGAGGAAGATGGGTGAATATCTGCTATGGTTCTGCACAGCTTTTTCCACTTTAAGGACAAATTTAAAGGCTTTTCTTCCAGGTTGTTGTAATCATTTTGTACCTTCACTAAATAACTGCTTACCAGCTCAAAGCTGAGAGGTTTTTTTAATATTTGGCGGACTTCTCCAGGTACAGCAACAGATCTAAGGCCTTTGCTACTGCTCTTTTCCTTCAAAGCCTTATTTATCTCCTCTGGTTGAGAAGGATAGATAAGACATACCTATAGCTCTGCTGTGGGAGTCTGCAGTTGTTACAAAGCCACCCATTTCCTCTATGCTATGTGGTGAATCATTTTTGTAAAGTACTAGTCAGAATTTCAGAAACTGGTCAGTGATCACTCTTTGGTTAGTAATTACTCACCTTTAATCTAATGCAAACAACATTATTTTCAGCCCTGTTGGGTTCTCACCTTTATTCTGTATGGAATAAGTTTGTCTTGCTCAAAGGCCCACACGAATGAGTTAAAAGAAAAAAAGGGACAACTTCAGGTTGGACTGAGAGAAGCCGATTTACTTCATGATAGCGCTAAACTGCTTGTGTAAGGTTTTATTGGGAATGTCTGTCTGAAAAGTCCGGTATCAAGCATTTCCTCAAATCTCTGACCTGACCCACTGGTCCTCTTCCTCCTTATCGAGGACAGAACAGTGCCTGATCCTTGTAAACCATTTTTTGCATGTCCCATACATTGACTTTTTTTTAAGGAAAATAAGGCCATATTGCCAAAAGGTTTATATTTCAAAAAGAAAGAGTGCAAGCCTCCATCTTCCTACATGCTGAGTTTTTCTGAAAACGAAAATATTGCAGGATCCATGGTGCACAATAAGAGATTATAAATAGCTTAATTTCATTATTAGATATTGAGTCCCTTTTATATTCAGGGCCATATTCAGGAATGGTGCAGAGGAAGCTATCTATGAATAGGTAGAAATGAGGGGCGGGAAGAAAACCAGGTGTTTTTAAGAGAACAGTAACATTCTCAGATAAAACATTTAATGGCTTATAAATATTGTTTTGAACAAGACTTTAGCTTATCAAATCCCCTTGTGAGAAGCAGGCGAACTGAAAAGCTTCTCCAATAGATCAAAACTAGCACTGCATTATTCAGACATGAATTTCCATATGAGTTTTCATTTTACACAAATAGGCTGCATGTTTCCAGATTTATGGTAAAGCCCAGTTCTAGAAAAATGGTTGACACACAGTGAAATCGCATGAGGAAGGCTGAAAGAAGGGTTAAAAGTAGCATGTAGCTGAATTTGAAATGTCATCAACTAGAGAATTCTGCCTCCATTTTCCACTAAATATTGCCACTGCACAGGGATGAAAATGAGGCAGGACTGGTGGAACAGTCAGGCTTTCTAATGCCGCTTTGCTGCCAGGAACTATAGGAGGAAGAAGGGAGAACTCAGGCAAAGCAAGTGTATTTGTGCTGTGGATACTCTGACCCACTAGCAGCAGCTGCTGAAACTGGTCCTTGTTTTCTCTGTCTGGAACAAAGAGCAAAGATCAAAGTTTAATCCAAGTCGATTCCTTTTCCCTACCCGTTTGCTCTTCCACCTGCTCCCTCTGCTGGTAAATTCAAGGAGACCTAAAGAAAGGAAAATGAGAGATGAAAAGGAAGACAAAATGGCGGGTTTACCCTTTACAGTTTGACGATGAACTGAAATCTCAATTTTAGTGCAATAGTAACCCGTCTTTTACAATACTTCATGTCATCTTGTCTTCATTATCTTTGGGGGGAGGGGTCATCTGTTGTGGCAATACTGGATCTCTTTCAAACCTTTTCATAAAACAAAGCATCCTGTCGTGCTTTTTAAGTTTAGAAGTTTCAGGAAAGAAAATATGGTAAGCCAGTTCCTGACTTCAGCAATGGCTTTTCGTGTGTTGAATTTCGTCCTCTTTTCCATCATGTTCCTAAAGCACATCATGGAAAATCACCACCACTTGTCTTTTCTATGTCATAATTGAATCTTCCATTTTTTTATAAGGATGAAATTCTCATTGCTTTTTAAATTCTTAAAAACAAATCAAGATATTTGGTGCACAGGAACAGTGGGCGTCCTCTTTTCTACAGGTGAATTTTCACAGCACAGCTGTCACAAAATGGATCAGTCCCACTCGCACCTTTCTCTCCAACACGCTCTCTGTTGCATGTCCCATTCCGTCCTTTGCGCGGGCTCTGACATTCTTCCAGCTGCAGACTGAACCAATTCATCTTCCTAAACAAGCAAAAATTCTGTTTTGGTTTTTACTAGCTTCATTTTATCCCATTTTAATGAGGTGAATCAGTTGAGCACAAGGTCAGAAGACAGCCAGAGACAGTTCCCGAGATGGGGCAGTGGCATGCAATGAACCATTAGATCTGCTCAAGCAGTATGGTGCAACTTCCACGCCAAGCTCTGGTGGAAAGACACAGTAAACATTGCTGGCAGATAAAACTCATTCAAGCTTCTCTCCATGTGAGCAATTGGTAATAGGCTTGAGATGAAATGTAAGGCTCTTGGAAAATTTTGATTGAAGCTAGCTGCTGGTAGCATTAGTTGATGAGAAGCCTGACTAAAAAAGGCATAAAGATCTCTTGCCCTCCCTCACTAGCTCCTTCTACTAGAGTTTGTCAAGCTACATGTTATGTTAAAGATTCACTATTGTTGTTACTGAGGTCTCCCAGCTAACATCACGGTTCTCCTTCATCATGGTTCTCCTTTTTTTGCATCACCTCTGAAAGATGACAGTTCTCAAGCTGTTTCTCCCTGATCTTCGCCCAATCTCATTTTGTCTCAATAGTACTCTTTCTGGTGCTGCTTCTGAAGTCTGTGATGCTGCTTTTCACAAGGAGGTTCTATTTTCAGCTCCCCTTGTTCTCAATGACCAACCATGCATGATCACTTACTTAACACTTTTTTACCTCAGCAACACACTCAAATATTTTCTCAAAGTAACTTTTCTCATGAAGGAACATCAGAAGGGCAGATATTCCTTGTTCAGCTATCTTGACCTACAAGGGACTGAATTACAGCCTTTTTTTTTTTTGTGGTGAATCTGGCAAGTAAGGAACTCCCTTAACACTCGTAATAGAAAAGGGAAGGGCTGCAGAGAAGTATTTGATTGGTGAAAGATGAAGAATATATGATGTAACTGTAAGGATTTGTATGGATTTTTGGAGGCAGAGAAGAGAGCTCTGGAGCTCTGCAATTACTGTCTGCTTTGTATCAAATTACTATGTGATTCCTGAGCACCATGTTAATCTTCAACATAATAGCTCGGAGTGTACGGAGAATACTGGAGAGTTTAATGTACAACATAGAGCATGAGGAGACTGCCTTTAAAATTCACTTTCTGCAGACATTATATCACCTAAATGTTCTTAGACAGCAAACATAAAAGGACACGAGAACAATCAAAGTTAATTCTCTTTTACGTTTAAACAAAATGACTCATAGAAAATATTTTCTATGTGGAATAGAAAGCTGTCTGGAAAAACGATTTTGTGCTGTGAGGAGCCCTGTACAGGATATGCATTATTATGGATAAAACTGCCATCCTACATGTTGCCACCTGTGTAAGACACATCCGTGATTTAGTGATAATTGACATCAATCATTTTAAACAAGCCTATAAATTTACATTTATTTTCTATCTCTTTTGTTTGTAAATAAATGGCTACAGCCTTACATGGAACCAGAACTGCTACCGAGTTATAGGGACTAGTAGGGCATAGTGTTACTTTACCGCCTGTTTTCAACACGTTTTTTGGTTTTTTTTAGTTTTCCCAATTGGCTACATATCTTCATTGCATCAGCAACGTCAAATGATGGCTGTATTGAGTTTCTTTACCCTAAATCTTTTTCTGCTTTTAGATTTCCTGTGTGAACTTCTTATAGTGTGTATGCTACCCCTGTCCCCATTAATTCAATACAGGTGGGATTTTTTTGTTTGTTTTTACTTGAGCAGTTTCCCCACCTTCTCTCAGTACATGTTTATTATTTCCACCTTCTTGTTGATCCAGATAAGCTATTTACTGTATGCGCCACCGTATAGCAACTTCTAATTAGCATATGATTTCTAATGTTGAATTCATGGTGATCATGAAGATGAAAGGATGAAACTAATGAAATTATGACCATCTGAGAAGTGATTAAACAGGAAACTCCCCTGCATTGTGATTGAAAGGAAATGAGTGGGTGTCAGCCTAGTGAGTTGTTCCATATGAATCAAGCTATAATGGGTCTGTTTTTCGTGTGTCTTAAAGGAGGACTTAAATTCATCCTTTAAATCTCTTGTCTGTTGACAATTTAGAGCAAAGTAAGATCACACCCCTGCACTCTTAGCCATCAAGTAAAAGTTGACATAAGTGTGGAGCAAACTGATGAAAAAGAGCAAAGGATTTTTCATGGTCCTTAATACTTCTGCTGAGCAATTGCAGTCTCTGCTTATCAACTGCCCTTTCCTTCCTCTAATTGTCTGACGTAATAGCCTCTTGTCCTAAATTTCTTTTGTAGCTCATCTGTTTCAAACCTACAGTCTACAGTTGACCTATTTCTCCTTTTTCAGTCTCAGGTGGAGAACATTTTCCTTCAGTAATTTTTTTTTTTTTAGGTCCAAAATAATATAGCGAAGTTTTCTTACAATCTGAGCTTTAACCTTTTAGTAAATTTTTCCTTCTTATAATACAGGATCAGATTGATTAATGTGATTGCTTTCTGAATTAACTTAACAACCAGTATTTAGGGATCCCCCTGACAAGCTGTCTCCACCATCTAAAACAAAATATCCCTTTTAAAAGATCACAGCAATCTAAAGAAGGCCCTGGAGAACATTTGTGTAGGATAGATTCACTCATCTGGAAACCCATACTCTTTCAAAATGAAATGATTCTTGAATGAGTGTCATTACTGTGTATGAATACAATAAATAAACATAAAAACTTAGGTGTGAAAAGTGAATCCATGAGCAATCCAAAGATTGCTGGAAATGAATACATTATTAGTAAATGGTTAGCTGTTCAGGTCAGTCTATCCTGCCCTGTGTATCATATATAGTAGCTTACGGACTCTTCTCTTCCTTTTATACATCACCAGTGGTCTTAATTGCAATGTTCCGTTTCTTTGCCTTTCAACGGTCTTCTTCAAACAAAGCGATTACTATTATGAGTTTCACAGAGAAAAGATAGTAATCCCAATGAAACATGAAATAAATCATGTGTTGACTATGTTATCAATATCAAACTGATCTATTGGTGTGGTTTTGGCCAAATTGGCCAATGACAAGTGACAGGTGCTCTCCTCCCACCTCTCACACATGGAGAGAAGGAGGAGAGATGAAGAGATTTACAAGTTCTGAAGGAACTAAACTACTTCAATGAAATATTAATAATAAAATAAAAAGGAAATTATGAAATAGATACAATGTATACAAAACTGTATCAAGCTCCCAGGATATCATCACCGGCAGGCACTGGGGAAGTCCCAGACTGAACTCAGTGATGGATGGGAATTGGATTCCAGAGCTGAAGTCAGGAGCGCATGGATCGGGATCCAAGGCAGATGAACAGACAGGGTCCTCCTTGGACATCAGCCAGTGAAGAAAGAAGGCTGACCCTTTGATCCCTCAGCTTTTATACTGAGCAATTGACCCCGTATGGTCAATTTTGGGTCACATGTTCTGTCCACTTCTCCCTTCAGGTGGGACCCCTCTACGCTTTTCCATTTCTGACCCTCCAACAGGGCAAATAACAAAATTAGCTGACCTTGGTTGTTATAGCAATAAGTATAAGCAAGAGCCTCTTTGCATACTATTCCTTGGCACTAACTGTAAACATTGGTCTTATCACTCTGAGAGCGAACAGTTTTCGGCACCATATGCTGTTAATTTCAGAGAGTTAGAAGAGGCCTAGCTAAGAAGTAAAATTACTGAACAAAAAATTGGTTCTGTTTTACCTCAAAGCAGTATATCTATACATGTAGATTTGCACAAAGAAAAGACTTGTCACTAAACTTCAAATTGCAAAGCTGGACATGATTTCTTTTAATATTTCCTTCATCTGCAACAAATACAGGAACCTAGCTGTGGCTCGTGTAGTCCAGTCAAATAAGAACACATATTTGGATTTTTTCAGCATTCTACATGTTTAAATGCCACAGATTTAAAATGAGGTGCTCCTTGCTATTGTTTTGAAGCATCATTTAACTAGATTTGATCTTTGAAAAATAACATTTCTTCCATTGTGTATAAAAAGCATATACGTTGTGAAAACACCCTCCCTCTGAAGGACAGATGGAGATAACATAAATAGCAGGATAAATGCCAGAGGTTCCAACATCTGCAGTTAGTGGAAGACCTGGACAGTGCATTTTTAAGCAGTGTGTTTTAAATGAGATTTTGATTGGGATGAGATACATGTTGGCAGGAGCTAATTCCCAGGAAGAAAAGTATCCTACAATTTTAAGAAAAAAAGTTTATCATGGCTCTCTTTGGCTTTACACTTGGAGAAATATCCAAAACATGCTGGTCAAACTCTGTTGTCATATGGCAGGAAAATGTGTGCTCTTCTGAAAATGGCCTGCATCCAGGTAGGCCCCAGTAGACAATGATTTACAGTCTGAATTTTACCTGAATGTGAGCTGGATATTTTACTAAAAGCAGTCAAGTCATGTCTTTGAAGGCAGGATTTCCCAGGCTGTACAGAGAAGAACTGGTTCTACTGGTTCCTGTGGCTGCTGCTCTCAGCCCATACACCTCCACCACACCCATTCGAGGCTCCCTGCACCTCTGAAACACAAACAGAGCAGGTGAGATTTTATCTGCTGAAATATTTTCAAAAACACTGGATTTTGGTCTTTCGAGTCTCTGGTCTCTATTACTATGAAAGTAAGGATTATTTGGACAACTATTGCTGTCTGCAGAAATGTTCACGTTCTCAAAATGACCTCATCTTTTTTAGCACAGTGATTGTTTTCTCTGAAAATACGGATACGTTTTTAAAGCATAATATTCATCTCCAATTTAAAAACTCAGCCTTGAATCACAAAGCAGAAGCAGTGCACTGAAGGATTTGGTCACAGCCTGCCAAATTTTGTTACACAAAGTACAAGTTCACTCAAAACACATTTTCATACAGGCTGCTCTCCTGATCAGCCTTGTTGATTCATTGTATGGACTGTCATTGTTCATCAGCTGCAAAAGTAACCCAAGTAAGATTCAATATGATAGGTTATAAACTGATTTAAAAATATTTACTATAAAAGGCAAATCATCATCAAGCAGTTACTGATAAAATCTGGACATTTCACAAACTGTGGGGGAGTGCTGAATTATAATAAAGAGAGAACATCATGACAGTGACATGAATTATTTGGTAAGCCAGCTGCAAGCAAACAAAATGTATTTCAGCACACACATCTTAAAGGATATAGGCCATCCTTACAGAAGTTAGGACAACGGTATGGAAAGTAATGACTGGAAAAATTAAGTGTTGTGAGTAATAATAGACTGAACAAATCTCCGTAGTATGATGCAGTGGCTAATGGAGTTAGCACTGATGTAACCATTGGTAGACTGTCTACCAAAATGCTGTCTACCCAACCAAAATATGCTCTTGAGAAAGATGTTAAATAGTTGCTTTGGAAGAGACACAGATGATTAAAGAAAGAGAAGCATGACTTACAGTGAGAGATGCAAAAAGCTCACTGATGCAGAGGTACAGGAGTGATTTGATTGCTTTCTGTGAAGAACATACACTAGAAGGTAGCTCTTATACCTAATAGGCAAAATGTAAGATGATCTGACGCTGAAAGTCACAGTGAGAAATAAAATGAAAATGTCTTGGGATGAGAAAATTCAGCACCAAAATGTCTAAGTAAGAATCATAACTGAAGTATCACTGGAAATTTTCAAAGCAAGAATGCTCTTGGATTTGAAGTAGGAATTATAAGATTTCTAGCCTTTTGTGGTACAGGGAATAATTAGTGCAATATTGTGTTTTACAGTATTCCCTTCTGTGTTTAAAATCTATGAAGCTATGTTTTTGTAGATGGATCTATTCACAATATGATAAACATTTTGAATAGCCTGATAAATACATAACCAAGTATTCATTGAAATAAAAAAGTATGAGGTCTCTAACCACTTTTCTGCATTCACCGTTAATTATCCATGAGCTTGAGTGTATTGAAAAGTGCTTTGAAAATACGTTGTAAAAATTATGACAATACATCTTAATTTACTCATCAATCACTGTGAATATTACCAAAATGAAGATAATTTATACAAGGAAATACTCTCAAATGTTTGTCTTCTAGTGAAATACTACCCCATAAAAGCACTTACATAATGCACTAGTGACATTAACCTATGTTTACCTAAAACTTAAATGATTAAGCAGTAGCTTAGACAGCAAGGTTATGGTCACAGTATGAGCACCCAAACAACATAAATTCAGCCAGTTAAGCTTGTCATAAAGACTACAGAGATGATGGAAAAGACTATATAGTAAAAGAAATCTATGGCTAGGTCTGATTAATATTTTTGACAAAGTGTTCTGTTGAAAAATGAGCCTTTGCTGAAATCAGGTTCTTTGTAAAATCTTTTATATTTGTTATGAACCTGGCATGTAGGCGGGCTGCTCTTGCAAAGCTGAAGATTTGGCAACCTTGGAAACCTTGATCGCAGTGTATTATACCTATAAAAGAAGCCAAAAATTTGATAAAAGATGGCTCTTCTCAACTGAATACAAATTCAGGCCTTATCAACACAATAAACGTACTCATGTCAATACACTCTCTATCTATCTCCCCTCACTTTTACATTCTAAAAAATGTGAAAAGAGGAATCGCCCAGATAACTCTAAGTCTTTTAGTTTGAATGCAATACTGTATAAAGTGCTGGAAAATATTTGAAGGAAAGAATAATTAAAGCCCTGAAGGCAAATGCAAAATGGGATAATCCTGGTTTTAGGATCTAACATAGATAATGTTAGACTGAAATCTTTTTGGATAAAATAATTGACCTTTTACACAGGGACAATGCGATAGCCTGAATTTTCACACGTGTCAGAGCAGCACTTGTTGCAGTGTGAAGGCAAATTGTTACTGAAGCGGAAATGATGAGGATTACCGCAAGAACTGATTAGGTCGATAAGGCACTGACTAGTGTGAGACTGCAATGTATGAAAAGAGAAGTTCTCAAGACGAAGAAGGTGATCTGTTGACACTTCCTCACAGAACAGTTGAGACTTATCCTACCTTTTTAAATCATTTTCATAGAATCATAGAATCATGGAATTGTTAGGGTTGGAAGGGACCTTAAAGATCATCTAGTTCCAACCCCCCTGCCGTGGGCAGGGACACCTCCCACTAGATCAGGTTGCTCAGAGCCCCGTCCAGCCTGGCCTTAAAAACTTCCAGGAATGGGGCTTCCACCACCTCTCTGGGCAACCTGTTCCAGTGTCTCACCACCCTCATGGTGAAGAACTTCTTCCTAACGTCCAATCTGAATTGACCCATCTCTAGTTTTAATCCATTCCCTCTAGTCCTGCCATTACCCAACATCTTAAGAAGTCCCTCACCAGCTTTCTTGTAGGCCCCCTTAAGCTTAAGGACAAGTGGCAGAAATGGTAGTGGGTTCAGTAGCACAAAGTCATGCATGCATGGGATATTAAGCCAGACAGAACTTTGTAGTGGATCTGCCTAGGCATCCTTTTTGTAATGAGTTCTCCAAAGTAGAAAGAAAAGGACTTTCAATCTCAAAAGACTAGGTTTTATGTGCATATGCACTAGAACTGTTTGTCTTTTAAGCAAAGACAGCTCAGTGGCTGAGATGCAACAGAAATAAAAAAGAATTTATAAACAACTCCCCTCCTGCCCACACTAACTTTGTTGGCTGGATCCTTCCTTCTAGTCGTGATTTCAGTCCACTGAGTGGCTTTCTGGATTGCAGAAACTCTGTGTGGTCCTCTCTCAGACCGCAAGAGGAAGGTACAGAGCTCTAGCCTTGGCCCTGCTCCCTGCTCCTTAGAAAGCACTCTCACAGTGCCTCTGCTGCTCTGCAGGATTTTTTTGCCTCTTACTCCGCCAGCCGCACCCTGCTGTCAGGGAAGCGTCTCTCCTCCAGGCAGTTGCTCCAGGGTAAGAGCAGTCTCCCCTTCTCCACAAGGCTAGCCTGACTCAGTCCCTTCTTCCTTAAAGGAATATGACATACCAGCACAAACTGCTAAAAATACCATCCGTCACAGGGAGCCAAGTGTAAGAAAAAGATCTCAGTGTATTGGTTATTGGAGGGTGATGGTTGACAGCCATTTTGAAGCAGCTGTGAAATGCAGTATTAGGATGTGGTGGCTGAGGTGCTTGTAGCAGAGATAGGGGTGCAGGACCTGCATTGTGCAAAGCACCAATAAGACCTTCGTAGCAGTATTACGTACAAGTTTTCACCTATGTTCAAGAAGAAGAGATTAAAATGGAATAGCTGCAGAGGCAGGAAGACCAAAAGAGAATTAAAAGATATTATAGTAGATACTAAAAAGGGAGAAAAACTGAAGAATAACATCATTAAAAACGCGAAGAACTTCAGATAAAAAATGAGAAAAAAGGGTCCTAGCAGATTTCTAGGGCATGGCTTGGAGTGATCTTCCAAAAAACAGTAATGAGGGTGATAAGCCGATGATGCCTTAAAAATTGAACTTTAAGTGCAGGAATATATGACAGAATGAGAAAATTTCTGGGGATAGAAAATTAAGATCCCTTGAGTATCCAAAGTGTTGTCATCTCCAAAAATCACTGATCTGAGAGAAGCTGACTCACTATTTGTCTGCACTATCCTTACGCACTAAAAATCTCATGACTTATGTCATCTCCCAGTTGCCTGTAGAGGTCAGAAAGTTCTGTGTTCTGCTCAAGTGCTCAGAAATAAGCCAGTGGTCAGATTTAGGGTGAAAGCAAAACATTTCACCTCGGACAGATTACAGGGAACATTGGCTTTGGGTGTCTTGCCATTGTCTTTTTTGAAGGCCCTTGTCTGCCTCCCAACCCCTCTAGGAGTTTGGTTTAGGAACCAATCTGCTATTGCAGGGTCATAGCACAGTGATGATAGTGTTGATTTTTGTCCTGCAGTACATTGTAGCTGTGGATTACCCCAAGTTTTACATTTGTCACAAGGTTTTGGGAAGTGTTTGTGGTGTATTGTAGTTAACGGAGTTCTACTACTGTGGAACTTTATAAAATAGACATGTACTGTATGCTTACTGACAACAATAGGTGACTGTGACTGATGACTCTTAAATTCTTGTTCCTGGATGATACTCTGATTTGGGAACAAAGATGTTTACACAGCGAGTAAAACTAGAGAAACTGATATACTGGCAAGAAGTGATATACCATTAAGTCTTCCTGTGTAGGCAATACCTTGGTGGAATTTGGATCAGTGCAATTCCCAGACTCAGTAGTCCTTTGTCTGCGTGTTTAAAACAAAACAGAAATCACGTATCTGTGCTTCTGTCTGGAGTGACAATTGCTTTCAACTCGTCTCTCAGCTGAAGCAAAGGAATAGAAATAAATGAGAGAGTGTAAGTCGGAAAGGAGGAAGCACTGGAGCCAGAAGCAGTAACATTTGGTGCCATATTGGACGACTGAAAAAATACATATTTTTAACTAGAGTAATTTAAAAAGAATTGGGGCCATCTGCTATTCTCAGGACATTAATTATTAAAACTTACGAGAAACCAAAAGCATAATGGCTGATAGATTTTAAATTGTTATAAATCTTTTTTTGTGCTCCTTCCTCTACTCTGCCTGATACAAACAGCTGATCAGCATGTAGCAAAAAGGATTTCATCAGAATTACAGTGAATTTAAGGATAAAATTGCAGTTCTTGAATATAGGCTGTAAGTCTTGAAAAATTACTTCAGTATAATTTCGTAATATCAGGCCCACTTATACACAAAGTTGCATCTATTTATCCACATATATGTTTTAAAATTTAGTTAAATTCTTACAAAATCCCATGTGGGTATTCTTCATTAGATTTTAATCTGGTTTAAATTCATTAGAATTAAGTCAGTTGCTTGCAGGGTTTGAGGTTTTCAGCCATGTGCACAAAGGAATTTGCACCACTGTCACTAAATTAAACCATTGATTGTGGTTCAGTTGGTGCAACATTTATGTAGGGAAAAGCTCTCATTTATTGATCAGTCTGAGCTGCCAATTGTAGATCCAAGTCCAAGCCTCAGCAAAATACTGGTGTGCTGAAATACTGGTCTAGGCCTGTGTATTTCTACAGGAAAGCATGAATTCAGTCAGTCCACGAAGCTCTCTTGTGTATTTTTGCAAACTTCTTTTGTGAAAAAGGTGATTCAGTTCAGAACAAACCTATGGGTAACAGTAGATTTAAACAAATACCATAAAAATGTGCAATGAGTCTGAAAGTACAGATGTAAAGTGCAGGTGTAGCAATGCCATAGAATTTAATGGGTTACTACACATTGCAGGGAGACCAGGCTAACAAATCTGACCATAGGATTTTCACAAATTATAGCTCTAATAAGTTTGTATTAACTGGATTCATCTAGGCAAAAAGCAATATACAGGTAAAACCGTACAGTCTTCATAAAATTGTTATCTTTGTATTATGATACATATTTGCTTCTGCAAGGAGAAAAGAACTACTCAGGATTTATGAACTACTGATGTTCATCCATGGGTAATGCTAGAAATAGGCTGTTGGCATATTAAAGAGCTTTATGTATACTGTTACACAGTAGATTTTGAGACTGTACCACCAAAACTCAAAATGCAGTCAGTCACATAAAATATATCATATAGTTGTTTGTAGCAGATGAAAAGATAAAAAATGGGCAAAACGACATAATTTACAGGTAAAGATTTATAAGCATACTTTAAAATCAAACAATTTTGCCAAAATGGCTTTTAAACTACCAGAGAAAACAGGGAGGTATTATCAGATATTACAGTATTTTGAAGCATGAGCTTGGAAACTAGATTGGATAGAATATTCTGCTGTTCTAGGACATATTCTCACAACTGCATATGACTGAGCAGTAACTGGTGACAGGCAGATGGTACCATCCAGAAAGCCCTTCTCAAAGTAACAGCCAAGGTTATAAATGGGACTGCACCAGAAGCCAAAAGTTAAAATAAAGTTACTTATGAACAACCATAATTTCAAAGTTAGACATTCAGTATATACTGCAGGTATAAGCGTGTATATAGGAGTAAGATTTCCTCCTGGGTTACTTGTGGTGACCTAAAGTTTTGCTTCCTCTTTGTAATACATTTAGTATTGTAGCCAGGTATTTATTATGCCTGAGCAACTGACTTACTGGTATTTGCTACAGGGGCTTTCTATTTGCCAGGGGAATGATCTGAACTATCCTTTTGGACCAGACTTGAGAAAGTATTTCTTCTCCCAGAATTGCCTAAAGCCAATGGGCTTTAGGTGCTTAAACTCTTCATCAGAATAAGCTAGATGCCTATTTGCATTATTAAACAGCTAAATACCCTTCTAAATGTGTCCTTAAGAGTTGCCTGGTCTGTAGATGTGCTCCTTTGATTAACCAAGGTTAGAGCTTTGTTTCCTTTAAACAAAATCTCAACTTGCAAATATGTTGCACTCTCTGTTAGCAGGAGGCAGCGTTCCCCATCATTTGTTCCTTGAAAAAGATTCTAAAGCTATTTTTTGCTGTATGGCATCCCATCTTTGTCAGTGCTTCACTGAGGTGGCCGGAGGTTTCCGTTACAAATATGAACATATAGTGACGCACAGATGGAGTCTACCATTGATTTTGCAGAACCATTGTTGTGTTACACTGAATAGTATGTCCTACTCAAATAATCCAATACATGTAATGATTTTCGTTGGCAGGGCTTTATCCTCATTTGTTGTCATTTCTGGGAAAACAAAAAAACTTCCTGAGAAAAACTCAATGCTAATTTTGATTATGAGCTTTCATTCAATTCGAATGAGAAGAGCGAGTTGCCATCTGTCATCATCTCCAACCATAGACAAAGGCTACAACAGCCTCACATCACTATCTTGTAGTTTCAGGATCTTGAGCTGTAGCTGAAGTCAGTTCCTGATGCTTTCCAATTCCTTGTGATTACATTATATGTCAGCCTCATATGCAAAGGTAAACTGATGAAATCATCACACTCCAAAGAGCACAACCAGTGCAAATGTGGAACTGGATTCAGAAAGGATCAGACAAATTCATGGGGCAAGGAACACGTTAAGTGCTTTGTTCTGAATGCAGCCTTTGTCTCAGAAAGCTCCTAAATGGCTGACAGACAGAAGGCGGGGGATTGTCATATGGGGAAGGTCACTCATTACATCCTTATCATCTTCTTATCCTTCCTTTTTGTCTTCCACAAGTAGCTGGCAGTGGCATTCTTCCCCTTTCCATGGCAGAGCCCTGTTAAACTAGCAATTGATTTGGGCATTATGTTTGCATAATGTGACCCCAGGTCTCCTTGGAGACCTGAGAGCTTTCCAGGGCTATCAATCTTCAGAAGCAGTGTGTCTCTCATATTTTCTTTTTACTTTCAATAGCTTGGGTTTTTGCTACTTTTTGCTATTCCTTGGCATTGCTTGATAAATGTTATAAAGTTTCACTGCCTTCTGGTAGGTTATTGTTTCCTTTTGGGAACATAGTTGGTCATCTGGGTTAAGCCATTTTTTATCTTTTGTTCTAAGTATTTCTGCAAAGTCTCCCTTTTCCTTGTGTCCATATCACCTCACCCACAACTGGTAGCATTGCTACAGGTCCAGGGGACAGCTTATCCCCTACTACAGTCATGTTACAGCTGCCTCTGCAATTCAGCTACAATCAAACAGGTCACTAATCTTACCTTACAGTCGCAAATGAAGCAGCTGAGTGCCTGCCATTTGCAGTACGAAAACTTTGGTGCTTTAAACTTGTGGTACAGATAGTGTCTTTTTTGTAGCGAGTCTGTACATTCCCACTTAGTGTGTGAACTGCTTCTTTTATTCTCTCTTTCTCTCTCTCTCTTTTTTTTTTTTTTTTCAGCTACAGCACTGGGATGTGAAATTAATCTCGTTTTCAACATCCGTAACATCTTTGCCCCTGGGCATGTTTCAGTCTTCTTTCTATATTGCTTACCATAGGAAGTCTACTGGATTGTTGTCTCTCTTCCTGGCCAGTTTCTTTCTGCTGCCTCCATTCCTTTGGCTTGAGCTGGCAGCTGTTGTTGATTTCTCCTCTGCAGCAATTTTTTAGATGAACTGGACTTGCATCCCGTAGACTTTTCCTATAATAATGGAATCTTTAATATTTTAGAAGGAAAATGTGAATAAGCCTCTTTCTTAACACTGAAATTCAATGCTTTTGGGGGTAAAAAAATGTGTATCCTTCTACAACATTGAGCAAGCACCTTTTTCTAGCACCTTCATCATACCGGTCAGCTGCCTAACCAGCCAGGCTTCATACTTTTCCCATTACCTTTTCCCAGGGAGAGAGAATAAATAAGTACATTTCTTTTCGCTACCATTCACCATGTCTGCAGGCTCTGTTTTCATACCTGCTGGAAACCTTTCCCTCCTGCAGCCTGAACGTTTCTCTCCCAAGTACCAGGCAAGTAGCTACCTGGTGAACATGAGACAGAACAGCAAGGGAAGCAGCCAGTAAAGTGCAGAGGTTGGGCAATCACCCGCTGCTCTGCTGCAATGACCTCAGCCACCAGCACTGCACGAGAGGGGGGATGGATTGCAAACGCTGTGGATCAGGAGAGCAGAAAAAGAGGGAAACCAAACATGCCCCCTGCCTCTCTGAGGGGCCCGGGTGCCCTTCCCACCACAGCCAAGGTGAATAGCTGTAGCTACTACCTACACGCTCTCTTTCTTCCTCTCTGTCATGCGTGAACCTGTCTGCTAAGCTCCCTTTCCTTCCCACTTCACGGTGGATTCGTTTCTGGTGTGTACACCTGTCCTGGCCAGAGTGGGCCTACAGATGCAATGAGTCTTAGTCCCAGAAAACTGTTTTCCTCACCATAATTTTTAAAGAGTGTGGTGTAGAATCAAAACATATTATAACTTAACATTAGTCGTAATGCAGTGTGAAAGCTCAAAAAAACCCTATAACTGGGCCTTAAGCCACATAAGTATCCCTGTAAATTCTTACTTAATGTCTTTGGAATCCACTCATAGTGCCTCTTAACTACTGCTCCAAACAGGACAGATTAAATATAATTAGGATAAGGTGGTATAAGTAGATAGAGTACACTCACCAATAAAAATTCTGTAAGAATTTACAGCTGTGTAATCCTAGTTGATTTCAATAAGGTGGAACAAGATTTTTTATCAATGCAGCATTGATATGTAGATCTTCAGTGCTCTATATATCACAAATATGCTTTAAAAATCCAATTGTTTCCAGTCTTTTATATAATCATTAATAAATTATGTGCATAGCCCCCATTTTGACATCTTATAGTTGCATATAAAATGTCAAAAAAAATAGCTATTTTAACCAACGGCCAAGTCCAAGTTCCCAGCTTCCAGATGAGTATTTTTTGCTTAGCCATGATCAAGTCCAGCATCTTCTCCCACAGAGCTGGTAACAAAACACCCCTAAAACCAAAGATAATCAATATACATGTTATGGTGTTGTTAAAGATTAACTTTGCAAATACCTGGAAAAGAAAGATTGGCACTGCTACTAAATTATAGGGCATTTGATGCTAAAATGTCCCCATTACTTAATTTTTGGTATTTGGAAATATGAATGTGAGTCAATTGCTCTCTCTGATCCATTTAGAAGAATGGTGCATCCTTTCTGAATTTATTCATTTATTGTCATATCCCCATAGGATATTCATTTTTCCTGCTATAGAAACTAGACCTGCTGGGTAAGCCAGTCAAAATCAGAATTAGTTTTTGGTTAATAGTTACTTCGTTAACTCTTATTGGAAGGAAAAATTATCTTAACACTCAAAAAAAAAGGGGAAAGCTAGATTCTAGATCCAGCTGAGAGTCTTCTCACAGTTCTCAAGAGTATTGCCTTGCCTTGCCAGTTATCATAGAATCATAGAATCACAGAATCAAAGAATGGTTCGGGTTGGAAGGGACCTTAAAGATCATCTAGTTCCAATCCCCTGCCATGGGCAGGGACACCTCCAACTAGACCAGGATGCTCAAAGCCCCATCCAGCCTGGCCTTGAAAACCTCCAGGGATGGGGCATCCACAGCTTCCCTGGGCAACCTGTTCCAGTGCCTCAACACCCTCACAGTAAAGAATTTCTTCCTGATATCTAGTCTAAATCTACCCTCTTTTAGTTTGAAACCATTACCCTGTGTCCTATCATTACACTCCCTGACTCCCTCCCCATCCTTCCTGTAGGCCCCCGTTAGGTACTGAAAGGCTGCTCTAAGGTCTCCCCGGAGCCTTCTCTTCTCCAGGCTGAACAACCCCAACTCTCTCAGCCTGTCCTCATCGCAGAGGTGCTCCAGCCCTCTGATCATCTTCGTGACCCTCCGCTGGACCCATTCCAACAGGTCCATGTCCTTCTAGTGCTGAGGACTCCAGAGCTGGATGCAGTACTCCAGGTGGGGTCTCACCAGAGCAGAGCAGAGGGGCAGAATCACCTCCCTCAATTTGCTGGCCACGCTTCTTTCAATGCAGCCCAGGATGTGGTTGGCTTTCTGGGCTGCAAGTGCGCATTGCCTGCTCATGTTGAGCATCTTGTCCACCAGCATCGCCAAGTCCTTCTCCTCAGGGCTGCTCTCAAGCCATTCTCTGCCCACCCTGTATTTGTGCCTGGGATTGCCATGACCCAGGTGCAGGACCTTGCACTTGGCCTGGTTGAACTTCATGAGGTTTGTACAGGCTCGCCTCTCAAGCCTTTCAAGGTTCCTCTAGATGGAATCCCTTCCCTCCAGTGTGTTGACCCTGCCACATAGCTTGGCGTCCCTAGCAAACTTGCTGAGGGTACACTCAATCCCACTGTCCATGTCACCGACAAAGATGTTAAACAGCACTGGTCATAGTACTGACCCCTGAGGAACGCTACTTGTCACTGGTTCCCACGTGGACATTGAGCCATTGACTGCAACCTTTTGAGTGAGGCCATCTAGCTGATTCCTTATCCACTGAGTGGTCCATCCATCAAATCCATGCTTTTCCAATTTAGAGACCAGGATGTCGTTAGGTGCATGGGTCACTGATTTTGTTGTAAGGATAGCAGAGATCTTAATTACAAAATTAGAGGGAAAATGTACCAGAGTTAAGTAAAATAGAGATCTTCTCACTCTTTCCTGCCCCACATCAAGTTGTTTTCATTGTTGGCCAATACAGAAATAAACTAAACTCCTTGTTCTGACTTTTGTCAAATAGTTTGGATTTGCAGCCTGCGCAATCCATTGCTTTTTGTGTGTTTGACTACAAAAATCCGCCTTATGAATCCTAAAACATAGAACTGTCTTGGAGGAACTCTCCGAAGTCATTGCATTCATTGCCAAGATCATGGAAGGCAGGAAAAGTTCTTGACAATTATTTATGGTGAAACATAATCTCAGAGGATCAGTCTTTCAATGATTAAAATTATATATAGTTGTGAAAATAGATTAGTTGATTTTGTGAAAACTACCAGGCAAGATTTTTCTCAAAATTCACTTTGCACAGATCTATCATCCTGATAATGGAAGTCTCCATTATGAGCATATTATCTGAGACTACTCTGGGCAATGCTTCTGAATAAGACAAAATATGTCCCGGTGCCTTCAGATTCTGTTATTACATACATTTTCAGACAGCAGGGCCACAAAAAAAAGTATTATTTTTTCCAGTCCCTTAGGTGTCATGATAAATCGATTAACTTGTAATGATTTCACATACATGTGGTACTTAGAACAGCCTGAATTCAGAGCCTGCTTTCAATCTGTGGTTTGTACAGACATCACAGGAGGGATGCCTGAAAAAAGGATGGAAGCTATTCTTTTCCTTGTGTAGCTATATTATATAATATCTCTAACCTGGATCTGAAGGCAAACTGTTGTTTATCACTGTAGAGAAGTGCACCAAGGGAGACTTCAAGTGGCAGTTGTAAAATATGTGATGGGAGATCCGTTCCCAACACTACCGAAACAGAAGCGTAAAATTAATAAATAATGAAGTGGCTTGGTTCAATTTACAGGCACAGTTCAAAAGAAAGCACGAAAACAAACCCAAGACTTTCTCTTCAGAAATGCCAGTTGCTGGGATTCCTCCTTGAGGATGGTGCAGACCAAGTTCTGTGCTTCCCTCAGCACTGCTTCTTGCTTTCCAGCCTATTCTCAATGACCAAGAATCTCTGTTACCCTGATGGGGTGGTCTTGCACCACTCTTGTAGGTTGCTCACTGCTGTGGTCATCCCAAGTGTACCTTATAAACAAAACGAAGTTACAGCTTGATCTTGCTCTTCCTAAATGGGAATGCGCATGATGGGAGATACACCAGCTAAGTGCAGAAGCACAGCTGATGTTACTCTCCAGCGCTAGGGTCATAGCTAGCCTGCTTTTTGCCTGTCACAAAGATGCCATTACCCCAAAGCTGTGTGATATTATCCCTCGGCAAGCCCTGCTGTGATGGTGCTTGTTGTATCTTATTTATAAGATGTTTTTCCCTTGCATGTGGTGAGTAGACTAAACCTGCATTTTGGAATGTCAGTCGTAACATCTAGCTGTTGGAGGGTCATCTAGTTTTAGTATGCAGTTACAAAACCAGGCAATAGAGAGACATCAGTAACCACGAATAAGTTCCTAAGTGGTATTATTTTCCAATCTAAGTAAACAGTGACGAATTATTTGGATTGCCAGGCCTATCCTTCACCAAATAAATTCTTTCAGGTACGTCTTGAAGATAAGCTGTACATAGTACTGACCTGTTATTACAGACTTGAAAAATAGAATGTTCTCAGGGGCAAGCCTACTTGTTGTCAAACGCTCCAGCAGCAATAGTGTTTTTGGGATGGACTATTTTACCCCTTGAACTTCCTTTCAGGCACAGTGCAATCATTTTTCTAGGCAGCATTTCTGACCACCAATTGTCTAGCAGCCAACCCATCAGTAGTAAAGTCCTCATAGCCCTAGCCAGGGTACATTGTCTTGGATTTTGTGGCAAGTGTATTTAAAGTGATTTTCCTCCAGCATCTTTGGCCCAGTATAACAAAAACTGCAGAATGCGAACCTGTGATGCAAATGACATGAAATAGCTTCACTTCTGAAGAGTGCCAGTGGCTAAGCTCACTCTGATTTTTTAACAAATAGACTTTTCCTGTGTTTCATCTGGATTTAAATAAAAAGGGTTTAACCGTTCCTGGAAGAAAGCTCCTACAGTTCCTCTTTCATATTAATACTGCTGAGCATGTCAGATGCAGAGACGCTGCTGTTGTGTCTCAGTACCTGGAGCCACTGTGTCTTTTTTCAGCAAGAACAGCTCCAGCACATGTGCTGTTTCTGTACATGGCAAATGACATCTGGCATGCGAGAATGACACACTGTCTCTTAGTTCTGTGTCTTGTGGCCAAGTTCTGCTCTGAAATCCATGCAGTTCTGCTTGATTTTCACTGCTGTCAGTGAGAACGCAGTTTGGTCCTGAGTGTTTTTAGGGTCACTGTCTGCCTGTTACTAGGTCTGGTTCTCTCCAGTTTTGTTCATGCTGATCTGCTGATTTGAGTGAAGTTGCCACGCTGTATCTGAGGGTCCAAAAACTAGAGAATACCTCCTGCTCTGTTTTTCATCTTACACTGTTGGCTTCTTAGTGGTTTCTTTACAATTTCACTGAGGTGAGAGGAGAATCAAATCCTTAGACTGAATACAAACTTCTGCTGGTTCATATATAACTCTTTACTCTGTGATATTTAAGTAAGTGACAACTCTTCAAATACTCCTTGTTGTCAGGTTGATTTCTGCCTTCAGACTGCTCGATACCTTATTCCCCAAAGAGCCTCACTTGGTTGATGGTATCTTGCACAAACAGCTCAGTCTTTCCTCTGCCCTCCAGGGAGTGCTGAGAGATACAGACTGAACCGATATAAATAGGAGTCTTTCCACATTCTGAGGGTTAAAAAAATGTTCTAGACACTTTTTCAGGGGGGAAATGTCTGAGCTGGAGCACATCATAAATCTCAAGTCCAGGTACGTGCATTGGCAGCATCCCAGCCTCACTTTAGAGTGTAACCTGTCTAGTTAGACACCATCTCTCCCAACCATTGATTTCCCAATGGCAATGGGAAGGGAATGTGACTAATAGGCTGGAATGGAGCATTACAATTCAGCCAAGTCTCCACCATGGAAAACGAGGGGATCAAGACTCCAGCACATGCTCTGACACACTTCTGCTGCTTAGTCCAGACAAAGGCAAATGTCTGCTTATTTCCCTAGCACAGAAAGGCAGTGCTTTGGCTGAAAAACTCATTTGTGAGGTTCAGCTTGCACTTCATTGGATGTAGCAGTATGATATCCTCCTTGTCTCTCCCAAAAGAGGAAGAAAAAATTAGAGTAAATAGAATTATTGTCAGGGAGACCTCATGGTGGCTCCTCAAATGGAGAAGACTCTTTATGTCTTCATTCTGCCTCAGACACTCACTTCAGAGTGAGCCCATATAGGTCTGTGGGACTTTTTGTGTAGTAAATCTGGCAGTACTGAGCCTGCTGTGACCAGACGGGCATTGCAGGAAGTTGCATACGTCAGCAGTTTCTTGACCATAATGATTAGAATCACAGTGAGTCAGCAGCGCTATCCCAGCTTCACTATCCTGACAAGGTATATCTTGCATATAAATTTATGAACTGCGAGGATATACTTTGGTCTCTGTCAATGACTTACTAG
Source organism: Larus michahellis (assembly GCF_964199755.1). Classification (NCBI taxonomy): domain Eukaryota; kingdom Metazoa; phylum Chordata; class Aves; order Charadriiformes; family Laridae; genus Larus; species Larus michahellis. The sequence goes on along the minus strand of NC_133897.1, from coordinate 77,505,082 downwards.
AGCTGGTTGAAGCCCTGCCTTTCGTTTCTCTTGGGAGATTCTGACGTTTCCTAATTTGCTCTGGTGTGAATCAGTGGAAACAGAACAGTCTTTGCAAAATGAAATTTAGAACAAAAAAAAATCATTTGAGAGGGTCAAAATATTTGGCTTAAAGAAAGCTGGAAACATTTTCATCCAGTTGTGTCACATTGCTTTATATTACAATAGCATGTCAATATGAACGGAATTTAGAGAATTCAGGAATTCTCAGAACAGAACATAGGAGAGGTGACAATAAGAAATTACATTTTTCCAACTTCAGATATACAAGTGGGCAAGAAAGCGAGCCAATAGCATTGCTACAGCAGTAGGCAGCACTAGAATTTCCTCGGTGAGCCACTGGAGACTGTTACTTAGGCAAATTGGTATTGCATGTTTACAGCTGGTACACTGAGCTGTGCATAGATATGATATGCTGGTGCAGACACCAACCAAGAAGATGCAGAGAAGGAGGATGGATGAAACCACACTCTAGACAAGCTTCCAGAATCTGATAATTGATGTGAGGACTGAATTAAAAAATAAAAAGTCAATGAATAGCTAGATCATGAAAGTCATGTATCTCTCTGGTTCTCACATACCTATATATGTATGAAGTCATATGATGTTCTTTAAATGGTCAGACCAAAACCCACATTAAACACATTATTTGCAGTGAAAGATATGGACAGCCGTGGTGGGATGCTACCATTTATAGGAGTACAGAGTGTGGCTGTGAGCATGAACTGTTCTCTTTGTTCTGTTCTGGAAAGAGTAAGATATAGCCCAAGAAGATGATTGGATGTTGCTGTCTCTCTGATTCTTTGTAAGTGCAAAGATAGCTTGGCAAAGGAGACATGCAAGGTGAAGCTGAGAGTGCATTTCAGGCCATTACTTTGGGACGATGAGGAAATCTCACTATAGCTTGTGTGGGAAATATTTGAGAAAGTGATACCAAATACTTCAGAGGAAGTTATTGGAAGTCATAAACAAACAAAGACAAGCTGGACAAGCAACAAAATAGAATGTTACAGGAAAAGCATAAACAGGCCAAGTCTGCTGGCAAAGAAAGAGCATGATCAAAGCAGTAGAGAGATCACAAAAACGGCACAACCAAAGATTTGGGAGAAAGAAGCTCAGCAACTACAGAATACTTCAGACTAGCTAGGAAAACAATTTAAATAGTGGTTAAATAGTGTGGAAAAAGAAACTGAGCCAATACTGCTTGTGCTAGGATGGCTAACAGTAACTAGACAAGTCACAAAGTAGTGCTGCAGGTAAAGAAGGATATTTTAAAACATGTATTCCCTATAGCTGATGACACATGCATTCTGGCTGGGCATGTAGTAGGGAGAGGAGAGTTTGCAAGGCAAGATGGTATGACTCTCAGGACAAAAAGGGATCTCAACACTGAATCTTCATTCACAGAAGAAACAGAACCAACACTGAGACAAGTAAAAATGCAAAAGCTGCAGGAATATATAAGATTACCACTAAGGTGGCAGAAGCATCTGCAGAAGCATCTGCAATGCACTGTATTTAAGAAGCATTCATGAGGAAAGAATGTCTTGCCAATCAAAATAATTATATAGGTAAAATTTGTCATTAACTCTAGGAAAAGTAATTTTAAAAGTACTTATTAACAGACTAAGGCCACTTATAAAAGAAAGAGGAGTTGAAAAACAGTGCAGCATGGCCTGGCCGAAACTGTAATGACTGAATATTTGTGTTTTAACAGGCGAATGGAAAAAAAGTAAGAATAGGGTTTGAAGCTTTATTAAAAAAAAAAATCTGATTCTTTATTTTGTTGATTTTATAATGACATTCGGTTGAGCTCAAAAGGAAGCACTATGAAAAGTGACTAAATCAGACTAATCAGGGCTATAGATAAGGTGACAACAATGCTAAAAGGTGTGTACAATGACTTGAAGTCTCATAAGAACTGATGGGCAACTGAGCAACAGACTCATTCCAAAGGACAATAGAACAGAAAGGGCCCTAGAGCTGCTGTTCCTCTTCATCACTCTCTCTAACTAGCTATGATGAAGTCCAGTGTGTAACATTGGATGAGCAGTATTCTTCAAACATTCTGTTGGAAAAGACTTTATTCCATCTTATGAGGACTGCATACCTCCAAGCCTTCTCTGTCCTGCATCTGCAAGTGTGTCTATGATGTGACCAAAATGGAGATGTCCCTGCGGGTCTGGTCCCTAGGAGTGTCCTGTTGCATGGCTGGTCATACAAGTAGTCCCCGTCATTTTGCCCAACATTCATGTGTGCTTTTGTCACAGGTCATGCAAATTATGAGATGTGAAAAACTTTATGCTGTTGCTATGTGTCGAGTATAGTCCAGTCACTTCAGACTCAAAAGAATTTGAGAAAGAAGATTCAAGAGTAATAAACTCAAGACATCTAGCCTCTGTCTTTCTCCCAAGTTGTGTCTGAAGGGCCTATAAGTGGGTAGCAGGCAATGAACTGCTAGACTGAGATTGTTCTGACAGGCTGGATCTGTTCCACGAAACTTTTTGTTGTTTGAGGATCTCTGATAGAGAGTTAAGCTTTCTAGCTTGTGTAGATGATGTCGTAAAATTGTCAGACACACTTGAATTCATGAGAGGTTCTTGGCTATCTTAGAAAATTGGTGTAGTTGCCTTGGATTCACAATAAATGCCCAGAAGATGAAATGGTGGTATCTAGAAAAAGGGAGAATACGTTAAGTGTTGAAATGGAGCAGGGATAATCTTATAAAACAATATCTTCTATGCACACCTAGAAACCTTGGTGAGTGTTGGTTATCAAGGTTGAGGTTAATAGAACACAGGCTTCAGCCTGTGTTCTATTAACACAGTTCTTGAACACAAGAGCTGCACAGAGATTGACAGAATTCCACATGGGATAAAACCAGGATGTTTGGAAGGAGCTGCACTACCTAAAGCTGAAATCAGAAGTTGTGAGACAATGGACATCTGTCATCTCATAAAGCATCCATTTGGCAACTGATCACAAAGACCTTCTTCCCCAAAGACCTTTTGTCCAGGAACCACCAAATGGCATTTCTTTTAGAATATGATTGCTCTATTCCACATCCCCCTACACGATCTACTGCATAGCTTTTCTGAGGCCCAGGAAGCCCGTTCCAGCACTGTGTAGTCAGGAAGTCTGCAGAAGCGCTGTGCACATGCTTCCCAAGCAATCAGAGGAAGACTGAGAAATACAGGGATACTGGAGGCATCAAAACCCTGAGATCTAGATTCAGGCAAAATTTACTGAATCGATGCCTTTTCCTGGTATTGACCGTAAGTTTTACCTGTAGAGTTGTTTGGATTGGAGAGACATTTTTTCCTCATGAATATCTTTTAAATACAATGTGTTCCAGATGCTTGTTCACAGAGTCCCTGTCATTTGGGTGGTCCCACATCTTTTAACAGGTTGTTTGGTAAAAATTCCAGTACACCAGCTGGGTTCTTTATTCTTCTATGCAGTTGTCCGGGTGATCTGATCAGGGAGCTAATTTGTAACCTGAGGATAGAAAGAGGGAGGTCTTTGCTCCTTTGCAGGACTGTATTCCTACTGGTTGTGGATTAATGTCAAATCCTGAAGTTGTATGACAGCTCTGTTGTCCGCTGAAGTGAAAAGTCCAATAGTTGTTCAATAATATAGGCCTCATTTGCTGTAAGTTCAAAGGAAAACACTAAAATTCATTGCACTAAAAACAAATGGCTCCTCTGTAGGAGATCCAGTACTTTGCTTTGAAATGACACACAGTTCACTTGAAACATCACTTGGCAAATGTGGGAGCTTTACCATCTTTCCATGATGTAAAGGGCCATTGAAATAAGAGGCCTATGAAGACGGCTGTTAAACTGCACTGAGACTCGGGCACTTCAAATGCTAAATATTACACCAGTGACACTGGTGAGAACTGAGGGTGTTTTCAAAATCGTCCTTTTTGCACTACAGAAAATTATTCTAATTTATTATTAAAACAACAATCATGATTAAAATCAACCAGTTGTGGAAATCAGATATGCAAAGATCTTCAAAGCACCAGCAGCTCTTCCAGAGTACTGAAGCAGAAGAAAATACTCTGGAATAATAAACAACAAAAGTAAATGGTTTTATTGAACAGTGTTGTGACTTACATAGATCTGATGTAAAAATTAAAAATTTGAATAGTTTTAGAAAGACTGAATGGCCAAGGTGAGATATTGCCTTTTAAGAACATTTAGCTTTGTTTTGGCTGTTGTATATTTATATTTGCTCTCACCAAGCTAGTTTGTTTAAAAATACATGACTGAGATGAGAAAGGCCTAAAAGACAATGATCTTATGACACATCACATCTTTAAATCACCTTTAACAGATTATCAGAGCAACATTACTTTTCTTTTTTAAGCACAAGGCTTATCTCTTAGAGCTCAGACATTCTCTCAGTGGCTGAATGGGAGAGGGTTTTCACCAGCAGAACTGTTGAAGCATTCTTCACATGAGACCTGTTTTCTCCAGGTTTAGAAGTTACAAAGCTAGGCACCTAGTGTGACCTGATCATTCAAGCTCCCTTCTTAGATAGGTATCTTCGAAGTTTGACCTGCCCCACCCTAGCGTATGGGTTTGAGATAGGTTGGTACCTATCACCTACTACCAACCACAGGCTGGGCATGAAAACTCAGCGTTGGCTGAACTGAGAGTCTCATCTCTGGTCACTCAGAACTGGTCTGGAATTTCTTTTTGCATTTTCTAATAAATCTGTCCTAAGCATCACTGAAAATAAAAATCAGAAATTTTGCATGTTTGAATTTTTTCCTTTTCTAAATCATTTTTCCCAGAAATATTTACATCTTCAGCAGCAATTTCAAAGGTAATGAAGTCAGTTTCTACTGTAAAGACTTTAAAGAGAAAACTTTTTCTTGCCTCATTGAGAGGTGCTCCTTCCTCCATTTTTCTCACTACTTTGCTACATTGACATTAGTTATCCCCAACTAATTATGAAGTCTGTGTTTATCCTGTCAAACCACATGAAAAATGCTGTGTGAGAAGTCACAGAAAAAAGTCAGTTCCAAATATCAGATACCAAAGTGCTCTCAGTTCATGAGTTCATAGAGTAAAAAAAGCTGGATAGCTGCAACTTGCAGTATATCTCAGCTGTTCTGCAAGACTGAATATGCTGAGTAGATAATATTTACAGAATTATCCACTTTTGTCTATTTGTGGAATTTTTCCACTTCACTTATGGATGCAATTCTGCAGAAGTGTCTGCCGTACTCTCTTTACAGGATTGCTGCCTGTGATCTATCACCACAGTGATAGACACCACGAGTAAAAAAGCTACTTGTATATTCATATGATATTCACCACTCTCACAAAGGATGATAATCCTGAGTATGTTAAAGACAGAAAAAATTGGAGTGTACGAATCTAGATGTACTTTCAGATTTTAAATACCTTGCATCTAGGGAATCTTTGCTGTTAGAGGCTTGTTTTTAGTCAATACCTGTTAATAAACAATGCAATATTGGATGTTTCCCTCACAGTTTTGGTATTTGATCTGAAAAAGTTATCAAGTCTTTCCCCATTATTAGGCTAAAAAGTTCACTTGTTCAGAGCCCTTTGTTCAGCAAGAGATTGAAGGCAGGAGTTCTATTCCCTGACCAAATTAGTATCTTGTCTGAAAGAAAAGCATACCTTTTTAGGGCTAACACACAGCAGGATAAACTCATTTAAGTTCCAAAAGAGAGCATGAAGACTGATAATAGGACAGGGAAAATATATGTCTGCGTGAATCAAGTATATTTGTTCCCTACTTTTTACTGCAAGTCACAGCTGAATAGCTTATACTAGCTGTTCAATTGTTTTCTTTTCCGTAGATATGTTTAAGACTTTGTGGACAATATATGAACGCAAGTGGGAATAGGTTGTTAGATGTTTCTTTAAGTCTTGGGGTCTCAAAAAATTTCCTTCATTTAAGTTCACGATGTTAGACAGTGCATTGCTGCTGTTGGTAAATCCCCTCCCACCTCTTCTGTACAATCTTATTAATGTTTCTCTTTAAGGAAATGAAGGTGCAGTTTGATACCATGGTGACAGTCGTCTCCTGCTATTTCTTTTAGAATTCTTTAGTACAGTTATATGGTTCACTTATTAACCTAAGGCATCCACTGGAGGTAATGCTGGGAGTGAAAGAATAAATCAGAAACCATGAAAAGGCTGTGTTTGGCACTGCAGTCATATTATTGGGGGAAACTCTATAGTCAGTTCTGGAGATAAGAAATGAAGATTCAGGCCTGTAGGCTGCATATGTATGTGAGTTTGGAAGGAAAGCATCCATAATTACTATAATATTAATGCAACAGTGGCCTCTAGCATAAGTTGACTGTCTGCTTGTCTCACGCGTCCTCTGAACTCTACCTTAGTGATACCAGCAGGGAATTAGAGTAGCTATTTGAAATTCTCATAAATAAAATGCAAATGCTTATTCATCATTTTTTGCTTGCAGTTTTATGCTGTTGCAGCTCTACTGAAAATATGGGTGTGCAGAGTGTTTGATTTTTCTGATGACACCAATTTCCAGTGTTTGAAGAGCCATTGGAATATACAGGCTCTTCAAGATACCAGCAGAAGGAAGTCATAGAGAAAGAGGTTATTACAGTAAAAACAACAGATCCCGTAAGACTGGATGAGGATTTTTAACATGTCCTTACATTTCCTCAGTAGTTTTATAACCCTTACATTAACAATACAATCAACCATAGACAATTAATAGAAAGGGCCATTGCATAAACAGAAAATGATTTCCGCTGGGTTGCCTTTCTGCTTTATCCGATGGAAATTTCATACTTCTGTCATGTAATGATGATGTTTCAGTTTCACAGTACAGGTTAAGGATGGAAAGCAAGAGAAATAAAGAAATTCAGAACTTCCTTTGAAACAAGTGACCTTTTATATTATGAGTATCTTACTTTTGACCGGGACATAATTGAGTTATAACTCTGCTGTCCTTAGCAGCGTTTATTATTCTACTCGTGGCTGATGAGTAAAGGTCATGCTACAGTTGGTCTCAGTCATTACTGTAAATGTCATACCAACATGTTGCAAGCTATGGTGCTGAAGTTGGGGCTGTGAAAGCTGCCTTTACTTCTCAAACCCTTAACTATGTTTTTTGTCTTTAATGTTCATGATCAGTTGCATCAGGGGATATTTTTTCCCTTCTACCCAAATGTGTTTTGCTGGCACTCACCAACAATGACAAGAAATTTAGCCTTTCTTTCTGCTTGATGGCTGTCAGTGAATAGACTGTGATTTCATTGCTTGTTCCCATTATTCTAGAGTATTTGATGAATATTAGTGCAGATGTCTTTGACTCTGTGGCTGGAGTGCAAACAGTCCTCCAGGGATTTTTTCATATTGGAGTACAGACTGACTAAAAAAATCCCAAGCCATTTTTTCCATTCTCCAATTTCATAAATATGGAAGTATTTCTGCAATAATACTTGTGCCTGAGTTTAAAATTCCACTCCCAAGATTATGTTGGATTCAACATTTTGAAACTGGTTTCTTGTGAACGTTTATGCCAATGAAAGATCATGAGACTAGCTTATATACCTTGAGTTTAAATTTAAAAAATGGATGAATTTTTACTTTGATTTTTGTGGCAATGATTTGTCATTTCTTGATAGTCCTTGAAGTATTACACATAAGAATGAATATTAATCTTAAGTCTTTGACTGTACCTAATCAAAATGTAATCTGACAACTGTACCAAAAGTTGACTTTTGGCGTGAATTACATGCCATCTTCTATCATAATAAGTGCGTTCTGCCACACACCTAAACTTCACTTGTATTCACTTTCCTCAGATTCATTCTGCAGGTTGGCTCTTCAACCTCAATCAAAACACCTGATACTAAGAAGTCTAATGCTGCATGTGCTGTAGGGAGTATTCTGTAAAGCAACTGCAAGTGTTGTTTTGCCATGTAGTAGATTGACCTTTTACATTCAATAGAAGAAACTTTGCTGGAAAATATTCAGTTAGTTACTAGTCTCAATGGCTAACCCCTAGAAGTAGTGGCTTTTAGAACAACGCTGGATTCCACCAACTTTATGACCATTAGTCAGTTGGAATACTCAACATAAGTAAAGCTGGCAGAAATTAACCCTTGGAAATGCTCAATGAATGCTCTATTAATGGATTTCTACTGCACAGGATAATGACAAGACTGGTGCAAAGAGACAAGCTCCTCATATGACATGGGCAGAAAGAAGGTCATCTTTCCATAGCTCGGCACTGAGTTTAATGTACTTACACTGTTTCCCACATGTCTGTCTTTATCTATGTCGTAACTTCCAGGACTGTAAAGTTCTTAATTCTTTGTGGTGGGTTGACCTGGGCCAGCTGCCAGACGCGCACCCAGCTGCTTGCTCAGTCTTCTCCTTAATGGGATAGGGAGAGAAAACAAGGTGGAAAAGCTCATGGGTCAAGACAAAGACAAGGAGATCGCTTACCAATTACTGTCAGACAAAACAGACTCGACCTGAGGGAAATGGATTCGATCTACTGCCAATGACAAATAGAATAGGATGTGAGAAACAAAGACAAAAACTAAAACACTTTACCCTCACCCCTCTTCTTTCCAGGCTCGACTTCACTCCCTCAGTCCCGACTCCTCTGCCTCCTGCCCCCTGAGCAGGGCAGGCGGATAGGGAATGGGGGGCTGCGGTCAGTCCGTAAGAGCTCCTCTCTGCCTCTTCTTCCTCCTCACACTTGTCCCCTGTTCCAGTGTGGGCTCTCCACACGCTGCCGTCCTTCAGGACAGACCCGCTCCTGATAGACCTGCTCCTGATAGACCTCCTCTCCATGGGCTGCAGGTCATGCCAGGTGCCTGCTCCAATGTGGGTTCTCCATGGGCTGCAGCTTCTTTCAGGGCATGTCCGCCTACTCCAGCGTGGGGTCCTCCATGGTTTGTTTCCCTCAGCCCTGGCTGCTGGGCAGCGTTTTGCTCTTTCTGACCCAGGCTTTCCCCGCGGCACCCGCCCGTGGCTGAGGGGCTCAGCTGTGCCCTGCGCTGGGGCTGTTGGAGCCGGCTGGAACCGTCTGGAACCAGCTGTGTCTGGCACGGGGCAGCCCCAGCCGCCCACCACAGTGGCCCACCCTGCAGCCCCCCCACCAGTACCTTCCCCCCGACACCCCGTAAGTTTATATACTCCATTGCTTGCTAACGTGTATTTTTCACATCTGAGCTGATACCTTCCTCTAGACCTCGAACCCTTCTTGCTGAGGTACGGATTGTCTTTTTCTCTTTCAAAGTTTAGAGAGGAGATTGTCATCCAAAAATCGACAGGTGGCTGTTGGGCTGAGGTAAATTAGATCCAAAGGGTGTTAGAGTCTGATCGTAGGTGAGAGCAAAGCACTGAACACCTCGTACAACCTTATCCACTGTCTAGTAGGAATGCCTGTAATAGTTATTAATAGCAGAAGAAACCTTATTTATTTTATACAAAGAAAGGAATCATTAGACATCTTCCTGTCTTGAAGGACTCAGGCTCCCTGGCGCAAAATGTGTTAAAGGGTGTAAAAGTCTGTCCCAAATGAAAAGGGGATCTTGGTATGTTGTGAAGTTGATGTGTTTTCTCTGCTTAATTTAGACTTTCTTAATTGTGATTTTCACACGTATTTTATATTACTTAGCAGCTAGCAAAATATCATATTTTACATCTGTTTTCTTTATTCATACACGCTGCTTTGTCTTACTATAGGCAAACACGTCAGCAAATTAAACATTAAAATGAACATACTTGGGCAAGTTATCACGCAGTTAAGATGAATAGGGCAATTCTGGTTCCCTTTGGTACCATGGAAGTTTCTCTGCTGTGAACTCAGTGTGAGGTCGGAAACCTGATTTATGTAACCGGCTGTAGAAGGAAAGCTGTATAAGATAAGACTCTCTTAATAGAAAAAAGTGTGAACTTATAAAATAGTAGAGTGTGGCATAGTCTATCTATTTTATGGTACAAAGATGTCATATATTTGTAGAATCACAACATTTTCCACAGTTGCAAATTTCTTTTGCCAGTGATAACATACATTAGGCTGTATTTATTGTGTGATATTATTCTCTAAGTACAGTGCCAATAAGTTATATCTTATCTACAGTATCTCCCTGTCCTGGTATTTATGTTTGTAACTCTTGCCTACATATAGTACAAAAGGATGGGAGAATACTTGAGTAGATGACTAAATTGATGAATCTAATGCAGAGTGCACCCACTAATAATACGCTATTTATTTTGCTCTCCTGTTGCTAGACATCTCTCGCTAAAATGGCACTTCAAAATGCAGGTGACCTCTAATTCTACTGTGAAGAATTAATGATCCACTTGATCTCTGTACTCTGTGGAATTGACTGATCAGGAAAACACGTGCGTGAGCGTTAATGATGCAGTATGTCCACTCTAACTGTTTCACTTCACTGCCGTTCTTAGCCTGCCCTTCTGCTATACAGAACTGCACCATTTTGCTCCCTGGGCACTTATCTCTGAAGCTATAGCAAATTTTGAAGGGCCCTTCAGAGCCTTGTGTAACTGTGAGAGGAAAGATTATATCCTGCTGAGTTGCTAGGAAAATTTTCATCAACCATTGCCAACTTCTTTTCTTATAACAGAGGCCAGGGAAAATGCTCTGCTTTTCTCTCTGCTTGGTGAGCAACAAAAAGTGTCTGCTGGAGTTTCTGTACTGTCAGCTGGAACATCAAACTGATGTAGGGCATTCTGGAAGCATTCACTTAGACCCATGTGACCTCAGCTCAGAAATAGCCCGATCTGTACAGTTCTGTAGGATGATGACATCTGTGGCTTTTTGGCCTGGTTCAAAGATTGACTGGTCAGACACGCGTGTTTTCAAGTCCTGAGTTACACAGGGAATGTTTTCCCTGGGAAGAGGGAGGAGACATTTTTGTTATCAGACCAGACCTCCAAGACGAGAGCACTAATCACTGGCAGATTCCCAATAGACTTTGGCCAGTCCCACCAACGGTGCTCAGCTGGGCACTACTTCAGCATTAGGCAGTTCCTGACCTGCTGATATGCAAGTGTACATGGAAATTACTGTGTGCTGAAGAAGCATTTGAAATATTTTCACGGGATTCTCAAGAGCTGTTGATGGAATTCATGTGCCTGTTCTCCTATCCCTTGTTTTTTCCAGATGAGCACAGAAGTGCTCCATAGGAGAAAGCCATATTAACTAAGAATTAATGCAATAGCATTGCATTGGTGGTAGCCATGGCAGATGCTGTGCACATATACAGCAAGAGATAATTCTTTCTCTGAAGAGCTCTCAGTATAAATAACAACAGTGATGATGATGTAAGTCTTAGTGAACCATCATAGGAAGCTGTTGACTTATACATAGGGAGGCCAGGCAAAGTGCATGTTTTCAATGTTTGCTTCCTTTGGGAAAAGTGGTCTTGGCTTCATGTCTGCCAAAACACTGTCACTCATAATGTCTTCACAGTGCTGCAGTTCCAAGTGTCCCTGCATACTTCACATTTTTTTCTGAAGGCATTCCTAGATGACATTGAAAGACAGCTTCAAACACACATGAAACAAATACCTGGTAGAATGAACTTTTGGGCAACTTTAAACAAGGAGGGGTTGCCTGACTGACTGCAGTTCAAATTTAATGATTAATCTGCAGTCCCAATATAACGCATTTTTAATCATGTACGTGAAAGCAATGATGAAATCTGCAGCAGCAGCAATAAGGAAGCAGCAACAATCTGCTGCACAGCCGTACAGACAACGTGCTGTTAACGCAGCATGCAGGCAGTTTCTTCCTTGGTTGATAGCTACAACACATACCAGCAGTGAGAATGTTGTACATGTTTTCGGAGTGCTTCTTTCTCAGGGAGCCAGGAAATGCTCAGCCTATAGGAGGTAAGTTGCATTGCAATTAACTTTCTCATGCAAGTATTGGTGCAGACAAAAGTGTACAACCTTCTATTCAATTTGCTTTCTCCTTCACTTTGTGAGCAATGCCCGAGGTGGTGTCTGACTTGAAGTGGAGTTGCTGTCTGGGAAATAAGTATCGGCGTTATACTGGTGAGAGAAGAGATGGTCCGTGTGCGGTTTGTAGACACTTCATTTCCAGAACTCAGGTTCATATATAAATAATACAAACTGAATTTGTCTGTGGTTGCACATACATTTTCCCAGCAGCAGGACTTGTATAAACAACTCCTGTATTTCTGTCACTGGCCTCTTTTCCATCCCCTTGCTCATCCCTCATTTATGCTGTAACAACTGCATGTGGGGTCTGTGCTATGAACCAGATGAGGGAACTCATGGAACTGAAAATCCCTTTGCACTTTTTCGGAGTTATTTTTTATTTTTAGGTAATATTGTTGTCAAATGTGGTGCTTGGCTCTTATCAGCATGGATTCTGAGTATTCTCTGTTTCTCCTGAAGCAGGAGGTAGCTCTCTAATGTCCTCATTGTTACTACTGTGCAGATAGAGAGTGTGAGTGTCAGAATGTGAAGGAGTGATATTAAAAATGCTGTGCTCGTGCACTCCTCAAAATGACAATAGAGAATTATTGAGGGTTTGTAGGCATCACTTCAGTTAGCAGTGTCTTTTATTTAAAAGTAGCTTTTTCTATACCTAGTGGTAGGTTAGTATCTGTGAATTTTTACCTCATTTATAAGGCAAATGGTGTTATTGAATATAGGACTGTGGATTATCAATGAAGTAGTGATTATTACCAGGGCTATGGTGGTATGAAATGTTCTCATACATTTTGTTTTTCCAGAACACTTTGAGGATACTTGTTTTTTTGTACCTGAAAACTGCTGGAAATGGGAAAGCTTCTTATAGAAGTTCTTGGGGAATTTGTCCCCCTTTCAAGAGGAAATATTTAGACACCCAACTGTCTCCAAATTACAGTGCAGTTTAGGGAATTAATTGTTGCATTGCCAGCACACAGATTCTCTTTAGAGCTTCCTGCCATGAACCTGCTGTGTTGTGCAAGTGCAGTCAGCGACGCATTTCTGCTGGTCCTTCAAGCCCCTAGTCATAGCCCAGAGTGTTTTGATTTGACCTCGCTCGGCTGAATCTGGCTTTATTTGTCTTCCCAGTGGATCACCACTTTTCACATTACAGATAGTGAAGGAAAAGGAAATGAATTAATGCTCCTGCAGTGCTCTGAAAATAGAGTGTGCCATACCCCTTGCATAGGCTGTGAGTAATATTGTCCTTGATGGTCAATGGGGGAAGGGATTTTGAGCGTTCATAATGAGTTGGCAGCACCGCCCCTCCTCCTGTCTCTACAGTTATGACTAAGAACGCAACGTGTTTCATCCAGAGACAAACAAAGATGACAACTCCATATAGTGAGGAGCGTTTGTGCACGTTATTGCATGCAATGTTACATACGCTGATGGGCAGGATGGCAGTGAAGCTTTATATGAGATATTCCTCTATGAGTAGATAAAGCCAGTGAGCTGTGGAGACACATAACCTTTTGGTAGCTGTGTCGATGAATAACTAACGCTAGTACTTCCAGAGATGATATTCTGTACCATTTGGAGACATGATTTGTGAGTATGTTTTTGAAAGCAGAGTAACAAACTTTGCAGCCTAAGGCACGCTCTCATTCTGTGATGGATGTAAGTCATACAGCATTCTTTTCAGTTATGTACCAGGTTTAGATTTTTGTGGAAAGAAGATCCAGCATGCCTGTGTAGGGAACAAAGGTCAGACAGATGGGAAGTGAATGCTGCAGAACCATGATGAGTCATTTTAAGTCCCGTATTTAATTGATTCATGTAAGAATATCATAAACACTCCTATAACTTCCATCACAATGATTATGCATACTGCAAGAGTTGCTTAATGAGGCTTACCTAAGTCCCTGCCAGCCCTACCATTCTGCAACAAAAGAAATAATGGAGCGTTGTAATAACTGAACCTAAAGATGCCTGTTCTGTAAACACAGAAAATTTCTATGAACAGAGATGATTTCTTTACACTGGAAGGGCAGTGTAGTCCTGCATGTGTGCCTGCTTGCACGTATGTGAGCAAGGCTTTGAGGGGGGGGCATATGTGTTCACCAGAGAACAAAAAGTGTTTGTGCTTGTAATGTGAAAGTAATTAAAGTTGCTGAAGCATTATTAGTGTTATGCGCTGAAGAGAGGCTTATTTGGCAAAAGAAAAAATGCAAAGGTTCTGGTGGCAACAAGGATACTTTGATACATACATCATGTCTCACAACAATAATAAAAACAGGACCAGAAGAAGAGATCTGGGCCAGGAAACTGCACAAAACTTGTCCTTTAACTGATATATGTCAGAACCAAACAGTGAGAACAGAGGCCGGTTCTGACTACACTGATCCCTTAATAACTCCATCATACCTAAAATGCTATCTCAGATGTGACCAAGCAGAAAATGTGGACATAATGGAAGAAAAAAAAATAAATTTGTGAGCTCAGGAGGAATGAAATAGATGGTGATAAAGATTTTTTTTTAAAGTTTAGAACAATTCCGTGATATCTCCTGAACTACTGAGAGAAGAGGGCACTGCTTGTTGTGAAGGAGTTCATTACTGTTGTAGTTGGTGCCACTGTTTCTAGTTGGCAAAACGTTGGGAGCACTTGGGAGTCCCAGAGCTCTGTTCTGATTCCCTCTGGCAGACTTAAGAATGTGGTGCCATTTGACAAAGGGGCAGCAACAAGCAGCTGGGGGAAATATCCCCTCCAGCTCCCACAGCTGGGCCAGGAAGACGATATTTATCCGCAGCCTAGCTATCTGACCAGCTGTGTGTTTAGTGAGTGTGGTACAAAGGCATCTCATCAGGCTGCTGGCTTTCTTGAACCTAGGCTGCAGCGGCAGAAGGCGGTGGCAAGCTAAGGAAGGATGCCCGCAACCACAGCAATAATCAGCTTTCAACAAAAAGAGGTGGTCAGCGTGCCTCCAGGGAGCCCTGCTGGGGCCTGTGTAGAAAAGGCAACAGCTATTTAACTGTAAAGAAGTGCAGAATGTATTCCTGCTGGAGCCAGTCCCAGATTCTGTAATTCCCATCCCCACTTTTATTCTCAAGGGAGCACAAAGAGGGTTTCCGGTTGATGTGTATTTAGGAGTCTAAGAGGGAAAGGCTCCCGAGCCCACTCCTCGTTTACACAGCTGAGTAACAGGAGCTATCACTAGTTGACTTCTAGTGAGTTAAGCATGCTAATTTTCAGTCTGTTTCTGGTGCAATCAGAAATCAGCAGATAACCTCCGACTCAGCTAATTTGATGCCTCCTGGGTTCCCTGAGGTTTCCCTTTCAGGATCCACATAGGCAAATGGAGGGGGGAGGAGTGGCCAACTTACCATTAGAGATGCTGTCAGCTGCCAACTGGCAAAGTCAGAAAGCAATCCATTTTTGCTGATTATTCAGAAAGCTCTGATGGTCTCCATGAGTCTGGCACTATCGTGTGTGGCAGGAGTCACTATACACAAAAGCATCAACCAGGCTGCTCCCTGGGGATTTACAGTGTGAGCAACAGTGGGTTACTTTCTCTGGAAATTTCTGAAAGGGATGACTGTGTATCAATAAGTTGTTCCAGATGACTAAAATGAAGTGCTGGAAAAGCCTTGAGGGACTCACATGATATTGTCAAGGAGACTCTTTTCCTCTGTTCTTAAAGGTGGCTTGCAATATAAACAAAAAAAAAAACAAAAAAAAAAGCTTTTGGCATTTAGTGCTAGTTTTATGAAGGAGGAAGAAGACCTGCTGAAAGTTATTTGATTTGGTTTAGTTTGTCCCTACCAAGAGAGAGTTTCTTTAATTTAGGAGCATCTATTACTTTCTGTTTCTCCCTGCTTTACAGTGAAGTATATGGGCAAGAAGTACATGCTTTCTTAGCCTTTAATTGAAACTGCAATTGGTGGGCTGGAGTTTGGGTCTTTTTTTATGACATTGAGCTCTTTATGTAGCTGTTGCTCAGACGTTTGAGTTGCATAGGTGTTAACCAAAACAAAGGATTAGATTACACAGCTTTTGCAGTGGTTTAATTAAATTGATGCAACCCCAATTCAGTTTTGTTAAATCATCACAAAAACCCATGCAGACAAGCCCAAAGCATTTTAGAGAACTCAGTGAAAACTTTCTTGCTTTCACATTTTGCTCCTGTTTTATTTCATCGGTTCTTCTGGTGAGATGAGACTGCTGGTTCACAACTGGTCATGGAGGTTTCTGGGAACTAGAGAGTAAACAAGACCTGAGTAAAGAAAACAAGCTGGAAACCACTCATCAGCTTTATCGCTGCCCTTTTCACTTTTTGGACAAACAGAATGCTGACCCTGTGGGAGAAAGCTGTGCTGAAAACCCAAGAGGGGTCTGGGTGCCTTGTAAGCATAAGACATTGGGTCTGCTCTGGGACCTGGAATTCAGTCTTCTCTGCAGTGATCCTTCCCACCAGCCCTGAAGAGCAGCTACCATCTCACAGAAGAAGACGCCTGGCAGCAGGCAGCAAAGCCAGTGCAGGAAATAGTACTGAGACTGTGTTTTAAATGGGCACATCCTGCCAATGTGGGACTTATTTCTCCCCACTGTCATACTATCCCAGGATTGAAAAGAACAGAAAAAAAAAGAATGAAAGCTGTAGTTCTGTGACTTACTTTCATCCTTGGACAAGAAAGGGGTGGCACTTCTTCAGCATGGGAAGTAAAAGAGGTGTGTATTAAAATTTTAAGGTCTATCAGGGAAAGAGATGACCACACACATTTGTTCTAGGGATACCCTATATCTGCATTGCTCCATCCTCTTTTTTTGTCAATTATTCTGTTTTATTGTCTATGTGGAAAAAGATAAATATGGCCATTTGGACAAGATTTCCAGGCCTCTGGCCTGGATAGTAGAGCATGGATAAATAGCCATTTCAGGCCATCCCTTTTTATTGCACAGATGGTATGTGCTTGCACAATAATTCAGCTGCAGCTCAGATACCTCTCCAGTGTGTCAGACTCACTGTGGTGTGTCACACAGTGCACACTCACGCACTTCTGACTGTGAAATATTAGATAGAAACACAGTGACTTTAATTACTTTAGACTTATGAGGATTTTGCAGAAGCGAAGCACATGTTTTTGTATTGAGGCAGAGGCCAGAATGTCTCTCCATAAACATAAGCAATTTTGTGTGCACTCTGCAGTGTGTTCAAAAGCCATCATAAGCAGTATGGCAGTCCACGTTCCTTCTGTCTCACTCCTTCCATTATTGGTGATCGGTGATAATAAAGGGATTAAAAACAGGAACAATGCAAGGACTGTTATATAAGGGAAGTAACTGTTCTGCGCAGAATGTATAATGTGTCTGCTGTAAGATTTTTGTGTGCATTTACACTCCTTCCTGATGTTTGCAGCTGGAAAATATTATTTGGTGCTTCCCAGACAAAATCTTTTGCTGGCAACTCTCTTTCAGAGGATTGTAGGATAATTCAAGTTGGAAGGAACCTCAGGTCTCTAGTCCTACTTCCTTCTCAGGTAGGTTACCTAAGAGATCAGCCCAAGGTTACTCTGGAATTTGTCCAGTCAGGTCTTGGAAAGCTCAAAGGCTGGGGACTGCACTGCCTCTCTGCTAACCTGTTTTTCTGCTTGACACAGGGAAAAGTTTTTCTCTATATCCACCCTGAATCTCTCTTGTTTCAGTTTATGCCCATTGTTTGTCATCCTCTTGCCATGCGCTGCCGTGAAGAGCCTGGTGCCACCTCCTCGTACATACTGTCAGTCCCTCGAAAGCTGTCTCTTCTCCAGGCTGAACAAGCACCATTTCCCCAGCCTCTCCCTCCAGAACAAGTGCTCCAGACCCTTGAGCACCTTGGTAGCCCTGTGCTGAACGTGCTTCAATGTATCAGTGGCTTTCTTGTATTGGGAATCCAAAACTGTTCAGTGTTTTAGATGTGGTCTAACAAGCACGGAGTAAAGGGACATAATTGCCTTCCTGGCTGTGCTTCTGCTGAAAGAGCCCAGGATGCTGTTGGGTTTCCTTGCTGCTAGGCAGGTTGCTGGCTCATGCCCAGCTGACTGCCCACCATGATTCCGAGGTCATTCTCAACACAGCTGCTCCCCAGCTAGTCAGTCCGTGGCCTGTATAATTTCTGGGGTTATTCCTTCTCAGGTGCAGGACTTTCCATTTCCCCTTGCTGAATTTCGTAAGGTTGTGGTTGACCTGTTCCTCCAGCCTATCTAGGTCACTGTGGATGGCAGCCCTGCCCTGAAGTGCATCATCTGGTTCCGCCTGTTTGGCATCATCTGCAAACTTGATGAGAGTTTATTCCATAATCCCTCTAGGTTACAATAAAGGTGTTAAAAGATACTAAGAAAGATGTTAGATTATGAAGATGTTATATATGTTTCCATAAATAAGAAAGCCTCTTGAAGAAGAGCTTACTGCCAGTTATACCCATCCACTTGCCTATAACCTAAGGAGATGACATTTAGTGATACACGTGAGTTGTATGGCAGGCACAGTCCAAGTCCTAGTAGGCAGTTGTGCCATATGGACAAAAAGTGCACAGCTGCAACTTTTTGCTCAGCCTCAGTAGTGCCATGATCATCTAAATAGCTGAAGTGGTTCTCATCCCTGTGGGTTAGAGCCTGTGCAAACCAGTCCTTCCTGCGAATCATCCATATCACAGATAGGGAATGTAGTCAATGAGCATAACCATAGATCGATATGGTTATGCAGAGTTCTCTGCCTAAGCGAATGGGGCACGGCCTCAGGAAAGACTCTGTTCTTGGGTCCATGTGATCATGAATAAGTCAATTATTTTCTTCTTACTTCTAAAATAAGGATAACAACATTGTTGTACTACGTAAAATTTTTTTGAGGGTAACTAATGTTTCAGAAATGTTGTTAATTGGTTTTGGACTGCAGTGGTTTCATCAGACTGTAAGTGAGATCAGAAGCCTGTGCGTTATACACCATACATACAAATACCATGGGTCATACCTCAGAGGGAGGTTTCACCTAGGGAGAGGGGAAACGGAGAAAAGGGGAACATGAGTGATAGAAGCCTTATCAATATTTACATAAAGGATTGTCAAACTAGGGAAGAACTGCTGCTGCACAAACAAATCATCAGCAATACACATATTCTTTGGGAAATTCCTCTTTAAAAGCGTAACAAGAGCTTTATAACAAAGTTGTTGTGTGTCTAGATTTTATAATGCAGAGGCCAATAATCTCCTATATGAACATTAAACTAGGACACACGTGATAAAAAATTCCATCTGCAATTAGTACGAAAACATTTTAGCTAAGAAAGTTGATTGTTGTTTATTTAAAAATCACATTCTTCTTTCGCCATGTAGACCAACTGCTCAGAATCACAACTACACCTGCTTTTAACTTTTATTTCTCATTAAGTCTATAAACAAAGCAAAATAAACTCCTAGTGTTGAGCCTGACCCCATGCCCTGTGAAAACAAAAGAAGAACAAGACTCCTGGTAACTTCAGAGGGCATTGCATTCAGCCCATTGTTTTTAAAAGTCAAAAGCTAACACAGATTGTTCATTTCCTGGCATTGGCATCAGCAGTAAATGGGATTGCCTCACAAAACGTTTGCTCAGTCCTCTGGGGACAAAGGATAAGAGCATGTTACATTGCTCAACAATGATCTCCTCAACCAGCTACACAGCAGCACTGTTTCATTTCAATAGCTCGTTACCTCCTTGCCGAGCAAAATGAGACCATGGAGTTGAAACTATGGGGAGAAGAGTGAAAGCCAGCGAGAAGGGTGGGTCTGAAATACCATTCTCGAACATGCCCTGCTTCTAAATGAAACGAGTAGGAGATAGAGGCTAACATTATGGCAAGGCAGCAAAGTGGTAAATTGTTCCTCTGAGGAAACATAGGGGCTGCTTGACGGCCGCAGCCTTCTTGGTATGACTTTGGGGCAGGAAGATCTGTCTCTGTTGTAGCCTCTGCAGTGTAGGCATCTATACCATTGCCAGTTGTCCAGACTCCCTCCATAGTGAATGGACAGAAATAGGCCTTCCTACTCTACCTTCTCAACGAAGGTGATTTGTTTAATCTGTTTTAGACATCGGAAATGGGATG
Source organism: Larus michahellis (assembly GCF_964199755.1). NCBI lineage: Eukaryota > Metazoa > Chordata > Aves > Charadriiformes > Laridae > Larus > Larus michahellis. The sequence continues at coordinate 77,484,973 of NC_133897.1, read as the reverse complement.
AGAGGAGCTCTGCCCTCAGAAGTCCTGTTCCCTTGACTATAAAGGGAACCTAGACTGTTAATGCAGATACAGACACCTACAATGCAGAATCTATATTTGGACAGATGAATCCCACTGCTGGTGTTTACTATAAATAGGGAAGTGCACAGTAGTATATTTAAAGCAGAAAATCCATTGGGTACTGCTGAGATTATTGTTAATGCTGCTTAAACTAGTTAATTAAATAACTAGTCAATCACCCCCTAGTGTAGAGAGGACCAGCCATACAGCTACTGAAGTCAATAGTAAAATTAATGCAGGCAAAGGCAGGCACTGATCTGTGTCTATGTGTAACCGTGCATTGTAGCAAGAGGAAAACCCATCCTTAGTCCTAGATCCAGTTCTTTTCAATTTTTTTATATTACGGCAATCCGAATATTTTATTCTTCTGGTTGTAGCAGAAGGGAGCAGCTGCAAAGCTCGGCTGAACAGCTATCGCTCTCTGTGTGAGTGTTCCTAGTCCGCCTGATTGCAAGATACAAGACACTAATGTAAGCCTGTTTCAAGGATGTTCATTGCCTCCAAAATATAAGACTCTTAAATTGCTATTTAAGACCCATAACTAATAAATTCGGGGCAGTGGCTTTACAAAATTAGAGAGCTGTCATCGACAAGTTGCTATATCACAAGAATGACAGCACTGAATGTCGTCAGTGTAAATCAGATCAAATGAATGATTCTGGTACCTAAACTGCAAAAATGAGGCACTTTTGATACTGCCCAATCAACTATAGCTATAATGACCATAGTAAGAATGTGTTAATTTACTCCTTCATAAATCACTTTGAACTGTATTGTGGAAACAGCATGATAGGCAAGGGAGGCATTTGTGTGGATATTTTTATAATTAAAAGGAAGAAAACCTTTCATAAGACTGACTGCCAGGTGGCTAACTGCCATCTCTGAGAGAATGTGTTGTGAAACATTGGGCACGTTTACCATGGAGAAAGACTCACCAGCCTAAAGGGTTGGATGGATTGTTTTGAACTTTATAGTGGTTGGTGGAAATCCTGAAGTCTGTTCTTGGAATGTAAAATGGATTTAGCCATGACAGCTATATCAGGATCTTTAGTTTCCTCCCTGCCTTATTAGGGGATGTAATTGCACTAGTGGAAGGAACCTCACATTCCAGTAAGCATCTCTGGCTGAAGCAAACAACAATTTGTTACTTATTTGTTGACTTCTCCCTACCTTTGTGGTAATTGGAGACTGCATGTCTATTGGAATTGTGAAATCATCTCTGAGAAATCAGTAAGAGTTCATAAAGTGCTGCAATTAGCTGGAAGAGTGAAAGATGGCAGAAGGGTTAAGAACTAAAGACAACAATCACTTATTTAGAGAGGTCTTCCTGATCTGATCAAGGGTAGTATGAAGACGATATGTGACAGATAAGGAAAGGGTGAAGTGAGAAATTAGTGGACCAAAACAGGGGAAGGAAACAAAGAAAGGATGGTCTGTTTGATCTCACATCACCTGTTGAACCTTTAAAAAGCAAAATATCCTGCGCATGGTAGAAGAGGTTTCTGAAGGACTTCCTGAGGAAAGGCCACTGGTTGATTCTTTCCTCCACTGTGCAGCTTCCACCAGGCCCAGGTCATCAAATATGAGAAGGTGCCTGGCTGTTCCCAACAAACCAGCAACCTGAAAAAAGTGAGGTTCTGCCTTGTCTTTCCATGTTCTCTGAGTCTCTTTCTTCCCCCTTACTATCTCCCTTTCTGCCACTCAGCTTTTAACCTCACTGTGAGTTGGCCTGTGCTGCTCTACCAAATGCTGAATGGTGAATGGAAGGAAGGAGACCTGACTTGGCCAGGCAGGGGATAGCCAATTTAGGCAAGAGAATTGGGCTCCAGGCCAGCCAGTTACCAGGTGTGACTGGCTACCCCATACTATTTTCCATGACTACTCAGTTCTCTTGCGTCCTGAAAAGTTCAGCAACAGCTACACCTCCCCAGCTTTCCACTCTTTTATCCTTTCTCCTTTCCCTGTCTATATTTATTATCAAAAGCAGGAAATCAATCTTTACTCCTACAGTCATGAAGCAAAAGATGAATAAGAGAATTGAACTTTTTTGTTGTGCTAAGAAGCACTTCTGGATAGCATAATGGATTCTAAATTAATAACCTGTGTCTAGCAAAGGGACTCTGACAGATTTTGATTAAGTTAGTCTTGTTTAACTACTTGATTTCAATCTCCAAATGCTTTGTGTTTTGTTTTTGTACATACTAATCAATATACTTCCCAGCTCTGGCATGTGTTTCTCATGCAGCTGCCATGTGACTGAGCAAGCTAAGCTCTCTGTACTTAAAACCACAAACCATGTTAATGGTTTAACACTTTACATTGGTAAGATCACATTAACACCTATGACTGAAGTCTCACGTATTCTACTGAAACTAACATGACTGATTATATCTGACTGCTGCTGCTATTGATGCCATGCTTTAGTAAAGATACATTTGTTTCAAACTTCTGAACCCCCTTTGCACCACTGCATAATTTCCATCTAAATTATCAAGTAGCAAGAAACACCCAGGTTCCTTTATTTTTAGCTTGTTTGACCATGTGAGTGTCAAGGTAAAATTTCATGGAGGCATAACCAAGTATTGATGCTTTGGCAAGTCACCAGTGAAGGAAAAAATGAAGGCACTGGAGGTTTTTAGCGGTCACTGCATTTAACATTAATACATTGTGAGAAAAATGTAAGTTAAACCACAATATATTATAGAGATAGTAAAGCATGTGTAACCTGCAATATTTCAGGATAAATGATCAGGATAAATGATGGTGTCCTGTTCTCAATGAAAAGGGGCTTGGGAGCCCATGGAATGGCAGAAGATGAATCTCTGTTTCTTTTTACATGTCCTTTCAAGGTGAAGGAGGTCAAATAAAGCAGTCTCTAAGCTTATAAATCACTCTGCTAGGCTAGTTTAAAATATCATCCTACAGAAACATAGGTGACAGGTTTTTAAGATGAAGATAAAAGAAGTTGCTGTCAAGTATTTGATTTGTTGAAGGCTTTCAACAAGGACTTTGGAGAGGAAGGAAAAGGAGAAATTTTGAAGAAAATTGGAAAATCTCTGGTGGGTAGAGTTGTTAAGACTGGAAAACTGAAGAAGCCATGGAATCCAAGAGCACAGGATCTCTGATGAAAGGTGGGAATCGATGAAGTGTGTTTAAATCCAGTTACAAATAAAGTGCAAAGCATTTCTGAAGAAAAAAACTTACTTGTTCATGAATTTGCATTTTATCTAGAATTTCTTATATTCTTCATATGTCTTAACAATACCTGAGACAAACACTACAAGGACTTTGACAAAACATCCTGCAAGTTTCCCATGGCTCAAACATTATTTATATGAACATTATTTGACACGAAGTCAATACAACATGAAATATATTAAACTGGGTTGTTTTAATAACGACCTTATTAGAGTCAAGCAACTAATAAGTATGGAACAGACAAGAGACTGTTGTCTGAACATTTTAGACATGAGACATTTTAGGCTTTTCCCCACTGTGAGAAAGAGAATATGTGTTTTCAACCATGGTACAGTGAAGTTTCAAGCAGGAACAGAAAGGGGAACGGTACTTTCATTTATGTTTCTCTTCAACCATTTCACAGGCTATTTCTGACCCGCAAACACAGTTTTAAACATTAGTGTTCTTCCCTGCAATGTGATCAAAACTGTACTTAACATTGTGTTAGTTGACACATTTCCTATTGTAATGCATTTTCCCAAACCAAAGATGGCAAGAGGGATTTCATTGGCAAGTCTCCACTGGTCTCACCCAAGTGAAGGCCAGGCTGGTAGGAGCTATCTTTTTGTCAGTGATCTGTACCAACACGTCCTATAATTGTTTTTTCTTCTAAAGTCTTATGACAAAGCAGAGGAGTTCTATGAAAGCATTTGCTGTCCACCTAATCCTTCTTAATTGCATAAGGGAACATACTAGGAGAGGTTTCGTTTCCATGGTGTGGTCATTTTTACTAGCAAGAGGTCATCTCTGCAAGAATGACTGGTTGAGGGATAGCGTCATTGGAGAGGTGTCCTGAAGTGAAATGGAGGTAGACCTGAAGAAATAACTGAGGCTGGGGACTTTCTGTCTTTGTTGCTAATAGCAAACAATATGTTTTTTGATGTGCTCATGAAGTAAACTTGACACACACAGTTTCTCCTGATACATTTGTGGTTTCATACCTGTTTCGATTCTCCTATCCTTCTTTCTGAATACTGAATAACTAAAACAATCCAAAATATTACTGCAGGGAGACGTACTTATAGTTATACATAGGCATAAAGGTTGAAAAATCTTTGTCTGCCTCCCTTGTTTGGTTATGTGTAACTTACCTAAATTGCAGCCATGGTATGGAATCTGTCGGCATAGGGGATTACAGCTACATAGAGAAGCTAGTTTTGAACGTGAAAAAGTTTCTTCCTTGAATTTTACTCCCTGCTGTCATCCTGTCTCTGGGTTTTCTTCTCACCACAGCTCTGGTGAGAGCAATTTCCTCACACTTGCACAGCTGCTCTGACCAATTCTTGAACATTTCCACATTGTTAATATTATCCATGTCCAAAGGCATCCTGACCTGCTGCTTGTCTGAGTAGTAATCATCTTCGTTCGCACTGAAGGTTTTTACTTTACTTTTAGGTTTTTACTAGCCATCTTGAGTGTCTCATTCTTCCAGCAGCACAAGTAGATACTGGAATAATATAAACAATACCTAGAGCCATATCTTTTAATTCCAGCAACATGATACACTGTTTTGGGAAGAGAGCATGGATAACTAAGTATTTTGCTAATTAGGAGAGATGATTGTTTATGATGAATCTGAAGTTCTCAGGCTGATCCTTGCTTGTCACCCAGTTTATTTACATTTTCTAGAGCAAGTTTCACACAGAGCCTCCAGTACCTGGGCAGAACGGTTCCTGTATCTGTGCTAGTGGAGGTATTCCTTCTGGTGTTGCTCCAGGGGTGGTCTGAGATGATATTTAATGTCTTCAGGAGAAGTGCTGATTCACAGAGTCAGCTACAGCACTGTTTCTTTACAGGAAACTGCCAACTGTCTGCCACTGACATCAGAAGGAAAGGAAGAGCATTTTGATCAAATAAAGGAGAAATACATCCACAGAGTTAAAATTAGATCTTGTTTTCTAAAAAAGTGAGCAAATACTGTTTCAGAGCAACAACAAGAACAACAAAAACAACAATAACAAAACCCAGGATAGAAGAGAAAGCCAAGTTTGCACTTCATATTTTTAAGCACTGCTGATTTGGAAGCCAACCATGAATGCCAATAGTTGCTTATGTACTGTACATGCTGTACTCCAAAAGCATATCCGCTACGGCAGGCCAACCAGAAGGGAAGGCATGGAATTTTCCTTTGAAACAGAAAAGGTCTCATTGCTCACAAGCATTTTGCTCTCAAGTTAACTCCTTTGTTTCTTCTTTTTTGTGTAAGACTGGGCCTGCATCTGAGCAGTCTCGTAACAAGTCTGTCATTGAGATTAAGGGTCTTGTATTAGTCTCTGATGTTTAGTCACTGCTATAGTATAGTGTTTCTTATTTAATTTTCCTTTTCTCAGTCAATACTTCCAAGACTTTTCACCTTTGCTAAGGACTTTTGCTTTTTTTCTTGTCTGATATTGCTGTTGTTGTTGCTGTTCCATGGTGATAAACTAACTGAAGGTGGACACAAGCTCATCTCTGGCCTGATTTGAAGTCCAGGGGCTCTGTCCCTCGGGAGTGCATAGGTAAATGTGAGGGAATTATTGTGGGAAACTGTGCACAAATTCTGTAACTGAAAACAAAAACATAATCCTCAGTTAAGGCACCAAAGCAAGTTACATTATCCTGAGAAAATAACATCCTCTTCATTGTTACACTTGCAGACACAGAAGATTAGGGGTCTCTGTTGAGAGCAGCCAGAGAACACCAAGAACTTTCATACCTAGGGAACAGGATCCTGTTCTTCTATCGCCCAAGTTTGGTTATTGGGTCTCTTTGGAGCAAACTCCTGGATGTGAGGAGAGAAACTGGGATAGAAAAAACAGGCATGGCCCTCTTCACCCTCACAAAACAGAGGAACAACACCACAACAAAACCACTGTGTTTAGGGAACAGAAACTATAAAGGAGCTTCTGGAAATAATCCAAGCCAGATCTCAGTAGGAAGACATGGATGCTCAGAAACAGAAAAAAGAACCATTAACAGATGTTTGCCTATAAAATGGGATGACCATAAGTACTGACTATTTCATAATTTGGTAATGTGGATATGATTATAGACAGTTTTATTATTTTCTTTCACTATTTTATTTATTTATTACTCATGCTTGTTGCAGGAAATCTCTCTTTAAATACTTTTTTAGCACAGAGAGAAGTCTGAGCAACCTCTCTTATTGTCTCCACTGTGCTTTTGTGTACTTTCACATACATTCACTTTGTGACTAAATAGTTTTGTTATGTGCAAGTATTCAGCCACAGGTACTTTGGCATCCTAGAAAAAAATTGTACTTTGTGGAGGAGTGCTACTGCTATATATCATAGCACGTGTACCAGTGTGTATATTTCCAAGCCCCAGCCCTAAAAAAGGAAGGAAACCAAATGCTTTCATTACATGAAAATACAACAAGGTATTATGCCTGTAAAGGTAACACTCATTCTCCTTGTATATTTGAGGGCCAGGACACCCACACATTTGGCATGTTGCCACATACAGTTAGGTAAGGTAATGTCACATGCACAGCAGGCTGTTCTTATCCTCCATCTGTTCTAAGTCATGCAGATTCAAGTTGTGCGTCCCTCAAAAGTCCACTTTTCCAGCACCATCCAGTCTGTAGCAAACACAGAGGCAAGGATGCCCCGGTTTACAGATCCTTTAATACTTGCCCTGTAAGTGCAATGGAGCGAGGTGGGCTTTTTTTTTTTTTGCATTAGGCCTCAATTCACTTACAGCAGAGAAGCAGAGGCTTTGGACTACAGTTTAACCTCTCGCACCTGAAAAGCATGCATGCGGAGGGTGGTTGTTCAATTTAAAAGTGAGGTGTGCAATTGTCATATTTGAACAGTACTTCAGCTCATTCATGATTTAGTCAACCTAGCAGAATGGTCTGTGTTTCTCTGAGCTCATCTAATTTATGTATGTACTCTTAAAGTATTTGTTATGTTCCAAGTCCTTATAACAAATCATACCAGTTACAATAGCTTTTCCACTGGGACCAAGTTACACATAAGTTGGGGTAAGGCTTAATATACAGAACAATAGAAAAAAATAGACGTGGTGTTCTCAACAAAAATACCATTTTCTGTATGTTGTAATAGTTTTTCTTAACTGTCAGAACAGTGGATGTTTCTTAGAGATAAAACTTGATGCATCATTGCTACCCTTCCAATGAAAAACAATAGATCAGTGTACACTGAAAGCAACCTCTCTTGTCTCAACGTTCGTAGAAGTTGACTGCAAGCTGTTATGTTCAGCGGTCAACTTCTTTTATAGCGTTGCCATAAAATGCCATGTGCATGTTGTGTGATCATAGCATGCTGCTGTGAAGAGCCACTGTAGCATAAACAGACAAGGGAGGTGAATTAAAATTACTATAGGGATCCAAGGCAGATTCTGATTGTATTGGTGTAAATATAGAGTCACTTAACCTAATCCCAGATTTACAGCACTGTAACTGAAATAAAAATGGCGCCCCTGTAGCTGCATTTTCTGACTTCTGTGAAATTCTGGTCTGCATCTTGACAGCAGTTAGCATAGCTGCTTCCCTTTATATCTTCAATATTTCTTTCAGATTTCTATTGTCTTCCCTTTTTCTTCACTTTCTGTGCAGCTGTCATCATAGCATTTCAGCTCCAGTTAGAAGACCAAGGCAGATGTCTCCCAGCAGAGGCTCTGCCAACATCACTCCAATGACAGCTGTGGGAGCAGTGCTGTGATAACAGCATGACCACCAACGTCAACAGAGAATGACCACATCACATCTGCAAAGCTTTTCAGCTTCCACTGGCTTAGGGCCTGCAGTCTCAAATCACTTTTAGACTTGAGTCTCTCAGCTGGCAGCACTTAATGCTACTTAGTTCTCTACTATATTATATACATTTATGTCTGTTTTGTTGGTTTTGATTTAAAAAAAAAAAACCAACCTGAATTATCACAATGTATTTTAATCCTGGGGTGAGAAGGACTTTCAAACGTGCCTCTTGCTGAGTTGACCCCCAGGCCTAGCTGTGTCCGAAAATCTGATTGAAAGTGCCAAAACATTACTACAAACTGTAACATTCAGCTCTCCAAAATGGAAATTAACATGACAGTATAAAGAACTACTTCAGCATTTACTAAAAGAAGAGAACATTTAAAGCTAGCAAATACCAATAGCTTACAAAAAGTCCCCTGAAAACGTGACTTAGCGTATTAGTGTATGTTGATGGTGTGTTTAAAGCTTGTGTACGTATAGTTTTAAAATGTACCAAGGAAGATATTTCATAGGTGAAAAGAAACACAATTAAAAAAAAAATATGCTTGCTATGGAAGCAGTTGTGTAAGTTCAGTGATATTTCTGCATGCTCCTTTTATATACCAGGGTCTGTGTAGGGATTCTGTCTGATAAAATATTTTGCCAAGTGAAGTTCTAACTCAGGAACAAAGCACCCTCATACATCAGCAAGTTGTACCTTTGTTTGCACAGCCCACGCAGATGCCTCTATAGTGTTCTTGTACCATTACCATATGATAGGAAAGTGAGAGTACTATCAACGGCTTCATTCTCTCCCCATCTACAGGCAAAACCTGCAGATTACTGCAGAGTCTTTATTTGTTCATTACAGTAAAAGTCACAAATGGTCACTCTGACTTTTCAGCAAGCAGGACTTCCAGCAGGTATGTAATTACAGTTGCTTATAAAGTAACGAACTTGGTGTCCATGGTTTTCCCCACAGCTGCCATTGCAGCCCAGGAACACTACAATTCTCTTGAGCTGGTAAATTGAGCAGAAAGGATGTCCCAGTCCTTCTCTACAGCTGATAGTTGTGATAACCTTTATCAGCCACCAGACAGACTCAGCTCTAAGTTATACTGTGCAAATAGGAAGCAAACCAATTGTTTCCTTGGAGATATTCCTTACACAGTTTGCCACAAGGGCTCTTGGTCCTGAATGATTAAAAACACTCATTGCTCTAAGTAAGACTGTCTCCACTTAATATAGAAGATGACATAAATGCATCTAAACCCAAGCACAGGTTACAAATTACTGGTTCGGTCTTGGTTATGTGGTAATGCTTGTCATTGACTGCACTAGAATTTGGCAGCTAGTAGTGGGTTAACCACACACACCATTTTTACAACAAATGCTGCCTTACCTTGAATTATCTGAAGTATTCAGCCTATTCCCTGCCTCCAGAAGGTAGTTCCTCCAGCTGTAGAGTTTCCTCACTTTTCTGGGCTGTCGAGTATATCTGATTCAGAAGGTAAGGTGCTGCCTGAGGATTGCCACAGGTGCCTCTTGCAACATTTTCATATTGCAGGTTGTGGGAAGTTGGAACTTGTGGAACTTGTACTATCTGATAAAAGACTTTGGTCCCATTTCAGGAAATTGTCCTTGTGCGAAGAAGCTCATTAACATATGCCTAAGCTCTGCAGAAGGCAGTGAAAAATATGCACATTCTTAAAGTTAAGCATGTACTTTCCTGAGAATCTCAACATGTAACTTGATACGGCTGCAGATGAGAGCTGTTTGCTGAGGCTGGTGAAGATAGGTTGTGTCTCCCTGTTGCTGCTCTGTGGCATATACAGGATGAGGGTTTCCTTCCCCCCCAAAAAAGAGACGTTCTAAAGAAGAATATTTGGGACATTCATTTTTTTATATTTAAGGGAGAAATTCTGATCTTGATTGCCCTGAAAAAAATGCGATTCATTTGTAATACAAGAAACCAGGCAAGTGAAATGTACTTAATTGAAAGTGGAAATAATTTTAGTCAGCTTCAGATTCTTTTTGCTTCAAATGCTTATTCAGCTCAAATATTTGTATGAAAAGATGCTCTACTGAAAAATTGAACCCTATGATTAATGAACAAAATCTTCCTATCCACACCCATTTATCTAAGCCATCCAAGAAATCTTTCAAAAACAGAAAAGATTTATTTGAGATCTCTAAGTACACAGCAGTCAGAAATAAAGTGTTTTTAAAATACATATACTTGTGAAGCTTTTATTTCATAACAAAATGAAAAATAGCTCAAATATATGTTTCTTCTTTTTCTGCTTACCCATCAACAAAACATATTGTTATTAAAGACCTGCTTGGATCTCTCTACTTTCACATAAGTGGTATTTTTAGTGTTATCTGAACTTTCTTCTTAGGTCCCTTTCACTTTACAGACATTCCACTTAGAGGAACATTTTGGACCTCAGAGTGTAGACACTGACAGTCCAAAGGCAGAGGACTGCCAGTAGGCTTTCAGGAGCAGCCTTTTTTGATTACGGTACTCAATACGGCTGTTATACATCCTATAAATGGCTAATGCCAAATATCTAAGAAAGGAGTTTGGCCTTATCTAAATGCAGGGTTTTGACTGTCTGTGAGTGCTCTTATTCAGAAAAAGGTTGCCCTATTTCTAAATAATGTACCTTTAAAATCTATGATATTTCACAATTGAGCACTGTTGTTCTAAAATTATAGCACTCATGAAGACCTGAACTATCATAACTGTAAGCATAATATATGAGCCATTTGGTTATTTTGGTTCCACTTAACCATGTAGGCAGATCCTTATATTCATGTAAAACTGGTTATTTCAGCTTATTTTGTATCTGTGAATTTCCCTGCTGCCCTATTTTCTCACTCAGATGATGAGTTCTTTGTACAAGAACTGAGCTGATTGGTGCAAAACCAAGGACAGTTGAATGATAGTCCTATGCACTGTCCAAATCTATTTCTAGTCAAAACTGAGTTAGGGTACAGACTCACTAGACGTGTGCTAGCTCATCCTTAAGATGGAGTATCCATATTTTCAGAGCCCAATGAAAATAGCACTGATGAAACGAAAAGTACACTGATTTTCTACAGTGCTTCCAGCCTTGTACAATTGCCTTGTTCAAGTTGAAAATACCTCTTTTTTTTTGTAAAATACAGTACCACACCAACTCAAAATTCATAGGGTGGGAGACCGTTACAGAAGGTGATATACACGTTACTAAAGCTTAGGAAGGAACATCGAAATAATAATAACAACAAGTTAAATCCCATGACTGTTGCTAAGTCGACATTCCAAGTGCTAAGCAGGACTATTTTCCTTAAGCTATTTTCTTACCTAGTCACTGAATTAAAAACAGCTACTCAGTCTTTGGCTCCCAGAAATAATCTGACAAAAAATGGATAGCTTTAAAAGATATTCAAGTCAAACAAAGCAAATTCTCATGTGTACCTGCTAGACATTTATGGTCAAATATTGTGTATGTAGCGAATCTCCAGGAATATTTAGGTGTTTGCATCCCAAAGACAGGCAGTCAAAGTCCTCATTTAGATGCTTCTTTGCCTGGAGGCGTATAAAATCTCTAAGCCCCCAAGTTCTCATAGGTGATATTTACTAAGTGGCTAAGTGAATGAAATGGGAGGGTTGATGCCTGAGCTTTGTATTTCTCAAGGAAGATATTCCATCCCTTAGCTTGCATTCAAAACCCAGTCCAGAAAACACCTCAACTACAAACATGTTGGGGTTGAGCCATATAGGAAACATGGCTGGGGATCTATCATCGCTCTTCCTGCCCTTTTACTCATCAGCTAAAGAGTTCAGCTGAGACATGGAAGGCACTGTTTCTTTTGTTCATGTCTCTGCCTTTTGAATAGCTATTTCCCACCTTCCAAGGTAGGCACTGAACGTCCATTCTTTCTACACTTTTGCAGTGTGCAAAGAGTAGCAAAATATTTGTTAGAACTGAGAGAGTGCAGGGAACGAAGTGAAGGAATATAGAAACCAGTGTGATAATGTGGCTCAGTAGTTAGCTCTCTCACCTAAGTAAAGAGAGGAGTGAATCTCAGTCCCTGCTCTCATGATTACTTAATATGGGATACTTAAAATTTCATCAACGCAGGCACTGAGGCCTCTTCTCTTGTAGCTGAGTGCCTCGAATGCTAGGCAATAAAGTATTGCTCTCTCTTTTGCCTAATGAATATTTAATTATTCTCAGTGAAGTAAAGCAGCTTCAACAAGAGGAATTATGGCTCTTTTTCTGTCCTCAAACTAACTGCTGAGCTATTGGATAAGACTGAGCTTCTGGCTATGCCTCTCTGGAATCTGTGAGCCTAACTGTGCATTCAAGGTAGATAAACACCAAGAGAAAAGAAGTTTCTTGCTGTAGCCTGAGATTAAGCAGTTAAATCCTTCAGAGAGCTTAGTCTCCACACTATTGCTAATTTTCATTGGTTCGTTGCTTTCCTGCTCAGAATGCTCTAGGTCTTTGAGTTCTGCAGTGTAGGCATCTAACTCAGGGCTGCTATGTGACACCTGAAAGTCAGATACTAGGACATGCAATGTGGGCTGCCTCTGTCCCTCAGGAATCTAGCTCATAATATCCACACTCCTTAAAAAAAACCCCATGGAGAATATGTAAGGGCCGAATGCATTCACAGTAGGGAGTGTTAAATGGGAAAATAAATCTGAGAGGAAACAGAACCATAGGGCCAACTACTTTAGGTTAATTTTCTTGCTTCTGTCCTTTAGTGCCTGAAAATACACAGGATCTTCTCAGTAAGCCAGTCAATTTGCTGAGAGAGGTGTTTTCTAATAAGGCAGCTTATGCAGCCACACTCCTATTGCCTCCCAGCCTGTCCAGTGCTTATTAGTCTCCTGTAGTCCCCAGCTGATGGTCCTTTGGGACCTACATCCAGTTTACAGACCTCCTGCTTTGCTCTAAGCTAGCTCTAGGTGGGTCCGTCCTACAACTAGCATGCAAATCAGAGACCCTGCTGCTGGTCCTTTGCAACCACAACAGATAGTGGCTGGCTCAGAGAGCTGGAGCCAACACAAGTGCACTTACAGAAGGAGACAGATCTTGAGATTACCAGTTCCTTTGAGACAAATGGATTGCTGGGATTTTGAAATCGGACACTATCTCCTTAAAGGGAAGAACCATGCTGTGGAAAAAGGTGTGAGACTTGAGTTTTTCTCAGGGAAACTAAAACGCCTGTACCTGAGCCTAAACACTATTCTTCAAATTCTCAGGGACCAAAAGGCAGCCAAGAAGCAACTTGCCAAAAGAAGGCATTTGATTTGGAGGATGCCCATCGTTTTTTCAGTATTCTTAGATGTCAACTTGACACAGATCTCTCATGATTGGCTGAATTCCAGGTGTGATATGTAGGCAAGGAATATATCTTCGGGGAATGAATTAGTGCAAAGAAACTGCAGAAGCTCAAAACACTGACTTTGGCTCACAACATGGGCTAGTCCCCATGAACCATACACAGCAGACAGGGCAGACTCCTAGCCACGTAATTGTTCTGTAGTAGCTGTACTTAAATATGCTTTATCGAGTTTAAGACCTACTCTGTTTCCATACAATCCAATGTCCATAATTATTTCTCTGTTAAAATCTGTTTGAAAATGTGTTGACTTATGTTATGGTTTTCAGAACCCACAACAATTTATTGTTGCTTAGACAATTATTTTGTCACCTGATGACCTCTGCCCACCTGGGAAGGGGAATCAGGAGAAACAAGGAAACCCGAGGGTTGAAATATAAACAGATTTAATAGAATAAGACGAAAGAGTTAACTTTAATAATACTAAAGAACCGATATTGATCCTGATACCAATATAAAATATACAAGGATTATATTCAGCCAATTCTATCAGCAGGAAGCTGTGCACTCCCAGCAGTGGACAGCAAATGTTGGACACTGCGAGCACTACAGCTTCAGGAGGAAGGGAAGGGCTCAAGGATCTGGCACTGGGGCAAGAAGTTCTCAGGATTACAGACATCAAGGAAGAGAGAGAACCTCAGCAAACTTTCTAATTTATATTGACTGTGACATTCATGGTATGAAATAAGTCTATTGGCCAGCTTGGGTCAAGTGCCTGGGTCTTGCTCCTCCTCATCCCTGCACCTGGCTAGCTCGAAAACACTGAGGGGTTTTTTTTTTGAAACCCACATATCATAGTTGCCTATAAAGTAAGTAATTTCACAAATTCAGACACTAGAGTCTTCTAAAAGTGCAGTTTTCCCAAGAATTAAAAGACACCTTACTGAAAAATAAAATTACTGAAAGAGAAATTAATCCCATGTCGCTCAAACCAGGACACCTTGTTTTATTTCCGTTCAAATTACTCAGTATTGCTGATACGAAGGTTACTAAACACAGACACTGAAGGTGATTCCTGCAGATTTGATTCCATAGAGATATTTGTTTGTTCATTGGTTCAAAACTTGGTTTATAACTCATTGTTCTGAGAAAAGACATTTCCCAGATATGGATGGACTGGTAGGACCTTAGTATAATTGGAATATATTCTATAGTACTCTACCTTAGTTTAGGGATTGTCTTTAAAAGGGCAGGTATAAAATTGTCCAAAAGGAGGGTCTGAGGTTTTTAAATTTTGGGTTGCTGATGCTGTACGTAGTGTAGGTAAATTGCAGTTAAAGAACTGGACTTGACTCAGTGGTTCAGGATCCAGTCTCTGCCTCTTTCACATTTCTCTGATCCACAAGTAACTCGCTTTCATGCTGTGACTTCCTCCTCTGTTAAAATGGAAACAATGATAGAAAGAAGGAAAGAAAAACTATCCAGCTATGCTGTTATTCTTCAGAATAAGGTTTGCCTTTTACTGCGTGCTTGCACAATTCTTTGCACAATGGGACCCCGATCGCTACTGTGATATGCAAGTAATAATGATAAGATGTAGATTTAATATTTTCCACCATCAGCATGATTCACCGTAAGACTTAAAATCTTACTGTTTATTCTATACTACTTGGATAAAGAGCACTGTAATTAGAAAGCAGCAAAATTTTCATGCCACCTAATTTATAAAGCTACAAGTACTCAGCAACAAGTGCGGAATAGACTTGCATTACAGTTATTAGTGTTAATAATACCATACTAATACCTTACATTTACATAGCATCTCTCATCCCAAAGTAATTAAAGTTCCTAAGTGAAACAGAAAACACACAGAAATGTGGTCATCCATACATTAAGTGAAAAATAGAGACAAGAAGAGAATTTTCTGACAAGAGCATATTCTGAATAATGAAAGGAAGGAGTGAGCAGAAAGAAAGTTTGAAATAAACAGAAGTGCTATACATTTCTGGAGGTATTTTGCACTCATGAAGTGCTACTTCCAAAAGAGCTTTGGTGAGTTGCTCTAGTTGAATGACCATTAGGAAAAGCTCCATAACTTTCAAGGGAAAGATTACCAATGCTATAAATATAAAATTGCATCTCCCACGGGATATAGTAACTAGATAATGTATCCTATATCTCAAAGCATGAGTTGAAACAGCTAAGTATATGCAGTAAAGACTGTCTAGAAGAGAGAAGCATGACAGAAAAAGCCCAGAATGATGGATATGCCCAAACATGAGGCCTACCATAAAAGATAAGGCATCTAATGTATGTAATTTGCAAAAAGCATGTCAGAAAAATTGTTGAGAAACACAAGACATTTAATAAAGTTAACACAGATCTGTTTGAACAAATAGAAATATATAAACATTTAACTGCTATTGGTGTAGCTGTTATTTCTAAACTTCCAAAAAATTATGTTCACAAGAACAGATCAATGCTTCACCTCTAAGTTAGTTGTACCACTGTAAGAAATTGGTGTGTACATTTTTTAAAGCTACAAATATTTATACTTACCAGAACTTTTTGTATGTTCAAAATCTGGTCTTATTAGCTGACCTAATATATTTCCTGCATACTTGTTGAGTATTCCCAAGCGAGATCTAAGCGCCTGTGACATTTAGGATACAGTACATATCCTCTCTGGTATTTAACTATGTGTTCTTAATTTCTCTTAAGAAGAGCACAGCCTACAAATCAGAGAGTAATCCTTCCGCTCTTCTCACAGCTGGCAAGGCCTCAGCTGGACTAGGGTGTCCAGCCTCTGGGCATTGCTCTTCAAGAAAGGAGTAGACTACTCAGGACAGTCCAGAGAACAGCAGTGAAAGTAATTACAAGCCAAAAAACTACGTTCAATGGGCCAAGAGTGAAAGAACTGTTGTGCACCTTAAAGGAGGGAAGACCTTTGGAGAGAGAAGGGTATACATTGTTCTCCCAGTCCATGGAGACAAGAGTTTGTTGTGACAAGAAGTAGTGAACTTAAATTGCAGGAAGAAAGAATCAGGTTAGCTGTTATGAAAAACTTGCCGAAAGTAGGGGTACTGGCACTCTGGAGTAGGTTTGCCTCAGGAGCTGGTAGAGTTGCTCTCACTGAAGGCTTCAATACAGGTTAAACAAACAATCTATGGAAACCACAAAAATGAGGTAGTCGTTGATGATGGCTGGAACTTAATGACCATACAGCATGCTTCTTAGTCTTTTATTTTGCCGTCTCTCTGTTGTTTTTTGGTTTCAATTGCCTATTCAAAGTTGTTGAAAGAATTTTCTTCAAACTCTCTGAAATAATTTACGTTTGGACAGAGGCCAGCTGTGGAAAGCACGTAGGACAAAGTAACACCTTTTTTGTAAAAGACATAAACTAGATAAAGTAGCCATGGCCACTAAAGTATGACATTTGTTACTACAAATACCTTAATTAGATGGATAAAACTGTGCCACCGAAATATACAGAGCATTAGTATCACTGGATTTCCTACTTAGAAATGTATGATGTCACCTCCACGCATGATGAGCATCTCTGGTGTGCAGCAAAGCTGCTGGAGCGGCTTTTTGAAGTTGTAGCATGACAGGCTTTTGGCAACTGCTTGGAACAAAGCTGCTCTGATGGTTGTTTGATTAAGCAAATCTGCTGTGGTAAATGTCTGAAGCCAAGCTGTTTCTGCAGCTGTTTGAGCCAGAGCTAGTCCTGCAGTTTTTGAAGAAAGAAGGCATTTGTAAAGAATGAAGGAGAGAGGTGGAAACAGAAAAGAGGGAAGAGAGAAAGAAGAGATTTTGAAACATTTTAACTACATATAGCGTTAAAAACAAAAGTATGTTTGTTTTCAAACAGCTTTGTGAAACAAAACTATAATGCCATCTTGGGGTTTGGGTGATACTGGTGATTATAATATGCAGGATTTGTATAAAGCATATTAAATGATAGGCTTTAAGAATGTCATTAAAGCTGCAAAGTCAAGTAATCAAAAGGTAGGAAATGCCAGAAGTCAGGTTGCATGCAAACTTTACTCATCTCCCCTGTACAAATGCCTTTAGTTACATATCCACATAGGGGTTTTTCTTCAAAATCCAAGCCTCAATCAGCACTCAGGAGTGACAGGTAGTTTTTAAATGATATTTGATATTTTCTTTTCTTGTCCTTGATCAGTATGAGTCCCTTTGCCTTATCTAACAGAATGATTAATCTCCTCTTGATCTTTTCAGCGGTTCTTGTCACTGTACTCTCTGAGTGCCTCACAAATGTGAATATGTTTACTTTTATGATACACCTCTAGTAGTTAAAGTGGTATTGCTACTCCTGCTTTTTGCAGAGATAAGGTTAAAGCTATTCTGTAGTTTGGGGTGGTCAGTTCAAGGTGCATGATGTTGAGCCTAAATATAGCAATTTATTTATTCAAGTTGTAATTCCTGGTGACTTCTTAAGTCTTCCGTAAGCCAGATCATAGGAATTCAGGTGAGGCACCCAGAAAAAGAGGCACTACATATGAAAAGCTGTTAGTGTAGGTGAGTTGCTAAGAATTACACAGGGATTTGGAGAGACAAGAAGGTGTATAATGCCACCGTAAAATAAATTAAGCAGATAAGTAATCATGCAATTAAGAATTGTGTCACCTAAACACAAAGGAGACAGTATACAGTCTCCATGATTGTATAGCTTTAGTTTTTCCATTTCCTAACTTCTGAACACTTGGTTTAGAGTCTTAAAAATGTTCCATCATACTTTTCTATGTGTATGTAAATTTCTCTTTTTTGATCCAAACTAGAAAAAAAAATCTCCCACATGTTTGAGCTGTCATGCCTAAATGTGCGTGTTTTATCAATGGAGTAGGAAAATGTAGATGCCCCACATAGTCTCCTAACTGGGAATAATATTTTCTGTCCACTCTGTGGACCACAAAAAAAATGATAGAACATTTTGATGGACAGTTTCCAACAGATTTTCTGACAATGGCTGGATTGTCGAAGTCAAGGTCTTTGGACTCCACTGCAGCGACAAGAATGAACGCACATCCACAGGACAGAGATGCCTGAATTTATCCCTGCAAAGCATAACCACTCTGGCTCTACCAGTCACTGGCTCAGTCTTATTTTCTCCTTAACCTTGGTCCTCTTTCCAGCTCCATTTCCATTTCTCAGCATGGCTTGGTTCCTTCCACTAGTTCTTCCTTTCTAGCTTTTAATCTGTTCTGTCTCTCCTGGTGCCTTTTCCTTCTTCACCATAGATTTCTCTGTAGGTTGATGTTCAGCACCAGTCCCTCACCCAGACTGAGTGGATCCTTCAGTCTTTCTCACAATTGCCAACACTTTAGCAACCCTGCTTAATTTTTTTTCTTTCCTGCTGGCTCTGAATCTCTTCACCTCCTTTTCCACATGCAGCTTACTGTCTCTATCACTATAACTGTCCCAGTTCCCTCTTCTCTCAGTCTGTCTCTGCATTCTGGTATCCTGGTTCCTGTCTGCTCCTCATCTCCAGGCAGATCAGCTTTTTGCAAACTCTGCTTTTAAATAGTGCAGCTTCCTCCTTCTCGCTTCCTGTTTGGAGTAGGTGGGAGAAATAGAGCTTCTGTGCTCTGCCTTGGACTGTAGCCTAGTATGACGTAGAGCTGTAGTTGCAAGGAAAATCCTGCTCAGCCTCAGTCTGGAACATGTTCTATAATTACAGAGTCTTTGAGAAATGCAACTGCTGACACCTGAGACTTCTGAACTGAGCATGTGTGAACTGTTTTGTTTTTTTTTTTTCCCAAAGGACTAGAACTTAGCCAGATTCTTTGAAGAGATGGAGAGCACTACATCCTTGAAATAAAGGCAAGCCTCTGCCAAATTCTAAGTCCATTCTACAAGTTGTGATAGCCCTAAAATTTTCAGCAGATTGCAGTTGTTTTTTTTATGAAGAAGATGACGTATTTTCCCTTAGCCTTGATCTCAGAAATGGCTGAGTTATTTGTTTCCAAAAAAAAATAAATTCAGGCTGAGGCAGATGCTCAGTGTGGAAAATTTCAGTGCAAATAATTAAGCTTTGGCAAAGTTACAAATAACTGAAAACAGAGTCTTATAATGGGAAATGTTGGACAACCTTGCTAGGCATGTGTGCATCCAGGCCTGTCTATAATACAATGTCCAAAAAAATTTGAAGCAAAAATTCTTTTCATGGTTGTCAGAGAAAAACTCAACTCTGTAGGCTTTGCTGTCATCACAGTGTCAAGTTTCATACCAAAGCTGTTGTAGGAGGGTGCAATGAAGCTACTTTGAAAGCTTTGTTTTCATTAAAAAGGACATTATTTTATTTATGATAAAATAGCTGCAATTATTGCCATATGGATAACTCCAGCCATTCAGAGATCCTGAATCGGGTCTCACAAAATCAAGAAAGTGATTCAAAGTTTGTGAGATTGAAAGAGGGTTGGGGGAAAGTAGTGATTTCTCTTCCAGTTTCTGAGCTTTGGAAGTGTTTTTTAAAAAGTCCTTTTCTGTAATTGTAAAGGCAATTCACTTCACTTTTATTTACATATTGTCTATACTATGTTATTAAGTTAAATCAGAAGAAGAGACTTAAAAGCAAATACCAAAATATACTGATAGTTGTCAAGACTTTGGACTCAGAGCCCCATGCCATTGCTAGTGCTTTTTCCACAGGATTTATTATGGACTAAGAGTCTGGATATGAAGTGCTCTGCTTGTGTATTGGGTTTGAATTCTGTATTTTTCATACTGGTTTGGAAAATTTTCAAGGCAGTTACAGTGCATATTGTATACCCTGGAAAATGAAGGAAGCATGTTGAAGGCTCAGCACAGGGCAAACCTGAAGCAGCACCTAAGCGTAACGGTATATCAGTGCCTGGTACCAGACAGACTGTAAAAGCTCCAAGAGTTACAATAAATTTGACATAGGGCAAAGAGTCTATGACTGTAAATGAAAAAAAAAAAAAAAGATGAGTTTTTTGAACTGAATTAATGTAAGGTAATTATTTTAGGAGAGCTTTTTCAAGGTAGTAATTGTATGGAAGGCTGACTTGGCTCGCAAGGAAAAGTTAAGAGATCCACATGAATGCACCTGAATTACCAAGTATTGTATAGGAATGGCATAAAATCTTTGGAGCATCTGAGTACCAAGAAAGAGGAGACATTGTTTACTGCTGTTAAGGCAACTATAACACGAATGAGCAGATTTAAATTAAATGAGAGACTAGTACATGTAAATGTTAGGGCAATGTTTCCTTGATGATGAGATTCATGAAGATGCCTCAGAAACCAGTAGACATTCAGCTTCTTTGAATTTCTAGAACGAAACTGAACAAAGCAATATACAAGGCAGTTGCAGAGAGGTTACCGAACTGAATTGGTCTGATCCTTAATTACCAAAATTTTGTTATCAAAATATAGAAAATGTACTCCTTCTCTTCCTTTACAGTGCTTAGTGAAGATAGATATGAACTGTCTATGGCTTTGGCCTGACACATTGAGATTGATACGAGGTTAACTAGGTAGGGAAAGCCTCTGAAGGAATGAGGTGACAAAAGCAGCATAACCGAATAATTCTGAGTCTCACTACATTTAGTCCTGAATATTTGGATCATAGTACTATGTATTTCATTATCTACAGCTGGACAGAAGGTGACAGCTCCTCATATGAGATGCATCTCACTTATCTTCAACTGTCTGAAACAGACAGCTGCACCTGAGCTAATCACCCTAAGTTCCCTTCACTGTCAAGGGAAAGAAGCAAGCATCTTGTGGAGCCCAATCCATTTAATCTAATGTAGATGCCCAAAGTAAGGCAAAAGAATGACACTTGAGGTGACTATTTCTTGGTGTCACCTGTAATGGCTGTCTAAGACAAGTAGCTAACCTGGGATGACATAGTTAGGTGAAATGGCTTCCTCATTTTTGTCCAGGGTGGACAAAACTACAGGTTTCTTTGTCACATATAAGCCAAACTGATGAAACGTCTACGATGAATGGAACTACACTAGACAAGCATTTCAGAGCTTCTGCAAAATATAGTTGGCCAGCTTCTCAATGGGATGGGGCAGGCAGGCTCCTGACACTGCTTTTCTAAATTCCATCCTAATTTCAAGCATGCTTCTTGTGACAATGCGAAGTGACAATGCCTATTTTTCAACCCCTCAGGTGTTTAGGCCTTGTTGTAGCTGTGTCCTGCTGCTGACTTTATTAAGGCCCCCCCGTCTTGAGACTAGCTCTTCTCAGTGGCCTGCCACAGCCTGCTTTTGGTGTACAGGATAAGAGTGTACTGGTCCTGCATTCTGTTTGCCTTGTGGTCCGCTGCTTTCCTTTGTGCCTAGAGAGGAGGATGCCAGCTGTCCTTCCACCGAATTGCACCATCCTCTCCAGTTAGTCTGAGGGTGAGTTTTCATGGTACAGCTAAGGGACTCTACTGATGGCAGCTGCTGGAAAGCACGGTCTTGCTCTGCCCTTCTCTCCCCCAGCTGTTATTACCAGATCTAAGTCACACAGCCTCAGTGTGACCTGATATGGCTGACTGACCCGGTGAGGAACTGTTGCTTTTTCTTTCCGAGTTAGTTTTTCCCTGGATCAGCCAGTTGAACTAACTCACCTTGCAGCTGTACTTTTGTTAGGTGTGATGCAGAAAGCAGAGGGACCACATGGCCGCAGACTGACTGGGGTACAGGACTTCTTCCACCCCTTCGGCTGCGTTGCTGCATCATCTTAGCTGCAATATAAAACGGAAATAACTTCACTAAGGACTGTTCATCAAGGCAGTTATTATTCTGTGTGAACAGAAGGCTTTCGGTGTATGTAATTGTTTATTGGTATCTAGTTAATCAGGTTTGGTTTTGCCATTGTATAATTGAGCTTATATTGTTAAGGAAAGCCTTGAAAACCTCATGCTATTTGAGGTTGGAAGAGTCAGTTAAACACGTTTTAAAACATCTCAAGATGCCAAAGTGGCGGGTCTCATTTATAGCTCTGCTATGGGGTAATTTGGTGCCAGAGCAGTGCCAAAGTATGCTGCTTTTTATTTTTTTAATTTTGTCAAATGAGAGTGAAAAAATAACAAGATGGTGGCTCTCACATGAGTCGCAGCACTGCCCTTGCTGTGCTGGGCAAGTTCCAAGCAGTAACCAAATTCAGAGAGAATACTGGGACGTTCCTTGCAGTTCCAGCTGCATGTTGCTCCTTAACTTCCTGTTCTAAAATAGCGAGGAATGTTGCTATCAGCATCTAAACATTTATTGCTTCCTTCCCCAGCAGCAAGCGCAATTTGCTGGCAGATCTCAAAGCATGGAACCTGCCCCTGAAACTGATAGCACCTCAGTAGGTGAAGGGCTTTTAATGGTTGCACCCATAACATGGACCCTTTTGGTTACAGGAAACGTGCTAATGTGATTTACTATTATCTTTCACAGCAGGAGTTCCCTTCAGGGAAAGACTGATGTTTATTGTAATACTTGGATTTCATGAGGTGCTTTGAGAAAAGTGAATTATTAGGGATCGGAAAGATGTTAAAATCTCTATCCAGCAAGCAATTTGACCATGACTAACAATTAACTGAAAGTGCATCTCTTATCGGGATTCCTATTCCACGTAGGATTTTCCAAATTTTTAAATTATTTTCAGTTTTCCCTCTTGCGTCAATCTCCAGGAATCAGAGCACTTCAGACATCTCGGCTTTAAGTACTCAAAATCACTACCTGCTTTTAAAAGCTTTGGCCTTATGGTAATACCACACATATAAGTGGAAAAGAAATGGGTCCGCACAGATTTGCTGTATTCCACTGCCACATTATTGTCCCAATGCCAGAACAAGCTAGCCACAAATTGATTCCACTAGCACTGAAGGAAGTATTATGTATGAAAAAGGAAATTATGTCTAAAGTTTGTGAAAGAGTCTTAACTCAGGATTTCCTGTACTTTTAGTTTTTATGTTATTTAGGAATGAGAGTCAGCAACCTTAACACCATCTTAATGCAATTTTGTGTGTGTGTGCTGGAATTTCCCTTGGTTTAATGGAATGTAAGTGAAGTGAATACATGGACCCAGCTGAAATACAATTGAAAAAGATTTTTATGTAAGTAAATAATGTCAATTGTAAATGTTTACCTTTTTACTCATGGAAGAGAAATTAATAATACCGTATATGCCAAATGCATCCTTCCTACCAGCCAACAAGGAGTTCAAGCTCTTTCTGGCATCATCTACAAAGGGAAAAGAGCAGGGAATTTCCTCTAAGAAACCTCTTTGGTCTAGTCCACCACTAGTTTCTATAGAGACAGTATTCTCAAAAATCATCCTCATTTATAGCTATAAATAACTTCCACAGTTCAGTGCAAAAGTGGAGCTTAGCTGAAGAACTTACTGGGCATAAGTTGGACATTATTTTGGAGAAATGGAAATCCAAGGTAGATGAAATATTTGTGTGCAGTTGTCGATGAGATTTTATATAGCCATTGGGGATGGAAAAGATGTGCAGAAGCAGCCTTTTAGTGACGCCATTTCAGTCTGGGAAGATTGTGTCTGTTGTATCACAGGGAGGAATATTACTGTACTGTGAATGGGGAGTAACTTGCTACACAAAACTGCATTAATAGGAGGACTAGTACTACCTCAACCTCTCTTCCACTGCTGGTAGTCTGTATTACCCCCGTGTAGACTAAGAGTCATGTGCCTCTTGGTTGGTTTTTGTATGGCTTCTGAGTTCTGCGAAGCTGTTGATGCATTTTTCTTTATAATGGCCACATGAGAAAAGAATTATTATCTCTATCTTACTGATGGGGAAACAAGTCCCATAGCAATAAAGAGCTTGATTTTTAATGTACTTTGATACTTTGTTTAGAAGCTTAAAACTGTTTAGATACTTAAAGTTGTGGAAGGGATGCAGGAGTGCTTCCCAGTGCATCAGCTATGTCAAAGTGCAATCTCCGATCTGAGCATCCCACTGTCCCCACCCTGAGCTTTGGTTTCCATGGGAAGAAAATCTATGCACACAAAATGCAGAGCCCTGGAGTGCAACTGCTCTGCAGCCTAGACATGGCCATAGGCACCTAGACGGGACTTTTGAAAGCACCAGATGCCTAATTTCTATTGTGCTCTGTGGCAAACAGGCCCTTAAGTGGCTCTGGAAATCCTACCAACTACTTACTGCATTCTTTAACAATTCTGCCTCTAAATGACTGCTCAAGATCACAGAAGTAGCCGGTGGCTACCATGCTAACTACTGGGATATTCTTTCTTCTGTGCCAATAAAGATTCGTTAGAATGAACTAAATTGATGCAAGTTCCCAGCAGGACCAGGCACTTTTCCTGATGGGGCAGAAATGAGACATGAACCCTCTGTCAGCTGTCAGGAGGGGTTGTGGCTTCAGGCAAGACTTAGGTACCAGAGAATGTTTCCACAACAGGGAACTTGGTATGTTTATAAACCTGGCTCTGTTATACTGTCCTGTCCTGTAAATCCTGACTGCTGCTAAATACATTTTGCATTGGTTTCACCACAGCAAAATGCTTTAAATTGCTTTGCATATCCACAGTAAAATACTTTCATCGACAAATGCATTACTGTAAATGAAAAGTTATGGAGGAAATGCAAATACTTAATTGAGACAATATTAAATTCAATACATGCTCTTTATAGTAGACATCATCAATACATGTATGTGGGTAAGTCTGCAGTTTATAAGTTTTAAATGTATTAAACTAAAACTAGTTGTGAACAACAAATAAAGAGAAGACTTTTTTTAGATACCTCTGCTTTGTCTAAACCTAAAAAAAGAAATCAGTGGATCTATATTTTTTTAGAGGTATACACAATGGGAAATTTTTATAAGCCTCCTGCAGGAAAATTTCACCTCAGTGAAAAGAAGAGCCTTACAGTTTAAAATGAACATAATCGTCTCTTTTACCTAGAGTACCACAACATGTTGGCAGTTCTTGATTTGCTGGAGATCAGAAGTCTCTACTAGATTTCTGTGCCAGCTTCCCTAATGCACAGCATATCTGGGAAGGTTAAGATACTGAGTTGATATCTGAAATAGGTTTGTTTACCAGGATGCAGACAAGAGTGTCTGTGTGGCAAACGGTGTAGCACAGAGATACCCAAAGTAGAGTTAAATTAGCTAGTTTGAATATGGCAATAATTTTGGTCATAACAACACAGGTCAATTCACAGTCCTTCTTAGCAGGGAAATTTAGCCTTCAGGAGCTCCATGCTGCTGCAGTTTGTTTGCTTCTGGCTTTCAATGTGTCTTCTTTAACAGTAGCTTAATAACTCTGCTTAATTACAAAGTGCAGTTTAGACAATTTGCTGTGCTGGAATCCAAAGGCAGCTGATGTGGCTCCAATTTTCATATCGTGCTTTGTAGCCTGAAAATGTTCCTTTGTTCTGTATAAATTATGTTTTTATAGGGCACTTACATTCATATGTTCCTCTGCAGTATGGTGTGGCTGTCTTGGATGCTGCTGCACTTAGACAGTCAGAGTGTTCAGCTACAAAAACAGGTACGAGAGGAACAGTCATTTTCATTACTAAATTGAAAACAAAATATTATTGGTACGGTGTACTGGGCCTGGCTTAGCTGCCTGGCGGGGTTAACCCACAACACATAGTTACAGGCAAATATTGCAGAAGCCACTGCATGAAAAGCAAAATGTCTCGATTAGTGTTTTTATGGTAATATAGCAACTGATTATGTGAATGGCAGAAGCCTTCAGATCCTACAGATTTGTGCATCATGGTTGGATTTTCTGGTGTCTAAGAAGGTGTGACCTCTAATTACCTAAGGATGAAGTAATTCTGTTTCTTCCCAGTATGTGGATGCTGGATAGGGATAATGTAACGGCTGAACTCATCTTCTATGCTTTCACTTACCAAGTGCTTTTCCTATTTGCCTGTTTTCATGAAAATAAGGTCTTAATTTCTGTGAGATCACCTTTCTGATAACTTTGGTTGAAATTAATCAACAGACTCAAGATTTACATGGAGAGGAAGAGATGGATACACACACATGCGCACATATAGGATCTGTGAACCACTTTCCTTAAGAAACCAGGCTAAAAATAGTAATGAACCCTCAGTACTACTTATAGTCCAGTTTGTTCAAGACAGCCAAGATTGCCATCACTATTTTATACAATTCAAAGCCAAGCATTAGCTAAATATCCAGCATAATCTATGAGTGTCTAATGTGTCAATGCCTGAAGTGTTCCACATGGAAATATTTTTACCAATACTGGAAATATTTAGTTTTCCTGTAGAAGAATCATCACCATTTTCGGCTGTTGTCATCAGTTTAAATATTAGCTAGAACTCTGTGGCTTTTTAATTATGCCTTTACAATTGTGATTACTGTACATTTAACTGTGGGAGGTCTTTCATCCTCGTTCTTTTCTTTCAATTTCTAAGAAATGTCTTTCCATTAATAGTATTCCCAGCTTTTTGTTCACAATAGGATCATTTCCAGAATCAAAATGGACACATCGCCAGGGTAATAACTTTCTCGGAACAGGTCCAGATCTAATTGCCTCCTGGAGTCATGATCTTGAGTAACAAATGGCAGCTGTACTGCCTTCCCGCTCTGACCCGGGGGGGACAGCAGCACTCCCGCTGCCATCCTGGCTCATGGGACCAGCAAGGCAGGACATGGGGTTGTGCCAATTCACTTGCCTTAATCAGGGCTGAAGCTTGGCATGTGTCGAAACACTGACTGCCAGCGGGGTCGGTGAACGCATCATTGGGTGCGATGATTTCTAGCAGGTGAGTGGCATGGGTAGGTAGGAGAGGCGACACTGACTGCCTCTCTGATGTAGCTAAATACACCAGATTGCCCTCTTTGTCAAAGCCCATAGTAACTGGTGGTGGTATGATTTTTCACCTTCTGAATTTCCAATATCCTCTCTTTTATATAGTCAAAGCCTCTGTTTTCTATGCCTTATCTGTGGCCTGCTCTTTTATCGGTCACAAAGGTCTCATGTTGAAACAGGAATTCCTAGGACAGCTAAGTCAAATTAACTAAAGATACAATATCAATGAACAGGAATTAAACCTTACAAAACTTGCATGTGGATAATCTCTGGCGGAGGTAGAGTGGCCTTAAAATAAAATTCATCATCAAATGGAGTCAATCGAGCAGCTCACTGCTGTTACCCCACTGCTGTTAACACACGCTCACCTCTCCCTTGTGCGAGCCCTGGCACTCGTAGTTCACTGAACTAATTATATTCACTAACCCAGAAAAAAATGCCAGAGAAGCAAATTATTTTTTTCTAAGGCTAGTGAGCTGTACCAGCCTAGCACAAGGGAGGCATGACAGGATGGCCAGAAGCAGAGGCGCTGGAATGGAGGAGCAAGGAGTAGGACTGCCGCTTTCCGTAGCAGTGAAATATTATTGGACTATTTGTTTTGAGGTACTATGTAAGAGGGAGACATTAAGTGGGAAGAGGGAGAGCAAAGGCTGAAAAACCAACAGGTAGCTCTGTGAAGAGCAGTTACAAATGGGGTTTTCTTTGGATTTGCATCTCAAGATAGATCTTGCATGTGCATTCTGTGTTGTCTACCAAGGTTTGGGCTCACGTTGCACTTTTCCTTCAACAGAGGGCTTTACAAGGGTCTCCATCACAAGGATGTCTCTTTTCTACTTGGTCAAATCTTTTACAAACTTTGGAGGAACTTCATATCTGTCAAATGTCCACCTCTTGCAAAACTTGATTGAAATTGGCCAACAGGATCTAAGTTATTATAGGACAAGAAGCACGTGTACAGACTGAGACAGAAAGTGCAATAGCATAGAATATATTTCCTTAGAAAAAGAAGGGGAAAAATAGTGTTGCGTCATTAATTTTCTGTTTTTAAAAGTTGGAATTCTAAAAAAAAATCACTAAAATGTCAACAATGGAAAAGAAAAAATCATTACCATTTTATAAATCATTATTCAAAGTGTGGTGACCAATCTAATAAAACTGCAATCCAACATATATTTTACGCCTTTATGGATCCTATAGCCTCATAATTTACCCATACACTAAATCCAAGGAACATAAATATTTCATAATATGCATACCTTTCCAGGCAAGCAGCGTAGTAAAGACAACCTGAGTTTAGAGAGACAATTCCACCATGGACCTGTCACCATATGGGTTGTAATTCTAATTTACAGTGGCAATAGCACACGCTGCATGAGCCTCACTTGATTCAATAACATTCTATTATTTCTAAGAGCTGCAGAGTGAACCTTTATCAATCTCCCAATACTAAATATATCAAGATGTGACAATCACTCCTTTCCTTATGGATTAAATAACAATTTGAAATGTCCTATTTGGATCTACTGAGCAATATGCCTGCTGCCAACCATTGACAGCAAACCACAGTAGTTAATTTGACTCTACGGAACATTTGAAAGCAGGCAAGCATTAAGCACGCTTGAGGTTTTGCTTACATATTTCAGCAAATTGATCATGTATACCTATTAATATTTTCAGTTATTTTTATTTAAAATTACCTTCACACATTGTAAAGCACAACAGAAAGGGATGCTTAGAGATACTGTTGTTAATGAAGTGTACTCAATTGAAATTCCTCTCACAAATATCCTTACACAGAGGAAATATTTTTCCCCTCATAAACTTCACTTCCATTAGAGAACATTCTATATCTTGACTACAAAATAGAAGCAGATTCTAAAAGGCTTACAAGCCTTTTCCTTATTAAGGTAAACAATCTAATTACCTATCTAAATTGTTAGTGTGCTTCAATAGGCTGAGTGGCAGTTCTCACTCCTAACAGACTATTTTACCTGTCCACCTGGCCTAGATCATGTGCTATGCTTCAAATTCATTATAAACAAAAGCCCAGCCATTTATGTGCAAATTATCCTGGCCCATAAATTAGGAAATAAGCTGGGAGTTTGTCCCTAAATTCTACATTTATATGCCCACAGTTTAGGGGTTTTTTAGAGATCCTTCTTG
This sequence comes from Larus michahellis, assembly GCF_964199755.1. Lineage (NCBI taxonomy): Eukaryota > Metazoa > Chordata > Aves > Charadriiformes > Laridae > Larus > Larus michahellis. The sequence continues at coordinate 77,455,653 of NC_133897.1, read as the reverse complement.
CTTGGATGTTTTCCTGAGGACCTCGAAGCACAAACATAAAGGTGGTATCAGCTCCAGCCTTTGGGTTTTGTCAAAGCAGGACAGCATCAGAGGTGAATTACATGTACCATGCAGGGTTAGAAGGGATGTGAGTGAGAGCAACAAGGACCTCCCCTTGGTAGAAACAGCCAAAGGATGGGAACGGCAGACTGTTTTCTACCAGAGAATTAGAAAAAATAAATTAAATGCAGTCTATAGCATAGATCTTTATGGCAAAAGGGGTGGACATACAGAAACCAACGGAGACATGACCTTTGCTCATGCTGACAAAGGTTTCCCTGGCTCCTGTTCTGTCCTAATTGATGTGGCTTTCTCCAGATGCCCCACTGTTTACCATGGCCAAGCCTCACGTTTCTCCGTGTTCACAACAGAAGTGGCAGCTTTGGTTGAAGATGCACCAGGCCTCTCCTGGAGGTTAGTGCGCACGTAACAAAGTCAGCAAAAGGGAATGGAGTTGTATATCTCAGCTAATTCCCTAAAAAACCTGCTGTAGGGTTGGTAACTTTGAGGAAAGAGACTGAACAGAGAGCTGGGGGCAGTAATTTCTTAAACTGCAAAAGCAAAAGCTAGATTTGCCAGAGCTTGTCTGACCATGCCCTAACTCCCTCTTTTTGAAGTGCACAACTAGTCCAAGAAGAGCCAGCGCTGCCCATTAAAAAGTCTTTGAAGATACCTTTAAAAACTAAGCCAGGTGGATTATATGATTACGCACTTGTGTGAGAAAATAGTTGATTTCATCTCTAAAATTACAGGGGTATCCCAGCTGTGGATAGTTTTATATATCGGAAACAAATGCTAATTTGGCAAAAAAATAGCCTGCAAACTGCTAAGGGAACTGGTAATGGGAACTAGGTGCTTTGCATTATAGGTCACCAACTGAAACCCACCATAAGCCAGTAATGGGAGCCCTTAGGAACTTCAATTAATCTGATGATTTTCTATAACCCAACATGAAATAAGCCAGTCATTTCAATTCAGATCCTAGTAAGTAGATATTACCAGCACCAGCTCCTTCTCTTCTGCCCCCCAAAAACCAAAAAAGTGCCAGCTGCTTTTGTATCAGAGAAGCAAAAAACTCAACATTTTCTGATGTTCCTTGTGGAGGCCTGTTCATGAGACCAGATGAAAAGATGTCATCAGTACTGCACAGAAACTTCTTGATCTGTGGATGGATAATTCAATTTCCGATGTTGCTAATCCAGTGCCTTTCAGAAGCATTAAATTAAGTTTCAATTAAGCATGTCTGAAGTCATTTGACTGTTTATCTTTTTGTTTTCTACTTTATTAAACCACTCCGTCTATGAGAAATACACAGAAAGAAAAATTCAGTGTGCGAATGCAAACAGGGAGCTCTATTTTGAATTACTGGAGAACTCTTTTGTAGTAGTGTAAACAAGGTTTTTATTACACCTATTATTCATGTGTTTTGTTTTTTTAAAATAGAAGATAATTGGCATTTTTTCAGCTTCCTCATACTATAAATAGGCATCCTTTTTCAAAATCTCTCAAAAGTAGTAGTGTTCTCTGCGTAAATGTTAATCAGCTTATACAACGTATCATCCTCATGTCCCTTTAATGAGATTAAGCTCCTCTTGCTGAGAGATTTCCTGAAGTGCTCTATTCTTCTTGCCATTTCTATCAGAGGAAGACTCCACCCTTCCTGTGTCAGGTATTTTACAAACACATTAAAAAGATAATCCCTGCCCCAACAGAAGAATTCCCTTTACCCACCCACTCTCTAACACTGAAGGGCGAGTTTCACAGCACATCTTGAACCAGCGCCGTGACTACCACTGCCGAAATGGGGAAATCCCCATCCTGGCCATCCATTCTTCTTCTTTTGGGACCATCATTGACATACAAATGCTTGTAAACTAGGATGCCAAAGTCAAACACTGAGTATCCTTACCTACTTTGGCACAGCAAAGGCTATGATTGATTGCACATCGGGTTTCTTTGGGACACTGTAGCCATTTTGAGTAGCCCCTGTTGCCTTCTCAGTTGTGCTACCTTTAGCTGTTTCTGCAGCCGCAAGGTGATATAGATTTGAAGTTTATTCCAGTTAAAAATAGCATTTTTTCTTCTCCAGTGTTTTTCTGCCGGATGGCAACATGTAGCCCCACCAAAAGTGGTATCAACACAAGTGAGCGCGCAGCACAGGGTAGCAAGGAGAAGCAGGGGGTGCCTAGGCTATTGCTGTGGCTGAAGAAAAGTCAAGTCCCCTGATACTATCCCCTAAAACTATCTACCTGTGAATTAAAGCAGACTACCTAGTCCTCAGACTTCAGCCCACTGTGTCTTTTGTTAAAACTGGCGATTAGGTGTGGTATTTTTTTATGAGTATAAAAAAAGAGGAAGAATAAAACTGTGATGAAACAAACCAGTATTAACCGTCATATCATCTTTAATACACAGAAGTTGGACACATTAGGCCCTTTCTTCCTTTTCCTCAGATATTGGGGAAACTTGTACCAGAATGGGGAAGACATCAGAGCCTGAATGAAAGCTATAAAGCACTTTGCCATGTCATCCATCTTCATTGTCCCTTCTGGGAGCCACAGAAACAGGGGAGACACCCAATCTGGGAACCAAAACCACCTAGCAACCGTAGCCTGAATGAGGGCTTGGAATGCTCAGCCATTTCATTTATCTTCTCTGTCCCTCCTGGCAACCAGAGAAACAGCAGCTGAAGGCACACCCCACCCGGAAACCAGAGACACTCAGCACCGGACCCTGAGTTAAAGTCAAAAAGAGAGCAATCCCACCCGTCTCCTGATTCCCGCCTGCCGCACTGTACCTGGCACAGGAATCAGTTAGGTAAACAAATGCCATCACAGCCCCTGCAACTCTGAAAAATGACATAAGCTCTCCACCCTGATGAGAAACGCAGTCTGCGCCCATGTCCACAGAGCAGCTTGTACTTCCTGTTATGGCATGAGCCAAGCCTCTCAGCTACAACCTTGTCTCACTGCAAGCACGTGTCTGTACAAATGCACCCCACTTGCGGTGTGTCGAAAATCTAGGTTGCATGCAACTTTGACCCTGGTAATTGAAGATGAGGCAACAGGCATTTCATTAGGCAGTTTTGGTGGGAGAGGAGAAATGTATTTCCTCCAAACTCCCTATTAAAAACACCTCAGTCTACTCAAGTGTATCGTCAAAGATGAGGTCTAATCACCCAGCAATTTATTTATTCTCAAAATGTGCAAACTGGGAGGACAGAGCTTCTAGAAATTCTCACAGAGGATATATAAGGTAAAGCGCTTTTTTTCAGGTAATAAAAGCAAAGTCTTGGACTCACCAAGAGAGTATACTAAAGTATACTGTACTTTTCCAGGCAATTAATATAAGTCCGCAGATTTGACACTAAGGGTTCCTCACTTCATCGAGACTAATATTTAGAGTAGAACATAAACTACTTTATGTATATCGGAACACATTTCAATCACATTATTCAGAATGGCTAGTGTCTTAGCCTACAATTCCATTTCATTGGCCACGGTTCTGGGTTTGTTTTACTTCAGAAGTGATTTATTTTTATTTAGTTTACAGATTAATAAACTTCTGTGTTGTTACTTTCAGGAAATTTACTTTGGCTTTATTTTTTAAATTAATTTAAATTTTCCTTTGCTATTTTTTTTATGTACCTCTAACCTAATGTTAGACTATGACAATAAATCCCTGTATATTCTTCACTGTACTTATTAGAGCCTTTTTTCCTTGAGCTGATAATGTTCTCATGCGAAAACGAAGGAAGAGAATGTAAAATCAGACTGACAGCATGACTATTTTCCAATATTTTAGATAGGACTAGCAAACCATCTTCAGTTCCGATGGTCTGCAAGCACTAAAACTAAGAGTTAATTTGGTGACAGTGCAAGCTCAATTCATTTTATCATGTACTGAAAAGGTCTACCAGTCTACATTGTGTAACTTGCCGATAGGGATCAGAGGTTGTCCATCACACCATCTGCCTTTCATTCAGCAGGCTTCCAATTTCCTACAGACAGTAGAACAGCTGGGAACAAGCCAGCCTTGAGGCGCAGAGCTGGGTGCTGTCAGCGTATTGCTGGCATTGTAGCTCAGGGCATTGCACATTCTCTCCCAGAAGTCTTGCTGAACTGCTCTTGAATAGGAATGGTGAAAGGTCACGAGTAAAAGGAGTAGCTGCAGGTCTGCCAGGAGTGATCAAAGCCATCTCAAAGTATAACTCTTCATGCCGGTGAGGTCTCACAGCCAGGTCTGCAAAACCTCCTTCCTAATCAATGGCATTGAAAGCAGCAAAGATGTTGAGTATTATTAGCGTGACGATTCTGACTGAATTAATGACAAGAGTAGGAAAGTTCTTGTGTGGCTCCCATTACACCAAGATGCTCATTAGAGCCGCTAATGGAATAATGAAAAGATTTGTCAAAAATTGCCTTTTCAAGCTCCTCTTATCAATACTGGCAAAACAAATCAGTTTCTCACAAAGGCATTTTTAATTTATTTCCCAAACCATTCTGGAAACATAATAGTTCATTAGAGGTTATAGGACTTGAAAGCTTCTGATAAGTCTTTCTATTATTTTAAATTAAAAATGCTTAGAAAACTGCAAAATGCAAAATAAGTCCATTTCAAATAATTCCAAACCAAGAACAGAATTTTTTTGAAATTTATGATAAAGGCAAGTTTCCAGCTTCTGATAAATTAAAATATTGATGTGAAGTTTGGTCTCCCAGAAGGGCCTTGTCCTGTGACTGCGCATTTTGTTGACATTTTATCCTCAGGTCAGTGCTTCCATTGTTGCTGCAGCTAAGACAACTGGAAATTGGAAACCCATTCGTCATGTTAAGTTGCTTGCTAGCATAAAAATACAAGGAAGATACTATGACCAGTCCTTCCATCTCCCCAGGGAAAGTCAGTTCATTGGTTTCTCCATGGAAGTGAATGCCAAAGAACAACACTATCCAGTGGTTAGGGTATGAGACTGTAAGTGAAACTACATGTTTCCTGCTCACAGGCCTGCCATTACCTAAGTGAACAGTATTTGGCAAGAAGCGTAATGCCTCCATTCCTCAATGTGCCTACCTGCAAAAACTTCAGAATATCTATATGTACTGAAGTGTTTGAAATACCTAAGCATATATGTGAAACTGGTGCACGAAGTATTCCTTTGCCTAAGGAAGAAAAGCTTATATGGCTGAGATGTCTTTCATTTCACACTTATTTTTTTACTCAATCAGCAATTTCAAACTAAATTAAACGGAGACTAAGAGCATTTGTAGTTATTAAGTTACTGAAATTTCCTGAAAATTGTCAGATAAGCAGAGAGAGAGCCAAATTGGCACTCCCATTCTCTCCTCACTGCCCCTTCAGGGAAATGCTACAGTGTGATCCCAACAGTTACCTGTTCTGCTCGTCATTCTTACCCTGCAACTGTTGTGTACATCCGATCTAACCTATCTACGCATATGGAGCTACAACTCAGGCACTCCATATGCTGTTTCTTCTCATCCTGTAGAGCAATATAGGAGAAAGCTATGGATACTGGGCGATGCAGGGGGACAACTCAGGAGAATCACATAAGGGAGCTGGGATTTCTGTCCTTATTTCTTAAAGGGCACATAGGACGCAACTGCATAAGAAAGCAGGCTTTGCTCGTTCCTCTGCTTATGGAATAGCTTATTATTAGCAATTGATCATGATCTATCAATAGCTTTAAATTGAAAATCAATTTATTTATGTTCCCTTGCTCTTATATAGTAGGACTAAATAAAAGCCTTCAGGTAGAAGTCATGTGCCCATCAAAGATGTAATTTTATTTAATCTTTTCTATTTCATGTTTGTGGTAGAGCATTCACTCCAGTTATCACATTTCAACTAAAGAGGCAGTACCCTCCAATTGAAGGGTGGCAATTCATTAAGTTACATAGTTCTATTACTTAATATAGTCAGGCTGTTTTAGGGAGAACCTGCCAAGAAAGTCACTCCAATTTAAATTAAGGTAATGCAACATTTGTGTAAATACTCGTTTAATCTCTTCTTGTTTCGGTTTATTTTAAACCACTTGGAAATGACATATATCGGACTGAAATAAAGTGCCCCTGTACTAGTTTGCACTCAATTAAATTGGCTTTAAACTGACCTGATCTGAGCAGTGAAGCTTTCAAATGTACACAGATACTGAGGATTTTTTAGCATGTTAACTAAATGGACAAAGTACCTTGCCTAAATTTGTCCCTCTTGAAAATTAAAAGCTAGTGAACTGCAAAAGAGGTATTTTCTAATTTTTAAACAAGAGATGGGGTATAAAAGAGATACAATGCTAAAGAAACAAATTGTTATAGCTCAGGTTGTTTGTTAATTCCAGCAGAGAGGCATTATGTTAGTAGCAATACCTCTGATTTTCTTTATTGTCCTTTTTTCTAGCTTTATTTTTATTTTTAAAATTCCATTACTATTTCTATTTTTACAGCCTTTTATATTTCACAATAATAGTTTAAAGATTTTACAGGTAAGCGTTGGCTGTTAGAGATTATTTTAAAGTGCTTTGAAAATACACTACAGGATAGGAAAGAAACTAACAGCTTCAAGACAGGAGCCCATCTCTTTAAATTTCAGCAGCAATCCAAGCAAAAAATTTTAACAAGAAAGACATTTCAGCTACATCCTAATCTGATGGCAGTGAAATAATCTCTCAATTACATTATCTGACAAAGAGATCTTCCATGTTGTGTAACAATGCAATAGTAATGGAATTTAGCAATTCTGGTAATACTACTGCATTATTTTTTTATAAATCTATTTTTGTGAAGTAGTAAATATTCAGTACCAGGCCAGTCATAAATGAAGCTGTTCAGGGGTTTATGTGTTTTCATGTCACTCAGTCAAATTTTCCCTTGGAATTTACATTGCATCATTCATTGGTTTTTCTCATCACCTCACAACATCAATGAAGCAGTTATTTTCACAATAGCCTTCTTATGTTGCATCAGGAAGAAAGGTCTAGAGAAATTATGTTGAGTCTCCTTGTTACGTTGCTAGAAGACCTAGGGAAATTAAGCACTTTAGGTCACCCACAGGCTGTGGCAGAACAGGGAGAAAGGCCAAAACTGGTGAGTGAAGGTTGAAGAATTGAATCTAAATCATTCTCATTGTCGGCTAGTCCCTTAACTCAGAAACTCTTCCTCTTCTCTTCTCTGCAGTCAGACTCTGATGTCAAGAATGAATCAAACAAACCACCTTGTATCTTTCCCTGAACCTGTTTCTTTATTTGCAAAAATGAGATGATACTTCTTACAGTAGTTCAGTTGTCACTTCCCCGAAGTAAGTAATACCAAAATATGTAATATCACTGAGGAAGTGGCTGGTCAAACCAGTAGCTCTCAATCTTTTTAGACCAGGACTCTCTTGAAGTCAGCAGTCAGTCATTCCTTGCAGTCCAGTCTTGAAGGTCTGTGGCAGCTTAATAAACTACGCTATCCACTCCCCATTCTTGAAAAGTGCTTGCACCTCAGCCTCCGGTAAAACAGACTCCCCAGTACAAACCTCTTCTTCAAATGCTGCACCTCAGCTTCCAGCAAAATACCCTTTCATTCCCCTACTCTTAGACAGCTGCTTCTACTCTTAGTTGAGCCCACCGAAAAACCATGTATTTGCTGATGCATCACATCAGTATTCTGCCTGGTACTCTAGCTCAATAGAAAAGCTCTAAGGAAGTAATATTTCTGTTTCACAGCTATTAACAGCTGAGCCCTTTAGCAACCTCTAGCCAGTCAGTCTCTGCTCCCATGGAAAGCACATCTCTCTTTGTGGATGCTGGTTCTATCGCTGTGGTGTATCCTCCAAACTCAGTACAACTCATCATATCAAGGGACAGGAAAGGATAAAGAGAAAGAGCCAGCCATCTACCACCAACACACTGAAGCTAAAGCCACAGCCTTTGGCTCCCTCCCATTGACTTGAAGTAAATGGTAAATGCTTCACATGGCAATTTGGGGAAAAGAGAGGAGAGGAGAGGAGAGGAGAGGAGAGGAGACAAAGGTCAATGACCTTTTCTTGGGATGTGCTTCCAGAGTACCTTTCAAGCCCATAGGTTTGGCCTAGCATCACCATCCTTCACTAGGAAGCACAGCCTTAGATGCAAACAGACATCTATAGGTAGTCTGTGACCATCCTGTTCCTGCAGATGCAGTATAACTCTTGCTTAGTACCAGTAATAACAATATCTAAAGATGGTTGAGAAAATAATTAAAAAAGGAAAAATATATACTTTGAAATGCTAATTTATTTTTAAAGTTCATTTTTGTTTAACATTTTTTAATAAGTTTTAATAATTAGATCTAATTATTTAATTTGCTTTTTTCTCTAATTTCCTTCAAATTGCAGTGTGAATAGCAGTTTTTCTGGGGATTTGCTTTTTTCCAACTTCTTTTAGCTATTCTGATCAACAGGATAGCCAGGAATCACTCCTTTAATACCATGACTTGATTACCTTTAAAAACATAACAGCAGTCCAGAAATATCACCGATGTCCTCACCAGCAGAGATGTGAAAATATAATTTTTATTTCTAAAGCCTTATCTGTTCATCCCCTACCCTCTTAACAGCTAAGAGTTAAACACCAGCAGATTAACCTGCAGTAAAAGTTCGCCGTTCATTATAACGTTTAACATCTTATTATTTGCCTTGATGTCTCTGGCTATTGGCTGTTCTTACTTTAAGTGGCTCTGTTACCTCTGTCCTACATCTTTCATTGAATAGTTTCTATTTCATTCCCCTAGCCTTGTTTTTAGCCTTGTATTCTAAGGCTTTCTAACCATATGCAATTACACCATCTATCAATCCTTATTTTCTTACTCTCCTCCCTCCGCTAACTTTAGAACTTGTTGTCCTAAGTCAATCATTTTTGACAGTCTGCGTGCGCACAGCTTAGAGCTCGCCACAGCATGTTCATCTCCTTGCCAAGCTGGTGGGTTAGTACTCATTGAAGTGCTATGTGTAGGGAACTGTGTAGGACAAATGGAAAGTATTGATGGGGATTTATGGGAGGTAGCAGTTTTGCGGTGGAAATGTAAAGTAACATAACAGAGAATATTCTTTTAGGTTATCAGATTATTTAGATATATATTTTGTAGGAAAGATACTCAAATGTATATATACCTATATATATACACATATATTTCACAGTTGGAAGAATATGTTTATATATAATATATATATCACAATGGAAATGTATTTTCCATATAATGACAGTAATTTCTTAATAAAAGCAAGTGACATAAAGCAAACTCGTAAATATTTGCAGTAGACAATAAGGTAAAGTAGTTTTTTGCTATCAGGATGAAACAGATTTTTAGCAGTAGCATTTGCTGGAACAAAAGGCAGCCTCTTTGGACCCTTTGATGATACAGACTAGCATGCATTATAAGAAAATTGTTTAGCATTCTTGATTCACCAAAAACAAGGCAGCACATGAGTATACAAAAGAACACCAGCTTAAATTTGTGCCAGAATTCTGAAATGCAGTGGCTCTGCCCTGTCCCATTCTACTTCTGCTTGCACAGGCGTAGTAACATCCAAGAAAGAGATGGGAATAGATAAATAAAAACCATAATTTCCCAAACTCTAATGCAAGATTTGACAGAGCCTACCTGCTAGAGCTTTGTCACACCATCTGACCTGGAAATACTTGCCCTTCAGTTGCTAAACCAATGGCTTGGAGTTGTGACTATATCTGTGGGGCACAATCTAGTGCCATACAAAGATATCCAGGTGCACTCATGCAGTGGCAATGTGGCTTAATGAGAACAGTGCACCGGGAATTCAGTGTAACAATGTAATTATAACCCAACCAGCAGGGACGACATTCTAAAGACAGCTAGAATATCCTTTCTGCTGTATTACAGATTTGCTGTTATTTCTAGAATGTGAAGTGATAAAGCAAAAGAGTTGGGAAATTCTAGGGATGATTTTAAATTAATTAGCTGAGATTCTGGTGAGAGTGTAGCTATGGCAATCCAAGATACTGATGGCTAAAGATCCCAGGAGCTGGGCAGGCTAAGGAATTTCAGTTCCATCCTGACAAGATAATAGCATGTAATGCACCTACCAGATTAATGTGGTCCTCATCCAAACGGGGATGAATAGCTCTATGGCTGCAAATGCATTATATGACGCAAGTGAAATCTGGATGGGCTGATCCAGTGCGGTAGTAGTTTCTGTCTGGATGATCTCCTTGGCGAAGTATGATGAGCAGGTGGCTGGACAGATTTCTTCCGATCCACAGCTGATACTAGAGACAATGAGTTAGGTTTATGCTTCACTCAAGAAGAGTGGTTAAAATCGTCATAGAGATTCCCACTCTTGTTTTACAAACATGGTATTTACTATGGGTGGAAGATGGAGCAGAGATTCATTTCCAACATTAGCATGGACCCGTCCAAAACCAAAGCTGCTAATGCATTGCTTATAGCATGGCCTGAATCTGAGTTCACACAAGATAGCTGAAAACTTAGGTAAGCAAATACTGGTAGATAGGATAATTTAGGAGACCCTTATGAATCCTTTCCCTCCAAAAAGACAGATTTAAGAAAGTGAAATAACTGAAGAGCTTTCCAGTTTCAGAACTGATCTCTTAAGCAACCACAACAAAGTATAAAGAAATTTTATTAACCAAGTGAGAACTTACTATGGTTTAATTGCATTGATAATGCCACATTGCAAGAGTTTGGAAAACCTGCCTTTTTATCAGTGACAGGACAAAAAAAGAGCACCCATGCCATGAACCCTTCTATCTGTGTTCCGATACCGTGATACCGTGGCTGCACCCTCTTTTTTTACTTTTTCCCTTTACAGTGTCTGTTTTTCCAGCTCTTCCTCAGATCCGCTAGTTAACTGTGGCTAACTTCAGCAAGGAGTGAGTAGCTTCATTTTATGGCTATGTAACAACATGTACCAAAAATGTGCTTTTGTTTTCCACAAACCATTTGAGGTGTATCTGTATCAGAGGTACTACAACATTAGGCAATACGATTTTTACGAAAATAGGCCAAGGCTCTTATTTTCTTCAGGGCTTATTATATGTTGAAATGTATAATATTATTGCCAAGGTTTTGTGTTTTAGTTAAAAATGAAATAATTCCAAGCACACTACTTTTCTCTTTGCTCTTGTGTTCTTCTCTATTTGGCTTTTTATCAGGCCTTTGCCTTTTATTGTACTATATATATTTAATTCTCCTTTATTTCTCACTTATAGGTGGACTTTAACATGTTTCCATTAATAGTAGATTACATATACTGTAGGGCTTTGCCAGAAATCAGGAGACCGGTCAAAAGAGATTTATTTACTTTTTTGCAACATGCATATGTTTCATAACTGACTGACAGTGTTCTGGAAACTTGAGAATCTCTTTTGAGGAGAATAATGTAACTGAGAAGTGTCTCTCTGCTTATTCCCAGTACAAGATTAAAGAATGGCAAAGATTCCTCATTTTTATTCTTTCAACTCAATCTTGGAATTCTGAATTTTTAATATAAACCACTTTTACTTGGGTAGTTTTTGGCTTTACAGGAAGCATGGCCAGAAACAAAGCTGAAATAGGTGCACGGTAAGTATTTAGTTCCAAGCAGTAAAAAAAACCCCACATACGCGCAGCTTTCCCATTCTGGTTCTCCAGCCCAGATGAGCACAGAGGAATGTGGGTGGAACTTGCCCTCCTGCCAAGGGTATTACCTAAGCCCTATTTTGATGGGGATTTAAGTAAGTGGTGTATAGGCCTTGCGCTGCATGGGGGTGAAATGGAAAATCACAGAAGCCTCTGTAGACCTTCCTTCAAAGCAAGGCTGCAGAGCAACACATGTTGATTTCTGGGGCCGGGAGGCAGAAAATAAACTGCCCCTCTGTCCCAGAAGAAAAGCAGTTGAGTGGTCTCAGGATTACTTTGTGCCCCTGTGGCCGTCATGTTGATGGTACTGGTGCAACCACGTCTTGCTCGTTCCTACCCTATTGGCTCCAAGAAAAGGAAATCCCAGGTTTGCTTTTTCTCAGCAGTTGTAGCCTAAAAAAAAGGTGTGTCTGCATTTTAATATAATTCTTAATGAATGCCAGAAACTGTTTTAATGCTACTTTGCAAAAGATTAAAAGAGAATATCTGAAGGGGATAATGTGAGCACGGAAGGATTATATTTTAATAAAATTAATCCCACCTATAAAGGAGGCCTGTAACGGTGTCCATCTGGACAAATCCAATTTAACTCTCTGAGAAGCAGCATTAAATTTGTTCTATACATTTGGTTAAGAGAGAGCCAGTAAAATCCTTCTCACATTAGGTGAAAAGTCTTGGAGGATTGAGGATTTGGGAGGACACAAATCACAAAATGCCTCTCATTTGCTGAAGAAAGGATCTTAAATCCTGAAGTTTTAAGCAGAAGTTGACACTGATCATCCTAGATAGGCAAAGACAGCAGGATGACTGCTGCGACTACTGATCTAAGTGTTTCCCAGAGACTGAAGATGAGCAGGGAGGAAGGAGTAGGGTGGGCACTCTTACAACGCATCTCCTCCAGGAAAGTAGCAAAAATGTGGTGAAATCCCACTGCTTAAATGCCTGATCAAAAGCCTGAAGCTCCTTGTTTCCACCACAAGAGAAAATACTCTCATCCTAACAGATCATTACACATGCATACAGGTTTTAGAGCCTTCTCCCAGGCTCCAGAGTAGATGCTGAGGAGGAAAATAGCTCTCATGCAATCCCTCTCACTCTCTCTCTTTTTTAAAAAAATACAAGGAAATGTTGCTTCTTGCCAAGGAAAGAGGTTAGTCAGCTGAAAACGAAGCTTTTCAGGCTGCACCCTCACATGTTGCAGCTTGTGCAGCCAAAACACCTGTGCTCTCAGCTGCCAGAGGCTTCTGGAGGGAAGTGGCCCTTGGCCACCCCCTCCAGGGCTGTGCCCCATGGACCCCCTCTCACCCACCCCGCAGGCACCCTCCCTCCCCCCCTCCCCCACCATGGCAGGCTGGGCTTACACGTGGTTAGGCAGACAGCTAGTCCTCCTCGCAGCTGGGAGGGGAAGACGTCAGTCTGGCCCCGGGTTTTCAGGCTTGTATGCTTCAGCTGCTAGTTGTGGCTTTTCAAGGCTGGTGAGTTAAGTCCGGCTGCCCAAAAGAGTCAACATGCCTAAGGAATGGAGCCCCTGCAACTGTCCCGTAGGGCCGAGCTGTCTGCCAAAGACGTTAGGATCTGGTTCCTGTGGGATCTGGAGGTGAAAAGCCCACAAGTCAGTAGCCCAACTCAGCTCAGCAGGAGGAGATCTAACTGATGCCTCTCACTTTGGTAGAGCCAGAGGAGGCCCAGAGAGCAAATGGTGTCCATGGAGAGGGAAGCGGAACTCAAAATAGGTGTTATATGTTACTTATTCTTGCATAAAGCCCTAGATGACCATTCTCTTGTCAATGAGGAAGTGGTAGCATGTCACCTGCAGAAACTATACACAGGTAATATATGCTAAAGCCTTTAACAGAACATTTGTGCTATTTTGAAAGAAAACCCTGTCCCAAGGGTGTGCCAATACATCATCTCTCCCTGGCATGTTAGCTGTGTGCAGTGAGGGAAATGAATTTCACATGAAAAATTCTCTGACACCACTGGGTAACCATAGCGTGATAGCCTCATGGCTCCCATTATGCTATCCATCAGAACTGAGATCAACTTTGATGTCACAAAAAACCAATTGTTGCACAGAAAAAAATTCTTAGACCCAATACTTTCATTTACAGTCACATCTTTCATGTGGACAAAAACGCTGAGAATGATTAAGAGCCAACATAAATAAATCAGTCTAAGGCAAGCAGAGATTTTCTGTAACCTATTCTTTCTATCATTGACTATGTACAGTTTCTCTTTAGAGATAATGACTATTTGTCTAGATATATTAAATGCAAGGGAAGGAAACTTACTACTCCAACTTACTCCCAACTACCAAATTGTTCCTCTTATAATCAGAAATACCTAATTCTGTGCCTCATGTGTCTATTTTTGGATAATCCAACAATTAGCAGAATTGTTTAAGGTAAACACACGTCCTTCAGAGATTAGCTCCAGTGATAGACCTGCTTGCATCAAAATGGATTAGGAGCTAAAGAATTAGTTCCAGAGTCACGGGCCTCCATCAGGGATTTTTGCTTATGATGTTCTTTTACATGTCGTATGTTTGTTCTTCTAGGAGCATTAGATAGCTTTATGTCTCTTCATTCTTGCTGTTTTGGCTGTAGACCATAGCTGACATACAGTTCATTTGCTCAGCTTTTCTTCCTGCTTGTCTGTCCAGGTCTTTAGCTGAATGTCAGCATCTGAGTAGGAGAACAGCTTCCAAACCATGTGGATTTGGTGATAAGATTGATGACATACTTTGAGACCAATTAGTGGAAAAGACTGATAATATATGCATTCATGAAAGACTGTTACTTGAACCTAACCTTACATATTAAAGGAGGGCTCTTATTCTAGCAGGCAAAATTGAGTTGGTTATTAATAATGCAAGGATGGTTACTGAGGGAAATACTTAGCTCATATGAGTGATTCTTATTAGGAGAGACTGGAAAAGCAGAATTCAAATGGGATAAGTGCAGCTTAGTGCTTCTGCTCAAAGCATTACAGTTGCAAACAGAAATCTCCCAGATTTTTATTTGCGTTTTCTTTTATTTGCCTCTGGCCACACCACTTAGGTCTGAGATCTCATCAGCGCTTATGAAGTAAGCAGAGTCCAGCTAGGACAGAACTACTCTAAGAGTAACAAGGAACGATGCTTCTGGTTTTCTTCAGTGGCAGCTTTCCTCTCACAGCAGCACTGACCCTATGGATTACTGTGATAGCAATAGCACTGAGCTGCCGGTGATGCCAAATCAGAAAGAATTCCTAATTATGTATTATGTACTATTATTATTATTATTATTGTTGTTGTTGTTGTTGTTGTTGTTATTATTGAAAATCCCAAGACTACTTTCTCATGGCAGATATTGGGCTTCGATAGGCAGATGAGACTCTGCTAATATAGTTGCTTTTGTAGAGAAGGGTAGGTTATGTCCTTGTACCCCCTGGAGGGGCACAGAGCAAAAGATGCAGCCCTGCAAGAGAAGGTGCACATTTTTGCATTCAGGGCTATGGAGTAAAAACAAAGCAAGGGCCTCAAGAGATGGACCTCTGAATGAAGGCTAACAAAACAAGTGGATCAATGTTTCAGACAGAAATCAAAGTAAGCAGCACAATAGCCAGTCATACCTGGGGTCCCTGTTGAAATGGGGCCAGCATTGAAAATGGGTTTTCATTTCACAGTCATCAGATACTAAGACTGTGCCTGGATTCCTTTAGTAAATTCAAAGATATGGATATGACTGCATATGTGTTCTAGTCAACAGTATGTTGTCCTTTAAAAACATGATCCACAGATGATTTTCAGTACATTTTTTAACACTTGGGTTACTTAAACCAACACAAAATATTCTATACCGTTCTGATTCAGATAAGTCTCAAATTCAAACCATGCTTGTCTAAAAGTTTTATTCTATGCTTAGAAAACTTAATGAGTTTTAGCATTGATTTAACTTGGACAGGAGTAAGCCCTAAATGCTACCTGTGTTCATTGTAACACTGTTAGACATGAAGGACGCTTCAGATCAAAGTGGGCGACATATACTAAAAAATTTCCAGCCAAAAAATCCAAACCCATAGTTGTCTGCCCCAACTATTTTCTTTTGGCAGAGTACAAGGAACAGATGTTTTACCATAGTTGTGTGACAATGAATTTTCTGTAAGGTATTTTGAACTCAGGATGCGACACAATTCAGAGGAAAAAAATTAACTTTGAGTTGGTAGAGATAACTAGAATCTCTTAGAACAAATATTCATAATGTTTATATAGAAAGATATACTAAGTAGGTCAAGTTCCACACAATTATTAATTTAGCATCTCTTCTGTCCTTCCTACCTCTAAAAACAGATAAACTGATTGTTTCTTAATATGTTATCATTTGAAAACTATTTGTTTGTATTTTAATGGTACCACAGTAAAATGTGCAGCATTAAATTCAGCTTTTAAAGATAAGGATGCCAGGTTAGTTTAAACATATCTGGTGTTCAGAAATATTTTTAATTATTCCTGTCTACAGCTTGTTTGGATTTTTTTAATGACCAATAAAAGTAATTATCATGTTTGCGACACTTTAAAACAATTTCAGTTTTCAAATGTCCAATGCCTCCTGCTTTCTTAAAACGTGGCCCCCTCAATCAGATAGAAGATAGAAACTTCAAAAAGTGAATGAAAATTCAGTTTATAGTTCCCATATCTCTCTCTTACATTTAGATTCTCAGGATTAATATTCTGAAAACCTTTTAACCAGTAAGGAGCTACCCCATGAGGTTTATCATTCACAAAGCCAGACCATATGCTTCTCTGGAAAAGAAATATTTCAAGCTAGCTTGTGGAGGAATAGAAAACTTAGACTGAAAAGAAAGGACATTCTAATGTCAGCTGTAAAGACAGGTATTCCTTTAAGACTGTTACATACATGTTTTATCTAAAAAGGTTTTTTAGGTCATTTTTAGTGGTACAGAGGTGTGCTGTCACAAAATTTTATCTCACTTCTGCTTGTGTAATACAGAAATAAAACCACTGAAATCATTAGGGTTACTCTGCCTTTATATATAGAAAATTTTGACCCGTCAAAAAAATGTTTCTTTCTTAGTGCTCTGTGTACAGTCTGACAGACAGTAATGGTGACGACACCTTTGCATCTCCAGGTGATAGGGTTAAAAAGTAAGAAAACAGAGTGTAAACATTAAAATACTAAGCAACAGTTAAGGGTTCAGTTTGTCTTCATTTTTCTGATAACGGAAAGCCTGGAATGAAGTGCTCTGAGTGTGACTGGCATGGTAGACTAGAAGTAGCCAGAATTTTAGGGAAAACCACTTATTTCTCATTTCAGTAATATCTCAATATATATTACCCAAATTCCAATAGCTTACTTCAGCGTTTTTCAGAGTTTTATTATATGAATAGGTTACCACAAGGTAAGTAAGAGTGATAACGTACTTTATGACAGTGAAAATTGATTATTTGTATATAATTATTGTATTTTTATATTGTATATCATTAAGCAATGTTACTTACCACTTTCACTGTAGCATAGACTACCTCACATTTACTAAATAATGCGAGTGTGCACCCTGGCAATCACATGCAGTAATAGAAACACTTTAAGTTCATACCATTGTTTCTTATATATTAACTTTCTCATGGGACTGTACTTTGCATTGCAACCTCTTCACTAATTTACTGTCCATTCTTCAGAAAAGTGTCCTCTCATATAAACATATGAAGGAATAAATGTTTCTTATTCCTTTCCTCTTCCTTTCTTCTTCCCTCAAGGTTATTTTGTAATATTTATTTATTCTTTCCTATATTTACATCATCTTCCACATCATTATTTGCAAATGTTAATACTATAGATTTTTTCTTCAAAACATCAGTGTAGATGTTACATGACCTGAGAGACACAATAGCCCTTGGCTTTGTTTTTGTAAATACAGATTTCAGCTGTCTTGTTTTCCGGGGCTCATGTTATTCAACTTCTAATCTGTTTGAACTCCTCCACGTTACTGCTTTTGAGCTTCTTAAGGCTGTTGGACTAATGGTATATCCACATAGTATTTTTCAGTTGCCTGTGCCTCATATACCTATCCTTCAGGCTGGAGATACTGTACAGCACTGTAAGCCTAGTGCTAAGCCCAGTTTGCTATAACCTAATGTTCAGCAGAGCATTTTAGATAGACCACAGAACTGCAATAACCAGAGCTACTTGACAACCAACCCATAAGTGGTTAGCTCAGCCTGTAAGCAAGACTTGTGCAGACTTACCCCAACAGGATTAAGAGGAGGCTCTTCCTTTAGTTTAGGTATCAATTCACTAAACATTGTTTTCATTACCGTTTACTTTTGAATCAGTTCTCTAACCAAATTTACATTCACATTATTGAATATAAATCCAAGCTTGACTGTCCCCCAGGTCGCCCCCTAAACCTACCAACCCATAAAGGGGTATTCAGTGACAGAAGTTAGGGTTCAGACTTGTGTGCAAAAAGTACATATGTTTTGGGAATGGATGAAAGTAAAAGGTCATTGGAACCAAAGTAACTTCTATTTCCTCCATACCAGCTTCCTGTACCAGTTGAGTGGCAGCACTGTCTACTGGTTCCAGTGTCCTGCCTCCCCAGGCAAGGTGGGGAGAAACAGCTCTTGAGACCCAAATACAGTTGTCCCTCTCCCTGTGCTTCTCAGTATCATCCTAATAATATTTGTACTTCATGCTGCTCAGCTGCCAGGAAGAGTAGGGAATGAATAAAGGAAGACTCCTTCTCTCTCATTGTGAAAGAAATTCCCCAGTGCTATCTGGGTAGCGGCATCTAATCGTTGTTTCAGTCCTTCTGGCTCCCCAGGAAAAAAAAAAAAAAAAAAAAAAAGATGTCCTTAAGCAAGCTTCTGTATCACCTTAGTGCGGTCATGGAAACTGCTGCTTCCACTCAGCTCACCCTCCCTTGCCTTCTCCACACAGCAGTGAGCGTTCAATGGACTGGCTGTACCTGAGTTTAAGCCCTAGCTTAAAATACAGTGCACAAGTTATTGGCCAGGAGTCACACAGAATGCTAAAATCACCTTCGTGTGCATCATCTGGAGTCATTCTCTGGGTATCTAATTAAAAATCCATTTCCTAGACTCTGAGGAATACCAACCTGTTTGATCCTCAGAGGTGAAAATATTGAAAGTTAAATAAATAGTAGATAAATAATCAGATCGCAATTCCTTATACAATATTCCCCCTGTCACAGAAAAAGTATGCAATTTATATTTGTAAAGAGGCTGGAAACTGTGGAAAAAGAACTGAAACTGAAATACCTCCTCTCAGTCATTGCTTTCATTAGACAAACAGTCTGCAGCAAAGGAAGATGTACTGGAGGAGGCTCAGTCTGCTGTTGGGCTGCAAAATTATTAAGTCAAAGTATTCCTCATGTGCTTAGTGCATGGCTTACCTACTGGCTCTATGATTTTTATTCAGGTTATTTGTTTGTGTTGATTTGAATATCCTCCAAAAACAATCTGACATCTGAATTTTCACAGTGTTACCTTGAATTATCTCTATTAATTAAAACTATTGTGCTTTAATATTTTCCAATCTTTCAATGCTCTGGGGTTTTTGCCCCTTCTGAAAATTTATCATATTCATGTAGACTCGATGTTTTTAACTGTTTTAAAATGATTCTAAATACAGAGCTTGAGTTTCAAGACACTCCCAAACCTATGATCAAAGGGAGATGGGAGAACATCTTTTCAAGTACAGTAGATGTTTTCTCTGTCTATCATATACAGGAAGAAGCAGAGTAGATGGAGCTGCCAATTTAAAGAGGTGGGAGATGAGGTGGCACAGGTAAAAGGGAACTACTGATACTATGTCTACGTTAAGAATTAGTGTAGACACATAGAGTGGAAGAATTAGAGGTGAGAAACCAGTATCCACATTGTGCATATTTAAGCGTTTATAGCTCATGATGTAAGCAAGGCAACATAGTTCTGATATTTCTGTACTTATTTCTGAAGTCGTGTTCATTCCACTCATTGGTTATGAGGTGTAACTGCTAGAAAGGCCTGCCTAGGCATGCTGTGCAAAAGATGCTGAGAGCAGCTTCTTCATTATCAGATGGGGTGTTTCCACCATCCTTTCTGCAGAGTCCCATGCTTAGAATAAGTTAATCAGTGTGAAATTTAAGAATAAAAGAATCCTTTGTTTTGTTACTCTGAGCAGAAGTTTTGGGAGGACCAAAAACCAATGAACTGGGTAGGTTTCTATGCCCAAAAGAGTACAAGAAAGAGTAATAACTAATGAGATAGACCTGAGGACATCTTCTGTTAATAATGCAGACATTTGGATTGTCTCCAAAAAATATTACTTTGACAAACAGAGTCCATACATCTTAAACTGTGAAGAAATTTAAAAACACATCCAATCTTTCTGTTATTTTTTACTAGCCCTGGTAGACATTTACAAGTCTATGCTTTATGACATATTGTTAGCACTTTCATCACATAATTTCTTAACACCTGTTTGGAGAGGTTCTGACACTTGCTTTTGGTTTGCCTCAGCAAAATCTGTTTGCAGAATAAGAAAATAGCATCATAATCAAAATAATACAAAAAGTAACCTATGCCCTTGCAGCATCTGAGGTGTGTTATGCTTTTGCGAGCAATACCAAATCTTCTACAATATCATCTTGAATGGAAGAAAGGAAGCAAAATGATGATCAATCAAGGCTTGATTCAGAAAGTCATGTGTTAACCAGATTTTTTTCAGCCTAAAAGCAGCCATGAAATTGAGCAGAAATTTCCAGAAACTATTTGACAGCATCATTGTGAATCATTCAGGAACATATTTAAATCTTGTGTATGCCAAAAAAATTAATATCAACGAGTCTTCATATAAGGTTCAACCTAAGGTAGAATCAAGGTAAGCACATGTTAAAAGGATTAACATAGACTCTGACAAATAGGAAAGTGTTCTTTCACATTTTCTGTTGGTATTGCCATTCACAGAATCACAGAATGGTAGGGTTGGAAGGGACCTCTGGAGATCATCTAGTCCAACCACCCTGCCAGAGCAGGGTCACCTAGAGCGGGTTGCACATGAATGTCTCCAGGCGGGTTTTGAATGTCTCCAGAGATGGAGACTCCACCACCTCCCTGGGCAGCCTGTTCCAGTGCTCTGCCACCCTCAAAGTAAGGAAGTTCCTCCTCATGTTTAGATGAAACTTCCTGTGTTTAAGTTTGTGCCCGTTACCTCTTGTCCTGTCCCCGGGCACCACTGAAAAGAGCCTGGCCCCATCCTCCTGACACCCACCCTTTAAGTATTTATAAGTGTTGATAAGGTCCCCCATCAGCTGTCTTTTTTCCAGACTGAAGAGACCCAAATCCCTCAGCCTTTCCTCATAAGAGAGGTGTTCCAGTCCCCTAATCATCTTTGTAACCCTTTGCTGTACCCTCTCCAGCAGTTCCCTGTCCCTCTTGAACCGGGGAGCCCAGAACTGGACACAGTACTCCAGGTGCGGCCTCACCAAGGCAGAATAGAGGGGGAGGATGACCTCCCTCGACCTGCCGGTCACACTCTTCTTGATGCACCCCAGGATGCCATTGGCCTTCTTGGCCACAAGTGCACATTGCTGTCTCATGGTCATCCTGTTGTCCACCAGGACTCCCAGGTCTCTTTCAGATGAGCTGCTCTCCAGCAGGTCAGCCCCCAACCTGTACTGGTGCATGGGGTTATTCCTCCCCAGGTGCAGCACCCTACACTTGCCCTTATTGAATTCCATAAGGTTCCTGTTTGCCCAGCTCTCCAGCCTGTCCAGGTCTCTATGGATGGCGGCGCAGCCTTCTGCTGTGTCAGCCACCCCCCCCAGGTTTGTGTCATCAGCAAACTTGCTGAGGGTGCACTCTATCCCCTCAGCCAGGTCATTGATGAATATATTGAAGAGGACTGGACCCTGTACTGACCCCTGGGGAACACCACTCATCACTGACCTCCAACTAGACTCTGTGCCCCTGATCACAACCCTCTGAGCTCTGTCTTTCAACCAGTTTTCAATCCACCCCACAGTCCCTTCATCTAACCCACAAAATTCATTCATTACCAAAAAAAAGATATGCTTTGCTGTAATACATACATTGCCTAGTTGAACAACAGTACATTAGGAGACTTGGATTTTGCTGACAACATAGTTTTTTCTAGGGGATAGCTCAATTAGCAGGCAAGCAAAGACTGAAGGACTACTCAGCATCAAAAAGATTGAGTTAAAAAACAATTGTGAAAAACACCTAGCAAGATTTTCAGTAGTTCCAAATCAAGTATTATCTTAAAAGGCAAAGGAACAAAAGAAGTAATTCAGTTTGCATATCTGCTCTGGGCAGCAACCCAGCAATATGAGCATGGTTGTACTGGGTCTGTGTAGCCCAGTATCCTTTTTCAGCTGGTTGCCAAGCAGGGGTGGAGGTACTAGGCCGAAAGGTATGTTATTCTGTGGCATATTTTCTGACCTTCTTGTGGAGGCTTGGGTTCATGTCCTACTCTTGACATCAGAACTTAACAGATGTAATCTCTCCTACTGGTGGCAGTTGTTCAGGTACATACCAAGGGCAGTGATCAAAAGCAGATGTCTGGAGAAGAACACAAAAGTGGAACAAGCATATGATGATACTTTTCCAAATACTGTCCCAGCAGCCAGCAACTTGAGGAAGCATCTGAGAGACAACATGAGTGGGGAGGGTATCACACTCCCCTTGTGAAAGCAGCGTGGCCTGGGGGCCCATCTCAAATGCCTGTACACAAATGCGTACAGCCTGGGAGCAAACAAGAAGAGTTAGCAGTCCATGCAGTTGTAGACCTGTGACCTCATTGGGATTACAGACACAAAGTGGAATCACTCACAGGACAGGAGTGCTGCAGTAAACCGATACAGGCTTTTCAGGAAAGACAGGCTATGAAGGCAAGGGGGAGGGGTTGCACTCTATGCAAAGGAATGACTAGAGTGCGTGGAGCTTTGCCTTGGAGTAGGTGAAGAGCCAGCTGAGACCTTATGGCTAAGAACCAGAGGACAGACCAACACAGGTGATATTGTGGTAAACACGTGCTACAGACCGCCTGATCGAGAAGAGGAAATAGATGAAACTTTCTTTAGACATCCAGAAGCCTCATGATTGCCCATCTAGGTGCTCAATTACCCTAATATCTGCCAGAAGGACAATAGGGCTGTGGCAAGCAACGCAGAAGGTTTCTGGAACACGTCAATGACAAGTTCTTGACACGGGTT
Source organism: Larus michahellis (assembly GCF_964199755.1). Lineage (NCBI taxonomy): Eukaryota > Metazoa > Chordata > Aves > Charadriiformes > Laridae > Larus > Larus michahellis. The sequence continues at coordinate 77,432,728 of NC_133897.1, read as the reverse complement.
ACAATGGAAATGCTTAGAGAAGGTGGTCTCCTGGACGTTATACTCATAGCAAGTCACTGATGTAAAGATGAGCTGCCTTAGCTGCCATGACTATTAGATCATGGAGTTAAAAGCCCTGAGAGGAGACAGACAACCAGTAGGATCACAACTCTGGACTTCAGAAGACCAAGTTTTGGATTTTTCGGGGATCTGCTCAGTAGAATCCCATAGGAGACTACCCTAGAGGGCAAAGTACACCAAGAATACTGGTTGATCTTTCAGTAGAACTTCCTCAAAACGCAAGAAAGTTCCATTCCAATGAGCAGAAAGTGGACCAAGTATGGCAGAAGGTAGCTTGGGTGATCAGTGAACTCCTGACTGAGCTAAACTGCAAAAAGAAAGCTTTTTATAGAAGCTATTCCCATATTCTTTTAGCCCTTCTCGCCAAACCTTTTCCAGTTTTACTCTCCCCTTTTTGGGCGAAGGGGTATTGGTGGATGAGGTCAGCAGGTCCTCATACAGTATCCTAGAAACAAATTCAACATGGAGGCATATGATGTTCTTTGTTGTATTCTCTAGTATTTCTGTAACATTTCATAATACTCTATTTACTTTTTTGACTCTTATTAAGCATTAAGCTAACATACCCATGCAAGCCATGTTATAATGTTAAATGTTATCATCTGTATTTACAAGCTTAAACAAGATTTGGTTATCAAGAACATAGAGCTTAAGGAACTATATCAGTTTCCAGTTGAAAATTTATTCCACCACAATGTATGTATGCGAAAGATAGAAAGCCAAAAGGGGTAAAACCAAACATCTAAGCCTCTTCAAAATCAAATGCCTGAATAAAGTACTAAGTATTACATGCCCACATTCATCAGAAAGTTTAGCAGACCCATCTTTCCAAAGTTATCTAGAATGGAAAAAAGAAGTATTTGGGCACATGTTAAGAATGAGGCCGAAGCATGTGCCATAGCATACTTGTCACTGAGCAGCTGGAGAAACACACACAAGAGCCTAAATGAAAAAATCCTGCAAATATTTCTCAGTGAGGGAAAATTTATGGGACTAAACAATGCTGAGTGCATATGAAGGTCAACCCGGAATACTTGATTACCATTTCATGAACATCTAGTGATTTCTTATTCTGCAAGAAGGATTCAAAGTCTGACTGATGACACAGTATGTATTACTGTTATAGGAAGGTACCAAACAGCAGTCAGTGAAGCTACCCTTGTTTACGTTTTCTCATTATCAGGTCCTATACCAGCCTCATGGTTTTATAATCTAAGACTCCATTCTTGCAAATGGCCATTTACAAATGGTAGTCTGCTGTACCTGTATATGTTAAGTTCCAACTACATCAAGGAACTGTAACAAATAGAACAGAGAGGATGTGGTTCAAGGTTTACAGCAATAATGTCACCCGGTTATTCTGTTCAAGACTTTAGAGACCTTGATAACTCAGTTAACAGCTGTGGTTAAAAAAAAAAAAAAAAAAGACTCAATTTCCTTGGTTTTCATGGAAGAGGCAAATCATAAAATAGGGATTTGAATGAGCAGAATCAGACACTGGTTTCTCCAGCTATAACAAATTGTTCGTGGTTGTCAATTAATGCGTTAGATTTCCTTCCTTGATTTGCTATTGGCTAACAATGAGCGCTTACAGTTGAAGAAGTGTTGTAAACATGATTGGCTGCTTATTTTTATAAAAAAGAACAAGAGAGCTAACAGGAAAAGACTGTCATCTGCCTCCTTCATAACGGCATCCATAATTAAGACACAGGCTACCTGCTGTCCTCCAAAAAAATTTGATCTGATTACTTATTTTAGTATAAATACAAACTATTAGCCTCAGTTTTGCCTTCATCGTGGTTAGGCAGTGCCCAGTTTCCCAGCAGGATAGCAGGCATATTCCACATTATATTCCCTCCTGCTGTGATATTCTGTTCCTTTATTAGGACATAACAGTAGAATTAGCAAAAAGGCAGGAAACAAAAAACATATTAGAAAACTAGCCTCTTCACATTCCGGCAAAGCCAAAGGGAGTATCACATACAGATATCTGCAGTTTCACCCCCACACTCCAAAGGAGATCAAGTGTTTGACCTATCAGTCTTCAGAAGGGACTTTAAAATCCTGTGGTCCGTAGGTAAGCCAGTGGAAACAAGACTGTCAGAAGAATCTGTTCTAATGATTTTAGGAAGTCACCACATTTATTAATCCAAAATGAACATGACTTGTAGAATGTATATCTTGTTTTAAAAAAAGTAACTTTTTTAGGGATTACAAACTTCGCTGACGATAATGTGATGATATTATATATTGAGATTTCTGCAGGGAATTTAACTTAGATTTGTGTAACACTCTCACTGAAGTCATTTGTGCTCAAAACAAAAAATCAAAGTTTACATTAAATAGATTAAAAACCTGACAAGAGTACGTAGTCGTAAATTGTAAGCTGTCACCATAGTGTGGAGGTTATTTGTGTACCTAGGCTGAGCTCCATGATGGTCAATATTTTTGATAAAGATTTGAAGAAAATATGAAATCTTTCTCATAAGTGTCACAGAAGACATGAGCTGCTGCAGTATGCCAACTCCTTGGCCAGACTCATTGTCTGCTTCCTCTGTTCGTGCTGTATGGTATCTTCAGTGGAAAGTTCTGTGAACAGTCTGACTTCCTGTACTACAAATCTATTTTCTCCCTTTCAATTTTGCTGTCTTCAAATGGAACAACTTTACTTCTCCAGTTGAACAGACTTCCCCTCCCATATTCTAGATGTCTTCTTTTTACCTGTAGCTTGCTTCTTAAGCCTTTCTTCATTTCTGTTTTTACTTGTTTCTCGGTGACAGAAGTCACTGGTTTAATCCAACAGAAAATTGACAAACTATGAGGCACTCTTTCCCTTATTTTTGCTAGTCTGTTCTTCCTCTACTTCAGCTACATCTTCTTCATATTACGATTTCTAATCTGCTGACCTTCTCTGACCCTCTCAGTGACTCCTTGCAGATCAGGATGCATTCTTATCCATTCATATTACCACCCTGCTTTTCTCATCACTTCTCCATCTTCTTGATCTTTCCTTTCACAGTAAAGATTATATTTTATTTTCTCCCATTTTAAAAAAAAAATCCAGTATTTTCCCCCTCATTCCACTCTCTAAGTTCACACTCCAATTGCTGTCAGGAATCTCATGCCCCAATTCCATCCTCCTTTCAGCTCAGCTGAGCTTTCAGAACCTTTCTGTTCACCTTTTCATTCTATCGAAGTCTCAGTCAGTATAATTATATTGACCTACATCTGCTTAAGGCTCAAAATCAGTACCCTCACTTGTTTCTTACTCTTAACACAATAGCAATACTCTTCTGAATTCTTCTCCTTCCTTAGCTTCAGTGATTTCAGCAACTTTGTCTTTTCTGGGTTCTCTTATCAATCATTCTGCTAGTCTGTACTTTCAAGAATCCCCTGCCTTCATAGATGATTGCATGGAGTCTTGACCTTGGCTCCTTTCTCTTCTTTTTGTCTGCCTGTGTCTCAGTAGTCTCATCCACAAGCGCAAGCTTAACTACTCTCTCCATGCAGAGATACGAATTTATACCTCTACTTCATCCATAACATCTTGGCTTGTCTCTCAGCTTCAGCATCTTCTGATAGCTATCAGCTCAAATGCAGTATGACAAAAGCATGTCACACACTCCTCTCTTCCCTAGTCAGTCCTTACAACTTCCCTTATTTAGAACTGCTGTGAATAATATGATCACCAGGCTTGTCAGGCAGACAGGTGATGCAGACAGCTTTTTAGGTCCAAAATTCTGATTAAGTTTCCATCTTGCATATTATTTCTGGAGCCTGTAGATAGCTACAAAGTTATAACCCATTTCCAAATTCTCATATTCTTTACCTACAAACACTACAACCTTTCTCTGCTGCTCTTAACAGAAACAATATTCATACTACTGCCACAAAGACCATTTTTCTAGGCTTCCTTTCTTTTTGACTGTTTCCACTAGCTCCTTCTTTGCTATCGCATCAAGAATAAGTTCTTTTTTTTTTTTTTTTAAAGAACGCCTTTCAGGCATATTCCCGCTTTTCAAGCCATTTCATTTGTTCTCAGTATGTCAGTTCCTATCTGCAACCAACCAATTATTCCAGACTTTTCTTCCATATCTGTTAAAGCAAATTACCTACTTGAGTTTTCTTTTATTGCTTCATAGGTTTGAAAGGATATCCCTGCAAATGACCACCACACCTGCCCTAGTGGATGTGCTAGGTATAGGAGTCCATGGTACAACATGAATTTTTAACCTGCAAAATAAAGATCAGATATCTAAGTGTCACTGCATCACAGATCACATAGGCTGAAACAGACCACCAGTGGTGTCCAGTCCAGACCCATGCTCAAAGTGGACCGAGGTGGAGCAGGTTTCCCAGGGCTGTGTCCAGATGGGTCTCGCATGCCTCCAAGATGGAGATTCCACAACAGTCCTGGCCACCTGCTCCAGTGTCTGATCACCTTCATAGTAAAAATTATTTTCCTATATTGTGTGAGACTTTCACAAGTTTCATGCTGTGTCTATCTCCTTTTATCCTTCCACTGTGAGCCTCCAAGTAGAGTGTAACTTCATCTTTTGTTCAACCTCCCATCAAGTATCAGTAAACGGCAATAAGGTGTTGAACCTTCCCTTCTTAGAAACAAAACTGCAGGCCGAAGGAATAAAGAGAAATCTAGTGTTTGAAGTTGATACTAGATACATTCAGGTAGGAAAGGAGATGTCCTTTTTTATTTTTAATGGATTGGGAATTAACAACAAGTTAGCAGGATATGTTTGATTCTTTGTCACTTGTGGCCTAAGTTAAAGTTAGATATCTTTCCATATTGTAAGTCTCAAAGGGTTGTTAAGGTCTTGGTGAAGAAATTACAGGATGAGATTCTTTGATTTGTGTTATGCAGAATCTAACATTAGGTCATTGAAATGCTCATTTCTTTCCTTATGAGGTTTTCCAGATAATATTTGAAGAAAGGAGGAGGTGACCTTGAAGCCAACAGTCTTTTGTAAGTGTACAATGCTACAGAAGATTCACAACTATTCCTGTTCCAGGCATCTCATTTTGCAACAGTGGAACTATTCAGTCAACATCATACATAAGATGTAACTTCAGGTAACTCATATAAAGTGTTTATCAGCTCTAGTACATACTAGTACTATCACACAATTTTTAAAGAAACATTTAGACTAGCAGAGTTGCTTAGTTAAGAAGGCAAATCAGAAAAAGAAGACAAAGACATATTCTTCATTAACTTCTTGTGGTAGGTTAACCTCCACTGGAGACTAGGTGCCCACCAAGCTGCTCTATCACTCCCCCTCCTCAACTGGACAGGGGAGAGAAAATATAATTAAAGGCTCGTGAGTCAAGATAAGGACAGGGAGATCGTTCAGCAGTTACTGTCACAGGCAAAACAGACTCAACTCAGGGAAATTAATTTAATTTATTGCCAATCAAAAGTCAGAGTAGGATAATGGAGAAATAAAAACAAATTTAAAACACCTTCCCCCCACCCCTCCCTTCTTCCCATCTCAACTCCCGAATTCTTGGGAATTCTCCCAAATTCTCTACCTCCTCCTCCTAAGTGTTGCAGAGGGGGTTGCAGTCAGTTCATCACATGTTGTCTTTGCCACTGCTTCCTCCTCACACTCTTCCCCTGCTCCAGCATGGGGTCCCACCCACAGCAGACAGTCCTCTGTGAACTTCCCCAATGTGGGTCCTTCCCATGGGCTGCAGTTCTTCACAAACTGCTGCAGTGTTGGTCCTTTCTATGGGGTGGAGTCCTTCAGGAACAGACTGCTCCAGCATGGGTCCCCCACAGGGTCACAAGTCCTGCCAGAAAACCTGCTCCACCATCAGCTCCTCTCCACAGGGTCACAGGTCCAGCACCGGGAGGGTGCTCTCCATGAGGTCACAGCCTCCTTTGGGCGCATCCACCTGCTCCAGCTTGGGGTCCTCCACAGGCTGCAGGTGGATATCTATTTCACCGATAACATCCATGGGCTGCAGGTGGATATCTGCTCCACTGTGGACCTCCATGGGCTGCAGGGGGACAGCCTGCCTCACCAGGGTCTTCACCATGGGCTGCAGGGGAGTCTCTGCTCCAGCACGCGGCGCACCTCCTCCGCCTCCTTCTTCACTAACTGACCTTGGTGTCTGCAGAGTTGTTTCTCTCACATATTCTTGCTCCTCTCCCCTGGTTGCTGTTGCACAGCAGTCTTGCCCCTTCTTAACTGTGTTACCACAGAGGTGCTACTGCCATCACTGATGGTCTCGGCCTTGGCCAACGGCAGGTCCATCTTGGAGCCAGCTGGAATTGGCTGTATTGGACACGTGAGAAGCTTCTAGCGTATTCTCACAGAAGCCACCTCTGCAGCCCCTCTGCTACCAAAACCTTACCATGCAAACCCAATACACTTCTATTCTGTTCAGTGCTGTTTAGATCAAAGTACTATTAATAACACAGGAATTAGTCCTGATGTATTGATACATACTGCCCGGATTTTAACATCATGTAGGAGAAATTACAGTTGTTGGTAAAAGATTAACTAAATATACTTCAGGTTACTCCTTTGTTATTGTTAAGTACTTTTAATTTTACTAATATTTCAAGGAAGTTCTCTCAATGGATTTGCTTTCAATGAGGATTATTTTGAGTATATTTAAAAATAATTACAACCAATTTCCTTATTGTCTTTCTTTCTTGATATGCAATCTCATAAGCCCACTTCACAAATAGCTCAGTGTCACCAAAATGGACCAAATTCATCCTCTTTGCAACTTCTTTGGTATGTGAAGTTTAAGATAAAATGTTGCAGCGTAAAATAATGTTAAATCTGTTTTTACTGACCAATGCTTCCATGTCTGCCTGTGTAAACACAACAAAATCCATTCACTCACGTACTATTCTCTGTTTCGTGACTCACTATTATCATCCAGTCTGTGATAGGCTCCGTCTTTGTCCGTAACCAACATTCCATTTGAGGTGCATGGAGAGGTATACAGAGAATATGAAAGGTGTACAAAATACAAACATCTACTCAGAAGCTGAATAGAGCAAACAATTCGGTAGATGTTTTGCCATTCAGGAATCTTACCTTTCTACATGTCAGCATGTCATCAAAATCTTCTAACACTGGTTCTGTGCTCCAGAGAGTCTCCCCTGCTTCAGCATTGAGTGATTGATTTAGGTTGTCAGGGTCTAAAAAGACTTAATATTTCTCCCATTGCCTTAACGTGGATCAGCTTCTCTCAAAATCCCACCTTTAGTAACAAAACTCTAACGCTTCAGCAAGGCTTATGATCAGTCTCACCTAATTCTACAATATGAGCTTTCATATCTGAGCTAGTCATATTGGGCTAACTCTAGTCAAAAAGGAAAGAGAATTCATCTGACCTATTTTAGATAATCTACCTTATGCTTAAGTAAATCATGTTTAGGAGTGTCTTCTTCTCTCTCATTGATTATAAAAGAAGTCTAGACAAAAAGCTCAAAGATATACACAGTTGACATCGACTTCTGGTCAGACAAATCCTACCTCTGGTTCCACATCAGAGACATCAGTGATAAAACTCAAATGTCTCACTCTAACATAGTAGGTCCAAGCACAATTTGTTGGTGAGGTGGACCCTTTATATATTCCTATTCTTTGATGTTTTATATATATAAATATACAGAATAATAATGCATCCCTTGGTAGGGTGCCTAAACAAAGTTTAGGCATCTCTGTGTCACAATTTTTTGAGATGAGTGTATCAGCTGTGTTTGATTGTTGTACAGACGGACAGAATTGTTAAGAAAGATAGATACTTGGTTAACATTCATAGTTTTGAAATGGTCTGCTTTACATATTGTGCACATGCACAGTTAATATTCTTCAAACACAGCTCTTGAAGGCAAAACTGGAATCATCTCCATATTTGATATCCTTACAAAAGCTCTTTTTAGAGAATTCAAAATTAACTGGAGATGACTGGGAATACTGAGGACTAAACCAAACAGGCTAAGGATTTTGGTTATCTGTTTTACAAAACACATCCATGAAAGCAGCATGGTTTCTGGTTATGGATACTTCAATACTATTTTTATTTTTTAAAGTTACAAACATGAACACAGCTGGAATAAGATGCTCGTGTGACATCCACAAAGGACTGGAAGATAAAGTGTTGAGAAGCAATAGACTGCTGTCTTTCTGATCTCTGTAAGGGTGGGATTCAGCTCACAAATATTAATCATATAAAAGCTAGACTGTACCCGTCTAAGTGAGTTGTCAAGGCTCCCTCTATAGTCAACAGGGAGAGTCTGGCACTTCCGAACAATGATTAATAAAAATGTAGAATAAATGTCTGAAAGGCATCAGTTGAGTCCTTTCTGAAGTTCCTAACTCTGTTCCTTGTTTGTAAGGGAGCTACTAGCTCAGAGTAAATAAATAACTTTTAGATGCCTACAGTGAGAAGAAATTAAGCCAGATCAAATTTTATGTTACTCATGTAGTAACTGTTACTTGTAATGACTACCAGCCCTTGGCCAAGGATAAATATGATGAAAACATTTTGGTAGTGTTTCAGAGATCAAATTACAACAGCTATCTGGATGTTAGGGAAATCTTCATAGACTTACCAATTCACCATGCTTATTGTAGAAAATGTAAACAAAATTTAACCAAGCAACCTATAAGGTATCTTGAGTTCATTTATATGAGGCAGAAAATGGAGAGTGTAATCATCCTGCATGAATTTTACCTCCTATTTTCAGAAGAAAAAAAATGGTACTTTTTGAAACACAGAGATCCTTTATCTAAAATATTACGGAATGATAAGAGAAATGCTTGTGATCCATTTAGTGCATTTTTAATAAGTAACTTTCCCTTGGCTTGTTAGCTAGAGTTTTCTCAAAGGAGTCTTACTCTATGAGAGTGCCAATTTAGTTGCAACATGGTATTAAAGGATATTAGATGTCTGATAAGGAAGGTTCCTCAAAACGTACCTACCTTTGATCCAGTGCACTGTTAGAACAGTGATCTAATAGTCAGAGCAGGGGAATGGAAGAACTATTTGCAGCTCTGACATTGTCTCTCTATGACTTTGCATAAGTCACAATTCTGCAAAGTCAGAGAAAATGACTAAGGCAAGGGGGAGGGGAGGAGGCTCCCATCCACTTTCAAAAGCACAGTCTCCACACCCTCTGAAAAGTGAAAAGACTGAGAACAGAATTCAACCCCCACAATGAATCTAGCTCCCAGGAAAATTGTATTCCCCCTAATTAAAGATTGAAATAGTACAAACACATTTTATCTACCAGCACTACTGAAATGGCACCCCCATGACCCATTAGCTTTTTTTGCAACTCTATTTCAGTTCATCTCTATAATTGTTTGTGATGTCAGTGTTTTAGCTTTTATAACTGGCATTAGGAATCAACATGTTCCGGTGGACGGATCGTAATTCTCCAAAGGATGTACAGAAAATTTTATTATGTGTAAGATAATTACATACTTGGTTACTGAAAAATAATTTGTTTCAGCAATGAGCGTTACTGCTGACTACAGGGCTGATTCTCTAGGGAGGATTCTTACACCTGCACAAAATCCCATTGATGCTAATGGGGCTTCATATGTTATCAAGAATCGACCTACCGGATGAGCTTGCAAAATTAGAGCTTTAAAGCCGTCATTTTTAAAGCTTTGTGACCTCGAGCAGGCTGCTGAACCAGTAGATCATAAGAAACAAGCTCTGTTTGATCAATGAAGTCTACTTACTGCCAAGTTCTCACCCTGTTTCTCTCCTTTTCTCCCCTGCAGTGAATAGAATACTGACCACTACCAAGAATATCCTCCTAATTGGTTTCTAGACTCAATCCCTACTGGACAGATTAGGAACCGCCTAAACTGGTAGGTATCCAAGAGACAGGTGGACTAATGAAGCAGGTAGGATCTCAACCAGAGTTAGCACTTTTGCATGGTTCTTTACCCTGCCTTCCCACTTCTGATGTTTTCTTTGAAGAAGAGAAAGAAGGAGAAATAAATTGTATTTTTTGCTTAGCTGAACTAGGTGCCAAAGGAGCTACATAACTGGGTCACTTATGTTGACAAGTCAGAAGACTTCTGCCCCCATTTTGAATTTCATGTGTCATTGTTCAATGAAATCCAGAGATTGCTGTTACAATCAAATGAAGATAACTCTATTTTCCTCATTCACTTACAGAAAAAATATTTTATTTGACCAGAAACTCCACCAAACCTGTAAAGTAACTCACAGGTAGGGACAAACAGATATACAAATGAGTCATTAGGTTAACTTGCCAAGGAAAAGTGACTGGGCTAATCAAGCAGTTATTCTTCTAAGACTAAAGTATTAGAAAAGTGTGGATAGCAAATAAGTGGAGCAAAGGAAGTAAAGTAGTTAGGATAGGTTGGGGAGGAGGGTATTTATTGGTAGCAAAGGGAGTGAAGAGACTGTGGAGGAAGAAGACAGGCAGATTCTGTTTGTGATTCAAAATATGAGAAAGATAGAGGACACCAGAAAATAGGAGCAGATAAGAAGAAAAGGAAGTCAGAGACTATATCCCAAAGGTTACACCTGTAGTTCTGTGTTAGATTCTTCAGTATCAGACCAAATTTGAGCACATGGACAGAAGATCATCATGCCTGGCTTCACTTCAACCCTTTTTTCTTCTTCTTTTTTTTTTTCATTATGACATCATGCTCATGACATAAGGGACCCATGCTTCCTCAGCGTCTCTAGGGTTATGACTGCACTTAGAATCATGGCCTCTCAATTGTGTCAGAAGGCTATAAATAAGCTACAGAGGTCAGTCAGTACACTCCAACTTCTTATGTTATCACAGGTATCCCTGTGATAATGTGATAATGACTGATATCAACATTCTAATGGCAAATATTTTTAGCATAAGAATAAGGAAGTCTTCCATTAAATTGCATGCTACCTGTAGTCGTGGAACCTGTGGAAGACTTACGTAAAAATCTAAGAGACGCAGGAACCTACAGCAAAGAGTATAGAAGCTGACTCAGTGAATATGGCAACTATGATACACACCTGATACTCGTGTGTATGTTGGCAACGATCCCAGGATTGTGCCTTAACTTCTACTTTGTCCTCCCAGATGTGTCATCATTGGGAAATTTGCAGAAGGCTGCTCACAAAAATGCATTCTCTATTATTTCGAAATAATCCTGGTTTACTGTAAATACAGATCATTCCATGTTAGGCTTTTTTCAAGTACCTTTCAGTTTTGAGTGATGGAGACGGAGAAGTAAACATGGGTTAGAAGTTGTGGCACTTAAGAAATACCAGCAAAGAAACATGACACAGTTCAGGAGCAAACAGATAACTGCTTTGTCAAAATTGTGGGTGCTATAAAGAATGTTGCTATCTTTGTACTTGGCTATAGCCACATATTATTCAGGAGAGAATGTAAATGTAATTGTCCCAAACAAATCATGTGGCTGGTCTGGAGACTGCATGCGTTATGATGCTACTCTGGGAAAATTGCTAGCCAAGGGCAAAAGGCTAATCATTAGCACTAGTGTTTGTGCTCATCTGATCAGAGACATTAACAGGCAAAAACAGCCACTCATCCCACTCAGTTTGATATAACTCACACTTAAAAGAGTCATCTGCATGCTCTAGCCAGTTTGTGTGCTCTTATGCATATTCCCTTTTCAAATGCACACTTCTTCATAGTCTGCTGGGCAACCCAAACCTCTGAAGAATCTGCCCCTCATTGGTTCTTGATGCATCTTATCCACAATTGTTCTGGATCCAAGGGACAAAGACTCATGGAGCCTCTTACCTGTATATTTAGAGATAGAGGCATTTCACTACTACTGCAATGGAAGTCCATGGGGGGGAGGTGTGATACACTGCAAAGGCACTGCTGATATTCAGGGGTATGCTCTAGACATGAGACAGCATCATGGCAACAGGCTGCAAAACTGAAGGAAGGTCATTCAAATGGCTGCTAAAACCTGCTAAGACCAAGCATCCATCTGAAGACAGATAATTTTCTTCGTAACTGAAGGATACTTTGTATTAGAAGAATACTGGAATAAAATGGTGCTGCACTCGCAGACCTGCTTGGATCTCATTGTAGTATGACAAACGGTGTAGATTATTACATTATTCCCCAGGAAGACTGTGAGAGGGCACATCAGTGAGGACCATCCTATCAGGCAACAGTAAGTAAGTTTCTCCCTACCCCTATTCTCGTATCACATCATGTTATATAAGTTAAATATGTAACGTAACTATACAAATTACAGAAGTACCTAATGTAATTGTCTCCAGTGAGCATATATAACAAAGCTGGATTGTGGTGATTATGTATATCTTTTGCATTCTGTGTTGCAGTACTACAGTTCTAACCTACTGAGGATCCAGCTAAAGTTTATGGTAAAATACTGAGATTGAACATGACACTCTAAAAACAAAACTCATGTGACATCAAACTGCCATAGCTATTTTAATATTTTTTGTACATTTTGGCCCCAATTTTAATGCTGATCCTTCTTAGAATAATTATACGTTTCAAGTCTGGCCACAGCACTCCAAATTCCATAGGGAAAGCAGTATGTTTAAAGATCCTGAGAAGAGATAAGAGGGGAGTCAAGTCCAGGTAATGACCCAAATAAAATAATTTGTACAACAGGAGTGGAGTCCAGTCACAACCCAAAGTGTTTGCAGACAGGCTAATACCAGAACAAATAGGTGGGTTATGGTAACATGCTGAAGCCATCAAACCCAAACAGCACTTGGATAGTGTGAATTTGAGTCTTGCTCAGCAGTGCCTTTTAAAGAATTTTTATATATGGTGTTTGCATTCTGCAGGGGCTCTTTCAAGAACATTTGCCCTGAAAACAATGATTCCGGTTCAAGAGCCAATATTTCAAAATGCTTTCTAATCAATGTGCATATCCAGATTATTCTGAAAATTATTGTGCCTAGGGAAGGGAAGAATTAAAAGTGCAAGTTTAAGATAATTTGCTTCAGCTGCCTTTCTGCTCAAAGGAACTTATTTTCATAATCAAGATGCTTGATTTACATACATAAGTGCATTGTCTTGAAAATCGCAATAGTAGGGACTGAAGCAGAACTACTGGCAAAAAATTGACTAAGCCACTTCCAATATGCAATGCCCATAGTACAACATCTTTCAACTTTAAATATGTTCTGAAGTTCTGAAGTATATACATAACTGAAAACTGGTGTGTCCAGACAATGAATCATTTTGTTCTGCAGGAAAATGTTAGGACGTTTAGTCCAGACATTCCTCAGATACAGCTCTCCTCAGGAAATAGCTGATTTTATTACTGAGAACACTGTAAATTCCATGTTGATAGTGAAGTTGTTTGGAAAACTGATAGACCTTGAAGGAGGGTAGGTGGACACTGGGGTGGACAGGTTATCTCAGCCCCAAAAACTAGCGTGAAAACCTCTATGCATTTCTGTTGACTCCTCTCAATGCCTCTCCTATCAGTATGAAGGAGCTATTTCATATTTACTCCAAAGGGGCTAAGGTCCCTTTCTTAAATAATATCCATTTAAAATCAAGTAAAGAATCTACGTCTCCCCCATACAGTTCTGTTACTGCAATGATCAAGAGATGTTTGCCTCATGGCCTGTCAGTTACTATGATCTTTCCTGTAGTCGCTCTTAGGCTTTAGAACACAAACCTTTCTCATGGTGGCAAAACCAGCTTAAAGTGGTTTTATCCTCCCCTGCCCTGGGCCGTTTGTTCCTGCTTTTGCATAGGAGCACTGTATTAGCACGGCTAGTTAGGTTGTGCTAATACAACTCTTTGTGAGACTGTTTGGACCAGCAACATCACCTGAAGTTAAAGAAGAAACTGTGGTTTTTTACCCTAATTCAAGTCACTGGCAACAAGCAGAGCTGAAATATGATTGGAGATCCGAGCAGCAGAACCTGAATTCATGTACTGAAGTGATGTTGTGCTGGCACATACACCTTCTGAACCTTCACAGTTATGCATTTCACCTTTGCTTGATTAATGCGTGTCTGTAGGCTTCTTCTTCCTTCCTTAGTTCCATAGTTAGTACAGTTCTGTTTAAAAATTGCAATAAAATAGGTATACGTTTTAAACTGCATGAAAGCTGACTGACATCATGTAAACCATAGCAGTTTAGCAGATGTACAAGTAAAACTAATGTTGTGACATCCAGTTTTCATTGGACCAACTGTTTTTTCATTGGGCCAGCTTTCCAGGAGTTGCTCAGATGGAAAAGTTATCACATACAAAAAGTTTACTCGGTTAGTTTACTCAGCTGTCTGATTCATATGCTGATGTCTCAGATGGCCTCAGTTACCGATCTAAACCATCCACTATCTATCAGGAAGCTTCCATGTGACATCCCACAAGTACGTCCCAGTTGCACATCCTCATTAACACCACGTTATTGAAAAGAAGGGAAACTGATTGCCACAAAGCTTAGCTGCTAAAGTTCAGCCTAAACAGTGGTTCTTTACATTATTCCTGAATGGGAGCTGCACCTATACTTAAAATACCTGAAAATCAATAATACTATTAAAGACCTTAAATTTGGAGGAATCAAAAAATACAGAATTGAAGTTAATGTTAGGGAAACACTGACAGCAAAGGAGTGATTGTTTTCCTGCTATCAGTATTTCTACGTGTAGACGTATATAATACATACAACAACAAGGAGCCGTAGTTTCATTTAGAATTTAGATTTTCCTAAAACTTCGGGCAGGAATGTGCCAAGATGCTTTGGAGGGGAAGTCACACAAAGGAACTGTGAAACAGAAGAGTGTTATCATACGTAGCTAGCAACTCTCTCTAGGCTTCTACAAAGAATGCCATTTGGCCTAATAATTACTGGATGAATTTTCCAAGGAAGAGCAATAACTTTGCCAAAGTTAATTCTTTGCCCAAAATTACTGGACTGTGATGGCTAGTTAGTTAGTTAGTTTTATTCTAACACAGGGGAAAAAGAAACCACAAAGGTTTTATATTTTGTTTCAGAAGAAACTTCCCCCAGAAGCTCAAACTGAAACAGACCTTCTGGAAAAGGGTAAGTCCAAATTTGAATCCAGATGGCTTTTCGGTTTTTCAAAATAACAAGCAAGTGAAAACAAACTCATAATGGAACATGTCAAGCAGCTACTGAGGCTGCCTATAAAAAAAATTGACTTTTTAAAATTTAGTTTGCGTAACTTGAAATGGGGGTTAAGCTATGTAGAAATAAATTCTTTCATGAGCAAGGGGAGTACTAAGGAAGCCTGCTTTTCTATTGGTTTTAGTCCTTTATCCCTAACCATCCCCGCCATGTCTTTCCCTCATCAGCAATGTGATGGGATTAGCTAACTTCCTGCTGATTTCCACTACATTTTAGGGAACTCTGAGATCTCTACCCTTCTGTTAAATTTCTTTGAAATTATTTAATGGGTTTATAGGCCATTAGAGAGACTCTAATAAAAGATATCACATAAGCTATAATTTATTGGGCTAATGAACATGCGCACTCTTTCATTTCCAAAATGGAATTTCCTTATAAGACAGTGCCTTATAATACATAGCTATGCAATTGATATAATTCATATAAAGGGCAATTTTCTCCCATGTAGACAAACACTTAGGATACAGTCAGGTAACAAGACTCAAGTTGACAAGATCTTAAGAAGCCAAGATGCATCTTAAGAAACCATCTCTCAGATAAAACGCAGTAAGTGGCAGTCCGTGTATTCTCAGCTATGCAAATGTAAACAAAATAAGTTAGCATGTAGCTCTCTTAAAATAGAAACAAAACTGTTGTGACAAACAGTTATACAACATTTCCAAAGTAAAATAATTATTTATTAGTGACTAATGGAATGTCTCCCTCTCACCATTATAGTGACAAATGTTAGATGACTACGAAGCAGCTTTTTTCTAAACCTCACTGGAAAAAATATATTATGCATTCTTTTCTTAACTTTGTTCTGAGGGGCCTGATAAATGAATTATCAGTTGTTACGTGATGCCTTCTTTTCAATGCATTTATTTTAAATTGTCGTGATCCTGCTTAAAATGCTAAAATTATTTTATTGAGATGCTCATATGTATTTCTAATGTGGGTGAGGGACTTAAAAGTTGGCAGCAACATAGCTTTTGTGTCAGGGATGAGCCTTTTGTAATCTCCCTGATGAACTGCCACAATGATAAGCCTTTTATGAGAACCAGTCTGCGCACATGCCCAGCAGCACACGGCTACAGCAGCACGCAGCCACAATTTGACAGCTACAGTCTCTTAAGAGTCTTTCCGCACTGAGGTGCTGACCTGGACAATCCCTGCCACTGCCGCTCCAGGTTGCTGACGAGCACTGCAGGAGCAGGCGTCGGAGCTGAGAACGGGATGACTCTCCTCAATGATGTCGGTGTTCTCATACTGCCAAGTCAGTACTAGAGTAAGAACCTGAATGAAATAGAGAAAGAAAGGAAAAGCAATCTGTCTGAAAGGGTAAAAATGTAGCAGAAGCTTGGACTGGAGGAGTTTGGGTGGACTCTGGGGGCCAGGCAACTGGTTGTTGTTATTGGCAAATTAAGAAAAAGAAATCAGCTTCAGGAAATGGAGATTTGGGACTCAGATAGCTAGGGGATGGGAAGGCTGAAACAGAATGGGAAGTTGAAGGAGATCCTGAGACTAACTAAATGAACAAACTGGAGCAAGAATCCTGGGTTGGAGGAATGAAAGACTGGGAGATGGGAACTGGCAAGGAGGACAATGAAAGGGGCAAAAAACTGTTAGAAATTGATAGCGGGACTGGGAGAAGAAACTGTGATCGTGTGTGCATGAAGAGAATTAAACAGAACTGGGAACTGGGGGGCAAGAGCAGCCTGGGAATGGCTAAGCATGTGGACCAGAGCAGGAAACTGGTTGTGAGCCACAGCCAAAAACTTAGAATGGGGACTGGGGAGCTGGAGCCGCAGGAAGAATCCTGCAAATGAAGACATATATTAGTTTGGCAAGAAGTCAGCAACAGAGAGACTATACCAAGATTATGAAGAAAAAAAAGAGGACTAGCAAGACAGAAGTGAGTGGAGGGGGACAGTAAACATCCAGATGTGGTGAACAAAGTCCTCTGCCCACTAGATCACACCCTGGCAGCACTTAGACCTGAACCCAAGTTTCTTGACTGTTAACATTCTTCTGCTGTCAGCAAGTATTTGTGAAACTCACTAACATTTGGGTATCTCAGTATGTGGTCTTAAGACCACCCTGCCATTGAAAAGGACGAACGTGCCTTCCCTCTTGCCTCTGGCTGCCCTTGTCTTGCTTCAGCACTAAGGAGGATGGACCCACAGTACGAGCTGATGCAGCTCGCAGATCTAATCAGACACAACGTACCATTTCGCAGAGATGACTTTCAGTTAGATCAGCAAGCTGATCTGATTTACTGTGTTGCTGCATGATTACTCATGTCAATGACAGTTAAAATGGCGGAAGCTGCAGCAGAGACAGATGGGAACGTAGGGGACACCTCCACTCCCAAATTTTTTTTTGACCGCCTGGTCCTACATTCACTTACACCAACCCTGAAATGACGCCCTCTTTCCCCTCTATTGGTGGACCATAAGGAGGTGGATAGCTTACTAACTGTTACTCACTAGTGGTTACTCCTTTCTGTAACTAAAAATTTTAACCCTGCTAATGAACGATAATACTGCAATCTGTATGATGCCACACAAGGAGATCTTGGAGTTTTGTTTGTTTCTTTAATTCTCTAGAAAAATGAAAAAGAAAAAGTCTGTGTTAACAGATTATGAAAGTTGTAAAATAAGCATTCTGAGAAACAGAATTAAATTTCCTTGTGGAAAAACAAGAAATATGTAATTGTATAACTAAAGGCAGTATCGTAATGCCTATAAAAATAGAGTTCCATTAAGGCAACTTAGAATTTTTGACTTTGCAACTTTCATCATGTTCTTTTAATGTTTTCTGTGCATGTGTAGTAGTACACAAGCTGTTTTGAATCTCTGCTTAAGTATTTTAGAAAGGCTGAGGAAAGAGGAGAAAGAGGCATGTGTGTTTTATATATATAACCAGGCCAACTAAAGGCACCACAGCCGAAAGAGAGTGAAATGAAAGGCACTTACATCATGCAGTTTTCCTGCAATAAAACTCTAAACACGCCAAGGATTCTTGAATATTCCCTTGAGGTTGCCTATTGGCACCTGCAAAGCAAAAAGAACTCTTTGTATTGTATTAATTATAATATCTCTGTACCAGTACAAGTAATGCAATAGTACTTTCTTTTTCACTCTGAGGGAGAAGGGGAAAACTCAGTACTAGCCATCTTATTTAAATAACTATAATATTAATTACCTGAAATTCCATATAGAGAGCTTATGTTGCTGTGCTTAGAATTTGTTTGAATTGTATAAATGTTAATAAATTTCTGACAGTTGGCAAGGGAAAACGTGTAAGGCTTGCAAAAGATGACCCCAAGTCACAGAATCGCTCTGCCTTTATAGGAAGTGGACTTTGGTTTGTAATTAAATTCAAAATCAACAAACTCAGAAAGGAAACACTTCCTTTGTACAGGCGTATCTACTCGGAGATTGTGTACCTGCGTAAAGTGAGTTTGACTGGAGTAGACTGGCAGCTGTATTTGCAGAGTCAACTTCTGAGAATTATCTTATCAGGCTAGTAGCATTGGTAGACCAGACCTGATTTCACCCAGGGGACCGATAAGTGATGGCAGTACTGTCATGTTGGTCACAGCCTGGCTCATAGCAGGATACTCAACCACCTAGTTGCACAAATAACTTGGTCGTGACATAAGTGATTTTCTTTAGACTGGAACAGACAACATGGACTCTCCCTTTGCTACTCTTGATATCACCAAGCCAAGCAGGTTGATGAGTAGGATGAATACTATTTGAACCTGTGAGGTTGATCATACATGTGATCAAATGATTTTGAGCTGTTTGTGTGACTTATTTTTCCCACTTTTATCCAGATAAGAGAGCTGTATTCGTGTTCTCAAAGGATATTGCAGATGGAAAAAAGTAATTTATAGTGATAACCAAGAAGGTTTAGTTTCAATTTCCAGAGCCAAAAATTAACTGGATAAACTGGAATTGCGAGGCTCTAGGCTTTAGTGATATTTTGTTTTTAAGACAGAGCAATGGGATTGATTCACTTCAGCCTTTGCTGCTAGCACTGGCATCCAGCAGAAGAGGCATATTTAGGACTTAGGATTGCAGGTTAGCATCTCTTTCCATCAGTCTTGTGCTAGCGTGTTAATTGCGGAAGATGCTCATTTTGTTGTGGTTTTGAAACTGTTATATGTGATATATATGATTTACATGATACAGATTTAATATGTTTATCTTGTGGCAGACATTGGAGGATCACTGCAACTGAATGCGTATTGATCAAAAGAACACCCTCTATCTCATTATTACAGAAGCTTACAACAAAAACACTGTGAAAACAATTTTGAGGAAGTTGTAAAGTGCTTGAGCAAGAGGTGAACTTACCCATGGATAAGGAAGAAAATACTTACACCAACCTGCACAGGTTGTCGGCGTTACTGGAGGCCCTCTGAAATGATAGTGGAAGTACTTGTGAATATTAGTAAGTTTTAGAAGACAGTTCCACTGCTAGAGTAGTGGCTCCAAGTGAGTAAATGCTCACTTAATGAGAAGAAAAAAAACTTGACTTTGACACATTTGAAAGCCTTTTTGAGCTGTAACTCAAGAGCACATTCTGTGGGTACCACTGTGTCACAGAATGAGTTAGCAAAGGTTCCAAGGAAAGTATCAGAAAAAAACGTACAGGCTTTTTTTGCCGAGTGTCGTTATTTTCTATGAATGCATTGCATTATCTGGTGAAGTAGTTTGAATGCATCACCAAACATGTCATGCCCACCTGCACTTGGAGATTATGTCTGAAGAGAAAAGAAAGATCAACATAAAATCTCTAACGAGCAAATTTGACATCATTCACAGTTTGAAAACCAGAAATGCAAAGCTATTGGGCGTAGGTGTATAGCGACTTGGTAGTTCGGACAGTGATGGGAATCTCTACTACGTATTTCCCAAGTCACTCTATACATAGCACAACTATAAAAAAGACAGTGTGAAAGGAGTCTTAGTAACAAATGATATATACCAGGATGGATTTGAAAGGGATTTTTTTAACAGTTAATTCTTTGGTTAGGTTTGTAAAAAAACCAACAGATATGTCCTTTAATCCACTTGAAGTTATAAATTAAACTAAATTAAAATATGCTTTCTGAGCAAAATCATGTGATGTGGTATCAGTCTGAGCTTCCACGGCATTGTTAATGGATCCTGAATTGTAACTGAGTTGCTCTAGAATTTAAGGGGCTACGTTCCTGAGACCAGAACAACTATCACCTCTTATTTAAGATGCCACAGTCTAAAGTGAATAGGAAGAAAGTATCTGGAACTTTTATCCCTCAAATCACAGTTGGAAAAAAATAACTTCTGTTCTGTGTAGAGTATTATTATTGTTTACTATTATTATTGTTGTTGTTGTTGTTGTTGTTATTTCTCTTTGGATTGAAAAGATATGGTTAATTTCATGCGATTTAAAGGAGACTAACAGCCAGTTGCAAAAGCCCAGAAACAAAAATGTGGCCTTAAGGAGTCAGTGATGTCCTCAAAACTTAGAAGGGCCTGAAAACTCTGTTCACAATGAAATCTGACTAGGACTGTTCAACTCTGAATGGAAGTCAAAGCTGACCAATCTTAGTCTTTTTTATATCTCTACTGCTGTCACTAATGGAAAAACTGTAGAGATCCATTCACTTGATCCTGTTGCATGCAGGAGAAAAGAGAATAAATTTAAACAAAGCCAACGGGAATCTAGATACCAGGACTTGTTTTACAAACGGCAGGAACTCAGGATTAGTACCAAAGAAGGCAAGGTGATAAAAAAACCCACAACCCCACACCCCAAGAAATGACAAGAATTATCAATTAGCACAGTTGCTGATCTTTCAGATTTTTCATGTTAGTTGAATCCTCATAAATAAATTAAGTTTTCGCTTGACTGCTAATTGACAATAATCCAAAAATGTGAACTTCTTACCAACCTTTACCTTAGTGGGCACTTAACAGCCAGAACTTGAAATTCCCCAGAGGAATAGAATTGTTTTCCTTCTTTTCAGCCATGAGCTTGTTTTCTGAAATAATATCTATGTGGGGACTTCTTATTTTTGTATTTTTGATTCCCCAAAAAAAGCATTTATAATTCCCTAACAAGATTTTAATAGAAATTGCATTTCTTCAGCAAGCCTGAATCAGCAGGGCATTAGTTTACATGCTGAAGCCTATTTATAGTAGAAGGAAAAATCTGTGTATGTCTGCATAGGTGTCTTGCTTTGAGGTTTGTGTTCTGCTGAAAACAAAAATTCTTTTCTTTATATCCTAAAATGCGAGACAAATTCTTACCTTAGGCAGCTCTTCAAAACCCAAGGATCCTAACAGCTATGCAAACACTGTTTTAAATATTTTTCAGTGTGTCAGGAATAGCATAGAAGATGGTTATTAATCTTCACCTTCATAAATTCCCTCCACCCTCCGAGATTCCAAATTAGCTGACAGGTTTGAAAATTCTCCTCAACCAGTTGGACAGAAAATAAACCTACTTACTTTGTTCACTGCTATATTTTCATCATCAGGAATGCAAGTGTTTCATGTTACTGAGAAAGTACCCATGATGAAAGCTAGCAGACTTCTATGGAACAGAATAAATAAGAAGGTGGAAAGCAGACCTTGAAAATATATATATTTATCTTCAACAACTATTGCATTGTTTCATCTCTGTTGAGGACATACTTACAGCTGTTCTCCTCTTCAACTTTCTGTAAGTGAACTAGTATTATATTTCCTTATGTGACATTTCCATGATAACACCCAACACATATTTTAACTGACCTTAGAATATCAGATAAATGTGAAAGTATTGTAACCAGTTCTCTTTCATTCATGTGCCTCTGTTTATTTTACTTTTGCCAGATATTGTTTTCTTCTTACACAATGTAATAGGAATGTGACTGTGACAAATGCGGGTGTGCCTTTGAATAATTTTTCGTGCTGTATTTGGATCTGTCCTTAATATGATGTTTCTATACTATACATAAGGTACTGGACACATGACTTTCAGGTTTTGAAGCGCATCTTCACTTCCAGCCAGGTGACAGACGCATACATGTGAACACCTGGGTTAACCTTCCGTGAATGAGAGTATTCCCACAACGGAGTACTACTTTCACTAATATCCCCACTGATTTTTAAACTCACTCTTGTAAGTCGGGTCATTTGAGCTGAGATACTCTTTCAGAGTTGATGGTGTCAGTTGTTAGAGGTTGCCTGTCCTTGGGGGGGAAAATTGTGAGAAGCCATTTGATGACTATCAGCATGACTGTGTTATTCCTGCATATCCCTATGAAGTGGATTGGTTCCAGCTGGACCTTAACCAAAATCGGACTAAATCTGTGCTTAGGCTCTTTGGTGTTTCTAAATTCCCCTTTTCTCTCATGCTTTATTCCAACTGCTAAATAAAGATGCCTTCTTTTAAGGGAGCTGTTTGTCAATATCAAAAGAAAAACAGGTGCCTGAAACCAGTCAGATCTGCAGGATGATAGGCATTAGTATATACAAGATAGCGCTTGCCTCCTGACTGAAAATAAAAGAAAAGCAAGATTGCACACAAACACAAGCCCAGGATCAGACAAGTCAGAGAGGAGCCAGAGGTGAAGTCACTCCTGTAACATTGAAAACGACATGTTAGGATTCTGGGAAAAGCTGATACTGACTCCGCTGTCTACTCTTACACTTACAGCTCTCTGCAAAAAACCCAAAACCTTTTGAGCTTATTACCCATGGATACGTAAACATTCTCTGCCCAAGAATGAATACTTCTCTCTAGCAAAATTTTGTTTTGCTGACTCTTAGAAGTTGCTTTATAAAGCTTTGACCCTTTGAAGTCAATGAGAGTTTTATCACCTGACTAATGGAGTATGTCCATAAAGCATAAAAATCTGTTTTGTTTTATTATACGCAACTTACTGATGGTTTTCTTTGGTATGTTTCAAGTATACTCAAGAACAACTAATGAAAAGAATAGGATTTGAAGTAGGCCCTGAGCCCTTGGCTTCCCCTGTTTCATGCGGAAGCAGGGAAGTTTCTTCTGTGATGTCATCTCCAGTTTCCTTGACATATTCCACATGACAGATTCTCTGAATAGAGCCACGATGATGAACAGTCACTGTTCTCTGCTCTGGACTTAAGATGCTTTTAATAGAAATATAACTGATTTGTGATAGATTTTTGATGGTTGATAGGGGTTTTTTCCTTGCCATTCATTCTCCAGAGCTTTGAGTAAAAAGGCTGTTCCTCTGGGTAGTGCCAGTGTTCCAGCCTTTGGAGGTGTAGAAAATCCTGTATTGCACTTTAAAACCTCCTACAAATACAGAAACAATTTTGAGTAGTTCTGAGGTCTTTTACAGGTATTACTCTTAAGTCTTCATCTTGTCTGAACCTTGGACTATTGCAGTCAAGTTTATTAGAGCAGCCTTTATAGATTCAAAAGATACAGACAACAATTGCAATACTGTTTTTTCAATTTTTTGGAAATATTCTTCAAATAGTTCCTCTCTGGTATTATATAGAAAAAGTGTAACTCTATGAGGTGATATATAAAGATGTTATCTTCTGCATTCATTTGAGGTGACCTGTACGACTAATTCATAACTGTGCTATTTGTGAGTAATGGAATCATCCCATATTTATTTTCAAAAATCTTTATACTATGTAGTGTTTACGCATGCCTGTGTTGATCTGAGATTGTATCTTTGGGGAGTGCATTACATGCTATGTTATACTGTTTTTATTATAGCCAATACAGATAGCAATGCCTACAGTTAATGTTGCTCGACACTTTCTAGTATAAGACACTTTTACATTGTTATCTTTGCTGACTTTAAACCATTTGGATTACAATTTTTCAAGGTGAATATATGCCTCTTGACAAATTCTTTAAAAGAATATTTCACATTAAAAGATTCAGTTTGTGGGGTGGGTTTTTTTTCCCCAGAACAATGTTCAGGAAAAATATTTTTTCTTTTAATAGCTTTTGTAGTTTCACATTATTGGGATGGGCCAACAATACCGCTTGACAACTGCTTGACTCCTTGAGGAAGTACCCACTGGAGTATCCTCATACCTCCTTTGCTCAATTCTTTTCCT
Organism: Larus michahellis; assembly: GCF_964199755.1. NCBI lineage: Eukaryota > Metazoa > Chordata > Aves > Charadriiformes > Laridae > Larus > Larus michahellis. The sequence goes on along the minus strand of NC_133897.1, from coordinate 77,408,436 downwards.
TACTGCTGCGTAGCAATCTAAGGGTGAGACTACAAAAGGTAGATGTAGGGAACTTTTAACAGCAAGAGTTCCTTCCAAACTACAGCAGTGATCTCTGTTGGGATTTCAGTGAGCCAAGCAAACATAAATATACTGACATGGTTGGCATTTAGTTAGTTTTTCAGTTTGATTGGACATGACTCTAGACCATTTTGTTTTATTAACATTTTTTTGTTGTTTTTAAGAATAATGACTATTATGCTACAACATAAAGCTATTAATACCGAGATAAATGATAGACATTTTGTCTGTGTTAATGCTTGACCTTCCAGAGGAAAAGCCATTCCCCATTGCATTGCTGTAGAAAGACTGACAGAAACTCATCCATGCCCCGCTAATACGCAATCACAATGCACACAGTTCAAGACGACAGAGAGGCTTGATGGCAAAATCTAGTAAAGTGTTTACTAGTGAATTACCCTTATCTATTGACAGCAAAACTTGAGTGAACAATACCAAAAGATCGCCAGCTAGCAGCTGCTAAAATTTATCGGAGCAAATCCAGTAGAATTCAGCCTATCCTAATTCAGGCAAACTTCTGGAAAAAGCCCTTTTGTTCCAGTGCCGCCAGTCTAAACAACAAGGCTATTGACTGCGTGTGCCAGCGTTTGTTAGTGGGGGCTACCTGAAAAGATGAAAATTGCATGAATCTGCAATTTCAGATCCATTACTTCTCAGCTGCAAAACCTCCATCTGCAAACCGATTCAAGGGGAGTGGCCATGTTGACTTAAGTTCCTATGTTAAAAGATCATACTGCCATGGTCTACCCCTAGGAAATAAATTTATTTCCAATGGCGATGCTGAGTAAGAGGCCATGGCACAGTTTTGATCTTTTGTATCGCCACCATTGTTGCAAAAGGTCATTAATTCACCTATGGACCACCAGTCAAATCAGTAAGCCCTACGGACAACTTCAGAGAAAGATAAGGAAACAAAATGAAAGGCATTCAGACCACTTCCTCTTCCACTTTGTCACACTTTTACTAAGCTATATACTGACGTGAACACACTTCCCCAAAAAGGAACTGTTCATGAACCACCTCCAAGAAAAGGCATTAATTCTCTCACTAAAGATTCCTTACTGTTTGCACCCTTTCCTTTACAGAAGGTAACACTGGATTTTTTCAGGCTATATTGAATCCATGGTCAAATCTGCAGTGTAATGATGACTCAAGCAGACATTTTACTTTCCCCTCCCTATGCTGAAAGGCAGTTTGCACAGTTTTGTGAAAAGTTTTTCCAGCACCAAGCCTAACCGATTGGCATAATATTCTTATAAATGAATAAAACTTTTGGTAAGAAGTACTGATAGAACTAGGCTACACTGCAACAGACTGGATAAACCTACTTTGTGGTGATTACAGAAAGTCTAAATTTAATCCACTATATGGAAAACCCTTCTCTACACACTCATGGGAAATCAAGCACTGGATGCCACATATCTACATCTATATTCCCAGAAGCTGCAGGGCATGTTGCATTCCAAGAGGCAGGCACAGAACCAGGTGACCACAGCGAAGCAGATGATCCCATGTGTGTTTGTTTCTTCATCATCTTCTTCAGAAGTTATGTTGCAGTCCTATGAACTGGAGGAAAGAAAATATCACAACCTTTAACATTCCACCAGCAGCCCTGGTTGAGACATCACAACAGGCATTTGATACTCTGACATCACCATGTTAAAGTAAAATTAATCTTCCAGTCACAGAAAAATACAGGGTTGAACCTTGAAACTGAAAGAAAAACATAGATCTTTGACCCATTTCTGATCTGCAAAAACTCAACCGTTAGATAAAAAAGTTCATATTCTTTATTCATAATAATGCAGTTTTATTGCTCTAGAAGATAGCTTTTCTCTGCATTTTTCAGTTTCCCCTTTTTCAGTTATTTAAGAAGAAAAGATAGTTAAGTTTTTATTTTTCTCATCTCAATGGAAAAAAAAATTAAGGTCTTTAGTCTTTCTACAACTATCAGAAGGAATACCCTGTTCTTTCTCAATATCTACAAATGTCCTTATCATGGAAAACAGCTGACAGTTTACCACCCGGACTAACATTCTCTTCACTTGGCAATACTGGTTATAGGATTTTGAAAAGGCTTGATATGTCATGCTGAGAAAAAAAAATGCTGGAGATTTTTAAACTCTGAAAAAGTCAACCTGCGAATACCACAGTAATAACTGGAGAAAAAAAGAGTTCTCTATGAACAAATATCCCACATGAGCTATATTGGAATATCTACTTCATTAAAAAACTGTAGGACTCTGTGTTCTCTATAAAAACACAGAATTTCATCTGTATCTATTCTCCACATACTTACTCACTAAAACTGTACTGAGTCATGAGAAGGTCAATTACAGATTCCAGAGAAAAGCAAAGAATGGCTATTTTTCAGACATGGCACCTAAATTTACATCAGTTTTCAACCTATTACTTTCTTAGCTTATGATTCCTCCTTTCAAAAACTGAAGAGGACATTCCCTAATTCAATTTTCAGGTAACGTACTCTTCATAATGATCATTACATTGACTATGAGAATGAGCAAACTGTTATGGCTGATCAGCCATTTAAACTGTTCTGTAAGGATAACATTACCCTTCAGCTTCATTCCATGCTCCCATCCCAACCCAACTATTAAGCTCGGATTTTGTTTTCTTAGCTGTTTCATAAACCAGTTCTCATCCTCATCAAGGCAAGGGAAGCTGCATTCCAGCGGTAAGACAGCGCTACTTTGGATAGAGCCAAGGAGTTCAAGGAAGTAGCTAAAACTTTTTATCTCTGATGTGGGTATAAACATCTAAACTCCGCTGGTGACCAATAGGGTGAACTGAAAGGGTGAGCAATTTGATTGTACGAGGTTATTTTTCTTTTAGACTTCCAGATTGGGGCTTTTAAACATAAACTTTTTTAAAGTTAGGTAATACTTGTACACCTTCACTCTCTATGTGTGTGTTCTCCAATCAGCTATTCGCATTGTCTCTTTCCTGGAGCTTTTGCCTCTTTCAAGGCACAGAGCATCCTCTAGGAATAAAAGAGGGATGTGTAGCAGACAGATTTACCAGGGATGTAAAGAGACATTAATGTCATCTCTGTTACCAGTGACTGCATGGCTCCCATAGTCAGGGCTATCTATGTCTCTTTCTCTGTACTGATGGTAGCTGTCGTACTTCAGATTCCAGTTTCACGTGTTGCAGAACTAGAAAGGTGGGTAGCGGAAGAGGCAGGAGAATTCAGGAAGAGAAAAGCAAGTCCTATAGATAAAGCATGCATTTTATGCCATGAGATTATAATTTAGTCCTACTTCTGTCACAAAGCTTCCATTTCATAGTAAGCAAGTCATTTAAAACATAGTAGTCATGGATGGCTTCTATATATACTTCGAAAACTCAATTCAAGATGTTGGGTACCCAGCTGGAGTTACAGAAACATCTAATATTTTCACCTGTAGCAAATATCAATAAGAATGCTACTTTTAAAATAAAAATTACTATATTCTCTTAGGTATTTAAATCTAGGCCTCTCTAATTGAACAGCAGAAATCAACGGACATCTCTGACAACATTTACTTTAATTTCGTGTCTCAGTTCTACATGGGTAGAGGATGGATAACAATAAAAACTCATTTCACAGGCAGATGGTGAAGAAAATTTAATGGATGTTACAAAAAATTATTACATGGAGACTATCATTGAAGTCCACAAGGAAACAATGGAGTACCTGCTAGCATTCTTTGAAAGCAAGAATTTGTGCTAGACATGATTGTGTCAGTCCACCAAAATTACCAAGAATCTGTTACTACAAGCATAATTACCATTCTTTTCTTCGGTTCTTTAAATCTGATTATGTTACTATCTTAATCTAATCTAAAAGTCAATGTTTTCCAGATCAACGAAAGTAATGTCTTGGTAGTTTAGAGAATCAGGAGTCTCTCTCCTGTAGACTTGCATTTGAAGAACCTTATTTAACAGTTGTTTCTTCGGGTGATCCCATTTTCCTCAATGTGTCACAGAACTAAACCCTTCTTTCTGCTTGAAACAACCTCTGTTTAAACTGCCCCCACTACAAAGTAGGAAACATAGTTCTCAGCTCTGTGTTCAAAGTATAGACACAGATTGCAAGAAATGCTTTTTTCTAGCATTTTTGTTTCTTCTTAACTTCAAGCATCTCAGACCACTTAGAAGACAAGAGTCGGAGATGAGGAAGAGGTGAGGAAATGAAGAGGGGCAGAAATTTCAGAGAATATCAGAGTGCAAGGATGAGCCACATCCTAGGTGTTACGAGGACGACAAATGAGGATAGAATCAAAATAGGAAAGAAAAAATATTAGGTGCAAAGCGATATCATATATTTTGTACGTAATCTGTCAACATAGTTTGGCTGGTATAGAGTTTTCAATTATCCAGTTGTCTTAGATCAAGAAAGCCTGGATCATCGAAACATGAATAGGATTAATCCCACATATCTTTAGGCAGTTGCAGAATAGGTGCCATATTTCCAATCAGTAAAAATCCAGTCAACAACATAAATGAAATTTAGGCTTCAATTCATCTGACCAGACATAGGCATCTACTTTAGGATGAGACGAAGCATGCCGTGAATCCCATTGACTATGCTGACTAGCTTTTCATTGACTGTGAAAAAGTAGCAGCGGATGATTTGATCAGATGTTAATGCCTACAGTGTAGACCATCACGTTTAGCCATATCAATCCTACCTTTTGAAATCCTTTAGCTAATCACTGACTGTAGCTCAACTACTACATGCTTCATTTACAAGCCCTACTCCCAAATACTAAGAGGCAGATAATCACCTTAATATAATCGATCACAAATTACTGATAGTCACCTCATTATCAAGAGTTACGATCTTACGGATAAATATCTGCATACCAAATATGGCTGCGATCCCTTGGTTAGAGCAAATCCCAGTGACGTAGACCCATGCCCATCTAATACAGATCTCTATGATATTTTCAGAATTGTAAACTTTCAGCCAGCTGTGGCCTACCACCACAACTATTTCAAATTCAGCTATTTCACCATCTATGAAGACCTTTATAGATGTTACAATGGCACGCAGTGAGGTCAAAATGGAGTTGATTCCATGGTCTGTACCTTGCCCATAAATTAGAACATTCTGCGTTCTGAGAACAGAAGAACGACTGTTCTCCTGACTTTAACAGGACTGCCACTGTAGGCAGTCGTCCACTTCAAACTGGAAGCACTGTATGCATATGGCAAAACTTCCTGCCTGGCTGACATCGTCTGATTCTTTCCAAAGCTGGATTAACTGAGGCTGTTTCAAGCACCTCTAAAAACATTTGCTGCCACTGTCAGAACTCAAGCTAGCCTGGCTTTCCACATTTCCTAGACTGCTCCATTACTGTAGTCCATACAACTTCTCTACGAGAAACATTTGTATGCAATGTTAGTAAAGCCAGTTCGGAAGTTGTCAGGAAGATGGGTTTCAACAACCAAAATATTGTTAAAAATTGACACACCCTGCCTCAAGGAGGAAAGTGTGAAACACCTTCAGAAACAAGAGGGAAATAGTGATCTAGACTATTCACCATACAACTTTTGAACAACTTGATTTTTTCTAGAAAAAGCAAGATGAGAACAAGCTCTCATGGAACTTAGTGTAGCAAAATCCAATTGCAGAACCTGGGCACCAGTCATGATACCTGCTACCTCTCAGATGCTTGAACCATAGCACTGTCGCATGGTATTTTTGAATAGCGTGGTTGATTCTCCTGAAAAGTCTTACAAAGCAACAAGGACAAAAGGTTAGAATAGAAGGCAAAGAAGAATTATTGGCAACGCAAGCAATGAATATGTGCAAAAGAAGAACTTCTTTTACTGAAGGTGAAATGTGGAGTGTGGTTGAAACATTAAGAATTAGTAATAACTCTGAGCTTTTGTTGTTTCCTTGAAGAACTAAAAATAGAGCAGTACTGATGAACTGTGTTCCTTTATAGTCATCAGAAGATCAAAATGCCTAAGTCTTGGTTTAAGACCCTTAGTACAAATTAAGATGTTCTGTTCTTATGCCTTGCAAGTAACACCTTCAGCAACCACTGCTGCCATCTCTTTGCTAAAACATGAGTACCAATTACTTTAAAAGATTGTCCTTCAAAGGGTGGCTACCACAACAATGGTATGCTGAGCACAGCTCAGAAAGGATTCAGACATCTTAGGAACCGTGATTAAATGCTCACCTCCAGACGGCAGTCACAGAGTTCCTAGACCTTAACCATCTCCATTTCATACATAGGCCTGTCCTTCTGTCAGTGATCCTGTTATTGTTGCTGAATGACTCCCTTCTTCACCACTTAGATGAAGCCTAGCTCTTGAAGACCTCAAGAAGTGGTTTAAATACTGACCTTTTCATAGATGAGTTAGGAAATGAGGGAAGTATGAAAAGTATGAAAGTTGTTAGATGTTTTATCTGCAAAAATGATGTCCATCTAGCAGTCCAATACCAGAATTTCAGTTATCCAGAAGAAGGATGTTGACCTGGGAGACGTGATGTATTTGTCACAAAGAATGGGCAGGTTAACCAAGTCTAAGAAAGGAATCTCCAGCTCTTTCTACCTAAATCATTCAAAGCCCACAAACGGATAGTTTTCCAGTTGGGTACCTGCTGGACAGTGGTCCAAAACTTGTTTATCAAAGTGGAATGTTGAGGAGTTTCTTGGCTTTCCAGAAACGCTTTTGAAAGACTTTGGCAAAAAACTAAAAATAAGAGGTAACTTGATCAAAAATTAGTTGAGCCAATGGGTTGATTGGTTACACAAACATGATGAACTCTGCTTTAACTTGCCCTGTTCTGCGGCAGAGTGTGGTATGGAATGGGAAGCGCTCACCCGAGCAAACGCCTTGGTATGACAGGATGCGCAGTAAGGCTCTCCTGTCCTGACACTGGTTTTGTCCCACCCTTCAGCCCTTCTGAGACCAGAAATGCCATCTTGTAGAAGCTGCCCTTGAAGGAGTAACTCATCACATCTACCTCTGCACAACGATGCCTTCAATTCATCAAGTTAACGGTTTACCGCGCGGCACCTTATGTGCGCAATTTCTGGTGAAGCACCCCCAGGTGACAGACAAGGTGACAAGAACAAGTTGCGTGGTGTAACTCACACCAGGATGTCTGTGAAAGGCAACAACTTGGCCACTCTCTCGTTGACCCGGGAAGCCTTGGTGGGGCCTTCCTAACATCGCAGAGGTGGCCAGTTGGGAGACGTGAGCCACGCGTGGGCTGTTGGCTGCTGCTGTTGAGGGCCACTTGGTCACCGTGTGGATTCACCCACGTCCTTCGCTCTCTCCTGGCCAAGGCATTCCACCCGGTTGCTTTGGAGGAACGTCTGCAGGCGGGTTACGGGTCTTGCTCCTACAAAGGCCGGTGGCCGAGCGGAGGCTGAGGGGCTGGCGACCGCCCGGAGCCCGTGGCCCAGGGGCGCGAGGAGGGGCCCGGACGAGCGTTGGGGGGGTGGTGGAGCTGCGGGAAGCCCCGCACGCGCGTGGGCCCCGTGCCCTCCGCGCTCCCCCGGGGCGCGGCCCCGCCGCCGAGCAGACAATGGGAGATCAAAGCGGGAGGAGGAGGAGGAGGAGGAGGAAGAGGAGGAGGATGGTGCCCGGGGGGAGAAGGCTGGAGCCGGGGCGGAGTGGCTGCGTGTGGCGCTCTCTCTGCGCTCGATTAGTGTTCCTGGGGAGGGAAGGAGCGAGCGAACCAGCCGGCTTCGGAGGGGTGGATGTTGGGGGGGGGGGGGCGGTTGGTGCGCCGCCGTGCGCGAGCGAGCGCGTGTGAGTGTGTGCGCGCGTGAGTGAGTGTGTGCGCGCGTGAGTGTGCGCGCGTGAGTGTGCGTGTGTGTGTGTGCGCGCGCCAGCGTGCGTGCGTGCGTGCCGGCCGGCCGGCCCGCCCGAGGCGGAGCGGAGCGGGGCGGGGGGGGTAGGGGGGGGGCGGGGGGGGCTGGTGGTGGGGGGGGTTGTTGCGCGAGGCAGCGCGAGGGCGAGCGGGGAGCGAGCTGCGCAGCTGCCGTGCGCGCAGCCCCGCCGCCGCCGCCGCCAGCAGCAGCAGCAGCAGCAGCAACAGCAGCACCAACCACCTCACTGGCATTTAGCGAGCGGAGCTTGTAGTTGCGCTGGAGAGAGACGCGCAGGGAGGAGGAGGAAGAAGAAGAGGAGGAGGAGGAGGAGGAGGAGGGGAAGAGGAGGAGGGAGGAGAAGAAGAAGAAGAAGACGAGGAGGGAGAAGAAGAAGAAGAAGAAGAGGAGGAGGAGGAGGCCACACGGACACCAACTGAAACAAAGTATTTCCAAACCGGCACCAAACTCCACCTTGTGAGGCTCCCCCCCAGCATGGCTTCCGAAGAACTCTACGAGGTAACAGCCCCCGAAGCAGCCGGCCCTGCCCCCCCACCCCCGGCCCCCGCCGGGCCACCCCACCCCACCCCACCCGCCTTTTTGTTGCTCTCTCGGGAGAGCCCGGCCGCCTTGTCACCCACACTTGCCGCGGCTGCCCCTTCCCGCTGGGCCTGTGGCTGTGTCGTGTCGTGTCGTGTCGTGTCGTGTCGTGTCCGTCGTCCGTCCCCCCCCCGCCCAGCCTGGCCCCCCGCCCCCCCTTCCCTCCCCAGTTTTGCCGGAGGAGGACGGAAATGTGACTGAAAGGAGGAGACGGCAAAGTGTTACCCGTGGCCTGCGCTCCCCCTCCACCACCCCCCCCACGTTCACACACAACACTTTGACTTCAGAAGGAGAAGGAGAAAGGCGGGGGGGGGGGGGGGGAGTGTGTGGGGGGTGCTGGATGTTGGGGAGCAGCGCTGACAGCCGCGTCTCCCTCCGGGAGTGAGCACGCCGAAGTGCCAGCCCGGCGGTGTGCAAAAATGTGTGCAAAAAAAAAAAAATTGTGTGCAAAACCCGAGTTATTGCATGTGTCCGGGGGGGGAGGGGGGAGAGGCGAGGAGGGCAGAAGGGGTTTTCCTCCGGGATTCGTGTCCATACCAAAGTCCTGTGCTACCATCCTGCGCCTTGGCCATGCAGCAAGCTGCGGTGATGCAAAATATTAAAATTTAAACTCCTCCGCTCTCCTTCGTGCTCTTAACGATACGGTTAAGGTTCCGAAGGAAGCCAAAAAGATTGAAAGTTAAGGCTCTGACACGCCATCCTTCGCTCGTCGCTCGGGAGGTGGCCAAAGGGTGTGCTGACGGGAGAGGAAGGTTTTGGGGTGAAGAAGGGAATGAGGTGATAGCCTAACTTCCAGTTTCCTGTCTTATGTGTGGCAATTTCACATCCTTGCCCTTAATTGAAAAGCATTATGGTTCTCTTGGATTTAACTTCCTTGTTTTTATTTTTACAAGAAGTCATCCCTGGCAGTGAAAAGCCGTTGTTGTTTTGGAGCCATTCTTGTCTTTTGGGTAAAGAAGTAGCCACCCAAAACCAAAAATGCTTTTATCTCATAGTTTACGTGCATCCAGGCAGTGTTCTGTAAAAAAATATTTATATCCAGAGGCTGGAAGGCTAAGGTCAAAGAGAGACAGACAGCCTTCAGGACACTTGACAGAAGAAGATGTCTTACTGTACTGTTGGTGTGCGTGTATCTCCCACTAATGGAGTTACGTCTGGGCTGCCATGGGTGAACAGACCCATAGAAGCCAGTGAAAGGTGCCTCGGGTGGGCATATATTTTAAGCAAGTTGGTTGCCGAGTGGAGGTGCTGAACTGATAGACTAGAAGACCAAAGGCCTCTATTCCCAAGACAAATAAGTCATGGTTAATTGCTTCGGCAAGTTTCCCCATCCTCATAATGTGGCTTAAGCCAATCTTGAAGGGATCGTACCTGGAAGTAGGAGAGAAATTTAGGGACCGCTCTGCATGTGAAAGGATTGCCAAAAACTTGCTTTGACTTCAGAAAAAGTTCTGTCAGGTTTGTGAAGTTGGGCCCATAGACTGTCCTGAGGCCAATACTTGCTCTTTGTGTCTTGCTGTATTTAATCAAAGATGGACAATGGGGTAGTGGTTTTGATAGACGTAAAAAATGACCTGAAAAATTCTATTTGCTGGACATTGGACTGGGGTTAAGAGTGACCACTGTTCATTACTATTCTTGGTTGTCTTAAATTGTGTTCAAAATGTTGACTGGTGTGAAAGGCTCAGTAGTCTGTTGAGCGTGGCTGTCCTCGCTGGGCAGGCAGCATGTGATGTCCGTGGGGTGAACGCCTCTTTCGCAAAACACCTGAAGTGATAAACTACTTTTTTATTTTGAAAGTCAGACGCATTCTTTAATTGTGTAAGTGCAAAGTTTATTTGAGATGCCGAACTTGTTAATGCTTTTGGACTCGGATGTGGTCAAGCTGTCTCTTTTGCAATTTTTTTTTGGTCTAAATTGCTGTTCATTTTTGACAAGTTTTGTCTTGTAATGAAATTTATAGCCATGCCTGGAAAATCATAAAATAATAAATAATTTAAATGTAGTGAACACTAATTTGGGAAGTACATAACTGCAAGTTGACTTGGAATGTGGAATATTAGGTAATTTAAACCCTTCTGTGAACTGCCCATGTTATTGACTGGGGGTTTACTTGTTTCATGGATATTTTCTTTGTAATTCATGCCATACAATATTCTTGGAACATGGTGATTTAAATCCAGTGCCATTTGTTACACCTCCCTTTTTCCTTCTGACTCTTGATCTTGTGCCTTGATCAAAAACAGTGTATAATCTATTTGCGATTGTTAGGCTAAGTACGAATGCCAACTATTCCTGCTGATATGTGTCATGGTTCTTAGAAAATACAAATGAGAAATCCTCTTATAAACAATAAAAATTAAGGTAAGTTCCTTTTTTTTTCTTTTTTTTAAGGGAAAAAAATCTTTATGGATTCACTTGTTGTGCATGGAATGATTTTTAATTTTACTCTGGATATCATCTCTGGAGAGAGGGAGCCGAACTGTAGGCCAGTGAACTGGAATTCAAAGATTGAAACCTTGAAACACACTAATGGGCTGGAAGGGTGACTTTGTTGGACTGGCTGTATATCCTGTATGTCATTTTTTCCCAAGCATTTTAGAGGTTGTGGTAACGATTACCTGCTATTTTTGAGGGGGCAGATGACCTGAAGAAAGTATTAAAGAACGTTGAAGAGACTCTTTTACTAGATGGAAAGTGAAACAAGTAGTAATGTTGCCAACCTCTATGGGTGAGGTCAGTAACATAGTTTTTCTGTTGTAAGTTTCATTCTTCAAGTGGCAATGTGTTAGTGAGGTGGGCAGACATGGAGAAACTGATGAACAAGACAGGTAAAGGAAAACCTAAGAAAAGGTTCTGTTGGTTTGTTTTTTCCACAAAAATTTGTTTCAATATGCGTTGACATCTTATGGCATCTTTCTTTGCTGGTGCCTGCTGCCATCAGTGTTACTGTGGCTTTTGGAAGGTCCTTTGTACAGCTGCTTGGGCAAATAGTAGGGCTACTTTCTTTTACACTGTGACAAGTTTGCTTTGCTTTTACTGACTGGTTCCCACACATTGAAAGATTGTTGCTTATTCTCATCATCTTTCCCAGAGTAATTAGAAGTAGGGTACCCATCTCATTTACAAGGTTCATTTGGAAGCGAACCATGTTTGCTCTTTCTGCGGTCAAATGACTTGACCTCCTCTGGCAGACTCTTGCAGTGATGTCTGGGATTGAAGTCATCCTGAATGATGGTTGGCATGACAAATTTCTTTGATGAAATGTGGAAGCGATCCCATAAAAGTACTCCCCAGGACAACAGTGTGTTAGCTAGCAGAGGACAGCAGTGTGTTAGCCAGCAGGTCAGAAGTACCAAATGGTGGTTGGTAGACAAACTCTAAAGCTGTGCTGAGTTTGGAAGAGTCTCCTTCAGATAAAATTTAATATCTTTTCCTTTGTACTAAGTGTGGTGGAAATATATGGAAGTTCTCTGCATGTTGGAGATTGTATCTAATCAACCAACCAAGTCTTGGTTGGGTTGAAACGCAGGGGAGTTGGAACTAGATGATCTTTAAGGTCCCTTCCAACTCTAACCATTCTATGATTCTATGTTTTCATCTTTCCTCTGAGAATTATTGGTACAGCTGATGGTATACATGACCCACTGAATCCATTTGCATAGTTGTAGTTAGGCTTGGGCTGTGATTGCTACTCATATCAAAACATTTTTACTGGGTTTTGCCAAGAAGCAAGCAAAACTGTGTGAACTTTGCAAGTGCAGCTGTGCATCGATGTCTTTTCTCCACTCTGTATTTCACCTTGACATTACTTGTAAACCTGGTGTTTTAAGGTGACTTAATCGATTTCTATTAAAATATGACAGGTTAGCATATTTAAAGTCCGGTAGTCCAAAATTATACATTTTTGTATGTTTTATAGAATGGAAAATGTCTTTTTTTTTTTTTCTTTCTTCAAGTGTCTTACAAAATGCATATGCATTTTTTTCATCCCGATGTCTAGTATTCTCAAGGTGATACTTCACTTCCAGTGATGATTCAGTATTTTTGGTTTTATTTTTAGAACTAAAGCCTTTGACATAAAATTATACAGATACCATGAAATTATAAACTGAAACTAATCTCAGGAGCAACGGGCTGAAGTTCTATGGCCTTGCATTAGGCTATATGTCAGGTATGATCACCTAATAAGTAAGATCCAAAGACACGTATTCCATGAAAATTTCAACTTTTTGTATACAGTAATGGCCACAAGTTCAAAAAAAAGTGATCCCGTGGGCTGTTCTTCAGCTACTGTGCTAGTTTTTTAAATGATAGAGTATGGAAAACTGAAGGAGAAATGCTGTCATTTAGTTGAAAATTTGATACTGCATGGGAATTACCCACTTAAAACCAGAGTTTGTCCCACAGCCCTAGAAACACTGAAGTGATCAAATCTTTGTCAAATTTATGTGCATTTACTGGAAAGTTTAAACATTTGTTTTGCTTAAGTTAACTGAAAAGGTAAATCCATTACCTACAGTACGCAGCTTGGAGTTTGTTCTAATTTCTTAGAGCTATTTGATGAAACATTGCTATTAACAACAGATTAGAACTGCCCGTTTGGGCAATAGCCATTTTTCCCTAATTGAAATGCGTTGGTTTTATTCAACCTGTTTTGCAGGAAGTCCAAAATATCTTGGGATCTGTCTTCTGCTGCTTGTTTCTGATGTGCTGATTCCTAAGATCTTGATTAAATGAGTGACACTTGTTCATCAAGGGGGTCCTATGGTCATTGAGCTGTAATGCCTGAACCTTTCAGATTTTACTTTGACAAGAAGTGGTGCAAAAGTTGTTGCTTGTTTCAGAAGAGACAAGACTTGCTTCACTAACCCTAGCCAACTAAACAAGATTAGAAATTTACATCAGACTTGTTTGTGTTGCTTCCACCCCTTAGGAACTGTACATCTGACTTAAAATAGAGTTGGGGATTAGCAATTCATCCCCCTTTGGTGACTTCCACTTCTTTAAACCAGAACGCTAATGCAAGAGTGTTGCAGGAATGGAGCCACCACATTTAGGGCAAGAAATTCGGCTCTTTTCCATGTCCCTTGCTTTTCACCATCTTGAGTTACCTCTCATCTCCTATCCCAGAGCTCTAGACAGAACCGAAGAGGCCTGGTGCCCCATCTTCTGCTGTTGCTGCCGGGGAAATGCCTGAGCCCCCCAGGGGCTCCTCCAGCATGCCCTGCCCTCTGCAGTGTTGCTGGCCAGGCAAGGCTCCTGTTGGGGCTGCTCCCAGAGCTACAACACCCGCGGCCAATGGAGTGACGTTCTGCCTGGGTCCTGTGTAGGATCGCAAATGATTCACAGATATGGAGATGTTTTAGCAGTTTTTATGCACAAAACTGTTTTGTACATACATGTATATGTAATAGGTGTATTAAGATATTTTTTTTTTCTGTGTAACTTGCTTTGAATTGTCCATGTCCATCAACGAAAAAAAGGATGGGAGGGAGAAGAAGCAGGAGAGGAGGAGAGGTGCCCCATCCACAAAGCATGTGAGGCTCTGATAATTCTTATGTTCACAGTGTCTGTCTTTCACAGCAGACTGATTTTATTTCTTGAGTTTTTTGGTCAATTGAAGATTGGCTGATGTGTTGCCAGTCACATTTAGAGTTATGGAATAATTACTTCCACCTTACAACACTACACTGTCGTAGAAGGTTGCTTCCACTATGTGGACATTCAGTACCTCTTGAATGAGGATAAATTATTGGACACAAAGGACTTAGTGAGACATGCCACAGCCCCTTGTTCCTCAGGAAGGTTGGTGTAGCTGGAACAGCGTCAGCGATGTCGTGTCCCTCTTTGACTTCTCAGTAGGTGCAGCTTCGTTTCTCCCTGACTGCTGCAGCATGCCTGACCTGTGCCAAAGCGGTGGAAAAAATAAGTTACTAACAGTTACAGTTTCATCTCCCTCTGAGTAAATACTCCACATTTGTAAAGACCGTATTTGGTACAAAACTTTGACAACCAGAATGACTTCATAAATGTGTGATAACTGGATGGGCAGATCTGGTGGATATAAGTGATATGAAGGCCTGTAATGCCACTCCTACTCTTCTGTAATAAACTCCAAATGTAGTGTTACTGGGCAATGTATTATTTTGGGGTATCTGTTGGAAGCATAAGCTCCACAGACTTTATTTGCAAGGGATGCACAAGTTAACTACTTCTGTGCCTTTGAGGTTTTGGATGGCTGGATGTCATGTGATAACCTTATTTGTCAATAAACACAGGGTTGGTTTTTTTTCAGTTTATCTTTGAGTAAAACATTAATAATTTTTATATTAAACATACTATGTGCTTTCTCTAACAGTATATTGTTAGTCCAGAAAATATATTAAAAATGAAAGTTCTGTATTTTTCATTATCAAATGTATTATCCGAAGCCATAGTATCTCTCTAAGAGCTTTTATTTTTCTAGTTTTTGATGGGCTTTTAATATTTACACACAAGAATTTTTGTTCTTTGAAATAATTTCTTTGAACTTCTCTCCATATTACTTAGAGGAAAAGAAAATGGGCGTGTTACCGGTTCAGTACACTACAAAAGGCAAGAATATTTATTGTTTTCGTAAACATCCTCAGAAGATTTACATGTGTCCCTTAATGGTGACCTGCTGTAGATCTTTTTCAAGGAATCTTTGAATATGTATGAACACATAGAATGGATATGGATTAAAAAAAAAAACAAACCAACATTTTTTAACCATAGATTTGCATTTTCAAATGATTTTGAAGCCACTTTCTAGCGTAAAATGCAAAATAAAGCAACTATTTTCTAAATACCATTTAACTATATATTTGTTTTATTGAATAATGAAATAAAGTAACTACTCTAGCTATGAGTTTTGTTGTGATTCTTCAGGGAGGCTTCACATTTTATAATCACACCACATAAAATAAATTAGTACAGCTCTGATCAAATCTTCCTTCTTGGCCCCGTTATGTCTGATGGTTTGTTTGTTTCATTTTTTTTGTGGGGAAAGATAAGGTGTGTGTTTTAAGTGGCCTAACCACAGTTGTAGTTGGGCCTTTCCAACTCTTCTGCCCCCACAGTTTCTGAAAGTTTCACGGCTTTTAAGTAAATTAAGTCTTCATGTTCAGTCTTTGCTGATTGTCATAGTAGCATCTGAAAAATCAAAACATAGGGGTTTTTTGAGTATTCTGGCTGGACAAGGAAGGAAGGAGATGTACTTTTTTCTCTTCTTTCTTTTTTTTGACTTCTTGATTTTGATTTTGCCAAGAAATTTAAATACCTCTCTAAGCATCTCCACTTCCTGTAAACGACTGGTTTATGGAAATTTGCTTGATTTAGGGAATAATAAAAAATTTGTCTCTAGTTTGAAAATGCCATAGTTTAAAGCAAGTTCTGGGAAGTATGTTGTGATGTATTTATCATAGAAAAATGTTAGGTGTCTATTTTGTAAATATGTATGTAGGAGAAGCATTGAGGTACATTCTTAACAGTGTTGAAATTAATATATCTTAACTCCAAAATACTTCCCTGACACTCATGTGTTGAATGGTGTATTCAGTTGGTATTCAGAAGTCTTTAGTTTTTGAAGTTATTTCCATAAAATGCAGGTCTTCAGTGAAACATCATCTGTATATTGATAACATTTTTGTTACCAGTAACAATGTAGAAATATGAAGTGTAGAAAACAAAGTAACTTGGGAAAGTTAGCTGGATTATAGGTTGGCTAGTTGCTAAATCAGGCTCTTCTGTTGTGTTTTGATTTCAGCACCTGATTTTCCCCGGTTATATGTATAAAATATAGCTCATACTAGCACAGTGTGACTCTTCCATCATATTGTAGTGGCTAGGTCACTTGCAAGGTTAAAACTAATAGACCTGGGATTGTGTCTCTGAGAAGTAATGAGAATGTAAGACTATATGTACTGACAAGAATGTAAGACTATATGCATTGACACAAAAGATCCATCCAGTTCAGCATCCGGATTCCTATCACAGGTCCATAATGTCTTACTGTAGAGGGAAAAAATGGGAAGTGTTGCCCAGCGGTAATCATTGGGAGCGTTCGTGGCTGGCTTTGTTGGGACTAAGGTAGATTTCAGCCTTGTTTTTGAATGCCAGCAGCGTGAGCTGAGCTCCCCAGATCAGGGCCCACCTTCATTCCCTGCGTACATCTGCTGGAGGGTCGCGGCTGCAGTCTTGGGCAAAGGCTGGCACATCTGTGGGAAGAGCGATGGCATGCGTGTTTCTGTTGATCGTGGCAGGGCATGGTGTAAGTGGGAGTACAGTATGATTGCCAGGTCACTCACTTGTGTTAACACAATTGTTCGTTGGGCTAAATTTTCATCATTTCTCTTCCAACAATGTTTCTCTAAACACTCGCTGGGGTCAAATGGTAGAGCTTAAGGCGTTTGTACAAGTCTTTTCTGAGTCATAACCACCGAATACATTGCTGTTACTGAACACTGTATTAACTTGAACTTTAATTTTCAAGAAGAGGTTGGTAGCGTATGTGATGAAACAAAACCGAAGCACCAACTCTGAGTGAAATCTAAAGTCACCAGCAGTGTACACACTAGATACCTGCAAAGTCTTCAGTGGAGGCTTCATGTGCTTAAGGTCTGTATCCCAAAATGAGGTCTAGCTAACTGCTTTGTGTGAGTAGACTCCTAGTCTAGAAAATTTAGAGAGAGGAATATGGCCACAGAATAAAACAAATTGTAATAGCACTTGTAATAATAATTCTAGGAATTAATCTCATTATTTGAAATCAATACTATTTTGGGAGTGTAAGTGTAAATCATAATAGATTTACTGGCGTTTAATCTTTCTAAAATTAGGAAGATTGACAGAAAACTTCCTTAAAAAGAAAAAAATCAGAGACTTTTTTTTCTCTGTGGGCTTTTCGCCACACAGTAACTCTATACTGTAGCTCTTAGATGGCCCCTCATGTTTTCAAGGCTTGCACATTTCTTCTTGCTTGTTTGGGTCACAGTTAAGGACCAAACTTGATCTTTGATTAACAGTGCTTTCTAAGAACAAAGAAACAGAAAGAAAGTAAAACCAATGATGTTTACATCAGCTTGAGAACCTTGAGCTTTTGTTCTTAGTCTACTTTTCTGTGGAATTAGATCATAAATATAGTTATTTTAAATAGATGTATTCAAAGCAACTAGACAGTCAGTTGAGTGAGCATTTCCAGCTAAACAATTCCTAATGCTTCCTGAAAGTGACGCTGTAGAGCTTCTTCCCCTGGAAAAACGAGGTGTCTGTAGGAACAGCTCACCACCGTCCTTTGCGGCTGAAGGAATAACTAGATGTCCAAACATTCCAAAGGACAATGGAAGTTTTAAATTAGTGCAGTTTTAGAGGAGTCAATCAATTTTCACTTATGATATAGTAAGGTCAGAAGTTTCAAAGTTAAAATTTAAACTGTTGGTGCACGCCAGGTTGTTTACAGTGTATGTACGTGGCTAGAGAAGGTTAAAGCCCAGCTTACAAATTGTTTTCAAATTTGTTCTTTTCTTTGTCTGGTTCATACATTTAGTGTTCTGTACTTTGTGTTTTGATTTGATTGTACAAAAGAGTATGTGTTGAGTGGGAGAGTAAAGGACACTTGATCTCTATTTCATTTTAATTTGGAAAAAACTTCCATAAGACAATGTAATACAGAAGTCTAGGATGAGTTTATTTCATATGCCTTTTGAGAGGCATGACTTCCAGAGAATTAATATTGGAAAAAGCTGTATTTTTACCCAGGTCATCAAGGAATGATGATCAATAACAACAAAGAATTTTTTCCCAGATGCCGATGGCAAATAAGGTAGCATCCTGTTGCAAAAGATCCATCAGTGTTTCAGATTCTATTTCACTCATGTTAGAGGCATCTCTCTTCTGTCAGGGCAGGTCCTTAATTGATATGTTTTTCCTCTTTCCCACATTGTACTCATCAGATCTCCTGAGAATTCTGCTTATTTATTTAAACTGCCCAAGAATAAAGTAGTAGGTTCTGAATGAGAAGGTGGAAAGTGTTGTATTTAAGGATGCTTCTTTGAGATAGAACGTTGTAGGAGTGTTAAAACATGGAAGTCAGTGCATCAAACAGTTGTTGATGTGACAGCTTATGCCCGTGACTACAGAAACTCAATGGATCTGAAGGATTACCACTTCACAAATCTTTAAAACCACACAAAGATGCTTATTTTTTCATCATCAGGATACCTGTGTCATAATTGTGTACAAACTGTGCCAATGCTTCTCTATTTTCTTATCAGTAAAGATTTAATAGCAGGGTTGCTTGTCTTCTATTGGATTTTTTTAAAAAATTCTTATTGAGATAAATCATTACAACACCTTATCTTTAAAACCAATTCTTTACAAGGATCAATTTCAATTTTAAGTTCAGTTTGGCCCTGACACTAGTGCAATGCAGAAAAAGCATATTGATTAAGATGGTGTTTTGGAGGTTATCTCTGCTGCCATTAGTGGCAAAACATAGATTTAGTGAGGACGTCGTAGGACGTCATAGTTTCTGTCCCTGTGATCATTAGGCCTTGATCCACCCATAGTGACAGATGAAATTTTACTGTTATTCATTTATACCTATTCCTGTGTTATTTTCCTCCATTTATCCAGATAAAGTTGTTTGTTATGCTCTAGTTCTTCATACCTTTGGATATTCACAAAAAGCAATGAATGATGGACAGCTGTCAGTTAAGTTACAGTTAAAATAATGTGAGATAATTTTTTTTTCAGTGCAAGTGAAGATCTTAGTTAATCATTCTTTACTGGTATTGGTCTGTAAAATGGGAAGTTCCTGTCTTTATTGCTGTGTGTTATTTGAATATATTCAATATTAATTGAATTATTCAATGTTAAAGTACTTACTCAAGTGGTTACAACCTAGTTTATTCTAAAGAATTTAATCCTTTGCACTTGGACATATACGTCTCTAATCAAAGCTATTAAATGTAACAAAACTGATTCCTTGCATGCACACAAAATAATTTTATTGTCAAGTAAAAGTAATGGCCTTTGCCTTTTTTGCTTGTTCATGATGGACGTTTTCATAAATAATGGGAATGAGAGTCATTATTCTAACATACATACATACATATATATATATTTGGGTTTATCCTTTCCATTAGTAATGCTTTATTTGGCTCTCTTTCATTTTTGTTCTGTACACTTGTTCATATTTATGAAGCTTCAACTAAGATGTGAATAGAAGTGATTAATTTGGGGGAAGGGATTTTAGATCTTTATATGCTAAATAAAGTCTTAAAGTGTACTGAGACATAGTAAATTATGAGGAGGGGAAGAAGAAAGTAGTGATTGGACTGTGGAACTATGTGATAATTTTATGGTCTGCTTTTCACTAAATGAATGCTCCCTTTTCATTCATTCGTCCTTTTCATCAAATGTTTGAGCTCTACCTTCCCAGTGTGCTCCCAATACCTGTCTCACTTGTTTTCAGCCAAACCACCAGAAAAATCTTTTTCCACCTGACTTGTTCAGAAGAGGGCACTTTTAGTGTGGAATCAGTTGTCTATTGATTGTAAAGTAAAGAAGATTTTTATTTTTCTGAGCAAGAAACTGTAACTTTGTTATGTAGTGGAAGAAAGGCATATCCTGCTATAACTGCCTTATCTTTTGTGGAAAGATGGGTAGGCAGGGCTTGTTAGGGAAAAATGGCGAATCTCATCATTAGGACACCTGAATGCTGTCTTGAAAAATATAATCCTCTCTTTCCTCTGTCATAATTAGCACTGAGTATATCACTCAGACTGAATATTTCAGAGATGATTGCTAATCATTTTCCCATCTCCCTAACAAAGTTTGAATCCCTGAGACAAGGGACAAGCTGAATAAAGCCTTTTCTCTTTTCTTTTCTTTTTTTTTTTTTTCCTTTCCCCCCGACCAAGTAAATATTGTCAGAACATCTTAGAATAAAATAGAGCAGGCTGATTGGGTCTTATAGAGAGATGCTATGCTACAGACAAACCTGTCTCACTTTTATGTTGGTTTTTGGTTTGGTTTGGTTTTGGTGGGGCTAACTGCAGAGAGGTATTTAACTAGCATGCAATGTTATCTTTGATATCCTCTGTAATCAGTGATGAGAGTCATCCAGAAGGCTATTGAGTCCATCTAAGTGAAATTCCCCTAGAAGGTCATCAGACTTCATCCCCTTTTTCTACAAAGAGGTATAGAAAGGCTAGTTGGGTTAATTTAGTCAGTTAAGTTAAATATACTTAAATGTGACCTCCTAAGCGTTGAGGTTTTTTTTCCTTTTTCTACTGTCTTCTGAAGCTAATGCAGGATAATACCCAACTTTTCATTCATTCATTACAGGCCTTCCCTTGGGACTGTAAACTGTGTTAGTAGGTGAACGTTGTTAAGGGATTGTGCTGCCGAAGTATAAAGCGCTTAGGCACAGCACTGAGCTATTATGGTGTAAGTTAAGGTTTGTTCTCTGAGTGACAGTAACTGATCAAGTTATGGTTTTAAACCATAATTGTTGTATTTTACTTCATTTTGCAATAAATCTCAGAAGGTGTTCAGGTGGCAGTGCTTTATCATTGACTTCAGCAGGTCCTTCCTCTGACCACTCAGCTGTTCCTTCCAATGAGCCACAACAGCAGCTTGGCCACATGTTAAGAGGATTGGAAAATCGATCTGGTGTAATTAAAAACAAACAAACAACAAAACAAAACAAACAACAAAAAAAACCCAAAACAAACAAAACTGGCTCCAAAAAACATTTATTTGATTGAATCAGTCCCTCAGTCTGGTTCAGTGCACGGCCATAAGCATATTTGCCAGCATGACGAAGCAGGTGTGGAAGGTCATTGGAGCTGTTGAGCCACCAAGTGATGTCCACAGAACAGCCTCAGTGAGTGAGCCCTGAGACAGGGGGAAGAAGTTTGTGTATCCTGACAGCATTTGTGTCAGTTTTCCTTTCTTTCCGTTAATGTTTTGTTGAGTGGCGTGATGTTTAAAAGTTAGTTTTGAAACATACTGAATACTAAGGAAGGTGACTATATATTCCTTGTCTGCTTTCAGCTGGGAGGCTGAGGGCTCTATTCCCTACAGCTTAAGCAAATTTAAGTACTGCAAATCTAAGTGCTTGCCGTCATTGCCACCACTGCCTCCTCCAGCAAGCCACTCATTCTTCCCCCTTCCTTTGCCATGAAACTGATTTGTGTTGCTGGGTCAGGTGAATGCCATTTAAGGAAGCCTGTCTAGCTGAAGGCTGTCCACTGCTTCTGTAGAAATAGTTTTCTGGCAGTTTTCTGACTGGTTCAGGTTGAAATCCAAGAGTTGCCACTTCAAGTAAAGGAGCAGGAATATAAGGCATGGCTGAAGGGAGACAGGAGAAAAAAACTGAGTAGACGTTGGGGGATGGTTGCAGCAATGACTTGGGTCTGTTTTAAAAAAAATAAAAAAATAAAAAAATCTTTCAAGCTGCATGTTTAATTTTCAGCTGGATCAACTCGCTGGACTGACTTGCATGTGGCTGCACGGCTTCTTGCCCTTGGCTTGTGCTGACTCAGAGAGCCCGTGTCCCAGGACTGCACCTTGAGGTCACGCAGCACCATGCAGGGACGGGGCGAGGAGCAGCACCCCTGAGAAAAGGGGCTGCGCCAAGTGATGGGGTGGTCCTGGGTAGAGTAGAAGACACTGTGCTGTATAGTTTTAGTGGCTGGTTACGGGTCCGTTTTTAATGTGAAAATGGGAAACTCGTGGTTGCAACAATTTGGGATTCCACTTACTTCTGGGTACTACAAAACTGCTACTTATTAGCAATTCTGTGGATTTTACTTTCAGCAAGCTTTGTAACTGCTAGGGTTAAACTTTTTGTTACTTTTAGTGTGCCACACCAGTAATGAAACGTCTGCAGCCCTGTAAGGTTCTTTTCCCAGTCTACCTTGATTACATTATAATGATGCTCTGGTGCTGTTGTGCAAACCTGGCCTGAAGATGGGGGTGACATACAAGCATAGTTACAAGTATAATTTATGTCTAAGGATTCTTGTTATTCGTTGAGTGGGCAGTGGGCAGGAGTGGGATGGGACAGGATGTCTTCTTGTAGTTGAGCTCACTTTAAGCTGCATTTAATTTAAAGTGCTTATATTCATAAAGATTATTTTTAGCCCCTCCAATGGATTTAAAGTTCAAAGTATAAGTGCTGTCAATTTCTTTTGGGTGGAAAAACTTACGCTTTAATTACTTTTGGTTTCAGTTTCACAGGCAGGAACAAATTATTTTCACTTTGAATGTGTTTATGTGAAGGTGGGAAAGCTGATAAGGAAAGTAAACTGTGTTGGTCTTTAACTCCTTCCAATATACAAATAAAAATTGGTTAGGAAATAAAAATATCTACTAATACTAAAGACTACAAGGCTAGCCATGTATTATGGCAGGATTTGGGAACATAGAGACAGTAATTGAGTGAGAATTTAGAAAGCAGTCAAGTAGTTTAAGTGCCCCAAATCCAATGTTCTCAGTTCTGTGTGTGTGTAGGCCCCTTATTTTGTTTATATTAAGCAAAAATATTCTGTCAATTATTTATGTGTAGCTAATACTTAATTAAGAAATGTATTATTTCTAAATGTAAATTCTAAATGTTAGAACTAAATAGTTCTAAATGTTAAATTTTCTAAATAATACTGCATTATGTATTAAGCATTTTAAAGACAATTTTCTTTTATTAAAAAGATTTAATATACCTATTACAAATGTAGTCTGCATTTTTATACAGTTTGAAAACATAAAGGAGATTAAAATATTGGTTATTTCAGGGGTGTAGCACACAAAAATTAAGGTTGCATGAATGTATATTCAGGTGACTCGTTGTTTTAACAGGTGCATGTAGCAACAATTTTAAAAGTTATACTTTGCTTCTAAACTTGTACAACTTAATGTCATTGCCAGCCATTGGCATTGATCCTTCATTTAGTTTAAAAAAAAATGCAAATTATTAAATAAATAATTCAAAAGTACAAAACAAGATTACAGACAGTTTAAAAAACATTCTGTTGATCATTGTCTGTAAACTCAATCCAATATATTCAAATTTATTTACTTGCCAACAAAGTATTTAAAACAAAACCAAAAACAAACAACAAACACTTTACACTACTTATGTGAAAATGACTAAGTCAAACATACTTCCACTGTGCCAGTTTTTATTGAGTGCTACACTTTATTAAGAGCAGAATCAAATTATAAAATAGGCCATTATTATTGCCCCTTCCATTTTTCCTCTGTTGTTCAAGTCTGACATTGTTTTAACAGCCAGCCTGGCCTAGGCATTGGGGTTTTTTTATACCCAGAAAGCTAGAATTAAAACATTGCCTTCTATTTTTGATTATTTGCAAGATAAAAGCAACAAAACAAAGTGTACGCTTAGGGATACAAAGTTGCCTCAGAAAGTTCTGCGAGGTCGGAACTTTCTTTTTATAAAGTTACATTTTCCTGGAATTTGTGTGATAGAGGAATCTTTCTTTAAATGTCTAGATGCAAAGAAACTATGCATTGTTATTTCAGAGTGATTACATTAGGCGTTCATTAATAAAATTTTCCTGGAATTTCTAATATGTGCAGGTCTTTCATTGTACTTTTCTGAGAATAAGAAATTCTGTTCTGTTCAGTTTTACTCATCTGACAAAACCGAAATGACGTATAAGGTCACTTCCATAAAAACAATCAGGACTGATAGTTATTGTGGCTTATTTGAGTCTGCTCTATCCGATACAGGCCAAGAATATATAATCACTTTTTCTAGAAAGATGATTTCCTAAAAATAATGTAATACAAATTTCACTGAAAATATAAGGAAAACAATTTTGTCTCAAAGTTATATTTGTTATATTTCAAAAAGTAGAAGTTACCCAGGCCATTTGTAATTCTTACAATGACAAGTCATTAGGGTGGGTATGACACTGTCATAACATAGTAAGGCAGAGGTGTCGATTCAAATGAATGAAGATTCAGAGAAAAAATGAAGATTCACTACTGCATGAGCAGTAGTCGCTATTAGCTGTAGATACT
This sequence comes from Larus michahellis, assembly GCF_964199755.1. Taxonomy (NCBI): domain Eukaryota; kingdom Metazoa; phylum Chordata; class Aves; order Charadriiformes; family Laridae; genus Larus; species Larus michahellis. The sequence goes on along the minus strand of NC_133897.1, from coordinate 77,383,861 downwards.
AATCATAAGCTTTTTGTCTATCTCTTATTAAGAGCAAAAAAATGCTAGTAATGACATGTGCTGACTAGATAGGGACAATAATAGTTGAGAAGAGGCAGAAAAATATTATTCTATGATCCTTTAAAAAACATGCTGTGCATCAAAATACTGTTGAACTCTGGCCAAAATCTGGATGTTGTGTTAAAAATTTACAGTGACTTACACAAAATATTTCTTTACTCTAGTAGGAACAAACAAATTTAATTTTTTCTTTAGTCTACAGGAGTCAGGATTTCAAACAAACAAACAAACCCCCTAACCAACTGAATATATCTAAGATGTTGGGGTTCGTATTTTGTTTTGGTTTAATTTTAATTGTTGTAGAAGTGTAAATGACATAGGATAGGCCAGGATATAACATAAATACTAGACTGCACATGTTGATAATGATCACAGAAAGAACTGTGGAAAGGCTGAAATGAAAATTGTTTAGCAGAAAACTGAAGAGAGCAGAGTCACTGCTTGCACAGCTGTTCATGACAATTAGAACTTGTCTGTATTTATTTCTTTATTCTGAGGCTAAAAGTTTTTGGTTGACAAAGATACTCCTGTAGTTATAGTAAACTTCATGACACCTGATACAGTACTGCATGATATTCTGATTTTTAAAACCTAGCTCTTTGGTAAGTCAACATGGCCCATATTAAATACATTTCAAACTGGTTAATTGACAGATCATAAAGCAGTAATAGATGAAGGACGTCCATGTTGGATTTTATAGAAGTTCTTCACAGTCCATTGCTTTGAGGATTTGGATAACGATCTGGAGGAAAGTAGAATATAATCTCTGGTAAAATGCATACATGCAAAAAATTGATGGATTAGTAAGCGTGAAGGATGGTCTATACTTAGTTAATGGGGATCATTTCAACATATGTTAATATAGCTTAATATATCTGTCTAGACAGTAAGATCATACATGTAGAAAGGAGAGTAGTACTTTGAAAAGGAGTAATTTAGTGATACGATACAATAGCTAAAATGCACAGTGCAGTCCCTTGGCATGGATATAGGGGATCTCACATGGAATTAAGTGTCCTTTTATTTTGTTGTATAGCTCTGGTGGGATAATGTTTGAAAATTACATCTTGTTTGAGATTAAGATGCAAAAACCCCAAAACCTAGATAACCTTAAAAAGATTCAGAAAAACATGTCAAGGACAATTAAAAACCTTAAAAACAAGTAAGTGAACAAACTCTGGTGTATCGTAAGAGCCTGGAGAAGCTCAGTCTATTTAGTTTAGCAAAGGGAAGTTTGGGAAGCGACTGATGGCCTATAGGTACTTAATGGGGCAAAGATTTCAGAAGGAGCAGTCCTTTAGGTATAGTAGGCAATGGTATGACAAAATACAGGAGCTGAAAGCTGAACTGAGGTGTATTTCTTCTAGAAATATAATACATTTAAAAACGAAGGCAGTTATCTGTCAGAACAGTTTATTTAAGGATGTTCTGGATATATCAGCAATAAAAAGCCGTGAATTTTTCCAAAAAGATGCCTTTAGTTCAAGCACAATATAATGGCCTGATGCAGGATTTTTGGAGTGAAATTATCTGTTTTACAGGAAGGCAAACTGAAAGATCATTTCTCACACAGGTCATCTACAAAATCTGACAGAAGTGTTTTCAGCATCAAAGGCACCCTGTTCTCAGTTGTAATGTGCATCTGTATTTTTGAAGGGAAGGCTGAAAAGAGAAGAGAAAGAGAGGGTTGGGCATGTGGGGAGAGGACATAATAAAGATGAGTTTAAATTTATTTTACACAGACAGAGGAATTAAGTATGAGATTTATTAAATCAAAATATGTGATTATCCAAGCAATACATAGATCTTCTATATAGGATTTTGAAAGATTTTTACATGATAATTGTGTGAATTAGCAACCAGCTGGGAACAATACCCTGCTATTTGTTAAAGGAGAGACAATATAGTTCTTCTAGACAGGAAAGAATCTACATTGTTAACAGATGACCTGAAAGTTCAGCTCATTGAAAAGGCAAATATTTTGACCAGGAGAATAATTCTTCCTGTGGAGCAGTATGAGTTGCCGTGCTTAAGCCGTACAGCTATTTTTAACCATGTCACAGCTATTGAGCTTAGTCTTCAACTTACTTCATAAACAGTGTAAAAAAGACTAAGTGAGTCTTTCTCTTTGATGAATGTAGAGGCGAATATGTCAGAATACCTTTTTTTTGCAGTTTTTGTTTATTTTATGCAATTTCTGTATTGGTTTTAACAGTTCAGATATAGATTTTTGTCTCTTGTTGTCACTACCTGCCGTGTTCTATTTTGTTAAACTCCAGAAGCACTATTGCATCAGAGTAATTGTGGGCAAAAGCTGGAGTTGGATGTGGAATGAAGGTTGTTATGATCAAGGGGAAAAAAAAAAGTTAAGACTCTATATAAAATCCTACTTTCTGCGAATGGCACAGGTACAGTTTTCCAAAAGTTTGTTCTTTAACACTTCTATGGTTTTAAAAATTTTATTCCAGTATAATAGCAGTTTTGCAGTGGAGTTTGAGTTCAATATCTAGCTTTTCAGCTTGCCTGCATTTTTTCAGATGTTTAACTTCAGCATCTAAAATCTTTATCAGAAAATCTTTAATTTGATTTCCTGAATTCTAGAGGTTTCTGGTTTGAATGGTGATTTTGTTTACTATGATAAAGGTCTCTGAATTACTTTAGTGCTTTCTAAGAGTAGAGTTGTTCCTAAATTATGTCTTGCAAGTTAAGATTCTTCAGTTCACAAGAAATGTTAGTAATGTAATTAAGATCTTATTGAAAAATATTTGAAGGAATGAAATGCTGTTTTCAAGACCTACACCTATCTTAGATTTAAAATATCTCATTTTTCAAAGATGGTATGATGGAGAATGATGTATCAAGGAAAATCTATTTTAATGTTAAAAATGGGCATCACTTAGTAGACAGGCTTACATATCTAGGTATTTCTTTGTGGCAATCTCTGAATGTTATTTTGTGATACACCTCTTGAGATGCTGTATTGTGTATCTAAATTCTATATGATTTCTTTGGGTCATGCTATAGAGTTTATGCTTGCTTACTCTGTGTATGTACATAAGTGTCTATTACATCCTTTGGGAAGAAAACAAGCATCTTGCCTCTTTAATTACCATGCCCTTCCTTGTAACGTGGTTGTAGCTTCTCACGCTTTATAGGAAAACATGACCCAAATAGGAGAAACAACTATGAATTGCACAGAGTGCAAAGCTGTGTGAATTTTGTTTCTTTTCCACTTTTGCAATTAGTGAGTATAGTCACTGTATCTATCTAAATGGTGAAATTTGGTCCAGCCTACTCTTATCCTTCTTCTTTCCACCACTTCCCTGTGCCCGTGCTCATGGGTTTGTGGGGAAAATGGAAGGCAGGCACGATGTACTGAATTTCATGATAACTTGCTTGGTGATTTGGTGGCAGACAGAGAATAGGCCAGAGTACCTTTGAATATTATTCATGGAAATGAACTAGGATGTGTAGCCATGCACACAAATGTTCCTTATGGTAGGGCATATTTTGGTAGTTCATGATACTTTTTAAATAATTCATTTGACACTATTTAGAAAGACTATTTGATACCAAAAAAAGGAGATGCAATATAATTGAAACTATACCCAGTCTGCACTGTGATACAGTTAACTGGCAATGCATATGTGTTACCAAAAAAAAAAACAAACGAAAAACCCCCCCGACAAATTTCAAGTTCAACTCCCACCAAATTATGAGATAATTACATTTGCTTGCCTGATAAAGACATGTGCGTATAAACAAACCACATTTAGGTTAGCCCCTTGTTCATATATACTTGATAAATCTGATAAAACTCTTGCACTCCTGCAAGGAGGAAGATTGTGAGCTCTCTGGGGCAAGGGCTATGTCTGAGCATCTTTTCTTTTTTATTTTTTCTTTATAGATTTTATACCACGTCGTAAAAAGACTGTTATTTACGTCACAAATTCAAACACTCTAGATTGAGGAAATGCCAGATTTATGGTTGCCTGTGAGTTCTTAATTCTCTTTCTTTGTATCTAATTTGTGCACAGACTGGATCGTGGGTCTTGTGGTCAGGGAAGAAAACCATTTGCAGTCGTAATTAAAAGAGAACTAGAAGGTGTACAGCTAATCTACCCTTTCCGATGAATTCAATGGGAAGGTATACTTCCCTTTTGGTGTGCCCAGGAGAGAAGTGTAAGAAGCCATGAGCAAAAACCATGCTACTGGCATGTGTAGGTCCTCCTCTTTGTCTTTCTTCTCAAGGACTAGAGATTCCCACGTAATTCCAAGGCAATGTACGTTGATATCCTGCCTTCCCCCCACCTCCTCAGCTGGATGTTCTCTCTACCAACACTGGCACTCAGGATTTCAAAGTCAGTTTAGGGAGTTTATCCATCTGAAAATTCTCCCTCACAACCCCCCACTATTTTTTTTTTCTCCTGTTTTGCTTAATAGGGTTAGTTTGAGGCCATATTTTCTCCAAGAGGAAGTTCATTTTAAATTTTGGCAACCCCATGAGTATTGCTTTATGCAGCTGTGGAAAAGCATCCTTGGACAGTTCAATCTGCTGAGTTTCAGAAGCTGATGGCAAATTTGGAGGTGATATAGCTTCTAAAAGAGACTGACATTGTAAGGAAACTTTAAATTTCACATTATTTTACTACCAACGCCCCTATAATGAAATGTCTTTGAAGTAGCATGCAAAATTACATTACAGGCATAATATCTTTGTAGTTGAAATAGCAATGGTGTTGTATTTGTATGTGGAAGCATCTAGAATGAATTTGTTCATTAAAAACTTGAGTTGTATCTACTTAAAACAAAAATGCAAAGCCCAAATTCTAGAAAACCAAACTTTCTAGAAATGTATTGACTAAGACTGCCTGTTGTTTTATCACAAGAGAGCAGAGTCAAATTTTGGTTTTCTTCTAGAATTCGCTCCTTATTCTCTTTTGTTCAATAATTTTCTTAACTTGAAATGCATATGAGGAGTTGATGATTTTGTTGATGTTTTTTTGCCCTTTGGATAGTAAAAAAAAAAATATGGGGTAGGGGGAGTACTTGTAGTGAGCATTTCTGTGTTCCCATCAATACCTTTTTTGATTATCATACGTATAAACCTTGTATCCAGCTGAATAGGTAAGGAGTTGATAGTTTTTTCCATACCAACAGACCTGTCATTCATAATAATGATTTTCTGTTAATTTGTCTACATGGATTTCAGTTAGTGTCCTCGCCTCCGTGTGCACACATCCATTTTCTGGGCTCTTGCCTGCTTCCTAGGAGATGCTGCCCCTTGCCTTTCCCCACTTGAACTTATACCTGTTTTTAGGAGAATAGTATATTTCCTGTCCATGTAGCTTCTCTTGCTGTCTCTTATCGGGCTTAGAAAACAATAGCAACCTGCCTACAACATATATATTTACAGTCCACCTTTGGCAGTAGATTGGTCAATGGAAAAGCAAGTCCACCCCAAAGCATTCATCACTGCCCTCTACCTGGGATTACTGCCCTCTCTGGTCTGCTGGCTGAGCTGCTCATGGGAGCTCTCCCTAATCCAATTCGGTCAAATTGAGCCATGTTAGGAAAGATTTGTTATTTAAATTACTTAAGCTGATCTAGCTTATTTTGACTGACATGTTTAGGGAGTACTTATATACGCAGCTGAGCCAGAAGATTTGAGAATTGGTATAACCGTCAGCAGGATGTGATGATAAGCTGGGGGCTTGCACGGCAAAGAGCAGGTCTTTCCCAGCTGTGTCCAAACTGGTTGAGGTATGCTCATCTACAGCCTGAAATTTGAGAACCTACTTTTCTTCATGGAACACTCTTAGGGTTTTTTGTCCATTAAAAAAAGAGAAGACTGCCAGCACCAGTCCCTCTTTGAGTGTTCCTGTTAGCCGCAATTTCACCTGGAACCACCTAGGGTATATTGGCCAAGAGGCTTTGATTGTCCACTTTTGAATGACTCCTGCCAACATTATTTCAAAGTTGAACTAAAGTGCAGGTCTCCCTCTGGTGCCTACTTTGTAAAAGCACAAGATTTTATAATTGGGCTGAGCAATTGAAAACCAACTGTATGAAAAGAGAAAGGTCTCTTTGTTGTCCTGGTAATAGCAGTTCTGAGAGTGCTGACAGTAACATTAGACGATAGACTACTTTTTTTCTCATGGTACATAGTGCTAATCTACACATAAATTCAGAACTGTGTATTCACTGTCAGCTGCAGCAGTGCTTGTCCTCTGCACCTCTTCTAACAGTAAAATCTTCTGTTTGGGGGGTATGTTTCTTAATAGATATATCAAAATAAAACCAGAGGATTTTTGTCAGTTTCTAATCTTTTTTGCTTCCTTACCAATCCCTTTTAGCTGTTCATTTTGGAAATTACTTGACCACACAAAAATTGGTCTTTCTTATACAACTATAAGTTTTCTGCCTTGATGGATTTCAAATTGTGACTGTCAAGATCTAATTTAAAGCCCTTACCCCACTGATGAAAAGGCTTAGACATCAGAACATTGTTAGGAGCACACCACCACATGTCCCCAACAAAATGCTAAAAACTGATGTCATCACTGAGGGAGGAATTTTTCATTTAAATCACCTTCCACCTCAGGGCCTCTGTCTCCTTCAGACAGCCACATTTTACATAATCAGTACTTTGTTCACAGCTATCTGTGTGTAAATTTTTCTGTTCATATTCCCAAGAACACACAAGCACAAATGTTTCTCACAAATATCCTGGTTATGCCATACATCAAAAGAACTCCATGCATTTTGGACTTGGTACCTTTTGGTTGTATCTTGCTGACTTTGAGAATACGTTGACAGCCCCTGATATCAGTAAGCAGTTCTCAAACAACCACAAGGGATGTGCATGACTCAGTCATACATGTTGGTATTTCCAGAAATAAGCCTGCTTTGAAAATGCCTAAAACAACTGTTTTGAAACACAGTTCTATACGAATACTGGTTAATGTTTCAGGCACATGATTTTCTCACCCTGTGTTGTGAACCAACATATGTTTAAACACTTCCCTGGTATGAGAAACAAAGCAACATAACGGACTCATTTGGACTTCCTCAGCATGAGCAAGGTCAGGTAGACGCTTAGAAATGATAAGCCAAAGGCAGCCCCCCATCAGTTTACCTATTTGATACTGTTTTACAGAATAGCAGTCTAATCCTGCATTGCCTGGGGGTAGCTCTGTAGACAATGCCCAGCAGAGCAACATGCTCGGCTGAGGATACTTTGTTCTGAAGCAGAGGAACAAGGAACTGTGTGGAACAGGAGTTCATCGTGGGGAGTTCCATCTTCTCATGATGTCCATTGCTCTCTGTGGGGGGGACAAGCAGCTAGAGCTGAGAAGATGACAGGTGGCCTTTTGACTCGCTTTGTGCTTTACTGCTCTTTGGAAAACTGTAGAGGACGATGATGATCAGGTTATTTTGGGGTTTATATAAAAAGCCACCTGTTTGTCTTTTTGATGGAACTACTGCTGTACAGTACTTTCTACCTGAAACCTTTGTATCCTTTGTTCTATCCTAATCCTCACTTTTTTTTCACTTGGCTTCTTTCACAGACAGTGTTCCTTCTTCCCTTCTGCTTGAATCCTTATTCTCAAACATTATTTCCTTAAGCACTTACAAAAAAATACCATCTATTCTTCCACCTTGAGAACTGAACACAGCAAGAGATGCAGAGTTGTCTTTTAAATAATGCTCTTTTTTTTTTCAGTGTACTCTTTATTGTTCATTTCTGTTGACCCTCTCATACTCTCTACTCTTTTCCTTCTCTTACTGTATTTTCAATCTTTTTGGATCTACTATGTAACTAAGTGCTTACCAGCAGGATTTCAAGTTGTTTGGCAGGTGCCAAGCTGAGCATTTTTTTAGATTTCCTCCGGTGTCACTGTAAGCTCTGTTTCTGCTGATTTTGAGCACTGTTGGTAGTCAGCAAAATATCTCACAAACTCTGTTGGCGTGATTGAACCACACCACTAAATGTAAAATTCAGTGGTTAAAACTGAATATATTTACCTTTGACCCTTTGCTCTCACACCAGTCTTTAAATATGAAAGCACATATTGTTGTTGTTAGATCCATTGTACCTGGATCCACGCTAAGGAGAGTTTGTTGGAAACTGTTCAGAATAAAGTAAATGCTGGTGCTTTGCTAAGTAGTAGCATATCCACTTCTGTTTTCTAAAAGACAATATTTTTTTTCCAAAAAAATTTAAGATACATTGAAAAAATTGTTTGTTTTTTCATGTCTGAAACATGTATGTATGTAGATTTGTAGGCCAGAAGCAGTTACAGGGATGTACATGTATCGGATACACTCTATAATAGTATGTGAAAGGAGCATATGTTGATTCCCCGATCTTAAAATGGTTATCTGAACGAATCCTCATAGCCTGTACTTACGTCTCCTCATGTTCCTTAACATACTTCCCTAATTAAACTGTTCATTTCCTAGATTTAAATAGCTGTCCCCAGCTGTTGTGCATTAGCAGATCCCCACTGCTAGTCTAAAAAATTGGCTGAAACTGTTTTTTAAATTTAGAATTTGGTCTGAGTTTAATTTAGCCAATGTTTACTACTATAACTTCTCTTTCTCTGGAGAGAGAGGCTTAGGCAGTGAAGTAATAATATTTAACAGATATAGTAACTCTCGGGTAGCTGTAAGAAAACTGAGTCTGAGGAATTAAAAAATCTCTTCTTGACAGAACATGAAAGTAACGATATTGTGCTAGATAAACAAATAAGAAACAGATTAATAGAAAATTCTGAATATGTGATGATATGGCTAGGAGTATTTGTAAATAAGTATTTAACTTTATTGAGAAACAGATATATCTGTTAAAGACTGAACTTTCTATAATGTACCAAGGTACAGAAAACTACAGAAAAGTATAAATTACTGTGTAATTTTTCTGCCACAGAATTACATCACTGAATCAGTCATGGGCTGAGCTTAAGTAAACCTGAGATTTAAGTACCTAATCCATTCTTAGCAGTAGTAGCAAAATTTTTATAGATGCACAGAGATACTTTCTTGATTTTGGCTTATTTGACTGTCTCAATTAATTGAGTAACTTATAAAGCTAAGAAAACATTTTGGATTTCAGAAATCAATGTCTTATATATTCCTGCCTAAATAAAAGAATAGGTATGAGTTAAGATGTTACTTCCAAAATCTTTAAGCACAAAACCAAGTTTAGCTCCCTGCTACTGATTATTTTCTCAAAACAATTTATAACGAAATCATGCTGCGTAAAAAAAAATAAATCAAAAAATCCAAAACAACCAAGTATTTAAGTGCATAACATATTTTTATTTTTAGTTAAATAATACTAAAATAAACAATCAGAAAAGTAAACTTCATGCACTGTAGTTAAATTTTAATTTACATACAAATAAAAATTCATGTAAGTTATAAATAAACCCCTGGGTACTCAGTTTCCTTAATTCTTTTAGGATTAAGAATGGTCCATTTCTTTGCTGAATAAAACATCAGTTAAATCTTTTCACACCCTATCATCACACTAATAAATGTGAGTGATGTATCGTCCTGTTCAGCAAGACCTGCCGACTTTGGTTCAAATGTGGCATTTATTATTTTGACTTAACAACAATGACCAATGAAAATGCGCCTTTCCTTAGAACGTAGGATGCAGCTGCTGTTAAAACGTAAGATTCAAGCAAGCAGAAAACCTTGATTTAAACCAGGATTAAAATCTGTGGTGGTTTTAGTTTTGTTTGTTTGGTTGGTTGGTTTTTTTCTTTCTTCCAGTGAATCCATTCTGCTGCTCCCATACCTCCAAATTCATTCATTCTCGTTAAAGCAGCTATCTGGTGCAACGGGAAAGGGTATACCCAGAAAGAACTGAACAAACCGAATCATAAAGGATTTGTTCCCAAAATGTAATGAAAGAGAGAAATAAAAGTGGACTCTGAATCTTTGGAAGCTGCAGATATGGTTGAAGAGGAGTGAAAAGACCATTGAACTGAGCTGGAGAAAGCAGCTCTCACTAAATTGATCTGATTCATTGCCATTTTGTGTGAGTGTCCAGGGCAGTTAAAAAGAGCAGGAAAGAAGGTGGGAGCAAATTTGAGTTATAGTTAATTTGATTAGTGGCTAGATGAAGAGAAGGATAGAGTGGGAAAAGTAAATTTCAAGAGCAGGTTGAGCAAGAGCTAGCTGACCTTTGTTCCAGCCCATTTGTTAGTACCTGAAACATTCTTTTATTTTCTCCTTTAAATTTCGCTTTCTATTTGGTGTGGTTTGTTTTTTTTCTTATTCTCTGTGTGCAGTTGTTAGGGTTTTTTCTGATAACCAACGCTAAAAAAAACCCCACCACACTCATTCAGCTGATTTGAGGAGTGTGGCGTTAACTACCCAGCAAAGTGTAGGATGACTCATGAGTCAGGAGACTCCCGGTTTGAAAAGGTCCTCAATGACCGGGGGCTGGGCCCGTGTAGCCAGACAATAGGAGGTGGAGATGAACAACTCCAAGGTGCATCTCCATTGCAGCTTTTAAACTGAGCTGAGCGGGGACTCTCTTTGGTTTCCCTTGTGGCCCATCGCGATCTACAGTTTCCTGCCTTGTGTGAGCGCTGCTGATGAGCTGATCTCTTGGTGAGGCAATTCGGAGAGCTGGTGAGTTTTATACCAGCTGAGGGTACAGAGGGTAAAAGATTCCTGATGTCTCTCCCTCTGAGATGCTATTCTCGAGGGAAGGGTCTGGGACACCTTGGACGTATGAAGAGTTAGGACTGTGTCAGAAATACTTCAGTTGTTGTCATGAAACTCCCCTTATAGGAAACCCAGAGAAATGGCTAGGTGATGTGACGGAATGACCTTTCTAAGGCTTTGGCTTTATTTGCTGAATGAGTAGGAACATTGTAGTGATCATTTAGTTAATCTTCGATGGGCTCGGTTATTAGTGTGGGAAGGAAGAGAGGAAAGGAGAAGAGGGAAGATAAAAACAGGCTGTAAGACAAAGTATGTTGTGACAGTGGGACAAAATGTTCCATGACCCACTCAAAGAAGTCTTTGGACATTTTGGTATCTGCACAAGAACAGTTGTGATTGATTTATCACTGAGTGGTTACATTTCTTCTTACATTGATCGGGTTTGTCAAATCACGTCAAGCAGAAGAGAGAGCTTGCAATTCCAGGGAAGAGCTGTCTTCAGTAGAAACTATATCTGATGCCTGCAAAGGCCATCAAACCCAACAACAAGGTCTCTGAGCTGGACCCAGCTCCCTTTTTGAAGAAGACCTTTCTCTGTTTCGGTTTCATTGTCTAGTTACTGTCAGAGTTCTGGGTTTCAAAGGCATTCAAAAAGCCTTTCTGATGCCTGTTAGCCAATAAAAACCAAAAAAGAATAAAAATAACCCAGTTATTGCCTGGAATGGGTTGCTTTCCATTGATTAAAGTAATTCTTCGGGAGCTGCAATATCCCTATAATTGATACAAGGTATGGGGAAGAGTAATAGTGAAATTATGACTGCCTGTTTCAGTGATAGTTTATAATTTACCTGCGACATAATACCTTACCTGTAAGCATCTGTAGACCGTCATTCTGTTCCATCAGATCACAGCTAAAACTGATGCTATGTTGGCATAAGTTGGCACTGGTGCCACAAAAGGCAGAAAAGTTCTTTCTATGCCTGTCTGCTCCTTCCTGCCCCTGTGCGTGGCAAAGCTTTTGAGCAATAATGGCACAACATGATACTGGAAACAAATTAAAATACTTTTTTCTTTATTAGGACATTTTAAAGCTTGATCTGTTTTCCAGACTGGTTCATTGTGTAGCTAAAAAACTCGTGCTAGTGTGTGTGTGTGTGGGGGGGGGGGGGGCGGGGAATGGGTCTGAAGAGCAGGGACTGCTTAAATTAGCACCAGTGTCCCTACTGGAAGAAAAGTACCTCCTATCATTGTGTTAGACACCACTGTCTTAGTTATGCTGGTATTTTTCACATATTGTTATGGAAATGTGGAAGGCTTATGTGGTTTCTTTTGTTTTAATTTGTAAGCGAGGCTTTTGCATTACCACAGGTCTCTGGCATTGGTATCTTAGCTATGTGATTGCCTGAATATCACCTTGCTGTAGGGTATGGTTGAATTCCACTGAGAGTGTTAAATCCGGAGACTGTAGCAGGCTGTGTATGTATAGAACACCTCACTTTTGGTGTCTGGGGTAATCTGGATTTTACCTGTGTGGTTGCTTTCTGCTATAAGTGTGTTACATGTTTTCAAGTGTCCTCTGCTTTGCCCTCTTGGAAGCTAATTAACCTTCAAACATCAGGGTGGGTCCTCACTGAAAGCATTTCTGTGAAGAGCTAGCTTAAATTTACAATCTCCAACACAGGCAAATTCTGACAAACAGGATTTGTTTGGGTTTGGTTGGAACAACAGAGGATGGAGGGGCTTTTTCTTGGTGGAAGTCAATTGAAATTAGCTTTTTGATGGTAGAAATTCTCATCTTTTCTTGGGGATGTTGAAGCTCAGCTACTTTTGATACTTCAACCTGCATTTCACCACTGTGGCATATCATCTTTGGGGTGTGATCATTTAGGAACCTCGGTACATTATTTACCCAAATGAACCAGGATCTTTGGCTAAGTTATTTCTCCCAGAGTGCACTAAGAGTTATGTCTGTCTTGTGCTTCCCGCACAGGCAGGTAGGAGGAATGCCTGCATAATGTGAGGAATTGCATCATCTTCTGAGGAAGGGCTTGTGATCCTCTGAAAAGAATGAGGGCTTTAGGAGCTCGGAGGAGAGGCCATCATGTCAATTTTTGCGGGAAAAGGAATTAAATTGGTTTTAAATTACATTAAAGCAGAGTGCATTGAGTTGCTTTAAACATCATGTTGAGATGTTCCGACTCTGATCAGACAAAGAATAAAAGAAGCGTCTTATGATTTTGTTGACTGGCGAAAATAAAACTTTCAGGAGAATTGAAATTCCCAATGGAAACCTTGATTTAATGAAAACTGCCTTACTGATAAGAAAATATTTCATTTTTAAAATTGCTGACAACATTTACATTTAATAAGCACTTATCTTTATGTTGCCTATACTTTCCAAACTGCCTCTGTAACACTGACTCTAAAGTGTCACTGGTCTGAATGAAACAGAACATTTGGGCTACTACTCTAGTTCAAGCACTTGATCTGCTGGAGACCTTGGCTTTTCCATAAATCTTCTTTACCTTCTTGTCAATGAAGTATTAATCCTCATCTTTCTACTTAAAAATACTGAGTGGCTTTTGATGTAAGAGATGCTTTACTGGACTATCCCAAAGATCCACCAAGGTACTGTCCTGTCTTTAAATGACAGTAGTGAACAGATAAAGGATAGTAAGAAAGCACAGAGTGACTCTTCCTTTGGCATACCCTTCTCATTTCTAGGAAACAGTAATTTAAGAGCTTTCTGAGCTACGGTTTGCATTCAGTATTTAGTGATCTATAATGGATCTATGGTTCATAAACTCTTCTAGTCTCTCCACTATGCGATGTGGCAATATGTTCTGCAACTTGGTTTTATTTTTAAATAAAAATATAATATTTTTTAATTCTTTTTTTCACTAAGTATCCCCTGCTTTTTTTGTTGTTATTTTGGGATGTACAGGAAATACTTCCTATTCGTTTTTTATTAATCATTTCATATACATCTTAACCTCATTGATCTCTTCCCCAAACTGAAGAGTCATAGAATGATAGAATGGTTCGGGTTAGAAGAGACCTTAAAGATCATCTAGTTCCAATCCCCTGCCATGGGCAGGGACACCTCCCACTAGACCAGGCTGCTCAAAGCCCCATCCAGCCTGGCCTTGAACACTTCCAGGGATGGGGCATCCACAGCTTCTCTGGGCAACCTGTTCCAGTGCCTCATCACCCTCACAGTAAAGAATTTCTTCCTAATACCTAATCTAAATCTCCCCTTTTTCAGTTTAAAACCGTTATCCCTTGTCCTATTGCTCCATCCCCTGATGAAGAGTCCCTCCCCATCCTTCCTGTAGGCCCCCTTTAGGTACTGGGAGGCTGCTCCAAGGTCTCCCCGGAGCCTTCTCTTCTCCAGGCTGAACAACCCCAACTCTCTCAGCCTGTCCTCATAGGAGAGGTGCTCCAGCCCTCTGATCATCTTTGTGGCCCTCCTCTGGACCCGCTCCAACAGGTCCATGTCCTTCTTGTGCTGAGGACTCGAGTTTTTACTTCTTTGGAAACAGCTAAAAACTTCTGATAGTGCTTATCATTTGAGATCATCTGACCTCAAAAAAAGATGGAGAGACAACTGCACAAGCGATATGGATAGTATTCGGGTTTGTACCATGCAGTACTTGAGGAATTCAAACAAACTTCTAAAAGTTCATTTGTATTTTTTGTTTTCCAGGTTAGAAAAAGGTCTGGTCCCCAGAGTTCAACATTTTCATGTTTGTGATAAGTTGTAAAAGCAAGAACCCTGTGGCACTGTGAAGTGCAAAAAAAGATGGTGCTTTAAATTTGTCTTGGAGGGAGGTGGGGTGACCTAAAATAGACAAAAGCAAACTCAGAAGGACACCACTTCTCATAAAGATGTGTCTAGAGGCTTTGAGATCTAAAGCCTGTTTCAGCAGAGAATTCAGTTTTACACATAGTGTAGCTCAGCTTACCAGTCCTTGTAAATATCAGAAGTTCAAAAAACAAGTCCCTCAGAGTACCACCTGTTCTAGGAAGTTAGATTGTAAAGTTGTTAGTCTTGTCTGTCTATCCCCACCCATATAAAACATGAGCATTTCCATCCCATAGACACTTAAATTCTAAATACAGTCAGCAGAACCTTAATTTCAGCTGTTAGTTTTAAGAAAGTCTTGGAAGATTTCTCTTTAATTCTGGATATTACTACTTCCATTCTTCAGAACTGGCTCCAAAGTCTTTGATAGAGATTCACAGCAATTTAAGTTTATATGTGTATTACTGCTGTGTAGTACAAAATAAATCCTCTCCCCCAATAATCAGTAACAGTTAAAATTATTTTCAATTAACATTATGAAAATGACAATACTGAAAAATGTACTTCCACGGTCAGCTGTTTCCATCTTATTTCTCCTAATTTTATCTGTCAAACTGAATTCATCTAAATTTGGTTGTGACTTTTAGTAGGATTTTTGTTATTTTAAGTCTTAACATTTTTTTCAAGTAAGAACTTACTCCACTTTATTAGAATGACTTCCCTAATTTGTGACAGTATTTTCAATTCTCAGTTTCCCTCCCTTTTTACATAAATACACGTCACACTTCTTCAAATTATAGTCTTCATTGTTGCTAGATCCAAGTATTAGTAAGTCAATCTGATAACGTGGATGTACTATCCATCCTGGTATCCAAATACCTCCTTATTCAAACCGATGGTCACATCCAAAACAGTAGTAGTAAGCATTCCACTATAAATGTGTGCTGCCTTGGAAAAACCCTCCGAGGAAACACTGAAAAGCAAGCGCTGGTGAACGTGGGGGTTTTTGTTTTTGTTTTTTTGAGGGGGAGGGAGGAGGAATGGTGATGTAGACTGCAAACTGGATGCCTTGGTCTAGACAGGATCCTGGCACTTGGAAAGCTGTGAAGGTGTAAGAGAGAACCGGCACAACTGCAGAGTGTTTTAGGGTGTAAGGAGGTAGATTGAAACAGTTATATTATGACTAACAGTAGAAGAAAACTTACACTGTTTCTAATACACACGTTACACTCAACAAAAGAGCTTAACATTATGAGAGCAACAGCCAAAAGAAAAAAAAAAAGGCAATATAAATGTGTGCTCTAGCAGTAATTGGTCTGTGAAAGCGTATCTCTTTCATATCCTGTTATAGACTGGTGGCTAGGAAAAAACACCATCCCATTAAAAGTTAAGGTACTGTTATCAGCGTGTCTCTAAGGTACACACACACAGATGCATGCAAAATCCCTTAAGACATAACCTGTTTTCCCCCAGATTTCTTTTTGAAAGTGACACTCACTGTTTGTGTATAGTGGAAATTTAAATGAAATTTCACATTCATCAGTAACTTTATCCTTCAGGATTAAAGAGGAGTCTGTTTCGCTTCCCTTTCTCCTCACTCCAGTGAGATGTCACAGAGTCCTGTAAGTGTCAAGAAGAATAATTTCATTCAGAAATTGACATCTAAATATCTAGATTAAAAAAAAAGAAAAAAAAAAAAAGAAAAGCTTCACTTAAATGCTTTTCTAGTTTGGAAACAGTCATACATTGTGGAGTTTTTTTGAAACAGAGCTCTCTGAATGAAGATTCCAATCTGGTCCTTGAATAATTATTTCTAAATGCCGGATGACAAGTTAAAATGACACTGTGCCTACAAAATAAATATTAAAACTTTTACATAACCCTTGTTTCATTTATGGGGAGTACTAATATAGGTTCCTTGCATTTTTTTTTTTTTTTCTGGGTTGGGATGGTTTCATTTTTACTTATCCTCTTAGTTGTTTGATAGCAAGACTTCTTCAAACAGGCAGTCAGGGTAAGGAATACATAGAAGAGACAAAGTCCTAATCCTTTGTTTTGACACCACATTGTACTTGCTTACTGTGAAAAGATTCATGTCATAAAACAAATGATTAAAGACTTTGGGTAGAAAAGCTTTTGAATGAGATGAACTTTTCAAAATTGTGATATCACCTCAGGTAATTGAAGACATTCCAAAAACAAGGAGCGAAAGACAAAACATGCAAGCAAGAAATTGGAAGGTTTTAATTCATACACTTTCCAGTATTCTATAAAATGTAATTATTAGTTTTTAAGAATTCTTCGTCTTGCGATTAATTATCTTTGATGCTTATATACAATTTGTAATTATTTTCATGCATATAAACAGTATTTAGTCTTTAAAGTAATCTCCAAAAATAATGCATTCCTTCAGGTAACTTCCTCATCTCTGATTATTTTTTTCTTCAGGTTAAGGGACTCTGGGTTAAATTTCCTGTGTCCATGACAAAGCCATATAAACCATGCTGCTACAGAACTGCAGCAATTTTCACCATAATTCCACATTCTCATTATTCCAGAAAAACTCACCACTCCTGTTTCTCCACTTTTTTTTTCCTGCTCTGTCCCACTTCCATCACATAGGCGTATGATTACACAATAAACCAGCTGAAAACCAAAACATTTTTGGATGTATTTATTTGTAGGCAGATCCATCCACCAGTTTAATTCATAACATTGCTACTTTCTGGAAAAGGAAGGAATCAGCTATGTTCTTTACAGTAACAGAGCCAAGTTGTTCCAGATTCAACAGAATATGCAACACAGGTGTTTGTTGTCATGGAGTAGAATTACAAGAACAAGGAAAGGGTTTTTTTAGGATCTCATCTGTTGAGGGGAAAAAAACCTAAATAAATCTTATATTCCCCGAGAAATGTAGTACATGCATTACTAACATGCCTTTAAAAAAAAATAAAAACCAAAACATTTTATGAGGAAAGCACTTCTTAAAAGAAAAAAAAGTTGAAGGAATTATTAAAGGTTATTTAACTTTAATGCTTAACTGTTTGTGTGATTTCAGATTCAAGAAAAATTCTCACACTGATGGAATGACTAATCTCAATATAATGAAAAGCATAGCCTTCGAATCAAAGTGCAAATTAATTAGTGATAAATATATTGGTGACTGATTAGTAATAATAAAAATAGCAAGGAAAAAGGTGAACCTCAGTGTTACTTAAGTACCAAGATGAGGAAGATGCAGGCTCATGAACTACGTGACAAAGTACAGTGGTTTCGACACAGTTTCCAGGAAATCCCATTACAAAATCATTAGTGCTTTGGATTGTATCTAAATTTGTACATTTGTTATAGAGATTCAATTCTGTTCTGTGTAGCACCAATGAAACCGTACAATATCAATTAATTTAGTTTAATTCTTGAATAACTGTAAAGATAAAACTAAATGCTGTGTTGAGCAGCACTAATTGTACTTTATGGTGCTAAAGTATTAAGAAAGCTATCAAAAACTATCACAAAAGACCTTTAGTATGCAAAAATCTTTTTAAAAGATGCGTTTTAAAACATATTCAATTTAACCACAAGCTATTTTGAATTTACAGGTGATACCAGACATTGCCAAGAGTTGACTAGATTAATTACCAGCACCTGAAAAAAGGGAAACTATCTGTTTTAAAAGAAGATACTGAATTCAAAAGATTTTCAAAAAATGTGACTATTGCTAGAAACAGATGGACTCTTGGCAAGGAATTTGCAGCATAAAGTCTTTGGATGCAGTATAGGTATGCAGTAATAATGCTAGTTATAACGATAAATGTGTAGGGAGAAAGGAACTTTCACCTGTCCTTCCAGTCAAATTTGAAAGAAAGTGAAATATGACTCTGTATTTCAATGTTACTGGGACTGTACTATGACAAAATAAGTATAATGCCATATCCCTGGAATTTGGCAACTTGCTTCTAAATAAACTATTTCTATTTTATGTAGGCAGGGATTACCCAGGCTAGAAGTTTGGAAGACCAACATGCTAGACCTTGCCTGAGCATTCCCTGAATTTGATGACTTCTTTGTGCAAAGAAACCCACTGGCGTTACTTCTGCAGGGAAAGGTGTTTTGTGATGCAGTAGCTATTTTGGAAGGGTGACTCCCCACTGTTGATACTGGCCTGTGATGACTGTTTCTCAGTGCAGGCAATCCGCAAATAATGCTTATGTTGCAATGTGATGATAATTTTAAATAATTTTTACATTCTATTTGTGGCATTAGTTTGAATGTGATTTATTTTTTTTTTTCAACGGAGAAAGGGCAATAATGCTAAGAAGTTATATATGAAAAACAGCTCTTAAGTAAAATAGTGCTCATGCTTACAGTGCATATTTAAACTGACTTTAAGTATGAAAAGACATAGTGAAGGAGAAAATAGATACCAGTGTATTACGTGTTTAAGTCTTGATTCTCCATGCACACATTAGTGAATTTGTCTATTTCATAAACAAGGAGGTGAAACAGTCATTTATTCTCTACAGCCTATACAGTATAGAAATAATATTTTGAGATCCGTCAGTGAAATTGTACACATAACTAAAGCAAAAAGAAAAGTTTGGGCCTAACTTAAAATGCTTTCTAGATAATAAAAAAACAGTTTGTGATCAGTGACTGTACCACAAACAGCTGCATAGATTAAAGTGAACACAATGATTTTTATTTTTTTAAAAAATAAAAACAGTGTTATTTTGCAGAGTATTTTACAAATTACTTCAGTGTTGAAACTAGAGAAATGAGTAATGGTTTAATATGCTGTTACAGTATAAAATGATGAGGAAAATGATTCTCAAAGCATTATTTGGAGACCAAACTATGATGTAGGATTAGGAAAAACACTGCAAATAGCAGTATCAGATTCAGACAGGGACAAATACAGGGAATGGAATAAAAGGCAACTGAGACTGGATGAGATGGCATGAGAGATGATTTTTTTTTTTTTCTTTTCCAAGAACTACTCTTTAAAACAGATGAAGTGTTATCTTAGAACTGAGTACGGTGGGTGGGTGAGGATGAACTGAAAGCCAATACAGTATCCGTATCTGGTGGAAAATACAGAAAAATATGTTCTTCCTCTGCAAAACAGCACTTGGTAGTTTACTTACAATATTTTTGTAGTAATAACAGAAAGCTGACAGATTATTTTATATGACATGTCTACAGAGGGAAAGACTTGAATGTAAGTAGAGAAAGAAACTTGTGCTTGTAGAAGGTAACTCTTGGTTCCTTTGTTCTTTAACAAGTTGTAGTGCCGTGCCAACAATTCTGCCTGAAAGAAGATTACAGCCATGGTTCTTTTTAGGAACAAGCTCTGGCTTTCCACAGACTTTACAGAGCATTGGCAAAATTTTCAGGACAAATAATTTAGGTTTGTTTAGTGTCTGCATTGTGACCTTAAAGGGCATAGTTTTTAAGTGTTCTATGAAGAGTGGAATGGCTACTTCATGCTACAGCCAATTTTGAGATGATGTTTTCTGGACAAAAATAATGGGCAAGAAGAAGTGTTCTGAGTAACAAATCACTTTTCTTGTTTTATTACCTGATTCTGGAAATTACTTGTATCTTTTCTGATCTTACTTCATTCCAGCGGATAGTGAATAGAAGATTCTTCTGAAGCAGGTTTTTATAGCTCTATTACTTCAGAAATTCTTGTTAACCATGTAATAGAAACGTTGCTGCTAGCCAGCTTTTTAAAAAAAATATTAATTATTGAAAAATGAGTTTAATTACCTCAACACAAGTTGCTGTTAATGAAGCTGCCATTTTCCAAGCCGAAAATACCTTGCTTTTAGTGTTGTTTGTTGTCATTGCCAGAGCATGAGGGATTTTGTGATGGGACAACATATTTTATGAACCAACATTGCGGTAATCAGATTAATATCTAGTGTCTGTTACTTTTAGTATGCATGTATGAACTGGTGGTGCACAGGATCAGTAAATAATGGAGCTTAAGACAGCGCATATTTTCAAAAGACAATAGAAGAAACTCTTATAGGCATCAGTCCCTTTGATTCAGGACTTGTGGTATCAATGTAATACATTAGGTTGAATGACTAGTAATTTGATGTTTAAAAGTATGTATCATGCCTAAAGCATTAGATACATTTGGGAAAATCATAATTATTGGAAATATATTTTCATACAAATTATGCCAGCAGGAGGTATATGCAAGTTAAAAACAGTGATACAACATAGGCTAGTTTTATTTCTGATTGGCATGTTTGAAGGACGAAAGGATGAGGCTTAGGGACCCCTTGAAGTTACAAATACTGGTGAAATAAGAAAGTCATTTGAACACATACATTATGGCACACTACTACTGTGTCATGTGTGGGCCTAGTAAAAAGTTAATTATGTGCCAAAGATCACAAACTTATTTGTATGTACTTTGATATTGTTATTTTTTTGTTAGGAAGGTACACACTGGAAGACCATTATAAAATTTCCCGGTTTTTACAAACAAACTTCAAAACTTTGCAAGCTGGAAGAATCTTTGCCGTGCAGAGTTACCAGTGATCCCACAGCTTTATTTGAACCCCACAGAAAAGCAAATGGGAGAGCAGAGTGATGGAAGCTGCAGTGGTGTTAAATAAGAAACTAATTTAGGTTCAGGCTAAAAGCTGGGGAAATGGAGGGACTTGAGACCTAAAACAGAGAAATGCCTTTTTCCTACTGGAAAAATAGTTCATCTACTAATAAATCCCATAGAGAAACAGAATGTCAGATCTAAGAGGCAGCTGTGCAGCATTGAGGTTGACTAATTGGGGGAAATTTCCATATCACCAGCTTTTCTAGATGGGATTAGATCAAGTATTGAGAGAAGTCATATTGCAGGCAGAGTGACTGGAGACCTGTGCTCATACAGCATCAGTACGTTCTTCTAGGACATGTTGGAATTGAGGTAAGGAATACAGAAAGAGCCAGTAAATAATGTTTGTAACTATGATCTGGTATTGTTTAGTATGTTTTTCTGTATTTGAAAGCAAAAATGCAGTCATGGTCTTGTATCCAGAAGCTTGAACTATGTCTTGCTGAAATAAGCTTCTGGTGCAAGGGTGAAAGAGCCTGGTAAGTGCGTGTTGTGCCTTCTCGGATGCAGTGATTCCAAAGAAAGCTGTCGCTTCTACCTTTATTTAGGACAAGCACCTCAGGACCTCTAAAAGAAAAAAGGAAGAAGAGACTGCTAAGCTTATAAGAGCTTATGTGAGGTCTGTGTCCCTTCTTACTGAGGTTTGGTCAAGTGATATGCAGTAGCAGATGCATGTCACTTTCCCTTCTGCAAGCAGTAGCCTGCTGAAAAGCCTTGTTTCATGTTGGTAGATAAAAGTGTTATTGTAGAATTAAGTGGAATTTGATAAATTAAGTACACCATACCGAGTTCACTCTTCATCCATCCTGTGATAAAGTGTTCTCTAACGTATTTGGAGTGCAGTTTTGCTGTGACCTACTCTCGCCTTATGACAGTCTTTAGATAAAATATTTTGAGTCTTTATCAGTCAGTTGTCTTTATAGAGTCTTTGTAATTGAGTACTGTTGAAGGTTCAGTTTCTCCTGCTTTGAAAGCAAAAGTCTATAGTCTTGATCTTAATGTTGATGAAGTCTTCAACTGCTACTCTGTGTTATTCTAGCTGAAGGATAAAGTGACAATATTTCTATTGGCCTTATCCTTTAAGTAAATAGCAGTCAAGCTGTTGAAGCTCTTATTGTGAGGTAGCTTTAATTTATTACTACATTTTCCCAAATTATCACATCCCAAAACATGATCATCTTTAGTGAGAATTTTGTCTTTCATGTTGCCAGAGTTGCCAATAATAAATATACGTTTCAGTTTTCTATATTTTTTTCTTTGAGATAGTGTTGGTTGCACCAAGTTTGAGACCTGTACTTTTCATGACTGCAGTGGAGAGATACCAGCAACAGAATTTGACAAGCACAGCTGCAATATTTACCTCTGGGGAAAAAAAGACCCAGGATTTGCTTCCTTGGGTATAGCTTTTACAAATGAATTGAAGATGGGAACAATTTCCTTTGGAATTCTATGTGTGGGTGATGCTGAGATCTTCTAGTAACTAGTGATAAGAAAAATTTTAATAACTTAATCACACAGTAATACATATGTAATAGCTTTGACTGTGCAAAATGCGTATCTTAAATGAAATGCTAGTAGTTTTTAATAGTTTCTTCTGATTAAGGCCATTTCCATTTAAGAAGATAAGCCTATTTGATGCTCCTTGTTCTTATTTCAAAAGGAGGAAAACAGTGTGTGTTTGGTAAGAATACATTGTTGCAGGCATTTGTTTATATTCAGTATTTGTATAGATATTAACAGCTTTTCATGTATTTCCATTCTGCTTTTGTGCAAAATAGAAAATATGTAAGTCTATCTTACCTCTTTGTAAACAAAAGGTTAGAACAGTTATGAACAGTGAATTGATGAGAGTAAGATTTTCTAACGTTTTTTTGCATTATCTAGATAACTATAATTAGGGTAAAGCAGTTGATAAATTCTGCAGTAGGCTGTAACTTGCACCACAACCGCAACTTGCTGTGATTGTTTCTATGTAAATTGTATCTGGAAAGATCTATGATGTTATTTTAGCATCAGTCATCAGTGGTGACTTGTGAGGAAGTAAAACTCAAGCAAACTGCAGTGAGTTAATTCTCTAAAGCAAAGAGACTGTGTCACAGGCCCTCCCTCCCCACCTGTTTCCCTGGTGTCCTCCATGGAAAAGGCTTCCTACTAAGATCTTTTTTTCTGATTGCAAACTGTATTTTTCAATAGACCATAAAGGAAGTGCAGGTACAGTGACACTCAGTTTGTTGAATGTTAAGTACGAGGCATAAAACTTCCTAAAGTGCCTTTTCAGGAGGTGATTGTGCAGCCAGGCATGGCACATGCCACAGCTGTGATTCCCCAGAACTATTGGCGTTGATGAGAATGTGGTAATTAAATTATTTTGTCTATTGTCTTTGTTAAGACTATGGAAGGATATAAGTCATAAAGTTGATGATAAATTACGAGCTTGACTGAGACAATTGTATTTTTATAGGCAACTTGATTAGAAATTTATACAGAGGGTGAATTAAAACTTTAATTATGGACCTGCAGGCCGGTATATTAATTGAATGTTGCGGATAGCCACGAAGTTAGTACTTGCATGACTTGTGCCCAGGAATCCTAAAAGAATGGATAGTCTTTGATTGAAAAAAAAGCTTGGGGAAAAGAGAAATCTTAATATTTGTTTTAGCATAGTTATTTAATTTTTGGAAGGAGGGCTGAGATCCCCAGTTCTCTTTATTGCACTGCCAGCCTGAAGGACCACCGGAAGTGTATTAGTCCTTCACGTGACGCCTGCTCATACACATAAATGTGTTCCAACTTCACTGCACACATGGCTTCCTCAAAAGAAGGCTGGGAGCAGCTGCAGGTTGTAAAGCGATGATCCTGTATGAACTTATCCTGCTGGTCCCAATTGCCAGAAGACAGTTGAGTGGGTGAACTCTGTATTGGCAGGCCTTGGGCCAGATCAGGTATCATCCCTCATCCCCGAGCTGTCACAAAAGTAACACGAAAGCTATATCATCTGCTATAGCTAATTTGACAGAAAGACAATAATCTGCCCGCATCTGATCCATGTTTATTTTGTACAGCTCTGGCTTCTAGAACAATATATATGTAATACATTCGTCACCATAGCCAGAGAGTCCTGTACCATATAGACGCTCTGGCCAGTCATCCCCTAAGGATGCAGCGGCTCAGTTTACAACAGTTCATCAACTGTTAATCCAATCACTCTGTCCTGCTAATCAAATCAGTCAGCTCCAGGAGCGTGTGGTGGCAGGGTTACGTTGGCTGCCAGGCTAATGCAAATGGAGTAACATGGAGCTGCAGTGAAGATTAACTTTGGGATTTATATGGTATCCTAGTGTAAATTTTTTTTAATATTATTTGAACTTAAACCGTACAATACCATGGTTTTAGTATTCTGAACGTATGTGTATTAAGCTGTTTTTAAAATTTACCTGCCCGTGCTAACTGCAGTGAACAATGTTCTGAACTGGTGTTAAGTCATACTATTGGAAATTATGTGTTTTCTAATAAAATGTGTACACTGAAGATTTTAGTGCATATTTTGCAGACCTTAGGGTGTATTTTGACATCCTCGTCAAATTTGTTTTTGAATAACTGTCTTCCCAAAACTACTTTCTCCTTTTACCTTAAGCAAAACTTGTCACGTTAAGTGAGTTCATGTGTTGTATACTGCTATATATTAGTTGTATTCTATATTAAAAAATGCATTTATGTTATTTACAATAAGAAGTATTTGAATACTGCTTGTCACTGACTTCTGCTAGATTTTAATAAATAGAGGATATAGTCATTCATAAACATTGCTGATTGCTTATGGATGATCATTTGGGTCCCATTTGTATGTGGAATAGTTTCCAACTTAACCAAGGGTGACTGTTCACGTGTAGCACAAACATGCTTGAGACTTGCATTTATTCTAGCTTTAGTCTCTGAATTGGGGAATGTCTACAGTAGTAATTTGGCTCAACTGGAGAAAATCAGTAGAGTGAAGCAGTTGGTGCTGTGACCCCCACCTCTACACATTCCGCTGTGCAGCACTTTTATTTTGGACTAGATTTAGTGGAGCCTTTCGGGATCAAATATCTGTGCCACAAGGCGTGTTGAAAGCATTCAGAGCTGTTATTTGCTTGGACCTGTGTGCCCCCTTAGGGGTTGAAGCATGACAGATAACACCATTGCATTGGTAACACCATTTCCAGTTTATATTTCTCCATAAAGAAACCACATCACTTACACAAAAACTGGTCTGTGAACGAAACTATTGGACAATAAGTGGGAATAGTGTGGAGGGGAGAAGGATTTGCTTCTAAATTGCACTATTGCTCTGAACACAAACACTGATGTAAACATAGCCTTCAGATAACAGAACAAAACCTTCTCCTACATTTTGCAGGCAACAGATAAGAGTATAAAATCAAATAGATTCTATTCCGTTAACTTTAAATTACTTTAGCCTGACATGAATGTGAGGACAGAGAGGAACATCATGGGAAAGGCAGTGCTCCTTGAATATTTACATGCTTGCTTAGATGTTTATTTTGCTCCTGCTGTTTTATTATTCCCCCCCTTGACAGCTGTACTTTTAGTTTAATCTCTTCAAATCTTCTGTTAAAGTATGATCTTTATATATATAAAACATATACATACACACACACAGAGCGTGCCTTATACAAAGTTTGCAAATGTGCCCAAATTACAATACATTAGACTGAGAACATTCTCTTGAATTTCATCCTTACTGTGATTGACCTGAACTATAGTCTTTCATTGTGGATTAAGGTTGCATGTCCTTTTTCTGACCATAGCAGAATGAAGAGATTACTGTACCTGTCCTGCCCATAGGTATTTTTTGCCCTCTGCTGGAAGTTGCAGTCCTCTTAGATGTGTCAGGAAATACCACATATGTGGCTGCTCTCCAAACCAGTTATTTCAGGATGCCAACATTAGCTCAGGTATTCTTAATATCTAAACCAGGTCACTTTGACAGCTACATTAGGGGATAACTGCAGAATCTGTTGTGCTGACAGATGGGGAGGAGCTGCTGTTGTCTCTGAGCGCAGGACAGGGAGGAGCAGTTGCAATGTTGCTGTTTTCACCTGGTGCAGCTGTAGCCAAACAGCACTTTGGCCTCCAACCTTACCTTGTTCCTGTCTATTTCTTCAAAAAATATAAATGCAGTGTATTTTGTTAATAAAAACAATTAAAATCAAAGTATTTGCTTATTCAAGGAGAGAAAGCAAACATGACTCATTCTCACCACATTCATGGAAAGAAGGGAACTTTACCATTTTATAGATAAGAAATCTCAGGTATAATTGTGGTGTGTGGGATTGTAATTTGGGCACTCCACTGTTGGATTATACCTCTGAACAGCGCGTTTTCTTTCTGTCAGTTTTTCTGCAGGCTGAGTTTTTGAGTGTCATTGATCAGTACCCCACGTGGGGAAAGTGATAACTTAGCATGCTAAAATAAACCGGGAGATGTTATCTTTTGCCACGCAGATAGTTTGCCTGATACCTTTCCCTCACCCTTGTTTTGTCTTTCCTTTTTATATAATTTTCCTTTTTGTGTTGATTATTCCACAACACTTGAAAACTAACCATTAGCTGTAAATCCTGGCAGTACAGAACTTCTTAATTACTAAAAATAAATATTACCCTGTGGCAGAAGGGATTGGACAAAGTAGAAATGGTAGTTGGCATGAACTAGTTGTCACCAGTATTTCTGGTGTGATCACGGCTGCGGATGTGGTCTAGCTCTTACCCTGGTGCCTAGGGGCACTCTGCCAGTTTTTAACTCTCTGAACTAACTTGGCATAAGATCAGAAAAGCACCAGCTTAGCTCCAGGATAACAATAGTGGGGGGAGAAGCAATACTGCCCGTGTGGATGTTACCTAGCTGTTCCAACAGGTTAGCTGTATCATCAAACCGCATCATAACCAATGTGTTGGGAAGTAGGAGCGTAGACTTTTTTTTCCCCACCCAGTCATGTTCTTTTTTAATTTTAATATTTGGATGTAAGTCATTAGTATCTTCTAACATAAGACTTTGAGGTGTCTTGCATTATATTTCATGTCCTGTCACCACTGGTATATCCAAGTAGAAATGGACTTGGGCACACTTTCTTTTTCAGTAGGAAACAGGAAGTACAAGTTTGTGGTCTCTGCCATGAAATTGAGTTTAAATATGCCACTAGTTCCAGATGAATATTCCTATTCCTGTTCTATACCCGAACTCTTTGTACATTGTGGAAGCATTCCAGTTTCCTCTTTGCAAGTCTGCATGAGAAAAATGTATGTAGCTGTTATCACCAGCAGTTTTTCAAGTGGTCCTAGGGGAGTTAGACTAATGAAGCTGAGGCAATCCAAAAAGTCCCTCAATAAAGCTCTGAAGCCACATGATAAATTGTGTATCGCAAGTTAATTGCTATAATTTTTGTGTTGTAAATAAAATAGAAATAAGGTGTCTTCAAGAAGAATTAAAAGGTTAGGAAAAAAAAGGCTCCTTTTAATCAAAAAGAGCAATGTCAAAGTAGGCTTTGTTGCAGACTTGGACAATACAGCTAAATATAATTGTTTTCTTTATGCATTTCTGTTTGCTTTATAAATCATCGGGCTGAGAATGGATTTTTGCGTCTCATGTTCTAGAGTTCATCTGTTATCTCTGCAAGGTATCTGTTTTTTTGGATGAGAGGGATGGCTTCCTACCTGAAAAGGGCATGTCCTTAATGGGTGGCCTTTCAGTATTGAAAGACATTAGTAGAACTTTGTGCCCAGTAATTGATGCTGTTTGTTACAAAGATTTCCTGCTAGAAAATAAGAATACATTGCTAGTATTAGAGATCTTTCTCCGAGAACCGTGTTTTTAAAATCTATCTTAGAAGGTCAAGACGGGGAGAGAGGATAACCAAGACTATAGCAGTAACGGCTTTTTTGACAATATATCAGGTTTGATTCATGAGTTTGGTTTTATTTTTTAATTTAACATTTCTGGCTTAATACTTGAAGGTCTTTTTACTCAGTCTGTACTGAAACAAATTTGAAGGCATATTTCTCCATAATAACTTTATTATTTGAGGTAGCGTTTTTGTTAAGATGTTCTTAAATACAGTTTCATGGAAAAAGAATAGTTTCATTTTTCTAGCTGCATGGTTTTTTTTAAGTTCAGTAACTTTACTAAAAAGTTAAATAACCAGAATAAAAATTTTAACAGTTTATCTAATATTTGGACAATCTATATTGCATTACTCTCTATAAAATGTATTGTATTGTGCAACTGAGTAACAAGGTAAAGGTGGAGCTAGTTTGTGTTTGGTTTTTATTTGTGTGGTGTTGTTTTGGTGGGGTTTTTTTAAGACTTATGGAAACAGCTGTGCAACATCCTAATGACAGGACAACATAGTACAACACCTGCAGGGTATCACATGAAGTTGTAGCATGTGTAGTTATATTGCTGCTCCAATTATAATACTACTAATCATTTAACCTCACTGTTGAAAACCAGGCAGTACATTATGATAACATGCCACTTATTGAACTGAGGTGCACTTTTAAGAGAATCTGTTGTCAACAGTCATGATTCGGTAATGAATCATATATGTGAATACCATACATACCCGTATTTTCCTTCCTTCCTTCCAACTGTTCTATAGACATTCCATTCGGTTAATGCCACTCCAGTAAATGTTACTGGTCTTCAGAGGTTCTCCTAGGTACATGGGTACATGTGATCTTAGCTTACATGTGTGGTCTTTGTTCATGAGGGGCTAGGATTTAAATTGGTAAGTGATAGTCCCATCACTCCCCCTCCACCGTCTTTTTTTTTTTTTTTTCAAATAACCAAAAGGAAGGTAGAGATGGGGAAGAAAGCTGTATTGGTCCCATAACTGAAGTGGGCTGGAGGGTTTACCAGAAGGATCAGCCTGGGTAGGAAAAATGAAATAAAAAGGGAAAATCCTAAGACTAGCCTTGCACTTACATCTTTCTTTCTGTAAAAGAATTCCCCTTCTGCAGGACTAGCATGACTGGCATGAGTTTTGGTACGAGGCATGAGCCTCTGTCCCTGCAGCTGCTGCTGTCTGCCCTGTCGGCTTTACCCCAGTGCCTGAATTCCTCTAGCCTGTGGGTCCCACGTGCAGTTTTAGCATGTGCATGGTTAATACTCGTGACATAAATATCGTCTCTATTTGCAGATAAGTGAGGCATGGTAATTTGTTCAAGTATGTCTATCAAAGACTCTGGCCAAAACAAGTTCTCTGTTTTCACAAGAACAGCCTCTAAAAAAATCTTCTGTATTTGCCCCAATTTCTGAGCTGTACCATATTGTGCCTGGTAGCTATGGGATAGCTCATTGTAGGTAAGAGATTCTCACATATGCCTTATGCTAAGCAAGCAAATTATTCA
The DNA here is from genome assembly GCF_964199755.1 of Larus michahellis. Classification (NCBI taxonomy): domain Eukaryota; kingdom Metazoa; phylum Chordata; class Aves; order Charadriiformes; family Laridae; genus Larus; species Larus michahellis. Next base: position 77,354,277 of record NC_133897.1, on the reverse strand, counting down.
AACAATATCAAATTGACAAGTTTTGTAACCTACTGTATTTATACAGCATATTTAAATGTGATCTCTGTATTCAGAGAGGGAAATCCTATCTATGTTGAAGTTGGTGTCAAAACTTCGCTGGGGCCAGTGCTGATTGTCAACCGTGATGTGTCATATTCAGATGTTTGTGCACGCAAAATACTTACTGAAGAACAATTATGATATTTTAGAACATCTTTTATGATAGGGAAGTAACAGTCTGAAGTTTAAAGAGGAATTTCCAGTCAGCAGTGAAAGACAGTAAGCTATAGAGCTACAATACAAAATTACAAAACTGCAAGAGCATTTCTAAATCTGTCTACACTTAACAGATTATTTGCATTCAGGTTTCTCACTTGAGTTGTATATCTGCCCATGTCTAATGTTGAATTTTCCTTTTAACAGGTAGAAAGAATTGTTGACAAGAGGAAAAACAAGAAGGGAAAAACAGAGTATTTAGTGCGATGGAAAGGATACGACAGTGAAGATGATACATGGGAGCCAGAACAGCACCTTGTTAATTGTGAGGAATATATACATGAATTTAACAGGCGCCACAATGAAAAGCAGAAAGAAAGCACATTAACCAGGACAAACAGGACCTCTCCAAATAATGCCAGAAAACAAATTTCTAGATCTACCAATAGTTCTTTTTCAAAGACATCCACTAAATCTTTAGTTATGGGTAAAGACCATGAGTCAAAAAATAGTCAACTCTTTTCTGCCACCCAGAAGTTCCGGAAAAACAATTCGCCGTCTCTTTCTGGAAGGAAAAATATGGACCTTGCAAAATCAGGTATTAAAATCCTCGTGCCCAAAAGTCCAATTAAGAGCCGGACAACAGTTGATGGCTTCCAGAATGAAAGCCCGGAAAAAATGGACCATATAGAGCAGGATCAAGAAGACTCTGTAGCACCAGAAGTAGGAGCAGAAAAACCAGTGGGAGCTTTATTAGGACCTGGTGCAGAGCGTGCTAGGATGGGGAGCCGACCAAGGATACATCCGTTAGTGCCACAGTTGCCAGTGCCAGTAACAGCCACAATTGCATCAGCATTAACAATAAATGGAAAAGGTACGTGCACAAGTTGGTCATTTTTGTGTACATTTTTCATTTGACTGATCTTATTTGCCGTTCAGATGCAAACAAATTACCCACTCTGTTTCAGCCATGTTAAATCAAGTCTGGAGAACTTCACAACTTTATTTTACATAACTATATGACTACAAAGCCATTTCGAATTTTGCCAGCTTTTGCTTTCCTCGCAGAGATTCATTGGTATTTGTGTTTTCAGAATCACCACAAGATACATCTGTGTTTGCCTTGACATTGTGTGGTACACATACTCCGTGTACCGCTTCCAGAGATTATATCATTGCTTTAAGTTTCTTTAAATAGGTCAAATTTGTTATTAATATTAGAAACATAAATTATGGCAACAGATGAATGAGGTGAGCGGGGATTCTTCCTAACATTTTACATATCTATTTTGTTATAAATATTGCCTGGGAAAAAAAACTGAGAAAATGACATTGCTTAAAAACCCAAGTTGGTTAGTTTTGTTTCAGTGAAATTTGACCCAGTAGTGGAGATACATATGCCTTCTGCCTGGACTGAGTTCTGTCTTCATTATATTTTATCAATATTTTGTTGTTTATACCTCATTTGATATTGAGAGTTTATTTAGGTTTGATGCCTGGCTTGTTAATATCTCGGTAGATTACAGTACAACCTGAAGAAACTGACAAATTTGTGACACCAATGAAACCCAAACTGCTTTTGTTGGAGGAAGCCGTTTGTTACCCCAGTCAAGTGAGACCCTCATTTAAGACTTCATTCTTGTGCCCCAAACTTCTGTTCTTCCCCGACAGACCCGGGTTGTTGTGTAGTCACACGTGTTCTCTTAAGCATGCTTCTGGGGCTACGTTTTCAAGTGTAATACTGCATCTGCAAATAATATGCAGCAGGTAAAATATGCAGGTATGCTATTGCTGCTGGCTTGCTGGAAAAATTGCTTGAAAACCAAGGACCTGGGCCTGCCAAAAAACATGTTTACAGACAAACTACGTAGGCACAAAAATGTGTTGAAGACTTTGGGATACTTTGTGTTGGGTGCCACACTGTTGCTTGCTTTCAGATTTTCTGGGGAAAAAAAAAAAGCTGCAGCAGGAGAGGCTGCAAAGCAGTGGACAAGGGAGGAGTATGCTCCTGGAGCTGTGGTGTCAGGTCACGGACCAACCCATTTTGCTGCAGATGAACTAGGTAACCATGGTAATGCACACACGGATGCCAGGAATATCTCTTCCTTTGCATGGGCTAAAGAAGGAATGTAAATCTCAGAGGATGTAAACAAAGCTGGAGGGGAAAATTCAAGAGATGCCAGTATGTGAGTTTTCTGAGTAGGTGAGGTAGAGGAGTGTGTTTGCGCTTGTGACGGTTTTGCGATAATTAATATGCATTTTGGAGTATGGTGCTGTTCCTAGTGAAGTGGTTGGTAAGTGCTGCCTTTGGCATCCTGTTTTTTTGCCTTATGGCATTTAGAAAAAAAAGTGGGACACATAGGAACTTCTTGAGTAAATCAGTAACCACAAATGATTAAATCATTCCCACTAACCTTTCACTCTGGTAATAACGGTACAGCGAGGGCCCAGTTACAGGGCATCAAGTGGAAGTGGAAAGACCTGCACCGGAACGGTAGTGACACAGAAAATAGTAGCTGAGGTGCATTTATCTGTTTCGCTGAGATGTTACAATTTCTTCAACTGCCACTACCTCCTTCAGCTCTTCATAGGCATTTGTCTGGGCAACTAAAATTGAAAGCTACCGAATGACCCTAGGGATGATGACAATATGACATCATGCTTACCTTTTCCTATGACCTTAAGGTGTAGATCAAAAAACAGGAGAGCCAAGGAGACAGCCACAATATGTGGTTACCCAAAAATATACAATGTGTTTCTACGTTCTATCTACCACAGGAGGGATATTAGTTCAAGTGCATTAACTGAGGCTTTCCCTCTCTGTTCTGAAACACCCCTTTCAATCCCCAAGCTGAGCTGTGCTGCTGGGAACTGGATGCCAAATATCCAAATTTATTTCAGCTTTGCAGGCAGTTATGCTCATCTGCAACACTTTGGGGGGTAACATACAAATCGCACAGTAATTAGCTGATTATAAAACTTAGAAACAAAGTTGCAAAAGAAAAATACTTTGTGTTTATATCTGACATCAGTTTCTTTTTCTAGCTTTTTAGGATTTCTTGGGCAGATATCTTTCTCACAGAAACCCAGGCTCCAACTCAGCCATTCTGCTTGGCCAGAGTGGACCTTTATTTAGAGAGAAGACAAGAGAGGCAGCCCTGTCTCCTACAACTAGCTTGGCCTTGGAGCTTTCTGATCTGACCTATTCTCTGTCTCTTCATTAAAGCTGCACTCTTCTCCTTGCTGTTTTTATTTTTAATTTCACACTGCTATTCATTAAAATGTAGTAAATCGATGCTTCCCTCCCTCCCCTGCGTGGGGCTGTCACGGTTCAGCATCCTGTTTCACTCCTTACTCAGGACATTCCTCCTGTCTTAAATGGACACCTCATCACATTTTTGATACCACCTCAGGAATCATACATCATGAGATGTATTCATTTTACAGAAGCATCATCAAATTCATACTTTTATCTTCATACGCACCAGATCTGACATATTAGTAATACAGATGATAGATCTGGCATTCGGAACACTCTTTCCAAACTTCCCACCTCCTCCGCATACACCTTCTGTTAATTTTAAGAGTTCCTACTTCCACATGGATGATGCTGTCAGGAAGACAAAAGTATGTTTTGGAAAATAACTTTTTACTTGAGCTGGTTTAGAAATTTTTTATCAAAACATTTTCATTGGAAAAACACAGTCAAAACAGAAATCACTAATTGGAAAGCATAATTTTGAAAGATTCTAGAAAAATACATATACTTCAAAAAAATGTAGACAAGTTTTTTAATTACAGGTGACTTACATTTTGATTTATATTTTCAAAATAATATTGAAAAATAATTTAAAATTTTAATATGAAAACGGTGGTTCTAATTTTGAGATTATTGCTATGACTACTTTCGAATTGTGAGTCATGTTGGTTTTTTAGTCCTACTTCAGGATAGTGCAACTCTTCAGCATTTAGTCTGTTCTTTATTTGTTTTTTCCCAGCCTTGATTTTTTATTTTTCATTTTTAATGTAATTTTTAATAAGAGTACACACCATGAAAAAAACTTGTATGCACAGGAGAATCCCATGACTGCAATTACTAGGAAATATTAGTATTATTGTAACACCTAGTCATGCTATTCAGGAGACAAACTGCCATGATGCAGTTCTTTTTCCAAAGTTCCTACAGTCTCAGAAAAGGCAACTAGAAAATATTTATACAAATATGTAGGGGCGCTAGGGGAATAAAATAACAGTAATGTTTGCTCTGGGAGTTGGTGGTTTCTGCACACTAAAATCTAGCTGCTGTCCAAAGTATATTTTTAAACAAAGAAAATCATTGTATTGAATGTTCATATTTTAAAGGCTTGGCCTTGAAAAGAAGTTGGTGGAGTAATATACTACATACAAGTCTAAGGAGGGTGATATATGTAAGAAGTGGGAATAGATCACTGAATGAACGTTGCTGGGGTTCTGTTTTGTTGAAATATGTGGTCATCATCAGCTGCTGCTAAAAGTTAATAGAAGCGATCCTTAAGTGGATGAATGAAACAGAAAAATGCCGCCAAAAAACTGAGTGTTGTTGAAAAGTTGTTAATGGTACCTACAAGCAATGCATATTACTCAAAGCTAGGCAAAACAAAAAAGTGATTTCATGTCTACCAATAGGTTCTGATACCTTTAAAATTTTTGAAAGCTTCCTTCATCAAAATTGAATAAAAACTTAGCTTAGAAATTTTATTGCAAAAGTTTTAGGCGTAGTACACTCATAAATAGCCAGGGAACTTCTATTTAATAGAGTACACAAGAAGTGAAAACTGTATAGGGAATCTAATCTGTCAGTCATACAAGGCTAGAGAGGAGTTGTCTTGCAATTTTAGAAAGGAATAAAAGATCGGATTGATTGTTCACCTTCTGCAAAACTTGATCATAAACTAGGTGAATACTATTGCTTGGCAAATTCTAGTTGCCTTGCTGTATTTTTTTTCTTGGTCACCCTGTAGTTGCTACAGTTTTTATTCATCTAACAATGTCCAACATGTGGATGTAATTGAGAATAAATGCCACAAGAAGGGAGATTTTGGGCAGAAAGGCATGCAAAGCTCAAAGTATAAAAATGAGCAAGCAAAATCTAGCTGCATATGTTGTTATAATTAGAATAAGGCAGGCTGGTGGCTGGCATACAGGAAGAGAAGAAATACAAGAAATGGAGTTAACTACATCACTTGTTAGACAAGCACCACCAGCATGCACAGTGGCATTAACATCTCCCTCCTTGCACGTATTAGTTCAGATTAATAACTTTCAGGAGCAATTGTCTGTCTGACAATACAAAGATGATTGTAGTATTTCATCCTACAAGAAACAAGTGTGTCTGCTGATTTTTCAGTTGGATAATACTGCTGGTTTTATCTCAAAACAATGGTATTAGCACCAAAAGAAAAGCCAGGCATCAGGAGAAAAATGATTGAACTTAAGTTCTGTTTGTTACCTCTTCTCTCCCTTACCCCGAGCAGCTTATGGGATTAAAAACCACAGATTCAGAAAACCAAAAATCCACTCTAACACCCAAGGAAAATAGTATCTGTTGTTTGGTTAAGTGTCTGATAGCTTTAGTCTCAACAGGAACCAAGCAAGCGTAGAAGCGCTTACAGAGGCTACTGGAACCAGGGAGAAATGTATGTTCTCAATACAATACAAAGCCGAGCTGAAAGGAATTCAGCCGCTCTCTGTTCCTTAGGGTGAGGGGAGCTCACCCAGCTCCCTCCCAGATAAATTCTCCCAGGTACTTTCTTCCCTCTCCCTGTATGTGCCTGGGTGTTCGGCATTACATGAGAAACAGTCCACTGTCACTAGCACAGCTCATTAGGCCACCCTCAGGAGTCCCATGGGAAGAGTGTAGCAGTTGACAAAGGTGTGTTGGGTGTGAACCACATTAATTGTCCTGATGGACCACAAGTTAGGCATATAATCCTCTCAAAAACCAAAAGCGAGCAGAGAGTTGCAGGAGCTCATTGCGGTGTGAATTAGAGCGGACAAGTAGAACTGAAGGAAAGTTGGTGTGATGTGTTACAGTTTGTCGTATTTCTTTTGGGTGTCCTGGAAGGACAGAAGCAGTTCTGAGCCCTCCTTTTGTTTGTTTTTGTTTTGGTTAAGTAGTAAAATGTGATTCCAAAAATAGCCCTAAGACAGGAACTTCCTTTTTGAGTGTGTTTGTATGTTGCACTTGGATGGTGGCTTGATCTTTGCTGAGTGATCTGGAAAGTAACCAAGTATTTTATTAGTGCAAACAAAAGCCTTTGAAATAGGTTAAAATCCTTTGTAAAGCCTGTCTAACTTCTGAAATTGCCAGTTAAACTTCTTTGTCAAACGCAGCGGTGTGTAATTTTGTATTTTTTCTATTGTGTATGCATTTAACAAATCACTAAGAGTAAAGAGTAAAACAGTTTTCATTTAATCAACCTTAAAGACACCTGTGGTGTGTTTTTTTTCTTCAGAAGTTACATTTTATTTAGATTCTATTCTTTAAGAGTTCACATTATTACTTTCCTTATGTACTGCATTGCAACAATTTAACCTACCATCAGATTTTCCATCTGTATTACTCTTAAGTCATTTTCAAGTTCTTCAGCTTCTTTACTCTTAACTAAAATAATATTCTGAATTGCTGCCAATTTCTTGTTTATCTGTATTTTCTAGCTTAATATAAATACAAAAGTGTTAAGTAATATGGTAGACGGGATGGTCTGTATTACATGTAAAATTGATCCGTTACCCTATGCTGTTCTAGTTTTTTGTCTCTGGCCCCATTGCTTGTGCAGTTTCTGGTACAGATTATTGTGACTTTACGTGGTGCTCCAGGATTGAGAGCTTCTTCTGAAAACCTCTCATTTTCCAGGCCATATTGACATATGTCAATTGATTATCATAATAATAAAGCAGGATTTAAGTGCAGGGTTTGCTTGAGTTTTAAGGCTGTCTTCCCAAGAACGTAAGGCGTAAGTGACTGGTTTCTTGCTTTTTCTGCCTTCTGCCATCCTCCACTACTTTAGAGCCTAGATGCATCAGTTGGATGCTATGTTGGTGATGCTAAACTGATGTAAAACTTTGAAGAGTGGTCCCATTCCTTTTCCTCGCTTCCCCAGCCCCAGGTTATAACAGGGCCTAACTAACTGCTCCTTTAAGGACAGGCTCATTTTTATTAGCCTTCTGGAAGCGACAATGAAGGAGAGGATGTGTCCCTGGGGAGGGAGACAGAGATATGCTTTTTCCTTGTTTTAATTCTGTCCCTGAAAAGCCTTTAATGTGAACTCTGGATATAACGTATTTTAAAAAAAAAAAAAAAAAAAGGTGGGGGAAAGAAAGTTCTCAAGAAATTCTCAGTTTGGATATAAAATGCTCAACCCAAGTTGATAGGAAACCACCTGTTATTTTCACTGAAATTTCTATTACATCTGCAGGCCCACGGGTAAACATAATGCTTGTAGCTGTGCAGTTCTTCTGAAGTTGCATCAGTTTACACAGACTGAGGATCTGTAGTCTACATACCACTTGACTACTCAGCTGTTACGTCCTCCTACAGTACTTGTACCAATATGAGAGAAAAGTAATTTCAGAGGACGTGTTTGATATACCTGTCAAAACTTAAGAAAGATGAAGCACAATGAAGCAAAGAAGAAAAAAAAAAAAAGACAAATGAAACTTACTTTGCATACGTCTATGCAGAGAAAATGTGAAGATCAGACTGTGTGATAGAACAAAAGTGTTGAGCTAGATTGTGGGTTTTTTCTTCCACCGTTGTCAAAACTGTAGAACTTCAGAACAGCTTTTGATAATAAAGCAGAAATGTGAAGCACAATCAGAAATACCAATGCGGTACCCTTTTCGATTGTGCCTGGCAGAGTAACCAGCAACTTTTTTAGTCTCTTGCTGTTTCAATCATTACAGCTCCCATCACTGTTAAGTCTGTGAAGTGGATGGAACGTATGTTTGCTATGTAAAACTGTCATTATGAATCTGTGTTCTCTTGAAAAGAAGATTAATCTTAATAGGTTGATACAAAAATCCATAAAAAATGGACCAAAACAATCGTAATATAGTTCAGGGAAGATTTGCCTAGATCACTTAATCTACTTAAAATAAAAAAGGGATATGATGAGAGTACAGTTAAACCTTCAGTCAAGAAAACATCCTCATAGGGAGACTGTTACAGGTGGGATAAAATATCATAGAAAGAATTAGTAAATAAACTATTAGAGGTTTTTTCCATCAATGCTTATGAAAGAGACAAAATGGTTAGATTCAAGGAGATGCATAACTGAGATTTTTAATTTATTTATTTTTTTAAAGCTAGCTGCCTGGATAACAGCTGGAAACGGCTATTTAAAAGAAAATAAATGCAGAAGCTGTATAATTGTGATACTCTATGCAGTTTTTCAAATCAAACATATCTAAATTAGCTGCTGTATATACCATTTATATAGTAAACTTATTTAAGAACATACACTGAAATGCATTAGGCCACAAATTATCAAATAGTTATTTCTGCTCTAGTAATTATTTTCTTAATTTTGAAATCTTAGAATGCATAAAAAACCTTTTGTTTTTTATGTAGTAAATATTTTTAATTTAAAATGCTTTAAAGTATTATATTTTAGATGCCTTTAAGAAACAAAGGCAAATCATAAACACTAGTGCTTTGAATTAGAATATTCTCTGTTTGAACACATCTGAAAACTGGGAATTTCTAAGATTTAACATAGAAGAAGAGGAGAGAGGGCATCTTACTATTTTATTAAGAGTTCTTCGAACATCTCAGTGAAACAGTGAATAAAGAAGTACAGATTGTCATTTATTTTCTTTGGAAATATTCCTTGAAAGAGACAACTAAAGAAAGTAAGTAGTTGTTCAGATAGGAATATCTAAACACTGCTGAGGGCAACTCCAAGACGACTTGGCTTAATATTGAACTAAAGAAGTTCTCAAGGTTTCTCTGTTACACACATTTGTCACTACTCTTCATTCAAGCTTGGTGTATAATGAATCGGTGAATACGTGTTGGCTGGCATCGTGTCTTTGATGCTCTCCTTCAAATTTCAACTTCGAATGCTATATCATTTTTAAAATGGGCAAGAATGGGAGGGAGTGGAGAAACTGGCTGGCTGCCTTCTCAGACTAGTTGCTTGTGAGAAGCGTCCAGGTGAACTTCCAGAACATACTTCGAGAATCAAGGCCAAGCCATTGATGAAAGCTGGTACAACAAGAACAAAGAGGTTATAAAACAACAATAATAAAAAAAATCCTGTATCTGAAGGGAATACATCTTTCATTCCCATTATTGAAAGCTAGTGAGACATTTTGTTTTCTTGTTTCTTTGCTTTGCACGTTGACAGTGCTTTTTGTTCCATCAGCTTTATTGAGTCCTGTATAGTCAATTAGGTTGGGGGGGTGTTTTTAGAAATGACCTGTCTGAGCACGAGCAATGGAGCAGCACAAAAACCTTTTTAAATACATGAGAGGGAGAAAAAAGAAATTTAGACATATTGCTTATGTTCTTGCAGGAAGTGTGAAGCTTTCTATTTTAAAAGAGGTATGTATAAAAAATAAATAAATAAATCGTCTTATAATTAATTAAAAAATATGTATTTTGTAATACCTATACAGTGAGATAATGGGTTTTCTCAAATTATCGGGTACTATAAGATAGTAATGATAGTAAATGAAGTGGTTGCCCAAACTAGGGGTCGTCAGGATCCAGGACCTATGCTGGAATAAGTACTCTGAAATGAAGGTTTTCTGAAACTTGATGTTTCTGCTCTTAAGTATCGGAGGAAATGTTAATTTCAAAGGTTTTCTTTCTGTTTCTGGAATGCTAGATTCAACAACCCTTTAGAAGCCATAAAGTAAAAGGAAAAAGTAACAAGCATGTTATGTTTAATGAACTTTGAATGCAATGGGTAAAATTATTCAAGCATAAGTGTCTTTAAGACACACGACAAATCAATGGTATGATTTTTTTAATTTTTTTTTTTCAATTGATGGTTTAGATACCTATTATGTTTATTGACTTCACAGGGAAGTGCTGATGCTCTGCATTTTTGGAAATCAGATTTCTTTTGATTTCCATTTCCAAATACAGATGTAGCTAGCTAACATTAAAGGTTGAGCTCCAAGTCTTCTGGTAAAGTAATACAAGCTAAAACAATCAGTATTCCCAGCTGATCTTTATTTTTTGTCTTGTTGTGTCACTTTGAGGAAGAAAACGGAGCTGTTATAATGGTATGTTAAGGTATTTTGCTCTTAATTCCCTTCTATTCTAGTATTACTTTTTACTCTGGCACAGTGGTCATCTTCAAAAAATCATTATTACTCTTGTTATATCATGTCGTAGTTAAGGGTTATTGTTTTGTTGGCGTAGTCCATTTTGAAATGCCATCTTATAATTGAATAAGATATATTAGTAGATTAGTGATTGATGCATGAAATGTTGAGGAGCACTCCGTGCTCTATTAAAAGTTTTATGTGCGTCAGTAATACTCAAATTTGCTTAACAAAATAGTAAAAGATATAATTGCAATTGTGTGAGCTTTCTTTTTGAGAAGACAGTGAATTCTTGTAAAAAAGTTGCGTTTATTCCCAGCTTTTTTAAAAGTATTTTGTTTTCTATTTTCAAATTCCTGGTATGAAGCCTGATAACAAATTAATTTTTATCACATTGTTAGATAATTTTTTTCAGTTAAAGTGTAATATGAAGAAATTATTACTGCACTACTGTGTATTATAAATTACAAACCTAGTAGGGTAATGTAATACAAATAGACCATATACTTACATATGTTCAGGTTAAAAAGGGTGGAGGTAATACTAAATAAAATTTATTTCAGGATAAACCTGTATAACAGTCTCTTAGTGGGTCTGTAGTTGACATAGCATTAACATCTCTATAATTTTGCTGTAATTTTGTCTAATATTTTAATATTTATCCAGCATAAGAATAAGCTATGCTATGATCTTTCAACAGCTCAGTTAAACTTGATGATCACATTTTCAAATGTTTCAGTCTTTTATGTGTTGATTTTTTTTTTAATATTTTGTTTAATATACTTAAATATTAGCCTATCTTCCTACTATAAGTACTTGATATATTCTTTGGATATGCTTCGTATTCTTTGAGGACTCCAAAAAGAAAAATCCATTATACTGAGACAATTTTTGATAGGTGTTAATTACAGTTTGACTAGGTATTCCTGTCTTTTTTTTTTTTTTTTTTTCCCCTCTGGTCGTATATGCTCGTTTGTTTCTCTGTCTGCTGGCTGAGCGCTGCGATGATGCCAGCACCCTTGTTAAACCACTGGACCTGCTCTTCCCCTGCCCAGGGAGGAGGGATCGGCACAGGGGTGAGTTTGGCAGCACTGTGTCAGGGTTAGGGAAGACCCTTGGGGAGGCTTTTGGAGCCTTTGGATGAAAACTGGGATACTCCAGCATCCCTGGCGATCCTCAGCAGTTAAGGACGATTTCTGTTGGTTGCAGAGTGATATTTCTGTGATCATTGTACGCTTTTACAGACATTGTTTGTAGGTCAGTAAGTTCCTTGGTATGTGTCCAGTTTTCACAGATACTCTTGTAATTCTGCTCTAATTGTACTGCAGCTTGACTTAGAAGGAGTGAAAACTTTTTGTAGGGGGTGAGGTTAGGTAGGTAAACTGGTTTGACATTTGTTTTTTTTACATTTAGATTTTGCAGAAATTGCTGTGAGATCCTAGAAGTGCTCTGCCCAATGTTGTACCTCAAATCAGTCTCATTTACATCACTTAGATACTGCAGAATGATCAAATCAAGAAATTAAATAATGTACCATTTCAGTGATAAAGCTTTTTATGCTTAGGCATTTAATGGACTGGTTTAAAATAAGATCATATATTTCAAAAAAGTGGAAGAATGGTGTGAAGAATTGTGAAGAAAAATATACAATTGAAATTTTGTTTACTGTATTTCTACATTCATGGAAAGAAACTTTTATCTAGAGTTAGATAAAGTGAAGCCCAACAGAGGAAGGGATGAGAATGGGAGCATACTCTCTTCTTCTCTTAAAGGAGGAAGTAACGTCCTCCTCCACTTCTGAATTTTCATAATCATGGTGAATTGTAAGCTCCCTAGTTTACACAGGGGGCTTTTATTCTCATCAGGAAGCAATTAAAGACTAAATACAAAAAATGACTACCTTGATTTCACTATTTTTCAGTTATAATGGGTGAGGGGGTAAATGATTTTAAAAAAATCTTCATATCTCGAGAGATGCACATTCAGAGTTTGGGGGTTTTTGCACCTCAAAAAGAGGTGCAGATAGGTCTGAATTTACCAGCTAGTTTGCTAGGTTTTCACTAATGTTGAGCTGTTAGTTGGCTGGATTTCCATAGGGTTATTTGTGGAAGGGACAGACCAAGGAGGAAGATTGAAGCTTATTGGCTCCTTCATATGGAGCTATTGGAGTTCAGGGTTCTCAGTCACTGTCTTAGTTACGCACTACCACATTGGGAGAGACAACACAAAATCAGTCTGTTTGGCAATGCTTGGAAATTGTCTGGGCATCCACTTCAATATCAAAAACTAAAGAAGAAAAATTTCACAAATATGAAAAATTTAAGTTTTAAGTTTCCTTGGCCACCTCCAACAATATTTGCATGCTTGTTAAGTCTTTTCAGCATTCTAGGTGAAGCAGAGAGGGGAAAAGTAGTAATGCAGGCTCATCTTCTCAAGGGCACTTGAGTTAGGCAAAGTCATCCAAATAATAATGGCCCAAACTGTTCTAAAAATAAGTTCTAAAAATAAGAATTACACATTTGAACAAAACATAAGTTTTGCTTTTTTACTCTTAGCCGTGTTCAGACACAAGAAAGTAAAGTGAGAGTAAGTCATTGGTAAGAAATGGAGTATTCACACTTAAACTGTTTTATATATACCTATTCAATTTACCTTTATAAGATGAGAAATAGGATGTTAAAATTTCTTACTAATACAGCTACGATTTTGCAAACTTTTATCATTCTTGATCATGAGAACTTTGGATACAAGTCTCCTTGAGATGAAGTTAATTTGGAAGAAGATCCAATTTCTTTTTTCTTCTAACATCTAGTACTTAAGAGTTGATCCCCATAGGCAGCACACGGGTAGAGTTGGGCACAGAGGATCCAACCACCTTTGCAGTCTGCTGCCCTTTCCCAAAGGAGATGGAGAACTGTTTGAGCAGCGAATGCGCTCTAAGTCCTGAAGTCCTTCCCTTGACCTGCCTCCCAGGGATCCAGGCTTGAAGGTCCTGCTTGTAGGAGGGAAGCTGCTAGCAGCAGCTGCCCCATGCTTCCTGCAGCGATGGTGTGCCCCGCCTGGCAGCACCAGCTCTCCCAGGCCCGTTCCCTCTTGAGCAATGGCTTATCCGTCTCGGGACGGTGTGCGCAGGAGCAGCTGTTGGCAATGTTTCTTTAAAAGCAAAACAAATAAATTGTTAAACTATTGGAAAATAATGCAGAAAATGCTAAAATTACTTTAGTTTGTGGGAGTCCCTTATATTTTAATTATGTGTTGTATGAGGCTGTAATGGGAGGATGAGTCACTTTTGGTGTACTGCATTGCATTATTGTGTGGTAAATGAACCTCTGTACATCAACACACTTGGGTATATATGACTTCCCTATTAAAAGGGAATCATGTAGTATTTATTAAAGGTGGCACATGGTGGTCTCGGAGTTGAGGTGTGGAGCAGGGAGGTTCATGAGAGGGGACTGTTTCGTAGTATTTGGCTTCCTTCTAAATTATGTTTTGTCTGTATGTAGTCTCTTCAACATGAGATCCTTCCACAAGTCTTTGTAGTGGTTGCTTAGGCTTTGCAGTGAATGGTGATTACAGGTCATGATTCAGGAGGAATTGCATAAAAACATAACATGAAAGCTATCAGCAATGTCATACACAACCCTACAATACAGTGGTTGCATGGCAGTATTACTAACATGCTTTATAATAGCATTCCTTGCCTCTTGTTTTCCTTTGTATAAATAAAAAAAGTTGCAATAGGCACTTCTGACTAACCTTAGGTCATGGGATTCGTCCATCAAATGTGCTCATCAGCACGGAGGCTGCAATTTGTAAATTTTTTTCCCTGCAGTTGGAATGCTTTTTTTTTGTATAACATTTAAGTCAAAAGACACTGAGGTCATCTATTCTGTGGTCTAGTGTATTACAAGTCATTACATTTCATCACTTACTGCTATATCCTGGGTTAGCTTGAGTTAGCCTAGAGTATTACCAGACTCTGGAGACTAAATTTTTGTTTGTCATTTAATGCTGAATAGCAGGGAGTTGATTAGAAAAAATATGCTCAGATGAAAATACTTGTTTTGTGTGTCATGTTCTGCATAACGTCTTGAGAGGATGCCATCTGCTTCTGAATAAATAAATAAACTGGATTCCTATTAAAAGAGCTTGCTTGCAGAAAAGCAGCTTATGTTTCAGCCATGTACACATAGCCTAGCCCTGGTAATGTGCTTTCCAAACACTTCCTTCTGGCAACCTCTGCTCCTCCCGCCAAGACCCATGCAGATTGTTATGCCTCCCTGATTGCCTGAGTATGCCGACAGTGAAAAACTGTGTAGGCTGGTTATTAAAACTTCTGTTGAGGTCATCCTGCTAAGGGGCTTGCTTTCACTATTAGCTATTTCTTCCTTTACTGTCCTTCTCAACTGAGGAAGAGAGTAGAGGTGGGCTCAGACGATGCCTTGCTAAACCTCTGTAGCATAAACTCTGGGCTTTCTCTTGCATGTGAAAGCTGAGTTGGCATAAGGGGCTTTATGAATGCAAGAGAATTATAGAGGGTTTTTTGTTGTTTCCCTTTTTAACAAAAAAGGCTTGGGGTTGTTTTGTTTTGTTGTGGGCTTATTGTGGAATATTTTGTTGTTGTTGCAATTCCTATGGAATAGAATATGACCAGAGAGATTTTTGAATTTTGTGTGCATCAAGCCTAGCTGTAGCCTGTAAAGATTCCCATAGGAGGTCCAAGCTAGGGAGATCCAATGTGAATAGATTTTAAGATAGAAGTCTCTTAAACACACTGCATTTTTTTTTTCCTTGCATTATCTAGGCTATGAAGTTCTGCAAATGTAAGGAAAATATTTTAGACTTCAAATTATTGGAAGTTGGTTTCTGGAATATCCTCAGGTTCCCTGCACGGAGCCCTCTTAAAGGTGGGAAAGGTCCTGAAATTTTTGCCAGATTTTTCTCTCTAGAAAGTGTTTAAGTGTTTTTTCCTGTGCCTTGCTAAAGTGTCTTCCCCAGTTTCGTTCTGCCTCTTGCATGCAGCTTCTTCAAATTCTTCAGTCTATACAGCTTCCTTGAGGGAAAGGAGAAATACCAGCCAAGAGATTTCTAGTAGGCAGCCTAGCCCAAGCCAGCTATACTTTTTCCCCCATTTAGAACTGTGGTTAAACATTAAGTAGGAGTGCGTCCTACACCTGCTTGCACGTCTCTTTTCCTTCTGTCTGTCCCTCTAATCACTCCATGGTTTTGGCTGCTTGTTCCTGTCCATATCCTTTAATTTCTGCCAGCCCACTTAAAGGGGCTGAGCAGGGGCTGAAACCAGCGGGCACTGGGCAAAGCGGAATCTTGAAACTGGCACTGCTGCTTACAGAAGCATGGTCCAGATGTAGAGCACGTTGAAAAGATTTTTTTTTTTTTACTTTTTTTTTTTCCTGCTAAAAACATCTGGTAAAGTGGTGGAGAGTAGTAAAGAGCTGGTTTCTTCACTGAGCAAAAGCCCTTATTACAGTGAATAGAGATACAGAGGTAACTCTGAGGTCCACAATACAACAACCTGCTACCCTTCTCATAGAAGCAAGCAGTGTCACTAAGCAGCTTCTTCAAATATGGGTAGTATGTAATCCATGAACATAAAAACCTCTGAACTGAGTTTTACATCAGTGGAAGGATTGCTTTATATCTCAACTAAGCTAAGACAGTCTTTTTAATGGTGATTTCCCTTAGCCATCTCCACTCTTCACATTGGCAGCTGTGTCCCTCTGGATGACAAGAATGGAAGTAACTGACTCAAAACTTCAGCCAAGAAGTTTATAATTCAGACCCAGCAAAATGTGGCCTGGGCCATTAGTCAATATGACTTTTTGGAACTGTCTGATGAAGGAAGATAACTTTTGACTTCATTAGACTAATATGATAGCAGGTCACAGGAAGAGAGACGGTAAACAACTTTTAAAAGGCAGTATTTAACAGAAAAATATGTCCCTATTCTTTACTCAGCTCTATTACCAATATCTAGCAGGTAATCCAATGTTTTGCTTCTCATCAGGCATTTGGATATCCTTGTGATGGTTGCTCAGGGCTTGTTTAAAATATCTGCCAGGATGGAGATTCCACACCTCTTAGGAACGCTTGTTCCAGTGCTTCGCTACCGCATTGTGAACTTTTGAGTTCATCTCCAAGAATAATCTGGTTCTGCTTCTGTACAGCCACACCTTATGTCATTAAATACAACACGAGTAAGATCATCAGCTCTCATTAGGTGCTTCTTTCTAACTTGTCAGGCCATCCTATGTAGACTGCAGGAACTAAAATCTGGATAGTTTTTGGTTTTCCTCGTAAACTTTCAGCATTGGAAGTCTGATTTGGGGGGAAGAAGAGGGAATTTCTCAGTTATGAGAATCTTCCATCTACCTCATCAAATGGTCAAATTAAGCTTGTAAACTGTATTCAACCTTGTTCAGTATTAGTTACTGTTTAAATAATTTAATTATTTGGACCTGTAACCTCACAGTCTTTGTTACAAATTTAGAGAATTTGAGAAATCAATACGGCACCTCAAGTAGATGCTGTTACCAGATGGGAATTCTGTGGTGTGTGTTTTGGAGTTGGTTTAAATCTCTTAGAGAGTTAAGGCCCCCATTGCCTCTGTCTTTAGTGGTATGGATTTCTACCGACAGCTTCAAACTAGCAAGATGGTATGTGTTTATAGTAAGCTTGTTACTCAAACACTTTTTCTCCATTTAAAAGAAATACCTAACGTCTTAAGCTTAAGAGCTCTGTAGAATAATGTGTCACTGAAGCAAT
Source organism: Larus michahellis (assembly GCF_964199755.1). Classification (NCBI taxonomy): domain Eukaryota; kingdom Metazoa; phylum Chordata; class Aves; order Charadriiformes; family Laridae; genus Larus; species Larus michahellis. The sequence continues at coordinate 77,336,958 of NC_133897.1, read as the reverse complement.
AAACATTGGCCTTTGTTCAAATTACAACAGCATTGAAACCGGGACTATGCGTGTGAAAGCAGATTTTTTTTAAAAAAAAAAAAAAAAAAGAAACCTCAGGGCTGTTGTTAGGGCTGCAGCTTGGACTAAAGAAGATGTTGATCAGCTTAGTCCATCCTTGTACTGAGGCAGAATTGAGCAAGTGTTTGTTTTCCCTGACAGGGGTTGTATAACCTGTTCTTAAAATACATCTGTAATGGGGATTAAACCACCTCTAACTCACCTTTCATGCTGCTTTGATTGGAAAAGTCCTCTTCCTTTTCTTTCCCCAATATATTTTAATTGATACAGTTTAAGCCAATGCCATTCATTAGCGATTCTTCCAACCAACAATTCATGTTTGACTTGCGCATGCTGTAGGACAGCTGTCAGATCTCTGTACTTACTTCCTCTCATGGACTAAAAAGACCCTATTCCTTTCACCTTTCCTCATATGTCTTGTTTTTAAACCTGTTGTCTTTGTTGAACAACCCTAGACAGTCCAAAGTATCTCTCTTTAGGTATGGTGCCCAAAACTGGATATTTCACAAGTACTTAGTAGAATGCATCACCACTTTTCATATGTAAAGTTTCCTTCCAATGTGCCTCAGAATTGGGCTTTGCCCTTGTTTCTTACATCACATTGTTAACTGGTGTGTACTTTGTGATTGATTATAGTCCAATAAACTTTTCTGCTTCATAGTCCCGTTTTTAGTGCATGATTTATTTTTCTTCCATACAGGTAAAAATTCACTTTTCAAGCTGTCTTCCAAATTCAGCAGTATAATTTAGAAATGTGGTCCTCCCCTTCTGAAAGTTTGCAGTCCTCTCAGTTTGATGTAATCTGTTCATTTTATGAGTATTGTTGCTCTTCCATTATCCAAGTCTTGCACAAAAAATACTGACTAGAACTGGGCCCAAGGCAGACCTTCGTACTTGAAAAGTATTTTTAATTTGATAGTGTATAAATGATAATGTTTCTGCATATATTTTTTTCAACTATTCATATAGCTTGCTTCTCTCACCTCTCAATGGTTATTGCCCTTAAGCAATAATTTCTTATCTTGTTATGCCACCAGTGCCAAAAGCCTCTACCCTATCTCTCTCTTATTTATTTTTTTTTTCCTTTATCACTAGGTCATTTACTTGATTTCAAGCAACCTGTAGAGGTTGGTTACAGGTGTGTGGAGGTGGTTGTGGTGGTGGTTTTGTGTTTCTTGGGTGTTGGGTTGGTGTTCAAAATCATGCAGCCAAGAGCAGGAGCCAAAATTTTGTTGAAAAAATGACAGGAGTGGTCCAAGTATATTTACAGATGGAAGCGTAATACTTAAGTGTTGTGTTTTTTGCATCAGCCCCCCCAGTCTGTTCCTGTAACCACTGCCCCAGTAACCCTCCTGATCTGTCACAGCATACCTTTTTCCACTTGTCTCGTCCAGGAGCTATGATTACCTTCCAAGACTTCCTAACCATGTTCTGCTGTTTCTCAAATTTAGGGGTGATGTTAGCACTTGTGAGATTTTCTAGATTCTGCAGACTTCCTCACTTTCTCCTTGTGAAGCTAAAAAGGTGCTAAAGACAAGTCACACATGGTTCACAGCGAAGTTTGGTACCCTATTAATACCCTATTTACATCTACTGCACCATTATACCACGGTGGAAAGAAAATGTGGTTTTTTTCTTTCTTTTTTTTTTCTTTTTTTTTTCTTTTTTTTTTTTTCTTTCCTCTCAGTGAGATTGCCAGATTGTGGTTTGGGTTTTTCTGACAGGCACCAGAAAGAAAGGCCCAGCATTTCACTGCCTCGGTGCAGGATTGGGCTGCACTGACTGTCCCACCTTCCTCTTCTGTGGCGAGGAGCGGTGCCTGTGGGGCTGCTAAGTTGTGGCCCCCTCTCCCAGAGAAGATCTTTGCATGTCCTCTGGGTGGGCTGCCTGTGATGACAGCCTCTGAACTGCCCCAGGTAAGGTTTGTCCATCCCTCCTCTATCAAGCATGACCTTGGGCTGCTTTAATTTATGACTGCCTCGCATTTTAATCAGGTTTTGTAAAAAGCAAAAGTGGGTGCTGTTCCTGAATCAGCTACAATGTGAAATATTTTGCCTATCAGATTTTAAAGATCTCCCAGGAGATTAGCAGCCCAAGATCTGTAGATGTTGTCTTTACAATGGATTGCTTGCTCAGTCTGGTCAGGTGACACACAGCAAATTCACTTCTTTCTTCCTTTTTAATTTTTTTTTTCTCCACACATACTTTTATTTTAATTTTTTTGCAGCATTGGACTTTATTGGTCTGATTTACTTTTGATAGCATTAATTACATGTTTCGACCAAGGAACTCTGTAATTATAGTTATTTTAAGTACTGGTTTTGGAGGAGGAGTGATTTGCAGCGCATCTTTTTTCCATGGGAATCCTTCCCAGTGTTTGTAGTGCACCGGCTCTTTTATTGCACAGTGACTTGCAATTTCAGTAGTTGACACTGCTGAATCAGTTGCACTTTCTGTTTCATTCTTAGCTCCAGACTTTACAAAAAGTTATGCGCTACTTGTTTGAATAACTTGGGTTTATGCTTGTTTCTGCTCATACCACAGTCACAATGCTTTATTTTCCCACATACTTCCTACTCTTTGGACTATGACTTTGTAGGAGAAAACAGGCAGTTTCTTATATTTTGTATTTGTTTCAGGTAGCAATCCTCATACTTTTTTTAAAACAGTGCCATAGTTATTTTAATCTCTTTTTCTCTGTGAAGGTAAATGATTTATAAATCACTTAAACTTTGCTACATGAATTAGTAGCCTTGTTACCGGGCTTCTGCTCATTTGAATTAAGCTTTGTGATGCAGAGAGTAGGGGGAAATACTCATTCTCAAAATATCTCATAAATTTATATAACACTAGAATATGTACTGAATGGATGACTTTCATATTTATCTACTTTTATCACTCCTACCTTGAAATAATACAAGGAAGTCATCATCTAGCTCCATATTGTTTGATAACTGTACAGAAATATGGAAAATTTTTGTGCTCAAACAAAATACCTGATTAGGGTTGGTTTTTTTTTAAAAAAAAAAAGGTATAATGGATGAAGTCACTAATTATCAATTGGCAGAGCTTCAGTTAAGTAAACTTCTGCTAAGAACTTTTCCCATCTGGGCTCTGGCTTCCTGTTGCAGGCTTAAAGAAACAGCATGTGTATCCTAAAAACCTGCTTGTCTTATTGTCCTACATGCTTTTCACATACAGACTGCTTTTGTACACCTATGTGATGTCCTGAGTAATAAAGAGTTACCTTGAGACTTCCTTAAAAACCTTTGACTTTTACTGGTTTTAAACATATTCTAGAAAGTTGACAAATCTAGCCAGTGTGGGGTTTTTCAGGTTTGCAAGGTAAATATGACCTCAAGCTTTTTAAACACCCACTTCCCAAGGTCACCACTCAGATGGATTAGAATATTTTAGTTAAATTTAATGACAAATTATCTGTGTTTAAGAAAAATAATTAGTAGGGTTTGTCCTGTACTTTTTATTTTCTTTTCATTGAGATACCTACCAATAAAGGCCACCTGACTTCAAATGTATGTGCAACAGTTTAACAAATAAAAATGCACGTCTCGAAATTTAAATACAGCCTGCAGATCGTGAGTTGTCACAGCATATTTACTAGGATCTTTATAGTTCTGTAAGAGGTAACATTTTGCCAGAAGGAAGGGGCAGTATATCTTCAAAAGCAATATACTTTTCTAAAAGGTAGTAGTTTCTCTAGTCTGGAAAGTTTGGAGTGTGGAGTGGTACTTTTGACACCGGATGGTGACAAGAAAGGTATCCTGGCTCACTGTGCAAATGAGAAACTTGTCTTTGTTTCTCAGCTGACCAGAAATACTTAATTTAGGGCCTTTTGTGGTTGCATGCAATTGCAGCTTTGCTTTTGCTTTTGTCAGTGGCAAATCATAACTATTGCTATGTGAAGGCTGTAGTGGGATAGCTTCCTTCTAGTGCACCTGTGAGGGGAGTGGCATAATATAATTCTTAAATCTGGATTTTCTAAGAAGTCTTTGCATGTTTGTTTGATAGTGTAATTTGTGGCACTAGAATTGTATTTCAGATGACATGGAGAACAAACCTAACATTAATGTGTCTAACATTAAGTACGTCTAATATTACCTGCCCTATAAAACTCACAACAGAGACTCCTGCCTTATAAAGTCACGGATCAGCATTGCTGCAGATGTAACAGATATCCAAACTAGCTTGGAATTTATGTGGTGTATAGGTGATAAATAATAATCGTGGCTGTGCTTGTTACTCTATCTGAGTTAGATGAAATCCTCTTTAAGCCACACTCTTTGTTTTTTATTGTCAGTGTAACAGGCTTTTGATCAAAAAATGTACTGTTCAGACTCTAGGATCAAGTTTTTTCTTTTTTTTGCCTAAGTTAGGGAGAATTCAAATTTCATTGTCCGAGTCTGCTGCTCTGAATTAATAACATGATTAAATCTAACAGGTAATAATCTCCATATCTCTACCTTAAATTTAAGACTCTACAGAATTTGATAAATTTGTTATTTCATATTTTTTTTTGCATGTTATTAAAGGTAAGGATAATAAGATCCCCTAAGACTGTGTCTGCAAGTACATGGAAAAATCTCTGCTTCTCTACTATTCTGTTGTCTGGTCATGCCGGAGACCTCAGCTCAGTATGAAGTCATTAAGACAACTGTTTAGGCTGGTAGGAGATGCTGCAAAAGTATCAGGTTGATCTAAATCCTTAAGTTTTTTGAAGACAGTTATATTCAGTGAAGAGTAATTTTGTTTGTGGACATTAAGGGTTCTTGCTCTCTCTTCCGTTTCTTTTAGTCTTCTAGTGGTTTTCTCACGTGATTCTTGCAAAATTCATTCTGGTGGGAGAAAGGCTCAGTAGCAAATCATTGAACGATTTGTGGCCTGCAAAATGTAGCATGTTTTAAAAAGGGATTCTGACCACTATTTTTTAGGAACATCTCATCAGTGCTTTCCCATGACACATCTGAAATGACTTTTCTGGACCTAGTTTCAGTACGTAATATAAATAAAATAGATGGTTCCATCTGGGAGGTAGAGCTGTCTTGTTTGCATTATAGAATATAAAGTTAGTAATTTTACATGCTTCTTTCAGTAACCTACAATAATGGGTAATTAATTGTAGTATTTCTGAGATTTAGATTTTTGGCTTAAAATAAGCAAATGCCAAGAATGTAGTGCTTTTTCAGTATCACATAGCTCATCTTATGTTAATGGGGACATATGGATATGTTTGTTCTTAAGGATTTTTTTTGCTCATTTCCAGTATGAGCATTCATTAAATTCACTGGACGGTGTTTGATTTTCTCATCATTAAAGTAAAGTTGGTGTAATTATGGTCAGTAATTGCTTTATAATTGTTCGGATAGTTTACCATACTGTGATCTTTACATAAAGGAGCTAATATATCTTCAAAGCTCTATTTTGTGTTTTTAATAAAAAGCAGCATTTCACTTGTCAAGACATGCAGATGAGTTTTAGGGGCTTTTTGGATTTTTTTTTCTTTAAAGTCAGTTTATTCTTTTACAGTAGAGCAGATACTATGATACTGTCCTATGCTATTGCTACTCAGACAAAAAAACACTTACCTGACCTCAACACTAAGTTCAGATTTAAACTTTTTATTTATCTCTATGTTATCTTCACTCATTCTGTCTTCTCGTTTTAGACTTTCAGTGCAATTCTCATAGTAAGGTTTTGGGTTTTGATACTAATAGGTTTCTTAGCTTTTTGACTGGTTGGTTGGTTGTCTGTTTTTTGCCCTCTCTGTATAAAACAGTTTTTCAGTTGCTGTGAGGTGAAAAAGCATAGGGAACAGTGGCGGGATAGAAATGAAACCTGCAGAAAACATGCTACTCTCTAATTTCTAGCTTACTTGAAAGGATTTAAACAGTAAAAATCTGTAAGATGACAAGGAACACTTAACAAGAGTGCCACAGGCTTCATTGAGTAAAAATTTCAGCAAAACATCTTGTACTTTGAAAGCTTATTCCCCCATATCTACCCAAATTTCCTGAGCAGAAGATACTTGGGCTTCATCTGATGATTGCTGTTCCACAGCCCCCTTTCTCTGCCAGTTAATTTTAGCATGAAGTCCCACAGAAGGATGTTCTCTACTTTCTTGTTTGGTCTTGGTTCCATCTTTAAAATATTTAGATTTCTCGAGGATGTCAGTATTTGTAGTTGGTTTAGGGACTGTATTTGGGTTTTTCCTCTTACAACTATTGTTAGACATTTTAACTTGTGAAACAGATTAACAGCTAAAAGACAAGTATTTTGAAGTGTAGAGAGTATTTATTTTCTTTGTCTATGTATCTTTCTCTCAAAACATTGTACATTGCTATAAACCAAAGGAATTCTATAGACAAACACTCTGTTTGACCAAATGTGTTTGCCTGAAATTCCCACGATTCTGTTATATCAATTTTATTGCAGTTGTTACAAGCACAACAGAAGCAATATTCCATCTATGCTCCAGTGCTGTAGTGGTTAGGACTGCCATAATGTTGATGTTCTTGCTCTCTCGTCTCCTAAGGTTACAGTCTGGCTAACGCGTTCCAAGTTGCATTGGCCTTTTTTGCTCTAAATCTTGTGTTGGTGTTCATGGACTACTCTTAAGTGTTGGGGGTTTTTATTATTTTATTTATTTACGAAACTTCAGCACTTGGAACTTGCAATAAGATTGTGAATACTTGCTTTGAATGACTGATTTTCACAATATATCAAGTTTGTGATAAATGCATATATGCATTTATACACATAAATGTCTGTGTGCTTCTAATTGTTTACATCTGATTGTATTTCACTTTTGCTGTTTTATAGTAATACTTAAGAGTATGTACTTTGTATTCTGTAAAAGAAAATAGGTCTTAATTTGGTCACATTGTTAAATTAACCAAGAAACGAGTCTTTGCCAAGAGATAACAGAAGCAATTTTTGAAATAGAAGTTGCAGATGTAAATTAGATAGGCCAATGTTACATTATTTTAATGAAGTTCAATACTAAAATCCACATAGTAAAAGAATCAATTACACTGGCAAAAAAAAATGTAAAAACCGAATTAAACAATAGTTGATTCTCTTGAATCATAAATGCAGCTTTGCTAAGCAGATGAGAGGGAACAATTTTCAGTGCAAATTAACCTCTTCTAATATGATAGATAAAGGAACGTGTTTTCCAGGAAGAAATTTTAAAACAAAAAAAAAAGTTTACATGGAATTTTTAGTGTGTGTTTGTTCACACAGTTCACTAACTGTTCACTAACTTGCAGTGGACAGCAATATGGGTAGTTTTCCAATGAAAATGCAGCAGGGAACCATTGTTATATGTCACGTTTGTGGGGGATGGCTTTGTTTTTAGCCATCTTACTTGCAGTATTTAGACTTTGGGAACAGTGATGAGACTTTATTTGCTTGAGTTTTTAGCCCTTTGGGAAGAGGAAGGGCAGAAACCTCAAGCTCTTCACCTGTCATCCAAAGTTAAACACATTACCAGAAGGATAAAGGAAAGGAAAAGGAAAACTAATGGAAAAAGTCAATAGCAGAAACTTCTGTGGTGAATATTGGGGTTGCATCAGAGGGAATTACATGGAAGAAAAGTATGGCATGTCAGGGATTCCCATATCCTGAGAATGTCATACGTTGCTCAGGAGTTTGCTATCTGAATATCTAAACTGTCAAAGAAGGCGAGGGATCATCTGCTCCTCACACAAGCCTTTGTGCAATGATTTGCTGTTTAACACAGCTTTGGCCTTTGTGTCAGAGATGTGCTTTTGCTATCATGTTAAAATCTGTTCAGACTTGGCCACCTTTTAAGTCTTTCTGAAAATGTTTGACTGTGTGCACACTCAGCAAAAACCTCTTCATTTTTTATCCATTACATTGTCTGAAGATCGCCTACACTTAACAGTCTGGCTTGGAAACGAACGTAACGGTGCTGGCAAATGTTTCCTACTAACATAATAGTAAAGGCAGAGGAAGCAGTCTCCTTTTCAGTGAACGGATCTCCTCAGCACAGAAATACTGCACCCACTAGCAAGGCTTCTTTAAATGACTTTTTTTTTTTTTTTCTATTTTTTTTTTGCTGGGAGTCAGTTTTGTAACTGGCCCCTGCTGTGGTGGGAAGGCTGCGGTGGCTGGGGCAGGGACAGCCGAGGCTCTTCTGCCTGCAGACCAGGTAGGGAAGGGGTTGCTCACCAAATCACAACGAGCTGTGGCTGCCTCTGCTGGCACACAGCTGAGGACTCTTTCTGCTTCAGCTCCTTTTCCCCTCCACCGCCTTCCTTCTTGGCGAATTTCATCAGCCTTTTCTATCCTTCTATAACGTAATCCCGTGTTTCGCTGTAGAAGAGTGACTCTGTGCCCTTGCTGCATCCTTCCCGTGTCTGCCTGGCAGGGAGCCCACCCTCTCCTGCCTGCCAGCCTGGGATGGCACCTGCAAACTGGGCCAAAATCACTGCCAGGGTGGAAGACCCTCCTGCAGCTCTTATTTGGCTACTGAACACTGGTTTGGCTCACGGTGGTGTTTCCCTGACAAAGTAATGCTTGATTTAGGGGGGGGGGGGAAAGGAGGAACCCAAAACCCCTCAAGAGACTCACAGAAAACCTGATTTTGCCCCCACCCCTCAATGTGCTTTGGATGATCAGCATCCAAACTTTCAGCATTCAGAAGTAATATAGTAACAGTGGGCAACCCTGGACAAACCAGGCAGTTGCAGAAACACTGCCAAAAGTGCAGCATTGCAAAAAGCCCAAGAACGGGGGGAAAAAAAAACCTCAAAAAGTAACTGTTGTCATCCACCCTCAATAAATGCAGTAAGCCAGGGAAACATGGTACTCTTGAACTTTTTATATCCACTCTTGCTGTTGTTTTATCAGATATTCCTGGCTCCTCGACATTAGGGGGAAAGGTGATTTTACTATGGCCTGCACTTGAAGGCCAATAATATCTGAGGAATCAGACTGGCTTTACTTCTTTTGCGGCAACCCTGCCAAATTCTAGTTTAACACCAGGTATTGCAGAAGGTCATCTCAAAGAATGACTCCTAGAGTTGGCCATAAACTCTCTTGCGCAGTCCAAAAGGTATTGCACAAATTTTATCCAATAATAGCACCCGTATTCAATTTAGATAGTATTTTGGTTGTGCTGAAACCAAGGAGATCAGCCATTTCCCCTGGTGAATGACTGTTTGTTCATGTTCCTTACCCTTGGAGAAAAGGGAATTGTCAGTTTTCGTCTGATCATTTAGAAGTTTCCTCTTACCACAGGCTATTTTTCTCATCCTTATTTTTAAACTGTTAGAAGGTTATCATTTCTTATACCCAGTCATAGAGTCCAGTCTCCTGATTTGGAAGTACTTTAAAAATAATGTATGAAACAGGAGTAACTTTCACATCAGTGAGGTCATGGCAGAAATGATCAGTTCAGAATGGACACTGCAATCCATAGGAATGTTTTTGCAAAGACCTTACATAGCATGAGACCTTAAGCTTTATGGCAGACGTACAGATACATATTGGACCTGTGGTTGTGGCTTCCCAGACAAATATTCAGGCATCTCCACAGAAGAGGATTTTTTCCCCTCCCAGGGTTCATTCCAGGACACAGGCAGAGACACAGACGTCGGGACTGAAAGCAGCAGTTAACTAAGAATCCCATTGTCGTGGTCCACAGTTTGCTAATCTGCACCTGATACCATCAGTTCAGGTGCCTTGTCTTTGTGTTCCATCTTGGTGAAAAGCAACTGCCTTTAGGTCAGGACAAAAAAGCATAAATGTTACATAGCATCACAAATGCTACATAGTGATCACATATGCATCACAGAATACTCGGAAATAGGGCTAGAAGAGACCTTTGTCTTTTGATCCATTCTCCTCCCCCCAGACTGCTCTGCCGATGCTGCTGTTGATTCAGTCAAACCGTTTTCACGTGCAGGGAAATCTGTCAGGGTCATTGGGAAACACCTGTAGCTCCGTCGTTAAAGAATGTGCCAGCTTGCAAAAAGGGTAGTAGCTGTTGTGTCACTGTGCAGAGAGAAAAGCAAGGAACGGTACAATCCAGGTAGGTTCTCTCTGAGGGTCATCTGGTGGAGCAGAAGGTGTTTCAGGAAGTGCAATAAAGTCAGAATGACATCTGCTTTTGTAGATGCCCTTGGGTCATCAGAAATACTGATAATTCTCGCCAGTCAAGGATGCAGGAGAAAAGAGTTTTAATGAGGGAAACTTTCAGTGAAAATAATTCACATGTCTCTGGAGATGGTTGGTTTTCTGTTGGTTGAGCCGTGTTTGCCTGTGAGGGCTACAAAATGGGGGAATCTCATTTTGCTTTCAGAGTCTGGCTTGAATTTACTTGTTGAAGCATTTAGTTGCATCAGAACATTAAAAGACACCTCCTGGGCATATGATAAGGTGGAATGGCAACACAGGGCAGTGTACGTGTGTTATTTTAAATGGACCATACTTCACTTTTGTTGCTTGCGAGTCCTGGTTATTTGCCTGGTTGTGTAGTTCGACTGTACAGGGCGATCAGCACCAGCTCACTAGTGAGCCCATGGGGGACAAATGCTTTGGGTTTTGTAGAGGAATCCTGACAGGGAGAGGGGGTTTTCTCCAATGCTTTTGGAAGGAAAATAATTGTGAGAAGCTGTTGTTTCCAATTGTCTTGCGACCACTGACATGAATAATTTTTTAAGCTACCAAAGCAGAGTGAAATCACGGACAGACCCTTTCAAAGGGTGATCTTGAAACAGCACAGGCTTGAATTCAAGCCATTGGCTTCCCTTTACCACATAAGGGAAATGTCTTTCCGATCTTAGAATTTAAGATTAAATCATTTCTGGCTTTCAGCTAAATGCATGTGGGACTAAAGTAATGATTAATTTTAAATCGACCTGTAGGATATAGTGCTGGGTTTGTTCTGCTTCAATTTTAACCTTCCTCAAGGAGAATCTAGTGAGTTTAATGCTGTATTAGTGTTTGCAAACTTTATTATGTTTCTTATTTATCTTTGCTACAAGTAACATGAATAACGTATTCAGATTCACACAGCAAAAGAATTAAAACTACTGCATTAACTCTAGTAATAAATGCTATAATTATATTACTACTGGATACGGGCAATATTTTTTTTAACAATAGAAATTGTAACAAAAACGGCTTAGAACAGGGAAGAGCAGAATCCTATTTACAAATGAGTCTAATTTATTAAATACACATCTGACTTTGTTTCAAAGCAGCATTTTTATTTTGGTTCAGAACAGTTTGAAAGATACTACATAGAAGGAGTAAACCTGAAAACAGGAGAGAGTCTGTTTAGGTTTTTTGTTGCGTCCCCAGCTCGACCTCTGAGCCAAAATCCGTTATTTGCCCACCTCTGCTCTTGAATGCTTCATGGTTGTCATCGTATGCATTTTTCATATGTTACAGGGAACCTATATAAGCTAGATGAAATGGAAGGGGAAATTTTAAACTTTAAAACTTAATGTTTTAAACCTTAACCAGGGAAGGAAAGGTCTTTGCTTGCTGGCCGGTATGCACAGAGTGACGCACAGTGAAAGACTTGTCTTTGGAAGGAGCAGTCATGAGAGAACCACCCAGAGTGGCGCGGTGTGAGTCTCTCTCTGAAAACAAAGGTGTTTCGTGGGCTTGTAACGATGGGCAGCACGTCATGGCATGTAGAAGGAATGTGTTTTGACATGAAGTCTACTATTTACCGTAGCCATTAGGTTAGAAAAAACAACCTTCCCAGCAGCTTTAGAGGCTGTGTCAATTGGACTGTTCTCTGTGTCCTTCAAAAGGCTGGCAAAGTCAGCAACTAAACAATCCCAAATCAGCTTTTTGAGTACGTGTTGCGCTAATATTATTCTCAGAGACGTCAGGGCACTCTCTAACAAGCTTTTCCAGGGACTTACTGGAGCATTGGTTAGACTGATTTTTTGGAGCCTCAGCTTGAATGTTAGTCTCCTTTCCTGTTCCATGCACTTTACTTTAGAATTTATTATAGTCAGAAGTTGTGCTGTAGGGACAGTCCCAGACCTAGCAGGGAGGGAAGTCCCTCTTTGTGAAGAGGAGGTGATGAATAGTCGTGCTTCTCTGACTGTTCCTGTTTGTTCTCTGTCCCACTGCAGGCTGTGGCAGCCTCAGCAGACGGGTGGCTTTGCCTCCTGCTCTAGCTCATGCCTTACTGGGACACCCTATCTGCTTCTGATGCCATTTTCTTTTCTGTGACAACTTTCTTTTCATTTCGTGGCTTTCCAGGTAACCATTGATAAACTATAAATTGATGACAGCAATGAAGTGTGCTGTATTTCCCTCGCAGATACCTGCAACAGTTTTTCTCATGATTTTTCCATTTGGGAAAGTTTGAAGAGTTTACATCATGGGCTGTTTTCTACAGTGTAAATAAACTAGTCCACAGATCTGTTCTAAACCACAGGTTACTTTACGCTTGCAAAATTAGTTCATAATCTCAATGTTTATTGAAATATTAGAAGATAGTTTCACAGCAGATTGTTGTTTGTTTGGGGTTTTTTAAATGCTTTAGACTGCGGAGCACGAAAGAGCAGGTAGCACTACAATGACACCTGTTCTCTGATGATTTTAATCCTGCCAGTTTCCTATGTGGATAAGTCAGTAGCGTTAGAGTTTATTTTGCAATATTGGGACTCGATCTCATAATTAAATGGTTTGCACGAGGAAATACCTACTCTTTTCTATAATTGTTATCTGCTAGTCGGTATGTTATTTAAACTTGAGTGAAATGCATTGCTGTTCTCTTTAGACATCCTTTTCACGTTACTCTCCGTTATCCCGTGCTCTCTTTCCACCACCCCCTTCCCACACGTTCTCGCTGCCCAGCTTGGTCAGCAGCAGCACTCAGGAACTGGTCAAGCCAAAAGCTAACCCAGTGCACCCTGCAAAAATGTTTGCCTTGTTCCTGCAGCTAAATTAATTTTGCCAGGTTTTGTGGGTTTTTTGGCGTGTCTTCATTTGTTTATGTCAGTTTATTACTCATTTCTTGCTACTTAGTCAGAAGTTGATATTTCTGTCCAAATAATGAACCTAGATTAGGAAAACACTAATATGCCTGGATATTTTGCTGTAGTTGAACTATACTTAATGGTTTTTGCAAATTTTGTTTAGGATTCCAGTTGTCTTACTGAAGACTGACTGGGAAAGGAAAGTCAAATGAGTTAAAAACACTGATGATGGTAAATAGTTTTAAACTGAAATTTTGTTTAACTTTGGAAGCTCTTGTGGAATTGTTCAGCAGATGTATCAGTGAAGGGAGGGAAGGTATTAAGGAACTCCGCTGCCCTGTTTCTGGATTAGACAGAAATACCTGTGATGAATTACTTGTTCCTGGTCTGGCAGACTATACAAAGAAGAAACAGAGCGATGAAGGGAAACAAATCTTAATTTTCATGTTATGTAAACTAGATTGGTACTTAAGTATCAATAAGTAATTTTGTATGAGCTGCTTTCCCAGATCACAGGGTTACAGTGAGGTTCCTGGAAGTTCCTTGGCTGATTTTTCTGAACTTGGCAGCTAAAGGGAGTGCCAGTCTGCTGGCAAGAACAATTGAGCCCAAGGACAGACGTGCGGTAGAATTCTTTCCCCTTATAGCAGGGGTGAACTTGGTTTATACATTTGCAGTGTTGGTCTGATCTGAGCCAGCATGTGATCATGCTGCTTCTTGCTCATAGACTCTTATATAGTTTGAAAAACAAGGACCGGGCGGGGGGCGAGTAATCCTTCTATTTATTTATTTATTTATTTAACAAAACACCACATTCATTCTTTTAGAAATTTCAGTAAGCATATAATTTTGTTTAAGAATTACTGAAAAAGTAAGGTGATCCCACTGCAGCACTTTTGTTAATTATAACGATTCAAAAGAACATCTTGAAGATAAACTCCTTTGAGATCTCCGTAGTATTTTAACTGAGCTGTGGGAGGGAAATATCTGATGGTGTGGTATCTTCTATGATGTAGTTATATTGGAAAAGTCATCTACTGTAGTAACAAAAGACGGACAAAGTGTTTGGGTTTGTAAATCACCAATATGTTGATGTATAGATAATAACAGAATAGAAAACTATAAGCAATATCTTTGCTATTGACCTTATGGCAATGTACTAGTGATAAGGCAACATATTCTGAGATCAAATGGAGATGCAGAGTTTATTATAACTCTGTATATCAAACTCCCAATGACAGAATGTTACCATTTTTAGCATACAATAATCCTGAAATCTTTGTTGTTACTAACTTCCACTTTTTTGGTATCAATAGAAACTTTCGTGTTTCATGATCTTATAATGTAAAATTGATTTTAGATAGAAATTTTTTACTTCTCAATGCATTTCCAACTTCGTATCACTGAGAATAATTCTATGTGTACAGCTTCAATGCTGAGCAAAATAGAGTTGCTCCTGTGTTGAGACATTTTTTTTAAAATCCTGAAATTTACATTAGATGTAAGTGTACATGATGGGGAGGGTTCTGATGTGTGTTTTGGAATGGTATGAAACTGCAAAATATTGGTAAAATATATGGCAAGTAATGAGTGAAGTCTTGTAAGAAGATGAAATCTCCCTGCAGTATCCAGTATGGCTCTCCTGAGCATTGCATTCGATTCCCAGCAGTCTTTAATTGGAAGGGCACTTTTGAAACATGACTTTATGAGGACAGTCCTGTTTATAAACAGAAATAAACTGCAGAGGTTTAAGGCTTCTTTTTTTAAAGTGGTTTTTTTTTTCCAACTCTTTCTGAAACTGCATCAATACAAGTCTTATTACTCAAGTTACCTTCCAAATTTGCTAGTCCTTAAGCAAGCAAGTCTCAGGTATTTCACTTACTATGATACATTTCCTATATAGACTATCACATTTGTCTGTTTCTCTTTTTTTACTGTAAGTCAGCAATCTTGCCACGTTTCAAACCTTTTAGTCTGTCATTTGTTATACGTACAATATATTCATACTCATTATAAATCTTTCCTGGTTTCTTATGGCATGCTGGTGTCCCCACTAATATTTTAAATTGACTTTGTAACTTACACTACATTTCACTCTTTTATTTTTGGTCTAATTCTCCTTTCTCTTAGTTTTTTTTATCACTGGAAAAATAATTTGTGTTTAGCATCTGTAACTATGAGAACTTTAGAGTTTTACTTTGCGTTTCTAATACCGTTCTTTATCTGTTTTAGCATCTCCCTGTATTCTTCCCAGTGTTCTTTACTTCCTATTTTCTTGTAAGTATAGCATATTCTATTTTTCCCCTCAGTTCCTATTGACCTGTTTAACCATGTGGAATTAATTGAAGCTACATCTCACTCCTGAAGAAAATAATTCAATTACTGTATAAGTTTAGTTCCATTTATACACCTTTTCCTTATGACTGGGGTGTCTTGCTATTTGTCTAAATGGTATTTAAAGCAGTATCTTTTTACATAACACATTTATCTAAAATTGTACAGCATTCATCTTGGTAGAAATTAAATTTCAATTCCATTTGCTGATACTGTTCTGTTTCTATTTTCTTTATTCTCTTTGTTTAGTGGTCGGAATCTGACTTGAACAGGTGGGTCCCTGGCAGGCTTCAGGAAACAACCAGTCATGCAATTCATCTATCATTTTGTCTCATCTGTGACACATTTTAAATGGTTTCTAAATTAAAACTGAGCTCACAATTGTGACTAGTTATGTACTAGTCCCATTATTTGTGTGTACGCGATCTTTGCTTTACTTAATAGTAATTCTTCTGTCTTTTATGTAGTGACTTCATCTGATATTTTTGGCTTCTCTGTGTATTCTTAATGGACTGTTTCCTAAGGCAAGATTTGGTATTTTAGGAGTCTGCTGTATCTAAAGATGTTCAGAGCCCGTCACCCATGAACAACCCCTTAGTAAATGTAAGTCTGAGCACAGCTTTATGAACTTCCCACTGAACATCTGAGGCTCCAGCACTGGACTTGGAGTTGCACCAGTTGGAATTCTAACAATTCCCAAGCCCAAAATTCAAATGGAGATTGTTTTGTTTTGTTTTGTTTTCCCCCCTCTGCTTTCTCAAATTACCAGGTTGTGGACCCATGTCATTCCACGCACTTGCGGTGATAATATTTTCAAAGAATCTACAAAGTGACACTTGAACTATGACCATCCTAGTGTGACTCCTGTGTGTTCCTACCTCCATCTCCAAATAGTCAAACAAACCTCACTTTCCTATTACCAGCTACACAAGCTATAAAATTCTCTCTGAGACTGCTGCACACTGTGATTTAAAGCATCAAATACGATATACTTTGTTCTTGGTTTTGTGTAGCAACAGGCACTATGGTACCTAACTAAGCCTTCATTGGTTTTGGCCTGATTGATAGTAGTTGCTAAGTCCTACCCTCTGAGATAGATCTTCACTGGTTTGTCTTTTTTAAAGCTTGTTCTGAAATTTGCCTTAAACCACATTGTATTTGTGGGGTTTTTTTTTTCTCTGCCACATCTGTAACTTCCTAATTTCTTGATTATTTTTTTTTCTCCTTCAGCCTCCTAATGTTAGTCCTTGTAGTTTCTTAGAGGCTGTGGTTTCATATTAATATGTTGATGCTGCTGAAACAATATGTCCCCCTTAAATATCATATAGTGCTTATTCCTTTGCTTCTTTAGCTGTCTCTTCTGACTAGCAATAGTGTCAGTATTGCTACTTGTATTTTAATCTAGATACATAAAATTTCTGGAAAGAAAAAAAAAAAGACAGTACTCTATAAAAGCAGATTTTTACAGGGGAAAATAGCTTTTGGGAATCGGGACCACCTGTAACTAATAATCCTGGCTTCTATACTGACTTGCTCTGTAGCCTGAGGGAAGCCACTTTAGCAGCTCTGCATCATTTTCTATGCATGGCAGCATGTGTTAAATACTTAATTAGTGTTTTATGGAGTTATCAGTTTAGGGGTTTTGCCTCTGAGATTTTTCCCTTTGATAGACCGTTCTACTTCATTGACTGTTGTCATATTTGTAAAAGACTAAGGTCTTAAAGAGCAGCTGATTGCTTTCCTCAGCAATATGAAGAGTACGCACCCAAACGCTACCCATGCCTGTGCGATCCATCCTGCTGTGTAAGGGCAGCTCACTGCCTCCAGTTCCTCCCAGCTGCTGGCTGAGATTGGAGCATTGCCTTCTCTGGTCACTGCTTTCAGCTCTGGTTATTTTCTTGTGATTTATCATGGGCGTGGTTTTTTGATTTGCTTGTTTACCATTATATTCTTGATTTCAAAATTTGATGAAAACTTGTTCTTATGGTGGGCATTTTTCCAAGACTCATATCCACGTTCAAGATCTTTGCTATCTCTGCAAATCCCACAATATGGAGAACCACACTATTTGTACTCAGGGTCAAGCTGCGAGGTGTGATGAGGGGCAAGATGATGGGCAAGACAATGTGGAGACAATTGCCTCCTGTGTTTTCTAGTAGTTGCCTGCGGTGATACAGGACAAAGCCTAATTGAGGAAGGGTATCATATATGTTTTCCTCATGCAAAGTACCTGATGCAAGTCTTTTACTCTCAGAAGTCTCCTAGTGTTGACTTTAGAACTTTCTCTGTTTTTTTTAGTTTTGTTTTTCGGGGGGTTTTTTGGTTGTTTTTTATTATTATTGTTATTATGTAATATAGGAAGAATAAGGAATTCTGGATAATCATGAATTCTCCAGTTGAAGCATGTACTCACATACCTTCTGATCCTAGCTAGTGTTGCCAAAAGCAAGGAGAGATCAGATTAATCTTGAGAGCACGGGTTGTATTTACTTACTCCTTTCTATAATACCTAATTTCAGCTGTTGCTGGTAGGTATTTGGGCTTTATTCCTCTCCAACAATATAAAAGGAGAAATTTGGCAAGGTGATACACTGTTCTGAATCACTTTTTCAGTTCAGAGCATGTAACTGCCCAGCATCTGTTGCATGGGATACCCAAAGATACCTTTCATCATCCTGCTTTTAACGTGGGCTTATTTTCCCAGAATATTGGGAAAACTGGGGGAGAGATTACCTCTAGAACAATTTGTGAATGCCTCTTTAGATGTGGCGTAAATAGCAGTTGTGTGCTTTGCCTAAAGGCAGGGTCTTTCAGAAACCGTCTTGGCTCAAATTCTTGGCTCTCCAGTGGAGACTACTCTCCATTGAGCACCTCAGAATCAAAAGTAAGAACCTGCTTGGCACATGCATTTCTGAATGTGCCGTTTATCTCTAAAAGGTACCCAAAAGACTCAAGTGAAGACTCAAGAGAGGCCTCCGTTGTGCTTCCCCTTCCCACCTCAGCCAGTTATTTCTGCCAAGGTCAGTAATTTCTGATAAGGGGGTGCTGCTGCACAACAGTTGCCTGTCTTGGCAGCAGCCAGCAACGTTATGTATCTCAGGCTACCCAAGTATAGGCTGTAGCTAGCCATGTTAAGGCACACATCTGTATGCACTTGTGTACTGGAAGATGGCCTCTCTGCTGCAAGCTCACACGGCTTCAGGTAATCTATCCACTGGCCACCTTTTAATGAACCTGTTGCTGAATGTCCCACAGGAGGTCGAGACATCTTCCATTAATGACAGACAGCAGGGAGTGGCAGGAAAGGCACACGTGCCTCCTTGAGATAGGTCTGTAAAACCAGAGATGATGCTTCTCAGCAGGGATGCTCACTTCAAATACTCTGAATACTCAAGAGCTTGGAGTCTCCTGTAAAGCTCTATAGGTACACATCGGTGTTTTGATCCCCTGAAAGCCCTCTAGTCCTCTTTGCCTACTGCTTTTCTGCATTGAAATGCCAAATGTTTCTGTGAGCAGTTGTGAATGGAGCGCTTGCAAACCCCGGCATTTAAAGACTCATCTATGTGATAAGAATGAAATGTTACACATTCAGTGTTACACATAGTATGTTACACATACAATACTTATTGTATTGATATGTTGCTTTCAAAAAGAAGGTAAATGAAAGTATTCTGCCAACATAGTGATGCTATGCCCATCTATCTAAATCTCATTAATAATTTAGCTAAAATGATTTAGAAAGTTTTGATGTCCTTACAAGAATTATGTCATATGTACATAGCGTGTATATGATCGTGTCTATACAGGAAACTGCCTGGGATGTCTTTTTGGCAGTTTCTGTTCTAGGCTAGCCTTTCATTAGGGCACTCTTATTCCCCAATCAAGAGAGCCATTTTTTTTTAGATCACTTTGGGGATTGGATTAAATAGCAATGAAGTGCTCTTAATATAGAATGTGTTCACCTTAGGAGTTAGTGTGAAATAGCTGGATATACTTCGAGTTTAAACCTTAGCCTATTTTGCAATAGCTTTCCTCTATAGATGAGCCCCAAGAGACGTCCTTACTTAGCTCTCAAATTTGAGAGCATTTTGAATGAACACTGCGGTATCATAACCTGCAGTTCTGAGAATATCAAAGGACAAGATAGGAGAGTTCTTCCTTATGAAACGTTTCCAGTGTTAAAAGACCTCAAAAAGAAGTCTGTAACTCGGGGAAGGTTTTTCTTATTTGCGTTGATTTGTGAGAAAAAAGAAATAGAACTAACTCTTTGCTTTTCCCATCAAATACTTTGGTACATGCTACTGTGAAATATGGCTGGGGTTACTTGATTGGAGTAATATCAGAAGGACCTGGGATTTTTTTTTTTTTTTTCTTACAGCCACCTTGAGTAACAGCTAAAATGGTGAGAATTATCATGTGCGCTGTTTCTGTTTGTTAGTAGTATCCTGACTATAGATTCAATGAAAGAAAATCACTACAAAATGAGTTTAAAACTGAAGTGGAAGGAGAGAATAGAGAAATCCTAATTTATCCTGATGCCATGATAAAGGAGAAAAAGGATTTGCTCATTTGAGGAATGTTAATTTATATATTTCCAGTGAAATAATAAGAATGGAGAAGTATTTGGAAAGGCTTTTGCAGTTGTTAGGAAGGGGGGCATTTTTTTCCACTGTAAGACAGCATGTGGAAAGATTACTTAATAATACCTTATGCATAAAAATACGTAACTCCTTTTTGAAGGTTGTAAAACTTAATCAGACTTTTTAGGAGCTTTGTTGCCAAATTACACTAATAATGTTACCCTTGTTGTTTCTATGGATGGACATGGTCTTAAATGTTAGACCTAGTATCCTGTTATTCACATCTTTTTGAAGTATGTAAACTTTCTTTTATTTCCACTTATATGACTTAAAGTAGTCAGACTAAGGTAAATCTATTTAACTTGATTGGAGAGATGCTGTTTTCTCTTGTAATGATTGCCTACTTTTAGTACTAGAATTTTATGTTCTGATTAGCTGCATTTTTGGTTGGCATTATGAGTGTATCTTTAAATGGATGCTTAATGCTCTGAGAAGGAAAAACATTCAAAAGTAAAAATAATTAAATAGTGTATAACATGTGTCCAGTGCAACCAGTAATGCTGCCATCTTCCTAACAGTATCGTTGCAAACATGTAAATATATTTGATTGATGCTGTAAAGAACTAAAGAAACAGAGAAAACTATATACAGAAGGAAAAAATGGCTATTGTATTACTCTAAATGTGGCATGGCAGCCAAGATGAAAACTAGTGTAGGACTGAAAAACTCTTAATCAAGTAGAGAAGTATTACCAAGTGTACATGTGTGTATTTCTCTCCTCGTGTTAATTTTGTGCACCACAGTGTCCTGTAAGAAACATAGATTTTATTGGAGCAGCGTTTCAAAGTAGCATTTAAAATTAACACCTATACAAAATAAAAGGAAAAGAGGAATTGAAAGCATGAGAAAGTGGCTTTTTTGGGAACTGAAGATAGACATTGACAGTCAAGCCTGACAGCCACTGCGGGACTGTTAACTGCTGAGTTGTAGTTACCTCTTGCTGATGTTTCACCAAGTACTACCACAACGATTTGCCTGTTAGTCTGTGCTTAGAACCTCCACTCACTGTGTATTTGCAAAACCAACAGAAGGTGTCTGAAGAACCTCTAGTTGGTTCCCTGTGTAACTATTTCCTGGAAACAGAATCAAGAAGTGGTTAGCTTTATTTGAAAAGATAAAGTTAGTGCGCACACACACCCCTCCTAACAGCAAGAGCGGTGAGGACATTTCGACACTGGTGGCAGGGTATTACACTGATCAGCAGCCCATAATTTGAAGAAGTATCACCCTTTCCCTACCCCTTTCTCCTCCCAGGCGCCTTTGGGGATGCCTTGTCTAATGCTGGGCTATGCGTAGCTTGTTGGTGGTATTGGTAGCACTGTTTTGTGCACTGCATCAGAACACCACCATATCCTGGAAGGATGTAAGTAAAATGTTGTTTGTTTGTTTGTTTTTTTTTTTGTAAATGACTAATACTCTTTCAGAAGCACAGAGCAAAACAATATTTTAGGTGATTCAGTAATTATTTTTTTTTTTTCAGGTTTGTTTTTTTTTTTCCTTCTGACAAATATTCATAGTGCCATTCAAAGGAAGCTGGAACTCTTGTTTGATTCCAAAATTTAAGTGCTGTAAATACATACAGTCGGACAAAAAATGGGCACATACATAGTATTGCTTTGTGGAGCACGTAAGCTTTTGATAGCTTTTTGGAACCATCATTTTGAATTTCTATAATCTGTGACAATACACTGCAGTTCTATGAAATATTTGCTGTGTAATTGCTGAAGCAGAGGTGGAAAAATTACTGGAAGCTGTTATATATTATGTTTGCATTGTGGTATCACTGTCTAGGGTTGGTGTCTTATTGTGTGAAATATTTGAGGTAGTGCAGAGTTAAGACTGGAAAAACTTAACAGTGTTTACAATTAGAACCCGCTAGTACACATGAACATGTAGCAAAACACCACTGTTTAGGCAAAAGGAGAACACGAGGCAACATGCAATGGACAACTGATGTGAAGTCTTGTGGATTATATATACAGGGGACTATAAAGCAGTGAAAATATAGGAAGGACTTTGGAAAAAATACATCTTACTTCTACCACTGATTTTTTTTTTCTTTTAATTATTTTTTTTCTTAATCAGTTTTGCAGATCATATTTTTCCCTCTTCAGTACTTGAGTTGTAATCAGTTACAATTACAGTGTTATTTTTGCAGTTAACACTTTAAGAAATTGTTGTTGCTGGTGTTTGTTCATTTACTTATTCAAATGGGATGCTGCTTATTAACCATTTTGTCACTTAGTGTGGGAGAGGACATGGTTGGTGTGTGAGAGTATGGGAACGGTGCGGGGGAGGGTCCCTGAAGCTCCTTGTGAGTAGTGCAGATATATCTGAAAATACCAAGTGATTTAGTGATTAAAATGAGAGATTACTTTCAGTGTAGATGAATGCTAAGTAAGGAGGAGGGGACAAAACAGACTTCTATGCAAAACTATGCCTATAGCAAAACATAAAACTTGGACAATGACTGGTTCCTGGCTACCTGTTACTGCTCAGGAAAAGGACATGGGGTTTGTTTTGGGTAGTTTTCTGCAAACACCTGCTCAGAGCTAGTTTTAAAAAAAAGTGTTTAGCAGTTATTATGGAAAAGGAGTAGAGGACAAGAGAAGGCTCAAATATGCCACGTTATAAATCCCCATCTTGAATATTGTGTGCCATTTTGGAACCCGTTCCAAGATTCAGTAGAAGAGGAAGAGGCATGGAGAAGAATGATGGGCTTGAGCTGGCTTCTGGAAGAAGAAAGGGCGAATAAGATTGAGACTAATCAATCTGGAGAAAGGATGTGATGAAAGGGATGAAGAAAGTAAAGATGTCAGCTCTGCTACTTACTGCAAAAAGATACTTTGGAAGTGATTTCAAAAGTAAATTGGACAATCCCATGGGGGATAAGGATTTAATTACATGACTTGGGTGCATCCTGTGGTTGTGGGCATGCAAATTTTAGGAATCGTTAAACTTCTGGTGGCTGGAGTTTGGGAAGATACTCAGACAGCACCATTCACACCTCCCATCTTCTTATGCTCATTCTTTGGACATCTGTCTTAAGCCTTTCAGAAACAGCATACTCCGTCAGACAAACCTTTGAATTAAGAGTACCACCACTAGTACATGCATACTGGAAAAGAAGCCTACGCAAGAGGCTTGGCTGTGGTTAGAGCACCTGTTTGGATGTGTCCCCATTATTGTTGCAAGGAGGGGAGTGTTTGTACTCCAGGCTTCCTACATAAGCTAAACTGAACTTCTCCAGAATGTCGGAGGCAGTAACAGTGAGGCACAAATAGCTTAGAGAGGAGCTAGGAGTTGTAACTTTTGGATTGTTGTGAAGTTGTGTCTTACTTGGTGTGGTTTTTTTAACTCTGTTTATCTAGATGTCTGGCATCATGCATTTTAATTGTTATCCCCCTTATATTTTGGAGAGGTGGATTTTTTTCTGTCTTCTCTGACACTGGAATGGGGATGATGACCTTCGCTATTCTGCCCCCTTCCAACTTTGTATTTTGTGTCATTCTTCCTTTTGAATAAGACCAGTTCCTTTCTTATCTGTTGCCTGTAGCTTTTTTTTTTCTTCTCTGAGAGCAGCTGCATGAAAATGGTGACTGTTCTCAGGTGCTGATCAGCAGCTGCAAAACCAAGTAGTCCTCCTAATTTCATTTTGCATCTGTACGGTGAAGCTCTGCACAGTAGAAGTATGTCTTTTGACATACTTTGAGAAGATCACATTAATTAACAGTTTGCAGTTGGGAGGGGTTTTCTTGTAACTATAAGAGTTGTTAGTTTACCTCTTAAACAAACATAGTTCTGCATTAGTTGACAATATCCAGGGTAAAGTGTCTTTTTCCAAGCCCTTAGTGGTTTTGGAAGGCTCAGTTTGAAAAGAGAGGGCTGTGGTGTTTTGTTTGTCTTTGACACGCTATCACCACTAACGTATTAAAATGCAGAACTGCTTTTGGTTTGTTATGAAATCTATATTTTAAAATTGTAAAATATAATTGTAATTAACCTGAAAATAAGTAACCTCAATGCAAAATTTTCATGTGAGGAGATCAGAGTTAATTCTCTCGGGCAATTTTTCTTTCATTTTCCTCCTCATTTGCTGCCACACATGTCCAAGACTGTCCAGTGGTGCAACCTTTGCCTATTGATATATAGCATGAAGTACTGCTCTGTGTCTCTGAGTTGTATCTTCACGTTTGAGGACCGAGTATCAAAAGAAAGAGCCCCTTACGATTTAAGGTGTAGAAGGTCACCAACTTATAATGATAACGACAAACACTAATGAATGTATTTTAACTCTGTCAGTGCCATTTTCTAATCCGTACCAGGTGGCCAAATCTCCCTGCGCAGAGGTACGGTTTCTAAAGCAGACAGGTTTTTGATTCCAGTCTAAGTATCCTAAAAGTGTGTTTACAAGATTGGATGTAGGAGATTTCTTCCTCTGAACTGCAGCTGTCCTTTGTTTGTGGTTTGAAACTGCCACTATTGACAAGTGCAGACAGAGTTTATATAAAAACTGGGAAGGTTTCTTGATAATTCAATAAGCATGAAAAGTGGTGTGTGGTGTTTATGTCTTGGTCTCTCTTGCCAAAAGCTTTGTGTCTCAAAGTGTATAATCATTTGCTCTTACATCTCAAAAGTAATTTTCTGGTATTTGAGTACGTCTTTGGAAGTATGAGTCATGGGAAAAGATCTACTCAAAGCTCTAACACAAGTTTACTGATGCTTTTTTTTGGCTTAGTCTAGTCTATTGTGCTTGTTCTCCACTTTTTTCACTATGGCAAGGACAGAAGCCGTAAAATCTTATATCAGGGTTTAGAAATCAGAGGTGATTTTAGTTGTTTTAATTTACCTTTCCTGTGGAAAAACAAACTGTTGCAGCCAGCGATACCATTTCATCTTGTGTCCCTAATGAAATATGGGGCAACACTGGTGTTCCTGCAAACTCCCTTTGAAGGGAACATGCTGTGGTTTATGAGGGAAAAGTATCGAAAGCATCCCTCATCAATTTCATATTTTGTATGAATCAAATTTTTATTTACTCTGCTGAAATGAAAAAAGGAATTTGATAAGCCCTGAAAAATTTAGGAACAAATGTGAAGCTTCTGTGACAATGTAAAATATTAATTTCTATTTCATTTTGTTCACCTCTGTTGTCTCTGAGACTGATCACAAACTGAATTCAGTTTCTTATTCTTCACTTTAAACAATTGAAAAATATCGAGTTTTTAACTTCACAAAAAGTGATATAGTAAGAGGATTAAACCACTAATACAACAAGAAAGACTTTAAAAAGTAAAATAAAACCTTATCATTGTATATCTCCTTGGACAGTCAACTTGCCTAATTAATCATAACAGATTTATAATCAAAGATTTATTTTTTATAAAGTATTTGATATAAAGACTTCACTTACATCTGAAGAAAGTCTCTGAAATACAAATAGAAATACATATAATGTTCTAAATTTTAATTTCCTTAGTCTTTCCCTTAATACATCTCCCATACTTCATATGGGTCAAAGTAAGCAACACTTGAATACAATTAAAATGTGAAGATATGGGATATTCCAGTTATTTTGGTAAGCCTGTTTAATGTCTTCACTGGACTCACAAGTGTTGGAAGTATCTTGTGTTTAAAAAACAAACAAAAAAAAAAACCCCAAAAACATAGCATTGCATATTATTAGAACTTTTAAAATATAGCTTCTTCAGAAAGATAACAATGAATTAAGTAAGATCCACCAATGGAATTTAATTAACAATTTATACCTGATTTAACTGTACTTTTTAAGAAATCATATGCATGATGTTCTGAAGTTCTGTAGTACCTGTTTGTGAGATAAGGGCTGTGGGTTTCCAGTAGATTTTAACAAAGTCTCAGACCTCGGTTTTCAGGAAAAGGCTTTCAGAACTTTCCTATCTTGGCCTGTAACACATTTGCCCAACATTTTAACCCTACTGTCCCCTCTGCCCACACATACTCCATTACCTTAATCTGCCAGATTTTGTAGAGATTTTACATGGAGACTTTAACATACAGATGGATTATAGATCCAAGATGTTCTCTTATTTTCTCTTATGAACGCTAATTACTTGGTATCATGTTTCTAATGTGGAGTACAGAAAAACCTGTCCCTTTTGTGTGTCGTGAGGAATGACCTGTTTACTTGTGTGCCTTCAAATTCTGTTTATTTAAGTGACTGGGAAAAAGACCAGAAAGACACAGTGCTCTATTTGCCAATTCTATTAGCAAAAATTGTTTAGACTTGAGAAATATCTCATTGTCTATGAATACATTAAAATAACAATCACTGCATGGGTCTTGTTTCCCTCTCACAGAAATATAGTCTGTATTTCTTCATTTCCATTTTCCTTTAAAGACTGTTATGCTTTACATGATCCCATCAATCAAGTTCTTTATTTGGCTTATTGTAGGTGTCATTTTCTTCCATGTATTAACTTCTCATGGCATTTGAAACAAAAGGCTTCTGCTTTCTCTTTGCAATCGTGATGCTGTTAGATGACTTAAAGATGTTGGAAAGGGAGAAAAGCAGAGCATTAACCTACTGAAGTGCATTGGTATTAAATAAGCCTTTCCCTTCCTTCTAAAAATAAATATATAATCGGTCTGTTTGGCTTATTTAAAATGTATTTCTCACAAACAACTGTAAAATGAATTTGTTGGACCCCTTTGTCACATTAGTTTTGCTCTGTGCACAGTATAATGTTTCAGTAACTTCCAGGGGTCTAAGTTTCATATTTACTGTGTTTTCTTAGTATGACTTGAGTGTTTTCACATTAATAGGGATTCTGAAACTGCTAAGCTAATAAAATGTAATTACTAGAATGTTACTTATTTCCAGGTACATCCACCTTTATGGAAGCATTAGCAGCCAATGGTACAACCAACATACAGACATCTGTAACAGGAGTGACAGCCAGCAAACGAAGGTTTATTGATGACAGGAGAGATCAACCTTTCGATAAAAGGCTACGTTTCAGCGTGAGACAAACGGAGAGTGCGTACCGGTACAGAGACATTGTTGTCAGGAAACAAGACGGATTCACACACATTTTGCTATCAACAAAATCATCTGAAAATAATTCACTAAATCCAGAGGTCAGAACGATTCTGATTTTGAGGGGGGAAGGGTGCTGAGGGAATTCTAAGTCTCTGCCTCATTCATGCCCGTTACTCAGCCACAAACATCCATGAAACAACATTCAGGTTGCTGCCTGCAAGATGTTACGCATACAACTGATTTTAAGTGTAATTCAGTTGAGTTTTAACTACGTTATCTGAACTTTTAGATGTAGTGTCTCTTGTAAGACATGGTGATCCATGAAGTGCAACTTGAAACAAGCTTTCCCCTGAATTAAGGTTCTGTTTTTTCTGAACTGGTTGCATATGCCATCTGCTGTCCAAATTACAGAAATGCTGAATGAGTGCTTTAGTTACAGATAACATCTAATAGATCTTTTCCTAATGATTTCATTATATTGGTCTAATTACTTTTTTGAAATGCAAAGCTTCTAATACTTTTTTTAACTTTCTTTTTTGGGGATAATGAAAAAAGTTAACTTTTCTAATATGATGGTTGAGTGCATCCTAAGGAAAAATTGAACATGTCGAAGATTGAGATCTCATGGGGGGAAGAGGAGAGGAGAACGGTATGCTACTTTTTAATGATGTAATAAAAACATTCTAATGAATTTTTGATCTTTTTATTTCTTTTTTTCAGGTAATGAAGGAAGTCCAAAGTGCACTGAACACAGCAGCTGCAGATGACAGTAAACTTGTGCTGTTCAGTGCAGTTGGTAGCATTTTCTGCTGTGGTCTTGATTTTATTTATTTTATACGACGTTTAACAGATGACAGAAAAAAGGAAAGCACTAAGATGGCAGAAGCTATTAGGTATGTAAAATTATCTTCAGTCGTCTGAGTGGGTGTTCTTCCATCATGTAGTCTGGCTTGTTTTATCTTTTTTATTTCAAAAGCCTCTAATTCAACAAGGTCTCAGACATCCACTTGTTATGTGATACAGTGCGCAGCACTTCTTTATACTCCCTGTCCCTTTCTATTTGGGTTGTCATTTCATGCAACACTGTTTTTACTACTAAAATTTAACTGTGAAAACTGGTAGTATGGTAATACTCCTCCAGTTGAAACCAATTTTAAAAGACTTAAACAGCCATAGAGTTTCAGGAAAACAAATTAAACACACACAACTGTAAGATGTGCATTGAATGAGTAACTTAATATGGTACATTCAGAGCAGTGGAATGATGGATATTTTAGAGGAGTAGATTGATACTAGTGAACATAATCCTAGTACTGTGTACCAAACCTAACGTTTAAACAAAATGAGCTGAACTACTACAAACTAGAGGAATGCATATGGACAAACGTATGGATCTCAAAGACATGTTTTAACAGTACAAACAAGTATCTTATCATTTGAACACTGGTTTTGAGAGCCTGGGCTCTTTTGTTAGCTCTTGTATGCTTCCAGAGTATCTATATTCCTTCAGATACCTATATTCTGTTGTCGTTATCAATATTCAAGTCCCTATAATAGGCCTTGTAACATGTAAAGCCTGTTTCATTGGAGGCACAGTTGGCTTGTAGAGATGATAATAGTTATTTTTTTTTTTAAAGGAACTTTTCAATCATTCCATGTAGAAGTTGTTCATGCAGTGACTTCACATGCGGTCAGGGAAGAGAGTCTAACGCTGAGCTTCTGTCACCAGTTTAATTCAGGCTCTTCCAGAAGCCTGATTTGCCACCTATTATTTATTGTTAATAAAATGGATAAAGGTAACTTAATATACCTACGAACCCCCTCTTCAAATATAACAATGACATTTTTCATATATGTGCTAGACATGGTCCTCTCTGGAATATTCAGACATGATTAAAATTATTGTCAAGTCTCTGGATGGGTTGTTTGTATGATGACTTACATAAAACCGTTCCAGAAATTTTTTTGCATTCATCTATTACAGTTCACTAGAATGAGTTAAGAAACACGATAACCTTTGGGGATGGATGCAATATAGTAAAAAATGTCCTGTTTTGCAGAAATATAAAAACATGTAACACAGATAAAGAGCAAAATTACCACTATATCCCCCTTTTCTAAAATTTTGATAGAAATCCAGTATTTCAGCATCTAATAATGAAATGAGAGATCATCTGTCATTCAGAGCAAAGGAATGCTTTACAGGTGCTGACAACTGTTGTACATTGTATTCTAATAAGAATTTGTTATGTACTTGGAGTAAATATGGACAACTTCTTCATTATATGTGGTAGCTATTAACTGAGAAATATCTGCACGTCAACTTTGAGGTTTTGGAAGTCTCTACTTGGTCTAACGCGTGTGTACACACACGTGTACAAACATACACGCTTACTTTTTTCTAAGAAGCTCTTGAAGGCATTTACTGTTTGAGAACAGAGGAGCATGTAAGCATCCATGCTTTGTGGGTACTAGAATGAGTTGTCGCTTTGTGTTGATAATGAGGATGAGAATATGCATTTGTAACTTAATAGCATAGCACCCATAGCATTATGGCCAATCAAGAGAGGGAGATGAGGAGGGGAAGTTTAACGGTGTGTGGTATCTGATAATGGAGCTCTGCTGTTTATGGCTTGTTCATAATTTAAAAAGGCAGATTTGTTTATTAAGAAAAGCTGTCGCCCAGAAGTCCAGAAATACTCCTTAAGGAACCTCATTAATGCTTTGTCCATCTTCATTTATACCTATATACCTTATACCTTCACTTAAAAATACAGATAGATAGATACTTTATAGTAACGTCATATATAAACACGGTGAAGACCAAGCAGGGCTGTAACCACGGTTTTTGCGCCCAGAGATGAGGTATGACGACAGCCTCATCTAAGAGAGGGCTGTGAGACATGTGAATATATCAGAAGCACCGTATCAGCTGGTGTTTGTAGGAAGGGCGTAAAATCCACACCTGCCCAATTACTGTGCTGCTTTGGGCTGGGAGAATTGCTAGGCTTTCACAGAATCAAAGAATGGTTGAGGCTGGAAAGGACCTTCAGAGGTCATCTTGTTCAACCTGCCCCTGCTCAGGCAGGGTCACCTAGAGCAGATTGTCCAGGACCATAGCCAGGCAGGGGTTTTGAATATCTCCAAGGATGAAGAATCCACAACACCTGTTTGGTCACCCTGACGGTAAGGAAGTGTTTCCTGATGTTCAGAGAAAATGCCCTGCGTTTCAGTTTGTGCCCATTGCCTCTTGTCCTGTCACTGGGCACCACTGAAAATAGCCTGGCTCCATCCTCTTTGCATCCTCCCTTCAGCTATATATACATATTGATGAGATTCCCCCTAAGCTTTCTCTTCTTCAGGATGAGCAGTCCCAGCTTTCTCAGCCTTTGCTCACATGAGAGATGCTCCAGTCCCTTAGTCATCTTGGTGGGCCTTTGCTAGACCATCCTCAGCAGCTCTACATCTCTCTTTCACTGGGGAGCCCATAACTGGACACCAGTGCTGAGCAGTGGGGAAGGATCACACCACAACCTGCTGGCAACAATCCTCCTAATACAGCCCAGGATACCTAAGCCTTCTTTGCCACAAAGGCGCACTGCTGGTTCGAGTTCAACTTGGTGTCCACCAGGTCCCCTAGGTCATTTTCTGCCAAGCTGCTTTCCAGCTGTTTGGCTTCCAGCATATATTGGTGCCTGGGGTTGTTCTTCCCCAGGTGCAGGACTTTGCACTTCCCCTTGTTGATCTTCATGAGGTTCCTGTCAGCCCATTTCTCCAGCCTGTCAAGGTGCCTCTGGATGGCAGCGTGACTGCCTACTGTATCATCCCAGTTTTGTATCATCAGCAAACTTGCTGAGGGTACATCATCCCCCCATCATGCCCCATCATCCAGATCATGAATGAAGCTGTTGAACAGTATTGGACCCATCACTGACCCCCTGGGGTGCAACGCTAATTACTGGCCTCCAACTAGACTTCATGCCACTGATCACCAGCCTCTGGGACAGCCATTCAGACATTTTTCAGTTTACCTCACTGTCTGCTCATCCAGCTCATACATCAACAGCTTGTCTATGAAAGTCTTACAGCAGACAGTGCTGAGCCACCTCACTCTGAAGGCTAGGTAGACAATATCCACTGCTCTCCCCTCATCCACCAAGCTAACCACCTCATCGTGGAAGGTTTTATCAGGTTGGTTTTGAAAGTGATGTTACTGTGGAGATGAATTATTACTGAGTTTTCAAGGGCTGGTATATTTTACTCTTCCTATATATGTAGTGAATGCATGTTTCTGTTTCTCTTCAGGAATTTTGTGAATACTTTTATTCAGTTTAAGAAGCCTATCATTGTAGCAGTAAATGGCCCAGCCATTGGACTTGGAGCATCTATATTGCCTCTGTGTGATGTGGTTTGGGCTAACGAGAAGGCATGGTTTCAGACACCATACACTACTTTTGGACAAAGTCCAGACGGATGTTCATCCCTTACATTCCCCCGGATAATGGGCCTGGCTTCTGTAAGTAGCTTGCAGGGTAGGGGCTGACAGCTTCACGATGCAGTTGTGATAATTTATCCAGCATGATTTCAAGACTTTTTACCTTTGCTGTGTTGTCTTTTATTTTTTCTTTCTCTCATGAAAACCTTTCCCAAGAAGCCAGTATTTATAGCTTCTCTACTCCATGATGTTACAACATGGTCTTCACCAGCGTGTACAGAGCAGAAAGCAGGCACGGGACCTAATCCCACATCATGGGCACCCTTAACCCTGATGGTGGCAGAAAGGTTATGTCCTGCATACCAGGACACACCTTCCCTGCTGATGCCTCCTGAGCACCAGCCACTGGTGTGTTGCATTCAGCACAGCATTAGCGTGTAGCAGAGAATGGGCTGGTCTGCGCTCCGTGTCACTGCATAGCAGAGCCCTGTGTCACCAGCTATTAGTGTTCTCATGCCAGGATGCAAAATAAGTAATTCAGCTTTCATGCACTCGTTCTCAAGAAGTCACGTCAAACTTCCTCGCTTTGTAGATCTCTGCTGGTGTTTAACACTAGTGTGTTGGGCAAGAAATACTCAGTCCAAAT
Source organism: Larus michahellis (assembly GCF_964199755.1). NCBI lineage: Eukaryota > Metazoa > Chordata > Aves > Charadriiformes > Laridae > Larus > Larus michahellis. The sequence continues at coordinate 77,304,830 of NC_133897.1, read as the reverse complement.
CACCTCTGAGAAGGATTTTTTTTTTTTCAGTCTTGCACTCGATTTACAGTATTGCTGGATTGAAAAAAAAAAAAACAGAAAAAGTAACGCTTTGCATTGTTGCTAAAAGTATAAGCCACGTGTTACTGATTATCCCTTTTCTTGCTTCCCAATTAGACGGAAGAATCAAATGTAACAAAAAGCTATTTAAAAATCTCTTACCTACATTATTTTCATGTTGCTTACTATTTTTTATGCTGTGTTCCTTGAAAACTGTTAGACCTATGTTGCATTCCAATTTGAAGTTGAATAGTAACAGTATGAAACAAGTGCTTCTAGCTACACCTGTTTTTCCTAAATTACTGTTTATTATAAAAGCCAATTTTTCCCTGTAGGTATTTATTGATTTTAAAAATACAGACTTTGATATATCAAAGGCATCAGTTTGAACAGATCTAATGACTAACTGTGTGATGTCTGGATTTAGTTATTAGAAGAGAACAGAAAAGGCAACTGAAATAAATTAAGAGTTATAAGAGTATCTTTAATATCTTAGCATATTTCAAACTACTGATTGTTCCTTTCCCTTTTTATTTGGCCATCCATCCATTCATCCATCCATTCCATCCATTCCTGTCTTTTAGAGACTTGTGGTTGTTACTTCTCATTTCTTTAGAAGTATAAAAACACAAGAAGCTCTTCCTTAGTCTACTCTTTCATGTGTGTTTGTGAATGCTCTCATTTTTCAATATAAAGACTTAAATCGAAAGCTTCCAGTGATAACAATTCCATAATATTCAGTGCAAAAGGGAAAAAAAAAATGTCCACTGTCTTCATACTATCCTTGACCCTCTGCAGTACAGTACTGTCAATGCTGTATGGGACAAAGTTGGACTTTAAGCAGCAGATTCCATGAAATATATTCGGAATCTATACTGAAAATTTTGATGAAGTAGCATGCTTTCTATCTATAAAAGGGAGAGAGAAGCCAGCAGAAAGAAGAGATGGTATGAGTGCCATGAGAAACGTTCAGGGGAAAAAAAATTAAAATATCATACAAAGGAAAGAATTAGGGCCTCTGTATGCATCATAAAATTTGCTAGAAATGTATTAATTCAGCAATATTAGTCCCACCCTTAATGCTTGTGAGTCAGATTCAGTGCATTCTTTTTATCATCAGCAGTTACATAAAAAATCTTCAATCACAAGATTGTTGGAAATGTCTTCCCTACCAGGTCAGTCTTGGCTGGTGAGCAAGTCTGTCATACAGGGGTTTTTCCCAGAACATGTTCAACAGAGTTAATTATTTCAGGAAATCTGAAGCCCAGACCTTAGGATTCAAAACTGATACTATATCGGGAATGCCAAGAATTTTAGAGGGATTCTTAAACTTGGCTTTTCAGTTTTGGAAATACATAGAGATTAAGATGATGTCTGTTTGGGGAGATAGCATTATTGCGTGTCTGCTGTGGAGTTCTTGGACTGGTTTTCTGGTCCTCGATATGAAGAGCCGCGTGATCCCTCTTCACACATGGGGTTTCCCTGTTGGTCTCTAACACACTTGGCAATATTTCTTATACTTTTCTGTCAGTCCCGAGGGATACACGTTTCCACAGTGCCTGTAGTCCACATCACAGACAGGGTCTCGGGTGTCCCAGAGACCAGCTGCCTTCTGATCATAGTGCAAAAGAGCTGAGGTGCTCCATGGCAGCCAGTGCCTGTGGGCTTGCACAAATGGTCCCCATGAGTCTCGACGCACCCACTGTAAAAGAGAGGCCAGAGGATGTCCCAGTGGTGTTCCTCTGAAAGCAGAAAGACAGACTGAGTAGAAAATGAAGGTTGTTAGCAAGAATCTTATATTAATGAAATATTAGCTTCATTTCTATTGCTGTATTATCTACATGCCATATTATTATCCAATTATGCTGTATCCTGAGCCGCATCAAAAGAACCGTGGCCAGCTGGTCGAGGGAGTTGATTCTGCTGCTCTACTCTGCTCTGGTGAGGCCCCACCTGGAGTACTGCATCCAGCTCTGGAGCCCTCCACATAAGAAGGACATGGATCTGTTGGAGCAAGTCCAGCGGAGGGCCACAAAAATGCACCTCTCCCATGAGGACAGGCTGAGAGAGTTGGGGTTGTTCAGCCTGGAGAAGAGAAGGCTCCAGGGAGACCTTAGAGCAGCCTTCCTGTGCTTAAAGGGGGCCCCCAGGAAAGATGGGGAGGGACTCTTTATTAGGGAGTGTAGCAACAGGACCAAGGGGTAATGGTTTTAAATTAAAGGGTAGATTCAGATTGGACATCAGGAACAAACTCTTTACTGTGAGAGTGGCGAGACACTGGAACAGGTTGCCCAGGGAAGCTGTAGATGCCCCATCCCTGGAAGTGTTTAAGGCCAGGCTGGATGGGGCTTTGAGCAACTTGGTCTAGTGGGAGGTGTCCCTGCCCATGGCAGGGGGGTTGGGACCAGATGATCCTTAAGGTCCCTTGCAAACCATTCTATGAAGATGTCCCTGCTCATTGTAGGTGGTGGGGGGGGGGTTGAACTAGATGACCTTTAAAGGTCCCTTCCAACCCAAACTATTCTATGCTTCCATGATTATATTTCTTGGAAAGTAACCATGTTAGTTTTCACAGCAGATACAAGGCATGTTTATATGATTAAAACTTGTTTAGCAGTGGGTCTCTGGCACAAAGCGTGTGTAGATCAAAAGTGAAGATGCAAGAGCAAACCATTCCCCTTCAAAACCTGTCAACTGAGAACACTAATTGGAGTGCTCATTTCATGTAAGGTTTTCTGCTCATGCTGTGTTACAGCTGGGAGAAATAAGGTAACTGCACTAGTATCATTTGTGGTTTTTCACATTTGGGAGAATTCAGCAGTTGCTATTGAGTTTTAGGAAAAAAAAAATCGTTAAGGTTTTCTAGCATTCATCTTTATTCTTATCACCAAAGAGACACATGAAGATTACATAGATGTTCCTAGTTGACTTAAATTTTTGACTTTCCTAACTCCCAGTTAGATTGACTTCACGTTTTGATCTTTGATATAAATGTTAAGTATCTTTTAAAATTATTTTGGAAGATTTTTTTTTTTCCCCACCTCTCCTTAGGAGAAAATGATTCCTGTTTTTAGACAGACTTGTGTATATCACAGATTTTTTGGCTAGTGTTTCAGGTTAGTATCATTCATATATAATCTGGAAAATTAGAAGGTATAGTTGTGATAATGAACTTTGTATATTTGATTTTGCTTTCACAGAAGGCAGAACTATAGGGGTATATAATTTGTACCTTTAGTTTGAGACTTGTTTTTTTAAACTAATATATGTGAATCACGACTTTCCATGTTAACTTATGAGAGATGTCCTGATGATAAATTTTATGTAAAAGATACGAGGAAACATCTCTTTTTTTGCATGCGTAATGGACTGGGAGTCAGCAATCAAACTGCCAGTAGAACCCAGCCTTTGTATTTCTTTACAGAGGGGCAAGTAATAGACCTCCGAGTTTTCAGATTTCTTCACGTGTAAAATGGCAATGCTAGCACCGTCATCTACAGCAAATAAATAACTTGACATCCTTAACAGAAAGTTGCTGTAGTAATTACCAAAATTTCCAGTATTAGAAAACGTAAAAAACCTCAGAATTTTGTCCTCAGAAATGCTACACCTGTCAGGTTTGGGTGTTTTGTAAGAGCCTTATTTCCTGTATTCCAAGAGTCCAGTGATGGGTTTGTCATATTTTCAATGTAAATTAGTCATTAGGAAACAGTAAAAGTGATATTTTTTTTTTGAGGTTGACAATTACTCTGACTTTTTAATCCTCACTGGCTGTTTCCATGCAGGTGTCACTGCAAACAAAAAGTTTAACTATATAAGAAACTTCATTAAAGGTAGAATTAAAGCTTAAGCATAAATAGTTGTAGGAGGAAGTTTGAATGGGGAAGCTGATGAATAGTGAAGTGTATGATAATTACAAAACAAAAAGATTTACAGAACTAGAGGTCACCTTATTGCATAGAATAGCGTACTCTGTTCTGTACCTTTAAACTATATACAAGATCTTTTACATACTGGGCTTTTTTTTTCTTAAATAAGACTGCTAAATCATCTTTTGAAAGGATTTATTCAGTTCAATATTGAGCTCCTGAATAAAATGGAAATATTTATTTTGTATGAATTTGTTCAGAAATTGGAATATATCCTGCTCACTTCAGTGGGTTTTATAGGTCAAATTCTAAGATGATCCAGCTATTTTACTGCTGAAGAGTTTTGAAAAGTACTGAAAATAAACCTTATATTTAAGTTTCAAACATTTCCAGTACTAAAACACATTTTAGTTGCTAGATATTTAACTTGTTTTTTTCTACCAAGACTGACAGTTCCCAGGAGGTCTACTACCAAAACTGGGTTATCTTTATGATTTTACACATAATGTAGATTTTTAGCAAAGATATCATTGCTGCAACTAACGTTATCATAAAGGGCAAGCTGATGTATTCATTGCTCTTTTACAGATCTGCCAGGCATTATAACCTATTACCACCTGTACAGTTAATCAAGTCAGCAATATTGCGAGAAAGCTAGCGCTATTGAACATTCATGACTGGGAAATGACAAAAGCCATTTTCATGTTTAACCCTTAATCATAGGCCTCCGTATTATTATAACTACTGACGTAGTACAGTCAACACCACCAACCAGCTATCTGTAGGCAGGCAAGTCTTTATTATTTAAAAGTTGGAAGAGCTATAATAAACCTATTTCAAATAGTGCAGGCATTTTCCTTATTTGTTTTGAACATTTTTCCTTTAATGAGTTTTGTCTCATTTACATTTCATACCAGAAGTAACTTTTTATCCCTTCAGGCCAATGAAATGTTGTTCAGTGGAAGGAAGTTGACTGCGCAGGAAGCTTGTGCCAAAGGACTCGTCTCTCAAGTATTTTGGCCAGGAACGTTCACACAAGAAGTAATGCTTCGGATTAAGGAACTTGTCACGTGTAATTCAGTTGTAAGTCTCCTTTATTTTCTGACAATACACTTTTATAATTAGATTAATAAGAATTAATCTAAGTATTATTAGACTACATCATTATGTCCTTCTAAAAAAAAAAAAAGACCATTTTCATGAAACAAGGACCACATTTAGCAACACCTTTTAACACATTCTTAGGTATTTTTTTGTTTCTGGGTTTTTGAGGATTTTTTTTTTAAAGTTTGTATCTGACTGTATAATATGCCATAGTACATTGTGGTGAAGAACATTAGAACAGTATTGGACCTCTTTACAATATATTTTGGTTTTAACATGGTAGCGTAAGTCCAACTTATTCAAATGAACAGTGTAAACAGGTGCCCTGAGAACTGCACAGATACACAGAAATCTTGAGTTATCTTGAATTGTAATTTAAGTTATTAAGGAAATAAATGCAGTCTTTGACATTATGTTGAACTTTATGGTTTTACAACTAATGGCTAGTGCACTTGTGGTTGTGTGCACTACTGGCAAGTTGCACAAGATAGCTAAAACTACCAATATTTGATGCTTTCTTATGAGAAGAGATGCAGGACAGATTAACTGTTCCGTGCATTAGAAATTTTGGAACAGAGTAATAGTTTTCTAAATGGAAAAGCAAATGTGGCTTTTCAGTCTGTTTTAAACGTTCAAGAGAGTCAAGGTCTGCCTGGTTATTAGAGCAGTTCTGGATAATAGTGTTATGATTAGCCTTCACCAAAATGGAGTTGGAGTTGTCTCTAGTTATCAGTATAAAACCATTCATATATTCATAGTTATGCCTTTATGATTTTTGTTATTTCCACATTCTTATGCAGTGGACAAAGGAAGTCCTGTGTGATGCTACAAAAAAGACTCTATGAGAAACTGTTGACAAACGTTTCTTAGGTCATAGTATATCCATAAATTGATAAGCTTAAGTTCATAATCAGCTTCAGGATTTGCCCATATAAACGTGTAAGTGCACATGTTGCTCGGTTCTCTAACCCAACTCCCTTTTTTTTTCTTTTTTTTTTTTTTTTTTTTGGCCTAGGTACTTGAAGAATCCAAAGCTTTAGTACGTAATATCATGAAGGTGGACTTGGAACAAGCAAATGAAAAGGAGTGTGAAGTTTTGAAGAAAATCTGGGGCTCAGCACAAGGGATGGACTCAATGTTAAAGTATCTGCAGAAGAAAATTGATGAGTTCTGATGAGATGCCCATTGACACTGGAATTGTATTTCTTGGACATCCGGGCAAACAAAATATGCCCATTTAAAAATCCTATATAAACTCACTCCTTGCTCAGCTTGGGAACAGGAGTGGACCTCCCCTCCCCCCACCCCTTTTATTGTCAAGGGGTTTAAAAGTACTGTATCACTTAAATTTGAACAAAACTCCTTTCTCCCTGATTGTTACATATAGATATATATACACGCACACAAGTGTATGTGGGTGCATATATATGTCTTTTATATATATATAATGTAATATGTGTGTGAGAGTGTGTATGTAGACACACACACACAAGCTAAACAAAAAAGATAGAGTGCACTACCAAACATCTCTTTTAAGGCTCTAGTTTTTGTTATCTTTGGCTAGTACTGTATCAAATAGAGAATGGATTAAAAAGTGAATGGTGTTGCATTATTTTCTGTGTGGCAGGGAAGTCTGGAATAATGCTTTTCTTTTTCATTAGAATACAGAACTGAAACGGGTATTAGCCAGCCCTTACTTTCACTGCCCAATGAGTCAGCTAAGATACAAGGCATTGTCTCAGAAGAAGGTTGAAATACCTCAAGTAATGGAACATTCTAAAATTTTGGGGAATTGAACCCTGTTAAGATTAAATCACACATCTATCCCCAAAAAGAGAGTGTGCTCAGGATTAATGCTAAGGAAACGCTCTCCTTTTTGGGGGGGAGGAGGTATAGAGGGGTGGGAGGAAGGGGGCAGGAATACATTGAATTCTTACCCAGATAGCATGAAGAAACCACTGTCTCTTGGGGAAGGGGAATGAGGGGAAGTGGGAGGGAAATGGAAGGGGGAAGAAAGAAAAAAAAAAAAAAAAACAAACAAACAACAACCAACCAACCAACAAAAAAGCTTGTTTTGCAGTATTAGTGAATCACTGAATATCTTATGAATATCCTAAGTTATAAGTTAGTTTTAGTGGGTTTTTAAATAGTCTCTCTGGGTTTGTTTTTTTGTTTTTGTTATTTTTGTTTTGGGGGTTTTTTGTTTGTTTTTTTCTTTTTTTTTTTTTTTTAAATAACTACATAAGTGCTTCTGTTGCTGGGTGAGAATACTACTTTATATACAGTTTGGGTTTTGGTTTTGGTTCTTTTTTTCCTAGTTGCTGGTTTAATTGATGTATTACACCAAAAATGCATTTTATGTTCATAAAGTTTAGGTTCACTTAGAATATATTATTTAATAAGTTAAAATTCTTTTGGCACACTATTAAGCAAAAAAAAAAAAAAAACTCCTTTAAAAAAAAAACAACTACCTTAATTAGATGTTTAATGTTCTTTGTCTATGCTTTTTTATTATTTTAAATATACACTATATACAGTATGGTGTAAAAGAGTGCCCTGTGTAAATAGACCTATTTTGCATTCCTTTCAGGAGTGGTTATTGATTCCTGACTGCAGATATCTATTATTAGTTGGGTATCTGTGCTTGCAATCTTATTGAATGTATTATGAAGAATGAAAAAGAAATCAAACCTTATTTTTGTACAGTTTTAAAGTTTTTACTTGGAACTGACCCACCTCCCCTTCCCAGTGGAGAGCTGTACAGTGTGTAAATCTGCCTTTACCTTGGATTGGTACAGTATTTTTGCATCTGTGGGACCTACTTTTTTGTTCTAGTAGTTTGAACTATATATAAACTGTACAATCTGTAAAGTTTTTATAGAATAAATATTCAGCTGTGAAAACTGGTTAAATAAAACTAATATTTCTTAACACATTTTAAATGTGGTTCTCTCATAGAGTTGTCTTTTTCAAAGACATTTCAGTTCTGATTTTAAAGTAAGAATTGCTTAAACAAATCTTGCAAATTAAAAACTTCAGTATTTATGTTTTGTATTGATAAGAGCTTAACAATTTCCTTCAAAGGAAAAGTTGAAAATTAATTTATTGTTGTAAACGACATAGAAGTTTTCTCTTAGAAGAGGTGGTTGGAGAAAGAAGACACATAGGAAGTTATTCTACTCTTAATTATTTTGTTACAGTTCTAAAAGAACATTCAGTAAATGTTTCTTTGCCATCTCCTAAAAACGGGTCATCTTCCCTACAACACTGTGGTGAAGTGAGAATTCCCTAGTTGAATTTGATTTTATTGAAAGGGAGAAGGAAAGATACCTTATCTATCTACAGTTCTGTAATGTTAAACCTTTTGGAGTTCGACTTAAATTTATAGTAAGAAAGATCCCTTTGTTGGCATCCATAAGAAGTACTTGGGCGTAGATTGCATCTATTTCAGCTGGAGGAATACTTACGCTTGCCTTAAACATCAAAGAATTTCACCATAATGGAAGACTGGAGCTAGAGATATTTAAGAAAAACTAAATCAGTTGACGGTGCAGGCAATTCAAATGGAAAACCATTCTACTTTCTTTATTTTTGTGTTATTATCAGTCAGGCTCCTGTGCTGCCTACAATTTGCATATTAAGATGTAACCATGTAAATTCCTGTCCTTGACTGGAAAAAGTCCTTGCCTCAGACCAATTCATATTGGTATCACTGCGCCATGGCCCTACATTTGTATTAAAAGCAGTAACCAGCTTTACACTATTAACAAATTACACAGGTTTTTTCCCTCCTTCAGGCATGAAGGCAAATCACAGCACCTGTTTGGGTGGCAGAAGTCTAGTAGTCAGTGGCTGAATAACGATATCAGAATATAAATGTCAGCTAGCTTTAGCCTTGCTCAGTCCTGACCCCCAGGTCTCCCATCAAGACTGTCTGCTATCTTCATTGCATCCCTGTACTACACAGCCTGCCCCATTCCTTACGGAGTGCAGAGAACATGTTGTATCAAGGAGCCTTAATAACGCACTGTAGGAATCTCTCCATGACATTCTAGTTCTCTTCCTGAACTAGGTGATAGCAAACAGCAAACCGACAAGCACTGGCAACTGGACTGCAGTGAGGCCATAGAGTACACTTTCCCCACAAAAGCTTCATCACATTCAAGTTTATTTTTGGAAGTAAATAAGAGAACTCTTCTCCTGGTCAGGAAACAGTACCAGAGCACCAGAGGTTGAATTTCCTTGGAACTGTTTGAAAGGCACCTGTGTACACTTAACCACACCTTCTGTTGACACTTTAGTTTAGTTTGAACAGAAATAGAAAGCAGAGCAAGGGGTTTAGCTCTGGGTAAACTAAGATACAACAAAAGGTATTTTGGGGTAATCTGAAGAGCTGAACTCACCTATAGGTCTTTTCCTTGTTCAAACTTCCTAATTTGCATGAAGCCAGGATTTGAAGCAGTTTCCTTCAGTGAGTCCTTCACTGGATTGCTGACGTTGCTAAAAGATAGTTTTCTGTGCTTTAGAAGCTGCACCATTATCCTTCTGAAAATAAGGCTCAGGGGAATTAAATCATCTTTTTAGGCAAGATTCATTTCTTAAAGTCAGGCATACTGGAAAAGAATAGAAAAAAAAAGCCCCACATAATACTGAGCTATAAACTGCTTAACTTTACACTGATATATTTCATACTTTATCCAAACAGTGGATAAAATTGGACGGCAAATATCTAGGGAATGAGGCAGCAAACAAAACATTTCTGGCCAAGCAGGCAGGAGAGACTTTCTTCAATAAATGGAGCCAATGCTCTACCCAGGTTTGTTGGTGGAAATTGAGGCACTTCATGTTCATCTGGGACATCACAAGTATGCTTCTGAAGAGAGTAGGAGAGAGGAGATACCTGTTAGCTCAATTACAGTTTGCCATATGATTTTCCATCCTAAGGAACTGCCAACAGCTGTCACCACACAGGCTGTCTTACTGCACGGCTGTAGCAGAGGCTGAGTTGGCAACCTTAAGTCACACAGCATGGGAGCTCAGTTAAACTGAAGGTGGCACACAGTTGAATTTTCCTTTCTAAGGGAACAAGTATCTCGGGTAGAGACCCTGTAGTGCACAAGATCACCACAATCCTGTTCTGTACAGCCCCTCAGATTTCCCAAGAGAATATTTCACTCACAGGTCGCTGCATTTATTTTTTCGTCTTACTTGTGAGGGACATGAGTGGAAGATTAAGTAAGTCATGCAGCAGGCTTGCAAACAAACGAAACCCGAATATAATTACCTCATGAGGTACTCACAGGATGAAGAGTGGTTTGATGTGCAAAGATTCTGAAATGCAATACAAAATGAGAAGATGGTGGTGGAGTTCTTTTGGTCCTCCTCATCCCTCCTGCACAGGGAAAAATACAACAAATAACAGGAATTAGAAACCACCAAGGTTTCTAACAGGACAGAGAAGAGCAGGCTCAGGGGATCTCATCAATGTGCATAAATGCCTGAAGGGAGGGTGCAAAGAGGATGGAGTCAGACTCTTTTCAGTGGTGCCCAGTAACAAGACCAGAGGCAATGGGCACAAGTGGAAAGACAGAAAGCTCCCCCTGAACATCAGGAAACACTTTCTTACTGTGAGTGTTACCAAGAATTAGCACAGGTTGTCCAGAGAGGCTGCAGTCTCCATCCTTGGAGATACTCAAACTTCGAATATCATAGAATGGTTTGGGTTGGAAGGGACCTTAAAGACCACCTAGTTCCAACCCCCCTGCCATGGGCAGGGACACCTCCCACTAGACCAGGCTGCTCAAAGCCCCATCCAGCCTGGCCTTGAACACTTCCAGGGATGGAGCATCCACAGCTTCTCTGGGCAACCTGTTCCAGTGTCTCACCACCCTCACAGTAAAGAATTTCTTCCTGATATCCAATCTAAATCTCCCCTCTTTCAGTTTGAAGCCATTACCCCGTGTCCTATAGTCCTGGGCAACCTGCTCTAGGTGGCTCTGCTTGAGCAGGGGAGTGGAACCAGATGACCTCCAGAGGTCCCTTCCAACCTTAACCACTCTCTAAAAAAAAAAAAAACCAAACCACTTTCATTCATTTTCCAACTATCCAGTCATCTTCCACCAAACAACCTCTATGGCTAGAACTGTGGGCTCATCAGGCTCTGCAATACCACATGCTTTAGTCTTTGAGAACCCAACACCTTGTGCTGGATAGTACAAAATCACCCAGAACAGAGATAAGTACAGATCAGCTCACATGTTTCGGGTAAGACAGGGATCACCCTTTACTCTGTTAAAAAGCATAAAGAAAAAGGATTTATTTGTTTATTCGAGGATAAACAGGATTGCAAGAGTTAAACAAAACAAATACACGCCTTTCACAGGTACCTGAAACATTGCTTTGGCCTCAGCAGCTCCTTGAAATTTTGCATTTTTTCCAAGATCTGCCTCAATCAATCAAGCTGAAGCGTAATCCAGGCACTGGTAGTCATACTGAAACGTAACCACGTGGCCTACTCAAGAGAACAGCACATAGCATGAGCCTTTAGGTCCAATGTAACACATCTGTACTATGTCCTCTGGATATAACTTACTAAACACATGCTATAGAGCAACTACATAACTCTGCAGGGTGAGACGTCAACTCATAATGCTGTAATAAACTAGTATTTCCTAGATGGTGTTTTCCAAGATTCGTTCATTATAACACTTTACTTTTATCTCCAGAAAAACGTTATGATTGCTAGACAAAATCTAGAATATAAACAATCTTCAAAGTCCTGATTGTCTTTCCTGGTCCCCCTTATTCATTAATTTTCACTAAATGCACACTGTACCATCTGTCTCAGTAGGAAAAGGCACTCACTGAGGCCACTCTCAAAGTCACCAAATCACGTGCTGGGCAAACTGGCTGCTGCCAGCAGCAACTTTTGTGAAATGCAGATGCTGTTCCTTACAAATATAATGTTTTTGGAATTCACTGAGCTTCTCAAGTAGGACTAGGATCTTCAATCAAACAGTATTATTAAAAAAAAAAAGAAAACAACAACAACAAAAACCCCAAAACAACAAAAAAACCCCAAACCACACAACAAAAAAAATGCAACCTAAACACACCCGCTAAGCCAGGAATAACTGAGACACACACATTTACAGAAATCATGCTTGCACTACATGATATAAAGTAAAAATGACAAAATAATGTAGTTTTCTTACCACATTCAAATGTCAAAAGACAGACTCATCCCCATGTTTCTTCCCATTCTTCTCTCCACCATGCCCCCACCATCCCAGGCTTTATGCTCAGAAAGAGTGGTGGGGATTGAAGCTGGAAACCTGATAAACCCAAACTTATGTGCAGGAAGTATTCTTTTGGATGCTAAATAAGGGTTAACAAAATTAAAACAATGCAAAGCTGGGAATTTTTAAACTCAATGACCCCTTGAATCAAGGGGATCAAAATAAGAAAGGCAAAGGTAACTCACCTTGTCCACCAAAAGTTTTTCTGCTTGCTTCTTGGTAGGCTTCTCAAGACCAATCATGCCAAAACATCTGCAAACTTAACTTTGTATTCTCAAGAGCTGGGCTGTAACAACTCACAGAAGTATCTGTGAAGCCAGCATTATATTTTGTCTAGGAACAGTTGAAGTCACACTTCTATTTTTGAAAGGTTCTGAAGGAATTACATGTTCATTCATGCTAACAGAAAAATCGTATTCTAGATGGAAATGAAGCAAGTCCATGCATCCAAGGGAAGGGAAAGAAAAAAAGTCAGGTCTTGACATCAATTTTCTTGAAACAAAATTAACCACAACAGCCATTCTGATGGAGAAACCAGGGGAAACAACTTCACAATCTTTTGGACATTTTGGGCTCATGAGAACAGCTTTATTTTCCCCTAGAATCATAAGCATCTGAAATTATTTGTATTAGTCTGTGGAGCAGCAGAATTATTTCTAATTCCATCAACAGAAGACCTTTGCAAATTGTTAGTCCTAATGGTGTAAAGCAGGAAATTTGGAGACCTCACATAACCCAGCTCTGAAGTAGAATAAACACTTAAAAAATAATTCAGACCCCCAGCGCTTCTGAAAAGTCCTGGCACAAGAAGATAGGCGATTGCACTTCATCCTTAAAAAGATGCAGCCCCAAGGTCTACAGTTCTGGTTCCCCTACTATGGATACCCCCAGCGTCACTACCGACCATTCAGATAAGTAGTTTTTCACATTCACTCAATACTTTTATATTCTGCTACAGATTTAGACATCATGACTCAGCAAATAGATTCTTCACAGACATTAAATAGTTTAAACATAATTGGTTGAAAAAGTAGTTTTCAATAAGAAGAAAAAAAAAAAAGAACTAAGTGCACAAGAATGCTGTTGGTTACCTCAAAACCTGAAAATATGTGAGGAGTTTCTGGAACTCTCTGGTTAGCCTACATCAAAACGCCATTCAGTTCCCTCGCTACACTTCCTAAAAGCAGGATAGGCTCATCCAATGCTCCTGCAGTAAGTTAATATTTTGGGGAAAAAAACTTCCTGAACAAGAGGTGCAGCACCACTGCCTCCAGACAGTTCTTGACACTCTTGAGGCATTAAAACCACAATTTTGCCACTGAACAAGTTATCACTGATTCTCAGCGTGTCACTTAAGTTCTCTCTTTTTCAATTCCCTCTCTGGTAAGTTGATTTTGATTACTGAACTTTCAAAACCAAAAATATATATATATATATACACAAAAAATAATTAAACAAATAAGCCATATAAAAATTGTCCAGAAGTCCCTGAGAGAGGTTGGTTGGCTGAAAATAAATGTGATTTTGCCAGCATCAAAAAGACATGCACGGAGTTCCCAACTTTACTTTCAGAAACTTCAGAAATCTTCAGTAGAGTTTTGTACCTCAAGAAGTTGGTTTGAATCCAGGAAATTCCCTGATAGAAAATTTCTGGCCAGACAATAACCTGGCACGCCATCATTATTTAGAATCATAGAATTAGAATCATAGAATTGTTGAGGTTGGAAGGGACCTTTAAGATCATCGAGTCCAACCTTTAGCCTACCCTGACAAGAGCCACTTCTAAACCATGTCCCTCAGTGCCCCATCTACCCTTTTTTTAAACACCTCCAGAGATGGTGAATCCACCACCTCCCTGGGCAGCCTATTCCAATGTTTAATAACCCTTTCAGTGAAAAAATGTCTCCTAATATCTAATCTAAACCTCCCCTGACGTAACTTGAACCCGTTTCCCCTCGTCCTATCACTTGTCACCAGGGAGAAGAGGTCAGCCCCCATCTCTCTACAACCTCCTTTCAGGTAGTTGTAGAGGGTGATAAGGTCTCCCCTCAGCCTCCTCTTTTCCAGGCTAAACAACCCCAGCTCCCTCAGTCGTTCTTCATAAGGTTTGTCCTCCAGGCCCCTCACCAGCTTTGTAGCCCTTCTCTGGACACGCTCCAACACCTCAATGTCCTTCTTGTAGCGAGGGGCCCAAAACTGAACGCAGTACTCGAGGTGGGGCCTCACCAGTGCCGAGTACAGGGGGAGGATCACTTCCCTAGTCCGGCTCACCACACTATTCCTGATACAGGCTAGGATGCTGTTGGCCTTCTTGGCCACCTGGGCACACTGCTGGCTCATATTCAGCCGGCTGTCAACCAACACTCCCAAGTCCTTTTCTGTCGAGCTGCTTTCAAGCCATTCTGCCCCAATCCTGTAGCGCTGCATGGGGTTGTTGTGACCCAAGTGCAGGACCTGGCACTTGGCCTTGTTGAACCTCATACCATTGGTCTCAGCCCATCGGTCCAGCCTGTCCAGATCCCTCTGCAGAGCCAACCTACCCTCAAGCAGATCAACACGCCCGCCCAGTTTAGTGTCATCTGCGAACTTACTGAGGGTGCATTCAATCCCTTCATCCAGATCATTGATAAAGATATTAAAGAGAACCGGCCCCAGCACCAAGCCCTGGGGGACACCACTGGACACCAACTGGATTTAACTCCATTTACCACCACTCTCTGGGCATGGCCATCCAGCCAGTTTTTTACCCAGCGAAGAGTACACCTGTCCAGGCCATGAGCAGCCAGTTTCTCCAGGAGAATGCTGTGGGAAACAGTGTCAAAAGCTTTGCAAAAATCCAAGTAGATAACATCCACAGCTTTTCCCTCATCCACTAAGTGGGTCACCTTATCATAGAAGGATATTAGGTTTGATAGGCATGACCTGCCCTTCACAAACCCATGCTGACTGGGCCTGATCACCCTGTTCTCCTGCATGTGCCGTGTAATGGCACTGAGGAGGATCTGTTCCATGACCTTCCCAGGCACCGAGTTCAGACTGACTGGCCTGTAGTTCCCCGGATCCTCCTTCTGGCCCTTCTTGTGGATGGGTGTCACATTTGCTAACCTCCAGTCAGCTGGGACCTCCCCGGTTGTCCAGGACTGCTCATAAATGATACCAAGTGGCCTGGCGAGCACCTCCGCCAGCTCTTTCAATACCCTTGGGTGGATCCCATCCGGCCCCATAGATTTGTGCACCTCCAGGTGCTGAAGTAGGTCCCTCACCATTTCCCTTTGGATTAGAGGGGCTTCATTCTGCTCCCCATCCCTGTCTTCTAGTTCAGGGGTCTGGGTGCTCAGGGAACAACTGGTCCTACTGCTGAAGACTGAGGCAAAGACTGCATTAAGTACCTCAGCCTTTTCCTCATCCTTGGTCACTATGTTGCCGGCCCCATCTACTAGAGGACAGAGATAATCCTTAGTCCTCTTCCTACTGCTAATATATTTATAGAAGCTTTTTTTGTTGTCCTTGACAACAGAAGCCAGGTTTAGCTCCAGCTGGGCTTTGGCCCTCCTGATTTTTTCCCTACATAGCTTAACTACCTCTTTGTAGTCGTCTTGAGTGGCCTGCCCTTCCTTCCAGAGGCCATAGATCCTCTTTTTTTCCCCGAAGTTGCAACACTAGCTCCCTGTTTAGCCAGGCCGGCCTTTTTCCCCCGACGGCTTGTCTTCTGGCACATGGGGACAGCCTGCTCCTGCGCCTTTAAGACTTCCTTCTTGAAAATCATCCAGGCTTCCTGGGCTCCTTTGCCCTGGAGGACTGCCTCCCAGGGGACTTTGTCAACCAGGCTCCTGAAAAGCCCAAAGTCCGCCCTCCAGAAGTCCAAGGTAGCAGTTCTGCTGACCCCTCTCCTTGCTTCTCGCAGAATTGAAAACTCTATCATTTCATGGTCACTGTTCCCAAGACAGCCTCCAACCTTCACATCCCCCACAAGACCTTCCCTATTTACAAACAACAGATCCAAGATTTCCCAACAAATCCAAGATTTCCCCATCTTTCACTCCTCTGGTGCTCCTCTAAGTTCATACTGACAAAGAGCAGCTGCAACCTGAGAAAAGCCGCAGCACTAACGGCAGGGACAGACGGCACATTCCCCAGAAACGTGTTATCACTGAAGACACGGCAGCCCAGCAGTACAAGGCACAAGCGAGATAAGCGCTGGATTTTCTCTGACCACCGCCTCCTCACAAACTGAAACCACTTGCACAGGCAAAGGAGAATCAGAGCATCCCACCCAGAAGCTACATGAAACGCACGGAAGAGAGGCGCAGCTCCTCTGCGAGGATGACAGCTGAGATTAAAGATCTTTTACATCTGTTTTTCCTATCGTGCACAACAGGAGCTCTGTTCGAAGAGCTGTGCAAAGGCCTCCATGCGCCTGTGCCTGGACTGCTGCCATACTTGACCCTGCAAATCACTGATGATAAAACAGCAGAGTACAACACTGCTAAGATTACAGACTCGCCTGGTTTTCCCACTAGATCAACACACTATCACCACCCTGCAGGCTTTCTCAACAAGGAAGCTGCGACCCCAGCTCATGCCAGCAACGAGAAACTGCACCTTCCAACATCCTCTCCTTGGTAACTAAAGCCATCCTCATCTACATCTAGCCACAGTGGCAATTTGGAAAGAGTTGAGTTTTCTAGGAGCCAGACAGCTTATTATTCCTCCTGGAGACTGTGAGGCCAGGGGCAACAGCACAGTAGACATTCTGCTACATGAGAGCCTTCAAACCATGGGTACCTCACAGGACTTGCAGTCAAAAAGCTGCTGGGTGGCCAGCACCTGGTGACAGTTCTTTCCTTTCGATTCGTGTTTTGTGAAGGGGCATCAAAATACTTCAGAAGCGTTCACCGACCAACTGCTGTCAAGCGCCACAGAAACCGTGTGGCCACAAACGAGGAATGATGTGAATGCCAAAGCCTCGCAGCCTTCAAATTTGATGTATATTTAGAAATTCTGTGTTAAACCATAAAATTAAAAAACCCTGAGCCCTGCGGGTCTCCTAGCAGCAAGACCCAGCTTTGTTGGTTGGGGCCAGCAGGGATTTGATCCTGAGGACCGACACTCTTCCTTGTTGCTGCCTCTGTGGAAAGATTAGATTTGTCGGAGAGCCTCTGCGACTCCGTGTCTCTGTGGGAACTCCTAAGGGGAAAATTAGGGTCTCCTCAGAACTGACAGGAAAATTTAAGACTTCCTCGAAGAAGAAAAGAAGCAAGGCAGAAGAAATCCAAGGGAAGAAGTGGAACTATTCCTAACAATCATGATAATTGCAGTTTTGTAAGTTAGGCTGGCTAGATGCCCAGAATGGGTAAACAACCCCAAACCAGTTTAACTGACAAGCATATTACAGTTTGCATGGCCCTGGAGCAAAGCAAAATAACTTCCAACTTTTCAAAAATCTTAGCTACAGGTTTTCCTCCATCCCTACTTTTTTTATTTGTGTAAATTAATAAACCTATACTCTAAGACAGTGGTGAAGTTTGCTCTTTCTGACAGTAATCATGAGGTTTAGACACCCAGCTGTCAGTAAAAGCAAGTGGGAAATAAATTTTGCTTAGATCTAAATTTTTTAAATCCCTTGTTTTAAATACATTCATGATACGTATACAGGTAATTGTACACACAAAACACGTAACGTGCAGTCTTTACCCGTATATTCTGCATGGACAACTTACCCAATAAGTTTACAAGGTTTTGCCAATCTTAAGCGTTTTAACCACATTCTTTTCAGTAAGTTGTTTTGGGTTTTTTATTAACATTTTACTAAGATGTCACTCTATTATTACCTTTGCATCAAAAGAACTCTAAGCTCAACTTTATCCCCCTGTCATACTGACTCAACATTGTTCGAGGAATTCAACGCTTGTGATGATTGGAAGCATTTATAAAACTGCGAAACAGGGCCTGCTGGCACAGCTTCAGGATCTTCACTTTGAAGATTCTTGGTCCAAGATTATATGTAATGGGGAAACTTTCACAAGCGATTCTAAGAACTCTGAGGGTAGATACCGGGTATCCTGTAATTGATGTCCTGCACTGTAAACCAAAAAAATAATATTTTTTTTTAAACAGAAGATGGAACAATGCAATAATTTTGCATTGCTATTTGATCTGCCCAGGCTTTTCCTGCCTAGAAAGAGTTAATCTGAACATTAGTTTTCTTTCTTTAGCAGGAACTATGCATTCCCTGATCAAATTGCATGAAAACACAAAACAATAAAAAATGGTCTCCCTCAGATTTACCGAAGCAAGGGGCAGGAGCCACATGAAAGAGGAGCCCCTGAAGGGCTGGGCACAATACCCTTTCCCTGCCTTTCGGATCAGTACTGTATCCAGCCACGTATTTAACACCCTTCATCCCTCTCTGCTGTGTTGCCTTTATCCAACAGCAACCTTGAAGCAGAACTTTACCCATGCTCAGAATAGCTCTTCAGGAGGACATGTAAAACCGTTCACCATCTGAAGAGGTCAGCAATACCTGGAAAAGGAACACAGAGGCACCGGAGGACGCCTGCCACCCTTCCAGCTTGACCTACCCGGAGCTGCTACTATCCAGCGTTGAAGATCCTAAGGCATTTAGGCTCATCTGCCGTTCACATGTACGTGAAGTAGGTCATGAGCAACGCTGGCTACAATCTGCCCCAAATTATGTTTACTACCTAATTTTATTAAGTTTATCTTTCTTAATGATCATTTTGTATCAGGAGAGAATAAGCAGTCCCTCGGGATCCTGTTCTGTTTCTCTTTGGGCCTTTTTAGTTTGTTAGTTTCTCAGCCCTTGATGTCAGCTCCCCACGTACATGGAATCATATAAATCACAATTTTATCTAATCCGCATCTTTTCTAATAAAAAGAAAGCCTATTTCTCTCTTAGCATTACGTCAGTATTCCTCTTTGAAGTCCCACGGAGCTGCATCCGTTTCATACCAGAGTACAAAAATGACCGGAGCACAGCAATCTTTTGGTCCCCTCCATTCAAACCCTTTTGTTCCTTTTGCCATTATCCATCTTTCCCACAAATCCAGCTTGACGCCTACTAACACAATGCACAGCACGCTGGCTCGGGACTCACTGTTTACGCTGCTCTTGACGCTTCTCTTTTCCCTGCCCCCTACCACCTCAGTGCTTTATTTATTCTTCTGACTTGTGCCAAACACTGAAGTCATAGCCTGAGTTTTCAGTTTACTCACATCCCTACCTCATTTTCTTATTCTATAGCTGCCTCCTCCCTTCCCTCATAAACACGATCAGGTCTGAATTAGGTCAGTCTTCATACCTGCTGTGTATTTACATAATGGACAACTGTAGTTTATTTTCTTTTCCCCGCTCTCACTAAAACCTGGCAGCTCTCAATGCTCAGTCCTTGTGCCTTTGCACATCATCTGGGAAAGTCTGGACTTCGCAGCAACATGGGGGTTAAGAAATATGAAGCTTATTTTGGCTCTGTTTTGATTCTGACTCCTAGCAGCCAACTTGCCTCTTTCAAAATGTCATTTTTCAACAAAACCCACAGGCTTTAAGACTTTAATTCATCCCAAAACTACATGCAGATGAGCAGGCTCCAGCCAGCTCTCACTTGCTATGAAGCCAACATGCTAATAGAGCTCCATCTTTGCTTTCAAAACCTCATGACAGGCTAATTAATTTAATAGTCCAGACTTCTCTTTGGTTAGCTTCAGTTCCCTTCCCAGAAAGCTTCCCCTAGCTCTTTATAATGTCTTGAAACTGGTTTTCACTATCTCAAACTGTTACTGTTCTTGACAGTCAGTCTTGGGATTTTCCATGTACCAACCTTTTCCATCACCAAGGCAAGCCAGACGCTATTGGGAGAGAAGAAGGAAAAATAAGGAGTGACAGATCCCTTTGGTAAGTCCCCAATACCTCCAAAACCCGGTAAATAGGACATTATTCTGCTGACAATAACACCCTCAGAACAGGTACAGGGACGCAAGATAGCAGGCTACATGTCTAACCACAGTACCATGGGGCAAGGGCAAACTTTCTGAACCTTGTTTATCAACCACCAATCAAGTTTGAGAGCATTGGCTTGGGTGAAACACTCCGAAGTGCATCTGTCTCCTCTAGTTACTGCAAAAACTTATGTGCTACTTTACCACTTTTCTCTTTTATATATATATATTTATTTAGCTATCTATATATTATTTTTTTTAATACTGGAAGCACTGGAAGGTAGGAGCAGTCTCTTTTTCCCACAGACTATGGCATTTTACGTTCAGTACGAGAACTGGTTAGAAATTCAGTGAAGTCCTCAGAAGCTGCACTGTTTCCCTCTAAATTCACTACTACTGATACTGAATCCTTCACTGAGAACACCTAGAAAGTCCATGCAGGCAGGTTTTAGACAGCAGGAATCAACTTTATCCCCTCTGTAATAAAAGTGACTGTAGTAATTTTCAAACTACAGACACAGTGAAACATCTGTGGGAGTTAAAAAAAAAAGCACACTAAAGATCAGTGAAGTCACGGGAAACTTAAGTCCACAAGAAGGCTGCTACGTATTTCTGCTTCTAAATAGAAACAAGATTCTTTGAAAAAATCTCAATATGCCCCCACTCAGGGTCACACAGAACAGCTCAGAGCTGATGAGAGGATGCAGCTCTAGTGGCCACCATCACCAGATGATGCCATCCACAATAGCATAATATAAGGCAGCATACTTGCAGGTAGTTTAACAAAATAATTTAAATGCCTTTCATAGGCATTTATCAACAGGGTTTATTTCCTTGCCATCCTTGCAAAAGGGCAAGAAACCAAGAGGGTTTATTACAATACTGATTGGTTCCTTGATTTTTGCACAGATTCTGGTATTTGTAGGTCTTCTCTTGGAATAGGGCAGTATCTCATCTTGTCTGAGTACAAATGGAATAAATCTAAACATACTTAGAGGTCTTTGGCACAGTAAGCTATTTTTTCAATGGGAAGTAAAAAACACGTTTTTACCAAATTCAGGACACTATGGAAGAACATGAGGGTTCTCTATTTGCATTGAAATCAACCATCTTAATACAGTCTGTCCTCTTCTGCTCAGAAGACTCTTACTGAGTTGTGAGAAAAAAAAAACAAACACATCAGAGCCTCAACTTAGTCTTAAAATACTATCTTTTTCTATATTACTATCTAAAAGATCCAAGACAAAATTTCTCATGTTTAGTCTCAGTCCAAGACCAATTTCTAAAGTCTAGCTTTCTTCTTTCATCACTTGGGCTTTTTTATTGAAATGGAATTTAGAGGGAAGAAGGGGGCCACCACAGCCATTTTATAGTAGTAACTGTATGAGCTGGCACACTATTTTTAAGAACCCAAGGTGCCTCTATCATGTCCTCACAATTTATAGGGACAACCACCTACCACATTTTGGACAAAATCTGGTTGATGAAGCAATTTCTATGCTATTGAAAAAGCCTCAGCCAAAAATCTGTCCTATGTTACCACTGCATCTTTCAACTCCTTAACTTTGTTTCCAAATCACATTTTTGGGGGTCTTTCAGAAAATAGCAGGTATTTCTGAAATGACTGATCTCTGAAGAAAAAAAAACAAAAACAAAACACCTCAACAAACAAGCACAATTTTGGAGTATACCATTTGTGAGTTAGAGAGAAGAGTGAGCTCTCAGTGCTGAGGACTTTTTGTCCAGACGGTGGTTGTCAGACCACACTTCAAGAAGAGAGGCCAAGAACTCCACAGTGTATATCCCCTGGAAACAAATCCTGCTTGCTCATCTACACAGGCTGTGGCAACTGTTGGCCAAGGGCAGGGTTGGGCTGGGCAAGCAGAACATGGAGCAGGCCCCCCCACCTGCAGCAAAGCCCATCTCCCTGTCTGATTTCTCAGTTCCAGCACAGTGAACAATTTTGGTAACAGATGGCAGTAAATCCAGGAGCACTTGAATTTTCTGAAATAATCCACCAACACATACTGGAGTAAGAAAGAGCGAGCTGCTCCAGACTACGAAGTACCAAAGCAGTCCTGCATGGGGCAGACCTACCTTCTGACAGGCATGAAGAAAGATATTTTCTTCGCAGCTCCCCTCCCTAGAGGTCCTCAGCATATAATTCACTTGATAAGCCATGCATTAAAGAAGGTGCAGGGAGAACAGCACCTGGATCTAAAGAAGGCTCATTTAGTTGAAACTCAGCAACAACTCCACTTTCAGCCCCCAGGGAGGAAAAGTCAGTGTAGATTGTCATTCACAAAATAAATCAATCTACAGAATAAAAATTGGCTTTTCCACCCAGTCTTACCAACAGCAGTCAATAGTTTTACATAGAGCATGTGTGCTTTCTTACATGGAAGCGTCATGGCTATGCTCCAAACTACTGGTTCCATAGGAGCTATACAGAGAGGTTCCCACGGCCAACAACACCTTGGGGACTTGAAAGGAAGCTACAGGAATTCTTTGCTATTTAGAAATGCGCTCCCTTCTCTTCAAGGGAAGGCACAAAGGAGAGAGGTTCCCATGCAAAGTAACATGGGTAAGGTTGCGCTGTTAGACTTTTTGAAGCCACATCTCACCCAGCTTCCTGAAACTGCCTTGAATCCCTGCTGAATCTTGCCCTCACTGGATCTTCATGCAAGGCACAGAGCTTTGAGTTTACACTCATTTAATTGGGCTCAATGTCTAAATATTTTGAGCATTGCTTGGGGAACAGCAAAGGAAACCTGGCAGCAAGAAGTTGAGAAAAAGGGAAGAAAAAAATCAAGGCTCTGACCCTTTGAGAAATCAGGGAACCAAACAAGCACCCTACTGATCCTGCAAAGTTTAAGGGATTTCTATCAACAGGCATCAAAACCCGGTTCCTAAAACTCATGTATAATCTCCAAAATAAAGCCCCGGCTGCTTCCCACCAAACGCATCAATTTCTGCCTAGATCACATAGAACTGACATGCTTAGAATGGAAGCCATAATTAATAGTGTTTCAACAAAACAATACATGGGAATTTAGCCATGTCTCTGCTCAATTGAAAGGGAAGTCCTACAGCTAAAAATCTCAGCCTTCCTCTTGGGGACAACAGAACAATGAATCTTGCTGCAGAATGACATATTCCAGGCAATTACAAGAGCTTCAGACCTCAAAGCCACACTCTGAGCATGACTGGAACATAAATAGATTAGCAATTGCTAAGGATTGCTCTCCTCCTGATTTGGAAAGCATGTTCCCACTTCGCTTTTGTAGCCTGTAATGATGTACAACCATTCTTTTAACAAGAAAAGCCATTTCACATTTTTATAAATATCCCAAATGCTTCATGTTACCCTTAGTTACCCTTCACCCCTCTGTTCTCTACACTGCAGACGACTAAATGGAGTCATGTTTTCCAGTACATTACAGTCTTGCCTTAAGCAGAGTAAACCCCATACCACTTCCTTCACTTGCATCACCCTCCAGGCAGGTAGAGGAAAGATACGACTTGTTTTGCCCTGGAGCCCTGGTCAAAACCACTCCTCTCTGATCAGCAGTCTTCAGAGTCAAAGGGACGTGGCAAGGGATGATTCTAGGTTCTGCAGTAAATTCTGTGAACATTAAATGATAACCTATGGCTCTCTGAAAGTGCTTTACAAAGCAAGTAGCATCTCTAAGTCTGATGCATTGAATGGGAAAGCGTCAGAGCAGCACAGAACTGCAAAGCTATTTGTAGAAGGTCACCCAGCAGTTTATTATCAGAGCTATAAGTAAAACCCAGATGTCTCTACCACGGTTCTTCAGGCAGCCTTGCCTTTCTATCTCAAGCTGCCCCCTGCCCTCCCACCTCCCCCCCCAAAAAAAGGAAACCCAAACAACCCCAAACCCCCATTTCCATCAGAGCAGGCTGAGCTAGGTGCACTGTAGTCCTTCACACTGTCTACCAGCTGGTGTAGGTAGCTCACTTCTTCGAATGCTGACTTTTCTGATCTCTGTTCTGAGAGCAGGAGTAAATGCGCTTTGCAGTACTGGGTATCCAGTCTGAAGGCTGTTAATGCCAGTGGGGAATTAACTGCCTACAAGTAGGCACCACAATGCTCTGCTTTTACAGATCTTCAAAAGTCTTTTACAAGTCTTCAAAATTATGAAGGCACCACTGCTTTTACAGATCTAACCTGAAGGTCCCTACATAATTTTGAAGACTTAATTCATGGACCTTGCAAACCCATGCTGGTCACACGAATACTTTTAATCATCTGGCCAAGGCATCCATTACTCTGAATTGCTAAATGCCTGCTATTCTTATTGACCTTTAAGATCAGCACAGGTACAGAGGTTCTATGTGTATCAGACTGTGATTCCACAGTATTTAACATGAGAGATACAAGTCACAACACCCTGAACAGTAGTACAAATTTCAATGACATCTGGAACACACAACCACCCTTCTGTCAAATCAGTGACATGTGACATAGATACGGCATTTATGCCAACTATGGGAAAACAAACGATACCCAACTGTCATAAAGCTTATAAAAATATTTGAGCACATATTTAAATAAGTTTATGCGGCTACATCGTCTTGTTCTGACACCAGGAGCTCTAAAACTGGATTTAGTATCTAACTGAAAAACAGGCTCAAGGACCAATATATCACTGCTTGGTTTTGTGCCTGCCCTGCAAAAGCTGAACATTTAAAATCTTTATTTGCTTCGATAATGAAGAAGAAACCTCTCTTCATAAATCATAATTGGTGTTGTCCCACTGGCAATGTGGTGTCTAGTTCAGTAAGGTTTTTATCCCAGAGCCGAAGTACAAGAAGTTTTGAAGATTGCAGTGTAATAGCACTAGCTTCCTGTAGAGCCTTGAGCTATATCCTTTTAAAAATCCGTACTTAATTTGGTAACACTGAAGAAAGGTACAAACTTCAACAGTGACAAAGATTAGAAATACTTGCCTTCATGATAAATCAGTAAAGATGCTTTTTTTCACCTCCAACCGCATAATAGTCCCTTTGCATTCTCTGCAACCCTACTGGCATATGATGCAGAAGGATTGTTGTTATCTAGGGAACCTAGACATCTGGCTTAGATGTTAACAACAATAATACTAATATCAATGGTTATCTATATTTGGCAGTGGGGGGACAGAACAGCATGTACCACTCCTTAGGATATTCTCCAATTACCCAAGTAAAACATAAAGCCAGCTAAAGGAAACTTGGCATAGCCAAGGCACCCTGCACCTTGCTCTCTGGAGAACTGAAAACTGCTCAAGTCACTTTAGCTCCCTGTTTTTGCTCCTGTATATGGCTGCATTAAAACAAATATTTTTAAGCAGTGCTGGAAGATGCTTCCAAGGGTGAAAGAGAGGCCACTTATTTATGTAAAGTCGCCTTAGTTTATGGTAGGTACTCCTGAAATTTTTGTTAATATTCAGAAGGTGGTTATTTAATAGCCCACTAATGGAATTAGTCTCTGGTTTTGCCCTTTAAGCTCTATTCTGTGAATAAAAATTATTAAGAGAAACAGTTCAAGCATGTTCCAGTATAGCTACCACGTAAAGAAATACTAAAGACAGAATCAATTGCATGCATTAATCTTTAATTAGCAGCATCAGAGAAACTATAATCTAGTAGCTAGAGTACTGGACTAGCTACAAAAAGCCTTCATTCTAATCCCAGATCAGACACAGATTTGCTATGCACCTCCCATGAGAGGGGGAAAGAAATACCCCTCTCCACTCTTATTTTCCTTGTTACCTTTTATCTGCCTTACCTACTTATTTTTGCAGTAGTTGTAGCAGAGGCACTCTCTACATGTGCAAAACTCCACACTGGCTCTGCAGCATTGGGGGAGCAGCCCAACTGCTGATTGCAATTAACAGCAATATCAACATCATCTAACCTATCTCAAGACAGTTTTAAGTCTTTGGTGTTTCTGTAACGCTCTCAGAAACCTTACAGATAAAGCAAAAAAAGGCAGCCTGTGGGAAGAAATAATAAAAGCACACAAATTATTTCCAACAAAAACACAGCGCATCTTTGAGCAATCTCCCTCACTCCCACGATTGCTATGCAGTCCCCAGGCTGATGATGTATGAACCTGTTTTCTTCTTGGCTGATTTCTGGACATCCAACTCTACATCTTGGCTAGCCTCTCCAAAATGGATATTCACCACTAAATGACAGCATGATGCAGCCAAAACAAAGCTTACGCTTCTCCTTCCATTAAACCCCGTCACCTCCCTTTCAAGCAGCCTTAGGTTAGCACTCATTCTTCTCTCTCCTGCATTCCCCACATCTAAGCTGTGCCAAACCTTGATGCTTTCCCTCTGCAACCACAGCACCTCTAGAATCTATTCTGATAGTGAAAGTTCTTTTTCTCACCCTTATCTAACTTTCTCAGAGTCCCCCATGCTAATAGACACTAGTAGACACAAAATACTACCACCGCCATCAGGCTCCCATTCTTGCCATTAAGGGACACACACCTTTATTTCTCCAGACAGGTTCCTGACCCAGTCAACATTTGCAAAACAAAAAGGCAAATATGTTCTATTTAGAGTGATTTTGCATAACATACGCTATCCAACTGCCTCAGCTTTTTTTCCCCTTTGTCAATAGGAACGTTTTTTTCTCTATTTGTTACGCACCCACCAATTTCTGAACACACATAACCACTTACTGGAACATGTGGCTGGAAAAGCACATGATCTTTGCAGCCCATTCCCAGCTGGTTCTGCTACCCCTCCCCCCAGTAACCTCTCAATAAAATTCCCTTTCCTTTCACCAGCTGAGAGGCAGGAATGCACAGCTCAGTAGAATGCTGAGGTTAAAGCAGAGCAATTCCCTAGCTTTCAAGCAGTGTTATGTCTATCCGCATACCAGGACAAAAAACCCCCTCTACTCCTCATGCAACCAGCTTGCCCTAGGTTGTCTCTGCATTCAGATATTTGGCTCTCCTTCCCCATGGTAGATAAAACACTCCCCACAGGCAAAACTTCTTAGTAAGCACTCAGCCCTTTGATCTCAGAAGCAGCTGGTGCACAGCTGCTCCCCATTACTTTTGCAAAACCTTTTGCATTTTTCTGTCCTCCCAGGCAGGCACAAAGGGCAAGAACACCACCAGCAGCCATCTTACATTCTCATGCAAAATTTTTTTCTCTCTGCCTCATGTGCCCTGCCCAACTCTTCCTTGAATTACTGCCCACCTGGCTCAGTCCCAGCTCTTCCTTCCTAACCTGTTCCCCAAGCATGCAAGCAATGCCCTCGTGTTCCTTTTCTCAGCAAGTCTACCCCATGCTTGGGAGTCTCCTGGGGAGACAAGAGTATTCTGTCTGTCCTTACAGACTGTAGGAAACAGACTGTTGTCCCTCATCCCAGGAAAATCTTCCCTCAGTTGTTTGCAGGTGGTAAGAAAGAAGTCAAGTCCACCCCCATTTCTCTTCTGTGCAACTACAAAGCCCAGCAAGCACAGGAAAGCCAGCCTCCTAAGAAGCAGGCACACCTGAGGCACACCTCAGGACCTTGCTAGGAAAGCATGGATTCGATTAATGCAGTATCACCTCCCAGAGCTGAAGAGCAGACCAACTGCAGCAACTATTACCAGCACAAGATTTTCAATGATACTTTGTACAGGTTTAAAGAAAACAGAAAAGCCAGAAACCAACTCAGCATCTCAAATAAGTAAACTGCAAGAACAACACAGGACTTTAATCCCTTCCTTAGATGGAAAAGCCATTTTAAACAACTGCTAGAAGACAACTAGGGATTGTAAGAAGCAGCATAGCCAAATAATTCTGCCTGTAACACTGATCTTTGAGAAATATTTACAGTCCCTTGCCTATGTAGATAGGAGGAAAAGGGAACTGTTGATCAATGTGATGCGATTTCCCTAATCCATAAGATTAACCTTAATACTCACATGCCGAGTAGAACTGATAGAGCTGAAAAGCCTGCTTCTTGGCCCGCTTTCCAGAACTGTCTCAGTGAGGCTATCGCTGTGTACCCACCAGCACTTCTGCAGCAGCTACATCATCAATGATCCCAAGGTGGTCTGCAGCCAGGTGCCAATTAGAAAAAATCACTTCACCTGGTCCTACTGCTGACATTTCAGAGCCAAGGCCAACAGCTGCTGCACTCCTGCTGGGAGTAGTATGAAGCATATGCATAAGACTTCATTCCTTTCTCTCAGTTAATAAGGGAAACAAACTCACCAACACAAGATTCTTACTTCTAGATGCCAGTTGTTTTTTTTCCAAGCAGTATATGTTACACTTGTTTGTGTGCGTGTATACACATTGAGGGGGTTAGTTTTACTAGAACATGACAGAAAGATGAGCACATTTGCTGAAGTAGCTACAAACTTCATTAACTTTTCATAAAGATTTAAGATTTTTAACTTTGTATTAGAACTTTTGCTGCAGGTGTAACTTCCAGGAAAAGCCCAAGCTTTTAAGAGACATTCTGATCAAGGGAAAAAAGGAAGACTCTTCTGGTTACTAGTCTCTTTTGTGAAAGTTGACACTGCATAATCCCTCAACAGACACTTTCACAAGCAGACTTTAGCCACCAGCTGAAGCCATTTGCACTGATGCGTAGTAATGAAACACAATGTTTGAGCCGGCCTGGTTAAATATTTACTAGTCAAGTGTCAAGCCAAGAACTCTCCCAGACTCTTGTCCATTCGTTTGTGATCATGCCAGTCCATGCCTGTACATGAAACAAGGTGGCACTTCTGCTCCTGGTAACGTACTAGAAACATCTCATGGCAGGATACTTTTGAAAAACAATGTTATGATTTAGAAAACTGTTCGTGGATTTGTCAGAGTCATGTTCATGAAACGCGTAACAAAACTTCAGCAAAAGGGGTTATGTTTAGTGGAGGGGTATGACAAACAAATACCATCCAACTAAATCATCCAGGATGATTCTCCTCACTGAAGAGAGCCAGTAGACAGATAAAAAAAAGAAAGCTCAACTACTTCCCATGGGCTTTCTGCTTTTCTGTGCCACTCACCCCGATAGGAGATAATGATGTTTCCACTACAGCTATGCCCTAACTTCCACTACCACACTCTTGCTCCATCAAGTGAACAACTTCCAGGTTAGCTAGCACTGCACTGGTACTTTAATGATACATACCCACTCCATAAAACAAACCCCAAATAACGTCCATCCCTGCTCCCCCCAAAAACACCATCCAACCTTTCATGGATTACAACAGGAATTAACCTGGATTCTTTATAGCTGCCTGTGCTCTCAGCATTACTGCTCATTCTTAACAAAACCCGTCTCACTTCAACTGCATTGTTTGAGGGTATATCCATAGAGTTCTTCACAGAAATGTGTCTGCAATAACATGACAGTGAAATCTTAGCTCCACGAGTTGTCCTGTAAGCAAGAACCACAAGCTACTTTTAAAAGTAGATACTTGGTGGTGGGGTGAGTGTGTGGATGTCAATTAAGAAAGCAAACAGCAGCCTTTTGCATCGCTGTTGAAAAATCGACTTCTGACAACCGAGACCCGCAAAATCACAAAAGCAGTTCAGCAAGCCTTTACTTTTTCCATGTTCAATGGGTGCTCCTCCCATTGTCACGTACCTCCTTTCTCTTCACCTTTTTTCTCCTCCCCCTACCAAATTATGGAGAACGCTTTTTTTTTATTTGCCACCACGTAGGCCGAAATGTCTAAACATGAATTTGAAGGTTCTACAGATCTTTAATGTAAAGAAAGAAAATGCTGAAGCCCAAAATGAGCTTTTCCCCCAAATATTTTAGCTATCAATCTGTAAAGCTAACTTTCAAATTCCAAAATTACTCCCAGATAAAAGGAAACCACCTACAGTCAGTTCCTGAGAACTTAAACTCTCAAAAACATATATTTTTCTTAAAGTTAGAATTGTGAAGTCTTTCAGAACGCACTGTATGACAGTGAAGAAACAAAAATCCATTCCTTCCATTGTAGGTCATCCTTTAACGGCTATAAATAATGGAAAAAAAATATACAGCCTCTTAGTACTTGTTACCTATACTTTTATAAAAATTATCTCATTACATTTCTATACAGTAACACAGGATTATTAGAAAACTTCTTCTGTAGATATAGCTTTATGGAGGACAATCGTCATTAGTTCCTACAGCCATCTGAAGCCAGTAGTCCAGATTTCTAAAAATTACAAAGTTGTACAAGTTCTCTCCTCCCTTGTGGAAACCATGTTCACTTTCTCTCCAGGAAACAGGGCTGTCTGCAAAGCCATGCACAGTTAAGGTCAGCCAATATGCCAGTTTTGGTTCACCAAAATAGCAACTGCAAGGAAGAAGACAAGGTAGTCAATAATTACAATGGAATAGGCAGCATGTTCAAGTATACAATATAAAGTAAATATATAAATTTTAAAAATCAAAGACACAGGCACTTTAGTGAAAATTTGTAACTAACAGTTACAAAACCCCCTGCTTTAGTACATAATAAATAAATTCAAAAGAAAATATTTTATCAGAAGACATTAGGAAATTAAATAAGATTGACTCTTGATTATTCCTACCATACTTTTAGACACGGCAAACCTGGAAGTTACAGCAATTAGAAAAAGTTCTAAGTTGTAAAGTAGCTGTTCTGAATTTCCTACAGCACGCACTGTCTTTCAGAAAATAGAACACTTGCTGAAAACAGTTGCTATCAGGGCAAAAAAGATGTTGGAGGAAGAAATATATTCAGGCTATGCTTGACACAAATACTTTTACCACCAGAAAGGAAATGGATTACAAATAATCAAAGCCAGACATTATCCACTGCTCTTTAAAGTAGAGAATAAACGCCAAGGAAATTTGTGTTCCAACACTAGCTTACAGAGGCTTTCTGCATGAGATTTGAAAATTGCTCAGAGTAATGATCATATTCCAGACAAAGAAACGGCAATACTGTCATGCGTCAGTGCTACAATTCTTAGCCACCAAGCACTTTAAGAATTGTCTCACACATGCAGCAAGGAGCTTTGAGAATTTGCTACCAGTAGCACTAATATAAAATACAAACAGTTACCACACTGATCCATGACACACCAGTATCATGCAGTTTGGTACCGAATTAGAACTACAGCTACCCTGGTCAACACTATCCAGTGTCCTATATTACAACATTTGATTCAAAAAACTTACTATGAATTAATTTATTGTAGTGGCATAATAACCTTGAAGTACCTTGAGATACTTTTTTTGGTATCATAAAGGGATTTCAATCACATTTTCCATCAGTAGTTAAAAATACTACATCAGACATATTTAAGGGCACCTGATTTTCATAGACAGGGAATTAGAAAAATGTGGAGCTCAGTAGAGCCACTGTTTCTTAGAAATTAAGACAAAAAGCAAAGTCATTACTAGAATACAGAGCAGGCATTCCCATTTGGAGTATCCAAAACTGTTTATTGCTTTTTTATACCAATGTTAAGCTTCCAACTCATTTCCTAATTAAAAAAGAAAGTCTTCGTTTTGTATATTTTGCTATTTACCTCCAACAGCACTTCTGAAAAGTATTTAAAAGTGATTCTAAAAATTATAAGTGTTAAGAGTACAAATATTTTAGTAATGTACTTCTGTTAGCCCTTACCATAGCTGCTCCAATAAATGAATTATCTTCTCAGGAATTATAAAGCCTGTGATTGTGCACAAAAAAGCTTTTTCCACCACTGTGTTGGGCTGAGGACAGCAATAGGTTGATAAAAAGCTAGATGATTTGTTGTCTCTGGAAATAAAAAACAAACAACAAAACAACTAAAATAAATATACTTTAAATCTTCTACAGTAAGTCTGAGTAACCAAAAATTGTACCAAACAAGTAGCGTCTATGTATATAATGTAAATTAGTACCGAACCAACTAATGGCCAAGCAATTAATACACAAGATGTCATAGTGCTGTGGATTAACCCTGGTAAACACCTAAACACCACACAGCTACTCATTCACTCCCCCCCTAGTGGGATGGCGGAGAGAATCAAGAAGGGTAGAAGTGAGAAAACACATGGGTTGAGACAAAGATCATTTAAAAGTAAAGCAAAAGTTGCATGTGAAAACAAAGCAAACTAAGGAATTCATTTACTAATTCCCATTGGCAGGCAGACCGTTCAGCCATCTCCAGGAAAGCAAGGCTTCATCTTGTGTAACTGTGACTTGGGAAGACAATTGCTGTAACTCCAAACGTTCCCCCTGCTGCTTCTTTCCCCCAGATTTTTTTGCTGAACGTGCCACCATATAGTATGGGATATCCCTCTGGTCAGCTGGGGTATGCTGTTGTGGCTGTGTTCCCTCCCAGGCTATTCACTGGCAGGGCAGCATGAGAAACAGGAAAGACCATGTAAGCACTGCTAAGCAATAGCTAAAACATCCCTGTGTTATCAACACTGTTTTGGTCATAAATCTGAAACACAGCACCACACAAGCACCAGTACACACGGGTACCCCCAAAACCACAGAAAAGTTACTCAAGATTTACAACAAACACTTAAGTGCATAACAGATGTCACACTTACAGAAATGTGCCCTTCTTAATTCTTATTTAGCTCTTCCTTAAAATAAATTTTGGCTTTCCATACTTGAAACGTATTTAAAGATCAAACAAATTCAAATACTCACAAGCTAACTTGATTCCAGACAGCACCTAGCCACTCAAACAGTTCCTCCGTACTGCAGGACTCGTCTGGCTTCCCTTGGAGTTCATTACTTTCTAACACTGGACACTGCAAGTCCCTTAATGTGCTGAATGTTATTTTTGGCTTCAGAGCCTGTATTTGGTTCTTTGAAAAGTATGACATCAACGTTGATCCCTCTGCACCTTAACAACACAACATCACAAAGAGCTGTTACAAAACTACTAAACTAAACAAAAGGAGCACTGAATACATGAAACCTTTGTATATGTTTACAAGAAAATGCAGTGTGTAATCTTCTTACATGCTGTTATCTTTGGCAAAAGCCATAGAATCTTCAACTTCCTTATCTTCTTTGAAATAGAACAGCGCAAGATCCAACAACTCAGTATAGCTCAATAAAATTACTATTTAACTAACACATACAGATTTGTCAATAGAAAATTCAAGCAGAATGAACTTGGCAACTAATAACATGAACTTGTTAGAAAGAGGAATTCAGACTGTTCCTAAAAAAGGAACACATGAAAGGGAGTAGGAACACAAGTTAACTGCTCCCTGAGACAAAGTGGTCTCAGAATCATGAACAACTCCAGTGGAACAAATTCCCACAGATCTCAGGAATACTTTGCAAAAAGCTATAGTGTTGTTTAAATTCTCCCAGAACATGCCTTCACAGCTGCAGAAAGTTTCCCTTTTCATTGCCCGAAAAGGCACTCAGTCTTCTATCCAGCGTGTCAGGTTATTGGATCTCTTAGATCTCTCAGCTGAGGACAAGAATATGTAAGAATATTTCCCAGATGTCCGGTCCCATCACTATAGACCACATACTTGATTTCCTAGGTGTGATGGCAAACTATGGAGCCATAAGGTTTTTGAGAAAGGCTCTTGATTTACAGTACATTAAGAAATCATCTTCAGATAAGGTATATTTGGAAGGTGATTTTATCCCAGAAAAAATAACAGAATCGGTCATCAAGACCAGAGACCCTCTTACCCACCTGGCTAAGGTGTCTGCCATCCCAGAACACCATTTTCCCTGAAGAGTGGAAAAGTGAGAAGGTGACTACAGGTTTGAGAACAGATTTATCAATGATGTCAAGATGAATTCTAGGATAGTCTGCGGGACAAGGATTGAAGAGAGAAGGAAGGGGGGAGTACAGAGAAATCAAACTATATCACAAATCTCACTTTACTAGGATCAAAGAAAAAAAACAAAACAAAACAAGAGTAATAAGTCTTCAAATGCAGTATGGCTGTAACAGATGTACCTTGATGTACTTCTGGGAAAGGTCATGTTTCTTCAACTCCAGTAAGTAATCCAAAACAGCAGCCAAAATTCTAAAAACCTAACCTAGACTAAAAACCTAACCTAAGCAAGCATATTGCAAATTAAGAGATATTAACCAACTTCCTTTTTGAAGCAGTAAGATAACTGACCTGGAATCAATTCTCCTAAATTTGAAATTCCAGACAATGTATTCTATTTTCATATAGCAATAATGGGTCTCTAGGTGACCAAGAAATAATACCTTATTCATGAAAAGTCCGAAGTCCAGAATAGCATTTAAATACTGCAGGAAAGGCACGTATGAACAGAAGAAATTCAAGAACAGGATAGAGTTCGCTACAGAATACGATGTCCAAGACTTGCTATCCAAAATTATGGACTGCCTAAACTCCATCAGCCATATTTATCCCATCAAGGACAATCACATGGGGAAGTAGTAAAAGGAGGGCTAACTTGATCCTTTTTAGTCATCCTTCAAAAAAGGCTGTCCAAGTACCGAAAGGCACAGTGACAAAGACAAGCAGCCACTGAATTCTTTTTAATTTAGTATCTTTATACAGATATACTTAAGTCTGAAGTGTGCTAGAACAGATCATCTTCCTTCGGTCTGTACTTTCTATTGGGATTTGTTAGACTAGCAGGTTCAAAGAATGTATAATATTGCCCTAGAATTCTTAGTCAAATATAAGAAATTATACATTTTGAATCCTCAGCTATAGTCCTAACTTCAAGGAGCCTCAAACACAACAGTCAAGACTCCAATTGAACAACTCCTCTAGCTACAGCATAGCTTTCCATGTCAACAACAACCAGGCACATTGTCAAAGTTTGCAGGCCAGTGAATTGCAGCCAATAAACATCTAAAATTGTCATAGAGATTACAGCAATAAAAAAGAGAAGAAAAGGTTGGTTTGCCTATGTCATTAAAGACGTGACACACTCCGTATTCCTTTTTTCTGTTCCTCCTGGAGCCGGAGCCACTAAGTGGGAAAAGCAGGTACGAAAGCAAAAAATCCTGCTTTTGGAAAGCGACACGAATGTTTATAGGTTTGCAGCAGTGCTGACCATAGCAAGAAACACCAGTTATCAGCAGGAAGGCTGAAAGCAGAATGTTCACAGAGGATATGGATTCTCTCAGGTCTATGCCTCAGGTCTATTAATAAAAATCTATAAAAGTTTTACTTTTGTCAGTACAAAGGAACTAAGAGTCTTTAATGTGTTATAAGCACGAGATTACTGCACAGAAAGGCATTTAGATTTAACTCCATATTCAGGACATGATTGACCTGACCCGGTTTTTGGATGTAAAAAAGTGAGGAAAAGGAATGCTGTTCTTCCTGAATGCTTCTACACTGGCAGCAACAACCGTAAGGAATGTACCAGCCCTGGAGGCATTTTGCTATCTGCCCAGGGTCAATAAATCCAAGCAAGCTGAGCCTGAAGATCCGCCACCTTAGTTGGATTTATGTCACCATTTGTGGTAACAACAGCATTCACTGTGAGTCTTTCCTGAAGACTACAAGGACGGGTATTGCAAGCCTTTAAACGATTTCCGTATGACAAACAAGGAAGGATCCTTGTCGTATGATTAGTACTTAAAAAGAGTGAGGGGAAACATGAAGGACTAAAGTTCTGGGGCATGGGACACTGCTAAAGGAGCTTCTAAGCATCTTTAATTTCTCAGATCAGTAACTCTCTCTCAGACTTGGTCTTGAAGAGCCAGGAAAAAAACACACTAAGAGCTATGCAGCTATGATGAAGAAAAGCTTTTTTTTTTTTGCAGTACAGACTCCTGCAGCTTTTGTCAATTCTATCTAAATGTTACATATCGCTAGATACAGCCTGTTCTGAGGTAAGACAAGCAAGTGAGGACTTTGGAAAATGACCCTCAGAGGAAGAACAACACTTAAATCCAAGAAGAAAAATTAATGTAATTAGAAAACAGTAGATAAATGAATGCTAGAAGAAAGGTGATTTGAGACAATACAATTTCTTATAACAACAACCTCTTACTCTGCTCCAGTCTCACAGAAGTGCTTGAGAATAAAATGGTAAAATAGCAGACTGCATGTACCAGTGTAGATAGCATATGACGAAAATAGGGACTCTGCACATACCCTTTAACTACTGATGAAATGAAAGTTCCCCATCCCAAGTACTACACCAAATATGTAACTTATGTGTATTAATAAAAAAAATCAAAAAATGTGTATTAATAATGGTTATGTATGTCACAAATTTATAAAGAGGCAGCACTATCAAATAGGCTAAGTTACACCAAAAAGCCTGGGCAACAGAGACAAGGAAATGAAGCAACTAGTCTGTCTCCTATGAATCCCTATTGTGTTCCTTAACTGAAATGTTCTGCTGTGTAGGAAGTAACATACACCCCAAACAAATAAACAAAACAAACAAAAAATCCCACATGAACGAATTTTAATCCGATTTTTCCCTCCACTGAAAATACATTTGAACAATCATTAGAAAAGAACAGTAAACTAAAAATATTTGGACTTCATGTTAGTTATATTTTAGTTTTACATTTACTTTTATTACCTGTATTATACCAAGCCAATAGGAAGTCAAATTCTAAAGGTTTCTTTTCTTTCAAGGCCCAAAGCACTCTGTTATGTTTCTTGCTATCAGGGTGAAAGCCGGGATCAGTCAAGTCAATAGTTATAACTGCAAAAATGTAAAAAATGCAACAGTTCCTCAATTGAAATAAATTTTGATATTAAAATCATTAAGAACTAAAAGAAAGAAACCAAAGAACATTAAACTTCCTTTTAACATATACAGCATCTTTATAAAGTATTTGATTATGCAAATATGATGCCCCATTAGGTAAGTAAATATTCACCTCCTGCTGTCCTTATTTTGATATAATCTGGAGCTGTCTTCTAGTGACTGAAGAGAGATTCCTTTTGTAGTGGCAGTGACAGAAGTCCCAAAACAGCGCCTTAAAAATATCTTGGTAATTAGGCAAGCTATTAGCACTAAAAAAGCTAGGATTTCTAAAATCAAAAGCCACGTATATGGCAACGACGCTTCTCCAACCGTTTTTTAGTAGATTAATTGGTCCCAGGCTGAAAGTTACATTTATTTTTCCAAGGGAAATTTCACCATACATTTTACTTGGTAAACTGAATAGTAAAATAATGTCCCATTTTGCCAAAATTCTTATTATACATAACAAGTTTCCCCTTCTAAAGCTTTTGTGTAACTGTTTATCAACTATTTACCAGGTTCTAGTACATCTAAGATGGCATAGCATTCATGTTTGGTTTTTTTTAAATTGTTTACCAAAAAAAATAACAAAAAAATCACACTCAGTTTGTCTGTTAAAAAATTACATTTTCCAAGTACTTGGTATATGGAGACTACCATTTTAAATATGTCAAATGTAATACAATTCTCCTATTCAAGCAAGCGATCTTGAGTGAGGCTCAAGACTGTACAAACAACGCAATGAAAAATTCAGAAATTAAAAAGTTTATAGAATACCCAAAAGATCACACATTTATTCCCTCATAGCTGCTTTATCATTTGGGAAAAAGTATTTTTTCCTCTTCACATAGTACTTCTATATGCATCTGGAAAAATAAGACCTAGACAATAACCTATTTTAAGGAAAGGAAAGTTTCAGCATTGCTGGTTTAACATCCTAACAAGATGCTTCAGTCAGATCTGAAATAAGCACTGTTAACATAAATAATACTTACTATATCTCATTACTTTTTTGCCAGAATACTGAGAAGGGCGACCTTGCAGTCCAAGTTCCTCATAGGTATCCTTATCCACTGATAGAATTAGTTTTCCTATAAACAAAATAAACTTTAATACAAATAATCTTCTACTTAGTTCTCTTTGAAGTCTTCTGAGAATCATATACCTTATACAACGTTATCTCTGGATCAATGGTATTACTAATGTAATCCAGATTCATTAGTTCCAGTTAAATGGATTACCAGATTAACCCTTAAAAAAAAGATATAACTCAATTACTCTTTTTTTATCAAAGAGGTCTTTTGAACTAGAATGAGAAAAGTGTAATATTATTCCTGAGATAGTTGTAGCTTTTTTAACTGTACTGCCTCACTTCATTGCCTCCATTTTTTCCCCACTTGTCCCCTAGCATTTTCTGTGTCATTGGTTGAACACTACATTACACTAGGGCCTGACTTAGTAAACATTCATGCATGCACTGCTCAACTAAATATACAAAAGCAGTTCCTCCAACTCCAATGGGACGACACACACTGAGTAAACTACGCTTATTAATGATGAGCAAATATGTGCTGGAACAACTCCACTTCCGTGTTCATAAACCAAATCCGGCAGCTGCCACTTGGTACAGAACTTCACACAACAGATCTCTACTACAGTCTTTTGGTTCTGCTGTACAAGTAACAGTGTAATATAGACTACAAACAAATAAGGTTGTTGCTGAAGATTTCAGATGGTGACATCACCAGGAACTGTAATGCTGCCTCTGTATTAATTGTGCATAACTTGCAATAATGGTATCATACAAGCTCAAACACTATCAAGTATCCGTTTTGCTAGGACTGGGCTGACAGAGCACATACAAGAATCCCTCCTCTGAAGAATGTGAATTTACTTGTGTCCTGTCATATTACAGCGTGTAAGGCTAAAGGGCTGATAGACCAATTTGTGTTTCTATTGTATCTGATATACTGTTAAATGGGAATAAGATGACATAACTGAAGCACAAAACAGCTTTATTATTTTCTCTGCATTAAAAATCCCACCTGTAACATTTTTTCATAAAAATGTGATGGAACTGCAGAGAATTTTAGCACATTTCATATAAACACTGAGTATTTTAAAAGCGTTCCCTAAGCAGTGCTGATAATTTTCTTTTTTGATACAAATTCTGTCTTTAACACCAGTAGGAAACAAGAAGTTGGAATGCAATGTTTTCACAAAAATAA
Source organism: Larus michahellis (assembly GCF_964199755.1). Taxonomy (NCBI): domain Eukaryota; kingdom Metazoa; phylum Chordata; class Aves; order Charadriiformes; family Laridae; genus Larus; species Larus michahellis. Next base: position 77,265,656 of record NC_133897.1, on the reverse strand, counting down.
TCCTCTGTAGCAATTGCAATTACGATTGAAGCACAGACATTCCGATACTATAAGTGAAGATGACTTTTTTTATTTCCTTCAGATGAAATAAAGAATTTAACAACATGAATGAAAAAAAGTAAGTTAGAATGAATATTTTTCCAATTCAAACATATTTCCAATAAAGATGGCAAGTACAGCAAGCATTACATTTTCCAGTTTATGTCATTCCACATGAAAAAAAACCACAAACAAAACCCAAGACCAGAATCCATATGTATGTATTACTGAAACCAAAACAAAACATACCATTTGGTAGCAGAGCTGCAGTATTATCTTGATCAATTTTTGTGTTATAGGTAAGCGCGTAGCATGAACCTTTAATAGTAAAGCAGAAAACCGTGAGATTACACAGTCTCTGAAGACAAACATAATACGAAAGATTCACCTCAAGATAATCAAACATACAAAAACACCATTCGAATCACTCTAAACCCTTGTGTTTTCATCAGCTTTATTCCACCTTCTCAAGCCAGGCAACATTTTGTTATTATTTTTGTAAACCTTGGACTGGCACTATTTTAAAGGGCCTGTAATACAGATAACATTAGCAATATGCCCCAATACGCAAACACTTTCTTTCCACCTGCGACCTTCCCCACTCCGCAAATGGAACCCCACATTTTCTTCCAGACACATTTCCATTATTAGCTCACATGAAGACAAGGTGGAAGATGCTCTAATTACTAACCATATTTTGTAGCATTATCTGCCACAACCAATTTTGTTCTTAAAAATACAAGTCAGATCGTGTAAACTCAGTGTACATATGTCATACTGCTTCCATAAAACTAATGGTACAAAAGCCATTAATGAGACTAAAGGAAATCAGAGTCCCACATTTAGAAGGTAATGGATCTCATTCTCCCATCTCACCCACATGTTCTCTTTTCTCCTCTGTTTTCCCTTTAAAACTTTTTTTCTCCTGGACAATCAACTGAAGGGTACAACATTTATCATGAGCCAAACGAACGGGGCCTGCTCGATTAAAATGGCATGCACCAAGTATGCAAATGCAAGTTGGCTTGGCAGAGGCTGCATCTTTCTTCACATCCTCTTTGCTCTTACTGTGTAAAGATGAGCCGCCGCAACTCCATTAGCAAAAGAGAAAAAGAAGCAAGCATTTTTTTTCCTTCTTTTTCTCTTGCTTGCTGTGGTACACAGCTAACACAGCTCTGTGTTGAAATACGAAGGAATGAGAAAGGGAGAAGGTAGCCGATTTCTGCAGCAATCTGCATAAAGATGAGGTGTAGAAGAAACAGGTGCGAGGATACATGGAAGCCCTCTTGACAGCTGGTTTGCAGAATTGAGATGGAATAGGGAAAAATGAAGAGGGAATAATCATAGTAGTTCTGGACCCAGTGGGTATAAAAAAATGTTGACACACCACAAAGCAGTAAAAAGCAGCTGAAGAAATTAATACAGAATTTTCTTCATATTTTCCTTCCCTTCCTTTAAAATACTTTTCAGAATAAATAATAATAAATGGATTTTACTGTGTTATGAAAAAAGTACACTATTGCTGCATCTATCACATTCTGATTTCCTTCTTACCTTTCTTCACAAAAGCATCGATGAATTCGTGAGCGACCAACTCATGAACCGATAAATTCCTCACCAGGTAGTACTCTCCAACATCCGCAATGCTACTTTTCAGCACTTCAGGTAGTATGCCACATTCAGGAATCAAAAAAGACACCTATTAGGAACATATTTGTAATGTAAATAATATCCTAAAATCTGTTCTGGAAGAAAAGCAAGAAACAGAAAAGAAAAACTCTACTTTTCAAAGACATCAGTATATCATACCAAAATGAGATGAAGAAAAAATAATATCAGGTTATTGTCTGCAAAAGGTGTCAATTTGCACATGCACTAACTACATTATTTGGGGTTTTTTTTTTTGCATTTTACGTGCACTTACAAATGCATTTACAGCAGCATTTGAGGTGTTACATGGAGGCATGATTTTACACAGCATCAGTTACTTAAAGATCTTGTTTCACATCATTAGAAATTTAGCTTGATGTCACACTGGAACATTTCCTTAAGCCCTTGATGGAGGAAGCAGTTACAATTAAACGCACAGACTAAGCATTTACATAATCTCAGTGGAAAAGCGAAGACCACAGTAGAATATAAACCAGTTTTTGAATCAATGCATTCTACTCTGCAGAATATTTTGGAGGTCAGAAGAGCTGATCATCAGAATAAAGAGATGACATACCATCAGAATAAAACTTGAAGACGTTATTATTTTCAAAAATGTCATAAGGTGTCTGTTAATGCTACAACTTCTGTAGCAGGTTTCTATTTTAAGGTAGGAAACCGATTTTCAAAACAGATGAGCACCTAGCTTTTCTTACTAAACTCAGCATTCAGTCTTTTGATCCAATTGCCTACCTTTAATTTCCTTTCTGTTTAAAACCTTTCCTGTACACGTTTCATAGATCAAGTCCAGGAGACCAGGGAAAACAAGGTTATTACATGGACAAGTACCAAGCTTCCCAACCACTAGGCCCAAGCAGCATAACTGTCTGTCCTCCTGTTCTTTCTCCCTCCATCCCTCAAAAAACGTTTTTCCAAAGGCTCTCAGAGAACAGGTATATATCTATCTTCCTTTGCACACAGATGCAACAGAAGTAACAACAGACAGATGAGCTGCCTGCCACACAAGCAGAAAGCTTTCTTGTCAGTTGCTAAAAAAATTACTAGGGAAACATCGAGAGGATCTGACTGAAACTTGTAACAGCCAAAGAAAGGAGAGAGCAAGCTGGCAAAAAACAGACTTTGCAACATTAAGTCATCCAAAACAATGAAGCAGTTGATGACAGCACGACATCGGACGTGCTGGAGTGAGTCCAGAGGAGGGTCACGAGGATGATGAGAGTGCTGGAGCACCTCTCCTATGAAGACAGACTGAGAGAGCTGGGGCTGTTCAGCCTGGAGAAGAGAAGGCTCCAGGGAGACCTTACAGCGGCCTTCCAGACCTAAAGGGGCTACAGGAAACATGGGGAGGGACTCTTTATCGAGGAGTGTAGTGATAGGCCAAGGGGTAGCATTTTTAAACTGAAAGAGGGTAGATTTAGATTAGACTAGATATTAGGAAGAAATTCTTTACTGTGAGGGTGGTGAGGCACTGGAACAGGTTGCCCAGGGAAGTCGTGGATGCCCCATCCCTGGAGGTGTAGGGGCTTTGAGCAACTTGGTCTGGTGGGAGGTGTCTCTGCCCACGGCAGAGGGTTTGGAACAAGGTGATCTTTAAGGTCTCTTCCAACTCTAACCAGTCTCTGATATTTCAGGTGAAGCAGGGACAACATGAGAGAGGAGACTTCCAGGGTACGCCTGCAGCCCAAAACTCCCCTCAGCCCCTCACTACTCGGACGCGCAATCTGTGGGTCCCGCTCCCTGTGGGAGCCCCCGGCCGGCGACCGGCCCCTCCTCGTGCCCACCGACGGCAACGGACATTAACGGCCGCCCCCTCCCCTCCCTTCCCCGCTCCCGGCTCGGCGGGCAGGCGGGCGCACTCACGCGGCAGTTGTAGGCGTGGTCCCGCACGTGCGCGGCGTGCCGCGAGCGCGGGTGCCGCGTGTGGCCCTTCTCGCAGACCAGCAGGTGCCGCGGGGCCTGGTGGAGCCGCCGCAGCGGCGGCACCGGCATCGACATCCCCCTCCGCCGCCGCCGCCACCGGGGAGACAGCGCCCCCACCCACGCCGCCCAGAGCGGTGGGGAGCGACCAGAGAGAGGGGCGCGGATGGAGCTGCGCGATGAGGTCACTTCCGCGGAGCGCGGAGGGAGTGGAGGTGTGCGCGTGCGCGGCCCTGGCGAGGGGGCGGAAGCCATGATAGGCCTCGCCCATTCCCTCCCCGCCCGGTCCGTGTGGGATCTCGGTGCATTTGGTCCTCTCATGTTCAGAAAAAGCCCAGCGGGAGGCGTGCAGAAAAACCCATACGGGTTTTGTGGTGCAGGAGGTGCAGTTGGAGGCAGTTACCGCATGTGCGTGCTTCAGGAGTCCCTCTGCGAGCGGGAACCGGGCCCCGCAGGTGTTGAGGGGGAGTGTCGTTGCCCCCCCCAGGGCATGTTTCCTGCTAGGGGATGGTTTTAGGAGACATGGACACTTGGGAGGGATAAAACGGACAGGTGAAAGCGTGTCCTCGAGTGGCTGATGGCACTGAGCAGCCTTCAAGGCATCGAGCAACCAGCTTCCTTCTACCCTACGGAAACTGAGAAACATGTAAATGCCATGACTGTGCAACAGGCCACTACCGAAATACAGTCCAGTTTCATCAGGACCCCGGAGAGATATACTGAGACACTGAATTGCTGCTGAAAGGCTGTCGTCCATTACATCTCTGAGCATGTTTGTAGTAATAGCTGCAGTTTTAAAAGATCATGAAGAAGATCGCGTGTCCACTGTCACTCCAAACAGGACTAATCAGCAAGCATGGTGCGCAAGGGCTCTGGGATTGGGCCCTGCTTCTGATGTGTCCTCACTGCTCATTTTGTACATTGTATATTTTATAGAAAGCATATACGGAAATGTCCTCTTTCCACCTTCCTGAAGTATTTATCTTCTCAGTCCACTAGCTTCATGGCTCCTGATTTATTTTTAAATGCTACCACACAACTTTCTTGGTACTTGCTTTTTCTGTACGCTGTACAAGGCTGTATGTAACCTTACTTAAACCACCACTCAGTCTGTTCACCAGACATCCATCAAGCTGGCAAACTTGATGCTCAGTTTTGATTCCAGTTTGACAATAGTCGTTCCAGAGATCTCAAGCTTGCCCTAGGGAGATCTTGACCTGCTTTTTCTACATGTGACATTCGATATTAACGCCTAGGGGTACATGAGTTTGGTTATTTGTGTCCCTTAGGTGGTTGGATGCCAAGAGAAAAAGTTTGTTCAGTATAGATTAGTACAGGAAATTTGTTTAGTATAGAAGAGTAAGGTCATTTGTTCAACAGCTGCAGTGCTTTTAAATAATCAACTCTAATAATCAACCATCAAATTCCTATGATTTCACTTGTTCACCGGCTACATAGCTTGGTGGTTTGATATCATAACTCAAGCGCTTTTGTTCACTACCTGGTCAGTAATTGTCTGTTTGGCTGAGGTAAATAGGTAGCACGTAGGTTTTCTAGATCCGTGTTTCCACTTTGGTGAATTATTTTACGGCACCAGCTTCAGCAGTCAATACGCCCAGGCTCTGCTTCTAGCACAGACTGCACTTTTCTGGTGCTCTGCCTATGTTTGGGTCTGCCTGATGTTGCTGACTTAATAGCTATAAATAGCTAGCAGTGTGAAAAGGCTGGTTCTTGCAAGGCCTGTGTTACAGAACTGTGCTTGCCCAATGGAAAGAGGGATGCTACCGAGGAGTTATTAGTTCAGTGCTTCTCGCCTGTTAGGCAGATTCCGACCCACTTGTTTCAGGGCACAGGCTTTCCGAGTGCTTGTTTACTGAAGTGACATCAAGGCACTGCTGCTCTGAACTCGGTGGCTTGTATCCTCCAATGCATGAGACTGAGATGAAGCTACACATCATGAGGTCACTGGCACATTAACCTTTGTGGAGGAGGGCTGAATTCTGTGCTTACGTTTCCTGTATAAATTGAATTAATTGGATTATTATGAATCAAAAAAAGGCTGTGTAATCACAGTAGCCTTCTAATTTAAAGCATGCAAACATTAATAGGAAAAGCACTTTGTGATTAATGTCAGTTATTATCATACCCGCAAGCAGAAGCCTCTGTGCGCAGACAAGCATCACACTGCGATGATCAGAAAGCCTGTTTTACTAAAGGGGTGAAAAGTTCAAGCCTCTGATCAATAAGCCCAGAGATACAGAGAGAAAATTCAGCTGTACTCAAAGCAGCTTGTGGAGTTGGGTTTTTTTTTGTGGTTTGGGGTTGTTTTTGTGAGCTTCTCTATGCTAATACAATTTATGCTTTCTACTAGGGATACAAATGGGTAGGAAAAGAAATGATGGAAAAATATGTTGGGGAAGGGTCAAGAGAGTCACAATTCATGGTTGCATATTCAGAGTTAAGTCAGCATTTTAGGGATTTTGGCAGGAGCGTAGTTCATTGCAGCTCAGTGGAGCACTGAAGGACTCACATCACTGTTCAGTTAGTTTGGTTCATATGTCAGGCAATTAATTTTAATCCACCCTTACTCATATATGTTGGCTGTCCTATTATAGAGTATGTGTGTTTTAGAGAACTCCCTGGACATACTGAACTAATTAAAAAAAAAACTTTAGCAGTCCAGTAGTCTGTGCTGTAACACACAGAATTTCCCTATCTGTAAATGGGCTACGTATATGTATGCTAATTGTTGGTAAATGCTGACGTTTTTATAGTGGTTGTTACAGTTTTGTGAGTAATTGGGTTTCTGTGTATTGTTTAAAAAAAAAAAGATATTTTAGAGTTTAAATAATTTAAGCGACACAGCCCCTGTAAAGCTATCACAATTTTCCCAAAAATTTCAAACCCATGACAGGGTAATGCAGTTTTGCAGCAATTCAGTTTCTGCATGCCTGAAGAGAGTTGCAGGCTGTAGTCGAGAGGAAAGAAATGCCTTGAGGCAACCTGTGGTAATAGCTTGGAGTAGGGAAGGATCTCTAAAATATTTCCTGGGACTGGTGAAATTTTATTCTGTTTTTGTATAAAATAACTGGGTTTGGAAAGAAAAGTCTGATCTTCACATTTTGTACAATATCTGTAGTTGCGAAGCCCAGCTGCTTTTTTCATGTATTTTTTTCAGTATTGAAGAGCAGTCTTAACTCATTCTTTCTGCTGGATTTTCTGATTTTAAAAATGACATCATTAAAATACTTTGAGTTTCATAAAGTCAAATCTAAACAAGTATCTGTCACAGATATTTTCAAATTGGTTTGTGTTTTTAAAAGGAATCAAAATATTTTTATTTTCAGTCACTTTTTTTCCTTTCTTAAATATTGTTTACTGCAGAAGAGAAAGAAGTTGTCTAAATCTTTTAACATTGGTTGTTATAATTAGTAGTTTGCAAAACAGAAACAAACAGACATCTCTGGTGCCTTGTTCATCTCAAGTTGATAAAGTGTGTAAGACTGAAAACGAGCAATTTACTTGATCAGTGTCAACTTTTTTTTTCACTGAGGAAAGTGGAAAGATGGTGAAGATGTGGATCGTTAGCTTTATAGCCTGTTTTTACACACTTCGGTCCAAATATTCAGAGCAGTGATGGATTGTAAAAAAGATCCCACTCAGACTTGTTTTTCTAGAAGATTACAAACAAAGCTTCTGCCAAGCTACTCCCCACAGCAGCTGTTTGAGCCAGGAAGAATAGTAAATGCTAACCATGGACCAAGTTGCTGGATTTGGTTTAAATGCAATTTAAAAAAACCCAACCACCTGATCTGTTTCTTTTAGAGTTAAACCCTCCTGTAATCCAGGAAACCTCACACTCATTTTTGTGATACTACAGTGGGAGAAGAAACGAGAAGGATAGTTCATCTGACAAGGTTTTGGGGAGCAGGAGTGTATTTCATCTATATTGAAGCAGAGTTTTCACCTCCACTTGCCTCCTAAGGATCATATTTTGGTTGGGCCTACACGGTGATAGGGAATTTTCGTGCACTTTCTCCCTCTAAAAAGATCAATTGTGATTCACATTATGTCTACTACGAGGCACATGCACTCTTACAAGATGCCTGTTGGGGCGAGCTGCTTCACAGTGCTTGAGGAAGAGTCGAGAGTCTGTTCCCTATTTACACTTCCTTGCAGAGGTAGCAAACAGTGTCCATGTTTTCCTGGTTGCTCCTTCATCTTCTGGGAAACATCCTAGGGAGCGCTTCCACACCCACCTCAACCTTCCACGGGCAATAAATACGTGTCCCTCTCCTCTTCCCGTAACAAGACGGGGAAACACTCCTGCCGTTTCCATTGCTAAGGTCTCTTCCAGCTCTACAGATAACCGGCACCATTCTTCCTCAAACAGACTAACCAATTAACATGATCACGTTAAACTCCTTGTAGCAGTCTTGTTCTCAACCTGTACATAATTTGTCCAGTTATAGGAACTGGTTTGCTAAAGGATATTAGCTGTCCTTGCAAAAATTGCCTTGATAATATCCTTAGAGCATTGTATTTCTAGTAACATCAGTGCTGCTCCTGGGATTGCAGCAGATCACACTGTTATTTAGTGCACTGTCATGAAGATACAGAATGCAAAGCAAAGAGAAAATAAAACTAAGCGTTCCGTCCTGTAGGCAGCTTCAAAAAAAAACCCAACCAAGTGTAGAAATTTAATGTTCAGAGTTGGGTGCGTTTTCTCTTAAGATCAGTGCAGAGTAATCTCATCCTGTCACAGCTCAAGCTTCCAAGGAGAGGGTTTGCCGTTCCCACCAATAAATCAGTAATATTTCCTGTACCTATTATTGTGTACACCTTTGTATGCCGATGCATATTGTTAATAAATATTTGGATTGCAAGACCACCGGCATTTTCCCTCACGCAACTGTTTCTCTTAGCCCCCAAATCATAAAAGTCCCCGTGCTGCACTTGACGCTTCTGCAAACATGCATGGGTCTTTTTTGACTGAGGAGGAACAGCAAAGTTTGGCCCTGCAAGTTTAGCGCAGTGACATTTCAGTTATGCTTTTGCTGTGCAGCATCAGAGTCATGTGGTTGCTGAAGCTGAAGATGGTGGCAGCAGAGGAATAAAGCCATAGAGAGAGGAGACTTGTCCTCTCAGCCAGCTGTGGAAGCCTGTTTCTCTACGGCCGGATGGCGAGCTTGCCTCTCAACCACCCAGCCTGTACACAGGTGGACAGAAAGCAGTCACTGCAGCGCCTGTATTCCCGATTTCTCTCTTTAGTATTAGCTATGGAATCAAGCAACAGAAACTGTGTAGTAATTTAAAGTAACTCAAGATTAAAAAGAAAGCTACATGTTCCCAGGTAAGGGTAGTATTTTCAGGAGGATCTAAGGATTTATGGACCGATGTGGCATTATCAGAAGTGAAGGACACAAGTTCAAATTTAGAATTCTACATTTCATTCCTTTAAGCAAGATTCAAAGTTTCGATCTAGAAATACACGAAAATAATTATTCTGGAAAACCCGGTTAAGAATGATTTTTTGCATTTAAGCCTCTATTTCAATATACTTATTTTGGATTAATTTCTCTTTTTCCCATTTCACTTAATTCATGTTATTAGGATTAAGAATATATACATACTGAGTTGTTCAGAGATGTGTACTTTATTATATTTACTATTATGGACATGGACTTTAATAGCCTGTTGTATTATAAATAACTTTCAAAGACATGACTTAAAGTTGCAAATCACTTTCACTTAAAAATTCTAAAAATGTCATTCTCTGGTAGCAGGCTGTCCCTGTCATTCCACTTTGGATATATTTTTAGTGCTTGGACTATTTTGTAGACTGTAATGCTCAAACATTATTCATACATTGGTATTTTGGTACCAAAGCATGGTACTTTCACAAGCTGCACCAAGGTCAGCGTGTGTGTCCCTGTGTCACTCAAACCATTCTCACACTGAGACTTAAACGTGGATCAAGGCTTTTATGTTTAGGTTCCCATTTTGGAGTTTTATATGTAAATTCTTTGCAAAATTCTTGACATTAATGTTCAAATAATCCCATAAACACCCGTTAATCGTGCATGGTATATTAATAAATAGGCTTTGAACCATTTCTCTCCTGCCACCTGGAAGCTCCAGTGTGAGGAATGAGTTCCATGGAGCCCTTGAAGAGAGGGGTAAGGAACCGGAGCCTGGCTACATTCATGTAAAAATCTGGGATGAGGTGTTTATATCACTAAAAATATCATCCCTGTCCCCACCCTCCAGCTGTGCTTGACAGCAGCGGATATTAAACTAACTGGATCGTAGGATCAATGGAAGCAAGTTTTGTTCAGGAAGTATTGCAAAGACTATGTGAAGGGCAACTGTCAAATTAGTATCTATACACACACACACATATATATAAGTATAAACACATGAGAGTATATCAAAACACAGAAGCATATATAAGATTATAAAGATATACATGTGTGTATATATATGAGTTGAAGCCCATAACTGCAGACACGACATTATCTTTTTCCTCTGATCCCCATGATTTTTAAGACTGGAAGTCTCCCAAGCACCTTTCCAAGACAGAGCGCACAGTAAGATGCTACGTGAGCAGGCTGTTATAGAATCATAGAATCATAGGATTGTAAGGGACCTCTGGAGATCATCTAGTCCAACCCCCCTGCCACAGCAGGGTCACCTAGAGCAGGTTGCACAGGAACGCGTCCAGGCGGGTTTTGAATGTCTCCAGAGACGGAGACTCCACCACCTCCTTGGGAAGCCTATTCCAGTGCTCTGCCACCCTCAAAGTAAGGAAGTTCCTCCTCATGTTTAGGTGGAACTTCCTGTGCTCAAATTTGTGCCCGTTACCTCTTGTCCTGTCCCCGGGCACCACTGAAAAGAGCCTGGCCCCATCCTCCTGACACCCACCCTTTAAGTATTTATAAGTGTTGATATGATCCCCCTCAGTCGTCTTTTTTCCGGACTGAAGAGACCCAAATCCCTCAACCTTTCCTCATAAGAGAGAGGTGTTCCAGTCCCCTAGTCATCTTGGTAGCCTTTTGCTGTACCCTCTCCAGCAGTTCCCTGTCCCTCTTGAACCGGGGAGCCCAGAACTGGACACAGTACTCCAGGTGTGGCCTCACCAAGGCAGAGTAGAGGGGGAGGATGACCTCCCTCGACGTGCTGGCCACACTCTTCTTGATGCACCCCAGGATGCCATTGGCCTTCTTGGCCACAAGGGCACATTGCTGTCTCATGGTCATCCTGTTGTCCACCAGGACTCCCAGGTCTCTTTCCACTGAGCTGCTCTCCAGGAGGTCAGCCCCCAACCTGTACTGGTGCATGGGGTTATTCCTCCCCAGGTGCAGCACCTACACTTGCCCTTGTTGAATTTCATAAGGTTCCTCTTTGCCCAGCTCTCCAGCCTGTCCAGGTCTCTCTGGATGGCGGCACAGCCTTCTGCTGTGTCAGCCACCCCCCCCAGCTTTGTGTCATCAGCAAACTTGCTGAGGGTGCACTCTGTCCCCTCATCCAGGTCATTGATGAATATATTGAAGAGGACTGGAATATATTGAAGAGGACTGGACTCTGCTAGTCTGCTTGTGTTTTCTCTCGTTCTTCCCTGTTCATACGCGCAGTTTCATGTACTAGTTTTTTTCTCCCTTCTGTTTTTTGGTTTGTTTTTTTTTTTTCAGAATCACTTTAAGGTCTTTCTGTTTCTTGTTTTAAGTCCATATTTTAAATGAAATATAAAAAATGCCACTTTGAAAGACAAGCAATCTCTGAATTTTGCTTTAAATTTACATTTTGGTAAATTTAAAACAATTCTGTTTCCTATAAGTTTTACACAAACAGCTAGGGAAAATGTGAATTTTCCTCTGTTATTTTTTCATGCATAAAGTATTTGAGAAAAAAAAAGCTCTGCCACTACAGATCAGCTCTTTACTTGAGATTCAAGGAGCTTCTGCAGCATTTGATACACAACCCATTCACAGCAAACCAGTTGCTGATTGCCATGATGGGAAAGAATATTATTTTTTTCTTTAGAGCTTGTGTCCTTTTTTTCTGACTGCCAGCAGTTTATGTTTGGATGAACTTCATGCCAAAGTGGCTGCTACAGCTTCTGGCCAAACGTGTTAGGGAACAGGCAAGCCTTTGTACATGTCTGGAATTTTGTTTTAGATGAAAAATTTGGAGAAGAAACTGCACCATCTATTCAATCACGCAAGCAGCAAAAATTGGATCAGCGTGAAGACACAGCCTCTCAAGTAAAGAAAAACAGAGAAAGCGACTTGCGTCTTGTTGCAGTTCAATGCCAATCGTTTATGGGTCTTCCTGTTCTGTAATATGAATCAAGAAATGACGACTACATGGATTCGGTCGTAAACCATAATAAGACGCCCCCTGAGCATATGGCAGGAAAGAGACATAGAATTTTACACAGAGTCATTAATCTTCGAATTTGAAAGTAAGACAGGCTTCACAGTGAAATAAAAGCGCTCTGCATTTGGCCAAGATAAACCTTTTGTTCTTGGAGTGAGAAGGAAGCGACTTCTGTTGGGGAATGGATGCATCCTTCTTGTGGGAGGAGTAAGAAATGCCATTTTTTTCTTCACTTGGGGGGATAAGTAGAAAACGGCATATAAAATTAAGTGAAATTAAGTGCAATCTTCATGACAATGGGCAAAAAAGAAAAACTGGGAAGGAGAAAAAATTGCTCTTGAAATAGACCTTTGAGGTAAGAGCTTAATTTAATCACTGAACCCATTGAATCGTCAGAATGAAAATGAATCCATTGCTCTTAAACTCTTGCTCAGTTCATTCTTCCCCCTTGGTTGTTAAGATGCTCCTCCTTGTGACTCCAGCCTGGTTAATAAATCACTCCACAAGCTAACTAAGGGCTGCAAATTTTGTTTCCTTAAGAACTGGCCTAGCTACTCTTGATACTGTTGAGTTATCCTCAGCTCTGCAAGTAGGATCCTCAGAGGGAAAGGATTCGGATAGGGCTGCTTATATGATTAGGAAATAACGGTACACAGGGGAGAGGGACATTAGGTAGCAGAAATCAATTTGTAATTGAGACTCTACAGTCTATGATTTACTTAAAAGATTCAGGATTATATCCTGCGCTCATTTACAGCAGTGTAAGTTTGGAATTACTCCCGTAACATCAGTGAAGTTATTCATGCTATAAAGCAACACGTCCAATGTGATGAGCGAACAGTGACCTACTTACTGCTGTTGTGAAGAGAATAACGTAGAGCAGTAAAAACTTTCTGTTCACTTCCATTGTGCTCATGCACTTCTGTTGTTTGGGTGGGAGACAGAGCAGGCTGTGAATGGCAGTGCTTCTTCTTCGGGAACATCTTTATTTCGAAAACAAAGTGTCTTCTTTCAACTGAATTGTTTTTGAACTCCTTACAGTGTGGCTTCTTCTTGAAGTATTTTCAAACTGAAGTGAGTTCAGTCCTTCTGCTTCACCGAGTAAAAAGATAAACAACTCAGTTTTGGCACCATTAGGTTGCATTTACAGTCTAGCACATTATAGAGACATTAGAAGTGATGTACTGACTCACGGAAGTAGCAGCCTTTATATGTCTCATCAGCTTGGGAGGAAAAAGAAATAGGAGACATGTGGGATTTGTCTTTTTGTTTTAGTTGGATATGAAAATGGAGGCAGAAGCAGAGTTACAGCAGATTAGTAGTCCAGATACCAGCAAAGGAAACGTATTTAGCTAAACGTATTCTTAAATGTTTGCTGTATGATAATGTGAACTATGTATTCTCTGCAGTTGGCTCATAAGTGGAACTGCCCTGAATTGTGCCAAGCCAGTACTGGGAACAAAGAGCCTAAAAGAACTTTATTAAGGTTGCAGTCTCCATTCATGATGATATGAAATCATGATATTATTCTTTGATAAGGCTTTAATGCCATGATCACACACTACTTACATGGCTGGAGGACTTGGACTTTATTTGCTTCGAATTGGAAAGAATGCAGGAAAGGAAAGGATGGTCCTGCCACAGAGGCAAGTGATTTCTAGCCTAAAGGGACTAAATTTTATTGCTGCTCCTGACATAAAGCACCCAGCAATGCTATGCAAATTGCTTAAACTAACTTGGTTACCTATTGCACGTTGCTAACTTTCTACCCTGAGAACCCGAGCAGTCAGATTTCTGAGGTACGGAGCACTTACAGCTCTAGCTGAAATCAAAAGGAGCGATGCTCTGAACAAGTGTAAAATTTTATATTCTGATAAGCAACCTCAAAAGTCAAGTTGCCCGCTTCCAAAATGAGCACTTATAGAATAAATGGGCACTTTTTACCTTTAGCTCTCCGCAGCTCAGCTCTCTCATGGTAAAATCAGGAATACTTCATCTCCTAGTAGTTTACCATTTCTGAAGCACTCGGAAGATATTGTGCTGAGCACCATGGAGGATCCTGTGAGGAAATCTGATCACATCTCCAGAGCAGAATTGGAATACTGTTCAATAAACAAGGCCTAGAGCTACACGTTGAGCAATGTAGAGAAAAGCAATGACACCACCATTGAGTAGCTGTCTGTCTTGTGTGCCTAATGAGACAGTCCTGAGGGACAAATGGCCTAAGAATGCATAATCAAAGGCTGTAACCTTAATGATACACTCATAAAGGCTGCATTGATGTTACAAAGGCAATGTGACTTTGGGCAATTTCTAGCATATTGGTGCTTGAATCTGTATTCTCAACGTTCTTTTAACATAGATTTTTTGGTGGGTAATTAATACTAAGCTCTGGTCTACTCTTTAGAAAAAAGTAACAATGCATTGATTTGACAAAATGCAGCATATATCTCCATTGAAACGCGGACATTACAAAAGAGCAGACAGAGTATATTTTATTCCCCTGAGTTCACAGGACAAGGTTTATCTCTGTTGAAGATTGTGGTTGTTTAGCACAAACTTTGGGTAGGCTACTGGGACTGGTCTTGAAAGAAATTGCCATGGGTTCTTCAGTGAGCAGTAGCAGACATGAGTTTGTACATGAAACTAGGCATAGACATTCAGTAGCTAAATCTAATATTATTTAGCTAGTTTTATATTTTATCATGCTTATAGCATGTTACAACATCAGCTTGGGATAACATCTCCCACTCCTGCAAAGCAGTGACTTTGCTGAAATTACTCATATGTTGCATCTACACATATATTTGCAAGTGAATACTTGCTAACATGATTTGTAGGCCCAGGTCAGGTTATTTTACTTGACTATCAGCATCACTCCAGTTTTGCTCAGCAATTCTTTGCAAATATCCAGTACGGGTACTGGTCAGCCTGATCTTTATTTTTTCTAAGCCGTTCTGTGCATCCAGGTTCTTCTACTGCATTTGTCAATGAATTCAAGAAGTCTACCATTTTCACAGCTCAGGCAATATGAGCATAACGGAGGCAGGGAAGAAGAAAGCTTCCTAAAATGCAGTCGTTTTATTACATAAAAAAGTAATTAAAGCATCTGCTTTAGTTTTCATAATAAGATGTTGCAAATCTGTTACAACTAGAAGGAGATAGGAAGGAGTGTCTTTTCCAACAAAATTGCCATTTGTTCATTGAAAAAAATCAGTTTCTCATAAAAACAACTCTGAAGAATGGCTTGTTGCCTTACTATGAGACACAGCAATATTTTTTTTTAATACCTCTGTAAACTTCCCATAAACTTTTATATGACAGGTTCAGCTGCAACGCTGACTTCACACTCACACTCCTCCTCCTCCTTCATCCTCTAACCGATGATTCCTGCCTTCTCTTCTCCCTGCCCCAGGCTACCTCTTGAAGCGTGCTAAAACCTTTCATTTTCGCTTGATGATTCTATGATTCTATGATCTGTTTCTAGCCTAGATTAATACCCTGGCAGGATCACCTGTGCCATGTATTGAAAGGCTTCAACTCTGGGCTTGCTTCAAACAGAAGAAGGTCCTGATTTAAAAGTATTTTCTGATTTTAAAGTGTTTGGCAGTGCTGGTTCAGTTTGCAGGACAGGTGATCCGTTATGTTCATTTTTTCGTTTAGTTGCTGGAGAAGAATGCATTTGCGATTAAATAAAATTTAAAAGCAATTACAATCAACCACACCACCAGATGGAGCTTCTTTTCTGCCTTTCCCACTGAAGGTGCTGAAACTGTGGGGCTAAAGTCACTGGGACCGTGGGGCTTAAATGTATTTATGGTCAATGAAATAGAAAACTATCTTTCTTTTTCTCCTGGTGGTGCAGGATTGAGCATGCCCACGTTCATATATGGCTATTACAGTGATTTTTATTTGGATGCTGTTAATGATAACTGTGCCAGTCCTTTGCTTTTGCAGGCTTAGGCTCTATCATGCAGTCGTTTGTTGTTCAGGCACTTGAGAGTTTTCAAGGATAGGCTTACTTGTTAGAATGGTACAGTAACACTAAAGCAGCGCATATTTCTGTTCTTTTTTTTTCTACTGTAAAAATGATTAGCATTCTTTAGAAATGCAAATCTCTCTTAGCCCAGACCACTTCATAACCTATTTTTTTCACTGAAATTCAACTCTGAAGTCTTCTTTTGTGCTTCTAGCAGCATTGTATTGTGTTACGGATACCTACTTGCTGGTAAATATGTACGTCAACTGAAGTTGTGATGTTCAGAAGTCATGAGAATCAATATACATGACTGTGATAAACATTCTTTCCGTACAAGATATGCTCTATCAGGTACCTGGTTTGCTGTCTACCACCACAGCTTAGCAACTGGGAAAAAACTGTAACTGAGGCAGTCCTGGGGAACTGCAAAGGGCCAGCGTTAAATCTGTTCCTTTTTCAGCGATCTGGAAAACTACACAAAGCAAACAATTTTTAACATCAAGTTTATACAGTGAGGTTACTTGGAAAGCCTATTCCCCTGTTTTAACCCAAGTGAAAGAAATGGGACTGACGTACAACTTACCTGGCTGTGACTGCCGGACTGAAAAGGTTGGCCTGCTTCTGCCAGGAGGTACTAGAAGAGGCCATATTGCACAACTCTATTTTCCCAAAAGACAGGCAGGTATCTGAGCTGATGAGGTCAGGTTACCATTCTGTTATGCCACGTCAAACACAACTGTAAAGACCAGGCGGAGGCTTCGCCAGCCGACGTCATGAAGGTCCTTCTGACCAGCCGGCCAATGCTGTTGTCCCAGGAGAGGCCAAATAAGTTCACGCCGTTATTGATTTTGAGTGAGCTACACGCCTTGCTGCTTGTGACAGAGACAAACACAGAAATAGAACACAGAATTAATGTGGGTGCAAGTTCATGTCATTTTCCATTTTCATGTCTCAATTCCAATGGGCAAAAATCTAATGCCTCAGAGGGTAAAAAAAAACCTAACGCCTTGGGCCTCTAATGGTCATGTGCTAACAACTCAAAAAGCTGGTCTAGAAATCTGTGATTTTGTCATTTATGTGTTATATACTCTCTAGGAGTTCATTTTGGAGGGTATGTCAAGCATTTGGAATTTTGGAGTGTCCTTTAGTCAAGAGGTCAACATATCTTCTGTCTGAATAAGTTTCCTTATGGAGTTTTAAGATGACACTGCTTTTTGTTTTCCAGAGGCAGTCTGCTAGGTGGCAGGGCAGGAGCAAAATCCAGCGATTTAACAGAGATGGCAAGCAAAAAATGATTTTAATAGCTCAGCAGCAGTTTTGGGCGTAGAATGCCCTTTATATCAAACTACTCTGGATAAAATGGAGCTTCATTGTCACTGAAGTCCAAAGCAATATACTAGCATAATGTAGGGCAAGAATTTGATCCACATTATATTTTTTCTAGATTGCTAGATAAAAAAATATACGTAAGTATAGAGGTTTTACACGTGAGAACCTGGATCCCAGTGTTCATCAGAAACCTTTGAAAGAGATGTGGTTCTGCAGCTTTCTGGAGATCCACATTAAAGCAAACAAAACCCAGAAAACAAAACCCTTTTCAACTCCTATGCTGTGAATACACTTTGGAAGCTGAAACCATTTTTCTCACTGTTAATCTGAACTTTTCCTTTTGAAAAGCTGTCTATTGGGTTAAATTGTTGAAATGCAACAGTAAGTCTCTATTAGGATAACAGCTTGTACATGGGAGGGTTTTATATCATAATATGATTTACTGATTAAAAGTCTGACAAATGACTTAAGATTTTCAGTACACTACATGAGTATAAAAAATTTAGATAAGTATCTTATAAATATCAAAGGTATTAAACCAAATCTTGACATCTCTAAGAGCAAGAACGAAGCAACACTTCTGAAATTTTAGTGAATGGAAAGTTTTTGTGCAACATGGTTTTGTCACAGTTAATGCCAACTGCAGTCTGCATTTATTTTAAGCCCTTGGAATTTTTTCCATGCACTTTCTACGAAACAGAAAGTAAAAAAAAACAAAAACAAAAACAAAACCTGATGAATCCTTTGTGCCATTACTACATATTTGCTTGTCACGAAGAATGGGCTCGATTTTATACCAGATGCGGAGAAATCTCAGACCTACTGAAATAAATTACAAAACTCCAACTTGGAAGAGGCTAGCGTTTCACCCAAATGAAGGGACATTCCTTGCCTTATTGCCAGATATTCGGTATTAGTAATTGAAAATTGAAATAAATTACGAAACTTCAACTTGGAAGAGGTTAGCATTTCACCCAAATGAAGGGACGTTCCTTGCCTTATTGCCAAACAGTCGGTATTAGTAATTGAAAAGGATATTCCACATCATTATGGGAAACACAGCCACTGCTGTAATTCAGGAAAACTGAGTAAATATATTTTCATATATTTAAAGTAATCTCTACACCCCATAATGAACGTCCGATGCAAGTCTGCTAACAGAGAAGACAAAATATATAGCGGACATCTCTAAAAGTGATTGTCTGAGAGACTCATAGTGCTAAAGGGTTTTGATTGCTGAGCATCCTGCAGAAATGAGGTTTAAATCTTTGCATTTGCAATTTTGAAACTGAAGTAATCACTTCCAAATACTTGTTTCCATTTCAGTACTTTTTTCGATTACAGATCTAATGAATGCCTTTTTGGAGTACAGATGCTTGGTTTTCCTGCATGAAGAAGAAAATTAGGTCTAATAATCTAACTTCTGAATAATTTCTATTCAGATTGCATAGACCCACTGAGTTTTTCATTCAGTGTTTGACCATCCTCACAAACATAGTAAACTGAAATCCTATCCTTATTAAAAACACAGAGAAGCTAGAATTTCCCATGGGATAGGAAGCATTTTTTTTTAATAATCGAGAAGGCTATTAATACACTCCCTGCCATTTTTGTACACGTAACGTGACTGTTGAAACTGGGATGAAGAACTACATGATTTTCAAAGTGAAGCAAGAAGATCATTCAGAATGAATGCTGCTAGAATTTGAGAAAAGATGTTATTAAATTTGTGTATGAACTGTGATAATCCCTGCATATTTCTAAATCCCTGCAAATTGTTTCATGGTGCTGAGGAGTCATTACTCATTCGCATTTTCTGACAAGATATTGTCACAGGAGATTTTTCTTAGAAAATACTTTAGTGGGAAATTGGAGATATTTGGCATATTTGAACGAGGTACATCCAGAATTAGAATGCTTTCCTCTTGGACTAACTGGAAAATCTGCTAGTTTTGGATTTGAAGGTTGAAGCTTATAATCAAAGTGTGTAAAAAGCAATGATGAGCAGTATTTGAATGGGCTTCTGGATTACATTGAGTTGAATCAAAGGAATCCTCCAGTTACTTGACTCTGGGTGTCTGCAAACAAGTATTTTCATGTTCATTTTGTGTCCAGATGGTTACGACTATTGATCCAAGTAAGTTGACCAGTTTATTAAATTGCACATCAAATGGAGCTGCAAACAAAAATCTCTGATCTAATGAGTCCTGAAAAATACATACCCATGCCATCATAGTCAGAGCTGGGAAAGCAATACTGTGGATCGCTTACCAGTGATTTGCACATTCTTTTTTTTTTTTAATGTCATTCAGTAGCCATCTTAGGATGCAAACGCTCCTGCGAGATGTGTGTGTTGAATGCAGGATGGGGACAAGGTGGGGGGAAATGAAAGAAGAAGGTGCTGCGTTGTTCCTGTGTGTAGTTCATGACCTTAAACGTAACTGGTCAAAGCTCAGGGAATGCAAAAAGCCTCCTGACTGCAAACCTTCCATCTCTCTTTTACTAGGAAATCTTTTATCTCAACATTTTCTTGAACAACAAATGTGGTAAATAGTACTTAAAAGCCTGAGACCCTGGTTGCCCCATTCTTCAGAGAATGCATTTTGAAATACTTAAGAGACAACACTAAATGGCTCCTTAACTAATGTCCACTGGCATAGTTTGTCGCGTAGCTGAACATCTGTTGTAAAAGTTTAGCTGATTTTAAATTACTTCCTTTCAGAATGGTAGCATTTGATTACCACTAAAAATCCGACTTCCCTTTGTATGCCATTAATTGCCTGATTTTAATTCTTTTCCTGCAATACAGATTCCTGTTGCCTTAACTGCTTTTGCTTAATTTCTGTGAACAGTAGTCCTTTTTGCAGGGCCGTCTCCCAGAGTTATGGAATATAGAAGAAATGTGCATTAATTGCTACAGTATTACTTAACTTTTATCAATATTTACAGTAAGTTTCTCTTTTCGCTGTCCTTTATTTTGCTTGAACCTTTCACATTCCTCTGTAATTTCTAGTAGTCCAAATGGTTTTGCCTTATCAGCAAATGGCACATTTTTTCCCTTTGCTGCTTAACATTTGTTAATGATTTGGCAAGCTGGGAAAGCATCCGTTAGTGGAATAAACACCACATGAGGAAGTAAGGGCTGGTTTCTTCATTTCTGTTTTGCTCACCATAAAATAGATACTACTTTGAGAAAGTAAAGTAGTACTGTCGTATTTTATCTAAGGCATCTCGACAATAAGGCAAGTACAAAGCACCGTTACCCACGCATCATCTATTCATTCTTCTTCTTTCCAGCTTGGTAATTTGAGGTGCCACAAGCCTCGGATAGGTGGGTCATGAGGTCTCATTTCCAGGCACAGGTAAGAAAGCGGCAGCACTGCAACCTGTTTTCATCAAACTGAATGCTAACAGGAGAGCGGCCCAACACTGTCACCCGCTGCTGTTACAGCCACCGGCAGGTCGGGAGCGATGGTGAAAGCGGGTGAAACCGGTGCCTTCCCTGCCAAGTCATGCGTGGGAAGAGGATCATCCTTCCCCTCCTCCTTGCGCTGCATCGCAGACCTCAGCTGAGCAGCTCAGGAGCGTGCTCTGTGGTTGAGTACCGCTCAGTTGAGGCTGCTTAGTTCAAAGAGCTTAGTTGATGGCACACCAGCTCACCTGGAGAGGAGGCGGCGAAGGAGCGCTCCTATGAAGAGTTCGGCCAACAGCCTGGTGAAGGTGGCAGCTTGCAGCAGAGCAGTGGTGACGAGCAGTTGACGTCAAACTGGTATTCATCATGTTTTCCATTAGCACAGCTGGTGCCAGAGAGAATGTTTGCCTCTTTTTCCTCTTACAATGCTGGAAACCAAACCACTAACCAATGTGCACAGCCAGAAGCTAGAGGAGTCAGATTATTTGGTACTTCTCAGTAACTGCAGTTCAGCTCTTTGGTCAAGGTGCAGTAAGAACATCCTCACAGCAGCATCTGCAGAGGAAACTGTTGAGTGGTGTTTCTGCTGCTTTGACATTCATTCCTCTGCGAGGCCCAGACTGCACACTCACTTGAACTGTGCTGGATTCACTCACGGTGGGAGGCTGCTTTTTGGCAACCAGACTGACGCTAAAAATAACACAAACTATGCAAAACGAACAAAAAAAAACCCTGTGATAAATCCATAGTGGGAGTGTGTTGCTTCAGAAAGTAGCGTGTCGTTTGCATACACTTTTTAGTCGTCTCTTCCACGAGAAAAAGAATGGAGGGACGTTTAATAATGTAGTATTTTTGTAATCATCTGTGCAAATCACCCCTAGGCAACAGCAGTGGCACACACAAAGTGTAGAATTAAGTTTGGAAAATTCTCAGATACGGATCTCACCATACTAATAAAAGTATTTTGTTATGAGGATGCTGTTTACTATACATCATGCTCAGAAAATAAACCTGAGGAGGGTTCTAATTATCTCTATTTATTTAAAAGGTAAAGCTTGTATTTTGGGTTTCCGCCTTGAGTTTTTTGTTGTTGTTAGGTGGAAACTTTGGAGACAGTCTGACCTTCAAAAAGGCTGCCCGTACACCTGCGTGCGCTCCTGAGCCTTTGGACTTTATTTTCCGTGAGCAGAATACTGCTGGTACCAATTGTGGGTAAAAAATGGTTAAAGTGATTTGCTTACAAAATGTATTTTTAAAAGTGAGCGCCCTTGGTGTTCCTTTCCCCTGTGGGGTTTTGCCCTCGGGTTCAGGTCTCAAAGATTTTCTCTGCGGTTAGGATAAGTGGAAACCAATTTATACATAAAAGCCGGGGGGAAGGGGTGGGTGTGTGCCTCACAAAAGCTCATCTGCAGAAGATGGTCACTTGGCGAGCAGGAGCACGGCACACGGACCGGACCCGTCGCTGCGCACCCCCGGGGTCGGCCCAGCCCCCGGGCACGGCTGTAACTCCTCCGCGGTGCCGAGCGGCCTGCGGCTTAACCCTCACCCTCGGGGCTTTCTCTCCGGGGTATCTCCGGAGCCTAAATAACGATGATTATGATAATTGTTAATTATAATAGCAACGACGCCGCCTGCAGCAGCGGGAGCGGAGCGGGCAGGGTGCTGGGGGCGGGGAGGGGGGCGCAGCCGCTGGCTCCGCGGGCTCGCCCGGCGTTTCCCCCCCACATCCCTCCTTTCCAAACCCCGTGAAACACCCGCCAGCGTTGCTCGCAGGGCTCTCCCCCGCGCCGTGGCAACGGCGGCCCCGCCGGCGGGCTGCGGGCGGGCGGGGAGGACGTGCGGGGCCGCCCGTCGCGGCCGCTCCTCTTTCCGCCTTGCCCGTCCCGGGAGGTCCCGCCCCGCAGCCCCGCGGGGAGGCTCCGGGGCCGGCGGGGGCGGGAGAGGGTGGGGGGGGGACGCGCCCCCCGTGCGGGGCCTGCGGCGGGGGTTGCCGGATAAAGCGGTGCCGGCCCCTCCGCCTGCCGCCACAGGGGCGGCCGGGACGGGGCCCAGCCGGGCGGGCCCGCCATGGCGAGCCCCGCACGCCCGCGGCAGGAGCTGGCGACGGAGGAGCAGCGGCGGCGGCTCCGCGGACCGGCCCCGACGGTGCCCTGCGAGGCCAAGAGGGAGGCGGCGGCGGCGGCGGCGGAGCGGCTGCTGCTGCTGGAGCTGCGCCGCTGCGGGCGGCCGCCGTCCCCCGTCCGCGGCGAGCGGCGGGAGGAGGGGGAGGAGGAAGGAGAAGAGGAGGAGGAAGAGGAGGAAGAAGAAGAAGAAGGAGAAGAAGCGGCGGCGGGCGAAGGCTGTTGCAGCAAGTGCAAGAAGCGGGTGCAGTTCGCCGACTCGCTGGGGCTGAGCCTGGCCAGCGTCAAGCACTTCAGCGACGCCGAGGAGCCGCAGGTGCCGCCCGCCGCCCTGTCCCGCCTGCAGAGCCCGACCGGCCAGGAGCGGCACGCACCGCCGCCCGGCGAGGAAGCCCCGCCGCCCGCCCTCCGTCTGCTGCCCGACTTCCCCGACGGCGGGGAGCCCAGCGCCGAGCGGCTGCGGCGGCAGCGCGTCTGCCTGGAGCGCCTGGGGCGGCCCCCGGCGCCCACCGACGTGCGGGGCACGGTGCGGGTGCTGGGCTGCCCCGGCCCCAAGGAGGTGACGGTGCGCTACACCTTCAACGAGTGGCTCTCCTTCCTGGACGTCCCCGCCGCCCTCCTGCCCCCGGCCCCTGCCACCGCCGGCGACCCGCCGGCCGAGCGCTACGGCTTCAGCCTGTGCGTCCCGCCCAGCCTGCGGGAGGGCTCGGCCCTTCACTTCGCCATCCGCTACCGCAGCCCGCAGGGCGAGTACTGGGACAACAACGGTGGCCGCAACTACACGCTGCGCTGCTGCGGCTGCCCCGGGGCCGGCCCCGCGCCGCCCCCCCCCGCCGCCGGCTGCCCGCCGCCCCCCGCCGCCCCCCGCTACTGATGGAGCCGCCACGGCCCCCGGCCCGGCTCCGCAGAGCGACAGCCGAGGCAGCCGTCCCGGAGACTACCCGAAATCTGGTGGTTTTTAAGCGGGCGCTTCAGTTTTGCCAGCGAGACACGGATGAGCCTAGGCTCGCATTGCTGTGCCTTGTGGAATCGTGTTCCTTTTGGGTTTGTTTTTTTTTTTCTTTTGGAGAGAAGAAGGAGACTGATTAGTGTGGGCTTTGCTTTTCCCCTCTTGAAGTGAATTTTTGAGGTCTTGATTTGGGCTTGACTTCCCTTACCCGGTTAGTCAGCGGTACACGGAGCACTTGCGTGAAAACTTAGCGGCATGTTCTCTCCAGATTTAACTTAGCATCCCAGTTTTCCCATTCTCACATCCATTTCAAAGACATAGTACTGCGACAGCAATGGTGTGCTTTGTTTTTTTTTTTTTAATTATTATTTTTTTAGTTCAATGGACTCCATAACAATATGATTCACTGCTGTGATCACCTGTCAGACTCATGACAGGCTTGTGTGCCCATCCCACCTTTGCCATGCCTGTGGCAACTCTGAACAACAGGCCGTCGTTGTGGGGCTGGATCCGAGACTGGACTGGGCTGCTCTGGTTTTTGTCATTCAGCACATTTTGATACCGCTCCCTGCCTTCCCCGGGCTTGTGTGTAGATCCCATCTGGCTAATAGCAGCCAACAGGGACTTCGGCAAAAATATTTTTGCTTAAAATAGACTGGTGACTTCTTTTCACACCATTGACAAGTCTAGAACCGGGACAAAGGAGGAGTTAAAAATATTTGCTGATGCTGGGCGTATCAGGAGAACTTTGGTAACACCTTTGAGTAATGCACTGTAAAGTAAAAAATGGTGTCTGTCTCATACACAGTTCTGTGTTTTCAGATTTGGGGAGCTGTGACTGATGCGGATGACCTTCTCACTGAGGAGTGACCATGCAATATAAAGAGGGTGTCCTCAGTAATGAATGAAAACAAGTGCCTTAGATCAGCTCTCCTTGTGTTACATTTTGCACCACATTTCTCAAGTATTTATAATTTATTTGACTTATTTTGCTACATCTTTTTCAGTATTTGTATGTTGTTGGGAAAGGGGTTTGTGTGCACACCGTTGGACGTTATAGCACTGAACACTTGAAATGATTTCCATAGTCTTCACTCTTGCTTTGCAAGCCTAGAGGTTGACTGCTACTGGTGTCCCGAGTCCTGAAATGAAGCAAAAAGTACCAATGAACATGGGTTTGTAAGAATAAAAAAAGCTTTGAAAAAGTTAAAAAGCTCACCATTACAAATCTCTTTTCTGTGTAGCAAAATGTAACGGGATACTTCGCTTCACAGCCTGGTTGTTCCCCTCCCCTAAAAAGGGGGGGTCAAGCTGTTAGTGTCCCTCAGGATAACCAGGGGCATGCCCGTCCGTAAGCAGCATTTAGGGCCGTGGCTGAAAATGACGGTGGTCCTGCCAGAGCCACAAGGCAGATCTCCCTGTAAGTGCATGACAGCTCAGTATGATCTTGTAACAGGCAGAGCTGTGAGGAAGCTTTACTGGCACAGGTGCAAAATAGGCAGGTTTTGGCTGAATTTTGTTCTGGCTCTTCTGCGGCTTTGACTCTACTTGTTTTATTCTGATAGAATATCTGAAGATAATTTTTTTGAGGAATAAGTAGGTAAGACATTGTCAGAATGCAGATGTTCTGACGTGGATGTATGTCAAGATCTTGGAAGACTATTTTCCTTTTTAAAACAGCATACTGTGAGTTTTCTCAGGTCTACATTTTCTCTGAAGATGTAAAACACTTTAAAGCCCATTATGAGCACATTAGAAAAATTTGCACTGCTATAAAATTCCCCATACTTGAAACTGGAGAGAGCCAGTACAAAATTGGAGATAGAAGCAGGGTGCTGTCTGGGGAAAAGACGTGAGGCAGAGGGAGCTTCAGACTAAAGTTCCTGCAGTTTTGCTAACATGCACGCGGCTTCTGGGACGCCGCCTGCCCTCTCTCCCCCCTAAAAAACCCGTACAGAAACCACAGTGTGAGAATATGGCCAAATATAAAGAGGGGTTTTATTCCTTCATAAACCATCCTTGCTGTCAGAACGGTGCCCATCAGCACGCAGAATAACAGCTTTGAAAATGCACAGAGTAAAAGCTCCATGCGGGCAAACAGAAAGAAGTTCTTACTGTTGTTTTCCAAGTTACATATAAACTCTCACTAAAAGCATGGAAGTTTTTAAGGGAGAATAGTAAACTTTACTACTTCCCTACGCAGGTTTGTTTTAAAACTGTCGTGCATTATAGGATTACAGGATATTCCATGGAATATTCTGATACGAATTAGCTTTTCTTCAGCTCGTTGTGTCAATGAAGTGGTGTGCTCTTAAGCTGATATGTGATGCGAACAGCATTAAGATTGGTTCTTCATTTAAGTACGGTGTGATATTTGGGGCTTCTGGAGCCCATTCCTTATTCTGTGCTTTGTTTATTAATTGCTTTGGAGAAGAAGGAAACTTTGCCAAAAAAAGGGAGGGATCTCTCTTTAAAGGAGTATCCGTATTCTGATGGCTGCGTCTGGGCAGAGGCGCGGAGCTGGTACCTTGAAGAATCCCAGCTACCCCCCGCTCTCATTGATAGAGGGCTGGAAACGCTCTCTGGTAGCCTTTAAGCTGTGGGCAACCGGTGTAAAACACTCACTATGGGCAACGGCTGTAAAACACCCACATCACAAAACATAACATCTATCTGTTCTCTTCAGACGTGTGATGTGAAATTCAAAGCACAAGAAAGTATTTGCTCGGACTAAACAGTCTAAACAGGACTAAAACAGACTAAATTGGTGCCAGTCTAAAATCCTGCAAATTGTGGTAATTAAAGCACAACGTTTTTGTGGTTTTATAACAGGTGAATTGCTTTTATTTATTATTAAGAATTACTTTTTTGTGAATGCAAAGGGGGAACCTCTCTCCGATGAGAATCAAACATACACACTTTTTAATAGATAGTACATTTTGGTGCTTTTACGGTATTACAGAAGCATAGCTTTCCCAAGCAGGTTTCAAAGACTGCCTACACACAGTTCTCCGCGTTTCCGTAGAGGAGGGGACTGGGAGCTACAGAAATGCAAGGTCCCACCAAAGATTACATTGGGCAGCCGTGTGAAAATCAGAACCGGACACAGTGCGTAGGGAATGGTAGCAAGCCCCCTTCAGCAAAGCACGGGGCTGCCGCTCGTGGTCATAGCTTGAGATACATGGCATAATTGCAGCTTTGTTCTCAAAGAAATATATTCAAAATGAAGTAGTTCCAATTCTATAAAATCAAAAGGCAGAGTAGAGCAAAACAAGAAGTGAAGCAGTCTTCTTGTTTGGGTGCATTATTGTTAGTGTAGCATTTTATAAAAATTCAGAGCATAACTTTTGGAGGATGTGCTCATAAACACCCTCCCTCCCCTAATTTAAGAAAAAAAGAAATTATAAAGATTTATTAGCACTCTCGGAAAAAATCCAGCTACAAAGATTTTCATTTTGTGCAGATCTCTGGGTTTTTTTCCCCGTGGATTAAGGGCTTAGGGGAGAAGTAGCTGCCAAATGGTTTTATAGGTGTCTATAAAACCAAAAATTTTAATATAGTCGAAACTCTATAGTGAGTAACTGTGAAGGACATCAAAGTTAAATCTTCCTTAAGCAACTTTTTGCCACTTACTCTTACATATAAATTCCGATGTAAATGATTCAGAAAAGGACTGTGAAGCTAAATTTACTTCGGTGTCATGAAGAACTGCAAACTTGCATGCAAACTACTTCTGTTTTATTTAAAGCCGAGGCCTCCAGTCAGTACTTGAAAAGCCTGGCTTCTGCTCCCATTGGCTTCCCTGGGATTTGGATCCAGCCCAAAGTACTGCGGGAAGGTAGGGGAAGTGATCTAGGTTTAATTGTCTATTCTGTTCAGAGTCTTGTGTTACGGGGTTAGGATAACACGGCACTGTGATGAATGTTCATCTGTCAAGAGTTCAAAATCTGCTGTCTATGCGCGGCAGTAATTAAATCACCTGAATTGTTTTTCATGATTCTTTTTTTTTAAGAGAGGGAAAATTACTTGCCTTGGATTAGCATATTGCCAAAGACTGGTATAAATATTTATGGGCTGCACTCTTTGAATAGAAAGCCTGTACATTCTTCGCAGGTCTCCATAGTTCTCTTACTCTGAACAGAGAAGAGTAGTCATTTGAATGCACTACTTACCATCACTTCCCCCTCTGGTAAAGCTTCAGTAGGTATTGGGCTTGACAGTAAAAAAGGTAAGTGGTTTAGAAAAAAGCCTCTCTTGCAACACACTGATGATATTTAATTTCCTGTGCAAACTGCAGAATCCTTTGAAGGTGCATATGTTTGTGAAACAGGTTTGAGAGTTGTGAGGTATTTTCCCCTTAGAGTTGTAGAAAATACACAGCATTGGAAGAATTACTGGCTTCTCTCTCTTTTTTCCTGCTTCCACATTAAGGGCTCATGGACTATTCTTATATTATAAAATACTGACAAAAGAAAGAATGTAAACGTTCAGTAAAAGATCTACACACCTTCTTTTTTTATGAAGGTCATCGAGCAAAACATCCCCAAGAGTATGAAATAATTATGCCTGCGTTAAGAACCGTGGAACAAAGCGAACAGTTTACTCCTGACTTGAATAATGCCAGGATTTCACTGTAGATCATGATGGAAAACTCAGGAAAACAGTGAGCGCACAGCTCTTTCATGACTCTGTTTATGTGTACGTACGGTCCTTGCTGGGTATCTGGAGAGATGCATTTATATTGCATTACGGGGAGTAAGTTGAGGGGCTGGTGCTTCTCCATAAAATTATTCTTCTACCTGCTGATGTTAGGGGGTGAAATTAATGCTTTTAATGCCTGGAAACTTGGTGAAGTTTTATATAGAAATACCTTTAAAATCCTTAAAATCCTTCTTGGCCTATGTCAACATTGTATGTAAAGTGTTCACATGTAAAGTGTTCACACGCCGCTTCTCTTGGGTTGCATTCCTCCAGGACAGCTAGACCTCAGACATATCTGGGCATTTTGAAACGGAGCTTTCAATTGCAATAAAATCTCCTGAGAAGTTGTAACACACAACAGAAATGTCTGTCCTTTTAAACGGTTACTAATATAAAGCAAATTGTTCTTTTTTTTTTTATTTTTTTATTTCAGAGTGCTGTTTCCAAGTTTATACTGTAAAAGTCACGACGAACTTCAGTATATTGTAAACATCCTAATTTTGGTGTATACCGCTGAGGTTAATGGTTTGCTAAAATGTTGAGATCAGGAACAGACAAACATTTTTAATATAATACAAAAGCAAGCTTGTTTTGCTAAGACATTGCAGCTTTAGTAAAGATATTTATTGAGCTCCCTTCTATTCTAAGGAAAAGGGCTATACTTTTTATAATGGTGGACATCGGACATAAGTCATGGGATCATTCCTTTGTGTTTTAACTATTCCTGTTGTTCACACTGCTTTGACAAAATCCAACAAAGCTCCTGACAACGTGCCAAGTGAGACATTTAATGAGTATTGCAACGTAAACGGAACGGGTGAAGCGCAGAAGGTGCAGCTGTAAGAGCACGGCAGCCCTGAGGCTGCACCAGGGCGCCAGCTCTCGGGTACGCCGTCTCCATCAGGGACAATGGGCATATGCCTAGCCAAGAGTGAGGACAGGGCAAGTGGATACAAACATAATCCTAAAGGCATCCCAGCCTACAAATATTATTTCTGGGCTGGGCTTTCTAAGCTAGATGTGGTTTTGAAGTATTTTCCTTCCGTAGTTTGTAGGATTTCGACAATAAAAACATTTGGTAAGCTATGTTTTTATACAGAACTGGGTGCGTTAATTTACTTAAAATGCACATTAGGCACAGAAAAACCCAATATTTCTAGGTATCTCCCAATCACGTACAACTGATATGCACATAACTAACACTAACAGAAGGTGCACTTACACACGTGTTGGTGAGGAAAGGAAACATATAGACCTGTCCGGAAGAGGGAGGGAATGGACATGTAAAATGCAGTGATTTTGTGGGGTTTGAGTAGTCAATGCTAATACCTTTGCTAGCTTTGCACTTTTGTTAACAAGTTAGATAGTGTTGCACAAGCTTTTTGGTCCTTAGCAGCAGAAGTTTTCTTATGTTACTTCTAATAAGTAATGTATAAATACTGTATGGTAAGCTGATGGTTAATTTACAGTAAGAACTAATTTTTCCTTGCCTGAGAAAGTGAGCTGTCTTAACCGCTGCACTATGGATTGGGGAGAGAGGGAAATCAGAGCCTGATTTTTATTTTTATTTTATATTTTTCTTGATGGGTCCTCTCTCTAGAATGTATCCTGACGGTTACTAATGCTCCTTTGCAAGTATAAATAGCTAAAGGAGAGAGAATCTGAGTGGTAACCTTGAGAGAGAAAGTAGGAGCACAAGGCACGAATGAGGAGTCCAGTAGCATACCGACCACCAAAACTTAAGAACAGAATTTGCAGGTGTTAATGGAGAAGTAATCTCTTCATACTTTTGAGGGAATTACTAAGAAATTTCAGATTTACATGACTGCACGCCTATACGACAGCACGTGCCATCTACAGCTGTATTCTTGGTGGAAACTGAACAAAAAAGAACTTCACTGGAAAGGTACTGGTATTTTGGAAGAAATGATTATGTATTTAAAGGGCCTCTGGAAACAAACGTTTTTTTCGCAAACATGGTGAAAAGTTTGATTTAAATAGTAAAAATGTTACTAATGGAGTTATCCCTCTTTATAAATTAGGGCTAGACTATTTATAAGGAAGTTTATTTTGTTTCCTGGCGTACATTTGCAGATCTTGAATTGGTATGCAGTGCTTGTTCCAGTAATTTAGCTGTTTTAAACAAAGATTTTGCATGTACTGTTTGAGGGACCAAGTTCCTTAGAGTATAAAACTGGCAGCCCTTCCAAGCCTGTGTCCTCTAGAAGTATAAGACTGTAACATTTCTTTGAGTTCACTG
This sequence comes from Larus michahellis, assembly GCF_964199755.1. Classification (NCBI taxonomy): domain Eukaryota; kingdom Metazoa; phylum Chordata; class Aves; order Charadriiformes; family Laridae; genus Larus; species Larus michahellis. The sequence continues at coordinate 77,234,900 of NC_133897.1, read as the reverse complement.
GAAGCTTAAATAGTAATTAAACCTTTCTTCCTCTGCACTGTCACCATTAACTAAGTGTACTTAATTATCCAGTTGTGAATGTGGAGATTTAAAATACATAATCTGATGTATTTTTTCTATTAGAATAATTACATTCCACTTTAATAAAATGTCCACTAAAAGCAATTTACATTGCAATACTTACCTACCTAATAAGAGGAGAGTTATTACTGTATTTGCTTTTTATTTGAAAGTGAGAATGGAGGCTACATTTGTAGCTTCAGGTAGTTACAGTAGCTTATTCTGTACACTATATTGTTAATAGAATGCATTACTACATATTTCAATCTATCTGTACAAAATTATAAAATACACTTTAAATGGTAGCGAGAAATGGGAGCTTGTTCTAAATCAGACACTTTGTCTATCCTCTGCTTTAATAACGTTATCACACAGCATGAACAACACAAAACATCAGAAGTTCTAAACAGAGATGAATTTTGGGAAGCAAGAAAAACAAGGGGAGGTTTTTAAAGGCCACAGTGTCATAGAACTAGTTTTGAGTTTCTGTTTCTCTTCTTAAAAAAACCCCCACAACAATCCCCTGAAAAAAAGGAAGCTTTCTTCTATATGCCATTAAAAAAGCTTAGTACTGCTTTAATTTTTCTGCAATTTCTAATAGAGAATGAATTCAAGTACAGCAATGACTTGAACAGAACCTCATCAAAATGTCTGCTTGCTTTTTTTTTAACTTATTGTCTTAAAAGTGTTGATCATTCTACAGATTTAATAGTAAGCACTAAAGACCTATACTGAGTGTTCCACTTTGCTAGGCAAAGCCTGCTGCTAATTTATGACTTATAGCACTTGAGTTATTGTCATAGTTAGGTTCTTTTTCTCCTGCAAAATTCAGGAGGTTTGTGAAACCTTGCATGAAGTGAAGCGGTGCTTTCTGCTAATAGCTGCACCTCAACAAATGTAGAAAAGGACTTGGTAGTGAAAATATTATTTTAAAGCTCCCAAGCCCCAGTGATGCAAGTCTTGCATTCATAGAATGGTTTGGGTTAGAAGGGACCTTAAAGATCATCTAGTTCCAGTCCCCCTGCCCTGGGCAGGGACACCTCCCACTAGACCAGGCTGCTCAAAGCCCCATCCAGCCTGGCCTTGAACACTTCCAGGGATGGGGCATCCACAACTTCCCTGGGCAACCTGTTCCAGTGTCTTCACTACCTTCACAGTAAAGAATTTCTTCCTCATATCTAATCTAAATCTCCCCTCTTTCTGTTTAAAACTGTTACCCCTTGTCCTATTGCTATATTCCCCGGTAAAGAGTCCCCCCACCTTTTCTGTAGGCCCCCTTTGGGTACTGGAAGGCTGCTCTAAGGTCTCCCCGGAGCCTTCTCTTCTCCAGGCTGAACAACCCCAACTCTCTCAGCCTGTCCTCATAGCATAGGTGCTCCAGCCCTCTGATCTGTTAATTGTTAAAAGAAGGATGAGACTGGTTATTAACTCTTGGAAACTAAAGAAAGAACTAGTGAAATTTTTATGTCACCTCCTGAAATGTCAAGCGATGCTCTTTAAAGAAACCACACAATGCAGCTTGTGATATTTCTACTTATCAAAGTCCAGGGGATGAAAACTCTGTTCATCTCTGGTTTAAATATCTAAAATAAACTGTCTTTAGTAATTTAATTCAGATGCTGTATATTTTAAGTGAAACAGGATCAATAAGAACTTAGTAACTGGGTGAGGGGTTTTAAATCTAACATCTTTTGTGCTCAGTGAGAGAAAAGGCCAGCAGCAGAATAATGTATCTGGTTACAAGTAATGTAATGAAGTTTTATTGTCAAAGTAGGGCAGGGACTATTTCATCACATGGGACATACAAGCAAACAGATTTCAAGACTACCTTACATGCTATTATAAATCACAGCAATGTATTTTAGAACATGTGAACCATTAGAAAATAGTACTTTGGTTGCCAAAAACTGAGTCTCTCAGTCATTTCTTCTGCTGAACAGAAAAGCTCAGACATGTGCAGTGAGTTTATGCATCTGTATGTGGCACTGTAGGATGCTGAAGATGGTCCAGTGTTGCTTCAGGATCAGAGTATTCTCACAGCTATGTGTTGCCTGGACTCTCGATAACCAATTTCTGCGTGGAATACAGCTGGCCAATAGTAACCTGAAATAAAATCAAATATCAGAAATCCCAAACTGGAAAGTAAACAAGTTATAATATCAGCATCACAAGAGAGACTAAAAAGAAACCAAGAACTAAGTAGCCCATATATTAAGATTTTTCATAATGACATTTTTCTTTCTGTAAGCATTTTTTTGGTAAATACTACTGCTATCAGCCTAGACCTTAAGAAAAATAACTGATACATAAAATATCTGCATATATAAAATCTTGAAATAATGACATTGAGGAATACTGTTCAAAGGCTCATATTAAAAGTTAACATTAGAAGTTACTACAGAAGAAAAGCAAACAGGCTGTATGTTTAGAAAGATGAAAGATGAACATAATGAAGAACAGAAAGATGCATACAGTCAGCATATATTTCTTATTATGCTTTTTGGGTGGAGAACCTAGATATAAATTGCATGGTACAGTATTGTTTTCCAGTTCCTTGGGAACCCTAATTTAATTTGCCTTACAAATGGTGAAAACAGTTACACAGTTAGTTCAGCAGTAACATTTTACACACGCTGGAACCGACCTCTTGCCTATGAGATGGTATTCACACCTCATATATTGCTGCTTTCTAGTGCAATGAGGAAATGGAAAGTGACAAAAATGCAACATCGATGCTTTGATTCCTCTCGTTTAGTACTTTCTAGTCTGCACTGTAGCATTGGTAAACTGTGATACACACACCTCTTTGCTTAACAGTTGAGATATGGAAGGAAGAAGTTTCATGCAAGTAGGCTAATGTAAGCAGCAGAAGACAACATTTATTTTAAAAGTACGAATTTTGGAGTCTAATTTTTAATATATGTTATGCCCTTTCTCAGCCCTACTTTCTGTCCAAGGCCTGGATAACACAGTAGTTCTGTGCCCTTTTCACTAAAAAAAAAAAAAAAAAAAAAAAAAAAAAAAAAAAAAGAGTTCATAAATTTAATTATGGAATTAGGACAAAAAAGGCTAGATGCTTAATTACACTAAGCACAACATATTTAATAGACTTTAATACTGCACAAACTAAGCCTGACAACAAGTTAGGCTCTCAAAGTAGTAAAAAATTAGAGAAAGAAATTTTTTGGCATTTCTCATTTACCATGAGAGGGGAGGGGAAAAAATCCTGGCAGCTCTTAAAAAAAATTTCTCATCTATGCCCACGCTCACATAAAATGTAAATAATATTGCCTTTTAGGAAATGAACTATTTCATCTTGATAAACAGCCTTGTCTGAAACTTGTAACACATTGATTTTAATCTTGAAATATTTATTAAGGGAGGATTTATGAGCCCTTCTTAAAGGAACAGAAGTTCTCGCAAGCAAATACTCCCCTCTTTTGGCACTCTGAACTAAGTCAGTAACACCATATGAACAACTCTGATTACTTTTGGAATTACTTATGAAGTATGTTGCATACAGAATATTTAAAACGCAGGCCATACACAACTGTGGCATGTGTTACCAACAGAACTTTTAAGCTGTCGACAAGTGTTACTTATCAAAGAGAACTCGCTGCTCTGGGTTATGTGGCAGGCTATGCACTTTAGTTGCTGCCTTACCACAAAACCATGCTGTAGTACTTAATTTTTGTATACTGTGTTTTGGAGCCCAAAGAATCTTTAATCCTTTCCCACACAGTAGAGCAAATTTAATGGGAGGCTCAGAGGGATTACAAAAATGCTGAAACCTGAATTGCTTTTTTTTTTTCTCCGCCGACTGGGGAGATAGATGAGGCTGAGTACGTGACTTCTCAGTCAATCATATTCAGCCGGGGCAGATGGGTTTGTAGGAGAAAGGTACGAGCTGTTGTTTGCTGTCACTGTGCTGAGAGGTGATATTATCTACTGCTGTACCTCTTGACTCAAACGCAATAAAGTCATAGATGTGTGTGTGGAGCTGCTTCCTCAGTACACCACAGGCGTGTGTGCATTGCAGCGAGCGCAGAGCCTCCAGCGCCGTGCTGGCTGCCTTTGCTGGGCTGCTGCAGCTTGCCTGCTCTGGTGCCTCCCTTCCAGAAGCTATGCCATGACATTTTCAGCTGAACTTTGAAACTTCAGGATTTATTTTTTTTTTAAACCACTAGCCTTGAATTTCTAAGATTATGATCAAGCCTTTCCCATGCACTTCAGACAAAACAAATAGACCTTCCGTTTATAGCTGCTGAAAAATTCACATCTATAAACATCCACTGCCTCAGCAGAAAGACTGCACCCGTATTTACACGCTGACACTCATTAACCCTCTGAATCAAACCGGCATTCTTACAGTGTCCTCACCAATGCAAAGAAAGCACTTAGGCAGCAAGCATCGCTGTGGACCATTCTCCCAAATTAAAGACTTAAGTGGCTATCTGTTGTGTTCTTTTTTCATCACGTGTGTTTGCAGTTTATACACCACATGTAATTTACTCTTCCGGTAGGTGGCTGGCAGCCAGTGCAGAGGTCAGTGTCAGGCTGTTTTCATTAATCACAGGAAGCTTTTGTGGAAAAAGGCTCTACCATTTGCTCAGCAACTCTGTTACCCAGAAATTTTTTTACCTCTGTAAGATAACACATTGCAATTAAATTCTGCAGGAAAGAATGCAGAATAAAGAACCACTTTGTGATCAGGAGAAGAGAATCATTAGAAATACAAAGGCTGCTTTACAGATCTTACTGAATTACTTGATGTTTTAATTCTGCCTGCAAAATTATGTACTTTAAAAATAAGTCTGACAAGTCCAGCCCTCAAAACCTGACAATTTGTCCTTGCTCAAAGATTTTGTACGGCTCAATATGGCCAGCTTTTTCTTGTGAACTTGAAAAACTTAATCTTGCCTTCCCTCTGAATCCAGGACAAGACTTCGGGTTTCAGCATAGAATTTATCAGCAGATGTGAGTAAGACAACAAATGGGGAAAAGGAAATTATTGAACAGTAAGCACTGGTCCATCCCGTAAACCAACCATTCTCTGATTATTAGATGGTTGTGTGGTCACCTGGAAACAGTACTTCCTCTTGCTTGTGGCTGGCAGCAGTGATGACGGGGAGAAGCTACTTAACGAAATCTTTCACAGCTATTGGGAAAAAAGTCAGTAGGAGAGGTTTTCCCCAGATAACAGAATCTCAGAGGTGTAGTAAGAATTAAATAGTAGAATTAAATAAGTAGAATTAAATATTGAAAAAAACCCCACCAAACCCAATGTCCTGAAGACATTAGAAGAACATGCTATCACCTTAAAAATTACACAAATCCAGTTAAATTGCCAGCTCTGAACTCTGTCCTTTCAAATGGTCTATAGCTGGCCAATGCCTGACTTTTAAGGACACCTGTGGCTGGCGAGCAGGTTGGTTATGTGTACCTCCCATGCCAAACCACACGGTAGATACAACTGCAATGGGACAGTGGTGAATGGGGAGGAGGCCTGAATCATAGGGGCTGCCTTCCTTTCAGGCACAGCCAGTGGAACAGATCCTGCAGACCCATTGCCACTGCTTGCAAAGTACTGCTAGTATCAAAATACTCATCTTCTTCAGGTTTTGAAGGTATGTGGCATGTCTTGTGGTTCTTAATTCATATGAAGATTTTACTTTGCAGCTCAGAGTTGAGAGAGAAGTGACTGCTCTGATTTCTGCAGGGCTGAAAACAAGGTGACTGGCTTTAAAAAACTTTTCTGATTTGCCTCGGTCACTTTAGACTGCATGGTTCCACTCTGAAAAGTATGATGGCATCTTTCCTTGACAGCTCTGTATATATGTCTGTCCACTTTAAGAACATTCTTCCCTCCTCAGTTGTGTTGGCTCTGCAGTACAAAGGTGGCCAGGTATCTGTTTTTCCCCATGTACTTTACGGAATTGTAACTGCATGGTGAATAACCTGTGAGCTCTAACAAATCCTGCTGAGCCCTGATGACGATACTTTTTCTCACTGCCACCGAACTATTCATTGTTATCTGCCTGCCAAACCTGACAATCTCTGAACTACTAGCTACCTGCTTGGGTGAGGTCTCACTGACAAATTTCAATGTGAATGCCCTAAATTTACTCAGGGTAAGTAGCTAGATGACAGACCTGAGGAAAGGTGATGTCCAAAAGGAATCACAGAATTGTTTTGGTTGGAAAAGACCTTTAAGATCATCAATTCCAACCGTTAACCTAGTACTGCCAAGTCCACAACTAAACCATGTCCCCAAGTACTGCATCTACATCTTTTAAATACCTCCAGGGATGGTGACTCAACCACTTCCCAGGGTAGCCTGTTCCAGTACTCGACAACCCTTTTGGTAAAGCGTTTCTTCCTAATATCCAGTCTAAACCTTCCCTGGCGCAACTTGAGGCAGTCTTCTCTTGTCCTATTGCTTGTCACTTGGGAAAAGAGATTGACGCCCACCTCACTACAACCTCCTTTCAGGTAGTTGTAGAGAGCAATAAGGTCTCCCTGGAGCCTCCATTTGTCCAGACAAAACAATCCCAGTTCCCTCAGCTGCTCCTTGTAAGACTTGTTCTCTAGACCCATCACCAGCTTCGTTGCCCTTCTTACACTTACAAAGATGACAGTGAAACAGGTCACGGAAAAGCAAGCAGTGACTGATTCTGGGCTGAAATAACAGCCAGGTGAAGGTTTGATACGACACACATCCAAGGAAGAAGCAGATCTGCAGAGATAACTGTCTGACCCTGTGTGATCTTTGTATGTTTCAGCATCCCAGCGACCTCCAGGCTCCCACCTCTCCTCTCCTCCTACTTGTTACCTGCTAACGTATTTCAGCACCTTGCCTATTGTCTTTCATTTACCTATAAAACCTCTACATTCACAGAGCAGCTCAAACTCTGTGGAGAGCCAAACACAGAAGCAGTAGGTCTCCTAAAGAGTCAGTCCAGTGTGGGCAAAGGGAAGAGACTTAATAGAGGCTGATCTCAATGTAGCATGTAGAAGAGAAAAATCACTCAGTTAAGATGCTGAGTGTGCAAGGAAAGGAATACAGAACATTAGTACTCGAAAACAGAGAGACAAAGACCTGGATAACATTGTGCTGAGTGTGGTATAACAGGTACTCTAGTAATGCTGAGACATTTGGTATGTAAATGCCTAAACCATTCACAGAGGACCCTGTGTTTCGTAGCAACCACATAAGCAGAATTCATCAAAGCCGGTGGGAGTGACTGCCTTACTTTTGTCAGTAGTATAATACAACAGCCACTGTCACAAAACACACATTCTGCACTATGTCCAGGAAAATACTGTAATGTTGGTGTATCACACATAAACTAACTCCACAATACATGCAAAGACTAAATTGTCATTATAAAAGGAAAACATTTCACTCTCTTCAGTGTCCTCTCAGATCACTAATTGTGATTGTCCCTATAGACAGATATAAACAACTAATAAATATGCTTACTGAGACGTGCGATAAGTAATTTCATAGCACTAATAGGCTTTCATATTGTGAACTACTGCAGAACAAAAACGAACTGCCCCTTTAAACTTGACAGCAGTCATAATTTAAAGACCACCTTTTACAACATTTGTATTTGAAGTCAGATGCTAGAAATGCAATGTACTGAAAGAATCAACTTTAGCCTTACTTCTCATGTAAACTGGGGAACATGGCTGCTGGGAAGAGCTACAGAACAGTTACACAAGGATGTATTTGGAATGTTTTGTAGGTTAATGTCTTTCATAAAATAACTTATCCACCTGTGCCCCCCCCCCAACTTTTTTCTAATACAGCACATCACCTTCTAAATTTATCCTCCCTCCTAGTTCCAGAAAATTTCTGCAAAATTTCAGATTTTTTCCCAAACCACTGGAACTTAGAGAATGTTCCAGAGACAGCGAATGGCACATGGACTGTGTTTTTAATTAAGATCTGCCCATCTAAATGATGATTGTCTAAAGCCTTGAAAAGCTTGCATGCTGTATCTTCACCATATTTTTAAGTGAAAGATACGTAAAGTAGGTGCAAGGCATCAAAGTACGTGCATTGGGAAAGGCTGAACTTCAGGAGCTAAGACATCTTGAGATGGACGGCAGGTACCAAGGTAGGAAGGACTGAAAAGCAAGACTTGGCTGGCTCCAGTTCTGGAAAAATGCATCTGAGGGTCTCTGTACATGCCAGAGGAGATGTCTGAGCTCACCCAAACCAAAAGTAGTTCAGGAATGTGCAAGCCCAGCATGGTGAGAACAGCCGAAAGTCAATGACTCCTCAATGAATGCTGTCAGTGCAGAGGCACAAGGCAATGGCAGATTGCTCTAGAAAACGTGTTGAGCTTGGCAGCATGGAAAACCTTGGTCAACTGCTGCCTTTGAAGCCAGTAGCTATTCTGATCCCAGCTGCGCCTGTGCTTGCTTCCATTCAAAGTTCATACCTGTAGTATCTTACATGGCACAATAGTCACCCATGCACATTCGCTACACTTCCACTTGGATTTTTATAAACCAGAAATTTTCACAGTATCCGCCGTACCAAAGCAGGTGACAGCACGTACACCTGCAGTAATAACTCCATGAGACAAATGGTAAACAAGCACAGGATATCTAGTATGCTTGAGGACTCTCCAGTAGGAGCTGAGGGGACATCGCTCCTTGCAGGATCCTGCCCAATATTTTACAGAAAGTATATGCAGGTAGCAGAAATGCGGAGAGGTATAGTTGCTCTCAGAGCTCAGATCTTAGATTACCTGTTTGAACAAAAGAATGAACTGTAACTAGTTGGAAAACTGCAGCAATTAAGACAGGTTGGCACAATCACCTACTACAGAAGGATGCGCCAAATAAGGCAAATATTTCTCCTTTCAAGCAGAACAGACATGTGTACAACTGGTAAAGCAATACAGTATTTAACGAAATAAACCTGGATTTGTTCTTTTATTTATTCTGAACCTTATCCAATACACCAAACATAAAGGGGAAAAGTTCAGGTGACTCAGAATTGTAATACTGTTTAACATAGCAATTTAAATTTTCTGTTTTGTTAATAGCCTTTGAGCCACAAGAATTTATTTAAAAAAAAAAAAAAGAAGGCATTTTAATCTGCTACTGATGCTACATTTTTGGAGGTGAAAGACACACTGAGATGCTGAATTTTTTACGTGAATGTATGTGAGCCACAGTTTAATTATGTGGTGGTGATACATCTGCTTCAAGACTCCAGACTGTCCTTAATGGGATTCCTAGTGCTGGTTACAGGATGGCACCAGGTACACTGCATTTCTTAAAACTGCCAGGGGCTTTAATACCATTTTAAAGTAACAACACCTTTCAGCGTTTTTTGGGGGGCGGGAGGGAAGTCAATCCTGTAACATATACACTTTTCCAAGACATAAGACACAGAGAAACTCCTTTTTTTCCCCTGTCCTTCAAGAAGGCTAAACCCAAGGATTAAACTTAACTTTATGTGAGGAACAATTTACTTTAAGGTTCCAATGTGCCTTCTTCTCTGCACTGATGATACCTTACACAGACCTCAGACATGATTACAGGCTGAGCTTTTCCCTGTGCATATTCAAATTACAAAATTAAGCCTGAAAGAGCAGAAATAACTATCTGAATTTATCTTTAGAAAATACATCTGTATTTCCAAAGATAAATTTTGTATTGGATATTTTTGATTCAATCTGTATCTTCACCCAGAAAGAAGCACCTCATCTATATACCTACTTACATGCCAAGTCCCTATTGCAGTGTTTAGCTGATCTGCAAGTGCATAAGGAAAGGAATAGGAGTTTTTATTTTTCTGCATCAACAAGACTTCCTTTTTTGGCAAAATTCTAACAGATTACTAAACTACCGTCATCTGTTTCTGACAGAATCACAAAGATAATTTCCTTGTTTATCTGACTTTCTCTGACAGAGGATATCCAAGGATTTCTTTTTTCATGCTCAGCCATCATTCTCGGTTTAGTATCTCCAGATCCCACATCTGAAAGTGACCCAAGCTTCAAAGAACTTTCTTCTTCCTCGCAGTCTTTTGGAAGAGTTCTAGTGAAAGTTGTACAACACACACAACATCCGTGCTCTCACACCCTCGGCGTGAGGTAGTCCCTTGAGCTCTTGGGAATCAGAGGTTTCAGCATTTGGAATTTCAGCTGGAAAAAGCACTGCCCGATCTGTCTACACTCCTCGAAAACCTGAGTAGGGAGCAGATGAGAAGAAAGCACATTGATGTTTTAGGGCTGAGGATGGATTTGTTGGATTTCAGTCAAGGTTTGTGACTGTGAGTTACCACTTGCCATCCATTGTACCATGGACACCCTGAGATCAATTCTCTGGTTCAGTTCAGTTTCCAGACCAACACCCCAGTCAAAAAACGTGACTCTAATCTACTTTATTAAACAGTCTCTGCGGAGCTGTAACCACAAGCACAATGAATCACTCTGTCCCTCTTGAAGATACTCCAGGTGAAGGCGGGTGGAATTCTGTTTTCCTACAGCCTCTTCCCCGGGGCAGGAATCACTACTGCTGCCTCTCAGCACTGAGGCAAACACCACTTGCAGCACCGAACCGAGACGAATCCAAGCCCTCGCGCTCGAACCTGACCAAGTTCAGGCCAGTGTCCTGCCATCAAACTGTTCTCCAGCTGGCAAGCTTGCACTCAGCCAATTCCATACACAAATGAGTTAATTTCCCAGTGGTCCTCAGACCAGCCCTTTTTACAAACACTAGCAGAATTAACGAGGGAGAAAATAATTATTTGCAAACCCTCCAGCTTTTAATCAGGAGATATCTGTGTTTGTGTGGATATAGGGTATAGCTTACATTAACTTGTTTAATTGGAATAAACTATAGCAGCACTTTTTTCTTTTTTCTGGCTAAGATAAATTACTGGTTTTAGCACAGCTGGTAAGAGCTAATTCTGTACAAAGAGTTCTTTTCAGAAGTGTGGGTGGCAAAACACTTTCAGCAACTGGCTTAATTAGTTCTTCCTTCTTTTCAATAGCACAGGATAGTTTGCAGAAGAAAAAAAAAAAAAGAGAGATTGTAACAGAAGATGTGGTATAAAATAATCCTGTTTGCTCTTCTGGTTTTGCCAATTCTCCCTTATTTAACGTCACACTAAATGGAGGCTTGCCCTGGTATTTCCCAGAACAGATAACAATTAGGAGTGAGAGGTTAGCGCTTATTCCAAATATAGGCAGGGAGCAACCTCTGTTCCTCAGCACAGGATAGAGTAGAGCATTCCTCAAACAAAACTCCCTGGCCAAAACCAAACAGCACAGCGACGGGAGCGCCACAGAGGGCTTTCCCCTCAGCAGAGATACCATACGGCTTGTGGGTGGCTTGTTTAGCAAGGACTGGGAAGCCCGAGCTGCTAACGAGACCCGCTCCCCAGCGCAACCTCTCTGACACGGATCGTTTATATGACAAAAAAACAACACGGGTGCCAAGTACAATCATTTCAGCTCCACTGCTCCCAGCGTACAGCACGCCAACTGCAGTGTAATAACCTGCTGCCACAAACAAGCACTAACTTTAACACGCAAGACACCTTCCTTTCCGTACGAGCTCGCCAAAAGCACTGGGGCTCTTCCACCAGCACACACAGGGATGTGCAAACGCTCCCCAGCTGTCAGCGAGACACAGCTCCTGCCAGACAAAAAACGGGGCTTGCAAGATCCACTTGACCTTCTGAATGTCAGGGAGATAGAGGGTGAAAGGCCGGGCAGGGCACAGATGTTTGTATTTACCGTCTTTATAGGCCCTTTAGGAAACAGCTGGAAATTTTTTCTAGCTGTTTTGTTTTGAATAAGGACCCTGGACCCGTATTTTAGTGGGTTACACATCTACTTCAAAAACAATGCAAAGTGTTACAACCCATTACCAACATTTCTCTTTCTCCTAAATACACTGAAGAAAGGCAGGATTCTGAAAAACTTCTGTTAGGAAAAACTGAACGTGCAGGGGAAAAACAAATTAAAACTGACAGACTATTTTATGAAGACAAACAAAATAACCAATTAATGAGGAAACTCTCCAGATATCTTCAAGAAAAAGCAGGCAGTGAAACTGCAAACAACAGCGGTTACCTGTATCTACAGTTCCTGTTTTTTTCAGGAAATTATTTTTGTTTTTGCCCATTCATTTCTTCTGGCAGCAAGTCGAAGACAGAGGGTGACTCCTATAGATAACATTAGGCAGACCGATTAAAACCAAGAACCAATCAAAAATTCTTATAACTGCCCACTGCTCATTTATGGTATGAGCAGCCTGATACTGAGAATAGTATTTTCAAATTCATGCCTCTCCATAACATTGTTAGAAAGCTCATGGAATTTTGGTCCCTGGAAGGTTGTTGAATCTTGAAAAGACTGTTTAAGCACATATCAGGAAAAAAAAAACCATGGAGTCAATTAAGGGGAATATATTGAATCTAGGAATTTGTCAGTGAAATCCTTTCAGAAACAATTTCTAATACAGCACTTTCCAGTTTTTGTGGCTTGACAGCTTACTTATTTCTTCATTTTCTTTCCATTTATCTCTATAAAAACATTGAAACAAAAAGGGAAACTGCTATACTATAAACAGAAAACAGTGACGCTACTTGCACAAAACCTACTACGAAGGACATAAATGGAAAGTAGAGATTCCACCATTATCTTTCAGTACAAATCATCTCAGGAGAGCAAGATTAACTGGCAAGAGATTGGAAGTGATTCTTTAATATATATAATGTATTATGTCCTTTAACATACATATGCATAAAAAAAAAATCTTGCCCATTCTATGATAGCTTATTTTGCTATTTAAAAATACCCTATAGACCTTACATATAAGCCTGTGTACAAAAGAAAAACCCCCTTCGGGAAAAACACAGAAAAGAGAGCCAGTAGATGGCATTGTGGCACTTCAAAAGACATTCCAGAAAATTCCACTTAAAAAACATGCAAGCTTAGGTACTGTGTTTAACCACTTACTGCTTAACCAACGCAATATTTTGCTCCTGCTCAATGCTACACATGAACAACTGAATAAACAAAAGCACACAATGTAGCTGCACTGTCATACTAGCCCTGAAACAAATCTTCTTTGCTTACTCTGGTTCCCAAACCCAATTAGCTCTGTATGATAGATTTACAATCCCAGACTTGAAAAGATGATCCTTATTTGATGACTAATGTCCCATGAGCAACGGCCATCAAGGGGATACCAGAAAGGATGTGATTAGTTGAAAAATATTTCCTAAAAAGTAATCATAGACAAGGTCTTACAACCAATGCAGATGACACTATTTCCTGCCATACGGAAACTACTGAGGAATAGATATTATCCATTAAAAATAAATTTCTGGAGTATTTTATGAATACTCCCATTTTCTTTCAATTAAACTGCTGATACGCCCTCACAGCTAGGGACAGAGAAGACTGTAGCAATCCACCAGTTTCTTGTGCAATACAGCAGTTCTCTCTATTGCTAAAACCACAAAAACTTGAAACCATTTTGCAGAACTCAATGTACAGAAAAAACTGAGGAATTTACTTTAAGAATTCTATTCCATACATAGACTAACTTATTCAAACTCAGTTAGCATTGCAACTACCAGTAGTTTATCTGCACGCTACTTCATAGATAAACCTGCTTTACTTTGACCAGCTCTGAGCAGGAGGTTGGACCAGAGACCTCTGGAGGCCCCTTCCAGTCTCTAAGTATTCTATGGGGCTTATCTACCAATGCTCCTCATGATATTAGTGTTTAAGAAAAGGCCTAGTTTCACCGTGGTATTCATTTTGTCAGGAATTTCCAAAAATCCGTGTATCATAACAAAAAACTTTCCAGATAGACAGGTTCAGTTACACTATCTTAAGGGCTCTTAAGTGAATTCACTAGTGCACTCTAAATGTCCAGTTGTATATATTCATATTTTTTCCACGTCACTTCTACTAGAACAAATTAAAGCAGTCTAGTTTTTCTGATGGAGAATTTTAACTTCAGGTTTCCATGGCCTTATAGGCTAATACTTGGATTAATAAACAAACAAGCAACCAAAACTTCACCCAGAAATTAAGATAGTAGCTCAAATATTTTTTGAAATTTAATATGAGCAAAAACATCATGCTCACTTGAACAAAGCCATTTTTTATATGTGGAAATTCCCTTTTAATTTTAAGTAGCTTTTAAAGACACAGAAGAATACAAGAAAAATGTTTCTTCTTCCATCCCCTTATGAAGTTACAAGCATTACTGTGAATGTTTAAACATTAAAAATGAATGCCTCCTTTCTCAAACAGAGGTGGTCAGGTTGGACTGGAGCACCCAGGAGAATAGGGGAAACAGTTCCTTCCTCTTATCATCACTTCTAAGTGATGTAGAAGTAGATGACAAGTGTCACACACCCCAAAGCTTTTCAAAGAGAAAAGAATGGCGTAAGAGAGAACATGAGCACTGTGGTACCGCATCAGTTTAAGGATCCATCTTTTCCAGTATGTTGTCCCCACCACTGGCCACCAGCAGTTCTTCAGGGAAAGGCAGCATTAATATGACACATATGCATACATCCTTCTGCTGGAATGCCTCCTCTGCTTCCAGTGACAACTTTTTGTCAACATCAGGGCCATGTAACTTAACTACAACCACACCACCATTTTAACAGACTTGATTAATTTGTCTGATCCTTGTTTGAACTGATCTACCTGCTGGCCTCTCCAGCATGCTGTGGCAATGAGTTCTACCATATCAATATGCACTTTGTACTTCTTTTGAACTCTCAAGCTTGATAGCTGATCATTTTGCTTAGACGTTGGAAGTGCTGAAGACCAGGCTACATGGGGCCTTGCACAACCTGGTCTAGTGGGAGGTGGCCCTGCCTGTGGCAGGGGGGCTTGGAACTCGATGATCTTTAAGGTCCCTTCCAACCCAAACCATTCTGTGATTAAAACAGTAAAAACAGTAAAAAAAGTCACTCTATTTTTATTTTCCTCAGAAATACTTTTCTCTTAGGAGACCTGTCAAGTGGTAAGTTCATCATGGAAAGATTCCTTCCTTTGTGTACAAATATCCAGGTATCAGGAAGGAGGATAACAGCCTACACCAGAAGTACTCAACCAGCTAAAATCCACGTGGTCAGGAGCAGAGAAAGCAGGACTAGTAACTGACATAATTTCTGAACAGGCTGGGAGAGCCCCCGACACCTGCAACTGATCTGACAGTAGAAACTGGTTCAAGTAGGAAAATGCAACCTGACTGCTCTTACTACTATTAAGGCAGAGTCTTTCAGAGTGCCCAGCTGTGTCTAGTTACCACACTCTAGTTCAGAAAATCTATTGTATGGAGTGGACCCTTGGAATAAATACAGCGTGAGCTTGTGTGGTGAACTCCAGAGTGTGGTGGCTGACAGCCAAAAAGGAAAGCACCCTTCACCATCTTATTTATGATATGCATTTGGTCTCATGTCCTGTGAGGCTCAGTGCTGGTGGCTGCCACAGAATCATCCGGAAGATGATACTGGGTCACCTGATGGTTTTGCCTTCCAGGAAATTCACATGCCACTTAGAAATGTTACAGGCCTGTCTGGCCTGCATCGAACTGTGATTTGCAGGGGACACCCCTTATGTGTCAGTGAGAAAAGAAATGTGGTTATTTTCTTGTGTTCATTGGTTACCTTCTGCTATCATAAGAGTGCTGGATGAGGAAGTCAGCCTGACCCATACAAGACTGATACTTTTTGTGGCAACATTTGGCCATTTTGCTCTTGCAGCTGAATCCACAGAATCTGATTTCCTCCCAAACACATCTCAGTGCTTGAAATTTTTGTCCTTTGGCATACTCGTAAATGTCGGTTCTTCTGTTGCAGACAGCGCTTCAACAGAATCAGAGCTGGAGCATATGCAAAAGTATTTATACTCTGATCACGCCACGTGGTACTTCTCAGCCCCTTCATTGGCTCCTGGTGTAGTGGCCAGCAGCTACTAAACAAATCATACTGTATATACTATTTGTTTATTTCAGAGAATGGCAATTATAGCTAACCACCCCAAAGACAAGAGATTTCTTTTTTCCTTTTTTTTTTTTTTTTTTTTTTTTTTTTTTACGATGACTATTGTTTCAAAATCCACATTGTAAACAATTGGTATAAATTACTTTTGAATTTTTTTAAAATGGGCTTGGTGCTGATTCATCAGAGCTGAGGCCATTGTTCAACCCAGCACCAGTCAAAGGGGATTTTCTCAGATACTAAAAAAAGTGACAACTGTGGTTGTGCCACAGGCTTTCATTGCTTTTCCAGACCAAAATTATAGTCAGAAAAAAAATACCTGCCCTTACTTGCACAGATACAGGGAAGATTTGTGGTAGACTTCATACTAACATAGCCTCTGAAGTTTTCCCGTTATTCCACTGCTTGTAGGACTGATAACTATTTGTGAAAGAGCAACTTCCTAAACCATACCCACCTACAACCACAGAGCATCTGGACCAGGTGGGGAGCTCAGTCTTACAGTTCCCTTAGGTTGGAGGCTCCCCGCTGACAACATCTGTCCAGAAGAAGAAACAGATGGCCAACTTCTCCAGACTTTTCTGCCCACGTGACATGATGTTCTTTACACCAGTCACTTGAGCAGATTTAAAACAGGCTGATAAAATCCCCTGGGTAAATTAAAGGGTTAATTATGTGACAGTACTGCTTGGTCCTAAACATTGGGTTTGATCACTGGGGCTCTCTATGCACTTTCACTAAAAAAAGCAGACTGTCAAAAAATGCATTATCCTCGAGACACTACATTTGATAATTTGCTGTACACAGAACTGGGGTTAATTGACAACTTCTTGCCAAATGCGAGCCCGCTGCTGAATAAGGCAGAGAAGGTGGAGTTAGTGAATGCCTTCTTTGCCTCAGTCTTTACTGCTAAGGCTCGCCCTCAGGAACTCCAGACCCTGGAGGTAGGAGAGAGAGCCTGGAGTAAGGAAGATTTCAGAGATTATTTGGGCAAACCTGACGCCCACAAATCCATAGGCCCTGATGGGATGCACCCGTGAGAGCAGAGGGAGCTGGCAGATGTTATTGCAAAGCTGCTCTCCATCATCTTGACTTCAGCAAGGCTTTTGACTCTGCCTCCCATAACATCCTCGTAAGTAAGCTTAGGAAGTGTTCGTTAGATGAGTAGACAGTGAGGTGGATTGAGAACTGGCTGAATGGCAGAACTCAAAGGGTTGTGATCAGTGGTGCAGGGTCCAGTTGGAGGCCTGTAACTAGCAGTGTTCCCCAGGGGTCAGTTCTGGGTCCAGTCTTGTTCAATATATTCATCAATGACCTGGATGAGGGGATAGAGTTCACCCTCAGCAAGTTCGCTGATGATAGAAAGCTGGGAGGGGTGGCTGACACAGCAGAAGGCTGTGCCGCCATACAGAGAGACCTGGACAGGCTGCGAGAGGAACCTTATGAAATTCAACAAGGGCAAGTGTAGGGTCCCGCACCTAGGGCAGAATAACCTCATATACCGGTACAAGTTAGGGGCTGACCTACTGGAAAGCAGCTCTGTAGAGAGACACCTGGGCGTCCTGGTGGACAAGTTGACCACGAGGCAGCAATGTGCTCTTGTGGCCAAGAAGGCCAATGGTTTCCTGGGGTGCATTAAAACGAGCATGTCCAGCAGGCCGAGGGAGGTCATCCTCGCCCTCTACTCTGCCCTGGTGAGGCCACATCTAGAGTACTGTGTCCAGTTCTGGGCCCCCCAGTTCAAGAAGGACAGGGAACTGCTGGAGAGGGTGCAGCAGAGGCCTACAAAGATCATCAGAGGAATGGAGCATCTCTTATGAGGAAAGGATGAGAGACCTGGGTCTGTTTAGCCTGGAGAAGAGAAGACTGAGAGGGGATCTTATCAATGCTTATAAATATCTGAAGGGCGGGTGTCAAGAGGATGGGGTCAAACTCTTCTCAGTGGTGCCCAGTGACAGGACAAAGGGCAACGGACGTAAGCCAGAACACAGGAAATTCCATCTCAACATGAAGAAAAACTTCTTTCCTTTGAGGGTAACAGAGCACTGGAAGAGGCTGCCATTACTTCTCCTTAGGTACCCCCTTCCCACCACCCAGCTAAACTCTGATGCCTTAGTTCTACAGTGACGCCAAGGTTCCTTTCATTAAGAAGGCTATGAAGAACTGCAGAACAACTCCTTAAGTTGTGGTCTAGTTAAAAACACACAGAGCAAAATAGAAAATGCATAAAATAAAATGATGGTGTTCAACAGCGTCCAGTGTCCCATCTGCAGTTACTAGTTTCATGGTAAGGGAACTGGGGGAAGAGAGGCTATTTCCTAATGTGACTGCAAATCATTACTTACAGGTCTGTTCAGTAACACCCACTGAGAAGGCCAGAAGCAAGTGCTAGTAGGCCACAGGTAAAGATACTGGCAAAAATCAGCAATAAATTAGAAATCATCCATTATTTTCATAAGAGGCAAGAGCTTTCCATCTATTTCAGAAGACGGTAAGACCCCTTGAAGTCAGACAACATTTACTGCTAAGTTAAATGATGGGAATGAAAATGCTACATCTGAGTGCCCAGAATTTTAACACACTGCATTTGCTTTTATATCCATAAAGGACCATCACTGTTAAATGCTGAGAACATCAATTTTTACTGAACATGTTTTGCTTCTGCTGTAAAAATATAAGAAGGAAAGAAGTTCCTGGCAATAAAGATTTGGTCTCTTTGTGCCAATAACGCTAGTCAATATTAGCATGTAAGTTTTTAATGATTCACTATACTGTTTGATTATCCACTCCCAAAAAACACCTTAATTACCAGAAATATTGACCTTACAATGTTCAGTCCTACAAGCTTAAGAAATATGAGCCGATAAACCTAGCCCTGAATAATAAAAAATTAAACTGATATAGTAATAAAATTGTAACAAGGAGAAAATGTCCTCCTGCATCTAAATTGAGTTGCAGTAGACAACGTTTTAAATAATTTTAGTTTGAATCCTGCTGAGGCAATCATTTATGGAGCACTGCCTTGCCAAGCAAGTCACCAAGTGCTCCTTGAGAGGATGTGATTGTACTGTTGCCACAATGTACTCTCTGGTTCAAAATACTCTCCCTGAAGTATAATAGAGTCATAGCACAAAGCAAATGGTGCCAAAGGTCTAGCTGACAAGCTTTTCCTATCGAGGAGAAAAGCCACCAGGTCCAAATCCAGTTTTTAAAAAGAATGACAGAAAGCTGGTGCTTTTTCATTCAGCATACAAAAAAAATCCTATCAACAATTTTTTCCAGATTTCGATCTAATAAAAAGAAACTTTCTCCTTCTCTTTTATATGAATAGGAAATTTTGAGCGTCTTTTTAGTCTTAGAAACCACAGTATAGTTACAGTCAATGGACGTATGTTTAAAATAGCAAAATGAACTCCACATAATCTCTAACAGATAGACATTAAAGTCTGAAGGGAAGAGCATAATATGTCAATGTTACCTTCTGTTTTAAAGCAGCCACAGCATTGCCAGTAATTCCTGAGATAAAGCTGTAACTATTTAAGCTACAAAACCTTCACTTCTTTTAAATTCTGCATTTGCACAAGCGTATTTGAAATAAAACATTAGCCGCCTTCTATAATAAAAGATTAAACACTCTCATTAAGTACCCAGAATGATCATTTAGTGGAAGTCTCTTGTCACTTCATAAGTTTCAGTAAAAAAATAGACAACCCCCCCCAACACCCGCCCTCTTCCTCATTTCTTTAAAGGACAAACCTACATTGCTAGGTCAGCACTCAGAAAAGGAGGGAGCAAATGGTTTTTAAGTAGAAAGAACACATTTTTAACCATTCTCCCTTGAAAGTAAATGTATCTTTCTGGAGAGATAAAAAGCATGTCTTAGCTGTAAGTAAGTCCTTATGTAAAGAACTAAAGTAAATAACTAAATCCTGGCTAATATTTGACAGTTGCTGCCCTATAGAAACACTGAGGTCTGCAAGGACAGTGGCAGAATGATTAAATGGTAAAACAGTATGTCAGCTGTTGAAGAGATTAAAAACCAACAGCCTGTGTAACAGCAGCAACAAAAAAGATCAACAGGACAACAGCAAGTGGTGGTATCAGCATTACCAGAGATGTGCGTGTAAAAAAGGCTTTAGGTTCTATTTCAGCATCTAAGCGAATACCTTCATTCTCAAGCGCCCTGAGGTGTGGAAGGCAGCGAGACCTACTAAGGCTCAGCCCATTTAATAAACTATGTTTGTCTAAACATCAACTTGGGAACTCTTTTTTTTTTTTTCCCCCTGCTGGGAAGGAGTCCTTACCTGTCGTTCCCCTATGCTAAGGGTCTGCGAGCACGTTGACAGGCCCATAACACTTGTTATGAGTCATGTACACAATGCAACACAGCCGGGACTCTCAAACGGTACCTCAGGCAGAGCATACACTGGCACATTGCCTTTCTGCTTGCAAGAACTAAGACTCTGGATCTTGACTCCTTCGCTTCCCCAGAAAAACATATCACAAACACAGTCAAAATCAACTAGCAGGGCAGGTTATGGAAGGTATTAAAACCCTCCTATAATTGTATAAGTACAAGAGAAGGTCTAAGGAAGTTGTCTTATGGCTGCCTGTACTCTTCCAGTTCCACGTAAGTCAGAACTGCTGTTCTAAGTCCCAATGCAAAAGATAAACTGGGGGGACTGCCAGTATAAGCACAATCCCGAGCAGACCTGCCTTAAAGGATGTTTAATGAAGAGTTGTATGGCCCGTCAGCATCAGTCAAGAGCTGATATGTGCTGAGTCTCTCCCTGTTGCCAACAACAGGCAACTGTGAGAATGGCAGGCAGAGGACAGCTGATTTGGGGAGTTTCTGGGTGATGGCTCTAGACTAGATTAGGTACACAACTAAGGTCACCTCATGGGTGGCTAGCGCTGGGTTGCAAGTGAGCAGTGTTATAGAAGCTCAAGCTTTCAACAAGCTGTTTCAAGGTTTTCAAAGAATGTTTTTCTTTTCCTTTCATTGACTTTATTGAGATTAACGATGAAAACCAGATCTATTGGAACTTGCTTCTGTGTGTGAATGGTACCTTTGAAGTTCATCTAGGACATGGCGATAGAGTCATTAAGACTGCTAATAAAACTCCTAAATGCTTTATTTGAATGGACGCAGCATGCTGCTTTTAATGATCATTAGCTATTTACCAGAAAAACCTTGACTTATGGTCCTTAATTAGTAGAATTTACTGAGAAATTAATACACAGGACAGGTAGATACATGGACTTAATTAATAAGGCAGCAAATAATGCAAACAGAAATAAAATATTATCTACTTAAAAATAATTAGTTAAATAGATTACTATAGAGAAAGCAGTTTTTAGGTCACAATCAGCGCAACTGCAACAACTGAGTGGACTACATACTGATTTCTACCTGTTACGACAGCTTCCAGTTCTCACTTTTTTTAGATCTTTGCACTAAACATTGCATAGTGTTTTCAGCAGTGCAAACTTTTTTCTTAAATCAGTAATTTGGAAAAAATATGTTCAGTTCTGTGACAGCACATTTCATCATAGGTAATTCAAAACATTTTACCAAATGGATCAGTTAAATTTCACAAGTTTGCTGTGATGTAATGCAAAATAACATCAACTTTTTTTTTAACCCCTACCCGGCTAAACTGTCTGGCAGAAAACTTTAGTATTTGCATGTAAACAAAAGATGACTTTTCAGCTGTCAGGTCCACTTGACATTGAGACGAATGTCGTCAGCACTCACAAGCTACTTTTAGTTGCTGCTGATCAGATCCATGCTGCTGTCTCTGAGTCAGGATACACAGGGTAAACTGATAAAATTTGAGAAAAGTGAATCAGAGGACTTAAGCAGTGCACAAATGAAGGTGACATATTACTATTTTGTCTAAAATACTCATTACCAATTGTAACTTTCATCCTTACAGATTCTTCTGTTGACATAAGTCCCTGATGCAAAGAGAGCAAAAGAACATGGCAGAGGCTGATAATTTCTAATATGGATGATGATTTACAACTGAAGAATCGAAGACAGTAATCTGGTCAGGTCACTACTCTGTTATCATTGTCCTGTTACTGGGCATTGTAAGAAGATGAATATACTTAGGAGACCTTTTAAGAATGCCAGCAAGAAGCTTCCTAAACAGTATTTTCTTGTAGCTGCAGAGCAACTCAGAAATGTTCTCTTGCAGTACAACCATGACTGCCATAACATGAACACAAAGGCCTTGCAAAAGCAAGGACCGAGTAAAAATGTCTGGTGGCGTCTGCAGGAAGAAAACAGCTTAGACGTGGACCTTCCAGGCACACAGTCCTGTCAGATCTCCTCTTCTAACCACGTAAGATGTTAAAACATGCAAACCAAACCTAACATCTCCAGATTTGTCTCAAGACTTCATGCATGACTGCCGAGTTACACACCTACACTGACAGCTAAGACTTCCCAAATTTTCAAAACTTCCAGTTCCTGCGGAAGATGAGAGGTTGTGCATGAATATTGCCAGAGGCTGTGCATGTATGAGGAGAATACGTACCTCACCAATTTCTCCATAGTGCAGCTATTAAAGGATGATATATTGTGGACAGGAAATGGGGAGATGACTGCATTTGTTATTAGAAATCTCTGGCCTCTCAAAGCTTGCATTGTTCCATATGATATTATCCCAGGCAAGCAGGCAGGTATCTAATGACTAGATTTTCTTGCAAGCTCATGTTCTTAGGCATGAGACTGATGGTTCAAAAACACAACTTAGTGCCAAGTGGAACTACTGCCATTACTTGTCATAAAAACCAAAATCTGTTTCTCTCAGTTATAATGTACTGCTACAACCTTGCAGCAGTCTCTCAGGTTGAGAGAGACAAAAAATAATAATAATAAAAAAAGAATACATGTTTGCAGTGTAACTTTCCCCACAGTCTTTGGTGTTCAATTGTATACCCTGACACATTGATCCATGCCAGGAATGTAGCCAACAGGTGGCAGGAAAAACCTCTGCTGCCTCAGCTAGTCCTTGCTGTGCCAACTCACTGCATGGCTCAAGCGGCTCAAATGAGTCCCCTGTTGTTAATCTTCGGGTA
The DNA here is from genome assembly GCF_964199755.1 of Larus michahellis. Taxonomy (NCBI): domain Eukaryota; kingdom Metazoa; phylum Chordata; class Aves; order Charadriiformes; family Laridae; genus Larus; species Larus michahellis. The sequence continues at coordinate 77,211,739 of NC_133897.1, read as the reverse complement.
TCATGAAAAATACGCTGGAGGACAAGGATGTGTGAAGTGTTCTACACTCCTGGTGTACACATTCACTTTATGCTTTGCTGTCATCCAGCATTAATCCAAATTACAATAAAGTGGACATACAGTTATTCATTCACAAAATTCAAAACTGACAACATGCAAACATCTACTAAAGACACAGGTGTGGAAATAAAAGAAAACCCACAATTAATCTATCTACACTAAGATAGGTTCCATCAAAGATATCTGTCTCTTCCTCCTTCATCTTACCTTTTCCTTTCCTTGTAAGATGGCAGACAGGTTTCCAGCCTTTATCCAAGTCCCCTCTTCCAGATAAAGTACCTTAGTTTTCACAACTGGTTCATGACTGGGAACACATCCACTCACCCCTCCTCTGTGCAATGAATGATATCCAATCTCTCTCTCTTCAGCAAAGCGTAACCGAATATATAACTTCTAACTTTTGTATTGTGTGTCCAATGCATGACAAATGCTGGTGCCCTGAAATCTACCAACGTTTTATTATGTAAAACTAAAGAAAATTCACCTTGTGAAATACTAGTATTTCATGCCAAATATATTAAGAATAATGTCATATTGATGAATACACTAATTTTCTTAACCTTTGTAAAGGAAATGCAGGGGTTCTGACTCCATTAGGTCCCCTCGCCTTACTGACCTTCCTCAATAGCCATGAGACTGTGGCTACAGAAAGTACAAATATCTGTACAGGTTCTTCTCTGCCCATATAAACTAAGATGCAAAATAGAATCATGTTGTATTTAATAGGCGATTTTTAACACACAGCTTAAATTCCCCAGGTTATTTTCCTGCAGTATTTTTTGAGCAAGCATAAAGCGTCCTTGAAATAAAAAAAAAAACCCAACTCACAAAAAAACAATAAAACACAGAACCATGCAGCATATCTGATAAAAGAATTCTAATTCAGCATGGAAGGAGAAGCAAGGAACAACCAAACAACTTTTCTTTATTTTAGAACAATCAAATTCACAAGTTAAAGCAGAACTTGGGCAGGTCTAAATTGACATTTTCTGCAGCAGAAATATTGCCTAAGCTCTTTTAGAACTTGCTTGCATGCCAGAGCAAATATTTTCATTTTATTGAACTTGCCAGGCAACTCCCCAACATAAAGTGTATGGTAAAAACACACTCCAGCAATATCAAGCCTGGAATATTTATTAAAAACATTTGTGATCCATGAAAACAAACTCTAACTCTGCACATATTCAAACTATGAACTCTACTTCATATGTTAAATAGCACAACAGAGCCTCATCTAAAACAGATTTTCATATGGCAGAAGATGAGGTGATGGTGAGTGGGTGCTCCTCTGTACATTAGTGCTAAGATTTGACCTTCTGAGCCACCACTGACTAAAATTAGCATGCTTTCATTTCAAGCTTGTTTGGATGCACACTGTACAACGTTCCACTGCTCTAAAGTGGAACTAGCAGCAGGATTTAGAAGCATTATAAGGTACTTTCTTATGAGAAAATAAAGGGCATATTAAGACATAAGTTGTGATTCTGTCTCTACTTTTCTCTCTGATACGCCTAACATCATTCAGGCCTAAATGACTACACCATCAAAAATTAAGATCTATGTTTACCTACCACTGTAGCCTCTAAATAGAGGAAAGATGATCTTATATGGGACAGCTTATATAATAATACCATTACATTCCAGGTCCCACTACTTTGGAATACCTAATCAATTTAGAAAAAACCTTGCTCTTGAGTAACAGTTATGATGCTTTAAGATCCACAAAGATTATATTTTGATCTTCTCTGACTCTGTGGTTGACCCTGTACTGTTAAGTAGAGGGAACAGGGAGCCTTTATATGACTAAACAAAGAATTATTATTATTCAGTTTCACAACATGGTTGAATGTAATGTTCAACGGTATTTATTTAAGCAAGAAATACCTTTCTGAAACAAACTGAATTCATAATGACTGCCGTTGCTTTAGTTCACCGACAGCAAATTTCACCCATTCTTGAGAGATACATAGATGAAATAGGAGGATTTCTACCATACACAAACCCAGAAGCAACATTTATTAGCGTTAACAATGGAAGACAGCATAAAACATGCCTGCCTTTTGGAGACCAATTCCTAGGATTTTTAGTGCTAAGGCTTTGCATCATACACAAAATTAATAGCAAAATGGCTGTTACTGTCTGCATGGTTAAAGCCTGGTTCTTACAAAGACAGAAAGCTTGTTTATGTGGATTGTTATTTGCTGGGCTCTGATCCATATTCTCAGTGAAAACCCATCCCGGCACAAGTGCTGTGAATTTCATTCTTGTCCTTGAAAGGATCACACAAGAAATGCACGTAGACAGACCAGTTTTTGAACACTGAACATTTCTGACCAAGAATTACAAGTAGGAAAGAAAGAAAGGACAAGATCATAGCCACTGTCATCTTAATATTTCAAAAGAAGAAATGGTAAAGACAGAAAGACCAAGTACTTTATATTTTTAAAAATGACCCACTGGAGTTTGGACAAGCTTTTCCATAAAACCCCAAACCCCCTAACCAAGCAACCAATCTCCACTGATGACCATTCCCTGCTATGTTTTTCACCTTCTTTTATAAGGGCATCCAAACATCAGACTGTAAATCCCGTACAACCTCAAAGATAGCAATGCTCTTCGCAGTGGTTTTTACAGCCCTTTGGACTGAAACTGTTCTGGAGGAAAAGGAAGAGGAAGAGAGAATTCACTGTTGTACTTTCCTACCGTCTAATTTCTGCAAACTTCTGTAAATAAAGCACAGAAATAACTTGTCCATTTTTGGGTTTCACAGCAGAAATTAGAAACTGAATAACAGCAGAGAATTGATCAGATGAGTATTGGAAAATGAGGACTAGGTGATACAGATTATATCAGATGTAGAATATGCAGAACAGACCTTCACATTAGCCTATATTCACAGCCATAAGCTAGCAGAAGATATTTAGACAGATGAGAAAAATGTACTAACATAATACATGAACTTAAAAAACCTGTGATAGAAGATTACGAAGTGACATGCGGAAGGTCCTAAGATGAGGAAGAAAAAAATACTGTGGGAACTGTGATATTGTTTCTGGGCAACCTGACAGTACTAATTGCTTCATCTTTAAGGAGCATTTTTCTGGGTTGGAGGGGGAAAGAAATAGGTTGGTTGTTTTTTGTTTACCATTCCTATGTCACTTGAAATATTTTGCAAGTATCCACTAGAAATTTTCCCCTTAATTATGTAAGTATCAATTTGTGAACTGTGAAAAGACAGAAGAGTATGTATAGAAAAAATGAAAACCACACAAATGTTACTGGAAGAAGTACAGAGAATCACAGATTACCTGAAAGTAGGATGTTATCAACTATCACTGACTGCTCATATTTTTGTTTACGCTTCTCTCCAGCTATGACGAAGATACTCAGTTCATTAGATTCAGAAAGCTGGGCATTTGGTACAGGCATGGCAGCCAACGCACTCAGTACTACAAGACTCCACAGCTAAAGAGCTGATAGACGTGCAAACTGCATAGCGGGCACAACAGAGAAAGATGGAGACAGAGATGGAAGGTCAGCTGCATCCCTGAACAAGCTTCACAAGTCCTAGGGATTCATTGGTCCACCCAGCATCCCTGGTTTTGACAAAACGTGCTGCTGGTTGCATGACACGAGTCATGCCTGAACCGCCTGCAAGTGCTATGGAGTTCAAAAAGACGGGCTCTCCACCCCTGCTCCTCCAAAAGTTTATTGCTTAGTCTAGAGTGTCTACAGTGGGAACTGGCTGCACAACTTGTTTTTCTCTTGTTTTGACTACCCAGAAAATGCGGACACTGCTAGTGAAATGAATTTATAAACCATTTATTTACAAGTGGACCAAATGTATAAAAATTTCACCTGTGAATACTGAAAAGCAGATACTGAGGAGAGGGGGTAGTGGAGAGCAAGGTACTTGGCAAATTGACAAGTGAAACCATATAAAAACTACAAGTACCATTTTAAGCTCTTCACTTACAGTGTAAATCCCTTATCCAGAACCAAATTAACGTAAAAAGAGTTGCTGGGCAATGGTTATCCAGAATCAAATTAACGTAAAAAGAGTTGCTGGACAATGATGCACAGAACCTGCTAGAATCTGACACTCCCAAAAAAGCAACGTTGCAGTTACTGATTGTCAGTGCATACCTGTAAAGCATCAGCTTCAATATTGCACAAAAGGCAGCAACTTAAACAAAACACAGAAGCATCTCCCATGGCTCTGCTCTTCAAAAAGATTTAAAGCCACTGATTTGCAAATGCAACACAGTTGTTTTAACTATGGGGAAAAAAAGCTAAGGCTTGTTTGAAGCTTGTACTAGCAAACAGGAATCTAATCCCCCAGGATGATTTGAATAAATATATATTTTTTGCAAGGGCAACATAACTGTAGTAAAAAATTGCTTCATACCAGAGGATGAACATACACATTTCTGAAAAACAAGTAACTGTAAAACAGTCTCATTATAAGAAAGTGCATTCCTCAGTAGTGATACTGAGACTTTCCAAAGTGTGTGTGTGTGTGTGTAAGGCATCCAGGCCAAACTGGTGACGATGCTTTCCAAAACGTCTAAAATATTGGAAGTTTGCCACTTGCTGAGATAAATGACAGTAAGTGACAGAGATGACAGACCTTTTCAGGTACAATCATTTTGAAATTCAGGTGCTCATCTCTCAACACATTGCTTATTTAAAATTCCTAAGAATCAACATGCCAGTATCTTTTGGAGCGATGTAAAAATTCAAAAATTGTGTTTCAGCTACAGTCTGCCTTTACTACCACAAACAGTACTCTCAAACTTCTGAGACTACTCGAGAAAACTGCCTACTCACACTTCCATCCATTAGAAACAGACTGAAAGTCACACCAAATACGATTAAGTCTTTGACCGAAACTCAGCATGTATTTCACACAAGGTCTATACAGAGGCACAAACATACAAATCTTCCTAGGAGCTCTTATTTTTCTTTATCCTAGCACGCTCTTTGTAAAACAAGACACACACAATGCATTCATCCAAACTGAGGAAAAGCACAGAGTTTCTGTCCTAGGATGTACAAGGTGCAGCATTAGCTCAGTTTATTTCTAGTTACCAAGGTCTCATCACAGAGCCGCTGGCGCTGAAACCTGCCAGATAGAATATATAAATGGAGCTGCGGCTGCACGGCCAAGATTCCAGCGTGCTCATCGTGGGCAAAAATAACAACAGTACAGCTTAGCAGGAAAAGCACATGGGGAGACAACATTTTATAAGACAAATAAGAACAGTTAACAGTAGTGATTTAGCCCTACTAAACCCCAAATGAATGGATCTATATATTCGTTATTATAAAGCATGCACTTTTCAGGAAAAGTTTTGTTCTATAGACTTAGTGGGGGGAAACAGTGGAAGTTAAATCCTGTTCTTGCTGAATCCAGTAGCAAAATTCCCATGTGCTTTAGATGGGATTGAACTTTGTTTGTGGGATAATTTTTTAATTTGGTTGTATGGTTTTTTGATTAAATTTGAGAGATAAAAGAATTTTTAAAAGAGATAATTCAAACTGTTCTTAGATTTTCTAGAAACACAGAGGCTGCTTCAGCTCAAAACAGTCTGCCTCAGCAAGCTCAAAAGTATCTATGTATCCAGAAAATAAATTTAATTGGAGAGACTGAATTTACATGGAAATTTTCAGATTTATAAGCTTACCTATTCACATTTGTTTACCTCTCTGCCACTGAAGAACAAGGAAATACACCTATGAACCAAACAGAAACTACCAAACTGTTCCAATAAAAAGGGGTTTTAAGAGCAAGATAGAGGCTTGTAAATGGTAGATGAATCAATAAGACTGCAGTTCTTCATGGAGACTAAAGATCAATAAATGACCCTGTATTATTCCAGTGATGCTTGTAAAGGATTTTGTTAGCATTCCAGAGAAGATGCAATTACAGAGCCGATCAGTGCTGTGCAACTTTGTCACATCCTGCAATAAAGCCATGCTTTCTAATGCTGCAGCCAAAAAAGTTAAGAGGTTTTGCCTTGTTTCTTGGAGTAATATAAGAAGCATTCAGCACCCATGATGAAACATTGGCTAATCATATGTACTGTGATTTAAAATCAGTCTTGATCAAAGCATTGTACAGCCCAGAGTCCTCCGAAGTTCTGTAGAAAGTTTCAAAGGTTCACTTACTACGAAATCTTGCATTTAAGCTGGTTGTGTGTTATAACGTGTCATGATAAGTAGGTCACATTTTGATCTTCTGATTTACCATATAAAAATTGTCATCTTCATTTACTGTCAGTGTGAAGTCAACATGCTACTTTTGTGATAGCTCCATAAGACTGCTAAGACTGAATTTTGGCAATGGTGGACAGAAAACGACAGCCATGCTACTACTTCCTTATTGTGCTGAGCTCGCAGGAGTGAAACAGAAGCCACTGAGAGAATCTGCATCTTCTTTACTGTCAATAAATCCATTTCATGGCTGCAGAGAAACACGTCTGCACTTGGCAAGGGCTCCACTTAAAAACAAAAATAGAAGTATCATTGTTTTAGTGGACATTACAGAAACATAAACTCCCTCAGTGAATCTGACGCATTAGTAACACCTCCTTAACAGCTGTCTAATGATTTTTGCAGACATGAAATGGAATATTTTACTACTATTTTCAGTCATCTGTGCCACTTTTTCTTTCAGCTCAGGTTTGCCAAAACTGTAATGAAAGTCCCTGTGCTTTATGCCATCACAGGCTTCTTAGTATCAATACAGCAATTAAACATACCATGGGTGTCAAAGGTAGTAACTGCTGAATTCTCACACTGGCAAAAGGACAATTCAGTTGTGTATATAGCTACAGTCTGCTAATTATTAAGCCATCCTCCTATTCTACTGGAAGGTTTCTCTCAGTAATAAAGGGAATCCAGAAGGAAGCTTGCCTAGAAGTTATAATGTGACCATAGGACTCAGAAGGCCATCACTAACTCCTTGTTCGACCACATGCGCTTGTCACTGTGGGCAAGTAAGTCTGATGGAGTGCATCTACACTGAGGTTTTACTTTGTTCGTGGGGTACACTTGTAAAGTGAATTTCTTCACCCTCCATGCTTTGCTCCACATGGTGGCCCAGTGTCTCATAGTGCATGGGCTGGATTCTGCTCTGACTAAACCACCTGGGAGGTCTTCCCCAGAAGCAGCTGGAGTGTGCTCCAGCAGTAACTGAGCGTTAAGCTGTCGGGACTAGAAAAGAGCTAGTCCACAGTAAAAAACAAACCCCAAAGCATGTACAATGTAGACATCAGGTTCTTGACACAAAGTATTTTGCTTTACTGATATGTTTCTACAGATATGCTATTATGCATTAATGCGAACATTGTCTCAATTTTTTCAGCTCCCTAGATAGACCGTATCTTTTGGGGATGGTGATGTTTGAGCCCACACCTATTTGGTGGTCATGCTGCTTGTACCAACTTCAGCAGGTCCTTCCATCACCATCCATTATTCCTTAATTATTCCGATAAATACTTTCATGGCCATGAAGTAAGCAAGGTGATTTTCCAGCAAACACTAAAAAAGAAACTGGTGAGTGAATGACACCCTTCCTCTTCCACAAAGATAAACCAAGTTACTTTTCAGCTGGATCAGCTTTGTTGGTCACTGTTTTGGCTTCACAAACTGAGACACTAACACGAAAAAGGTGAGGAGCTGCTTATTTTGACCCTGAAAACACGTTAACCAAACTATGGCCTGAAGCACAGACATAAAAGTGCCACAAAACCTTCCAAAACAAACACGAAAGTTGTATTTATAATATTTGCAATATTTAATCTACTCACAATAGAGACTATTCTAATTAACAGCCCAAAAAGCCGGAGCACAATATACAACCTGCAAGTTCAAAGTGGAAAGCAACAGTTCAACCAGCAATGCTTTCAGAAGGATTCACAGAACCTTGTAAGAAGTGTCTCTTTGGAACAGGTCCTTGTGATTGAAAACTATTATTCTGTATTAATATGTAACCTGCTGTCAACTCCTGTTCTACTTAATGATATACTACTATTTTTTCCTCCCTTCCCTGCATTCCTCGCCAGTTGACCAAAATGAATAGCATGTAAACTAAATAAGGGAAAAATTAGAAAGCAAACATCTTTATGCAGATAAGCAGTATTATCTGAGGTAATGCACCCAAATTTATTTGCACACAGTTAGAGAAAGGCTGCTGCAAACTGACAAGTCAAAAGAGGGCTAACTCACAGGTAGCAGCAATGGGATTGACAAATTATTCACTGCAGTAGAAAAGGATTACTTAGAAGGAAAAGACTTAAAGATACGTATATCAATCAAATCTTAACGTACGTAATTGTAACAAACGTAAATCAAATAAAGTGATTTGTTCTCCCCTTTCATGCTCTTCCTTTAAAGAATGGCAGCTAAAGCCAGAACTAATACATGCAGCTGAAGGGCAATTCTGTACAATGCAGTTGTCACACACAAATGCCGTCTCTCATCTCATTGTTTTGGTAGAGATGTATTTGTGAGCTGCAACAGCGCTGAGCGAGCCTGCAGTTTTCCTCACAATTCCCTAGATAAGATGTGTACTTTCCCCCCCTCTGCCTTAGGGCAATCAGTTTCATCACACAAGCTTTGTCATTGAGGACTTTTCCCAAAGCTAATTTACAAGCAGTTTTTCACAGACCCGTTTTCCCAAGGAGCATTTCTGGCACAACACGTGGCCTTGACAACTGTAAGTAACGCATCAGAGCGGCGTAAGAAGTTCTAACCTTTCCTCTGAGGTACAGAAACTGACTGCACCTGCCCTCCTAGTCTGTCATGATGCAAACTGAAGTAAGTTTACTTAGGTACCAGTAGTTTTTTTATTTGCAGTACTGTAGGAGGCTTGGGATGTACCTGCAGCTGGTTACTGCGCCTCAGATGAGGTAGCATCAACTTTCAGCATAAACATCTGCTTCACCGAACCCAGCTCAGCTGCTCTCTTTCGTCCATACTCTCAAAGCTCTTCCCCAGCCCCACCTCTCATTCAGTACAGCAACAAAATTTAAGTATTTGTAGAGTGCCTTCTATAACTAATTAGGCTAAAACTACCAAATATGAAGAAAGGAACAATTTATAGTAAGTGAAATGAGGATGCTGGAGAACAAAGAAGACTGGGGAAGAGGCAAGTGCAAAAAGGAAGAAGACAACTGGGATCAAAAATTTTCCATTATCACAGGAAAATATACATCTCTATTAAGTGACATGGTCAAAATTTGCAAGTTCATCAAATATCACTCGAGTAAGTCAAGGTAAAGATCTGTGCCTTGTAGAAGTTTTTACTAGATGAGGAAAAGTTAGACTAAAGCAATAATTTTAGGTTCAGCAGACTAGGATCTATGGTAACATTCAGCTATCGGCTTGTAGGGGCAGATTGAAAAGAAATTTCACACAGTATTCCAAAGTCATGGCTAACTGGGGAGGTCCCAATGGACCGGAGGGTAGCAAATGTAGCACCCATCTACAAAAAAGGCAGAAAGGAGGATCCAGGAAACTATAAGCCTGTCAGTCTGACCTCGGTAGCAGGGAAGGTCATGGAGCAGATCATCTTGAGTGCCATTACAAGCCATATAATGGACAACCAGGGGATCAGGCCTAGTCAGCATGGGTTTACGAAAGGCAGGTCCTGCCTGACGAACCTGATCTCCTTCTATGACAAGATGACCCGATTATTGGATGAGGGAAAGGCTGTGGACATTGTCTACCTAGACTTTCGAAAAGCATTTGACACTGGCCCCCATAGAATTCTCATGCAAAAACTGGTGGCTCATGGCCTGGATGAGCATACGATCTGCTGGATCAAGCACTGGCTGGATGGGCGGTCCCAAAGAGTGGTGGTCAATGGAGTTAAATCCAGCTGGCAACCGGTCGCAAGTGGTGTCCCTCAGGGCTCACTGTTGGGACCATTTCTGTTTAACATCTTTATCGATGACCTCGATAAGGACATAGAATGTATCATCAGCAAGTTTGCAGATGACGCAAAGCTAAGCGGGAGTGTTGATCTACACGAGGATAGGGAGGCTCTACAGAGAGACTTGGATAGATTGGACCGATGGGCCAATGCTAATGGAATGTGCTCCAACAAGGCCAAGCGCCGGGTCCTGCACTTGGGTCACAACAACCCCATGCATCGCTACAGGCTTGGGGAAGTGTGGCTGGAGAGCTGCCTGGCAGAAAAGGACCTGGGGGTTCTAATTGACAAGCGGCTAAACATGAGCCAGCAGCGTGCCCGGGTGGCCAAGAAAGCCAATGCCATCCTGGCTTGTATTAGAAATAGCGTGACCAGCAGAAGTAGGGAGGTGATTGTCCCCCTGTACTCAGCACTGGTGAGGCCACACCTTGAGTATTGTGTCCAGTTCTGGGCACCTCAATACGAGAGATATCAAGGTGCTGGAGCGAGTGCAGAGGAGGGCAACGAAGCTGGTGAAGGGCCTGGAGAATAAATCTTATGAGTAGCGATTGAAGGAGCTGGGAATATTCAGTTTGAGGAAGAGCAGGCTGAGGGGAGACCTCATCGCTCTCTACAACTACTTGAAAGGACATTGTAGAGAGGTTGGTGCTGGTCTCTTCTCACAGGTAATTAGTGATAGAACAAGAGGGAATGGGTTCAAGCTGCAGCAGCGTAGGTTTAGGCTGGACATTAGGAAAAAATTCTTCACAGAAAGAGTGGTTAGACACTGGAATAGGCTGCCCAGGGAGGTGGTGGAGTCATCATCCCTGAATGTGTTTAAGACTCGTTTAGATGTGGTGTTAAGGGATATGGTGTGAGGGAGAACTTTGTAGAGTGGAGTTGATGGTTGGACTCGATCCCAAGGGTCTTTTCCAGCCTAAATGATTCTATGATTCTAATACCTATGCTAATATCATTGACTAAAATAGACATTTATTTTAGTGGCACCTGACACTAAATAAATTGAAGCTGCTGATAAATATTTAACATGCAATGTTATCTCCTCTCAAGCTACGGCCCAGCTGAGAACAGTCAGCACGAGAAGAAAATCTGAGTGCTGCAAGAAAGGTTTCTAATGATTTAATATGTGTCATCACTTATTTCATGGTAGTCCTGGCAGAATTACTACTCAGAAGCACTAGGGATCGCTTGCCTGTTGTTATCTTTTAAACCCTGAGAAGCGACGGCCTTGTCTCCACTTGCGTGGTTTGTTTGAAGTTTCTCTCTGTAGCAGTGCAGTCTGCTGTGGGCTCCCCCTCTGCCACTTGACTCTCTGCCATGAGTCGTTTGTAAGCGATTGATCCTCCAGTCTGGGGGCTGCCTAGACACCTTCACTGCAAACCCAACCTCCTGCTTCTCGAAGATGGAACAGCTTACATGAGCACTATTGCTGAAAGGTGCTCTTTGTATATCTTTGATTAAGGCTCCAGTTGCATCCTTCCAAAGATGAGGGATGCTATTCCACAGCTTTTACAAATCAGCGTCTGTCATTTGATGCACATTTTATCCTGTTACTGGCTATCACTGTCACTCAAAAAAAGCAGTCATGCCCCTTCCGGCATATTCTCCACCCTATTCTGCCCCTGCTGACACTACCATCTGTAGAGCTGTTTGGTGAAGTGGCTGGGAAAGCGTCCAGTCTAAACACAAACACCACTCTGGTACCTGCCCGGAAAAAACTGCTTCCTGGCCAGCGCCAACTTAGAGCTCTTCTTCAACTACAAACTGATGGTTGCAGTCTATCCCCATGCAAGTCATCTTTGGATTGAAACACATATCCTGCATTTTCTTCCTTGAGCTGCTTAGTGACTTGGCTTAATCCTACATCACAAGCGCATCTCAGTAAGGCGGCTAATTAATCTCTCTGAAGTGTTCAAATTTCTGCTCAAAAGCCAACAAAATTATTTGGAATACCTCAATATCAAACGTACTACACAAGATCTCATTTTAATTGCGTTCAAACTGCAAGAAGAAAAAAATGTGCCCGAAGTAACAGTTTTAAGCTATTGAGAAAGCAATTAAAGCAACAGCCACACTACAAAATAAGTTACTTCTACTACAACAAAGATGCTTCTTAACGGAAAAAAAGTGCAGCAGTTCTATACAAAAATATAGCCATCGTATTTTACAAACCTCAATAAAGAAAACAAAATTTGCGCCCTTGGTGACAGCTGTCCGTTCGACAGCAGCATGAGCCTTTTCATTTTCCAGTATACTGGTTACTACTTTACATCAAATATATTTATTAGAACAGCAGCAGCTATCTTCTATGTCTTCCTTACCTGAGGAAAAGTATGTGGAAAGCACTATTGTATAACGACATTACATCCTTGCTGTGCATTTTTGTAGGGGTTTCTTCAGTTCGCTACAGGCCATTAACCTTTCACTTCAGGTAAGTAATGAACAATGACTTTCCCAACAAAGGAAATCAGCTGTGTTACCAATGGCAACTCCACTTACAAATACATGCACCAACCCCCTGTGCATGCACTTATTTATTTTTTTTAAAAATCAATTCCGGTATGAAATAAGAAAGGTTCCCTTTGGCTTCACCTTGAGCTGATAATGAACAAACCCTCAGTGAAGCCTACTCCCAAGGAAGTCTTCTTTAATAGCACTGATTAAAAATAAAATGAAGTTTCTACTTAGGACGCAAGATGTATTGCTTCCTGCTTTCCTTCACCAGGGTAGGGTATCTTGTAATTGGACCAGTGCTAATTGGACGCTTCAGCCAAACAATTTAATTTAAAAGGGAAAAAAAAAAAGACTCCAATTTCCCTTGGTTTCTAACAGAGTTAGTGTCATTGACCAACACCAATATGCTGAACTGTGAAATCAACACAAGACCTTAATTACACCAGGAGAAAGTGCAGGAAAACCCTGGTGGGGTCTATCTTTTTCGTTTTACTTGTGTATCAGATTAACGTACAACTTCAAGCAGAAACACGTAAGTGTTTCTTAAAGAACCTGCTCTGATTTAATATGTTTTGTACAAAGGTACAATGGGAAGAATAGGTTAAAAGCATTTTTAACATCGGTGTGGTTCTGTATCTGTACCAAATCATCAACTATAAAACAGGTTAAAATTTTTTGCCTGACATCAGGGCATATACTTTACAAAGGAGGTGGTAAAAGCTGACAGATTCAGGACAGCAAGCTAGAAGAAATAGAGACATAATTAAGAAGTAGGTTATTTCTTAGGCAGACACTAATTGGGAAAGACTTGCATCTCTCTGGTTTTTGTTTATACATAATGGTGGTCAAACCCACATAAATAATACCAGGGTGCTGAAAATCTTAACTAGTTGGCGGAATGCAATAACCACTAACACATATTTTTCCTTTCCCACCCTGCTTCATTCTATCCATCATTTCATCCTTAACCCTCATGCCCTTAATCCTTCTCTTTCTTTCATCATTTCTCCTATTAAGAGGGCTTCCTCCTCTCCAAAAGCAGCAGCTATGAACTACTTCCTTTTAACATCTTATTTCCAAAACGAACTTCCTCCGTGAAGCGGGCATGCACCAGCCCGTCACAGCAAAACATGTAAGAGCCTTGGAGAGATGTTGGAGAACAAAGGAAAGTAAGGGGAGACTCTGCCTTGCATCTGCTAATGCTGCCTTTCCCTTTGTACTTTTTGTATGGCAAATCCACTAAAAAAGAGGCACTGAAAAACTGCATCCTAGTACTTCCTTTCTTCCATTCCATATATTGGCATTCGTAATTAGATTTTGCTTATGAATTTTAAGACAGATTTTATTTCATGTTAATAGGATGATAGCCTTTAATTTTCTACAAAATACTTGTAATATTTTTGCACCAGTGATGTATAGTTGCATAATGCCTCGACATATTTTATTAAACTTCATTCGTACTTCCTTAATATTCTGCATGCAGAAACTAGAATTCAGCAAACTGTTGATGGGCTGCATTTCTAAATTCTGTATTGCTTCAAATACTAGCTCAATAAAGACTTAAAAAAATATTAATAATTAGAAGCCCTGGAGAGCAGAGCGACTGCTATTCTAATCTGTTATGAAAAGACAGATTCAGAAGAGATTTCTGATTCTATCAGCATAAAATTCAGGTGCTCAGAAAGCCCCTTTTCTTTTTTTCCTATAAAATAAAAACCATAACACCAACATATTAAAACAATGTTAAAAATGCATAATCAAAGACACAAAAGATGTCTGGACATTTATCTGCAGAATTAGAGCTTACAGCACATTTTGTATTTTTAGGCTTTCTGTCATATAAATATAATTTAGTTTCAATCAATCACTTCTGTATATATGTGAAAGAAACAGTTCCCACAGTGAAACTCTGGATTCCACATTAATCATTGCTCTGAAAGGCTATTTAATTATAGCAAGAATAAAATACATCAGAATATTTCCCCAAAATTGTTCTGCATTCTCCCCAGAATTTTCTGCTATGTTCTGTCTTCGTATGAGACCCCTTGTTCCCTACCAACATTCAGGGAAGCTCTGCTTGCAAAATAAGATACAAATACAGATTTCTGCTATCCAGACTGCCTGGTAACTGTATACACTGGCTACTTCCCCATCCCAGCTCCCTCAAAGTGGTTTGCAGGAGAAAATTATAGAAAAATGATACTGTACAAATATTTGCCTAAGGAAGATTTTGAAGATTCCTCTGATTTCCTTCTTCTGTATGTTCAATTCATCATCTTACAATCCAGTATGAAGATGCTGACTAGGCTACTCTCAGCTATAACAGTAGCTTGAACACATCATAGTCTCCCCCAAAAGTTTAAACAGTAACTGATCCCACAAACCTGTAGACACTGTTGTAAACTTTCAACAACAAAGGACCAAAAGAGACCCATCCACAAACAGCAGGCTTTATCAACATACTTTCATGGACTACAGAAAAATAAATCCACTGCGACAGGTATATTAGCTATTCCTGTTGTTTACCTATGTATTTGGAAAAGAAAGTATCCCTGCTCAGTCTTATTTTTGCTGCTTAATTTACAAAAAGCCAGAAGTCACCTACAAAAATATAGAAAGTGAATATGAATTAGAGGGCAACTATAAACTTATACTTAAGTCATTTTGTAGTAACTGAATTACTTCACCATCATGAGCAAAGTCTAGCACCAAACTTACAGGTGGTACCTTTTTTAAATTATAATTTTCAATCTAATATTTTTGCTAGCGTCATGGTAACATCAACTAACACAATGTAATCTCATACTAAAGGTAAAGAAGAGTAAGTCAAGTTCTTATAAATCAGTAGTTCTTTGCATGAACTTTGTTTTAGCAGTAAACATACAATCTCAAAAAAGAAGAAAAGCCTCTTTATACACTGGCATGTCTTTAACAAAAGGGATTGCTCTGCTTGGGAATTTAAAAACAAAAAACTACAGATAATTACTGAATACTGTCCCTTCAGTATGGCTACAATCCCATCAACTTTATCGGTTTCTCATTTTACATAACAGTGATGTTAAAATAATTTTTTGTCATGCAGAAAACAAAACAAAACAACTGCATCAGGTTGGGTTTTACATTAACCACATTGTCCAGTAACTATTAGATGAGTCTTTCTCTTATGCTACTTCTCTGCTTAATTCCTTGGTCCTCAGAGATGCCTTTCCAGACCGAAACCATGAAGTAGTTATACAGCAATGATTGACAGAATGCTGTTTAACAAGCAGTTTCATTTGTTCAGGGCATTTTGGTTGGACTGTTCAGCTGTAATGATGCTCTTGATGTAACATTACAGTTCTTAAAAACCACAGTTCACTGCCACAGCAGCACTGCTATGCCAATGTGATGACCATTACCATGAAGAATTTTCCATTAATTTACAATCAGAAACAATCACAGGTTTCACTGTAGGCAGCTTATAATGCCACACCATATCTCTGAACTAGTTTCCATTCAAGTTTGAAGCATATTTTGTTTCAGCCTGCAGAAACCTTTTAGCATCGATTGCCAAGAGCCACATTATAGTTCCATTAACAGGAGTTTTCTGATATCATTAAGGGTTAATACAACTCTATTGCAGAAGATAAAGCTGATTTAAACCAGCATGTATGTATTCATTGGGCTATGATACATTCAAATTTTGTTCATAATATTAAAGAGAATGGGGTAGACTGGGACACTTTATTGAAAACTGCTGTTTACTTCCAGGTACACTCTGTAAAGCAGAAGGCCACTGTTACTACATGTAGAGGATGCAGGAGTTTCTCTAAGCAAAACTGAGATCTAAACACAGCAGATGTAGGCCTAGCAATCTGTGAAATGAAACCCAAATGTTCTTGCAGTGCTACAAAAACAAATGCGCACACACAGTAACCAACTGCAAAAGATACAAATACTTTTGTGGAGAAAGTGACCCTACTTCTATAAGGGTCACTGGAGATACATGTGGTGGTGGCAGCAGATAATGAAACATCAATGCCTGCAGCGTAGTAACTATAGATGGCTTGCACACCTATTAAAAACTTGGGTGATCATCAGCCAATAGCTCAGTGTTGCCAATGTTTTCAAGGGATGCCGGATAACAGCAACGAACAAGAGATTGGTGAAGGAATACATGGCTCTCCCCATTCTTCAAAGCATCTGCCACCCAAAAGGTGACGCAACAGCCTGACGCAACACAACATAAGGAATACCTGCCTATGTGAACATGATCTAAGTGACAGTCATTCTATAGGAGATAATAAATACAACAAATTTCTCTTTTACGCGCGTCACCACAAGGTCAGCAAGCATTTGTCAGGATTCGCTGAAAGACCTATATATAACCTGTGCTACCTTCCTTATGCTACATCAAAGCTTTCTGAAGCGGTATGCAGAACTAGCCAAGTTTCTTGTGTACTGGAACTGTTATGCTTTCTACACATACAAGGAACAATACTTTGCTTCTTTGCAGAAATGCAAAAATAGACTCAAAGTGATCATTCATGAAATTGCTTAATACGAAGGAGGCACCCTTCAAACCTATTTTTAGAAAACAAAAGCATGGCTGTGATTACTTTCCTTACATGGTAAGAACGACATACAGTCTTCTTCATTTTCCCCTCTACGTATTTATTTTGGAATATGACTTTTTCATTCCCTGTTTAGTCTTTAACTGCTTCCTAAGTGACAAACGGTGTGCTATGGGGAAAGGAGCTTCACGCTAGACTAAAATTCTCAGCCAGCTTTGCCCTTCCCTGCCTGGCTATATTTACAGCCACACCTCACATTACTAAGTCTTGAGCAAGCAAAAGTGCCTGCAGAAATGCTGCTGATCCAGAACTTGTCACCTACAGTGAGACAGCCTGTTACATCCACTTCAAATGGGGGGTAGGTGGCCATGCAAGACATAGCAGGGTAGCGGCAAACCTCTGTTATAATTCTTGTTATGGCTTTGGGAATTAACTTTTTTTTTTTTTAATTTAAAAGAAGACAACATTAAAAAGCCAAATGCTCTTCCCTCACATGCAAGAAGAGACACTGAAATCACATGTAGTGTTATTACTCACTTGAATCAACCATCATGTTCTACCACGTGCGTCCCTAACTGAAGTGTCATCTATACTACATACTTTATAACTGAACATAATGAGTGAGAGGAATTTTTGTACAGCATTAAGGAAAACATGACCATGATTAAAATGGAAGTGATGAAATTCTGACACCCCTTCCCAAGCTGAGTACAGGCAAAACGCTGCAACTTCCAGGGACATTGCTGTTCCATCTAAATACCAGATTGTAACAGTATGAATGATGATTGATGCTTCCTCGCCATCTTAAAAGCTTCTGGAGCAAGGATGCCATCAGATGTTTCTGTGATAGAGCAAGTAAAAGTGACATAAAATGCCTGAAGTCCCTCTGGCAAGAGAGAGGCAACAACCAGATGCTGCACCCTCTGAAGGCAGGCATGGGAGTATTGCATGGAGCATGTGTTAGTCCTTTCTTCCTTCCCATCATAAGCAGCGATGTTCTGCAACAGGTACCTAGAGCTATAGGGAAATCAGGAAATTAAATATTCTACCTTTAATATTCTACATTCTATAACTATTTCTGCTGAATGCATTATCTCTCCCTACACAGTATAAGACAGCTGAACTCCTGCACAGCACAGATGCTAAATGCTTGCTGGAAAACTTGGAACAGAACAACACTGAAGGACAAAAGGTTACCTTACCAGCTCTAATACCTGTTGCCATTAGAGTTATCAGTATGGAATTTTATGTTTGACTCTCAGAAAATATTAAAAGCCAGAAAATACTTGAGTGGAAAACTGAAGACCTAAATAACAAAGAAGATAGCAAAACCACACAAGAAATAGGAAGCCAAAACAAGGCTGAGGATGTTAAGTCTGTACTGAGGCTGTAAAGTTTTTACTCTTTCACCTTCTGAGTTTGGGGTAATGGAATATTTTTAAAAATGTAAAAATACCTGACAAGTACATTTATATGGCTATTTATAAAGTTTAAAAACAAACCAAAACCCACCCTCATAACAAGTCACACAGGCACACTATTCTATTAATTCCATTACAGTCATATTGTGAAATAAGTCGCTTCTCAGAATGTCTGAAAATAATGTTCACATAGTACATGAAATGTGTGATGCTTAGCTTTGGATTAAGAGATGTAAAATTATTTCAATTGCATATGCTTATAATTTCTTTGTTTTTAAAAACATGTATAAATAACACAACAGTTCATAGAACCATAATTTATTTTCTTAATTGAGAGAATTATCTGTGTCACTGAACTATCAGTGTTAGTGTTAAGTTGATGGTTGGACTCGATGATCTGAAAGGTCCCTTCCAACCTAGACAAGTCCATGATTCTATGAAATAACTGTGAAGTTTAGTAGTCCTTTGAAGAGATGACTAGTTTCATGATTATGACTGAAATGTATGCTACAGGTTCTATAATGAACAGAGGAATGAAGGTGGGCTATGAATTTTTTTTTTTTTTTTATGGACGTCACATCTCTATGAGCACCAAAGACTGATAAACAATCTTTTTCTTTTCAATAGGAATTCTTTTCATGCCCTACATGCATTTGCAGTGGGCGACCTGAAGTAGTAGCTTATGTGGAAGGGGGATCTTGGAGTTTCCAGGCAAACAGCATCTGTAGGACAAGTTTGCTACGTGCGGCATCACCCACAGACAGCTCTGTGATGCTGTAGAGGTTTGATGCCTGTGACCTCTGGACAAGGAACCAACACATCCTGTGCATGCTTTGGATATTCCCAGCAAGCAGCCAGGCAGGTGATCTTGCCTGAGCAGAGGAAAGACTCATGCTGGGCCCCAGGGAGGAAGGGGAGAAGTCACTGTAGGCCACAAGTTGCCATGCCAGAAGAGGACCACATTTTGAGTGCTGACAGAGAAGCAATATGCAAAATGAAAAGAAAAAAATGGAGCAAACTGCTGCAGCTCTAATAGGGCAGATAACACTTTGTGCACTGATGGTGCAAGGGGTTGCAATAATGCTAAATCCAGCACGATTGACTGACATAAGCAGGAAGTACTCTAGCTCCATCTCCTCTGGGCATGACAGAGTTATTCGGCACCAGCTGGCAGGAACAAAGGGGGCAAACAGTGCTGACGGAAGAAAAGAACAAGATCCTGCAGTGCTCATGGTCCTGCTCATCAAGCTGGAAGTGAGCTGGAAGAGTGACAAGACCTCTGGTCCTTGCATTTCCTTATTATAACTGACTCAGCTTGGGTAAGATCTCAATTTGCCTCAAGGCTTTTGAGCCTCATAAGACAACTTGAAGTCTCAAAGCAAGGCCAGGAAGGAAAAAACCATTCTCAGGATCCATCTCAGCAGACCAAGACTCACTCCAGCATAGGAGGATGCAAGGTCACATAAGAAAATACCAACTCTGTCATCTTGGTAACCAGCATGAACACATCTGAGAATGAGCCTGCAGCAGGTACCACTGGCAAGGGAGTGGCATTTGAGCAGAGACCTAATGTCAGATACACAGCAGGAGTAAGGAGGAGAGAATTGCTCCTCAGCTACAAGAAATGGCTGAAAAGGAACAGAAACTGAAAGATCACAGGAAAAAAAAGATCAAAGCAGAATGAAAACCGGGGCCCCCCTTCCCCAGATCCTAGCTCCAGCCCAGGGCACTTAAGAGAAACTATGATGCCCGTCAGAAGTTTTGCTTTGTATAAACTACATCTGTTCATTATTATAGTTACCAACAGGACATTGCTGGGGAATATTTCCCATGGATGATTGCACTTTTAATAGTAATGACCACAACAAGTGTTTTATGTAAAACACTGAAGAGTAAAAAATAGTCATCTGAAAGGCCTGTAACTGCTAACATCCTCCTGCAAATATCCACACACCACAGAAAACATATTAGTGAGAAAGCTTCAAGCTTGTAATGAAACAACAGTGATGGGAGAAAATAAATGAAAAAAGATGTCCTCTTGCTTTTTTTTCCTCTTTCACTGCTTTGGATGTACATATTTTCAGGCCTTTGAGCTTTGTTTAATTATTTTGTGCAGGAGACTGGAATCCTCAAAGTGTTATGTGAGAGTGTGAACACAGGACGAAATTCAGTAGCTACACAAACAAGTTAATAGAACTTTTAAACTACTGAACTATTCCT
Organism: Larus michahellis; assembly: GCF_964199755.1. Lineage (NCBI taxonomy): Eukaryota > Metazoa > Chordata > Aves > Charadriiformes > Laridae > Larus > Larus michahellis. Next base: position 77,191,091 of record NC_133897.1, on the reverse strand, counting down.
CAGCTTCTACTGTTTCAATTTCTCATTCCTCAAAATTCAATACCAAACCATTAAGCAATTCTGTATCTGCTTCGATAAACGACATTTGAATAATCATAAGAATGACATGGGATGGTATTACCAAGAAGCTCCATGCATTGCAATGTATTTTATCTGTCCTACTGGAAAAAAAAAAAAATAGTGTTTTCCTGAGAACAGTACTGTCTAGCAATGGCAGACCATCAGAGAGGATGCCATTACCATATTTGTGATCTGTGTGAGGGCTGCACAGATGTGCTGTTTTTTATCTCCCCCAAGTGGTCAAGCGAGTTTGTAAGTCTGCCTTAGAGAAGCGGCTTCCTCCCTCTCTAGAGCATCTTCTAGAGTCAGATGAAAGGCTAGGGGTGGACTAGGAAAACTTTAAAGCTGAACAAAAATTCATTAAGAGGGTAGAAACCACAGGAAACGCCCAGTCTCAAAAGTAACTCGGTTACTCCACATATTCCCATATAACCCCTACATTTAATTCCTAATGCCCTTTCCAGCATACAAGTGACTAAACTACATCTTGAAATAGTATCCATGTTTGATAGTTTACAAGTGGGTTTAATCACCTTGGTACAGATTTACTAATAATTTATAATCTAATTTGTCTTTGAAATAACTAATATTTCAAGGATCTGACATCAGAGGTATCTGAACTAGTACAATCTCATTGCAATTAATAGCCTCAAACCATTCAATTGTAATCTGTCACCACTTCTCAGACGGCACTGATTACAGTTACTTTCCATTTTTCTTTAATATCTCATGTAAATTACAGCGAATGAGCAGATAGCCTTCACCCTTTTAGTTATATGTATGTTTAAAACATGGTGAAAAGGATATGGAAAAAGAGGAGGAAATCCTTACTGTTATTTTAGCTATACTCTAAATCTGTTACAAACATTAATGTGGCTGTAGGCCACTTTAGACAGGATATAAATGACTGTCCTCCACTTTGCTCTTTTCTTCAATCATTAAAGTTTACTCAATATTCATGAAAAATACTTTATATCCCTGGAAGCTAAAAGCCTCTCTTTATTCACAGAACAATGACACCTCTGGCTGTATCATAAATTACCTACATTGTCAGGACAACATACTTACAACCTCATCTGGAGGACCAATCCTAAATATGAGAGAAGAGATTTGTTTTCATGCCTAATAATTTGTAAAAATGCTTTGCTGTTTATTTAAGTTATAAAGAATTCTCTTTATTTATGGTTGTCAAATATTACCAGGGTCACTGAGAAATCTTTCAAAGTCAGTGAAAAATCTGAAATAGGGAATTTCCACTGGTGTTTGTGCTTACTACTCACACACACTGAATTTCCCAAGGGATATATATGCAATTTTGTGATTGAGCTTCTCAAAGAAAGGTCTAGCTGGAGGCAGCTGACTTGGGCTGGAAAAAAGCAGTCACCAAACAGGCATCTTTCTCATTATGACAGGCAAGTGCAGCATTGAAGGTGGTATTAAAACACTTCTCTTGCCTTGTCAAAGCTGTCCCTGCAACCGGGATGAAACATGCACAGCTTTCCATAAACCCAAGTTCAAAAGTACATCTTAACTTCTACTTCCACTTCCACTGGAAAAAAAAAACAACCCAAAAGCTAAGTTGTTTCCACAGAACTGAACTACAGCTTTGGCTTCAGGTGTAACCTTATGGATACACTGCTGTTTTATGCCCACAACTTTGTCTTTGATTTCTTATGGCAAGTGTTGAATTCTACAACAGTTAAGACTACAGAGCTGTTTTAGTCAAAGTCCCATTCTCACCCTGCAAAAATCCGTGATGTTGACTGAAATTCTAGTGTTTATCTATTCCCAAAGCAGTATTTTCTCCCACGAAGAGCAAGATTCTTCCTAGATCCAGTCGGAAATACAGTAAAGACCCATAAAAACCCATAAAAACATCCTTTTGATTTAAAAAATATTTTAAATATTTTGATCTTAAGAAATAAGGCTAAAACAAATACGCTTAAAATATGAAAGCTGACACGGATATAAGTCTCTGCTAAGTACTCCTTACATGTCACGTTCTACACCAAAAATAATCTGTAGCACATATACCAGAGAGCAGTCATATGATTACTTTTAAGAGGGAACAATGGAAATTACAGGTTAGACAAACATATACCACAATCAAATTAAACATTGCTTTTCTGCTTTGCATAATTTACATATACAGAATTTGTTTTTTAAACAATATTGGCATTTGGAATTTGTTTCTATAACAATATAAATATGCAACATTACTCCTACTCAGGGTTCCTAGCTCTTTATGTATCTGTAGAATAATGTTATCTTTAGTTTGTTGTAGTAATTGTTGTAAAGTTTCTTTGTGACCAGTTCCTGTGTAAATGAATTGACTGCACAGGTAAAAGAACAAAACTAAAAATAAAGTTCTTAATGCACTACTGTTAAGTGTAGCTTTTAGTTCTGCAAACTAAATGAGTCACTGCTGATGCTTGTTAACATGGTAGTAGAAAACTACCAGCACTAGCAATTCAGGATAGGTTTGCAGCGATTTCCAGCCTATGCCAACTGTCCTCCTTGCCTTCAACCTTAAGAAAAAACAAATTTGAACACCAATGCTCAAATACCACCGAAGAGAACAACCACTGGATCTCACTTTGTTCTCTTTGCTCCCAAGCTGAGTAACAGCTGCCCTTTGTGTTTGTCCTTTTGCATACCAAATACACAAAAGACAGACAGACCTAAGTGCCCTGGTATGCACTCTACAGGGGACTTCACACCCTCCATACAACAAATACTGGGCTACGGAATTGGCTGCCCAAACCATAAGGTAGGTAAGTGGCTTTTTAATATTATTATATTGCGCATTTCTCCTACATAAGTTTTACAATGTATCTGTATACCAACTGTGTATAAATTAAAAGCTGTGCAATATAATAAAGAAAAATGCCACTTACCTGACTTTCCATAACTTGGTCTATAAGAATTCAGAGTCTCACTAGTATGCTAAATATTGGGATGTCATAGGAGAGCAAAGAGCCATTCTTTTGACAACGAAGAATGTCATGTAGCCTAAAAAAAAATTACAAAGGGTTTTTGCTTCTCTAAAGGAAAAAAAAAACCAGACTATTTTAATTTCTCTGTTAAGCCAATAATGTAAGTTTTCCTTCCGATGAAACAGAAGGTGTTTCTGCCACTCCACATACAATTCCTATATTCCTTCAAAAGAGATATGCTAATTTTTCCTAAATGTTTTTCCTAAACGTGATTTCTTCATTGTTAAATAAAGATACCTCCAATTAAGTACACCACTTTCTAACTCTATTTAAACTATGTTCAGGGGCAGGAACAAGGGTAAAAAAGCTGGAGGAACTTCATAGCTAGATACAAAAAATTACTGTCAATAACCAAAATAATTGTTTCTAAAACTACAGAAAATTTACTGCAGCTTTGGAACACTGTTTAAAGTGATCAATCAGGCTTATATAGTAAGAATAAAGACAGCCCTGGATTTAGAAAACACATCAGGTCTGCAGGTGTCTTGACAGAGCACGTTAAGTAAAATTAATGAAAACATGACTTATAAAGGGCAGGACAAAAAAAAAAAATCCTGACAAAAACGAACACCAAAAAGCCTATCAAATTCCAGAAGACTGAATTGCAGTGTGCTATCAATAAAATTTCCACAGCAAATTTTGTTTAAAAAAAAAAAAAATAAATCACTTACCTTTTACATACACACAATACAAAGAGATTTATTGAAATACTGATTCATAAAATAACAGCAAGCACTCTGAGATCCTCTTAGAGCAATGAAAGCTGAATTGGTAGGAGAAAAGTAGGTTCATTTTTCTGCAAAGATATACTTTACTTGTACACAATAATCAAGCTAGACAGTACCTAATGCCCAATCTGCAGCATCCTTTGGTAAGGTGTAAAGAAACCTTAGGTACAGAACATTGCATGGAGGCAAAATTCAGCCACCTTCTGACTGAGGTCAACTGAAAGCCAGCTTTACAAGTGAGATCAAGAAGAAAATGAATAACATTTCTAGCCTGATGCTATCTGTGCAGTGGTGATTGTAAGGTACTTTTGATTCTTCCAAAATAACAGTATGGTTTACAATGCTTTAATCTCCTTCTTATTCCCAATATCTCCAATTCAAATAAACAGACCTCTATCAGGTAAAACTGAGTTAGCTGGTTTTTGGGGTAGACTATAGCGATATATTTTCCTGTGACATTACGCAGTATTCCGGTCAGCATTTCTCGACTCCTGCATGAAGTCCTGTTTTGCAAAGATGTGTGCCAGTGAAATAACAAAGGCTGAAGTTTAGGTTCATATACAATTCTACACAAATTCACAACAGAATGAAGAATAAATATTATTCAGTATTAAGCAACCAGAAAACCCCCATTGTGCCACTATAATGTCTGGCCAAAATCTTTTTGTATTTGGTGCTTTTCAACAATAATCAGGAGATTCATTACCAATGCTCACAGGTTTTTAGGATAATTCGCTATGTGTCTATTGTTTGTCAGGGCTTCCACCCCCAGAAGGTTAATGGGAGTAGAACTCAAAACTGAGAAAGGACTAAGTAAACTTGAATTTCTTCACAGATTGCATAGGAACTAAAATAAACTCCTTAGGACCCTTGAGAACAAATTCAAAACTCCCATGAACTTTAAATCCAAACCACTGTAAGCTCCCTAAAGTAAAGCTGAAAATCTACAGGATATTTCCTAAAAGAAAAACATACAGCACCCAACACCAAAAAGAATCTTCATATTAAGTGAGCTTTAAACCATCTTTGTCATATACGCAACTGAAGAATTACCTGTTTTAAAAAAGGGAGAACCCAAGACAACAGGCAAAGATAAAAAGGATAAATGATGTTCTACACTGCCGAAATTTGTGGCAGACACAGAATTAAAAGGTGATTTTTCTAAACGTCTGTTCCTTGAAACTAAACACTTGATTATCTTCACAGCCTTTGCAAGTTTCTTAGATATCAAAAGAAGAACACATATAAATATACATCACATTCCCACTCAGCTGTAGGGCAAAGGGATTACATTGTTTTATCCTCATAAAGTTTCATTAATAATACTTAAATGTTTTCTTTTACCTCCAGGGAGACCTTCTTTCCAGTGTCATGTTCTTTAGCCATGGCATTGTTCTTCAAGCATCCTCTTTTTGGTGACTACCATTTAGTATAGGTTACTGCAGAAACATCTATAATCAACTTAAAGTTGTGTCACAGGAGCATGGTCCTTACACGTGGGTTTCAATCTTTCAAATGAAAAGACTATGACAACAACTATTGGTATCACAGGGGAAAAAAAATCTCAAATAGTTTATTAAGAGGCATGTCACAACAGCACCTTTTTGTTGCCTTATAGTAAGTCAGCTTTGAAAAAAATGTGTTCCCATGAGAAAGGGCTACACAGCAAACACATAACTCTTTGTTACAATGCCTTTGAAAATTCTGGGGAGATGAATGCATTACATGCCTTGGCCATTGTTTTCCAAAAGACTTCTGATGAAAAGGAAGTCTGAGATTAGCTAATGGTTAAAACAATGAAATACTAGCACTAATAATTTGTAAAGATCTTAAAAAAAACCCAACCAAAACCCAAAACAAACCCACAAAATTCTGAAAACAACAACAACAAAAACCCTACCACATATTTTAAGTGGAAAAGATCCTCTGGATCTTCCACAATATTCCTACCAAAAAAAAAAATATCTATCATGAAATAACTAAACACTGCAGGACCATTAAGTATTTTAGACTTATGGTTCTAGGTCTCAAGGAGGCTGCAAGGTAGAGCTGTCATGAGGGGGGATTTCCTTCCTCCCCCTGACATGGTCCCTGTGGGAACCAGAAGTTCATTTCACAGGGAGTCAAGGAAGAGCAGTCCATCTGCAAAATACAAGGTGGTACTGCCATCTTCTTCATCCTTCCCACCTGTGCGTGCTCCAGGACTTCTGCATCCCATGCCCAAGGCCTGGGATACAGAGAGCCTCACTGACTCCATCTGTGGAGCAACTCCTTGCTCCTCCTCCCCTCCAGAGAAGTGCTGGAGAGGGCAGGTGCGGGACCAGGACAGGAGTGCAGCCTCCTCCGGGGCAGGGAGGCAGAAACATTGCCAAGGTGGGCTGAGCAGCACCCTGAACTGTGTAGACTATCTCGTAACTTTGGTATCATTCAGTGTCACATAGAGTTGGAATTGGTTTGCTGCCTATCTTGATAGTCTTACTTCTGCCACATAACAGTACTTTTCTAGCGTTTTAGTTCAGTTAGTAACAAACAGAAACAAGCCAAAATAACTGTGTGTTGATACCTACAGCACAGGAGGACAGTCTGCTAACAGGAACAGACTAAAATGTTCCTAAAAACCAGAAGTTTAGTGCATTTTTGTACTTACTAGAATAGCAACAAAAGGCTTAATTCTAAGTATATAGTATCATAAACCAAACAAATTTTTGAAAAGTGATTTTTCCATTCCTGCAATTCCAGAATCTCCTGATGCTTGCACAGCCACAGGTATACAACAATAGCAAATTTTCAAACAGGCCAGTATCTCCAAAACCTGAACCCAGTGGAAAATTTTTGCAATAAACATGTTTCTAAAAATGGCCCAATATATCAATATACTACAGCACAGATTTTTTACTAAGGGTGTGAGTTTTTCCTCAATGGGATACTGAAAACAGCATTTCAGCATCATTTTAGTCACCATCTCCTGAATGTGATAATAGAGAACAGGAACATTAATGCAAGAAACGTCATCAACATTTCTCCTCTTCTCAGGTTTTCTGGCACTTGAAACGTGTTGTTAGCTTACTTGATCCAAAACCAATACAAATGTGACCTGGAGACGCAGACTGGCAGTACAGCCAGTTGGATCAGGGCAGATGTGTCTTCGTATTTTGGGACTTACAGCCCTGCCTCTTACAGAAACCTTCTTTTAACCACAAGCTGCTCTTCTATTTTTTTTTTTTCTTTTCTTTTAAAACTTCGATTGAGGGATAATAAGGTTTAAGATTAAGCTTTAATATCACCTGGAGGCGGACGAGCATATACATGCAGAACCCAAAGAAAAGGAGAGCACAGCACAGTACGCAAACAAGGACAGTCTGCCCAGAGCAATTTAAGATATGAACAAAATTGTAAGAGCAACTCGATTGGAGGTAAAACCTCTGCGTGCAGTCTTCTTCATGCTAAGCATTGAATGCACAAAAAGCACGTGAAATGTTTACAGCTTTGTTTGCTTTTTACCTTCTGATTGATCCTGGAATTAACAAACATGCCATGAAACCAAAGGTAAAAGTCCAGTTGATCCTATGATGCAGGACTTGATAGTCTTCCCATATCTGCCCAAAGCCCTAGCACTTCCAAAGAAGAAACCTCTGCAATTCATGCTTTTAATACAGGATTATTTCCAGAACAGATATTGCTTAAAAGGATCTCAACGACACAGAATTTACATTGTCCCCCCTCAATGTGATTTCTACCAACTGCCCTGCTTATCCAATACTATAAAAAAAGGAAAACAAATAGAAGCCTGAAATGCCCCCATAATGGCACTGAAAGATTCTTTGTGTTAAATCAGGAGATCAAGCTCTCAGTTCTTCCAAAAATTTTAGGTAGGACTGGGAAGTATTTCTTTTTTTTTTTTTTTTTTTTTTTACTACAAAAACATTCTGACCTGATGAGTTCAGAACAGTAAGCTGTTCAGCACCATTCTTAAGAGACAGAGAGCAGTGAAGACAGGAACATTTGTAAATATATATAACAATACCACAGGTTAAAATGTCATGTTGAAACACCAAGTCTTTCTAATACCATATTCAAATCTACTCAATGCTTACTTTCTGCGCAACGAAGAGAGATGAAACTTTATGTTACTTCCCGCAATGAGGGACATTCTGCCTAGAAATTAAAAAAAAAAAAACACACTGAATTTCTGTCTCCATATTCCAAAAAAAACCCCAGACGTTAACTTTAGTGAGTTTGCTTAAATATTGCATCCATATCCCACATTGGGATATCCCATATATCCCATATTGTGTAGTTTGATGTGTGACTGTAATAGCTAGGGTAAAACTGTTATGTGGAATTGATATTTTTTGCAAGAGTGGCAGGGTTTTAAGTGGCTAGTAAGTGTTAAATATATGCCATTTAACAGATCTAAAAGCAGACTGATTCACAAGTAGCATTACAATTCATATAGTACCTCAGAGGCTTCAGGCTAATAGCAATTCATACATGTAAATTGGCAAGAATGCTAGGTTTTATTTGTGCTGCTTTACCAAAATCCTTCAAAGACATTTACCACTACTTCACAGCTGAGATCTACAGAAGAACTAAAGGAAAGGTCATCTCAACAAGAGCTTTATGTCTCTATGACTGAAAGTCAAGTTTGGAAAATAAATTCCAGATCCTACCATCATGTGATTTAGATTCTGATCTTTTCAAAGCACAGTCTAACTACTAATTATAGTAGTAACTCTCACACAGAAATGCTTCATTATTTAATTTACAAAGCAACAATCTGATCATGTCTCACAATGATTCAGAGCAATGTTAACCTATGAAACTGCAAGCTCAAACCACAGCAGGCTTCAGAATCAAACGTTTTGAAGAGTTTCGGGTCAGTAACATCATTTCATCTGAGGACCACTCTGCTTTAAAGTAGCTGCGTTGTACCTCTGGTGCCGGAAATTATTTCCCTCCAGCCGCAGCAGGAAATATAACTTAAAATGTGTATGTCATAAGTAAAAAGCAACGAGCAGTTTTTGATCAGGAGTGACCTCCCTCCACACGCCTGCATGTTGGCTGGGAAAAACTCCATAAGCTGCAGAAGCAATGATTTTCATCACTGAAGTTGATCAAGTGTGCTGGCACTGTGGTGTACGTCCTACCAGCACCATGTGATGCATGGCTAAGAGTAGACATCAAGAGCAATTAAAAAAAAAAAAAAAAAAAAGAAATTATGAGCAATGTGAAAGTGGGTGAAATGTTATGATTGAAGATCATCATCTGTTGTTTTTTAATTACTGAAGCAGGCTTAGCACAGGTATGCAAGCAACACTATGCAATATCAAAATTGGCCGCATGCTGTGGGGGTAGCCCTGATCAGTTCTGCTTGCCATGGAGGTTGAAGGTGGACAGAATATAGCTGCATGTATTTCAGAACTGGAATTGCCTTTGTAAAACACCTTTTGTTGCTCTTCATTTCCAACCAATTGCATGTGGGCAAGAGGACATATCCCACTGTATATGTGCTAGCTGAATATACAAATAAACAGCTGAATATCCACGCCAGTAATTTTCTTCTGTACAGAGACTGGCTTGTTTGGCAGCAATGAATGCCAAGGGCAGAGAACTGTGGATGTCTGCATGTGGCTGGAGATACACAAAAAATACTCTGTGCATGACTCTTTAGGTAAGAAATTCAAGGGGAAGATGATTGACCATGAGGGTGATGATGAATAAGTGTGAAACCAGATGTGGATACCAGGCAGCAGCATTCAGCTATGGCCAGGTTGGTCCTTTGAAACTACAAAGGTCTGAGCTACCAGTTACGCAGAGGTAGAGGAACGTGAATTATTACTTTGCGTCCGCAATCAAGAAAAACCTATCTAGCCCCACACACAAAAGACTGGCCCCATTGTCACCCCAAAATATTATTCATGTGATCTAGTTACAATGTTTTAAAACACCTCTTAATTTGTTAAAATGGACCAGCCATGATGTACGCAGCTCACAACACACCACAGCTACAAACAGAACTTGACATTTTGGACAGCAGGTGTGACTGGAAAAAGGAGGAAGTTGCATCTAGAAATTGAGTGTGCAGCTCACGCAGAGTTGATACTGAAGCTGCACTGAGTCTCTCATAGTCACATGGAATTACATGGAGAATCATGATCACAGTACTCTGCATTTGCATTTATTTACTGTACTGATCTACTTCCAACACAGTAGTTACAGATCTACCAGCAGCATGCTAAGCATAAATTTTCATTCATACAAGAAACGTCACATTAACAGTGCTATTCTGAAAGTCATGTTCTAGAAGAAGATGTGGTATTAATCTACTAGTGCAGGACTAAAAACAGATATACGTCACTGTGATGAGTTGCAATTTGTCACTTTTTTATGAAACACAGGACAGTGGGTATTCAGTATCTCTCCCCAGGCACCTAACTCCTATAGCTGTACATCCACTCCATAACCCTAAAAGCACCAAGCCAAAACGAGCTAAGCGCTGCATGTTTAGGATTATCAACTGTTAAGATCTTAGAGACTGAATCTAATGCATAAAGGCTGGATGAGAATTAAGGAAAGGAAATACAAGCCCCCAATTATTCTGCAATAAGACAGGCTATGCTATTATTCCCTTTGTTGAAGGGACTCAGGAAAGCATTACTATAAAAACATGTTAAAATGAGAAGCAAATGGCATTTAAAACAGCTTCACTTCCTACTTAGGGTAGACCTGAGAGCAAGGGGAGCAAGCATGTAGGAAGGAGAGTGCTTGAAGAAAGAAATAAAAGCACAGTAGCTGGCACTTCTCTGCAATAATATTATCAGCCTGCTGAGAGCAATTACAATAGCACAGACAGCACTTGCTTTATTGTGACCTTATTGAATTAAATCTGAGGAAAAAACCTCCAGGATTCAGCAGGGAATTTATTAGAAAATTCTAATGCCAACTTAAATTTGATCCAAAGGCCTCAATATTAAAGGTCATATCCATTACTATACAGTGGGAAACCTTGGATCTCTCTGTTCCTACGTTCCACCATTTCTCAGTTGTTTTCTAAGAGTAGGTCAGACTCTCCTTCTCTCAGCTTTGCTGCACTCTGTATTAGACTGCTGTTTACATTTTAAAAAGCCTTAGCCAGCAAGTCGAATAAAGAGCTCCAATGGTACTTTAAATGAAAAGTTGAAAACAAAAACCAAAATCAAGTAGCACTGAAGAAACTAATGTGCTATACAGTCGGATTTTACCACCTTACAACATGTGTACAAAACATGTAACCTGATCTTCACTGAATTATCTGCCACTACTTCCAGATCAACTGTCATCAGGATAGGCGAGTCAGGCATGAACCGACTACTGACTTGCACAGAATGGTAAAAGCTGTGCAGTGGTTTTAAAAAACAAATTCTTAACTCTAGATCACTGCAAACCTTTGAAATTGGAAGTACCATCATACCATCACTGAAGTCTGATCAGGTGAGCTTCAAAGGCTCCTTGTTTGTATATCAGCAAGCACAACAGTGGCAATGGTTACTGGTACTTTTTCGAGCCCCATCATTCCCCTACCCAGGGCTTGCAGCTTTACAACAGGAGAAGAACCATGCTAAGCGCCTGTGAAAAATATGAAGTGCACTGTGCAGCTTATGAATTACTCCCTGAAGGAAGTAATCTCCACAGATTTGCAGGACAGCTACATGAAGTTACTCTTCTTTTAGATGAAAATTTAGGAAATAAATAGAAACATCAATGGCCTGTACTTTACCAAAAGATGAGAGACGACAAGTTCTACTCCCATGCTGTATTGATTTTTGTCAAATATGAAACCGTATTAGAGGGAAAATGCTCATGTTCTCGAATGGGTACGTAAATTTGGAGCTTACATTCCAGGGACTTCCAGACCACCTTGAGCTCTTAAGCACCCACACTAGTCAGCAAAAATGTGTGAAGTCTGGATCCTTGCTATCAGTATGCTCAGGTACCCTCTGAACAAAAGGGTTCCTCTCTATTCAGCCCATGAGAATATACATATCGATGTAGGATGTCTGAGGAAAGGAAGAAGGTTAAAAGACAAGTTTCGTGTATCAGGCTCACTTGGGTTTCAAAATACATCTCACCTGAAGACCAGCAATTTCAGTCTTCCTCAAAAGTACAGGAAAACCTGGCACTTGAACTAGTTTAACGTACCATTCAGGCTATGCTGGCATTAAATATATTTTTGGAGGACAGTGCATGAAAAATCATCTTTTCTGAATTTAGTTCACACAAAATTTTACATTCTTCATGCTAACTGCCAAACTAAACTTAGTTTCGTGTACATCTCGGGTACCTTAGCAGGTTTGAAACCAAAAGGGCAAACATAATTTGAATGCCACTGAAAGGTCACCACTTCTTTAAAGACTTGTGTTCACTCATTCATACGCCGACCCAAGCCTACCCTTCTAGGCATGGATGCAAACGACCTCTAGCTCAGAACCTGTGCACAGTGTCTGGGCTGACATGCTGCATCAGCTGCACCCCAGGATGCCTGCTTTTCAAACAAAATACAGCTTATTCACACAAACATCCTACTGCAAAGCCCTCTACACGCAACATGAATGTACTTAATCTGCCATACTAAAGGAAATGTTGATGGTTTTGTCTTCTGAATTGCTTTACCCTTCACAACGAGATTGATTACACATCCTTGCTTTAATGTGATTTGATTTGGTAACCACTGTAATTTTGTTCATTAGATAGCTATGTCTTATCAGTCTTGTCTCATTCAAAAAAGGAGGGAGAGAATGTCCTGGTTTGAGGCAAAACAGAACCAATTTTCTGATTTGTAATTTTACTTTTTAGCTGGGCCTCTTCTAACTGACTGAAGTCTGAAATTAACAGCATATTGTTCAGAAACTGTTCACTCTCAGAGTGATAAGACCTGATTATACCAAGGAACGGTATGCACAGAGGCTCTTGCTTATACTTATTGCTATAACAACCAAGGTCAGCTAACTTGGCTGTTTGCCCCATTAGAGAAGGCTTTATTTATTACTGTTAACGTTTTCAAGACGTCAACAAAATAACTGCTAGACAAAACATTTAGTATTTTAATTTTTCTTTTCCTATAAAAGCTAGCCTTGATGTTAGAGTACAGCAATCTCATCTTAGTTTTGCACACTGATAACAGAAACTCTGGGTCTGATTTTTATTTTTATTTTTTTTCTTAGGACTTGGGCAACACATAATTTCTTCAGTTAGTAAGAAGAGGATAGGAATTAAATAGAAATTTCAATTATGACACTGGGTAGGATGGCATCAGGTGTCATGAGTGCCAGCCATTTTTCTCCCATACAGGTTCAAAGAAGTGAAATAAAAATCTAATAACAATAGTTTTCAACTAACAATATCTTACTTGAAATACAGAAAAATATAGTATTTTAGAGTAGTAAGCTAGAGTACTATGTAAGGATGGAGCCAGGATGGAGAACAAGAAAGCCAAGAGGAACGGGAGTGCGGATATGTCTGATCTTGAATTGCTCAAATGACAGAGAACTTTGCTACCTGCATCAAGATTTTGATGTTTAAATCAGTCCTTTTGTTTCCTAGAAATGAGACCCTGGTGAATTTTTTACCCACCCTTTGATAAAGGGTGTGTACCTTATCATCAGGTATATACATATTCTTTTTCTACTGTTTCAACTGATTAAAGAGGTTAGTCGTACTCATTCTCCAGCTCTTTCAACTCCTCACCTGTTGTTCTTTCCCAAAATAAGCTTTTATTTTTCTAATCTTGTTTTTACCTTAAGCAAATGGTATATCTCTGAGTCTGTAAAATACCATTTAATTCTACAGCATTTCAGATAACATTTAATTCAGTCAACAGTTCCCTCTACAAGTAGCATTGTAAAATTAGGCCCTTCACAGTAGGATATTAAAATAATTAATTTTATATCGTATTTTAATTTAATAACATTAATGACTTTTATCTGAATTTTTTAATGTATATGTACGTTTACTTGAAAAACTGCAGTTCACCTTTAGGAACTCAATTACAAAGCCAAGTAAAATGGCAAAAATCACAAATAGCTGCTTCCCTACTTCTCTCTTTTCTATCCTGGTGTTCACACTGGCTCTCACTTAACTACAAAATAACAGCATTAACTGTTAAGTCTTCCTTCACTGCTTATTAGGTAGGGTTTTTAATTCTTATATTTTCTTCATTGTGGCCCATAAAACACACTGACACAAACAATGTGGTCAGCATCCTACCAGCTTTCTGTCTAAGCAGATTTTCTTCTCCTGTCTACTGCTACTTGGATCTAAAGGGGACAGAGAAGAGAGCGAGGTAGATGATAAAGAGATACCTACTGAGATAGACAGTGCTGTAACACTTGGAATATCATGCTTTAATTCCTGCTGTAACCTTATTTTAGGAACATGAGCAAATAATTTAGTTCTCTATGCACTAAAGTCTTTAGTTATATGCTTAAATTTAAACAGAAGTAGCCTCCTTCATTTCTACCTCAATATCTTAAGGACAGGCAGGCATGTGGCGAAATGCACAGTCAAAATCAGGGTGCCTTCATCTCCTTGAGCTACTTCTGTAACGGAGCAGCACTACTAGAAATTCTCTCTGCCCTCTGCCTCGCTTGTACAGCGGAGAGAAGGGAAACAGTCCCAGCCCTGACATGTCCTTTGGGATGGTACAACAAATGTACATGTACTGTCACACTCACAAAATTATTAGCAATAAAACTAGCACTTTGAAAAGACTTACTTCCTCTTTTTACCCACTAAGCATACCATACCTGTGGTAAAGGTATTTTATTGTCAATGGGTTAGTTTTTCAGTATTATTCTACAGCACAGCTTTGCATATCAATTTTTTCTCCTCTTCCCCCATGAGCATACATACAAATAATTTAAAAGCAATTTACAACATGCCAAACTGCTTAAGGAGACTCTTAAAAATCTAATGTATGAATTTAACTATTGGCATGATTTATTATTGAAGTTCCACTGTTATAACTTGACAATTAAGAAATATTGATAAATGTAAACACATTATTGATGTCAATTAAAAAGCACAAGATTGATTAACCTCCCAGAGGTATACTGGCACAAGCAGTTAGAGAGTAATCACCCCCAATAAGTATTCACTACTGACAAATGTGCATAGAAATTAAACTGCTGTGAGACAAAAAGTACTTTCAATTAAAATTAAGATCATTTGAACACATAACCAAAGCATTGGGTCAACAACAAAATTAACAGAATTACAAACAAGACCTGCAGTAGTGTGAAAGGCTAAGTGATTAGGTCATATAATGTTCTCGCTAACTATAGACTTGGATGAAAACATGGTTAAAAACTACCAAAGCAACTGCTCAGCAAGTGAGTTATGCTCATAGGAGAAAGTCTGTGATAAACCTATTATTTAGTCACTACACTGCAATGTTCATAATTGCCCTGGTGAGGGACAAGACCTTGTTTACAGCATAAACAGCAGATCTTTGTTTCAGATTATGTATTTAGGTACATTCTACAAGTGACCAAATTATAAAGGTGAACTCGAAACTCTGCTTAGTAATGGCTCACTTCCTGCAAAGCCAACAGCCTAGGAAAGCCGTTGAGGCAGTCCATACCTGGAAGGGGAGAAGCATGCATCTGACACACCCCAGGGAGAATAACAACAGGAATTGGTCAATTTGTGATTTAAATGTGACTGTAAGAGTTTGGGCTCCTTTTTTCTCCCTCTTTTTACTTGCTTTCAGAATTAATGTACTGGCATAATGCCTGTCACCAAGATGAAGGGCACTGCAGCTATAGCTTTTAATGGCCAAAAAAAACCCGGGCTCACCTCAGAAAGCACAGCGCTAAAGACAGCAGCAATGCACCAGTACCAAGGAGACTGCGTAAACACTAATTAAACTTCTCTCTACACTTGTCTGGAAAACAGTTTCCCTGCTTAAACTTCCAAGGGCTGGATCAGACATGCTGATGTTGGAGTCTAGCAACTTTCTTCCCTAAAGCTCGGTCTTCATTGCAACTTCGTGGATCAAACACATTCGCCTCAAATACAAGCAGCTTACTACAGAGAGACTAGACAGAATCCAAATTACTGAAAAAAAAGTTAAAATTTAAACATAACACATCTATGATAAAGCTTCTTTGTTTGAAAGAGCTTTATGTGAAGGCCACGCATATGTTTATGTTTATTGTCAAAATAAAACTAGATCACTGTGAATTTACCTGGCTGCATATTCAAATCATATTAGTGACAGAAACCTTATTTGGTGCTATGCTAAGCCACAGGGGTATTCAATGGATCTCCAGAAGATTATAATGTATGCAGACAAACCAGACACAGAGGACTGTGAAGAAGGCTTTTTTTTTTTTCTTTTTTTTTTTTTTTTTTAAAATAAAAAACAACTGACACCTTTGCAACTGGGATAATGGAAGAGTTTTAGTGACTGAACAAACAAAAGAAGCACGGAGATAATAAGATGGGGAAATGAAAAGCAATCGTGAAGCCAGATTCTTGGAGCAAATAGGACAAATAGAGCTCTTTGCAGGCTGTCCTTATGCTGAGAATGAATATGAGAATAAATTCTTTAGACTTGACAAATTATCTGGAAGAAACAAAAAACCGCATCTAATTTAGCGTAGCAGGGGCAGATTTTTACATGCTGTGTTTTCAATGTGCTGTCAGGAGAAGCATGGACATCTAAAAGGCCAGAAAAGAATGCAAGTAGCTTAAACAGGAACTAAAATACTCCTTCTTCCTTACAGGGAAAAACTGTAACTGTAATATGCTGAGAGACTGATGACTGGGCATGGGGGGAGAAAACGTCATTAAAAAAACCCACTGTACCACAGCTACAGGACTAGGTGACTTGTCGGATAGCGAGGGCATCAACACCAACATCATCATCCTGAATTAGACTGCAGTTCAAGGGCAGCAGAACACAGTCCCGGGGATCTGAGGCACTAGACAAATGTGCCAAAGCTCCTCCTGGAGGGAAGTGTTGCCTGCTCAACTGCGGTGCCATTGAACCTGACACTGTCTCCTTTCAATAAACAGCACAAAACCAGGAAGGAAAGTTTTCTCAGCAAGGAAAGTAAACTAAAACAACAGATTAAAAAGCAACCAACAAACTGTGGGAGATCAAAACAGAGATCACTGTTGTAATAACAGCACTGTTGTCTCTCTCACTTTTTTCCCTCAAAGGAAAAGACCTCAAAACAGCAATCCCTTTCTTTTCCTCAGGGTCTAGTCTAGCTGTACTTAAAACTGGTTTACCCCATAAAAACACCACTGAAAGTGGACATTCAGGAGAGAGCTATGTTCTGACATGAACGTAAGTCACAATACATATGCAAGCCTTTTACAGGGTTACACATTTCATAAATAACACACAAAACTAACATACTTCTCTTTTTCCTATTCAGGAAAAAAAGGGAGCCTCCAAAAATGTTCTGCTCTGCAGCAGACACCACACAACAAGAAATACAGAAAGTTGCTCAATTGTTAATTAACTTTAATGCCAGAAACTCAATCTTCAAACCCTCCCTCAACTGGCACCACTACAAACAAGATTGGCAAGCATCAACTCAAGATCACACAGTCAGATTAGAAACATGGCAGAAGTCATTTGAGCTGTGATCAAAACTAACTTTCCCTTGGTTGGCAATATTTTATGTTTATACTAGGACACACATGCGCTTCTTGTTACCTTATTTGGAAGAGGCCCCCTTGAAGTTTTGTCGCAACAGCCACCCCTATGAACCGTATTCATTTACACACTGGGCAGAAGCCCTTGAGACACCAAACACAAGAAAGCAGAAACCACGAAAGGACAAGAGGCAGATGAGCACATCTCCCTGAAAATGTGAGCTTTCCTTCCTTCTGGAGCTTTCTTCAGCACAGACTGGTTCAATCAGTGCTGCTAACTGTTTGAAAAAGCCACTGACCAGCCAGACACTGATGGAACTTACTCTTTTCCGTGTCGAAGTTTACACCTAGCATTTACTTGATTGGATGTGACATACTGCCACGCCAAATTGCTTACTAGGAAAGTAAGTCCTTCTCCTGTCCTTCAGACAGCCCTCCTCTGCATAACATCAGATGCTCAGAGCTCTGGATGCATCAGATAACTACTTATTATTTATGATAAGGCCCTAACCTCACTGGATTAGCCACTAAATACATGTAACAAAAACAATGACAGCTCTTTATGACAGATAATTGAAGTATTTTAAAAGAAGCGCCAACACTCAACAGTTTTGGGGTTTTTTTTGTTTTTTTTTTTTTTTTTTTTTTTTTTTAAGGAAAGGTTACTGCATACATCATATGCTGTGTTTTACACTAAGACTCTTAGATCAGAAAGACAAAGCCTCATCCTACCTCTGAATTACTACTTTCCCTTGTTTCTAGCCTAAAGGTTACTTTCGGTGCAGGGTCTACTTTGGTATTTAATATTGCAGGCAGAAACTGCCACTTGCAATTTAGTCAGCAGGGCAAACAGCAGCAAATCACTTGTGAAAATACAATCTTGCTCTCCATCAGGAGAGTTAAATGAAAGCCTAAGGAGTAACACTGCTCTGGAGACTCACACAGGTGTAACCTGGAGAGCCAAGCCACTTGAAGACGGGTAAAATGTCTATTACACTTCCTGCACATTCAGATTCTAGAAATTAAGCCAATATGACAGCTCTGGGCTTTTGGCATCTGTTACAATATTGCATATCTCCAAAGATATCCTACATGCCAAGAGGAAAAAGCTATTTGAAAAGGCTGGCCGAAGTGGACCTCACACGTCCTGCGAAGGGCCAAGTTCTGATTCACCTGGGTTTCTGTTCAAATTTACCAAACCTTCTTCAAAGTCACTCCTATTACATTTGTTTCTTTGTTCCTCCTTCTGTTCCTTCCCAGCCTTATGGATATTTACTGGACATAAAATGCATTTACTTTCCTACTAGAATACAAAACCAGTATAGCTCTGAATTTAGTGCCTCCCAATTTCAATTTCAAGCTTTCTCTTGTTTACTAAAAGACAGGTATTATTAATCCTATGTTATACTTTCCTCCACCTGCATGTGTGTCTCTTTCCAGGTAAAGAGCACTGAAACTTAACATATGTTAAAGATTTTTGTTGCTTTCTTAATCATATTCTTCCTTGTAGGCTACTGTTATAAAGGAATAAATATACAAATGTTTATTTATTCAGTTATGTTTTCAAATCCCAGGGAAAGTAAGTGTTACTTGAACATAACAAAAAGGATTTAAATGACCTTGAGGAAAGAAAAAAAATAATCTTTGGAATTAAAAAAAAAGAAATCCACAGAAAAATCTCCCCAGTGCCTCCTAAAAGCCAAAGTCAGATGATTTAAAGTCAGTGTTTGGCTTTGCCACAAGCCTCCAGTGTAATTTTGGTAAACGCATGTAGGGAACCAATGAAGTGAGAACTCATAATCTGCTAAAGCAATTAAAAACTGACTACCAGTATTGCAACAGGCTAGAAGCAAATGAAGTGCAAGAGGATCATGCCAACCGTTTGCTAAATTCTAGATGTCATTGCAAGCATTTAGAAGTGTATAGATACTTGATTGCCTTCAAAAACTGATCCTGTGCAGTGACTTGATAAAACTCTTTTAATAGAAACTTTGTCCATTGTTTGATTATGCCACTCACGTCCTGCTCTTCCTCTGTGAATGAGGCATTTGAAAACTTTCCTGTGTCCATACTTGCTTTAACAAACTAAATGGCTTGAGAGGTAGGAATAGATCTCTCTGTGGCTCTATCCTGGTTGGAATGTATAGGTGCAACTGTAATAGATAGAAATATATGACACTAGTAAAAAAGCACCAACTTCCAAGGACACTTCTCTTAGATAAAAACTGTAAGTCTATAAATTTTCGTGATAAAATAAATATTTGCCATTTGAAGCTGGGCGAAAAAAAAAGCAAATAAAATTCAAGAATCTTCTCAAGAAGAGCAGTAAATTAATCTGTGATTTTAAAAATTCCTTGCAGTGACAAACTTGACAAGAGAAAATCATATTAGAGCTCCAACACAAATGGCTGCCAGCAGGAAAACGTGACTTACCAATATTATATGTATTCCTGAACAGTGGTGTAGGTGATGCACCCTGTACTTACCTGTGCTTAAAGAGCTTTTCCAGCTATTCTTTCCCTCTTGGCTTCAAAACTGCTGCTAACATAATCAAATATATTATGCAGTATTTTGCAACTTTCTTACCTATTCATAAAAATTAGACAGAAATATGACTTGTAGCCTGAGACTAAAACTACTAATAAGAATTGTCGTAATGAACCTTCTCGTGCTAAGGGCGTCTAGCTTACAGTGCTTTGCAGTATAAACGCGGGTACCTTCAGATGCACAGACTATTTCTTGGAGGTTGAGAAGTTCCTTGAGACAGTCCATTCCAATGTCACTCACAACTGTGTAAATTGGTACCAGTCCCCTGAATGCTCAACAATATGCTTTCAGTCCAGTAATACATACACCTTGGCATTCACTAATTTACTTGCTATTCCTGCAAATCAATCACAGGATTACTAGAACTGAACAATGGAAAACAATGGGAGTATTTGCTGATAAAACCATAAAGGATGAGGAATAAAATCCAAAGCAGATGCAGTAAACTGAAGTACTTTTACCTTCTGTTTTTTAGAATAACTGTAATTGAAATTGCTTGTCTTGCTAATATTTATTGAACATGCTTTAATATTTATACTATTTTGATTAACAGAAATATGCCTCCTTATGCTGTGGCTGTATTACTACCAGTTCACAATAATATGAGTACTGTATTAGTACATTCATTCAGTATCATTTCCACTTCCATTCATCTGTTACTTGAATCTATGATACTGCTAAGATGAGATACTGCTAATGAACACCTCAAGAAGGTGGCTACACATAGCTGCACTGGCAACTTGGCTTGCGAAAAAAGAAGATCCAGAAGAACCATTCTTATTTTACACAAATTTCAAAACAAGACCATACTAACCATTTTTATTAGAAACAGCAAATACAGAGAAACACAAGAATATAAGACAAAATCTCACACTAAGTATGACACGGGCTTTTATCAAGGCATAGTCATGAAACATTTCATTAAAAGAAGCGGAGCTAAAATTATAATAAATGAATATTGCAAAGATTAGAATGTACTTATGTTGCAAACATGAAGAATGCTGCAAGTACTCAATATTTATCATTATCAGTGGAACCTTTCTATTGGAGTTCTTATATTTTGAAATCATGTTCCTTCACTCTTCTACACATCTGAAGGTAACAGTAAAAGAGGCCAAGCCTGAGGAAGAACAGCTCGAACTCAAAAGACAAAGAAAAGTTCATCTGTTCTCTTAGAAAACGCCGATGACCTGCCAGCTGTAAAGGAATCGGATCCACACATCCTGACTGTCTAACTGCTTATGGTGCTTCTTCTGTCTCCCTACTAAAAGTTTATGCAAACCATGATTCTCATCAGTTTGGATTATTTAAAGGCACAAAAAAAAGGCTGTGAAATATCAAAACTGTTTTACTGAAGAGTACTGTAGTTGTGTGATGTCAAAACGCGTACAATTGATACTAAAGCCTTCAGAGCTGCCAGAAAAACCAAAATAATCCTTCTTAGCTGTACAACAAGATGATCAGTAGTTTCCAGCTACAATCTAAAACTGAGGAGAAAATACTGTGGACAAATATGTAAGAATGAGGTCCTATAAATTAAAACAGGAATTTAATCAGAGCACACAGGTCCAATACAGCTTTTGAATTTCACTTTTATATTTTCAGTTAAAAACTTGAGAGAGAGCATGCCACAAAGAAAACTAGTGAATACTTCAAAACACTCAGTATTATTCTATCTTCAAAGTGCCTTCTATAAATCTTGAATCTCAGCAACCGCAGTAACATTTCAGGGCAAATTCTCATACCACTAACATATTCCAATAGAGATGGAAACTCACAAATGAAGTCATACTAGCACAGCTGGGGAATAGCTGTTACGATAATCCTCCAAGGACCTCAAGACTGAGCCTCAAAACTTTTTAAAACTTTCTATTTCAAACTTACTTGTGACAATGCATTTCTCACAACACCCTTCTTTACAGGGAAGACACCACAAATTGTGCTGTTTACACAGTAAACACACACAAAAAACCCCTTCACGGTTGTTCATTCCTTTAGCCAGACTATTTTTAAATCAAAACCAATAATAAGCAGAGGAGGACTAAGGCAGAGATTGATGTTCCTCTATGCTTTTTAGCTTTATAAAGCTACTTTTATAACGTTCAAGCAAATTGTACAGTGACTGACATGAACAAAATGACAGTAATCTGTCACTATTTCACATTTCCCACTAGGCTGATTCAAATAGCTATTTATGAACCTTACACTTCAATGGTCACTTTGATGACTAAACCATAAATTAGAATGTAAAGTGAATGTAAATTTGATTTTAGAGTAACAACAAATTGTCAGCAAAGTGGGATATTATTTAATTTCTATCAACACATTATGAAAAAGTCAGCAATACCAAGATGCGCTACATCATAATAAACCCTAAACTTAGTGGAAAAAAAAAAAAGTATGCTAGATCTCACGTTTGCTTCAGTGCTTCTGCATTTAAAAATAAAAGCACTTTATATTATGCTTGGTTAGTTTTAAATATAAAGTCTTAATAATGTCAGATGACTTCATTACTTATATCTTCAATTAAACAAGGGAGCAAGAATGATTTTTTTTTCCCCACAGAGCATGATTGAATTTGACAGCAAGTAAATATTAATATGAATTTAGATGCTAAGGTTTTTAATAATCCTGATGAAAAGCTTAACTTTTAAGACAGTGTTGCTATTTTTTACAATATTTATCTCTTGCTCATCCTACCCACATCAAGCCAGGGTAGCCCAAACATTAAGGTGCTACAAATCAGTGTCCTCATTTCAGCACCCCAGTTACATATCTATTAAGTGGGAACAGTATTTCCCACCTATTTCAAGTGCTCTGATACCTTGAAATTGAACTCTCTTCAGAAAAAGGAAGTACATGCTGTTATAAAAGAATTGTGCCAAGTAGGTCTCAGTTAAGGTCTTTTAAAACAAAAATAAATTTAGTACACTCCAGTCATCCATTTCATGGGTAGCCTCACTAATGTTTTCCTGATTTATCAAAGATAAAATTTTACATTCTTAATTACAACCATTACAGAGCATTTCTTTTTACATGCTGAGAGAAATTTAATCTTAGGCACAATCTAGAAGAGATTTTCTGTAGCATTTTACTGTGGGAGATCCCACTTCCACAAATTGTTACTTCTTTGGTGCAGATTTTGTAAGTGTCAGAATTTGACCCTGTGCATTCTTATCTTTTGCCATCCCCTGTGACGGACGCGCTCCTCTTTAAACTAACTGAGCTCTGGTCCAGGCAGATGCTCAGCAGGTAGGCCTAACTAAAGTTAATCCTATTGTGTGAGGCTATCAGTGAGAACTCAGCACTAAATGCCCACAAAAATTGTTTGGCTGGAGTCTGGGCTGATAAGCAGCTGAAACTGCATTAACACACCAGAAAATCTGACAACAAATTAGCCACTTTACACTGTAAATATCTGCAGCCATCAGGGTCCGCTGAGCTCTCTCTCCACAGCAGCTGGTTGTGCAGTGGTGATCTCGCCTTGAACAGGGGAACGTCTCTCAAAGTCACCCCTCAAGGCTGAGAGATCCCTTACCTGACACCAGACATTGATGGGTTGGTAAAGGACATTTTTTGCATGCATGTAACATTTAATATACATATAGTAGGCTAAAGCGATAATCTTTGTATCCCACACAAACTTTAAGTGTAGTAAATAGTAGAGTATTGACTGCCGATCCATCTGCACTTATTAAACATTTTACATACCTAAATTTACTGATTAGAACTCAATAAACTAACTGCTAGCTCAGCTCTGAGTGATCTCTGACTTTTCTCCTGCAACAGCCCCTCCTTCATTATGTTCCCTGGCCTCTAATACTTCCCTGGAGGATATTGTATATCAAGGCTCTCCAAGATAAAATCTCAAAAAGAGGAGCTGAAAATGCTACTCATCGCCTACAGAAAAAACACCCCAACATTTAAATAATTACATTGAGTCAATCCAATCTGAATTACTTCTTTGAGAAACACTTTTAAAATACAAAAATAGCAGTGTTTGGGTTAAAAAAAAAAGATAGAAAGCAAGCAAAGCTATGGTAGCACAAAACAACACCTGTTCCTGGGAGAAGCAATTCCAAAGAAACAATTTAACTTGCACCAAAATATTCATACTTAATTGCCAAATCAAAGGGCCCAGCTTCCTACTGAAATAAGAATCCAGCTAACTGACCTGCTGGTTGTTAAAAGATTCATGTTAAAAACAGACCATGGAGGAACAGGTGCACATACTCATCCGATAGTTAATGTAAGTACTACTGAACTATGACTGGTATCAGTAAGTGCAGATTTTGGAAGGAGGGACAGCTCAAGCATTGGAAGTGCTCTTAGAAAGTTCAGGCATAGAAGCTTGCTTTCTTCAAATTTCCATTTGGTTACTGTGGATAGACAGTGGGCATATATGAGAAGTAATAAAGTACCTAAAGTTCAGTGAAGTATAATTCATGTCTAAATAATATGGTACCCAATGAAAGGAACAGAGATGCTATAAATGCTACTCAGACAAGGTCAGAGAAAAATACTGGCAGTGACTCAACTTTTTTCTGAAGAAAAATCTATCACCCTGCTAGCATTTCGCCAGCATTTACTTCATTCACTTTAGGATTTTCTTGTTCTGCTACTGTTCTAACACTGTATCTGGAGGTGGGGAAAAACAAACACAGAAGGCAAGACTATTCGGGAGCGACTGTCACAACCACTTTTCTAAACCTATGGTGGAAGGAGGAAAGGAATCCAATACATATGAGCTAGAGGAAACAGATTCAAAGGAAAATTAGGGCAGAACAAAGAAACAGAGTGAAGAGATAGTAAAACAAACAGCAGAAAAGGTAACAGAAGAGCACATAAACTTGACAGCAAGGCCTGTTCCAGTTAATGGAACAAACATCCCTTAGTCCCTTATTGCAACCAACAAGGATAAACAGAGATTTCCCACCATCCCAAACTCAGACATACAAAAAGTACCGTTCATCCAGAGATGTTCTGAGCAAGGATCTGTTTTTCCCATCCGTAGTGGCATAAGACAGTTAACTGAGGAGTGTGCAACTCTTAAATATAATAAGAGAAATAAACATACCTGCCGACGTATAACCTCTAGGTTTGCTTTGGCTTTATTCACTAGTTCTTCTATTTTTTCAGAATCCTTTATACTCTTGTTTTCTCTGAAGGCATCTCGTATTCTTCTGATGGCATATGTTCTAAACACAAACAATAAGATGATGTGTATTCATAGATGTGCCACAGTTATGACATTTCAATGTTCTTTAAAACATGCTGACTTTTAAAAATAAATATACATACACACATATATATTTTGCCCAGTTTTATACAGGTATCTCTTTATTCATGGTCTTGCCCGAGTTGAAACAGTGACTAGATTATTTAATTAAACAACAGTGGTTTTACTGGAAGTTATTGTAGAAAAATTTAATATTTCACATATCACTCCAGTCTTAACTGCTTGTTATTGCTGTAAACATACTGTTGGATGTCCAGCATGATACCGCAAAGCTCAAGAACATAACAAAAAGCCTACAAACCAAAAAAATCATCCCCCAAATTATTTTGAATCAGTGCAACTACTCTTATTCTGCATACGCTAAAGGTCATTGAGCTAACGACTAAATACATTATATGGTATTACCAGTTCTGACTTCGTAATCCAGCAGTCAAAGGTAGACTGATGGACCAACTGTAACAAAAAGGGCTACTTCCTTGTCCCCCCTTCCTCTCCTGACAAAGTATATTTCACCCCTCAGTCCAACACCCCCTCATCCATCTCTGCAAGCAGGAAGAGATTACAATCTCTGCTTTCAGAGAGGAAGGTACAAAGCTGCAGCTATCTCCAAATCTCTCCCCTTTCTTTTCAACCCAGTAAAGAACTTTTATGTAGTCTGTAGTGTACTACTCAATAAAAAAAATCAGGCCAATTCCGATATTAAAATACATGAGCAGTAGCATTAAAAGCATTAAAATTAGAAAAAAAGGCTGCTGCAAACACCACAAATAGTGTAATATTTCAACAACTGTTTTCAGTCTTGTATAAAAGTGAAACATGAGACAAAATTGTCTGAAACACGATCACAAAAAACTCCAAAGACGATGTTGAAAAATAAAAATACTGGGGGAGGGGGCTGAGGAGGGGAGAGGAAGAGGAGGGAAGATGAATAGCCAGTGGCACTCCCTACCGTTAGATGGTGCTATCCAGCTCTGAATGCAGAGTCCACCCGCCAAGCAGCATATTTTCTCTTCGAGCTCATAAATAATACATTTCAATCACGGGAATCAGGATGGTTATGGAGTGCCACCCTGCTGCCGCACACCGGCAGATGGTGCATGCTTTTAATTAGGGCCTGTTCACCTATAATGTGACACTGGGGTGCGTAAGTGAGTGAGTGTGTGTTTGTATGTGTGAAGTTAATAGAATGTATTAAATATGGAAGCTCATTCTCATCTGCAGCTGCTGTCCTAGCAAGACTTGAAGGGGAAGCTGCTTAATTCTTCTAGAAAAGAAACAACCCCAAATCATTAAGATGTCATATAATTTTGTTGCTTGATAACGGATTGATTTTAAATCACCCCATATACATATGTAGGGTTAAACTGCGCAGACACATGTAACATTTTCTGCAAGAAAGAAAGGGTTTCTGAAAGATTCAAAGACCTTATATATATGTATTTAGCTCAAAAGAAAAAACAACAACAAACAGCAAGTATCCACTACTGTGTACAAGTCTTTCAAAATGCAATACAAATGAATAAATGCTATCTACATAAAAAAAGATAGACGGGACAAACAAATTCTTTTTCAGTATAACACCTACACACTTGGTTTTTTTTTTTTTTTGTTTTGTACATATGGTGCATTAATTGTTCTATTTTCTCTCTTTTCCTCTCATTATACCCAACAGTTGTTGAGAAAGAAGTTATGTACTTCGAAAACATCATCAGACCAGTTTTTATCTATAGTCAGAAAGTTGCACTGTTTTTTCGTTTTACAATTTCTTTAAACCTTTATAAACGTTAACACACAAATTAAGCGATTTTACATAGGCCTTAAAACAATCTTAATTCTACAGCTAAATCAATATATCTCCAGTATTCTCTAAACACACTTCAAAGACTAGCTCTGGTGCTAGTCTTTACTAAGGTTACATTGAGATTCAATATATCACTTAAAATAAGGATGAGCTGAACTCCAAGCTCAAACCCAATACTATAATGACTGTAAAACATCCTTTCTTCCCCATTGAGAGGTGCCAGGGGAACATTTCACCAACACTCAAATTCTTTCAAAATTATCTAAAAAATATTAAGTCAAGATATAAACAAACTGGCAGTTTTAGGGGGGGATGCTTGTTTTTTTTAAAGAACAACTTTTTACACCCAATAACAGTTGTGAGCAGTGTAAATTCCAAACCTTCGCTTCAAGAGTTTCTGAACTGACCATGTACTAAAAGCTAGTACTAACATTAGGGCTGTGATATTGCTGAAAGTCCATGAGCTCTTTTGAAAGTACAGTAACTTGTGTAGCAACATGCAGTAAAAATACACATGCTATGAAAAGAACTTGTTCATTCAGACATGTATCTCTTGGTTTTTTTTAAAGACTACTACCCTAAAGATCTTCTGGTTGATGAACAGACTGGTCAGCTGATCAGCTACTCTAATGGTGTGCATTTTCAGTTCAGTAAGGATAAACACATAAAGCAATCATTTACCATTTGAAGGTACAGCTCAAAATGCCAGTGGCATAGAATATATGGCTATCTTCATAAAACTTTACAACATTAACCTTAAAAAAAGCACTATCTGAAGACAGAGCAACAGATGAAAAGCATACTAGCATGTGAAATGGTTGCTGTACCTTATGAATGATTATTTACCCAAGCTGGCACAAAGGAACTGAGGGGATACCATATGGCAATAAGTTTAAGCCTACGTGATTGAAGGGGAGCTGCTGCAATTTTGCCACCTGCCCTGGTAAGCACAAACCCTCCCACTGCCTCCTTCAGACCAGCACAGCCAGTCTGCTATTTGGCCCTGAGCTGAGCCAGTCCAACTTGGTAACCTGACAGAAGGCCAAACTACTAAAAGAGTGAACTTGGTTTTTGTTGTTGTTTTGTTTTTTTTTTCTGGATTAGGTAGCTCCATTGGCTCAGCATGGGACTGTACTAGCATTAGCACTGAGGAGGAGGGAATACAGCAGTACTGATTTAGAGAGATACAGTTTGTGACAGATCCCACTCAGAGAGGCCAACCAAGTCACATAAACAAAGGGGACTCCTCAGTGAGAAGGTACTAAGCAGGCTCTCCAGAGAGACAGAATGGGAAAGCAATTCTGCATACAGTACACTCAAACAGCTCCTATAGACCTTTGGGAAAGGTCCTAGGAATGCAGCAGTGCTCATTAAGAGACATCATTGCAAATGAAAATTCAAACTGCATTTCACAATCTACTATTTTTTACACCATTCTTTAGAAACAGATACTGAAAAATGGCTGAAAGATGCAACGAGGCACTTTCGTTTTGTCATCCAAGCATACTGAAATTTTAATAACAGAACACCTTTGATTTTATCTTCTGCAAACACCTTCTAGCAAGCTAGTGACAGCAGGACCCAAGCAAGAGTGTACAGTTGAATATATTCAGTTGATGCTCTCTTACATATGCACACCCAAACCACTTTTCATGATGCCTAGTTACGCGCATCTGTCACAGAATTAACTCCCAATTAAATTAAAAGTATGTTCTCAATGGGTAATAGACTCAGTGCAACGACTTCCGAGCAAAGCCAGTGCAGGTGGATGGCTATGCACGGCAACAGATGCACATCAGTAGAAAATAGAAAGAGTGGTTGGAGGTTAATGCGAGAACAACGCCGGGGCCAAAACATAACCACAGACTCACAGGAAATGGGCACTACATGCTAATGTTAAGAGACAACAATGCCCCCAAATAATAGTAAAACCCACAGAGTTACAGTTAGAAAACAGTCTTTTTCCTAATACTCAGTCGTTCACCTCTACCTTCAAAGAGTTCATCTTCTTCCTTCCCTGAAGTGCAATCGAAAACCTAACCTGTGTCCTCATAAAAACGAAGCCTCTAAGAAGCAAAGTCTGAAACAACGGCTATTAAGGAAAAATGAAATTGCAACAGAGGTACATGAGAAAATAATAGCTGCTTGGGGATTCAGATATTTTTGGTTCAAAATGTTTACTTATGTCATGCCTGACCAGAAAATAAAAAAAAGAAATCCATTTCCTTTTCAAGTCTTCACTCTCTTATCTTTGTGCTCTGCTAAAGTAGAGTATAAGAAAAGAAGCTGAAACACCACGCAGACATTCTTGCTTTTAAGTCCACAGTAGTATGCCTTCCAAATAAACCTGGCCGAGCAATGTTTTTCTCAGCACCACTTTGCATTTACTGGTATCACAACACGCTGAAGATTTAAGTCATCTTTCCAAGAACTTTACAGACACGTTGACATCTTATTTTTGTGACTGTGAATAAATGTAATGTATTAATGGATCAAACTACAGTCACAGGCAACATACTGTAAAACAAAATGGCTATTACAAATCGTAAGTTGTTGAGCACGCATGCAAATATAGGAGGATTGTGGTACACAACCTGTGCAAGCAAAACAGATTACAAGGGAAGAGGCCAGCAGATTAGAATATTCAAGACTTTCAAAAAAGCTATAAAGAAAAAGCATTTTTCCTTATTCGCTTCAGCTGTATTTAATAAATTAAGGCAAGCAATCAGTAGCCAGCCTCTAGGAAGCCCACTTGTGGCTAATAATCCTGAAATGAAGTATATGATGCTTTTACTTAAGGACACAATGTGCAAACATGAGACACTGATTTACATTACAGTAATATTATATTAAGTGAGCTACCTTAAGTTTCAGAATTTCCCATTATTACTAGCGAAATGTGCACCAGATGGGATTTACCTAATTGAATTTCCAGTTACATACAATTTAAAAATTTTAAGTTTTTATAATGAAAAACTATCTGCAGAAAAATCATTTTAGCTTACCTTAAACTTTTAATAGCATTAATGGGGATGTCTGCATGTACAGAATTACTTCAGAGGCAATGATTTTTTAATATATATATATATGTACACATACGTATTTCCATATATGTATATATTTACATTCTTTTTTCCTCTATAAAGGTCTCATTAAAAGACACCAATAAAGGTGAGGCAAAAGCTGCATGCAATTTCCATTTAATACTAAAAAAAGAAACATTTGACAACAGATGTATGTTTGAGACCGAGAGGTAAGTACTTCATAGAGAAGTAGTTGTGACTTGTCTAATTAAACACAGGACCAACAGAAGGGTGTGGATGCAATATTTTATCAGCAAGTTGTTCCTCAAACTCCATCACTAGACATGTTTTCAGCACTGCCACCCAAGTTACAGCACAACAACGACACCTGCTGAGTTTCTAAAATCAAAGCAAAGCCTATTCCCGCAACCAGAATTTGCTTGGGAGAATGGGGGTGGTGGCTAGAAGCTGGGAGTGGAGAAGAGTAAAGAAACAGAAAAATTAGACTGTTGGTTAACCCGGTATTATTTCCTTGACTTTTCTAATTATACAGAGTCCCTAGACAGTCTTCACAAAAAGCCTATAGAATGAAACCTCCAAGCCACTACTCAGTTTCTCTGCTAACATACAAAATACGAGTTCCAATGGAATTGCCAAGAAATATGCCTGGAAGAGAACAGTGCTAGAGATACTTTATGATAGAGGATTACCCCAAAAGAACAGGGGAGAGGGATAAAAATTGACGAACTTTAGAAAGCACACTTGAGAGCTGGTAACTGTGACCCAGTGCATATAATACATGCTGTACCATCAGATGCAAAGATTTGTAACTTATTTCTAAAGCAAATCTTGATATTTTGTGTCCCATATCTCAATACTTCTAATAAAAACATGAACCTTCCAAGTGCAAGTTGCCCTAGATGAGAAACAGAAAAAGCTTCTAACATGCATGCATATTTCAAAAGAGTTGCCTTTCATTTTCTTTAATCAACCTAAAAACTGAAAATGTCTCCCTGGATTTTTATATGTATATACATACACACACACACACTTGTGGCTGTTTTTAGGAAAGGACGACATTTTTTTCAACTGCATCCTTTCATCAGTTTGTGCCTGTATCCATTTCAAAGAAGAAAGCATGGATGACCAACTGAGCAACAGGAGCACGGAATCATGCACGTGAGAAAGCAGCTTGGGAGGCGTCTAGTCCCACCTCCTGCTGAAAGGAGGGTCAGCGATGGGATCACACCAGGCTACTCACGGCTTTGTCCAGCCACGTCTTGAAAACCAGGATGGTGACCAGACCACCTCCCTGGGAAACATGCTCAATTGCCTGGCTGTCCTTGTGGGGAAAAAGCTTTTCCTTACAGCCAGTCCGAAAGCCTCTCTTCCTTTACTTTACATCTGCTGTCTCTTGTTCTCCTGCCAGGCAGCTCTGGATACTTTGAGGTACTGGGTACTATTAGGCGCCCTCAATGTTGTTTCTTCTCCAGGGTGAACCAGCCCAGCTCCCTCAGCCTTTTCTCACAGGGCAAGTGCTTCAGTCCCTAACCACCTTGGTAGTTTCTGCTGAGCTTGCTTCAGGTCACCCACGTCTTTCCTCTATAAGGGACAGGGTGGATGGAGGCAAGACTAGAGTCAATACTCCAGACACAGTCTAACAGGCACAGAGTAGAGGGGGATAATCACTCCCCTCAATCTGCTGGCTGAGCAACTGCTGATACATCTCCGGATGCTCTTGCCTTTCCATGCTACCAGGGCACAAAGCTGGCTGTCTGCTGGGATCCTTCAGCCCCTTTTTGGCAGAGTTGCCCCCTAGCCAGTCAGTACCCAGGCTGTTGTGCAGCTGAGGCACCTCCTTCCCAGGTTTAGGACATTGCTCTTGTCCTTACCAAATTTCCTAAGAATGCTGTCAACCTTTTCCTTCAGGCTTCTGAGGTCCCTCTGGATGGCAGCCCTACCCTTGAGCACACTGGCTCCCCAAATTGGTGTCATCTGCAAACTTACTGAGCAAGCACTGTTACTTTCTCTGGGTCATTGCTAAAGACGTGAAACAGGACAAGTCCCAGGATCAACACCTGAAGACTCATCCTCTAAGCTGCAGCATCCAACCAGTCTTAAAAACACATGGTTGTCCATCCATCCAGACTGTAACACCTTAACTTGGATACAAAAATGTTGTGTGAGTTGGTGTTGAAAGCCTTCCTAAGTAGAGGATGACATCTTCTACTAAATGACATCCTAAATGACATCGACTGCTCTCCCCTTGTTCACAAATCCAGGCAAATCATGTTGATCAGGTATGATTTACCTTCAGTTCCCAAACGCCGCCTTCTTCATGGTCCCAGAATAGTATCAGTGCTATTCATAGTTAACAATGATTATTTTTGCAGTTCTTTGAAACATACATTTCTGTTGCTATACTTCTAAAAATAAAAGCAGTTATTGGCTTAATTCTAAGTGTAAAGAATCTCTGCAGAAGGGAGCGCTTTTCAGAAGGTCAGGGTTAAAAGAAAAAAGGAAAGATGTCCAAATGAAAGCATTCTTTTAATCTTAACTAGGGTTGCACCTGCAATGTTGTATTGCAGAAGAGGTTAAAAAAGAGGGTTACCAGTGAAGGACCCAATCGAACAAGTTGTTTGGTTAACGAGGCACTGGGCAAGGATGTGCTGCAGGAACTAGAAACAGAATTTGCCACAGATAAAAAGTGTCCTGATGGCCTGAAATGACAAACAGCGCTCTGCTAAGCTTTCACTGCCAAGCCCCTGCCAACTGCTCACCAGGACACTCGGGTAGCTCAGCAGTCCAATTACCAGGTGGGGAATGCCTTGAAACCGCAAGTTCAGATCCTGACAAGGCTGATTTCTCTCTTCTTCCTTTTGAGGCAGATATATACCACTCCATTTGCTGCACTGCTATTTCTGAACATTTCTTAAAAAAGGCCTGGCCTGCTGTGAATTGCCATTACAAATTCCTTTCTACTTTTCTGGAAAGATTAGAGTCTTACGTTGTGGCAAAAATTTCTCTCTTCAGCATGGCTAGGGGTTATCTTCCATTCTAAGAAGAGATGTAGTTTAGCTTATGACTTGGGTACCCTGAAGAGGGCTAATGGTATTGCGCCTCTTGGTGACTGTAACTGTTCATTTAGAAACCCACTGGGCGCTAAACAGTCTTGCTGGATGCAAGTATTTCCCACTTGTCAGTAGAAAATGATTTGTCTTTGATGAAGCAATAGTGCTTAGGTTTTTCAATTAAGCAACAAATAGGACATTTCTGAAACCCAGCATTATTTCTGAAACTAAAGATTTAGATTTAGTAAATATCTAGTTACAGTATGCATATTATTCTTTTAATATGGAAATAATAAAAATGCCAATTCCTTAGAAGAAAAAAGGGACCGAGATAAAAAATATTTTAAAACTGTATGCTGTCAACATAATAACAGATATTTTGACTTATGAAAGGCTTTAAAAAATAGTTCTGTGAAGGTTATCTGAGGTGAAGCTTAGTTGGTCATTTGACAGGGTAGTAATTTTAAGCATACAAAACAGACTCCTAACAAAGTTTTACTTTGCAAAGGCGATCCTTGGATTCTAGTAACAAAGACTTTTAATTTAGCCTCTTGATTTTTTCTTGACTAGAAGTGCACTTTTTAAGAAAGAAGAATTTAAGCATTGTAGGTCCAAAATAAACTAGTAAAAGAAATAACATTGAAATTAGATAGGATCCAGTCATCTCATGACAAAAAACAACAATAAAACACAAGGATTTTTTTTTAAACAATCCACATGAAGTAACAGACCACCTGTTCTGTCTGGTTATAGACAACACACTAGAAGTTACAGGATTTGGAATATTGGAGTTATTCTCCAAACTTTATCCTCTAATCCATTTCTATCAGCTTTACAACTTATCCAAAAATCTCTGTTTCGTGTAACTCAGTGAATAGTGACAAACATCCCCCACTGGACCTGCCATCACCATATGGCTCAATGACCTTCCCTCATTTATAGCAAAGCACTGCATGTTTAGTTTAGCGAATGTGCAACATCACTTTTGACAACAATGATGGATATTTGAAATTACAATGTAATACTTAGCAGCATAGAAAATTCTAATATATGCAAAGCTTATTAGTTGAATCTAGAGCCTAAAAAAAATTAATTTGGAATGCATAACACAAAACCTACTTTGTGCATATAACAGAGTACTGAATATTATTTTTAGACATTTGGGATTGTAAATACAGTGCCTTTGGACAATACATGAAATGTTTCAGGAAGCTCAGATACAGACTACTGTGATTATGTTACCAGAGGCTCAGAAAAAAAATAAATGCAGGTTGTTTTGTACGGTATGAATGCTACCTAAGGCAAAGAAAGTCAAGTGAACTAGATCTTTCCTTCTGTATTTTTTCTACTTAGTTAGTTACAGGGTATGGAAGTCTTCACAAGCCTTACAGATGATAACACTAGCACAAAGCAAATGGGGGCTGAAAACCCCAGCCTCAGCCAAGAGTGCAACCCAGAAGCGCAATGGGTACAAACTCTGGGTGTCACTTCATCCCCACAGGAAATCAGATGCAGCTTCTTAGCCAATAAAAGAGCAGAAGCAACCACGGGTGAACAGAGACAAGGGCTGAAGGGAAAAGAATATTCTGCTTGGCAATGCTGAGCGACTCACTCACAGACCCACGTCAGAGAGGCAGTATTGAGGGGTCGAGGCAGGCACAGCTGATCTTCATCCACATAAATGACATGGCATAATGTGCCAGAACTATCCACCACAGCTTTCTGCACTGTACGACTCTCCACCCCTTGCACCTCCCAGGTGCTATCAGCACAAACAAGCATTGAAAAAAGCCAGATCCTCTGCAGGCTAGTTATGGAACAATATGCCCACAGCTCTTATCTTTGGAGCATAACAATGATCAGCTAAGACATACCTGAGACTTCTGTTAGCTCCAGTAAAATAAATTCAGTTTCTCAAGATCTCTATACCCTACATATCTTTCTAGACTCTGGAAGTAAGATGTGAATCAAAGTAATACTAAATCCTAAGTGAAGTAATACAACATTCTTGAAAGCTATTTCACATAAAAGAAAAAAAAAAAAAAGGGTTACACCCATTTTCCTATTATTTTTCCTACAGTTACTCTAAAATACAATGTAGGATGGATGATCTGCCAATTATGAAGCTAAGAGTGTCTACCGGCCAAAACATTTCTTTTGGGCTGTGTATGGCCCCTACCTCTAAAACTGTGGTGCATGCATTTTTACTTTCCAAACTGCAGGTCCCAGCACACAATGCAATACCTTGATCTGACCAGACTCTCTCTATATATATTATTATTATAGACATAATTTTATATATAATTATACATATTTTATATGTAAGTTTTTATATAAAAAGATATACAATTATATAAAAATATAATATATATTATACATGACAAAAATGAGATTAAATTTAACACTTAAGCTATGCTAGTCCAGTGAACAGAAGTCATTCAATAAACCTGCTGACATATCTTCTATGCACTGAAACAGTTTAATCTAACCACTGTAACAGAAAGGGAGGTCAGAAATATTCAGGAAGACAAAGAGAGAGAACAATTTTCTTTCTCCAAGAAGAGAAACATTGACAAAGTAGTGTCTTTTAATCTAGTCTAGCCTAAGTATGCTAAATTCAGATGTTAAAATTTAAAGGTGAAGATAAAGCTAAGGGAAAGGTCAGCAATTTTTAAAGAGTTTTCCAGTCAACCTCTTAATATTCTCTCTCTGAGGCTTACACTATGAAGAAAAAAAAAATCACCTTATTCTATTTCTGTAATATATAATCTATATATATACTCTTTGAACAAGAGTTAAGTTCACACTGGTACATTAATATATCACAAAAGGCTTTGCAGTTTAAGCCAAAAAATGTGTTATAAAAAACTTCAGCTATTACTTAATAGCTAATTAAAAGTCACAAGAAAATATTCACTCACATGAGTGATGGTAGCACATTTTGTCCTTTATGTGCAAGTAAGAAAAAAAACCCATACAGCAAACACCAACTCCTTTCCCTCCCATAAGCACATGGGTGTAAGGAAAAGTTCTTCTCAGATAACAATTACTCTAAATGTGGAATTAGCATCTGGCTTAAAACCCAATAACTCAGATGAGTACTGGCTAAGGTTACCGCATGAGATATTAGAGACGAAAAGAGGTATGAAGAGTGGTCTATTTATCATAGCAATGTTTTCAGTGTAACATTTTATGACCAGGGCAGATTACCTTCCCTTTGACATGCGACAAGACCTTCCATTCCCTAGGGCAGCAGAAAAGGTTTCCAATCTCAGAACAAATTACCCACAGAACTTGCAGAAGTGCCAGGTCCCTAGCTAATGGTAGCAATAACTCGCATTGATAGAGAATTTCTCCTTCAAGGATTCCAACAAATTGTTAGGAAATAAAACCCTACAATGAAGCCTCAAAATCCATATAGGTTAGTAAGTACTGCCACTAGTTCACAGAACGAGGAGCTCTGTTTAAGTATGTAAGTATAGTATACTTATTTGACCAACACCACACCACTGCAGCTGGTAGGACTATGTTCATCCTATGCTCCCATTGCTTTTGGAGGTGATTGTGAAGGTGCCACCACCAGTTTGATAAATATTAATCTTCACATTCAAAATCTGCAAATAATAGGCAGCAATTTTTGGTATAAATTGCAAACTGAAAATAATAAATGAACAAATTTAGTAAAAAAATGTGCTCAATAGCTCTGGAAATCAGGAAACCTGTCTACCTGAAATACATTTCTTATTATTGTTTTGTAAACAAAACACTTGACCATTTATTTTAATATTGTAAATTAGTCAGATCAGGGAAAAATCATTATGAGTGAGACATCTAATTTACTTTGGACAGTGATAAAACTACTTAAAATCAATCAATAAATGTTCCCCCCTTCAAAATTAGTTTACACACAAAGACCATTAATTTGAAAACCTATTTGCTAATTTCTTGGACTAGAAAACATCTGTGATATTTTAGATGAGTCAAAGATGTTTTCTGGAACTTCGTAGCAGGTTAGTTTCAAGGCAACACAACACACTTCTATTTGACATACTTCAAGCTATAAACTTCTAGGTCGTACTGCGGCTTGTACTATGTCTCAAGCACTTCATTTGAGCTGTATTGACTTTAAAACATTTTCCTGAGAAGGAAGCAGTCTGATGTTATTTAAGTAAACAGAAACATTGATTACGAGGGGAGGCACATTTTGATGAATGAATGAATTACTGTTTCACGAAGAATTCCATTAGTGATTCAATCCAAAACTTGACGAAATGTGATGGCTTGTACCTAGCTCCTTCTACTCTCTGTTCCCCTGTTCTTAACTGTGATTAACAATGCAAATAAATGATAGCTTCTGAACCACACACTTCTCCGTCCTGCTACATTTAACTCTTTCACCGATACTCTAACAGTCTACAGAAAAGTGTTCAACATTCACTGAATGCAAAACCATCAACAGTGGCTATCCACAAGTTAAACTGATTTTCTCCAACACCCAGGCTCTGAGGAAACCTGTGTCCACATTTCTCCTGCTTACGCAAACAACGAACAGATGTTTACATCTGCCTGTGACTGCAACTGAGCATTGTGATAATCTGTGCATTTGTTGGGAGAAACAAATAATGCCAGTAAATAAACAGTACCAAGAGAAAATACCATGTAACCTGCAAGCAAATACCAGTTGACAATAATCGTGTGCTGTGCAAGAGAAAGATGGAGACAAACCTGTAACGACTGACCTCACAGAGTACAATAAATTATTCCCATAGGCACTTGAAATCAGAGATCTAAGTTCCAGTATGTAAGCTTCAATACCATAACGGATTAGTGATTATTGCCAATCTATTAGAACTGATAATAGCTTCAGGGAAAGACTTTTTTTTTTAAACACATACTTTCCCTGGCAGCTAAAATAAGACAATCTTACTTTTATACAAGCTAATGATTTAGAAACAGGTCTTAGATGGTTCCAGACAAGGATACGCCAGACAAGCAAACTCAGAAGGACTGTCAAGACATAGCAATGAAGTTTGTGGAGAATCTGACTGCTCTCATATTCAGAATCCCAAAAGACATTTTGAATTTCATGCTGATTTGATGCAAAATGTTCATCGAGGTATATTTACTTAAATACTAATTTCTTGCAAAGTATATTAAAAAATACAGCTAATTATGTCAACTTATAAATCAGCATTTGCTAAATTTAAGTTAAACATCTTTTGATCTAAATGCTATCGAGTTAAAAAAAAAAAAGCAGCACTGCAATTAAACAGAGATTCATTTGTAACAAGATTAACACACCTATCGTACTTCCTCTAGCTTCCACAATGGCTTCACAGCTTGCTTTAAACAGGGCTTTTTGAAAAAGAACTACTGAGATGGAGCAGAAGTGAATTCCTGACCTCTCAATATCACCGCATTCATACATGCATACACACAGATAGTACTTACTTTGTGCATAGGCTTCTCTTCTTTGGAAGACTTAAATGTGATTTAACCAATTGCTATTTATTTTAAAAGGTAGAAAAATACATATAAGCAGCAGCTTTTCCCAAGACTTTGTAACAAACACGATGCTGAAGAAAAATCTACTCCAAAGTATTATGAGCCTCTGAATACCAGCCAAGCCTGCAATTTAGCCATACACAGCACAGGACCTTCAAATTTTCCTGAAGAAAAATGTAAAGATTTTATTTCATGCACATTCTGCTAAAGAAGACAGAATCTGAACACAACTGAATTCTTTCAGTTGTGACTGAATTATCAAATTAAATGTTCAATTGTGTGTTGCATCCTGAGAAAAACGTTGGAATTTTATACAGGGTTCAGGTGAAAGGAATAGAATAGAATAAAAAGCAGAAAAAAATGTAAGGGAAAAAGGCCATATTCCATAATGCCATCCTAGTCAGAATGATTTGTGGCATCTTCATTCTTAAGGAAGAACTATAATATCAAGAAGAATCCAAGAAAAATATTCCTCACTGAGGACATCCTCTGTACCAAGTTCTGTGCAAAACAGTCATGGAACTGCTGTCCCAAGTACTCACACACACAAGAGAACAATCAAGCAAGTTTTCTTTTCATGCCCATTTCTCTTGGAAAAGTAGCCAACCATGTATAATCTAGGACTGTACCTTCTTGGTCAGCAAACCCAAAAAAACACGGGAAGAGCTTTATCAAAGAGGTAGTTCAGACAGCATCTTTGCTATCTGTTGCTGCAGCAAGTGGTTCTAAACATTGCCTTATAGACTGCAGGCATTTTTTTTGCAAAATTATTTTGATTTTTTTTGAAATCCAGAATGTTGATCTTCTAAAGAATACTTCAAATAATAGCCTATGTCTACCTTGTCTTGAATAATTCTTGATATGACAAGGTCAGCATCTTTTCATCATGGGCAGCATAAAAATGGATACAGTGAGGATCTAAATGTTAAAGCCACATTCATGAGTAAGGAAAGGAGGAGGTGAGCTAGGAGAGCATTTTCAATACTTAAAAACTATTACTACATTACAAAGTGTTTTTCATTTACCAGAAATCACATGCATATATCTGTTGGCATGAATCACTGTCAGAGGCAGTAATTTTTCTATTACTCTAATTAATTTTCAAACAAATTCTACTGGTAATTAAATCTTACATAAAAAGAAAAACGGCCCTGTTCTACTGTGCTACACAAAGAACATAAATAATGTCTTGGATAACAATCACACCAGATTTACTCAAGTTGGGTGCCTTTACTAAAATAACATAGTCCATTAATCAGTCTTTTGTGGAAGCCCCCACTCATTTGTCTTCCAACTATAAAATTTCAATTTTTCCAGAATTCTGTATACCACATATGTGCTCCAAACTCTTCCTCCAATTTATTACTATTCAAAACTCCTCTGACAAAAAAGAAAGGAAGTCAAGAAAATTACATCAAAAGCAATGCATAGATATCCTCTGTTGTTTAGGAAGAACATAATTTTACAAGGGTGAAGCGAATGTAATTGGAAAATGACAATCACTGTCATTTTAATCCAAGAAAGCAACTCCTAATCAACATGATCAACAGAACTTTGATGGAATGATTTTCAGTTGGGAAGTGTTACTTTAAAAAGAAGAACCCAGAACATTTGGCAAAATTGTTTCCATTTGGTTTAAAATTTATTTTCAGTGAAGTATGTTCTAATGGTATCTAATGGTTATGTTCTGACGCTTTTGGAACAGAATTCTTTAGTTGTCTTTCCAAAATATTTTATATATAGAATACTGAAGTCAAATGGAAATACTTCAATACTGTCAGACCCAAAGTCTGACAATCCAAAATCACGTCCTTATGCTTCCTAGATTTTCCCCAAAAGTGCATGCATTTCCATGTTTTACTACAATTCAGAGCGTAATCATGTCAGTCCTTTCCACAGTTCCCATCCTAATCATCAGATTGAGATCCAGAGCTCTTAAAATACTAACATCTCTATTCAAGCATACCTGATTCTCATAGAATAAGGCCATATACATAAAAGACCCTAAAATAACATAATAATAAAATAACACATGCAGTGCCCATTTGCCCACAATTTTAGGTGATACAGCTGCCAGGCCAAAACAAGCACCTGCAACAGCATAGGATGGAAACCACCCCACAACGCGGGCTCAGAAACACCACAGCTGCTTGCAGCCCTGGTTTTTTTGTACTTTTCAAGCAGATTACAGAGATAGTCACATACTTATGTGGGAAATTAACTCAAAAACTCCTCAGAACACAGCCAGCAATGACAAAAGAGAAGGAAAAATAAGTTACCTACTTTCTGTGCACAACCAAGGAAAAAATGGATATTGTAAAACTTCAGTCACCTTACTCCTACAAAGAAATCAGACAGCTCTGCTGGACAGAGCTGACAATTTTATTTTTGCCCATGTTTCTTAGCTCAGCTACAAACTACCACTTTGGACAGAATACAGTACTTTTATGACATGGCATGTCTCTATTTTCTCATTATTGATTTGGATTTTTTTTTTTTTAATAAAATAAATGACCATTCAGTCTTTTTTTTTCTCCCTAGTACACAGCAACATGATACCAAGAGCTGACAATCTGCTGGCAGATCTTGTCAATCACAAACTTCATTGGGAGAGCCAGCGACAAAAAGGCTTATTCAGCTTGGATAACTGTCACATGTATGATTTTTATGTGGTTGTTAAATTACCTGAGTGATAAAAGTGCAAAAAGAACCAGTTACCAGATTCTATATACCGGGGACTAAGAGTAGAGTATATTTTTCTGTTAAAGTGGCCAAATACGGTATGTTGGGAGGAAGGAAAGAAACCCATGGTGTGAATTATGTTGTCAAAAGAGTTGCTAGGAGAATCTTAAAAGCTTTATGCCTCCTTGAAGAACAGTTCATTATGCAAAACAGGTTAACCCAATCTATACTTGTGCAAAAATCCAGCCACCCTTGTGAATGCTCTGAACTGGCACCCGTGTGTATCTGACAATTCCCACAGCCTGCTCCTTCCCGGGTTCGAGGAACCATTGAGACAGGCACCATGCACAAGCGGACAGCCTGAATTGCTACGGCAGTAACAACTTACTCCTGGACATCCTCTTTCCCACTGTTACAGCAGTAGGAGAAGGCACTTTCTGAGCAGCTCCCCTCCTTTGCATGGGCTCATTTGGCATGGACAGAAGAAGCCTTTGCTGAAATCCAAGAACATAAACCCCTCAGCCCATAGCCCATGAACAGAAAGCTCTTGCAGCTTGCCAAGTCGACCTAGTTGATCAGCCCTCTTTCCCAAAGGGATGGACTACAGCCTAGACTGACATGCAAAGCAACATGAAAAAAGTTAGTCCATTAATTGGACAAAATGAAATCTTATCCAAGGACAATGATTTTACATCGTATAACCACTCATACAAGTTTCTACATCAGGTACGCTCAAGAAGACCCACAAAGGTCCTATATATTGAATTAAGTTGCGACATGTAAGAAAGCTTCCAGGTCCCATACATAAGAACAGAATCAACGAACAACCACAGTATACTGATTGTGCATTCATGCTCCACCAAAAGTCCACCTCATGCCAAGTGACACGAGGTATTAAGCAGCTAGATGCAGCATCTGTGCCCAGCTGACAAGAAGGAAGTAAAAAAGGTTGCATTCATTCTCAAACAAATAACAACAACTCTCAGACAACTCTGACACTACAGATGCAATAAAATTGCGCAACAATCGCGTTGTAAGAAAAACATAAACACCTGGGAGATGGATAAAAAACAAAGAAGGCAGAAAGCTCAGTAGGATTTAATACAGACATGAAATAATTTTTCATGTTCCTTCTTAAAAAATAAAGAATTGGAATTCCATCTGGGAAATTAGAGGATGAACACTTTTTTTTTATATCTCATGTTAAATTCATGTTCAAAGAGTATTCTATAGCAGTTTCGCATCTTTCTCCAGAGCATAGTATCTAAGAATCTTGCCATTAAGCATGCAGAAAAATTAAAATAACAAAGAGTATGCCAATATACTGCTATGTCCCAGTTCCTCACCTGAGCCTAAAAAGTTGATAAACAATCAGAAATGGTGCATTGCTAAACCAGACCTCTTGTCCAAATGTTCAAGGATGGCTCTTTGTTTATTTTTGTATTTAATCAGGAGTCACGATCAATCTTTACATAACAGCAGCTGTCATCTGACATAGTTCCTTTTTCCATTTTCTCATTTGCAAAAAGCAGACTAAATCTTGCATAGGCAGCAATGATCATCCGCTTAGTATTTTCTTAAACACAGATCAGCTTATTTTTTATGTATACCACCTCTATACATACAGAATACCTGGCCATCCGTGCCAAATTAAATGACACTATGAACTTTTTTTTCAGACCCATCTGAACTTATGGGAGTAGCAATTCATTGCCATGAAGAAAAAAAAGTAAGCATTTTATTTTAGTGATTATTATCGTTCTTTACTCTGATTTCACGCATGCAGAAGAACTCAAACTGTAGAAATGTAAGTTCTAATGTTAAAACTTTGTCTCAATAAAATTTTAGATTAAATTCAGATATTAAGCTTAGTGCAAAAACACAGGAATCACAAACATTTTTTTTCCTGAAGGACAGCTTTAATACCAAAAGACTAAACACACCTGAAGAACATGCTCTGCCCTGTATAGTGGAATCCCTGAATTTTTACCTCATAAACTTTCATTTTAAACAGAAAAAGCCATATTTATCATAAGCACCTTGCAATTTTTAAAATGAAGATTTTCTACATGTTGATAAAATCTTTCAGAGAAAGACTAAACAAAATCTGTATGAAGCCTAACAAAGACAAGTGCAAGGTCCTGCGCCTGGGAGGACATAAAGAGCCCAGCAGAGGCTAGGATCTGTGTGGCTGGGGTGCAGCCTTGCCAAGAGACTTGGGGGTCCTGGTGGACAACAAGGTGAACTTGAGTCAGCAGTGTGCCACTGCAGAACGACGGCAAATCAGATCCACAGGGGCATTACTAGCAGAGACAGACGTGATGATCCCACTCTACTCAGCACTTGTCAGGCTGCATCAAGAATACCATGACCAGTTCTGGTCCCCACGATACAAGAAAGATGCAGACAGACTGGAGAGGTCCAAAGGAGGGCCACAAAGATGATCAAAGAGGTGGAGAACCCACTCTATGAGGAAAGACTGAAGGAGTTAGGTCTCTTCTACCTGGAGAAGAGGAGGCTCAGTGGGGATCTCATCACAGCTTTCCAGTACTTAAAGGGCAGCTACAAAGAGGAGGGAGGCACTCTCTTCGCAAGGAGAGGACAAAGGGCAGTGAGTACAAGTTGCACTGGGAGAGGTTTCACCTGGACATAAGAGAGAACTCTTCTACAGTGAGAAAAATCAACCACTGGAACAATCTGCCCAGGGATATGGTAGAGTCCTGATCACTGGAGGTTTTCGAGATGCAACTGGACAGGGTGCTTCATAATCTCACCAACCGTTCCCATGAACGGTTGCACCAGATGATCTTTGGAGGTCCCTTCCAACCTGGGCTGTTCTATGGTTCTATGTATCCCTAAAATCAGATCAACAACTATATCGTTCAAAGCAGGAAAACTGGCACTGAAAAACCAGTATAACTTTGCTCGGTTTTGTTCTTAGGTTAGCAGAGACTTGCAAGAATCACATTTACTAGTTGTCTTGAAGGACGTGTCTCAGATGAAATTGCATGCATTCAATTACCGTGTTTCCAATGCAAAACCTGTTTTGACAAGTTTCCTTCCCTGATCCTTCTATATTCTGGGTAGTTTTATTAATTAATCAAATAATATTGCACATTCTAATAGAAAAATCAAATTCCATTAAAATGTGATTTACACAGACAAGAAAAAAATATATAAGTAAAAATGCAACATCCGCCTGTTAACAGAGAGGATAATGGATAACTGAAACAAATACACAATAAATCAAGAAATACCTTAAAAAAACAAAGAAATTATTTGCAGAAAAATTCCAACAGAGAGACTTAAAGCTTCTGCCATAGCTCGTAACTACAAGGAATTAAAGAATTAGAAAGGAGACCAGCTGGAAGCATGTCATATGATATTTCCCAGAACTTATTAGCCAGTGTTAATATCTTTATAGGCCAAGGAAGGCTGGAGACTTGGAAATCACAGTAACGTTGGTTAGCTAGAATCTCTGGATCTTATCCAAGCCAACCTCCCACTTGAAGTAGGCCCACGCACAACAAGGTCAGGTCAGCCATGGTGCTGTTCAGTTAAACCTGTCATGAAAACCTCCGAAACTGGAGATGTCAAAATCTCTCAGGGTGACCTGCTCCACTCCTGCACTGGCCTTCTAGACAAAACTCTGTTCTACTAGATTCCTGCACATT
The DNA here is from genome assembly GCF_964199755.1 of Larus michahellis. Classification (NCBI taxonomy): domain Eukaryota; kingdom Metazoa; phylum Chordata; class Aves; order Charadriiformes; family Laridae; genus Larus; species Larus michahellis. The sequence continues at coordinate 77,146,118 of NC_133897.1, read as the reverse complement.
TTGACCACTGAGCTTCAGTCCTGTTAAACAAAAAAGGAACTTTAAAGTTCAGATTATCCTCATTTGCAACCAGATGTGTTTTAACAGCTTTCACAAGTTTATAAATTCTTTTGTTTTCTGTACCAAAAGAGAGACACAACTTAAAGCCATTATTTAAATCACAAATTAAATTCTATTTAGAAATTATCCCTTAAATCGATTTACTTGAGACTGTGATCCAACACGTTATAAACCATCAGAGGATCTACTTTTTGTCAACCAAGCAGGAGAAAACTCTATGCTCATTAAGAACCACCTTTTTGACTCGAAACCTAACATCTTCCCTCTTCGCATATTGATTTTCCTCCAGTACAAATCACTTTCCCTTCCTCAGACTGTCTGCATGGGTAATAGGGCAGAAATGAAATTACTTACAGTCTACTAAATTCTCTCTCCCTGCTGTTAAAAACTGGCCTATGTATCTGGGCCTCCAAACACTCCATAATGTTTACTGCAGGATTCTGGAAATGCTCCTGTGTGTTGTTATTCTGAAGGCTGTCAGTGGTGACCTCAGTTACTTTAAGACATGAACGTTATTCTTCACAGTTAAGGCACTAAAAGTTCTTTAGGGTGGTAGAACAAAATTTTGTACTACCAGATGACATATAGAATATATCTATGAGGAAAGTCACAAAACAAAAATACTGGCTTTTCCATCACAATCTGTACATGTTTAAGAGAAAAAGCACAGCAAGCAAATAAGGAGACAATAACCAGCCGATCATACTCCAGATGTGCACTTAAAAATATGCTGTTTGCAATAATAAAACATTCTGAAATTCTCTAACTGAAATCATGAATCAATAAGATTAATCTTTAATACTTCCTACCTTGCTACAAGTTGGTTCTTCACAAAGTCATTACGTTTACTCCAGGTTATTACCATATCACATTACAGCAGTCCTGAGGACAAGGCAGGACTGCTTATCTTGGCACAGAAGAAACATGCAGGGTGTCCATTTTAGCTATGGGTGCAGCATAAACACCAATGCAGAATTGTTGTTGTGGTTGTTGTTGACCGTTTCTTGCTAAAAACTGCTATTGCTTTTAGTGCTCACAAATACACATACACCGCAAGGTTTTATACAGTTGCTGATTTGATAGTATCTAAGGTCAGGCCCATCAAAACCTGAGATCTTTCCTTTAACGAAAGGGAAAACTTGCCATGATATGGTGTCAAAAAATCAGATAACCAAGGTAAACATATATCTTATGATTTCTATCCTTTAAAATTTGCTAGTATAAAAACACTAAAAGAAAAAGAATTAAGAAGTTTTACATTGTGCTAAGCAGAAAACTCACTGATGCAGCTATTGCTGTGTGATAGTTAGCCTTGCCTTTGAATGCCAAAATCTCCATAGAGCCAAGATCCCCCAGGCACCTACTTCATTTTTGGGTGACCTGGGGAGGGGGGCTGGGCTCTGGGTACGCTTTATAGATAAGAGATGAGATAGATAAGATCTCCCCAGTCCCCTGTGCTCTATCAGCAAGGGGCTGGGCAAAGGAGGGTCCACATGTGGTCTGTGAGGCTGGTGCCACCACCGTGAGGTGGTGCTAGCTTGCTCCCTCTCACTGCTGTGGACTCAGCTTCCTCACTGATCACTTCTCATCACAAACTCATTGCTGAAAACATGCCGTGACCCAGACAGGAGTTACATTCAACTGTTCACCAACTGCACATCTCACAGGCCTCAAGCCATCCCCATTACACACAATCCTCTTTGTTAGCCAGAATAATGGCAAGATGGGATATTCAAGACAGTGAAGAGCAGGGGGGAGCCTTGATAGCAGGGGACCTAAAGAAGGAGGAGGGGAATATGACACGCACACATGCTGCTGTGTGGGGCTAGCAATGAAGGTTTATTAGCTCCAGCTCAGTTTCAGCCCCACAGCCTTCCTTCTCAGGGCACTCCTTTATTTATTTATGGCTTATTCAAGGCAATATTTATGCCTTGAAGAGTGCAGAGCTCACCATGATTATGCAAGTTCAAAGGCTTCTGTTCCCAGTTCTTTCCAGGCTGGAGATGATTCACAGCAAAGGTAGCTCACATGTCTCTGCCCGAGGTCCAACTGAGCGGTAAATCAAACAAACTACCAGTGGGGTAATACAATTTTGCCAGTGCTGGTGGGGAGCATCCCCTGTGAACGCAGCTGATATCTAACGGAGACCAGGCCTATGCCCGTAGCAGGCAGGCAAACCCTTTGCCAAAAAACGGTGCATGTGTTTCACCAACAGCCAGCGGAGGCAGCCGGCCACCCTCTGCGGCTGGTCGAGCGAACCCTGCTCCCCACCCGCACACTGCACATGGCGCCGGGGTTTGGCAGGGAAGCCGCCAGCCTCCTCCAGCACAACCAGGGCTGCAACCCCAGCCCTCACCCGCCAGGAGAAGGGCAGCGTCCAGACCAGACCGAGCTCTTTCACGCTGTGACAATCTCTATCCTGTGCCTTCCACCTCCAACACGGACACCCCGGGGCCAGGCAGAGGGACCGGGGGCTGACCCTGCCCTGCGCCCCGAGTCGGGCCCGGGCCCCGGCAGGCCGTGGGGCCTGGCCTAGACCTCAGGCCCGCTCCCGCCCCCGCTCCCTCCCCCAGGGCACGGTTCGGCCTGGGCGGCCACTCGCTCCCCCGAGGACTCCCCGGACGTCACAGCTCCCCTGAGTCCGCCAGGAACGAGCCCCTGCGCGGCCCAGTCCCAAACAACGCCGGCATTTCCCCCCTAGCCTCCCTCCGTTACCCCCACGCCTTCGCGGGGAGAAGCGGGGCCGGGGTCGCTGCCCGCCCCCAGAACCCGTCCCCACCCGGGCCGGCAGCGCACCTGTAGTTGTAGCTGCTGAAGCACTGGCTCTCCCGCAGCAGGGCCCGGTACAGCCGCAGCACCTGGGCCCGGCTGGACGCTGCCATGTTGCCGATATCAGGCGGGGTCCTTCCCGCGGCGAGGCCCCTTTCTCCGCCCGCAGCGCCCGGGGCCGCGCCGGCCCCCGGAGCCGCCTCCCGCCACCCACGCCGGCCTCTCTGCGCGCCTCCGCGGCGGGCAGGCAGGGGCGGGGGCAGCTGCGGCGGCGGCAGGAGCGGGAAGGCACGGCCGGGCGGTGAGTGGCGGATCGGGGAAGGCAGCGGCCGCGGCTCGGCTCGACCCGGGCCCAGCGCAAGGCTGCGGCCCGAGGGCTCTTCCCCGGCTGAGGCAGCCCCGAGGGGCGGTGGGTGCCTTTCCGTGCGGAGGGCTCGGAGCGGGGAGCCGGGCCCTGGCCGGCGCCGCGGGTACGGTGGCTCCGCCGCGGTGCTCCTGCTTGAAGCCTCGGCCTGCCTTGAGGCGCTACCGCCGCTTCCCCGCCAGGGCTCTGCTCCGGCTCGCTCGGTGCGGCCTGAGCGCTGGCGGGGCGGGAGGAGAGGGGAGGGAAGGCCTAAGCGATGGGGAAAGGGAAACCAGCATTCGGATAAACTGGTGGGTGATAGTAGAGCATTCCTGTGTTTCATGGGTGCCTTGAACGGGGAGGTGGGTGCTGGCAAGGTGGGGTTGGTGTAGGGCCTGGGAAGGAGCAACAGGTGATGCGTGTTGGGTGATGGCCTTGCAGTCGCTCTCTTAAGTTTGCAGTGAGTGTTCATCTGTGTCTGGCTACCTGAGGTGCTGTGTGAGTTGTTTCTCTCTCAGTATCCTGTTTTACGTAAGTTGAATTCTGTTATTTAAACAAATTTGGCCTGTGTAGTTATAGTCCAGGTGCTGGTTAAGTTAAGTAGTGAAAGTCTCTGAAGGAGGTTAGCAAGGATTTCTTTGCCTCTGTACTCATATTTTCAATGGGAAACTCTGTTTCTGCAGCCCTGAGAAATGTCTACGTGTTTATCAGTGCTCTCCCCTCAGGTTCCCATTTGTGTAGGTTTTCAGAAAGGGGATAACTGTTGAACTCTGGGTGAATTTAATGTGTAGGCCCGTGCGTGTTGCAACTGGCCTTGAAGAGGGCAGTCCCCAGGGAGGAATTGGTGTGCACAGTGCCTCTATGTTGTACAGCCCACACACCTGCAGGTTACCAGAACCATTTAAAATGTAGGCCGTGCCTGTTTATTTGCTAAGTCTTGGATTTTATTCTTCTCTGCTGTGAGGCTGGCGCTCTTTTTCTACTTAAGCATCTCTTATTATTTATACTGGAAGCTTCCTAGTCTGTTTGTTGTTGGAAACAGAATTTACCTAGCATCCTCTTCTGCTGAAAGTTTTGCCACTCCAGAGTAAACTTGACTTTGTAACTTACAGATAGGGTGCCCCAGCTGTATTTAATGTGGATTTTTAAATAGTATCGAGAATATAATCTATTTATAATCATTATATGGTTCCTACAGAAGGCATGTTGTGTGTGTAGTAGATGTTTGTATACATTCTGTGTGTCTCTGGCAAAAGTGCTTCAATTGCTGCTGCTAATTGAACTTATATTTTATTGTATGTGCATTCTGAGTATTATTATTTGTGTCAGTTTTGTATGTGATGCAACTGACAGTTTATTGCACAGAACCAAAATAGTTCTATACTTCTCTGTGTAAATAATATAGACATGCATGGAGTTATTGCAAATTCATCTTTGCAAGTACGCTCTGTTTTAGCAGCCCTTTTAGGCTTCTGGCAACCAAGATTTTTCCATACATAGCAAATTTCTTGGACATTCTCTTTATCAAAAACAAAACTAGAAATGTTAGAGGAAATGTTGCATTTTTGTAGAAAAACATAAGCAACTGAGACGCTGTGGTAAGCATCATGCTATTGAGGCCTTCCCTTGAAAGTTACAAAACAGTGTGTTTTGGGCTAGCTTCTGGCATTTAGAAAATCCAAACAGGAAAATATAAAGCACGTATGCTCTTTACTTGTCTGTGGGACTAACCAAATTCTTCTTGTAGCCCAGGCCATGCTGTTGACACAGATTGCCGTGCCAGAAGTGGAGTTTGTCTGAGGTGCTGGTGCTCCCCTGTCTCTGTGGCTGTTGGTGGCTAGGGTGCTTAATACCCATTGAAGTAGAACTCTTGCTTTTTGTCTGCAGATTTATCACATTCCCTGAAAGCAACAGTGGCAACGCTGCCCTATGTTTTGATTGTGGGCTTCAGGCAGCTGGAGAGATACAAGTCCGTCATGTACAGAGCAAAACCTAGTTTTGAGAGTTTAGCAAAGTTTTGTAAAAACATTCTGTAGATGTGTGTGGCAATTATTACATCTAATTTCACAACAGCCCTCTTTGTTATTGTGAGAAATAAAGTTTTGATGCTACGGTCTTCAGCTCTAAAATATGAGAGTGTAATTGGGAAGAAGTTTTGTTTACAAGAACACTATTGATTTAATATTTGTAAAGTAATTATAAATGATTTTGAAATAGCCTCAGGTGCTAGTCCTGTTCCCGAATTTCCCAGACAGTTTTTGTGATTATTTTTTTTTAAGATAACCATATTTTTCTCTTAAAGAAGTGTGGAAACCTCATATGTGTAGTATAAGCAATAAGCACATGCAGTGTACTATCAAATGCAAAATAAACATACCAAAGGAAAAAAAATAATCTTTCCTCTTGTCTCCTTTCCTGGCTTAACCTTTATTACACTCAAGGAGAGAAGAACAATTTTTATCAGAAACTTCTTGTATTTGTACCGTTGGATTGGTGCTGTTGACTGAAAACATTAATTATTTTCTTGAGTATTTTATTACTGTGCTTTCTTGGAAGCAATGGATTATGATCTCAGAAGACCTGTCATTCTCCACTAAGTGGGCATTGCCTCTGCTGTGACTGGGGTACATATGTTTCTGCTAGCATTCTGTGTACGTGCATCCCTGCAAGCCTACAGAGAATTTGAAAGACATACACAGCCCAAATGACCGCTGTTGTGTCCCTGTGACACCGGAGCCTATGTACAGGGAAGTTGTAATGATTGCTTCATTAACTGCTGCCCCCTTCTCTAGGGGGAATCCACACCTGAATTTAATCTAGACACCAAGCCAGAACCAATCAAGACATGGATGGATGATTTTTTTTACCCCCAAACTTCTCTGTTTTAAAACTGAGTGCTGTTTTATTGTTACATTGTATGGGGATGGGACTAGAGACGTGTCTTCCTTAATTACACTGATATATACGATTGTTGCTGAAGGGGGTTGGTCGGCGTTCATTTGTACAGAAGTCTTTGCATTTGGCATTTGGTCTGAGGAAGGAAGGTATCCTGTGCCTTTCTGCAGCTCTTGGGATAAATAAGCACTTTGATATAATAGTATCAGTATCCGGAATAGTTGCTAATATTTTAAATATGCTGCTTCTCAAAAAAAAAGGGGGGAGAAGAATTTGCAGAGACTGTGGACTGGTGTGAAAGCAAACAGCTGTTGTATTCTCTGGTACGTATGGGACGTTTTGTTATAGGTTGCCAAATTGTTCCTTGTGGTACACTATTTCAGCTTTATGACATGGTACTCAACACTTTAAGAGAGCATGTGCATGTGCTTTCCTGTTACGCTGCTGTTTGTGCCCATTATTTTTCTTTGGGTGTCAGAATGATAATTGATTGTCATGATATTATCATCTCTTTTAATTATTGTTTTTCAGTTTGTGAAAACGTGCTAACTTTTCCCTGCTGTGGTGGTGTGGTTTCTCTCTTTTCTTCCCTGCTGTGTCATGCACAGTGAGATCCTATCCACTACTGAGTAGGACCTTTAAAATAAGGACTATAAATCACGAGAATTTTGCAATTTCAGTCACAAATGTAACAAACTATAACTTCACTGTTCCTTATAGTGAGTAAGATTTCCACAGTATCAAAAGGAGGCCTTGAATAACTTTGCTTTTTTAAAAAAACATGTATTTATTTGGTTGCCCTATAGAAAAAAACATTTTTAATCAGGAGGAGAAACTACTTCCATGTTTTAAATTCAGCTATGCTCCTAAATTATTTGTGCATTTTGGAAAATTCTATGTAAGAGTTCAGAGGGAAGGAAAAAATGGGACAAAACTCTTCTGTCAGTCACTTCTTGTGAGTTACCCGATCTCTTTCCGAACTGAATTTCAGGCTGTTATGTATTGTTTGAAGTAAGACTGTAAAAATAGTAATAATTGGATGCCCCCCCCGCCCCCAGTAGTGGGTTTTCTATTGTAATACTTGGTCGTGTAAGGGAATACCTGCTTACCACAGCTGCTAATCCTTTGCTGGTTCATGATCTCTTGTGCTGCAGGCATCGAACTGAAAGAAGCACTGAATTTTGTTTTCCTTGTTGGCCTCAGTTTTAATCTTCTAATTTCCTGTGCAGCACCGGAGGATTTCATAGGCATCATGTTGCCGGCTAATTACGTATCATGTTAAGCAGCTGGACAGTTCAGCAGTCGTGGGATAACGTCTGGATCAATGACATGCAATGTTGATATATACCATATTGATTTTGAAGGATGTTGATAGTGGATGTATGTTGGTAAAGTACTTTTAAATGCCTGAAATAAAAATGCTATAAAAATCCAGAATTAAAAGGATAATTTTGTGTTACAGCAGTAGGCAAGAGAACAACTAATAGGGGATTAAAATTATGCATTATGCTTCAATAGTTCAGTGTGTAATAGTTGCATCAAATGCAAATGACACTTCTAACCTTAATGCTGATGAAATCCAAGGTATTTTTTGAGGCAAGAACCCAACAAAAAACGAGTGTGTTTTTGCTCTGTGATTGTTCGTTGTACTGAAATCTTACTGAGAAACCTAATCACGAGAAGCAGGAAAGACAGGATTTGTTAAGTGTTCTCATCCATGACTTCGTCAATTCAGAAGTGCTTTCTTTGCTGCACTTTCCAGTGGTTTATATAATTTAGTTTTAAATAACTTCTCTTTCCGTGGGAAAAATATTCTACTTTATATTGTATCTTGCTGTTATAAGAAATGTTTTCTGATGCTTAGCCTATGCCACCCTCTTTTCTAAGTTCATCCCCCTCTTTCATTTACGCTCCTTAGAATTGTGCTGTGTAATTCCTTTCCCTCCTCTGTGATTTACGCTGTCATCATATTTCTCCATAGCTGTCATCCAGCCAGGCTAACTTATTTAGTTATTTTTGATATTTTTTTTCCTTTTTTCAAGGATGTTGAAATTTTTAGCTTGGGAAGCAAACTTTGCAGAAAACCAAGGACTAATACTGTATTTAAGAGCAACTGAGAATCTTTTTGTAGCCACCCCTGTATCTTTTTTGCTGACTGGTGATTTCCAGTTCACCAGGTTAGTAATAAATGGTACTGCCAAACTTTTTCGTTAAAGATCATGATTGCATCTAAGGTATCTTGCTAAAGTGAAGTTCATTCTTCTCTTGAATTTATTTTTGTCCTATGTGAATATGCATAAAAGCATGCGCACAGTCATGTGATGGTAAAGGTGAAGGTCAGGCTGTTCATCCAGGATTTTCCATGCTGCAGCGTTGGGGATTCATGCACAGCTAGCACAGTTCTGTAGGTTTCTTTTTTTTCTGGTTACCCAGTCCTGTGTCCCAGGTATGGGAAATCAAAGACAACCTGCTGCATAGGTGCATCTTGGTTCTTCTCCTGCTCCCTGCATTGTGGGCATGGGCCCTCTTGTTAGATGATACTGGGGGCTAGCTCCACTCAAGTCACAGGCTATTGCCTAAATCCTTCCCTGAAAATCCATTTCCCTAAGCTTTTTCTTATAAATACTTCTTGTCTGATTATTTCCTGTAAGCAATTCCTAGAGCAAAGTATCAGTGGGGTAGAAGTATCACGTTGCTATAAGGTAGAGTGGAGCTCATGTAAGGAAACATGTTATCCAAGGTAGAATAAAAGTGGAAAGTTCTTGCATGATATGTTGAAAATGTGTTATTCGGAAAGGTATGACTTCTGAGAATGGGACATGTGGAAGACACTAACATTTTTATTTTTTGTAGGGAAAGAAAGGTTAAGCAGAACTGTGGTTTACAATGGATGCGTAAAGCAACAAAGATTAAGTGGATTGTAAGCAAGCAAGCTATCTGTTTAGTTTTCTGGTGGTGTGATGAGGGGAGGGGAAATACAATTTTCCACTTGTAACGCGTTTTCACTTTATATGATGCTGTGCATTCATATGACTCTCTGTTCTGGTAGCTTGGACTTTTGGTCTAGTAGAAATCCAACAGTTTAAGTATGAAGCCGAAGCAAAGGAATTTAAACAGAATATTTCTGGAGCGAAAAGGGAAACTATGGGGCAACGTTTTAATTTAAAAGAGGAAAATAGCATACCTGCGTTACTAAATTGTAGTAATGGTGGAGTTTAATTTTGCAACTGAATTTTGCGTGGTCTTTGACACTTGTGATCTTTCACCTTCTGTTGCTATCATGTTTTATGTCCCTAGAGCTCTGATGGGCCAGCATTCATAATAGTGCATTAGGGACAAGTTTCTAAGTATCTCATGCTTCTGATGCATTTGTATGATAAGATGAATTGTCAGTATTTCCTACATGCCTTCACACTTATAGACAGAATGTTCTTTTAATTTTATTTCTGTTCCGGTTTTTTATATCTGAGGTGACTGTGCCAAAATTTGTCTTTCAGCCAGTCCCTGAAGAGAAGAAACAAAGCATTGATAGAAGCTAACATGCAAAAGAAGCAGGCCTGAGGAAAGATTATCTCTGGTTGCGGGTAAGTAATTACAAGTAAATTTAGCTTTCTGAATCTGTCTTTGACACCAGCACTGCCAGCCTTTTTAGAGAGTAACAAGTTTTTAGTCTTTCCCTATGTTAATTAATAATAATAAAGAAACGTTTCTTCATCTTCACCAACTGTTAGACAGGTATGCTAACTAGGTATGCTGGGTATCTACTTTGCTTTCCATATAGAATTCATGCATTTCCTCACTCTTACTACAAAAACAAAAAAACCCCCAAAGAGTCAAGATACAAAGATAGGTAGATAATAGCAATAGGTAGATAGGTAGAAGATGAAAAGATAGGTAGATAATAGCAATAGGTAGAAGATGATAATCTTCCTAATGACACATTCTGTCATCTTTATATTGAAGTATGTCTGTTTACATTGAATATAATCCCTTTGAAATCTGTCAACTACATGAGCAACAAGTTGCTGTTCAGTTTGAGAACAGGTGGCAGAATTAGGTTCTCCTTACTTTACAAACCACTTATAATTGATGCAACTTAGAATCCAGCATAGGATGCTCTGGTGAATGGCGAGTGACCTGAGTGAGCTTTTGGGAGTGGCAACGTTTATGGCCTTAGAAATGCTTCTATCCCAAATCCAGTCTGTTATGTTCCTGGCCTGGTAGCAGAACAGGCTAAAAGGAATGTGTGTCTGTGTCTCTTCATGACGTTTTCTGTCTTAGCTGAAAGTGGGGTTGAGGGTGGATTTAGTTGGGGATGCAGACTTATGAAATGGAGCTGCCAGCTTTCCTGTAGGGGTGGGTTTAACATCCTGCAGAAAGACAGGAAAGAGGAATTGGGGGAAGAAATAGCTTGAAGTACCATTCTGGCAAGATTTATGAGAGTTCATCTGTCTGTAGTCCTGAATTAAGTATCTCCCTGTTCTAGAAATTCTGTGATTAGCGTTTTCAGATGTGCTTCATAGCCTAAGATCAGTTTTGCCCAAGATGTGGTTGGTTTTGGTTTTTTTTGTTCCTGGCACTATACAAGTGTTGTTTCCTTTCATTTGTTTGTATGCAGGTGATTTTCATGATTGTTTAACTTCTGACTTTTTTGGAAATGATTCGTAGTCAAGTTTGTGTGCTGTATCTAAAATGGGGAAAAACAGATAAACAGAGCAAATTATCACCATCCTTGCAGTTTTTATGGTGCTTCTTTTAAAGTCGTTGTGTGTTTGATTTCAAAATTGGTTTGATGTTCAAAACCTTCACTGAGAGTGTTCTTATTTTGGGGAATATTAGTGTAATCTTATTTTCTTATTTATTTTGGCTGTAAACACTTTTTTTTTTTGCAACATTTGTTTCTACTTTGATTTTATTATACTAATTACCGGCATGGTGAAAAACTGTGTAGTGCATTACACCAGTTCTTGCCTTGTGAAGATAATGTTCTAAAATGGACAGATACGGTACTGCACATGTAAAATGACCAGATACTGAAGAGGTGATTAAATATCAGCTCTATATAGGTTTGTTGAACTTAGAAAAGCTATGTGCTTTTCATGGTGGCACACTAGCTTTGTCAAGTTTTATGGAAGGAAGTTGTTTTGAACAGATAGAGAGATGTTGCTTGATAAAGGTTAATTTTTTTCTTTTTCTGTTTTTCCTTCTGTCCCTCTCCCTGCACAGATTGTGTTTCTTATTCCCCAACCCTTCCACACCAATGTATCTCATTCTGATCCTGCCATTTTTTCACCGTTTTCTTGTGGTAGGTTATATTCTTAATATAATATTAATTCTATGAACTGAAATTCTGCTGGATAGATGAAGGCTTGAACTAAATATGTGGAAACACCGTGCTCATTTTAGTTTATTTTCTCAGTCTCTTTATGTTGTTTTTGGAATGATTTTGTTTATAAACACCATTTAAAGAACATTGCAGGTTCTACCAAATCCTATTTCCTCACCTGATACTAGTTCATTTGACCCCAGTGTCCCCTGACTGCTCTCATTCCAGATCCTGAGCGACAGAGCCTGCTGGGTCTGTGTGGAACTTGATCTTTCAGCATGTTGCAAATTGCAGTTCTACAAATGGTTTTAAAGAGAAAAATAAGAACAATTATGTTTTAATTTTGATTCTCTCAGTATGTAATGGATGTGGCACGAACTGAAGATTGTTTTGTCATATGTGACCTTGACCTATAATAACACTTTAATGTTTATTAATAATAAAGATTTGGTTCTTTCATATTATTGTTTTCTTTTTTCCCTAACTTGTATAGCTTCTTTCACCTAGTCAATGTGTATATCTTGGCTCAAAATGCAAAGTGAGGGGATGTTGTCTTTGTTATCTAAAGATTGGTCTAAGAAATACTTCTGTATGCCATAGTTTGATATGTGCATTCTGATCTCTGTCTACATTTTTTTTTTTTCTCCTGAGGCTTGCTTTGGAGGGAAGTGTGATTTTCAAGTATCTGACATAATTAAAATATATGGCTTTCTCGAGGCCTTTCAAACAAAGGTTTTCTTTTGTTCTCTGAGCTATGCTTTATCTGGAGTAAGTATATTAACATTAGAAAGCCTTTTAAGGAGATACTACCTCGTAGCGTTAAAGATAATAAAGCACAAAGCTGCTTGGGAGCCCATTATCCTGAGTTGCTGTAAGCCATGGACCCAAATATATCCTATTTTCTAGCATTAATGACAAATAAAAGTTAGCGATACTAGTCTTGTTCTCCCTACTGTAATAGTCGTAAACATTTTTATTTTTTTTTTTAATCCTGTGGTAACAGGACTGGATGGAGACATAATTTAAACCTATATTTTTAAGTCATACTTTCCTTGCTTTGCTTGCTACAGAATATCTTGGAACTAGTTCTTATTTAACGAGTTATAGGAGATGTCAACACCTCTTGAACATTGTAAAGGTAATAGTGTTCAGGTGTAATCAAATACAGTGCTACAAGGTGGGTGTGCCTGAATACATGTGAAAAAAATAATCCTAGTTGCAAACTTTAACAGAACCAGAGCACAGTTGTATCAGGAAATTAGGACAGGATTAAGCAAATCCATTTCAAAATTTGACTTATATTTATTTGAATAGACAGAAGTTTAAATGGAGGGATTTTATAATAAATTTTCTAATGAATATTTCTCAGCAGCATTATCTATAATTCAGTATCACTTATTACAGTTGAAGTATTTTTAAAGAAAAAGATTATGCTTTTTTACCCTTAGGCTTTAAACATATTCAATGCATTTCTTTAGCTACAGTTACAGAAAATGTTTCATAGTATAAGTAGAATATTTGCAAATCAGATTTTCTGTCTTTTGATAACCTGTATACATTCATAATTGTAGAATATGCAAAGTAAAATTGTTAAGCTTGTTTAATGGAGGTTGGCTAGGCAGTTAATTCTTGTGGATCTTCTTGAGTACACTTGTTTTCAAAAGAGTGCAGCGCAGCAATGTTTTGGAAGACTGATGAGGCAGCACAGACACTTGATAAAGTCATGTGAGATTTTGAAGAAATACATTATTCCATCACCTGTGGTAAATTTTAGTGCTCAACTCAAGGAAATAACACCAGAGTAGCTAATAAATAAATAAATAAATGGAGAGAGTAAATCAGTTTGCTAAAAACATTGGGGTAAAGGAAACCAAGCTGAAAGTGTTTAGCAGGCAATCTTACTTCATTTTTGGTTTACTGTCCGAAATTTGTATTGCTGTGAGACCAGCCGTATTGAGACAGATATTGTGATTGTGTGAGACTTGCTGGCAGAGCTGTCTGTATTGTTTGTGAATCCTGCTGTTTGAGAGCATCCAGCATTTTGTGTAGGTTAAATGGGTTGGAATGAACTGTGTCATTTAGAAACTTATGTGGTGGGTTGGTTTTTTTCATTTTACAGCATGCTGGTCAATACCACATTCTGTGTAGGCTAGCTGCTTTTTCTTATGCTTTTGTTTTATTTTTTTTTCCTGCTTATTAGTATCTGCAACCCATGTGCTTTGGGATCGAATGTAAATGATGATACAGAGTTTCTGAACAGATTTTGTTTGCTGTAACTTAGTGTGTGTATGTGGTTCCAGCATAAGACTTTGTGTTAATGGTTCTTGTGAGATGAACGGGTCTTCTGCGTCTAAACCCCATTAACACAACAGCCTAAATCACTAGCACATAAATAGAAGAATAAAAAAAAATAATCTGGTCATTGGTTTCTATTTCACTCAGTCAACAGAAAAGAGCTTCAGCAATAGGGAGTCATACCAAAGTGATAAAGACTTTTGCATTATCTAAAGAAAAAGCATAGGAGTAAGTAGAATTTACTACGGGTAAATGTAGGTTCCATTTACACGTTTCAGAGATAATGGTCCCTTATTAAGGAGAGTGAGCCAACAGCAGTATTTTAAAGTAGAAGAAAGTCTCTCAGGTGTTTTTCAAGAGCAATATTAGCGTCTGGGTAAATTTACAGGAATAATTTTTTACTCATTGTATCTTAAACTATAGTAGTCTATGTTATTCTGCAGCTATGTCTCTACTCAGTCAACAAAAAAGCCTGCTAGCGTCATTTTTAATTGGATGCCTAAAAGTGGTTCTGCAGAAATCTTCTCTGGCAGCGCAGAAGAAAGATGGTAGGAATTTCAGTCATTGTTTTCTGACACCTCTCTCTTTAGCGTTGGGCGGAGGTTGAATGAGAGTGGGCAAGCAGAGTGGGAGAGCTTTTCACATTCCAATTTTGGATTTCGGGGCTCGATGAGGGATGTTTTTGCACTGCATAGGAATAAAATCCTCCTGCTCTGACTCCCTGGTAACAAGGTTCCCAGTGGCGCTGCACAGCCCTCTGGGGCTTCTGCGTAAATACAGCAAAGGAGACCTGAGGTGTGGCAATAAAGGTTGTATTAACACCATTTCCTTTCCATTGTTTTTGTTGTAGTTCTTTAACATGAAATAAAGGAGGTGCTAAGAATAGACCTCTTTGGTTATACCTACAAAACTTTTTGACCTTGGGTGTGATGAATTTGATCAAAGAAAATGCCTCTTCCAACAGGGAATGCTTGAAATCTGTCTTACAGTAGGAGGGATGTGAGGTGGCCAACTATACAGCATTACATACCCAAGTTTTATTAGAACGATGTCTAAACACCATTTTTCATTTAAGCTTGTGTCCCTGTATAAATGGAATGTGAAGCTTTAGGCATAGACACTATTTCCCCTGTTGAAAGCTGACAACTTCCGTTTTCATTTAACTGACTCTTGATTCTGGAACATAAAAGATTATTTTTTATTATTTAATTTCCTATGCAATGCTCATTAGCTTTAAGACATTGTTTATGTGATGGCTAATAGTAGTGATGCATATATTAGATTCCCAAATAAAGATTTTACAGCAGCTCCTGTCCAGCTCTGCTTTAAACGAGTAAGAGCCTTTAGACTAATCTGAATGGACATCTGCTGAAACCTTGATTACAAAGAGACAGAACTGAGCATCTGTGCAGCACTGGGACTTGAGTTTTGAGGTGCCGAAATTAAATTCTCACTTCTAATACAAGCACTTAGTGAACAATAGAATGTGAAAAAGCATTGTTAACAAGAACTGAATCAAAGGCTATTCAGATAGGTTTCATAAATGTAATGTCCAGTTTACTGAAATTGTCCAACAATTGTGACATTGCATTTCAAATGTAATTAAAAATAGATTGTTATTTGATCTGAACATTCATTCTTTATTTCTTTGACTTTAGATGACTTTAGTTGATATTTCTGTTTATCTTAGGAAGCATTTTAAATTTAGTGCTCTATTTCCAGTACATTGGACTGACATTTTCCATGCTCACATATGGTAATATATTGCTGCAATGGTGAACAATGTGACACATAAATAAATATACAGTGGGGGTAAACCTATATGTGAAAGAAATAGTTGAAATCTTTTAAAGCTATTGATGTAACAATAATAGTTGTAGTCTGTTTTCCTTCAAAACCCAGAGTAACCTCTAATATAGCTTTATGGAAAAGATTACTTAATTGTATGTAATGTAGTCAACTGTCAAATAATTAATTTAAAATTCAGATCTGAGGGGTGATATAAAATCTGTAGACTGATATGGAGTCCTCTTCACTTTCACACTGTTGGAGTGCTTTTGATAAAGAAGAAAGAGGATGGAGTAGCAGCTAGCTGTCTGGAACTGATCCACAGCTCATTGAATTAAATGGGAATTTTTTTCATTAACTTTGATCATCCTTGGATTGAACCTGTATGCATTTGATTTAATTAGTAGCAAGTTTGGGAAGCGCTGGTATGTTGCTGTTTCTAGTGTTTTACCTATGGAGATGGTAATTACATAACCCAATATATTTGGATATCTATGGTACGGCAAGTGCAGAAGTACCCACAGTTGGCTTTTCATGCTGGACCTTCATTTAAAAGCTAGACAATTTCCTGCTAAACCTCTTTTTCTTTCTTGCTAGTTATAACATCATATCTGATCATATTACATTGCACATAGAACAGATCTAGTTCTATGTCAATGAAAATCTTTTATACTGAAAACAGGAACAGATTGTAACTTTATTGTGTAACTAATTTTTAATGATATCCAAAAAAACCCCTTTAAGTTATGTTTAACATTAAGGGGTAAAAATGCAAACTTTTGGTATGTTATCTTCGCCTGAGAGCAAAAAGGAGGTTCTCTAATGTCAAATGTTCAATAAAGTATGTTTTCATCATGGATAATGTTGAAGGTATCTCTAATAATGCTGCCTCTTTTTTTTTTTTTAATTATTTTTAAATTGTGTAAAGTGGTGTAGCTTCATGTTGGGAGGTGCCTTTACATTTTATGTGAGTTTGAAGGGCAACCAGAGGAAACTTCTCTGCATAAAGCCAAGTTTGCAGCAGGTTTGTAGGCAAAGTCAGTCGTGGTTCAGAATGGCCAAATGTCTCATCTGAGCATTCGAAATGTTTTTACCCTCAACCGGATTTCTATCACGTTAATCCAAGCTGTGTTGTACTTTATTAGGTGAGCTGTCCCAATGCCTTAGCTGTGGCAATTCATGAAGTTAAGATGCTGTTTAAGGTGAGCAAAGAAGGGTTGTGGGAGCTGGCTGTGTGTATTGACACTGAACGCAGGGATTCCATGTAGATGTGTCGCGTGTTTACTTTGCAAATATTGGCAGACCCTGTTGTAAGTCTGAGCGATTTACAGCCTAAGAGTTTGAAAGCTACCAGGCTTCTTATCTGTTAGTAGCATAAATAGGAATAGTAGGTATAAATGCCAAGGTAGAAAGTGGGGTGTTAGCTTATAAGCCTTTCTCAATTTAGCAGTCACGTAACTAGCCATAAACCTTTCACTGGGTTTGCTTCTATGTTTTATAGTTTGCACCCAATTTTTAGCACAATATATAGGGATTCTCTAAGGTGTCCATTGTGTACCTGTCAGTGAAAACTAACCTACAAAAAATTAAGTCTATGTCAGTCAAAAAATACTAAAAGGAATCTTGATCCCCCCCCCCCCAGGGGCATTTAAGAGTTACTGAAGCAACATTAAATATTATTCTGACAAGATGTTGAGGTTTTAGGTGGTATTTTCTCTGGTGCTTTACAAGAAAAAAAGCTGCCATAGCGACTGCAGCATAGCAGAGAACATATGCTGCTTTTGAGGCATATATTACCTTATTAAATAAGCACAACATATGCTCAGGCCATGCTGATGTGTGATTGTGTATCACCTGCAATGATTTTGGGGGACATGTATTACAAGAATATCTCTGTATACTTTAGGGAGTGATCCAGACCTCGGAAAAGGAATGGAGTAAGTGATCAAAGTAGTTATTTTTTTTGTCTGTAGCTGCTGATTGATGAGCTTATATTGCTACTCTTGCATTTGAGAAGGGACCTAGGTAAGCAAATGATTTTTCTCGCTTGCCTTTGTTTCTCAAAAAATTAGTAAGTTCTTTTAGAAGAACTATATTTTTAAGGTACAAATCAGAGAAACGGGAGAATGAAAATGTATACGTGGTCTACTTTTTTGGTGTCAAGCAGGAATAAAAGCAGAAAAATATTGTTTAATATATTATTTAATGTATTGTGATGCAAGATATCATATCTTTCTTGTTATATGCCTTGAAAGAGCATAGGTAAATGATAAGGGTATTATTGCACAAGTTGGGAGAACTTCTTTTGCTCTGTCACAAACCTGCTGTTTGACTGCCACAAAATTTTCAAGGATAGAATTAGAGAATAGTTATCTGAACTCTAGGAATTGGGTTTTGGTTTCTTGTGTTAGAATATATCAGTTCATCAACTTCTCTGGCTCTGATGTAGCTTATAGTTTCTCTGTAGTCTACTGTTTCAAAAAATTATCATCATTGCTGTCATACCTTGCAATACCTTTGAAAAAGCAGAGACTCTTGTTTTTCTGCCCAGGATCACCCACAGAGAAACGTGCGGTTTGTGTTGCACAGCCCCTCTGTGCATGTATGGTTTGACTCTACAAAGTCTCTCTAGTAATCCCTGTCCATCTACAGCGAAATGCAACGTCACCTTGTTTCAGATTTCCGCATGTTAATCAATCTGTTCACACTTAAACGTGCTGCAGCCTGGTGAAAGCAGTGAGTATCCTGGATCAATGATATGAAAGAAGTGAAAAGGATGTACCTAAGTGTACTCTGTCCCCGGAGCCGCAGGTTGCCTGTGTAGTCTTTAGCAATGACCTTTATCAGTAAGAGTAGACTAAGGTTGTATCATTTTTGAGAACCAGAGCGCTACTTTCACTTAAACTGTTGCTAGGTGCTATGTTTTGCCATCACTTTTTGAAGATGCTGTTGGTTGTATCTAATGTTACTCCTAAAAATTCCAGTTTTAATCATAGATTCCTAAGGAAATGAGGGCTGTGAGATGGTATTTGTACATCTGCTGTCAGCCCTCCGTTTTCCACTTACCTTCAGTCAAGTTTCACAAGGGTTGTCCAGATCACCAGACACAGCAAGTTACAGGTGGTGTGTGAGAGTAAAGGGTTTAATAAAGGAGAGAGACCCAATTAATGCCTCAGCTAAAGCAGAACACAACAACATGAATTTGTCCCTTACTACTGAATCTGCAAAGAAGCTTTGCCTCCAGAAACAGAGGAAATGGTTCTGCTGGTTCTGCTGCTTGCAAAAAAATCTTACTCTAAACAGCTTTCCCTGAGGATGAATTATATTCTATTGGCTGACACACCTTACAGATGTGGAAAAGAGAATAGTACTGTCTGAAATATTTTTAAAGAATTGAGAATGGATGTTTTATGCAAAAGAATTGCATGTGTTATCTTTCAGACTATTCTAGAAGAAAATAGGAGGAGGCTTGAGACAGAAGATGGTATTTTTCCCAGTCTTGGAGATTGTTAGCAAATGCTGGAATTTCATAGAAATGATAATCAACTTAAATGTAAGCTGTTAGATTGCTGCAGAGGGAGGAGGCTACTTAGACAATAAATTTTACAGTAACACGTCTACTTCTTTTAAAGCTGTCAGGATGTTGCCATCATCTGGAAAAGTACACAATAGCTTGTCATAAATGTATCAACTTTCCTCCTCAAATGAACATCTCCATTGGTGATGTATGAGATCTTAAATGAATTATTTTTCAATGAAAGCTGTTCTCATTTTGTGGTAAATTCTGAAGCAGATGTTTGGAATATAAATCCAAAACTAAGAAAAATCATTTTACAAATAGAAGTCCAAGAAATCAATTAATCGTTGACTTTTATTATTAAATTCTGGTTGTTTGTTTCACTGTAGAAATTACAGCATATTCTTCCAGTATATTTTGTTTTTTCTCATGCTGTGGATAAGCAGCTCTGCAGGAGAATTCTGTCACCGTCGCCTTAGAGTTGCAAAGTCCATCAGTATATTGTGTTAGTAGTTAGATGCAGAAAGAAAGTAAAAGGTTGGACATTTGTAGTACGGCATGCACTTCAGATCGGGTGTGGACAAGGTAGATAGTAACTGAGGTTTAAGACCTGAGAATTGGATGTATAAATGTGATATTTCTCTTTGTGTGACTTGTCAAGATACTTGTGCTCCTTTGAATATTTCCCAAGTTTTGCATGTATAGTCTCTGCCTATTCTCCCTTTTTGAAAATGTGAGTTAGTTCAACTGTAGGTTTGGTTTTGTGTGTTAGCAAGCAAGTGCATTTTGCGGGCCCCTCTGTATGAGGAGCTCATGGGGGAGAGCATTAAATTAATATTAGCTATAATTAAGTTGCCCGGAGAAGTTGTTGAAACTCTGTCCCTGGAGATATTCAAACCCAACTGGATAAGTCCCTGAGCGACCTGCTTTGAACAGGGTGTTGGAGTAGACTGCCTCCAGTGGTCTCATTGAACCTAAATTGTTCTATTCTTCTGTATTTCTATGAATTACAGAAATGAAGTTTGTATTCTCTTCTAAAGGAGGCTGGTCCTGGGGTTATTGCTATCTTTAGCAGGTGTTAAGTCCTGTCGTCCCTAAGCCCGGCTCTGTGACTGTCCATCTCTTGCTGTCATTAGGCTTTGTGTTCCTTGTGGGCAGTTTTGCTCCTCAGGAGACTGTAACCATCATGAGAAGTTAGAAAGTGGGAGGCAGACCCTCATCATAACTGGTGCATTAATTCTGTGGAGGATTTATAACTGAGATTTTAAAGAAGAAGGTGCACGCTGTGAGCAACTGGGATGTGAAGGAGAATCCCAGTTGCTAAACTGTTGGACGTTGCCTATCTGAATCATGTTATCCTGGAGCTCAGACTTCATTCTGGAGTGAACCAAGTTGGAATGACTGAACCCAAAGCGAATGCTCATGTATCCTGTGAGCAAGGTTCAGCAAAAACTCTTTTCTTTGTATTGCTCATTTGCTTAGCCCTGCAGTTTTGGGAGGGTGTTTAAAACTCCGTTTCTCTAATCTTCTGCTTGTTTTGAGAAAGCTGCTCCTTTGTGTCACTCAGTACAAGTGAGAGGAAGCCACAAGTAACAGCAGTAGTTAATTACGCATTTTGAGAATTGGAGGTATCCATTTTTCTCATACCAGAGGAAATTAATGCAATTCCAAAACGTGTTGGAG
This sequence comes from Larus michahellis, assembly GCF_964199755.1. NCBI lineage: Eukaryota > Metazoa > Chordata > Aves > Charadriiformes > Laridae > Larus > Larus michahellis. The sequence goes on along the minus strand of NC_133897.1, from coordinate 77,125,442 downwards.
AAATGCAACTCTCACTGTATTTTCTGTATCCCTTTCTCATTGCTTCTATTAAAGTCTTTCGGAGCACTGGCAATATCCCAGTTTATGTTTGAACAATTAGTATAGTGGGCCATCTGATGCCAGTTTGATTGCCTGAGCACCATAGTACATAGAAAAATCCTCTATGCAACTTGAAGTGGTTTGACAGAGGAGGATGTATTTTTCCAGTCCCCATTCCCCATGTGCATACAGCAGAAACACACACACCCAACCGTCATTGCAACAGCCCGCCTTTTGGAGATGTGTGCATGGTCAAGCCAGAATCTGGATTTAGGTGACCTTATTCTGTTACTGGAAATATTAAAAGTAATTTTATTAAAAAAAAAAAAGATTGCTAGTAATTTCAAATCGAATTGCTTTCCATTGCTTGAAATATGAGGTGCCGTATAAAAAAAAAACCCACAAGCAGCTAGTAGTATTTTTACAGGCTCTCCTTCAAGACGCTGGTCTGCCAAGCATATATTAGGTAATATATTTATGTTGTGAAATGGTGTCTTATTATACTTCACTCTTAAACTGTAATATCATGGAGTACCTTAGATTTGCAGCTGTCAAACTGTACCTAGTCAGAGCATCACTGATGATGTTTTATAACGATCTCATCACCAGATGCGAATACAAAATTCTTAGAAAACTGTGTTGATATTTTTTACTGATGATTGCTAATAGAGCTTCCCTTCCGATGGCCCAGCCAGTGCCTTTTGATATTTATAACCTGTGATTTTTATTTGGAACTAGGCTCTCTAGCTTTTACCCTCATAGGAAGCCAGAGCATGGTAATTCTTGGGTGTTCTTTGTTAATCCTGAACTAAAATTCTAGGTACAAATAAACTACACCCTGGGGAATGGATGTGCACCAGGCACTGATGTCTGCTATACAATGCAAGTGCTCTTTTCATCTTCTAGTAGTCATCATCATCATCTCTTCTTATACAAGGTAATAAATAATACAAATAATTTTGAAAAGCTGATTCTTGAATATTCAGAGGTAAAGGCTGTGGGCTGACCATTGCAGCTAAGACAGCTCTCTCCCATTGCTTAGTAGCAACAGGTTGTCTTACAAGTGGCATAAAAAACTGAAAACCTCCCTTTCTTGGTTTCTCCAGATGCTGTAGAAAAAGATATTGTTAGGTTTACTCCATACCTTTACTCTTTTTGATTGTTGCAAGAAAAAAACCGTGCTATTTATTTTTTCAATGAAATGCTGAGTACTCCAAGATGAGATTAACTCGGAATGCAAAACCTTTACTACAATGAGCAACTTTACCCAGATGACTTATTTGCTGAAAATAATTAAGGATGTCTGGGTAGCTGAAAACTTTCATCTACTGTGCACCAGAAGGAGCATCTGGTTTGTTTTGCTCCTGTGTTTGCTTTGCTTATAGAAGTTTCCTCATTTTCCAGGCCAGCCAGGAAAACCAGCAGAATTATTTAAACAGAACTCCCTCTAGCAAGCTATGATAAGGCCAAATAATAAGATTCATACCCTTAGAGTGGATACACAGACCAGTTTAAAAACCAAACCAAACCCCCCTGATTCAGCTGACACAAGTTGTTTTCTGGTGTAAGGACAGAGAACAGAGTTCACCTGTCTGATAGTAGGCTGGTTGCACCTTGCCCGTGCTACAACTGTTGTCCTAGAAAGGCTGATGTTCCTGAGGTAGCGTGGGAGTTGAAAGAACCTGGTGCCAGCATCAGCAAAGATTTCATGCATTTCATTTTTTCTTCCAATGTGGCTAAAATAATTCCATTACAGATATCCACTCTCTTAGGAAGGAATCTTTTTAAGCGGGTAAATATTGTACTTTTAAAGCCACTTTCCATAAGATACCTGTGAGTAGAAATAAGCCAAAATGAGCTTATTAAAAAAAAAAAAACCAAACAAAAAAACCACCACCAACAACAAAACCACACAAAAACCCCAAAAACCAAAAAAAACCAAACAACAAACACACAACTCAGTGGTACATGACGAAACTGAGGTTCTGTACATATTGTATCATTGATTTCCCCATTGATTGTTCTGTTTATGTGACAGTAATATTTTTTTCAAACTACTGTCTCTTCAGGCTCTGATGCAGATATTTAAATTGGAATGGATCCTTTGGTTGGCTGTACTTCTAGAAGTGATGGTTTCTAGAAGTATAATTGTTACGGGTGGGCTAGTTACCAAGCTCTTTATTTTCAGGGAAGTTGGCACTGACAGTTATTAAGTCTGGTAACCCTGATGGAAAGGAAAGAGAAGAAAAAACTTGCTTTTGCATTGTGATGAGCAGATGCCAAAAAATTCTGGATACATTCGAGAGAAAGATCTGTTGAACAAAACTGTAACCATTTATGGTCGCTATGTAGAGTAAAATTTCACGCCTAAGACAAATCATAAGAGGTGAAAACCTGAACCTGCTTCCACTGAGACAAATAGAAGTGTTTCTTCCTAGGAAGATTTTTTTGAGCCCAAATTCTAAAATGCTGAAATATCTTCAGGTCTGGATAAAGCAATTCTTACTAGCTAGCTGTATTTAATGAAATGTGAATGCAAGGCAGATTAGAAAAATACAATGCGGTGTAAAATTAAGTCGTGGAGAATTGAGTCAAGTTTTGTTGCTGCCATGCACATCTGCTTTTAAAGGAAATGCTGAAACTTTGTTGTGTTTTTTTTTTTTTTTTTTCTCCCAGGTTTTTAGCAAAGTGAAATGTTCTTGAATGTTAAAGTTTAGGAATATATCTGCTTAGGTGATTACAGTTTCTTCTTAAATAAATTATGTGCTATGCACACTAGAGGCAGGATGCCATGCTCTGAGATGAATCCCATCCCCACAAGACCATTATAAAAGGATACAAAATGGTCTCGGTGGGCTAGGTAACCACAGATCAGTGATAGCACTTATAGGTGTGCTTTTTTCCATTTCATAATGAGAACAATTTAATGCTTGATAAAATGAGAAAATGTGTTGTATCTTTAAATACTTTTTGGTTTGTACTGTTCTTGCAGGTATGAGGGGAAACCTTCCACAGTGGGTGCAAAGCCATATCCAAGGCCTTTAAAAATTGTTTGGCTGTGGGCACTAGCTGCCTCTGTTCTTGTAGCATGGGCAAGAGGTGTCTGCCAAACATGTACCGTACTCATACCTTATTGAAACACAGATATTTTAAAAATAAGATGCAGTAAACTGAAGGAGGATATAGAAGGAATATTTTGCTACAAACATTGGAAGATTAACATTATAGGAATGCTAAGTTTTCCTCTGATCCATTTTTATAATAGTTAAAAATTAAGGACATCTGTTTTGCGTGCAAGTTTTCAGTGATACAGGGTTTGCTCCAACTGTTTCATAAAAATAGTTATTTAAAAAAACCCAAACAGCTGTTTTTACTGGACTAGAAAGGGGATGCCATGTGAATAATGCTATAGTTGAAAATCTGTAACCAGACCTCAAGACTTTATTTGCTTTGGTGAAAGGCTTTGTTCATTTGGATTTAAACGGAGTCTTTTGTTTGGCAGTGTATCTGAGAGTTCCCACTCTTAAACCACATTATTTCAAAAAGCGTGGGCCAGTTCACAGGTGAACCAAAGCGCGTTAGCTTCTTTTTATAACTTGGCTGTGGGTTAATGCTGATGCAGGGAATACATCTGTGTTGTCTTTTGTGCTTCAGCTGGAAGAGCCAGGTTTTGCAACTGGTACTTGGTAAAGGTGCTCGAGACTTTAGGAACCAAGTGTCTTGCTTCAGTCCTGTGAACAGTTGGTCAGACTTCTTGTAGCTCTGGTTCGGGTAGAAAATTGTGAAGACAACCAAGTTTAAAGGAATTTACAGAATCAAATTTGATTTTGAAGAAATGAGTCTCTGAATATTAAATTGAACAGACAAATAAGCTTTCAGTGATGCATAGCTTTTCTGTGTTGCACCCAGTGAAATTTCTGTTAATTTCATTTTAGTATGGGTGTTTTTTAAAACTGCTGTTTCTAAGTTTTAAAAAATCTCTTCTAGTAATTGTGAAAGGAACTCTGGCCACTTGCATACAGACATATACAGAACTTTCGACTGTGTACATACATGTCTGCTCACATTTTGTGATTTTTATTTCATCAAAAGTGCTTTTTGTTGTGTGCTTTTTGTTGTGTTCTTTTTTCCTCTTCATACATGTTTATCTGAGCATATTTTAAATTTAATTCTCTCATATTTTTTCCATATGAAAAGCAAAATTTAACATGCAATATTTATGTACGAGTCCTAGCGTAAAGGAAACCAAAGTAGTATGATAAGTTCATATTTGCAAAGATGGTTGTGATCATATAAACGCCTGTCCTGCTCTGGATAACTCTATTTGAATCCAGGCAGTTTTATGTGATTGAAGTGCTTTTACTGAGGAGGTAGAATTGACGATGTTAAACAGAACAGGTGGGTTTTTTCATCTGCGTATGTCATGTATGAAAAATAAGTGTACCTCTGAATCAAAAGGCCAGGTTGGAAATACCTCAAGCTTGGAAAGCTTGAATTTCAGCTCCAAACTCTTATGCCTTCATTCATTGGGAAAACAATGTTAGTGCTAAAGAGGAGGCATTTTGTTTTCAAACTCACGAAGGCAAACGAACGGAACCGGTATGATTTAGTTTTCTCTTCAATTTCTTTGTGTAGTGGTACTTTCAGGGAGATGAGCGTTCCTCATTCCACCCTCTGCCAGCTCTGACCTCCTTTCTCAATCCACATTTAGAATCAGCACAAAGACTATATTCGTCACCACTCAGAGAGGCCAGCAGAGGAGGTAAATTGAGCTTGTACCGTGGTTCTTGGACTTCTTTTTGAATGGAGATACTTTCCACTGCTGTTTCTAACTCTTCAAGTTCTGAACTGCCCCTCCTGTTTAGGGATTTGCCATCAGTCCATTCAGTTGGCCAGCAATACTTTTCTGAAGACATTTTGAAGGCAGGGATAGCTACACAGCTTTTGCTTATTTAAAAGGAAGTTGCTGGAGCTTTCTGTTCTTGTGAATTCTTACAGCTGGTGACTTGCCATGTACTTCCAAGGGTCTTCTTAAAGCATTATTGTGTTCACGGCAAGTAGTTGTTAAGCCATGTAAGACCCAAATAAATTTTTTAAACAAACTGGTCTGCTGAAAGCATGTGTGTAGTGCTGAGGGGATTGTATTCTTTTATATTTTTTCTAGTAAGGGATATTTATTAGGGTGAGCAGATGGGCACTACTCATTTTTGGCATTCATTGATAAGCCTGCTACCTCTCCAGGTGGCTCAACAAAAATGATAACACTGTGGCACTGCTCCCATTTTATTTTTATTCCTCTCAGACTAGTTAGTCACCTGTCTCTGTTCTCCTCATTTAGAGCCATCTGCTGGATTTTTTTTGCTTCTGTTTTTCGGTTGTTCTCTATTCTAAAGTCACCAAGGGATCTCCAATAGGGGCTGATGCAAAGTCTGCATGTTTGCTGAGTACTGGGCTCAAGGATATCTTCTTTTTGTCACGTTCTTTGTAGCCAGCTTGCAAGTTTTATTTTCCCCAGTTTGTCCTTATAAAGTAATCCATACAATACTAAATTATGCTTATCATTAGTGGAGTATTCTCCCACTTTTCATTATTAATATAGCGGTTCTTTTACTTTTTTTTATTTTGAAATATGAAAAGAATGAAGAGCAAGTGAGAATCCAGCTCTGTTGCATTTGTTATCATCACAAGAGAGCAGAACAGAAATTTGTCACACAAGTTATTAAAACACAAGCTTTTACACACATTTAGAAAAGTTTAATCAACAATTTAATTCTTCCCTGAAGAGATGAGATAGGGAACATGCTTCTAAAGTGGAAAACCTTTTATTGTGAGTGTGAGACTGTCTAGACTGTGTTAGAGCTAATTGTGTAGGACTAACCCACACCTGTCCTGAGCATGCATTTCTGAAGTAGGCCAGTAGCTGCTTTTCCCTGCTTGCTCACTATTCATGTCGTAGTCTCCTCATTTGGGTCTCTTCATTATGATAAATGTGCTTGCACTTTCTTTTGAATATATGCAGTTTTCCTGTGTATTAGTTTGAAATTAGTTTAAAAAAATTGTTGGATTTGAGAATGGGATCAAGAAAAGGCATATACTTAATACCAGACCAGACAACTTCTCTGGCTGAATGTCCAGGCCACCGTTTCACAGCTCTGTTCCCCTGTGCTTTCCTGCTCTTCTTTCCTTCTTCTTTGCAAACTCATCCTCCTTATCTCGCCTTAGAGGGCAAAGCTGCTTCGGTGTGGGTGGGGAGTGGGAAGTCTCCTGCACTTTTCCCCCCGAGACCCTGCAGGGTAACGTGGTACATGCAGACCATGACTTCTCTGTTGTCTTTTATTTGGACATTTATTTGGTATTTGGCACAGAGCCACACTCTCTTCCACCCAGCTTTCTGTTGAGTCCAGCCTTATTCCTTGGCGGATCCTATTGAAATCAGTGGACCTTCTTGTGGAGTGAGGAGCTGGAGTGCTTGGTGCACACATTGCTTGGTGTGCATAAAACTGCTCTGGTGGGAACCACAGAGATGAACTCGTAAGCAGTACTCGTAAACAGCTTCCTAGAGAGCTCAGCTTCCCTATCCCTTTGGAGAGCCAGTACTAAGCTATTGGACCCTGTTCCCAGGTTACCATTTGTGGCTGCAAATCTTATTCTCTAATGTGTTGGTAAAACTGATATAGGCAATGCTACAAGAAAAGTCAATGTAAGTGAACGTACACCTTAACTTTAAATATTTAAGTACATATTATGTGTGGCCACAGGTATAGGAAAAACTGAGAAATTTGATCATATTGAACTCAGAATTACTTGCTTGTTACTTGCCAGTCATTAAGGTTATTGTGTCATGTTGCACTTAAGGTTTGGCAGCAAAGTAACTGATCTTACTGCTTAATGGTGGTACGATAAAGAGTATGCAGTTAGAGTTTCAGTTCCAATTCCTCTTTCTTGAATATGTTTACTAGAAAACAATAGAAATGTTTCTTTCTTACAGACATCTGGGACGTCTTTTCCTCCTTTCCCCTCCAGACATTGTACTGTCAGCGCATCCGTTTGCGGCTCTTGCTCCCAGCTGCTTCTATTGGGACACTGAATATTACCAGATCTTTCTCATTTCTTAGCTTGCCCCTGACCTCTTTTCCCCCCTCTTCTTAGCTGTATGATTCCCCCTACGCTGTACTGTATTTTGTTACATCTAGCTGTTGAAAGAGTTTCTTTTGCCACCAGCCATCTATTTAAGGAAATGTCTGAGCACTCCATTATCCTTATTATGGTTGCTGCATGATTTTCTCATTACCTATCCTTACATCTATTCTTGCTCTGCTGTTTTAATGAATAGCCATTGTTGGTGATACAGAAAGGACAGAGATGAAATGACAGATGATAGATTTGAGGAGGTAAAGAGTGAGGTTCTACAGATCAGTGTTTTTTGTTTTGTTGGTGTAAGGTTTTAGCGCTTATTTTTCTGAGTGGTAGTGTAATATCTATTCTGGGATTTATACTAATAATAGATTATTGTAATCAATTCAATCAGCAATGGCTTGAGACCGCTGAGAACTGATGTAATCCACAGTGATAAAACTACTAGGTAATCAAGGTTGAAATTTATAGTTATTTACATATATTTACATTTTTACAGAGTTCTTGCTGTATCCTTGTAACTTTTCTGCATGCCAGTTTGCCTCTGGTGAATGGCATATTTAATCCATGGCTTTGAACTTTTAGTAACTGTTTTTTTTCTCTGCACAATTATTCTGTTTGATGACTTTGCATTTCTGTAATATTGAGCTTTAAACTACAGTAAACAGACTGAAGTGATCATAGCAGTAGTTTGTCATTTATGATGGAGAACCATGTCAACACAGTTGAACTTAGTTTGACCTCAGTGATTATTTCCCCTGCCCCCTCTAAATGTCAGTACAGAAAAGATGATGTTTTCAGGAGGGATTTCTATACAAAAGGGAGTCAACCTAGGTATCTGTGTTTTAATACTGATGATCTGGACCAGTAAGCAGTGATATGTATTCCATCTCTGTCAGTCAGAACTGCTTGTGGGAAAACCTATATATGTTTTCATTGCTGGAGTCCACATTGTTTTTATTTCAGTAGTTTAAGTCCCCCATCTCAAGTTCAAGATACACCGCTGATATGGAAAGGTTTGGAGTCACTTTCTGTGGCTTTCCACTAACCTCTGAAATGAGGCAGCACTCAAGTCACAGAATGGGTTGGTAAAGAACAATTGCATTTTAATGCAGAAACCTCTAAATAAATGTGACAGCTGAGGACCGACCATGTGTGTTTCTCATCCTTCTTCATTGCTCACAATTCGTTTTCTATTACAACTGTAACCGGTAGAGAAACCTGTTTAGTGGATATAAAATAGGCCATCTTTTGGAAGAAGGTGCAAAGTGTAGACCCCAAAGTAATGACTGATAACAGGTGCATTCCTTCCATTTTAAATCACAGTACAAATGTCCCAGTGTCTAATGCAAGGCATACGTAATGAATTATTTCCTTGAATCGTGGTTGACATTTGTAGCTAATAACACTGAGGCATTCCTACATTCATTTATTTAATAATCTAGAAATAAAAGTGTTTTAAGAGAGTAATAAAACAATATGGTCAAAGTGTAGGTACTAACCACAATGCTTTGTGATTGAGCATTTTTAACAGGTTTTGTGGTGAAACTTGCTCATTTGCCTCATTTAAGGCAAATGAGCCCTTCAAATTGAGGCAAATTTGAAAGAGAGTGTCTGTCAGTTCTAAATTTCCCTTGCTGCTGTTGCACATCTTTATTTATGGTTAAAATATTCTCCTCCTACTGAAGCTGATCCTTCTACTTGATGCTTTTTTTAAGCAACCGGGCTCAATCCTACTGTCAGTTAAACCAGTACAGCTACATGAAGCATCTGACCTAAAGGTCAGTGTTCTGTCTTTGCTCTCATAAAGGACTGAGATACTGATATTATCATCTACAGAAGAATTGCAGTGTGGTGGAGAGGGGATGGCATGCTAATGTGGGAGATCTTTGAATAAAACTCGTCTTTTTGAAAAGGAGAGGTGAAAATAATAAAAAAAGGAAATAAATAAACGAATGACTACTAAATATTTTTAGAACCTTATCCTGCTTGGAAATTCACTGTAAGGAAGGTCATCTAAAGAGAAGATAAGTAGAGGGAAATGCACATGAACCGTCAGTTCTATAGGTCCTTAAAATACGTGTTTTTTTCCTCCTTGTTCTTGTTTTTAATATAAAATAGCAAAGTTCGACCATTACTGATGTGAAAGTAGGAAGGAGCATTGTATTGTCTAGATGGACAGCATGAGTGGGATGGTCAGAGGCCTGTAGTCTATTCTTTCCGATAACTTCTGGTAGGGCAGGGCGTATTTTTCAGAGAGGTGTTCAGTCTCAGTGTAAATGCTTCAGTTAATGGAAAGTATCTCACATGTTCTCAGGTAATTTCAAAGAGAAAGAGTATGGATAGTAGTGTTCTTCAGTCAACTGGAGAAAAGCATAAGTGAATAACAGCTTGTAATCAAATATATATATACACACACACAGACACACACATGCATATATATATATAATTTGTGTGTATGTATGCACACATATGTAAATAGCACCGACATGAATGATTATCCACTGCAGCAAATTGGTTACCAGCTCCTAAATCAATCTGTTCCAAATCAAGGCATGTTCATACACTGGGGAACAATTCCATCTCAACCCCGTGCCCTACCCGAACTTCACCCAAACTAGTGTTTTTGCTTTCCAGATGTGTCCCTTTCCATAGTATGTGTGGCTTGGGCGTTTCTCACCTTTTCTTCTTACTTCACAGATGTTGAAAGAGATCAGAGTGCTCCTATGTATTCAAACCAATATTAGAAACCATACATGTTTCATTTGCAAGAAACGTAAACATAATTTAATTGTGCTTCCTATTGTCAGAGCTTGCTCTTTAATCATGTGTGGTAAAACTAATTAAATGATATGCTAGTAGTTTCAAACCATGATTTATTTTTCTGTGTATTTGAAATGAAGTCTTTATGCTGGTGGTTGCAGTTGCTAAGCCACCTTTATTGTTCTGGGCTTGGAAAATCAGAAATTCACATTTCTAAGCTTCTTCCCATAAGGAAAGTATGCTTATAAAATGAAAGCTCCGTTTTTGCTCTCATCCTCCAATTCCAGAAGCTGGAGACGTTAAGTAGAATGTCAAGTGATACAAGATGCTCTATGAAAATGTGATAATGAAAATTATGTACTTTAAGAAGGTAGAATGTACAGGCATGGATAGAGCCCTTTGCTTTATTTTTTTGATTTTGCTTTTTGAATTGAGAGGAGGGCCTTTAGAGCCGAGCAGTTTTCCTATCTGTGCATTACTAAAATAGTCTCAAAAAACAGAAAGAGACAAGCTTACTTTTACATGCCTGTTTTCTAACTGTTTGGTTTTTTTTAGGGGTGACAAGAAAAAATACCTCCAGTGAAGATTTTATTCTTTCTAAAACTTTACAGACTCTTTGAAGTACGAGTTTAGGGGACATGTACAAAGCTACTTAAACGTGTGAATTATGATGGAAGACACTTCTATTAAAGTTTATGGTGTGTAGATAAAGGCTTATAAGATTTTCAATTAACTTGAAGGATTAAAGCATTACGGCTATTGTTCCTGCCTTGTGAGAGGTGAAGAAATGGTGACCTGCTCATTAGATGTGGGTAGTATTTAAGCAGGAAAATCATTCTGTTTTCTTAATACTTTGGGAGTGAAATTACTAGTTACTTGTGGGTTTTTGATAGGCTCCTAAATAAAGGGAAGAACAATAATTAACCAGGACCTGCATGAAGACGACTGCAATAAATAGAGATAAGTATTCTGACACTGGAAAATAGATGTACCAAAATAATACTTATTCTGGTTGATTGTGCATGCGGTATGCATTAGAGGTTAATCTGAAGCCAAAAAATGAGAAGGATTAAATCTGTGGGTACTATGTGACAATGGGGCTAGAACAGCCTTGTGGGTTTGTTCTGGTATTTCATTTTTATTTTTATTTTTCTTAAAGCTAGTTCAATGTATTGTGTATGAGAGAGAAGCTTCTCCACGGAGTGATTCAGAGCAGGCGTCTCAAGTGAAAAAATCTTCTATTTAGTTGATAGAAGGAAAACTTTGGCCCTCCAGGACCCTGAGTGTTCTGCTCTGATCTGCTGAAGCAGTTAAGAGACGTTCAGTTTGAAGTATTATAGAGACATGGAAAAGTGTAAATGCCTTGCTGGGTTGGTGTCAGATCACACAGCAATTTATAGGTGGGGAACTAGAGACTAGAGGAAGATTACAAGAGCGGGAAATATTTGTTGTAAATAAATAATGAAAGGCTGTAGCCAGAGAAAAGAAAGATGTTTATAAAGAGTAGAAGGATGTTGTTATGTAGGAGACTGTGCTCACATATGTCTATGGCTGTGTATGAGTTTGTTGTGTTGAGAGTGATGAAAATAGAATATGGAGCATACCTCAATCAGATTAAAAGGTTGAAAAGAAATAACGACACAAGAGAACAGTGTAAAACTGAATACTTTTTTTTTTTTTAAATACTAGCAAAATGCTATAGGAGAAAAGAATATGAAAAACAAACACAGAGTTAAGTAGGGCATTGAAAATGTGTAATAAATATATAGGGAAGATGGAATGGGATAGAAAGAAGGTAAACCAGAAATTGTATTATATGCTGTAGGAATTCTGAGTGGAGGAACTGAAGACTTTCTGTTCTTTTCGAATGGTGGTGTCTCCATCCCTTCCTATTCACACCTCACTGCACTGTCAGCTAACACCCTCTAGATGGTGTTGGGGGATACCGGCATGTTGAGTTTCTCCCGACTCCATGAGTTAGGATATATATGTGGTGGGGTTTGGGTTTTTTATATATATATATGTATATATAAAGTTATTTTTGATGAAGTGTTGGCATAATTGTAGGTGGTGTTTGAACCAGTGTAGATTTAAACACTTAGATGAAGAAATCAAATACAGTCATGAAGAAAATGCTCTGTTCTACTTAAAACATTGCATGGATGCTGTAGCTTGTTATTTCATAAGGATTTATGAGCATACAGCAGAATGTTTCTAAGGAACCCATCTCTGGTGGGGATTATGTCAGTTTTGACTTGGCTTTTCCTTGGGTTGCATGCCTTAGTTTCTCAGTGGCAGGACCCTGTTTCAGAGCTCCACGGTTTCCTTTTCTTAGCACAGCTAAGAGCCACTACTGCCTCTGCTCTCTCTGGTAAAGTGGAATGAACACAGTCCTTAAAGAAATTACAACATTCTCTTGTGTGATCTGCAAGTAGTTGCAGCTGCTCTGTTGTCTGGAAAAACTAAACAACCCATCACTCCCCACATACCTGCTAGCAGAAATGGAGTGCCATTGCAAGATATTTTTGGCTTGTCATATGTAAGGATGGAAGTCAGTGTGTTACTGTTTGTCTGGGGGTTTTTTGTTGTTTTTTTTTTTTTCTGTATGTTTTCTTTGCAAACAAAAATCTTAATTTTTTTTTTTTTTCAAAATACTGAAAGAACAGAAGTGTGTAGTCCTCTTTCCTCTTGAAAATCCCAAAATATTTTACAAGATTCTGCAGGACACAAAACATACAGTGTCATCTCTTCAATCATTTTTGATTGTGTGGTGTGGACATGCTGCTTTGCTGGCTGTAGAGTGTATCGAATATGCTATTGTTGGACAGGCATTTAATGTTAACCATGCATTAGAGGAAATAGCGGCAACCAAAAGACATTGAAACCAGATTATTGCATCATTATCCCCATATTTTCATAGGACAATGCAGTGATGCTGCAACCCCTTTGTCATCTTTGTGCCCCTTCTCTGGGCTTCACTGAGAAGCCCAGAGCTGGACACAGCACTCCAGGTGTGGCCCTACTAGTCCTGAGCAGAGGGGATGGATCACCTCCCTTGATCTGCTGGCAATGGGCTTCCTAATGCAGCCCAGGATGCTGTTGGCCTTTTGTCGCACGTGTCTGGCTCATGGTTAATTTGTTATCCATCTGGTCCTCTTCTGCAAAACTGCTTTCCTGATGGTTGGGCCCCGGCATATCCTGGTGCATGGTGGTGTTCCTCCCCAGGACCAGGATTTTGCTCTTCTCTTTGTTGAACTTCATGAGGTTCCTGCCAGCCCATTTTTGCAGTGTGTTGTGGCCTCTCTGAATGGCAACACATTCATCTGGTTTATCAGCCACTCTTCCCAGTTTTGTATCATCTGTGAGTTTGCTGAGGATGCACTCTGTCCCATTGTCTAGGTCATGAATGGAGATGTTTAACAGTATTGGACCCTGTACTGATGCCTGGGGCGTAGTGATGGTGACCAGCCTCCAGCTGGACTTTTTGCAGCTGATGACAATCTTTTGAGCCTGACAGTTTGGCCAGTTTTCAGTTCACTTCACTATCCACTTATCTAGTCTGTACTTCATCAATTTGTTTATGAAGATGTTATTGGAGACAGTGTCAAAAGCCTTACTAAAGTCAAGGTGAACACATCCACTGCTCTCCTCTCATCCACCAAGCCAACAGTCCCTTTGTAGAAGGCTAACAGGTGGATCAGACATGATTTCCCCTTCATAAATCCATGCTGATGGCTCCTAATTACCTTCACATGTTTTGGAAGTTATTTTCAGGATTAGTTGCTCTGCCACCTTCCCAGAGATGGAGGTGAGGCTGACTGGCCTGTAGTTACCCAGATCCCCCTTCTTGCCTTTCTTGAAGATAGGACTGACATGTTTTCTCCCATCTCTGTTTTCAGCTAAACTTATCTAGAGAAGACCTTTAGATTGCAGTCACCTTTTCTTGATGTAACTTGCTTGTTATTTTTGTAAAGACACTTTTAATTTAGACACTGCAAATAAAATTATACTGTTCACTGAATTTAACTTTACTATATGTTGATCAAATCTTCACCTTACACTTGGAAGCAGGTTAAATTTGTACCGAATATAAATAAGGTTGTGTGCTAAAAGTACTGTAATAAAACTTGTTAATTTTTTTTCCCCTCCCTTCCACTTCATTAGCTGGAACCAGCCCAGGTTAATTGAGAGTGGGAACTCTATTCCAGACTACCATCTTTAGAGAATAATCAGTTTTACTGAGAGCATCATGAGATTGTTAGGGAAGGCACTTGTAAAGGCCTTCCTTTGATGCACACAAGAAATCATTTATGCGAGCTAGCAGCTCCCCACTACCCATCAGTATGAAACTTTGCAACATTCGTTCTGGTCATGGAAGGGGGAAGCTTGCAGATTGGTGGGAGCAAACTGGGACATCAGTCAAGCTGAATTGATTTAAATCATAATTAAAAATGGATTCTTTAAAGGAGTAGGGAAGCTTTTGTGCATTTTATGTTGTTTTCCTTGGAAACGCTTGGTTCTCACCGGCTGGCAAAAAGTGAAATGAGTTGTTTGGTAAATAGCGTTAGTCCTTTATGTTAAAGTAAGCATTGATTTTGCACTTCTAAGCAATTATACAACCTAACACAAAAATAGCTAATTTCTTAATATTTGCACATTCTGATTTTACAAAATATTGATTGTTACATTTCCTGCTTACCAGCTAATTATTAATTTTAATTTGGGACATGTACAGTTGCATTTGGATGGAAGCTTTAATTTAGTAAAAAAATACAGAAACCTAACATTATATACTCCCCAACCCCCCACCCCAAATATTCCACATTTAAAACTAGTGGAATAGACTAAACAAAATCACTATCTTTATTGAGTGAAGCAGATTGTTTCTGGATATCATGCTCTTCTAGTTTTTATAATTAATGGATATCGTCTTAAGAAGGAAAGGTGCAGGTGGTTTTGGTCTGACAAGCCCATTACACTTTTCTTCTGGAAAAGTTATGCATGGAATATGGTGACATAGGATTTTTGAAGTGGCAAAAAGGTGTGTATACTATCTTCCATGGCCTTTTAGAGAGTTGTTCTGATCTATGGTTTATTACAATAATCAAGTTTTCCCAGTCGTTAGCAGGTGCTTGTTTTACTATGCAGAAAGTTAGTGTCCCCCGGCTTCATTCTTTATACAACTTGGCTTTTTTGATGGATTTAAGAATTGAGTGCCTAAAATTTTTAGATCTTAGTCTTTTGACAGAAGAAAAAACATGAAGAAACTTTCCATAAAATATCTGGTTCTTGGTTTTGCTCCTTTCTATTTGGCTGTGGGTTGTATGAGATGGGGACTGTGTATGTACGTGCAGAGCTTAGTGTATTGTTCAAGCTTCAATCCAGGCTTTGATCCAGGCTTCCTCCATTCCAATAATAATAATAACTTGCTCTATGTGAAGCAAGGAACATAAATTTCTTAACATGCTGCAGAAAAAATTTTGTCTAAATTCTGCGTTGCCTGCTGTTTTCAAGTAAGGAGACACCTTTACGTTATTTGGGTCTGTGATGCCTGGGCCAGCAGGTCTCTCCTTTTCAGGTCTGAGGGGCTTATCCCTCAGCCTGCCTGGACGCGTGGTAGGAAAAAGGCTGCAGGATCGTCTCTTCCCCATACGTCAATGGGAAAAGGCAGGCTACCTCAGACTTTACGCCATCTGAAGTTCAGACTGGTGCAGGAGATGTGTTTCCTGGGGCGCATTGCCTGTAGTCAGACCCCAAGATGATCTGGCTGTCAGGAGGAATGGGTAACGACTGAAGCAAATGGTTGCTGTGACTGCCGCAATATGATTGCCTTCAGTGCTGTTTTACTGCCTTACTCTGACGGTGAGTTAGGCCCAGGATGCAGAGGGGCAAATAAAGGATAATGGAATAAAGTGTAAACGTATGACTCTATAAATCTACTTCAGAATGTGCAGTGTCTGAAAGGTTAATATAATACGTAACAGCTCGTGTAAGTGCTGACAGGCTTCTAAGAGATAGATGCAAACTTGTATTCCTAACCGAAAAAAATCTGATTTCTGTATTTTGGTGAATTTGACATGCAAGTAAAATTAAGGTATTAGGAGAGGCAAAATTTGTGGTATTTGAGTTTTGCTGCAGGAACCCTGTAACTTTTAAATCAATTTAAGAGCAGTATGCAACAGCATTTGTTAAAACAGCGTGTATATTACATGCTTATGTTTACAGAGTCTGGTTCATCAAGGATACCTTAAATTATAGGTATAGGATTCTTTTTGCAATGGTGGTGGTGCCCAGAGCATCTTCCAGTTCTGGGCAAAGCTGTTACAGTATGTGCAGATGAATTTTTTTGTTAGCTTGGCAGTGTTTACCTTCTGCTTTGAAGTAGCTTGCCATGGTTTGAAAATGCATTTCTCTAATGTGTATTCTGGACATTTCAACTTCAATGTTAAAAGAAAAAAAAAATTTGCACCTTTTGTTTACTTAGTGCTTTTACTCAGAATTGAATGAAACAGCCAGCGAGTTGTCAGTTCCTAGAAAGAGGAAGATGATTCCGAGTTACTAAGCTTTCTACTTCTGTCTGAAGGCACCTCCTTTACCCAAACCTGTGAAGTCTATAGTTTTTTGAATTGGAGATTTTTGTCAAAGGGTGTTTTTTGTCAGGAGGAAAAAAATAATTAGTCCCCAAGCCAGTAAAATCATTATCCTTTCAAGATTACATCTGAATGACTCTGTGTGCATGTGTGTGTAGGAACATACCAGTTGGCATTCATGCCTGCATATGTTTGAATGATGAAGATCCTGATGGCAATGAGGACTTGCTTTGGGAAGTGATTCTTTGAAATTTCTGAACATGTGGCTTACAATGTTATGTAGGACCTATTTATTTTGCTTCCTCTACAAGCAGAAATCCTTTGGCTTTGCCGAGTACTTTTATGAAGTCATTAACAGATATGCTTTAAAACAGAAGTGTCTTGTACAGACATATTCAATACTGATGATACTGGTGTGGCCAAATCTGACATGTAGGAAGAACTGAGCTGATTAAATGAACAGATGCCATTCAGATGGTAAAAGCCTGTTCTTAACTCTGATCTGGGAGTTTTCAACCAGTGCATGAAAAAGGAAATGAACGTTTTTATTGAACAAGTAGTTATTCAGCTTTTAATGTAAATTGATATTATTCTGCAATACTACTGCGGCTTCATCATCTGTTGGTAAGTCTTTGGGGGCCAGTTCTTTTCAGTCTCACTAGTGCTGTTAAAGTCAATGTGGCTTCCCTGTGCAGTTCATTTACACAAATAAAGGAGAAGATGCAAAAGGAGGACAAGGCACGTGTGACTGTTTTGTCAGATGAAGCCTGATCACTTTCCCTTCTTTCCTTCTGATTCTTGTCCTTATTGGACTGAAATTTACTTTAAGAATTGGCAAAAGAAGGATTTTTATCAAACTTCGAACTATTGAACTGTTCTGCAATTTTTGCAGGAATTCATCAGGCAGAGGTCCAAAAAAAAAAAAATCCTACATCACTTAAAGCAAAAGAATTGTGGCAAGATGATGTCCTCTTTCAGAAGAGAAGATCCCTATGCAACATCAGATTCATTCCACAAAGTGGCAAGTTTTATCTGGGAGTATCAATTGCTCCAGAGAGTCCACCTTTAAAAGGAGAAATGCTTTAGGAGATGTGCTAAAAGTCGTCTTCACTTTAGATTGCTGTACTGATGGATTGGTATTTGCAGGTGAAAACAGTTTTCCCATTTTCCACAAACCCTATTTTAGGTACTTCAAGCATGGACAATTCTTTTGCAAGTTGGTATCATCCTAATGTGCAGAGGAAATTAAAAGTTTCAGATATACTTAAAATTGTGAGGAAAATCTGATTTAGGTTAAAATCAGTGGATTGTTCCCCCACTTACCCTTTGCTATTGACATGAAACTCTTGCTTTGCAGCCAAATCATATGGTTTAAATTGTTGTGCAACATGGCATTTGCGGATGTGAATGACTGTTAATTTCCACTGGGTTATGCACATGCTTACAGCTCCAGAAAAGGATTCAGTGAATCAGACAGCACTTGGCTAGCTTCAAGTTTGTGCTTGTGCTCAAATTGCACTGGAATCAAGCATGAGTCTAATCCAAAGTCCAGTAATTAAAATACAGTTGAAAGACTGTGAGATGACAAGATTTTGGGCCAAGTCTGAAGTTATTTGGAGTTTCAGTAAGTTTGCAACTTGTACTGCTAAAGCCTTGTTTTTCTCAAGTACATAATTAGCTTCATTTTTACCCTGTGTTAGTACCCTGCAAGCCCAGGTAGGAGCCTTCTGCATTGAGATGCTGAGCAGAGCTGAGTGAGTTTATGATTTTAATGGAAAGAGTGAAAAAAATCAAGCAGGGTCTAAGCTGATGCCAAGATAGACTTGGCAGGGGAGGAAGGGAATGGTTGATTACCAAATGGAAATTCAGGGATATCTGAGACTGTATAAACTGTGAACAAATGCCCCCAGCATTACGTGTCTGGGGCAGCGCAGTGTTAAATTTTAATGCAAATATCCCCAAGTGTCTGTGTGCTTTTATCAATTGTATAATCAATGGAAATAGAATCATAGAATGATTAGAGTTGGAAGGGACCTTAAAGACCATCTAGTTCTAACCCTTACCCAAGTCCAGGTAAATGATGTCTGTTGTTCTCCCCTTATCTATCAATGCTGTAACCCTGTCATAGAAGGCCACCAGATTTGTCAGGTGTGACTTGCCATTGGCGAAGCCATGTCGGCTGTCACCAATCACCTTATTTTCCATGTGCCTTACCAGAGTTTCCAGGAGGATCCGCTCCATGGTCTTGCTGGGCACAGAGGTGAGACTCAGAAGCCTGCAGTTCCCCGGGTCTTCCTTTTTTCCCTTTTTAAAAATGGGGGTTATGTTTCCCCTTTTCCAGTCGGTGGGAACTTCACCGGACTGCAACAACTTCTCAAATAGTGACTTAGCAACTTCATCTGCCAGTTCCCTCAGGACCCGTGGATGAATCTCATCAGGTCCCATGGACTTATGCGCCTTCAGGTTCCTTAGGTGGTCTCAAACCTGGTCTTCTCTTACAGTGAGCGGTTCCTCATTCTCCTGGTCTCTGCGTTTGCCTTCTGCAAATTGGGCGATGTGGCTAGAGCCCTTGCCAGTGAATCCCAAGGCAAAAAAATCGAGTACCTCAGCCTTCTCCATGTCCCGCAGAAGGTCTCCCACTTCCTTATGGGCCCACGTTTTCCCTAGTCTTCCTTTTGTCACTGACATACCTGTAGAGGCTTTTCTTGTTGTCGTTGATGTCCCTGGCCAGATCTAATTCTATCGGGGCTTTAGCTTTCCTAACCTGATCCCTGGCTGCTCAGAGAAATTCTCTGTATTCCTCCCAGACTACCTGTCCTTGCTTCCACACTCTGTAGGCTTCCTTTTTCTGTTTGAGGTTGTCCAGGAGCTTCTTGTTCATCCATGCAGGCCTTCTGGTGTTTTTGCCTGACTTCCTCTTTGTTGGGATGCATCGTTCCTTCGAGGAGGTGATCCTTGAATATTAGCCAGCTTTCTTGGGCCCTTCTTTCCTCCAGGGCTTTATACCATAGTACTCTACCAAGCAGATCCCTGAAGAGGCGAGAGTCTGCTCTCCTGAAGTCCAGGGAGCGAGCTTACTGTGCACCCTCCTTGCTGCCCTAAGGATCTTGAATTCCACCATCTCATGGCCACTGCAGCTACGGCTGCCCTTGAGTTTCACATTTCCCCACCAGCCCCTCCTTGTTGGTGAGAGCAAGGTCCAGCATGGCACCTCTCCGTGTTGGCTCCTCTGTCACTTGGAGAAAAAAGTTATCATTGACACGTCCCAGGAACCTCCTGGATTGTTTATGCCCTGCTGCTTTGTCCCTCCAACAGATATCGGTGTGATTGAAGTCCCCCATGAGGACCAGGGCTTGTGACTGTGAGGCTGCTCCTATCTGTCTATAGAGGGCCTCATCTGCTCAGTTCCAAATAAGACGCTTAAGATTTTAGTCAGCAGAATAGTAATGGCTTATGTCGTAAGGTATGAAAGTTTTACCGTCACTTCAGTATGGTAGTTTGTATGAGTATGACAACTGTTGTTGCTTGTGAGTCGCAAGTGGTAATCTTAAGATCATGTCAGTAAAATTTTTATGCTATACACTCACCATTGTGTTTGATATACAGTACACCAAAAATGTTTTACAGGAGAGAAGTTTATTTACTAACAGTTTAGAGGGTTTTACATTTTTATTGTAGGTAGTTTTCATTTTCCTCATCTGTAAATCTACTGTTTAGTTACTTCATTGCTATATATAGTTGTGAAAGGAAGATATTTTAATACACATACAAGAAGCCTAAAAGAATTACTTGTAGTAAAATTCAGTATCTAAACAAAGTGCTCCTAAGATTTAGTACCTTGAAACTTTCTAGGAAATAAAAGCATGTGCTTTGTAGTGGATGAAAGGTGATAGTCCACCTTTTCCCATATGAAAAATACAAGATTTTTAAAACAGGTTTGTGATTTCTAATGTAATGTTGCCTGTCCTGCTCCAGAAGTCAGACTAATTCTGGAAGAGGAATACCTTATTTTTTGTGGTTTTAAAAAAAGAAAAGAAAAGTAAGGAGTGTCTGTCTTGTCATGACATTTACATAATAGGATTGATTTATTTATACCTGCGTGGGATGGACTTCATTTGAAGTAGTTTGAACACCTAACAGGATTTGGAAATATTCTAGGTTTAATTGGTTTCCAAGAGTCATAGCGTACATAGTCTGTTGAATAAAGATCTTCCAGAAAGGTGGAGGAATAGGACTTTCAGAAACTCGTGTTACACAAAGCATGTAGGAGGTCTCACCTGAAATTACTTAATGGAGAAGTCGCACATTCACTACATATCCATTTGGGTGGGAAATTTGTTTAAAAATATCAAAAGCATTGTCAGTTCTTGTATTTTCTGTGCCTCTCAGTTTTAAAATAGCTTTATTGGATGACTTTTTCCTGTAATTTAACCTACTTGTACATTAGTGAAGTTTAAAAAATAAAAAAAACCCACGACTATAGGGGCTACTCCGAGCAAGATTAAGCATGGGATGGAACATATTCTTCCAACCTAAATACCCCCTCATTCCTTTTCGATTTTTCGTTTTGACTGACTCGACATTCCATGCCTGCGAGTAACCACTTTGATCAGGGACAGAAGTGGAAGCAAGGCCTGATGAGGCTGCAGCTCAGTACTGCAAAACTGCCATTAGATCTGTAAGGGCAGGAAGAAACACAGATGTGATTTTTACTTGTTACGTTAGGTGGACAGCTTTGTCGGACTGTCAGATCTCTGGAGACAGTACATCTCCATTGTGCTAAGGCTGTGGTTAGTATGCTATGCACAATGTCCCATCCTTTCTTTAGAAGAAAACTGTATACAATTTTTCTGCGCAGGGTATCTGCAGTCTTTTCTGGTGTGCTGTCCTGTGGGACTGGATGACACCTTGCTGCTAATATGTTTGAACTGACTATCGGTGATTTCTATCTTCCACTTCCACCCGCAACCCTCTTCCCCCCCCCCCCCCCCCCCCCGCCGCCAAGTGAAGACTCTGTCCTGAAAACGCATTAAATCCACAGTTTGTGTTCAGGGCTACTCAAAAACCATACCCCTTGGAGACCTGTGCTTGAGTCTTAACGCTTGCTAGAAGCAGAGCAACGCAGGATGCATTTGTTCTGTCTGGAGCAGACTTGCCGCTGAGAGCAATGACTTCAATTGAAAGCATTTTTGGAGAGGGAGGAGTGTTTTTGTTTTTTGGAGAGGGAGGAGTCTTTTTGTTTGTGTGCTTGTTTTATTGCGCTTCTTGCCTCAGCATATTGGGAACCTGCCTGACAAATACGGATGCGTTAGAACCTCAGAATGATGAGATGTTATAAGAAACAAGAATACGACCCGAGGAATTACTTCAGCAGTCAAGAAGCAATCTGCTTGCCAAGTGACTGCTTTTCTATCATTTGTATATGCAATTTAAAAAGAGACTAGTCTACCTGATATAACTAATAGAGGGGAGGAGAGAAAGAGATTGTTTTCTATTCTGAAAGTATTTGTGATGGGTACTCTTTATCTTATATTTAGGTTTCTGATGGAAAGATCAATGGGAAGTCTACCAGGAGAATGGTCAAAAACATGTTGGAAGGCATACTGGAAATGCTTTTGATGTGGTATTGATTTTTAGTTTCCAATTACCTGGCTTCATTCAAGGAAGGGTTATGTGTGCTAAGATCTATGTATTTCATCATCAGGTCTGTCTCAGAGCTCTCTGTCCTGCAAAATGTGGGATTTTTGCATGATGGATTTTAAAAAAATTATTCTGTATTTGGTTTGTTTATTTAAAGAGGAAAAAAAAAGAAAGGTGATTTCAAGCTGCTTTATTAAGAGGGACAGACTGTTTCTTGTAAATGTTGGGATATGAGGAGAAGATGACCTTCCCAAAGTTATCGTATGTTTCAGTGATATCAGTTGAAATATTGAATCTTGAATATTGTATTCAATTTCAGTCCCCTTATTCTCTAAAAAGAGAGATGAAAGAGAAAGCAGTAGAAGTTACTGAAGAACCTAAGCAATGGAAATTATTACTTCTGTATGAAATGCAATATGTACAACTGCAATTTGAAGACTGGAGTAAAAATAGTATCTTGTCAGCTTAATATGATTTCCACAGATGTTTCTGGTGTCTTTCTATTAGTTTCAGTGGGAGTTTGTATCTAGACCACCTAGAAATCTTAAACACTAGTAGGATCAAGTTATGAACAGAAAAGCCTAATCTAAATGGATTTTTCTGCCTATTGTATGACATGGAACAAGATGAAGGAACTAACTGAAACACTACCATAATACGTTTTTAAGTAAATCGGGTACCATTGCTGCAGCATACAATTAGCAGGTGGTGTCTGTTTGAATGACCACTGCAGTTTGTCTACCGTTGTATTTCCTTCTGTAAAAAAAATGGCTGAGAAACTTCATTGTAATGGGAAAGAAATGCTGTTGTGTTGTGTTTTGTTTACTGATAGTACACAGTTAACCATGGCTGTCAGTGAGCACTCAAACTTTCTTTTTTAAAATTGCTGTGGATGTTTGTACTCTTGCCAGTTAATCTGAGAGTAGGAATGCCAATGAGGAGAATAAAATATGGAAAATAATGCTGTGTTTTATATAGCACCTGCCATACTCTAGAATGTTAAAGCACTTACTAAATAGATGCTGAGATAGATAAAATATGACAGTGCCTATAAGCAAATACATCACCTGCTAAGCTTTCAGCAATATAACTGGCATACAGCCATAAGCACCATTAAAACTGCTATTGAAAGAACAACTTGGCTAGACCTCCAAGGGATAACCCACTATTATGCGTTTCATTAAAAAATTTGTCATAATGATCATAGAAATTATAACATAACAAACCAAAACAAGACTGGAAAGACCTTGGGATACTGACTAGTCTGTTCTTTGGCCCCCAAAGCAGGTTGAATTTTATACCTGTTTTTTTAGCACAGTTGTTTAGAAATCTGCATGAAATAATAAAACTACAATGGGGTCCACACAAGCCCTCTCTTACAATATGTCACTCTATTTGTAGAAAGACTTCTCCTAATAACTGATACAAATTTTTCTAACTTTGGTTTCAGTAGGTGTATTGTTGCTTGTCCTAGCCAGGGTACAGTGGAGACAAGGTTATTCCATAGGGTGTGCAACTTTCTGTCAGATCTGATGATGATGATGAAAATGTCCTTAAATTCTTCCTCTCTGGTCTAAATACTCCTAGTATATTCAGTCTTTCTACATAGTTCCTGCTTTGAGATTTGTGGTAATTTCTGTTACCGTCTTTGGGCTCTTTCCAATTGCTTCACACTTTTTATAAATCTTATGCCAAAATTGACTCTTTAATTCCTTCCTGGTAAACAGAAGGACAGAAGTGCTTTGTATTTTGTGGCTATAAGTATATGGTATATATTCCTGTGTATATTCCTGTATGATGGTTTATTTTTGTTTTAAAATCCCATTTTGAACTTATATTCAGCTCATGGTCTGTTACAACCCCTGATGCTCTTCTGAAGATGCTGCCATCTAACTGCATACTTGCTGTGCTGTTGGTACGCAGCTGACTGTCTGCCAAAGTACGTAGACTTGCACTTGCCCATGCTGAACCATTCTGTCATTTTTCTGCCCACTTCTCTAGTTTGAGAGAATAATTTTGAGTTCCAGCCCTGTTATCCAGCATACCTGCAGTGTCAGCTCTTGATAATCGGCAGATTTAAGCGTGTCCTCTGTTCAGTTATGTAGGTTGCTAGTGGAAATATTCCCTGAAACTGGACCAAGTTCAGATCCTTGCCAAAAACCCACTCAGTACACCTTTTCATTTTTGATAGCAAACTATCAACAATTTTAGGCAGTCATGTAATCAACAAATTTTGCCTTCATTTACAATCTCCTGTAGAAAATACCTGCTTATAAGAAAGGATATTTGATGGAGTTATCTGCCTTTGTTTGGTGTAATACAAGCTGGAAAGCATAAAAGGGGAATCGGGCATCTCCTGGTTTCTGGCCTGTGCTATCTTTTCCCCACTGTTTCTCAGTGGGATAGAATAAAAGTTGAAATTTTTAATGATCTGATGATATATAAGAAATAGGACTAGTTATTCCAATGAGCAAAGTAGGACTCTACTGTTGAGAAACGATCTCAGAGCACATAAAGAAAAAAAAGGTGGAGGTGCTTTTTTGCACGTTCGTTAACTACATGTTTGTCAATATTTGGATGGTCAGATCAGAGTATTCTGTGACTGTTTTAGGAGATTTAATAGTCAGGCTTATGTTTTCTCGGGTTGGACTCCTGTAATTACTGGATGCTTGTAATGGTGCAGATCACAGTTGCTGGACAAGAGACAAATATGAAGGTATCCTTTCAAATATCAAAGGATAGTCTTTTGTGTTCAGAACTTACATTTCACTGTTACTGGTGTATACTTCATGTCATTATGGAATATGCTTTTATAATTTATTCAACATTTGTATCTATAGAAGGAAATGTGAGCTAAATGTATGTCATGAAGGTGTTATGAGATGTACTGAAAAATACATAGAATTCAATAATTTTTTTTTTTTTTGGTGGACAGAGGGCCAAACAGCAGCATGACTATAGCTAGATGTGTAAACTTGTTGATATTCTTACTGTAGTGTTTTACCAGTGATGTCTTGTTTGCCTGTGGAATTGAAACAAACACTCATTAGGATGAATCCAAGTCTGCTGATAATTACAGTAATTGCCCACAGGTTGCTAATAATAAACTTGTGATTTTTGAGAGAGATGGTAGAAGTTAGCGTGACAAATGTACTGACTGCACTAAATTTGATGCTTGTGGAACTTAAAATGAGTAAAATGTGGATACCGTTAGGATGGAGATTAGCATGGTAATTATTTGAACAGTTGAATGCAGGACATTCATAGAGAGATGTAATGTTACTTAGACGAAATATTTCTGAGTGTACCTGGTATGTCAGAAGTCCATGTTCTAAAGTTCTCAATAAACAGATTTGACTTCAGGCCTTAAACTGCAGATTCCTGCCACGTGAGATCTATCTAGCGCAGGATTCAAGCATCGGAATTGTGCAGGATATTATAGTTATCTTTATAAGGCTTCCCTGGCAATGAGTGCTACCCCCCTTCAAAGTGGTACATTTCAGCCTTAAATGTGAGTATATGTCATCTTTGGGTACACCAGGAGATATCCTTCTATTGTTTATCTCTCAGTTTACAGCAAACTTAGCAAAAGTGCAACAAACAGTATAGCAGGTTAAAAAACCACTGAAATGTAACTTTTTTTTTGTTTTCCCTGATGAAACGTTTTGCTTTACCCACTCCACATGGTATTGAAATAAACATTAGAGCAGAGAAGTCATTTGAAAGTATGAAAGCGAAGAGACAGTAGAAGAGCTTCCCCTAGTTTGCTGCTTTATTGTGAGAAGAATCTAGCTTTAAGACTTCAAGAAAAAAAAAAGTCTTGTTGAGTGCTTTATAGTTATTTTATTTCAAATTCATGTAGTGCTAAAGAAGACTGAATGCCCACAACTCTATGCTAGCAGTGGTAATGCAGGAAACTACCTTTCCCCTGCTTCTGTCTTAATTAAATAGCATCAGCCTGGAAGCAAGAGGTTGTAATTTTTTATTATTTTTTATTCTTTTTGTCTGCCTGTATACAATATTTGATCTTTCCTGTAATTATGAACAGAGGTGCTGATTGTAATGGTGTATTTTATATGTGATTTTGCAATACTGTGCGACTGAAGGCCCCTTCACTGGATGCAATTCTTCTTTAACTGGTGTTCAAATGTTAACATCATGCCTTGATTGCTTTCTTTTCCTTTGAGCTGTGTTTCTTGGTAGCTCTGTAGTAAGAAGTAAATGAGAATTGAAAAGACAGACTTCAGTTTCATTCTGCTTAAACTCTATTCTTTACATCTCTTTTGTAAACTTAGCTATGCAGTAAACTCACTCAACATTTTTTCCCAAGTAACTTGCCTTAGAAAAAAGTTTATTTTTTGTGGCATTGCTCTTCAGCTTTGTTGGAGAAAATTTAAACATTCCTATCCAGTTTATTGATCCTTAGTTAGCAAGACTCCTCTCTGGTGACAAGGAATGAACTACACGCTGAAAGCAATCAGCAATTGCTTGAGTCAATCTAATTAATCTACTCAGCTTCCCAGCAGATGACAGAAAGAAGAATTGGAAAAGGTGAGTTTTCAGCCCAAATGCCAATGTGTGTATTGGGATGGCAGAAAATTAAATGCTGTAAAGGTCCAGGATAGTGGCTTTAACTTTAAGAGTTCCAAAAATTTCATCCTGAGACTTTTCATCCTTGACTTAGTTACCTGATGGCTTTTATGGAAATATTTCCCAAAAATTGTTCTGTCGTGTCTAAATAATCGTCAAAGGCAGCGATTGGGCATGCAGCTTTTTATGGTGGGGTGGCAGAAAATAATTGTTATTAAAAAAAACCCTAAACAACAACCAAACAACAAAAAAATACAATGCAAATAATTTAGGCCGCATGATAAAGGATCTGGTAATTTAGGGAATGATTTTCAGCTCTTATTTTATTCATGGAAATAATGTTTTTAGATTCACGTGAGTATTATTTTTTTTAAGCAGTGTATGATGTTCAGTCTGGCTTAGGTGAGAACGGACCACAAAACAGTCTTAGAAACATTTGATGCCTCATGTGGTATGAGGTAAGAACAGAGCAAAATCCTGCAACGTCATGCAGCTGAGCACAGCTTGTGGCGTGGCTGGGGGGTGGGGGTAGGAACATGTAAACGAGTGGAAATGTTTAATTGTAATTTACAAATATGAAATCACCACAGGCAGGCTTATTTTATACCTGCAGAGAAGGTTGATGTTTACAGTTATGCATATAAATCCTTGCAGTTTTGCTTACATGTTTTTGAATAAATTGCCAGTTCACATTTGGGCATTCAGTAGATTTGTAGATAAATCAGGTTCATCAGACATGATAAATACGATTTTGTCCAGTCAGCTTCGAAAGTAAAGTCCAATATTCATATTTCAATGTTGTCTAGAAAATGAGGCGATGTGCCATGCTAGGCCAGATTTTGTTATATCAAATATCAAGTTGGACAAATTTCCTGTAATTCTTTTGGCTCTTTGAGTATAGAGTAGCAGCATGAAAATGAAATTAGTTTTTTTTTAAAAGACCCAATAAGGTAATAATAACTACAGAGAAAAAACAAAAATAAAATGACAATCAGTCACTAGATTGGTTACATGATAGCCTGTACTTGGGAAACTGTAACTTTGAAATTAGCTAGCAGATTTAGAGAACAAAACAAGTCTAAACCATCACTTTTATTTAATAGCTCTGCGCAGTAGTTCCTGGAACTCCATGAATTTAATATGAAAGGTTCATACTGAAAAAATGTTGCAACACATTATAAATCTGTGACTATCCCAGTTTGATGTTGCCTATATGCTGGTTATGTTTTTCTTTGAATGAGACCTGATTGCCCTTATTCACCTGTTGTAGCAGTGCATTGTGACTGTCTCAGGTCTCACGTAGTTGATTCTGGCCTCAGCAAGTCACCGTCTCCTACCTTCTTGCGCATTTGAGACCTGCGTCTCCTGCCCCTCCATTCAATTAGGATTTGGTTTCAAAGGATCCTATAATGCTTTTAACGCACACTGTGGATTCGCTTTTACTCTGCCCTCCGGTCATGGTAAAGGTTATAATTTAGAATGATTTAGCACTAACACGTGTATCTGTCACTACTGACGTCACACTTCTTTCTGATTGCTTACACTGATGGCACCGGGCATGACAGTTTTTCCTTTCTAGGTGCTGTATCTTTATATTTCGTCTGTAGTCTGCCTGGCTCAGAGGCTACTGCCGTGGTAGTAGTGCATGGTGTAGGAGGCACCCTCTTTGCTGTTTCATGACATTGGTTAGATTTGCGTTCTTTTTCCTTTACTCTAAAGTCATCATGGGCTTTGTGTGAGCTCTGCTGAGTTCTTGGGCCTCAGTTCTGCAAAAATCTTCAGCAAATGCTGACTGCTGTGCCAGGCCAGCACACAGGTGCTTTGGCCCCAGCAGAACCGAGTTCTAAGGCTGATGGCATGCTGTTGCCTTTGGCTAGATTTTCACTGGTAAATACGTTTAAAATACTCTTATTTTTATTGCCTGCCTTGGATCTTGGTATCTATTGTGTTTATTTGAAACTCAGATGATTCTGTCAGTTCTCACAACTGCTGCAGGAAAGACAACCCACCGTGTCTGACTCTTTTTCCAGCCTCTTTTTCCCAATTGGACTGGCAGGCCGACATGACTCACTCTGCATGATCTGAGGCAAGAGCAGCAGTTGGGTTAGGTATAACATGAAACTTCCCCAGAAGAGGCCCCTAACAAACATATAATGTCCTCATCAAAGTAAACGCTATCTCTGGTTCTGGTAAATGTGGTGATCTGAGGTGAAATCCTAGTTAGAAGAAGATGATTTGTGAATGCTCTGCTGGTTTGCAGGCCAACCCTGCCATGGAGTAGATACAGTGGCAGTGGTCTGTCCCATGTCACTTCACCCAGTTTGTTACCTTCTTCTTTCATATCCCTGTTTGCCTTAACGACGCTTCATTTATTTACCTTTCCATCTCCCCTAAATGTCTTCTGCCTCTCCAGTTGATCTCTCCTGATCATACTAAGTATGTAATTATAATTACAGTGACACTAAGGCCTACCAAGTTTGAGACACAACGCAAACAGACCGCAATGACTGTGCTTCTTGCTCAAGGAATGTAGGTTTGAGCCTTAAAAATCTGCACATTCATGGAGAAGGTTGTTTCAATGGTAATAGCTCAGTATTTCTGAACTGTTCGGCATGACTCGTAATAGGTGATTTTTGGTAAGCTGCCTTCAAAAACGTTTTGATTCTATTCACAACAGTCCTTACACATGTTAAATTTTTGATAGAATGATATTGCAAGTAATGAAAAAAATCTGAACGTGGAGAAAAAGTGGCAATATAATAAAAACAATTTGGAAAGAAAAAATAAGCAAAAGCCAAGATGTTGAAGTATTGGGAGCTGCCACACTAATGGGTATAAATAATGCAATACTTTTCCCATGGGGGTATTGTAGACCTTAATTGGTTAATGGCCGAAAAGCACTTTGAGATCCTATACAGAGATCTGCTATGTAAGAGTAGAGTGCTGCCTAATGAAAGTCTAAATGCTGCTGTATAACACTGTTCTGGATATGTGTCAGTATGTCCAGCTGGTGTCAATGGTGATCACGTTGCTGGACATGTTTAATATTTAGCAAGGTGACTATGCCTATGTTTTGGTAAATCAACATACATTAATAATTTGCTTTATTTGACAATAGGGCCACCTTCTTTATTAATAAAAGTTTTGGATTATTTTTCTTTTTAACACGTGATGATACTTTGCATGCTTTTCGAATTTGCTTACACTAAAATTTAGAAATGTCCTTTGAAAAACTAAGCCTGGCTATTTATTATATAAAAAGTACTACTTTTTTTTTTCTTTTTTTTTTTTTTAAACAAGTACCACTTATGGAGAAACAATACTTGGGAACTCCTGGAGCTGATTTAGTTCTTAGGTCTTTTTAGGGAGTAGAGATTTTAACTTCTGATTTGACACAACTGTTACAATTTTGCCTTTGTCTGTCTTCATTATAATTTGTGAGGAAACCTCAAGAAGAGTTTATTTTTCAATTTTTGTGTATCTGTCACGGAAATTATATTCTTTTTTTTTTTTTTGCATTTGCCTACGTGAGTTTTCAATAATTAGGTGGCTTCTGTCATGACAGCACCTTTTAGCTCACCTACTACATGGTAATAGCTAATTTATTTGCAAAGAATACCACCAGAAATAGTTTCTAGGAGGAATCAAAACTTGAAAACTTGAATTCTACATCGTAGAGCAGCTCATAGTCCCTTTAGAAGATAGTACCTGTTATTAATAATTCTGTTTCTAATGAATTTTTATCTTTAAATATTCCAATTCTTTCATTTATTGTTTTCTTCCAAAGCTTATGAGCATGGACAAGCGAATTAAAGTTTTGGGATTGTTTTTGTTTGTGGTTTTTTTCCTCATCCCTTTTTCTCTTTTAGCCGCTTAGTTTGTACTGCCTTAACTTGGTATCTCATTGCTTGCCTCTGTGCGTCTGCCAAGGTTTCTTGCATAATTTTCTTGACAAATGGCTTACTCATTAATATTTCAGCCCTGTTCCTACCAACCTCAGAGAAGTGGTATGCCCCAGGCAGGGAAATGCAGTTCCTTCCTTAGGAGCCTTCTAATCTTTTCCTTAAATGCTTTGTCAGAGCCTGTGACAGATAAATGAAGATGGTGCAGTTGAAACTAGAGATGACTTTGTACACGCGTGATCATGCATTTTCTAACTGGGAGGGTTGGACTGCAGTGGAGTCTCCGCTGCAAACATCTACGTTTTCTCTTCTTTATCTATACTGAAGTCTGTGACACTTATTGATTCTGAAGTAAAATCCACAGAGAAATTTGTCTCCGTCTTTCTTTTTTTTGATTGGCTGTTGAAATATACATAGTCCTGGTAAAGGATCTGTCTATTCACAGACTTTCATTATTTCTATAATAGGGACAGACCAAAGCACGATACTGCAGCTGAGTTAGAGTTTGAGTTGAGATCAAGTTTACATCACAGCTAGGTCTGAGATGTGGATCTCCGGTGATACTTTGGCCCAAGATGATAGCAAATACGTGAAACTGATCTCTTTAGAGCTTGGTGTGACAGAAAATTGATATGACACAATACTTACAATACACCACCCCCCATCATTTGAGGTTGAAACATGGTAAGGAAGGCTAGTTTGATTTCAAGGTTGATTACATACATATTAAACCCATGAAATGACTCCCTGGTTTAAAATGCTCATTATATATATTATTTCATATTAATATTTAGATTATCCTTTTAAACTACAGCATAATGTCTAGGGTATTACGAAGGAGGGCATCTGGAGATCTATGGTGAGTCATGGATTTCCTCAGTTCTCCTCAAGAATGAAAGGAGATGGTGGGAATCGGAGTACTACTGGGAGATAGCAGGTAAAGCTGAAGAGGTATAGTTTGTAGATGAACCAAGTGATTCATTTTTGCCGCCTCCTCTGGCATTGACCCATCTAAGTCATTTGGTTTGCTTAGTATTTAGTGGGCTGGGTTTGTTTCTCAAGTTTTAATTTTTCACTGTGACATATGAGGTGACTGAAACTTGGGCATTTGGGCACATTGGATATTTTTCAGGTGAAAGTAAAATGTAGTTTGTTACGTAGCATGTGTGTTGAATCTGGTATGTAAGGTATTGCAGTGTTTCTTTCTCCCTTTTCCCTGGAGGAGGTGGGCAGTCATTATTTGATCAGTGAATGATGCCTTCTGAGTAGAGGGATATCTTCTTTGTCTACCACAGGCATCTCCAGAGGGCTGGGCTGCTCCTGCCGTTGCCTTTTTCAGGGAGGTGCAGCACTTCTCCAGAAGGGAGACTGTAGCTTTGTGGTTGGTCCACCAGGAGGATCCAGCACTTCTGGTGGCTGCGGTTGAGCCGTTCTGCCTTAAATTGTAAAAAATAAAGCATATACCTATAGCTTTATGCTTTTCTGCAGTGTATTGCAGTGTGCGTCTTCATCCCACAGAGACCCCTGACACATGGCAATGCACCTATAGGCAACTTTCTCTACATGAGAAGCAGTGCTGAAGTTCGGGAGGTTCTGCTGTTCCAGGAGTGCAGCATGTACCATGTTTGTCACCCCCCATGCTGTGGAGTTGTTGATTTATGGTGTGGTGTTTTGGATTACTATCATGGAAATTAGTAATACTTAAAATTAATTACTTATACTTCCTCTGCTGTCCTTTGCACTGTTACCAAGCCTGCACGTGTCCCATTCTTAGCATTTAATAACTGACTGCAAAAAAAATTATTACTCCCTCCTCCTATTAAGGCAGGATGAGGTCTCTCTGGTTTTATGTCTAAATGGTGTAGTTAATCAGTGCGAACTAAGAAAGTGTACCACTACACATAAATACTGCTAATACCTAATTTCTAAACAAATTTTTACTCAGATAAAACTCCACAGGAATAAAATTCTTGATGGCACATACCTCTGTAGAAAAATACAGATAATCAAGTTGCAGATATTGGTGGAAAAAAGAAGGCAGAAGAAATAGTGGTAATCTTGACTGCAGTGAGGATTTTATAGGTATTTAAAAGTCCCTGTCCCTTTCATCTGACAGTTATTTACAATACGTCCTCTAAGGAAGAAAGCTAGTTGGCAACATTTTCAAGGTATTGGAAAAAGAACATTCCCTCAACAGACAAAGGTAGTGTTTTTTCAGATTGCTTCCCTTGAAAAATGAACGTATTTAAAAGCAGGAGACACATTTAAGAATATTTAAGAATTATTTCTGCATTGCCTTTTTGCAGTCTCTAATTTGTAATGTAACACATTCAAAATACGTTTGTGTAATCAGGATTTTCCCTTAAAATATGGAATTGAGTATTAGTTGTTTTGTCTTACTGTGGAGGGAGGGAAAGGGCACAGATATGTCAGGTCACAGCTGTTTAATTTTCAGTAGAGTTTTAAGTGCCTTAGTCATTGCACACTGTTGAAAGTTTCCGCTAAAGGGCTTAATTCATATTTCTTCAGTAAAAAACAAACTGGTTTAGTTTGTGAAAAAGAAAATAAAGAAATAATTAAGGTGTAAATGAAAGAAAATTAGATATTTTTTCGGAGAGGGATGATTTTCCTTAATTAAATCTACTGTCATGTATATATATAATTTTTTTTTTCCACTGGTAGGTCCTTTCCTCTTTATTTGTTCATTTTCATTTTATTCATCTTGGTTTTTTTCTGTTCAACTAAAAATAGTATAGTTGGACTGCTCACCTTAAACTTCTGAATTTTGAATGTTTCAGAGTTTGGTGTCTTTCCGTCTTCTAGAACCAGGAAACTGAATTTGTTTGCCTTTGGTCTTTAACTTCTAATGCCAACTATACTGTATACTTTTCTCTTTTAAAAAATTATATACACTCTGAATAATTCATCAATCAGATCTACCCAATAAGCTTATTACTTATTTACTTATTTACTTATTTACTTCTGAACTGCTTAAACCAAATTCACTACAGGTTGTCTTGAAACTCAATGATGTCAATCTTTGAAACAGTCTTATACCAGCTAGGCAGCACAGCTACGAAGTTTACAAGTATTTTGACTACTGAAACCCATTTTACCTGTCTTGAATCATACATCTTGAAGTATCCTGCCAATAAGTGGGAGACTTATGTATGAAACTGAACGATCTTGGAGTGACACTGTTTCTCAGGAAACAGCAGCCTTTGGAGGACCACGCGGGGAACTGAAACTTGTTGCAGTGTGATGTGAATATGACACTTGTCATCATTTGCAATATTCAACCCGAAACTGAATGGCAAGCATACTCAAGTGATGATTCAAAACGTTTTAAAACTGGTACTTCCGTAGAGGTCATTGCAGAAGTATTTTCCCCTCTGCAAAGACTTGCTGCCCACTATGACTATCTTAGCCCATCCTGCTGTCCTAAAGAATGGTGAAGGTGAAGGTGTGCCTCAGAAGTATGGGCCAAGTTTTCTGTGCTTGCTTTCAGGTGCTCATGGATGTAAGATGGGACATGAAATACTGCCCTTTGTTCAGACAATAGGCATCTTCTGGATCAGTGGAAAAGGTGCATAGTTGTTAATACCTTTTATTTCATATTTAAGAAGGTCTTACATGTAACATTGAGAGAAAACATGGTCATGCCTTGTCCCAGAAAAGGTTTTTTAATTTTCTCTCTCAATATTGCAAGCCTCAAACTGTTGCCGAAGGCAGCATCATGATTAATGTATCACTATTAGAGAATAGACAACTAGCCAGATATGACACATTTTTGCTTCAGTTAAGAAAAATAACAAAAAAATAAGTTACTCTGTATGTTTCTTGGAACTTGCTGATGGATTATGAACTAAATGAACTCCAAGTACATAACAATTTAGAGCCAAGTACTTGAAGGCTATGTTATCTTGCCTGGTGCTCTGTAGTGCATGCAATATTTTGTTCCATTGGGTCTTTAGCCATCATCAAGGACATCTAAAAATCTTCTGCCCTTGGAAGTTCAGGTTCTAAAATGGATCCATTCTAAGTTGTCAGGCTATTTTGGAGCAGAGGTCTGTATGTATGACTTAAATTCAGCATACTCAATAAGAGCGGAAGTTTGTTCTGGTGTGCAACAATATATCTGCATTTTAAAATGAGCTTGAAAAAGTCTGAGCTCATTATTAGTATTGCATGCAAAATAATTTCTGTTACATCCTATGCAATGTAGATATGGTCATAGCAATACAATGATATTTGCTGCTGTATGCCTACATAGTTTTCAAAACTAAAATTCAATGCTTAGCTAAATTGCTAAGCAGACTGGTAAATGTCCAATTTTAGCAGCCTAGCATATGTTTATAATTTTTGTTTTAACATATGCTATGTTGGTTGAACTCCCCTCCCCACACATACGGTAGATAAAAGCTGTCACATCACAAAATGGTGGCAGCCCAACTTTTCTAACGTTTTCCATGGCACTTCAGAGTCTTGCATTCATTAGCTATTCTTGGATAGGAGACAGACTCTCATCTTTGTAGAAATTTTGGTTTCAAACCCATCATGTACTTCGGTTTATGTGTGGAGTAGCCCATCTGTGTTTCTGCAGCCATGAACAGTAAAAAGCACAGGGCATACAGAAAAGCGGTCAGCCCTTGCTTCACAGAGGTAAATACCTAGGAAATGGCCCTGAAAGCACAGCTATTTGGTTCACTGGTGGGCTCTAGTTTGCTCGAACAAGAGTGTTCTCTCTCTCCCACTTTTCTAGGAGAGGTGGGTGAATAAAACAACACTGGTGCCACAGGCCTTTTTATTTTCATTGTGAGCTGCTAAACTTCCCCTTTTTTCTCCTCCTTTTTCAAGGCAGGTGTAAGGAGGAATTTCACTGAGTCGAAGATTCTTGCCTAAACCTCAGTGGAGTAGAGGGGACTTGTGACAAATACCACTGCAGCTGTGATAATGCTGTCTTGTTGTACTGTGACGTGGAAACCTGGATTTAGACATGAGAGGACATGCCTTAACAGCACAGCAATATGATACCTTATCACATCAAACTGTCCTTTGCATGTGCTCCAAAATCACAGTATATTTTGGTATTCTCTCTGCTATTTCTCTGTTGTTAAGCTCCCGACTGTGGTATACTTCTGCATGTATAATGTCTGCTGTGCTGCTGCACAGAGGATGGTTGGTTTTCTGTGGGGGATGAAGGAGCCTTGCCAATCAACAGAAACTGCTGTACAAATGTCACAGGCTCTGTGGTAGAGGACTGATACTGGCAAGTGCTGTCACATCTGTGCCTGGTGTATCCACAACATGGACAGGATTGTTCTGATGCCTTCATCCCTGGTTGGCATGGGTGCCACCTCCTGCCCTCTGGTCTACCTTGAAGCTGCTCAAAAGCTCATACCTACATGCAGTCATGGTTCCAAATGTGTATTGCCAAAATATAATGTACAGTATCTTTCTTACCTATCACAGAATGATACGGGTTGGAAGGGACCTCTGGAGATCATCTACTCCAACCCCTCTGCCAAAGCAGGTTCACCTAGAGCAGGTTGCACATGAATGTGTCCAGGCGCGTTTTGAATGTCTCCAGAGACGCAGACCCCTCTGGGCAGCCTGTTCCAGTGCTCTGCCACCCTCAAAGTAAAAAAGTTCCTCCTCGTGTTTAGGTGTAACTTCCTGTGTCCAAGTTTGTGCCCATTACCTCTTGTCCTGTCGCTGGGCACCACTGAAAAGAGCCTGGCCCCATCCTCCTGACACCCACCCTTTAAGTATTTAAAAGTGTTGATAAGATACCTCCTCAGTCTTCTTTATTCCAGACTGAAAAGACCCAAGTCCCTCAGCCTTTCTTCGTAAGGGAGATGTTCCAGTCCCCTAATCATCTTTCTAGCCCTTTGCTGCACCCTCTCCAGCAGTTCCCTGTCCCTCTTGAACCGGGGAGCCCAGAACTGGACACAGTACTCCAGGTGTGGCCTCACCAAGGCAGAGTAGAGGGGGAGGATGACCTCCCTTGACCTGCTGGCCACACTCTTCTTGATGCACCCCAGGATGCCATTGGCCTTTTTGGCCACAAGGGCACATTGCTGTCTCATGTTCATCCTGTTGTCCACCAGGAAAATATCTGAGTTCTTGCAGTTGTATTGGACATCTCAGTATGGATGTTGAGGTACAGGGACAGGCCCATGGAGCTTCAGAGGAGCTGCTGAGGCACACGGGAATGTGGCAGTGGTAGCGTCAAGGTAAGGTCCTGTGCAGTAGGAGATGGTGGGGGCCTGGTGCTTGCACGTCCAGCTGCAGTGATTTGAGAAGCCCCATGGCAGCTGCTGGCAAGGCAGCCTGATTCCAAAACCCTGCATCCGCTCCCAGCTGCGAGTTGGAGCCACTGTTCAGTCCCAAGCGTGTGACCCACTGGTAGTGCTGGTGGAGCGCATTGCCATCTTTGGATCGTAGCTGCCAGTGGTGGTTATTCAATGTTCATTTCCCATTTTTGTCTTTGTCTTCAGCTACAGGACCTACAGCTGCTGTTTGGCTTGCTGTGGTTGTTAGCTGGCTGGCGGTCTTTGCTGTGCAATTCCGGTTTTGTCAGTGTGCACAGAAACCAGTTTCGTTTTACTGCCAAATAATAAGCATGATGGAAATGAAGGAAGAAAATGAGAAATTTAAACTGTGCTTTTTCAGACCTTTAGATAGATGTTTACTAGAAGCAACTGTCTATTTATTACAAGTGAACACAAATAATTAGTGTGTCCTTAACACCAGTTATTTATTCCTAGCAGAAAGGTAAAGAGCTTGGTTTATTTTCCAGTGTTGCTCTCCACCCTGGTAAAGATTTCTTTGAAGTTTCTTGTATGCTGTAAAGAGTGTAAACATGGTGTTTTCCTTCCTTCTCTATGACTTCTCTCACCAAATGTAATTTATCACCAGTTGGGTTGAATTAAGCCCAATATCATTTTTCTGTAATGATCCTGGAGGTAGCATACGTGAGTCTGTGGTGGGAGAGGGGAGCAGAAGAGCGTTGGTGAGACTTCAGTGTTTCTGCTGCTTTTGGGTAACGCCATGCCAGTGGCTCCTTTACTACTTGTTTGCTGTTGCTTACGGTACTTGGACGTTGGTAACTCATCGGATAACGCTGGATGATGTAACTTTTTTTCCTTACTGCTCAGTGCTTTAGATCAGGATAACAGTGCAGATAGTAATGCAATTTAACTATTTAAGGCACAAGCATAATATTAGGATGAAAACTCTGATAGAAGCAGGTTTGTGAAAAGTATTTATCACTTGCTTAGAAAAACTAGTGTTTCTAACTATCAGAAACTGACAGCAGTGTTGCTCATTACAAATACTGAAAAATCATCAGGTAAGCCATTAGAGATGTACCTTAGTCTCCCTTAAATATTATGAGTCTTAAAACAAACAGAATCATCCCCTCCCCATGCCCCCCTTGTGGTTCATGTTCTAATTTCTTTTTCCATAAAGTTATAAGCATGAGAAGAACTGTTTATGCGAAAGTTAAACTTCTCGTATGGTTGTCTGATTCTCCGAGGAATGGTATTTAGGAAAGCAGCAAACATCACGAGACTCACGATGAAGTCACAAGAGTTTTTTGTACTTTACAGTTTTGTATAAGTTTTGAATCGAATTTTTTTGAAAAATAAATGTATGGGCAGATGGTGGTATTTACGTAAGGGAAGCTGAATTCATTATCTGACTAGAACTGGGTATTTCAAGCAGCTGTTTGAAAATGAGAGCTCACTTTCCATGAAGGAGAACGTATGTTTGGGGAAAATGGAGTCTCTTTTCAAAACATAAGGCTATCCCTTGTTTAGTCTATGTCAGAGGGGTTTCTGGTGTGTGTGTGAATTCATTTATGGAGGAACCTTATCAGTAATGACCAAGAACTAATTTGGTGAAATAGTTTTGGAAACTCTTAAAAAAGCAAACCGGAAAAAAATGCAAAAAACCCCATTCCTTCAAAAACATTTCAAAACCAGGTAGAAGTTGGAGCTGCTCTTTCTTCTTAGGATATTCAACCAGAAAAAGGATTAAACCAAATATTTGGTAATCTTACACTGCTATGCCAAATTTAATTTCTGATTACCTGACTTGCCTTCATTTTAATTTATTGAGATAGTTAACTTCAGGAGGTAGACCTATAGAGAACATCCAGACATAAACCAGTAGAAATAAGCCAAATATGAACATACCCATTATCTTTTACAGATCTGTTTTTTAAGGACTCTGTATTTTAGAATGTGGGTATTTTATTTGAATATATATTTTTGGAGCTTATGAGTATGAAAAATAAACTTAGCTTGTTTGTTCTTTTTTTTTACACTTGTTTCTCTTATGTTCCCATGGAAAGCTAGCCAAATACTGTAATCCTAGTGTAAAGATGGAAAGCTATCCCTTGAAGACTGTGGTCTATTCATTGCTAATGCCCTTTCTTCCCCCATTTCTTTAAGACTTTCACAGAGAATTCTTTTATCCAGGAAACCTGTGGCCCTGGATTTCTTGGTTCACAGAGAAATACAGACCAGTTTGTTGTTTGGAGCAGGTGCCTTTCCCCAGTCACTTAAATTCTGATGCCTCTGTTTTCCCATACTGTAATAAGCAAATTGTAATGCTTAAATATTTTACTGGAACCTATGCTAATACTTGTGAAGCCCAACTATAGATGTTCGAGTGATTTTTGCATCTCAGAATGGGCTTATGTATTTGGAGTGACTGAAGGGCTCATGAACCTCACAATTCTTTGGTTTTTGAATTATCTCCATGGGCACTAGAGAGTAATGCAGCTGTGCACATGTAAAGCACAAAGCCTGTTTGTAAACAGGGTGGATGTGTAAAGATGGCCTTTTGATAGGAAATGAGTTGTTTAGTTAGACATCTTTCAGAGCCTTATTTCAGTCACCTTCCTGATATTTCGGGAGCCTCCCAGCCTGGTACAGCGGTGTAAGACATGAAAATAGCCATTCTGGGAACACATAAAAAAGGGGGGTTGTGCTCACCCCAAAATGCTAACGTTGGTTCTGGCTCTGTGGAGCCTTTATTGTGAACCTTGTGCAACACTCATATGTGAATTTAATATGCGATTTATGTATAAATATATGCCTTGTGGTCTGGCCATCTGTTTTTGCACAGTAGTTCAGTGGTTTGAAAGGTTAAACTGGTTTTGTTTGGCATTAAGTAAGAATTAGTGATGATTGCATAGTGTGGGCCACATGCATCTGGTTGGTGTGGAACGCCTTCCGTAGCGTCTGCTAATGCGGGGAGGTGATACAACAATAAGTTAATACTTGGGGTCTTATTATAGGCAAGTCCCTGACTGCCAAAGGGCATTGTTAAAATTTCTGAGTTTCTCATAAGTAGTATTCAGTTATTTCCTCGTATTTTAGCTGGGTGAAAAATACTGTTTCAAAGAAGGCCTGATGTTTATTCAGCTGTAAAGAGTAGCAGTATCTGGAATGGGGTTAAGGCAAGGTCTAGAGTCATTAAATCTGATGCAATGATGCAGAAGACTGATAATTGAATAAGATATCCTATCCTAGCTGAAATTTGATCACAAGCATATTTTCCCTCCTCTGAAGTCAAAATAGTGGTTTATAATGGGAACTTTGTCCTATTAATCAAGCAGACATTTGGATTTCACTCTATCCCTGAGATACTAGCAATTCCTGCAGCAAGACTGTAGTTCCTATCTAAATTTTTTAATTTTTTTTTTCTTTCTCTAGATCATAAGAGTTTGCAATGGCAATGCTCTGGAAATTCATGAGAGTAGCTAAGTACTCTAAAACAGCTTTAGCACCAAAAATAAAGGTAAGAGGAATTCCCACTCATTCAAGGCATTCTTCATCCAAGTCTGTACCTTCAGATTTTGCTGCCAACACACCCTCCTCAAATACTGTGGAAGTGCTTGGTAAAGCTTATCCTCAAGATGACTACAGCAATGTCACAGAGAAGATTCTTTCCAAGGTGGGGAAGAACTTGCACAACAAAAAGCATCACCCTTTGTGGCTCATCAAGGAGCAGGTGAAGGACCACTTTTACAAGCAATACATAGGACGCCGTGGAACTCCACTCTTTTCTGTCTATGATGGTCTTTCTCCAGTGGTTACAATACAGCAGAATTTTGATAGTCTGCTTATCCCACAAAACCATGCGAGTAGAAGGAAAGAGGATAACTATTACCTGAATCGTGATCACATGCTAAGAGCACATACATCAGCTCATCAGTGGGACTTGATACACTCCGGCCTAGATGCCTTTCTGGCAGTGGGAGATGTCTACCGCCGTGATACAATCGATAACACCCACTACCCAGTCTTCCATCAGATGGAAGGAGTTCGCCTCTTCTCCTGTCATGAGGTAGGAATTCTCTAGTTGGGCTGAAGGAGATTTTGGGTAAGTAGCACGATCTTGTATTTGCTGTAAGCAAAGTGCATGCCTGTAAACATGTTACAGCAACACATGTGTTATGCTGTACAATGATGAAGATCAAGTGATTGATCATGTAGTTATACTTTTAATTTGGGAAAAATATAGGTGGAAAATGTTGAATTTGAAAGCAACTCTAAACTTCCCCAGAAAAATGTGGACAAAATGGGAAGACAATATTCTTGAAAGCTAGCGAAATAAGAATTCTCTGAAAGGAAACAGCTTGTTCAGCTAATGATCTGCACGATTCAATTCTAGTTTTAGTGCGAGTCTCTTCTGATGAGGTCAC
The DNA here is from genome assembly GCF_964199755.1 of Larus michahellis. NCBI lineage: Eukaryota > Metazoa > Chordata > Aves > Charadriiformes > Laridae > Larus > Larus michahellis. The sequence goes on along the minus strand of NC_133897.1, from coordinate 77,084,064 downwards.
TTTACTATAAACTTTGTCTCTTCAATACTTGAAGAATTCAAGGATGTGAGTTGTTGCAGCTACATTCAGCGTGCGGTTTTTATTATGTCATCTTTTTTCTTTTAATAGCTCCAACCTTCTATAAATGAATGTCTTCTTAATGAGTTGCTCCATTGTTCAGCTCATCCTAAAGCTGCACTGAAGGATTCATCTGTTGCAGCTGATAGTTATGGGTGTGTAATACATGCACCGTAAACTCATCAGAGTCCAGAGGTATCACCTAAAGACCTCTAGGTAGACGTCCAAAATACTTTTTAGATATTTTGTTGGCACAGCTTGCATGTTGTGCAAATGCTTGGGTGTCATTAAGTATTCCGCTGTATCATTGATGAGTGGTAAATATAAGCCAGTTTGTTTTCCGAATAGTAATTGATTTGTATGATTTGTATAATTTGTGTACGCTTGTAGCAATACTGCCAAATTCACATTTCTGTAACTAAAAGTAGCATATTCTAATAATACTGAGATGTAGACTGTTCTTAACGTGGTTGCCAGTGGGTGACAGCAGTTTGGCAGGGAAGCCTGATGGGTTTGGATGCCTGAGGGAAGACTAGGAATAATCATAGAGCACTGCTTTTCTCACTGGTGGAAAGGGTTTGTGCTGCCTGCACTGGCTTTTCCCACCCCATGCTGTCAGTGCTTCTTCTACTTCTAAAACATACCTGCCGCTGCAGATATTCTGTGAGCTGTGTGGTGTCGAATACAGCTTGCAACCACTTCTTTGGTAACCAGGAAATGGAAATCGTGCAGCTTTATCCAGTCTTGTTTGTTTGCAGTTGTTTTCCCATAGGCCTATTTATGAATATAATCAGGGTATATGCAAGAAAAAAATGTACAATACTACATTAAGAAAATGCCATTTCTTAATGTTTTAGGTTCATGGGAAATCTTTAATTTGAGCAGGAGTTCAGGGATTCATATGGAAAGATTTTATCTGTCACAAAATTTTAACATTGACAGTCTTGCAGGATGGAATTTCTGCAAACTTAGGTGTGATTGGTCTAATTATTGAGATTATTGTTAATGAATATGCCCCATAAGAAATTTTCGTCCTAATGAGAGACTATTTCTTTCTTCTCTACAAATTTAATAATAGGAATAACAGTAATAATAGGATTTTAATAATTGGGAAGTGCGTTACAGAAATGTTCACTGACATCCTCTATCTAGAAATGCACGATGTGTAACAATCTGATTCATTGCATTGTAGATTGCTTGTTTCTTTTTCTCTTCTTTCTTTTTCCCCAAGAAAATGGTTGAGATGTTATTGGAGAATGTTAATAGCTGATGAATTTGAAGTTAGCTATGTGCTGGAAAATGTGTCTGTCTCTAAAGAATGAAAGTCCTGTTGACTTTCTATACTGATGAAGAAAGAATAGTGTTACGGTGTACCAATCTGTAAAGTCTGGTTTATTGGGCAACAGGCATAAATTCTGAACCTGAATGTGATCCGAAGCATGCTTTTTTGCTTCAGTTGCAGATTAAATACTGATAGAGTCTTGCAATATGTAAAACTTCTTACAGTCACCATTGCAAGAGCCTTGTGGAAAAAATCGAATGTGTAATTCTGAAATTTCACTGGGGACTGTTTCTGTGTTTTATATTCTGGTTGCCTGTTCAAAATAACCCAAATTTAAATAATTCCAGAAGGAACTGTTTGAGCGGAACAAAGACTAAATGGAGGTAATACTACGTGAGAGAAATATTTTTATATTTTTATATTCATTTATTTATACCCATGTTAAAGTTGTAAGCCACTGAGCAGAAATGTGTGAATGTCAGCGCCTGTTACCTTCATCTGAGACTTTTCATTCATAACCAAACTGCAACCTCTGCAAGAGGAAATTTGCACAGTACTGAGGATAACAATGTTTGGAACTAAGGGAAAAACTGTTCGCTTTTAGCTGCAAGCCCTGAGTACATTTCATCTTATGGCCAATACAATAATATTATATGCTGTAGTCAGTTTACTGCTCTACTTTGTTCTTTTGATTTATACATTTATCATTTTTCATCTGCTCAGTAAAAGTCACCACAGAACTGGGGGAGTTAGAACAAAACCCCAAATCTAGATTGATTTGATAGGAACTTGAATTTAGAAGAATTTGACAGCTGGGGGCAGGGGGGGGAGGGGGGTGGCGGGAATGGTCAGTTCATCCTCTGATGAAATTTTAGGCAGGATAAGAAAGATGTAGAAGATAAGAACAGTGTCTCTCCTTTACAAATATCAAATTCTGTAGTCAAGGCAAGGTTAAACTTCTGCCCTGCGACTGAAACTTTTAGTATAATTCGTCTTCATATCAAAGTTAAAATCAATACATTGGAAGTATGAGCTGGAAAAACAAAACATAGTTTGGCAGTTTTACCGTATTACTCTGAGATGCTTGTGAGCTATTTGCTTCTTTGGCTATACAATTTTTCATGATGGTTGTTTTTTTATTTTTGTAAGAGAAAAGTAGTCTATGATTTGAAGATGGGCAGGTAACTGAAGCTTTGTATGAGCGCAGACATTGAAGTACTAAAGAAATTCCCATCTTCCAAACGAATTAATTTTTAAAAGTTAGAATAATGCATGCTGAAATTTCCCATGAACTTTTAAAAAATGTCCTTGGACTGCTGTCAAAGAACATCTGAAAATCTATTTAGACGTGGTTTTGGTATATTTTAAAATATTTTAGGTAATTATTACCTGAATGCAATATAGAGAAGAGTTAGAAACGAACTAATAGAAATAGTTAAAACAGGTGCCAAAATAGCTTCCCAAATCTGCTTCAAAATTCTGGACATAAAATGAACTGTTTTTAACTAGTACCCCCAAGTGTTATATCTTTTGTATTCTCTTCCTCCAGCATGCCTGTTTTCCTTCTAGAGGTAGTATAGATTTTTTTTTTTTTCCACTTCTATGGTGTATGGCTTTTTTCCTTTTTTTTTTTTTTTTTCTTTTTTTTCTGCTTTGGATTGGCAATATTGATACTGCTGTAGTCAGGTTTGAACTGGAAAACCTTCCTGGGTGGATTATAAAAGAAATTATTTCTGTGCTATGCCATGGACTTTGGTGCCGTTCTTTACTTACCATAATTTATGCAGAAGAGAAAAAAAAAAACCTCAACTAAATTACACTTTGTGCATTTTAGCCAGCAGAGGGAGCCAATATAAACCCAATGGCAATCGTAGAACATTTTTCAGTTGAGGACAAATAATGTTTACACATTGGAAGGAGACTTCATAAGGTATTTTATAGTCTGTACTGAATATACATAAATGTTAAGGGGAACAGATGTGAAAACATAGGAATTTCTCTTCTAATTTAGTAACCTTTATCCAATGGGACCAATACCAGATTGTTCGGATGGAGAAATGATGCTCTCATCAGGCTCATTTGTGTGAACATCTGAAAACTATAAATAGGGAGACTGCAAAGAAGTAGTAGAGATACTTCTTTATTCTCCATGAAATTTTTTTGGTGGAAATGGCAACTTTTTTGTTAGGATACAATGGAAAACTGTAAATATTCCAGTTAAGGACTGCTCCTCCAAAGCAGTATATATAATTCCCAAAAAAATGTTGATATTGTAACTTCATAGTGTTTATATCCTGAAATGTAAAGACTCTTGTCTTAGGTAACAGAAGTGTAGGTTTTCTCTTATTCATATAAATACATACTCCTTTCCTCATTTTTTCATACTGTGTACCTTAGTCATATTTGTTGTGTATTATTAGAAAAAAAAAAAGTTGCTTTTATCCTTTTCCATATGCTTTGGTGCAGGTGTGAACGCCTGATTGACAAACATCTTTGGTTACACTTTTTTTTTTTTTAATCGATGCGTGCCATCTTAGGCTTTCCCTTGCGAGACTAGTGTCATTAGATTTGACTTCTCCAAAATCCCTTTTGTTAGTGCAGCTTTGGACACTGTGCTTCTGTTCTGACATTGTATCAAAGGAAAGCTCCTTCCTGTCTTCAGTCACATTTTTTTCTATCCTCATGTGTAAAGGAGTTTAAAAAAATGTATAGCGTTCCAGGGATCAGCCTATTATATAGTGTGATTTGGAGCATTTACAGTATGTGCGAGAGAATATTTGTGAATGTAACTGGGAGTCATAATAACGATGTTTAGCTGTGCACCAAGGAAAGAATATTTAAAAAGGCTTGAGTGGCCTAGGAAAGGTACCCTTTTTATCCCTCTGCAACCTGAGGACAGGGAGAGGCTTGTCCAGGGGTGATAGAAGACCCTGAAATCAGCCTCTAGAAATCCTCTTTTCTGTGTGTTTCTTCTGATTTGGATGATATGCTGCAGTGTCTCAGCTGGCGAGGATTAAGGCTTGTGTGAGGAGGAGTCAGTGACTCTGTAGCCAGATGAGATGGATGTGGAGAGTCCCTCTGACTGAGAGCACTTATCTCCTAGCGTGTAATAGCATGGGTGAGTCAGAGGGAATTTGGGACTTCCTGGATGCTTTGAAGTAATAGCATTGAAGTGGAGATCCATGCAGCTTTCTTCTGTAGGTGGCAAATGATGAAATAGATTATTTTTTATTTTTTACTTATGATAGACATCTGCCACGTATCTCCCTACGTGGATCCATGCTTGTGCCATCTCTTGATGATACCACTGCGTGCCAGCAGTTGCTGTACCCGCTTCTTAAGCACATCCAGGCATGGGAAGTGGTGCAGGCTGCACGTGTTTGGTGAGGCACCCAGCTCCATAAGCAGGGTGCATCACATCAATTTTCAGGTGCTGCTGCCTCTGGGATGGCGTTTGAGATGTTGGTTGTGAGCAGTGCATCAGTCACGAGGAGCCTGAGAGATGGCCCTCCTCTCAGGGAGCAGCAGGGAGCATACAGGAGCAAGGGCACCTGAACTAGATCCACCACACTAAGAAAAAGAAGAGCAGCGTTGCTTTGCCACAATATTCAGAGGTGAATTTATTGCTGAAGCTGCAGTTTAGCTAAGTGGTAGGAATAAAGGGCCTGGCTAATTCAGGTGGAACTGACTTCAGTCTTGCGGATGTCTACCCGAGTTGTGAATATTGTATTATTCAGTATTTTCCAAGTTGTGGTGTATAAATCATGCCATAATAAATAGAGTTTCACTGGTCCAAGGATCCACGTTGTGTTCTTTATTATTTTTAGTTGAAAATTTGACAGCGAAGGGCATCAGAAGGTCTGTGAGATTTTCACAGTGGTCCATGCTCTAGAAAGTTTGGAAGCCACTGGTGCATATTTTATTGCAAAGACTTTATATATAATAGTTTTTTCAAACTTTGTCTTACATTGTTTCATCCAGCTAAAAAAAATAAATCCAACAATGCTTTTCAGAATAAAGCAATTAAATCTATTCAATGTAGTATTTAAATTGTGCAGGAAGAAAAAGAGCAAAATGTCTACAATTCTATTTGGGAAGTCTTAAAATAGACTTAAAAACGTGCTTAAAAATAAAGGAATTTCTATTGCCACAGGAACAGAAGTCTGAGTCCTATCGTATATGTCTCATTAACTGGTATCTGTGTATAACTGATACCTGTATAGCAGTGTTGCTTTTTCTTTGCTGTTCAAAAACATCTGTGTGTGTTTCCCTTAAACATGGCAATGATTTTGGTTTTTTTTCAGAAACACTTTGATTAGATTAAAAAAAAAACAAACCCACAAATAGAAATAACAACCTTTCTTCTTCACTGTAATTGTAGCACTGAAAATTGAAGGATCCTGAAATTAAGATGACCTACCTGCAAGCTTGTTGCTTGAAGCGATTTTTGCCGTTTTCTCCTAAAATAAATGCTTGTCGCTATGCAGTAAAGAGCATTCTAGCATGTGGACAATGGGCTGTGTATCTCTTTGGCACCTGAAGCTGCCTGGATGGGGGTGCAGGTATACAAGTTTCATCGTCTTGGAGGCTGATTGGGACTGGCATTAGGTTTTCTTTTTGATGACCCATCTTCAAATGGCGTCATCTTCATCATTCCTGATCCATCGGTTGAATGTTAGAGCACATTTAAAATGTTGTGGAAATGGTTTGCTATTTGTAAGTGGATTTAGAGTGCAGCTGTTTGATTATTTATGGGGATATTCATCAAGGCCGGAGAGTCAAAATGTATTTGGTGTGGCAAGGTTGAGTGTTGCCACATGCAGATCCACATGTAGAGCTCATCTTAAGTGCCGGTTTGTCTGTGAGTATAAGTACATGAGCATTATGTATTCATTATCTTAATTGCTGGCGTATGCAGGACTGGCAGGAGGAATACACAACTGCATTGTGGAAAGACAGGATGTAGTTACAGATCCTTCTGATCTGAAACCTACTATGAATGCCATCCTGTAAAGAGACACTTAAACTTGGACTGAGTCCTAAGCGTATAGATAATGAAGTGATGTGAGATTAAAAAAATGTCTGTTAAGTGACTGAAGAAATGTTGGGGTCTGTTGAATCACACGTATGATTTCTGCCCTCCATGCCAGGCTGAGAAATACCGTGAAATGCTTTTAAAGGAGCATAGCTCCATTTTTGTATTTGTCCAGTTAAAACCCAGTATCTTTTGGCCACTACATGTTACCAAATTTGACTATTCTTATTATGAGTTAAATTGTGAGTAAACTTCACACCAGATGGTAAGATCAATGTGATTCCTCTCTGCCTTCTCCTTTGTAATGCAACATCAGTCAGATATGCTGATAAATCCTGGTAATTATTATTTTTTTTTTTTATTTCTGCATGATGACACAATATTCAATGTTTTACATGCCATTATTTAAAGAAAAAATTTCTTGTCCTTACACGAGACAGATACAAAGGTGCTTGATTTATGGCTACAGGAGATTTCTTTTCTGGTTGTAGTAATGACTGATCATATCCAATACAACAAAATACTGCATTTTATTTTAGTCTGCGCTGAAGGAATAAATGTACATGAAATTGTGGCATCTCGGATGTGTCAGTGTTTTATGTAAGACTGCTAGATTATTATTTTTTTTCCATTTGCTCAGATATGTGTTTGAGAAAAATTGACATCAAAAAGGAGCAACTGTAGGTGATTCTTCATTTTATTCAAGCTTTGACTTTCCCAGCTTTATGTATGTAGAAATGTTGAAGTGTTTCTAATCCAAGACATGTACTTAGTACAGTTCAATCATTGTAATAGTGAAATTGGTGTATCAGTTTAAAGCTGCTCATATTGACATAGCAATGCTGGTGAATGAAAAGAAGGGAATAAATATTAATAGAACTGTAAGGCATCTTTTTTTTTTCTCAGTATAACCCCGTTCACAGCTGTGCTGCAGTTGACAGGAGCTGACTGAGTCTCTGTGGAGAGTACCAAAGTGCCTCTTGGTGCCTGACTGTAGGGACTGTTTCCTTGCCGTTACCTGTCTTTTGGGGACCCTCCTAAGGCTGTGCGTTCACAGCCTGTGTGAACTGACACAGATTGATGCCTGTGCCGAAAGTGGCCCAGCTCCTTCCCACGTCCCAGCGTGTCTCTTGGTGCCACCAGTATGCTGATAATTGATTGCTGAGCTGAGTTTGTCTGTTTTGACATCCCTCAGTTTCATCCCTTCTCCTGGGTTACTTTTCATCCAGATTCACCTCCCCAGCTCAGTGCACCACTGCATGGACACTTGTCCTGGCATGGAGAAGGAGATGGTGCATATGGCTGGTTTGTCAGGATGAAGAGGCTGGCAGGTTAGATGGCCGGGGCATGACTGAATGTATTCACTCTAGTGGTTCCTGAACATATTTTATTGCTACGTCTGATATAATCTACTAAAATAGAATTTTGCTTCAGACAGTAATTGCACTATCAATGTATCAGGAATAACACAGTGGTAAGGAAAAGTACTTCTATGTACTTGTTGATACAAATGCTTGTATTTGAAAGGCAGTGTCCAGACTCTCTGTTCCTTGCAGTGGTCTGAGGAACCAGTCTTGAGCTGGGGGGTGAGGGGAGGAATGAAGGGGAAAAGGAAGAAGAGAGTTTCATGTCCTAAAATACTGCTGATGGGGAAAACAACAAATACATCTTCTAATGTGTAAATGCAGTGTATTCTAGTCCAAAGGGGGAAAATCTCTGTGGCCTGAAGGGTGTTTCTGGCTTACTGAGGGTAGTCTCTTCAGTTAATAGAAAGAAAAAATCGTTACCTGTAGAGGTTAGTTCAGAGCAGGAACCTAATTTAGCCACTCCACGTTCCTGTGTGAGGGGGCCAGTGTCTGTCCATTGACCACCCAAGTGAGCCTAAGACAATTAACCTCCCTAGGCTAATGCTGGCTCCTGTGAATACACCCTGGCTTTCAAAACCACATGTTGGATGGCTGGTCTGCCCTGCTGACAGTAAATTAGCTTTAGGGTGGGTATCGTCTGCTTCTTCCAGCCAGTGCAGAAATAATGCCCGTAGGAAGACAAGGGTTTAATCTTTCAGGTGAGCACTTGAATGAAGAATCTGTTTTGTCAAGCTGCTGCCTTTTGATTAGTAAAGGCATTTTTGTTAGACTGATGGATAATAGTTTTATTTGGTATTTCTCTTTTTCCTTTTTTTTTTTTTATTCTTCTGCAGCACACTAAGGAGATTAACTTGAGAGGTGTTTTCTTAGTCTTTCCACTGTCTCCTTCTGACTAGCTATACAAAGTTAAATGCTGCTGATGGGATTTTTAATTTTTTTTTTTTGTTCCCTCGATCCATTTTGCTGCTAGTTTGCATGCTATCTAAACTCAGACTCCTCCTGCATGCATTGTGTCTGTATGAAATGTGCTAAAAGCTAGGCTTAATTAATTGTGCCCAGAATTTTTAGGGTACCAGAGGTTCACTGGAACTTTTTAAAAAGCATTTAGTGCACTGAAGGCATCAAACTGCAATTAAAACAACTTTTGTGGGCATTTGTGCGTTGTTAAGGTTACACACTGTTCGTGGCATCTCCTGAGTAGGAGCTAGTTATGCTGGGAGGCTTAATGTGAAGAAAATCTCAATGCGTGTTTTTTTTCCCTCTGTGTGTGCTTGCTTGACTATGGAAGGTGGAGGAGGAGGGGTAGGAAAGGGCACTAGAAACGCTTTCTCAATTAGCTCTCCTTGCCCTTCAGACTTAACAGTTCTTGTTTTGTGTCTACAACTGTAAGATTTCCAACAAAAATCCTCTTTACAGTGTAAAAATGTCTGCTCATCTCCCCAAGACACAGACCCTCCAACGATGTGACTTAGCAAGAGTGTTTTATTAGTGTCTCTCAGAGGATGTGGAATTGCTGGTATGTATCTGTCTGGGATCACCTGGCCAGAAACCTATGGGGGCTGTCCAGGAAATCGGAAATCTTCAACTGGCGGCAGATGTGGCGGAGAGCGGCCTCTGCATAAAGAGCAAGTCTGTCACATCCCATGTACAGCCCATCCCTGTGCTTTGTAATTTATCTGGAAACCCCAGACCAAGACTGTGAATCCTTACGTGCTCCCCACAGACACAATTCCTGTACACAAAAGGTGCTGTGTGGGGGAAAGTGCAGGAAAATGGTAGTTCTTAAATGAATAAACTGTACCCAAGAGGAATCAAATGTAAGCAACTTAAGGTCTCAGTAAACTGCCTGGGGGGTTTTGTGTTCTTTTTGTTTTCTCTTTTTTTTTAAAGTTCATTTGATTACAGCTTTTTAAAAGTGTTGGGTGTTCTGGTATTTCTTTTACAACATTCAATTACTAAAAAAAAGTTGAAGCCGTGATAAGTGCCATTGTGCATTGTAGTTTTTGGGATGTAATTTACCTATACTGTACAGCGTACTTTGTTCTGCGTGATAACTTTCAAGGTAACAGGATCAGAAAAAGAAGAGATACTTCCTTTATAAATTGATATTCTCCTGTAGCTAATAATATTAGTTGAAGATATGGTACAGAAATAAAACAAATCTAATGGTTTGAATATTTCTGTTCTTGTAATGATTTATCTCTCTGTTTAGTGAACAGAATTTGTATAAAATCAGTCTTTACATTTGTTTTTCATGGTGCAGACTTAGCAGGTAAGATTCCCACTCGAATGCAACTTCACTCTCTGTTTTCATTCAGAGAGTAATTGATGCAAAACACTGGTGTCTTTTGTGATTTTGTTCTAGTTGTTCTCCAACATTAAAGATGGTGAAGGCTTACAGTTGTTTGAGCAAGGTCATCGCACTGCACACAAGCAAGAGTGTCACACCATGGAGGCAGTGAGGCTGGTGGAGTTCAACCTGAAGCAAGTGCTCACAAAGCTCATGACTCACATCTTTGGTGATGGTAGGTTCTTACACCTTTTTTCCTGGACCACTTATGGCTGTAGGCATCCAGACGTCTGAGAAACATTTTGCTGCATAATAAAAACACAGGCTTAGGGGTGATGTTGGTATACTGAAAGAGCCACACCACATGGTTTTTTTTCTAATGAGAGTTACAGTAATTTTAGAAGTCTTTGTTCATATTCTTTACTATTACATTTTTGACTTAAGTTTTGTCAGAGATCCATCCTAGTGTCTTTAATGTCAGAGTAACTGGCTATTGATTGACCTGTCAGCTGTAACTTGTATTTAATTGTTACTGTTCTTTAATAGTATTATAACCACACCTTATAAAATTATTGAGCACAGTCCAAGAGGCCACACACTCTCTTGGTTTTCCTAAATACTGGTGCACAGAACCCTGTGTTGAATCATCAAGCGTTGGAACAGGCTGCCCAGGGAAGCGGTGGAATCGTCATCCCTGGAGGTATTTAAAAGATGGGTAGACGTGGTGCTTAGCTACATGGTTTAGTGGTGGTTTTTGTCAGTGTTAGGTTGATGGTTGGACTCGATGATCTGAAAGGTGCCTTCCAACCAACAATTTTATGGTTCTGTTAGTTTTTTGTGAAGAGGTTTTGGTATGCAGGGTGTCAGGGTAACATAGTGGACATGAATACAGGTAGGGACAAGTGCCAGACCCAACTACAGGCACTCATCTGGCAGAAGCTGTGTCTTAGAGTAAACACAGTGTACCCGTCAGTGTGGGTCCCACGAAGAGAGGCAACTCCAGCTCAAAGCTGTGCAGGACCCCCTCTGCTTTGTCCTCATGGACCTCCTGTGTCCCTGGAGGGACAGAGCATGGCTGCAGCATCACACTGGGGGCTGCAGCAGAGCTGGGTGTCCCTGGGGAGCGTGTGGGGCTGGCCTCGCACCGGCAGCATGGAGCTTGACAGGAGAAGGGGTATGTACATGCATGTGCTGCTTTCCTGCATACACACTCAGAGTGCCGTGTTTCCCTCGTGCAAAAAAACTGAACCCTGCAGCTGAGGAGAGGTGATGTTTGGTAAGTTTGCACCAAGCTGAAAAATAATTCTTCTTTGATACTTAGAGTGGAACGAGGAAGGGTAATGAATGTCTGTGTATACGAATGAAATATCCTCTCCATGGAAATACCTGCTTTCGGTTTCAGGAGTTGAATTTATAAATGGCCTGAGTTAAAATTGCTACGTTAATGCTATTTCCTGGCAAGGAAGATTCTCTTCTAAACTGATTCATTTTTCTGTTGAGGAACTACTGGATAATATTAGAATGCAGGGTATGCTGGCTACTTTCAAGGCTCTTTTAAGATGCCCACTGAATTTAGAGCAGTAGTTCCAAGAATGGATTGATTACGGTAGCAAGTCCTATATATGACTGCTTGAATATTTGTCTGAAATTCTCAAATTTAATTTACAGCAAGCAAAACTTTTACCCGTTTTTGTTCTATCCCACTTGGGCAAAAATTTTTTAAGTTCCCGAGTTCAGTTTTTCTTGTGATTGTATTTTACTTAACAGTGGTCTTTTGAAACATACAAAATTAGGATCAAAGTGAGTAATAGTAAGAATGGTATTTTTTTTATCAACCTCAGATGCTGAGGGTGTTGTTTAAAGTGAGCAATTTCTGGGAGTTACTAGTGATATCTGAGAGTACAGTGACATCCTTCTCTAACTGTTGACAGATGCTGCACTTTAAGCTTCAGTATGTTGGCTATTCTAGTTCTCCTACAGTCCACACAGGAGCTAGAAAGACATTAAAAAATATTATTAAATGATTGTAAACCTACTACAGACTGGAAGTAAGTGCTGCCTTCTTACTGTAGAGGTTTTCTATTTCTATACCCTGGGTATTTTTCCTGAAATACAAAGACAAGATATAGTGATTTAAATATAATTATCTCTTTTCTTTTCTTTTTTTTTTTTTCATTCATGGAAATGTGAAGTTGTCTCCCCCTCACCTTCTTGATCCTCTTCTAACCTGTCAATACAAACTGGAAGGTGTTGTTCAAAGAAGCAGACTTCATGCTAGGCGCTAGACATATGAGATGGGTGCAATGCAAGTGACCTGGGGCACACATAATTAAATTTGTTTTTTGACAGCTGCCATCTTCTAATTTTCATTTTACTCTCCACTTTACACAATGATTTTGATTACTTTTGTGTCTCAACTACCTTAGATTTTAACTTAAAGTTTAAATGTATTTTACTCTATTTATTGCTTTTGGAAAAATTCCATATTTTTTCTTCTTGTGAATATTCTGTAAGGCCCCATGTTCTGTTAAAAGCAAAAATTTCATTCCTTTTATACTTCACATCAGCTGTATTCTTTACAGTCTGTGCTGCCAGCAGAATACTGCAGTGAATTTGCACATCTTTTCTGGCAGGGTAGCATGATCATAGCTGCAGTAACCTACTGAAATGTTGCATTGTCATACAGTCAGCTGTTAATGCATAGGCAGATTGTTTGGATACCAGATTAAGTCTCCCATGCAAGTTAGTTGTCCATAAAGTAGCTTAGGCCTGAAGTCCTGGACCTGGATAGCTGTGCTTCTGCAGAGCTTCTCTGGGAATTTACCAGCTCAGGTTGATGATAGATGGAGGATCTCTGCAGGATCTCTGCAGAAAGGTCGGATCACTGACCTGTCTTTTTTTTGTTGTTGTTGTTGTTGTTTTTTTTTGTTTGTTTGTTTTGTTTTGTTCTAGTTTTCATAATATTTAATGAGACAGTTTTGCTTTACCTGACACATCCCACTATCTGGGTACTTTAGTGTTGATTGTACATGCCAGTAAACAATCTAACAGAAGTTGCTTAAATATCACTAGATTGTCATGAGGAAGGTTGAAGACTTCATAAAAATCTGCACCTGCATTTATTCCCAAGGTTCGTCTTTTTATTTCTTCCTGGCATTGCCAACAGGCAGAGGAACGGCAGACATTAGAGAAGGGGAAAGATCTGGAACATGCAATCAGTTGTCTTAAATACTTTACAATATAAGATAGTTCTTTTTGTGACATTTTCTAGTGGTATGCCATGTCTGATTTTGCATTTTACAAGCGATGGTCTTTCAGTTTCTTTCATGAGATTTGGCTGTCAGGAAGCTGTTTCAGATATTATGCCAAGAGATCAGCTTTCTTAGTTTTCCTCTATTACTTTGAGGGTATAGTGCACACTAAAAATCCACTAATTTACCTTACACCTCCATCTCCATGTGCAGATCTGTCAGTGTGGAAAGTCCCTTCTGTCTCATTTTAGTGACCTTGAAATGAGGCTTTCCAAGGCTGGCTGTCTTAGGTTTAGACCAGACTTAGACCAGTCTTTCGCAACTCCTGTTCTTTCTCTAACCCTTCTGTAGTTTGCCAAAAGCTTTCTGGATGCTGAGAGATTCAGAAGTAATCTTCCTATAGCAAATAGAAAAGAATGACTCTGTGCTGGTTCTGTGATTTGTTGCTTTATATTAAATGGCCCAAAATTCACTGTGGTCCCATATTTATCTACCCAGTTCCTAGGCACCGGTAAGAGAAGGCGGGAGGGTGAGTAACGCTGTGCTTTGACTGATGGTTCTGCCGCTGCTTGTTCTCACTGAACCGCCACTGGATGTCTTTTAAATCAAACTCGTTGTTCTGCTCTTTCTTCTTCTTAACTCTGGTGTACTGATACCTCATTCGAGTGCACGGAGATCTATGGAGTGTAAGGGTTTAAAAAAAAAAAAATCATTAAAAAAATAATTTATTGAGGACGTAATGGTCTGGCTAATAATAATGCGAGCTAACATAGGTTTATGGGCAGCCAGCTCCTGTCTGCTGCAAGTGAGATGAATTAGCTGAAGCAATGAGGTACAGAGTACTTAGAAATCAACACACCCCTGAAGTGGCCACAGCTCAATACCTTCTGTGCTCCTCAGCATCCCCCCTGCCCCCCTTTCCTTTCTCTCCCATAGACTCCTTCTCTAAAAATAATCCTCAGCAACAAAGAGAATTTCTGGTCAGTGAAGACCATCTGGGTCTCCGGCTTTGTTGCTTCTGTGCTATAGCGTAGCAATGGGCTGCTTTAATGTGTTGGGTTTTTTTTTTCTTTCTTTTTTTAGTGCATTTGGTCAAGCCTTTTTCATTATGAGTCTCAATTAGGCTAGCACTGGCAAATACTTGTTTATCTTAGTTATCTGATAACACCATTACTTTTGAGTGCAGGCTGTGGCCAGTGCCTTATCTTTCAGGATTCGGTACTCAGAGATAACAATAACTATTCACTTTTTCCTTACTCATTGGAGATGTGGCATGTAAGTTACTAACGGATGTGTACCCACTGGAAGGAATCCTGTGAATGCTGTGAAATGAGCAGGTGTCCTCTGCTTATATAAATCATCTCTTCAAACTAGGGAAATTACTGAGTTTGTATCTAGTGACCAGTGTTCGGTTAGAATTCAGCATTGTGCTCTTTTAAGTGCCTCTGTGTTTTACAACCGGTATGCCTCCTAAAATTTCCAGAAAAGGTCATTTTTGCCAGCATTTCAAAGGCTGTATGTAAAGAAACAAATTATGCCTAATGAGGTAAATTATATAGTAATACAGAAAGCCTAATCTTCATAATCCTTTTAAGTCTTTAGTGGTTTAATTTGCTGAGTGTCAGCAATGCCCTTTATTCCTTGGGAATCTATTGAGTACCAAGACAATATTTTGTATCTAAATAATAAATGTACCCATTTATTCTGTGACAGTCTATAGAAATGCAGTTAGAAGGCTTAATCTTGCTGAAGGCTGAGCACCCTATGCTTTTCAGTAAAGTCTTCCAGAGACAAAAGTCTGAAAGAACACTTGAATGTAAACTACAGAGGTATTCCAAATTGTCCTGGCTGCTGTATGAATAAAAATTATTGTGGTATATAGGATTAATTGTTAATTTAGAGAACAGAATGAAGGTTAGAGTTGTTTCTTCATTGTGAATTTGTTTTGGTTTATTCGGATTTTTCTTTGTTTTCTTATTTGCATTTAAAAAAAAGGCCTCTTAAGTACTAATATGTATTAAAATTAAAAATTAAAAAAGACCTTTAGATTCATTCTTTACCTTTAAAAATTTATTTTAATTAAGAACAAAAAGCAGAGAAATCTTTTTTTTTCCCAGAGCTTCATTTTGAAGTAATCAGAGGATTAAAAAGAAACCATTATCCAAATGTTGTTACTGAACACGAAACTACTTTAATATTCAATGTCATTCTTGCTGCAGTTGCAGATTTTTGAAGCTAAATTAAGATATTTTATATGTGCATGGCTTTACAGTGAATGCAGAGTTGTACAGCCCTAGGATTAAAAATGCATTTGTACCAAGATTGGGAAATTAAAAAAATGTTTTCTGCACATCATACTGTTGTATCCACATGACTTTTTTCATTTATGTAATTTTTTTTTATTGTAATGAAGACAAAGAGCAATAAAGTGATTGGTGTAAGTCACAGTACAGTTATGAATGGTATAATTCCTAATACTTCCAGTTTTCTGTGTTCTGTGTGTGAAATTATCAAAATTCTTTTTTATCATTCATATAACTTGATTTTTAAGAGAGGAAATAAAATCTAGAAGTACCAATGTGTTTGTTTTGAAACCTGTCTTTTGATTTGAAAATTCATAGCATCCATGAAAGGTCTCCATTACTGTTAGGTATTTTATGTTTCGGCTATATATATATGCGCGCGCGCACACACACACACTTTTGTTGTAACATTGTTTCAGCTTCTGTAGCCACATTTAATGACTCAAAGCAATCAAAGACAATCTAATCCTTAAGGCTACAGAAAATGTTTTAATTTGAAAAACTCTCAGTATAAATCATGCAATTTCATGTTTTAAGTTCCTTTTATGAAACAAACCCAAAAAAGCCTGAAAATCAAACCAGGGGTGTTAACAGTTACTGTCATCCAAACAACTTGTGCCGTGCTCCTTATTTTTAAAACTGGACCTGCCTGGTTGTTAATGATCCCAAAGCTGATTAGCATTTGGCTTAATGGAAGGGAAAGATGGGCTTGGAGTTAAGGCATTAGCCTACAGAATTTGCAGTTCAATTCTTTTTTGAGTTTTTACAGTTTGTGTTTCTGAGACTTTCTTTTTCCTGACACCTAATGGCTAGAAAAAAATTCTTGAGCAAATCAAAGCTTGTGTAAATGATTACAAGAACTAAAACTCATCCAATATAATGAGGGCCTTGACAACCCCTCTGCTTTTGGCAGCACTGTAGACCTTGCCCTCTTCTGGCCCCTGGCCTGCTCTGAGGTGCCGGGGGTTTCCTAGCTCTGTGCAGAGGGGGGCTTGGAAGGGGGAAGTCACCCAGTGGTGCCTTTCTCTTACACTTCACATCCATACAAAGTTAAACGATTGTCTCCTGAGTCGAGAGTACTCTGTGCGTGTTGGTATATAGGATATCTTAATCGTGTAAAACTCCTTGTATATATATTTATATTTGTGTGTATGAATATCTATGTTTAACTTTCATATTTAAACATATGCAGAAAGAATAGCTTTGTATTTAAAATAGGTTCTGATGGAAAAATAAGTACTTGCCTAGCTGATCCATAAAATACTAAGTTAAAATAAAAGACTTAGCTTTTCCTCTGAGGAGCGGTTAGTCATTTCCTAGTGCAAAGAATAACAAAATTACTGACTTTCCTATGATCTTGGCTCATTTTTGTTCGATGCCAGGTGGTTGCTAGAGTTTGACAAATGATTGATTTGGTTTCAAAGGGTGCTTGAATTGCACAAAGCGTTTTTCATATTAGAGAAGACATGGTCATTTTTTTTCCACAAGTTTTAAGATTTATCACCTTGCACAAGTGTTGTAAATTAGTTTGTTTGCTTTTTTTTTTTTCTCTGGATTGCTGTAATTGGTGTCATTAGTTGAAGGGCAAGTTTTACAGATGGTTGGAGGGATGTCGTTTTAGGCATACACCCTTCATATTTATTTATTTTTTTAACACTGCCACAGGACTGCAAGTCAGATGGGTAGACTGCTACTTCCCGTTTACTCACCCTTCCTTCGAGATGGAGATCAACTTCCAAGGAGAATGGCTGGAGGTCCTGGGCTGCGGGGTCATGGAACAACAGCTGGTTAACTCAGGTACTGAAACTCCTTTGCTTCATTGACATCCCTATTAGCAAACACTTCCAGCGCAATCGGCATCACAGTCTGAAATGCCCCCTTCTCCCCTGGTGAGTGCAGACATCTCTGTTCGTGGCAGCCACCACAAATAGTCCCGAGGTGGAATGCAGCCCTTGCGTGCTGTGATTTGAGTGTAGTGATTGAGGGAGCAATCTGGAGCCTGCAAAGGGAAAGCTTGCCTTTTATTTTGTGTAGTAAGGAGACAGACAGATGTCATCTTTAAAAGAGAAGCTGATGAATTAGGGTTTGCTTTTTCTTTTTCTCTCTCTTCCAAGAGATGTCAAGTGCATTCATAGTTATGACTTAAAAGTATCATAAGCAAATAGCATCCCTTAATATTTGGAATATCAGAGTACTCCTGTATCTCTAAAGTGTAGAAAGAGAAACGTGATGTCTTTCATATTGCTATTTGGTTGCTCGGTAAATGGTAGGTTGCTTTTAGTTTTTGTTTTCTTTCTTTTATCCTCAGAATGGTTATTTATGAGGTCGTAAACTGCATTAAGAGCAACATCATTTATTTTAATTGGAAATATTACAGAGCAATGTAACCTGATGATTTAGCTTTATAAAACTTATTTTTAAGTACAAAGGAAAGAGATGAAAAATTGGTTATTTTTTCCTGATTATTTTCATGTTGAGAATTTCACATGCCTGTTCTTTCATTAGCTGAGACTAAGCAATTCTTCGTAAGCACAGGGCAGACTGCATGTCTCAGACCTCTGTCATTCAGTGTCTTCCAGTACTATTTATTAGGTATGGGAACCTTTTGGAACGTGATCCATTTGATTCTCACAAGTGTGCTTTCAGATAGCCAAGTTATACTCAGTTGAATTTTTTGCAGCTGGTTTCCTAAGCTATTGTTGTACTTTAATGTGTTCTAAATTCTTTCTGCTGAAGTCTAAGTACATTAACTATGAATGGCTCAATTTTGGCCCCATTACTTGGCACAGCTTGGTTTCTTCAGATTTTGTGTGCGTTTTAATATGATCATTTTCCTTTTAAAAGATGAGTCCCCTTCCAGAGCTTCTCCCCAGTGGGTTAATGGTTTATGTCAACGTTCTTTCTTGGGTTATCATGTTCACGTGTGCTAAATACAATACAGGTTCTGTTCAGCCTCAGAAGTGAAAGACTACTGTGTGATATTATTTCCATGAGATGTAACACACTAATGGCCAAGCTTTCTTCTTGAAAAACTTGTATGTTGCTCAATTCTTAAGTTTAGGTTCCATCAATGTGTGTGAAAAGAGCTAAACTGTGGCCTCGAAGCAATTACTCTATATATATGTGTGTGTGCGTATGTGAATGAACATGCATGAAACACTAATGGGCTGGCTTCTACATTATTTAAAATTTTCAGTATAATCTGTCCCAGTTCTTTCATCCTTCTGAATTACAGTCTTCAAAATTATATCCTTTCTGCATCAAAACTCTCTGTACTATTTATTGTAATTCTAATCTTGCAAGAATTCATGGATTTAGTAACTCGGGTCTAGCTTTTGAATGACCTTTAGACTTGTATTATTAATTAAAGCAAACAAGCAAAAATAGATTCTTTCACTTTATTAGCAAGACATTTTAGAGGGTTTGAAGTCCATTATGGAAGTGCCAATCATTTTCACTTTATTTATAGAGAATTGCACTTTATGTAGCCATGGTTTTGTTTTTCTGCTCCCTGCAGTAGCTCTGCAAAAACACTTGGCTACAAAAGCTGAGTCTAATGTATCTCAGTGTGATTTTATTAAAGCAATGGAATTTGTTTACCAAAAATTAGGAAAAAGTGTGCTCATAATTTGTGTTGGTTAGCAATTAGCTTATTTGGTTTAAAGTAACAATGAGTACAAGGTAGTTCACGTTTTCAGTCAGATAAGGACTTAAACAACAGTCTTCGCTACCTACTGCTGCTCTGCGTATTCTTTTCTTTAGTCCTCTTTTGCAAGGATTTAAAACCCCAGTAGGTTCTTGGCACACCAGCTTGCATCTATTTATGATGAAGCCAAGTTTGCTATTATTAGGCCATAGTTTTGGGGTTTTTTAAAGAGTGTTATGGCAGCAAGCTGCCTTTGCCCAAAATTGAAAATCCGCAAGTCCGGAAAGGAGATTCTTTGCGGAGAAGGATGAGGGTAAAAATTGCCTTTTGTAGCTCCTTCATCTTTTTTTGCTAGCAGAACTCAAGTGCCTTCCAAAGCCATGCCGCATTTGAACAGCAGTAGTTTTTTAATAGTTTCTTTAGGGTTTGGGGTTTCTTGTTGTTCTTGGATTTTTTTTTTTTTTAACCTTTAGAATATCCTTAATGCCTCCAGTATCCACAATCAATGGATATTACTTATTACTCTGGTCCCATGCCCCTAAATCTCTTTTGAAACACCAAAGCTTTAGTTTTAAAGCATTCAATTTTAAATGAGTGCATATCAGCAAGAAATAGGATCTTCATCAAACTTGTGAAAGAAGACTTGTGACTTCCGAGTAGCTCTATCTTTGCGCCTTTCGTTCTGAATACTGCCTGTTCGTTTTTATTGGAGGTTGTGTTATTTTCAGTCAATAGAATTTTGCAAGCAAAAGAAACTGAGCTGAACTACTCAGAAAAACACCAGGTTGTGGGATCTGGGGAGTTTTGCGTGTGTAGTTTTTAGTTGGTTGGGTTTTTTTATCCCTACCATTTGTTCACTGATAACAAAATTCTTTAACTACAGGTATGTACTCCATTGCCCAACAGGAAAGCATCAAACCCCAGAGCCCTGACTCACACTACAGACCTACTTCTTCTGAAGAGGGAGTAAATGCTGGTGCCTAAACCTAGATGCTTTGTCTCTCTGCTTTGTCAGGTGTCTAGAATAGGCACTGCAAACTTCCCATTCCTGTCTCAATCTCTTCAAGGACTCTACCAAAACCAACTCAGTAGGACTGAATGGAAAAGAGAAATGTTACCCATTATTTTTGGCTGGCTAAGCTGGTGCTGAAGGAATATTTCACTCTTGGTGTGCCAGTTCACCAGGCAAATGCAGATCTTTTCATGGTGTATTGCACGGATTGCTGATTAAAAACTGGAGAAGAAACCAACGAGTTTGCAGAAACAGTAATTTTTTTAATATGGTCCGTAACATTTCTAGGATCTTGCAGATTTGGATTTTTGTTTTATGGGGATTTTTTCTTGATATTGACTATTAAAATACTAAATAATACTAAAAATATTAAAAAGTATTTTTGAAATGTAATGTTTGCTGGCAAGCATTGCTTTTGCTTCCATAATAAAATACTTTCCTGAGGGCAAGGATGAGAGCTTTTATCTTCAAAATCCTCAGGTCCTTTTGTTTTGTGTGTTATTGGTTAAATACAAAAGCCTGGTTTGTGAGGCAATCAGAAACAGTCACTCAAAGTGGAAGTTGGATGTGCCTGATTATCTATGGTTATAATTTTGATTATAATTTAAACAGCACAGCACAGCTACAGTACAGATGCGGAAGAACTGAAGAAGCCTTGTGGAGGGTTGAAAAGACAATGTCCATACTGCAAAGGGGCCAGGACATTAGCCCTACGTAGCTGTTTCTTTACATTGGCAGAAGTTTCCATTGGACTGGCAGGTCTTGTAATGACAACTCCCTGCCCAGAATAACCTCACTAGAGCTCCTTAGAGGCTAACTTCGTCATGCAGCCAATTTTGGTGGTATTAACAGATCCTATTAAGACTGTTTTTTAGTCTTCAGTGAAGAATTCTATTGTAGCTTTAATGCCCTGTGCAATCAGCGTTAAATTTGTTGAGTTGTTATCATAATATCCTACTGAATTTTTCTGATGCCTTCTGATGTTTTGAAAGGAGCCTTTCTTTGATTTCAACCACTTTTAAATAGAATGTGATACAGGCATTTAGTACATGTAAATAGAAATATATCGGTATATGGAAAAATTGTCAAATCTGCTCAAGTATGTTGATAGTACTTATTCATCATGACTTGCTTTCTTACTCTGCTCTTTTTTCCTTTTGAGGTCTGTGAAGATTCTCTGTTGCCCTTTCTTTTTTTTTTTTCTCCTGCATGCTTCTTAACAAGCTGTGTTTCCAGTTTCTGACATAAATCTGCACAGCACAGGTGTGATAAAGAACACAGATACGAGAGGCAACAGAACAGCACTTCTTGTTGCAACTCATTGCTTTATAGTGTCTGGACTTCCATAGTGCTATATCTCACCCTTGAAATTTCACATTCTTACAAAAGTCAAACCAGATCAAGGTTTGCCCAGGGAGGGACAGCCAGCTTCATTCTTCGACATTCACAGGGTAGCAGGGATGATCCAGTCTTTGGAACCATTCGGGTTTTCTGTGCTAACAGCAAGCAGGGTTTCTGTTGTCTTGGTGTGTGGATAAGAAAATATAATTTGATAAAGACTGTAAGTACCGTTTCCATTAAAACCAGTCTATCTTTTGAGTATTTTTAGGGAGTTGTTTGCATTCAGGAGTTTCCTACTACTAACAAAATGGAGAATATGGTGTTATTTACTATTTTCTATTAGTGATAGCTGCTATTTTTAAAAGAAAAACATATATGCTATGATTTTTATGTAAGTTGTATTTTTATGTAAGTCTTGAAAATATATGCACTACTACAAAGATGCGTGGAATTGTAAGGAATGATGTTACATGTTCCCCTAAGGCTGATGGTGCTAAACTAGAGTGATTATTTACTGTAATGTGAATGTAGAAGATCACTATTATAATTTAATGTTCAATAAGAACTGTAAAATAGAACTTATTTTGTACTGTTTAATTTTTCATTTTTGTGTGCTTTGTTTTTCATCTTAAACTGTACCTGAATACATAACGTTAATAGAAATGTTCTATATGAATTTTGATACATTAAGAAAAGTTATTTTTATTCTGGTTAATACTGGGAAAAATATAGAAACTTTACAGTATAGTAGGAAGTACTTTCAGTTTTAGGTCCATGATGAGGATACAGGGAGAGTTTATGGTTCAGTGGAACTAATATCAATTAACAGCACATCAGGTATGTATTTCTGTGCTTCAAGAGTTTGTTATCCAAGATTGGCAAAGGTGGTGTCCATTGGTAGGTGCCGAAGTTCCCAGGTCTGGATGGAGTCATCCAATTCAAACCTTTGAATACAGGACGTTGCTTACTCAGAGGCTGCGATCACATAGTGTTGCTTAGTACCTGTGAAATTGGAAGCAGTTAGGGTGTGATTCTTTGCTGACTGAAATCAATGGCAATGTTCTCAGTGCTCAATATTGCAGAATATGTTAGCTGGGGACGCAAGCGTGAAAATCGGACTAAAGTTTACCCCAGGCCCAAGAGACTAAAACCCCCATCATTTAAAAACAAACCAAAACAAAATAAACTCCCAAACAAACAAATGCTACCCCTGCCCCCAAGCCCAAACCCACAAACAAAGCAAAAAAACCCTATAAAAGATAATTCTGTAATTTTTTTGTAAGACTTCTCATGATGTTTTTGAACTCCTGAGGTACACAAGAAAATATTCTAAGGGTGGCACACCAGATCAGACCAAAGGCCAGGACATCCCTGTATCCCTGTATCATGATGGTATCCCAATCAGGTGCCTAAAGATAAGTAGAACAGGCATGGTTACGCTGTCTGCTATTCCCTGATACGCTCCTACATCTGTCCGTTTCCTGAGCTAAAAATGGTGCATTTGTTTTCAGTAGTCATTGAGGAATTTTCTTCCATTCATTTGTTGAAGTGTTTTTGAGTCCCTGTAAACCTTTGCTGTCTGCAGTGTCTTGTAGCAAGAAATTGCGTAAGTTAACTTGCATGAGGAATCGCTTCCTTTTTGTTTTGGCCAACAAGCTAGAGTTACAGTTAGAGCTCCTCTCTCATGCGAGAAGAGACAATGAGTAGGTGTTTCTTATTCCTTGTTTAAGCCACTCAGGATTTGTTTAGATCTCAGTTGTAACTCTCGCCACGGACTTTTTTCCAGGACAAAGGGTCCTGGTCAGACAGTTGTTCCCTGTGATTTTGTACAGTGCCATAAAGACTTTGCCTTCTCTCTTCCTTTTTTGATAATTCTTAGTATTCATTTTGCTGTGTTGACCTTTAATGAGCCTTGAGTTGAAAAATGAAGGGAGGTTTTGGTCCGATGACTACTGGAGAGGATTACTTTTGATCACTGGCTGGTGGTTTGAAACATCCTGGCACACAGCCAGCCAGCAGCCAGCGCTGGGTGGGAGCTCAGCTTGAGCTCCTGTTTCCTCAGATTATGAATCATGAAGGCAGCTCTATTTAAGCTACCAGTAAGAGGAGTTGGTAAGACTTTACTGCTGTATGTAGATTTTTCTACCTTCCCCATCAGAAAGCAACACTGATATTTACAGTCTCAAGAAATCAATTTTTAAATTTTTTTTTTTATTTTTGCTTGTCAGCTTGAATGTAGTAGGGAATGGTGTAGAGGTCTGGAAGAGGAAATGTCAGTTTTCCATCATGAATAGTAGGAGATTGTCATGGTGTTAGCAAGGAAATGAGCCAGGAGCTGGGCTTTCAGTAAGGCTATAGAGGGAACTTTTTGTCAACAGTTTGCATACAATTATAGTTTTAGAAGTTGCTGGGCAGTCTTAGCCTTCTAATTGTGTGCGATATCCTGAATTTATAGCAAAGGTGGTTTTCCTAGTACTGTATTTCTTGTTAATTTTGTGTGTACTTCTAATGAAAAAAAAATTGATAACCCTGTCTAAACATCTTCGTGAATACTGTTGAACACAACAAAAGGAGTTTGTCATAACTTCTGCAATTCATTGCTATTGTTTTAAAAGGTGGAAGCTTATTTGCCATGAGTGTACACTCCTTGGTGAAACTTCATTCTTGAAGTGTAAGTCTTTCTTATTTGGAAGCCCTTTTACAGATCAGTAGCAGGACTTATTTCCAAAATTTAAATAGTACTTGGCCCAGAGCTGCCACCTTCAGCCAAATACAAGTCTTAGCATATAGAACTTGTTTGGCTTCAATGCTGCAGTAAATAAATCTTTCTTTACTCATTTATTGAAGATCCTCAAAATTGTTGCCTGAGGGGAGGTAACAATTTTAAGTTCTTAATCTGTCCATTATTTTTTCGTTTGCTTTTGGCAGAAGTATTATCAGTTTGGATAGTTCTCCATGGGCAGCAGATTAGTAGTTAACAGAAAAATTATGTCAGTGTTACCTTGCAGACACAGTACTGTTTTGGTTTGTTTTGTTTTTGTTTTTTTTTTAAATTTCTGAATATGTTCTTAAATCAAATTTTAGTTAAGGGTGAGCTAGGTTCATATATCAAGCAGCAGGGGGTGTTTTGGGGAAAGGGAAATTTAATATCTTTCATCTAGCATTTTTTTTTTCCTGCTCAGCTCTTGCCTGGTAAATTACATTAAAATGTTGGAGCAGATGGTGCATGTGGCTTAAATGGTATGCAGACCCATGTCCTGCCTATGCTAACAGCTCTCTGTGGGGACCTTGAAATAGTTAACGCTGTATGTGTCTATATGGATATAGTGTATAAGGGTAAATATAATGCATTTAAAATACATTCCTGCAACTCTTCAAGGTGAAATTGAAGTTAGAGAGGTATTAGTGTCTTGAGCACCTGGGGCCTCCCAAGAACACAACGTAAAACTCTTGGATGGGCTGGTTCTTCCCACGCAGTACCTCCAAAGCGATTCAAGTCTGCTGTGTAAGCTTCACAGCTCCCCATGACAAACCTCTCAAGGGTTAAAATCTGTTCTTTTTAGGTCACTGTCTGTCTCTGTGACCACATCAAGCCAGTACCTTGACTTCTCCTAGCCTTTCCTCTGTTTATTCGCCTGAAACTGGTAGGAGGTAGTGAAGCGTTTTCATTCCTCTTTAATGGACTGGAACTAAAGTGCCCGGGAGGTTGAGACACATACACACGCACACCGCAGACAAAGACTTTAGCTGCCTTAGTTAAAGTTAGCTTTCCTACAGTTCTTCTATACTCAATAGAGAAAGAAGGTCTTTCAGTGTGTTTTGAATGTAGGGAGCTTGTTTTCTGCATCAGTCTGCTGGGCAGCCTCTTTCTACGACCGGCTGCAGGGGGAGCCTGGTCTCTTAATTTAGGCAGGTACCTGAAGGTTAAGTGAATATCCCACAAAGAGCCAATGTCTCAGATTAAATGAAATTAAGGGGAAATCAGGAAGCGACTGAGTTTGAGTGACTTCCCAAGGGTCTCAGAAGTTGCCTGTGGCAGAAACTGGAGTTGAATTCAAGCTTTACATCTCAGCTCCTGGGTCACCTTGGTCTCAGTTCATCCTAGTGATTTACATTTGCACAAACATACATATACATATATATGTGTGTGTATATGTATAAAAATAAACACAGAGTGAGACAAATAAGAGAAATCAGTGACCAAATAAATACAGAGTGAGACAAATTTGGCCTATTTTGGTTCGTGTGTGTGTGTTTTTCTCCACATGACTTCCCAGTGTAAACAGAAAAACTGATTGTCACAGCTGGCTAATTTGAGAGACACTCTGTTGAGCTGGCAGCCACTGAACTTTTGCTTTGGCTAGTCAAACATGGAGCTGGTGTGGAGTTGTGGGCTTTTAGGGAAAGATGTGATTGAATTTTTATCTGTATTCTGCAGCATTTCATACAGATACCCACAAATGCATGTACATGGCATATCTTGAGAAGTGTGTACCTAAGTCAGTACTGACCAGTTTAAAAAAGAACAAGTAATAGGGCAGAGGACCTGCTTTTCCCTAAAAATCTGTGATGATGCAGCCTGTCTATACAAGGAGAGGAGCTGTGATTGTGGTCACCTGGGTGGCAAAACAGTTAAGCATATGCTTGACTTTTAACCTTTAAATAATTCATACAAGGGCCTAGACATATAAGCTGAGGGATGTGGGGTAGGGTGGGGTGTAATTATTTGCCCTTAGTTAACTAACGCATCTCTTGGCTGTAAAGGAATTGCCCATAGCCAGTGGCAGCAGAAATATGAGCTGCTTTCTCAGCATCTTCAGACTAAGACTAACAATTAGTGCCAGGCTTCTTTGTGACTGCAAGCCTAAGTGATGGTTTGCTAGGCATCCCAGTCCAGCAAAGGGAATAGCTACAGCACTGCTACATATTTACACGTGAGCTGGGCCGTTGCTTATGCTTTAAGTTTTAGCAGGATTAGATCTGGACTTTCAGGACTTTTCAGGTTCAAGTTTCTGAAGAGCATGTATTTTTAAATTGGGATGACTCTCATGTATAAAAGCTTATCCCTTCTATCTCCTTTCATCCCACTCGAAGAAGCAATTGGAGAGTTCCTTTCCTGCATTTGGATGAAGATTGCCTTTTGAGTTTGATTTTTGTTTTGGTTTGTTTGGAACTGACTGTAAGGAAGTCTTGGTCTTGCCTTAATAAGTAAGCCAGAACACAGAAATGAGTTGCACAGAGGTGATGCTCCAGTCAATCAAAGGTCACATTGTTTTATTTGTTGTTTGTTTCTCTCGTTCTCTTACCCGTGGCTACACCACCAGGTATGATGTGTGTGTTGTGTTATCAAGTTGTACCTTTCCTCCACTCTTCCCTTTTCCTTGTCAAGATAACTTGCCTCTTGTCTCCTACTTCATTTACAGCTCTATTTTTAAAACTGGTTTTTCATCAAGTTTTTCATCCAGAAGGACCCCATAAAATTTTTGAAATGTTGCTTTCTCTGATTTTATTATCTTTGACAGATTCATTATGTATGTTAGAGTTGGTGTTCTTCAAAAGAATTAATAGAAGCTTACTCCCAATCTGTGTGTGTTTGTGTAGAATGAACAAATACAGTATTCCATTTTATGACAATTCCATTACACCTATTTCTGGGAAATGTGTTATTTATTTACGGGGTATTTTGTGGGAGAATAAGTATAGGATTGAGTCTTGAATTAAGTAGTTATTATAGAACTTGGATGGCCATTTGAGGTTGTAGCTCTGTATGATTTTGCCAGCTGAGTGTTGGAATAGTACTGTCAATGGATTTAGAGGATAATTTCCCTTTCATGGTGCAAGACTACGTTTTTAGTTGGAATATATGTTCCTTATCTTCACAATTAGGAAACTACTTTGTCTTTATGCTTCATTTTCTCCTGACCAAAAACACCTGTGGAAAAGGGTCAACTCAGTCTAACACTAACCTTGAAACCAGCAAGAGTGGTTATTTTATTGACTGCTGCATGGTATGTCTTTCCATCCAGCGAATGAAAACTTCTCCCTAGCATACGTGAAGGCTGACTTCCGTCCATTTGGAATCTAAAGAAGAGGTGGGAAAATGCGCAGTTGCATCTTCCAAAGTTCCTATTGCCTTTGAAGCAGCTTGCCTGTGTGTGTATATTGCCTCTCCTTCCCTTTAGATTTTTTTTAATCAAAAGTAAGTTAAAGGTTTAGTAATTCACTATCATTTGTCTCCTTGGGATCCAGCAGGAGGACTAGAGCACCACACACAAGAGAATGCTAAATAATGATGGATGTAGTTTGTTAAGCATCTCCCAAGTAAAAGAAAGTGTTACTCTCAAAAACCTTGAAGAGCAACATTTTATAGCACAGAGAAGGTGTTTCCCTTGGCTTTATTTATGCAAATGAAAATACGACTAAATAATACTATTGAATTACTACACTGTTACGTGGTGAATGCTGAATGTTTTTAATCAGCCAGGAGTTGGTTCAATGAGCCTAATATAATTCCTCATCAGTCTGGGATACCCTGCGGGTTGTTGTGTTGTGTTGCAATATTCATTTTTGCTGTTCCCAGGACATTTATCAGGACTACCCAGCTGAGGGTGGAGAAGAGATTTTACAGGCATGTCTCTAACTGTTCTGAACTCTGCTGCACAAAGCTCAGTTGGGATAGTTTCAGTTCAGCCGAGATTAGATCAAGCATTTTGGGAAGTATTCTTCTTCACAAGATTGCAAATACAAATTTGATTTCTCATTTCTGGAGGGGAGATTTTGGTTAGGATGTTTCTATCATGCATTGTTCCTTGTCTTTCAGATTTCCAGCTGGTGAGAGGAATGGGGGAATGCAGGTCTTCTGTGTGACCGCTGGAGGCTGAACTCGTGCCTCTCCCCTGCTCTGGTGTGCTATTAAGAAAATAACAAACCAGTGGTAGTGTATGGGTGGTCGTCCTTCCCGGCTCCATACCATTTAGCAGAGTCTCCAGTTGAGTCGTGAGACACATGTCTTCAGAGGGCAATGAGTGGGGAAGGGAAACCTGAGCGTGTCGCGTAGTTGAGGGAGAGCAGCAGCTTCCCAGCGGTGACGGCCCAGTTGTGGCAGCAGTCCAGGCTGACTGAGCCGGTGGCACCGGCCTCTCGTGGCTGATTTCGGCCGGAGGCTGAGTAGATCGGGTTGCCCAGCTGTCTGCGTGCCAGTGCACAGTGATCCACTGCTGACCACGCGGGCCAGCCTTGGCTGGGGACCTTTGTTTGAATTGCGTGTAAGCAAACACAGAACAGCTGAAGAGACGGAGTTTGGCCACCGCTTCTCTGTCATTACTGCCTGCCAACAGAATAACCTTTCATGTTATTATAAACACTAGCTTTGTAAAAGTATACGTCAGCTCCACGGGTGCCGTTTTGGCTTGTATTACAAAGAATAACGTAGCTTTGGTTTTGCTTAGGCTTCATCTTCAGATACCCAGTTTTGCTTTCCTGTTCAGCATTCGTAAACAGGCAGTGTCTACAAGCAGCAATGGGGACAAAACCTACAACACAGAAATAAAAAGGCATTCAGAAAGAGTTGATTGTGCTGTGAAGGATAATCATCTTTCCAGAAGGAAGGAAAGAGTCTAGAGCAGGTTTGGCGCCTCTGTGCCTGCTGGAAGGCATCCGCAGCCCAGCTACAGAGAGGAGATAGCCCGTTCCAGGCAGCGTACCAGCCAGTTTTGAATGGGATCTGCTGCGGCATCTGAAATGAACCAGGGAAAAATGCCAGCCTTTATTAACACTTTTTCCCCATGTAAATAACAATGACAGATTACTAATAGATATTAAAGCGATGTCTCCCTTTTCCTGAACAGAACGGATGCCATAAATTATGTCGTTTGATGACTATGCGGTGAGCATCAGTAATAACTTTGATCCTAAATGTTCTGGCAGAGTCCCAGGAAACTTTTGTATGTAACAACAAATAGAATTTAAGAGGTAACGGCATAAATCATCTTGTACCTATTTTCGTTTGGGCCAAATGAAGAATGGAGGGGGAAAGAGCTTGTTTGTTTCCTTGCTTTTGAGGGCATTTGGATTATCTAAAAACTTCAGCTGAATATTTGAAAATCTTGGCAAGTTCTGTATTCTCTGGGTCAAAATGTGGCTTTATCAAGAAAAAAGAAGAAAAAAAAAAAAATCCCAACAAAAAGCCCATAAGCTGGTGTGGCTACAGTTTTAGAGCTTTTCAGCTCCTCACCCTGCAACAGGTAATAACTTTTATCTCCTCTTTGTCTTAACAATGTAAAATTACAGGAAAAAGTAAGAGAAGAATGTTTCTTCCAGCCCTGAAGTTTGAGTTGCTCATTCAAAAGTACCAGTCGTCTTTATGCTAATGACCGAGCGTCACTGACACTGTAATTCAGAGCTTTTTTCTGTTTTTTTAAAAACATAATTAAAGTGGATTTACTGAATTTCTTTTAGAACAGTGATTGATACAAAACAGCAGTGGGGCTTATAATAGAAGAAAAGATAGTAGGATCCATTTAAATAAGGCAAGAGGCTCCAGTTAATCTGTGATTGTATGGGTTGGAAAGTACTGAGTTAATGAATTATTCCAAAAGAAGTAGTACAGTGAGGGGACTTCTTTTCTCATGTTAGTTTAGACTTGCTTAGCGTGTTTCAAAAGTGACAGTCAAAGGTAAACTCTTGACTTGGACTCCTGTTTTCATCTCAGGGAAATATATTCCTAATATAATACTACTGCATGGCTTATAGCAGAAACTGTAATTGCCAAGGTATCTTTGCTACTGTATTAGAACCCATTGTATCACAATCAAGATGGGCAGAATTACTCACTTTTACAAGTGCTAAATTGCTTTCTATTCTTATTGAATAAAAGCTGGTGATCTTAGAAGGGAAAACTGTACTCTACCTGTATTGGCACTTGCTGGTATTTTTCTTTATTTAATAAGAGCTGACAGTTCCTCTTAAAAAGGTAGAGGCTTGTTTTCTCCATGGCTCTCTGCCCGTGAGGGGCAGATTGTCCTGTGTCTGCCCTCTTGTGGTTATTTATTTATTTGTATGGTTGCTTGCCATCTCTGAGGTTCTGGCCATGTTGAGAGGAAGTTTAATAACTCAGCTGGATTGTAGCTCTTGCACGTCACAGGCACATGAGCAATAGGAACAAAAAAAGTGGGCATCTGCTAGAGCCACTCCAGAACGGGAAGCTGGAGTTCACTTGAGCCATCTGAAGATGCACTTAATTGTACAGCAGTTTTAAACAAAAGTTATTTTCCTCTGTTGCTATCAGCTTTTGCACATCAATAGTGAAGTGGAGCAGACTGTGCATAAGCATTTGCCATGTTCTGCATATGGCTGATTGGAGGAGCTGTAAGCAAACAGGAGACAAATGTCATAGTATCCTCTGTAGATTTCCTAAGTTGTTCTATGCTGTGTATGTGGGGTTTTTGGTTTTATAATAGTAGTCAGGTGATGAGCGTGATGCTCTGGTGAGTATCTGGGTTTCTTTAAATGTGACCCTATGAGCTGCTGTCCTAGCGGAACAAGGAACAAGCTGCTGCTTTGTTTTGGCAGCACGTGATGCTGAGCAGCGTTGCTTCTAGCTCAAAAAGGTATAATTTGTGTCGTTTTGGCTTCTCTACTGTTAATCAATAAAAAATAATCTCAGTAGAAGCAAACCTGTACATCCTGGGATGGAGAGAAAGAAGCACTCAATATTAGATGACTGTAATTCAGTGGAAAGCGAATAAAGTAATTCCTGCGGTGCCTCGTCAGTAGTTCTGTACTTGTCATTTTTGTGGCTGTCACAGAAGCACTCAGTCTTAAAAACAAGGGAGGGAGAGTGGAGAGTAGGGGAGTACGAAAGATTATCACCTAATTTTTACATACACGTGACTGGTAACTAGTTGTGGGTTTTTTGTTTTGTTTTGGTGTTGTTTTTTTCTTACAGACCATTCATAAACACTGGCGTCACCCTCAAGTTTTCTACCAGATGCTTTTAAGGAAATTGTATTTAAAAACAAAAGGGAGCTCAATTAGAAAATGAGACAGATGGAAACTTGGATCATCCTAAACCAAGTTTAGGAGCAGTTGCAGTAGTGCGACCGGTCAGCTCCTGTAGACCTCCATGGGCTTTCTGATGTCAGAGAATGGTCTCACATTCTCGCCTCTTCTTCATGGGTCAATAATTAGATCAAACTTTTTTAACAGCCATCAGAGACCTTCCCCCTTCTGGTGTCCTTCATTAAATTGGCCATTGGGTTTACAAGTTTTCAGAGGAAGCGAAGGAACAGCAGCCACTTGTAACACGCATGCCCAGAGCATGAAATCAGGTTGGCGTTGTTTTCGTAGACTAAATTAACATAATAATTCTTAGAGGTGGAAACACAGTCGCAAAAAGAAAATGCAGATCATTTACTTCACTTATTTTCAACCGACAGCCTCTTGTCTTCTGTGCTTTGCACCACACCTGCAGGTGTGATACTCAGCAGTAAGAGAAAATCATTAATTCTTTCCTTGAAAGGCTCAACTTTGAAAAAGCCAGTGTTCCCCTACAATGACCTTCCTGCTGCCTTATGATACTCTGCAGGAAGAGAAAAGCAGCAACTCTTTCCTTGAAAGGCTCAAATTTGAAAAGCTAGAGTTCCCCCTACAGTGACCTTTTTGCTGCTTTACTCCCATCTCCCTTTCATTATCTCTTTTCTCATGGGGCTTGAAGAAAAATGTGTACACCTTAAGTTAGGGAAAAGCTTTGTGACTGTACAATTCACAGGTGGAGTTTAAGGAAGGTGGACTAAGGGGCACTGAATCTGTAATTTCTTTTAAGTGTTCTGCACGCTTGTGCAATACAGAGCTGGCAGGGCCTTCCTGGGATCCCTGGAGACACCCAAAAGGCTTCGTAGCAGAAGGGAGTAATTGCAGCAAGTATGCGGGCAGCTGAAGGACAACCCCAAGATGATTTTCAAACCGCAGCTGAGGAAACTGTATCAAGGAAGTGTGACAGCAAGGGAGATACCTGCATGAGCTCATCAGCCCTTTTCTCTACTACCTGTGGAAGTCTTGTGCAAGACACTGAATTTGGAGGGATAGGATTTGTCCAAGGCATTGCTTCACTCCTGGTTCTGGACGCATGCCTTCAACAGGAAAAGTCTTTGACAAGCGACTGAAGGCCTCTCTCGAGGGCCTGTGACCTGCTCCACTGACTTTGACTTTCTCGCTCAACTCTCAGCCTGTTCTTGTAGAATGACAGTTTTAGTTTGGATAATCCAGCGTATGGACTCGCTTGCCATGTCTGCAGGGGTGAGAAATGGAAGCTGAAGTCTTCCTCTGGGAGAGCAGAAAAGCACGATGAGGAGTCATGATGAGGCTAAAGGTAGGATTGGAGTAAAATGCTGTATTAGGAATAACTATGAGGAGTTCAGCACTGGTGAAAATGGGGAATAAAAAAGAGTAGCTGTTTCTTGAAAGCTGAAGTTTGAGACACAGTAGCAGCTGGAACTGGAACAGAGGAAAAGTCTGAGGAATCACGCTGCCTTTTTTATTTTTGTTTGGGTTTTTTTTCCAAAATGAAATTGGAGAGGGTTTGGTTTTGTTCTTTTAAGAACATGTCAACTGAAAAACCTCAATGTAAGCTGTAAGGTCTGATGGCTTGAAAGGTGTATATGGAAGACCAGTGTTTTCCCAAGACCTTGCATTGCTCTGCCACTATTCCTTATCCTTACTAGACTTTGACCTTCCTGCAGTGGAGTCCTACCTTGCTCAGAAACTCCTCACTCAATGTTGGCCATCATGCAAATATCCTTGAGATGTGATGCTTTGGCACAGATCCAGACATGGATCACTTGTTGTAGGTGCCATAGCTTTGAGAAAGTATTGATGTACAGATATGCTAGCACTGTGTACTCTTCAGCTGATGAAGTACATCCCTCTGAAACCTCTGATGAACCCATTGGGGGTTTTTTTGGTGGTGGTTGGTTGTTTTGTTGGGGTTTTTTTGTTCGCTTTTTAAGGCATGTGGAGAAAACATAAGTGAGAGGAACACTGCCTCTGGCCGTCCTCAATGAAAGAAACATGGCCAGTCTTTGTTGTTCTGCTTAGATACCCTCTGTTGGATGATAATAAAAACAGTGCTGCTATGTAGCACTTTTCAGCAGCATGCCTTAATAGTTTTTATAAAAGCTGTATTATTAGGCATGTTTTACGGAAGGGGAAACTGTGACACAACTCAATGTAGTGACTTGCCCCATGGCACCTTACCATCCACTTGGAGAGAGACTGGCCCTCTTTGGTTGGTTGTCCTCAGTAAGGGCAGCATTCCTGCTACCTTGTCACCTTCCACTTGGAAGGTAACTCTTCGCTTCATGTGTTTTCTTCTTATGTGCTTTTTCATTACAGCATCCTTTTCTGAACAGTTTAAGCTTGTTCTCTGGCTCAGAAAGTTTGCTGGTGCTGAGCTTTTGTTTTTCTTTTTACCTGAGATACTCTGAACTGGAAGAAGAAAAACAACTATGTTCCAAGCAAAAAAACTATGTTCCAGTGTTACGTGAGAACTCCCTGAGACGCACAAGGCTTTTTTTTATAGCCACAAATTTTATTTTTGCAAGGGTTGTTTTCCTCTCCTTTAGCATGTGATTGGCTTGGTGCACGTGCACTGATGCATTAGAAAAGGTTTGGAAGACCCTCCAAAACTGCATGTTAACAATGTCTCTGGAATTCAATGGTACTCAAATTCTACATGCTACGTTATAGTTAATATGATTAGATGCTGTCAGACTAGGCAAGATTAAAATGTACATGGGGTATCAGTCCCCATGCGTCAAGATGATCACTGACTTACCTGAGTTATAGCTGCTGAAACATCACCTGTAGCCAAGTTATCACATAATTACAGCGTCTGTTTTCTGTAGCTGTCAAAATACCTAAGCAGTCAGATCCGTGGGGCTGATCCTATTGTAGAAGATTCCTGCATATGATAAAATTGCTAGCTTCTCAAATCAGTTCTCAAACATTTGGATTTTTTGTAAATATATTTGTAGTCTTGGTTCTATCTGCAGAATGGTATGCAATTTCATATAGTAATATGTCAGTTATCTCTGTCCTGGCTATTAGTAATCATGTGCATACAGTGTGTAGCACTTTTTCTGCATTGAATAAGATCAGAGCGCAGGCATGCTTACTGCTAAAAATTTTTTTATTTGATTTGGTGTTTGCTTTCTGTGCAGAAGTTGCATAGTTAACTGCATGGAAGGACTGATGTCGATACTAAAACTATTCAATAGGATTTGCTTGAATTTAACATCTCTCTTGTGTTCAGTCTTCTTCAATTTACCTGTGTACAAAATGGAGACAATAACCTGTTGACTTTTCACAGTTGTTTGAGGCTTGATTTGTAGTTGGAAAATGCTGTCATACCTACGAAGGTGGAAGTCAGTCGGCAAGCGCAAAGTAGCCTGGGAGTCAGTAAGTGCAGTAGCTGGTTGAACTGGAGTTGCCCAGCCTTGTATTTTAGCGAGGAGTAAGCAACCCATGGTGTGGACGCTAGCAGTGGCTCATAAGCAGATGTCAAGTGATGCTCAGTAGGGCTGGCGTAACGTTGGGGGTACAGACTTCTGAGAGTGGCACAGCCTCTGACTCCTGGGAAATGCAAAACCAAGCAGGCCATAGGAAGAGCTGTCTGAGGTGGAAGCGAGATGTTGATGAGAGGGTTACTGACAGCATCTTCCCTCTTTGAAAGGTAGCAGCATCCAAACCTCTGCTTGAATGCCTACCAGCATGCTTAGTTTGGGATGGAAAAATACAAACTGGTATGCTGCCCTTCTTAAGTGGACGGCGTTGCTTAGTCCGGGTATCGGTGATAGCTGATAGAGCTGCTCCTCCAGCAAAAAGGGTTAGTAGATGCTGTGCTTCCGGAGGAAGAGCACCTGTGCTGTGAGGCTGTGGGGTTTTGTAGTTAATGCTATTAATTGCATCAGTGCAAGGAGCTCCCAAAAAGGGATTATTGTTTTTGAGCATACACTGAGCAAATAAAAAGTACCAAAGAATCCCCACTGCAGAGCTCTCAAAAACTAGTGCTGATCTGGAAAGTAATGAGCAAACAAACTAGCAAGTGTAGGAAAAATGGATGTAAGTTGTCACCTTGGGCTTCCTCGCTAAGCTAGTAGCCTTCTGAGTGTTACTGGTCACAGTGCTGTCAGACTGCCCACAATAATGTCCCTGCTTCAGTGCTACCCAAGGTCTGCACCGCAGCCACACAAATGAGACCTTTGCTTATTTTACTAGTATATTTTTATATTATTCTTTTTACTGACTTGAAGATAAAGATATATGCTGACAGGGCTCATGCTGAAGAGTTCTGCTTTAGCTCTCTGATCAAAATTTAGGACTGTTGTCTACCATACAAACTCATTTTGAGAGGTATCCAACTTGAACAGTTCCAGAATCCATTTGTCATTGTTGCTTAGAAGCATTCGATGTTTTGGATGCATTTTCAGTCACTGCTTATATCACTCTTTAATGTTTTCAGGGCACTTGGCTTGGTAGCTGCAGTCCTTTGCTGCATAGGTGGGTTTTTTTTAGCTTTTTTTTTTTATTTATTCTGTTTAAAACTCTCTGCTTGCAGCAGCTGTGACTTGTGCCCATCAAGGTAAAAAGGCAGCGTTTTTATTGCTGCCGCAAATCTTTCAGCACTGGGTGCTTATAGGTACCTAGTGATACAGCAGCCTCAAAGCCAGCAACACTGATTGCAAAGACTCTGTGGGGGCAAAGTGAGACTAATGCCTATTTCCAGCCCCTCCGGTGAGAACTGCTCAGAGCAGAGAAAACCCCCTCTGTCCTCCCCAGCACGTCAAAATCTGGCAGCTAGCTGCTAATTGCCTTTACAGTGATTCACATGCCATCTGCCATTGCTGGGATCTTTTGTCGTCTATGGTAGGCTCCAGGCAGTTCCATAAACTTCATGTGGTTCTTCTGTCAGTGACACCAAGTCGATGCAGCATGGTAATAACAGCGACACTGCTACGTGCAGAAATTAATTAAGAAACTATTTACGTGTTGTCACCCTTTCTTTTGGCTTTGAGAGGACAGCACTCTCTGGGATAAGAAGGAGGGAAAAAAGCAAGAAGGATTATTTGAGTTGTGTGCCACTAAGGGTTCCCTCACCCTCACAGAAAGCAACTCATGGATGGTGTGAGAGAGCTGTCACAAACAATAAAAGTGCAAAGGATTATTATGTATATGTGTATCGCACCTCATCTGCAACCCAGGGGCAGGCAGGAGGAGAGCGTGACATCCCTGCGCAGTGGCTGGGGGGACAGCGGAGGGGCCCTGCTTGCCGGGAGCCCGGGCAGGGAGAGGTGAAGGTGCTGGTCCTGTCGCAACTTATGTAAGGGTTGCATAAGAGAGCCGGTGCCGTGGCTGTCAGAAACACGCGGGAAGGATGGGATTTTTCCCTCCCTCTGCTTCCTTATGGCTTGAATCAGAAGCTGAGTCTGAGACGCTGTTGTTAACTCCTCTGTGTAGCTGGAGATTCTCTCTTCCCCCACTCCAAGAGAGCAGGGGGGCTCCTGCTTTTGTTTAATCCTGCCTTGTTTTGCTCTTACATCTTATTTGTCGTCTTTTTTTTTCTTTTTTTTTCTCCTTTGCCTGCATTTACATTTTGATGCTCACTATTGCTGCTACCATGGCTTGCAATAATTAAATGTTTTATCAGCGTTTTCTAAAGCACCTGGATGATTGCTGAAATGCCACCTTGTTTTAAAGTGGTGTCTTCAAAGCAGAGATACTGCAGAATCTCCTCTGTTTTTTTTTTTTTTCCCCCATTCAACCTTCTTTGAGGATGCTGATACGCATTGTCTACAAGCAGGCATGTAAAACAGCTGAATATATTATTGTGTTAGGAGACAGGGCGGTGAGGGGGGGGCAAGAGCATGACATTATCCAATCGGTCCATTCAAAGCCGCAAACCAAATACTGTTTTTCCAGGCGCCCAGGCATGCACCATTGGAGGGTGTTGTACCCCTTAGTCAGCACAGGCTGGCTTGCGTGCCGATGAATAAATTAATCCGGGAGCAAGAAGTCGGAAAGGTGACTGGGAACGCCACCTTCCTCATTGCCCAGGCAAGCTTCTTGCTGGCTGGGCTGGGGGTCAGTTGGTTCATTTGGCTTGGACGAGCAATGGCACTTTTGTATAATCCTCACGGCTCCCTCCAGACCATGGTGGCACCGATCCTTTCTGCCGCTGCAGGGCTGCAGTTTGTTTGTTTGTTTGTTTGTTTTTTATTTGGCTTCGAAGCAAGAGAGGAGCTTTTGGCTCACCTTCTTATTTCTTGTTAAACGTGTGTAATTATCGGAGTCCAGAAAATCGAATGGGGTTTATTATGATCTGGTTTGCTGGTGTTGACAAGGTGATTAGAGCAATGCCTTCATCAGCCGGAGGATTCCCCCTGGGCAAGCCGGGTCCCACTGGCGTGACCTGCCCGGCACTGGGGGGGAGCGACATGGGTGATGGTGGGGGGGAGCGGGGCTGCAGCCTGCTGCGGCAGATGAGGACCGACTGTTGCCATGGAGATGGCTAATACAGCTGAAACACGGAGAAAGGGCACTCGATCCATGCAGCACACCAGCTCGATGGAGGCTGAATGGGAAAACAAGGCACCCGGCGGACAAGACACACGCACACCCCTCCCCACCGTCAGCCATCCCAGATGGAGTTTTAATTTCCTTCCTCTCCCCCCACCCCTTTGGCAGTGCTCCTGCCCTTAAAGGCAGTCACAGCGAGCCCAGCTCTGCCTCTCTCCTCCTCTCCCAAAGGCCGGGGGCAGCATATTGATGGCTGCCTAATGGGGAAGAAGGGAGGGGGAATGGGACACGAGGCTTTCATGAAGGAGCGTGCACCACTTGCCACTGGGGTTTTACTGGGTGTCATGGGATTTGTTTGCAGCATATGCGATGCTGTTAATGATTGAAAAATTACCACAACAATTAGTCATGGATCGCTGATGGCAAGGCCCCCAAACACTGTGGACAATATGATTAAATCCATGTATGTGACAATTAACTCTCCTGCAGGTTTATCCACCAAGGAGATGGGAAGAAGATGGACAAAAAAAAAAAAAAAAGACAGGCGAGAATAATGCGGCAGAATGGACCCGATACAGCTGGCACTATCAATTTTAATCTGACACTGAATTAATCACACTTGGATTAATCCTGTTCTTATTGCACCATTCTGGTTGCCTGTTTATTTATATTCTTCTTCCTTTGTGTGCTACATGGAGGCATGACGGATTAATTCCTGTCCGTTCCATGTTTTTAAATTTAAAAGGCAAATCCTTCAGTCATGCCGTGTTTGAGGTAGTCCATAGTGCAATTATCTCATAAAAAATGAGCAGAGTCCAGATGCACCATGCCATGAATCCCCTTCTGTATCACAGCTGAGTAACTCTCAATAAATATTTGTTCATCTAGTATTCTCACTGGGTAGATCTAGTACTGCCTGTCTGTCCAACCAGACAGACATGCAGACACACAAGTAATGCTATGGTTGTGCATTTTTGTTGCTATTAGGTAAAATTTGGTGTGTGCTCATTGGTGATTCTCATTGTGCTCATGATTTTATTCTGAGGGACCAAAAGCAACCTTTTTGTAATGTTTACATGTTGTGTTACTGAGAAGATTCAGACTGGAAATGTAAGAAGGTGCAGGAACCAGAGAGAGCAGGTATAGATGATCTGGCATAAAATTTTTAGAAGCTGAAGATCTTTAAAGGAAAAGAAGCACTAATGTTTGCCAGACGCTGCCAAAGTCTTGGAAGAGAAACGGTGTCTATCAGTAGACAATCTGCTCCAAATTAGCCAACTGTGTGCTCTTCCTAGCACAGTAAAGGTAGTTTGCTTACTACACCGTTGCTGTGCCTGCTCCCTGGCAAGTCTCTTGTTCGCCAAGTGGCAAGTGCGTTTTAATGGCTTGAACTAGCCACAGCTTAGTTTCACCTGTAGCTACTGCAGACCTCTCTCTTCTTTCTTCTCTTCCGATCCTTTCTTCCTTGTTTTTATTTTGTAATCTCTAAAGAAGATGTTTTAACTCTGAATTCAAACGGACTCAAGAGATGTATCTGGGCATGTTGTAAAGATTCAGTTTTACTGCGACATATTACTGCTGCGGTCTGCAATGCTTAATGTTATCTTAAGCGTTCAGATTGATGGTCAAAGTGTCATATCTTTCCTGGCTTTTAAAATCACAGTGAAAACATTGGAGGTAATTTAACTGTGTTCTTAACATGGTGAATTAAAGGCATAAATGTTTCCATTGAAAGGACTAGTAAAATCCCTGCTGGTTTAAAATGTGAAAGTTTTTATCCAGAGTCAGCCATGGGCCCTCTACTTATGTATCGGTAACTTGAAAACACAAAATGAAGCATAGTTGAAACGTCTTATTTTAGAGTGATGGTTCTTGTCCTCACGTTGCCAGAGAACACAATCTGTGCTCCTGCTCTGGCCTGTGGGCTTAACCACAAAGAAATGAGCAAGTCCTGTGAAGTCAGTGGGTAATAAAGATATTAATGACCTTGACATGTAATTGAGTGCCAAAAGGAACCTTGTCTTTCTGTTGACAATGTAGCTTTCAAAAGGTGATTCAGGGGTAGGTGCATGAAGCTAGAGGATGTGAATTTTGCTTCTTGTGTCTGTCTGCATGCAAAGGTAAGCATACTGCAATGTGGATGGAGTGGATACCCCATTCACCAATAGAATAGTATGTCTGAAGTGAAGGTCAAATGAAAGTGGCCCAAGTACCTGTAGCACGTCAGGAAGTTTGCAGCAGGTTCTAGTCAGAATCTCAGTCTCACATTCAGCAGTGGCATTGGACATCATAGCCCAAATAAAGCCAAATTTGAGACAGAACTGCTTCTTTCATTATGTCTTTCAGTCGTTTCTCCCACTTCTTACATAATTTCTGCATCTGGGGAAAATCTGGATTTGGTTGCAGTTACTCTCTTTTTTCTTTCTTTTTTTTTTTTTTTCTTCTTCATTGAAAATGTCCAGGGAAATAAGAACCGAAAATATTTCTAACAGGGTGGGTTTAAAGCTTCTAATGTACCTCTAGTACCTCCCCAGCTGCTGATGCTGGCTTCTGATAGATGTGTAGTAACTAATGGACGTTAGGGCTGATCTGGCAATAGTTTAATTCTCAAAATGTCCAAAATCAATAGAAAAAGGGTTTCTTTGCGGTGTTTTGGTGGTGGTCGTTTGGGGTTTTTTTTTGTATTTCTTTTTGTCATGTGGTGAGATCAGTTGTAGGTTCTGATCTTCTCATTTATCTTTTGGCAGCTCAGAAGAGGAGTTGAGAGTATTATAAAAACTTGTAGCAGAGGATTGCTAGCTCTGCTGGGCAGCAGGGATAAAATTGACTTTACATCAATATCAAAATACTGTCTGTACAGGTGACATCAAATGCTAACAATATGAATTTAATTTCTCATCTTATCTTCTTCCTGTTCCCCTGATATAGTCTGGTGTTTTGCAGTTGTATTTGCTGCTGCTGTTTGATGGATAACAAATACTTTCTGATTACGTAACTAATTGACAACTATGGAAGTTACTTCTTTATTAAGCAATTTATCAAGTGATTAGGAGACCATTTATGTAGACTCTATTAAGATAACACTGATAGTTGAGCACATTAGTAGGAAGAAAATATGAGATGGTTTGAGATGCATTTTTTTAAGCAAACTTTGTTTCATTTCCTCTGAGATTTCAAATCACAGG
Organism: Larus michahellis; assembly: GCF_964199755.1. Lineage (NCBI taxonomy): Eukaryota > Metazoa > Chordata > Aves > Charadriiformes > Laridae > Larus > Larus michahellis. The sequence goes on along the minus strand of NC_133897.1, from coordinate 77,042,723 downwards.
GGTATGATACATTAAAACGTTATTGCTTGGGGCTTCTTACGCTGGATGGTTCATTGGCCAAGTGCGCATTACATTTTACACCAATCAAAGTTTATTTAAATTTGATTAAGATTCATCAGACTGATTTGCTGTGCCTGCATTATAAATAGAGCAAGAGTGACTTGGCTTAAGTTTGGTTAGCAAGAATTGAGCTTCATTGTGCAGCTGCAACATCAATGAGTGCTACCGGCACACGTGAAGTCACAAGTGGATGCTTTGCATGTGACAGTGCTTGCTACCCCTGTCAAACCTGTGAACAAGTGTGTCATTAAGCATTTTGTGCGTATGGGGTGGGGTGGCGTGTGTGCATATGTTGACTGCTTGGATCAATGTATGAAGCAAAAACATTTGCTTATTGGCAGAAGAGGCGAGCTTGAAATGAAGGTGAGGTAAGAGACCTGCCAACAGAAGAGTACATGTTTTCAGTACAGAGAACTTGAGGGTGACATGGGGAATTCCCTGGTACCCAAACCTGAACCACTGAGGTGGTTCTTCTGATCTTTCCAATGAGGATGTTTCCTCTCTAGACCATCTTCAAGCCACGGTCCACAAAGAGAACAATTCTTTTTTGCATTTCCTCCCTAACCCAGTATGTGTTTTTCATTTCCCTTTGCATACATGGAACTGGATGGGAACAACGCAACACCCCAAGTGCCAAAAATATCTCAGTGTGGCTGTGAGAATAGAATTACTTAAGGTATTTCAGTGTCAAAGAGAATATATTAATTCAGGCATCCTTCTGAATTAGCACAAGGGGAAGCGGTTCATGAGAAAAAAGGCCCCAAAACTTTGGAATTAAAACTGTTGATAGAGCATTCACATTCTGCTTTTTTCCCCCTTTACTTCTAACTGAACAAAAATTTCTATTTTTCTTTTTTTTTTTTTTTTTTGTGTTTTGGCAGCAAAACACAACAAAACACCACCTGAATGTTAAATATTCTCTCAGAGGGTCAAACAAAAGTAAAGTTACAAGAATAAGAGCTGGATTGAATGTGTGGAGAAAATACCATGCTTCTGTTGGTGCAATGTTAATAGTTCTTTTATGCAATATATGAATAAGAATTCAAAAGGCTCTTTTGCATTATTAACGTACCCCTAGCTTGGCCTTCCTATGAAGAGTAATGGAGAGGATTGTATATATTGACCCAAATATGGTTGCTTGTATTTGACAGTGGTGTGTTAACTTTGGCTGTAGACTCACTGGTAGTTGCAAGCCAACTCCAGTCTGGGAGCTGGTAAGACATACTAGCATTTGGCAGTGCCTCTGCCAGTAAGTTCTGTCTTCCTGGATTTTGGGTTGCTGGAGTATTATTATTAATTTGAGGAGAATTTGAGCTGGGGAAGAAGTAGGCAAGATAAGAGGTTTCTCTTTTTGGAGAAAGTTGTTTTTTTAATCTTCTTTTGGGCAACAGATTGGTGCTAATTAAAGCAATTTTTTGCCACGTGAAACAAAGACTAAAAGATGATATTGCTATTCCTTGGGGCAGTGCAAAACAATTTCTTATGGTCTTTATTTTATTTAAGCTCTGTTTGTAAGAGTTTAGACCATCACTTGTAAAGGTTTAATGATTTGTGGACACTACTGTACCTACAAGCATAGAATATGATCTACAAAGGTGGAAAAGGCAGAGTATCACATCTTACTCCATGGTTTCATGGTGCACTCGTGATACTTTCAGGATGTAGTAAGCCAACAAAGAGGTAAAGGATCAGGTTCTCAACTAGTGACTTTCATAAAGTTCTCTTTGCTTTAGCCAACAGAGAAAGAGAGCAAATTCTAGACGGAACAGTGAAAACCCACTTTTTCTTTCAGTCACAATGCTCCTCAGGAAAACGGAGTGCAATGTTACTGCTTTTTGTTTCTCTGAACCAGTTGTAAAAAAAGCAGACAATACATAAAAAGTATGTAAATATATGGTTTTTTATGTGCATCTATATATGTTTATATATTTGAATACATACACGCACGCACACACAAACTCTTCCAATTTTTTGAAGTACCATAAATGTTTTCTACAAATAAAATGCAAGTAAAGACTGTGGGTGTTAGTACTAGCCTTTCTTAAAATGCGTATGTGGAATCAGATGACTAAAGAAGTAGAGAGGAGATAAAAATGATTTATTGAAAGCTATCTCTTTGTTTTTACTTGCTTACGTAAAGTGCGTGACCAATGAATGTGTTAGACTGAAAAGCCCCGCTTATTCATACGTGGTGTTATTCCAGACAAACTGCAATTATTAAATTTTCTAGCAGCATATAATATAAAAGTCAGTATATACACTTGATTCTTAATTAGTATATGCTACAACTTTCTGAAAACGTTGATAAATAGGATGCAGGTTTGGGGGAGATACGCTGTTTGATAGATGTGCTCCTTTTGTGCTTTCTGTCACACTGATGATAAGCTAGTCAATTTTGTGGGGGTATGAATTGTTTATTACAGGCAAAGAAAAGATATACCTTGTGCTTGTTTATATATTGCCCAGTAGGAATCTTAGGAAAAAAAAAAAAAAAAAAAGACCTGCCTTTACAGCTTTTCCTGGTAGCAGCAGTATCATGTGGTACCAGTGAGCACTAGGTAGTTCACCCACGTGCTTCTCTACTAGCTGTATATCTCCATAATTACTCCCCACCTTGGCTTTAAAAGAACCCAAGTATGACAGCCTTGAAAAAGATGCCGGATATGTATATTTAAGGCATAACAGATTGCTAATCCAGTTCAGGTGTTTGTATAGGACCAATGCTTGTCTACTTGGTCTCAGAACAGCCTGATACACGGCATGTGTGCATTTACGATACTTCCTCGCAGTGCATTGTACTGTGCATGGAACTATTTGTCTCTCGAAAAACAGACGCATATTAAAAATACTTTTAACGTTTGCCCTTTACCACTCATAGCTGGCTTACAAACATCCACCCCTCCTAAGCAGAAGTAAATTCATTGTCCGGCTGATTAGCTAGGAAAAAAAATCTCCTGGAGACCTTTGCGAGGTCATTAGTGAAGCTTTCTTTTCAGAATGTGAATACGCCACCTGCCTTCCATAGCCCAGGGGAGCCTGGGCACACCGCAGAACAGCATCTGCATACTGCCAGACTGAGCTGCTAATAGCCAAGGGAAAGGGAGAATTGATGCCAGGGGTGAAGAGAAATGCTGAAACCTTGCAAAGTGTTAAGCAGCGCTCACCTATTTATTAGACAGTTAATGCTGCCTGTAGCGTTACCAGTGGAGGATAAAAGAAGTGGGGCATGTTGCAGATTGTTAATTGGTTTTAGAGCTGCATGTTGTAATTACTAGCTCACTTTCTTCTCTACAAAGGAAAAAAATTTCCCAGAAGGGACCAAAGCTGAGACAGTTTTCATCTGCTAAAGATCATGTTAAGTTTTAAATGTTTCTATTATTTTTTGCCTAAGAAAGAGAAAAATCATTTTGTTATCAGACTGATAATCTGCAAGAAGGCCCCTACCTGATTTTGACACCTTAAATGATCATCATTTTTAGGTGGTGGGGTAGAAACTGGTGATTTTCTGTGTACTTTGAAATTGGTTGCGGTGCGTGTATTTGTCCCTGGGAGAACGAGGGTGATCATTTCAATAGTTTCTGGTTTTGCTTTGCAGAATAAATTGAGAGTTATGTCTCTGTGTTCAGATGTTGTGCAGGCTTGAGGAGCGTGCAGATGTGTTGGTAAGACCAATGGACAGAACTGCACGTAGGAGAGATGAATGGCAGAGCCATGGGTGAAAGTACATAATGTTTTTATATTACATGGTAGTATGCTGTACATATTACATTATGTATATTCTGGATCCACAAGTGTATTTTGCCCTTTTTATTGTGTTCTGCCCTTTAGTTCAATCTCTGCTGAAACTTTCTTTCTGTCCCTTACCCTAGGAATTAGCTGGCAGCTTTTTTTTAATCTCTGTGTAAAGCTTCTGTATGAGGAGCATCTGGGTTTTTTTGCTGTCCCTCGTAGGTTTTTCCCCTCAAGGTTGTGTTACTCAGAGATCTAATACTTGATCTCCAGTCTGGGAGAACTTTCCAGACTGAAATGTCACAACCCATCATATTTGACAAGAAGATGCAGATGTCATTCATCTCCTCCGTTACCCTGACTTGCGCAAGGCAAATGTTTAAAGGCTGTATAAATGCGTGGGTAGAGATCTTCAGATGGTGCAGATTGTCATGAACCCAGCTGACATGTTGCACCAGCTGAACGTCTGCCTTTTTATTTGCTCTCCTCTCAGTATTTTGCAATGTCTAAGCATGTACAAACACACCCTATCCAACACTATCCCTAGTTAACTGAACAAGTGAGTTAAGTTTTCCTGTTGCGGTGGAATATGGAGCATGCAACAATACCAATGCAGTTTGTGTCTCTCATGGTGTAAATGCAAATGACGTTTTTCCAGCTGTTTTGCAGGGAACACAAGTTCTGTATGTGTAATGTGGTAGTGCTTTAAAAATACTTCTGCGAGGAAGTTGTTTAAAGTCAACTTGCTGGAAATACACAAGGTAATTGGTTAATTATTTTTTTATTGAAGATGGGTAATTTTCAGTTCATTATCTTTCAAGCTGTCCTTCAAAATCTCAATCTTCCTATAGAAATAAGTTATTTCTCTTTCCTCTGAGAGCTTCCATTTCATCATTGTGGTCTTGCAGTTTGGTCTTCTCTGAGTATCCAGTTTGTGCAAACTATAGATTCTTTGTCCAGCCACACTTTCTCAGTTGTTCTCCCATTTACTCCGTGCCTTGCAGGCTAAGGACAAAAACAATTGCAACGTTAAACAGGAGATTCAGTTGCTAACTGTTTTATTTGACTCCTTATTCTTGGGAAACGTCCACTCAAATTGATTCGCAATAGTAAGAAGGACAATGGTTGGTATTTCTGCTGTCTGACTATTAACACAATATTTTGCCAAGTATTGTCTAGGTAAAGATTTCACTCTTAGTTTAAATGAGAAGCAGTTTATTTTCCTTTTTCAGGCCTGTCTGCTTGCTGCAGGTTGATTGTAACAGGTTCCCTCCCTCCTCATCATGGTTGTTTCCTCCAGCCCTGATTTGTGCTTGCAATATAGAAAAGACAAATCTAGCCTACACGTCTGCTTTTCCCCCATCTATCCCTGCCCTTCATCTTCCCCCAACAGGCACAAGGACCTCCTCCACCAGACCCAGCTCAGCTTTCCCCCCACTGGTGGACCAGATCTACGTCCCACACCAGCAGCAACTTTGGCTTCCCCTTCGGCTTTCTTGGCATTTAGGGTAGAGGCAGGTAGAACATACTGAAATAAACTTTTTGGCTCAGTTTAATGGTAGTGTCACACTACAGCCCTTATGGCTGTATTACATGACTTTATAGCAGCTTCAAGTAGAAAACATTCTTTCCATTATGCTTTTTTTCACCTTTTTTCATATCTAGAAATAAATGAAGCTATAGGTGTTGGAATGAGTTCTTCCTTTGTAAGAAGGCTTGTCTGCAGCTAAGGACTCACTGCATAAATACTTGCTTGCTTAAAATAAGGACAGTGCCTTGAAAATAACTTGGAATTTCCTTCCTAGCTTATCTGACAACTTAGCATGGTAGCGTTTGGTTGCTAGAATGCACGCTTCGCTAAGAGACAGGACAAGCTTCCAACTGTGCATGCAGAAAGCATTTGAATTTGAATTTCAATTAATTCACGTACAGCATGAAATAAAAATGTCATGTTTGGAGGAGGGTTATTGTTGTTTATGCAGTTTTGCTGGAAGACTCGCAGAATAAATGATTGGCTTGTACTACAGCACAGTATTAGAACAAGAAGTGATTGCATTATTAGCTGACAAGTCATGAGTGGCCTGGATGCTTTAGTTTGCTCCCATGTAAAACTGCTTTGAAGATTACGGGTCTGTCTGTTATGCCTCTCATCCTTTTTAACATCATATTCAGGTAGCTGCTACATTACTTGCCCTGTGATAATTCATTGAGCTATCAGCTACAAATATTTGTTCAGCCTAAGGAGGCCAGGCAGGCGCAAGAGAAAAAAGGTCAGATCATGAGGGAGAATATTCTGTGGCCTGAGTTTTTGAGTAAATTAGTATTTTACTTTTGTTCATAAAGGAATTGCAGTCAGAGCTGTATTGATCAGTCTGTGTCTGTGCGCACGTGCTCTTGATTGCTCGGCAGCCAGACTCCGCTTTGATTTTTGGATTGGCAGAAGTAATGATGCCGGAAGGCCCAAGTACAGGAGAATAACTGGCCCCCAAAGGGCTTTGCTGCTACTAAACATCAGCAGAAACAGCTATGCATCCAGGCACACACAGCTTTTCTAAGTGAAAACACTCATTGACAGCACAAGGTATAAGACTGGTAAGGGATTTTCTCATTAAAATGTTGTTGCTTTGTGTTTTGAGCTGAAAAAGTTATTTTTATTCAAAACTGAAACCTGTAAAAAGAACCTGGTCGACTTCTGAGAAATTTTTCACGATAATTTTTTCCAGAAATGTCTGTTTTATCCGTCTTCACACTTTTTGACATGAAATGTTTTGATTTTTTTTTTCATTGTAAGCCATAGCAAGGGGTGAAATATCACATTTCTAAAACATCCTGGGGAAACAAGCTTTTAAAAACTAGCTTTATTATGAATTGAAGGACAGATTTTATGCCAATGTTTGGAGGAGCAGCCCAAGAGACAGAGTAGTATGTACTAGATGACTACATACTAGTAGTATGGCCAAGACAACCTTTTGAGATCCCATGCATCCTGAATGATTTTATCATCCCATAGGAGAGCATATGAGGACAAGGCTTCTTTTCCACTCCTGTGTGTTCTTGACTCTTACTGGGACAGTGTCAAGGAGTTGCTGTAAAGTACCCAGATCTGACCCAGAGTACTGTAACATTATACCAAAGCGCTGGACGCTTTGATGTAAAAGAGCAAACAAAAGAGCTGGGCAGCAGAAGAGAGAATTCTGTCAGAGTTGAACGAGGAAGGGAGGGCATGCTTTGAGACTTCAGGTGTATTGTGTATTAATGACTTTGGGAAGATTCACATCCATCTTTCTGGGGTCTGAAGTTGCTAGACAAAAGAGACAAGGTGCAGGTATTAGAGAAGATGTAGCTCTGCAGCTGAGCCCTTTGTAACATGTGAATGAATCAAAAGAGCTGCATTTCGTATCTTTAAAGATTTTTTTAAAATCTTTTTTTTTTAAAAAAAGAGTGGAAAATAAGAATTACTATTTACAGATCAGTTAATTGAGATATAAGTATGATGTTCATTTTTTGCATCTAGCACATACTTATTTGATTGATTTGACTAAAGCGTCCTTATTTATAAAATACAGCAGTGCTGTCCCATATTCTGACCGGCTTTCCCATTATTTTACGCCATAGAATCGTACATACAGGAATTGCCCCAGGGTCTTCCACTGCTCACTGCACCAGCACACTGAAAATAATGTTTAGTTTTGCTTTTTACCTCAGTTTTGAAAAGTCTATTTGAGGCTTTTGTTTTTGCTGATGACCTATGTAATTTAAAATCCCCCAGGTTCCAAACTGATAGGAGTTTGAGGCTGTTTGGCTCTTAAGGAGCAGGAAAACCAGCACTTCTTGTAGTGATATGACGGTACTACTGAAAAAAGCCAGAGAACGGTGAATCCCTGACATGTACGCTCTCGCTTAAAACACTTGTAACTCTTCCTCCTTTTGTGTTAATTGATCTCTACATTTTGATAGGTTAGGGGGTTTTTTTTGATCACCCATTCAGTTGGGTCATCTTGCCAAGGATACTGCCTTGTCAATCTGTTTGCTCTTCCATGGATCAAAAATTGGATTTCAAAAGCTGAATTTAACAGAGATGAGGTGGGGGAAATGTTCTTTTTTTCCTGATGAAGGAATGTATGAAGTTTACCTCCCAAGTTTTCATGTGGAGGAAAATTGGTGTGTTCTTTCTAGGTTCATCCTTGAAATGTCCTTCTAAGAGGAGCGGATGTTCTAAAATCCATTGATACTGCTGGCAGCTGAAAACTTAATAAAAAAAGCTTTAATGATTTTTAATTGAACTAAATGCATTGTCCTACACAAAAGATGTTATTTGAACTTGTAGAAGCAAGGACAATAAATAATGACAGTGATGCATAATGACATGTTAGTAAATTTATGGTGGCACCCACTCCTTACTAGGTGCTTACCTCACAGTCTCAAATGACAATCAGATTCTCTGAAGACCTTGTAGTATAAAAATGGATATATGAGCAAACTGCTAACAGGATGTCATCCTCTACAAAAAAAAAAAAAAACACACACCAAAAAACCCACAAAAACCCCACAGAAAACTAGCCCTTAGTGGCTTACAGGTATATTTATACATGTTGAGAGTGCATCTTTGGTAATTTTTGAAGCCAAGGCGTGTAAGCCTTCATTATGAGGAAAAAAGCAAGAATAATATGAGCAGTAAATTGAGATATACCAAACTGGCCATAATAAAGCCTGTCCAAACTAGTCTTTCCATATATTGGTATTTCACCTCAGGCTTTGCTTCTGGCATTCGACATCAGCTAGGCAAAGTCTTTGGTTGCGTTAATTTTTCAAACCTTTTCGTTGGTTGGGCAAGTTGAGGAATGGAAAGGAAATCTTCAAAAGCTTGGGTAAAAGCAGTACTGGAGGAGCTTGTGTTAAACTTATTGCCTTTGATTCTCAATTTATCCATGAGCTTTTTCTTTAACAGAGATGATATCTGCTGATTAGGGTTTCTGTCACAGCAATAGGCAGTTGGGCTGGAGGCTTGGGCTACAGGGGATGGAGGGGATTCACGATAGGAAGCATTTGGGGATTTTAGCAATTCTCATAGAACAAGAAAACCATTTTTTCTAATTTACCAAAGTTGTGTGCAAGTGTCTTAATTTGACTTTGCATACAGTATAATATTAAGCACGTGCTATTTTAAGCATGATTTAAAACCATTAATCAAACAGGGAAAAAAATGAGCTGAAAATGTGGATTTATAATAATGACATATTGGACCAAGACTGTTCTGTCTGTAAGATGCAAGGAGTACGTGCTTTCAGGAGCAGCAGCACTGAAAATATTGGGTGAGGATTAAAATATATCTTCCTGATCTTCTCTTATGTTGCCTGAAAACAGGTTCATATCCCTTTGAGGCAATGCACTGTAATTCCAATAAATACTGTGTAGTCTTTGTGTAGTGTCTTAGTGATTTCTTTCTCCTAAAACCCATTGATACTCATAATGAGAAGAGAGAAGGGGAAGGGATCTTCTTCTGTTGCTAAAAGACCCATGTGAGAGCTGGGCCCCACACGCTGCCTTGGCGCAGGACCAAGGTGATTCCTGCCCTGAGAGTTTCAGGGACATTTCAGCCAAAGGCTCCGGTGATAACGTCCTTCTCTGAGGCTGAGTTGTGCTAACTAAAATGGTCACTGACCCCAGCAGTTTGTTTTCTTTTCTTGCCAGGCTTTTCCTTTCATTCAAGCTGGTCCTTGGCCTGGCTGGGATGTGTGGGGGCAATAGGTCCAGTACACTTTGTCAACTGGACCAAGCTGGCGGAGCTTGGTTAAGGGCCAGTCACCCACAGACTTGCGCTGGCAGACCCCGGGGGAAGAGCAGGGGGGTACCCTGTGCTTGAGGCACCTGCAGGGGAGGGCCAAGTTTTGCCTTAGAACTAATAACAATTACATGATCTTGACTTTTTTGTTGTTGTTGTTATGTTATTATATGATTGTCCTTACTTTTCTCTCTGTGCTGGCACACAATACCTTCCAGTACCTAAAGGGGGCCTACAGGCAAGATGAGGAGGGACTCTTTATCAGGGAGTGTAATGATAGGACACGGGGTAACGGTTTTAAACTGAAAGAGGGGAGATTTAGGTTAGATGTTAGGAAGAAATTCTTTACTGTGAGGGTGGTGAGGCATTGGAACAGGTTGCCCAGGGAAGTTGTGGATGCCCCATCCCTGGAAGTGTTCAAGGCCAGGCTGGATGGGGCTTTGAGCAGCCTGGTCTAGTGGGAGGTGTCCCTGCCCGTGGCAGGGGGGTTGGAACTAGATGATCTTTAAGGTCCCTTCCAACCCAAACCATTCTATGACGTGACAGACCTGCCTGCAGCCAGCTTGGTTTCTAGAATTACTTGCCACAGATTCTGCTTTTTCCACTGTGCACATCACTAAATGCTCTGCTTTTGCATCTGAAGATGTCTTAGATTCTTTGCAATCTTGTGTTAACCTTAATTTAAGAAGAGGGATTTAAAAGTAGCTGTTTTAATGTCAGTATTTGTAGTAACAGTTGGACTTTCCTTTAAGAACGCTTCCAAATTAACAGTACTTAAATGTACAGCTTTTGTGCATCTCTGCTACCACTCCCTGCTCTTCAGAATTGGCCTGTGACTTTGCTCCTCTGTCCTTGATATTTTTTTTGCTCTCCTTTTTTCTAGTGGCAGTTGTTCCTGATTTTTCTGTGCCAGAAAGTTGAGAAGAATGATCTTCTGCAGCACTATAATGCTTGTCAGCTCTTTACAATCCTGAGTTTTAATGAACAGTTTAGTTCCTTGCCTTTGAGCTTCTGCCTCTGCTGTTTTGCTGCTGTGCTGGAGCTTTCCCTGTATAAGCAAGGGAGCGCCTGGCAGAAAGACAGGATTTCTGTCTCTTCTGCCTGAATAATTCCCTCTGCCTGCGTTTATCCAGCACCCTTTTTGTGATTCTTTCTTTGCCTTCCTAAGAAAGCTAAAGAGAAATGCCACATCCCTAGGCCCCTTTATACTCGTTTGTGTATCTGTATTATAACAGCAGCGCTTAGCACTTGCATAATCTTTCTTCCCTGCATAATCACTGTAATCATTTATGCATCTGTTTTATAACAGGAGTGGGTCAGATTCTGAGATGGGGCAGAGCAGTTCAGGCTCTCCACTGCGTTTGCTGGTTTGGCTAGCGCTCATCATCACTCTTTGGCGTTTATTGTACGTAGTGTTTTAAGCCGGGCGCCAAAGACTTGCAGATTTGAGGACTAACGTTTGTTTCTTTGATTTTTGTGGAGTCAGCACAAAATGTGGAATCGGAACAGAAGGTTGCCCAGCTTTGGGAAGGGGCTGCAGAGTAGGGGCAACACAGCTGGATTTAGGTTCAGTCTCTCTCTAATCATTTTAGGCAAGGTGAACAGGTGGTGTTTATACTCAGGAGCGAGGAAAGCTCAGACCTAGTGCTGAAATTACTTTCCTGAGCCACAGATCGTGGGGTGACTTGAGAGCTAGCGAGTTCCTGACTGTCCTCTGCTCGCCTCTCCAAACTCCTGCTGCACTGCAGATAAGCCTTGGGAGGCTTGAAGGCCCTCTTTCCTAATCTGAGGGTTGATAAACCACTGGTAGAGGGAGCATTTCCTCACAGGTTTCCGTATTAAGGAGCCATTTGGATGCTAGCTGCAGCAGGCAGAGATTCTACAGAGACAGTGTGAGCAATGTCTGTGTTAAGGAGGTCAAAGAGCTGTATCATCTGTAGTCATTACTGCACAGCGCTGTGCGGGGAGCGCGGCGCCAAAGCCGGCACCCTGGAGGAGCATCTCTGGGTGGAGCTCTCTTCCTCCTCCGTCGCTCTCTTCTTTTTCTCAGTGTTGACCTAGTTTATTAGTGTTAATTTTATTAGTGCATCTGCTTCATTTTTGTGATTATTAAATGCTTTTGGGGCTTCATAATTTGATTATTTCAGTGTCTTTCTCAATATAATTGAAGCCCGAATGAATGTAGCCTGAAAACATACTTTATTCTAACTTGATAAATCTTGTACAGCTAAACCAATTTATGTTAATACTTTTTTCTTTTTTGCAACCTTGTGCTTATGTAATTTGTTTAGTGGTGAGATGTTTTTTTTTTTTTCTTTTTTTACCCAGAGTTCCAGAAACTGTGGCATATCTCTCTACTAGGTCTCTTTCGGTCTTAAACGCTTTATCTTTAGGGCCTTATATAACATATCCCATCTCTGTAATAGAAGGTTGACAATCCAATTAGACATCCATTGATTGTCCCCATCCATTCATTTGCATCGTTGCCTCCTGCTGTGGTAGCTTCTCTTATGGTACCTTTTTATGTCTGCCCTTTCACATTATTGCTAGTTCATCTCGTCTCAGGTGCTATGATACTTTTCTCATTCTCTGTCTGTGCCACAACTTTCATAGCATTTCATTTTCAGCTGCATTTTTTTTTTTCCGTATCTTTCAATGCTGGTCTGAACTGGAATTGCTTTCCCATAGTAGTACTGGGGGAGAGTTTCCAGTTCTCGAAAGGAGAAGCTTCAGACCTGCCTCCCCACAAAAAAATGATCTGAACTCCCGATGCTCTTCATGTGCACGTCATTTTAATGTCTTGCTTATTTTGTTTGCTCTGAGGTGAGTCTGAGAGGTGTAGCAAGACCTCCTCAAGAGCTTCTAAAGAAGAGAGCTTTGACTTCCACTTTCTTTGAACAGGAGGGAAATGAAACTGAGGTTGGGTTGGCGAGCACCTCCCCGTGGATGTCTGGGGGTCCTGCCAGAAGCCACCATGAGCCCCAGGGGATCAGGACCTCCTGGGATAAGACGCATGAGGTTGTTGCTGATTCACCATGAGGCAACTGACAAGTTCCTTGGACTGTTAAGCAAAGTCTTGCTGTAGATTTAGTCCTAAAAATGTAATGTCTCATTCTCCTAAGCCTATCCTTACGGTTCCTACATCTCTAGTAGTGGTTTTGTGGTAGTTTAACTGTCTTGTCACAGATGCATAGCATATCTCTTCATAGATCACTGGAATAATTCTGTTGCAGTTACGAAGGACTTAAATCGCAGCTCAGCTGAGGGCGTATTTTGATATCCTTGATGGTAGCTTGCGGAGTTTTATAGAGGTCTGATTTGGCAGAATAATGTAGATTACTCTAGAATGTGCTGTAGACTTTCTTTCATCAGGAAACTGGGAAAACCTAACATCTGGTTGGACAAGGAGTAGCATAGGTGGTAGGAGTGAAGAACTCTAACGCCCCAGAGAATTTCCATTACTACTTTGGATCCGGTGCAATGTATCCGTGCAAGGTACAAAAACTACAGCATGCAATCGTCTGTGGTGTGGCATTTGTCTTTTTCATTTTCTGTGTAATCAAAAGTCACAGACTTGATTGTATTTGTTTTCTTTCCTTGGTGTGAATTCAAGCACTAGAAGAGTAACAGTTTGTTATGGCGCAAAAAGGCCTTGAAACCTTGCCAGAGATTTTCTGTAATTAAAAATGGAACTACAAATATCAACACCTTTTCTGTTTGTTGTACTGATGCCTCTCAATTTTCTGATAAATATCAGGGTTATGACAAATAAAGAGCCAGGGGAGGCAGTGGCTCGGGGAATTAGTAATTGAATCCAGAGATTTTCACCTTCAGGTCACCGTTCTGCATCTGGCCCAGGTTGGTAGTGACCAACAATCACTGGCTGGTTCCTGCTCCGTGACCTGTACAAAATGGATTTGTATTTCCAGCCTAGGTATATCACCAGCCCCCTGGGAACAATTGTCTGTGGTTGATACCCTTGGTGTTTTCCTCAGGGAGGCCAAAAACAAATCAAGCCCTTTCTTGTAGAAGCACCACCCCAAGAACACAGTGATGCTGGAAGCCCTCGTTGTGCCTATCTTGGATGTATGGGCTCTCTGCAATGTGCAGGTGGTCTTGGTGAAGGGAATTTGTCAGCCAAGTACCTTTTTATTAATAATATTGGTACATTTAAATTACGTTCAGAAACAATCTCTGATGCAGAACAATTAGAAAACATTCCACATCAGGCTTCACAAAGTAGGAAACTTTCATTGTGTCTGTTCTTATTATAGTAACATGCTCTAAAACTTCAAGGAAAAAAAAAAAGAAATACTGAGAGCTAGTGTTAAAATAGTATAATGCAAAGTGGGTAGGATATACAACTGTCTAATGCACCAATGTTTTAGAGTTGTCTGGATTGATGTTTTCCATTTTAAAATACAGCTACTGAAATTTCAGTTAGAATGAACCCGCATTAGTTCTCTCATGAAGTACTTGCCCAGCGTCTTTGTGAAATGAAGTAATTGCACTTATAGAACAAGGAAAGATGTTTCTTTTTCAGTTTAAGGAAGTGTTTGGCATACAGTGCTTCAAGCACTCACTACATGGTATGTGTGCTGAGTTGGACCTACAAAACAAGTAGGGGAAAATGTTATTTGTGATCACATGAAGAAAGGAAGCAATTTATATAGTGGTTTCTGCATAGTGGTTTCTCTTCGTGGCAGAGATGTTTTAGACAGTTGGCGGAGATGATAGGTTGCATGCAGTAAAATGGAACATTCTGTCCACATTGGCGAAGTAGACGGTGTTAGAGTCTTACGGAGATGCTACTTGTGTTTTCACATTTTGCAAGAAGATTTATAAGACAGTAAGAGCGAGTCACAGAAGAAAAGTGGAGACTGGATTCAGGCATGTTACATCAATCAGGATTTCAAAGATCGGTGGACTTTTTACCTGGTAGGAATTGAACCCTCTAATTCCAGTGGAGAGGGTTAGATTTATTATTTTGTATAGCTTGAGCTTCCTGTATGGTCAGTAAACCATAACAGTGGTATTTAGTTTTGTGGGTTTGTGCGGAGTGAAAGACAGACAGAAAAGGCTACTCTGGAATGGCGGTTTGCAAAGATGACAGACAGGTTGCACCTGATGCAATGCCCAAGTAGACTTTAGATCCCAACGAATGGGACTGGAATTTTCCTGACTAGGTGGGAAGAGGATAGAAAATATCTCCTAATGATCTCCCTGAAATATAGAATAAAAATATCTGAATGATGAGGGCAAAGAACTGTGAGGTATTTTTCTTCATAATGTTAATAATAATGCCATATTGCATTTCTGCCAGTTAAAAGCTTATTAAGCTGCTATCATGGTAAATAGGTTATTAACATTGAAAATGAATGTCACTAGCGTCATTGAAAATTCTTTCAATTCCCTTAATATCTCTTAAATGCTCAGCATAATGTACCAATCTGTCATAAGTTTTGGATCCGAGGAATTAAATGTTCTTAAAAAAAAAATTCAGAAAACTTTTTTTGTCACTACGTTGTATATTTCCTAAGAATAGAGAATTAGTAAACATTTTAATGCAGTTTTTAGAGATCTGTCCACCCAATAATTTATTTCACGTTGCTGCATTTGGAATCAAATTACTTTTTTTCCTTCTATTTCCCCATACCCTGCTCAAGTTGACTCCAATTTAGAAATAATATGCCTAATTACTGCAGCATGGTTTTTAAAAAGCAAATATGTTATTTTTCTGATTTTTTTTTTTCTGGTGTTGTAACCAGTTAAAACTACTGTCAAAATAGCATCCTGAAATTCTTGCACTCCTGATAAAGATGATAGTCATGTTTGAACAGAGGGATCAAAGATAATTTTGAATGTACGTATTCAATTTGCATGTATGGAAATCAGCAGTAATTCCACTGAAGTTTGTGTATTTTAACCCTCATCAGAAGCAGCTCCAAAGCAACAAACTGAAATGTAAAACACTGAATACTTAACTTTTTAATTCAACCTGGTTTTGAAATATTTATTTTAGAATTTTTTTTCTACCTTTCCATGCAGAGAAATCAGCAAAGCTATGGAAATAAGCAAAGGGTTTTCTTGTATAATCCTTTCAGAATTTAAAATGCTCTCTCAGTACAAGGGGTTTTTCTCTTAGATTGCTGATTGTGACTATGTTTTGGCAGTGTTGAAGCTACTTAATAGGATATGTCAATGATGTGGGACAAATGCAGAATAACAAAAGAATAAAGTAGAAGTTAATGCTCCAAAAGTGAATTTTTCTTTATACTATCCTGACCATTTTTTGAAATGCACCATCTTTAAAGGACACAAAGAGTACTTTGATTTGTAGCTCATTTAAGTGAGGGCATCTTCAATAACCTGTGTCCCCTCTCAGCTTACTAGGCAACTTTTAACATATATAGCAAGAGTAAAAAGCATTACTCATGAAATAGCACAAAAACCATAGCAGTGTTGTGGGTAGAGAGTCAGAAGTCTTGGATCTGCTGTTGCCTTCTTGTGTGACTACGTCTAGGTCATTTAGGGCAAGTTGTCCTGAGGTATTTGAGTGTTGTGATGCTCTGTGCCTAATGGAGTTGGTTCCCTGGAGCTGTGGGAGTCATTTTGCTCCTGTAAAGGAAGGGAAATTTGGTTCCTAGGCACTTTTTAAAAGCTGAGGATGATGGAGCACTCAGATAAATGGTCCTTTGTGGTCTGCCCAGTAGTACATAGGCACATAGAAAGGGCCTGACTGTCTTTGTGGAGCATGTGTTATATCGCTTTATGACTCAATTCTTCATCTGAAAACTGGGATTAAGAATGCTTCTTTCCTCTCATCTATTTAGGCTGTAACCTCCTTGGAGTGCTTAGCGTTTGTTTATGGGAGTGCTCAGGAACATGGGTCTCCAGTCCCATACGGGACATCTCTTTCAACCAGGCCATCACAGTAGTAAAAACAATCAGAACTGCCTGCAGTATCTGGATTTTCTTTAACATTTTTTTAGCAAAGCAAATGCAATATTTACTTTATATGGTCTGAGCGTTGGAGCAGCAGGGAACGTAATGTCTAGGCTCACTTGAGAGCCATTTAGCATTTTCTTGAAACCTGCCTCAAGCAACTACGTTGCACTATCACATGTGCGTGCTTAAAGTCCCTTTTATTGGGAAAATATTCCAGTGACAGGCTTTGGAAGAGGCAAGGGATTCTTATTTAAGCCATTTCATTGAAGTGATGTCTATGGCATGATCCAGAGTAGCTTCACAGCTCTGTGTGTTTCTGTGTATTGCTCTTTGCTCCCCTCTCCATTTGCCAAGTGTGCAGTTTAGCCAGCTCTAATGTTTTCAAAACCGCAGTTCAGTGCAGAGAACTCTGGCACTGCTCATTCCTTATTTCAAAACCTAAAATGCTGAGTGTGTATTTAATACTAAATTTCATATAGCTTCCACATTGCTCATTTGTAATCTATGTCAAATGTTTCTGAATTTGCTCACTATTGCAGATTGGTACAGAAAAGTTTTCTTTTGAATTTTTAGTATTTGAAGGAAACTTGTCAATTGAAGCTTAATGCCTGGGTCATACAGCTGCTTCCAGCTCCTTGCTGTGATTTCGTTCTCACTAGAAGCAATGCTAGTTGTAGTTGAAGACATCACAGATGATGCCAAGCATTTAAAAAAAGATGCTTTAGAATGCTAGGTATGGGTTTGGTTTTCTTTGGTTCTGCTTCTAAGCCATATTTTTACACTGCCACAAGAGTTAAATATTACTTTTTAAACTTCTGAAAGCTGTAGATTCTCATTTCGGAATCTGGGGGATAAAAAACAAACAAGTCTGCTAAATATGGAAAGACTTGGTGAAACTAAGTGAGCTGGCCGCATGAAAAACCATTTTCTTTTTTTCTGGATTAGAGATTTGAAACAGCTTAGTTCTTACCCTGCTGAAGTGTTTCTAGAAATAGGATCCTAGTCATCCTACATCCTCTGCTTCTTAGAAGCAAAGCACAATCCCCAGAAGAAAAGCGTGAAGGAGTAAAGCCTGAGCCATATACATGAGGATGTGTTTTAACGTGTGTCCTGCATCCAAAATTGTCATTCTGGGCTATGGTTGCAGTAAAAAAGGACAAGGAATATGTTGTAGGGAGGACTTAACAAGCAGGCTCCTTTTAGCTTCCCAGTATAAAGTTGCCAGCTGTAAGTGGACAGTTTGAGCAGGTAAATTGTGATGAATTTGCTGAACGTAGAGAGGCTGTTTCATTTGAAACAATGAATAGTGTCTTTTCAGAGGAGTACTTTGGTATTTTTTTCCCCATTCTTATTCTCTCCCCTCAGAAACGAAGGGACCGAGGTTTTCTGGCTTGGATCTGGCGGTTTTCTTTTTTCTTAACTGGAGGGAATCAAAACTACAAACTGCTACAGAAAGGGATCTTCCTACCTCCTTAATGACTTAGATTTATGTAGCTGTTGAGCAGAGGAGGCTGGAATAGTCTTCTTATCTTTCAAAGAAAGAATGCACAGTAGCTGCTGTTTGTTTGAGTCTTGCTGTACTAGATTGGGCTTAATCTCAGTGATGAGTGAAACCAAGGCTGGGACAGACACTGCGCTCTTCGCTCCCATTTTTGTAGTTCTTATGAGCACGTCTTCGTCTTTTTGTATCCCAGAACTCCCGAGTGTAATAAGGATACAAAGTGGTAGGTGCAACTTTCAGTTTTCCAGATGGTGTGCTTTATATAGCATTGCCATAAGCAAAAGAAGTTACCTTTGTACTGGCAAAGGACTGGAGTTGCAAAGGAACTCTCAGACTGAAGAAAGCCCACATACAGTATTTATATTTTGTAACTAAATTCAGGAAATTGTGAAAAGGGAAACTGAGGGAAACTCAATTTTTAAAAAGTTTGTGTTAATAAAACAATCAGAACATTTAAAGCAAGCTGTTATCCTTCAAACTCTTCCTGAATGTGAACTGCAGAGTGATACAACTCAGCTTTTCCTAGCTACTGTTCAGTCAGCTTCTTGAAGAATGGTAAATGAGAAGAAGAGAGTGCTGGAGGAATTAGCACTTCAGGGCCTCCTTTCATTCATCAAAGAGATGTATTTTCAAGCTTAATATAGTTTCACACATGCTGCCATCAGCAAAATCATTACATTAAGAGGTTTCCAAAGTTAGTGGGGAATTAAGGGAGGCATGCTCTGAAACTCCAAATACAATCATAAAGATGTCAAAGATTTCCTTTGATCTTCTATTTGTTTTCCATAGTTCCTTCAATAAAGGCATAAATCATCGACTATAACCAGAACAAGGCATGGTTTTCCAAAACAGTGTTCATCAGTAAGAATGCTTGCCAGCATAAACCTAAAGCTTTAGGAGCACAGGAGAAATCTTGTTCTGACACCAAAAAATGAAGTCGAGTTGTCAGACAGAATTAAGTCTATTTTATTGTTTCGCCAATTTGCAACTCTGCTTCTTCCTATTCTAGTGTTTCTATGTTTAGCTAGAGAGCACAGGTAGTCTCTTTATTAATCCTTGTATTTTTCTCTCTCCTGATTTCTACATGAGTTGTCCAAGTAGCAATTCCAAACAGCTTATTCTTCACATTGGGTGGCATACTTTTGGGGTGTCTTCTTGATCCAGCCCAAGTTGTGGTGATTTCATGTATTGGTAGGCGTGCATTCCACCAAGCTGCTGGGGGCAATTTAGGATGTTAATACGTGATGCCACATTTGTGGAGAAATAAACTCCTCCAGTAAGCAATAATCATGATCACTTTCTCAAGCTTTGTGCTGGAAGAAGACAGCTTCTGGTTTTGAATGTTTCATGCTTGTCACAGGCAGTGTCAAATTGTGACTTTCTTCTTTGTATCCTGTCTTGCATTTTCTGTGTTGGCTATGTAGTGTGTTATGGAAAAATAAGTTCTCTCGGGAAAGTGAGTCTTACGTTACATTCCTGACAGGTGTTGAGTTTAGGAAATATGTGAAACACCCTTTGACTGAGAACCATCACAAATCCGTCTAGGGCCATCTTTTGGTTTTACATGACTGGTAGCTCAGTCTCATTATACAAGGAGTGCTATGCCAAGAGTGGTCCCAGGTGATGAGATTAGATATTACAGACCAAAGACCAGGGATATTTCAGGTTAGGTTAATTTAGGAAGGAATAAAGGGTGCCATTTGTCTCTACATGCAGCAAAATCATCTTGGAGAAATGCAGCAGTTTATTTTGCTTGAAATGCACACAAGATCTTTAAGAGAAAGGATGAGATCAGTTGCAGGAGAGACAGGGAAAGATACAGTTTGCATCTTGGGGTATCTGATTATTATCCAAGAAGCTGGGTGGACAACGTGCCCTCAGTTGAGCTGAGACAGCGATGCACCCTCACTGCAAAGAAGGTAAACAGCTTCCTGGGCTGCATTGAAAAGGGTTTTGCCAGCAGGTTAAGGGAGATGATCCTTGTTCACTGCTCAGCACTGTTGAGACATGTCTAGGGATTTGTGTTGTTTCCCGGGCTCCCTAGTACGAGAGAGAGATGGACACGCTGGAGTGAGTCCAGCAAAGGGCCACAGAAGTGATTAACGACTTGGAGTACCTGTCATATGAGGGGAAAACCTTGAGAAGAGGGAATGCTTAGGATGATCTTCTCAGTGTATATAAATACCTGATGGGGAAGAGTAAAGAGGACGGAGCCAAACTCTTCTCAGCGGTACCTGAGTGGTTCTCAGTAACAGGAGGCACAGTGGGCCCAAACTGAAATACAGGAAATTCCATTTAAACGTAAGAAAAAGCTTTTTTTACTGCGAGGGTGGTTGAACACTAGAACAGCTTCCCTGGCGGGGTTGTGATGTCTCCATTCTTGGAGATGTTAAAAACCCAACTGAGTGACACGGTCCTGAGTAACCTGCTCTGATTGACTCTGGTTTGAGCAGGGAGGGTTGGACTGGACAATCTCCAGAGGTCTCTTCCCACTACATCCGTTCTGTGAAGGGGACGGTATTGAGGAGTAGGGGATATCTGTTTAGTACTTTTCGCTCAGGAATATCTGAAATAGAAAGGGAGCCCCGGGACCTGTGTGATCTGTCTGCTCACAGAGGTGCTCTTTAGGACTTATTTGAACTCTGACTTTTTCGGCACTCACAGAGTTTTGATTTTATTCAGACAAATTTCATTTAGTCTTCGTTTCAGGCTTGAAAGTGTGTTGACTGGAAGTTGTTTAACCACTGCCTCAATTTTGCAAGATGCATTTCTGGAGGTAAAGGTGGGTGATACTAGCAGGAAAAAAGTTGCTGGTATCAGGGGAAAAAAAGGAGAAGAAAAAGGAAAGATGACCCATTTCTCTACTGTGCTTGAAAGAAGGAGCTTAGTGGAGTGCTGGCCCACACTGTGGCAATTAACTTGTAGCAACTATTAAGGGTTAAGATTTTAGTAGAAGACCAGATAAGGATAGTTGTTCAAAGTAACCTATCACTTTGGCACAGTTTTATTTCATTTTGTCTAGCTATATAAATAAAATTTACGGTCATAATTTATAACAGAGTAAATTCTGAGGGCTAGCAGTTCTTTTGCTCCTAGATGATAGTTCCTGGCATCGGGAAGATGTTTCTCTGTTATGTACTGAGGAATACTTGGGCAGACCTGCTGTGGTGTACATAGCTGGCAGAGGGAGTGCAAGCAGAGACGGACTTTCAAATGGGATAGGTCTCATCATTTCTATCCAGTTGACAAGTAATTCAAGCAGTGCTTTGTCAGGGCTGGAAATTAAGTATTTAGGCAATGTTAATTAAGAAAGTATGAAAATGCCTTGGATACATTGTTCTCTATTGTCAGAGATGGCAACACGGCATGGATATTTAGTGGAAAAAGGAGAAAGACAAGTTACATCCTGATGCTAATTGGCTAATTCTTTTTTTTATTATTATTATTTTTTCCTTAGCTTTCTGTACTCTAGCTGGCCATAACTCTGTATTCGGAATGTTGTTGGTTACATGTTTATGATTATGGATAATTACAAAACCAGTTTCCGAGTGATTCTGAAATTGATATTTGTCTTCAGGCAGTTTGCTTCAGACATCATTGATGGATCGGTTGTACTGTTTCTCAGTCAATATCCAAAATTTACCGAGCTGTTTCTTTTGAATTTTTGATTGTTTTTTCCCCCCTGTTGTCATATAATGCTAATGAAGGCTATTTTTAGTAAACATGTTCCAAAAATGGAACAGACTGCATTTAAAAACATTTTAGAAGTTAAAAACAAAATGGTACCAGGAAAGGCAGGCTGTAACAACAAATTATTCACTGAGCTCTTAGTGGTGAAGAACAGCTTTGTGGAGTAAGGCCAAGAGGCTAAATGTATATTTGAAGAATGTATGCTTTTGTATTTTTTTCCTACTGAAAAAAGGCTTTGAATTCTCAACAAAGGATTTTATTTTGCAGGCTATGCTCTTTAATGGTCTCTGTTCTCTGCTGCTTGAAGCTTCAGATTATCTTAAGAGCCGGTCATCTTTGAAATGTGGCCTGGCTAACCTTTTTCTGTAAAATGCAGTAGTACTAACCAGTTGGAACAAAGAGGTACTTTCAAAATTTCACACTCTTGATTGACAGAATTGGTATTGTATGACAGTTTTATAGGATGCTGAAATAGCAAAATCATTTCTTGAATCCTACTAAGATGGCATTTGTCAGTTTTTCACATAAATATTGGCTGAAATGTGTATAATGAATTAGCTACATTATAGTCTCGGGGGGGAAAAAAAGCCCTGAAGGTTTCAGAAAGATTTCTACCCTTCTCTTAGCAATTCTTCATATACAAAACTTGTGATGCATGTTCTTATTAAATATGTGTGCACATTCATGTATTATTCTGTACATGCCCAAATTGTTGAATGTTTGAATGTATGAATGACCACTGTATCTGGATGCTTTTTGGCTGCTGCATTTATTACGTGGTAAATGCTTCAAAAACAGCGTAATTGTGAATAACAGGTTAACAAAAAGACCAAAATGTACTGAACTTTATACTTGGCAGGTAGGGCACATTAGTTCTAAGCTCTGTACTATGTGCACAGCCACTGCCAAGAAAAGAGCATATACACTTTGTTATATTATTAAGAGTATATTTAACTGAGACAAAATGCATAATTACACTTTTCATTGTAGCATAGTTCCATCCCAGATGAATCAGAATTTGATGTGATGGTCTCCTTAGGTGTTTGCTGAATACTCTGTTCTCATGTTACTTATTCGTGCTGTTACAGAAGCATAACTGCATGCAGTGACACATTCACACGTGATGCAAGAACATTGTACTCTAATGAAAAGTTTTGCTCACAAAGATTCCTTATTAAATAAAAGAAGGGCAAACCTGATGATCACTTACCTTAGTTGTTGGGTTTTTTTCTTCTCCTCTAAGTATATTCTTATGCGGAACAAAACAGTATCTGAAACTTCAGTGTATTTCTTCTAGAGTACTTGGGGAGCAGAGACCCTTGAATGTGTGATCTTTGGGATCCACAAAAGACTGTTTGCAAATGCAGTTCTTCCTTGCATCATAACTGCACCCTCCTCTGTGGCCACTGTCCTGAATGGATCTCGGGGACAACAGAGTGCTTATGCTACAGAAAAAGAGAGTAAGGTGATGCTTATGCAAGTGTAGCCCATGGCACTTAGTCCCAAGAATACGATCAAGGTAGAATCCGATTGTCTTACTTTACTGTCTTCTCTGATTTATCTGCCCAATATGATTACTGTTTTCCAGGGTTTCCCCCCCGTCTCTCTTCTGGTCTGGATTGTTTTATCTTTGTTTGATATCTGCTCACATATCTAGATGTTGTAATACATTTTAAAGAGTATACTGCTAAGCTGTATGCATGTTTGTGGGGATAATGTATAATAGAGTGGGTGAAGAAAGGCTCGTGTATGTTTCAAAGTCCTGGAGGTCTCAATAGCTGTCATGTTACATCATCAAAAAGAAGTATCCATCCCCAATTTCATCATTGTACTTGGGTGCCAAAGAGTAGAGGGACCAAGCAAAATGAGAAATGTTGATGTACAGCTATCTAATGCTTGTACTTCCACCACGTGCTGCTAACAGCCACCACCTCTCTCCAGACAGCAGTTTGGTTTCAAGCAAGGTGGATCCTGAGAGAGAAAGTGCAGGAGTCAGCAGAAAGGCAGGTGATGAAATTTCAAGGTGGAAGGGTGTTCAGAACACAGAAATTATTTGTGTAGGAGAATTTTTTTCTCTGCAAGACGGAGTTGTAGTGGTGAAAAAAAGAGCTTTTCAACTGTGTGTGGCTAAGAGGGAAGATTTAATCTTGTTGAGGAGCTACAAGCTGAGAGGAGCTTCTGTGGTATCTGCAACCATGGCAGATGTTGCGCATCTTTGATGTTGGTCCTGTGTGTTGTAGGAGCATATGCCCCTGCAGGACTGAGGGAGACATGCTGGCACTACTTTATTGTTCTGTAGTGGCCACAATTTGTACCTCGAATGCCTGTGGCACGGTCTGGCTTAGCATTCCTTGGAGCCACCAGGAAAAGAGAGGAGGTGTGTGTTGTCTCTCCTCTTTTGGCGTTATACTTCAGGCTGCTCCTTTCAGCTATTGTACTGTACTGTTATTTTCTAGGGTATTTTTCTAAGCCTTGCCCTCAAGTGGAAGTTGTGTGTTTTATCAGCATGCTTAGTTCTTAACAGCTATTTGGGCTGGAAAAGATTTTTTTTTTATAACTCCAAAAATATCAGTTCAGAAAGATGGCGTGTCTTTGTGTGGTGTATACACTTCTATCTGTCTATTTCTGTGTAAATATATAAATGTGTATTGTTTTGTATATGCCATTACACAGTCAACTGCACTAAGCATAGCAGAGATTTTATTGGTTTGGGTTTTTTTACAGTAAGAAGGGCCAAATTTGGAGAAAACTGTGTTTCTGTGGAGGTGTTTGTTCAGTCCTTGTTATTCTGATTATCTGCCTTTAAATTTGCATTACTGATTCCAGATTCAGCATTGTAATGTCGATGATAAAGTGCCCCTACCTGTAAACATGCATTTGTTAATATGGCATGAATTAACAGTAATGCTTTAGTAACTGTACTAAGATGAGAGCAACTTGACTTTCCTGCAAGTGCCCTTAGGAATGCAGGTGGCAACCGCTAAGACCCATCTACTTAACTGTGACTGTTTACACCATAAAAAGAAATTCACTCTTATAATTATATTCAGAATTATGGAAAGCTGTTACTGCTTTAGATTATTTGATCTCTCTGGGGAAACTTCCATCAAACATAACAGCCTACATTTTTACTTTGTTAATTATAAAGCTGTGAACAAGAAAATGCAAGACAATCTCTACTATTCTTAGTTTAATAGTAGCTTCCTAAAATATTACAGCCTTTATGAGTCCCAGTGGAGGATCTTTCTTTGTGGCGAAAAAAAACCATCATCCTGTTGCATAAATGAGGAAATATATTCCAGATGTATTAAGCAAATAATCAACACACATTTATTATTGTCTCTTATAAATCCGTGCATTTAGGTTATCTGCAGGTTGGCTTATGATTTTTTTTCTCTGTCTACCCCATCCAAAGCAGATGTTGTTTATTCTTTCGAAACATTAGCTTGTGCGTTTTCTGCCAGGAAGGACAGATTAAAAATATTCTCTTCTCTTCCTTTGTACTGATATGGAAGAGCAGCTGGGTGTTGTGTAGAGTAACACTTTGCTTTTGGCTGCTATTGAGGTCTTTCATAAAGATGAAAATTTTTTTATTGCCCTCCTATTGGAATGTTTTTCAGAGTTCCTAAATAACGAAGGTGTTACAGGCTGCCTTATCGCTTAAAGGATCTTTTCTTAAAGATGAAAATCTGAAAATGTCAGGCAGGGTCCGTGGAGAGGACTGATCACTTTGTCTTGTCCATCTGGAATCCCAAACAGATGAAGATCCTTGTAAAGGTTTTGAGGCTTTATCCAACAATGTTCGTGCCTTACTTGTGGAAGTCAACTTTCTTGCTTTTTACGTTGCCATTCATTATTTTCGAATTGCTTGCCCATTGCATTTGTTACAATCCAGAATAGTGGCTTGTGTGGATATATTTTCCCAGTTCATTTTCAGAAGGCAGGAGTTGCTCTGTGAGGCTTATGGATTTCAATGAGCATATAAAATGCAGTCTTTTTCAAGGTTTTGACTTATTTTGGCTTGCTCACTGTTACTTTAAAAAAAAAAAAAAAAAGGAAGGCAAGGTGTCCTAGTCAATTCAGCTGGAGATTATTGACCTGTGTCACTCCATCTGTGGAGATACTCAAAACACAGTTGGTTCCAGTCCTGGGTAACTGACTCTATCTGGCCCTGCTGGAGCCGGGGGGATTAGACTAGATGATCTCAAGAGGTCCCTTTCCACCTCAGCCATTCTCTGATTTTGTGTGTTGCAAGAGGTTCTTCAGAGAATTCTTTCCTTTGGTGCTTTGATATTCGTGTGTTACACTGTGATTAGTTCTGCTGTTGTGTGTGATAATTAAATCATTATCATTCTACTGCTGCAAGGTCTCTGAAGTTCCCCTTCTCAGAGCATCATCAGTTTCAGTGATGCACAGTTGCTGGGCACTTCTAATTGCAGGACTGTAGCTGAGCTGATGCCCAAAAGTAAACATTTGCTGAATTTTGAAACAATCAGGCATATGAAACCAGAGCTGCTGCAATGTGCAGCTGCTTTTTGTCGTGTCTGTGCTTCCCCCAAAGCACAGCTGTTGGAAGACACTTTATTGAACAGTAAAATCAAATCTCACAAAATTAGGACCAGGATGGCTCTGGGTGCAGAGTGTTTACCATTGGCTTCAGAAGTACCCCCCTAGCACCCTTTCGCTCTGAATTCATCAACAAACCATTGCTGTCACTCAGTTGAGCTGTAAGGTAGAAGGCCAAAGAAAACTTCTTACGAAATAAAAATTGATTAGTAATGATTTTGTGTGTATATATCTTGAGGATATGCCATAGTAACTCAGTCCTTTGAAGCCTGTAAGTGCTTTCCGGATGGTGACTGAGCACCAGATGGATTTGGCTGCTATTGTTGAAATAATCAGACCTGGCTTTTTTTTTGACAGGGACCATTTAACAACCTGAGTGATAGCCTTGTGCCTTTATTTCACCAGTGAAACCTCTGCTTATGGTACCTTAAGAGACCACTGTAAGCTTTTGGGATACTTTTAAATCTTTATTGGTAATTTTTACTTGTCTTACTTTTTATTAATCTTTTAGATCAAATTTGTAGAAGTGCTAAAGCAAACCCATCAACTATGACAAATACATAGAAGAGCTCCCTAGTGGTATTGAGGACCCAAGTGTATGTTTCTTGTCTCAATCAAACATTATCAAACTCGATATCATCAGCGCTCTTCCTGCGACATACTATTCTTTTTCCTCTAATCATCTCCTGGTACTGTGTTCCTTTTTGGCACATACAGAATCACAGAATAGTTTGGGTTGGCAGAGCAACTTTTCAACTCATATGAAATACAGAATTTGTTCCTTCTCTTTTCAGTGGTAGTTGGGAGGAGTAGGAGATACTTGCATGTAGTCTCTTGGAAGTTTTTTGTCCAGATTTTACTCTGGTAGGCTTTGGGGTTTTCTGGCAGTCTTCATGTTCATAGAATACAGAGTAGTTTAAGGGCAGAGTATAGTACATCATCATAATTATTTGTGTGCGTTGCTTGAAGCGCAGTTGTGTAAATTCACCTTTTCTTACTTGAACTACGTGGATTCAAAAAGATGAAGGATCGATGGAGGCAGACTTTGCAGTTTTCTATCATAGCACGTCTGTGTGACTGAATTTTGAGGTCAAAAATTTGCACGGATCAGTATGCAATTGTGATTCTGTGACAACAGCTGGCAGATTTGCCAATTTTAGCTGGTCTAATAAAGCTGACATAGTGATGAGTTTTTCTCGAGATTAGTGGAAGGAGCGGAAGATTGGGGAATTGCACACCAGTTTTTGGGTCACTGGAAGAGGCAGGTGCATTCTGCAGTCTTGGCAGATGAGTAAATCCTCAAGATCTGTTCGCCACAAACAGACTAGCTGTAGCAGAGCTGGCTGGCTTACCTCGGCAAGAAAGAAGTGGGATAAATTGTACTTCCTGGAGTTTTCTTTTGACCTCACTAGAACAAAATTGACAGCTGAATTAGCTCGTTCAAGAAGTGGCCTGTGTACCTTTAGCCTTTGTTTCTTGCAGTTTCTCTAGCAGCAAAACAGGGAGAGGAAAGGGCTATTTTGTGTGTCTGAAAGGATTGTCTAAACATGTTGTAAATATTGACTAAGCCTAAAACAAGGAATGAACGATGTGGCTAGCAATTTTACTGAATTCAGCTTTCTCACCATGCTGTGATTAGGTTAATATCAGCTGTGTAGAACTGTGTAATGGCTGGACCCCTCTGTCTAGTGAGAAGTTGGAGAGGGACAAAGCGCAGATGCTGGTCCAAACTTCCTTCTGTCTCCCTGTGTTGGGGAAAGGGGTTGGCACTGGCATGTTTCTGCTCTTCTTGGTTTGCTCTATGTGCTTACAAGTCTTTAATCGTTTTGACTTCTTTAAGGGTGAAGTTTTCCAAAGCCAGTGACATGGCTTCTGGTAAAAATTAAAGCTTGGCAGGAATCCTCCTGCTTTGCCTGGCCTGACTTTCTGGGTTTTGGTTTTTTTTAATGAAATCTGAAATAAGGTGAATTTAATCTGATCTGAAATGTTGTTAGAGGATGCTGTTGGATAGCTTAAGCGGTTGTGCAGTCAATAGACGTTTATGAGCAAACCTGTGGAAACACAATTCTTCTGATTCTTCTCCTACTTATGCTGCAGGAAACTAGGAATAACAGCGGTGAAGCCAATGATATATTTTTTCTGTGCACATGCGTGGAAATTGGAATAAATAGAAACTGGGCCAGTTTGTTTTTTTTCTTTTGCCATTTGGCTAATGACAGCTTAGATCTCATCTGGTCTAAATTGGCACAGCTTCACTGATGTTGGAGGAGCTTTTATACTAATTCACACCAGCTGAGCTTGTTATGCAGTCCAGTCTGTGCAAATGCAGGTTGGATTTTTATTTTTTTTATTTTTACCTCTCATTCTGTTTTCCATCTTGTGCTCTTGTGCTTGGTGATCTTTTGTTCTGCCTCTCATGTGCAAGTTCCAGCTCTGGCCAATTGACTGCACATAAGCTACAAGCCTGCTTCAGAGTAGAGCTTCTTTACATGAATCTGGAAGCCTATTAATTTTGATTCTAGGTTGCATAGACATGTAGAGGATTTATTTTGAATCCAAAATGAGGTCTTGTACTTTTCTATAGTTGGTTGGTTTGTTTTTTGTTTGTTTTTTTTTTTTTTGTATGAAAACCACAAATTAATAGCTGAATATGTTTTGGGTTAGGCAAGCCCTATTTATTTAATTTGATTTTTGAGAAGTTAAAATGAATGCGTACTGAAGTCTGCTGATGGTGATTCTTTCTTAGAGTTCAGCAAAAGAGCTTCTGTTTCTATTGTGAAAAAGTAGGCAGGATTTACATTCATTCAAGCATTGCTATGCCTTCTCTGACTTGGGGGAATTACATACATTTTGTAGAACGAAAGCTTATGCTAACATATGTGCAAACTTCACATGATAATTATCCAAGGACACCTTGATTAATCTGGTTGTATTTTAATGGCTGATGACATTTTAAATTGTTCAGGAAAGCAGGCAACCATGATGAAAACAGTGCTTAGAAGCTAAAAACCTCTTATAATTATGTGCAGCTGATGCACAATACATCCTAGGAACTGACAAAGAAAATGAAATTGTGGTGATTCTCTTGAGTTTATAATATTTTAATACCAAGTCATGCCTGTGCAACTATAATGATTTTATAGTGTTTTGTGGCTTGCATTCTTAGAGGTGGGCATATTTTAAAAGTAAGTTAATGAAAAAGAGATGGTGAAAAGAAACTTAGCAAGTTCTATGGTCCAGCTGGGCAGTGGTCCATCTTGTTCTTCTGTCTCAGAACCAGTAATATTTGTATTAGAGAAACATGGGAAAAACCTACAGTAGACAAGTGTGATAACTAAATATTGCATATATTTCTTTCTAGCAAGGAATGCTTATCATTTAGCTGACAAGGCAAAACTTGATGAGGCTTATTTTCCCATATATACAGTATACTGCACACTCGCAATCACGAATTTTATTAAGTGTAGCTTTTTCATATTTGGCTAATCTTGAGGTACAGAGTAAAGAAGTCTTATAGTCTCAGTGTCTTCTCATAAAATGGACTATTTAAGAATTTTAAATGCATGTCCTGGATTCTTACTTGCTTTCAGTTTGTCATAACAAATTCCTCACAAACAGTATGAGTAGGTAATTGATTAGAGGAAGTAATTTAAAACTGGAGAATTAAGATTCTGTTAATGCAGCATCGCCGTGTAGAATTTAATACATTTGGAAGTTCAAAAGCTTGATGAGTTGGAGCAGGGTACAGAAACTTCTGTTGAAGAACTGTATTTTCATGATTCAGACATCAATTCTAGAAATGAATAATTCTGAGCTGTGTCATTCACTTAGTTAATGATTTTGTTTCTTTGAGGAAATTACTAGTATGCTTCAAATTTCATAATTTCTAAGACAACGTTAATTGTAGTACTTCCCTAAGGCTTGGTGTTTGCGAGAAAATATAAAGAACTGTGCTATAAAATGTTTCATAAACGTTAGTCTCTAGGCTGTAGCTGGTTCTTGTCCTCCTCTCTGCACTGCTGCATCACTGTTGGAAAATTATTATGTTTTATTGTTTAATTCCCTTTGGATTTGAGATAAGCCAGATGGTGAGGTCGCCTTGTAGGGGAGTTTTCTGCTTGGCATTATCAATTTTGCAATCCCTTATTAGTAATGGAGGAGTTGCAGCATGTAGTCCCCTTTGGTCTAGCTGATTTTACGTACCTGTGCGTTGATTTGATAATTCCTACTGATTCTTATATTTAACTTCAGTCCAAACTCACTGCACAGTACAGCAATGGCCAGCTTCCAAGTAACAAATAGATACTTAAACATGGCATTGCTAATTAGTATCTGGGTACCTCTACAAGCTTCCCCCCCCCCTTTTTTTTTTCCCCAGACCGTGATAACAAGATTATAGAAATGTCAAGGGAATTTAACCACAAAAGCATGCATTGTTTTGTCTTTTTTTTAATTTGCTTTTTTAGTATATGTTAGGGACATATCCTTTTGTGCTTATTTTTTTTGGTAGCAGAAATCTACCTCCTATCAGTGATGTGAGAGTTTCAGAACTACAACACTAATTAAATTGTAGCATCAAAGTCAAGGCAGCGGTTGCTGAACAACTGAGAGGACCAGAGGACCTGGAGTTTTCGTTTGTTTTCATCAGGATCTATTTGATTTGAGTGAATGATGATTTATATCAGGATTATGATGTGAAGTATTGTATTCCTGGCATAGGTTTCTGCTTTCCAAAATACTACAGTAATATCCAAATAATTATTTGTAAAGATCTAAGGAAAGAAGGCACAAAATATTATTTAACATTATTTGCAGGGTTTGCATAGATTTTATAGGATGTGAAGCTGACCAGTTCGCCATGTTAGCTAATCCTTTGCAAAATTTAGTGTCTTGTGTAATTGGACATCTTATATCTGTAGTAACTTCTGGGACCCCCTAAATTCTCAACATTTTTATTTTGTTGACTGTAAGCATCCCACGGCAATATTCTTAAAGGAGTGTGTGAGTGCATGTACGCGGTTTTGTTTTCATTTAAAAATAAAAAAAAAATAAAGTGATGGGTTGTAAGACTAAGAGTTCTTTGAATGTGTTGTATATTAATAGGCAATTTGCAGGACCTGTATGGCAGGAGCTTGTTAGGTCTCACAATCCCCCAAAGCCCAGGGATGGGCACCCAGAAATCAGGCAGTTGTTCTTAAAGGAGATGTCGGAGCCCTTCTCTTTCTCATCTGTGAAATGGTACCATAATTCCAAGAGCTGTGTTAAATATTAACTGTGCCTTGAAGTTCTTCTGATTGGGGTTTCATGAGGAAGGTAAGCCAAAGATGCTACTTAAAATGTTGTCATGTGAAAAGCATGCGGTTTATCTACCCAAAATTACCCACTTAACCATTCACTGCAGAAAGAATTGACAGGGAGTTTGCACGTAAATGACCTCAGAGTGTGTTAGTTTAAAACGTAATCTATTGAGAAAGAATATCACACTGTTACGTTTTACCTTGGGTTTGGTTTTTTTTTTTTTTGGGGGGGGGGGGGGGGGGGGGCAATGTTGTGATACAATCTTCCAGACTCTTTTTATTTTTTAAGCCCACTGTAATCCTGTGTATGAAGTTTTCTGCTGAGATTAGTATTTTTGGCTTTTTCCTAGCTGAAGATTTCTCCTTAGCAAAGATTGAGCATGATTTTCCTACAGAGAATTACATGCACACACACACAAAGCCACAATCACAGTTGTACAGGTATGACTTGGTATTAAAATATTCTAAACTCAACAAAATCAGCACAATTTCATTTCCTTGTCAATTCCTAGGATGTAGAGGGGGGACAACCTCCAGAAGTCTGTGGCCCAACCCCCTGATCAAAGCAAGTCCAGGCAGAACAGGTTGCCCAGGGCTTTGTTCAGTCAAGTTTTAAATCTCTCCCAAAAAAGCCTGTACCCATCTATCACTCTAGTAAAGCGAGCTGTCCCACCACGTCTGTAATCCCGATGAGGTCATGCCTCTGCAACTGCACTTAGACTTTTAATTTTCTCCTGTTTGCTTCCCATGCTGCGTGCGTTTGTGTTCAATCTTCTTTTGCTTTCAGGAGAGAGGCAGAGTATTCCTAGAGCTGGCCACACCACCTTTTAAAACGGCTGTGGTTTGCATTGTTTTTAATATTAGTAAGACCCCTTGCTCACCGGAGGGTAAGGATGTCAAGCATATGGTGGTAGAGTGCAGAGCAAGTAATAGGATTTGGACTGATTCAGTCTTTATGCACAGCTATGCTGGGATAACTCGTATTTACAAATACTGTTATTCAGTAGGTTCAGTGGGTGTATGTAGATAAACTGATTATGTGTGTTCAGATATTTCTTTACACGGTGCGCAAAGGTGCATCAGCTGCTGAAGGGTGCCCCCTCTGTGTTTTCATTTTGTTGTGTTTTCTTTTTCCATTTCCTGGGCGAAGGGAGAGCGTGAGAAGGTGAATGAATTCTTAGGATGCTTTCTGCTGGAAAACTTGATGATATTTGCTGTAAATACAGAATATGTTAGTTGAGGTAACAACTCAGGAAACCTCCATTAAAGTAAAACGAAAAGTAAAAAAAGAACAAAACCGCCTTCGTTATACTTTCTACCTTAAAAAAAAATATAAAATAAAACCCATGACACTGTATGTAGCTCAAAAGAGATTAAGAAACTTCAGATGGCTGTTTAAAAAAAAACAATATTAAAAAGAGGGTGAAGAAAGTCACGAAGAAACTGTTTCTATTGACTTGTTATTTCTTTTTTGGAAAGGTCACCGAAAATTTACACAGTGACAAAATAACAACCCAATTAGTATCTGTCCTGTAAAACTAAATGTTAATATATTTCAGATTCTCCTCTATTGACAAGTGGGACTGATATTCAACATGGACTTCTCTAAACGAGTGCAGAGCAAAAATTAGTAGACAGTTAAGAGTTTCTTTAGCAATTGCTGTCAACTTTCAAACTGTAAAGGAAACAGGATGTAATGAAAAACTATCAGTAGGTTTATTTTCTAGGAAGAGTCTTCTTTTCATTATATTTCTGAGAGCTGTAAGAGACACAATTTGATCGTGACAGTAAATCTTAGAAGAACAGCAGCCCCTTTATCTAGCACTTAAAAAAACTCCCAGTGGAAAATAATATTTCATTAATTGTCATTACATAGGAATTATAGAATTCGGGGGTCTAACATTTCTCATATCATTCAATCTTTAAGCGTCAGTGGCATTACCTTTCCAAAATTGACTTTAGTGCATAACAACAGATGAATTACCCACTGTGAAAAAGAAACATTAGTTAGAGAACTAGTGACTTTTTTTTGAGAAAGGAACCTCTCTAATAAGAAGGTTTATACTGCAGTTTTTCAACAGGGCAAGTGAAATTATTTTTCTCAGTATATTCATTACTCCAGAAATAAAAGCAGATGAATGGTCTTCTCTTTTAATTCCTTTAAATATTTTAACAGCAAATTAAAACACCTAGTAATCAAAGCAGTAACCTTTCATTTATGTTGTATGTACGTCAGAATATTTCCATTCACATAGTCCGTGAGGAAGACACAAAACTTACTGAATGAAGCTCAGATCTTTCCCATTGAGGTACTGTGATACTCACACACACACCAGTTACAGACTTGAACCCGTCCCTCTTTCCCCGGCAAGGTGGTGGCCTGTCTTCTGCGCCCCTGCCCGGCGCAGGGAACAAGGTGCATGGAACTCAGCTCACAGGCTGAGTCAGGCTCTCTGCAGTTCGGTCCAGGGCTGTAGGCATCCAGCAGCACCTTTCCAGGACACAGGAGGCTCGCTCCCTTGAAACCTCCATGCTGCATCTCAGCAAAAGAGAGAGAGAAACCTTATTGGTTGGAAAGTCGGAGTCCTGGGGCGGGGGGTGAGGTGGAGGGTGGAGGGCAGCTTAGGAGGTAGACATTGCGAAGTTTACTACTTCTCCTGTGAAGGACCGCTATTTGATTCGGTTTCCAGGATGATCATTCCTCTGTGGATGAACTGGGACTGCTGGGTGGAGGGTGCTGCTCTTGCAAGCCTCTGCCTCACTTGGCACTAGTTAGAAAGCATGAAATGGGTGTCTTTAATGACAGCAGGAAAGGAGAATCTGTGTGCTTGAATGCTGCTCTGCCTTCTCTTCCTTCCTGAGTGAAAAAATTCCTAGTTGAGTGTAGGAACATCTCCTAACTCAAACTTTTCACAAGTGACCCCTAACTGTGTACTTTTTGTTGTCTCAGTGCCTGACTTGAGACCCTGGGGTCTGATTTGCAGGTAGTGTTGAGTGCTCACAGCTGCAGCTGTAGTAATAGGGAGCTGGACTTTGAACATATTAAACCTGGTTTAAGGTTTGGTGCTCGGAAACATCAGGTCCCAGGTATCTCAGATTGTGAGAAAAATTAATAGATGCTTTTGATCTTAAAGTCTCTGTGCCCAAGTTCCCAGCCTGCAATACAGGAGACAGCAATACTTCCTCAACTCACTGAGACGTGTGGAAGAAGGAAAAGAAGCCCTTAATATTTTTCAAGCTTTTAAATATTGTGGAACTGAATGCTTCATTGGGAAGCCCATAAAAGAAAGAATGTCTCTTCAGAGCTCTGCTTGAATATTGCTCAGGCACTTGGGGAGCATGTTCAGGAACGCAAGCAGGGATCATTAACCATTGGCTCTTTCCTGTGCTAGAACACAACAAAGTCTAGTGGAAAGATTAATACTTGTTTGTCTCATTGAAGACAGCATTGTAATGTATTTCTGAGATGAGAGCATCTTAGTGTTCCTCAGGCAACCTTAATTCTAACGTTTCAGAATATGTGAAGATTTCATTGAAACACCAAGTGTTGTATTAAGGCTCACTTTTGTGGGCCATTTCCTGGATGTTTTAAATTGAAAACTGAAAAATGGAGATATTCTGTTGTATATCATCACATTCTTACGAGTCATCAGTGTAATATAATTACAAGCTTTGTAGAGTAATTCTGTGTGTGTATACCTCTATAATTATTACACATACAAAATATTAGATATAATTGAGAGTTTATATGAATGTAGTTGGAGAATCATGATTTTTTTTCAAGCAGCTGTGGAAGTTGGAGTGCTTTATGTGGCAGTCTTTGCCTTCATTGAATACCTTTCCCAAGGAAATTCCCTCCTCCTTCAAAGGTAAATAAAGCTGTTCTATTTTGTGCTGTTGATTCCTGTGTAAGGGAGTAAACTGTTCTACGCAATATATATATATATATATCTAGGGAGAGGGTAGTTACAGGCAGCCCATCCTTTTTCAGTGAGCATTCCCTTCATATCTGGCTGTCAGTGGTATAACTCTATTCACCAGCTGTAACTCCAGTAATACATCGAGAGGTTGTCTGTGGGATGCTAACGTCTTTACATAAGCACATGTGTACAGCACCAGCTGGACATCATCGGTGTATCAATAACTTAGGGTACCACATAATGTACTGTAACACACGCCTGGTGTGTGGGTGTCACTCCCCATCCCAGAACAGGGGAGGTCGGCCAGTGTAAGTGTGCTGTAGGTGTACTTCATACCAGCAGAGCCAACTTCTTGCTGCTGGGATTGGGCTGACACCCAGACCTTTTGCTTCTTTGTTAAGAAGAATCTCTTCAAGCTTTCCAAAGAAAAACAAGTTTTACCAGTTCGCTCTGCTGGGGACACATTGCTGTTGTCTAATAAGGTAATATTTTGGTTTTCATTGTAGCAAAGCACATGCTTGCCATGTATATGTGATGCCCATCGTGCATGGGAAAATGTCCTTGCATGTAAAATGGGACATTTTGCTAGGAAACGTCATTTAGAGATAGATAGCATAAAAAGAGGTTTAAAAATGTACATTGAACGACTACATATAAACTTAATTTTGAACATATAAAATAGCAGTGATATCTTGCCAAGATATTAGTCCCTGAGGGAAAAGCAAGTTCTTGTAGAATTCTTTTCCTTTTCTATTGATTTCATTTACTGTAGGGTTGTTGTAGTCATGCCATTTTGCTAGAAAGACTTGCAGAGCATAATCTGTTTCACTTGTATATTTTATTGCTTCCGCATCTGTTTCTGTCATCTTTTTACGTGCCTTGTCAGCTGCATGGCAAGAGAGGGCAAGAAGCCTCTGCAGAAAGTACAACTAAGGTGCTTCCACAAATTATTTCAAGG
The DNA here is from genome assembly GCF_964199755.1 of Larus michahellis. Lineage (NCBI taxonomy): Eukaryota > Metazoa > Chordata > Aves > Charadriiformes > Laridae > Larus > Larus michahellis. Next base: position 77,006,272 of record NC_133897.1, on the reverse strand, counting down.
TCCTCAATCAAAACCTCTCCTTGTGTCTTTTCCTAAGCTTTTCTTCTATAGTTTAAATAGGACTTCACAATATTGTATTTCTTCCACCAACCTCAATAGTGTAGAAGCTGCGAATACTGTATTGTGTGAAACTCCTTCATCCACTTTATGCCAAATTGTAAAACAATTTGTCACTTTTTAAGAAATCATTATTTTTCAGAAATAAACGCACTCAGAACTCAGGAATTTCATACAAATTAGAAAGTAGAGGAAGAAGAGTTAATTTGAACTCTAAGGAATAATTACTTCTTCTTCAATATTTTATTTTCACCTGCTTCATATGGAGATGGTAGATTAATTTTAAAAATAGTCTCTAAGTAAATGTTCTACTCATAAGCAAGAAGAGCCACGGAGGTCTGGCTGTGATCCTGGAGTATTACTGGTGAATAAGATGAGTTGAAATAAATAAATTATAAATTTTAAAAAAGTGACTATAGGCACTTTGTGCAGTGAGGAAGAGGGAGACGAGGGCAGGAGAGTACTCAAAATGTAATTTCCATTGTATTTGTGTCATATGAGTTTCTAAATCATGAAAGAGGTTACTAGAAATGATGAAACTAATTAAAATAAATCTGAGAAAGAAATCCAAAAGAGAAATTAATGTGTGGTGATTACTCTGAGATGAAAGATTTTTGTTCTTTTCCTTGTAATTATACAGGAATGCTTATTTCATGACAAAAATTGAATCTGAAATGGGCACATAGGATCAAAATCATCCATCTGATATATCTGCCTAAAAGTTACTTGTTTTATCTGTATGTGTCTTATGATAGAGTGAATAATTATTCGTGATTGTCTCTCAAAATTTACAGTAGAGCTGAAGGGACTGGCTTAGACCAGATTCCTAGCAGTGCTAGGAGCCTCCCCAGATCCAAAAAGAATACAATAGCCATCAAGTTGATAGTGACTAGGTACAATTTCAAAAGATGAACTGAGTAGGAGGGAGAACTCTTTAGCCTTGAGGGAAGCCCTTCAGTTCCTGCCCCAGAAGGGCACTGGGCCTGGCAGTGCCATTCCATGGTGTCGCTGAACAGGCACGGGGTTAGCCCCAGCTCAAGTCCTTTCCCAGATGGTGCAGCTCAAAGGGTCGTGGCTGCATGGAAGTCAAGCAGTGCACTACAAGCTAAAGAAACTCATTTGTAAGTTGAGGTTTTGCTCCATCTTGGTGCTCCTGGGAACATGGGCATGAGAGAGGAAACAGAGGAGATTTTAGGCCCAGGCAGAAAAGCAGGTCATGGCTCACTACGCCGTTTCCTGAGGTGTCCATTAATGCTACAGCTGTATACTTTCCCTTTTATGCATGCCTTGCGTACAAAATGTACCAGGAGATTAGTTAATTATCCATAGGTATATTATAGGTGCAGATAAAGATATTTGCAGGTGGACAGGTTGACAAACACCAACTGTAAACACTATACTCAGGAGCAATGTAGAGAGAAATGCAAGAGGGTCCTTTTGTGATACTGGCTGCAAACCTCACTTGGTAGTGTCTCTCATATAGTCTTCCTGTAATTTAATCCTGTAAAAATCCTGTATGTATTTAAAACATACCCATGTCTTTGAATAGCATGAGACTTATTGACAGGAATGATTTTGCCCAGGAACATGCAATGGTTGAATTTTTCGGACGGGAGGTCAATAAGCAGGCATGGCTTGGGAAGCCAGTCACAGTGTGAAGAAGCCCTTGTGAGCAAAAGTGAGAAACACCCTTCAAACAGGGCTGGTTGAGTACTTCTCTAGTAAGAAGAAAAGAAAACTGGAGGTAGTGCTTCTGAACAAAGATTTTTCCAGCCTGGTCTATATGACAATATGTTTAGGTACACCAGGACCTTTCCTGTTGTGATGTTTTGAAATAAATTAATTGTGTGTACCTATAACCTCGTCAGAACTGCCATGAAACACGGTAGTAGGATTCTGTTGGAGTTCATTGTGTCGCAGTATGTATGATGCACTTCAGTATGAAATCTTTTTATAGCTTTACCATCAGAATGCTGAACTACTATTGACAGGAAGATTTTGAAATGTAATGTTTTACATTTATTATATGTCTTACCTAGATCATTCTAGGAAAGGAAGGACTATTATCTCAACCCCAGTTATAAGGCAGGTGATACCTACATGATCATGAGACTTTTCATGAGTTTCTTCCAATGAATGACTTCGTGGCAGAAGAGTCTAGTTGTTAAATCATAAACCTTATCTATTATTTTCATATATTGTAGATCCAAGGAACCCCAGTCATGAGCCCAAGGTTTCTTTATCATAGGTGCTGTAAAAACACAAAATGTGGTGACAGTCCCTGCTGTGAAAGTTGAATTTACTGTGCAGCGTCAGGCTTTCAGAGTAACCATGAGATTGTGCTGCTATCAGCTGAACACAGTTTTTAATATATACAGGTGTTCTTCCTGTTCTGATTTTTGAACAGGAATATCAATCAGATGCTAATAACATCCTGTGCTCTGATACATAAGCTGCTGCCTCTGTATCTTTTGAGGATATCTTAATCTCTTGAAGATTGTATCACATTGTGATGGTCTTTGTGTTCTTGTTCCTTGCCTTTTTGTAAGACAATAAACAGTCAACTTTAGTATTGATGAAATTTTGCCAAGAAAGTTGTATCTGGGAGCAATGAATATATATGGAGTGAATTTGTCCAGCAGTACTTATACCCCTGAAAAATTGAGATTTGCAATTGAATTTTTGAACTGTACTGTAGACTTGGTCTTCCTGCCAAGTGGCAGCCCCTCATGTATTTCTTTATAGCTTTTATTTTTTTCAAATCTACGTGGCTTCAATGTCTTAGAAGATTTAATAGTATTAAAAGATATTAAAAGACCCAAAACCTCAAAAACCAACTTTGCCTGAATGAACAGGCAAAGTTTTCCTTTCCTTATCAAAAGAATCAGAATTTGCTTTTACATACACAGAACAAAAAGAGCAGTACTGGAGCCTGCAGGCAGAGCCAGGGGAAATAGACCCACGAGGTCAATTCATTTTTTGCTCTGTGACATAAATTAGGACAGCAAATTGCATTGTCCTTCATGGAGAATGTCCAGGCTTGAAATACGCAGGGGTAAAGGCAAAAAAAACACCTCAAAAACTAAGCAAGCCATTTGATATGTAAGCTGAAGTAGAGAGAAAAAGAAAGACAATATACCATGAAAGTGTTTGTAGTTAATGACTAATATCTTGTATTGCACTTGGGAGATAAGTGGACACTTTATCTTACATAATTGGAAAGGTTGAATGTTATTGCACTGTATGGTTACAAACTTGAAAAAAATATCTCCAGTTTCAAGTAAGATTCTGTTTAATGGTGCTTTTGACATTGAATTTGTTATGGATGCTTAGGAGGGCTTTTGGGAATGGGAGAAGTGGACTCAGGCAAAGATAGGAAGATGGAAAGGAGCAGGGGAGGAGGACTGAGGAATTCGTAACTTCAGAAGTAGGAAGACAAAAGAACTGGAAACTAAAAGTGTCAGTCCGAGGTGGGAAGAAATAGGTAAAGTTCTTCCTTGTTGTTGCTTTGGTTCACTCTTGCTAATCTAGTTTTCCTGTTCTCTTCTGCTCTAGTCATCTGTTTCTCCCTATCAGAAACATTTTCCTCCATATTGTTCAGAAACTGTTCACTCTCAGAGTGATAAGACCTGATTATACCAAGGAACGGTATGCACAGAGGCTCTTGCTTATACTTATTGCTATAACAACCAAGGTCAGCTAACTTGGCTGTTTTGCCCCGTTAGAGAGTCGGAAGTGGAGAAGCGTAGAGGGGTCCCACCTGCAGGGAGGAGCGGATGGGGTAGGTGACCCGAAACTGACCAACAGGGTATTCCACCCCATATGCATCACACTCAGTATAAAAGCTGAGGCATCAAAGGGGCAAAGGGGGCTCTGGCTTGTTTTTTTTTTCTTCAATGGCTGACGTCTGAGGAGGATCCTGTCTCTTCGTCTGCCTTTGATACCGATCCGAGCACTCCTGACTCTAGTTCCGGAATCCTGCTCCTGTCCATCACTGACTCCAGTCTGGGACTTTCCCTGTGTCTGCTGGTGACACGATCATCATCCTGGGAGCTGGATATGGTTTTATATATAGTATACTTCTTTTTCTTTAATTTTTATTATTCTATTATTATTTACTATTTTCTTATTTATTATTATTTTCATTAAAGTAGTTTAGTTCTTTTTCTAAACTCGTAAATCTCCTTATCTCTTCCTCTCCTCTCTGAGGAGAGGGGGAAGGGCCATCCATCGTTCTGATCGGCCAATCCGGCCAAAACCACGACAGATTTATTGGCGCCCAACGTGGGGCACGATTGTGGCCCAACTGTGGCACTACCAGAGTTCTGATAGATGGTCTGAATAGTTTGAATTCCAGTTTACTCAGAGATTGATACAGACAGTTCACATCATCTCGTTGCTAAATGGATTATTGTATCGTCTCTTTGTAGTGATTACTTTAAAGTTAATTGATACAACAATGCTTAGCTTGCCTTACGTGCTGTATTGCTTGCTTGCTCTTTCTGTCTGTATGTGGTGGTTCAAATGTGTTATTTTGCTGCTGTTTCTAATTGTGATCCAGGCTGTGATTGAATGTATAGCTTCTTTACCTTCATACCTTGGGCATTACATAATGGATTCTGTTACTACTTACACTAATTATACTTTGAATTTTACCATGGATATGTTTACTTCGCCCTTTACTTCCTATGTCAAATTGTCACCATCAGAGCCAGGAGAGGGATCTCCTTTGGGTACCATGAATGACAGTTACATTCCTAAAATCATGGTTTTGGTGTTGATTTTCATGAATGGGTTGCAGGGGTGGTTTCTCTTTAAATTTTGGTGCAAGAGTAGGTGTTGTACAATATGCACTACTCGAACTCCATCGGCACCGGTACAAGTTGCCCCAGTGACCAGAATGAAAAAGAAGAGGTCAGCAAGTTCCTCTGTCCCTTTTGATAAAGACCAAGTAAGGCCAGATAGCAGAGGGGAGGACTCTTCTGATGAAGATCGAGGAAAGAGTTCTTCTAAAGACGATAGTGGAGAGGCTTCTGCATCAGCCCAGGAGGAGGAATCAGATACACAGGTGATCATTAAATCCTTCTCTATGAAGGATCTGCGAAATATGAGAAAGGATTTTACCCGGAATGATGGTGAGACACTTGTCTCCTGGTTGCTCCGATGCTGGGATAATGGGTCTGATAGCATGGAGTTAGATGGTAGCGAAGCTAGGCAGTTAGGAAATCTGGCCAGGGCAGTATAGATAAAGCTCTTGGGAAAAACTCACAGACTCTCAGTCTCTGGAGGCGACTCGTATCAGCCATAAAAGGCAGATGTCCTTTTAAGCATGATATTGAATACCGCCCGATTAAATGGACCAGCATAGAGAAAGGTATTAAGTACCTGAGAGAAATGGCCATGAAAGAGGTGATTTATGGTGACTGGGAAGTGAATGTAGATCCTGATGAAATGCCATGTAGACGACCTATGTTGCGAAAGTTTGTACAGAGTGCACCACCAATGTATTCCCATACCTTGTCAATGCTGATTTCGGGAGAAGTTGATGATGATTCACTAACTGTAAATGAAGTGGCTAGCAGAATGCGACAGTATGAAGATAGTCTTTCTCGTCCCCTCGCTGTAGCAGCTATGGAAAGATTAACTGATAAAACTGAGAAAATGATTGAGAAAAATGAGAAACTGTTTGATAAACTGTTTGATAAACTATCTAGGATGGAGGAGAGATCTTATTCTTCTCCTGCGCGGACCCATGTTGCAGCCATTAGGAGAAGACCCCCTCCTACAAAACTGATGCAGAGGAAACAGAACACGCTATGAAATATCCTGTGGTTTTTCCTCTGTGACTATGGAGAGGACGTGAGTAAGTGGGATAAAAAACCTACCTCAGCCCTACAGGCACGAGTGAGTTGCAAGGTAACACAGATAGAAGAACAAATTATTCCAGGACTGCTGCTCCAGTCTGCAGGGGGCGGTTCTCTGGTCCAGGTAGAAACTCATCTACTAATTACAGACATTAGAGGTGCCCTGCCTCCAGCCAGGAGGAGGAGAGGGACAACAGAGTTCATTGGACTGTGTGGATTCGATGGCCTGGCACATTAGAGCCACAAAAATATACAGCCCTTGTGGACACTGGTGCACAGTGCACCCTATTGCCATCGAATCATAAAGGGACAGAACCTGCGACTATTTCTGGAGTGACAGGTGGGTCTCAAGAACTGACTGTACTGGAGGCTGAAGTGAGCCTAACTGGGAATAAATGGGAGAAGCATCCCATTATCACTGGTCCAGATGCTCCGTGCATCCTTGGCATAGACTTCCTCAAAAGAGGGTATTTCAAAGACCTGGAAGGGTACTGATGGGCTTTTGGTATAGCAGCTGTAGAGACTTAGGACATTACACAGCTGTCTACCTTACCTGGCCTTTCAGATGACCCTTTGGTTGTGGGACTGCTGAAGGTTAAAGAACAGCAGGTGCCAATTGCTACTGCCACAGTGCATCGGTGACAGATTGATTGGCACCCAACATGGGGCCCGAACCCACGACCCTCAGATTAAGAGTCTCATGCTCTACCGCCTGAGCTGTTCCTTTAGTATGTACCCAGCTATTTTGACTATGGAACAAAAATAAACATCCATATTAAAACTCAATCAAAGCCTTTAAAGTTCTTTTGCTTAGTTTTCAAGTGGAGCAAACAGTATAGATCAGTCTGACCCAGGAGACAAAGCTGTGGTCTCAAAGTGACTATTATTGTTAGAAAATTATTCCACATATGAGATTTAGAAAGATAAGTTCTTTTTCCACAGAATAGGCATAATTGAATGTTTACTTCTTTTCTTGAGGTCTTGAGGAGTAGCTTACTTAGCATGCATAGTCTGAAAGCCAAGTCCTTATTTTAGGAGGTAATTTAAACTGAATTGCACACGGGAGCCTGAATGCATCAATTTAACAGAGTTAGAAAATAATATGACAGTTTTGATTTTTGCTTTCACTGAAGAGAGCAGTGCAGAAGGAAAAATCAGTAAGCTTTTTGGCCTCAGTTGCATAGCATCCCAGCCACCTGACCTTGCACTTTCAGAAACTCTTCTGTATTAGACTGACACATTACTATTTTTTTTTTTTCCCCTGTAAAGTCTTTGACTCCCACCACATGGGAATTTTGTCTGAGGTAGGAAATAATTTAAAATGGCTTATTTTTAACATGGGTAAACATGGTTTACCTCATTGCTGTGGCCCTCATGTAGAATATGCATTCCTAGCGATAAGTAAATGTTTATTTTGCAGAAGCTGTTTTTCAAAGCTGAGTTCCTAAGCTGTCCGTTAATCACATAAAGCTCAAATGTGGGCATAGGTCTTTTTTTTAGGAATTTCTGATGTTTTGTGTCAAGTCACGTGTTCATTATGTCTATAACTTACTTTCTACGCAGTTTAAAGCACAGATTTAGTTTATAAAAAAATGATGTGTAGTCTGTGTATCCTTGAGAATCTGTTCACCTCTCTTCCTACCATTTTAGTTCCCGAATTTGCTCCATTAGCAGCCATGGCTTGGACTGAAAGCAGGAGATCAAATTCAGGTCTTTGCTTCTGGAACTCATCCCAGCTTTCAGCTACACACACTTTGGGTATATTCATTTTGGGGCATTTTGTGAAGAATACCTTGTATGCAGGCTGTTGCTTGCTCCTGACTTTGCCTCAATCCAAGATCAAAATTTAATTTCTTTCACTTCTCAGTGACTGCTGAGTATAACAATTTGAAGACCCAATTTAGGCTCTATTGAAAGAAAGATTTTATTGGCAGTTTTACAGAAGTAGTGAAAAATGTTAAGTAAAAGCCAGCATAGATATAAGAGTAAGTGTGACTGAAGTCTATATCAAAAAAGTTTTACCAACCTGTTCCTACTACTGTGTTGCAAAATATGTCTTAAAAATCTTGTACAGTGCAAAATGTCTTGCCTCACACTCCTTGAGAAGGTAAATGTTTCTATCTGTGGGTATTACTGAGGATTCAGTGGGATATAATCCGTGGGTTCTGGCAGGTCATTATATATGCCTCAGTGAGTGGTTACGAAGCTTCCCATCCTGGCTGATCAAATTTAGCTTTCATTTAACAGCATTTTTTGGAGAATGCTTTGATTGGTCTACATTTAAGCGTGAACTAATTAATCTGGGCTCGAAGCTTAAGAGCAGGACAGATAGATATGACTTCTCAAGGAAGATAAGGACTGTTGAGCTCCCCTGTGAGACACAGCTGTGATGATGCAACCTTTGGGAGTCAGATTGGACTGTCTCAGCCCCCAGTGTGGGAAGCCAGTCAAACCATTTTATCCTTTCTTTTTCCATCTTTGGCTACCTGACATGCAAACCTTCCAGCAGTTTTATTCTGGTGGGTTTGTCAAGTTTTTCACGTGGGGCAGCAGGAGCCTGGCAGCGTACAAACCTTTGAGGGTCAGCTGGGGAAAGCTCGTGTGTCAGGAAAGCTGACGCATTGGTCTGTGTTGTTTCAAGCAGTGATGCTATGGTTGCCCCACCAGGTGCCTGGAATCTGGCACTTTGTCCAGGTCTCCTGTCAGAACCTCAACCTGTTTTGTGCCACGTATAAAGCTATTCTGCATTCGTTCTTTCTGTCATGTTGACTCACATTCACTTGACCTCTTTGCATATTACCTCCCAAAATTCAGTGTATATAAATATATATATGTGCTCTGAAAAGCTTTGGGTTGCTCTCTCACTCAACAGTTAGATGAATGTTTAACTTCTAAGCCACCTGGTCATTTCCAATCAGAAATATGTTTAGAAGTCTTGTTGAGTTCCCCAAGGTAGTTCTTCAGATGCTTTAAGACAATGCTACATTGAGTTGGAGCTTTACAAACAGGAGGTTGGAGAAGAGACCAGAGACAAAATAACTGAAGATAAGGAGTGCAGTGGAGATTTGACAGTGTTGATTTGAGGAGAATTCTAATTATCTGCATTTTCCTTTTTCTTTTCTTTTCTTTTTTTTTTTCGGGGCGGGGGGAGCAGTCCTCTCTGAGTAGAGGGAATTCTTCGCTAATAGAGCTTTGACTGCGGATGCTTGAGAAGTTTCTGGTCTGAAGGCTGATAATTGTAAGAGGATCATCCAAAAGACAAGTTTATAGCTCAGATGACAATGCTCTGAGCTGCAAGGCAGATAGCTGGATAAAGATTTTTTTGGCTGCTACATAGTGCAAAAAACTGTGATGTTCCCAGTCCTCCTAAAATAGAAAAAAAAACCACCAAAACAAAAAAACACCCAACAAAAACTTTTGCACTTTTGAAATGGAGTTTCGCTACTGAGGCAGGAGTTGATGATCTAAGAAAGACAAGCTGGAAGTTTGGGGAAGCAACAGCATTGCAATGAATTATTTTCCCTTCTTCATAGCCATAAAAATATAATTACTTTTGTATACTGGAGTATGGAGAGAAATAGTACTTTCAGCTTGGAAAAGAAATAGTGTATGGTCTACACTTAAAGCTCAAAATCAGTCCCAAACACAAATTTCCATACATTCCATGTAGACATTATTCTTTCTCTAAAAATAACTCAATCATCAGTAGCAAATCATGCAGTTCTTCATGTGAGGTACCGTGGATTGTAGGTTTCCAAGGTCAGGTTATCCCAAAGTCTGTTGGTTGGTCTAAGCATGCTAGTTTGAGCAGCTCTGCCATGAGGTACCTTTTGAGTTCACCCCCAGTCTTCTATTTCTTAGGACTTCCACAACTCAGTTGATAAGCTGTCTGCATTCAAAGGTCCGAAAGTGCAAAATCTTGCCTATGAGCACTCAAGAAGGGACAAGGCAGAATATCCAGACTCCTCTGGGAAGTACTGTTAGGAAGCTGACCAAATTCCTGTGGCAGTGCAGTACTGCTGAGATTGCGGAGGAGGCATGGTGGGGTTCTGCTGAGGACTTGGTATTCCAGGTAAATAGGCAGGTTCAAATTAAATAAAAGAATCAAAGTGATGATTGTGTCTCTTTTCCCAAGCTTGTTATGCCTGCCTCTGTTTAAATTGGACTCTGGACTGCTTTGTCTCAGCATTGAAAGTGGCAGTGTACCCCAGGACGCCCAAAGTACAGGAGCTGTCTCCTTTCTGATAGCAGAGACACAGGGGTCAGAAAGAGGACTTCTGCTTCCAGCCTCCTGTGTGATGGTGGGGAAGATGCCGAGTTCAAAGTTTCCAAAAAAATTAGAGCTTAAATTAATACTAGGGGAGGCAGGGATGACCTTGGTCTAACAGGATGGCTCTGAGATGTACAGTGATATTATATGACTCAGGAGTACACTGCCAGTGCTGATGGTGAAGAACCAAGTCTGTCACACACGCATGCGTCCTTTCGGCAGAAGTGTGTTTATTTAGCCATTTGTTTAAGTTTTAAAAAGCTCTGAGCCTTTGCCAGAGCTGCTGGGCTCAGCTTATTTCAAAATCAGTAGGATGACGGCTAAACATGGAATTGGTTCCTGGTGTTGAAAAAATCCCCGTTTAATGACTCAATGCTCCTGCCCGGTAAAGGAAGGAAGGTATGAATATTTACTTTCCTGACAGAAGTGTTGCATCATTAATATCTGCACAGCTCTTCCATATTAAATATTCTTGTCTTTTTATATTTAGTGCTGCATGAAAGAGACTTGTGTATGTGGGAGCTGTGGCTTGTCCCAGGGGCAGCAGCTCGGGAGTTCTGTGGTTGGAGGTGTGATGCTAATGCAGCAGCGCCTCTCATCCCATTGCTCTGTTTCTTCTGGATGCCTCGAAAGAGGCAATTTTCATCCTCTCAGATGTTGGTAATGACGTTAATGCCACATAGGCTTGGCCTGGTCTGTCAGCCCACGTGAAATATTCTGAACAGGAAATTCATGTTTACAGGTTTTATCAAACACAACTGAGTCAGGTGTGAAGTGCTCAGCTCTAAGGATTGGAAAGGGAAGCAGTGTGTAGCATTACGTAGCATTTCTCAAAGCCTGTCTGAAACGCTGGACACAAACTGCCAAGGGTGTGGCCTTATTTTATTACCACTTAGGGTTCCTGGACTCAGTAATATGCTCAGACTTGCTGCAGTTTTTGGTGGAAGTAGGATCTGTCCTGTAGCCTTTAGATCTTGCATTTGGCAGTTACGTGTAGGCTTTTCTGTCTTGCCATGTCACCTTTTTTTTTTTCCCCCTTCGTAAGTAGGTGAACATTTTATCAGCAATTTTTCATATCGTGAACTTAAGCTCTTGAATTTTTGTCTTGTTTGTGTATTGCAGCTGGTGCACAGGATAAAATTGGCTGGGCATTTGGCTTGGGTTTGGAGAGGCTGGCCATGATCCTGTACGATATCCCTGACATCCGACTGTTCTGGAGTGAAGATGAGCGCTTCTTGAAGCAGTTTATTGTGCCTCACATTTGGCAAAAAATAAAATTCCAGGTAAAATAATATATATATATATATATATATATATGATAATAATTTTCTGTCAGTAAGAAGTGTGTTTAGCCCTAGAGAATATTTCATAATTAAAATTCTGTGCCATTAACAGATTAGGTTTTAAAGCAACAGCTTTCCAGCTATCATGATTCTCTGGTATACTGCAATAAAATCCAGCTTTTGATGATAACATTTTTTTCAGACAGATAATGTTGTGGGTTGCTGACGATACCCAGTGAATATCTCTGTTCCGAGTAATAGCTAAGCATATATTTAACTTTTAAATCTATCCAGAATAGGGATTGATTTAGGCCTGTGTCTGTTTTGGGTATTTTCTTGAATTGTGTCCATAATTCTGTTTCATTATAAAAACGTGTTTGATGCTACATGTTCAAATACTGTAATATCTTCCCAATTTTTCCCATTGTTTTTGCTCTGCATTCATTGAAGTTAATGTGAGTTGCATTGTCAAACTTTGGTGAAATGCTTTGTGAACGTGCCTCGCTATCTTCAGTGTATCAGCTCTTCCCTCCGGGTGATAGCGGGGGGAGAGTGCAGGCTCAGCTTGTATTTCTTTTGTAACTCCTTTATTGAAGTGATTTTTGTAGTTGGATTAAGGGGAAATGCTACTTCCATAATATTCTTAGCATGAGCACGGGAAGGTTGAAGTCAGCTGGTATCGCTGGTGTTTGGGGGAGTTGAGCTGACATAGCTGTATAGATGCTTCATGAAGTCTGAAGTACTAAAGCAGCAAAACACTTTTTGCTGCTGCTTTTACCGTTTTCCTTGCTTTGTTTGTGAACAGCTTGATTATGTTTTTTTAAGAATTGAAAATTTAAAAGGGGAAATCAACAGTGATAATGCTCAGATGATATTTGAGCAGTCTCCACATCAAATCAGTAGCAGCATCCATGATTTTTTAAATTTGTGTCAATTCTGGCACATCTTTTCTGGTAGAGTCAAAAAGTCAAAATGGCGTTGGGGGGATGGGATAGGTTTTTTTGGTTGGGTTCTTGTTGTTTTAGTTTGGTTTTTTGGTTGTTTTTGGTTTTGGGTTTGGCTGTTTTTTGTGATACTGTCGTTGGGGTATTCAGATTGCAGTTATCAGTTACAGAAAGAAGACAGGTTTTTGCCGCTGTTCCTGAAGATGGGTCTGCCTGTGGGTTTCCCTGATCTTCTATGGAATACGTGTTGTTCTTTTCGATAAGGAGCGCTCAAGTGTCCTTTTCAGCCCATATCTTTCTGATTGGCATTGCTCCTAAGGAGCACGGATTTTGTTTTAGTTTATAGATTGCAATCTGATCTCTGATGGAACTAAGATGAGATTTCTTGCTTGCTTTAAAATTGTGGATCCAAGACTCAAACTGATATTAGCAGTAGATTGGGGTTTTGGGAAAAGGCCCAGATTGTCCGAATGATACGGTCTGATGTTGAAGGTGAGCCAAAGAGAGGGCTGGGTGTCTGAGTTGCATATCATTTTCATGTTCAACTGCAGATAAAGTCAGGTGTAGTGAACCGATCTGAAGATGACATCGGCATAGGTTATTGTGGATAGTCTCAGAGGTAAAGACAGGGTTTCTAGGAAGCTAAAAGTGAAAGAAATCTTTTTTCTTTTTCTTTTTTTTCTTTTCTTTTTTTTTTTTCTTTTTTTTTTTTTTTAGTTGGTGTTGGCTGGGAACCTTAGCTGAGCAGGAGTCACTGGCAGCACATGGTTTTGCACTGTTTTGCTGGGTAACTGTCTGTGTCATCAATAGGAGAGTGGTGACAAGTCTTGGTAGGTCTTTAAGCATGTCTTCTTGCTGAGAAGCGTTGGTTTCAGCTGGCATTGGTTCAACTTGGAACAGGGAGACAAGTTCTACAACCCAGAAGTGATGTTGTAGAGAGAGTCATGAAGTTGAGGCTTGCTGGCTGAGATAACATTTTGAAGTAATAACGTGGATCAGGAGGTATGATGCAATAGGTGGAGGACTTCAAGGAAGAGAAATATTGTCAGCTGCCACTGAGCTCTAATCTGGACCAAAGGGAAAGACCAGAGTAATATTGCTGGGACATTAACTACTCCTTTATCACATTAATATGTTGGCAGTTGTCATATCCCAACAAATAGGCCAATGGAAAGTATACAGATTGGGAGAATGAGGGATATGGGAGGGGGGCAGCAGAGGTGGAAAGATGGATTATTTTCAATCTTTTCTTTCTCTCTTCTAAACAAAGGATATGGACAATGTTTTAGTCTGGTATCAAGCACTTCTTAGGTAACTTTTTTCATTTTTTCCCTTCCCCCCCAGCCCCTTCCCTTTTAACACATACATACCAACACCCCAGTTGGACGTCTCATCTTCAGTTTTGGTAGAATAGTTCTTCCTAACTCTTAGTTTGTATTTTTTAATTCTGTCTCTAAATATAAGAGACTTGAGGTGAGCTTAGTTTTTTGTTTAAAACCAGCTTTACAGCTTTACCAGCTTTCATATGTTATCTTACATAGAGCTTTTTCAGCTCAATACTGTATGCGCTTCTAGTACATACTGGCATTACTTATTAAAGGGTTAATGACCCTTCAAATGAGAATACTGAGAAATAATCTTTGGTGCTACTGTAAAATCTTGGGTGATGGGAGTTAACACCCAGGGTTGGTTTTTTTTATGTTCTGTGTTATTTTTCAGGTATGCTGTAAAACCAAGTTAGCAGACCTTCTGCACCTGTCTACTTTCTAAAGAGTCATAATTAGTAAATCACATGGTTTATTCATATCATATTTGAAAGAAAACTTTTAGCCTGTCTTCCAGTGTTGATGTTGTAAGAAATCTCAATGAATATTAAAAAAAGTCAGATTTTCTGCATGCAAGGCCATGCAGCACTTTTCAGCCTGACTGAACTGAACCAAGACAGACCAGGTGTTCTGAGAGCCTTTCATTACACAAATTGAATCCCACAGCCTCAGAGGGCCTGGGTAAATGTCCATCCTTTATGTGCTTAACTGAGACAGACCTCTCAACCTTTGGATGCTCCCATCATCCTTTCTTATAATCTGAATGTTATCCACCAACACAAATATTTTTCTTTCTATTCATTAAAATGTTCTTCAAATACATGAAGTCCACGCTACATAGCAGTAACCTTTAATAATAGCAGGGCTAAAGATACTCTTGTTCAAAGATGGAATTTAATTGGAGCATTTGCTTGGGACTTAAAAGTATATATTCTGTGCCTTTTAACCTGAATGTGTCAGAATTTTGCCTGTGTCATCAGTTGCTCAATACACGTGTGCAGGCTTCAGTAGGTCAAAAAGCTGCTGGGAAAAGCTGACAGTGCTTGTACCACTGTGGCCACTCAGCACAGCAGTGTTAGAGTGCCGCTCCCCACAGATCAGATTATTGCATTGATCTGGATTACCAAATCGCCCTGGCTATAATTTGACACAAGTCAAGGCAGTGTGGGGGATCAGAGGCCCTCAGTCACTTGTGTAGGGCTTCTGCTCAGGCTGTGAAATGAAAGGCTGAGGATGGGCAGGGCAGGAAAGACTAAGCGCCTGCAAGGACTAATGCAATGAAACGAACGGCTTGGATTCAATCTAGTACACTGTGTTACATCTGTGTTCGTCAGGGCTCTGAGCATAATTCCATGTAATCCCTTTCTGGTTCATGCTGAGACAGCATTTTTACCAAAAAAACATGTGTCCGTGGGCTGACAACTCTCAAGAAAAGGTACGAAAATGAAACGACATTTAGGGAAGGAAGGCACTCACAGTTCAGATGGAGTGCGGTGTGCCCAGAGGTGTTGATTAAGACGAACGGTCTCTGGCAGCAGGATGGTTCCTGGAACCTCCATCATTTTGCTGCCACGGCGAGTGAGTGGCATGTCATGTCAATTGACTGCTGATGCATTCTCTTCTCACAAAGTCACTTTCATTCGATGCTGCTGGAGGCTGTGGCTGCTGTTGTTTTAAATAATTATTTATTTTGATTGCAGATGAGTCTTGTGGCCTGGACTGAGGTCAAGCAGAAGCATGTTTATACTGTTCTAAAGGATGCACTGGTACAGAGGGAATCTGGATAAAATTCCTAGCTAAACTTCAGACTCCCTCTGTGAGATTATGGTAACTGCTTTCTTCTTTTTTCCTCATTCCTGCAATATCTGCAATAAACCTAGAACACCTACTTTGTAACACCCCCTCACATCATCTCGAGGGGCTGCATCTTCCTTGTATCTGCTGGCACACGCAGTCTCTCCAGACTCAGTTCTTTTATAATAACCTGTTAGCTTCAATAATCAAAATAATAGACTTTCTAACCAGGATCATTCTGGTGGCGCCAGGATAGACAAACCTCCTCAAGCAGCTCTGCTGGGAGACCTGAGGGGCTAGTAACCACTGGCGGTGGAGTGAGGAGGGTTGACAAGCAGCTTGAATTGACACTGTTCACCTCCCGCACAGCTGTAGCCAGAATGGTGTATGTAGCCCTAACCTAGGAGACTGTCTCTGCTTTGAAAAGTGAACAGTAAAGGTTGGCAGAGATGAGAAAAAGTCTGTCTTCAGAAAGATGTAGTTGTGTGGAAAGAAGTGATTGATTATATGGGTAAGGAAATCAAAGTGGATGATGATTTCTTCTGTGCAAGATAGCAAAGGCTGGGCCTCACTCACTTTGCCTTTGCTCAGTGTGCCGTAGGAATTAAGTCCCTATTTTAATGATAAAGGATTTATCCAGTAGCCCAGTTTGCACCATTTGCTACATATGTGAGCCCTCTTGTTCACACAGTTGCACAGTACAGCTTTTTTGCCTTACTGTGCACTTTTCAGTTTTCTGAGACAGACATCATCCCTGTGCATCTTTCCTGTGCACATACCTGATTGTTGCTGGGAGAGATATAGCTTGTCCTGAAGCTTTAGAAGATGCTGAAAATAAAATGCACCGGCAGGTCCAAGGGGAAACTTTTGCAGATTAAACTATCTTCGTCTATATCCTTTATTCCATGCTTGAGAAGGAGAGCATCCAATGTATAAGCCAGCCGTTTCAACCAGTTTGATCATATTACTTTCACTGCACAGGGTGGGTCTGTCTGATCCATAAGTAGTATGCTACCCCATATAATTTATATTTATCTTCTTAGTCTGTGATTAGCTTTATTTTCCAATAAAACGTAAATAGATTCTCTGGCTGCTACATTTTCAGATATTTTTCATCAAGATTAGGTAACTCCATGCTTAAATGGTTATTCATTTATTATGTTTACTTTCTAATAGTGCATCTATTAAAGGCAAATATGCAACCATTAGTATGTAAATTTAACTTGTATGTCTGAACAAATGAGGTACAGCCTTGACTGTGATTTATTGTCTAATTACGTTTACTGTAATTGAAGATATATAATGTGTGTGTGCATGCATGTGGAGGTACAACAGAAAATAGATGGTGGTGTAGCATAAACATTTTATTGGCATGACTTTGGGAAGGTTGAATTTCTTATGAGTGACTTACGTAGACCATCTGAAATGAATGTCAATAAAACCTTTACAGTGATGCAGTGATGCATATCATCTTAAGTTCTTAAGTTTGTCTGTATACTCTGCAGAACATTGTGAAACTCCTTTTTTTTTTTTTTTTTTTTTAGTGTTGGATAGGCATGGAAAGAAGGCAAAAACTTCTTCATTGTGGAGATGCTGCACGATTAGATTAGAAATCACTTGATCATCAAGTCTTCTCTCATAAGGATGTTAAATCTCATATCGTTTGTAGCCAGTGCTGGTTATTGAAGCTTTAGGAACCTGAACCCTCTGGCCCCAGTCAGGCAAAGTACTGAAGCACATGCTGAGCGTTAAACTTGTGAGTAGTCCCATTTAAATCAATGGAATAGTTCCTGTGCTCAGGCAAACATAACCTTAAATGCCTAGATGGTTTCAGGTCAGAGACTGCTGTACTTCCTGGGATCCAGCTGAGAGCGATCAGTGCCTTGCTGGGCTGAAGCAGAGGAAGCTTTCAAAATGGCTGTTACAAGCAATAAGAGTTTAATCTGACAAACCACAAACTTAATTTGCAAAATCTTTGATCCAGGCCAGTTTTACTGATCCACACTTGGGTAAAGAAAGTCAACAAGCAGCATCTGGAGAGAAAACAGGACTTGAATTGCCATTCTCAACAAAAGACAGTTGGCTGAAAACCCAGGAAGAAAAGAAGAAAATAGGGGCCCTGAAATAAGAGAGAGTGGATGGACAGTCACATGAGACTGGATACAAGAAAAACAAACCACTGAGATAATACAAAGTAAGACGAAGGTAGAAGAGAGAAGAGCTGTACTTTGGGCATTGGGGGCAATATGAAAAAGTCTGTGGGCAAACAGAGAAAGTTTAAACAAGATGGGGTGGGGGCGGGAGGCAGGGCAGGAAGAGAAGAAAGACAAAGAAAAGGAGAGTAGGTTTAAGGCAAAAAGCTGTTGAGACTGATTCAAAAGTCTTTTTCTAAATCAATCAGAAAGTCTTCCCAGACTTTGTACTGTACACATCTACTCGTGATCTCATTTTGAAAAATCAAAAAGTATGAATGACCACAAAAATTATGACCACAAGCCATCAAAACAATTCTGTACTTTAAAGTATTATCATCAGTCTCGGGGTGGGAGGTGGTGTTGAAAGCAAGGAATGTGTTTCCGAGAGTAATGATTGAAACATTTATAGCAGCTCTCCAAAACTCAGGCATACCTCAAAAACAGGAGTAATGAAAACTGGTATACCCAATGCTATCCTGTCCTAATTTAATTTTGTGGACTTTTAAGTCCATGTCTAAAAATAAGTTGATTACATACCAGTGAACTGCAAATGAATAATGTGGCTTTTCCATCATATGCTATAGTAAAGAGATGCTCAGACACACACACAATTTCACTGGAGCACAACTGGACCTGTGTGCTCAGCCTTTCAAGGTAATGAATTTTCCAAACACATTCAGGGCTTGCTTTCTCTGTCTATTCTTAGCTTTTTATTTCCCAAAGTAAAACCTGAGTGAGCTTGCTTACCACACCTATTGGCTCTATAGACTGTCTGTCTCTTGTTTAAAAGAGAGATTGCGTCTGACACTGTACAGTAGTTCAGATGTGGGAGGGTGTTGAAGAGTCTTACCTGTGTTAGCTCAGTGTGCTAGGAACAGCAATATGGAAATCAAAGGAGTACCCTGTCTTATCTTCCCACCACATCTTTACCTTGGCTTTCATTCGTCTTCATAGTCCTAGTATCTAAGGCTAATTCAAGTTGGAAGGGACTTCAGGAGATATTTAGGCCCACCTCCTCCTCAAAGTAGGGTCAGCTCTGAGGTCAGGCCAGGTTGCTCAAGACATTATCCAGTTGGATCTTGAAAACCTCCAAAGATGGAAACTGCACAAGCTTTTTGGGCAACCTATTCCACTGCTTGACTGTTCTCATGGTGAAAAAGTTTTTTCTTATATCCATTCTGAAATTCTCTTGTTCTGGCTTACATCCATTGCCTCTTATCCTCCCACCATGCATGGAAGTGGAAAGCCTGGGTCTGTCTTGTTGATGGCCTCCTTATATGTACTTGAGTTTGCTGTTAAGTTCCCCTGAAACAGTCTCTTCTCCATACTGAACAAACCCAGCTCCCTCAGTCTTTTCTCACAGGACAAATGTTTCAGCCCCCTGATCTTCTTGGTGGCCCATTGCTGAAATTACTCCAGTTTCTCAATGTCTTTCCTGTGTTGGGAGGGGCAAAACTGGATGCAGTACTCTAGATGTGGTCTGACAAGCACTGAGTAAAGAGGGATGGTCTCTCCACTCAATCTGAAGGCTGTGCTCCTGTTGATACAGCCCAAGATGCTCTTGGCCTTCTTTGCTGCCAAGGAGTACTCATGCCCAGTTGCTGCCCACCAGAAACCCCCAGGTCCTTCTCAGCAGACCTGAGTTCTCTTTGCATGTTTTCTTGATATCCCTTATGTGGCTTATCAAGGAGATGGTGCTTTTCTTCACTGTCAGGGCTCTTCATAGCCTGTTCTCCTCTAGCAGCTCTTAGTCCTTATGCAGAAACTGATACCTGCCTCAAATTGGACAGTGATTTCAGCATTTCTTCCCACTTGTTAAATGTTCATGCATTTTGGGGTTTTCTCTGATATTCCTTCTCACACTGTGAAGGAGCTCTCTGGGATACACTCTTCCCTGTTCTTTTTCAAATCTCTCCTTCACAAGCTCCCCATTTCTTGTGATGCCCACCAAAACAGCTGTCTGCAGATGTCTGAGGTGGTGAAGAGCTAAGAGACCTATCTGTCATTTTTATGAGTTTCATTTCATGGCTCCAGCGGACTCTACGTCCAGCCTTCATCTGCTTGTTGTCATTTGTCATCAGTTAGCACCTCAGCTTTTAGGGGCAGGAACCATCACTGGACTCCACATTTTAATTCTGGATTTGTGAAATGCTTAGTGTGCCAGAACCCAGGCCCATGACTAAGGCTGCTCTGAGATGTTATTACTGAAAATCTTGGTAAAAATAACCACTGACGGGGGATGTGGTTCCCAGCAATCCAGCTGCTACCCTTTGAGCTAATACCAATGATGCAGGTTTTCACGCATACCCTGTTTCCATCCCTGCGCCCACCCATTCCAATCTAGTCTTACTGATGGCCTCACATTGAACCTGGACAAATCAGCAATAGTTTAATTCCTTTCTGCTTGTACTTGGAAAAATGTCAATAGCCCTTTGTGCTTAGATTAGTTAGTGTTATTTATTTTACGTAGTATCTCCATCCATTGTCTGCTGGAGCACCAAAAGGCGAAGGAAATCCATGTCTTCCATCTAGCAGCCACCTTGATAATAGTCAGATGTACAGAGAAGCCTATGATATTCATTAGCAAAAACATAGCTCTTTTCCCCTCCTTCACCTGTGTTCCTTGAAAATACTTTAAGTAATTCTAGGTTGTTTTCACAGTCTTAGAACATTTGAAAACTCTCCTGTTCACCTTGATTAAGTTGTCACATGCCAGTAGTAGATTTGGTCTTGCTGGTGGTGACTTGAAGCAAAATAGCTGGTTTCAGCGGTTCTTTCTGGATGTTACGAGTTTTCTGCTTCGTACACAACTGTCCCAGTTGGAATTTGTTTAGAATGGGTGGAGTGTGTGTGAATATACATATAGAAAGAGCAAAAAATTTCATACTTACTTTCAGTTTCCTGTGCTAACACACAGTTAAATCACCAATAGAGTTTTTATGACATGGCAGATAATTCTAAAACCTGAATGTAATAAAGTGGTTCCTCAAATTCTCAGCTATGTGGGTAGTCCAGGGCTTTACTAACAAACCTAGAGAGTGCCACAGGGGTTTTTGGAAGCTTGCAATGTGAAATTACCAACATGTCCACCTGGAAGATGTACTCTTTTTTGACTGCAGGTCAAGTCAGAGACAGCAGTTGAAAATTCTCTCCAATGAAGGATTTTGGTGGGTTTATGACTGCTCTGTATGACTTGTTCCCAGAGCCTTAGTTCTCACAATATCAGGATGAGAAGCATAATTTTTTGTTCTTTTCTGTGTACCCATGTTCCCATGTACTGTTCTGCTGTGCTGTTCTAGTTGCACCGCAGCAGCTACTCCTGTGGCTACACTGTGAGGTGGATTAGGGACCCGTTTTCCTCTGCAGTTTCTCAAAGCCATATCAGTTCACTGATCCACTTCTCAGTGTTGCTCCATGCCCTCAGCACAGCTGAGGAGACAGCACTTTTATTTTTGGAGGCAGGATAAAACCAGAAGTGACTGGGGAAAGATGGGAGGAAAAAAAATCTGCAAAGTGGCTTTGCCTCTGGATATCGTGCAACAGCATCGTGGCCTCCATGCATAAGCAGCACAAGGGAAAGGTCACAGATCAGTGAGGAAAGTGAGCAGCCTGGGTGGAAAGAGGAGCCTTTAGCTGGGAGTCTTCTGCCTTTTCCTTCCATGTACCTTGGACATCCAGAACGTCCGTCCTGAAGGAAAGAAGGAAGGAGTCGAGAAGTACTGAAAGAAAAGTCAAGGACTAGAGAAGAAAGGAAAAAGTAACTTGGATGAAGACATATGGCCATTCTTGTTGAAAGTTTTTTGTCATTTAGTTTCCAGTGGTGACACACAACTGTGCAATGCTCACAAAGATCTGAAGGCCACTGAGTCTGTAGATGTGTCCTGTGGATTTCAAATTGGGCTCTTTATATCTTCCCAAACATGCTTGCCATTGTCCTTCCATGCAATTAATGTAAAAATACTTTCACATAAAAAAAAAGGAATATTACCTCTTCAAAAACAAAAGAAAGAGTCAAGATAACTTTTTTTTTTCTGTGTCTGTAGTATGGAAGGTTGGAACGAAATGTCAGAAACCCAGCCTCTCACAAGGCTTCACGTTTTTTGTAGGCAAAAGCCAATGCAACCCAAAGTACACCTGATACTATTTAAATGATTACTTAGCAAAAAGTTCAATAAGCTTCAAAAAGCATGTGTTACTGTGGTTTGCTCTGATCTCTAAACCTCATAGATTTGCAGTTTGACTAGTTGAGGCTCTTTAAAACAAATAGCTCACAAATGAGTAATTCTGCTGCTGAATATATCAACCAATCTTTATTGCATCCCGAATGGTGAAGTATAATGGTCATACAAAGTGCTTAAATAAGCCATGGAGCAATTTCCAGCAGTGATATATATGCTGAAACCCACATTAAATTAATATTAGGTGAAGAAGTAAACCTGGAAATCTAAAATAACAATAGATTTCATATTGGTTATGTGAAGCTATGAGAATCAGCTGCTGGTGGTTTTGACAGGAATCCGCAGATGTTCAGAGCTTTCAGTCTTACTGTCTAAAAGTATGTAGCTGGTAAGGAGGGTAACCCCTACACTTTTGCCAATATTTTTCCAGTATTGGTTTAATTACAGTGTGGTGAATAGAATTCTGGCTAGGAGGATGGCACAATAACTATCTTGACTTTAGTCTTTGTTCCTCACCTGAGAAGTGACTCAGTTTGCCTGCTCAGGAATTCTATTTTCCATGCTGTTTACAGCTTTAGATGTCTTGTACCTCCTGCCTCAGCATGTCTTCTCCAGTACTATCCTAGGGCAGAAAGTTCTTCAGGACGGGGGCTATCCTTTTGTGCTCTGTCCACCTAATGGGACCCTGGTTTCCGACGGGCAGTCCTAGGTACTTATCACAATCTGAATATTGGCATGCCTACAGCAGGGTTAAATACATCTTTGTGAGTGTACATTATGCATTTGTTGTAAGAATAAACTGCTGTTCAAAATGTGCCTAAGCAGTTATGCTATGCAAGTCTGTCTTCAGAGGCTCTAATTCTTTTTACCACTTTTGGATAAAAAGGTGAGTTTTGTCACACATGAGTTTACTTGATAGCTGTTTTAACAGTTGTGCCAATGTTTTACGTGCAAAAGATATGTCTTGCAAAGAGCTTTTGATAAAGTGGTCTCTAAAATCATGCTTTAAAGCCCTACAGTCATCATCTGCATCATGATTAGCCATTGCAGCTCAGCTGTAGAGCGTCCCTAGGAAACGAGGGCTGGGGAGAACAGTCTGGGAGCATGTGTGTGTGTGCGTGAACAGGAGCACCTTTTGAAGTACATGGTGTTAATAAAAAACCCCTGATTTTCAGCTACCACTTCTCTGATCAGAATTTGAATTAGGCTACAGAGAATAGCCAAACAACAGAAGGCACAATTGGGAAGAACTGTATTATTCTTGTTATACCTGCCCTCAATTTCCTTCATCTTGCTAGTCTGAGAGACACATGGACCATAGTAGTGACAGCCTAAAACAAAATGTGACAAGTAAGTAGTGCTTTGGGGTGCATATGCTGCAGAGGATTTGTTTTTTGCAGTTTTCTAAAAATTGATAATGGGAGGAAATCACCTCTTTTGAGGATTGCTTGCATCCTCCTGCTCCTGCACATGTGTTAAATCCAGTTTGCATAATTATTCCCACATGTAACCTGTTCTTCTAAGTCAGCAATAGTGAACCCATTTTCTGATTCTTGTAAAATAAGGAAAGGTGTTAAAGAAATACCTGTTCTGCACAAGGATTATGCTTGTAGAGATTTAAATTTTCTTTATATTTTGTCATTGCATACTTAAATGCTTAGTGTACTTTTTATGCTTTTTGTTCTTGGTCTGTTCTCAGCTTATGGCTTCTCTGTAGTTTTCTGGTTTTAAGTGTTGTTACTCTTTAACAAGAGTGTAGCTTTAGGAAAGCTCAGGGTCTGCCTGAAAGGAAAAATTAAAGGCTTTTCTCCCTCTTCTGAGTATTGAACAAGTGAGTAGAGCCTTTCATTTCTGTTTCTGTCTAGCTTAGCTACTGTTCTTTAAAGTTAGATACTGATTTTTAGCTTGCTACCCTACCCTGGTGTTTTATTATTGGTTTTGCTCTTTGGAGGTTGTGGTTTGTATGAATTTAGTACTTAAGGGGGAAAAAAGTGAAAGCGACTACTCTGGAAACTAAAGTACTTGATTTTGCCAAGAGTCTTTGCAACTTGGGCAGTTTCCCTAAGTGAAGAAGGAAACCCAGCTATTTTAGTGGCACTGGAAAACATGAAGAATATTTCAAAACCACCAGTAATCTGCTCAGGTAAATTGCTGTACGTGGCAGTTAGGATCTTTTAATTTCCTAGGGAGCATAGATTTTTATGATGTAGTATCTACAGTGGCGTTTCCCAGATTAGCTCATAAATCTGAGAAGCATAAAAAGATGAGGACATTCCTTTGTAGCATAGCAATGTCCAGGGCATTATATGAAGTTGTACCTGGACAAAGAAATACGAAGCGTCATTGCCTTTGTCTTCAAAATCTCTATGCTTTTTAGGATGGATAGAGGAAAAAAAAAAACCACAACAGCTTGTTAGGTGGGAAGAAGGTCTTTTCAGGTGTTGCATGTGCCTGTAAGATTTGTGATGCTGGCTTTTTTTGGTGAAAGTCATATTCAGGTGTTCTGGAGATTCTGCTGTTTAAACAATAACTCTCTGGAATGGTGGGTTTAATGAGCAGAATAGAAAATATAATCAACAGTGTTTTATATGAGATTTTTTGTCTAAGCTGAAATAAAACGTTGGGTGCAATTTGTTTCCATTGTTATGCTATGTATTTGGAAGAAATACATCTTCATATTGCTGCAGTCTCTTTCCAAATACTTGCATTCTTTATTTAGATATAAATCTTTTATATGAATTGTTGATGTGTGCAGTATTTTACCCCACTGAGCTATTTATCTCGGCGTTATTATTAAGCATAATGAGAAAATACATACAAACCAAACTATCAGAAAGGAGGAAACCAGACTTCTGAGCATGGCTAACACTGAACGCTTACAGCAACCAATGCCTTCTGCAGGAATTGCAGGTGCTCAGCACTGCTGAAGAAGACATTCTTAGTATCTGCTGAGAAATTGGGGGTTTTGCTGGCTAATACCATTTTATAGCCTGTTGCTCGGAGGCATAATAGATATTTTTTAGAAAAATGCAGGATTGGTACATACAATTTTTACTTGTTGACGGTTTGATTTCTGAGGTCTGTCTTCTCTGCCCTTTTTACCCCTGCTTCAAAAAACCTGATAGAGTGATTCTGCCTGTGGCGTGGGAGATTTGGGTAGGAAGGACAGACAGAATACGGACAGCCTGTGCAAAAGGCAGTGTTAAGGGTTGATTATTAGGTTTGGTGTGAGAATCCACTTTACCATTTTGGTGATTCCGAATGACTGGATTCTTCCCCAGGACACAAGCTTGCTCATTTTCTATAGACAACACCGGAACGTGATAAATAGATTGCCCCATCTGTTCCTGTTTGTGTCGCAACAGTTCTGTGGTAGCAACTGCTCAAATGGAAAAGGGATACCAAAAAAAGCATTTCTTGGCTTTTAGTTGTTTTGCAGTGATATATCTGTGTTTGAAATGGGAGAAGATTAGCGCCATGAAACCAGCTAGCTCAGTAGGCCATCAACTGGGAGGCTGGGGAAGAAGCATATTTTTCCACTGTAGACCTAGAAGCGCTATAGGAACGTGTCAGGCTAATCTCTTCTTCACCCTGGTGCTTTAAAAAGGGGGTTGTAAGAAGCTGAGATATGGGCGTGAATAGTAGAGAGACATCCCTTTTGGTAGTCCTGGTGAGTCCTATCTGTTCTATCTGAATGAGAAATTATTTTTGACTAATCAAACACAGAGCAGAAAGTCCATCGTCAGTATTTAGAAATCATTTATATTTATTTTTTTTTAGTGGTTTTTATAATCAGATCACAAGTGGTAAGGCATATCCAAATCATAGAATCATAGGGTTGGAAGGGACCTCTGGAGATCATCTAGTCCAACCCCCCTGCCAGAGCAGGGTCGCCTAGAGCAAGTTACACAGGAACATGGGTCCAGGCGGGTTTTGAATGTCTCCAGTAGATGGAGACCCCACCACCTCTCTGGGAAGCCTGTTCCAGTGCTCTGCCACCCTCAAAGTAAAGAAGTTCCTCCTCATGTTTAGGTGGAACTTCCTATGCTCAAGTTTGTGCCCATTACCTCTCGTCCTGTCGCTGGGCACCACTGAAAAGAGCCTGGCCCCATCCTCCTGACACCCACCCTTTAAGTATTTATAAGCATTGATAAGATCCCCCCTCAGTTGTCTTTTTTCCAGACTGAAGAGACCCAAATCCCTCAACCTTTCCTCATAAGAGAGAGGTGTTCCAGTGCCCTAATCATCTTGGTAGCTCTCTGCTGCACCCTCTCCAGCAGTTCCCTGTCCCTCTTGAACCGGGGAGCCCAGAACTGGACACAGTACTCCAGGTGTGGCCTCACCAAGGCAGAGTAGAGGGGGAGGATGACCTCCCTCGACCTGCTGGCCACACTCTTCTTGATGCACCCCAGGTTGCCATTGGCCTTTTTGGCCACAAGGGCACATTGCTGTCACATGGTCATCCTGTTGTCCACCAGGACTCCCAGGTCTCTTTCCACTGAGCTGCTCTCCAGCAGGTCAGCCCCCAACCTGTACGGGTGCATGGGGTTATTCCTCCCCAGGTGCAGCACCCTACACTTGCCCTTGTTGAATTTCATAAGGTTCCTCTTTGCCCAGCTCTCCAGCCTGTCCAGGTCTCTCTGTATGGCGGCACAGCCTTCTACTGTGTCAGTCACCCCCCCCAGCTTTGTGTCATCAGCAAACTTGCTGAGGGTGCACTCTATCCCCTCATCCAGGTCATTGCTGAATATATTGAAGAGGACTGGACCCTGTACTGACCCCTGGGGAACACCACTCATCACTGACCTCCAACTAGACTCTGTGCCCCTAATCACGACCCTCTGAGCTCTGTCAACCAGTTATCTATCCACCTTACTGTCCATTTATCTAGCCCACTCTTCCTAAGCTTCCCTATGAGGATGCCGAGTGCATGGTATGTGGAAATATCTCTCTGATATGTATACCGCAACAACCCTGCTTTTAATAGGATTAGGTCAATCCTTTCATTTCTTATGTCTTTGCTGCACTTTTTCAACTCCTTACTAAACATATAAAAATAACCCTTTCAGTGGCAGTAGAAGTGATCCTTTTGTGTCTGGAAAGCATCTCAAAAGCCATGCGTTGTTTCACAGTTTCTTGACCGCAGGTCAGTTTATAATACATATTTGCACTCAAAGAAGCGTATCATGGCTTTAAACTTGGAGCATTGTCCATGACAAATTTAAATGAGCTTGACTTTAAAATAAAATGCTTGCAATTTAAAATAATGTTGTGCGTAAGAACACAGTGTCCCTTTCTGATGGGACTGCAGAGGCTTAATAACTAGCATTACTTTCGGATGAACATGTTTAATGGCAAGCTTCCTACTCACTCATTCTGCAACAGCAACAGTCCTCTTGTGCATTCTTCCTGGTGCTTGGAAAAGGTGGAACAGCTTATCTAAGAAGTTTAATCTTCTCATTGGCTGTTACCCGTCTTGATTTTTCAGAGTCATATTAGGTATTGACTTTCCGTTGTCAGGCAGGCTCCTCTAAAATAAGCTGTAACTTTTAGCATGCAAGTAAGGTTGTATTTGTTCTTGTGCACGTGTGTGTGCATTTGTGATGAGTCTTTGGGTTCTTTTTCTATTCAAAGGTGTTTCACTAGTATTGGAAAAGGTGATGAAATGAGATGATACGAAGAGCTAGCTGGTGACACTTAGGCAGAATATAAGCAATTAAACTCCTTCTTGTTTTGCACCTTCATGGAACTTGTAATATGGCTCAAGAGAGAAGCTCTTATCTTCAACAAGACCCCATATGGCTTAGCCTAGGTGGGAAGGGGACAGAGCTCAGATGGTGGCGTGCACCACACAGCAGAGAGGGATGTGGCCTACAGATTTGGTCAGGCACAAAGCTGGAGCTCCTGCCAAGGGGCTGCAGCTGCTTCATCCCACATTGAAAGCTGAGACTTACCTAGAAAGACAGTCTGCGCCCCATGGCACCTCCCTGCTCAACCTGGATCTAGAACAGCTGTTTCACCTTTGAGAACAGTTTAATTTACTGTGTTTCTTGATAAAGTTGTTTTCTTTCCTGTATTTTCTGCAAGGTACTTGTGTATTTCCATAATTCCATGATTGTTTTTCACCAGGGATGAGGGGAGGTAAAGGCAAAGAGAGTGCTTTGCAAAGATGAGGAACAGCAATGACATATAATCCAATGCTGTTTTCATAGTGCAGGCTGCTGCTGACAAACAAGCTGGTCTTTCTTCCAAATGTGTGATTTTCTTCAAAGTATTGATCTCTAGAGGAGAATCTGACATCCCTCCCCCTTTTTCACCCCTGTAAAGGGCTGTGAACTGCACTAGTTGGAGTGGAAACTGGGATATTATTTGATTGATTTGACCTGCAGGTGTGTGTTGGCAAGTCCAGTCAGCTGCAGTATTTGTGGGCATAAATGCTCCTTGTGGTCAGTGTAGCCCGTCTGAAACGAAAGAGCAGGGTTGGAACCAGGGCTCCTAAACACAACTTAGAAATCAAACATTTCCGTCAACCATGACGAATTAAAACCTTTAGGAATGGAAAGGAAACAAGCTGGTTGGAAATTAAAAAGGGAGGAAAAGGGTGATGGCTGTGGGAGTGTTTGGGCAATCTTTTCCCCAGCCCTAGAGCTTCTAGAAGACTTGATTGCATAGTATTACTGCCACGCCTAAGAGTTGTTGTATCTAAGGTGGTGTACACCCAGTTCTCTTCAGTAGCTCAGCGTCTTTATGCTGTCCTTTATGCTTTGAGAACTCACTAAACTAGAAAAAGAAAGGAGATTTGTTTGGTAATATTGTCTTTACCAGAATGCCATGAAAGAAGCCATTTTCTTAAAGAGAAAAGACGTGTTATGCCATAGCTAACCATCCAGCTCAAGTATGCTGTCTCCCATGATGGCAAACAGCAAGTGCTCAGAGAACAGCAGAGCAAGTATGAAAGCAGTGTCATCCTCCTTGTACTTTTACTGATCCTGCTTAAAGCCATGAGAGACCTGCTGAACCAAAAATGCAGTTGGATCACTCTGTTTAATAGTGACTAGAGGATCTGTCCACCATGAACTTGTTCAGTCCCTTTTGGTTCCATGTCACAGGTCCTCAGTTATGGTACGCACAGTGTGGAAAAAATGCACCCTTTAGTTCATTTAAAACCTGA
The DNA here is from genome assembly GCF_964199755.1 of Larus michahellis. NCBI lineage: Eukaryota > Metazoa > Chordata > Aves > Charadriiformes > Laridae > Larus > Larus michahellis. Next base: position 76,977,191 of record NC_133897.1, on the reverse strand, counting down.
TGCCTCCCTTGACCTTTCTCCTCTTTTCCCTTGCTTCTGTGAGAAATAGTGAAGGTTGTTTCCATTTCCACGTTGAATGAATTAATGGTTCGAAGCCATTTGGGACACCCAAAGGCACTGACATGCTATTCAAAGCAAGGACGCAATGATATTCTCACCCATACATGAAGAAAGCCTCTTCCATTCAAAGTGGTCCATGTATAAGCAGAGTGCCTGAAATCCAGGCAGAACAGGACACCATGGACACATGGTGTTCCCCATACCTGTATGTGAGCTTGCAGAGGTGAAGAGCTCTGCTGGGGGGAGCTGACTGCCATCCAGAAAAGGCTGATCATACTTGTGTGTTCATTCCCTGAGGAGCTCGGAGTACCACTGGCAGCTAACACCCTTCTGCCATTCCCTGCAGGAGGACAGAACAGTGCATCAATCCCAAACTGGTCCATTTGCTTTGGTTTTAAGAGCTTAATCCCAGAACATAGCTGCATATCTGCTTATCAGACTTCATAGAAGTTCTCCATTGAAATTTCTCCATTTCTTCCTTTGGATATGTGTGTGTTTATACATAAATGTATATGTGTGTGTGTACACATGTATGAATATATAGAATTTACTATATATAACTAAGAAAAAAAATTGATTTGATGAAGGGAAGGGTAGAAAACATCATAATGGAACATTGTGACTGCGAATTTTAAGCCATGACAGCCAAGAAATTCAAAATTATGTTTCCTGCCGCAACCGTAATTTGTCTATGCTGGTCATAAATACGAAAGTGTAAATCTAGGAGCGTACATGCTAATACAGGAAACTTCATTATGTGCAAGGAAGCTAAGTTACAGTTGTAAATTTGCAAATTTGAATTTCATGCCTGTTACGTGTTTAAATTTCCTATGATAACACTGAATTAATGTAGTTTCACCATGGAATATATTAAGAAAGGCATAGCTATTACAGGACTGTAGCTTTCATTTCGATGAGAATATGACATTGCATTAAAACTGTATAGTTTATGTACATATTTCTCCAAACCATAGGCAATGCAGGACTGTTAAAGCTTGACAGCCACGATGCTGCTAAGTCTCTTATTTTTCTGACTGGGGATGGCAGTAAAGCATGGATGGCTTTTTAATAGTTTGGCTGCTGTGGAGTTGCTAACCCAGTTTTTGGTACATGTCGTCATTAACCTTGTGTTTGCATCGCTGCTGTCAAAATACAAGTACAGCTTTTTTCTCTGCAGCGTTTGTCACTTGTTTTTTGTGTCCCCCCCCGATCTGCAGCCGGCAGCAGGGAGGGAACTGAGCGAACAGCCACAGCACAAAACTTCTGTCCCCTCGGCATGTTGCGTTCACAGTTACTCCATCTGGGAAAACATGGGGTTTTTTTTCCTACTATTTGTGGAAAGTGCTGCTGTTCAGCCTGTGTTTCAGGACTCTGGGTAAAGACACTCTGTGGCCTTATGCAGGCTTATTCGCTGGCACTGGCTGTGCCTTATCCCCAGCTGTTTTTCCTCCAGGGGCTTCTGCAATGTATTGGGTTTTCTGTCCTTTGCAGCTGTGAGGTATCTGGATCCAGGCTAGCTGATGATCCTTTGCTGTGTGCAGATGAACAGAGACTACTCTTATGGTGGCCACTTGATTCCTGCTGCCACGGTGTCCAGAGTAGGGCCCTGGTATGGCAACATACGCAGAGCCCAAGTATTTGCTATTTTATGCTGGCAGATGAGTTCTGGTGGATCCGGTTGCTGCTTAAGACAGCTGTCCCCCAGTGCCTCCTCCTGCTGCAATACTTCATCCAGCACATATTAGCATAAACCACTGAGAGAGGCAATTTTCAGCTGGCTACAGCAGGCTATGAACTGCAATGGTGGAGGAACAGGCACTTGTTTATTTTATCGGCTGCTGCAGGGGGAGTAATGTCAGACAGAAAGGTAGAGCAGAGGGCTGGGGTTGAGGAATGCCCTTAACTGTCACAAACCTGTGTAGAAGAGTCCTCACGAAACCCACGGAGTTTTCAGTGAGGCACTCCACAGGTACATCTAGGCATTGGTGAGGCAGGCTGGCAGAGCAGGGTACAGCACTGGTGTCCAGCCACTTGTTTCTGTACTAAATTTAGCATCCTGAGAGAGAAAAGCTTGCAGTTTTAGTAAGTACTTGGCATATTTATTAACCACAGAAGGAAGGGTGACTAATGACTAGTAAACATGTATCATTGAGTGTGGATCATCACAAGCTTCCATTTTATTCTTTAAAAAAAAGATAGTAATTCAGTACTCCTAAATGCTTTCACCTTGGGTGATTGAAAAATGTAATGTCATTCTTTGCAATATTCCCTACAACATGGACTCAGTGGAGTCTTGTAGATAGTGTAATTACTGGGAAGGCACTCTTGTTTTCCAAGGCTGTTGAAAAACGTCAAAGATAGTGCACTGCAGTGTTTGAAATGGAAAGTAAAGAGAACATTTAAAGAAGCACTGTGGTGACAAAGCTCTGATGGGACCAAGGAAGTGGTGCCGAGCTGTCTGGGCATCGGCAGTGCTGTCTGCCAGGCCTGGCCAGCGCCTCGCAGCAGCACTCTGAAGGTGGGGTCACATCTACCTCTTCCTAAAGCTCTTTTCAGTTCCCCAAAATCCTAAGGGGGATGTTCAGGCAGTGGAAGGAGGGATAGTGGGGCTTCCAGGCTTGGGTGGCGTCCTAGGAGTCAGCCAACAGACAGGCAGCGGAGCCAGGCAGTGTTGTGTTAGCTTCTCCGAGCGTTGTGCTGGAGCACACCTATGTTGTGGAGAGGATGTAGCTGGAAGTGGTGGCTGGGAGGTGACAGCAGAGCAGAAAATGCAGTGGGAAGAACACATTGCTCTCAAGGGGAGCCTTTAAAATGTCTGTAAATTCATAAGGGAACAGTCTTCAGGGCTGCCGTTTGCCTTGAACCTGGAAGGGGATCAAAGTCAATGGAGTTTATGCTGCTCTGTTGTTTGAGGGCAGGAGAGTTTAGAAAGGAGGACAGTGATGGCAACGGGATCTGTTGGACCACATGTATCTGCTGGGGTGCCTGAATACAAAATTAGTAGCTTCATTTTGATCTGCCAGTTGGAGGCTCTTGTCCTATCCTCTTCGTGTTTTTGATGTAGCTAATAAACAATTATGTAGCTCATGTAGCTCTTCGACAAACAGATCAATACATTTGAGAACTAGGAATTTTATCCTTATGCTAACTTTAGTGTTGATATAATACTTACTGCAATGATATTGACTGCAGCCAGGTGGTGAAGGGACAGTATAATACTGGATTATTGCCTTGCCTTTTACCATAAAAGATTTTTCTGCATTATAAGGCTCTGTGGAAAGGTTAGTACCCAATAATAAAAGTTACACCTACTGTTTTAATCATTTGTCCTTCCCGTCTTTGTAACATACACAAGCATACACACATGCATGCACAAACAAAATTACAACAATCCTGTATCTAGGCTAGTAACGCCATGGATTGAGGCAAAGAAGCAGTTTTCTCATAGATTTGATAATGCAGGAGGGCCAGACCCTACAGTTCATTACATCTTTGAGTAACTTTGCTCACATGGAATTTGATTGTGCTGATAATGTAAGTCAGACTGTTCCAGGTAGGTTTGCAAGATCTGACCACATTGGGTCCTTGTATACATCTCATTTTAAGTGGGGAAAAAGACTGCTTTTTTCATGTGCCTGACATAATCCTGCTGCTTTTGAAATTGATAGCAAACTATCACTCACTAAGAATTGTAGGTACTCTTCTCCTTTCAGGGTTTAGGATATTGCTGAGTTACTCAAACATGTAATTATTTTTCTTCAGTGTCCTTGTACCTCTGGGAATGAAAGTAGGCACCTTCCCAAATAGAACATCTTCTGGTTGAATAATTAAATGTCCTGAAACTGGGAGTTCAGTGAGTTTTGGATTAGTACCTGCAAGCTTTGAAGTGTGTTCAGTAGGTTGCTGAAATATAGCAGTGGTAGATATAGTGGTAGAAAGGGGTGAGGTGAGAATACAAAGGTCTGCTGCAGGATTATATCTTTCTTGTACTAACACATGTATCGGGTTGTTGATTGAGGTATATCTCCAGCATTTACAGCTGTGACTTTTGTATGGCAGAGATTTTTGCATTTCATTCATTAGAGTTGTATCAAAAGCTCTTGTGTGATGGATTTATTGTGCGAGTTTTTTTGTTTTTTTTTTTAATTTGGTGATATGAATTCATTTGACAAGTTTATTCCTTTAACAAGTTGGATAATCATTTGTGATTCACAATTTTATTCACCGGGGGGCCTTATTAATTTAAAACTTGCACTGTATTCCTTATCAGATATTTATTGACTGGCTTACACTGTACAGAACAGACTTTGAGAAATCAGCATGCTGTAAATTTGCCTTTTTAACAGGTTTATTGCTTCAGCAGGTATTCACTTAGGATTTCACTGCTCCATCATAAAACATTCTCAGGCATGGAATACCTTTTTGAGTGAGATAATATACTGTACAGACCAAGGTGTACATATCAACTGTCATATACATATAAGCAAAAATAAGAAAAGATGTTTTCTCCTACAGACCCCAACAATCTTGTGAGAAAGTAGTTACTTCAACTGCAGTGCATTAATGGAAGGCAGAAGTAAGATATTGCATGACCTAGAGGGCATGAAAGAAGAGCATTACCATTTTCTTTTCTTCAGAGGGGGCAACGTCTCAGCAGAGGCGAGATCTGACGCCCATTGACTCCAGGGAAGTTTCATCAAAACTGAAAAATTAATAATTGTCTCGCTTTGTTTCTCTTCTTGTTCTTGCGAATAAAAAGTTGCACTGTTCTGACCACAAGATGAGGTATTTCTGTCTGCAGCAAAGGTGCCCCTTTATGTTACGGGTCTGTTGTGGTACTTGTGGAATTGATAATTATGCTAACAGGAATGCTTTTTTTGTTGTTGTAGATGTTTGGATGTCTCTAAAAACCACTGGGAAGTGAACCAATCCCTCTTTTTAAGCCAAAGTGTATTTCTTACTGTAACCTTTTAATTAGAAGGCACCTATTGATAAGACTTTCTTAGAAATTGGACAGTATAAGTAATAAACATATCGTGTTATATAAGAATGATATAAAATACATATAAATTTTGAACATGAATGATAAGTTTTTTTAACCTGTAAAAAATCAGAAAAATGCTTTTAAAACGTCCAATGCCTACCCAGTGAATAATCATGTTAAAATGATCCTTCCTTTTGAATAGCTCTGATCCACAAGTGTATTCAGGCTCGTAAGCACTGATTTTGGCAAACAAAGCAAGTTTCCTCTTCTGAGAGAATGAATGAAAATGGTTATGAAGGGATCTTTAAAAGACATTTCCTAGCATAAAATCATGCATCTCAGTTGTTTACGAGGTCAGTTTGCACTTCAAAAAGCATTTCAGAAAACTTCTAAAATGTGTGGTGTGTGTAATATATAAGTTCAAAACAGTTGTAGGTATACCTACCAAGTCCAGCCACTTATAAATATATGGTTTTTAATTTTTTTAGCCACTCAGCAGATATCCGCCTTTGATCAATGACATCTCCTTTTGGCTGCCTTCTGAGACATACTCTAAGAATGATTTCTACGATTTGGCTCGAACCATTGGTGGAGACCTGATAGAAAAGGTTGTCCTAGTGGATGAATTTACCCATCCAAAGTAAGTAAAACTTTTAAAACGTTTTTCCTGGGGTCAGAATATAGATATTTTAGTTCTGTGTACCAAGAAATTATTGAGTATTACAGTGTTTGCATGTTTCATTTTTTAGCTCCAAAACATTTTTACAACATTTTCAAGAGTAAATATTTTTACTTATAAATGTTATTTTGTATTTCAGTTTTGTACTACTACTGAGCTTGTGGTATTCAGATTGCAACCCCAATGCGCTGTGCTCAGTTAATCACAGCAGCAATGAACAACTGCATTTCTCAGTACATCTGCCAGTCCGTGACACTCTTATCCAGAACATGTCTCGTATTCTAGTCCTGCTCTTTGCTGAGTGACTGGTGGACTGGTGTTTGTCTCCTTGTTCTCTTCCATTCTTTTTCTACTCCTGATTCACTAGTAGACCTTTACTATAAATGTCAGGGCTAGTAATGATTCGTTGCAGAGTACTATTGTTGGTGTTCAACAGGGAGAAAAACACAGACTTTGTTCCTTTCTTTCTGACACTTATTTACAATGTCGAACAATCTCTCAGGCTTCAGAGCACCTTCTTACGGATATGACAGCACTGACATGACCATTGGGGGCACAGGTTGCTTATCCAACTTATACGATCAATTGTCTCCAAAATGGACAAATATCAGCTATTACATATGCACCGTTTTTCAATTTGCTGTTTCCAAATCAAGAAGTAAATACGCTGCTGGCTACACAACTTTCTAAAACTGGTTTTTAAAATAATTTCTCTTCTTTGAGACTTTTTTTTTGTTGTTGTTGTGCTATAGAAAGGCAGGTAGTAAACCTAACTGTAGTGTTTTTGAAGATGATAGGAAAATGCTTCATGTTGTGCTCCAACACCTGTAGATATTTTTTTTTTCTTTCTACATCCAGGTATTTGACCCTATTGTTCTTTTGAATTTGATGTGTGTTGCAGACTGGATGGATGGATAGATTATTCCATGGCCTAGTTTTCATGGTGGTTCAGTGGATTAATATTTATTTGGTTTATTTCCTTTTCACCTTTTTTGTGTGGTGTTATATGAGGCTGTTTCTGCTGAGTGAAGAAACAGAAATACCAATGGAATTTGTGTGGGCATCTGAAAGCTTTGAGTCGTTAATTCTTCAGTAATACTCATATACAAATCATAGGAAAGGATCTTAACCCTATGTGCAAAACGGTATGTCCAAAAGAGGAATATAGGCTGGTATAAGACAGGGAGTACTGTTCATTGTAAAGAACAACAAGACTGTAGGAGGATTGTTGCAGGTATGGATAACTTCTTATTGGACTGCACCACAGTATCAGTTAGCACAAGTGCATAAACACTGAAGACTGCTCACATGGATCCCACTGAAAATCTATTTAATTGTCTTCTGTTATGATGGTTCTGCTACAGTACGATCAATGTTTTTGGTAAAAATTGGGATGTTGGACCCATTTTTGGAACTGGTCCTGTCCATTCATTCATGCTGAATGTTTATTGTATGTATAACACCTCTGTGTTCATTGCCACTTTTTGTTTACATTCTTGCTGGTGATACCAAACATGCGATCATCCTTGGTGTTGCATCTCCTCTTGGGGGAATATCCTGTGTGTAGCGTAAGCAGCTCTTCCAAGGCTGAAGGTTTGGAGAAATCTTGTTCCCTGCTCCCTCACACATAGGCAGTATTATTCTGTGATTACTCCTGTAGCTCACTGGAAGAATCCACGTACACTGGGAGGACCTCACCAACTGCATCAGTCATGGCTCAGCTCATGGGTCATGCTTCTCTTCTTTACTGAGAATATTATCTTCCATACTAGTAGAGTGGTGAGGCAGGGCAGGTTTCACTACTCTGGATTTCTACTCTTATGTTTTTTCTCCTTTGCTATACTTTGATGCATCCTGAGCATATACTAGGGGTAACAGTTGTTCAGTACAAGATCATTTCTTCCTCCACAAGGAATACGCCTCTTGCTCCCTCTGACTTCTGCAAATAGATGGGAAGGATGACTGTTGGAGCAGAATTGTCACATGGATTTAGGACTTCCCCAGTATTGTCCTCTAAAGCCATCAAACCCTCACTCAGCAGACATCGAAATTTTGACACTACAAGGAGGAAACATTTCTCACCTTCATGTCTGAAGAGTTTGGGTGGTGACACTAAAGGATTGTTGGTAAGTGATGTTGTAGTAGTCTTAGTTTGTTCAACTGCATCAACAATAAAAGAAATCTTTTTAAATGCCCCATTAAAAACAGTAATTCCAAGCAGATTAGCTACCTCATTAAAAAAAGAATTATAGATAAAGACTGTAACATAATGGTTACTTCATCGTTCTTCTTAGAACAGGGTGTGTGCAGATATGTAACTTTTGTGGACCGATGATGTAAGCCGCATAAGTTATTTTGTCCATTCTCTAAAGCCTTTGGAAGGCTGACGCTTTGAAAAGAGCGTTCTCCTTAGTCTTAATTCCAAGATAATTGTCTTATTACAGGAATGATACAGTGGCTTCTTTAATTTGGTGTTGCAAAAAAAAGCCTTTGGGCACAGAAATAAACAGAAGAGATCCTCCGTGTTGCTATGGATCTGTATGTTACAGATCTAGATGCTTGTAATCATTATCTTGAATTTTGTAGTGATTCTGGTGTGGAGGATGGGAGAAAAGTGCATAGGACAGGAAAGCCTGCAGTGCTGCTCTCTTGAATATTAGTTAGTTACAAGCAGCTTAATAAGTTCATGCTTGGAATTAATAATTTCTAGAATTTAAAATTCAGGCTTTTTTCATCCTTTAAAAATACCTGTTTCATGAGGAATTAGAACGTTTGGCAGTCTTATTTTCCTTCTTAAACTACCTTTCTTAGTTATAGGACTATAAAGATTGGAAAACAGAAAATGCTGGTTTTTAGTAGTCTAAAACTAATTTAGAACACAGGAAGAGGTCTTTTAATTAAGATCCTTTATAGAGGCTGCCTGTGTGATACTATGTAAGTTACCTTACAGACTTTTCTGTGGTTCAGAAAACTTTCAAGGTTCCACTGGGCTTCAGACTGATGACGATGCTGCAGTACATTGCAATTATGGTGTGTATTAGCAGTGAAAATCTATTCCTCTACAGGGAAATGGAAAAGGAGAAAAAAGAGCATGAGACAAGTAATTGTTTAAACAAGGAAGGAATGTCTGGAAAAAAAGAGTAAATCTTGATTGTCCACTTTGTAAGGTGATAATGTTGAGACATCTTCCAGGAAAGCACAGGCAATTAAAAGATACAGCAGTAAGGAATCTCGTTGCTGAAAAGCACAAATTTAGGAGAATGCCAAGTTACTGTGCTAGGGTAATTAAGAACCATTCCAGCTTAAATGCATTTTAGGTAAACTTGACTAAACAACACACAGCACTGAGACAGACTGAGTAATGTACCATGTGTGAAGAAGGCTTTCCAGAAAATAAAATTTTTGGTCAGTTTAGTCTGCAAAAATTTTATTTTCTTTTCCTTACAGATGAAACTAATTGTCATGGATGCCAGCCTAGTGGGGCTAGATCAATTGTAAAATGTTTCAAGCAGAAAGTTATTTCATACTGAAGTCACATGTTACTTTGAGGTGGAAAAATAAGCATTACCTATTAGAAAATAATGTACTAGCAGTACATGTAGACATTCCTGTATGTACCTCTCTTGAATTTTGTCAGTGCAACAGGTAAACCTCACAGAGCAAAGAAATCCATGTGCTCTGTTCCAAGCAGAGAAATGAGTTTTAGCAACTAAGTCGAGGTAGGTAGCTTTTGCATAAAGTGATTCTGGAAACCAGGATAACAGTAGGGATGTCCTGATTCACAAGAACTTCCTCCCTTTCCTTTCATCCCAGTGATTCCAAGCAGGTCCACCTGCCCCAAACTCTCCTTTTGAGTCAAAAGTATCAAACTAAAAGGAAAACATGGACTTTTCAGGTGCCTGCCATCCCCACATGCCTCTCCATGTTGCTGATGTATATGTGCACAAGCTATTATGTGAGAGGAGATGGCCTGTGGACCTCAACTGCCAAAGAGCACTTGGGACCCTAGGCGGCTGCTCAGGGGGCTTAGATCTGCAGTCAGACTGGGAAATCTGGGAACAGAGGGTCCTTGAACAAGAGAGGAGCATCACCAGTGTGAGATGTGGCTCTTGCGTTCAGAACATGCATCGGGGGGAGGGAGCGAGTAGTACATGAGACTGAAGCCGACTAAGTACATGAGTACACGTTGGCTGTTGATACCTTCCCATCGCCCGTAGTGTGAAAGGCCATCACAGACGTGTAGAACCAAATGTGTCTGGGAAAGTAAGGCCCACTGTCACACGATTTTTAGGATATTCTTGAAATCTAAATGTTGTGTCAGGCTTCTCCTGGTAACACAGTCAGGGTGTAACTTCATCCAAGATGGATAACGCAAACCATGGCTGTAACACACCCAATACTCAGGCATATAAAGAATACATCAGCAGTTACGATGAAAAATTGTGGCTTTGCTGAAATCCCAAGGAACCTGAGTGAAACTGCAGTGGTTAATGGCAAGAACAGGAGCGGTTATCTGTAAGGCAAACAGAATAGAGAAGAAATGTCCCTTTGCAGTGAGCAAAATGTTTTCCACAGTCCATATTGTGGATTCAGGCTCTCTTTGCTTGAGGCATTAGCTGCAAACATTTAGATTTTCATGCATTTGGTTTGTGGAACATATTTTTCTGTGCATGTTCTGTAAAATTAGCATGCTGTGACTTGCCTCGAGTCGTCGTATGCTGCACGAGCCATGCAACCAGCCACCGGAAGACGGTGGCACTGTTTCTACTACCTGACTGGATTATTTCTTTCAAATCCTTGGAGATCTTTAAGGACCTTTAAGCATTGCTGTGCAAATACATGATGAGTGAGGATTTGTGTCTGACATTTTTCCCTTTGGAACATGCTAGTGAACAAACATTTGCAAAAACAAAGAGAATATTTTGAACTATATTGATACTGAAGGGAGAACAGAAAGTCAGGGATTTTTTCCTTACTTTTTGCAATGGCTCTTGTACCCTCCATATCTTTAAGTTCAGGCCTTCTACTACTCAACTTGTCTAAGCTGTCTAATCAATATGAATGACCTTCAGAACTTAAATCAGAAAGTAATCTCCTTTTCAGTGGCCAAGACTTCTCCAGTTTCAGAAGGGAATCAGGTTTCACAGGGAAAAAGAAAGGCTGACTGAATGGCGGTCAAAAGGTAGAAAAGTCTCTGCCCACTACGAATAAGTAAATCAAAACTGCTGCCATGCAGAGAATCCCAGTAAGAGCAGGGTCTTGCATTTCTGAGACATTCAGGTCAGTATTGTGACTGCACACCCATGGAATTCCAGGGTTGGTAACGAAAGCATACCTGTCCAAAGTAATAGAGGAAATACTGGCTGGCTCATCACACATGATAGAATACGTGGTAGAAGTGGCAGAATACATTTTTGACCTGAGTTGTCCCCGGTGAAGAAGACAGACAGAGAGAAGAGTCCAGGGGTGAGTACCTGTCCCCTGCAGTGCAGCACCACAAAGAAAATCCAGAAATGCCAAGGCTGCTTAGATTTGCTTTGGGTGAACCCTGCAAATGTTTTTTTCAGCTTAGCATGCCATGTCTCTTCTCCTAGGTACCTTGCATAATCCTGTCAGGTGTGATGGCCTCACATCCTCATTCTGAAAAAGTATTTTCTGCGTTTTGCAGAGAGCTTGTTCTCCTACTGGTCTGGAACCTGATTCAAGTTTGATACTAAAATTTCTTTTTTGTTAGGAAGAGAAGGGAAGGAAGGAAGGATATGCTTTTGCATCTTCCCTTGTAAGGAAGATATGTAGATATGCTGAAAAAAGTATACAAAACTAATCAAGAAATGCACTGTGTCCTCAGTGGTACTTAAGAGGTAAATTTTTAATCAGGACAACTAAAAATACCTTGAAAAGGCAGAGTGGAGACAGTAAGGGGGAAAAAAAATTGATTTGTTGCATTTTGACGGCTATGCTGTTAAAAATATGTGAGGAACAGGTAAGAAAGGATTTATTCTTGCCTTTGAGTGAATTACTTGCACGCTTCTGGGGTGAGATCTGCTCATTTGTAGCAGCCTGTTAAATGGAGTGAGAGGACATGTCTTGGCTGCTGTGAAGGAGGAAGGTAGGTGCACTGTGGCACCATCTTTAGAGACTTCGGGAGTACTCAGATGACCTGTGTCTCTTCTTTTCCAAATAGTAAAAGGAACAGGTCTGACAGGGAAGAGTCAGATCCTATTGACTGCTTTGTTGTGTCGATGCACACCGCTAGCTCCTTGTTAGTATATAGAAAAAAAAATGTAATAACATAATTTTCCTTTTTTTTTGCCATATTTGTTACACTTTTCATTATCTAGATGGAGAACAAATCAAATACTTTTAGGTCTCATTTATTTGAAGGTGGCTTGGTTTAGTCTTGCTTCTGGAACAGGTGAATTGAGCAGAATTCTGAAGCTCTGCTTGCTGCTAGTATTACGCAAATTAAAACAATCAGTTCAGCCCCTGAACACCTTGTTGTTCTTCAGCCTGAGCACTTTACAATTTGCTGAGGGATTCTTTGAGATTACCTTTAACTGCTGAACTGGCAAAGTCCCAGCAGCAGCTTCTCAGCAGAAAAAAACCACCCAGAAGCTGCTTTTGACCGTAGCTAGCAGAGGATCAGTTTCCTATAAACAAACTGTGCTCTCCAGCTCTGGATTTTTTTTTTTTTCTCATTTGGTCAAATGAGTGTAAGACTAATATTTTCGCAATAGATTAACTGTTCACGGGAGGCTCTGCCAGTGGATAGTGCTTGACTTCTGAGCCTTTCTTCAGCTGTCGCAGTAGAGCATGACTATATAGTGGCTAGTTAAAGCACTACAGTAGTACCCCTGGTCCCTCTTTTCTTTTTCCTCTCTTGTCCCAACGAGGAGCAGAGCCACCTGTTGTCTCTCATGTCTGAGAACCTTTTCTGTCATTTCTTTTGCCTTATGGGCTTCAGCTTAGAAAATATACATGTAATGGAGGTTGTGTGCTTTGAGTGCGAGTGCCTTTTACTCCTGGCGTCTGCGTGTCAGACGTTCCCCTGTGCCCCAGACCAACCCAACAGCCAGTGGTGTTTGCTTGATTCAGAGTCAGAGTGGCCCCAGCTATTCTGTTTCTTCCTCTTCCCTGCCTTTTTCTCCTTTAAATGGCAGCTGTGTGGAAATAGCAGCTCCATTCTCTTCACAGCTCCTGCTTAGAGGTGATCAGGAACTTTCTGGCCAAATTCATTTAGAGTAAAGACAGGGCTGCCCAGAGAGAGATGCTTTATGAAGACATATGGGTTCTGCTCGTGTCCCACCAGAGCCCAGATAACCTACCCCCTGAGGGCTCAGATGGTGAGCTTTTGATCATGGCTGCCTAGAAGTTTAAAGGAGCTTGGACGTGGGCTCTGTGTCTGTAACTACAAGGTAACCCTGCCATGCTGATTGCTACATGGCTCCAGGGTGTCTTGCACTACCCTCTTTCTAGCAATCTTGATGCTCTGCTGTCCCCCACCAGGACTGCGACTGTCAGAGCTTGGCTTTCCCAGATACCCTGCGCAGTAGCAGGGGCATTCACAGGGCACAGGGCAGCCATCTGCTAGTTTTTATTTTTGAGGAAATTGAACTGAAAAGCTTTTAATTCCTCCTTTTCCTCCCCACCAAAAACATTCCAGATTGAAATGAATTGAGTAAATATGCACATATTTTTGTTTGAAAAAGACTTTTTGAGATATTTTAGAAATTTTGAATTTCAACCAGCTCTGTTCCGGCTTCTTTATGGTATCTACTGGGTGAAGTCCGAGATGGCAAAAATGAGCATGCATTTGTATAGCACAAGCCAGAAAGTATTGTTTGATGTGGAAGTGGACCTTTTCAGTGCTGTATTTATTATGTATACATGTGTAGACTTGAAATCTATCCGCATATTTTTGTTAAGCATCTTCTTCAAAGGTTTTTAAATGCTTGGCCTAAAGCTCTTGGATTCTAGTGTGGATTCAGATACCTAACTCCCTTGAGTTGCTATGAAATACGCCCAAATAGCAGTTCCCTCCGCAAATCTAAGAGTGTCACAAAGAACTGTGAGAGGAGGGACAGTGGAAGTCTATCCTGTAGAAACAGCATGCCCTTGAACTGCTCGGCATCTGTTTATGCTGGGCATTTCTTGCTTCATCTGCCAGAAAGATGGACTTGAAAAATACTAGTAAATGCTTTGAATTTGTTTTACAAAAAATAAAAATAAATTAAAAAAAAAAAAATCCTTGCCTTATACAATAAAGTGTGAGTTCTGTGACGTACGGCTTTTTACACAGCTGGTGACTGCCAGTTCAGACCTCTGATGCCAGTGTTTACTTTAAGACCATCTGATGGGGGGGGGGGGAGGGGGGGAAATAATAAACTGATGAGGAAAGACGGACTCTACCTTCCCTCCTATCCTCAGTGCTTAGACAAGCACCCTACAAATAGCTGTTCTTAGTGGCACTCTATTGAAGTCTGAGGCTTCCTTCAAACCACTGTATTCAAATCAATTGTGGGGCAGACAGTCTTCTGCCGTATCATCCCTAGCTCTTCAGAGACTTCACCAAGAAAATAGTCTTCACTAACTGAAAATAATTTACTATTAATGAGCTTCAGCAGAAGTCCCATTATTCTTCTTCGTGGGAGGCTGGTGGCTAGCACACAGGCTTGTGGCAGGACTGGTATTCAAGAAAGGAAAAAGATGAAGTAACCACAGGTTCCCGTTAGGGGAGGGGGGGAACACAGCCCCTGAAGTGTGATGTATCACCAGTGATATTCCATAGGAAATGTAATCACCCTTCACGGATAATGAGAAGAGAGGAAAACTTAAGTACGTGAGCCACACAGAAGACAAATGTCAACTCCCTTATGTATTCAGGCAGATGCAGAGGATAGCCTTGCTGTATAGAAAAGGGATAGCTGAAGTCACAATGAATCTTTCTAAGAGGCTGCTTGGCTGAAGAGCTTAACCTTTCTTCATCATGTCAACCTGGAGTCAGCCATTCACCACCAGCTCTCGGATGCAGCCCAGAAATCTTTGCCACAATTCCCAAAGCACTTCACAGGAGGCGTCACAGGAATTAGCACGGTGATTTATTGACAAGCAGTGGGCCGGTGAAAAATGGCTAAAGGAGTCAGCTGCCACAGGATGCGCAGGGGATAGCAATGGGCTTGTGAGTGCTTCTGAGTTCAGAGAAATCCTAGTGAATCGCTGTCCGTGTAGACCAGATATTGAGACTACTTCTGTGCAGAACGGTATGTAATTGTGAGCATGTTAGAGTTTGTGAGCATATAGAGCTAATGCAGAGAAGCACTGCAATGGCTGTATGTTAGAGATCGTGTGAAAGCTTTTGCAGTCATATTCGTTAGATTGTAAATACTGTGTTCTCTGAAGAGCTTGAAATCAGATTAATCTTGCAGTGCCTTTTGAAAGCGCTCCAGTCAGCAGCTAGGATGGGGGAAGAATCCCTAAGTGTAAGAGGCAAAAAGTCCTTCTTTTACCTGGTGCTTTGTCCCTCTGTTTCTACTTCACATTGAAATGGTTTTCTCTGTCTTTGCCGTTGCTCTGTCTCTGCCTGCCGCTGCCTGGGACGCTCATCACTCTGCTCTGCTCTCTGCCTGAGGGTGGGATGCAGTACCCCTTCCCTCTTTTCTTGGTCTCTACCCCTGCCCCATCCATTCTGCCACAAGAACACCATAGCTGGCCATCCTGCCCCAGAAGGCTGGGAAGTCAAGGTGGACCAGTCCTGTTAATGCCACCAGTGAGGAACGGCCGTGCTGCAGGCTGGGAATCCCTGCAACAGAATAAGGGTGAGGGAGGGAAATGTGTTTTGGCTAGGTCTCAGATCTGTGCCTGAAACTAGTTTTTCTTTAAAGCAATAAGCATGTCCTTCATGTAACTTCTGTTCCACTCCTCCTTAATCAGCTTTTAAATGAACTTTAGCATGAAAGTATGGTATGTTTGTTTTCTGTAGCGTCCTAGCAATGTGAAGAAGCAACACGTCTGTAGCTGATCTTGAGTTTCTCTCAAAATATCTTGAATTCTTGAATGGTGATCTGCATGGGAAGGTAGAATTGGTACCATTTGCTTATCTCTTACAAGAATCTTTCTGGCCACAGAAAGTGGACACAGTACTGAGACAGCCACACCAAGCATTTTTTAGGGTGATCAAGGACATCGCTGTCCTCTGTGTGTTGAGAATTGCGCATGTGCGGTGCCTTCACATGTTTGCACTCATCTCTTGACAAGGCCTTCACAGAAATGCGTTGAGGCTGGTAGCATGGTGGCCAGGCCCTTAATTCTTAGGCTGGATTCAGCCAAACATACATCTTGTAAAGCTGCCAAGATGGGAGATGAGAGGAAAAAGTCTTTATACACCCCTATTCACTTCCTAGTATTACTGCACAGAAGAGAAATGGATTTAGCATTAAATAATTAATCCTGCTCTTTATATTTTATGGATCCAGAACACATTTTTGTGGGGAAAAAAACCCTATAGCTAGGAAGAATTTCTTGAAGCTGAAAGAGGCTCAAAGGTTATTTATCTTCATGCTGGAAAATGTCAACATTTAGGCTGAGGAAACAAGGTTTTCTTTAATTTAAGAACAAACAAATGTCAGCATTCCTGAAACAGATCGCAGTATCTTCCCATTGTTTGTTTTGTGCTTTATGGATATTTTATTTTAACCTAACAATTAACTTTAAATAATTCGTTTAAGAAAGTTGTTGCCAAGTTGTATCAAGTGCTGAGCATCCTTGTCTCTGAGTAAATTGAACAGAAATTCATGGGACTGTGCACCCCATAAGATCTGTCTACTATAGAGATGGACCTAGCTGCAAAACGTACATCTGGATAGTGACTGTTGCCATTCCAAATTCTTCTGGAATTCAAGTTTCTGTCCTGCTTCTCTCAAATGCTGTCTGGTAACATTAACACTAACATCATGCAACTTTTCTATTATTTATCAGGCATCACACAGAAATGCAAGGGAAGGGTGCCTTCTAAAAAATATTTTGAGGATAAAGAGAAGATTCGTGTTTAGTATGTTTATGCTTATTAGTTCATGTGTGGCACAGATGGATAATAAGGAAGTGAATGGCTGTTCATATGTGTAACATTTGAATAGTTTGCATTCATGCTTTGTGAATGAAAACCAGAGATGAAATAGATGAGGACTGATCTGATGTAGTTCTTCTGGGGTTTTTTTATTACCTTTATATATGAAGGTCTCATAGTTCTCAGCTGAGATATTGCCACTCTCATCCCATGGACCAGCGAAACAGAGGAGGCCGAAGTGTTAAGAGACACATCTGACAAGCCACAATGGAAATTTAACAGTTTAGGTCAGAACATTGCCTTCAGTTGTGTTGGGAAGTGTATTGAGCAAGTGAAAATCAACTAGGAGGGTGCAGCAGATCAAGTTTTTCTTGAAGACTCAATTACACAAAGGCAAGTGTTTAACTGCGGGTTGTGTCACTTAGGCAGACTTCTTAGTGTCTGCTAATGCAGATATTCCTGGGTTTGGCTTTATGAAATAAGTCCTTATTTTCAGAGCCTCTGAGTGTTAGCAACTCCCACTGAAATCACTGGGTACTGTGGGAATTCCAAATGTTTCAAAACCATGCCCTTGCTGTCATTCATAGAGTATCCAAAAAAACCAAAATGCCCACAATTTAATGAGACACTATGAAAAATCAGCCTTCACATCTTTTGTGTTTTGTTAGCTTTTTTTGATCATAATGCTAGCTCTCCTGTTCAAAGTGTTTTAAGAGGTGAAGATACGTGAGTATTTCAATACGCAGCTTTTGGAGGAAGATGGTACTCTGATGTGAGGAGAAAAAAGGTCATTGAACATAATGTAATTTCATTTGAAAAAAGGGAATAGATGTTAAAAAAAATTGAACGTGATGAAAGAAGTAGGACTATCTTTCTCCATTGTATTAGTCCAAGAGGAACCATTCAAAAAGCTAACTAAAATGTGCAGCATGGTGTGTAATAAGCCTGCAGTACTGGATATCTTTCAGGCAAATAAACCTCCATGGTTACACAAAATTGCAAAGGCTGTCAATTCTTGTGTTTCAGAACATAAGTGACATCTGCCTGGGGTCATGATGAAATCCCAGTATGAATTATGGACCTGCAGTATTTATAAGATCAATGTTGTATTTTGTACAGCCCTGAAACATCTCTTACTAAACAATTCTATCAGCAGGATACTAGATTAAATTGTGTCTTCTTGTACTTCGTATGGCAATATCTATTTCTGGTATGTTTAAATATATAGAATATCTGTATGATCTCAAACTTCCCTTTTTATACAGTAGTTTCTTCAGTGGACCTCAGTGGGTCCTTTTGGGCTTTTACAGTCCATTTTATAAATAAGAATTACAGTTATGTACCACTTGCGAAATCGAATATTAACCTAGTAGATCATGATAATAGCCATTATGGGCCACCAAGTTGAATGTGTGTTTATGCGCTTCTAAAGTGGTAGGTGTTTAACATTACAAATTCAAGGTCTTCTACTCTCCTGATTACTAACCCAGTTCCTTGTGTTGACTTTGAAGTAAATCCACTTTCATCTCAGTGAAGAATATTTTAGGGTTAAGTTTTGAAGCTGGTTTGGTACAAGTAAATTAACGTGCTTCACTAGTGTACAATTGTGCTAGTTTTATATATGCTGTGAATCTGCTGGATTTGAAATCTGCTTGGTGCCCATGCTTATTTTCTCTTTAATCTTCCCCCTATCACATGAGGTCAATTCCTTCAGTATATTATCCCCCTGAAGAAAAGAACATTTCTGTGTACTAGACGGAGAACTATCAACCTAGGCAAATATAGAATGGAAAATCGATATATAACATGGATTCAATACCTGCTTTAAAGTTGTCTTCTGTGTAATTAATATTTCTTCCCCTGTTCACTCTTTTTTTTTTTCTACATTCAGTTTCAACATCTGTTCTTTCTGTTGTTTTCCTCACCTGCAATCCTTGTAGCAGCACACAGAAAGCCGGATGTAAGATGGGTGATTTCTAGCTGAAGTAACAATGTCCATATGTGGAAGCAAAGAGTTTCTTCTGTTACTAATGGTACTAATTTTTTTAAGGTCTGAAAAAACCAAATGATCCTGTCCATTTACACAAGCTAGCTCAGGATGATTCAGGGATTCAGAGTGGTTCTTCACTGCCTTTTGACTTGCAGTTTTGAGTGTGGCAGTGTGTTCACAAGGTGAAATTTCTTGCCCTAAAAGCAGTATTTCTGCCGGTGTTGAGTTCTGCTTGGAGCATTGGGCAAGACAGGAAGGAAAGCTGAAGGAAATCAAAGTTGAAAAAAAAGACATGGGGAAAAAGCACCACAACCTAAAAGGACCAATATCTTCAAACATGACTGATGACTTTACTGAGTAACTGAATTAAGAAGCTTTAAAGGGCCATGACTCTCAGAAGTTGATGTTTAACACTTCTGAAAATGAGACCAAAAAAGAATTCACCAAACACCTATATCCTTTTAAAATCTTTTACTCTCTTATTCTTTTATTTATTGATTATTTTTGGCAGGAATCCTATTTATAAAATAGATCTGCTTTGACTTGCAAATTCAAACTAATTGGACTTATTCTTTAATCCTGTTATGGAGAAATTCTACTGTTTGCTTGTCATTCTCATTGTAATTATGAATAAAAAGAAGCATCCACAGGAAGAGAATATATATGCCTATATTCTGTGATAACCGAGATGCATATATTCTGTGCTAAGCAAGTAGCCTAAGCTGTTGCAAGTTTGATGGGCAAGATCTAAAATCTGTGACTGATCAGGGTATCAAGTGGAGGAAATGCTGTGAAACAGTTCTGAAGAACACTTGTTCTGTAATTATAGATTGTAAATTAAAAAGTCCTCTGTAACCTGTCATCCATGGTAAGTTACTATTCCAGTGTATTAGTACACCTTCCACCAGCTCCAGATGAACAGATCATTCTGGTGCTGGAATAAAATAAGGAGATTTGAAAAAAAATGTGCTATCCGCAAAGCACCTGTAAGTGATAGTGGAAAAGATTATAATACATTTGGAGCACTTAACTGCACTTTCTTTGCAATCAGGGTTGGCACAAGATGAGCCTACTAAGTGTCATCCCAAAAAGTTCTCTTTTTTTTTTTTGGAAAACACAACCTGAAATTCACAGCAATTGATTTTTTCCTGCTTAAAATGGGGGAATTTCCATGTTGGAGAAAGTAGTAGTATTAGTTGTTGAAGAACTGTTGTTCTTTGAGTGACACTGAAACTCCCTGCTGGTTTCAGTGAAGCTGGGAGTGTGACAGATGCAAAATCAGGACTTCAGAGCTCCATCCAGAACCCATTGAAGTCAGTAGAAGCCATCCCATTGACTGAAGTGGGATTAGGATCAGGGCCCGTGTGATTCCCTTGCTCATTAAAAACCAATCTGTCTACAGAGAGTACAGAGTCATTTCTCTTCTGGGAACCTGGACTTTATTGCCAGTGAATTCGGTTCTCCATTAAGAAATACGATGACTGCTGTTACAAATACTCTTGTTATTCAGGAGGGACATGCTGATATTTGCTCCATAGGGTAAAGTGGTAGTTAATAATGAGATTTGCTTTACAGTTGCATTCAGAAGTCCTTCCAGTTTTCTGGTATTTTGGAACTACAGAGGGTACATAGATGTTGTGGCAATACAGTTGCACTCTGCTTGGTGACAATTTTATGTGTTGTGAAAATTGGTCACCTCTGTCTGAAAAATGGATCATCCTCAACTTCATTAAAGGCAAATAAAAATAGAGGTTCATTATCAAATTTTCTCATATTGTAGCAGCAAACCAACCAGTTACAGAATGTGAAAGAGCAACTAGGGCTATAACTAAGAACGGGTTTTTTTCCTAGATATGACAATGTCAACTCTTGCAAGCATGTAGCTGGCAAGGAAGGGAGGAGGTAACTGGCCATTGCTGAGTTTGACTTTGCCAAGTTGACCTTTCACTTTTTATTGCAATATTGTCAGGTTTGCATGACTAGGAAACAGATTTCTTCATTGCGTTATTTGGTTTATTTTTTGCCATTGACAGGCATTTGCGGGTGCTGACAGGGCTATCAACATTTCCATTACTGAAGGATACCCTCTTTACAAATAATCTTATTACCTTTGGGAGAGCCCATCTTAAAAAGGAATATATTTGCTTTGGAAGAGCCTCTGTGAGTTTGTTTATGTAGTGTCACAAAGATTTGATCAAGGTGCACTGTTCTCGGTTTTGTTCTTATCTACAATCAGTTCCTGGTTCTCAAATAAATAACAAGATTAATGACTTTTACATTAAATTAAAAGATGTAATGATAGAATGGAAAATAAACTCTCCGAAGACCAAAAAGTGAGGACTCGTTTGCTTAAGCATTAGGAAGGGCTGTAAGTGAAATTACAAAGAGTTTGCCTTCACTGCAGAAGTTTGACTTTTCTAATCAAGGCTTCTTAATAATAGCTCAAACATGCCTTAAAGGATATGCACATCCTTTCAGATGTAAAATCTGGAATGCACCTATTACTTGCTGCCACTGAGTGGTTCTGGTAGCAGAACAGCCCTGGAAACCCAGGGAGTGCTGGAGTAATCCGAGGAATGTCCCTCTAGTTGGGCGTCATGTTGTCAGCAGTAGCTACTCTAGGATGCTACAGAGGGCAGTGTATGAAACCCTTTCCTAAACTGTTAGGAAATTATATCTCCATTATAGGATGTCTTGCTAAGCTCCGTCTGTTAGTGATTGCGTATAGTGGAACTGTGGGGATTGTTCTTATACGTATCCAATTGTGGTTTAATCCTCTTGATTCTTGGCATCAATTGTATTTTGTGGCAATGAGTTACATGGGTTATCCAGTCATTGTTTTTAAAACAAAGTATCAATTTGAAACGTGATTTAATTCTGTTTGACTTTGTATTAGGAGGCCAAGTACTTCCTAATTAACTTTCACTATATTGTGTGTATTTATCCAGTCCTCTTGTTATCTTTCAGATAAACAGCCTCAATCTTGTCAGTCATTCCTAATTCAGTTGTCTGTCTTTGACTAATAACTTTTGCTGCCTGACTCTAGGACCCTTTATTACCTCCATATATTTTTTAGATGTGGAGATCAGAGTGAGACTGTATCCAAGGTGAGGACATGACATTGATTTTTATGCTAGCATTATAATATTTTAGGTGTTTTGTTTTTCTTGTTCCTTTGGGAAGATTCTAGCTTTTGTTTACCATGTTTGTGCTGAACAAATTTCTTGATATCTTTTGGGGGATATTTTGATGGGTTTTTCTGCAACGGACTGCCTATTGTGTTGCTGGATTTTTTTTCTGCCTATTTTTTCAGCACTAAATTTTGTAATCTGGTTATCTTTATTACCTGTGCTTCTTGTGTCCTTTTAGTCAAAGGCTGGACTAGAGGTTGGCATCAAAAGATGGGAAGAAAAGATAAAGCCACTGTTCATCTGGGGTGGTGTTGCCTCAAGTGTTTGGGGTTTTTTTATTTATTGTCAACAAAAAGTTTGGACTTTGAATGCTCAGTTGTGGGGTTTTTTTGTTTTGCACTGTGTTTCTGTGTGTGTAGAAGTAAGCACACATTTTTTTTTCCTCTGGTCGTTTCAGTGGTCTGTGGGCAACAGGCTGGGAAGAACTATCTATATCATACACGAAACTGGTCACAAAGCCATAATAAAATGTTATTTGCCGAACGCTTTTTAAGGGAAGTTCCTGCCATCTCCTTAAGACAACCAAAGACCTTTCATTCCAGCGCTCCCTGAGCTCAGCCTGGCTCCTCAGTTGCAGCAGTGCCTTTTTAGGTGCCTTTTCCCTGAAATTCCATTGAACTTCTGTTGAGGCACAATGTTTTGATGCCACAAAATAGCAACTAATGATAACAGCTAAGTAAAAATTGCCCTTAAGTTACCAAAGCAGTTATTCTACTGGTCTGGGAGCATTGAAGAGACCACAGTTTCTTTGTGACACTTTCCCCCCACCCCAGATGAGCCCTTGGTCCCAGTGTTCGCCTGAAGTCTCCATCTCTCCACCATTTCCAGCAGCTGATCCTCCAGTGCCGCTCCCTGGGCTGGGGCTGCAGAACCCAGGAAGGGGCAGTCTCTATCCAACACGTGTTTTGTTAGCTTTGACTAGTTTCAACAGAGCAGATGTTTTCAAAGTAAATAAACCAAGTCAACTATCTGCAGAGCCAGACCTGTTCAATTTTAGTTTGCCACTTTATGGGTGTGAATCACACAAATTCGTAATCCAAAGTCTCTCTGAAATTACAGTTCCACAGCCTTTCCCAGTGAGTGGCACAGACACCTGAGGCCAGAGTCAAAGTTGCAAAGGTGACTAAATAGTTTCTCTTAACTTTTAGGCAATTAGCTCTGTGAGCTAAATGCTGTTCTTTTAATAAGAATTAGAAAATATGCTATTAATTCTGCTCCCGCTTTCTGGAGAGCTTCAGTTTCAGCCATGCTGATGGTTGAGCTCCTACATTCTGAAAATGTGTGGCCAGTTTCGAAGCCTGTGAAGTAGCTCATCTTAGCTGTAGCTGAACCTAAAATCTTCTACTGGCTCTCACAGTTCCTACCAGTGCTGGGACAGGCCCATTTTGGGATCCGTCTTTGTGCTGTGTTTTAAATAGAGTGTATACTCCCTTTTTGCTGAGAGAGTTTTTGTGGTTTTTAGGGTTTTCTTTCTCAGCATTGGCATTTGCCCATTTGTCTGTCTAGCCCCCTCCCCTCCCTCTCCCCCCAGTTTTCATTTTCAGTTATTTTTGTTTATGTTGAACTTCTGCCTGCTCAGCTGCAGCAGAGCTCAGTGTTGGCAGCCCGCCTTGTGTTGTACAATTCTACAACTTCTGCTGCTTAGCAGCATGTTGGAAATCACTTTGAAATAAATCCATGTTGGACCGAAAGCAGCATCTTTGTTGTTACCCCCTCAGAATAATTTGGTGCTATAATTGGAATTCTCATTTGAAATAAATAAACATGATTTCTGATCTATAGACAGAGCTGGATGCATAGTCAGTGAGAGAGATGCATGCATTCAGTCCTGTTCCTGGAACAGAGATGCATTTGCAAAGCATGCATGCCCCTTCTGGTGCCGTGGGGCAGGTTAGCACTGGAGAGGGAGGCCTGGAGGGAAGCCCCAGATCCCCGTTGGGCCGCCTTGAGACCCATCAAAGGAATTGTTTACTCTGCTGCTCTTGCCATGGATGTGCCGTAAGCCTTCTGGTGTTTCCAGTCTCATGTTTGGAAAGCTGATACCCAGTGGCAAGAATAGGAAGCTGTGGCTCCACCATGCTACTGCCGTCTTACCAGTCCTTAGGTGGCCTGTGGGAAGGGAGGTGGGGCTGTGAGCTTTCATGCTCCCTTTTGTGTGTAGGCTGAATGCTGCTCACAGTCCAGGATTTCCATTTCAACAAGGATATGCAGGAAGTTCAGAGAAAATTGACAGGGATAATCAGAGCACAGGAATGATTGAGGAAACCAGTTCTGGTAGAGATGATTTGGTAGATGAATACAATAGAGATCTAGAAAATTGTGTGTGGGTTGGAGAGGATGGGTAGAGAAGGATGGCTTCATGGCTTCTTCTAGTACAGAAGGCAGCATGCTTCAAATGAAACTACTAGGAACCAGCTTTCACAGCAGGCAGCATGAGGTCCAAGGCCTCTGGAACTCTTTGCAGGAGGGTGACATAGATGCCAAAAGTTCATGTGGGGAGACCAGATGAGTTAATGCAGAGGAATATACCGAGACATGACAAATACATAAAAGTTACATGCATCTCAGGAATGCTTCGTGTTGAAAACAGATTGGAGCCCAGGAGTGTATTAGAGGCTTGTGCTAATACACATACACGTTGCCTTTGTTTTTAACTTAAGGTATCCACTTCTCAAGACTATTTCATTGTGTGTCTGAGTTTGTGTGGTGGGGGGATATTTTTTGTTGCAGGTAGGACTGGGCTATATAGACCTTTGGTCTGGCCCAAAACAGCTGTTCCTGTGTTCTTGTATGGTGTAATTCAGTAATTTGAGATATATTTTTTTTCAGGGCTTTGAAATCTGGGAGGTTTTGCTGCAGGCTGTTGCCCTTTTTCCCCCATATTTGCAATCAGTGGTTTGATTTTAAAAAAACCAGATCTACTGAAACCTGATTGCATTAAAATCTGGTGCTGTAAAGGGAGTGTTTAAATCCACTTTGTGCTCCTTTAATTGAGAAACGCCTAGGACACAGAGACTTGAAATTGCTTTTTCAAGCCAGGAACATGGTTGTTGTTTGTCTGTCACACCAGTAATGGTTCCAAGCGTTTTTGTGAATTCAATCAAGACACAGGCTAGTGCAGCCAGAAAAGGAAGGGGTGAGAAGGTACTGATGAGATAAAAGTGAGGTGGAGAAGACCTGCAGCACAGCTAATTTGCAATTAGCATTTTCCCACTTCACTGTTGTCTGCTTGTCCTGCAATTCCAAAGGAGACGGGAAGAATTTGGTTTGAAAGGATGCTAAGGGTGCCTGTAGAAAGCTGTCAGGGCTGCAAATAGACAGAGACACGTCTGTGGTGCCGGCAGAGGAGGAGCAGGTCATGCCCTGTAAGTTTCTGCGGAAAGAGTCATTTAGCACAGCTTGATGGGAATTGGGTAATGGCAGTATGTTTGGAGATTAGATTGAGGAGTAAATGATGGATGAACTGCATAGCCCAAAAAATACTGTATACAGCTGTCATGCCTGTGTTCTCAAGATCAATAGCTGTCGTAATAGTGAGTAGTTGTCCCTACGCTGTCCCCTTTTCCTCCCTGCCACTTAACTCCCCATGGCACTCCTGTTGCTCAGCGATGCAGTAGCACCTATGAAAAAAGATGAAATGGCGTAGATTGTATTTTAAACATGTCTGGAAATATGTTTTTTTGTTTATTTTTTTTTTTAAAGGGTCACTTCCATTGCAGTTTTCTTCTAAATATCCAAATGGACTTGTGCATTTCTTGAACATAATAAAATGAGTAAACCAGTGGGTTTTTTTGTCTTGATTATCTGACCAAATTCCTGCTGCTCCATTAGATTATTAATGATTCATGTCCCAACATTCCTGAGGAACTCGGGATATTGGTCCTGGCTCTGGAGAAAAATAGACTCCAGGAAAATTTTACTGGCTTCTTCAAGTAGTGAGTTAACCTACAACTTTCAGAATTTATAAGAAACTTTTTAGAATTGTGTCATTTTTTTGCATTGCCTCTTTTTGGACTTGAAAGAGAAGGACTTTGGGGGGACCTTTCTGAGTCGTTTGTCCTATAAAGATGCCCCAGGATCTGTGCCAGACCTTTCTTCCTGCAGCAGTGTGTTTCTGAGAATGGAGTAGGGACAAAGAGACGGGGGCAGTTTCTTTTCTTGTGATTTCTAGACCTATCTTCCCAGTGGGAACTGTGTTCCCCTGACTGTTGTCCATGTGGTCTCTCAGCTCCATATTTACTACAGTTTCCCAAACGCTACTGGTTTCCTGCTAACTTTTTTCTTATACAGGATTCAAAGAACTGCAACCACTCCATCCCACTACAGTCAACCCAAACAAAGGAAGCCCCTTAGTCTGTGGCTTGACTTCACTTTGTGCTTCACTTTGGGCAGTATCCTCTTACTGTTTTAACTACCACTTCACAAGTGAGCGTTCCACTGCTTGATGCTTTCAATCTGAAAGAAATCTGTTTATGTCATCACCTTAACCGCAGTCTGTGTATGATAATGCTTATTAATAAGTTTCACTGTATCACAACGGCATAGAAAACCAAAGAGCCACCTCTACACCGCTCTGGTGAGACCCCACCTGGAGTACTGTGTCCAGCTCTGGAGCCCTCAGCATAGGAGAGACATGGACCTGTTGGAGCAGGTCCAGAGGAGGGCCGTGAAGATGATCAGAGGGCTGAAGCACCTCTCCTATGAGGACAGGATGAGAGAGTTGGGATTGTTCATCCTGGAGCCAAGAAAGCTCCGGGGAGACCTTATACTGGTCTTTAAGTACTTACAGGGGACCTACAGGAAAGATGGGGACAAACTTTTTATCGGGGCATGTTGTGATAGGAGAGGGGGTAATGGCTTTAAACTAAAAGAGGGAAGATCTAGACTAGATGTAAGGAAGACATTTTTTACAATGGGGGTGGTGAAGCACAGGAACAGGTTGCCCAGAGAGGTGGTGGATGCCCCATCCCTGGAAACATTCCAGGTCAGGCTGGACAAGGCTCTGAGCAATCTGATCTAGTTGAAGATGTCCCTGCTCATTGCAGGAGGGTTGGACTAGATGACCTTTAAAGGTCCCTTCCAACCCAAGCTATTCTATGATTCTGTGCCTGGAAAATTTGGTGGTATGTTTTTGAAATGGACACTGTTGTGTGAGTGCAAATTACCCAGTAATGCACCTGTGAGAAAACATGGCTGAAGGAGACTTTTCTGTACAATTCCTATAAAATTGTCTAGAGAAAATAACCTTTTCAGGTAGAACTTATACAGCAAAAAGCCAGACTTAAATACAATGACTTTAAATTGTATATTAAACTTTTGTATTACATTTTTTATTAAATTGTGGACTCTATAAAGTGATTATCTTCGAACAGTGATACATTTCTATAACTTGGTTATTTTTGTACCTAACAAAATTCTAAAGAATTTGAGATTATTTCTTAGTGCTTAGAAATGTATTGCTTAGTATTGCCTTTAGAATAAGTTGTTTGAACTATTCAAACTGTTTATGCAGCATGCCTGTCTTTGTACTCCTTCAAACCTGGATGAAATCCCTGTTTCCAGAAGGTATGTCGCTGCAGGAGGCATGTGCTTGTGCCCCTGCCTGGCTCATTTTCCAGCCTTTCCCATGCCCTGAGGCTACAGACATGTTCCCGATTTTGGTTGTGTCATCAAGCTTTCTGCTAAAAGCACGGTCAAAGCTGACTTCAGACTGGGTCGCTCAGGGTTTTGTCCAGTCTGCTTTTGGAAACCTCCAAGGATAGAGACCCACACAGGCTCCCTGGGCAACCTGCTCCACTGCTCGACTGTCCTCATGGTGAAAAAGCCTTTACAAATATCTGACCTGAACCTCACTTAATCTTGATCTGCTGTTGTCACTCATCCTCTTGTGCACTGCTGTAAAGAGGCTGACGCTGTGTTTTCCGTAACCTCCTTGTGGGTACTGAAAGGTAGCTATTAGGTCTCCCAAGCTGTGTCCCCCTTCAGCAAGGGGGACATCCTCATCCCATCCCATCCACAGCCCATCATCACAGGGCCTGTGCTGCAGCCTCCATCTTCCTTGCATTCTACATCACTACCCAGTTTATCTTTAATTTTATGTATTTCTCTTGCCTTTGGTGATGATTTTTCTCTACAGTCAATGTTTTTGATCAGTCAGCTCAGTCTACCGTTACAGAGAGCATGATCTGGAACTTCTATGGCTAAAGACAACACTTCTGTTGTGTTTCAGACCAGTGGCACCAGACACAGGGGAGTGGTGGCACTGCTGGCTGGGTGAGCAAGCTGAACTGGACCATTAGTGTTACAAGCACAGTACAGCACCTTAAAAAATGGGGAGAACTAAATGGGAACCAAAATGCCTATTAGTTTAATGAGAGGTAAATAAAATACTTATCCAGGAAGCAGTTCTGGTTTCAGAAGAGTTTGTTTCGTTTGAGCATGGGGTCATCTGGGTCCTGGTTTCACCATAGGTGGAGGAGGTAATGGTGATTAAAATGAAATAGGAGTCCATCTGGCTTAAAAATGAGGGACTGAACCGTTGTATGAGAGCTGAAGACATGTGTGTTTAATCATTTCTCTGTAAGGCTGTAGTTTTATGCAAGGACTAGAAGGATGCGGGTGGACTGGGAAATCCATAGCAGAAATTCCCTACTAGCCTGAACAGGATGACAATAAACAGGTGACAATGCCAGTTTACTTCTCTGGAGAAAATGTCTTAGTACTTCAAATAATTTAATTTTCTTTAATTGTAAAATCAACGTGTATCAATCCAGTGTGAAAAAAGGCTCAATAAATGTAATCATGAAACACTAAATTATTACTAGATGGTAGGTTTAATTTTGTCTTGTATTTCTTTTGATCACACAGAGGAGTCTATTGGTTTTGATGCTCAGGTAATTACCTATCACAGTGATATTTTTAATGGCACATGATTTCTTGTATTTTCTACTTGAAAAATATGTTACTGTGAGGGGAAAAAAAAGTCATTTTTGCAATTTTGTAGATTTTAATTAGCAGGCAAATGTATTTTTAAATTCAATCAGGAGACAGTCTTGTAAAGCCGGCCTCTTTTATTATATAGGGTTAGATTTCTTGGTCATTTTAGGCAGTTGAGAATGTACCAGAAACGACATTGCCTCTACTGTCATTTTATTTCAGCTTTTCTAAGTATTTCTGCATAGAAGCATTTTAATGGGAGAACATGCTTGTGATGTTTTGTCTTCAGATTTTTCTTCCCCTAGGGAAGCCTGTTAGTCTTTTAAAATGACATTACAGCTTGCTCAATAACCAGCTTGGGAGTTGGAAGAAATCTGTGAGGAACGTTGGAAGGAGAAGAGACCTTTTGAGTAGCAATTTACTGGCTGTATGTGGAATGCTGAGTTAATATAAAACTGTATTACTATTCTACCAGTGCTAATAATGCATAACATTATTCTTCTGTCTTGCATTTTTGAAATAGTGTATGTGTACAAATCAGTCTTCACAACATCCAGTGAGAGAGATAACTATCAACATTATTCTAATCCTCATAGTGCATTAAATGACAATAATGACTGTTTCAAATGGAGAGCTCAACAAGACATAGAAATAACATGTTTCTAACTCAAAATCCTTTATCAGGTTGCGTTGATCATCCTATACATCTTTCTCAGTCCAATTATTATACTTTACCTTTGCAAAAACGTCTCTTAACATTCTAATTTTGCAAATTTCCTATTTTGCTGAAAATCGTAGAGCAGCCCAGGTTGAAAAGGACCTTGAAAGATCATCTGGTCCAACTTTTTGTGGGAAAGGGAGCCTAGATGAGGTTATCTAGCACTCGGTCCAAACACATCTTGAAAACCTACAGTGGTGGGGACTCTACCACGTCCCTGGGGAAGTTATTCCCATAAATTATTATTCTCAATGTAAAAAATTTCTTTCTTCTATCAAGATGAATGATCTTGATATAAGATCAAAACGTACTTTAGAATGACCCATAAATGGTTATAGAGTAGATTGCTACATGAAAGGAATGTATGCGTGTGAGTCCATCTGTCTTCCTATGTAAGGAAGGGAGGCAGAAAACACAGTGCTTACAAGAGCAGAAGTCTCCAGGCTTTCTGGATTGCAGTTTGGATTTTGACTGAGTTCTCTCCTTTCAGGCTTCTGACCATTCCCACCCTTCATACTCAACTCCAACCTCAGACCTAGGAGAAGCTATTGCATTTTTGTCAAATTCTCAACTTTATTTATCACCTGTCCACATGATTGAATGGAGGTTTGGATATGTAGGGAGTGTAGTTAGCAGAAGATGCGAACCTACTGCTCTACTAAGGATAATGATTATTGAGTCAGTACCGATATATGTATATCTTATTGACAAAAGCCTTGATCTTTCAAGAAATTCAGCTGAACTACTGCAGAAGCACTGTGCGAAATCCTTGAGTGGCATGGGGAAGGAGGAGGCTTTGAGCACCTGTAAAGTGACAGCATGTTAATTGGTGGGTAGCTCACAATGCTGAGGTTTCTCTGGTGCATTTTTTTGTATTCTGCATCTGCCTAGGTGTATCTTTGTTTCTGTGAACAGTGTAAACCCCACTATTTCATACATAAAGTCTTTGATTGAAAGTGCTCAAATAAGTAGTGGATATCTTGCCTATGCGATGACCTATCAAACTATTGGAATATAATTTTTCCATTATGTATCACTCTGTTTTAATCAGTTTCTAACAAACACACCTAACTTGAAAAGGATTAATAAAATCCTCTTCAAAATTCTTTATGCATTTTTCTCACTGTCTTGCTGACCTAGCATGCCCCTACTCTGCTACCAGCTCACACTTCTCTTTCTCCTCTTGGCTTCCCCTCCTTCACTCCAACAGTGGATTTGTTTACTCAGGGTCCTCAGCTATCAAAAATTCTCTCTTATGGCCTTTTTCCCCCTCACCCCTCACAACCTTTGAATAACACTATCTCCAGATCTTACTTTAAAGCTCTTTTTCTCTTCAGTTACGATGGTGCTTTTAATTGTAAATGGTGGTATTTAATAAAGATTACTGCTAAATGAAAAAATAATAGTTTTATTTATGAATTCAGGGGCGAATTAGACTCCCAGGTGTGATTGTGATTACTGTTATTGCTTTGAATGGGACTTTGGTTCTGCCTTTAATTTTCTTAAGAAATCTTATTCTCTTCTCTCTTAGGTACCTTTAATAGCAGAATAGTGATGCAATGAGTCATTTTAATGTTAATCCACTGCAGCTCTATCCAAATCAGTTTACAAATTTGGAAACCATTTTACTGGAGGACATTCACTGCAGGGGACAATCTCTAGTGCAGACTTCCAGGGATGGGACTGCTAGTTCTGTGTTTTACCTGCAAAACCTGCCTTCCTTAGGGACATAGCCAAGGCGGCAGTAGATTTATTCCCCACATTTCCTGTGCAATGAATCTCCCTGTTACAAGGAAAATCAAAAAAGGTCTGTACACCTGACAGTCTTCTGCCATGGTTTGTGCCGCTGGGACTTCTTTCGTTACTGTGGCTAGCATCAACGTCTGTTTTCCATATTTTTTTTAGACAGGTATTTCCCAATTCTTGGCCTAAGACAGATCATAGTTACTCAGACAGAAAGACTCAGTCCTCACAACCTGTTTGAAAATCATACAGTGCTATGGATTTAAAACTGTCTTGCTGTGCCTCAGTTGCAAATTTCATGTATGGTTAACGAAAAACAAAACAAACAGCAGAAGTGAAAAGGCTTGGTGCTCTTTTACTTTCCTTGCTATTCTTTCTACTTATACGAGTATGTGCTAAAACAAGCTTCTGCTCCCTGCTGCGTATCCGTGAGGCAAGGGAGAGATTCTGACCTCAAAATTTCACTTTCCTTTGTTCTGTAGACAATGGTAGGCGTTAGACTAAATCAAGTCATGTTCAAAGGAGATTGTTACTTCACTCTGAAGGTTTAATCTCCGCTTTCATAGGAGATAATCCCATATGACATAATTTGCCAGCCAGTTTTATCAACAGATTTTTTTTTTTCCAGAGCTCTTGTGCTATGGCCATCCAAACTTAGCATGTGTTTTTTGAGAGTCTTGCCAACTTTAAAATTTCAAGTGTGAAAGTACAGAATCAATTTTCTAAAAACTTGGCTTGCTCTTTGTCTGACTTGTGTTCCATAAAAATAACTGAATATGAAGTTTCTAAGTTCAGCCTTTTATTTTTCCCTTGGGGTGTTAGACTGCAAACATTTTCATCGGGACTTAGTGAGAATCTTTGTTGATAAAGATGTAATCAAAATTTGATTCATCCTGTCACGCACTTACCAATTCTGTAAAAACAAAGATTATTATTCTGCAGCTGCTTAACAGCATATGTTCCTTCAGCAAGTGTTAAATGTACTCCTTTCTTCGTTGTTTTAAACTCAGACTTTTTCCTTATGGCTTCCATTTAGAAATAATACCAATTAGTTTTGTGAGTTTCTTAATAAAAAGTGCAGTAGACAACCTAGTAAGAATTATGCACGCCTTCATTTGACAAGCAGTATACAATATACAGTATACAATACGCTTTTCATTTTATATCTGCTTCTGACGTGGAGATGTCTCGTCAGATAATTACAATCTGTTTTCTCTAACAAATCACCTATTAGAAATTCTAAATAACGTAGGCTTTGAGGGGGAAGCAAGGCATGTGGCAGTATTGTTGGCTGTTATGCTTCAGTCTTACCTACGTTCCTACTCCCGGGCTATATATGAGGTTTATACATGCAGCACTTACTTGGCGCAGGTAGTCTCTGAAGGACTCGTAGGGGAGCTGCAGTGATACCGTTGCCTGGGGCTGCTGAGCCTCCTTCCCAGCTGCCAAGGCTGAGTTCCCAAGGGGGAACTTGGAACTCAGGAATCCCGAGGAGCGACGCCTGAATGGAGTGGAGCTCTGCTAGTATAAAACTTGGTATACGCAGAAAGCAGAAGGCTCACGCAGTACAAATACACGGATGGTGTGGCTCCAATCCTCAGACTGCCGCACGTCATACCATTAGTGGCATGGATAGTCCTTGGGGGTACTCACAGGCTTTCTGATAAGTAGATCTAAGTGTCTCTGCACAGTTGTCACCTTTGTGTCCAGTCCTGCAAAAATCATGTGTATAGATGGCATTCATGTGTAGTTTCAGAGAGTCCAACATTCTTAAGTCTGCCTAATTTCAGAAATGTATAAATAAAGCAGCTCAAAGGTATGTAGCTAGTAATATCAGCATGCCTGTGGGGCAGAATGACCTGTACGTTATAAACCTTATTACCATGCATTAGGTGATTTAGTGCATAGTTTCACAGTAAATATTCTAGCTGAATTCTAGCTACAGTAAATATTCACTTCTGAATATGAAATCTCATTTTGCTAAATTGCCTGGTGAATTCTTCAGAAGCACTTAATCTGATTTAGTCTGTACATTTAGTCTTCAGTAACAAGGGAAGCTCGTATTAACCCAAAGATCCCATTAAAAATTACATAATCCAGCTGGCCTGGGTGATTGAGTCTGCGGTCGCTGACATTGGTATATCCTGTATTCTGGGAAATCTGCTGCTTACCCTAGTCAGCACTGGCAGGTTTGCAGGTGGCCAAATGTGGTCTAAATATTAATGCTGATCATTCACCTTAGACAGTCCTTTACCTGTCATGAAACCCAAATCACATTACTTGTTTACATGAAACAAAGTGGTCTGTACTAAGACCTAAATTTTCTGTCTCAAATGTGCATTCCAGGCTGCTGCTGATAAAACCCATAACATGAAAAATAAAACAAAGCGAACAGAGGGTATATGTAGATGCATGTGGACGTGTATTCAGAAGAATACAAAATTAAGTTGCATCCATCTGCTGTGTAACAGGCACTGCCTGCAACTATATCATATCTTACATGTAAGGTGACCTTCCCTGCGTCTAGAGAGAATACGGGGAAGGGAATGGTTCTTTTGAGGCATGGGGTAGAGATCAGGTCTGCTGTTTAATTTTATTCAGGTTTGCATGTGTGTTGCCAGCTGCTAGAGTTGTGTAGTGTGCTCCTGGTTGCTGTTCTCTTGGGATCCAAGCTATGGCCAGCCTATTTGGGGTGTTGGATCGATGTTGCTTCTAGAGTAGAGCAAGGATTAAAGTGGCAGTGTGTGTAACAGAGCTTGTGTGGTGGTATGAGACAGAGTGCCTGACTAGAATGAATGAATGTAATGCGCACTAGAAAGGCCACTGAGGAGGCTAATGAAGAAGGGATGTGATGTTATTTCCTAATTGCCTGTGTTACAGCAGGCCTTAACAGAATGTAAATAAGCCATTGCTGGCACATGGAGTTGCCAGGTCGAGCTAATGGCAGGGCATCTTTCCTAGAGCAGATCTGGGAAAGAGCATCTTCTTTCCCGCAGTCCTCAACCTTCGTAAGAGTACTGGCCTAAGCCTGTAGGAAACTAGTCACTCCAACTGTGATTTCATGGACATCTCGTTGAGAATGGCAGAACTGCAGTCCAGATTGCAGAAGTCTGGTGGCTCGAGGAGGTGCATTAGAAAGAAAATGTCTCCCCAAAACTATGCAGCGTAGTTTGCACACTGTTGACTTGCTGCATACAGTGCGCAGAGTAGAGTACTGCAGAATGGTTTACTTGCTATGCATCCGGGCACACCTTTAACTGATAAAGCCTTAGTTATGTATTGTCTAAGAGAGAAATCCTTTTTTTCTAGAAGAGAAAATAGGGTACCTGGTGTGATACTAAAATATGGAAAGGGTTGTGTTTTAGGATTAGAACTAAAGGTTCAGGGAGGGCCCTAAGGTATTTTTAGGCAGAGGTAGGCTGTGCATGCCTGTGTAATGTTATAGGTCTGTCCTAATCTCAGGAGAGATTATATATTGGAACATCTCAGATTAGTGTTTCTGTGTTCAGGCCGCTCCTTGCAGACAGAGCTGGACTATACTCTCTGTTACTTCTTACCAACCTACTACCCTTGTATAACAGCAGGTTTCTAAACAGCAGGTCAGCTCTGATTGTTTTGAGGTGCTTGAGTAGCAATTCTCTTAAATTTGGGAGACTCTCTATAGCTGATATTTTTCAAAGTTTGTCATTAAGTGGGAGTCAGGGGAGCAGCCCCGTCACCTGCTCAGTGCTGCAGGGAACCGCAGCAATCAGTTGGTGAACTGGCACAAAAACATTTATTTTGAGATTACCAGTTCAGATCCAGTGACAGCTGAGAGTGCTGTGGGGATGAGGAGGTGTAATTTTCTATATCGGTAAGGAAGCAGTTGAATTTTGAAACCATTTACCTGTTTGAACCTGCACTGTTAAAAAATCAGTGCTCAAGATGGAGATTTTTGTTGCTTTGTCTCATGGACCTTGGAATGCAAAGATCTGGCGATCAGCTGAAGGATTAATTGCGACTGAAGGTCAGACACTGATGCCTTAACTTTCCCCACTGAATGAATGCACTAGGCTACTGGTGGATAAAGAATTATACTGCATGAGTAAGAGCATCAGAATGCATCTCTAGAAGGGCCTGGTGTTGATATTAGGCTCAGATAGTCCAAAAAATATTAGTAAAAAGAGTAATCTAGGAAAAGTTTGCAGTGCTTCAAGGATCTGAAACATGAGTTTCCAAGGAAAAGAAAGTTCCAAATACACAAACTTGATCTGAAAGATCATAAGGTATAAAGAGAATTGCAGTTCTTGTCCAATGAAAGTGAGTCAGGAAATAGCAACTGTAAAAATGACATTGTAAGGTTCTCTCTCAATGTCTTGCGTGTCAAATTTGCTCAGTTTATACTTTAAAGGAAGAGACAATTTCTAACTCCCTATGCTGCATAGTCAACCTGTGACCTAAAATCAACATATGTGCTTTTTTCTTCTTTTTGAGCATCATTATCAGCAAATATTTTGTACTCAGCATTTTGCAAACATTTTTTTGACTGATGCATAGAAGCAGATAAAAACAGAACTATAATGTTGTATGGCTCGTTTAGTGCTGCATTTGTAGCAGAAGTAACTTAGCTTTCTTGACTTAGTAAATGGATACGATCAGCAGTTTAATATTACATGGCAAGATACTGTTTACTGTTGGGCAAGACTATATGTCTCTGGCTATAAAGAAATTATAAACAAGAGAGACTGGAAGCTTAAAGTGTTTAGTATTTTAAGTGTGCCACTAGGGATACACAAGAACCAAATAAAAAATATGTCATGGCATTGTCAGCTCCTAGGGGGTTCCTCCATTATATTACCCGTATGCAACTTCCCTGAGAGTGCAGAGCCTCTCTCATCATGTGTGGGACACGTTCCACTTCCCATGGCCTATGTTAGTAGGAAGAATAAGGGGAGAGAGCATAGTTTAGGTTTCCCTAGTGCTGCTTGTCTGCTGGTGCAAGTCAGAGCAGTATCCATGGTGCTCGAACATATGTTGGGAGACTGGATACAGGCACAGTCAAGCTGTGACTGGATGGGTGCCCAGGTGGCCAAAGGCCAGCAGTGGTCCCTCATCCCTCAACAGAGCGACTCTGAGCCACTTTGCAGTAATTACAGGAGAGGACCTATATCTGTGGTGCTGGAGCCGAGGTGATTGTGTTGATACTTCTGTAAAACCGAGCGCGCGCAGACCTCAGCTGGATACTGGTGTCATTAATAAGCGTTACGGCTTCTCTCCAAGTAGTGAGATCCTGAAACACTTTACCTCTTAATTGCTGCCTGGGAAGGTAGAGCTGAGGATTGTGAAAATCTACAAAAGCAAAGAAAGGCATCAGTTCCCAGTGGAGGCAGAGGCTTCTGCACACTTGTGTCTGTGTGTTTTAATTGACTCTTTGTACATACACAAACATGAGTGAAGTGATGCATGTTTAAACATCCTCATGTCAGCCACAATTTTGTGGAAAATGATGCCTTTGTTATGAGTGAGGTGAATCGTGAGCCTAACAGTACAACACGGATGTGAAGTCCAATGCATATACCCCAGAGTAAAGGGAGAAGAGGACACAGTATGTACAAATTAGGTGGTTAATGCAATTCAGAGTAAACGCAAAGTGTGTGTCTTCATTTTAGGCACAGGCATGAAAAAATACTACTGAAGTAGAAAGTGGGTGATCAGAAATTAACTAGATCAATTATATAGGGAAAAAAAGAGATTGCTGTTTTCATTTCACTGTGGGGGGAATTAACATTGAGAGGCATATAGTTTGGTCTAGTCCTAGGAATAAACATCTCCCTGTCCACTGCAGGGGTTTTGTGTTTAAGGAAGCAAACTCCTGTTGTTTGCTGGAACTGATGCTTCTGTAAATAAATTTGTCTCGGTCCTGGCCTCACAGAGTCACAAATACATTTTAAAACACTGTTAGTCATAATTCTCTCTTTGCTGGCCTTGAAGCTTGGTTCCACTCTAGCAGGAGGCCCAAGACCTCTATAAAGATGTGCTACAGGACAGCCGTAATAAAAGAATATTAAAAGTTATTTTGTATTTTCAGTTGCTGTTATGTGAAAATCAAGTAGACACAAGTCGGTGGTAGCACTTCAAATCTAGTGCCTAAATCTGCTCTTCTTTAAAGTAGTCATATGAACAAACGTTGGACATTACTTGCAGCATAGAAGAGATGAAAGCACCTGTGTGGCATTTTTAAACCTGCCTGCAAGATGATCTAAAGACTTTATTGTCTTAGACCCAGCCCCTTTTTACACTAATCTTGTAATAGCCAGATGATTTATGGAGAAAGTATCATTCAGCTTTTATGTTGCGAGCAACAGAAGAATGATTACTTCTAAAGTGTTGCTGTTTAGTGAGATATTAATGGAGGGATAATCCATTTACATTTTTACAGCGGAAGTTTTGTAATGCTTTTGGGATTCATTTATTATTTGCATTTGCAAAATAGCCTCTACTGAAATAAAGCCAAAGTAATCTGCTGTGGAGGAATAAAGTAGTTTGTCAAAAATTTTTTTTTCAAGGCTCCATACAAAATCCTGCTGTTGAAATAATCATTTACTTTTAAAATAAATTTTAAATAGTTTTTCACAGGCATCTTATAAAGCGGATCAGAGTTGTGAATTCCACATACTATATATTCAGTAAGCACTGTGTATGCCTTTTAACGATGTGGGTTTTGTTGATCTGCAGTAGCTAGTGAGATGCATAAATACGGGTGACGCGTCTATTTGTACTAATCTTCTCTGTTGTAGCAGTTTGCTGGTTCTGCCCTGTCCTGTCTAAATTCTTTCTAGGTTATCAATGCTGTGGTCTGCTCCTGCCTCTCTCATGCAGTCCTGCTGGGAAAAGCACCAAGTTCGCCTTTTCCAAGCACCAAGAGTACCTCTTATTCCTGTGCTAAGGGGGCAGTATAGAGTGCAATTTTCATTTACAAATGAGTATGATGTTATTCTGCTGTCTTGGCATTGCAGGAACTAGACAGTGATTATTTTGAACTGCAGATAGTGTCGTGCTTACCCGTTTTCTGTGGCTCAGGTAACCTTTGCAGAAGAAGTGGGGCAGGGAACGAGGCAATAAAGATGAACTGACAACGCATATCTGGTCGGGCAGCTTATCGGTAGTTGGAGGTAATGTACATTGGAAAAAAACCCACACACAATCAAAAATGTGATAGAGCCGGCCAAGTGCTTGGATGCTTCAGCGCTAATAAAGAAAGAATCCGGAGCAGAAAAAAGCCCTCTGAACTGAGGGAACTTATTCCATTAGTAAAGTCTTACTGCATTCTGTTTCTTTCAGATCTTTTTGAGGATGGAAATATTTTAAATGATAATAATTTGACTCCTGTTGCCTGCTCTGCACTTTGTATTGCTGCATGTTGTATTTATTTTATTGACTGTTGGCCTGTATACTCTATTTGTGTGTACTTCTATGCGTGTGTAAATTGCAAACAAAAGCAGGTGGTTTCTTGACTCCCTTTTTAGTATTCAGCTGCAGTTATCTGTAAAAATTGGACAAATGACATGATGTTCGCTGGTGTTAGACATGGCGTAGCTATGTGCAGACACTCAGCCCTGCAGCTCAGGGGCTTCTTGTGGCCTCTCTGAAACACACCGCTGTGATCACACCACGTGATCGGTTAGTGAATAGAAAACACATGCTAAAATTACCCTTTGCACACTTACAGCACGGGACTCTGGATGGTGCCTACAGCAGCACAGGCTTCTGAAAATGTAGCAGAGGAGGAGAAAACCTCTACTCAAATTTGCTTCTTTTTGTTGTAGAGAGTCCACGAGGTACTGGGTAACACACCTCCCTCTAAGAGAAGAGGCCAATGCAAGCCTACAGATTTTTTCTGTTGTTGTAATTAAATCAGATAGACAGATGTGTGTGGCCAGTTTTTCTTAAAAACTGTAATAAGCAGTGGCAAAAGGGGAAATGTTCCTGCATCCATTTTCAAGCAACCAGGCAAGGAGAAAGGAAAAGGGCAACTACATGTTTTAAAATAAGCTTAGCAGAGAGAAAAGATGTTACCCAAATTTGGATATTTTCTGAAAGATAATGTGTTGATATAAACCATTAAGTCAGTGACTTCAAAGCAAGTTACCACTGGGTGAAATTTGGTTGTCTGTGCTGTGGGTGGAGATCAGACAAGGACCCCACGATGGTGTT
The DNA here is from genome assembly GCF_964199755.1 of Larus michahellis. Lineage (NCBI taxonomy): Eukaryota > Metazoa > Chordata > Aves > Charadriiformes > Laridae > Larus > Larus michahellis. Next base: position 76,937,635 of record NC_133897.1, on the reverse strand, counting down.
TTTGAACATAAGGCTTACTAAATACACCCTTATTAGCAACTATGTGTAGGATGGATAGTGCTCTAAAGCCTCCTGCCCTAATCAGAAAAAGCTGTTCTAATGAGGAAGCATAGCTGGAGATGTAGGTAATGTGCAGGATGGGGCCATACTATATTGAACTTCTCTCTCGAATGGCTGGAGCATGCATATGGCTTCAGCAGGTGATAGTTGATGAGAGGGCTGCAGAGATGGATAGAGAAGAGGATATTACTGGTAAATCTGTCTTAAAACATGCTAGTTGTAAACTGCAAGTATGTGTGGAAGAGAAAACTTGCAACAGCCTATACTACTTTATACTACTTGTGTAATTACGTTCTTTTTAACCGCAAAATTTAGTGAAGAGAAATATGTTCTTGAAAAACAGTCCTGTAGCAGCAACTGCAGGAAGCTGTGATGGCTTTCAGTGCACAAAGGAAAAAGACATGAAACAAAATTTAGATTAATAAGCTTTCAATTATCCTTTGAAGTGTCTTTAAATCATCATTTTAATATCATACTCATACTGAACCTGATTTACATTCACTTGCAAACTTCAAATGTGAAGTCCCTGGCTAATTTCAGGGTGAATTCTAGATGGGAGAGGATATGTCTCTGAAATGTATCATTCATTTTCACATTTAATACTTGTTCAGAAATGGAGCCAAAACATTATCCTGAATGCGTAAACAAATTTTGTGGTTTACAAAAATAGTCCTAGCCAAATGGATTTTAGAAAAACTGCACTGAGTTAGACATTATTCTTGAGAAGTTACCTAGTTTTCTGTGGGGAGACTTACTGGACATTTACACTAGTGTGTGTGAGTTTTTTAAATGATGTTTTCTTAATTTGAAGATCATATTTCAAGTCAAGGTCATTTTGCTGAAAAGTGGCTTTCAGACGGAGAAATAGCATGTTTTAGAAGAAATTAGTGTGTGATGCCTAAGACGAATGAGGCTTAGCTAAGGTTGCACTTCCAATTAACTATAGATTCCGCAATGCAAGATTGTAATTCTCAAAAAAACAATTACCACGTTGCTAAGACAACCTATCCTGAATCCAAAACTTTCTGAAGTTTTGCTCTTTTCATCCTGAATTTCTATGTCCAGCCCATGTTCAAAGAAGACCTTCAAATGTGAGCTGTATTTAAGCAAGTGTATCCAGCAAAGTGAGTTAACCTGAAATGACTCCAGGAGGAACGATAAAAGCAATTGTAGCAATCTCTCTATAAAATAAACCAGAAAGAAGAAAAAGAAATAACTTTCTACAGGGAGATCGATAATGAGTAGGACTCATGTTTTCTAGAGACCCCAGGAACCAGCTCGTAACTGAACTTGTTAAATACTACTGACACTAAAAAGACTGATTTCTTTTTTCCCCAGAAGGCTGAAGAGCAGCAGACTTCTGACAATTAAGACCTTTAAAAAAAAATGTCAATTTTGACATCCAAACCAAAGACATGGAGGGAATCTGTTAATTAGTCTTGACAATCTTGTCATGAAATGCTTCATTTCTAGGCATTGATGTTAGAGACCTTTCAGCCTATGTCTTTGGTCAACTGAAGAGGATAGATTTCTCCTTCTCTGGGTCTAGAATTTAAACTTGTAGTGAGTACATGTGATTTATTTTTCTGTGCTCTGCTGGTGCCCTGTGCAATATTGTTCCTTGGAAACCTGTGAGGAAGAAAAGACATCTGTTTGATGACTGTGAAAATGTGGTGTCCTGAAAATGGGAATTGTGGTCAATTCCTCGTCTTTAGCAGACATTTCCTATATAGCAACAAAAATTAAATGTTTAGTAGTGTGTTTTCATTGGAGACAAAGCTTTCAGTCTGCCAGATTAATCTGTGATGGTGCACTGATGAAGCTGATAAAGAAACTAACAGCACCCACTAGGGTCTTCTTGGTCCATCATAGATGTGGTACCGGTAAGAGCTTTTCCCGTCTCATTGGTGCTGCATATCAGATCTGGAGATAACCAAGCAGAGAAAAAAATTGTGCTTTTTAGTGTATTTGGTCCCTTTTTTCCTCAAAAGGTTCACTGGTAGCTGCAGCACAATATTACCTAAAACTGAGATGTTTGTTTTCTCTTTTAAACTGTACCTTTCTCCCATTCCTCCTTGTGCTTGATGAAGCTCTTCTGCCTGTGCTTCCCAGGCTGGCGTAGCAGAAGCTAGCGTCAATAAGAGGAGGAAGGCCATGGTGCTATGGCTGGGATTTTCTTGCATCTTCACTCTACAAATCCCTGGAAGGTTAAGAAACAGTTTGGCCATATTTGAAGTTCTCTCTTTTGCTTTTTTGCTTACCTGTAATGTCAAGACCTTTTTGGAGAGAAGTGATGTAATGAACCATTGAAGAAAACTTCGGTTTGCTGATGATCGTTAGAAATGTTTACTAGCCTTAAAACTACACAAGCTTATGGGGAATTGTGGTGCATTCTGATGAGTGTATTTTATTAACAACATGCTTCATATTCTAATGGGATGGTTCTCTCAGGCATTTGAGGTGCTGTTATGCTAGTTACTCAATTTTATGAAGTTAAACAATAAACATTAAAAGTAAAACCTCAGGAAAATTGCCAGAGTGCAAAATAGATCTGTCCCTTGGCAGATTTAACTTACTTTAATTTTCAAAATGTTTTTCTTTTAGTTTAGTAACATGTTTTTTAGTATTTTGAGCAAGGGAAGACAGGCTTTAATCTCAGCCTCTAGGTCTGAAGACACAGAAAGGAGTTCTCTCCAGGGGGTGGCAAGCTTTGTTTTCAATTAACCCAGGTGTTTACAATATGGGGAGTGTTGATGCTTCTGCACTTGAAATCTTTGTGGCTGAACCACATTGAAGGTGAACTTGGAAGTCAACTGGTAAGAAACCTGGAATGGTCAAATTAGAACAAAAAAAATATTTGGTGTATGATATAGGTTTACCTTTTATGTTTTCTGCATTTACCTACTTTTATAGTCGGTACTAGCACCTTTCTGTGATTATGAAAAACTAAGTTAGTTATTTAGCTATAGTCTCACTCTTCCACATGCATGAATCTGAGCGATTCAGTGTTTTGTTTGGGCAGAGCAGGGAAAGTAAACACACAGCCCAGCAGGCAGATTATGCCCATTAATTCCTTTCATTTTCACCTGGCCTGCGGGCACGTAATTATTTTTCGTGTGTTACTGTCAGAAAACCCTAAGCTGTGTGATTAATATGAGTCTATCAAAGGTGTAGAAAGGCATAGTTATTTCTCAGGAAGGAGCAAGACCTCCCTTGTCCAAGGTGGAATATAAATCATGTGGGCAAGGAGGGAAGGCAGGCTCCACGTTATGGTAAGCACAAAATTTCTAGGCAGGAGGCTCTACTGTTCTGCACAACCCGTTACTTACTACTCAAGCTATTAGCCCCAGGCACGAAAGGCTTAGTTTCATGGCACAGATGGCATTTCATCTGCCCAGACAGCTGGGCTAATTTCACCCTTGGACCTGTTCTACAGGAGGCTTTCAAAAAGGGTTAAGAGCGGTAGGGTTTGGGCTCTGCTGTTTAATGTGCGCACTCCTCCCAGTTGCTCATTTGCTGAAGACACAGTACAAGCATGTTTATCACCCTGGTGCTTTCAAAGCATGGAGCAGCTTGTAGTCACGCTTTGACCATTTTTCAAAGTTAGATTGCTGCATATACTTTTTATTTTAAAATGGTGTTTTAAAAAATATTTAAAGAACCTTGAAGAAAAGGTTATAAGAGGGGATAGCAACCTTCCCCATGCTCAGGAGCATTTCTGTTTCCTGGTTGAGCTGTTCAGGGGAGGGACCAATGCAATGAACTGAGTATATAACCAGCTTGCTTTTGCTTGTGGCTCTGGAGACAGAAGCACCTCAAACAGCAGACAATTTCTGATCGCCCTGTGGGTGATAGGGGCCGATGCCAGGACTTGCCGGGGACTGCTGTGCAGAGCAGAGCCAGCTCCGGTCTGCGAGGGCTTGTTAACACCCCACGCTGCCTGGGATGGCCGAGCTGGCCCTGGAAGCAGCGAAGTTGCATTCAGCAGTCTTCTTTCTGAGCGAATAAATCCATCTGGGCCTGAGCTGCTGACGTGGGGCCAGCTCTGATGTCTCTCCATCTGTGGCATGGTTAACTTGCAGCCCCACTTCTTCTTGGGATCCCCCGACTTCAACCGTACCATCTGCCTCCTCAGCTCTTGGACTGAGCAAATTGCTAATTACTGTGACTGCTTGTGTGGCCCAGTTTAGGCATTTCTGCAGCCCAGAGTAGTTGATCTCATGGGTCATGGTCTTGCTTAATGCACAAAAGGCCTGTACTTGTCCGTGCCTTTTGGTTCTGACTTATTTTGCATATTTAGTGGAGCTGTTTTTTATTCCCTGTGGGAGAGGAGCATCCCTCTAGCTCTGGACCCTCAGGCTGGGACTTGTTAAGTAGGGTAAGGATGATGAGGAGGATCCTGACTGAGTGGAAGGGGGAAGCCCAGCATCAGAAACTGGAAAGTGGTAGGGACGGTTCCCCTGATCTACAGTTGAGAGGATCATCAGGAAAAACTACAAGCCAGCATTTCAGAAGAGTTTGAAGCAGTAATGGGAGAGGCTGCATTAGAGTTAAATCCTTCAATGAATTTGCTGCAGAATTTTTCATCCTGAGATGAAAGAAGATGAAATATAGTGAGTGCTGAGTAAAGCAATTTTAGCTATAACCAAAACCTTTTGAGGAATAAAAGCGAATTAAAAAAAAACACCACAACAAACATGCCTAAAATAGAAACGCTAGTGGAGCCTGTGAACACTTCCCGATTCTTTGGACTTCTTCTCGGATTGGTTTTTTTTTTTCTCTTTCCCTTGTTTTCCTTACTCCCCTGCATCAAGCAGTGCTTGATATCATCACCTTGTTGTCGTATTTGCTTGGGGAAACAAACCTGTCACAGCAGTTTCCTGTCAATACCCTGTCTTGAGTTAGCAGCATGTGCCTAGCTCCAGCACTGTAGGATGATGTCGCTTTTGCTGATAAAAACCCACTCTTTTCATTAGCTATTGAAGAATGAGCCGCATGCTGGCATTACCCAGATTTGGAAACCAAGTGTGCTGTCAGAGACAGAATTTGTAGCAAGTCTTTGAAGTCACAGTTTCAGCCTCTGTATAGAGTTTATAACTTCAGATTTCTATGGAGCATAAAATTATTCACATTCAGAATGAATTCTCTGATGTTCTGTGAGTTTTCAACCCCCTTTTTTTTTAAGCGTTTATATATATAAAAAAATATATGGCGTTAATATTCCCACTATAATGTTGTACCTGTATGTAGGAGTGTCCCCGCAGAGAGCTGTCAGTGTCTTTACTTTTCTCTCACCTGTTACTTCATTCTCATTTGGATTTTACATTGCTGGGTGTATTGAGGGTGTCAGAGAGAGCAGTGGTGCAAGGAGACTGGTTTTGTCAGAGTTGCTTAGTGGTTACTGGTACCAGACAGTTTGCAAAAAGGTATTCCCATAATAGGTGTTTAAAATAGAACTGAATCAATATACTAGGTTAGACGATAGCACTGTCTAAGAAGGACAGATTCTTAAAGGACTGGAAATTACAAGGACTAAGCAAATGAGCGTGTTTGTCTAATCAGTTAATGACAACCACTGCATGGCTGTAGTGTGAAAATGGTGAATGTAACCTTGGGAATAGCTTCACTAAGCGTTGTATCAGAGGTTAAAAAAGATAGTTCTGCTTTCACCAAGATATGGAAAGCAGAGATTCGGTAAATCCCAGAGCAAATAGTACATGTGAGAGGATGGAGGCCAAAGAGGATAATGTGCATTAGTCTACATATGTGGATCCACATAAATCTTTCTGGTTGTTTTATGTTTGCCAAGTCTAAATTGGAATTAGTGTGGTTGTTTTTTTTTTTTTTTTTAAATAATCACTCTCTACGTTGAACCATTCAGCTCAGTTTTGTACCATGTGGAAAGTTCCTTCTGAAATAAAGTGACCACCTGCAATTTTTGTAGTGCAAAAGATCAATAATAATGTTTCCATTTGTATATTTTTAAAAAAGAGATGTCTGTTTAGGCCAACAAATGGCTGAACAGAGACCTGTGCACATCAGTAGGTCTGAATCAACAGCCTCAAAGATTTGATGGATCACATCAAAACAGACGGGTAGTAGTAATAGCTACGAAGGAGGCTGTGTGACAAACCGAAGATCAGCAGTGGGCCCTATTAAAGTGGGAATGTGAAGGACCTTCAGCCTCTGTCAGGCAAGACAATTCAGGAGGCAGTCAAAATGCCATACTCACTGGCCAACGCCAATTGCCCCGGTCCTCAGAAGCTACCTTCAGGACTCAATTTTGAAGCAATTCTGCTGGGCTGAAGGACCATGAGTAACCAAGCTGGTTCAGTGTCCTTGCTGAAGACATACTGTGTCAGTACGTGAATGAGCCAAAAAATCATAGTCCCACTGTCAATCTCCTGATCAAGCCATCTTTTCCTATTTCTAGCGTATGATCAATGCTTAAAAAAGCGAACTTGGGGTATTTGGCATGACCCTTTCCCTCAGTCTGCAGTAGGCTGAGGGCATCTGAGCAGGCATCTGGGAGATGAGCTAACAGCCTGTAACCTAAAAAAAGAAATAGGATGAAAGAAAAGGTCTGTTTCAAGCAATGCTGTCCCCCGTGATGAACAGGCCTACCAAACTGGATGTGCAGTTCTCCCCAGCAGACAGGCAGACGGTGACTGCACCACTGCCTTTCCAAGGAGTTCCATCCCAGGATTCTCCCTTTTGTCTCAGCATATGCTTGGTTGCAGAAGCAGTACCTGAGGAGGTACAGTCCAGGAAAATCTTGGCCAATGCCCTGGCTGACATGAGACCATCTTTAGTGCTTAACAGTATCTTTTAATATATGCCAGTCTTTGTGTTTTTAACACTTAAAAATCCGTTTGTAAAAATTAATGTTATCAGTACCCATCTTGATGAGTGACTACACAGAACACAATAATGCCTGAAGAGCAACCAAGAGCAGGGTCCCATTATGACAGTAGTTATTGCCAAAACAAAGTGTACTTGAAAAAGCTTTCCAAAGACCAAGCACACGAGAAGAAAACAAACACTCAAATGGCTTAAAGCACTCTGAAGCAGAGCGAAGCTGAGGTGAAGAGAGCACAGAGCGAAGAGCCGGGAGCCAACAAGTTCAAGGAAAGATGGTCCAGGCAGAACTGTGGGAAATTTTATGAATTCCCCAAAGGCCCTCTTTAGAGCTTCTGCAGCAGTTTCTCTTGGATCGAGTCCTTGGCTTTGTTCTCCCTTCCCTGCAGTCAATACGGAGAGACCATGTCAGTCTTAGTTTTCTGCAGAATTTACTGCTTTAGAATTTTATGCTTTCTCTTCCAGTGCAGTATGCACTTGCTCAGCCACTTCTGCAGCTCTTTCCCCTGGCCTGGCTTGGTATTGAGCTGTCTGAAAACAGCACTTGCCTCACCAGCGGATTGGCCCAGACTTGGTGTTGCAGTGAATTTAATTTTAATTGGGCAAGTGCTGCAGAGGTGGCACAGCTGTGGGAAGATGTGCTGGAGCCTGGGTTTTGTGCACTGTCAGCAGTACCATCCTCTAGTGGCAGGCTTGTTGGGAAAGATACACGAAAAGGTAACACGAATCTTTTGAAGAGGCTCCAGGAGGAGCTTGGCATTTAGCAAATTGTCTTTCTTTGCAAACTGCCAAATTAATAAATGATGGAATCAAAATGGGAATCCTACGGTGTCACTTCAGAGCTGGTGGTAGGAACAGAGCAGCACTTTAACACTTTGCCTGAAGGGAGCGAAAAAAAGCTCTGTCATGAGTTAAAAGGAGAAATGTTCCTCCTATAATTGCCTGGCACAGATTTCTCATCTACAATAAACTGTCAGTTGCAATTTTCAGCCTTCAGAAATAAGTGGCCTAGTGTTCAAGACTGCCAAGTACCAAAAGTTGTGTGGGTCAAGTTGTGTTGAGAACGTAATCTGAAAACAAAGTAGCAAGACAAATGTTATGACTTCCTTCCTTTGATTAGCAGGATGGATGTACAAAAAGAAGAAAGCAGTCCTCTCTCTCCTTCAAAGCCCACTCAAAGATTTTTAGAGCTTCTTTTAAAACATAAATAATTTTATTACATACAAAAAGAGAGCATTTGATTTTGAAGCCTTTGAGACATGGACAGAAGGGCTTGGGATGCCATTTGAGGCACTGAGGTAGTTCTGAGTTTTAATGTTAACCTGTCTATCTCAGTATGATACTACTGACCTGTCCCACGTTGGGAGGATTAATGACTTAGTTTGCACTGCCACTTAGAAGATATAAAGCACATCTCACATCATGTGAGGTCTGCATCAAAAGATTCAAGAAGGCACTAAGCACTGTTTTGGGTTTGTTTTCTTTCTAACTCATCTGGCAGCACCTTTCCAATCTACCAGTGTGCTAGAGGATAAGTTTATTTTAGGCTGAAGGAAAGAGCAGGCTGTTTTGAGATGTTTTCAGTTCACTCAAGCCATTTTTGCTTGCTGTAGCTTTAAGTTATAAATTGATGTAGAATAAGTTAACAATTGCTGCAGGTTGTGAACAGGCATTTGAAATGCTGTTTGAGTGATTGTGTCCTTAATGCCATAAGCTCCTCAAGAAAAGATTATGCTAACAGGCAAACTTCAAACCTTTATTCTTTTTTGTGTTTCATCATGTAGAAAAAAAAACCGCTCCTTCTCACAGCGTTTTGAGGGGCAGTCATGCCTCTCAGGTGATCATCTGGGAATATCTCAGAGTCATCTGCTGTTGGCTTCCAGGGACAGAGAAAAATCAATGCAAATAAACAAACAAGGCCCCTGAATATTATAGAATCATAGAATCGTATTATGGGGGACTATAGAAGAGCAAAGGAATGTCCTAGAGATTGGCTTGAACCAAACTCTACCATGCTCTGAAAAAAAGGAAAGAGTGCAGATTCCAAAGTTTGCAGAAAGATAAAAAAATAGCTGGTACTGGCCTGATGCCTAATGACCAGTTCCTGGTCCTCTGAATTGGACCAATCTCTTTGTGAAATTATAAAAACCATAGTGGACAAACAAAGTATCTCCCTAAACGTTTTTGACAGTAACTCATGTAGCTGAACACCAGCTCTAGACTGTCTTTGAGTCTTTATTGAGATGATTGACCTAAGGTCAACGGATAAGTTCTTTTCAGCAGCCTGTTCCATGAGTGGTGGTCTGGTCTCCTAGGTCTGAGTGGAGCAAACGGTTTCTTTCCAGACCAGAGTGCTTCCAGCAAATGAGGTATTTCGAGGTAAGCTCTTTCCCATGGGAGTAGTGGATCCAATGTGTTCTTTTTTCCATCGCTTTGCTAGTCCCAGCCATTTATATTTGTTCATTGTGAGCTCTGATGAAGTCGGTTCTCTTTTGCAGTGAACTTTGTTTCGAGCATGCAGTAAATGGCCCAGTCTGTCTGTATTCCGCTCTGTCCGTGATACAGCTTTTCAGTTCTGGCTTTTTCATATTGAAGGTGAGAGGAGGGAATTTCATAATACATATTGTATACCATGATTTCAGACTACCCTTAAGCTCCTACTTTAGATTTAAACATGTTCAAAGAGTGAGAGCGGTGGTTGTTTGCTCTAGGCTAATGTGTGTTTGTCTGGGTGTATGTATGAAGTATATCAGCAATTGTTACATTACGCTGGCATTTCTCCAACAATGTTTTAAATTTTTCTTCACTTAGGATCATTCCAGTCAGTTTTCATGACCGAATACATGATTTTTGTCAAATAGATACTGTTTTGTGCCAGTGTCAGCAGTCAAATCTAAAGAGAGAGGAGATCAGGTGGAAGAAAACTTAGGTTTTAGAGGACATTTTATCCCTGTTGCATGTGCAAATACTCTGTTCCTCTGTCCATACGTTCTATCAGCTATCCAGTGAATCACCTGCTCTACCTAAAGCAGGATTCTTTCAAATGAAGGAAGATTTAGGAACTACTTCTTTCTAGGACATAGGTAAAGCCCCAATGTTATGTAACTGCTGTTAAAATGTCACTAAACCAGATGACCTGGGATGCAAGTAGAGAAAAGTCTAGGCCAAAAAAAATGTTTTTGTGTTCCTGTACTTTTAGAAGTCACCTTTACTGAATGTATTGGGTTTGTGTGGCAAGGTTTTTGTAGGGGTGCTACAGGGGTGGCTTCTGTGAGAAGCTGCTGGAAGCTTCCCCTGTGTCTGATAGAGCCAATGCCAGCCGGCTCCAAGATGGACCCAGCACTGCCCAAGGCTGAGCCCATCAGCAATGGTGGTAATGCCTCTGTGATAACATAGTTAAGAAAAGGAAAAAAACTGCACACCAGAAAACTGGAGCTGAAGAGAGGAGTGAGAATATGTGAGAGAAACAATCCTGCAAACACCAAGGTCAGTGAAGAAGGAGGGGGAGGAGGTGCTCCAGGTGCCAGAGCAGAGATTCCCCTGGAGCCAGTGGTGAAAACCGTGGTGAGGCAGGCTGTCCCCCTGCAGCCCATGGAGGTCCACGCTGGAGCAGTCTGTTCCTGAAGGACCGCACCCCGTGGAAAGAACCCACGCTGGAGCAGTTCGTGAAGAACTGCAGCCCGTGGGAAGGACTGGCATTGGAGAAGTTCATGGAGGACTGCCTCCTGTGGGAGGGACCCCATGCTGGAGCAGGGGAAGAGTGTGAGGAGTCTTCCCCCTGAGGAGAAAGGAGCAGCAGAGACAACATGTGATGAAGTGAATGCAACCCCCATTCCCTGTCTCCCTGTGCCGCTTCAGGGGAGAAGGTACAGAAAATTGGGAGTAAAGTTAAGCCCAGGAAGAAGGGAGGGGCGAGGGCGAGGTGTTTTTAAGATTTGGGTTTGTTTCTCATTATCCTACTCTGATTTGACTAGTAATAAATTAAACTAATTTCCCCAAGTTGAGGAAATTGTTTTGCCCGAGACGGTAATTGCTGAATGATCTCTCCCCATCCTTATCTCGACCCGTGAGCCTTTCATTATATTTTGTCTCCCCTCTCCAGTTGGGAAGCGGGAGTGATAGAGTGGCTTTGGTGGGTAACTGGCATCCAGCCAAGGTTAACCCACCATGCTACGCTAGTGTGCAACACAACTTTTCCCTGCCTCCAGTGGACCAGTTGGAAGAGATGTTGCTGTATCAAAAATACGGTAAATTTTAGGAGGGAGGAAAAAGGGCAGAAAAACAGAATTCAGGACCAGGTTGTTATTTCTTGTTTGCTTTTCTAAATGATGATACTGCAGATATTTTTGTTCTTACTTGACTACCCACCTGCTATGGTTTGTGTCGTTACAGCCAGCAGACAAGCCAGTTTTGCGAGATGCACTGAGATTGTATTTGTCTATGTCATGCTTGTTCACAATCCCTGTTCTTTGCAGGTGTTTTACTTCTACTTCCTGAGTGACACTTCTGTCACATTTTCGGACTAATGTAATGGCGGTTGACATTTTTATATCCTGAAGGCTTGTAGAGATATTTAGTTCCTGTAGAAAAAGGTGCAAATCACGAAATGTATATTTGGATGAGGGGTAGTCACTCTACGCCACTACTAATTTAGGTGTTTTGAATGCGTGTTAGAAAGACCCCCTTTTTCTCTTTGGATGTAGCTTCCCCTCGACAGCTGTTCTAGCATAATAGAAAATGCCACTGCTAAGAGGAATCCTCTCTTCTCCTTTCCACTGAACTGACGTGACATGATATTCAGTCAAAATAAATGCCAATGGCAAAATAAATCTTTCAGGGAAAACTGAAACACCTTCATGAATCCAGAAAGTGGTGGCTCCGCAGAGATTGGGTGGAAGATTGGCAAAGCGGCTGTCGTTTCGAACATGCTTTTCAGTGGGAGAATCAAGCAGGTAGAGGGGAACATGAGAAAGTGCCTCCAGTGAAGGAGGGCACAGCCCACCACAGTGTCTGACGGGAGGAAGGTCTGTAGGAGATGGGTTGCTGCCGGTACCGTTTCTCTTCTCCTCTGGGGATTATTCCTTTTTAGGTGTGTTTGTGACTGCCTAGATTTCTTCTGGCTGGAGCAGGCCAGGAGACCTCTTCCTCTGTCCAGGTTAATTTGGCAGACTAAGCTATAGGGTTGCAGGGTCTGGTGTGGGTTTGTGGAGCAGAACCCAGGTGCCTCAGTCAGATTGTATGCTTTTGTTTCTTTATTAATAATGCTTTGAGGGAAGGTAGAAATGCTAACAGACAGATGGGCAGATCTCTGAATTTTACACTGCAGTAGGAATGAGGGAGTCCTGCGCAATAATTGGCCAGAAGGAATGGCAAGGTCTCTGTGGCCCCAAGCTGCTCTACTAAATTGCTACTCTTTCCCCTCAGCTCTTTACACTACTTCGGGTGACATCACTTCTGCCAAGCCTCAGTTAACTCATCTGTAAAATAGGGCTAATCAGATTTGCCTACCTTATGGAGATTAATTTATGAAGTTTATATTGCAAAGCAGTGTGAAGGCATAAGACGTTATGGAAATGTTGACTGGTAGCCATGTTAGATTAATTTTGTTTATTGAATCCCATCACACATAATGTCAATGCACTTCTGCAAATTGTGGCAGCACAAGCTAATCAAAATGTAGGCTTTTCTAATGCTGTTCTGATTTTGCAATACTCTTGCTAGTTTTCCAAATCAGTATGAGTTGGATAAATAAATAAATGGCATATCTTCTGTTTAGCAGAACACGCCATTTTAAAGTCTGCTCTTGAATCTGGCTGGGAGCTTCACTTTTTTCTGCTTTCTGTATTCTCATTCTCTCACAATTTTAACCCCTCTGTCCCTTGCTCCACCTTGCTCTTCCTGTGTTGTTTGTTAGTTTGGGGTTTTTTTTAAAGTGAGTCCGCTGCACTTAAACCTCTTTGGTCCTTGATTTCAACTTGCTGGGTTTAGTGCTGGGTATCACTTTCAATGATTGCGATTTGAATTTCACTGTATCCTACCCTCCTGACTGGTAGGTATAAGCTCAGTACTAACTGTTCACATATGTAAACCCTGTGGGGAAAAAGAAGCCCATCTAGTTCATCTACCAGGGGATACAGTGATTAGGCATACAGAACTGAAAGTTCTGCTCTGCTGTTCCCCATTGTGAACAAATGTGCTTACTCAAAACCACAACTAGGAAGGAGGCAATACTTGGCAAAGAAGCTTCCATTAAGAGCACTTGCTGGAAATGTCTGCACATTGTTCTGAAAAATACACTATGGGATTCTGCACTCTTCAATTTGCATTCTTTAAAATGGACAAAGAACTTTGTCAGGGAACCCAGATGTCTTGTTCAGGAAGCTGTTGGAGGATACAGAAGCCCATCATAGCCAGAGCAACTCCAAAAGTAAAGCCAACCCCCAAATGATCCTTGAGTCCCAAAGGTGGGTTGTTCAAGAGAGAAAGGCAGGCATTAACGGTGATACCGAGGGCATGAAGTCCACTACACAGAGAGCGCTTGTCTTGATCTTTCTTCAGTGTAGTGGCAGAGTGTAATTAGGTGTTCCTGTTATCAGTCCGTTTTCAAGCAGAGGTGAAATAAAATGTAGAGTTTGGAAAAGTAAGTACAGTGCCTGTAAGTGAATGATGCGTTCTCCCAGAAAACTCTAACTGGAGACAAGCGCCATGTATAGCGTAGGTGTTTTCATTCTATTTCTACAGAAAAGCTGTCTTTAAAGGCGTAGGCTGCGTTTTTGTGTACCTCTGCAGATGCCTATATACAAAGCAGCGTTCCAGGGACCAGACAGTGCACATGCACTCTTTCAGTCCCAAAATTTCTGGTGTCTCCCAAGGCTGACACAAAGCAGTAACCCCAAGTGGATTAGCCTGGACAGCAAGCACTACTTCCAGAATCATGGAGTCATAGAATAGTTTAGGTTGGAAGGGACCTTTAAAGGTCATCTAGTCCAATCCCCCTGCAGTGAGTAGGGACATCTTTAACTAGATCAGGTTGCTCAGAGCCCCGTCCAGCCTGACCTTGAATGTTTCCAGGGATGGGGCATCTACCACCTCTGTGGCCAACCAGTGTTTCACCACCCTAATCATAAAAAATGTCTTCCTTATATCTGGTCTGAATCTACCCTCTTTCAGTTTAAGACCATTAGCCCTTGTCTGTTGCAGCAGGCCCTAATAGAAAGTTTGTCCCCATCTTTCTTATATGCCCCTTTAAGTATTAAAAAGCCACAATAAGGTCTCCCCAGAGCCTTCTCTTCTCCAGGCTGAACAACCCCAACTCTCTCAGCCTGTCCTCACAGGAGGAGTGCTCCAGCACTCTGATCATTTTTGTGGCTCTCCTCTGGACCCATTCCATCAGGTCCTTTCTTTGCTGAGGACTCCAGAGCTGGACAGAGTACTCCAAGTGGGGTCTCACCAGAGCAGAGTAGAGGGGCAGAATCACCTCCCTTGACCTGCTGGCCATGCTTCTTTTAATGCAGCCCAGGATACAGTTGGCTTTCTGATCTGCAAGTGCACATATGTCCAGTTTTTCATTCACCAATGCTCTCAAGTCTTTCTCTGCATGGCTGCTCCCAATCCCTTCATCCCCCAGCCCCGACCCATGTGCAGGACCTTGCACTTGACCTTGTTGAACCTCATGAGGTTCACACAGGCCCATTTCTCAAGCTTGTCCAGATCCCTCTGTATGGCATCCCATCCCGCAGGCATGTAAACCTTATCACTCATCTTGGTGTCGTCTGCAAACATGCTGAGAGCACACTCGAACCCGCTGTCTATGTCATTGATGAAGATATTGAACAGTACTGGTCCCAATACGGACCCCTGAGGGACACCACTCAACACTGATCTCCATCTGGACATTGAGCTGTTGACCACGACTTTCTGGTTGGGACCACCCAGCCAATTCCTTATCCACTGAACAGTCCACCCATCAAATCCATATCTCTCCAATTTTGAGAGAAGGGTGTTGTGGGAGACCATGTCAAAGGCCTTACACAAGTCCAGATACACGACATACATAGCTCTTCCCTTGTCCGCTGATGTAGTCACTCTGTCATACAAGGTCACTAGGTTGGTGAGGCTGGACTCACCCTTGGTGAAGCTATGCTGGCTGCCTTCCTGTCCTCCATGTGCCTTGGCATAGCTTCTAGGAGGATCTGTTCCATGATCTTCCCGGGCACAGAGGTGAGGCTGACAGAGCAGTAGTTCCCAGGGTCCCCCTTTCTATCCTTTTTAAAAATGCATGAGATGTTTTCCAGTCACTGGGGACTTCACCTGACTGCCATGACTTTTCAACTATCATGGAGAGTTGCTTGGCAACTACATCAGCCAGTTCCCTCAGGACTCTGGGATGCATCTCATCAGGTCCCATAGACTTATGTATGTTCAGGTTCCTCAGGTGGTCACGAACCTGATCTTCTCTTACAGTGGGAGGGGCTTTGCTCCCCCAGTCCCTGTCTTGAGGTCCATCCACTTGAGAGGTGTGGGAATCAGAGAAGCTGATTTGGCTCCTGAGGTGCTTGAACTGTTGCTTATTATGGACTGACATTGGTGGATTACGTCAGGGGGCATTGCTCCAAGTCTGGCACTTTCCCGTGAAGACGGAGTGGATTCTTCTTTCTGTAGTGCTGTCTCAGGCTCTCTGGAATGGAAACCTCCCAGTCGCCCACAAATGTTCTCCTAAACCAGGGAGGTGCTGCGACATTGGCACTTAGTGTCTTTTCCATATAAAGGAGCAATTTCAAATTCATTTTTAATAGGCTTCAACGGTTTTCTCTTGAGACTTGTGCAGTTAAATTCTTAATAGCTAATTTGTTGAGCTATTCATTCTCAGGGAGTTGAGTGTTCTCCCTGTGTTCCTGTGGGAACATGCCAGGCTCAGGCTCCGTGTACCAACCCCACATGGACAAAGACTTGATATGACACCATCCGCTGTGACTTACTCATTCCACGCAGCCTTTACTGATTGCTTGCTTGTCTGAGGGGAAGTCTTTGATAGGTCTTAGGATAGCAGTCCAGTTGAATGTGGATCCCTCCCTCCACCAGAGGGAGAGTTTGGTTCTCTTACCCAGGCTGTAGAGATAGGGGAGTTGTGAATACCATCCAAAGACGGTACTCAAGAGCAGGTCTTCATTGTGACATCCATTGTACAAATGTCAAAGTGACAGAGGGCATATGGGCAAAAAGGGGTAGGGAGGAGAAAGGATAGGGAAACTGTCACAATAAAGTAGGGGAAACTCTAGCTTTAGGTAATAAAAAGAGAATGGAAACAGGTTGGACTTTATGCAGTTCTATCAGTGATTGATAGAAAAATATGAGGCTGGAATATTGCAGACCCGTGGAGCCTGGCTACCAGAGGCTCAACATAATTAATGATCTTTGTTTCTTTAGCATTTGCAACATATGGTATCAGAAGCCTTGGAAGTGCCAGATATTCCAGCCTAGAAACAGTGTTTTCAGCATGCACAGCTTTGGACTTGCTCTTTTTTTCTCACATCTTAATTAAAATGCTCTGTCAATGAGCAAATGAGCAAAAAGTTGAGCCAAAGAGATGCACTTGAAGGAACTTAGGGTGAAATTTTATTCAGCAAGCCAGAACGTTACCACCTGTACAAGTGTCTGCCGTGGCAGCCTCCAGAAGCAGAAATCAGCTGTGCAGCTGTAAGCAGCCAGTTCAGATAGAAACTGAAGTCCAAAGAAATCTACAGTATGAGAAGCAGGAACGTAATTAAGAGGAGGTCACGGTTTGGGCCTCACAAAGACAAAGCCATCCCAGGTTGATGCATCCCTGAGAAAAAGGAGAACGGACAGATAGCAGATGTTAAAATTGATATACAAAACAAACCACGTAGAAGGCAAGAGTGGTTTGGTTTTCTACAACGTACAGAGGTGCTGCTTTATCTTACCATGGGAGGTGCTGTGTCAGAATATTGGTCTGTCAGTTTTCAACATGATCTTTCAAAATGTCCTTCTAACAGTTGCTGGGCGAGTTGTGGTCCCTCGGGTCATACGGAAGAAAAGCCTCTGTATCTGGCTGTGTTTCTCTCCTGAATGCCTGTAGCATTTCACTGAGTGCTTTCTTACACTTGTATGACAAACTACCTTCAACCAATAACTCTTTACACGTACCTGTAAAATTAAAATGAAGAGTGTCAGTGTAGTAGCTAGTACAAATCAAATTCACAGATTGAACTGGCAACAGTGAAGAGGAAAAATCATTGGCTATGAGGGAAACTCAGGGAACATAAAAGTAATGCATTTTTGAGACAGAATGTTAAGCATCATCGGTTAGGCAAAAGTGATATGATTTCATAAAATCCTTGTAGTATTGTAAATGCGTCTACCAGGCAAAGCATTAATATTGCCAGAATTTATTACACTGAATAAAACATGGTAGGTTTGGATCATGGGGAGTCATGTAAAGCTTGTTCCCATTCACATGGGTCCACATCTCGTGGGTCTTGTGCAAAGAAGGAAACCCAAAAAAGCTTAGAGCAAATTTCAACTGAAACCTGAGCATTAGGGTTTTATTTATTTATTTATGATCCCTAAATATTATTTGTTGATTTAAATTTAATTTATTTATAAGGTAAAGCTTTATTTATTTATTTATTCTTATGATTCCCATGTGATCATAGCCAACACATTTTCTCAAAAAGTTATTTAAATTTATTAAAAACTTACCGAAACTTTTTTTTTCCACTGCAGAATTCATCAAGCTGTTGCGTTAGTAATAGCATGTAAGCTAAGTGATTCTTCTGTTTGATGTACTGGTTTTAAACAACTTTGGTGTACATTACTGAATGGTGTACTTCACTTGCTTGGAAGCAAATGATGTTGTGAAGGAATAATTATATTTGAGATATTGAGTAAAATTTTCCGAAGTGACTTTACCGTCAGCTTAGGTCAGCGATGGTTTTCGTGCTTCTGAAGTCAGCTGGATGTAGGCACTTGCACGTTCCTGTGCATCTGGACCTCAGGCTCCCTGAAAGCAGACCTGATGTTCTTAAGCTCTCAAATGGCCTTCTGAAAGCTGTACCCATTTTTGTCAGCTCCAGAATCATGCCCCATTATATACATTTTTCACAACAAACCTGTCATGTTCTGTGTTGTACGTAATGAAACTTGGATGCCTTGCAGAACAGGTAATGCTAGAAAGATCAGAGGGGTTTCTGAGCATTGCATCTGCTTGTGTCCCCTATGGCCTCCCCTGTGTTGTAAAAGTTTTGAAGAGTGGATACTTTCTTAAGCTAAAATGTACAACTATGGCAGAGAGAATGACTTGTTCAAAATGATTGTTGCTGTTGGCAGAAGAATTTGAAGCTACTTGATAAAGCAAATACAGGGTGTGAATGAACCTTTCATTCTGGTAAATGGCATGAAGTAGGTCAGTGCATGTGTAACAGGCTGTAACAGCTGCTAACTTTTGCTTGAATTATGAAGAAAGCTCCAGCACAGATGTAGTGTATTTTTATAGAAGACACATCTTCTAAAAGAAGCCAAAGTTTAGTACTTTCACGAGGACTCAACATCAGATGTGAAAAATCACAGTTCCATCTATTTTTATTTCAATAACATTAGAAAGCAATGGAGGGGAAAGAAATCTACTTCTGTGCTGTGAGAGTAGGGTTGACTGATGACTAAGTGCCAGCCTGGGGAATTATAGTAGCTTTGTGTGTGGCATGCTTTAGTTTTTCTGGAATTCGAAGGAACTGCAGAGTTTGACCTGCAGGTGCCAGCTTGGTCCATTTTTAAAATTCACCTGAAAGAAGTGCTTAAGAAGAGGCAGCATGTGCTGTCTTCAAAAGCACATTTGTCTTGCTTTTACAGAAGCAGCTCAGCCATGTTGGCTACTACAAATAGCAATAAAACTTTCCTGGGTAAAATTTCCACCAAAGGGGGCCGATGGAAATCATAGCCTCTGCATTAATGACCGTCAGCCCTCCCTGTGACTCTCTCTTGCTGGTTATGGGCTCTGACGATGCTGGGCGAGAGTTTGCAGAACTGGTTTCTTTGTCCAAGGCAACCCAGCTGCCACTAGCCATGCTGAGGGCACTGGGCTGCAGGAACATCAATGTTCGTTTCTGATTTCACCCCTGGTATCAGCCTGTTGCAAAGGTTTGGAGGTGTCTCGGATGCCTTGATTTTCAAACCTGCTTTGTACCCCTGTCTTCATATCCCCCATTAGTCTCTGGGGGGAAAGCTGTGAGAACCAGTACCGTCACAAGTCTGAACAATTTTCTGACCTTATGGGGTGAAATGTGGGCCCCGGAGAAGTCAGCAGCAGTTTGCTATTGACTTCAACAAGATTGACGTTTTACCTGTGATATCTGCTGGCAGCAGGGAGAGCGTGACAGGGGCTTTGAAGAATGGGTGTCTGAATATGTACATGCAGTGTTAGTAAGACTGATGAAAATACAAAAAGCCACTGAAATTTTTCAAGCCATCAGAGCAGGGAGACATTAAGGATGCCGTGGATATTTCAGAACAGCTAACTGATTTGCTCACGGGAGATCCAATTCAATCAGCTTCTGAGTCCCTTGGGTACCTCAGCCAGGTTTAAATGAGTTGCCTTGTTCTGGAAATAGCCTAGCCACCAAAGACTGTGTAGGCTGATCTACCCATGAAGAAGTAGGGTAAATTTTTCTGCGCCAGGCACTGTGCTGTTGCAGCTGGATTGCTTCTGCTCCAAACCTAGGTCTAGTAACGCTAGGTCAGACACCTCCGCACTGCTCTGCTGTCTGTCCGTAGTGCGGATGTGCCATCTATCAGAAAGATACCTGCAAACAGTAGCTCTGGGAGGGGTAATAAAGCTTAAACGTGTTTGAGAAGGAAGAAAGTTGGAACAATACGAGCCTGTAAATTGCAGCAAGTTGCCAGGATTTTTGAAGGAATCTCAGGTTGAATAAAGTGACTGTGCTGATAACAAAAATATATAATCCTTTGTGAAATTCAGCTCCTGTGCAACCTACAGGCCCTCCATCTTTATTTGAGAATGAGCTAAACTCATTGCAGGCAAGAAAAGCCATGGCAACAATAAAATTTATCAGGGAACATGGCTAAAGAGGGATAAATGCCTATCAGAAAGGAATATTTTCTAGCTCTTGCAGATGTTGATGAATTTTAAATCTACAGAGTAACTTTAGGAACAAATTGCCGTTGATGGCCTAGGAAGTAGGATTGCTGTGATTTATGACTTTAACATAGAGCGGGGTGCTACATAACACTGCAAGTGCTTGTATGTGTAGGTAGTTCTGCTGATGTAGGAGGGATTAGTCTTTTTAACTTACTGTCAGTCCTTAAGGAGAACTATTTCTCAGCTGAAGATGAAGTCATATATTCTGCGCTTTGATTTAATTTCCTATCCATTTGATTGTTCTTCTCATTAAAGGAAATGAAGTGAAACATCATTGCATGCAGCTGTAAATATTACGATGCTATTATATAAATTCTGAGCCTGTCCCCCTTATGAGAAGGTGTGTTCATAGCTGGTCCTTGCATCTTGACAAACATCAGGAAAAAAATATCCAGGCAGCAGAAGTTGTCTGAGATGTGAAAATGCATGAGACATGGGGATGAATGAAATGTATTAGAACTGCTTAGGTTGGGGAGGAAACCGATGACAGGTGACATGATAGAGGAATGTAAAAATAATGAATAGTACAAAGAAGGCTGGCTGCATGCTCATACTTACTGATTTGCAGATATAACAAGAACATCCAATGCAATTAGAAGGCAGCACATTCAAAATGGTTAAAAGGAAATCTTTTATGACAAAAGTGCATAAATAATCACTGACACAAGAATCTCTTGAGCAAAAGAGCTCCAGTGGGTTTGTAGGAAGATTAGACTAACATATGAATGAAATCTTTCTGCTTTGGGACATAAGCACAGCCATTAATGGATGAGAAAATTCTTCCTCCATTGGCTTGTTATTAGAGGACTGTTCTTTATTGGGCATGGAACTGCTTTCTTAATCAACTGGTACTGGATGCTGAAAGAACCAGAGGGCTCTTGATTGAATTTACAGCACTAATCCCTCTGTTACTGTAAGTTGTGTAACACTCAGTCCCCATATTTTACCTCTTGCTATTTGAGGCTTTTTTCTGTGGTACAACAAAACACTAATTTTTTACTCACTTGTGGATGACCACCTCCAGATCAGTTCTTGTTTGAAGTTTAACGCAGTTAGATTTATCTTTGGGTAACTTCGCTGTAGTCAATAAAATTACCAGAAACACTAGCTGGGTTGAGGTTGTTGAGGAAGAAGCTGGTTTTATACTGAATTAAAAGCTGTTGGATGGATAGTAGTTGGAGAAGTAGCAAATTACAGTGGTGGCATTTTCTTGCGTAGTTAAGGTGATATGGAACCCAGGATTAATGTGATGTGAAAATAGTGGACAGTGTGAAGATACAAGCTGAAGGAAACACAGACGCAGCCCCTACATTATTCTGAATTTAGGGTCAGAGACTAAAGGCACTCCACTGCAGCAGAAAAGAATGGAATCTCTCACAAGGGCCAAATAGGCATTTCAAATACAGAAGCATCTGGTGTATAGAAATGAGAAGCAGAATTTGGATTTTTTTCCAACTTAAAATACCTCTTCACAGGAAGGTAGGCTAAATCAAATACTTTGATTTTTTGACAATACATGGAAGACATTGACAAAGCAAGTCCTGCAAAGGGCCACCAAAATGATCAGGGATCTCGGAACACAAGACACATGAGCAGCTGGGGTTGTTCAGGCAGAGGAAGGGAGCTGGCTTAAACTAGAGCAACCTCAAGAATGTTTTAATTTGGGAGTTCCCAGCGTCACTGCTGCAGCTGTCTCCTCTTCAGTGTTACCTCCTCCTCCCCTCTGGTGTTGCCGTGGGGTTAGTGAGGCCGATAGGGATGGCTGCGCTAAGTGATGCTGTAGCTCATTCCATCAGTAGCCCCCATGAAGGCCACTAACATGCCAGAGATAACGTTTTAACTCGGTCATGTTCTGTCTTAGAGTCCTAAAAAGTATCTTCACTGCAGGGTGCTTCCCAGTGAAAGGATTCTCCCACGATTAAGTCCATTTTTGTAAACACGGGGCCTGGTATTGTCTGGAAAGGAGAAAATCTGGGTCTGTAATTTTAGACTGGAATCCTGTGCTGTCCTTTCCTTCTGAGAACAGCATGCCATCAAGGACATGACAGGATGAGCTTTCCTTTTTTGCCTAAAGAGACTGACAGTGAAGTTGGAGCACATGATCCCCAGTGCAACAGTGAAAGAGAAGTTTTGAAACATCTTCAATAACTTTTTTTATCCTCTCTCCAGGACGACAGAGGTATTAATAGATCACAGAATAGTTTTCCTCATTTGGTTACAAAGATAAAGTTTCTAGGTGCCTTTTTCCTCTTTTTCGTTTTTTTCCTTCTTTAAAGATGAAAGTTGAGTCTCCTGTTGGGGAGTTCCCCTTGGTCCAGCAGGAACAGGGATTGGACGCTGCTTCTGTGTTAGGTAGTGAAAAGAGATTTATGAAAAAAGCTCTGGCATTTTGAAGGGCTTTCTCTCTTCCTCCCTTTCTTTCTTTTTGTGTATTAACATGGTGTTTTTTCCAGTATCATGACAGTGTTCAAGAGAAAAGACTTTTCCCCCAGAGATTAAATGTTACCAATGCAGTTCAGCTTTGACTGGCATATAAATATGACTACAGAGTTTTTGTAAATGCTGACCTCATCAAAAAGACGTTGTTAATATCAATAGCTATAACAGCTGAGCATTTAAAATGCAACCTGCAGCCTTATCTATTTTCCTTCCTTATCCATTTGCGCCTTGTTGGGTTCGTAGGATGGCGAACTGGCTAATCAGAAATATCATCTGTAATTTAATTCAATAAATCCACTAGAATTGGCACAGTTGCCTCTTTGCAGAGAATTTTCCCCTAGGTCAATGATATTTTTGCTTTACAAGTGTAAATATTGGTGGTTTACTGCATTAAATCATAACGAGATGAAAACTCATAACAGTTTTCCAGATCCAGCTCTGGATCTGATCCTGTCAACTGATACATGCCTTCATCTCTTTGTGAACCTAGAGGGAGATAAAGATGATTGCAAGCTGCAGATCAGATTCTTATGCAGAGTGTCCACAATGAAAGTAAATTCCACACTCCTACAGAGTAATTTCTTCCTGAATACGAATACAATTCTATTTCTTCAACTAAGTGCTTAACAAAGACATGGCAGCGTGGAAAATGTTAGATAAGCATCATCTAAGTGCTGATAAATGAATGCTTCCATTGTGCAGAAGGTAAGTCCAACATATGACATAGTAAATGTCCTGAAAAATATATATGACGTTATTGGATGGAGTTTTTGTTTTATTAGTTACTCAACAAAAAGCATTTCAAAACCAGTGAGTAGTGAATGATTTAACAACTTCATTTGTAACATACTTAATATACTACTTTTTCTGCTTTTCCATTGAATTAGTACATTGGGTGATTTAGTGATTTCTGTTTAGTCCTAGCCAATGTCCGATAGGCTTTACATCAAGACAGTCATAAAATTAAAACAATAAATAAGTAGTCTGACAGATTCTTTCAATATTAGCTTAATTCTTGCTCCAACCTATCAAGGGTGATATTTATTATAGACCTCGAGGGCATGGAATTAAAAACCGTATGAATTAGCAGAAGAATCCTAACCAGCAGTGAAAGTCGATTTCGTAGCCTGCGTGCTTCCCTGCATGGCTAAGTAGGAAGGTTGTGTCATTAGAGCCAATAAAACAGCTTCGGGATGGATGTTAGGCAGAGAGAAAAGTATACAGGTGTTGGGCATCCATGTACATATGTTCTTACGTCCACGGGCTTAAGCTAAGCTTACACTTAAGCTAAAGTGTGGGAACCAACCACCACAAGTTTGTGCCCAAACTTTATATCCTGACGTGCACTTAAGCCCACTCAAACAGCATTAACTGTCCATTTTCCCCTCTGTCCTCTGTCTCCACAACAAACTGTGGAAAAGTCTTCCTGGTGATCTTCTAAGAGAAAAAGATATGGTCTCACAAAGACAGCGTTGTAAACCAGCAGCCTGTTAGAGAGCTAGTTGCAGGAGGAAAGCAGAAAAATGTGAAATGGCACTTACTGCCGTGCTCACTTACCGTAGCTCGCTGCCTGTGGTGGGATGGGAGGGTGGGGACTACTTGTCTGAGTGAATTTCATGTGAACTGGCATGACTGGAAGTTGTTCTTACTCACATTTTGAGACCAGGCTCCTCTAGACATCTCTGTGGCACCACGTGGGTGCTGGGCTCTGGGTTTTGCATTCCCGAAAGGCCAGAGCTTAAACCCTGGATTGGGATTTCGACAGTCTCACAGGTGGAAGGCAGGCAGATTAAGTCTCTGTTTGGAGTTGGAGAGCTGACTAAGCCACCATGCAAGCACTTTTCTCAACAGGTCTGTTTGCTTTGATTTTGTATGTTTTCATGCCTCGTTCTGTTAGGCACCTACAGGAGAACTCAGCAGGGGTGGCTCTTCAATTTTTTGGTTTGTTTTTTGCTTTTTAAAGGAGACCATGGGCTCTGAAATGTCTGTCTCTCTGCCTTCCTTGCTGCCGTAGTCTAAACCGTGTCTTGTGTAACATTAAAATGTGCATTCAGTGCTTGTCTTTTTCCAGTAGAGGTAGCAGCCTTTGCAGAAGGGCAAGCTTTGCAGTGCTTTGTACAACCTCCTTTTCTGTAAAACCAATACAGAAAATCTTCAGGGCAGTTTATCAAAACAGATGTATGAAACCTTCAGGGGACACCCTTTTCCCAAAAATTGTCCTTCCTCTATATGCGCACAGACACGTTCCTGTCAGCAAGTTTTCCAGAGACATATCTGACAAGCAGATCCTTCTTCCGTGCTCCATGTAATGAAAATCTCCTGCTTCATTGAATTGGGATCAACAATTCCTGCTTTAAACATGAGCTTGGACTTGTATTGCACTAAAAGAATATTTTCCTTCTGGGTTTGGGGAAACACCTTACGTCGGCAGGAATTTTTAACAGGTCCTGCAACACCCACATTTGGCAAGTGTGCATATGATCGGTACACCTGGAGTCATTCAGGTGCTCAGAAGTGCAGTTTGCTTGTTTTGCATCTGGATATAGTCTCATAGCTGCCAAAGTCTCCCATTTTTTTAAAAAAAAAAGTTATTTGGGATGATGGAAAGGAGATTTATTAGTTGTCTTTGAGCCATTGATCCTGTAGTAGTTTTTTACCTTTTGAAGGAGTACATATTTAATTCCTCATCACAAAGGATGCTACCTGCAGCGTTGTCCCACGGTAAAGGAACAGGAGGAAAGCTGTGAGGCTGCTCGCTCTCTCAGTACACCAGAAAGAGGGGTTCATGGAAGGAGCGAAGCCTGGTGGGCTTGCAGCTTTTGAAATCTGTCAGTCGTTCCTCCACTGCCAGCAAAGGGAGGCTTGCAATATCACCTGATGCTGCTCTGTTGGATAGGGGAGGACCCCAGACCAGGACCCCAAGCATATCCCTCTTGGACTTGCTTCCAAGTTAAGACTTACATGCGTATTGGTTATCAACTTCAGGGAGTGCTTCAAGTGATCTCTTTCATGCCATCCCACACCTCCCTTATCAGTTTTACCTACCTCCACCTTCAAATTTTGTGGGCTTACTTCTTTTCCTCTCAAGTGGAGTCAGTGAACGTGCCCTCTTACTTACACCTTGTCTGGTTTTCCTCTGTGATCTTACAGTCATTCATGTCATGGGATAGATGGACGTGACACTTTGCTAGGTTTGCTGCTCCCTCCATATTCTGAATGTTCAGCATTAGATTTTGGTTCTGCTTTTCATGATAGCATTGGGCATCTCATTGACTTCAACAGAACCATGCTAATAGTAAGGGGAAATTTGTTTTGTGTCAGGTGTCAGAATTTGGCACTTAGTAACTTCCCCTCTAGGAAAAAAAAAAGAAAAAAAATTAAAATATGTATATGTAGGGCTTTTTTTGCTTCCCACCTACCTTTCCTTTCCGAATTCTCTTCCTCGGGGAATTTCACAAATAAATTACTGATGATCTAGGCATAGATGAGCAGACTGAAGAGTAGGGTTTAAAAATAGTTTGACGCCTGTAAAATGGATCATTTTCACAGCTAAAGTATTTTTGCTCTTGTCTCAGAGGAACGTTGAAAGTGCAAGGAAAATGTTTTTGCAACAAAAATTATTGGCAATTTTCAGCTAACACAAAAGTATTGGAAGTGCTTGTGGTTTTTTTTTTTCTTTCTGAACTCTACTTGAGCGCTGTTCTGTTAAATATAATGATACATAGTTGTATTATAGAATTTATGTACTAAATAACACACAACAGTTAGGACTGTCTTTCCATCTTCTCAGTTACACCTACTTTGTGTTTCAGTAGAAAGATCTACCAGTATGAAAGTTAAACCAAGATAAGTAGTTGTTTGCCCCAAATTCAATTCCAGTATTTATATGGGTTCTTTGTGCTCTTTTAATTAATTATTTGGAAAATCACAGTTGTCTCTTTAAAAATCTAAATGCAAATGGAAGATATAAATAAAAGGCTTGCCTTGCTTTTAGAAAGCCTGTGCGTGAGCTACTTTGAGGACAGGGAGCAGTCTAACACAGCAGTACAGAACCCGGCGCGGGCTGCAGACTTTCCCAGGAAGCAGGGCAGGTTTACTGTGTGTGGGCATCCCCACGCTCGCCTGTGATCAGTTGTTTAATCATGGCTCTATTTTGTGATTGTTTGATGGCTATCGCATTTCTGAAAGGAGACACAAATGAATCAGATTCTCTTATGCCTCCAGCCAGACAAACATCCCAAATCCCACAAGCCTCTACTTGCTCTCCCACAAATCTCTGCAGCTATGAGGAACAGAAAAAAAAATTGCTTACAAAATGAATGTATTACAAGGTGCACTCACTTCAGTGTTCTCTCGGTTCTCATATGGGAAGCAGTGTCATCTACATTGCAATAACTCACGCTGAAGTTAGAGGGATATGAAGGATGTTTTAAGTCAAACTTAATAAAGGTCAGGTTAAGACTTTCAAGCGTTGGTCCTAGGTGGTACCCACTGAAGAAATCACCACTTGCTTCGGCAATTGCTTATGAGGGTCCAAAGCAGGTAGGAGCTGAGCTAGCAGGTTCTCAGGGTTTGGTCCTGGAGCTGCGATCCTAGGCTGTGGCAAAAACTTGTCTTTTGATTAACCATTCCCAGTCTTCACTCCCGCACTCGTGCCATCCCCAGTATCATGGCACCCGAATCGGTGACCTAAATCAGGGGACTGATCTAGCTGAAAACCTGTTCTTCAAAGAAAAGCAGAGGGGGGAGGGTTGTGCTTCAGCCCCGTGGTTGTCATATGTCTGCACAACGGGCTGCGTGGCCACAAAGCAGGGCAAGGGCTGCTTCAGCTGCTGTTGCTGTTGAAGACCTTGCTGCCTGCTCTTTCCAGAGGAAGAGGCCGTGGTATTTGCTGTGAGAGGAGAATAAGCCGCGGCTTTGGAGGATGTCTAGCAGAGAAATCACATGGGTGCCCTTTACCTTCTCTTGGAGACTGTCCGTTTCATGCAAAAATAGTTGGTTACTGCCTTTCAATTTTGCAGGTAACCTTTGCAGCCATTGCCACATCAAAGATTACAGTTTAGACTAATCATATTTGTGTTTGGACCTACTGCTCTCCTCACCATGATGGATGAGGGGAAACAGACTTATTTACTTGTTAAGCTTGAGGGTGACAGATGAACTGCTAGTCGTTGCTCTCAAGTCTAATAAACTGCCCATTTAGTCTGCTCAGATGTTTCATAATAGACTGCTTTATTACATATTGAAATATCTGATGAGGAGGGGATTTAAACAGATAAGATATTACTTCAATAAATATATTGTAAAGCATTTATGCACAAAGTTTTACCCTCCTTATTTTCCAAGACTCATAGTGGGAGTTTTGCCTTAGTTTTGCCACTCCACACTGCCAGATTACCTCTGAGAAGCCACGTTATCTCACGTGAGAATTGAGCAGTCCTGCAGCAGGACTACAGCTATTCACAGAGATGGTCCTGCACATGAAATCCAGGTATGTCAAATGCTTATATTTCATTCTCCAACGATTTCAGAGAATCAGAAAAAGAGATTTCTTTTATTGGACAGGAACCGCTACCACATTGAGCTTCCTAGGAAGGCTAAGTGACATGTCTGCATTTTTCTTCACTTGAAAAGGGGTTAAATGATTCATTGAGTGACATTCAGTAAGTCCTTGTCACTCACTGTCCTTCTCAGCTCTGCTTCCCCTTCTGATATCCTGCCATGGTCAGAGATGTCTGATGTTTGTCAGAGATGAACATGTTAGTTTAGGCAGGCCAGGCTGCTATAAATAAGATATGAACTTGTGATTGCAATTGATCCCATTTTTGTAGCTGAATGAATTGCCACCTCTCTTCTCATCTGCATAGACTGGAAGTTTTCACATTCTTAAATATATTTTACTGAAGCAGTTTAAGCTTATGTATTTTATTGTATTGCTGGTATGGGTAGAAACATGGAGATGGTTTCTTTCGGCAGTTCAGCTGGTGAATGGTAGCTTACTAATTCTCTGTAGCTCAAGCAGCAGAGTACGTGAGTATACTTAAATTTCATTTTGGCATTGTCTGTAATTCTGTAGGTAATCTTCTTGGTTTCTATCAAAAGATCAGCTAGTTCTTTCTGTCGGTGCTTTGCTACCTTAAGCCCGCTTTCAGTGCTGCTTTCTACTCTTAAAACCAAGCGCGCCTAGCTTCTGCTCGTTGAAGAAAGCAGAGAGAAGGCAGGCATGCTTGTCCTGAATAGAAAGGGCAAAGCTAGTGAACATCATGGTTACTGTGTGTGCATAGGTATGTCTATAACACTAGAGAGGGTAAATTTTCCGTAAGGCACAGGTTTTGTTCATTTCCTGATTAAAACAAATCTCTACGATTTCATCCTGGTCCACTCAGTCTTTTAGTGGTAGCCTTTGCCAGCCACACAATACCTCAACTGGGATGTCTGTAGCGCAGTGGTGCAGGGTGAGATTTATGCCATAAGCCAAATTTAACTGTTATGATCATTTGCCATCAGAATTTCAGTATGGATGGATCAAGTTCATCTAGATCAAGTTGATCTTTTGTGGTGTTCTGTTTTGAGATATATACTAGAGGGGAAAATGTGCCCTTTATCAAGGGTCCTTAAAAGGGTTGGAAAGTTAAAAAAAAAGGGGTATATCAAAGCTGCTATTGATATGAAGCTGAAAGAGAGATGTCAAGTACAAACACAGCAGGGAGATGGAATTGTGAATCCTCTCCAAGTTTGTCCTGTGCTTCAATGGTTTGCGTGATGTTTCCAGGGGGTTACAAGTGAGGGTGACCATGAAGTTGGTACCTCATTGCTGAAAGTAGTTTTCAGGCAGTTTTTACAGCTCCTTTCGTTAGAATTTCCCAAGGAACTTCAGTTGGCTCCATGTATAGGATTCACAGCTCAATGCCAGCAAATGCCAAGCCAAAAAGAAAGCAGAAGGAAAAAAAAGAGTGAAAAGCCAGAAACAGAAGAGTGAAAATGAGAGTAGTTGCCATTTAAAAAAATCAAAATGCACCCACAAAACCCATAAGGGCAGTAGAGTGACTGTGTGTAATGGTCATGATTGTTGCACTGCTGGAGACTGCGCTGCAGTTGTGAGTAATGCTCCCATTCTTGTGGTGAGTGAGCAAGGACGTTTTCAGAAGAGACGCTCATTTTATATGCAATGCTGTCAATGTCACCTTTGATGAAAATCACTGGAGAAGCTTATTTGTTCGTAAATGTTCCTCTCCCATCCGGTTTGACTCTCTTTGTCCACTTCCCACGTGCCATAGAGTAGCTGCGGAGACCACCTCTCCCCCTTCGCAGCAGAGGGAGTGAAGAAGATGTGGTTCCCCTTTGCTCCTTGCCCTGCCGCTCTGTGCTGCACCGCAGGCTGATGCTGCACAGGGTAGTTGGTGCTGCGCCGGCAGCCTTCATCTCCAAGAACCCTGGCACTGCATCCCTGAGGATCAGTGCGGAGCAATTCAGCGCCGCTGCCTGGGAAGTGCCGACTGCTGAGATACTGAGTATTCAAGCTAAACACGGTGGCTTAATACAAGGGTGAGAAATCATAAAAAGGAGCACTCTTTACTGTCGCTGCCTCTCTCTCTTACAATATTTTTCAAATGGCTGAGTTGTGCCAAAAGATACAAGTTGTCTTTGAAACAATTTTTAAGTGTAAATGTGACATTTCCTCCACTAATCACACTTTCTTCAGGTGAAAGATAATAGAGTTGTCTGACTAGCTCAGCCCTGAGTCTTTGCTTGAGTAGTTACTCCAGAATAAATTATATCCATAGTGGTGGTTTCGTAAGTTCTCTTTTTTGCGTTAAGCGCTCAGCTCATTTAGCATCTCAGTTTGAATGTGAAAATATTCTAAGAGGTGAAAGATCAGTGATTTATATGTAGTACCCAGCATCCTTCTGCCCAGTCTTCGTTTGACTTTGAGTTGATTTCATAACAGATACAGCAGTGCAGAGAACATACTGTATTTTTTTCCCAGAACATTAAAAATCCATGCTAATTTCATGCCTGCTAATTCTCAATCACAGGACATCTTTAATTAAAAGATAAATGACAAAATAATGTTAGTGTGTACGGTATGTAATTGTGGCTAATTGTTTTTTTTATTATTAATTTTTTTATTCTTCAAAATCCATGTACATGTATCCTCATTTCCATCTTCTTCTCTAACCAAAAGCAAACCACTCCTTGTCTCTAGCCATATGGATTTCATATGCCATTCAGAGCAACCCAGTCTTATATGGTAATGACTCAACAATTTGCTGAATCCAGTTAGCAGCTTTATAGATCGTTACTCAAAGTATCTCATAGTTAAGTTTCATAACAGTCCCACTTAGATTATCTCACACCCTCCATGTAAGTATTCATTAAAGGCAACCATGCCTTCTATCAGCAAGGGAGTGATTCACCGTCACTATTTCTTTCTCTGTATCCCCACGCCCTACTTCTATCCGGCCTTGCTTCCTAATATCCAAAAGCCAAACAGTCAGCTTGGGCTGATGTCTCACAATAGAAGGGAGTAGTTAAAGGCAATGATCTTGAACAGTTTCATCTTTAATGGAAGTGACCTCTTAAGCATCGCTGCTATATTTGATGAAATACTGAAAGAGCGAGCTTACAAGCACAGGTCTCTTTACAGTATCTGTATTACATTTGCCAGAAGGGAGAACTTCGCTTGCATAGAATGAAACTGGTGCTAGACCAGAGGCCCTATGAAGGACCCTACACACATAAAATCTGCTCAGATCACTGACCTCAGGCTTAACTGGTGCCAAAAGAGTTTGCACTCTTGCAAAGTTCAGCTGTCATAGCTGTTTTTGCTTACCTCTTCTCATGCTGTCCTGAACACATTCATTCATTCCTAATTAAACTGGTGTATCATCATTTTTAAGAAGAGGATCCGACTGTCTGTTTCTGCTGATCAGTTTTAAAAACATTGCTACCCAGGGACCCGTCCCTCTTGTTTTGTAAAACGTCAGCTGAAACCTCGGTTGGCAGAAAGAGATGTCATCCCATTGCCTTCAGTGGGAACAGGTCAGGAGATTGGACTCAGCAGCGTTTGGGGACAGCCAGGCGGGATGTTTTCCTCTCCCTTGTATCTGAGTCTCGTTTTGAACATAATGTATAACATGTTTTTACACGAACTTAGCGGGAAGAAAAATGAGAATGTGCTTTAGTGCCTGCGTGGATTCAGTGAATTACCAGCTTGTGATTTTAGCCCTTGTTTCCACACGCGTTTCTGTTGGCAGCATAAGTCTTGGTTTGTGCTGTTCTCACCCCCGCGCTGTGCTGGCACAGTGGTTGGTGTCACTGGTCACACAATTCAGTGAACCAGAATGGGAATTTAAGTCTTTTTTGCTTGTTCTCCCCGGTCATTTTTCAACCACATCAGCTTGCTCACGTGGTTCATCACACAGGCAGCCACTCAGGCAGACGTGCTGGTTTGGTACAGGAGGGCAAATCTGAGAAGCAGGGAGAAGCACCTGGAGACAGGACTGGAGAAGGATTTGTGCAAACGGCGCTGCTGCTCAGTTTTATTGACTCACCCGTGTGCTACTGAAATGCTCACCCAGTGTTTTGGGAAAAGAAAATAGATACAGGCTCAACCTTAAAAAAAAAAAAAAAAAAGGCTCAAAGATTGATCCAACACAGTACAGATCTAAGCATGGGCTTTGTAGGTGAATGCTGAGCCTGATCCAGATTCTTTCATTGCTTTCCTGTGGAGTTTCTGTGATGTGTTGTGGGATATACAGAATCAGAACTGAAATCTGTTGAGATACAAGAGACTAAGCTTGTCCCTGCCAGTGCAGGTGTGCTAGCAATACAAGAAAACTCTCATCCAGCTTTGAAGTGCTTATAAATGTTTTGACTGTCCTATAACTGTCCATGTCCCGTGCAACCCATGCTTTGGACTGATGCTTCGGCTTCTGTGGTGGGTTTATCCTAGTGAAGCGTGAGATCATTTTAACCTTTCCTCATATGGATGCTAAAGTAAAATCACAATAGCATCAATTATCGTGATACTGATGAAATCCTGTGGATTAAATGTGTGTGGGTTTCAGGAGTGGTATCTGCAGGTATCTCCCTCCCTTTATCTACTTCTTGCTGCTCAGCAATCTGATCTTACTGGGTTGTCTGAACTGCGTCTCTGTGTCTTCACCTTTTGGTAGAGACTACAGTGCAAAATGTCACAGGGATGTTGTAGTCTCCTTCTTCTTCCTCTTTAAGGGCTACAGTGTTTCCTCTGTCATCTCTTCCATTTTAAGGAAGTCTGTTCCCTCACTGAATCCACGCACCCAGCGCCTGTGTTTGTTCAGCCATCTCTGCAGAGAGATGGTGTCACTGGCTGGGGAAACGAGTTTGTGCATGTGACTGCAGTGGGTAGGCACGGTGGATGCAGATGATTCAGAAGAGAACACGAGTAGCATTGCAGCCTTCTCAGCAGCGGGCGCCTAATAATTTTCATATCCTTTGGTACTGTGTATGTTTCAAAACACAACGTTGGAACACCAGCCATCCTGGCTAGGTGTGACAAGAGTTAGGCAAAGTAGAGAACAAACTCTGCTGATCTTAACAGCGTGACCTCCCCGTGACTCTTGGCGAGGTGACTGTTCAGGTGTAGCTACCTGTAGTCTCAGAAGGAGCATCTCCTTCCGTGTTTGTTACTGTAGTTCAAATGAAGAAGATTTACTAGCAGAGATGATGGTGTTTAAGGTCATACCACCAAATTGCTGCACCTCATGTATAATAAATACCAGTCTCCTCTTCTATAACTGTGAAGTCAGTAATGTAAGAGTAACTTGAGTTCATTTCAGTTAGCTATCTGGATTAGTAGTTGCTGTCTGCATGCAGCTGTATGCAGCCTACACTGATTTACCTACAAGTAAGGCAGGTATGTGGGACTGTGGTGCAGGAGCCTGTGGCATGTATAAGTCTTTCTGCTATGACTTAGACAATTGTGTCAAGAATTTCATCTTTTTTTTTGAGGAGAAAGGAGAGTATACTTCTTAAACCTCTTTAAGAGAGTCTCCAGTTCAGGGAACAACAGACTGCAGTGCTTTCGAAGTAGTACATGCCCCCATTAAGCCATTCTTCGTTACTGTACAGGCATAAGTCATAAATAGTTTATTTGTTCCTTGGCAACTTCATATTTCATGTAAGAATGAAAGAACACATATGCAATGGAACTTTTATGAGATCAACATTTAATCCCTGAAAAAGATTTAATAAACATCAGTATTTCCCCAAAACTGGTGATACTATCAGTCCAAGCAAACTTCCAAAGGTTAATCAAAAACTAGCTTTTGCAGCAGTGGCTATGAATGTATATATACACTTACATACACATATTCTTATACGAGTCCATGGGGTTACTTTTCCTTGTAGCAGAGTCGTGGCTTTTCATTCTCTGCTGCAAAAGGCAATGTAGGTAGATAAAATGAAAGGCAGCTCCTTCCTTCCAGCTATTGCATGCATAAGGAAGCGGTACAAGAAGTGAATACAGAGCAGCAAGTGAGTGAGAATGGGGAGGCCAGGATGACACGTATGAATACAAGGGAAACATGGCAGAGCATTGTACTGAGATTTCTATTAGTTTCTGTGTGTTTCTATTATGAGATTATCTGATCTGCTGTATGTCCTTAGACATGTTGTTTCCTCTCTATTTTTCAGTCTCTCTACCTGCAACAGGGAATAAAGTTAATCAGCTTCTGTGTCAAAAGGCCATAGTCCCCAGAGTTGTTGTCCTCCTCAGGGCCAACCAGCCTTCATTCAAGTATTGGTATCTCAGATGTCTTCTAGTCCCTGGACTTCCCCAAATTGCCTTGGGGTGCAGATTTCCAACAGGCTTGTTTGCAATGTTGTATTGTTAGTAGAAAGACTTCGTCCTTGTTTTAAGATTGCCTGGGATTGAATGTGAATTTCGAAAGCTGAAAGCAAAGGTTTAACCTCTTGATACAAACTCGGAAAGGCATAAAAGAGAAAGATGCAGTTCAGCCTATCAAGGATATGCAGCATCTTCTGTGGCTGTTCCTCAGAGCTTTCCTAACGTGCATCTCAGCCCTGAAGCAAAGGATACAAGCAGCTGAGTGACATTCTCCCTTTGGGATGCTGTCTTGCAGAGCGGACTTTTCTGGTTTTTTCTTTGGTTTTTTGTTGGTTTTAGGCAGTGAAGGGTAACTCAGCAGCACTTTGCTTTCCTATCTCTCTGCTGTACTTCAACATAGGCCTATAAGGCTAATGAAAGGGTTGCTGGCCTAAAGAGGTTACATCACTTTCAGGGGATTCCTTTCCCCTCTCAGTCTGTTGGTCTCTGCTGTTCCCCTTCAAAAGTTTTTCTCTGTTTGCTTTATTTCCTGGGAATCTGGTGTTGGTAACACAGAGCTCTTTTGCCAGCTATAGCAGCAATGGTTTGTATTTCCTACCTCCATGGCCTCCCGAACTGGGCTTTTTCCCCATCTCCTTTTAATGCAATGGGATAAAGAAATACACAATGCATGTTCAGTTGGAGCTACAAGGAGATGTCTTTGCTACTCAAGCAACTTTCTGCATTTTAAAGACTGTTATTTTATGCTAAAGAGTTGAAGAGTACTGCCACCTAGTTCATCCTCCTACTCCAAAACAGGATCAGCTCTACTTATAGCATTCCTGACAGACTCTTGTATAACCAGTCCTTCAAGATTTCCAGCAATGAGGACCCCACCGCCTTTCCAAGTGAATTTTCAAGCAGAACATTTCTGCAATATGAGCTCCTTACTTCCGTCTCCTGCCACTTGTGAATGTTGATGAACAGATTATTACCTAACTTGGTGCAGCAGCATTTTATGTATTTGAAGGGTGTTTTTGTGCTCTCTCTCCTTTAGGCTGAGCAGCCTGTGTTCTCTCAATCTTTCCTTATAATTTGTGTTATCGAGAGATCTGCTTTTTCTCATTGCTCCCCAGTGATCTGCCTCCAGTTGCCTCACATCTTTCTTCAGGTGTGAAGAGGGTACTTCAGCCGAGCCAGTAGCAGTCTTGAGTAGGGCAGAAGGACGTTGCTCCGGCTGCATTCCAGCAGTTCATCCCAGAGTGGTGCTTGCCTAGCTTAAAGCAGCCCAGCAACATCACGGATTCACTTTCGGCTTGTTATTCTGCGGAGTGCTTGGATGCTTTGTGCAGCACTGCGGTATGCCCAGTTGTTCCTCATCCTCTGTGCCTGCAGCTAGTTGGTTTGGGCTAAGTACAGAAGCTTAGACTTTCCTGGTTGAAACGTATCCTTCAGCTTTTCCAGTCCAGATTACCCTAATCTTGTCCTCAGTTATACTTAGTGTTTTACCCAGCTTAATGTAATTTGCCAGCTAACAAATGTTTCGGCTGCATCACCTATTCCATTAATGGAAATATTGCATCCTATGGGAGCCAGGATGAAGAACCCTACAAGACGATCCTTCAGATTTGGCTACGAGCCATGGATAACAGCTTCCAGAACAAATTATTGGTAGCTACTCCAGCCATTTGGAACATCACCTTCTAGTAGTAATCTTACTGATCACCAGTTTTCTCATCTGCCTTCATGCAACTCCCTCCAAGGTGAAACATTTAGGAAGACAGATTTTGTACTACCTAATTTTACGAACTGGATTTATCATTTTTCTTCCTTTTTGTTTTGCTTTTTGTTACAACTTTTAAAAAAATTTCCTAAGAATTTTCAACTTTGTCTGAAACAGCTTGCAACTGCCAGTGGATCTATGTTTTGTGACATATTGATCTTAGACCATTTTTTCTTATCTGGTTTAGCTGACTATGAATATATGTTCCATATGCACGTACAGACCCCTACCCACACACCTATCCTCCACGTTGTTTGCTCCTTCCTGCTATTTGTTGTTTCATTTATTGATTATTGATGTATTAGCCTGTTACTCCTTTATAGAGAGAAATTAGGTTGTTTGGACTAGATTTGCTCAATACATCCATGTTTTCTATTTTTTGTTGATTTCATTTCCATTGTGTGCTTACAAGTGCTTTGGTTATCTGCACCAGAGTCTTTCTGGGGATTTAAGTAAAAGCAAATGGCATGTAGCTCCTATGGCTTCATAGGGTTGGGGTTTTTTCCATTTTCAAAAATAAGCATTCTGTTTGACCTTTTCCAAACATCTGGTACCTTATGTGTCCTCCATGAACTCTCAAAGACAGCTGATAACAGCTCTGAGATTTCTTTTGCTCATTTCTGAAGTATCTTAGGGCAAAGTTCATCTTTTGGACAATTTGAGAACATTTGATTTACTCTAGTGCTCCCTGTGTATTCCCCATTCTGGGCTGAAATCTTATCACTTCTTTGCTGGTATTAATTCCTGATAGTGAGAGGATCATTTGGCCTTTTTTAGTAAAGTCTTAGCAAAAATGGTATTTTGATCTTCCTAGTATAATGTCTCAATGGCTTTCTTTCATTTCTTGAGTGGCAGACCAATAATTTAATTTTACTTACAGAATGATGCATCTCATTTTGTACCCTGACCTTTTACTCTTCATGCCCACATGGTGTTTTATTGCACGATGCTCATATCATCTTAGCGTAGGAGGTATTCCCTATGAATATGTTCTATCACATTCACATTTTTCTTTTCATTTGTCTTTTCATAAAGAGTAGCCATAGTATCAAGGGAGGGCAACATTCCAAACACGGCAATTACAGTTTTCCAAACTAATGCTCATTTTGACAGCTGTAAAAGTTCTGTCCAGTGCACCTGATTGGTACGCACTGTCATCATTTGGGTAGTTTTAATGGTTCTGTGACATTTTCCCCATCATTATATTCAAAAATAACCAGGCAAGCCTCACCTACAAGACACGGGCTCTTTGTCTGTCATTATGGTCCAAATGTATTACCTGTGCAAATGGGACCCAGCAAGAGAAACATTTAACAGCCAGCCAGTTTTCCTGTGTGTTAACAGTAGTTTAATCTGCTGGCCAGTAGTTATCCTTACTTTGAGGACTTTTTCTGAGTTGTCATCCCAAGGCAGCAACTGTCAGAAAAGCAATGAGAACGGGTTTCTTGTGACTGTCTGTGTGGAACCACACGACCCTAGGGGAGGGAAAGTGGTGAATTTCTACATCTCCAAAACAAATCCTCTTAGCCAGATTAAGGCTCATAAAACCTGAGAATTCTGAGAGGAAAAATAACGTATGGACTGGAAGGAGATAGTAAACAACACTTAATTGTGCTGCAGAATTTCCACCAGGCTTAACAGATATTGTAAGCTGTCCCATTGAGAAACCCCCTGGTTTTGCACACACACAGGTACAAATGTTTTCAAGTTACTTTCTAGTGCTGCTGGCTGCCCAGGGGGGCTTTTACACAAAAAGGGCAAGCGATTTCTTTTAACCTGTGCTTTCAATTTTTAAGTCCCTTTTAATTTTTTAAGTCTTCTGGTCTACAGTTAACTCATCTCTTCCTGCTCCTTTCATCTTCCCCCTGCTCCTGTTTTCTTCTGATTTGGGATTAGTTTCTCGCTTAACAAACAGCACATTTGGTTGTCCTGATGTTAGCTCTGCACTTTTCCCTACCCTGTCCATTGTATATGGGATGAGTTCCTTTTTCCTGCCATAGCCTGTTTTGTTTCCAGGGCTGCTGTACAATTTGCAGAAAAGAACGGTGACTGGAAGTGTGTTTGAGGGGGAAGAGTAACTTGAAAGAAGGATAACTCAAAGGGTCTGTGCCTGCACTTATCCAAGTCCCTTCTCTGTCATCGATTCGCTGTGTGACCTTGGAATAATCATTTAGGTTCTTGATCTGATGCCAGAACCATGTCCCTCTTTACCTCAACTCTCAGCAAGTGTAAAGGGAACTTAAACACCTCACTCTGGGATGAAAATTCTGAATCTCAAGGGTGAAATCTATACAAGTACCTGAAACAGCATCCAGTCCTTCCCATGAACTTCTCTGCCACCTAACTTTGTAGACCCTGATTTCTGCCAGTGCTCGATGGAGACAACTCTAAACTGGCTGTCGCTCCCATCCATCTTCATTTCTTAGGAGAATGAATTGTTTTAAATTCTCATACAAATTCCCTTTTTACTTGATTATGAAATATGTTTTAATTTGACAGCAATGTTATTTTTAGTAATACTTTTTGTTCCCTTTAGTATTAACATCTAGTTGGGGGAAAAAACTGCTAAATATTTATACTTCTCTTCTTTGATCTTTCACTCACAAGAACTGAAAAGGTATCACACTTAACATTTTTACTATAAATATTTTAGATAGCATTTGAAAGAGTCCAAATTCACCTCTCGTGTTGGATTTGTTCGGATTATTGAGACAGGTTGTCACTCTTCAGTGCTTGGATATGGCATTCCAGTTGCCAGTGGTTGGAAACTTCTGAGTGATACTGTTGTGGCTAAAGACCAGTGATGGAACCATTAATATTGCAGTTTGACAGAAGCAGGACCAGAGCCTCTTCCATCTTCTTACTTGCACGCTGTGGCTCACGGAGAGGTAAATACGATGCCTTCGCACAAGAAGCACAACAACTCAGCAAATGCAGTGCGTTTTCCAGAGTTACTCTTTGCAAACAGGTTGTGTCCCTGACTGCTCCAGTCCTAGCCAGTTGCCCTGGAAGGCACAAGGGGTTTTGAATGAGCTATCTAAGTCATGAAGTTCTGCCAGACCCACAGAGCTTGTTGCTGCTGGAGCTGCCTCATTCTCCTGTTAAGTTATGAGGGATTTAGGAGGTCAAGGGAAATGTGGAAAAAGTGGGAGAGCCAGCCATGACAGAAACCGTGTTGATTTGTTGTGGTTTTACTCACTGAAAATGTTAATTTTTCTGTAAGAATTTTCTGGCTAGCAGCCAGAACACTTCAGCAGCCAGGACTTCCAGGTATTGCATGCTTCTGTTCTCCTCAGTAGGCTCTGATTCCTCATCAGCTATGTCAGCCAAGTTTCTTTTCCAGAGAGGGGAGGTGATCCATCATAGGAGTTTTTGGCCTTGGCCTCTCATGGGAAATGTAGTCCTGCCACAGGTTCTGAACTACACAGGGAAGGAGAAAGTCAAGGAGCTTAGATGGCAGTTCCCATGAGGCAGAATATCCAAATCAAGTTATTTTGTTCTTTTGTTTGCTGGGTTGGCAAATGTTTAAGCCTCTAGTGGTCAACTTTTAAACAACGAATAACAAAAAGTATTATCCCTTGCATTTTGTTTTGGTGAAAACATGATCAGATATTGAAAAGCATTTGGCACTGAACATTTTCAAGCAAACCTAGGGAAAGTGAAGCTAAATAAAACTCTGTGTGTACACAGAACAGGTATTCTGCCCTGTCTAATGCTGAGACTATTGCTTTTTCCCTCTTAGTTTCAGCATCCAGTTGTTTTTCTGTGTTTAGTACATAAAATTAAGTGTCTCAAGTACTTTACCAAACAACCTTATCTCGTTTGCCACTGCAATGGATAGAAGTTATTTCACTGGATTTTGTACGTGTGCTTTTGTATCAGAAAGTTTGCTTCTTCTTATCTTCATTCCACCTGTGCAGTCCTTGTATCTGTCGTAGTGATAACCATGAAGAAAAAGTAGGTTTTCGTACCCTATTCTGAGCCTCATGGGCTTGCACACGTTCTGATCTTTGTGTGCATGCCCACTGTACAGCTTGATTTTATTCCTGAAAGCCTCAGCCTCAGTAAGTTGAGAGACTCGTTCCATTAAAGGTGCATAATGTTGCATCTGTCTGGCGTGGTGAGTGCTCCAGGGTTACTGTGCTGACAGCAAGGCATGTCTTGAAGATATTCAGCCTCTAGCCTACTCTTGAATCTTCCTGGGTTTAGAGCAGGATTTTGAACTGACTCACTAGGTGGAGTGGTGAGCCGCTAAAAATTGAGGAGGCACGGTGTGAACTGAGAGCACGGAGTTTGTCTTACAAAAGGGACAACTCTGTCACATCCAAGTTTAAATCCATGTGGAATGGTTTCCTCAGCATTGGCATAGATCAGATGTGATGGGAATTCTGTCGCCTGTGCTTGATAGATGATTTTCCCAAAGAGAGGGAGATTGGAGTACAAGCAGTCATCACTACTGCTAGAATCCATCCCCTTGAGAACTGGTTTCATACCTGCTTTACAACCATTGATCATTGCTTTCTTCAAGGAATCAATGAGTCATTGTATTAAAAACAAAAACAAAAAACCACAATGCCAAACCCCAAGGCTTTGCAGTTTTTTTCTGGCCCCCCATGACAGCAAAAGTCTGTGTCACAGTTAGCTTATGATCCTGTGGGGACTTTGGATTTTCTTTTGGTATAATGGAGAATTATGTTTTTCTCCTTATTCTTCACCCTCGTGATATTTCATTGTTGCCTGCATGTAATGGATTCCATTACTTTTGATGCTGTGAGGCTTAAGAGCTTTTTAATGGGAAGTGCTTGGATCGGAGATGGGTTGACTGTATCGTTGGCTGGTTACTGAGACAACTGTAACAGTGCACAAGGGAAATACTCTCTCAGTTTCTTGTGTAACTCAGTCTGTTTACAAGAGTTCCCTCTACTTGGGAGCTGGTGGAAAAGAGCCCTGTGCTGCTCACGTTAGTTCTTCTTTTGCAGGCATGTATCAACAAACCAAGATGGTCTCTTGAAATGAGGAAAGGTCGTTAGGGGCCAAAGTGCTGGTCCAAAGCACAAGTAATTGCTTGAATTGTGTCACTAAACTTTTAGTGAGTACACCTCACAGCCAGGAGACTTTCTCTTTCAGGTGATGCTTATGAATTTTTTTTCCAGTATATATCTGTTTGTATCTCCTCCTGCATGTAAGAAATGTGATAGATTTTCGTAGAAAGAAAATCGTGATCAAAACTTTCGAACCAGTCCAGTGTTTTCGGATACTTGACAATGGCTCAGGTCCTATTTATGACTATTTAACAGTGTCTCAGTGACTGAGAAGCTGAAAAGTTTCTGAGTGTTTTCATTTTTCCTCTACCTTGCATTATCTTAACTAGCAGGTGTTATTTATGTCCTTTGCCACTGCATCCCATACCATGCTCTTTATCTCTCTCAATAAGCTGGCTATTAACAGAATTTTGACTTTTTTTTTCTACATTAAAAGAAAAGCTTAAAATGGAAGGAATATTAAAGAAAGAAAGAACGAAAAGGCCAAGCAGGTTCAGGGTTTGGTATTCAGATACAGATTTCACCAAGTCCAATTAGAAAAGAGCAAAAAGTCCATTACTGTCTCAATTTTGTGAAATAGAAGAGCAATATTTCAGTCCAACCATCTGTCAGTGAACATGCAGCTCTTTTAAAGTGACCACCTAAGAAATCCACAGTGGTCAAGTAACGTAGACAGTCTCAGCATGGTTATGTTGACCTGAACTATCTTTGAAGCTGAACCATCCTTCTGCCAGGTGTCAGCTACAGAAGATGTGCAACAGAAATGGCCGTTCCCTGTTCTGTGGGTTTAAAACAATCCTTTCTTCTGAATGATCTAGTGCCTTTCACTAGCACCTTAAAACAAAAACATGTCTGTTTTTTAAAATATGCTGTTGTATACAATCTGCTTTTCCAGAGAAATGGAGTATTAGCATTTGAAAGGACTGATGAGAATGCATCTTTGGGAAAGGCCTTTGTTCAGAGAATTACTGTTATATTCTATGGGCATATCACCATGGTAATTGAATTATTTGCCATTGACAGTAAGGTATATAGCACAAGCCTTTTGCCATTTTCCATGATGTGGTTCCTAGCAAAGAGTGCTATTTGTCAATTTAAAATTTATAGTATGACATTTAGCAGTTGTGCCTACTATCATAGTGGTGGATGTGGTTTGAAGGCATGAAACAAAAAGGAAAAGGTAATTACATCTTCTTCTTCTTGCAGTTTAATATTCCTTACCGGTTCCACTTACAATGTGAACTATCCTGGAACTGTT
Organism: Larus michahellis; assembly: GCF_964199755.1. NCBI lineage: Eukaryota > Metazoa > Chordata > Aves > Charadriiformes > Laridae > Larus > Larus michahellis. Next base: position 76,895,212 of record NC_133897.1, on the reverse strand, counting down.
GGAACCGCACAGCACAACCAAAGCTGTGCACGCTGCATGGCTTTGGCAACTACAATGCTAGTAACGTGAGACAGTATTTTCATTTCTTCCCATCATCATCCCTTTCAGGACATTGTTGCAAACAAAACAAGCCTTTCTCTTCCCTGAGGTCATTCCGTGCATATTCAGAGCGTGATGTGATCTCTGTGAAGCGTGTAGTGGTCACTGGGTACTGTGTGAAGGTTTATATGAGGTAATTACATGATTAATCTTTTGGGGGCATATAGGATACAAACTGCTATGGCATGAATTGGGAGACCCTCAAAGAACCTCATTAACACGACCCACTTAAAAGAGAAAATAATTTCACATACTTGCGTTGCCACATGTGTAGATCTTTCATTTTAAATAATATCCTGTAGGAAAAGGTGCGATATAGATATGATGTTGAATAGTACTGCTTAGTGCACTGCTCACAGTACAAAAGAGATGGTACTCTTTTTCGCTCCTTGATGCTGTGGGAGATTGTCTTCTCTACTTTTCTGTTCCTCAAAGTAAATCCAGCTTTCTAGAAAAACGTCTGGTTCTCTGTTGTCCTCACCACATAAGAGCAGGGGTAACCTTACAGAAGTCTCTGTGCTTCCGTGCCTTATTTAAGACCAATGGAAAGTAGAACACAGTTCAAAAGTGGCTTTTTCCCCACTAACTGCAGCCCCTTTTGTCTCCCTCTTCAAGTACAGGATGGGGAGATTTTCATTCTTGTTACAGTATTGCATGTGGATGAGACAAATGCCAATACCAGCCATTTATTCTGTAGGCAACATTTTGGTTACTGAACGACCCTGTGTTTTAGTCTTACCTAACCACTGAGACAGGTTCCCCGGTATGTTCGGGTGGTTTGCTGTTGGTAGCTTCTGGGATCAGCTTTCTAGACAAGTTGTATTTAAAACGTCCTTCAGTGGACTTCCATGCAGGGAGAGCTAACACAGAGGTACTAATTTTTATTGCCTAACATACCCTTTCATTTTAGCCCTGGTCCCAGTGTCAGGTTGCTTTCATGTTCATTTTATTAGACTAGTGGCAGACTAAGGCCCCTTAATTTCTTGCTGTGCTCGCATACCAGGCTGAAATATCAAAAAACATACACTGACCTTCAGGTTGGGCCCATGCAGGGACTCCGACCCGGCAGTGAGCGGCTCCCTAGCACGTGGAGGTGGCTGTGTGCCAATTCCCGAGAATCACGAGACAAAGCTGTTTCCTCCAAAAAATATATGAAAGAGCATTAGGCATTGTTTCACTCCAGTGTTTGTTCACGGACTGTGTTCTTGTTTCCTCCTGGGGCGCTGGAATAAATCCCTATCTTCCTTTGCCCTTTGAGCAGTGCTTCACTGTATTCACTGCGTTTCATTACCTGAAAGCCGCAGGCTGGTGCAGAGGAGACTTGTGACACTAAGATCAGCTGAAGCCTAATGGGAGAGGAGTCCGCGTGACTGCGAACCGCATGGACTCGTCTGGTGGTGCAGTTTAGGTAAATAAAGCCCAATGCGCTCACTGTTAAGCTTCTATTTTTTTTTTAATTTTTTTTTTTAACCTGGTGAAGCTGCTGTGCTAGATTTTGGCCTCAAATTTTCTGTTGCTCAGGTTAGAGAGCTACTGCATCTGTATCGTCAGGCTGCAGCATGACATGCAGGAGAGAGTTCATTATGCATTAGCAGAGCCATCTTTAAGGCAGGCAAACACTCTGTGACTCTGCAGAACAAAAAGGAAAGCAAGAAAAGGAATCAGCAAACATGTATTATTTGCTGACAATAATTGTTTCCAGTTGCAGCTGATGGCAGTGATTAATCACAATGTCTTCGTATTTTATTGCGGGGGGTGGCTATTAGAAGTACTCTTCCACATCTCCCTTGAAAGTTAGATAATTCTACTCTGAAAACAGTGCTTAAGGTTTTGAAACTTGCAGTGTGCCTTTTATTGAAATAGCATTGAACCATTATACTCCTCCTTTCTAATTAGTAACAAAGATGCAAATAAACCTAGCTAAAAGGTGGGAGAAAATTGTAACATACCAACCACATGAGTGATCCGTAGCCAGCAATGTGTATTAGTAGTTACATCATTCTTTGGCTATAATTAAAGTTAGATGCATTACATTTAACGCAATCCCTGTTTTATTTCTCATGCACCAATTCTTAACTTCAGCTGCAGCTAGAATCACAGAATCATAGAATTGTTAGGGTTGGAAGGGACCTTAAAGATCATCTAGTTCCAACCCCCCTGCCGTGGGCAGGGACATCTCCCACTAGATCAGGTTGCTCACAGCCCCGTCCAGCCTGGCCTTAAAAACTTCCAGGGATGGGGCTTCCACCACCTCTCTGGGCAGCCTGTTCCAGTGTCTCACCACCCTCATGGTGAAGAACTTCTTCCTAACGCCCAATCTGAATCGTCCCATCTCTAGTTTTAATCCATTCTCTCTAGTCCTACCATTACCCAACATCTTAAGAAGTCCCTCACCAGCTTTCTTGTAGGCCCCCTTAAGATACTGGTAGGCCACTACAAGGTCTCCTCGGAGCCTTCTTTTCTCCAGAGTGAACAACCCCAACTCTCTCAGTCTGTCCTCATAGGAGAGGTGCTCCAGCCCTCTGATCATCCTCATGGCCCTTTTCTGGACACGTTCCCGCACGTCCATATCTCTCTTGTAGTAGGGGCTCCAGAACTGGACACAGTACTCCAGGTGGGGTCTCACGAGAGTGGAGTAGAGGGGGAGAATCACCTCCCTTGACCTGCTGGCCACGCTTTTCCTGATGCAGCCCAGGATATGATTGGCTTTCTGGGCTGCTAGTGCACACTGGTGGCTCATGTTGAGCCTCTCGTCTACCAGCACCCCCAGGTCCTTTTCTCCAGGGCTGCTCTCAAGACAGTCGCTGCCCAGCCTATATCGGTGCTTGGGATTGCCCCGACCCAGATGGAGGGCCTTGCACTTGGTCTTGTTGAACTTCAGGAGGTTGGCATGGGCCCACCTCTCCAGCCTGTCAAGGTCCCTCTGGATGGCATCCCTTCCCTCCAGCGTGTCAGCCGCCCCACACAGCTTGGTGTCGTCGGCAAACTTGCTGAGGGTGCACTCTATGCCACTGTCCATGTCGCTGACAAAGATGTTAAACAAGACCAGTCCCAGTACTGATCCTTGAGGGACTCCCCTTGTCAGTGGCCTCCACTTGGACATGGACCCATTGACAGCCACTCTTTGGGGGCAGCTGTCAAGCCAGTTCTTTATCTACTGAATTGTCAGTCCATCAAGCCCATATTTTATCAGCTTGGAGACCAGGATGTCATGCGAGACAGTGTCAAAGGCTTTGCTCAGGTCCAGGTAAATGACGTCAGTTGCTCTAGTCCAGTGCTGCTCTGCAAGACCTCTACCCTTTCCTTATTTAAATGCCTCCTAAAGATACTGGTTTTCTGCAACACCCACAAGAAACTTTTGCATCCTGTTCTGACCTATTTAATTTGCCTCATGAATGAACTGCTCACCAGGATGGAGGGAGGGGGATACCTAAACACATGGGTCAAGAGAAATCATTACCTTAAGTTAACCATGAAGACCCATGAAGAAACAGTGCTGTAGCTATCCCTATCACAGCTTAAATACATTAAGCAGACTTGTGTTTACATCACATTAAATGGTGGCAATGAGTTTTCCATCATGGGTTATATTCCCACTACATACAAGACTTCAGGATCAGGCCTGCGGCTGTACCTCTTCTACATAGATTTTCAGCCAAAGCAATTTGCAAATGTTTTTGTTCAGGTGGGTTGCTGAAGCACCGTTAAAAGCTGAAATACTACCAGCTGTAATGGTGTTTGCCAGCCTGGTTTTGAAAATTGTTTCTGTTGAGCCCCAATTCATTATCCCTCTCTTATTCAAATTTCTCTCTTACAATGTAGCATCTGGCCAAATCCTTGTTATTCCAGTTACTTGCTTCTCCCAGGTCTGTCCTCTCAACTACTTTGCAGAGGTGGAGCAGAGCAGAGCAGCACCTTCTCCACAGTTACACCTCCCCCTCTTTTCTCCAAAATCACTTTCCTACAGCGTTTAACCTGCACCCAGGGAAAGCTCTTGGCTGGTTTTTAGCAGTTAACTGCAGTCAGCTTAACGCTTTATGAAATGCAGTTTGCCCTTTCCTATGCTAGGCAGATTTAACTTGCTTTATTTTCAGAGCACACAAAAAAAGGAGGAGTGTTTTAATTTGAAGTAACCTTCTTTGTTGTAAACCGCCAGTGGGAGCAAGGCAAGCTTCCCATCCATGTTGGGCAGGTCAAAGCTGATATCAAATAGCTATTATGAGATAAAAACTACCTGTGCCTGTTTCTAGTAGGATTTGAGGTTGAAATGAGTATCTTCAGAGAGTTACCTTTGTGAGCACATATAACCTTAGTTTTAATCAAATAGTCATAATAAACATGGTTTCTAACATGAAAAAATTTTCAGGAGAAAGATGACCTGAAGCTTTCTGAATGCCTTTGTGTGCCATTAAATGCTAGCTGGGGAGACCCTCCTGCCTAGTACTTGATCTCTGGTTTGCCATTATTTTGCCCCTCAGATTTTCTTTCTTTCACTGAAGTGAGTGTTTACCTTTGAAAGAAGCAGCTGTGTGGGTTCCATTTGAAACTAAAAATAAAAAGGATGCAACAACTGCCATTTAAATGGAGTAATACAAGCTCTGCAATTGCAGAGATGCCCCTTGGAAGAGCTGTGTACTTCAGCCTGTTTTCGATGGAGAGTAAGAAGGTTTTTTGCTCTCTTATTCAACTTACTGGTTTGCTCCTGGTTTTGCGTTACCTTGTCCTTGCCAAACTCAGCGACTCTTAAATACTTTCTTTTTTCCTCATCATTCCCTCTTCCCTCTTCCTTTTCCCTGTTCTCTTTTGCCTTTTCCTTTCCATAGTAGCAGGGAGGAAGAAATTTTGCCATGTGTGCCTGCTGTCCCATCTCACCCCGTTTCTTCCCGAGTTTGCTGGGCTGCCCCCGGCACCTCTGCTGCAGTGTGCTCTGCTTCGGGAGTGATGGCCACCCTTGTCTTGCATCTCTGTCCTTCTCCCACAAATGGAGACTTCAGATGCGTTTTGTCCTTGTTCCTCATTTCCAGCAAAGGCAAAATACACACCTGCATTGAAAAATAAATGTTTTACTCTGTTTTGCAGCTGTGTATTAGGTCTCATCCCCCAGGCTGGAGCCTGGATGGGCAGGCTTGTGAGACGCCCCATGTTAGCTGGCAACATTGCTCTCTGGCGTACAGAGGTTGTGCGGTGCTTTCCTTATGCCCATCAGCGCCAGCCCTGCTGGTCTGAGGAGGCTATGTGTGCACAGTGCTCCCTCGAGGTAGCCCCATTAGCGCCAAAATGAGAGAGTTGTGGTGTCAGCAGCAGTTCAGTGGTGTTAGCATAGCCCTCCTCCGGGGCCTGTTTGCCCAGTTAAGAAGCTACCATACCGCAATACAAGTTGAGGTCTTAGGTGGACTTCAGCATAGTCCTCTACCAAAATTAAAATTCAGCTCAGTCCCACCTCTCCAGACTGTGTATTTTAGCATTAAGGTGATTTTCAAGCAACAGGAACAAAATTAGACTGCAAATAAAAAATGGTCCAGAGGGTAAGTGTTTTGCCTTGTGTATTTGCATTTTGTAGGCACATGTATTTATGAGTCCTCTTTTGATTTATATTTTGTAGGACACAGAAGGTCAGCCATTGCTACCGTATCATTTATCGCCACCCAGAGAGGACTTTAACGCAGGACGAGGTGCATCGCATCCATCAAGCTATTGAAGAATCAGCAGTTCGAGAACTTGGGGTTGAGGGCAGATTCTAACATCACTGGTCTGAAGCCCTAATGACAGTTGCTTTTTCTTTTTTTTTATTTTTCTCTTTTTACTCTTTTTGTCCCTTTGGGAGGGGGGTACAAGTAAAGAGAGGGGGTTTGTGACTGAACCTAGCACATGGAAAATGATTGATAAATGGGCAATGGTAAAACTACCAGATAATAAACATTACTACTGAGAAATCATTGACAAAGCGCTGGAGCTTTATTTTAAGAAATGGGGGAACAGCCATACTGGAAGATTTCTCTCCTGTTACAATGAGAAATACACTGCCTGGTGGTTTTCTGTGTTGTTAATTGGTCCCTGGGTTCCATTAAACTGTAAATACTCGGCATTATTTCTGTGTTGACAGGATCTTCTGTCCGTGTAACGAGTGAAGCAAATCAGAGACACAGATTAGCTCAGGGAAGGAAAACTATGTTATCCTTCCATCCCCCCTTCTTTTTTACGTAAGAAATGGCAGGTTTTGCATCAAGAAACCTTCCAAGAAGTACATCTTGTGAAGTTTGGCTCTCTTACCTTCAGAGCCCATGGGTATTGCTTTCGTCTGCTGCAGAGAAGGAGCCAGTGTGGTTCTGGGGCCAGGCTTGGCTCTCTTCAAGTGCTGGGTGTTTGGTGAGTCTTTCCTGTTGGATCCCCCTGGTCCCGCAGAGCTGAGCGGAGCCACTTCGCAAGGCGCTCTGAGCTGCACCGCCGTCCCCAGGTGAGGAGCTCCCTTGTCTCAGTTCTCCTCACAGAGGCACCAGCGCAAGGTAAGTCTGTTCCCCTGTCACCGTCAAAGGATTGGTATCATATGGGGTGAGATGGCAGAATAGAGAAACTCTTCCTTACCGTGCCCTGAAGTGCAGCTGTCTTGATCTCTCACAGTCTCTTACAGTCCAGTAGCAGGATCTGCTCAGAAATCTGACCTTTAAGGCAGGGAACCAAACTAAAATGGGATCTCCCACTATTTGAGGCACCAGCCGCTTTACAGCGTGCTTGGCTTTTTCATTGCAGGTTATAATAAGTAAATTCTGGCAGTGGTATGATGCTAGGACCTGTAGAAGTGTTCAAATGGTCTGATAAATACTTGATGAGCTATTGCAGATGCTGATATGGAATATGGGACCTGTTTTTGCTTGTAATGGTATTTCATACAGTCTTGCAGGTCACATCTGGTTGCTGTGCAGGCAACATTCCCTCCTTCAGGGAAGAAGGCAGTAAAAGCGCTGCAATAAACAGCATCTAACACTGATTTATACCTTATCAAGAAACATCTGTGCAGCAGGCTTGTACTCGACCATAAGAAGTCAGTTACTATTGCAGATGTGACAGAAGCAGAGAGCTCATTTTAATTTCATTACTCAACATATTTAGCTGTGTAAACAAATCCTAATCTAAATCACTGTTGTGTTATCCAAATAACTCGATTATGAAAACAATATGCTAGACTTTTTACAAGGTGAAAAGAATGGGTGCCATTTAGGCAACAGAAAAACCTACTTGGTTATTTTTAAACCATGATCTACTAAGATCCATAAATACAACTGAGCCTATCTGATGTTCCTCTGCCTCCTTCATCCTTTGCCTTTTCAGGATTCTCAGCGAGGACCACTGAAGAGGAGGAGCACTCCCCTGAACTGCACTGAGCAGTAGTTGTTCCAAGACAAGGCCCGATCAATGCTACCACATGGGGCAGCAAATTATGTGGATGTTAATTGATGGGATTGCATATGGAAAGAGTACTAAAACCTGCCTGCTATATGAAAGTACCAAGTCTCTTAGGAAAACAGGAGACTATCCTCTGGGGTGCAGTAGATTGCAAGATTCCCCTTTTAATTCATTGATTACTCAAGTTTCCATTTGCTGCTCCCCGGATCGTTCAGTTCTTCTCTCATTCTGATTAGCTGTTTTTTGGGGCATAGAAATTTGGGGAAAGCAAGGAGGAGAAAATGGGACAATGAGCCTTCATCACGTCACCACAGACTGACGTGTCCAGCTCTGCAAAGAAACTTGGGTGTTCTTGAATTGGCCAGTCTCCAGCCAAACTCCAGTCTGTGTTTGGTGTGTCTGGCTGTGAACTGTCTGCACTCTGGTGAGGAGAGGCTCCCTGCAACAGCCACGTCTTGGTGGAGTAGCGTTATTCTTTGAAATCTAAGAGATTAACCTCAGGGGCTAATAGGGTAAGGGGGAAATGCAGAGCTTTCCCTGAAGTTGACCTGTCACCATGGGATCGTCTTCTGGAGCAGATGTTCTCATAGCAGGGACTTTCAGGCAAAAATGCAAACCGTTAAGGTTAAAGAAAAGAAAAAAAAAAGAACAGGTTCTTTAAGAGCAAGCGTGATTCAATTATGTGAAGAATTTTAAGGCCTGTAAAATCAGATGGTCTGGCTGTGAGCATAATACGAATGCTTGGGTATGTTTATATTGGGTAAGCCTTTGTCATATATATTCTAGGATTAATCTAAAGACCTATTGTTCTGGCAAAGATTCACCACTACCAGCAAAGCAGACCTCTGATCAAAAGGCATCAGAGTTGCATTTTTATGCTGCTGTCCTGTGGAAAATATGACTTTCCCTTCACAGCCTGACTTTAATTTTACTGGGGAAATTTGCAATGGGCAGTAGTAGACTCTCGAACCATATGGTCCCCTGTGGATACCAACAGAGAGCCCATGGGAATCTAAGGGTGTAATAGCCATGATTTATTTTAGCAGTGATCAGAGACACATGATCCTAATGGTATCTCAGGGGCTGGGCTAATCCTTGGTGGCAATGTAGAAAACCTGCCTGAGGAAGGCCCTTGATACAGTCACTGACCAACTCTGTCAAAGGAAGGGCTACCTTCAGCTGTCACTTGGCTTTTCTTAAGATATATTTAGCACAAAGGTAAGTAAACTAGCTTGAAGACCAAGAACAACATAGCTGCCAAGGTAAGTTCACTTGCTCACTTCTCTGCTACCCTACAGTCTGTCTCATGTACATCCCTCAATCTTGGATGAGCTACAAGTCTAGTAAAGGCGGATGAGTTCCTCATTATCCAAGTGATACCATGCCATGGGGATATACAAAGGGGAGCAGCATTTGAGTAATTATTGTGTGTGCTGACTGACGAGCGTAGTGGCAGGCACAGGGCCCTGCTTCTTGTTTTTATCTACTGCCTGTGTTTATTTTTGTGTGCTGCTGGGTTTTATATCAGCATCCTTTAATAAAAGAGAAAAAAAAATCAATTGTAGCAAAAGAAGATACACATCCTCAGGAGAACCGGCTGGGTATTTCTATGACTGAACAGCGTGTACTGTTTTAATGTTCTGGGTGCTGGTTTTGTTCCTAGTTGCCATTGGTTTTCAAGCTAGCTGTGATTCCTGGAAGACTAAAGATTTTGCTTTAACACCCAGTTTGGGATCTTCCCAGTAAACTGGCAGCAAATTTACAGTGCACTGAGATTTACCTGGTTTTGATGTTTTCGATAAAGGCGCTGCAATGGAAAAGTGTTGTGAGCTAGAGAAGCAGTAAACTGCTCTCTGTTTTTATCCTTCAGACTTCAGTGACCTCTGCCATAGTATTGCCAGGCACGATCAAACAGTTGCGCAAATCTGAAAGTAGGTTTGTACTAAGAATCCAAATCAGATCAATAAACCGCTGGTGGTGGTCGTTCGCCTTCCATTGAGAGTGTTACTCCTGTCCCTTCTGCAGGTTGGTGGCCGTACTTCAGTGCTGAATTTACTGTCTTCTTGCTCTGTGCAGCTGTACTGATTTTCGCAAATGGGTCTCAGTCCTTGAATAATTTCATGCAGAGGTTAGCTTTTTGATTTCAATGGAGAAAAAAAAGTTGTGGGCTTTTTGTTTGTTTGATAGTTTTTATCTGCAGTGACTAATGCATTTCAGCTGTCCCAGGTAAAACTCTTGGCCAAGAGAGGACTCTTTGGTGGTCCATTGAAGTAAACATGGGGAGTCTTGCCCTAAAAAGCAGAATTGTGTCAATCTCATTAAGTTCATATTTGGGTAGAACTAAAAAACCTTGTCTTTGCTGTGGATTGACTGAAGGTTGGCTGGTGCTTGTTAGTTAAACCAAGGTCAGAAAGCACTCTGGGTCTTGCCACCACCACTCCAAACACACACAGGCGTTGTTTTAAGCACAAGGAAGTTCTGTCAAATTCAGTGCGAGAATATAAAATGTTTGTGCTGGATATTTGAGGCCTGTTAGTTGATATGGCTGAATTATCTCCATCAGAATTGTTACCATCTGGGAGAGAAAATGGGTTTGTACTTCATCTCTGAAATAAGCAGCCGTATTTTTAAAGCTCAGAGCTCTATTCAGATATTGTCTGCTGTGCTTTTTTGCTAAGAGAAGACTGTTTATGTAAAACAGATTTGCTTTCTGTGTAGACCAGGCCATATTGACTAATTACACACATCCTGATCAAATTTCAAGATTTCGGAGTGTTGCCTCTGAGAGCCACCAGAACTGAAGCGGTCTTGTGAGGACCTTGAACAAATTTGTAGGACACATAAGAAACCAGCCACTGACACTTATTACCTGCTTTTAAACGTGACTGCAATTACATCCTGATTTTAAGCTGAGTGTCTCAGAGGAGACGATTGCAGTTCAACACAGAGCGCAGGCATATGCTGGGTGAAGGCACCGACTTCTCCAGAATCTGTTGTATAAGGTTTGATCATCATTAACATCTGATGCACTCTCATGTTTGGCAGTTTTTGTGCTTTTGTCAGATGGCCTCTGTTATTCTATTTATGCCCACTAAGTAGAGTCTGCTTTAGTCTGCCTCTTATACTTGGAAAAACTCTGCCTAAAATCACTTCTGCCATGACCTAGCTTTCTCATTTCAGTTTTGCTTCCCATCCCTTACAGTTCTTGCTATCCGAGTTTGGTATAACTTTGGTGAAGAAACAGTGTCAGGCTGTAGGCAGGGAGATTTGTTATACCACAGCCTCAAGCCTGTGCTCCCACGATGCATTACTGCAGGGTCTCTCTGTGCTCACCCTCTGGATGCAGGTGATTAACACGCAGCCCAGGGAATTGTGCCTCTGCCTGCTCGGTAATTTGCTGGGCAGCACCGCAGTCATCCAGAGCAGCTGCCACTTAAATGGGCAGTAGATTGTTCTCTTTTCATTCTGGTGTCTGCAGCTTCCCTTGTATCACAGTATGATACAGCCAGAAACGCTGTGTTGGTATTTGCTGCAGCGAAGCATCAGTTGGACACATCTCATGCCTGTGCAGCCATTTTTCAGTAGAATCACTGCGTGCTCGTGAACGGCTATAACCACCTTCCTCGGCAGATCTGAGGCATGTTTATCAGGGAGTGGAGCGATAGGACAAGGGGTAACGGTTTTGAACTGAAAGAGGGGAGATTTAGGTTAGATATTAGGAAGAAATTCTTTACGGTGAGGGTGGTGAGGCACTGGAACAGGCTGCCCAGGGAAGCTGTGGATGCCCCATCCCTGGAAGTGTTCAAGGCCAGGCTGGATGGGGCTTTGAGCAACCTGGTCTAGTGGGAGGTGGCAGAGGGGTTGGAACTACATGATCTTTAAGGTCCCTTCCAACCTGAACCATTCTATGATTCTATGTTGAGACTAAGGGTCGGGATTAAAAAATTATTACACCCCAACAGGTACAGATAACTGCTTGTGAGATTTTGTCCAGGTACAGGTTTGAAAGTCCCACCAGGTATCTGTCCACATGTTCAGTCACTGAAACATTTTGAAACCCAGCCTGTGGTGACCGTGGTGACACTGGTCCCCTTTGGGAGAGGGGAGCAGGTTTAGTGAGAGATCACGCGGTAGGTGTGCAGCAAAGGGGAAGGAGTTGTCTTCTGATGTCCTGGGCTCAAAGCGCTGAATTACCTTCCCTTCCACGATGCTACCGGGAGTCACGGATGTGAGTTTGGCTGCCTGCCTTTGCATAGGCACATAGTAAATAATTAGCATGCATGGACGGGCTTTTTGGTCATCAGTTATTGTTGTAACTGATGATTAATTTAAGGGGTTATTGATTCTCATGCCAAATCTTTACTCACTGGTGGTAGAGAAACTAATAGTCATTCACAGGATGTTTATTGACAGATCTCAGTATAGGAATTGAATAAAACACCATAGGAATGGAAGTGTCGGTCTGTAGGTTGGTTTGTGTCTTCCCAATCATGAGGGGATTGATAGAGGTTTAACTCAGTCGAAGGTCTAACTTGATGTACCCACTCCAAGGCCCTTTTTGTTGGGTGTTCAGCAGCTTGGCAGGTGCTTTCAATGGGGATGGGGCTACCTGAGATCACTAAGCGGCTCTGCAGAGCTGTCTCCCTCGTGTCCATCAGAAAGCCCTTGCAGGGACACTGAGGGCTCTGAGCACACGCTGTGCTTTGCACAGCAGCACTGATGGAGCCTGATTGCCTTCAGATTTCTGTCCTATGCTCACAATACGTGTAAGCCCGCCTCCTTGGGGCCTCCCCTGAAACGCTTCCTTGCTTCTACAGTCTCCTAAGTGCATATCCTTCCCGTGACCCCAGCCCTCAGCTCTTCACCCCTTTTGACCACAGTGCCTCACTCAGAGCCTGGTGCCTTGCAGAAGCTTGCTTGGAGGGCTTTCGTGCTGGCTGGCCAAGGGGCCAGCTAAACCAGATTGATGAACACTGTGCATGTGTGTTAATGTTTGGGTATCTCCTCTCAGCACAGCGGCTGTTTTTCACAAAGTTTGCCAGTGTGTCATGCCTTGGAGACCCTCACCTTGCAGTCCAACATGGACGGGATTATTCCAGGGGGTTCAAAAGTCGACGAAGGTCACTGACAGCGGAAGGATGGACACCATCACTATTGCTCGCAGGCTTGCTTCCTTAGGAAGATGAAACAGGGAAATAGCAGGGCTGTAATGAAGGTTGTCATCGTAAATAAGTGTATCCCGACTGAAAGTTCAGACAAGAGAGACAGCATATTAGTAAGAACTCAGCATGGTCCCCTGCACGTACTTCCAGAAACTTATTACAAATGTATTTTTGATAAATAATAACAGCAGCCTTCTGTGTGTGTTTACAAGCTGCGATGTTATTGTGCTGTATAGTCTGCATCACTTTTCATTCCTTTCTGCTTGCTAGAAACTGAAAAATGTTAATTTCGTTAAGCATTAAATTATTTCCTGTTGTTCCTGGTCTTGCAGCATTACCTCTTATTTTTGACCAAGGAGGGCAGCCCAGCATTGCTGAGGAGGTCTTCAGCACCTTGCCAAAATATGTTATTCGTGTGCTGCACACACACATCCATATGAGATTGGTTGGTGTGTGTGATGTGAGTCTTATTTCTGTGCTGCAGATACAAAAGCAGAGTTGTTGTTCCTCATACTCTGTGTGATTAGAGACTTTTCTCTCCTGCTGCTTTGCTCCGATACACAAAAAATCACCTTTTTCCAAGAAAAATTCAATACTTTCTGATGCTTCCTGCTGTCAGAGAGCCAACAGTCTTCTGAGCACTCTCCCTTCAAAGAGCAATCGAATTTTGGGCAGAGAACTCCCTTTCCCACTTGAGACGTTTTCCTTTCAGCCTGAAAGACTTTCTGGCATCTGTTTTAGGCTTCTGTGCAACACCTGCTGCTGGTGACAATACAGGGGTTTTTTCCGCCTTGCAGGAAGAAAGGTGACTTAATAGAAAGGCCAGCTTTGTAAAAGAAATTTGAACTACTTAAATGTCCTGCCCTAATTAAAAAAATATATAAATAAATATCTTAGCCTCTTAAAAGTTATTAATAAAAGTCCGTTTTTGATCTTTACTAGAGGGCAGGCTTGTGCAGTGGTAACATTTCCACATCAGTGCAGTCTCTGAGGCTCCAACAGAGGACAGCTTTGCTACTGAAGACTCACTCTTTCATGTTTGGAAAATTGCTTCATGGTTTTCTGGCTTCCTTTCTATTTGGTCACACATCTGGAGTCATTGGCTGCGCCTCCTCTGCTTATTCCCTGACACCTTCTGTGGTACTTCACAGATTGAATTCCTCGACTATTCACAGTGTTGGAGCTGTTAAGCATCCTTAGGGCTGCTGTGAAATATATCACTAGGGGAGTGAAGACTTCAAAGGCACCCAGCTCCTGGGGTGCCCTCTGCAGTACTCACTTGCTCCTGTGCAGCTGGGACAGCCGCCTTGCCGAGGCTGCCCAGCCGGCAGCTTGGAGCTTGTTCTGCAGGAGCAACACCGACTTCTGGAGGGCTTATGGGCATGGGCATAGGTTTGCCAAGCTGAGCAGGAACCAGTGCATCTGCGAGCACCTTTCTGCCCAGACAGTTGGGTAGGCTGCCCATGACACCTGGAAGGAGATCCATTTTAAGGCCAACGATGACAACACGTTGTTGGGACAGGGAGGAGAAATTCCTACCTTGAGTTCAGCGTGTTTCAGGAGAGCCACTGTAAGATGTATCTGTTATGTCCTTGAAAGGAACCTTGTTACCTGCCAAGAGAAGAAGGCTCTGCAGAAGACAGGGGAAAAGATGGGAAAGTGGCTGTTAACTTGCAAGGCCTGAAAGCTACCGCTTTCTCTGGGCTGTGAAGGAGATTAGCTGGAGGAGATGTGGTCCAGGCACAGTGGTGCCTCTCCTAGCAGTGATGTTTCAATGGACACATGATGAACAGAAGGAAAAGTGCTGAAATTTCCCAGTGGTGATTAGATGTGAGATGATCCACATGAGACAGCAGCCCTGCATTCAGGTAGCAACTGTTACATGCTGCTAGGGAAGAGGCAATTTGTCTGATGTGGATGCGGATGGCATCATGCATGGCCATCTCCACCCGGAAAACACCTCTACAGTCCAGGCTGATGTTGAGCCAAACCAAGAGCCTCCTTGTAGTCTTCCTGATTTGGAAAAAATCAAGTTAAAGGGCTCTGTGCAATCCTCATATAGATCATGAGGTCCACAGTAGGCCATGGTGATCCCAGTGGCATTACCTCCATGGCCCTTGAGTTATTTTGTAAGTAAAGCCAGATCACCATGTATAAGGCCCTGTCCAGAAAACTCTCTGGAAAAGCACGCCCTGTAAATGGGGTAGGGTGGGCTTATTATGAAACCCCCTCACTTAATGACAGACCTAAAATGGAGGGGGAAATTTGACCATAAATGTGGGACTTTTTTTTTAATAGTGACAATAACCCTGAGCTTTCCCACAAGATCTTAAGGATCTTGGAACATTTTTCAAATGAAGATCAAACCATACGCATTTATCAGACACATGAACTGAAGGCTGGAGAGGCTGAGGGTTTTGTCTGGTGCCACAGATTAAGTCCTGAATCCAGGTGTCCCAGAGTCCCCTCTGATCCAGTTACCGAGCCCCATTCTGTAGGTGGTGCATGCCCCCAGCAATGAAGGAAGAGGAGACCGGAGTGCTTTACCTGATCCTTGCATCTCTGGGCAGGATTAGGCCCCACTTCACTACTCTGCTTCTCTGCACTGCAGTGGCATTTAATAAATTACACTGGATGCTTTCTCCACCTGAATTTGCAAAATCAAACCAGAAATGCAACAGTGACTGAAAGACAAAGGATGAAGGAAGGAAACGGGGGGGAGGAGGGTCAACAGGCACTTACTTTTCCCCGCTCCTCCCCAACCCTCTCACCTTTTCAAAGCACATGTTGGGTGAGGCTAAGGGGGCAGGTGGCAGCACCTTCACAGGACCTTGGTCCTCTGTGGATATGCCTTCTGCAAGGACCTCACTCTGGTGCGTATACTGAAACTATATCAGGAGCTACACAGTTGCTGCCTGGGGCTTTAGCGTGCCTGGTCTGCCAGATTTAACGTTCCCAATCAGGAGCTCTTGAGCACCTTGGATCTGCTGCAAGGAGGGAGAGAAAAGGCTTAGTGGTAAAGCTTAGCCCTGCAGGGGCATCACTCCAGACATGACGGTGCAGAGAACCTCAGTGCCTCTCCCTCTGGTCCTTCCCTGCGCCGAGGCCAGTAGCTCTGCCAGTGCTTGTTGCATCGGGACGACTGAACTCAGACGCATCTTTATAGGGTGCCATGAGAGCTAAAACTCATGTGGTGGTGACTGAGACACATTTCCTCTAGTGAAAGGCTGGCAAGCATACATGAAAGCATTTCATCAAATTATCAAATAGCATTTTGTTCTTCTTGTCTCAATATGGTGAGCATATCTTGGCAGTCCAGGCACTTAAATACAAGATCATGTATGTAGGAGCTCCGGATGCGTTATTTTTCTTCTATTACTCAGTTTTCCTTTGTACCCATGCAAACTTGTGCTATTCACGTCCTGTGGCAAGCAGCTCAGTTTAACTAAGCTGTCTTAGAAAGCATGTTTTGGACTGGTTCGAACCTGCTGTCTAGCTTCACCTGATGTCCCAAATCCCAAAATAACTGGTACAGTCAACACCAGGCCCGCGATAACCAGAGAGGTACTGACAAACCTGGAAAATTTTTGGAGGAGAGTGACAAAGCTGATTAGGAGAGGTGGAAGTACAGGTAGGTGAGTTCAAATTAAAAACGATGCAGAGCTTAGCTCAGGAATGACTAACAAATGTGTGGTTTGTGAGACATGTAGCGCTCTGATGAGTACGAACACCCTCCCACTCTCCTGAGCGTGAGAGAGGAATTTTTAGCGTGACACGCAGGGATATAACAAGGGCTAATAGTGTGGCAGTCAGGCTGAATGTAAGGTAAAATTTCCTGACAGTGAGATATATTTTGCTGTGGAACAGTCTCCCGAGGGAAAGGGCAGGAGCCCAACTGCTTGGTCCTTTTTAAAGCCAGACTGGACAAAACATTAAGAAAGGTACTCCAGAGTGCAAGCATTAATTGGCAGGAAGATGAACTGGTGATCTAACAGGTCCTTTCCATTTCTAGCTCCTATGATATGATATGATATGATATTTTTTGTAATGGGTTTTGACTGGTTTTGAGCTCGGAGGGTAACAGGGAGATAAAACTGAACACAAAGATTAACAATAAGAACTAAGAAAAAAATGTAGGTTTATTTAATAGTCATAGAAAGTGCCAGATTGAGAGTTCCTTAGGCCAATGGTGCTATTCGAAAATAGCATTGCAAATGGAAAAGTGAAAATTGTTACGTTGGTAATGATTATGGTAATGACTTATTTTCATAGAGCCCCAGTAGTCCAGAAGGATCCAAGAGCACGATTCAGATGGGCGGTGTGCACGTGTGCATCCATGCAATGGGAGAATTGCTGCAGCTGACGCTGAAATGTAGCAACCGCTGGACTGAAACGACCTGTTTTAACGGCAAACAGCAACGCAGGGCAACAGTTTAAGATGGGATATAAAGAATAACTTCTGTAATTGAAACTTTAAGAGGATCGTTTTGGTTTGGCAGAAGTTCATTAACTGATGAATTATCTAGGCCAGAGTTTCTTTTGCAACTGCCTTTCCCTGTGTCCTTGCTTTTACAGCAGCTGGGTCTAGCAGTATTGACTTGGCTTCCCTGGTTGCTTTTGGGTGGGCAGGGAGAAATCTGAAGAACCAGCATGACCCTGAGCCAGCTACATTGCTCTGGCTTCAAGGATGAGCATGAGGTCACGCTCGGTGGTTGTGACATCACCGGTGATCTTGGCCCCTGTGACCCTCACGCTTTTACCTCTCGGAGGGTTTTCGAGAAGGGTTTCTTGCAGATGCTGTATTTTCCAGGCTCTTGGCCCTAGGCATTTGGTTCGCGTCGTAATATCTTGCTCTGGGCCTGATGGCTGAATGTGGCTGCTGTAGGCAAAGGCTGCCTCTCTGTGTAGTTTTTATCTCCTCCTTGTGAGTCCTGACTTTCAGGCTCTGAATTCCTGGAGGACAAGGGGACTCTCATTTAGCTTGTCAAAGAGAACAAGCAAGCCCTATTGGAAAAGAAAAGTCTGAAAATGTGAAAAAGTAAGGTCTGTGTATGGAACCAGGAAAGGCAATTTGGAAAAGCTGAAACTGGTTTTAATATTGTCATTTTAAAGAGAACTATGAATACTGGACATTAGGAAAAAATTCTTCACAGAAAGAGCGGTCAGACACTGGAATAGGCTGCCCAGGGAGGTGGTAGAGTCACCATCCCTGGATGTATTTGAGAGACGTTTAGATGTGGTGTTAGGGGATATGGTGTAGGGGAGAACTTTGTAGAGTGGGGTTGATGGTTGGACTTGATGATCCCACGGGTCTTCCAACCTAAATGATTCTGTGATTCTATGTTGGTTTTCATTCAAGTGGAGAACAATTCTATTTTTCCTTTTTTTTTTTTTCTTAATAAATAGTCACAAATCTAAGAGTTAGAAAGTGGCCAGAATACAGATGTTCTTCATTATTCATCCCCCATGAAATTATACTTTCTTAGATGACAGCCCTAAGGAGTCATCTCAGTTGAAAAAGGAAGGAAATGAGCTAGGTGATAACTCGCATGTTGAACATGTCATCCTTCTGGAGCCACATGCTCACCATGGAACTGACTCACATGACATTAAAAATTATTTGTTCTCATTTACATTATCTGCAATGCTATGTTTAACGTAATATTGGTTAGCTTTACAATTATCAAACACTATCTGTTTGTTAATGAAGGTGGCAAATGTTCCTGTCTAAATTGTCATTGACTACTGAATAGCTGAAGTACTGTATAGTTTGACTACCTCTATTTTTTAGACAAATATTCAAGATTTTTGTTCAATAGTCACTACAGATTTAGTTCTTTTGGCTGACAGCTAGTCATGCATAAATCAGTCAAAATTTTCCTTTGAATGTTTTTATTATTCATAGGGGTTGGTTGGAGTTAGACTTCTCACTTTATCCACCCGAAATTTTAGCATTTTAACAAAACAAAACACACATTCAAGCCTAAGACAAAATGTTGCCACTCTCATGCTTCCAAAATATCAGAGCCCTGAAAAATATTTATTTAAAACCAACTGATGTGATGGGGCGGGGGTGATGACTGTCATTTTGTTTGGTTTGGTTTTTTCCCCCAGATTGATGAGGCTTTCAGAGACATTAGAGGACCTGCTACTTCCTTATGTGCTGGTGAGAAGTCAGCTTGAAAGCCACTATAAACCTTCATGATCTGGGGTTCCCAGGGCTTGCAGGTTCGTCGTGTTATGGCAGCTGGCAAAACGGTTGCACCAACAACTTCCACCACATGAGTTGCCAAAATTGCAAAGTTCCCATTAATGGAAAATTTCTCTGTCTAAAAACTTTCAACTAGTTCCAGGACTTAGACTGCAGATTAGTATCTGACTTTCAGTAGGATACATGTTTCTGGACTTCTTTTTTTGGTGAACAGTACTTATATTCCTTTTTCATTTAGGCATCTTAGCAAACCTACCTTTCTTAATAATATGGTAGAAAATCTCTCAAACTGTGGATTGTTCATCAGCTGCTGTTATCTGATATGAGTCTGGGTATGCTGCCTTGTTTTGGGAGAAGGATGGCTTCTGGCAAGAAGCTGTAGGTCCCTTCCCTCTGTTTGCTTGGTGGCTGCTGGTATGAGGAGGGTGGAAAAGGATGGGAAGGGACCTCATCTGGGATCTAGCAACAAAACCACAGCCTGAGTGAGTCAGAGATCAGTGTTGCCTACTTAAATGCTAAATTCATATTAGGTAAAAGGAGGGATGTGATTCCAAAATCCAGGTGCAGGGCAGATCCTGACTGGTCAAGGAGATCTAGAGTACCATAATAAATGATGCGATTGACTGAAAAGGGAATGGGGGGGGCTCTGCTTTTTATTTCCTGCAGTGGCACTGACCAGTCGGACCACGAAGTCAATTCCCCTCAGTTTTCCAGTCTGTAAAATGGGAATGATGGTGCCAGTTTTCCTTTGCCACATGTTTTGAGACCTCTAGAGGGAACACGCTGTGTAAGCCCACTTTATTAGTGTGGGTATTTAACAAGATGGTGTTCGCATTTACGTCACAGGACATCCCAGTCGTACAGGGACCATCTACAGTACCTGGTGCAGTACAGTGAGAAGGGCTACTCGGAAACGGTCCCTGAACTTCATTCGGTTGCCATGGTGACAGAACAGCTTAGCGCGGCAAGAAAAGAGAAAAGTGATGTATTCCATTAAGGATAAATTACAGCATCAAGGCTGCACTTTGAAATATCTCTGGGTTTCTGGGTCTGGGCTTGCAGGACGCACTGCTGAGCTCTGGGATTTCCTCTCCCTGATTCTTCCTCTCTAGCTCACCTACGACAAACAAATAGGGGCCAAAAAATGGAAAGTCGTGATGGTGAGAGAACTGCTTTCCCTTGGCTTTTTGGTTAATAGGGTGGGTGGGAGAGGATTCTGCATCTCTGAAGCCCTTCTGCAGGGACTTGGTGTCGGGAGTGGATGAACACCATCTGCTGGCCTACTTCCTACCCATCATTTCATACACGCAGCTGCCAGGTGCTCCGTTAGCCCCTGGGTCAGCTGCATTTCTAGCACAAGGACTTTTCCTCCAGCCATCCCTAAGGGCACCAGTCACCCCCAGATCCTTGAGCAGAGAGCAGGGAGCGATTCCCTCATGGTTCAGGCTCCTCAGACTGGAGAGAGGCTTTTAGCCTGCACCCTGCAGCAGGCTCTGGCATTGCCATGCCCTACGGGGACCTGGTCCCAAACCCTCATGCCGCATTTTGCAGAGTACCTGGAGCAATGGGAGGAAGTCCTTGGGGAGAGGACTATCAAAAGCTGATACCACCCCAGAGGGGCCCATTCATATTGTCCATGTTTCTCTGAGGAAGCTTTGCAAAGGAAGTGGGGGGCGTACCCTGACATCTGTAGCGTGGTGTGCATCAAAGGTTTCATCGTCTTTAGCCAGGGCCTTACAAACAAGTGGGCTGGGGGGGGTGGAACTTGGCTGCACAGAGACAAAATCAGGTGCCTCCGCACCAAGGAAGGGCTGGGAACAGCGGTGCCTCGGCTGCCAAAGGCCTCTTGAAACATACAGCAGTAACCAAGGAAACTTCACGCTAGAACCAGCTCAAAATGATGAATTGCTGCCTAATAACTGTCTGCTAAAGGGTCCAGGTAATTCAGCTGCTCTTCTCGGGGCGGGTGCTGCATGGGTACCTTTTAATGTCTGCCCTTTTGTGCTGAATGTTCCTACCATGAACATTGCCATCGTGGTGAAGCAGGAAACCCACACCTGAAGCCCACGTGCCCGTCACAGCGCACACTCACTGCTGGAGGGGCTCTGAGAAGCCTCCACGTCACATCAGCTCGCTGCAACTGTGTGTCTCCACCGTGCCACCAGGTGTGACTTCCCTGGCCCACAGTGCCATGTTAGCATCTTAAACGGGCCCCATTCGTGAGCGATTTCTGCTGTTTTCAGGATTGTCTGCAGTCGGTCACCAGGAGCGGGTTCTCCAGGCAACAGCAGTGGTTGGAGGGATGCAGCGGTCATTTGGTGCCGCATCCTGATGGGCACGTGAGGCCTTTTCCTTGGTGGTCCGGGGCTGTGTGCACTAGGATCTTGCCTGCAAGAATGCACTGAATGGTCTGCTGGTGCCAATGGAGCTGGTGAGAGGGAGATGCTAAAAATTGTTTCAAGGGAAGATGTAAGAAAGGCCACTTTGGAGATCGTGAGAGGGACAAGTGGCTGATGGTTGGAGGGTGCCATGTGCAAAGACATGAAGTTCCTGTTTCTCTGCTGCTTTTATTTTATAGTTTGGAGGAAAAACTGGCAAGAACTTTCCTGCTGATGAAGCATCACACTAATGGACCTGGTTGAAGGGTGGAGGCCATAGTATTTATAAAGGAAATGGTGAAAATTGTCTGGTGAGCCTTTCACTTGCTGGTGGAAGTATGACTGAGCTTCTGAAGATGGGAGGAAGGCAACAGGGGTCTAGGAAATCTCTTTAAAAACTGGGGAAAACATAGGGAAACTTAAAAGAAAAACAAGATAAAATGGCAATTGCATATAAGCCCACGCATGCATTCACTCTCTTGCTTTCTCTCTTACACCCACGCACTCAAACACATCTTTCTGTCCGAAATAGTAGGGAAAAGACATCATAGCCTTTATTGTCAAGAGTAATTTCTCTTCACATGTCACAACCAACAAATTCTCAGAGCAGGTGGGTATATTGCACAAAACTCATCTGCTTACTTTTTTCCTTTTCTAAGCCTGAACGAAATAAAGAAAAAAGCCCCTGTGAACTGTGGAGTTGCAGAGCTACATGCTGACAGCTCTTGGATGGATGGAGGCTGAACGCAACTCTTTGTATGCCAGTAATGCGAGGTGAGGTAGCAGGATGATTGTGCAGGGAGCCAGGGCTCACTTTTCCTCACGGGAATGGCTTTTAGTCTGTGCCCCTTTTCATTTGGGGATGTCAGGGAACCTGGCTGCAGCTCCCCTGCGCATTTCAATCCCGAAATGCTTTGGAAGCCGTAGGGTTTCCCACCCGTCATGTTCAGCCTTCAAGGAGCATCGCTGAAAATAACCTGCTGGCTGCTCTTGCCTGGGGGTAGCACGCCCCGCACGACGAATGCCTTTTGGTTTTAGGGGCTGCACAGCAATTTTCCACAGCAGGATGAGGAGCGGTGGCTGCCAGCTGGGTTTAAACTTGTGCCGTCCCTCCGCGCTGCTGACGATGGCACTAATGCTCTGCTCAGAAGGACTGACGGAACTTTGGGCATCTCTGGGGAGACGGGACCATCGTACGCTCAGGTAAGGTCGGCGTAGTCTGCCTGGATTACATGAGCAAAAGCTTCGGCCCACGCTAAGCGTGCCTGGACTCTGCCTTTCCAGGGATGATCTCTTAACAGACGCTTGAAGATTTACGCGGCGGACTACAGGCGGTTTGAGTCTTTGTCCTGTATTTGACTGATACCGTAAACCTCCCTGCTGGATATTGGCACGGGCCCTCTTGGATTTGACTGGTGTTTGTTTGGCTCCATCAAACTCCCCATCCCAACATGCTTGGGTGAAAGACTCCACCAACTCATTTAAAAATGAAGTTTATTCATTAGAGTCATGTCCCATGCAGAGAGGAAAAAAATCTCTGGACTGTTGAGGATTCCTCTGTTCTATATATTCATTCCCGGCTGATGGTCTGGAACTTATAGTATGCGAGAGAAGATCATTATAGTTCCTGGCAAAGAACGAATTTGTATTAGCAGATTTTATTTTATTTTATTTTATTTTATTTTATTTTATTTTATTTTATTTTATTTTATTTTATTTTATTTTATTTTATTTTATTTTATTTTATTTTATTTTATTTTATTTAAAATATTTTGATTTA
Source organism: Larus michahellis (assembly GCF_964199755.1). NCBI lineage: Eukaryota > Metazoa > Chordata > Aves > Charadriiformes > Laridae > Larus > Larus michahellis. Next base: position 76,872,181 of record NC_133897.1, on the reverse strand, counting down.
TTTTTATTTTTATTTTATTTTGCAAAAAGGCTAAATAACACCCAAGATTCCCTCAGTCCCTTCCAGTGTTCTCTTCTTGCTACATGAAACTACTGAGTCTGTATTGAAAATATACGAAAAAAATGTAGGATTTTTTTTATGATGCTTGAAGAAAATGGATTTGCAGATCCTCTCTCTTGAAATGTGTCAACATAAATGACATCCTAGCAGGTCTTGCAGATTGCATGGCATAGGCAAATAACTGCTATTTATTGCATGCGCAGTGCAATTTTTTACCCAGCTATTTCTGCTACATGCGGAATAGATGAAACAAATTTTCCTTGTGCATTTATACAGCACCTGTCAAGAGATGCGTGAGGTGGTCTCCACTAATGTTCATTTGCACCATGATTCCTTATCCAGGATTTAACCCCTCCCAGAGGAAAGCTACATCACTTCTGTGTTACCTATAACAAACCAGGCCAGATTCTGTGCAGCAGTGTCTCGAACAGGTTACACGTGGCGTTTCCCTTCCCTTTGGCATCCCTCATCTCCTCCTCTGTCAAGGCAGTCTTAAGGCAAGTCTGTCACAGAGTTAGAGGAGAGAGACCTCGCAACTGGCATTAGAGAGGTCAGCACTAACTCTTTAATGCCTCTCCATGTTTAGATACCAGCTTGTTTCAAAGGGACAGCAACATAAAAATGAAAAGTATTAAAAAAAAAAAAAAGAAAAAGAAGTCAAGTGAGGCTCAACGAGGAAACGCAAGTGCTCTGTGCATGGATATCAGAAGAAATTATGTGTGTAAGCACAATGGAGTTAATTTGATGGAGAGTTTTGACACTAAGGAAAAAAATTAAACTATTTCTCTATTTCTTCTCTCCTTGCCATCTGTATTATCGCACCTGTTTGCCCTACTGGTATTCTCTACTTGTATGTTATTTACAAAACACATTATGCCCCAACTGGTCCTCTGGGTGGGAGCATCACTTCTGTTGCCTCTAGCTGTCATCAGTGGGACAACGCGTGTGTCTAAAGGTACCCCCGTATTTCGCTGAATCAGATTCTGAGTTTCCTTCTACAGTACCATGTTGCAGTTCTCCTCTCCATCACTGATCTAAATATCTCCGTTTAGTGATACATACAAATTGTATCTGTGATACGAACATTGCGTGTGCGTGTGTTTGGATCTCATTTGCTTGGGCAGAGCTTTAACCACTTGCGTTTATTTTTCAGAGCAGGAAAAATAAAGGTCTCTGTAGTTAGCCTACGATGACAGTTTTGCAGCAGGAGAACACTGAGCAAGAAAAATGAAGACTGCAGAAGTGGAAGGAGGAAATGAAAGTTGCTCTGCCGACAGGGCTACACGAATTCAGCAATGGGTGGATTAGGCTGAGTGTTATCAGTGATGATGAAACACAGCAGACTGTGCTAATGAAATATTTATGAATGGGGAAATGATACTGCATTCTGCAGTGCAGCACAGGGGAAAGTGAAATTTCAAGAATACTGTAATAGCAAAGCCCTCCATTAATTATCGAAAGCAAGCTGTAATGCCAGTTACTATGACAACAGGGTCCCCTATGTATTTTGCACCATTTGGGGGGGGTTGGAGGGGGCTGCTTCTATTTACTGGAGGGTATTGTATTTCTTTTTCTGTTGTTGTTGTTGTTAATTATGACTGTCCCAGCCTGTGACTATGTGGTTAATTTCAATGATAAAATTATAAAGTGATTATTGGCTAAAATATAGGGAAAGCTTTTAATAAGCTGGTACTGGTCTCTTTATTCTGGAAAGAGCTAAAGATGCCCCTTCCCCTGCTAAGGGACAGACTATTGTTATTAATAATCTTATATAATAATAACACATGATATTATAATAATAAAAAGTGAAATGCTACTAGAAGTATTATCATTAATAATAATTTTGACTGCGTTAGGCTTTCACCCACAAAGCATTTTAGGAGCAATGATTAATTAAAATGTCAATATTGGCATACTAAATCCACCACTACATTTTCAGATGGGGCAAGGGAATGTACAACCTCTGCCCACTTATTTTTAATTACTACTTATTTGGTTTCTTAAGCCCATGACCCTCTTTGAGATTTCCACTGATCCTCAGCACAGCCAAGGGGTTTTCCTGCCTGCACCTCTACACGGTGCAATGCTTGTGAGGAAAGCAAGGAAAGCAAGGTACAGAGGGCGATGAAGAAGGAGAATGTCAGCTGAAACGTGTCTCAGGTCTGTGGCAACGTGTCCCGTTAAAGCACCTCTGCCAGCTCTCTGCATGGCACACGTTTGTGGACAAGAGGTCTATAAATAGTTACTAAATGGAATAGGAAGAGATGTACCTTCTAACCCCTCTATTCCAATACTGGGGATGGATGGTGATAATGGGCCAAAGATGGTGGCCAGGCTGACCAGGTCTCACTAGACAGCATTTTCTACTGCCACTGTAAGAGCGCTCTTCTGCATGGACCATTGCTCCAAGCCAGGCAGGTATTTTATCTTCTTATTTTTAGGCTTAATAGAGACTTCATCAATCATTATCAAAGGGCTATACAGATGTTCTTACTGCAGCTCCTTTCCAGGAGGGCAAAGTGCGCTACAGGCCCGTTAAATGACTTCGCTAAGGTGATATAGGACACCAGTAACAGAGAGAACACAAGACAAATCTCCTATTTCCAGCTTCAGGACCTTCTGCCATGGCGTGCAATGAACTCCCGGTACTCAGCTCTTCTAGGAGGGCAGGCATTGCAAAGGTAAGAAGAGAAAACTGTTGGGAACTTGCAGCGTGAGTCTTCTGTTGCAAGTAGCTAGATGCAATCATTTCTGTTAAACATTTCCTAATCTTACATGACGAAACAAACCAGAAGCAGGTGTCAGCCCTGTGCATCTGAGTGGGTGCAAACCTGGCTGGACAAAGAGCAAGTCAGACATGGTGGCAGCAACGGGATTTCTGTATCACCGCTTAATAGGAAATGCCATGAGGGACATAAAATTTCTTATGCACGGGTGTGTGTACATGCATATGCATACACACATACATATAGAAACGTATGTTTTATATGCATAGAATACAGTGGACTGCGCACTATGATGGACATAAGCTTAGAGGAGAAGGATTTTGCCAGATTTTGTTCATGAGGAGCTTACCGAATGGATATGGAGGAGAAATCCCTCTGTTAATTTTTTATTACTGCAATCCTCCCCATCTTCCCCTCCTTGCAGTTCAGAGCCCTTGGCTCCTCTTTGCTCGGGTGCCTTATTGCCATCCTAAGGCAGAAATCACCTGCCTTGACATGGGTCAAGGCTGGAGCTAGGAGTCCTCCATGCCCTTTAGTAGCCTATACTTGCTTTTTTTTTAAAAAAAAAAAAAAAAAAAAAAAAAAACAAAAAACAAAACCACAAACCAAAACATAGTACTGTGAGAATGATGTGAACCCTGTGAGCAATAAACAACGGAGTAACGTAATCTGGCCTCCCACCGCCTGATGAATGGCTGCGGGAAGCTGGCGGGGAAGGCGAGGGCTCCGTTTTTGCTGTGATGAGAGCTGCCCCAAAGGACCGATACGGATGTGAGCTTTCCTCTCCTTGGCTCCAAGGCTAGAGGCAGCCAATAAATAGCTCAGACTACAACTCACTTACTTACAAACAACAGGGGGAAGGACAAGCCTGGTAGGTGTGGGAAAGAAGAGCAGGTCATATTGGTTTAACAGTTCCGGAAGCTTGACAGAGAAGAAGAGGTTCTGGTAACTGTTTGTTTAGCACGGAAGAGGCAAGAAGTAGCCGTGGGCAGGGGAAGTGTAATAATATTCCTCAAACGTAGTGTATGAAGGTCTGCCAGAGACAGGTCAGATATATTAATCCTGCCACGGCATGTGGGGATGGCCGGACATCCCCTGTCACTCTCCCCTGTGTTGGAAGCTCTCTGATCGTATGCATCTCGCTGAGAGAGGTTGTCTGTCGGTAAGGAGCTTCAGAGCTCCAGAGGAACCCAGCTCCAGCATTCAGAGCCGTGTCATCTGGTACAGAGGATGGGGAGGGCCTTGTGTGCCACAGAAAAGTCATTAGTCCCAGAGGACTAATGCGACCTCGAGGGCCCTGCCTACACCCCTGCATATTGGGTGTTGTCTGCGGGCCCCTAACAAAAAGCGGCTGAGGTGGGGATGTTCTCTTTGACTCCTCTAAATGCTCTTTGTCTGCCAGCCTCCTCGGGGTAAATCTTGAGAGCGTGCACATGTGTGTGTGTGTGCGTGCGCATATGTGTAAACTTTAGTTCATTAATTGTCACATACTTAGGGTCATCTGGGCGGTTGCAGGAGTAGTCTGGAGGCCACGTAAACTTTTTCTTCTCTGGGGTGGGAGGCGTTGTTAGCAGATCTGTACATCTTTGTGTAGAAAAGACAGACCGTGTCCCTACGATGCATCAGCCAGCTGAGGTAAGCCTTGCCTGGCTCTCTGGGTTTGCTTTATCCAGCTGCTGCCGGCTACAGTATAAATTACCCCATCTACACAAGGATTAACCCATGAGTCAACCTGTGTCAAAAGTCATCCTTGTTGTTTCAAGGAGAACGGAGCTGAAAGCTACCGTGCTACAAAGATTTGTACCGAACCCTGAGGTCAGTCTAAAATAAATGTCAAATATCTATATCACAAACATCTAGAAAGAGCACAGACCGATGTTTACAGACATTTTAACCTGTTGGAGCGAGAGCCCCGTCACCAAGCTTGAGAAGGCGACCTCCAAACGGCACCAGGAAAAGCAGTATGTGAGCCTCGGCAAGTGGAGGGCTGCGTCCGCGCCTGCCCAGTGTATAGCATAGGAGGAGGCAGAGAAATCAGAAGGGGAGTTAGTTTCTGGTTGCTTCTGCTTCTGACAGCCCCTAAGGTGCTCAGGGAAAAAATTATAAATCCTTGCATTAGACGTGTTTGCATCATTCCATAAATAATGAATAGCAACAGTCAGACTGAGCAGGGGCTTCCCTCAGAGGCGTGAAAGCCGTAAGGGAGGAAATCTAGAGCGAGAGGCCATGTGTTGCATTAGCGGCATTTCTCCCCAAACTCTGTGTCCTCGTCGCAATTCAGCACATGCAGCTGCCCAGCTCTGCTCGAGCCTGCGGTAGGAGCCCTGTTTGTACTAAATCAGCGAGCAGAGAAGCCCTCTTCATTAACTAAGGGATTTTATGTTCGTGCTTTGGCCGTTTGTTCTTTCTAGTGCTATTCTGCTCGGTCGCTGCAGGGACTGCTAAGAGACACAGGGGAACGGGGAGCACTTAGTCAAGGGCAGAAATATTTGGATGCAGTCAGCAATAAAAGGAATCCCTGAAAATTATAGACATTTTCCAGAGCAGCTATTTTCTCTGCCTGCAATGTTTCATATCCTCCATGCTGAATTACCCTGAAGTGCAATTAAAATACTTTAATGTTTGAAATCTGGAAATCCTTGGTCCCACAGTCTTAATATCATTCCTGGCTGTGAAAGAGGAGGGGAGGAGGGAAGGATTTATTCTCACCAGGCTGCAGGGGGATTTACACCAGCAATTTTCATCCACCTCACTGCAAATCCTTTCTGATCAATATGCAGGCGGTGCCGGTGTGCAGGAGGAAGGCAGAGGGGCTGGTGATGCCGGCATCTCCCCTGCTTCCACACCAGCGATGCAGCTGTGACACCCTCCCTCCGTCCATGGCCCCGAGCCAGCCAGCCGCTCTCTGCCCTGCTTTCAGCAAACCTGGAATAATTTTATATTGACTCCCATGGGAGGAGGTATAAAGGTAAAGCTGCAGTTCTGCCTCTGAAAGTTCACTTTTTTCCTTCCCCCAGAAGCAGGTAGGCCCTGACCTTTGAATGCAGAGTGAAGGATGGAGCCAAGGCACGGGGTATGGTTTGGCTCCACAGGTGACAACCAGAGATGCGCTATCAGAGGATGCTGTACCCCTCTGCTGAAAAGTACTGTAAAGCTGAAATACATAAGGTCACAGTGAGCAGCAGGGAAGGAAGAAAAGCCAGTATGTTCTTCCCTTGGCTCATCGTTGGCTCTCTTGCACTTTTGCTGCTCCCCGCATCTTTTTACAGCTGCCAGGCGGAGTGTGTGCATGCGTCTCTGGATGCGTGCTATAGAGAGAGAAGAACTCGGTAAGCCGGGAGGACTCTGCATTGCTAAGCAAACGTTTAGATGAGGGATATCATACTTTTCTTAAAGAGCATGAGCTTAATTTAAGACTCGGCAGCCAGGCTGAGGCAATTCGCATGTGCTGGCAGAAGGCTGCCCGGGTGAGTGATGGGAGCCCCTGATACCTGGAGCGTAGCCTGCTAAGTGAGAGAGGCTACAAGTCATCATCTGGGTACTTAGGAGCAGTGTCCTTTATGATCCTCTGATTCATGGGCAAGGAGCATCACATAACTCAGGGACACTTACAAAGCCCTGCGGTGCCATCCTTCAAAGTTTCGCTACAGCGACTTCGGGATTGACTCCAGGCAACTCTTTGACGCCAGGCCCGGCTGAACAGGGGCTCGGCTCAGCTCTTTGCGCTTATAATTAGTTAACGCACTTACTGCTGTAGGACTTAGAAGCCGCAGAGGATTTTTCCCGCCTCCGAAAATTCCTGGTGACAGAAGCGTAGTTAACACTGAGCAGCAAAAAAGAGAGAGAAGAAAAAGCAGATCCCTGTGGCTGGTGGTGTTGCCCCTAAACCTGCTCACAGCTCTCTACTGCTGCTGACAGTTTTTCCTCTGGCTAGGAGTCCGCCATAAGAGCAAAAGCCTTACCTGCCTGGCGCTCTCGACACTTAGATTTGAAAGGGAAAATGAGTGAGGATGGTCTATTCAGCGTCCTGCGGCTCGAGGAGTATTAGATGAGACACGCCTGATTACTGGCAAATAACTGGAAAAGGCCAGACCTTCGGACTATTGCCTTGCAGACATGGGTGTACCAGCAACGGTGGCCGGGGATTGTGGCCCCCCACAACAGCCAGCTAGACCATACCAGGCCCAGCAGCTATGGTCTATTAGCAAACTGTGTGAGCACTCTTAACACACTAGCACAAAGACAGGTAAGATGTGTCTGATGATGGTTTAAATAACGTGGAAGACGGCACGAAAATGGGCAAGAAATGATCTCATGATCCACCACCAGCAGAGCTGAAGACAGTGAGCTGCAGCACAAGAAGGGTTAAAGAATGGTAGGGACTTTAATGCTTTGAGATACCATTAGCTCTGCACACCTTTGTTTGTGGGCATCTTATCAGTTGAGAAAGTTTTGGAATTTCAATCCTTTCTCCCTTTTCCATGCCCTAGTAAAAGTCCCTCCTGCTTAATAGCGTATCTATTAGGGAGACTGGCCAGATGAACTGTATTTGGGGGGCAGCAGATTTTGGTGCTGCTAGTACATTATCACCTCATTCCACCGCTAAAACAGTCTTTACCCAGAGTATGTGCTGAGATGTTAAGCATTTTCTGTAAAGAGCTATTTATTAAGCAGAGAGCGCCTCGAGATAGAAGCAAGTGTCTAGATTTTCTGGGAGGAAAAATAAAAATCTTTTTAGGTTAAAATTAGCTTTCAGATTGCAGGGGTGAAACCACCTGAGGTTAGAGCCCTGCTGCTTTTTAATAGGCAAATGAGATATTTCACGAGGAATTGCCTTTGCGTGACTACTGAAATGAGTGTCGTCTTCCAGCAGCACCTTCTGTGGCGTGAGATGTCTCTCTCCATCGGAGGAACAAAGCGGGGAGCCAGGTGAGATTGCCGGGGAGACAATGGACTCCCTCTGCTCCATGGGACGCTTCACAGTGAAGTGGGTATTGCCATTTATTGTAAGTGCCCTGTCATTAACTATTCATTGTAATGTATTAAACGGAGGGATCTCACAGGGCTCTCATGCACTTCCTCAGAAGTGTGCCCTGCCTTCCCTGAAGCATTATTTGAGCTGAGCATGACAGCACTTGTCAATGGAGCACTTGTGGTGACATGTTTGAGAGTCCTAATGCACTTTTTAATTCTTCTCCATCAGTCTCCTGCACTTTCATTCAAATTCAGATGTGGATTTTTCCACCGTGTCCATCCCAGAGGATGAAGGCTGTGCTTGCTACGGTCTTTGTTCTGCTCTTTGCCTTCAGTGTGAGCTGGTCCCTGACTCTCTGCACACCAGCACTTTACAAGAGTCTGTCCTAGCTCATTTTCCTCTCCATTTTCCTTCCCAGGGGATGTGTCCCGGCTCCAGACACTAAGGACTGTACAGCACCGCAGGGACAAATGACAAGGATGATCAGAGATATGAAACAGCTTCCTCAACAGAAGCAAATAAATAGATTAGGGTAGTAATAGCCTCCGAGACTGAAAGGAGGTAGGGTGGAGGCTTGCTGGAGCCTGAATGGTATGGAGGGGAGAGTTGCAACCGTTTCAGACAGTTCCTCACTCCTTCCTTCATACGACGGGCCACATACATAAGCTAGCATGTGGCAGGCTCAAAGACCAGAAAAGGAGGTAGTTCTTCACACCACACAGAGTCAGGCTGTAGGAACTCTTTGCCACAGGAGGGCGCAGGCGCTGGAAGTTCCTGTGGGCTCAAGGGATCATGAAGCATGTTCATGGAAGAGAAATCCATTGAGAGTTATGACATACAAAAGCTTTGCCTCGAGTTCAAGAAGTCCCTGAACTGCAAGTGATTGAAGGCTTAGGAAATATTTGAGGTAGTATCACTCTATACTTGACTCAATTTTATGCTCCTTCCCAAGCATTTGGGTTTGGTCACTGGGGGAGACTTGTGTAGATGGATGTCTGATCTAACATGGGATGGCTCTTCTTGTGTTCACCCTGTCATTGCCACAGCGCAGTGCCCTTTAGTGTGACAAGATTGAAGCCGAACTACCTCACAACCTTCAGTAGGAGCCAGGCTAGAGAATGCATCATCATAGCAGGGTAAAGCTGGTGCCACCAGCTAGAAATCCACTCCTCCTCCAAGGTTTGTCCTGTTCCATTTGGACTTACGGTCTGCATTTTACTGACAGAAATTATTCCCAGCACCTACTAAATATTGGATACTTTATGTGCCTGAGGTATGGTTACTCCTGGAGTACAGGAGGCCTTCCCTTTTCACTGGCCATTCTACTTAGCAGGCACCACTTGCCGCAGATAGAGGACCACTGAGCAGTCTCTATTATACTGTTATCATTGTTTGTTGTATGTACTTATTATGATTACTATATTATTATTTTTATTATATACTTGCTATAAAACTTTAGTTACAATAATGTTTATATAACAAGTTCTTGTTTAACCCTTGGTTTTCTGTGATGCTTGGTGATTTTCCTGTGCTGAGGTTGGCTTACATGCTTTGGCAAAGTTATAGCACAGTTCAATACCTCAAAACCTTGTAGGACACGCTGCCTTCCCAGGCTGGAAGGGAAGGAATGAATATTAGGGTATCAGTGATATTGGGGTGTGTTGCCAGGGCCTGTCCAACCTCCCAGGGTGCCTTGGTCCTTCCGGGATCATAAACATCCCTGAAGGACTTGAAATGCAATAGGTGCAAAGGATAGCTAATGAGGGAACCTCTCTGGCACCAGCTTCATTGTCGTGAACACTACCTCTAAAAGAGCTGATTTATTTTCTGTGCTACCTATGATGCATGAAGCAGGGGGCTGAAAATCTATTTTAATGCCAATGAATGGTGTCAAATGAATATGAGCTGACATAGGAATCCAGACAATTAGAGCAGCTTCCCTTGACCCAATATTAGCAGAGGGTTTTCTGCAAGCTGTGATAGATGTAGATCCTCAACCATCGATTTTTTTAGTACTTGTCCACGAATATTATGATAAAGTGTTGTTTTCGTGAGGGTATTTTTTTTAAAGAGAGTTGAGTTGCCACAGCTTTGTGAAATATTGGTGATGTAGTTATCTATGAGCTATCTAAGCACTATGACACACAGAGCATTAGAATTCATCATGCTTGTTATTGTCATTTTACAAATGACTTTATGCCAACCAGTCAAAGCTTCGGACTAAAAATGCAGCTACACAGAAGTAGCCACACACCATCTTCTGTGCAAAGGGTCTGATTTCGTCATAAAAGAGGTACTTCCAGGGACCATAGAAATGAAGTTTTTCATCAAACAGATAGGGGATGTGGATTAAACACTGAAGTCAGGAGAGAACTGCAAATGCAAATGTGATAGGAGGTTAGGAGAAAATATTTGTCAGTGAAAGGTAATAAATGTGTGTCCAGAAATACAGGGAATTAGGGAAAGCAGAGAGATGCATTTTGGCTTGAGAAGACTCCTTGATGGCTTCATGAAACCCCTTTTAAGCTTAACTGAGCTTTAGGACTCATGGATTCTTTGCAAATAGGTTCACCTGCACCTGAAGTCTTCTGTTTTCCTCTGAGAGCAACACCTTTTCAAAAGACTCAATTGGCTGACTTACAAAATATTTTTTTCCGTTACTTCAGCCCTGATTATCAGTTCTGTTCTCTGGGGTAAATGACCGTGGATGTAACCTTTTCTCCTCTCAAACACCTGTTGTGTCTGCCTGGGAATTCTTTCAAGTTTCTGCTTAATTTTCCTCTCTCACAACTGGATGATTTAATCATTGAAACATCCATCCATAAATACATGTCAGCCTTAGAATTGCCAGGGACCCCTTGTACAGCCAACAAAGCCCTTGGAGACAGCAGGGTGAGGAGCAAAACCCTTAAAGCTACCTCAGGAACTGGTGTGCTTGTGGCAGCCAAGACTGAACTAGCTTGTCAGAAAGGCAGGAACAGGTTGCCCAGGGAAGCTGTGGATGTCCCATCCCTGGAAGCGTTCAAGGCCAGGCTGGATGGGGCTTTGAGCAGCCTGCTCTAGTGGGAGGTGTCCCTGCCCATGGCAGGGGGGTTGGAACTAGGTGATCTTTAATGTCCCTTCCAACCTGAACCATCCTGTGATTCTGTGTGTGTATGTAATTGAGGCTTGGGGCTGTGGCTGGCTCCAAAGGACACCAGTGAAGGAGTCTCTGGACTGCACCATACTGCATAAATGAGGGCGTAAAGGTGCTCAACTTTGCTGCATTAAAGTATACAGGGTGAAAGGCTTTGGTTCAGATCTTCCACCAGTGTAATCAGAATTCAATCATCCCTGTTCAAGGGGTTAATCCAGTGTAAAACTAGCCACAGGGCAGCCAACATGTGCCTACTTTCATCGTGGGGAAGTTTATCTTTTATATCCATGGGGGAGTTAAAACAAGGGGAAGACTGTACCCTTTTAGTGGAGAGGATATTATAGCTGGTGGGTGATTGCTGGACAGTTTTGTTGAGTCTGTATCGCAGCACTACTGGCCTGAGGAAGAAGAAATTTTATTGGAGAAAAAAATCTGAGTCTCACAGGAGTGAAGTGGGATAACACCTAAACCCATCAGTTCAGTTACCTTTTTTTGAAAACTGCAGAGAAACCAGAGCACGTTTTAAGGCACAGGCTTTAGAAAATCTGAAAAATTGACACCAAAGCCACAGAAGTGATGGGTAAAGACCTTGCCATCGTACTTGTACCAGGTGTCTGGTAGGAATGGAAGAGGGATGCCTCTTGTCTGCAGCTATGGGAGGAGGGCATTGCTGGGGTGATGTGTGCTGACAGGGAGAAGTCCTACCCAAGCCTGTTCCTGCTTCCCTAGGACAATTACAGTGAGTTCTCCTGCCTAACAAGATGCAAAACCAGGAGCAAAATGTCAGCATTTTCAAGCCATTTTCTTTTGGCAAGATTCGCATGGCTGATGGCCAGACACCCATTCCACAAAGGTCCCCAGAGAGAGGGGTAAGAAACAGCACTGTCGGTAATAAAAGCCCCATTTCTTCTGTCAGCCACCAGTGACCGAGCAACTAGGTGTAGCAGCTTGCAGTTGAATGGGGATCCACAGGCTGTAGAGGCAAATGTGCAGGACTTACAGAGGTAAGCAGCAATGGAGGGCTGGAGAGGAGGCCTTGTGTCATGATCTGCATCAGAGCCTCTGGCATGTGTCGTGCCCCAGATAAATTGTCAAGAAGTGGACCAGGTCATATATATATATGAATCAGCCACATTCTGTTTAGCACAGGTTGCTCTAGGCTTTCGATACAATTGGTGGAGTTATCACTAATTATCTTACCCCAATTGCCCTGCTCTGCCCTGGTTGAATTAACTTTTTCAGTCACTCTGGCTCTGTCAGATTCCTTTCCTATTAGATGACCTTCAGTGTTTCACTTAAGACTTTATTATGCTTTTCAGGGCAAAATAATTTTCTGCCTTCAGTAGAGCAGTGAAAGCCCCTCTCCCAGCTTATTCCCTGATCTAGCCTTGCCGATGCTTTCTCATTTCATCATACAGTCAGTGGGGAATATTAATCAGGGCCTGGTGGGGTCTTCTTCATTTGGCTTGCAGGTGGTGAAATGGACTATCTTTAAGACATAAAAAGTATGTCCATAAGCAGCAGAAGCAATGAGATGTAGTTTCCCAAGGACCTGTCTAGAGATTGAACTCTGCTGTGTAGTAAGGGCTGAATTGACACTGCTGTTTTCCCCTCAATGAGGTGATCGATAATGTTTGTTTTCACTACTTGGTGACTTTTATTTGTTAATTATATAGGAACTTCAGAATTTTTAAATCTTTCCCATTCTGTCAACTGTGGTTGAAACTGGACGGTGACTTCAAAAGTGATTGTGGAAGGGACTGGTTGTGACAGAAACACAGACATATGATCAGAGAGCTTAGTAGTGGACATATTTTCCTCAGGAAGTAAGTCCAAAAGTTTACAGTAAGAGCATGCTTTTTGGCTTGCTCAAATGGGGTAGGTGGTAGGATACACAAAGACTTAATTATTAGTGTGCTGGATAGCAGGATGTACTCTTGTCTCATCCTGGCTAGAGAAATAAGCCTTCAGCTTTCAGTGGTGTTAAAGCTACTGAAGAAGAGTGAAGTGGAACAGATCTTGGTTTTCTCCATCCCAGCTTGGCCCGCCAACAAAAAAAAAAAGAAGTGCAGCCATAGGTTTTGCAGAGTCCTTGTGAACTATGCAAAACATCATTGTCAAAATACCTTTGGCGACTGAAGTTGCTGTGCGCAAGCAGCTCTCTGGCATGTGGCTAGAAAATGTTTCGATCACAAGAGAATTTCTGGGAAAAGTTTGGGCCAGTTGCAGATGTTTCTCGGCAAGATTTTATATTTCCACAGGTATTACTTTCACAGAGGAGAATTGCAAAGCAAACTCTTCTTAGAGCTGAGGAAATCAGTCCCTGGTGATGGGCACGATCACATTGCTGGCAGTGTGATCTGCCAAGAGTTCAGCAAACGGCACCAGAGCCAGCCCCAGCAACTGCGCTTTATTTCTTGGTGGTTATAGTTTGTAAGAAGAAATTCACATTGGATCCTATCACCAATGTAAGCACCATAGATTTAGGTGAGCTAGGGGTGGTGATAATTTTATTTATTTTAAAAGATCACTGCATTTATCCACATTAAGAACAAAAACTATTGCCATGCAGGGTTAAAAGAAAGGTGCATCTATTCTGGTATCCCATTACTGACAGCAGCCAACAGAGGATAACGTGGAAATAGTGGACAAACAGAGGAAATACAGGGATGTAACCCTGGGCTCCAACAAATTGCAAGTCAGACGTTTCCTAAGTCAGATGTATTGGGTTTGTATTTAACAGTCCTCAACAGGTTTTTCTTCAAAGTAGCCACTCAGTCCTCATTGAACTGTGTGAAAATCAGCATCCACAGCATCCCACATCAAGGAATTCCCCAGCCTTACCAGGGACTGGGTGAAAACCATTCCCTCGTGTTTGTTTTGAACCTGCCGGTTTTGCTGAATGTCCTCTGCTTCGTATCCTCAGAGAGATAATGACTAATCAATCGCTACCCCTTACAAAGGCATCTGTTTCATCTATTGCTGGTTTTCCAGGTGTTTCTCTTTTCCCACCAATCTCCTTGTACTCAGCATCGCTGATTTTAGAAACAAAGGCATCAGGTCACCACAGAATAGCTTGCCTTTTGTCATGGATTCCCAACCAGGAGAGCAGGATCCTCCAAATCCAAAAGTGTGCCCAGCAGTGATGCGTCAACTGCGCTTCCATATATCCTCTGAGCAAAAGGAGCTCTGGCAAATGGGAGCTGCTAAGCACTTGGAAGAAGACAACCCTCGTTAAAACATCGCTGTGGCACTTCACAGAGGTGGTTCTAAATGCATCACTCTCTGCCTCATGCAATGTTTGTGTGATTTCCAGGGATATAAGGGAAAGCAATTTGTACTGAGACTCTTCAATCAACAATAAAAAGCTATTATACAGCTGGAATACTTGGCCAGTGTTCTCGGTGCAGATGACAAGTTATGAACAGCTGTGTTGCAATATGAGAAATATAATCAGACTGTCTGGTGAAGATGGCTGAGGGGCAGCCGTTAGCAGAAAGTAGGGCAGCCTTGCGTTTGCACAGGAGGCTGCTCGCTGCTTTGCATACGTCGTGATGCCAAGGAAAAGTCTCTGCTTTGCTGGGATGCTAAACCTGGGAGTAGCATCGCTAGACCCTCTAAAAGGGCACCAGACTCACGGTGGTGTGACTTTGATTTAGTGAAATCCTAATTGTGCAGAAGAGCAGATTTGTTTTTACACAGAAGCTTTTAAGCTGTGATGCTGTTTTCAATTGCTTGTCTGCTGCACAGAAGAAAAAAAATAGGGAAGACCAGCAAGTGGGTGTAACAGCTGGGTACCTGGACTTTGGAAGTATTGGAAAAAGCTGCTTGCTGCTTCATTTTCAGCCTGTTGCTGCACAGATTGAATCTGAAGTCAGGATTTAAACAGTGAAATCCCTAGCTGGTGTCAAGTCTGACAGTCTGCTGCATACTGTCTTGCTCTGATACATCTGAACTCCCCTCTCCTCACTACCAGTTTCGGAGGCAGAAGAGCCCTTGGATGCCTCTTCTTTGTAATTCAGGGTGCAGCCTGATAGCGGGAACGCTACTTACCCTCTGTGTTTATCAGGGCGCGGGCACCAGAGCGACATTAGTAGGTGGTGGAGCAGGGCCCCTGCTCAGAAGCTCCCCGTGTGACTGTGGCACAGACTGACAGGAGCTGAAGGATAGTTGGAAGCTATTTGTGTTATATCTCCTCAGAATGAGATATATTTTTAACTGCCTTTCAGCAGTCAGAGCTCACATCCAGAACTGTAGCGGGGATGTAGGGTGGACAGCAATTTTTCCCGCTAGCACCTTTCGGTCTCAGCCTGGAGAGGTATGGGTTTTGGTCCCCACGTTCAATTCCAGTTGTGCCAGCTGGGCATTCCCTTTAGGGCAGCCACCTGGGGAGGCAGATTTTGTGACCAAATGCCAGGTATGTATTTCTCAGAGAACAGTCATTGGAGGGTGAATATTTGTAGTTGCTCCCCTGGCTCTGGGGCATGAACATGTCACCTAGCAGTAAAAAGCGCATATGTTACCCATCCTGTAAACCTCTGGTCCCCCGGTCTTAGACAGATTGCTATTTTTTCCACTTGTTTTGGTCAAGCTACTGTGGAAATGAAGCTACATCTTGTTGGTCATACAAATAGGAAGGAAAAATTGGAAATTCCTTGGGGCAGAGGCTGTCTTATCAGTGCCTATTATAGCTCACATACATCCCTGAGAGGCAATGCCTCATAATTAATTGCTAAATAATTAATAATAATATGAAGCAGATACTACTCAGGAAGTAATTAACCTCCTTATGCTTACAGGGAAGTCCTATGGAATGAAGAGTAATTAAAGGCTCTTCAAACGACACAGGAAAACTCCCACTGACTTTGGTCAGGGCAGGTTTAGGAATTGAGTCCAGTAGGATTTCCTCAGACATAAAATGAAAGTAAATTTGTTCCTGTAGGTAAAAATTCTAAATCTGATATTTTTGGTTATTCTCTACAAGTGTGCAGCCTGGATGGCTAATTTTAATTTAATTTAATTTAGTTTAGGGTAGGATAGTATGAAGCAGTTAGTGATAAGATATGCTGGAATTTTCCTTGGAAAGCAAGCAGGTGGCTAATTCACGTTGGAATAGGGGGTTCTCACAATTTTGTTCAGGCAGTATCATACAATGGACAAAAGTAAGGCCTGGATGACAAAATTAGTTTGTAAGAAGTATCTTTAGGTAACATGATCCACATTCTATCCATAGAGGCACGGAGAGGGAGTTTAGCATCTTTTTTGTTCATGCCTGAATGGGACTTTTGCAGTCATTTCAATGTTCCTTCAATTGAATTCACACAGTCAAGCAGAGATGTGAATTTTCTGGGACTTTGGAGCTGTCATGGCTGAGAGAACTGAAAACATCAGCTAAGAATATCAGGTCACACAATCACTCGATGTTACTTAATTGAGGTAAGCCTTCCAATTGTTGATTCATAACTTCGTCGGTCTCTTCTTGCAAATCAAAACGAAAAGAAAGACACAACCTCCTCAAACTCTTGCAAGGTATTTTTAAATCAGGGTGAGCTAGAGCTCTGAATTTCATTGTTCCCAACAGAATTCATAATGTTCCCCCTTCGAGGATGTGTGTCTCAAGAGTGTCCTGATGCACTGATAATGAACACCGTCTGGTTTCCAGGATTTACCGATGTCCTTTGTAAGTCCTTCAATTTTTCTTTGTCTTCTTATTATACAGGCTATTCCTTCTCTCCTGATACCAGGTAAAGGTGATTGCATTATGCTGCTTTTGTCAAATGCATGACAGAGAGTATGAGAAAATGTCAGTCATTTTGCTTGAGTCTTTGAGGCTCTGAGGAACTTCTGGCTCTCGAGAAGCTTCCTAGTTTGTCATTTGAGGTGTACATGGCAAACTTAGAGGTTAATACTCTCTAGTAGTGCAATGGAAAAAGAAGTTGCCTTGTATTCTCCCGAAGCCATTTTTGATGGGGTCTTCTCCATGGCTTGACTTTACCATTTCAGATAATCCACCAGACCTGTATTCCTGTTCCAGTCCTCGGCCCCAGATAAATCGTACCAGCCATTCTTTAGAAGAGGGGTGGGCCAGAGCTATGGCGTACCCCTGGTGCAAGACTGGGGAAGCATACTTGGTCCTTGCACTCCCTATCACTTTCCACCAGTGCAGCTCAAGCAGCAGCTCCAGGCTTAGCCCTGCTGGAGCCTCTGGTCCCAGTCCAGTCTGTTCAACCTCCAACCCATCGGAGGAAATCTCAGCCACATTTTTCCTTCACATCTGGGAGGCCAAGAGGTCTCCCCAGCCCTGGCTCTCCTGCTGCCACAGGCCAGCTGTCCCTTCTCCTTTGAAGACCAGGTGCATGGAATTTCAAGGGCTGTGGAGGAATAGCAGAGAGCAATTTGTGGTGGAGGACACTGGTAGGCACCCTGCATGTTGAAATCTAACCCAGACCCTAGTGATCACTGGACCACCCTGCAGCGAGCTTTGGAGAGAAGTTCCCCAAACATCTTTTTGCCTGCTGCTCATGCCCAATCTGTTTTCTGTGACCTCTGCAGCAAAAAGTGTGCACAACTTCTCTGAAATTTAGAAGATGGATGATTTTAAATGCCTGTGAGGGTGCAGCTTGTCGACATGGGGCTGATATGGTCACTGGTAACTTCCCCATCTTTAAGTCACCGCTCAAAATGAATCTCCCTTTGACCTTTCTGTCTCTGAGGCTTTGCTGCATTTTCATGGCACGCTGTCACACAGGTCATGGAGAGGGCTGGAAGCCACCAGCCCTGAGAGATGCTGCAGTGAAACCTGCATCTTCCCACCAGTCTGGCTCTTCCACCCTGTTCAGTGACTGCTCTGTGTGGTAACTGAGTAAAGTAAATTCCTACTATTTATTTTAGCATTTGGTGCTGCTCTAATAACAAAGCTTAATTCTAAATCTTATTCTTCCTAGTGCAGTATGAACCCACTGTTTAAAAAAAAAAAAAAAAGTCCTCCTCTGCATGGTTTATAATTCCAGTTGAGAAATGGTTCTCCTTGGAGTTGCATTGCCCAGGTAATGCACAGGTAATTGGGAAAGGTTTGGAGAAGTCAGACCGGCACCACTTGCTGGCGAAGCTCCCCTGCCCCCAACTGAGAGCTCAGGCTCAGGGTCCTTCCTGTTTAACAACCTTCAGTGACGCTGTAGCAGAGGTATTTAATAAGTGTGCTAATGAGCGTATTTCCATTTGGAAGATGAACATCAACACTCAATAGAAGTTAATTAAAATGATGTAAAGGTGATCTTGAAAAGATTAATTGACGTTAGTGACAGCTTGGCTTTCCCTCATGTTTCTCAAAATGCAACCTCCAAGCCTGGATCCGTACAATCCTGCCATGGGGTTTCACGGCAACTTTTTACTTACCCTTTTCAGAGTCAGCGTTTGACTGTTCTAAGTAGGAGTTTGACCTGAAAAAAATGAGTGATCAGTTAAAATAAATATTAAAAAAAAGTGGGTAGGATTTTCAGAAACTTTTGTGTGAATTAGGGTCTCCTGGTTGTTGGCATACTTAATCTGACCAGGTTGCTAACTGCTGTGGAAAGGACAGCCATCTCCTTCTCCTTCCCCCTTGCCCCACAGCTGCTTTTCTGCCAACTCCCTTGCATGAATTGAACCACGATGCAACTGTTAACAAGACGAAGTGACTGAAAACACACCCCTCCCCATGCCTCTGACAAGTTCATTTTCCAGTGGAGTCATCACAGTGCAATTGCAGAATCTCTGGATCCAATGCAAGGGAGCTGGAAGAAACACGGGGAGAGAGGGTGGGAAACAGCTCACGAAGGGCCGCTGGTCCTATTGAACACCACTCGGACATTTGCTCTCCTGTGATTTACGCATTTATGAAAATCCTAATCCAGAGCCAGTTTTCACCAAGGTCTTCTCAGATAGGAAGGAGCTTCCCAGCTGAGTTTTGTTAGCTGAGCTAGGAGCTGCAGGCCACTGTCGAGGCTGGGAGCAGGGATAGTCGAACGCAGCTGCTCTGCAGCACAGGGGGAGCACTGAAAGCTATAGGATCTCCCACAGAAATGCAGTTCTCTCCTCAGACGTCACTCTTGTTTCCAGCCCAAGGGCAATAGGCTACTTAGTGAGGTGCATCTACCTAACAATACGTTATAGCTCACAGTCAGTGTGACAAGTATTGAGCTAATCTGTACTAACTATTAATACTACGTGTGGTTATGCCCCATCCAGGTGCCTTAGGAGTCATTAGGATTAGTTCCAGAGGAAGTCAGTGTAATGTGACATCCAGGTCTCTGGATGGCATCCAAACAGCTTGAAGAAGAAGCAGAAGAGGGTGAGATAAGGAAAGAAAGCCCCCAGCTGAAGAGGTGAGGGCTCAGCTGGTGGTGACATGGTAGATTTCCCTGGAGGGAAAAGCAGTTTGGGATATTTCCTTCCTGCTGGCAACGGTACTGCAGTTCCTAGTGACCTGGCACTTCCCTCCAGCCAGGCTGGAAAGCTGGTCACTGAAGTGATCCAAGTTACAAGACACCCAGACCTCCAAATTCCCGCACCACAGCCACCACTGCACAGCGGCAGAGCGCCCTTGGAGCACTAACAAACAGCTGAGGGCCACTAACATCTGCTGTGACCACATCCCTGCTGCAAGGGTCTTCTGGTCCCAGACCCTCGAGGACATTCCTGCTGAGTTTGGTGAGCCCGCACACCTGCACAAAGCTACTCTTGTGTGCAAGTGCTTGCAGGATCTAGCACCCAGTTTGAATTCAGGTGCTCAGTAGAGGGATCCGCACTATAAAATGTTGGCCTATAACTCTATGACACCTCTTAAAATTATCTTTCGCCTCCAGGGCATTGATGCTTCAGTCCCTTGTTGATGAGGCCTCTCTTTTTCAGTGTGTCAGGGACCCGTGTTCCCCCAGGCATGCGGCTGGTGACAGCAGCAGTTACTGTATGTGCTAGGAGAAAAATATGGTTTGAGCCTCCAGTTCCCACCCCTAATATTTATTTTAATGTTTTGTTTTGACTTAAGACATTATTGCATAAATGCTCTACCACTGCCCTAAGGGGATGTTTAAAAGTGTTTTGATTCCTTTATGTTTTTTTCTTTTTGTTCTGTATGTCAAACAGGGCAGCTGGGAGCCTAAAGCAGAGACTAGGAAGATGGGAAGGTCCCAGCATCACCAGGACTCAACCCTCCCTGCAGCAGCAGGTGGTTGAGAAGGTGAGTTTTGCCTGGAGAGTTGAAGCAGGAGTATTAGATTTTCAGTAAGAAATCTCAAGCAAGATTGCGTTGACTAGGGCCTCATGCATACAGCAAAAATGTCACTGGTAAATCACAGGGTAATTGAGTAAATGGGAATAGGCATCTAGCATCAGCTGCCTGTTTCACTTGGGGCATAATTGTCCAGCCTCACGCAAAGTAAATCTTTCCCTTCTCTCAACCCTAATACCAATGCTAACCCTATTCTGGGCCTCAAAGTACGCACCCCATCCCCTCAACTAAAAGCTCCTCAGGGGTGATTATTTTTTACCACTCTCAGGTTCCTGTGGCAGCCCCTTCCCAGCCTCACACTAAATGTAGCTCTCAGCTTTCTCTTCTCTCTCTCAACTCTAACTATTGACTTCTCAACCCTAACCACTGACTTACCCATAAGACAGGGTCCCCACTGTCCAGATACTCAATATTCCTCAGAGATGGATTCTGGTATCAGCCCTCAATTTCCTTGGGCAGCTTCTTTCAACCCCACAGGCACATGTCCGGCGTGGGCTGGAGGCTTTCACTTCTCCTTTACATTGGCCCTCACTGTAGTTTGAACACTAAAAACAACATCCCAGCCCTTCCACCGACTAAGCATTCCTCAGCAGAAAGTGTTTTGTCTGGCTTTCATTATCCTCTTGTGTCCTCCTGTGGGCCCCCATATAACCATAGCTCTGGGCTTTCACTTCTACTGTCCCTGAGGGAGAAGCCCTACTCTTGCTGCTCCGTGACATAGGCTGAAAACTCTGCTCCACCCAGAGCCTCAGTTTGCTTCAGAGGAGAGTTTATAAAGTCACAAGATGGTTGAGGTGGGAGGGGATGCCTGCAGGTCATCTGGTGCAACCCCCTACTCATACAGGGCCAATTTGAGCAGGTTGCCCTGGACTGTGTCCAGATGACTTTTGAGTATCTCCAAGGAGGGAGACTCCACCACACCTCTGGGCAACCTGTGCCAGTGCTCAGTCACCCTCACGGTGAAAAAGTGTTTCCTGATGTTCAGAAGGAACCTCCTGTGTTTCAGTTTGTGCCTATTGCCTCTGCGCCTGTCACTGGGCACCATTGAAAAGAGACTCCCTCTGTCTTCTTTGCACCCTCCCTTCAGGTATTTGTACACACTGATGAGACCCCCCTGAGCCCCCTGTTCTCCAGGCTGAACAGTCCCAGCTCTCCCAGCCTCTCCTCATACAGGAGATGCTCCAGTCCTCTTTGTGGCACTTTGGTGGTCTCTTTCCAGTAGCTCCATGTCTCTCTTGTACTGGGCAGCGCAGGACTGGACACAATACTCCAGGTGTGGCCTCAGCAGTGCTGAGCAGAGGGGAAGGATCACCTCCCTCAACCTGCTGGCAATGCTCCTCCTAATGCAGCCCAGGATACTGTTAGTTGAAGTTCCTTTGATAGACCCTTCCCAGCTCTGTTCGAGCTCCATATCTGAGGGGGTGGGATTTATTCAGCCTTAAAAATAAAAGGCGGAAGGGGAACTTTATTGCTGTTTGCAGCTACTTGATGGGAGGGTATAGAGAAGATAGAACCAGGCTCTTACAGTGGTGCACAGTGACAAGACAAGACGCTACAAGACACAAGCTGAGACTCGGGAAATTCCAGGTAGATCTTAAGGGAACAAACTTCACAATAAGGTTGGTCGAACACTGGAACAAGTACCCAGAGATGCTGCAGGATCTCCATCCTCAGAGATATTAAAAACTCAGCTTTCTGGAGCCCTGAGTAGCCTGACCTAACTTTAAAGCTGGGTGTGCTGGGAGCAGTGGGGTAGGGTCAGATGACAAATGGAAATCCCTTTCTACCCGAGTTACTGTATGATTATGCTGTTACATACCTCAGAATTTGTAAATTCCATTACCTAGGTGAGAAAAAGGTGTTGTGTCTTTAGCAGCAGATTTAGCCTTTGCAAAGCCTGCTCTGTGTTGAGCAACACTTTCACAGGACCAACATCGAAACAATTGGCAGAACACTAACACGCAGCTTTCTAGCACTTAATGACAGTAGGAAATGATTATAGCTGACCCAAAATCTGACTCTTCAAAATTTTCTTCATACAGTATTTCAGGCTTAGGACGGGCATCCAGGTTTATGCCTTGCCTATCCTGTGCAGTTTAAAGGAAGTGCGGAAGATGACTCAAATCCTTTAGAAAATCACTGGCATGCTAATGGCAAGGGGAAGGAATTTCCATGCCTGGAGGTGAAATTTGGGTAAGTCCCAAATAACCCGGTTGCTGCTGCCCCTTTTGCCTGAGTGATGCAAGAGCCCTTGTCTTCATCTCCTTCTCTCTCACCCATAAGCAAACTAAAACCTCCTCAACATTGTCCATTTTTACTGGAGGCACTGGATAGATGCTTCCTCATGCCGTTTTGCTGCCTGCAAGTGACATGACATCCTCACTGACACTTCACACAAGTGACTCCAGAGTCCCCCAGCACTGGGTGGTGTTATTCCTCCTTTTCTCCCCTTCATGCCTCCTCCTCTTCCCTGCCTAAGCACCTGTGGGAAAGAAAAGGGGGCATTAAAAACATAGGTACTTGCTGCGGGAGGAGTAGCATTAGATTAGGGCAGTCCAGCCCTGGATTCAGTATATCATGGTATGCTCCAACGGCTCACTCGGATATTTCCCCAGCGGGGAAAGCCTTTGCTTTCCCTCTGAAGTCATACATCACCTGGCAGAGCACACTCATCAAAAACGTGGATTCTGGCTTCTCTGCAGGATCATTACAAGGGTTTAAAAGAGAATATTTCACTGCCTTATATATCTTGTCAGACAACACCTGGCAGGTCAGCTAGGGAAGTGAATACTTTTCCCAGCTGAAGCATTGGCTTGAGGATTGTCATCTACAGACACAGGTCAGCTCAAACCAATCCCCCCCAGGCTGGGAAACCCAGAAACTCGGAGCCAACGTAAGGTTTGCAGCATCTACGTGACTCTGTGTGTTCTGTGTATGTGTCTCTCTCATGACAGAGAGGCAAGTCATCACCGTCATGGAATACTGCATACACAACATCTCATCCAGGAGTGCCCAAAGCTGGCTCCATCAACCAGCAGATGATGGTCTTTTTGCCTGCTCCTTGTGCCTGGAGACACTCGTAGACCTGTTTTCATGTGAGTTTGTCTAGTCCCCCTCTGAACCCTGCTTACCGTGCTGGCCTCTGTGGCAATGAGATCCATGGGTGAATTTTATCCCAAGTGAAAAGTTATTTTCTTCCCTTTGTTTTCTAAAACCCACAGTCTGGTGTTTTCATCGGCTATGCCTAAATTATCCAGTGGCAAGAAACATAATTTCTCCCATTTGGGGTCATGACCTAATTGTAGCAAATTATTGTTGGCTCCAGCGTCTCCCAGTCAGCTGGTGGGGAAACACGCAGGCTTTTAAAAGGTAATCCTTTGCTGGGTGTTTAGATGTGCTATCATTGCTGTCCTCTCCCCTGCCAGAGCACAACGCACGCGTGGCAGCACTCACAGACCTCCTCGAAAAGCCAGACCTCCTCAAAAAAGCACTGCACAGGCTGACACTACAGTCTGTCCTGGAGTTTCTCTTTGCCCATTGTGTGCTGATGAGTGGAGTCCCAGGCAAGGAGAGAGGCAGATGCTCCAGGAAGCTAATTTACTTATTTCTTTTCCTGCTCAGGGAATGCAGGCAAACACAATTAGGATGGATTTTATATACTCCCTATAGGGGACTGTGATAAACACAACCTCTCCTTTATGATTAATAAATGTTAAAAAATGTGTCCACAAATGACCAAGACACTGAAATTGAGATGTTTAGTTATGGCAAGGAAAATTCCTGGGTACTCCCATTTTGCTCTTGCAAAATCAAATACCAATGTAGCGAAATACAAATGATACAAAACCAAGAATGTCTCCTTTTCAGCAATAAGGCCCCAGAGCGTTAACTTCATCAGAGAAACTGGAAGTAAAACGAAACCCCACATTACTTATGATTTGCTGTTTCTATCAACACGCAGCTGAGCATAATTCAGGAGGGTCTGTTTTCAGTGTAGCCTGTACTTCTACTGTCAGTGCTTAGTTAAGGTACCGGGTAGAAGCTCCAAAATCAGATTGCAGTCTGCTTCAGCTGTTTTAGTCAAGTGCCTGTTGAAGATAATTTATCAAAGGGAAAAAAAATAGTTAGGAGTGGCTCCCAAGGCTTCACTCACCTTTCATTTTATTGCCTTCAAAATGAAGACCAAGTGACCATAGCAATTGCTATTTGTCATTAGGCCAAAAAAAATATCTTGTTTTCTATGACATTAAGCAAACACTCTCGCTACTCCAGCAAATAAATGCCTTGAAGGTGAGATAGGGCGGGAATGAAGAAGAAAAAGAGGAAGAAAAACAACCTATGGGAAAAGTGAAACCATTAAGACAAAGCTGCAGTGTGAAGGGTGATGAGAAAGGCAGCTCCCGAGGCAGCGTCCCTGCCCCAGGTTCAACACTGGCGCCGTTGCTATCTCTTGCATGGACTTAGACACCTGCCCTCTCCGGCTGCACCACGGCTACCTTTAGCCACGTGTGGTTTCACTCTCCTTTGCCTTGAGAACTATAGAGGGTCATAGTATTGTGCTGTTTACCACGAGTTTCATTTCCAACAGCACCAAGAAAATTCATACACACGAGTGTGGAGGCAAACTGGTCATCTAAGCTGTTTTCTCCCTCAAACTTTCAGAGTGGAGGCAGGAAGCAGACAACAGAGGACCATCCTTTTCCCCCCACGTTTCTAAATGTAAGAAGGAATGGTCTTGTCAAGGCTTTTGTTATAGGGTTCATGGTAGAGAAGGGGAGAGAGGATGAGACAGGAATTTTGGAGGAAGCAAGGGAGGAATATGCAAAGATTTTATGAGCTCACTGTCCAAAACGGGTTCAGAGCTGCTATTCCATCACTTTGTAAATTAGCAATATTAGGCATGATGCCTCTTCTGGAAGCAATTATCCTCGGGGTACCCCAGAGTGCAGATAACAAGCACTTTAGGACTGCAGCACTCTCTGCATTTCTCTACAAATGCCTAGCATTGCATGACGCCACAGAAACAAATTATATTTGGTACTCATAAAATGCTGAGGACTGGTAGAAGTATAATTACCAGTTTTCCAGCATGACTGCTGTACTGCAGTAAGTATGGCAGAGTTGACATCTTAGTGGAGGACAATGAGTAAAATAACTTTTTATTTCACCAGTAGACTCTTCTTACTCCCACTAGTGTTTGAAATCCTGATGCTCCCAGTAGAAGTGATGGTCTGGAAACTTTTTCTTCTGCCTCATTTTTCCCTTAATCATCTGCAGAAAATGAATTGCCACCTATTAGCATCCCAGCACTTGTTAAAATAGGCCCTTGTTGTTTTTTTTTACCTGAGTTATATAAAAAAAAATGTTCCAGCTCAGTGCAGTGGACTTGTCATAAACATTTAAGATGTACTATAGTGTCATATTTTCTAGGCAGTATAATAGCATTCCATTTATTGTTTCCCAAGGACTAAACTTGGAAATGAATGGCTTTATGAAGAGGCTAGTCTTATATTAAAGTTGATTGATTCCATTCATCCTCCAACAGGCTCCTTAGCAAAACAATTTCCCCTTAATTATGCAATATGATGTAAATTACATGGTAATTGATTTAATAAAAATATATGATGCAAACTAACATGGGAAAAAACATCTTAAGGAACAGCAGAATGATTCTCTGAACAGAGCAGGTAACAGGAAGACTACTGGAAATGAGGTTAGAAAAACAATAAAAACCAAAGCTTTTCTAGATTTTTTTTTCATCATTTTTGTTTCCTTAACAGTTAGATGGATGAATCCCCTCTTATCTTCCTCATTTTCTAGCATTAAAGGTGTTTGAGAAGCTTTCCCTTTTTTTCCCTTCTACCCAATTATTAATCTCTTTTAAAAAATAATAATACAATCAGTTCTCATGTTAACACTTTCTGGCTTATTTTTTCTGATCTAAGTA
The DNA here is from genome assembly GCF_964199755.1 of Larus michahellis. Lineage (NCBI taxonomy): Eukaryota > Metazoa > Chordata > Aves > Charadriiformes > Laridae > Larus > Larus michahellis. The sequence goes on along the minus strand of NC_133897.1, from coordinate 76,846,069 downwards.
CTCTTTGGAGTTTCAAGTGAGAGATGTTTTCCACTTCTCGTCCAAAACCCTGTGCTAATACTCTTGTGCACTGTTGCACAAGTGTTACTCCTTATATATTTTTTTGTAGAAAACCTATGGGACAATATTAAGGCAAAATATCCTCTGCCCGCGCTCCTCACTTCCAGCACTGTTTGTTTAATCTGTGGAGGTGGTAAGGACCACACAATTGTGAAGATTCATAACAGAGTATGTGGGAATTTTGGGGACATCCTTATGAAAATGTAACTCTTTGTAGCATATTTTTTTTCTCTGTGGCACAGTCTTCCCTGGACCATGTAAAGGCAGCTTCCTGTCTGTCACTTGCTGTCATCCATCCCTTTATTGTGTGGACGAACCCCAGAAGGCAATGTTGCAGAAAGCAGGATTTTTCCATATTGATCTCTGCCCAGAGATGTTCAGAGGAGGAAAAGCTGTTTGGTGGTGTGTATGGGCAAGCTGGACAGAGGGAACTGAGTCCCGGCAAACTGGTGAACTCCTGGAGTAGACACATACTGAAAGGGTGCCGAGAACATGAGCAAAGACTGCAAGGTACCCAGAAGGTGCTGTGAAAGGGTTGGGTGGAGCAAACCCTGGGTGAACTCCTGCAACTCGGATCCAGAAAGACGTGTGATTTTCACATAGGTGTTTGACTCTTCTTGAAAACATTGCTAGTTGGATAAGTGCCTACCCTTATGGTTTCAAGGCCTCAACATGGGTCTGAGGGAGCAATGGATTCACATCAGACAGTCTGGTTTTGGTGTGATTAGTTGCAGCTCTCGTGTCTGCAAAATTAGCCCAACAGCCTCATAAGCACAATTGTTTTGGAGAGAGCTAGTATTTTTTTCCAACTTTCCCTTAAGACAAAAATCTCCCACTGTCATTTTGTGGATTTTGTTTGTTCTTATCTCAGCCAGAATCAGAAAAAAATTAGCACAAATACAAAATGTTTTCTTTTGGTTTTAGCATTAAATTAAGTTTCTTTAGGAGTCCTTTAGAAACACAAACACATCTCATCTCAGACTGTGGCCAGAGCTTCAGATTCAGACCTTATGTTAGTTTAATTTCCTTTACTGAAGCAAACCATCAGTCTTTGCTGGCCAGCAGTCCACCCCAACTAGAATATTTTCCACAGTGAGCTCCAGATAGTCAACATCCTAATGTGTGCCTTTAAAGAAAGAAGAAATATCTGGAGTCCTGATGCCTTCAATCAAAACAGGAAATAGTGATTTCTGACCAGCCTTTTCCTCAACAGAGTAAACCAAGAGAAAAGCAATCATTGCTTTCTGAAATCAACAATGTCAATCCTTGACACAGAGGAGGTTGGTGAAGAAAGGTTAGCCTTGGTGTCATCGTGCCATTAGGTCTGAACGGCTTTGAGAGATCACTAGTACAACCTGCCATTCACAGACCCCCAAGGATTTCTTTTTTAAACGAAAGGTTGCAAAAATCTCATTCCCTATTCCAGCAGTGCACACACAACATGTTCCCCTTCCCCCCATCAATCAGAAGAAGCTAATGGGAATCAAGTCCTTAATGGAGGGCAAAGGCAATTCTGTGCAGGTGGGAAGGCATAAAGCATTCGCCAGCCAACCTGTTTTGACTGGTGGTCAATGAAATATTAATACGTGACCTTCGCCATCTTCACTTTCCATTAAAAACCTCAGGACATTGGAAGCAAGGTATTTAAAAACACTTCCGCTTCCTGTTTAAAAGAGAAATAAAAATATATCTATGCTTTTTGCATTTGTGACCAGAAATCTTCCTCCAGACTGGCTCTGGTCTAAGATGCCAATGTCCTTTTTAAAGGATTTTGAACACAACCAAATGTGAGAGACATGTAACTCCTTCGCATATCCAAGGAGCGTTTGTCTGTGGAGATGAAGAGATAGAAGGTTCTTGCTTCAGCTGCACCCATTTCTGGATTGTTGCAATGACCTCTCCTGCCCAGCAGTATTCAAGTATTCAAGGTGTAAGGTCTAAAAGATTGGAGCTACCTAATACACAAAGGTTGTTTGAATGTAAAGCTTGGTAACTGTTGCGTCTTTTTTTGAATATGTTGATTTTTGTTGTAGGGTGGCAAGGTAGCTGGTTTAAGAGGAATGAACTAGTAAGTTTTTACTCTTTTCTTTTTCAACTGATGCTCATAATCAAGAATATTTGCATGCACAAAGCTACCTTAGTGTTTAAAGACAACTTCTCTTCACCAGTGTCACCAATACCACAGGCGTCTGAACTGTTTTACAATCAGAATAAACCTTAACTCATCCATTCTTTGCCATGCAGACAAAGACAGCTGTCTAGGGGCTGCTTATGATACAAAAGATGGTTTGTAGGCTAGAAGCACGAAATGTAAATGTCAGAGGTGCATCACAGGTGTTCAGGTCATGCCACAAGCTTCCTTCATGAGCTTTGGTAAGCAACCTCCTTTCTTGGTCTTAACAGATCCTAAACTCCTTAGTGTCTGTTGGGCTCAAGATTGCTTATTGCATCGTGGCTTTGCGTCTTGTGATATGAGGTGAAATCCTGAAGCTGCTACAGTTCATAGGAGATTCTGACCCATGGTGGATATTTCACCCCAAGACATCTTTATCATCTTGTTCATGGGTGAATATTCTTAATGAGTTAAAAGGTATTGCTCATCTGAGGAAATTTATACAAATGCCTGCTCTGAGTAGTTCTGGGTCTTGCAGTGTTACAGATGGGGTGGTGTGAACAGCTGATATTTGTTTCATGTGTGATAAGCATGCAGAAGACTTGGGGCAGAAATTATGGTAAAAATGAAGATTTTTTTTCCAGTGCACATTTTTGAGTTGTTTTAACTTGTAAATGATTGCAAATATAAGCTCATGATTTTAATCGTTTCCTTTGCTTCTTTTTTTGGGAGGTAGTAATGTTATTTCCCCCCTTTCTATTGCAGGACTTATCCTGCCATTACACAGACTACCCTATGGTTTTACGTCACCCAGAAAACTAACCGTGGACCAAAAAAATAAAATTGTGAACTGAGTGAAGGAATTAAGTGTTGTGGGAAGACAGACATCTATAACACCTGACTGAGCATCAAATGTAGGCTCAGTGGTCGGTGCAGGAAGGAAATTCTCTGGAGCTTCTTTTCCCTAAGCAGTTCAAATTCCTTTCTCACTGCTGTGTCTGCATGGTGTGATGGAGAGAACTGTTGCTGCTTGGTGTGACATGACTCGTGTCCACAGTGCTCAGGGCTGCACCCCTGGTGTGGAGTGGCCAGGATGCTCCTTGACCAAGGTCTTGTCTGATCCCCTGTGCAACTCCTGTGACTCTGAGATGTGGACATCCCTATTATGTATGTGTGGGGGTTTTTTAATCCAAAGTGCTTTAAGTGCCGGGGATGGTTGTGTCACAGACTCCTCAGTTGGTGCCTGTGTGACGGGCATGTGATTTGTCCCCTGGGACAAAGGGGGAGGCTGCAAGGCTTGCTAGGACACTGCTGGAGCTTGTCCTGGGAGGGAAGAGCTGTATACGAAGGCATCTGTGGCCACAAAGTCTGTCTGCACTGTGCCTCCATCACTTGTGCTCAGATTTCCTCTGGGAAGGAGATGATTGATTTACTCCAGAAGGAATGAACTGCCACACAGGCGCTGCAGAAGGCAGCAGAAACAAGCTGGGGAGAGAGAAAAGATAATCCCAGCTCAAATCTTTACCTTAATTGTACCCTGGGCAGCAATCCCCACAGTAAAGGAGAGCATTGGTCTCTACTTTTACTGTGACTGTGTGCCACACAACACTCAAAGGGCTCTTAAAACATATAAATTGTCTCACATGATTGCTGCCCCAAGTGATCAGTCCCTGCAGCAGAAGAGAGCAAAGCCTAATGGTCCCGGCCCCTGCCCAGTCACGCCAATACCAGACGGTTTCTTTTCCTCAGCTCAACTTACCGCATGTGGGAACAGGCTTGTCCATTGATGCTTTAGGCTTTACGCTTTTTCTTCCACTGAAAGGGTATGAATCATTACTGAAACCAGCTGCTTTCTGCCTCTGGGCAGAGGAGTGTGTGGTAATATGCTGCCATTTGCAGACCCTATCCCCACCCCTATCTCTGATGTCAGGGGGTAAAGCCCTGCCAGTAGAAGAGCGTGTACAGGAGAAAGGACCTTTGCCAACCTTTGCCTTCCTTTCAGCTGCATAAATGCTGTAGCGTTCAGCAATGTCCTGGGCTCATGGAGGTTTCCAAACTCTTCAAACCCCGATCACACTTATAAGTCAAGGAGCCAATCTGTGTTGTAAAAGGGCTTGAAGAGAATTTCCTCTTCGCAGCACAAATCCTGTTACTATGTCTGTAGGCCTTGCATATTGCAAGAAGTAGTTATGCTTCTGACATTTTATATTCTCCTAGCTATAACTATAATCCCAACACAAACCCTAATGTTATTCACAGACAGGAGGTGACACCCCTCCCTAAAGGAACACATAATTTTACTTATGCTAACACCAGCTGTCTTTACATTGTCGAAGGCCCTACAATGACGTATGCCTCACCAAAGTGAACTACAGAAGCCAAGTACATCCCATCACCTGTGCCTGCCAATAGCCAAGGACTCACTCCCTGTGGGAAAAGAGAACCTATGGCCTTGGTCACAGCACCACCACTCCTTTTCCTAGTGTTTTACACCCTCTAGAATAGACTTGCTTCTAGAAAGTGTCGCTGTCCTCACTCTAATTCCAATCCCAACTGTATCCTTAACTGTGGCAAGAGGACTACAATAAAAATGAAAAGAACGGCTTGGTCCCTGATACCGTCTTTCTGCCTAATTATGGAGGCTCTGTAGAATCCAGAAGGAAATTGAGCATTAGAATATATCTTTACCATAAACCCAAATCCTACCACCGGCCCTCCTTATACTCCAGGACCCAATAACTACAGTGAAAGAGAATATGACACCTACAAACATCATTCTCCTTCCTAAAGCTGTGCGTCCTGATGTATTCTGTAGCTAACTGGCCTCTTAAAGCTGTTGTTAGGTTATCGCTTTTGTGGATCCTGGGCAAATAGGTCTGGAGGGGTTAATTTCTGACCACTCAAGCCTAGCAAGCTCTGGACTGACCACAGCCTCCCTGCATAGCAGCTGAAACATTAAAAACATGCCTGTTCACACACGTGTACGCTCACAGACATATACATGGCATTTTCTCAGTTCAAAATGTATATATTAATGACATGGGTTTTCTTCCAGCCTTCAGAGAAGGACTTTTTGTAACAGTAAGGGTATGCCATTCCTTGTCGCTAAGAAGGAAAGTTCAGAGAGCAAACTGTGCTGAGATAGAGATGAAGGAGTGTGTCTTGTGGAGGCGGCCAAAATTCTTGCTTTCTAAGTGTCCTCTCTTTGCAGACCCCAGGAGACGCTTCCTCTTGGATGTTCCCTCCCAAAGGGAGCTAACATGCATACGGGATGTGTAATCAGTGGAGCTGGGCAAAACGAGGAGTGACCCGATTTGCCAGCGCAGGCACATTAGGCAGCTACTACCTTAATTACCTAATGGGTGTCTCAGTTTAGGCGATGTGACAATTTCCCAGTGATAGCAATTATCCTTCTGGGCTGCGATGCACTTTTTGGTGGGTTTATCAAGGCCTCCTAGATAAAATATGCATGAGCACATCTTGCCCATCCTCCACAACCAGGCTTCTCCTACCGACGTTAGCAGGCGTCCTGGTGTAGTTGGCAGCATCGGGAATGTTTTTCATCCTTGCTGCAGCAAAGCGATGGTGGAGAGCTCACTTGTAAGAGTCCTTTAGACTTGTTCTTCGTTCCGTTTTCTTGATCTGATTTCATCCATATTTTACTGGAAAAGAGTACAGAGCAAACATAGGACTAAGACATAGCCTTTGAAAAAAACAGAGATGCAGACAGACAAGATTATGAACGCTATTTTTTTTTTAACTTTGTCTCATTCCTGAAGCTGCCTTCAGCAATTTCTGTAAGAAAATACTGTTATTAGTTTTAGTAGTATTACAGTAGCATTCAACTAATGATTTTTAGGAAATGGTTACAGAGATATCTATTTGTCTGTGCGTGTGTATGTGGAAGAGAAATATGCCATTTATATAAAACATCCTGTCCATAGCTGTATCCAGTTAGTATTGGAAGATTGTTTATAGACTCAGTTGTACTCTGTTGGTGCTAAAATTGATTTCTTGGCTGAATTATTTTGCAGTAGGATAAACCCACTAATTGTGCACCTAAATAAAATTGAATTTTAACAAATTGAATTACTTTTATTTTACCTTGGATGATAATTTATTGACACAAATAGAACTCCTTAATTAAATTTGGCATAGCCAGCTCTGCTGAGGACACATTAAACCCTTTTGCCATGTGATTTTAGTGCTTTTTTTTTTAAATTTAGACCATTCTGATATTCCTAGATTAAATTGTGTTTATTACGGCTGTACAGCCAGTCAATTATTTTCACTGTGCAGTTCTTAAGGATTCCACATGGATTTAGCATAGATCTTCTGTGAAGAAGGACTATTAATTTATAATTTCTCATTAAATACATCAGAGATTGAAATCCATTATTGCTATTCCGGAAATAGATATCCTAATTCAGGAGTACCTAGCCTGCAATCTGTAAAAATGGAAGGAAAGCGAAGAAGACAGAGTTACATTTATCACTATCTCTCAGACTTCAGATCTCAATAAAGCTGGGAAAGTTTAGTAGAAAGAAAAATAGCTGCAGCATCACCAGCGCTCTCAGGGAAGCTGAAGACTCAGGGCCTCACCTACACCTGTACAGAGATCACCTCACCCAGAGGAGAAGCCAAGGAGGTGGTCCTATCCTCTGCATTCGGGTCCCTAGATCCATCCAGGAGACCATACTTGGTCCCTGTGATCTTTTGCTTTGTGGAGTGCAATGAAAGCTTGAACCAGAAAGTAAACGTCCATAAAGACCAGGCTGGATGGGGCTTTGAGCAACCTGATCTAGTGGGAGGTGTCCCTGCCTATGGCCAGGGGGGTTGGAATTAGATGATCTTTAAGGTCCCTTCCAACCTAAATCATTCTATGATTCTATGTTTCTATTATAAATCTCCATAAATTTCCACTAAAGCTTGAACCAGAAGTAAATGTCCGTAAGTTTGTTACCATGTCAAAGATTAGGGTTGACACGATTGATAGTCTGCTCTGCGGGACAAACCTCAAGAGGTCTCTACCAGCACCTCAGATCTCCAGCAGTGAGTGCTGCCAGCCCCCAGCCCCCTTGAAGTGCTGCCGCTGTCACCAGCCAAGCAGGTGAAGAGCTAAGAGGCCTTCTGATGAAAGATCAGCAGATGTCTTCTTGCTTCCTAATAGGCCTGCCAAATTAGGGAGGGGGAAAAAAGCTTTAAAATTGAATTCTTCATTTCCTACTTGGGACAGGAAGACAGGGTTTGAATTCTGATTTTTGTTATTGGGCTTCACTCAAAATAATGACACGTTTTTTCTTGATTCCTATATCCACATTGTGTTTAGATATCATGTTATTGTATTATACAAGTACATACTGGTACTACACCCAGTTTACATTCAAAATAAATACACAGAGAAAGACTGAAGCTGAAACCAGACAGGAAACAGATACATACAATATCAGAGTACACATATCAGACTTCCGTTAAGGTTCCACTCCTAATTTTGCAAGCATATTGCTAAATGGTTTCTAAACAGTGAGAGATCTGGTTTTGTCTCTGCTCTGGGAATGGCCTCTTTGGTTTGAGGGGGTATTGCCCAAGCAGGCTAGAGGGTTTGAAAACCTTCCTCTGGCTTAAATAGGATGGTAGGTCTTTGGACTATATGGAAATGGCACAGGTTTATTCACAGGCAAATGTCTCAGGGTGCTTGGGAATCACTGGTTACTGCCATCTTCTGCCAGTAGCATCCTCTCTTGCTTTCTCCCAGCATTTCTCTCCATTTTGAATTCTGTCTGCCTTATACTTTTTTGTGCTCTTCACCGTCTTTCCTTTAGTAATACAGCAGGCAGAAACCATCAAGCAGCTCAAAACAACCTCCTTAGGTTTTCAGACTATAGCCATTAGCCAAGGAAAAGCACAACTTCTTCCCTCCCTTACCCATCTGGTGCCTGCTCTGCAGGGGTGAAAACTGTCAGTGCATGATAGGCTGACAAGGTACTAAGAGGATGGCCTTCATTATGAGGGAGGAATTCATATTCATAAGACTTTAAAATCTTTTTCTTCCCTTAGTTTCTACTGTATTTTGAAACAGGCTACATACCTGTGTTTGGCAACAGAGAGGAGGGAGAAGGAGGCAGGGGTGAGGAATGAAACCATAAACAAGCCAGCCCAAGACAGCCCCTTGTTGTGAGCCTTCCTACTTTGACAAATGCCCATATTTTTTAGAGTATAGCACATTGAAGTTGATTGTTTTGGCTGCTCTTGCTCCTGGTTCTTGGCTCCTGTCCTGGCTTCTGGAGTACCGGGAAGAGTCCACTCCCTGCCAAGCTGGCAGGCACAGCGCAGGGGAGATCACCAGCATCGTCTGCCCACTGTAAAGCTAATTCTCTACTGGGCACATGGCAGGGAATCAGGTATCAGGGGAGGTGTCAGGGCTGCCAGCTCCCACTGGGGGTTTCAAGGGAGCCGATGGCACCAAATGGGTATGGAAAGCCAAGGCTGATGCTCAATTCCTTACCTTAAAAAAAAAAGAACAATTAAAGAATTTAATATAAAAGGGGATGGGGGGAAGCCAAACCAAATACATTATTTCCCAAACAGGTATAATACAAAGTTCTAGAAAATTTCTGAAGATATCTCAGCTATAATACCCAGAACAGAATTTTTTTGACTTTCTGCTGGCACCCAGTGGTAAATAGCAGCTGTTGTCTACTTGTTGGCCTTTTCTTCTCTCTCTTCAGGTCTGCTCACTTGATTCTCTCTGTGGCCTGTTAACTCTGAAACTTACTGTTGTCATTCAGGTCCAGCTAAAGTGCTGTGTCCAGTGTGGACCACTGCACTTTGAGGAGTGACTGAGGAATGCGCAAGAGCCTGCAGTGAGATATTTCTTCTGAAGATTGAACTAACTGGAATTGAGGGGCGATATATGGTAATTACCTTCATGAATGTAAAAGGCTACTGGAAGGGGAAGGAAATATAATTATAGAACTACAGAATTGCTGAGATTGTCAGGGTCCTCTGGAGATCATCTAGTCCAAGCCAGTGTTATGAGCACAGTCAGCTAGAGCAAGTTGCTCAGGGTCGTGTCCTGTTGGGTTTTGAATATCTACAAATCTGGAGATACCACAACGTCTCCGGGCAACCTGTGCCAATGGTCAATCACACTTAGAAAAGGTTTGTTCTTATATTTAAAGGGAATTTCCTGCATTTCAGTTTGTGTCCATTTCCTCTTGTTCTGTCACTGGGCACCACTGAGAAGAGTCTGGCTCTGTCTTCTTTACTCTGTCCCATCAGGTATTTATACACATGGAGAAGATCCCTCTGAGCCTTCTCTTCTCCAGGTTGAACAGGCTCATTTCCCTCAGCATCTCACATATGTCCTCATATCTCAGATGCTTCCATCCCTTAATCAGCTTCTAGCCTATCCCTGGATTTGCTCCAGTATGTCCACATCTCTCTTTTACTGGGAAGCCCAGACCTGGACGCAGCACTCCAAATATGGCTCACCAGTGCTGAGCAGAGGGGAAGGATTACGTGCCTCGACTTGCTGGCAACACTTTTTCTAATGCAGACCACAAAGCTTTCAGCTTTCTTTGCTGCAAAGGCACGTTGGTGTCTCAAGGTTAACTTAGTGTCCAACAGGACACACAGGTTCTTTTCTGCTAGGCTGCTTTCAACCCAGTCAGCCCCAGCTTATACTGGGGCATGAGGTTATTCCTTCTCAGGAGCAGGACTTGGATTTCCCTTTGTTGAACTTCATGAGATTTCTGTCAGCCCATTTCTATTGAGATCCCTCTGGATGGCAGCAGGACCCTCTGGTGTATCAGCCACTCCTCGCAGTTTTGTGCAATCTGCAGACTTGCTAAGGGTACATTCTGTCCCAGCATCAAGGTGATTAATGAAGACATTAAACAGTCCAGGCCCTGGTGCTCACCACCGGTGACTGGCCTCCAGTTGTACTTCATGCCGCTGATTGCAATCCTTTGAGCCTGGCAGTTCAGCCAGTTTTCAGTTCGTCTCACTGTCCACTTCTCTACCATGTACTTTATCAGATCTTCATCATATAATCTATTAATCAGCTTTGTAGTGGATAGGCCAAGAAGGCAAGCTATAAATTGCAGCAAGGAAGATTAATATTAGGCAAAAGAAAAAAGCTTTCCAAAGTTGGTGACTGTGAAGCACTAGGACAGGTTTTGTGAGGAGATGGTAGCTGGAATAGATGACCCATTAAGGTAATTTCCAGACTTATTTTCTTTGATCCTTAATAAGATTTTCAGAAATATCAACTGTGTGTATTTATCCCACAGAAAAGCTAAAGTGGGACTTGATTAGCTGAATGATCCCAGTGACTGCTCGGGAAAGGGGTGAGGGGTAAAATAGGGAAAAGACAGATCCGGTTTAGTGCAAATGTACACCCTGAGGTGGGAATGACCTGACATCACTCAGGTGCCTGGAGTTCGGGTTGAGACCCTTTGTTCTACAGGAGAATTTTCTTTTTATTCAGACATGAAATATTCCCATATGCTTCAAGCATCTTGATTAGCTGTTCGTGCATTTCAGCATATCAACCATAGGTGTTTATTTGCTAGACTAAGTATAATCACATGAGTTTAAAAAAGAGGAACACAGAAATACCATTATGGCTTATCCTCCTGCAGAGAGGGATAGAGACTGGGGCTTGGGACCAAAATCTCTTTCTTTTTTCCTGGGGTGGAAGCAGGAGTGCCTATGTCTCTGGCCCAGATGGAGAAGCAATTGTCAGTGGCAGGAGAAACTGGAGTATACAGATTGCCCTGCAGTCCTGGAGGTGAGGGATATACTGCTGGTGCCTGTAAATAGAAAACCTCTCTCTCTAGGAGCACCACTGCAGTTGATAAAGTGGATATAAACAAACCCAGAGCACAAGGGCACAGCTGAATGTGATGAAGGCAAACATGTCTTTATTCAAGTGGAAGTCCAGCTGGCTTCAGTCTACACCTTTATGCCTGTCATTTACCTCCTTCCCATGCTTGCAAGATGGGGGTCCCTTCTTCAAACTTAATGGGCTTCCCAGACTGCGAATATGGCATGGTTTCTGCACCAGCCTACTGGAAGATGGCTCCACGCAGCTGGCATCTCTGCTTACTTTGCAATAGATTCCCTTGAGCTGGTAGGAGAAATGAAGCATGTTTCACACAACTGTCCCGGGATTGCCCCCTTCTTCATTTATACCTTTGTCCAGGTCCAGAAAAGATATAAGCAGATAAAGTGCAAAACTGCCTTCTCTCTCTGATTCCCATCTGAGGTAAATGGGCGTGCGGGCAGTCTCCGATTGGGCAAATAGGTTGTAAAGAGAGGCAGGAAGAGACACTGCCCAATTGAAAAACATAGGCAGACACATTGCTCAGTTTGTCATGCAATTTCTTCTTAGAAGGGGAAACACAAGAGTTAGATGTGCTGATTTGGAGGCCCACTGGTGGGGTGGTGGTGCAGGAGCAGATGGCACAGGCAAAGGTTTTCTCCTTATCTCCGACCCAGAGTTTCGGTGCAAGCTGGGACTTGCATGTTCAGGGCTTTGGTTGTGCCTGTGACAGAAAGGGAGGGCAGACTCGGTTAAGGGAGTCTGAATCAGAAGTGATTCATAGCTTGTGAGGTACTCAGCTATTTCATACGACTACCATAAAATGACTTGAAAAGAAACAAAAGTGAAATATGAGGCTGGATGAAAGGGAAAGGACAACACAGCGATCCACCCACTTTTAAGGCCAGGAGAGACCATTGTGGCAATTCAGTCAGACTTCTCACATAGCATAGACGTCAGGACTTCACTGAACTAATTCCTACTCCAGAGCAAGAGCTGTGATAGAACTAGAGCATGTATTTCAAGAGAAACTGCCCAGCTTGATCTTAGAGTGAGAATGTAATGGGAGAATCCACCACTGCACTTGATAAGTTGTTTCTTCTCTATTGAATATATGTTTCTTGTTCTTATTTGTGCTAGTTTGGCTCCTGACAGTCTGACTTACTTCACGCTGGTATGCTAGCTAGAGGGACACACTGTTATCCTAACTCTGTTCCCTGGGCATGGTACTCAGCATCACTGAAGGCACTGCATAGATTTTTCATTTATTAAGCTAACTAACTCTTTTAAGCCCTAAAGCCATGGGTGAATCTGGAGACCCAGGACCATGCTCAGACTCTTGATTCTGGGTGAGCGCCTGGGCTGTGACCTGATTTCACAGGGAGCGTGCACAGCCTGCCCCTGCCACTGCTCTCTGTGCTCTGCTTCCGCACCAGAAAAGCCCAGGTGAACTGACTGGGCAGAAAGCCCTTTCACCTGTCTCCCCTGGAGGGATGGGAGGGGGCTGTGGACCCTACGACGTACCGCAGGATGTATGTCCGAGGTGAGCTAGGCGGATGCATAGAATTTCCCACCCTGATGTAGACTCAGCAGCCTGTGAACATTTTTTTCAGGCTTATCACTGAGCCCTCTCTAGGGTTTCAGCCTTGCCCTGTGGACCCCATCTCCAGACGCACTGTCCCAAGGCCCGTCGTGCTGGTGTTGAGCACAGCAGTAAAGAAACTTCCCGAGGTAAAATGACAGGCAAATGTTCTGCAGCTTTCTCTCCAGATTTGATTTTGATTTCATCTGAATGGTTCTGTGCCTAATTGCTTGCCTATAGTGAAAACTTAATGTGTTGATTTTCCAAGGGCTACAGAGCAGCACTTGGAGAACAATCAGTCAGATGTTTTGTCACATCCCAGGCAGCCCTAGCAGCATTTGCCTGAAATGAAATGTAACATCTCTACACTGCAGGCAATATTTTTGCTGATAACGCTTCTGCATATCTTGCTAAATAAAAATAGATCCCTCCTGTTTTGGTTTAGACATCAGTTAAAAGCAAAACCAAAACCCCACTTGCATTAAGATGACACAGTACCAAACTGGAAGCTGAAGTCGTCCTCTGCATTTGACTGCGGTCACATCAGGTCCCAGACTTGATCCGGAGCCATCTGCTAATTGCTGCGGTTTTGCAGTCATATATCCCAAAGCTAATTTAGCTTGGAAGAAGCTGTTGGAACATGGATTCATCCTTGGAAATCACATGGCATCTCTGTTAATGGGCACTGCAGATTGCTAAACTGCTCCAGCCTGCTTTGCCACAGGATAAACTCAGACAGTGTCCTGTCTTTTAAAGAGTTCTTACACCCTGGGATGTTGAGTAGCTTTGGAGGATGTCGCAAGCTAAAGGAAGCCCTGAGGCCATCTGTCCTTAATACTGGACTCAAGAGCTGTAGAGACATGGAACCTGCGGGCATGATGGGCAAGCCCCCCAGAGCATCCAGGAACCCCATCTCAGAGCATGCCAGCAATTTGACTGCCAGCATGTGGGAACTGCATTGTCAGGCAGTTGTGGGGCACACGGTGCATGGGATGCAGGGTAGGCCATGCTCCAGGATGCTCTGGAGGTTCCTCTGTCCTGCAGCTGCCAAAGCCCAAACTGCAGCACTGCTCTGCACCCAAAAGATACACTAAGAAAAGACAGTGGCTAAATGCAGAGCGTGTTCAGATCAAAGTGGGATAGTCGGGTTACTGAAAGCCTGTGTGTAGCCCTTTGAATGCAGCGGTGGCAACAGCACAAAGCATTCCTGGTGCTGCTGTACCAACCACCTCGGGGGCCTTTGTCCTAGACACGGGTCTGTCACGGGTATTAGAAACATCAGACTAAACAAAACATAATGGAAAGATAGGCACTGATGTGTCATCATCTTCTGCTGTTCTAACAAGTGCTCTTATGATCTCCATTACTCTGATGCCCCGTTTGACTCAGTCTTTTAAGGTACTTGTCCTCACAACACCCTGGTGAGGTAAGGGAAGTGCTGCAGATGGGCACAGACACCACGTCTGTGTTAATAATAGTAACAAGCATTCCCAGAGCTGTCTGGTGCCCCCAAGGCCAGAAGCACCAAGTGGGCTGTGACAGCTAACAGGGTCACCCCTGAATGGGGCCACAAGTTAGTAGGCACAGGCTGTGGCATGAGCTGTGTCCCATGGGGCAGGCCACATGCTTCTTGCACACACCCCAGTCCCCTTTCCCCAGCTCCATACATGAGGCACCATGACACGCTTGGGCCCTGAAACTGGGCTCCGCAGGCTTCGCCCCTGGGTTATCAGTTTCTGGTTAAGTGGGTGCTGCATCTGCCTTTGCTGTCTCCCCAGGCCCAGGGGAAAAGGGACAGACACCTTCTTTGGGTTGCAGCCAGCAGAGGCACGGCTGGCCACATTAGATCAATCCCATTCCAGCGAAGAAGAGAGATGCCACCTCTGTAGACTATCAGTCTCTGACTCCTTCTGACCGGGTGCAAGCAGTGTGGGGTCAACAAGTAGGTTGGAGTGGGGTGGGGAGGTCAGAGGCTGTTGGACAAACTGCCCTTTCACGACAGCTCTGTGGGGCATCCTCGCAGAGCATACCTTCTACAAGGGTCTGGATTTTCTTCCTCTTCCCCCAGCATCACTTAACTGGTCTCAGGGTAAGGTTGTGGTGGAGTCAGGCTGTCTTCCCTGGAACAGGTCACTGTGCTCTTGCTGTTTGCAGTCTCTGCTGTACAGACAGAGGATGTAGTGCCTACTGCTGCTATCAGTGCCCAACCAGCAATCAGAGGATGCTTCCAAGAGGAGCATGGGTTGTTCTGTGGAGGGTTCCTGTCTGACCACACTGAAGAGTGCTGGGCTGCTCTGCTCTTAACTGGCTACCCATGTTGGTAGGTTATTGCCTGAAGGATAAAGTGTATCATCTCCTTTGGATGGCCTTAAACATCATGCACCAATGTGCCAGGTGTTGCAACAAAGAATGTTGAGACAGATTGACATCCAATGTATTTGCAGGATTCATAGCCAATGGGATACATCAGTTCTCATTGTGAAAGTTACTTTTTGAAGGAAAAAAAAGAAGAGAGAAAAAAGGAAAGGAGAAGAAGAAGGGGAAGGGAAGGGGGAAAAAGGAAAAGGGAAATGGTAAACTCTTCCCAATATCCAGCCAGGAAAAGGCATCCCACTTACCCCATGTATATGCTAGTCACGGGTGGGAGGTGGTTCACAGCTTGGTGACATAGGCCTTGCTGAGCAAATATGGTCCCAGGTTACTGCTGTTTTGTCTGATGCAGTTGCTGTAGAAGACCATCAGCTGAGGAACTGGTGGGCTGGAGCCCTCTACGTTGAGGGTGGGATGCATCCCCTGCATCCACACTCGTGATGTTAGAGGGCTCCAGTTTCTTACAAAGGTTATGAAGAGGGTTGCTTGAACCTGGGTGGACAGATCTCTAGTCTTGGGCCAGGTTTGCTAAGGCACATGGTGGCAGTCCCTCTCTCACAGAGTTGGTATGGTTTGGTGTCAGATGCATTCCTAGTGAATAGGTGGTTCTGGCTGGACAAGTGCGTGTAAGCCACATTTAGCTGGGTTATTTTGTCCCTGTTCTGGGCAATGGGCTTGTGGAAGCCTTGCTTCCATTTCCCGCAGTCTAAAAGCAGACCGTGAGAGACTCCACCATTCTTGCTCAACATGGTCCCTCTTAGGTTGCAGCAAGAATAGCTATGTTGATTGCTCCCATGATCCTGCTATGACCAAGTGCAGTTGGCTCATCTAATTAAAATTATGGCGGAAAGCATCTCCTACTAGTGAGTTTTTTTAATAGGATGGTGCTGAGTTCAGAGTGATCTGAGGACTGGCGTGAGAGCAAGAGGGTTGCATGAAGAGAATTTCTGTTGGAGGGCTGTGCAGGAGGACATACCAAAGTGGCACACTCTATATTGCTTCCTACGTTACCTGGCCCATGCCATGCCGAGACAGTGGTTAGGAATTAAGTGCTACTTAGCACAAGCCAAAAGCATGATGGATGTAATTAAATAGTAGAGGCAAATGTTCTCTGGATCCTAGGCCCTCATCTCATTCAGGATTTTGGGCAGAGGTATAGCCAGAGAAGCTACATCTCATTTTCCTACAGATATTGCCCTCCCTCCCACTGATCTCCAATTCAGGCAGACGCTCTAGGTAAGCACACAAATATTTCGTAGACCTTGCCCCAACCATGTGGTTCACCATCGTGTGGGAAGTCTATGACAGGAAGAAACTTGGCCTGCGTCAGTCTGGCGGTTCACGTGGGTAAAGTGAGGTACCAGAAACAGGCAAGGTGGGATCTGTGCTCATCATGCAGCCTCCTCAGGGCAGGGGTCTGTCTTTTCTTGATTTGTCTGCAAAGCATATAGCTGTGGCCTTGTGTAAATAATGCATAACATGCACAGTCATATTTTCTACACATCCCTGCCCGCACAGATGGCTTCAATGGGAAAATGTCATTGCTGATCATTAAAATACAACAAACTCTTCAATTACCAAAATAAATAAATGGTATATTGTTGGCTCTTACAGTGAGTAGGATTCTACTTGTTTTGTGGTTTTTTTTCTCCATGTATGCACCCTCAGCATATTGATTTGATAAAACCCAGTTCCAGACATCACCTTATTTCAAGTTCAGTTACCTAGGAAACCGCAGTGTACTGCTGGGACGAGCTGCCCGCTCCTGCTCCAGTTGGAGCTATTAAACACATCAGCTCTTCCTTCAGGAAGAGCAGAACGCTGCTGATGCCGACTCCTAGCCTTTTTATGCAGATACAGGCTGTGCATGCATGCGAAGAGAGGCACACAGTTACAAATGCCCGTGGGAGGGAGACACGCATACCATCCACACCTACGTCTGCGCATTAAAAATTGCTCATTTAACTGTGAGACTACATGTAGATGTTGTACCTATCTATAGCATATGAATGTATAGATGTACGCAGTAGCTGTGTGTACATATGCAAGTATACACATATGCCTACGCAGAGTGGCTGGTGCCTATGTGTGTGCTTATACATGTAGGCGCTGCTTCTCATGAAATCACTACAGTTATCGGGGATTCCACAAAATGGTAATTTTATTTGAGGATCTGAGATAACACGGTTTGTTGTTTTTTTTCAGAGGACTCATTTGTAGAAGGTGAGTTCATCTACTTTGGGACAACAGGCCATTTGCACTCTCTGCTCTGCATTTTCTGAAAAATTAGGGTCTTGAAGAGCAGCTCTTGCACATCACGGTGGTACTTGCAAAATGGGTGGATGGCAAAAATCCCAAGCACCACAGTTATTTTGTGAAATGCTTGGTTTTACGGGATTGCCATAATGTGTCCACAACAGCGGCATGTGACTCAGGTGTGAGATATTCAGCTGCACAGTGTCCTAGGGACATGGGAGGCTCAGGTGCTGGGCTGAAGGTGGAAAGGTATATCTAAACACCTGGATAGGGGAATCCCATTTCCTTCCTTGCACCAGGGCCCAGGAGCTACACCTTGCCAAGGGGATGCAAACACATACATAGTCAACTTGTCTACTCTTGTTTAGCTCAGGTAACGTTGACTGGAGCTAGTTCTTTTTTAGTAGGCAGCCCTGTCAGCGAGAAACCCCTTTTTCCCCGTGCTGTCATTCAGCAGTTTTCCAGAGATAGTGGATGGTTTTAGTGTTTTCTTTTACAGGAATGTGGAGCCCAATGTGCATCTCACAGATGGGAAAATAAAATCCGCTGTGCATATCTCTCTGATTAGTTTACTCTGTGCCATAACTTATGTAGCCATCTGCAGGTACCAGCAGCCCTTTAACCTGTATTTCACCAACTACAAATATTGTGGCTGCTCTGGTAGAGAGCAAAAACATCTTGAGGAGGTGGAAATGGTCAGAGAGGCTGCCCTGAGGTGCCATGGTAGATCTGTTGTCTGAGGCACAAAGTCTATCCTGATGGATTTTAAGGCACAATATGCGTCTCGCATTATTTGCAGGAGAAGATCACCAGTACCTGTTTCTTTTGCTATCCTGTATGGGAACTCAGTGAGTAACAGGGATAACAAACTCACAAGAGTATCAGGAGGTGAAATCCTTCTGCCCCTCTCCCCCACCCCCATGACCTGCACCTCTGGGGTAGGAAGCAGCAGAGTAGTGTAGGGGGTAGAGCAATGGCCTCAAACACCCACCGGCAGGGAGCAGGGCTGTGCTACCCCACTAAGCGTGGCTGCGTTGGCTGACCTGTATCCAACACTATCCTCTTTGGGAGCATGTTCCTGCAGGTACCTTGCTGGCACTGACTGATCGACTGCTGACCCTTGCCAGTGCCCCATCAAGTCCCCAAAGTGCCACTGGGTCCTTTCCACCCGGGTGAATTTTAAGCTGAGAAAAGAACTAAAGGCACAAAATGTTGGACCTCTGATTTGCTATGTCTCCTCTCTCCGGCTGCCCTTTGGATTCGAGACACCCAAAACTTTGACAGTCCATGAGAAGGGAGCCACAGAAACCTGATCATGCTGCATCCATGCCGCCCGGCCTGCAACGTTGTGTGCGTGACGCTGCAAAGGTCACCTGCCGGCTCTGATGACTCCAGGAGAGAGATCGCCTCTGGGGAAACTCAAAGGCATCCCTCCCCATCCACACAGATTCCCAGGCCCAGATAGACAGCTGCTGTTTCACTTGAATTTCGTGTAAGTCGGGTGCTAGATGCAGCTATGAACTGCTGGATGGAGAGCGTGTGGCTGCTGGTGTGTCTTGGGCTTCGCATATTCACACACACACACACACACAATGAGTGATCGAATGAAGGGAAGGGGAAGCCGCATGTCAGAGCTGATCCTTCATCATTTCCTAGGAAACTGCAGGCTTAAAAAAGTGGTTTTAATTTCTTCTATTTTGGGGGTTATGGCTAGGTCCCAGTCTGGGGGACATCTTCTATTCATGATAGCACTTATGCGTATGCCTAAATGTTCTGAGCAGATTTTAGAGAGTTGTGCAAATGCAGAGAGTTGTGTATTTTCTCTATGAAAGGCCTGCCTCACAAAATGCTTGGATCTCCTCATGTCTGTCAGTACAGGCAGGAGCAGGCAGCATTCATACCAGGGCTATGAGTTAGTGCATGCAACAGTTACCAGGCAGCAAGTCGTTCCGAGGACACCTGCATTTGTCCAAAATGTGCACCAGAGTGGGAGCACTGCAATTTTTATAAGCAACTAAATCTGGGCTATTTATCCAACTCCCACGCATGGGGCCGTTTGCTACAAAACTCCCTATCAAAATTGAGCAGAATCTCAGGTTGGAAAGATAGATCTACAGGCCTGTGGGGAAGATGCTCACGACTCCCAGTTCTTCACCTGTCCTAATCTTCAGCTGCACTTGCTGTGGGTGTCTTGTCTCGCTAAGCACAGTGCTAGGGGGGCGGGTGCCACAAAACTCCAGAACATTTTCAAGGGTGCTGATGTTGTCCGGGAGTCTGGGTCACATCCACGGGAAAATATGAGAGAAATGTCTTCAGAGTTATGTCTGGTTCTTCCTCTAAGTTCTACCTCTCCTGCTGACCTATCTGGCTAGAGACTCAGCTGACCATCAGAGAAGTTGGCAAAGTCTCTTTTACAGAGATAGCACAGCAAGCATCAAAACTGTTGAACTATGGTATACTGCTGTATATGTTTCAAACTCATAAACAGCTAGAGTGGAAATGATAGACAGAGGATTTCTCTCATCCACTACCTCTGGGGTGAAGTAGAATCATAGAATCATAGAATCACAGAATCACAGAATGGTAGGGGTTGGAAGGGACCTCTGGAGATCATCTAGTCCAACCCCCCTGCCACAGCAGGGTCACCTAGAGCAGGTTGCACAGGAACGCGTCCAGGCGGGTTTGGAATGTCTCCAGAGATGGAGACTCCACCACCTCCCTGGGCAGCCTGTGCCAGTGCTCTGCCGCCCTCAAAGTAAGGAAGTTCCTCCTCATGTTTAGGTGGAACTTCCTATGCTCAAGTTTGTGCCCGTTACCTCTTGTCCTGTCCCCGGGCACCACTGAAAAGAGCCTGGCCCCATCCTCCAGACACCCACCCTTTAAGTATTTAGAAGCATTGATAAGATCCCCGCTCAGCCATCTTTTTTCCAGACTGAAGAGACCCAAATCCCTCAGCCTTTCCTCATAAGAGAGGTGTTCCAGTCCCCTAATCATCTTGGTAGCTCTCTGCTGCACCCTCTCCAGCAGTTCCCTGTCCCTCTTGAACCGGGGAGCCCAGAACTGGACACAGTACTCCAGCTGCGGCCTCACCAAGGCAGAGTAGAGGGGGAGGATGACCTCCCTCGACCTGCTGGCCACACTCTTCTTGATGCACCCCAGGATGCCATTGGCCTTTTTGGCCACAAGTGCACATTGCTGGCTCATGGTCATCCTGTTGTCCACCAGGACTCCCAGGTAGGCATTTTCTCCCAGTAGGGCATTTTCAGCTGCGCTGAATGATGCTGAGGGAGTGAGCCACAACCTATCCAGATCAAAATCTCTGCAGCGCATCTTTCACTTCCTGGGGCAAAGATTCATGCAGCTGGGGACCTACTTTTATGAATAGATGTTCAGAGAAGGGATTTGGCTATAGCAATTGTATCCATATCTGTGACTCTTTCCTGGAAATTTTTATATGTGTCAGACATTTCAACTGAGCTTCTGAGTTGTTCTGCATAGCACATCTCCAGAAAGGTTTACTTTCCTGGCTACCTACAAGTCACTGATCTTTCATTGTTGTGTACCTCTGTCCTGGAGGATATCATGTTTGCTTGGATGCATTTATCGTTTGAAATACTGAAAATGATGAACAGAGAAGCTTTGGCAACAGCCGAACTTGTGATAATTGTCTGAGCTGTAAAAGCTGCTGGGGCCTCACAGAGAGTGGCAGCAGATGCATCTGTGCCTGTGTTACCCTGCTTTCCCAACATCCCCAAAGCTTCACTGCTTTTTTGACAACATTACAAAAGCCGTGTAGAAAGGGAAAGAAACACAGTTAGACAGAGGAAAGCATTTAGTTACTGGGAGAACTGACTCAAGGTATGAATGATACTAAGAAGACAGAGGACTGACCAGAGGGCTGTAGCACCTAGGAATGCTTTTTTCTCTCCAGCTGTTATTTTTCATGCCCTGTGACATACAATATGTCATCCTGTACAACTCCTCTGTCAGGAAACGTATGCAGGCAACAGAAAGAGGCCCCAGACTGCAGCAGCTCCCCTACCCCAGATCCACAGACCCACTGACTTTACTTAGCAAACCAAGAGCATAAAAGTGAAAGAGGAGATTTCATCCCTTTCCCTCAGCTGGGGTCAGAATTTGGCTCCTTGAGCTACTGGATGTCTCTGTGAATCTCCTGTCAGTGGCCCAGCCTCACCACAAGCAGAGACTTGGGCTCCATCCTTGGTCTGGAACTGCTGGTATGACCTGTGAAATCGGTTCTGACACCTCGAGGCTTCCTGACCCTTTCTGTGCTAAACTCCTATTTTCATCTCCTTATGACCTAGCCTGAGCATAATATATTTTTTAGAAGATGAACATATGATGGGCTCACAGGATGAGACCTGGTTTCCCCATTTTAGGAGCACTGCACTTCAACTGGAGCAGGGACACCAGTGGAAACAGAAGGAGAGAACTTGCTGTCTTCTGAGAGAAGACTGAATTTGTCTTGTTTAGCCTAGCAACAAAAAAGCTGACAAAAGCTAGAATTACTGTCTGCAAATATCTTAGCGAGGGAAAAGAGTTTCTTGAAAAAGTCAGTTTAGCATGATAGCAAATGGTTTTAAAATGTCTGGGAGTCAGTCTAGACTGGAAATGAGAAGCTCTTTCTACTATCAAAGGGATGAGGTCCTCACACAGGCTTCCAGGGGGTATCGTAAAGCCAAAAATAACCCAATTCGCTTTAAGGTGAAGCTTGAGCAATTGATTAAAGGAAGCCTACAAAGGCATTGCCTGCAAGTGCAGGGCCCTGGATTGCATGTTCTAGGAGGTCCCTTCCAGGGCTGCATTTCTAAAATGAGAACTACAATTGGGACACAATATGTGAATGCTGAAGTTGTAGATATCTCATCTTGGGTGTTCAAAATCACTTAATTCACAAGCAAGGCTTTACTGTCTCTACCACTTTTGCCTAGCAGTGCTGTTGATTATAAATGTATCATTGCTTTAGCTCTGCTCAAGTATTAAGGTGATACCGTGTTAGGAACATCCAGGAGAAAATTAAATAATCTTATGTTTGGTGTTTTGTCATGTGTGCTGCATATTTTATTTCCTTCGAAGAAATATTGAATAATAGTGTATTTGGACAATATTTTTTTAAAAAAAATACAGTAAGCCACTACATAATTGAAGCCTGTATTTTAACATATAACAGAGTTTCTAACTTTTCCTCAACTTTTCTAACTTTGGAGTGCATGAATTTTCAGTCTTATTGTTCTTTAAACATGAAGAGGTATTTGACTGTAGTAATGCTGAGGTGGTTGCAAGAATGGTCAATCAAAACAGATTTTCATCAGTGGTGCTGTGCCACTAAAATAATAGAAAGTTTTATAGTGGTAGGTAATAAAAAGCTATCAATAAAACAAGAGTTGATTTTCTGGTCAAATTACAACTGGACTGTTTTGAGCTGTGTGTTACTAAATGCACTTGCAAGAGTTGGATACACTAAAAGAAGACAGGGAATTTCAGCATTGATAACATTCTTATTCCTAAAACCAATTATCTTCAAACATGTCATCTTCACTAGCTCTCAGTGAGGATTAAGTACATGACAGGCTTGAACTTTTAAAAGCAAGTGAGTTTTAAATTATGAAGGAGCGGGGAGAAAAGGTGAGACTAATTTTTACCATACAGAAACATGTAAAGTTTTTCAGTGCATCATCATTCAAAATCTTCTTGCCATAAATGTAATGAGAATTTGTAGAGTAGAATCATAGAATGGTTAGAGTTGGAAGGGACCTTACAGATCATCTAGTTCCAACCCCGCTGCCGTTGGCAGGGACACCAGAATTATTCCCCTTCTCTTCTTAATTCCCTAAAAAGAAACACTTTGTGATTGGGTGGTTTAGAACTAATTTTTAATGAATTATTTATCATAGGAACAGTTTATTGAAAATGAATCTCCCCCATCTAGCCAAAACCAGTATTTTTCTGTTAATTGCTTTGCAAGCATTTAAGTATATTTGTACTTCAGACTGCATGGACCAACACTAGTTGAATGCTACATTTGTGGTGTCTGACTGGCTGGGATTGGCACCAAGAGCTGGGTGTCTTGTCTGACTGTGTGATAGTCAGTTCAAAATCCAATTTCAGCAAATATTCATGGACATTACATGAAAATATGTTTCACTGTACTCTCCCAGAAGTATATTTCTAAGTATTTTCAGATAATTAGTCTTGTAATTCTCACACTTCCTTAATCCTCTTAGGTTAAGAGGCATGCTGCTGTTGCACTACTCCTCCGCGGAAGAGTCTTTCATCCTCAGAGCTGGGACAAAATCGACACCGCCATCAGGTATTTGTGGGAATGATGCCTATACTTTTCTAACTGCATGTGGGTTTGCACCAAGTGTGAAATGTTTTAGCCCCAAAGCAAGTATTTACAGATGTGGGAAGCTGGTTGTTATTCAGGATTCGGTTTCCTATAGGGAGTGCAACCCCAGTGGAATTTCCACGGATGGGATCTGTGTTACCAGGACACCAATTTCCCACACAGGCCACCAAAATGATGGACCTGCAAAGTCAAGTGAATCAAAGGGGTCAATAAATGTACTCACCCAAGATAGATAGGAGAACATCAGGATTTCAGCGTGACAGAGATTGGCAGAGTTTCCATTCACACCTGTTGATGTTCACTCTTTTTGAATTTTGGGCTAAGCTCTAAGTTGAGACATCAGTAAACCCCTGGAAAGCCTGTGGAAAGCCAGCAGTGCCCAAACAGCCGCTTAGTTGGTGGCCAAGAACAGATGGCCTGCATTTCTCAGGGGTGTGACATAAATATTATCCTTGGGTTGGCAGTATTAATGAAGGAGATATTTCCAGGATGGAAAAGGATATCTGGACTGAGAAAAGTTAATCCTGAAAAATGGAAGGGGAAGACTAAAAAGCAGGTAATCGTAAGTTTCAGGATTTAAACTTCAGTAGAACTGGGTGAGACCTGTGGGAGAGGCAGTCTGTGTCATATATAAGGGTTTGGGGTGTTTGTTTGTTTTTTTCCACAGAGGTATTCAACCTACCCACTGTTGGCAAGATAATATTGGACAAGATGGGCAGCACACTGGCTTCAGCTCAGCAGCTGGGGCTGCTCTCCCAGGGCTTGAGGGCTCAGACACAGCATCCGATGGAAGCAACTTGATGCCTATTACCAGGCATAAGGTGAGCGATGGGAGTTGATCCTATGCATTAGTCCACAGCAACTGTGAGATAAATTACATTAGTTTAAATGTCACTGAAGGAGGTTTGGCTGACGTATGCAAACTCATTAAACTACTTTAATCCTAGCACTCTAGGAAAAGGTAGTGATTTCAGCAGACTGAAATAGGATGGGGAGTCCTCACTGCATGAGACAAAAAAGAGAGCACCATGCACAGCTCCTCAGGCCAAGAGACGATAGGGAAATCCCGTCTTTCAGGGGGAAAAATTAACTATGCAGTCTTTCCCTTGCCGTAGCACCTCTGTTTAGCCAAAACAATAAACATCAGCATGAGGCTTGAGAGACTAGGCTGGCACAGGGTACAGGGACTAGGCTGTCACACCTCATCCTCCCGTTTCATTCCTCATGGAAAAGGGCATTTTCAGGTAGAGATGGCTGAAATAGCTTCAGCAAACAAAGGAGCAGTTCAGAGGTGGTTTTTTTCCATTAAGAACAATCATAAAACTGTCCTCTGTCTTTGACAAAGAAAATTAGAAACCTCCCCCAAACAGATTTTTCTTCTGCTAAAATAACACCTAGCTTTTTTTTTTTTTAATGAGGTGGGATATTTTGCATTGAGAGCAATTATATTTTTCATGAGAAAATTTAGAAGAAAAAATTTCTCTTCCTTGCGAAACCAGTTTTTTAACTGGGTTCATCCATAGAAGTGAATTAGATATTAAAAACAGTAGGAGAGATTTTGATCCTGCCAACTGTCAAGCATACTGCAAACAAAGGCATTTTAACTTTATTCTGAATTTTTGGCATGCCAATAGCTCTCCTAACCTTGTAGATGTGGCCTGGATGCTGCAAGATAAGTGTGTACTCACCATTTACTTGGTGGTTAACCCAGGTTTTCACGGTTGTAGAACTGAACTGACAGTTCAGAAAATAAAGTCTTTCTTCCTTAATTTTTTTATTTTTAGCTGACAAGTGTACTGATGGCCAGTTTCATTTGATTTGACACAGATGGTCATTTCAGTTGGCAATCATCCACCAAAATACATGTCACTCTTGGCTAATGACCTGGACTCATCGATAATCTTGTGGCATCTTTTCCACATTGTATATGACATGTGCCTATGAACTTCCTGCAATAACCCCTTCATGTTTTTAAATCCCAGACCACCAAATGCCTGGACCCAAAACGTTATTTCTTCCTCACAAATATGCACCAGCTTCTGAGTGAGCATCCTGTGATGCTCCCTCCGTCTTAGCCCTAGGGGGTGATGGGAGAGGACGTGTAAAATGCCATGGGAGGAGACATCTGCCCTCTGTTTCTATCCATCCCACCATACCAGACCACAGCCTGAAGGGGCTGGAACCAGTGGCCTGTCCTTTCTTCAGCCTTCCTCTAGGCCTGAGACGGAGGGATGCTACATTGCAGTGCTGTAGATTGGGGAAGGAGATCTCTTTGCACCTGTATTTTTAAGGGATCTTGATAATAATCATTAATCATCCCTAATAATTCTAGATCCTTATTTTCTCTACATCTGTAATGACTGGGGATCTACAGTTTTGCTCTCTGAGCTGCCTGATCACTTCTGAGTTTAGCCTTTCATATGCAGTAAAGCCTTAAAACCTGATCTGGAGTCCCCTGTAATCCATGGCTGTCTGATCAGACTCAAGGTTATACGACATGCAGGATGCCATCACCTACTACAGAAGTAAGTGGTGAACAAGATGTTTGCAAGATAAAGTCTTGCATATCCGTGCAAGACTTTCCAGACACTATTTGAAAGACATTTTCCAGCCTAATCTTTTACTGAAATCCTTCTACCCAGTTTACATTTGTTTCCATCACAGGGCAATTTGCCCAATAAATTAAACAGTCGATAAATGCAGTGGCCATAAATCTTCTCCATCACTAATTACCTTAAAAACGAAGAGACTGCTATTCTGCCTCCTTTATTTCACCTGATAGTTGTAGCAGCAGTAGCTGATCTGGCTAATAATCCCAGTAGTCTGTCTTCAACTATGGCCCATTGCAGTGTCACAGGGGGAGAGAATATGAAAATCAGGCACGTGTAGAGTAATATTTCTCATGAAAGAACATTTTAATATCAAACAATGAGAAGCTCTGGGACTTCCTAACCTGAATGTTCCATCCCTTTCCCTCAGCTGAGGTTGTTTTGCCATTGTGGAGAAATGCCCTCTGGGAGCTGCCGCTGTGTGACTACTAACACTTGGCATTCATTCCTCTACGTGACCTGTGGGGAATCTCCATTGCTGTGCAGCCATCTGAACCTTGTTTCTGTGAGATCCCAAAGGCCTTTGCAAGGTTTGTTTATTATTAGCCTCATTTATGTCTCTCATGACTGATTTTGAATATAAGGAAAGTGGATCCTATTAAAAAATTCATGTGTTACTATCTAGGACACAGAGTCAAGTGTGGAGTAACCCATATTTCATCATCATACTATTAAATAACAAGAATTAATTTACTTTACGCCAACTAGCTAAGCACAGACGAACTAAATTTTAACATGTGGCAGAGAGCTGACATCTGCTAGATTAAAGATGTCATATATGGATCCAGGATATTTTATGGAAAAGATTAGTGAGTTGTTTCTGACATCACAAATTAACTTCTTGTTCTGCTAGGGAAACATTTCCAGTTTGCGGTGCCCTCTCCGAACTGTTGATCCTAACAGTGCAGCCCAAAGCAGGTGGCCATAGATGACATAAAAGTCCTGCCTACATTTCTGTGGTGTGTATGCCTATGAGGGAGTGAGCAGTGTTTGGAAAAGGAGCAAGATTGCACGGCCCATCAAAGAGTAGCCAGGGAATGGAGCTGTGGGCTTATCTGTGAGCAAAGCCCTCACGGTTAAAGCTGTGCTTTAGCCCAGGTGTCCCAAGTGACAATACCAAACCCTTTTCCACCCTTTGCTACGCATGTCCACCTCCTTGGCTGTGCTGAAAAAACTGTTTGTTAGAGAGGGCTGTGATGTAAATCAAGGTAGTCACCTTGCACCTGCAAAGTCGGATGTCATCAGCCCAAAGGTCCTCTGCACTCACCTCAGCACAAATGAGGGGGGTGGGAATGGATGGCAGGATCTGGCAATGCGTGATGCTGCTCTTGTCACCCCTGCCTGCCCCCACCAGCCCACAGCCCACTACGCCCAGTTTTGCAGTGGCCGTTTCCACTGACTCTCTGGCATACAAGAGTGAAGAGTGACAGAGCTTTTGGGCCCACTGTGCACTCAGATTTTTTCTAAAATGGATCATTACCAAAAAAAAGGTCATTAAAATCCACACGAGAAAAATCCCATTTTAGATTAAAAAATATGGTGGAGTTTGACCTTTGCTGTGTCTTTTGTCGTGATTCCTCACTGGAGCTTTATGTGGTATTTGCGGTCATGCCATTTTATTATTCCCACTGCCTTGTTTCTTCCTTCTAGGCATTAAAAGTAGCAAAGATAAGAAGCACAAATTTTAGTTAGAACTGGTTGAGCTACCCGTTGCAAGCACCAAGTGCATTCTTGTGTAATTCCCAAACAGGAAAAAGAGACAAGGTCAATGATCAACTGATTTATTATGGCTTGACCCATCTTACTGGGTCTACAGTTTGCTCTTGAGCTCTCGTGGCTGGAGTCCTTTCCTTGGGATTTGCTGATTGAGCACAGATCAAGGGCCTTTCCAAGACAGAGCCTTCCAGACTCACCTTGCAGGCAGCCTGGCTGATTTTTAGTGGATTGGTGAATGAGTTAGGGCACTAAGTCTCACTCTGAGCACAAGGACTAGAGCTCTCCATTCAAGTTTTCAGGCTACGTCAGCACTACAGAGATATTCAGAATAGAAACCTGCTGCAGCTCAAAGCGACTTTGGGGTAGTGGGGAGAAGTCCCCAGTCACAGTAGCAGAAGGACATAAGGACATTAGCTATATAGGAGGATAGAGTTTGCCATGGAGAGTCCCACACAGATCAGATAGTGGTCCAGAGGTGAGTCTGCTCTCAGAAACCAGTCCAGTCATAAAAATGGACATTCACATGGCTCAAAAAAGCAAGAGAGGCAAACAATTCACTTGGCCTGCCATGAGGTCCCCAGCCTCCTTTTTGTGAACAAAATAGAGCACAGAGGGAATAACCCCTGCAAAATGCCAGTGATTTTGTAGCATTGACCCTGCTCTGGTGCACTGAAGAGCAGCAGACTTTCCCAACCCACACAACCCATGGCTTTTGTCCGTCCGCACAAAGGATCTCTCCTCTGCAACACTCTGCAGCCCTCACAGAAATGGCACTGGCTTCTCTGTCCTATTGCTGTGGAGAAGAAAATGATAGAATCACAGAATGGTTTGGGTTGGAAGGGACCTTAAAGATCATGTAGTTCCACCCCCCTGCCATGGGCAGCGACACCTTTCACTAGACAGGCTGCTTAAAGCCCCACCCAACCTTGCCTTGATCACTTCCAGGGATGGGGCATCCACAACTTCTCTGGGAAACCTGTTCAAGTGTCTCACCACGCTCAGAGTAAAGAATTTCTTCCTAATATCCAATCTAAAGAGCAATTTATTTCTCATACATGAGTTAATATCTAACTGCCCATCTTGAGTCTGACTGATGAGAGCCTGTGTAACTTGGCAGTCTTCCTCCATTTGTAGGTCTGATGGATGGCTGTTCTCCATGAGCACTACTGCCACAGACGTGAATTCCACCAAAATTGGCAGCACTCTGCAGTGAGCAACATCTGTAGGAGGCAATCCATACAAGAGTGAAAAGGAGTTTTCCCCAACTTGTTCTGCAAGGACTATGCAAACAGTGTATCCCATCAAAACCCTGGTTTAGTTTCCTTTATTTTTACTGATCAAGTGAAAAACCAATGCTGTTGCTCTTTCCCAAAACCTCTAAGGTAAAATTCATTTCAGAACCCCTCCAGGAGCTGGCTAGATAGAAGATTCTCCCTCGGGACTGCTCAGCATACTCATTACATTGCTCTCACTCTTCTAAGATAATGAATCATGTATCCCAGGACTTGCCTGCACTTGAAAGTTGTCACTGATTAAGGTAAGGCGCAAATATAAAGTGCCATTGCTGTTTCTTAAAAGCAGCTCAAGGGTTGAGTTAAGCAGGAACAATGCACTCTGATTTTGCAATAACAGCATCTATGCAGGGTGTTAATCAGGAATAGATGATTGGAAACAACTCAACGCAGAGGCATGACGTAGGTGAATCAGCTGCACTCGCTCAAACCTCTCTCAGAGGGCTCCAGCTGCCCTTGCCAACCCTAGGAGAGCATTTCAAGCAAGCGCTGCTGAATCATAGAATGGTTTATGTTGGAAGGGACCTTAAAAATCATCTAGTTCCAGCCCCCCCTGCCATGGGCGGGGACACCTCCCACTAGACCACTGAAGCTCCTATGGGTGATTTCAATTAATACTCTACATGTTGAATTATTCTGTGTCGCGGTTTGCAATAGGTAAACAGCAGTTACCTTAAACTATTAATATTAGCTGAGCTACCAGCTTTGCTAAAGGATGGCTAAGAATAAAGGCTGGTGTGTTTGCCTGTTGAGCAGTCAGGCAAATTAAAACGCATTTGACAAAATGTTCCAGCTGCAAATGAAAACCCAGAGCTAGATGAGACTTGTCCACAAGAGCCTGTGACTGGTGGCGGTATTGCTCCTTGACCAAGTTGTTGTTAAGCAACAAAGCTACGAAGGAACATTTAGTGGGTTGCAAATGCTCACTTCTTGTCTTTCACTTTTGCAAATTTTCTTGAGTGATGCTGCCCTTATTCTGTAATTGTCCCTGCTCAGTAGAGATACTTGACAAGCCATCTGGGAGGATCTATCATTGCATAACCTCATACTTGACTGGCAAAGCAGTTCACCTCTTTCGACTTGTGTCTGCCCTCCTCGTGCAACCGAGAGCAACAGGCATTCCTCAGGTGTTCTTCATTATGATATCCCTGGAGAAAAAAAAGACAACAAACCAAAACAAACAAAAAGCTCAGAAATTGGCTTGCCTTCATATTTTTCATGCTCTTAGCCTAACCCTAAACACTTGAAAAAAAAAAAAGAGTAGCCTGCTAATGAAGGGTGTGAGGGAATTAGGCCTACGGTCTCCCATTTATATGCAGGAGTGGAAAAAACACCCTACCCTTTCTGTGATTAAAGTATCTGCGGGGACTCTTCACGCTTTCAGGCCATCTCTGGCCACTTTGTTCCTTTTAGGCCACCGCAGGTATCTACAGAGAAGATTACAGAGACCTCCTGGTTGATGCTCAGAGAAAAGCAGGTGCTTCCAGAAGGCATTGCCACGCTGGGCTCAGTGCTTGAGGGGGACACACAGGCTTGTCCCACTCAGACCTGCATCAGCTGGACACAGGTCTGTGACTGCCCGTGTGCTGGCTCCTACCCCACACTACCTGCGAGGTGGAGGGTGGCGAGCCCCACTTTCCCATGTGCTGTGGGGTGGGACCACACAGCACGGGGGCTGCTACTGGGGGAGCAGCTGGCCAAAGTCTATAGCATGAAGATCACTCCTGCCCTGCGGCTCACACAACGCTCCACTGCATCTTTCACCTGGGCTCAGCCTGTCCTGAGGACCTGAACATCCAAGAGAGGGCACAGAAGGGAAGCTTCAGAGGCTGGTGTTGGGGTGGAGGGGGACAAGGGCAGGGGGAACAGGAAGATAAACTTCTTGAGGAATAATTTGCAGCCCTGCACTGGAAACTTGCACGGGGACATGCATTATCTAGCATTGCCTCATCTGCTGATTTTGGGGGAGATTCAGAACAAGACCCTCTGCCTGCTGAAGAGCTGTGTCAGAATTTGCCTGGCAAGGCAAGTGAAAAAACATTACCTAGGGGAGTCTGGCTAAGTCTGTGAACAAAAAACAGCTTCAGAGACTGCAAGTGCATACAACCAAGCCTGCGTTTCAGGGAGGACAGGTAAAGCTCATGGAATACAGCACAAAACGACCCAAAATGGCCTAAGACTATTTTCACAGTTTTCTTTTCTATATGATCATTATTATTATTTTCTTTTTAAAATAACGTTCCTATCAATCCAGCCCTGAGGCAGTTAAGACATGGGACTAAAAGCTACAGATGACCCACATCAGCACAGCAGAACAAAATATTTCATTAGTGTCTTGAACTCAACCTTTGCTAAAGCTTGAAGATCAGCAACCACAGCTCCCGTTGATAACACTGGGAACAGAGAGGATCTGGTACCTTTGAAAATCAAGCCCAGAGGTACTCAGAGAATTTCCATCAGTGCCACAAACCCAAGGAAATTTCCTGATGGTTGCATTTTGTATTTGGATTTTCACTGACCTGGAAAATAGTACATGGAATATATGTTCTGTATATTCCTCAGACAACTTCCACATGGTCATCTCCAGTACCAAACACAATACTCCCAGCTGCAATCAGTGTATTCTTTTGCTATAAATTTGTCTTCCAGAGCTATATTTCTTCAAAGATATAATGTGACTTAGAACTCTACTTTTAGGATCATAAAAGATTTTGTTCGCACTATACTCTTTAACAGGTGCATCCAGAGACTAAGCCCATTTTAGGAACATGTCAGAGGAGCAGAGCTAAAATGAGTTGCAAAAGCTGCTGTCTGACCTTTAAATACATACTTAAAGCTCCATCTCGGGGCTCCACAGGCCCAAGAACTTTCTTTTTTCAGTGCCAAATGCAGAGTGTCTGCAGGTCAATTTTCACCCAGGCTCCTTTGAGCAAGGTGCTGAGTCCACATGGTAAAGTCAAGTGCTGTTTACATGGGAAATTGTGGCAAACCTCTGCATGTAACCAAGCAGCTTTCCTGTATGCTGAATGGAAATATTCATAGAATCATAGAATGGTTCAGGTTGGAAGGGACCTTAAAGATCATCTAGTTCCAACCCCCCTGCCATGGGCAGGGACACCTCCCACTAGACCAGGCTGCTCAAAGCCCCATCCAGCCTGGCCTTGAACACCTCCGGGCATGGGGCATCTACAGCTTCTCTGGGCAACCTGTTCCAGTACCTCACCACCCTCACAGTAAAGAATTTCTTCCTGATATCCAATCTAAATCTACCCTCTTTCAGTTTGAAACCATTACCCCTTGTCCAATCGCTATACTCCCTGATAAAGAGTCCCTCCCCATCCTTCCTGTAGGCCCCCTTTAGGTACTGGAAGGCCACTGTAAGGTCTTCTCAGAGCCTTCTCTTCTCCAGGCTGAACCCCAACTCTCTCAGCCTGTCCTTATAGCAGAGGTGCTCCAGCATCTTCGTGACCCTCCGCTGGACCCATTCCAACAGGTCCATGTCCTTCTTGTTCTGAGGACTCCAGAGCTGGATGTAGTACTCCAGGTGGGGTCTCACCAGAGCAGAGCAGAGGGGCAGAATCACCTCCCTCGACCTGCTGGCCACGCTTATCTTGATGCAGCCCAGGATGCAGTTGGCTTTCTGGGCTGCAAGTGCGCATTGCCTGCTCATGTTGAGCTTCTCGTCCACCAGCACCCCCAAGTCCTTCTCCTCAGGGCTGCTCTCAAGCCATTCTCTGCCCACCCTGTATTTGTGCCTGGGATTGCCATGACCCAGGTGCAGGACCTTGCACTTGGCCTGGTTGAACTTCATGAGGTTTGCACGGGCCCACCTCTCAAGCCTTTCAGGGTAAGCCTTTTCCTCTTGACTGTGTTTCCTCCTACACTTTGTTCTACTGAAGCAGCTTCCGTAAGTAACTTGAGATACAAAAGTTAGCCTGTCACAATGTAAAAATACTAAAGCTCCACTGCCTTATAATCTACCCCTTTGCTGGGAGTCCATCAGGTCTCCAGGACGTGCTGCCAGGACACGCTATCCCTAGTACAGGGTTTGATGTTTGGAGGTCTCAGCTAAATGGTTGGTGGGGGGAGTATACTTTATAAAGCTGCTGGGAAAAGGTGTGCTGCAAAAATGCCATGGGAGATAACGGTGACCAGCTGAGGATGTGGTAGATCTGACTGAGGGGACTTTCCTTCTGCCCCAGCCAGGATTGCAGAGAGACCAACCACCTATCCACACGGATTAGAGATGTTTCTCTGACCTCGTAACTAGTATTTGGATGCCACCAGGCAGGAAGGGAGCCGGAGCCTGAGGGAGTCTGTACTTGTACATAAAGTGATACCATAGAAGCTTTTTTCTACTGCCCCCCTTGGCACGCGAGGGACTGGAGCGTTTGCTAACATTGTGTAAACACAGGGAAGCTCTCAAAGCTTATAGGCAGAGAAATGCTTCACAGTCAGCCCTGGCACAGGTCAGACTGCCCGGTGGGATGGGTATGTCTGATGCTGTATCTTCTGCCATAAGCCAGCAGCAGTCAGTGGTTGGCATGTCTCTGGAGGGGGCACGCGTTACACATCTTTGAGCACACCAGCTCCCTGCTTCTCCTGCCTGGATGTCAGCCTGGGGACACTGGCCCAAAGAGGGGAAAATGGTTTTTCCTTGTTGTCCCCGACTAGCATAAGGTGTCCCAAAGAACAGTAAGTTTAGACAGGCTTTAGCCCAAATGTCAGCAAGATCAGTTACTGGCTTCCTTGTAACCCCCCTTCCCTGCATAGCTACATCTAAGGTTGTGTTAACTCCGAAGCATAGTGATGGCAAGTCTAAGTGACAATATTGGTAACTGTTTCAGTGCTGATTGGTTTGCACAATTAGCAGGCTGTGTGCAGATGTCCAGTAGAGCTTCAGGTCTTGGGAATTCAATCTCTCGGATCCCAAAGTAGCATATACTGACTTTCCAGTGCAAGAGCAACCTCATGTATCTGTTTGGAACTCTTTGCCCAGTAAGACTTCAGAAAAGCGGACTCCTCCTGGTTTTATACTGGTTAGCAAATATTTTCATAAATTCAGTGGTGGCAATGATTGATGACCAAATGATATTGTTTAGTTAATTAAAAGCACAAGTTCTGCAAAGAGCGAATATTTTAAAAGAGTAAGTATTTCCTGTAGCCGTTCATTTATCACACTGGAATTCTAGAAAGCCATGAAAGAGGGTTGGAGAGGCCCAGAAGAGATCTTGGGGTCCATGTCACTCCTGACAGGTGTTCAGCCAACCTGTTCATAGTCACCTCTAAAGCTGGAAAATTCAGGTTAGGCTTAGGAGAAAGATATCTTTGACAGTGAAGAAAGTGCAGCACCAACAGGGGCTTAGGAGGTATGGAATCACCCTCACTGGTAGTTTTTAAAGTTATTAGACATGAACCATGTTTCTGGTGCTGGCTGGATGCCTGTTGCGGAGACACTGGTTGATACACTGGGGCAGTGGGTGTCTTCATGTAGGGAAGTCAATTTTTTTTTTGTTCAGATGTGATTGTCCTAAGGGTGGTAGGTCCTCTTCTAGGTTACTCACCTTGTTGTTAAGGTTGAGTTCTCCAGATGCTTCAGTACAAATGGTCTTTTCTTGTTGTCTTAGTTTGTTTTCTTCCAAGACAGCATCTCTGCAGACCTCTTGGTCTTTATTCCCAAGAAGCTGGAACATAAGAATTTATGCAAAACTGCACAAGCAGCAGTTTGCATAATACCTGCCCGCTCATCACTCACTGGGCACCCAGCTCAAGCACTACTGTTACGATCTGGTCTACCGATTATATACATTTTTACTGAATAGTGAATTTGGTCACTCAGTCAGAGGGCTTTTTTTTTGCACATGAGCTGAAACAGAGAGACTGAGTGAAGTCAGTGCTCATTGCCGTGTGGACACTGCAGCCTGGATGTCATAGGACACAAAACCTTGCTGCACCACGTACTGCTAGCAGTGGAGAGGAGCACAGCAATTGTCTGGGAGGTAATAATTCCCTTCAGGTTAAATTAAATTTATATTGGTTTAATTTAAGACGGTTGAGAAGAGCTTTCAAGCTAAAATAATAAAAGCCACTCCTAAAGTGAAATAATAGATGTGAAATAATAGGCAATAATATTTACATATGGCAATAATTATAAAGATGTACTGTCCATGAAAGGTTTTCTATTAATGAAATTGAACAAAAACAAGTTTCTGTGTGGACTATAATCCAGAGGCCAATGGCTCTTAGGCATGTTTGAGAAGGATTGCTGACCTCAAGCTCAGCTGGCACAGAGCAGGAATTCCAGAACAGGTTTCCCAGAGAAGCTGTGGATGCCCCATGCCTGGAAGTGTTCAAGGCCAGGTTGGATGGGGCTTTGAGCAGCCTGGTCTAGTGGGAGGAGTCCCTGTCCATGGCAGGGGGGTTGGAACTAGATCATCTTTAAGGTCCCTTCCAACTTAAACCATTCTATGATTCTATGATTTCATGGCCCAGAGGACTTTTTTTGTTTTGTGCTTTAACACAAAGAAAGTTGAGACAGGTGGATAGACACACATCTCATGCTTTATTCACCATTTTTGTAGCTGATGGCATATATCAAGTTCAAGGTTAAAGGGGAAATTGTCACAAGCGGCCAGCCAAGAAGAGGTGCAGTCAGGGGTCCTCAGGTTAAGGTCCTCTCCTAGATGTCCACTCCAGTGCAGCAGGGGATGACAATCATACCAAAACCCACCTCCTATAATTTTCCCCCGGTAAAATTATACCCTTCATTAAAGCCTGCTCAGGCTGCCCTTCAGTGATCTTTGTCCAATGACAACACTGGCACTGGCTGGATTATGCTTAATTAGGTACAAATGTTGCACGCTAATTGGCTGCTAAGCCTTGTACACATCTGTAATTAGGTAATACTTATATTAAAATGATTATTATTTACTCATTATCTGTTGTATTTGTTCTAATATGGAGTTGTCAGTCTAGAAGGCATCAAGTGAATAGTGTGGGGGAACCTCAGTGCAGACTGAAAATTATAACTTGACAGCAGCGCCATGAGAAGTTAGAGGAGAAGGGGACAGAAGAATGGCTGAGACAAAGGAAATCAAGCCCTTTCTCTGGGAACGCACCAGTGGAAGGCCATGAGGAGAAGAGCATTGAGATACCAGGCCAAGGAGCTGCCATAGCAGCCCCAGGGTATGTTAAGTGAAAGGCTACAAGCAAAAAAAAACAAACCAAAAACTGCAAATGGAAGGCCTTTAGCAATAGGCAAGTACAAGCACTCAACCACTGTGCAACATTTGGGTGACACAATCTCCCTTAAGCTTCCTAAAAATGACACAGTAGTAGGGAGTGGGGGTTTGAGCGCATCCTCACTCTGGGTACACCCAGAGTTTCAAAGTAGCCCCTGCATTTGACACACAGCCCTCGATGGGAAGGTCTGAGCTTTCATTTCCTAGATTCATTGTGTATACCATCTGCCGTAGGTGGGGAAGATTAAAGAGTAAGGAACACCTAAATGTAGAAAGAAAAAAGCAGAGCTCAGGAGCTGAATGTCAGTTCAGTTTGCATCAGGTACAAAAATACAATTAGTGACATTATAATTACTGAAATTAAATATCAGTTTATATGAGTATGCACTATAATACTTTTGACAGCCTCAAACATTGTGTGATGTCTAATAAAAACAGGATGACAGCTCTCTAATTTGTAAAGAAGTAGTACTAGAAACATTAAAGCTCACTTAAAGAATTTTATTCCATAAGATACAAAGACGGGAAATTTTTAGTGCACAGAGGATAAGTGCTTATAAATGCCCAGTAAAACCATGCATACATCTGCAGCTATTATGACACACAGCAGCTTTTCTAAAATACAAACGTGGTACACAGAGTAACAAACCCTGCGGAAGCATCATGGAAAACTTTAGTCTGAAGGAGAGAGGGGTAAGGGGATCATTCCCTCTGGGATAGGACCCACCTCTCTTCATATACTGCAGACGCACGGGTTGCACACTAGTTGTGTCTGTGTCTTCCTCTAGTCGGTAGAGAGAAACGAGTACCACCGGAGACAGTCCTTATCATATAAATATCCATTTAGGATGTTTGGTAGTGAGATGAATCCAGGTGATTTCTCTCCCTTACTAATTTTCACAAGACATCTTCCTATGTCCTGGAGAATATTTTCTCCAGCACGCCTCTCCAAGGTTGATCCTTTAAGTGTGCGATAGTTCTGCAGCCACATGGCAGTGATTTTTTTTTCCCCTTCAAAACAGCTTCACTTTCCTCTCCCACCTTCCCTCTTCCCTCCCTGTGTGTAGGTCCTTTTTGCTAGCAGGATGGCATTTTTTTCCCCCGTTGCTAGGTTGGTAGCCTAGTTTCCCAAGGAAAGGAAGCTTATGAGATCACACTGTCTGTGCAAGTGCCAGTCAGTCCCTCCTAAATCATTTTTGAGCCTGTGAGCTGAGTTTGATCAAACCTGACAGGGAATGGAAGTTTCAAAGGTTTGAGCTGCCTACAAGTGCTGTGGAAGTAGGCAGGCAGAGGAGAAAAACCCCAGGAGTGCATCCACTGCAGAAACACAACTGTGTTACTAGACACCAGAGAGTCCACATAGGAGACAGTCATTACCACCGAACACCACGGGAGATACAATTTCACAGCTTCAGCAGCTCACAAGACGACTTGATTAATATGAGCACGAGCAAAATGTTCTTCTCCCCTTCTTCTAGAGCGCAAGGGCTTCCAGTTACGGAGCAGCAGGGGGGCAAGCTCAGAAATGACAGGCCGGCAGAGTGAATTTAGAGCTAATTGCTGCTGCTTCTCAGGCCGGTACTTATGCAGAGATCTGCTCAACTTCCCTGTGACTCCAGTACCCCCATTTGCATGATCTAGTTCACACAAAGGATGAGATCAGAAACTTCAGACCAAGGACTAACGCAAGCGGAGCAAGTCCTAAATTGCCGTGAGCTGGCACAGCTCCGCTGTAGTCCGTGAAAATGCCTTATAATGGGCCATCATTTCTAAGCACAGCTCCATGACTAAGCGTCCGGCTCGTTTTACTTTGCATTTGTCTATATAACAGTTGCTAATGGCAATTCGTTTAACACGAGCATGAGTCGGAGCATAAGCTAAAGACCAGCAAAAGCTGTGCCTGGTGCGTAGGCTGGCTCTCGCTTATTCCTGCTGTGGCTTTTCCTAGAAAGTCAGCCACCGCAGGACTGCCTGACTGGTGAGCCTGAACAAACTCCTCACGGTTCCATGTTAACGCTAGCAATGGGGAAAAACAAGCTATTCGCACAGGTGGGATTCAAAGAGGAGCTGAAATCACTCAGCTTACAAAAAAAAAAACCACCAACAAACTAACCACAGCTGACATTAAAATGGAGATGGGGGAGTTGTGCAACTTTGTGTGTTCAGTGAAATATTGATGTTTTCTTCGTCTCCTAAGCCTTCCAAGTATTGATGTGCCAGATCTCTGACTTAGGTGGAGAGAGCACAAATCACCAACACCTGAAAAAAAAAGGAGGGAAGGAAATGAAATGAGCCTTTGATGCACAGCAAAAACAGGGAGCTCGCCAGCAGAGCGCGACGTGGCTGAAGCCGGACCGGGGTCTCTGCAAGAAGGACGGGCATGGCAACTTGTCCTCAGCAGCCTAGCCAAGGACGCAGGCTGAAATTCACAGCCTGAAATGCCTGCAGCACAGCACCTGCATTGGGTAGGTGTGCTACAACATTCTTTAAAGCAAGGCTGCTTCCGCGGCAGACGTGAACCACAACTCTTGTGCTCCCAGGGCTGAAAGTTTTCTGCTACACAGCAGATCTATGAAGCCTCAGGGAAGCATCCTTTACCTATTATTTGTTGTTGTCATTTCAACCCGGACGTTATTTGTTGTTGTCATTTCAACCCGGACGTTTTCCTTCTGATGCACGCTAAAAGATAAAATAAGATCGTTCTAATTAATAATGCCTACCTCCTCATTTAACATTTTTCACCCACCAAAGATCTCAGTGTTACTCCCCTTTAACAGACAGTAGAAGTGAGGGTGAGAGAGATCAAATTAAATGTCTTGGCAACAGAACAAATCCGAGTCTTGCATCACAGGTCTAGTAAAAGGGACAAAGGCGCCTATTAAGCTTCAATAAAAACCAAAGCTTAGGACAATTTTCTGACATATTGGATCCTTAAATGAGGTGTTGCGAAACTAATGTGACCAATGCTCCGTGCTAACAAAATATGTTCTGGATTTTTCATCTGACAAGATCATTTAGGGTTTCTTGGAATATGGGAAATTAAATGGGGCTGTGACTTCACAGGAATCGTTCCTTTGCGAAGGGCAGCTTGTGCCAGAGGACTGGAAAATTGAAAGTGCCCCAAAGGAGCACAGGAACAGATAAGACCTCTTTCACTACTGAGTCAAAATGAAATGCAGAAAGGAGCATAAATACCAAACTATCAATTTACTGTAAAACTTCTTGTACTTAAGATATTACTATTATTAGAAGTTCTGACAAAGAGATGCTATACTGGACACTTGATTTGGCTCTTAAAGAGGAGCATTTGGCAGAATTAGACCATGTACCTAGCCTGTCCTGAAGAAAACTTTGGTTTAAGGGGGGATAAATCTGATTAAAACAATTCCCATCAATGTCAGTGGTGATTTTTTTTTTAGGTTTCCTTCCTTCTTCTATTGTTTTTCCTGTTTGGTTGGCTGAGGTTTGTTTTTTAGTTCCCTGCCTTAGGGAGCATCAGTTTGAATATCCAGAGTTTCCAAAGTGTTATAAAAATTGGTGGTATTAAAGTGGTATTAAAGGATGCACTGCCCATCCACTCTTGAGTCTGCAGCTTCACAGCAAAAAAAAAAGATGTCCTGCAGATTTGATCTTTGATGCTTGAGAGATTTAGTAAGTTTTTCAGTCCTTAATAAATTGATATAATAGGCAAGAAACCTGGTGGTGCACAGGACGATGTACACCCAAACACTTCATATTTTGGTGGCGTGAACCTAGAGCTCATGTTTAGGTAGCATCCCGGTCAGAGGCAAAACTGAGCATTCAAAATCCTTACCTAGGCAGAATGCATATTGAATTCAGAGGATACTATTTCCCAGAGAAGTGTTGTGTAAAGAAGGTCAGGGCTAGTTGTTTTGTCCGCTGCAGCAGTGCTGTTTCTCTTGCTGAAGAGACTTCCAGTACCTGTGGGTATAGATTTCTGCTGGTGGATACCAGCACTCGAGTGAACTAATGGTCTGTCTCACCTTGACCTTCAGCAGGCTGTTTCCATCTTTCCTCCGTATCAGCTTAGGAGATAACAAACAAACAAACAAAATAAAGCAAACAATAAAAACAAAAAGCTAGGGTAGAGGCCACAGGCTGGGTTTCTGACCATTTGAATCATTTAAACCAATTTCTGCAGTTGTCTCCTGAAAGGC
This sequence comes from Larus michahellis, assembly GCF_964199755.1. Lineage (NCBI taxonomy): Eukaryota > Metazoa > Chordata > Aves > Charadriiformes > Laridae > Larus > Larus michahellis. Next base: position 76,805,455 of record NC_133897.1, on the reverse strand, counting down.
AAAGCCTATGACAGCACAGCCTGCCCATCCATTAGCAAACTCTTAGCTCAGGAGTGTGGGGCTTTGAGTGACATCCTTTAACACAGACCAACCGTGGGGACTGGAGGAGAAAGGAACAGCCAATAACTCACCAACGACAGTGCTGTGTCTATCTCCCACATCACCTCCAGCTTTTCTTCTCACTGGTGGAACTGGGCAGCAGAAGGTCCTTAGCCCAGAGGAGCAAGTGAAAGCCCCTTGATGCAGCACCACTACAATGGGCCGTGGGTTGAAACTGTCCCTCAGGAGAGACAGCAGCCAGCTGGAAGCATATTTGCCAACAGCACCATTGATCATCAGCTGCCAGTAGCCTAAAGCAACACTTTTGGACAGCTAAAATTGCATCTGGTTTTGTGACAGAGACTCCTCTGCAGTCCCCATTACTCCCCCCCCATCCCCAAAAAAACCAACCAAACAACCCCAAACTCACCCTTTTGCCCTGTGAAGAAGAATGAAATGACTCTGAAAAATAACCTCATTTGCCACCTCCTCCTGCTGGTCCTGCTAGCCACCTCCTGCACCAGCCTCACTCTGCAGCAGCCCATAAGCAGGATCTGCAGCCAAGGCAGGAAAGGAGGGAAAAGCTGGAGGAGGAGGAAGAGGGAAGACAGAGAGGCTGCATACCTAGAAAACCAGGGCTATTCTTGCTGCCCACCCTGAAGGCACCACCTCCGCATCAGGCAGGAGTAACAGAGGGAAAATCTGGCGCTCTGGATTTAACAAGCTCACTTTCCTGTAATTGGGGCCCTCAGGCACTGCTGTAGTGCACCTAATAGCACTAATTATTAATGAATCAGCCCTGATGAATAGGAAGGCTGAACTGGCCTCTGTCTCCTTGGGTTGTCAGCCTTTCACAGGACCTACTGGATTTCACTGGGCAGGAAAGCAACTGCACAGATTTAAAGGGGGCCCTGGAGAGGAAGGGGACCGTGAGAGTCACCTATACATTTGTCCCTAGCCTGTGCAAACCAGCCAGGGACCAGCAGCGCCTTGCTGCTTCTTCCTGAGGCGTAGATGTAGCCACTGGAAAGTCCCGCGAGAAATGGGTACTGCACCTTACTTTTATACCTCCTGTATAGGGGATGTGTATAGGTATATAGAGGTATATATGCTCCCTCCGTAAAGATCAACCTGTTTGTCCTCGCTACCATTCAGACAGCTTTTCCCATTTTGCGTGTCCTGGCTCAAGCTTTTGCTCCCAGCACAGGCCTTCTCTATCTCCCGGCCTATGGCCTTTGAACGGGAGCAGATGAGAAAGGAACCTTTTTTACCCTTAAAAGCAAAAAAAAATAAAATCGACCACCACCTCAGGCTGGCCGCATCGGAGGGCAGCCCGAGGGGGGAGCTGGGCGCAGCCCTCCCTTCAGGGCTGAGCCAGGCTGCCCAAAGGTGGAGGCTGGCAGAGAGCAGCCGACTGCCAAGGGCGGGATCATCCAGCACCGGCGGGGAAGGAGGGAGCCAGCTTCCCGCCGCCCTCCGGGGACTGCGGGGCTGCGGTTGCTCAGTCAGAGCTGGGGAGAGGAATTAGGGCAGGCAGAGCCGCAATGGCTGCAACCCTCCCCGATTATCCAGCCAGCTAGAAAGGCGCTGGCTTGTCTTTCGTTTCAGCGGTGTTTTTTCTTCCCCTGTTAATCTGCGTTTCGGGTTTTTTGTTTGGTTTTTTTTTTTTTCCTTGTGTGTGTGTGTGTGTGTGTGTGTGTATTTTTTAAGTGGGAGATAATTTTACTGTGGTAACTGTCAACGTTTAAATTCTTTTCTGCTGCATTTTTCCCCCTCTCCAGCTCGCCGGCTCACGTTTGCCCAGGCGTTAAGGGGTGTTCAGAGGCTTGAACCTCTCCGGCTTTTGCCACAGCAGCCTGGGGCAGTGGGACCAGCCCGCCAGGCGACACCGCAGCCTCCCCCCGCAGCCCTCTCCTGCCAGCCCTTGCAAACCCTGCCTGTGCAAGGCGACAGAAGGCAAACCGAGTACGCTCAGTCCCTGCCTGGGACTTGGGGGACGAGCTCGCCTTTCCTTAGCCGCAAAACAAGGCAAGACAGAGCAATCACCCCCGGGTTAAAACAAAAATCGACCATTGCACTCAGCCTTCGGAATCAGCACCTGAAAGGGGCAGAAAGGGGGACAAGCAATGCCTTGCGCATTGAGGGGCTCTTATAAAATGAACAGAGGGAAGGTGGGGGGCTTGGTTGGTTGTTCGTGTTCCCCGAAAAAAAATACCGAGCTGCCGGCGGGGAGAGCATCCCTTGCCGGTTCTCGGAGGCAGCTGAGCCTGAGGGACGGGGGTTTGCTGCCGTCCCTGCCGCCTGTGCGAGAAATCCCGGGGGTGCAATGCAGGTTTTGGAACAGCATATGCCTCCCCGCGCTCCGGCTCGCCCGGGATGACCGGTGGCCGGCCTGCGCTCCGGGGATGGACGCTAATTGTCATTAGGAGCCCGAAACGGGAGCCTTCCCGGGAGGTGTCCGGAGGGTGGAAGGAAGGGAGGGAGGGGAGGGCAGGGAAGGGGCCCGACCACCGGGCGCCCTGCTGCCGCCGGCAGCCCCATCCCGACCCGATCGGCTGTTTTTCCCCGGTTTGCCACCGTTTTATCATTCGCCTCAACGGAGGGCTAATTGGGGGACGTGCTAATTACGGAGAGACTACCCATTAGTAATGCAACCTCACGCGCAGATAACTCGAGTCCACTAATGAGCTGGAAATCGCCCCCTTATTACCGAGTTTTAGCTTTCTTCCGAGGGGTGAGGAAAAGCTGGCAGGCTTCCCGCCCACCGTCCTCCGACGGACGGGCACCGTCCAGCAGCCGGGAAGATGGGGGCCGCGGCGGGAGCACGCCCGGCCGCATCCCGGCGCCCAGACGGGGGGATGCCGGCAGCGGGCGGAACCGGCGCCCGGGCGTCCCGGGGCGAAGCGGGCTGCCTGCCGCCGGCGAAAGGTCGCCGGGGCCCAGCGATAGCAGACGCACAGCCCCTCGCACCCCAGCAAAGGGCTCTGTCTCCCCTCTCTCCTCGGCAGCTGGCATTTTGTGCTACAGGAAACCATAACGGCAGCGCCTGACCTCATGAATACAGAGATGTGCACAGAAAAAAATCAATTTAGGTCTAGATCCTCTGTGGGGAGGGAAAATAACCCAGACCATTTAAACAAAGCTCTGCTCTCCAGGGTTTTTCCTTTTTTTTTTCTTTGGTGGTGGTGGGGATTGAGTCTAGAGGGAGGGCAAAGGAAAACGAAATGCAAGCAGACCTGCCTCTGCCGGAGCGAGGCTGAGCCCTGCAAAGCCCCCCCCCAACACACACATAATGTATTTTATCATTAAAAAATCAACATTGCTTCCAGTGGTAAAGGCGCCTGGCTCCAGTTCCTGAGCGCATTCGTTGCTGAGATTCAATCCGTTTGGGAAATGCAGATTGGCTTGCGACCCACTGTTTGATTTATGAACTGTTACATTTGCTATTGCTTACACATTACATTGCGGACTTTGGGAAGGAAGGGGAGCAGGGAGAGGGGGCGAAGGAGAGAGACCCTGCCACCTTACACATTGGCAAAGGAGAGCTATTGCACAGGCAACGGCTCCCCACCGGAATAAATCACCTCCAACAAATTTGCGGCCCCTACCTCCCCATCACCCACTCGCCCACCCACCCCCGGTGACCAGCTGGGCTCTCGCCTTATAAGTAAAAAGGACGTGTTTACTCTTTGATGTGTATTTCTTTATAAAGGCATCAGGCGCCTATAAATAGCCGAGGTTAGAGCAGCTTCTGCTGCGAAATCAATACCCCGTCCCCCCCTTCCCCTTGCTCCTTCGGCTGATCTGCCTTATTAATTATGAAAGGACTCCTCTGCGCCCCGGCTCCAGCTCCGCAGCCTCCTCCTTAATGGTGGTTGCTGCCCTCCCTCCGCCGGGGCTCCGCGCTGCTCCGCGCCCGCGGGACGGCCGCGCCGCCCGCCCCCCGACGCTGCCCCCCGAGGGGAGGTCCTGCGCCGGCTCCGGGCAGCTGGGAAACGGGGATGGCTGAGGTTTTGGGTTTCGGGAGAAGGAGGAAGGTGGGAGGATTTATAGCATATTTTTAAGAAAGAAATGAAAAAAAAAAGGGGGGGCGGGGGGAAGGCTGAGACTAACCAATTCCGCCGCCCTGTCCTTGTTTGAACTGAAATTGCCATGCTCATCAAGGGATCGGTTCGGGATTTAGCCCTCCTTGCCTGAAAAGCACTCTCCTTTTCGAGATAGTCTAGGCATATTTTATAAAAAGGACGACACCCTCATTTCAAACAATAATTTTTATTTTATACTTCTGTCTATACTTTGTAGCAAATCTTTTTTTGTTATTTTTTTGCTGAATTGACTTTATAATAAACTTTTGTTTAAATTACATTTTTCTTCTCTTTTAAAATCAAGGCTCTTTTTTTTTTTCAAAATCATGTTGCTGTTGTTGGTGTTTTTTGTTTTTATTTTTTTTTCTTTAGGTTTACATTTAAGCCCCCTTTTTGTGATCTCTACGGTTGGATATTCAGGTAATTTACTGGTATGTGTAACATCTAAAACAAAGAGGAGGAAAAAATTAAAGGCAGTGAATTCAGAAAGATGCCTTCGAACAGCAAGTAAAGGTAAACTCTCAGAGATCTGGTAGCAGCGTTCCTTCACTCCTCCGGGCATTTGGACACATCTCTTTCTTTTGCTCTTCCCTTCCTTCACTGTTCGTTTCCCTCCCTCGCTCGCTCGCTTGCTCTCTTTTCCCCTCGAGGAAAAATGCTTTTTTATTTATTTATATATATATTTTTTTTTTTTGCAGTGGAATGACCAAAAACAAGCGACTGTGGAGGAAAGATGAGAGATTGTGAATTATTCACCATATGCGTCACACGTGGACATCTACCTTGGATTCATCGCCAGTGCCTTTTTTTTTTTTTTTTTGTCTGCGTTTTTGTTCTCGCCTCGCACACTGCCACATTTTTAGAGGAGCCCGCGGCCCGCCGGGAGGTATCCCGGCCGATTACAACCTTAGCATTAGGTGGCCCAGAGCCGTTCCTGAGATTGCTTTTGCACAACGAGGGCTCGCGTTTGTTTTTTTTTTTTTTTTTTCCTTTCTATTTTTGATTCGAAGCGATAGTAAAGCTGAGGTCCGATTTGGGCTGCGCGCCGCTGCCTGTTTGGTAACATTTGGCAAATAAAACACAAAAAAAAAAAAAAGAAAAAGAAAAAAATAAAGGGAGAACGCTTCCACAGTCCTACATGGGTGTTTCACCACCATCAGCCACCACCACCACCACCATCATCATCATCATCATCAACCACAGAAAAGCACAACGTCCCCAAAGCAACGGATGGACACTTCCTCGATAGATCCAGCACATGGAGAAGGTGTGGGTGTGAGTGTGCTCGCCCCCCCTAGAAAGGCAGCCAGGTCACTAGCGCGGCCCACAGAGCCGCCAGCAGCAGGGGCAAGGCCGGCGGGAGGAGGGACGGTGCCGCGCCGCTGCCGCCTCCGCACAGTTCAAATAAGCTGCCTTGAAAATCGAGGTTTTTGGATTCCCGTCTCAATTTCTCCCAGAGGTCTGTCGCTCCTTCCTGGCAATCGGTGAGCGCTGTGAGGGTGCAGGCGTGGAAATCATCCCAGTACCTGCAGGAGGGGAGAGCAGCCGCCATCAAAACAGGCACGCATCCAGCTACCCGGGGAGGTGGGGGTGGATGGGGGGGCCGCCCCCTCGGGTCCCCCTACCCCCAGACGGCGGAGCTGAGCGGGGGCATGCCTTAAAGGGGGCTGGCGCCCGGTGGGGAGGAGCCACCGCCTCCCCCGCCCTAAAACCCGGCTCCTGCCCCCCAACTCTCTCCCTTCCTCCCGAGACACCGGTTTCTGGGAGGGATTCTCGGCCCCTCGCCTCCCACGGGCTGCCCCACAATCTGCGCACCGGCTCTCCTGACAGCTCCCGGGGGGCTGCCCCCAACCCCGCCACCGGCACCAGTCCGGGCTGGGCGGGATGGGGCAAGAATTGCTTTGGTGGATCCCTGCTGGAGGGGGTCTTTGCCTGACGGGGTGGTGGGGGGTGGTGGGGGGGTGGGGGCATGCAGCCCTCGGCTGGCAAACGCTAGTCTAGGAGCCCACGGGCTCGTCCCGAGGGTTTTTCGTCACCGGTGGTAATGGGCAGGTGGGGGTGGGAAAGGCATCGCTTTTCCCAAGCGAAGGCGGCATCCTGGAGGGTCTCGGTACGGCGTTAGAAACCCTCGGGAGGGATCCCCCGGGCGGGAGCGTGCCCTGACTGCGGGGGCAGGAAGGTAGGAGGAGGAGGAGGAGGAGGCGGAGGAGGAGGAGGAGGAAGGACCATCTTCCCCGCCTGGACCTTCCTGGGCGCGGGAGACTCCCCATCCATTGACAGGGGTCTATGTGCAGCAAAGTGTTTCTTCTTCCCCAGGATAATTTCCAGCTGTTTCGACACATTTTTCCTTTTAATTCTTGTCTTCACGGGGTCTGGACCGGGGCTGCCAACCGGGCAGAACCCGTCCCACTGCTCCACCTGAGGGGGGGCGGGAGGACCTTTGCTCTCCGCGCCTGGGTTATCGAAAGTCACCCCGAATCTGCCTTTCCGTCTCCTGTTTTCCCCTTTCCTCAAAGCAGGCGCCTGCAAATTTGGATCTTGATTTTTATTTTTTATTTTTTAGAGTAGTCCTACAGCCTCTAATTTATGAGCACTCTAAGCTGGTTGTAGACTCCCAATGTTTGCTACATTTGTAATAAATAATGAGATACTGAGAAGCCAGAGTCTGAGAGTGTGCCTCTCCTGCAGTATTTCTGCTGTAATTACATCTCCCAAAGGAAAATTAAATCTTTCCCCATCCTCTTTCAATACACATCCTTGCACAGGGCGAAGGCAATCGGGTGGTGGGAGGTGCTTGGGGAAAGGGTCTTGCTTGGAAAAGAGGTACTTTTTACAGGTTGGGACCATCTCTGGTCTGGCACTCCAGGGCCAAAGGACATCATATTAAGACGCTGCTGCCCCATGGTATTTATTTCTCATGCAGGGCACAAGATAAACCGCAACCTAGAATTTACAGCGAGGTGCCAGCCTTAGTAGGTGTAGCAAAGTCGTGCTTGGCTCAGAAATCTCTAGGCAGGAAGTGAAGTGAAGAGAGGAGGACTACAGAATTTTCTTTTTCTCCTTTTCCTTTTCCTTTTCCCCCTTCCCTCTCCTCTCCTCTCCTCTCCTCTCCTCTCCTCTCCTCTCCTCTCCTCTCCGTTTCTCATTTCACGTCCTTCGTTTTCTGATTTCCGGGGAGCAAAATCCGAAAAAAACCCTATTCCAAACATATTTATGTCTAAGGACCTCATCTAATTTCTAAATATTACTTAATTTATTAAATTTTTTTTCGGCGGAAGGAGTATGTGCCTCTCCCGGAAGGCAACCGGGAGACAGGTGAGTACCCTGTGTAGCCAGATTATTTTTTTTTTCCAGAAGTAACGAAAATGCCCGTTTCTGTGTCCCTGCCTGGGACGTGAGACCCCGAAGCGGGGCGGGCGAGGCCGGAGCTGGCGGCTACCCTGCCCCCGCCAGCCTTCCCAGGTTTCCCTCCCCCTGGTAAGATCCGCTGCCCTGAGCTCTGGGGAAAACTACCCCAAATTTACTGCTCCTCCAGCCGACCCAGTTCCTCCAGCTTCGCAGAGGAACTGGGGAGGAGCAAGGAGCCAATTTTGCAAGGCGACTCTTTTTCTCCCTTTATTATTTTTTTTTGTTTTTTCCCTTTTATTATTTTTCCCCTTTATCGTTGCCTCTTCCTTCTCCTCCCCTCTGTGCCAGGAGCGGGGAGAAAATGGGGGGGAAATGGGCTTCCCCGGGGGAGGAAGGTGGGCCCGAGCGGCACAGGGGCGGGGTAGGGGTAGAGGACAGCTGCCGCTGGGAGATTAATATTGTGTCTGGGGTGTTTTCATTTTTTATTAAATTGTATTTTCCGAGGAATCGCCTCCTCAGCCCCGGCTGGGGTGAGCTGCCTCCCCCCAGCCTGCCTCTGCCTTCAGCGCCCGGGGGAGACCCCGGGGCCTGCCAGTGGACGTGGGTCCCAGAGGCAGCAATAAGAGAAGGGATAACAACCCCCCGTGCAGCTAATGTCAACGGCCCAGTGCAAAGCAGAAGAAAGGAAAGTATATAAGCGAGGAGCTAAGGAGGGGAGAGAGATTTTTTTTTTAAAAAAAAAAAAAAAAAGAGAGAGAGAGAAAAACCCCAAACCCACCCAGATTCACGGAGGGGAAAACGAAAAAGGACATTGTAAAAACCCCCTCCAGACTTCACAGTTCCCCAAGCCCGGCCGGTCCCCATGCCAGTGCGCTTGGAGGGGACCCTGGAGCAAAGACTCCAACCCCAAAGCACCAAACCCCGCGTTACTTCTGTTCCTTCCCACCTCCACCATCCAATCTCGTCCCCCCCTTCGCCAGCCCCTGGTCATCCCCCGGTCCCGCCGCCCCCGCCTCCATCCCCAGCCCCGAAGGAGAGAGGAAAGACCTACGCGCAGATCGTTTGGAGATTTCTCTTGTCGTCCAGGTCCTGCGGGTAGTTGGCCATGTTATCGCCCAGCCGCAGCAAACAGTCCGAGAAGCCCCTAAAGACCGCATCGCACCGCCCCGCCGCTCTCACCGCCTGCACCAGGTACGCTGGGGGGGGGCAGGGGCACAGGTCAGCTCCGCCGGGCCCCCGTCGGCCCTGCCACCCCCCCAGCCCCCGCCCCGCCACCCCCACCTCCCCCCTTCCCTTCTTCCCTCCCTCCCCCCCCCGGCTAAAGGGTTGAGGAGCGGCGATTTGGGGGCAGGAGGAGGGCGGCGGGACCGAGCCAGGGTCGCCATAGGGCACTCGGGTCCACGAGTTAGGGGCTTTTCGCCCTTTGCTTTTTTAGCACCGGGGGTTTCGCTGCCCGTGGATTAACGGGCGTTGACTTGATTTCAATCTTTTTTTGTTTTTTTGTTTTTTTTTTTTTGAGTGGGGAGGAGGAGGGGAGGCCAGGTGAAGATGCGCTGCCTGCTTCTCCTGCTCCTCCCGCTTCTCCTGTTCCTCCTGCTTCTCCTCCGATTATTTGCTCCTTTGTTAGAGAATTCCGCCTGGAAGCAGCAGGCGTGTTTCTCCGTACAAACGCTGGCGCGCACACATGGCTCCTTGTTGCTCAGGTCTCTTGTCAAATATCGTGCAAGACGCATTGGGAAAATAAAAATAAAAATCATTAAAAAAAAAAATCGGTAGAAAGAGCTGCGATAAAGGCACGAAAAGAAGCGAGTCCCAAAGCCACGCACGCTGCTGCGGGGGCGCCGGCCCCGCAGCTGCCCGGGCTCGGGGCAGCGGAGAGGGAAGGGGCAGGGATAAATCCCGCTCCCCGAAACCTGCTGCCTCGGGCACCCTTCGGGATTGCGCTAGGAAGCGGCGCTCGGTCCAATAGAAATAGTCACAAAACCAAGAACAGCCGCCCGCAAACGGGGGAAAGAAAACGAATCACGGCGTGCGTGAGATGTCTTCTCCCGGGTGTCGGTGGCTGCCGGGCCAGGCCCCGCGGGGGGACGGGACGGGATGAGACGCAGGGACATTGCAGAGGGACGCAGGGACACTGCAGCTGCCCGCAGGAGTCCGGCCAGGGCCGGTGCCGCCGCGCAGCACCGCGCACACGCCGCAGCCGCCCGCCCCGCATCCCCAGCCCCAGCCGGCGGGATGAGGGAACCCAGGAACGGGGAGGATGCTGATCCCTAACCGCTCCGCTGCCAGTGACGGGGGTTGGGGACGACGTGGTGTCCCTGGGCCCGGGCTCGCAGCTGGGATGTCGCTGCGGCCAGCGGGGGCGGGAAGGGGTTGCCCCCCTCCTTTCGGAGGATCCCCCTGCCGCCCACACCGCCGGGGAAGGAGCATTGTTGTGTGGGGGTCCCCTCCCGAGCCGTCTGCCCAGGACATGGATGTGGCAGGTTGTTGTGTGTGTTTCCTTACCGGGCACCGATTACAAGCTAAATGGCTGACTCCAAAAGAGACAGTTTCAACCCAGATCCCCCTCTTGCCGTTTGATTCATCGCCAACATGACTTGGTGGCCACTCCCCTCTACACACACACCAGCACCAGCCGTCACATCAAAACCCCAGCAGGCTACAGACATTGGCTACGGTAGGAAAAAAAGCCAGGCAAACAAATAGAGAAGAACTGAGGACCATCCCGAGGGTAAAACCATGTCTTATAAAACCCGCGCCATCCTGCTCCGGCAGCTACAGGGGGAGAGGGGAGGGGAAGTTGCCACGAATTTCCCCCAAAACGTGACGGGCTGTACCGAAAATACGGGGTGCGAAGCGGAGCTGTGCCCCGGGCCGGGGAGTGAGGGTGCCGGAGGGACAGGTTTGGGACCAGCGGTGCTCAAAGCATCCCTCCCCTCCGAGGGGCGGCCTGGCCCTGTCTGCCTGCCCCGCTCCCTCCGCACAGGGTACCCCCGCTCCGAAGTCGCCCCAAATCCCACCACTGCCATCACCGCCACCACCACCACCACCAAAAAAATTCAAACGCAAAAGCGGAGAGACGAGGGTCCTGCCCAGCCAAAGGACAGCGGGATTTCTCCTGAAGTAGGTCGCTTGTGCCTTGCCGTGGCCCCGACCTCCCCCTCCGCTCCTCCCCGTCCTTCAAAGTCAGGAGTGTGCAAAGATTTGCGATGCAGCAGGACCGCAGGAGCCATCCGTAACGGATCGGGCCCCTTCCCGAAACCCGCTCCCCGGCTTTCCGTCCCCTCAGCCCGCCTGCCCTTTAGCAGCGCCCGGTCCCCTCCTCCTGTCCCTGAGCGCCTTCCGCGGAGACTCAGTCCCCGCGCCTCCCCCGACCCCGTCACCTCCCAAAACGCCAGGGATTTCGGACAGATCTAATCCCCTCTGCCCAAATACATAATCAAATCTTTTTTTTTCTTTTCTTTTTTTAAGCCCCAGTGCATAGACATTTTTGAGACGAGCCGAACATCCATTTTACACCCGCCGTTACCGGGAACTGGGCAAAAGCAAATGGCCCTTTGCAAACCCCACAACGACAACCGAAAACTGATTTCGGGGAAGGAGGGGAGGGAGGGTGTGTGTGTGGGGGGGGTGGTGGGGGGGTGGGGGAGGTTACCCGAAATACCGAAGGAGGAGCAGAGAGGAGAAAAGCCCTCCACGAGCTTCAAAGCCGTCCTCTCCCAGGGCACCGCAAAGCGACCGCACCGCCACCATCTCCGCGTTGTGCAGCAATATTTGGGGGTAACTTTCCAAATGAATGCTCATGCTCACGCCAGCCCGGGGACGGCGATTCCCAGCCACTCTAGCTATCTTTTGAAATTGCACCGTGAATAAAATCCTCCCTCGGTTGAATCGAATAAACACGAATAAGAGAAAATCCTCCTCCTCCAAACGAACAAACAAACAAGGAAGCAAACAAAAAATGCAAAGACTGAAATCAAGGATAACATCCAAATAATGCCGTCCCCTTTTTTTCTCTGACAGTACAGAAAATAGCCTTCTGAAGAGTTCAGCACCAGTTAAAATGAAATAGTAATACGAATGGAGGGGTTTGCATCGTATATCCACATTTTCCAGAGGTCAACATTTCATTGCAATATTTCTGGTTTTTTGCTTTTCTCGATGAGGAAATGTTCAAAGCATTTTGCCTCCTTCTTTCCTCCCTCCTTTTTTGTTCTCCCCCCTCTTTTTTTTTTTTTTTTCCTCTTTTCTTTTGGTACCCACAAAATGCTGCAGAGATTGCCTGGAGAGGGGGGGTGACCGAGCGAAAGAATCTCTAAATAGCAATGCCGAACATTTTTTTTTTATTGTAGCAGAATTCCTTTGCAGGCAAATATTTTCAAAGGTCTCTTCACACCTGCCAAGCTGGATAATAAAAGACGTGCTTTAATCGCCCTTGCCTTGAAGCCCGGTTTTGGATCATGCTCGGGAATATACATATTCAACATATAAATCTTTAAAATTTGCCTGTACAGGACCAAAGCGGACATTAACTTGGAGGTTGTTTAACGTCTGTAACTCAAAAAAAAATCAGCAAAGAAATGTTGAATAAAATGAACCTGAGAGCAAACCAAAAAGAACCATCGAAAACCCCAAAATATTAAACACAATCAGCAACGAGCACACAAAAACACATACCGTCGTGGAGGGGAACCTATTCTATTTTAAGTAACTTAACATATATAGAATTTTTTCTGGACCCGCTCGTTTTTTGACAGCGGTTCTCCGAGCACAAAATTAACGATCGGACGGTGGGACTTCGCGATTTAAAAATAATTTTTATTTGTTTAATCCCCGCATTCGGGTGGATATTTTTTTTAAAGTTAGCGATGGGTTTTGTTTGTTTTTAGGCTGCTCTGCAAATGGGAAAGCCTCCAAGTTCCCAAAGGGAGCCCTTTGCTTGTCCCCCTGATTTTCTGCAAAAAAACTTTGTAGCTACATCTCTCGCAAGCCATTTTGTGCCGGTTCTTATTTCTCTGTCCCTCGGGGAGGGGGGGGATTTCTTAGCACTGGAGTCCCCAAATTGGCGGTGGAAAGGAATACAGGGGATATCCTAAACGCAAATACAAATGCAGTCGTTCGTGGGGACGGAGAGAACAGGAGGGGAAAAAAGGAGGAAGAACAAGAGAAGGGGAGGGGAAAAAAGCGAAGTAGGAATAAGCATGCACTGATTTAGGAAAACGAACAAAAAAAGTGATTTAAGAGGAGCAAAGAATCGGCTCCCTTTCCTGCGGACCCCCCACCCCCCTGCCTTGCCAGCGTGAAGAACCGCGAAGATGCCAGCGGGAAGGAGGCAGAGGGAGCGGGGAGCGGGGGTCCCTCGGCCGCCCCAGACCGCGGCCGTCGGCGCAGGTTATTCCGACATTCCGCTTCTGCATGCATCAGCCGGGCTTTTGGTGCACCACACAACTTGATACCGAATTTGGCAGTCCACTTACCTATCTGTACAGCAAGGATCAGAGAAATATATCTGCCGTTCAACTTAAGTCCCATCCTACATTTAGTAAAACCATTTGCGGCTGCAGATCTTTAAATAGTTACTTTGGAGAACGTGGGGGAAAGCTGAAAAATAGGCATTGCCAACAAGTTCCGAGCAGCGGAGGACTTTGCAGACAAGGGGGGGAGACAAGAGGAGAAGGAGAGAAAGAGGGAGGCAGAGGGAGAGGGCGAGGAGGACTAGCTGGGAATGGTTCGCTCCATTAGGAGGGGGCGGAGGAAGTACAGCCTCACGCCCACCACGGGCCCTGACGCGGGGGGATGACACGGACCGGGTTTTTTTTCCCTCTTCTTCTTTTTTTTTTTTTTTTTTTTTTTTTTTAAAATGTGCACCCTGGAAGAGAAACGCCATTTATAGGCATCACAGGCTGGATTTATCCGCTCTCCCCGTGTCCCCCCGCCCCATTAATCGCCGAGAAACTCCCCACTCCCTTCCCACCCCCCTTCCCCCGGCGGTTCTCCTTGCCCCGTGTGGCGGTGGGGGGGGCGGCAGCCGGGACCGTCCCCCCGGGGCGGGAGGGATGCGGGGGCGGCGGGGGGGGACGCGCGCACACACACACACACACACACACACACACACACACACACACGCAGACGGAGGAACCGCCCCCCCGGGGGTGGGGATAGCACGGCAGAAACACCCCCGCCCTCCCCGCCCCCGGGCCGCCCCGTCGGGGCCGGCCGGCCCGGCCCCCGCGCTGCGGAGCGGAGTAGGGGAAAGGGAGGTGCGGGGGTCCCCTCCCCCTGCCCGCCCCTCCCCCACCATGACGTCACCCCCAGGCTGAGGTTTTGGGGGCGGGGGGGGGAGAGCGGGGTGTGGGGGAGCTGGTCTCTCCCGGTCCTGCCTGCCTGTGCTCAATGCCGGTGGCAACAGCCCGGTGGCGGGACTGCAGAGGGTGGCGTGGGGAAAGGTGCCACGCGTGGGATAGCCCTGGGGAGCCGCAGTGGGGCCACCGCACCTGTCCTCTGGGGATGTGTGGCAGGGCTGGGTGGTGGGGATGGCCCTGGCCGAGGGTACATGGAGCACTGCCCAGGACAGGTCTTGGTCTTGGGTTCTCCTGCAGCCTGATGCCCTCCTGGGACCCTCCTGAAGGCCATCCCTGCCTGGAAAGCAGTGTAGGAGGAACCTAAATGTGCCAGCGTGGGCTTTTCCCGGTGCAAAGTAACCAACCAAAATCCCACCCTACAGCCTTCCCCCTGGGCTCTTCTACTGCAAAGTTATTCCCCTCACCTTCACCAGCCATCTGTAGCATCTCCAGGAGCCAAAGGGGAACTGGTTGGATGAACTACTGTTGACCTTTGCTCTTCCTGGTCCCATGTCCCCCACTCTTTGCAGTCCCACTCTGCTGGCAGTGCTGTGGTGCCCTGGACAAGCTGGGCTATCAGTTGGTCCCCGTCTTTTACAAAGTGCCCGTGACAATCCTCAGATCTCAATGACAGAGGGACAGAAGGTGCCAGGCTGGATCCTCATGACCCCCATGGGCTGTAAATGCCTGAAACCCACCAGGCAAAGACAGGGATTGCATGGGGTTAAATGAATCAGTGCAACTGAAAGTAAGCAAACCGGAGGGCAAGATTAAAAGCTTCCTTGCTACCATTCACAAAATAGTGCTGCTAAATGCCATTGCCTCTTTAGGTCTACTTAATGTGTGCAGGGGCAGCCTGCATGTGCATCCTCTTACAGCCGTCACGAAACCCCAACCTCTGTTTCTTCCCTGAAAGCAGGAATAATGTTGGGTAACTAGGCTAGCAATCAGCTGGGGCTTGCAGATGAAAAATGTTGGCCTGTGTCCTCTGCACCTTCCCATTATTCCTTTTTGCTCCACCTTTTCTTCCTATTCATATACCTCCACTATGGACGGTGAGCCATATTAGGGGACAGAGTTGTCTGAAAACTAACCTGAGGAATTAAAAAAAAAAAAAAAAGTTAATTTTCAGCGAGCTCCCAGAGCCAGCTCAGCATGTGGACACATGGTAGTGAACGCAGTGCAAAGCACAGGCAGTGGGTGTCACGTCCCCTGGCAGTTTGCCCTCCCGTTCACTCAGTCATGAAGCTGCAGCCTAGGGTAGAGTTGCCTTTTACACAGCCCTGAAGACATTGGTGGCAGCAAGGAGGCTAAGGCTAAGCTTTGGACTGGGCACCATCTTCTCTTTCAAAGGAACGGAAGGTTTGAGTTTAAGCTGGAGCTAAGGCAAAACACTTTTTCCCAGCTCTTTGCTGCTGTGGTAATGGCTGCTTTTCTAACGCAACAGACTGACTGAAGTGGATATCAAAATGTGGAGCCCTGTCCTTTTCTCAGGAGGGATAGGTTAGATACAGCCCAAAAGGCCTTTCATATCTCACAGTCAGTGCATTGTCAGCATAAAAAAGAAACAGGATGAAAGGAGTGTGGGTTGAAGTACATGGATATAAGCATTGAACCTGCCAGCTCTCGGCAGCTCGGCCACTTGTGGCTGCATTTGCTGTTAAGGACAAGACACCCTCACAGGAGGCTGCAGCAAGAGGAATTTCTTATTTCACTCCTCTGCCCTATTGATAACTGTATTGGTTTATTTAAACATTCATATCTGCTACGGTTTTGTCTGCTGAGGGCAGACAAGCCATAGCTTCAGGTTAGAGGTTGGGCTGGCTCCAAGAGAGTTGCGTTGAACATGATTTTGACATTACACTGTGTAATTCTGCTTTGGAATGAACTTAAGGGCAGTTTCTGATGCATGCACAATCAGGAAGAGTTTAATATCTGGATTTTGGTACGTCCATCACTGCCGAAATGACCAGAGCCTCTGGCAATTTGGCCACAAATCTCATAAGAACAGGCATTTCTGGGGTATTTCTGGCCAAACAACAACAATAACAAAAAATCTGACAGCTAGAGGCATCAATTACAGAAGCAAAAAGGGCCAGCCAAATTCCTCTAAATGTTCTTGACTGTTGGGGCAGTCCAGCTCCGTCTGAAATTCAAGCCCGGCTCCAGCCTTACCACCTTCCCTGCGCCAGGAAGGGGCCTGTCGCGCTATAGATTCTGAACAAAAGCCAGCGGTTTCAGCCCATCTCAAATAGCAGCACTCTCAGCTCTGCTGGGAGCCGGGAGCAGGATGAAGCGGGGACAGTTGTTTGTCAAACTATCTTTTTTTTTTTTTCTTCTTCTTCTTTTTTTCATCATGGTATTAGAAGGTGCTTGAATATCAGCCTGTCTCTAAGAGACATCTCCGTGTGTTTTAGAAGAGGCGCTTCTCACGGTGTCTTGCCCAGCCCCTGTTAGGACAGTTTGCTCATCAGCACGATTTTGCCCTTGCTGTTAAGAAAAAGGGCTCCGTCCTCACGGCAGCCTCATGCTCCGCTTGTGAGGGCTGGCGTCAGTGTCACCCCGCCAGCGCGTGTGATCGCTGCTGCTGTGGGGGAGGCAGACGGACGGGGACGGAGCCCACGGCTGCCGGCCAGATATAGCTCTGCCAGAGACATCGTCAGCGAGGGCAGCGTGGGCTGCACCGTGTGCCGGAGTGGCCGGGTCGGCCTTTGGGTGGGCATCCCTGCGCTGTGGCTGCCGGGCGGAGAGCAGCGTGTCTGGGCAGCTGGTTTAAAGCCAGCCCAGCTCCATCTAAACCATCTACCACAAGGGGACCCACCGCGTTTAGCGATGCGCTTCTCCTTTAGCTTTCGGCGGCTGACTGTCATGGCTGAACCGCAAGAGAGGCGGGCGGCTCGAGGTAGCAGAGAGAGCTGCTTTCCCGAGCAAAGCTGGCTGCATCTCTGCATTTCTTTTTCCCTTCATCCTTCTTTTTTTTTTTTAAATGCAAAATATCTCTTCAAACGGCTCCCACTGTGGGCTCCTCAGTTCACGGTTGCAAGCTAGTAATAGGGGTAAAAACTGAATCTTTGGTGCTGTCATTGAGAGACTGATTTATTCTAAGCATTGGGCTGGAGGGGAGGGTCCAGTGATCACGGTGATATTTAAAAGTCCCTCCTATGGGTGTGTGAGAAACGCATTTGCTCTTAGCTCATCCTGCAGTAACATCGCCTCTACCAGGAGGTGACTGTTTGCTTTTACTCTCCCTCACGATCAGCCTGGGATCCGGCCCTTGGCGAAGCTGAGATGAAACAGGAGCCAGTGACTTGTGTCTGCGTACCCTCCTGTCTCACAGGTCGCCCCGAGAACGGGGGGGACAGACTGACAGCTTTACCGTCCTGCAGACGTGGCTGTCCTTGCTTGCGCTGCACCTCCTAGCCCTCAGCTGCTACTTTGCCTAGAGGAAGGTGGCCAGCCGGAAAAATACATGCAAATATCAAACCCAGCTGATACATGAATAACTGTTCCAGGTATGATCCTCCAAGAATTTATTTAAGTAGAAAAATAATGAGAACACACTGCAAATGTGACAGGTAGGATTAAAGAAATACCTTTTGCTAGCGGCCAGACTTCTAAAGCTTTTTTGGGTGGCCTTGTTCATTAGACACTTGCCTTCATTACTGGCTGGATGTGTCTGACTTTAGCTAAGCAGAAAAAATTGAAGTTATGCACCTGAGACCAGAATTTGCCCCACATCTGCCTAGAAATCAGTACTAAAATAGTGCTGTTTGTTCACATGAAAATCATTGTCATTTGATGTCTGTGAAAACATATTTCTGAAAATACAAACTGTTGCTGTGGTTCCAAATATAAAACTGGGAAAGAGAAAAGTATACGGCTGGGTGGATGTAAAAGGAATGTGACTGCTCAATACCGAATCTTTAAAAAATGGAAAATGCTGGGTAAGGTATTTGTAACCTCTTTGACACAGAAAACAGCCATCTTATATAAACTTAGAAAGTGACTAGAATAATGCAATCTTCAGTCTCAGCTTCTGGGATTTTTCAAAGGGGAAAAGTAGAATGCCAGGCTTCACTAGGTTCCTTTGAAAAGCTCGGTGTCTATGTTTGTTCTTCAGTAATTTTCTCTTTTAAAAAGCAGTCTTAAAAAAACCAAGATGTCACTTGACCATGATCAGCTCGTGCCAGCCAATCCAGTAAGGAAAGCACTATCTATTACAGAGGCGGTAGTGTTTGCGTTTAACTGCCCTCCTCGGAGGTATATTTTTAGGACGGTGCCTATGCGTGCACTCGAAATTCTGCATCTTATTAGCATGCCCCTTTTACATGGGATTGTGGCTCTGGCATTGCTGCTGAGCCCAGGCAAGCTGAGGGGGGGCATGCAAGCCTGCGCTGCTCTAGCCAGATGGAGTTCACACCCACTACAATTATGTTTGGAACACGTGATTTGCTTAAGGTGCCCGTGGATGTTTCAAAGAGTAGGATGGTTTCAGTAAAGCAGACTCAGAAGAAAGCAGTATCAATCCTTAGCATCTTTCCCACTGAATTTTTCCTTCAGGAAACATAAACCCAAGGCCAGTCTGTGCGCTTCTCGTTGTAGGCTGAAGAGAAGTATATAGACCTGGAAAATGGCTGTGAAAGGGCTGATATGGGTGGATTTCCCGGCATCCTGGCTTATTATTGTCATAGAACACAAGACCATAGCACAAGTTGGAAGGAACCTCCAGAGATCATCTGGTCCAACCTTTTGTGGACAAGGGAGTTTAGATGAGATTATCTAGCACCCTGTCCAGTCGTGTCTTGGAAATCTCCCATGCTGGGGACTCCACCACATCCCTGGGGACGTTGTTCCAGTGATTGCTTCCTTATGGTGACATCCACACCGCGTAAGGTTTGTGATGAGCTGTATGTATCATGCCATAGGTGTTAATCACTCTCTGACATCCTTACTAGACACCTTGGTCCAGATACTAGTCATCCTGAGTACGTGAGAGTAACCTTGAATGCACACCTGTGGTATTAAGATAATTTCCGTTTCTCTGGCTGCAAATGCCAGTAACCAAGTTCTGGATCTTGGTTCAGAACTAAGCTCCAAGTGCGGAACACCACCACCATTGTCAGAACACAAACTGGTTGCAGAAGACCTTTATCCTCAGTATGTATCAATATCTAGTCCTAAATGTTGCTGGAATGTGAACGTTTCCTGCTTCCATGGATGTCGGCACCACGACTTTTATTGACCACAGTGAGTTGGGACGTTTCTCATTGGGATGATATTCTGATTCACGTGTTTCTTCCATTGATTTATAGAGTATCTACTGCCACAGCAGCTATTAACCTTCAGTTACAGTAGGACTTCAATAGCTGAAATACCACTCAGAGTTTTCTTTGTAACAGTCAATGTGATTTGTTCTAGAAAAAAACTTGAATATATATTTAAAGAACCAGCCATATCAGATTTCCAACAGTCATGGGGAGATACTGCTTCTACATTTTAAATTTTTCTTGACCAATCCTTAGTCATGAAAACTGAAGTTTCAGGTGAACTTAGGGATTTAGGGAGCAGGAAAATTATGTGTTAATTAATTGTGGGCTGATGAGAACATTGCCAGGACAGATGTTCTGCCAGTCACATGTGCATTGCAAGAACTTCAAGTGAGATCTCACTTTCCTAGGAAGGATGAAATCTGGGAGGAAGAATGTATACAAAGGTGAAAAGGGCTCTGTGACAACAAAAAGTAGGATGGGTCTGTACATGCACCTACAGTCTGATTTGCAGAGTTGCTGAGGACATATAACTTCTTCACCCCCATCCTTCTCCATTTTAGGAACACATTTATGTGGGAAAGGGAAAGGTCAGAGGTAATTCCCATCAATCGTAGAATAAATCTGAGTAGAAAGCTGCTTCTTGATGTGAACTGGGAACTAGTTTCACAAAGGCTTGATTTGAGCAGAAGTATACATTAATCAAAAAACATCCTTCTTCGGAAACCTGCATTTAGTCCACATTTGTCTTCTGGGTGCCACAATTGGCATAATTAACTCAAACACAATTGTCACATGTCAACTGCCATGCAGATGATTGCAGCTGGAAAAGTCAAGAGCAGTTCCATGGCCGCTGTTCATAGGTGCATGGAGCAACTAAACAGCCGGCAGCCTCCTTGAGGACTTGTCTTGCTCCTCACCATGATCTATCAGTGCAATAGAGAAGCTGGAAAGTGACGTGGATAGCTGTGAACTGAGATGTTGCATGCATCACTTATCCTTTGCCATTAGCTAACACACATCCAGCATCTAAAGCCTCCTTTGTGAGCCTCAAAGGCCTTTGCCTAGTAATGTTAAGAAGTCACATCTCTTTCTCATGTAGTTCTTTGCCTGTGCCGCCCCTGATCATTCTTTCCTTCGGGTTTTGTAACTAACTGTTAGACCCTAGTAATTTGGGACTGAACCCCAAGGGCCTTAGACAAGCCCCCTCCACCCGGGGAGCAGGCAGTAGCCATTAAAGGCAAACTGGAGCGTGGCAGGGTGTTGTAGTTTGTCTGTCCTGTCACTAGAGTGAGACATGCTCACAAGCATCCTGGGCTCCTCTTTCCGGAGGTGCTGAGCAGGCCTGTGGGGTGCTGGCACTGAGGGGGCACCGTGCATCATCGTAGACCTTGGCATCCTCAGTAGGATCAGCCTTGGGATCCGCAACTCTCCAGGTTACCCCATTCTACTCCAAACACATCTATTTTTTTGTTTGTTTGTTTTACAATTGCCATGGGGTAGATAAAGTGGACAAGGGGGTGGGAAGGACCCTAAAAATCCTTCGTCATAACCTCTTGACAGCAGTGACTACTAACCCCTGATTGCTGGCCATAAGGGTGTCTGATCTGATCCGTAGTCCAGCAGGGTCCACCAGCATCTTTCTGTTGACTTCCAAAAGACTTTGAGTCACGCCATCACACTGCTTAGGCTGAGCGAGACCAAGCAGCAAGATATGTCTTTCAGATATTTCTCGGCGAGGCAGCAAGGAGAGCAAACTTTTTACTGAAGGGTAAAAAGACAGCGGTAGTTCTGACATCTAAATAAAATGACTCACTGAGGGAACTGCCCTCTCTTCCCACTCCGCGACATGCCCACCTGAAGACCTATGATTTATGACAATGTATTTCAGAGGGTCCCGTAAGGACGGGTGGTTTTTTTTCCATTCTTTCTTTTTCTCAGGGCAAAGTGTGATGCCCTGCCCGTGAGTGGCTTGTGCAGGTCCAGACGGAGAAAGCAAGCTGCTAAAAGGTAGTGATTGCAGCACTGATCTCTTGCAGGCTCTGCAGTGTGAGGAGGTGGTTCTGAATCACAATGAACTTAATTGAACAAGAAATGGCATTGATTTTTCCTTTTCAGCCCTCCCCATTGCTCACAGCAACAGTGCGCTGAACCCTCTGCCCATGCCAAGTAGCAGAATTGCACAGTGCAGTAGAATGGAGATTTTTTATTTTTGTCCTATAATTAGCATGTATTTATTTTTAAATAGGGTAAAAAACCAAAGCTCTCTAGGCTTTGAATTGTCATCAGGGAAAAGCATTGCCTGTGCAGTATGAGTTTCAGGAGCACAAGGAAGCAAGTTATGTGAGAAACCGTAGCTTTATACTACCCTGGCCAGGAAATAACATTGTGCTTGAGTTTATCTGATTGTTGAAAGAACTGGAAGGACACAATTGCCAAGCTGCTCAAGGGCTCCTAAAAGGTCGTTTTATTATTTATTTTTTTTAACTTCGACAGATAAAGGTGTATAAGCTGCCTCCAATCTGCAGGGAAAGAAGGAAGAAAAGCATTCCATAGTCCAATTATTGACTCATTGCGGGTTTTCACCCTGTTAGGCAGGCATGTTAACACATAATTACATGTTTGAACAGCTCGCGATTTCCTATACAACTTGTTAAATATATCAGTGAATATACCCGGGTGTTTACCCTTACTTAGAACCGACGAGGCGTCTGTGCATTTTCCAGTGTCTCTCCCTCTATTTCCTCTAAAATATCGAAAGAATAAATTATTGGAAATTCTCTAGCAAATTCAGCAGTCCTACTGCCCAGATCCCCGCTCCAGTATCATAATTGGGTTCCCTGCGACGCACAGCTTGTTTTGTTCTTGTGGGAAATTCTTCAGCTGAGATTGCCAGGCTGGGCAGGCAAGGTGAGGACGGCTATGGGAAATTTAGGTGCAGGGCACTAGCTAGAGCAGTGCGTGCCGTATATACCATGGGGAGATCAGCTTCTACCCTTAACAAACACATCTCCCCGGTAGCAGGTACTGGATGCCAGACCAATTTGAGCTGCAGCTCGGGGCGAGGGGACGGCACGGCTGACCTCCTAGCTGAATCCCCTGGTGGTGTGGAAAGCTGCCAGGGGTCCCCAGGGGCAGGAACCACAGCAGCCCCGCCACGCTGCTGATCCCGGCTACCAAAACAGCATTTTAGGGCTGTGATCGGCTTTAACGCTGGGGTTGAGCTCGAGAACGGACCCGCTGCAGAGTCAGCGCGACGCGTTTCTCTCGCCTGCCTCCTGCCACTTGATATTTTCATTGCTTCCCGAGGAACGATTAAATGGATAGTGAGCGTGTATCGGGTTTCATGGAAGTCCTGTCATTGACTTCAATAAGAGCAGGATCAGACTCTTCTAGAATCGATGTAATTCATGAAAGCGCTGCACAAGAACTAAAGCAGTGTGTTGTGTTGCAATAGGATACACATAACGAAGTTACTGGCATCCAAGCGCTCCGTCTAATGGGGAAAAATGCTTCCAAGAATTGCTGTTACCGAAAACAGGGGCTGAGCTGGGTGGCTTAAGAAACGAAACAGCAATATTTTGGGTCAGCATGCCTGTGACCTGCTTGGGCAAACCTTCAGCATACCTCTCCTGCTAAGCATCCATACTTTGCAAACTCACCTCCCAGCTTGGCAGGGAAGGCCCTGGATTTCACCTCTGCCAAGCCTGCACCAGAGTAACAAGAAGCTGGTTTTGATGCTGGAAGGGAACAGATGATATTTCTGCACTTCTGATAAAGGGAAACCTCTAGCCAGCTGAGCAGGTTGAAGAAACCAGCCAAGACCAGCAGCACCAGGGCAATACTCACAAACTATTGGGAAGAACTGGGTGGGAGCAGGCTTCTCTCTGTGAAAAACAAAAGCATTTGCCACAGGTCATGGCACTGGTTGTGGCTCGGTGTATCTTTTGCCAGCAAGAACCTTCAGGCCAGCAGGTGAAGGCTATATGCAGACCCTCCAGCTTGGTCCTACTGCTAATGCACTTGTCCCCCAACGGTGAAGCTGCCCAGAGGTTGGAGATCGGATGCGAACACCTGGGGAACGTCTTGCATCAGTCAGCACTGAGTGTGTTAGAGGATAGAGCCGCGCCGTGCACCTCAAAAGTGAGACAGCCGCTCACTTACTACAGCCGGAATGGCTTCGGATTCCCCCCTTCGTCAAATGAAGGTCTCAAAACAGGAAAAAAGTATCAGGAAAAACAATAGGAAGTCCAGCAGTCTGATAGTCTATAAATACAATACAGTGAGACTATGAGGTATAGAGCTTAAAACCAAAAATATTTCATATATTAAGAAGCCTCCAGTGATTCCACTGTGAAGATTATGCCTGGCTTTACATGCTAAACCTAATTTTTCCGACTTTCTGCAAAAAAGCTGCTTTCTCCTTGCAATTTTTCAATTATTTTCTCCAGCCAGGGGAGGATTTTTGTGTGCGTAAAGTCTGAGGTTAATCTGACAAGGAGTCTTAGAGATATGAGCCTGAAAATTGAGACTAGGGTTTCCTGTTGGTACAGAATTTTCTTTTTTTTAAAAATTTTATTTTAAAGCATCCTATAACAAAACTATTTAGGTGTGGAAGCCTTTAATGTGATTATTTAGCTTTCTTCCCTGAAAAATTATTATCCTATAAATATTTTAACAAGGGCATTGTTTAATCCGAAGAATTCTGCAGTGTAATCGTTTTAACATATCCCACTGCTTTTAATCTGCTGCATGTCAGAGACAACCTATACCCTTATTTAAACAAAAAGTCTACCTACCTGCTAACATGCTGTGCCTTTACAAGAGAAGCAGGCTGGGAAACCCTCTTCTGTCTGTAATAGAATTTTGTGAATGAAAAGAAAACCTTAGTCAATTTAGGAAAAGCTGGGCAATCAGCTTGAAACCTCCTAGAAGATCCATATTTGTGTCTTCCTTTTACTACTTTCCATAGTTTTTTGCCAGTTAAACAGGTTGCTAGATGTGCTTGTATGGCTGCCGTTGCTAGATGTGGTGGCACAGGTAGCCACCGATGGCTGGGAGCCTCGGTGGTGTGTGCCTGGGTAGGGGGTGTCCCCCATGCCAGGACTGTGTCAGATGAGAGGCGCAGGGGGGACGCTGGTGTGTTCAGTGCTGCTGCTGGTGGGACGGTGCCAGCCAGCAAAGGCTGCTGGGGCTGTTATCATCAGATTCTCATGAGGTCCCGTGTCAGACACAGCCAAGCTCCCCCGTGAAGACACCACAGAGGAAATGTCATTGTCTCCTCTCTGCAGATGACTAAGGAAACTCTCCCTCTCCTCAAACCTGTGAGGAGCGTGAGATGCATCTTGGTGCTTCTGGGACATGGCTGAGAAGGGGAGTTGACTTTCCCTGCTCCTTTGGGCAGTCAAATACATATGCACACTGGAATTCCTAGTTGACAAATAAGATTTAATGATATAATTTACATAATAGATTATATAGTTTATCTATGACTTATATTATCTAAATAATTTAGTTATAAATTTCATTGATTGCCATACCTGCTGCTAGAAGCCTTTGATGCAGGCGCAGTGCTGGGCTGGAGACAGCTTGGCACTATTATCAGCAGCATCAGCTTATGGCACTGCATCAATGTTACCTTATGGCTTGTTTCATCTTGGTGCCTGCCCAGGTGACCACACTCGTAACAGCTCTGCTGTGACTCAGGTCTGGCAACGCAAGTGTGTTCGGGCTCAAGAGCTGCAAGCGGTAGGACGTTTGCAGGTGCTACCCAAGCAGAGAAGTCCCAGATAAAAGGAAAATCTAGCAGGCCTTTTCCTTCTCGGTGTTCAGCTATTGTCTAACCGGCAGCTTCCAAAAGCTACCGGCAGATTATTTCAGACTGGTTTTTGGGGTTGGATTTTTTCTTCTTCTTTTAATTTTTTTTAGGAACTTGGAAAAAGAGAGTTCCTTTAGATTAGTCACTTATGTGATAACTCGTCACCCACACCAGTACCACCAGAGTGCTAAACTACTTTATTTCTCATTGCTTACGCTGGTAGGTAGGAAAGAGCTCTATTTCACATTGGTGGGACTAAAACACAGCACAATGAAGTGGAAGATAAATCTGAAGTGCTATCAAATGTCTCAAATCCTAGCCCATGCTCTGCTCACTGGTGACTCCTCTGGCTCTGCAGCTGGCCTACATTTAACCTTGTATTTCTTTCTCTTGCAGCTCCTGGGCTTTAAAAAACAGATCTCCCAGGATATCACCCTGGCTCTTTCTGTTACTTGCTTCATCCGAGATTTCCGCCTGTTAGAAGAATGGTTGATGGAGCTGGTTGTTTCTCTCCTGTGATCCCACAGATATCCACTGTGGGAATACATCTTGTTTTTCCTTGAACAGTAAGAATCCACCAACAGAAAACAATAATGTTTCTGGTTTTCTGCTCCATGTTGTGGTTGGTTTTTTTTTCCCCATTCAGATATTTACTTCAAAATAATGTGTTTTTCTTACTTATACCGCTTTCTTTCCTGTGTTTTTCTTCCAACATTTAGGATATTTTCTTCCTTTCCTCTTCCTGTTTTCTTACTGCTTCTGTTCACAGACATGTACTTCATTAAAATGCATTTTATAAAGCATTGCCAGCCACACCGTGTGGCTTTTCACCGGCCACAGCATGCATTTTGGGTGGTGGTCCGCATTGGTGGTCAGCCATCTCTCCCCAAGATGGAGCTTGAACCTCTGCTAAACCCAGTGTGACTTTCAGGCCAAGAGGTTCCAATCTCACATCAATCAGAGCAGAATTTTTAAAAATAATAGCAGGGTGGAAAATTGTGACTGTATTTATGATTTATTCATTGCTTTTTAACAGTTACAAGTTTTTAAGGAACCATCTTCAGCTTCACTCACTGTAGCACACTTCCTTATGGCAGCAGCTGCTACTTATCAGACGTTCCTCATGTCCTTTCACATGTGGGCTGACAGGACCAGAGCCGGGCATCTGCTACCATTCACAGGGATCCATGCGGGATCTCTCTTCACCTTGGACTACATTTGATTTAAAACTCCCCTGATAGCTCTTCCATCAGGATCTGTTTTCCCACGGTAGGTCTGGAAGCGTCGTACAGAAAGGTCAGTAGTGTGAGTAGCAGAACATTCACTTCATTATAGGAAAGGTCAAACGATTAATGTAATGAGCTCTGCAAAGTGTACAAGGGTGAAGACACCATAGATGCACAGACTTAGAAGACAGCAATGTAACAAACCCCAGAAACAGTTTCACAAACGTCCAAAAATTCTGAGGCTATGATGGCATTTGCCACAAGAGGCGAAAAAAACCTGAACAAACCCAAACCAAACATCTCTCCTGTGTATCCTGTTCCAGGTCCTTGATTGTAGAGGACTGCCAGGCACAGAACTATTAGTACTATTAGCTTGAAATTGCATCCTGAGAAAGTGACTGAACTTGGAAAGCTGGAGAGAAGAATTCCACCGAGGAGCCACAGAGCTGGTTGGGGACATAAAACTGTTCATTATTCTTCAGGTCTGGAGAAAATTAGGCAGAAGTAAAGAATTTATTTTGAAATACATTCTGGATATTTCAGACACTAAGTGAAATTTGCACCGGCTGAATTGTTAACATACTGTTTTTTCTTAAAGGGAAGGAAATTGTGTAAAGTCATGGCACACGGAGGGGTGCATATTTTTTTTTTATTTTTTTAAAGTGAGATCTAAATTCGCACAGTCTAAATTAACATGATAAATTTAGGAGAAAACTAGTCCGGACTTCTGTAACCAGGAGCTGTACCACTATACAACGCAGTAGACAACATATACGCCGCCTCTCAGGAGCTGTGATTAAGGACTTGGGTAGTGGCTCATTCCTGCCCCAGAGCTGAGCCCACCGGGAGCCCACAGGGTTAGGAAGGAAATGCTCTTCCTTGATCCTGGGTTTCCAACAAGCTGATTTAATCCCTCGAGCTGAGAATTACTCTAACTTTGTCTCTAATTTCTTCAGGATATCTGGATGGCCTCAGGGGATAGAAAAGTAATATTTGCTGGGAAGATCATAAAAGAAGATCTACTCCAGGCTAAATTTTGCCTTTTGATGCATATGCGTTGATGATAAAGCAGTGTCTTGGGCTAAAGAACGTATCAGGTTTACATCTCATGTAAAGGCTTGGGTTTACTGCTACAAGATTAAAAAATCAACACTGATTCAGGGTTTTATGGCAAGTGATTGTTGGCTTGTTTTTATAGTAACAGCCACCATTAAAGAACTTTCCAGGTTCTTATTAAAGACACAGGAAGGGAGGGCCAAGTGGTTAAAGTACTTGAAATATAAGGCAGTAAATTTTACTGTATCAGCATCTTTTTTCCTGCTTCCTTATCCATTAGAGTGAAAATTTTATTTTTATTATATTGTTGATGATTTTAGGTGTGGTCTTGTGCTTCCTGCTTTTGGGGGAGAGAAAGAGTTGGGAATCCTTCCTGGCCTATGGAAGTGGCTCATCATTCTGATTACTCCTTTAAAGAGATAACATGCAAGCCACATACAAGATACTGTATGGAAGATACTGTCTTCAGCACCGATTTTTTTCTAACAACCTGTCTGGAGAAACACAGATTCAGAACAACTGCTCCAGGATCTGTCAAGCTGCTAACTATGTTTCACTGCTCTGGGTATTACTTTTAGGATGTTTTTTTGAATCACATAAAAGATGACTGTGTCTTAGCTGGTTATTAGCTAACAAGCACAAAAAAGCAATATATAAAAGGAGTAAGTCCGTGAATGAAAGTGACGTAGGAGGGAGAGAGCGGCTGCAGGAATCATTGAGCCATATTCTAGCTGCTGCTGCAGGTGGTGCTGCCAACCTGATGCCATCATGTCTTGCTGACTGCGGGAAGGTGCAGCCAGGGTGGTGACATTTGCTTCTTGGAGAAGGCTGCACTGTACCTTTCAGTGGCCTTGAAATAAATAGTTCTTTTCCAAGAAGTGTTGCAGCTTCATCCCATTAATGTAACCAATCCATACGTTCAGAGTCCCTGACTCATGCCAATCACTGATGTTGGCAAGACCAGGAGGGTGTTGTTTGATCTGTGGTGTCATTAAAAGTCCACTTTACACTGGTGCATTTTATCTCCACTGATTTTTTTAAAACACTGTCATGTGTCAGACTCAATTTAACTTTCTATACTTTGAGAACTGGCATCTCATAAGCGTGTACCGAGGCACAGAGAGCTCCACTGAAGACAGCATTAGACACAGGCATACGTTAAGGCCCAGATTAAAACCAAAGACACAGCATTTTAAGTTGAGTTTGCCTCCACACTTCAGCAATAACATTCTTCTTTTCTGCAGAGAATCTTGATGTGTGCAGGGAATGTCAGTCCTCCATGACCTGAGGATCTACCCAATCTGTGTCCAACCAGTCAGTGTTGCTCTTTGCTGAAGCTAGGGTCTCATCCATCTCCCTTGTGGTTTATGGTGATAGGGAGGTTAGTGAGTTTGCCCTTGAACACAGCAATATGTTGAGTAACCCAGAGAGAGACCATGGGCAGCTCCACAGCAAGCTTTCCTGTACAAGCTTTGCCACAAAAAAGCTTTGGACAGCTTCCATGCAAAAGTACTGACCATGTCTGTATGTGTCACTGCCTCGAGTCTGTGTGGAAGCTCATGCAGCTGGACCAACAGGACATCATCAGAGTCTGAATTTGCAGCTACAAGTTAGCTGCTTCACCTCTCATTGGCAAGACGA
Organism: Larus michahellis; assembly: GCF_964199755.1. Taxonomy (NCBI): domain Eukaryota; kingdom Metazoa; phylum Chordata; class Aves; order Charadriiformes; family Laridae; genus Larus; species Larus michahellis. Next base: position 76,776,634 of record NC_133897.1, on the reverse strand, counting down.
ATTGGTGGCTATTCCAGTCATGGGTCCAGTAGGTGTCATGGTGGTGCTTTACAACTGCAGCTTGGCTAATATCTAGTCTTCAGCTCCCTCAGGGGCTACAAAAGAGCCTTCTTAACACCTTTCAATCGCCGTTTTACTTGGTGTGAACATAGGGCAGGAAGACCTAGGGGAGCTGCAAGTCCCCTTTTGCAGCTCAGGGCAGTTCTGAAAGAATAATTAAACTTACAATTCCTTCGTATAATTTTATAATAACTTAAAGTTTTAAAGGAAACATTCTTTTAAGCAGCTGTCTAAAGTCTGTTTCCATGAAGATTCCCATTCGGGAACTAGTCTCCTTGTTTAACCTACAGAAAATAATTTTCCAGTGTTTCAAATTTTCAAGGGGTCTTGAGAAGGTGAGGAGAAATTTTGCTGGTACCCAAGCTGTGGGAGATCATTTGGCATGTCTCTTCACACCAATGTGTTTCTGTCTCCAGTTGGGACCCATTAGAATCCCTCCACTTGGCTGCTGTCCTGCTGTCCTCTGTGCACAAGCGGCAAGACATCCATTTTCACTCTTTTCTCCAGTCCAAATGATCTTGTAATCTGATAAAAAAGGCCATTATGAGGACTGAAAAACCATAAAAAGTGGCAAGTCTTGTCCCCTCCTGACTTTCCTGACATTACCTTTCACTCAAACTGCCAGAAAGCAGCATCTGCTTCCCTGGTTCCCCTGCCGTTCCCTCCACAAGCCGAAGGAGAATCCTCTTCCTCATTATCAGCCACACTTTGCCTCCTGCTTTGCACCTGCCTCTTGTTTCCCCCAATTATTTTCTTCACTTTAGTTTACAAGTCTTAATTTAGAAAGGAGACAGCATTTGTAATTCTTCCCAGACACAGTTATTCTCCTCCTTACCGATCCACCGCAATGCCGTAATAACTGGCTCATGTCCTTCCTTATTCCTTTCCTTCCTCTTATTTTTCCCTCTCCTCAGATTCACTCCTTTTTGCAGCTTCTACTGTTTCACCTCTCCTCCCTCCTCTCCTTAAGGCTTGTTGTGTCTGCTTTGTGGTCAGCAGTGGGATGACCAGCCCTGCTGCGTGGTGTGTACAGGGCTTCAACCAGTGGCTCCGCTCTGCACCAGGAACTTGGGGTGCTGCAGGTGGCAGCCAGGGGCCCCGACCAGCATCGCAGTGATGGCATCGCAGCCGGTGTCCCCTTCTTTCTATCCCAGAAGAAGCCAGCTGGTGACAGCTCAGAGGCTTGGTGGTGGCAGGGCAGAGCTCAGAGCAAATCACCTGCTCCATTTTTAATTCCTAAAACCTGGAGGAGAGGAGCACAGCAGAGATTGCCTTTGCATCGCCTGAAGAATGATGTAAATTCTGGGTGAATCTCAAGCAATCTCAAATGTCTCCATCCCCTCACTCCTTGTAGTTCTTCATAACAACCTGTGACGCACAGATATTGTGTGACAGTGGTCCATTCCCTGTGATGGCTTTTCCAGGCCCTAATAATAACAGATCAAACGGACCCAGAGCCCAAGGCAAATGTTTTCTTCAACATACACCGGTGCAACTTAACACAGATAAGCTGCCTGTGAAACACATAACCTTGAAGGTTGCCATTTCTAACTCAGAATTTCCCTTCAGTTGATGAGAAGAGCTAGAGTCAGGTAGGGCTCGCTGCAATTAATGGCGTTGTTTCAGGAACAGGCACTAGGGTTCAACACGAGTGGAGGTGGTGGGGTTTGACCTGCGGCTTCTATTGAGCGCTCAGATTCGCCTCCACAGTCGTTGGCCTCTAAGTAGACAACGGCATGATGCGTCTGTAATTCAGCCTTGACAGGCATTGAATGCAAATGCGTCTTCCTATCAATTAAGCAGGAAGAAACATTCATTTGGCTGCAAATACCCTGACTGTTAAAGAAAGCAGTTTAATTACTGAATCTTGGTGAAATTCAGCTTCGTTGAGAAATGAAGTCTAGCTCTCTTCCCATGGGGGTGACTGCACTTCTGTTCCCTCAAGTAGTGTGGTAATTTCTTTCTGTGGTCCTCATGGTTGGTTAAAAATCAATTTTCTTTATCCTAATTCTATCTACATAAAATCCTGCTGTGCACTACCTGCAGCCACCCCTTTGAGCCCAAATGTCTACCTGTGTTGACTCTTCTTAGGTGAACTTTACCTCATAAGCAGCGTGTCGTTATTTAACGTGATCAAAAGCTATTATAACGGGTCTGTATAAGTAAAGTAATTAATTTAACTAATTACCTTTTTTTCATAAGGAAAATAGCTATACGTAATAAAGTACTGCTCTTGTCTTAGTCTTCCATCTCATTTCTATACAAATTCAGCCTCCCACACGTGGACCTTTTTCTCGTTTAGTAAAAATAGAATAAAGCAATTTAACAGGATCTAGAAATTCTCCAGGCTTGGTCTGGAGACCTCTAATTAAGGGCTTGGTCTACTTGTCTGTCTAGCTTTCATAATCTGCCAGATACACTTATATTACTGCTTCTGGTCTAAAAGCTGGGGGATAGGCTTTACTAGAAGGCCTGTGCTAGGGTATGTTCCTTTCAGATTAGTGCACACCAAAATGTTTCATATGCAAATATTTGGGATTTTGACACTTAACATGAAAGAATAACAGAGGTGGCGCTGTTTATTAAGAAACAATATTCAGTTGGTTTTTGTTATTCACCCCACCTGCTGCTCCAAGCGGCTCAAATCCAAGTGTTTTGACACCAAAATCCTGATATCAACCTGTGATTGTAGAGTTAGTGTATTTTTTAGCAGTTGAGGAACAATATCTTTCCAGTTCCTCACATGCTGTAAATTGGCACGTCTTTATTGAAGCCAGTTGTGTTCTGTTGACTTCCTGCTAAATGAATAGATGGTCCATTGTATTCTGAGTCTTTATCCAATTCTCATTAAAATCAAAGAGTACTCTTGCCAGCTTCCTAGAGAATTAGATGAGACTCTGAGAAACAATGGGCAAAACTGTAATTTGTGTGATTTTTTAATATCATACCCAAGGAAGATATTTATGCAAATGTCCTTGGCTAAAATCCAACAAGCAGAGCTGGTGACTTCAAATGACCTTCGTTTCCCCACTTTGAGGGTCCCAGAACCAATGCAAAGAACTCTAGAAAATATGTTAATTTCAGGTCTGGGGCTACTAATACTAAATGGCACTCTTCAGCTCCAAATGCTGACCAGCTGACCAGAGGGAAAAATTTAGTGATGTTCCTGATCTCTGATAGCATAAGAAAAGTCTTAAAGTTTAAAATTTGTCCTTTCATCTTATCAACCAGCCACAATGGATGAAAGTAACGTGCTACACGATTCTAGTTCAGTGAGAAGAGGGAAAAGAAGTGTGACAATGAGTCATCTGGTACAAAGCACTAGAATTCAATAAATAAAGATTTTTTTTTTTTTTCGCAGGCAAACTGCCTTTTATCTGATAAGGTCTGTACGACAGCAGTCGTGTATTTCCAAGAGTGCCACTCTCTAGAGGCAAGAGAGCTTAAGAATACCAGTAACTCGTGGGCAGCCCTGCTTCTCTTGCCTATTAGCTCGCATGCTCTTTTTATCGGAGCTTCTATCTCAGTAACCAGGGGAGTCACGGGAAGCGCACATACCTATAAAGCTGTTCTCCTCCGAGACTGACCCCTGGACTCTAACCCAAGTCCTTGGACTGCTCACTTACAGATTTACAGTGCCCTCAATCAGTCCTACAAATAAAAACAAGGAACAGGGACTGTTGTTAATAAGAGACTCTGAATTAGAAACCTTGTGATTTGCTGCTGGCACAGGCAGACCGGCACAACCTTGTCAGCCCTGCTAATAAACTTCAGTCACAGTGCTGACCTGCTGACAGGCTCCACAAGCTGATGATATCTTGCAGCTTTGGAGCAAAGATTGTTTCACATGTCAATGTGGAAGGCTTCTTTATTAGATTATTTTTAGATTAATGTTTTTCTTAGGGATTGAGAGTTGAAAACAGAGCCTGAGGAAAAAGGGAGGGCTGTGACTTTGGTATTTTCAAATGCTTCTCCCTCCTCCCTGCCCCTTAATCTATGCTGAGTCAACATTCAGTGATGGAGCCTTGCCACTCCACTCATCCCCCAGCAAGAAGTCAAGGACCACTACATGGCAGTGCTGGATATCGAACAAAACACAGCTCATGGAGGGAGCCCCAACCCCAGGAACCTGCTGTCTCAATAAAGGATGAGACATAATGCACAGTGGTCGGCAGGCAGGGAACAGTGAACTAAAAGGCTACAGAGGTCAAGGTAACTGTCTCGGCACTGCTCCACACAGGGCCGCCCACTGACACCGCTCTGCCTGTGTCCTCACCCCTCATGAGCCACCTGCTGCAAGTGCAGCCACACTGCACATCACAAGATGCACCTCCTGAGGAAGCCCCTGCTCGATGTTACACCCCCTCTGGAAAGCTCCCTATAGGGCCAGGCCTGGATGCTGCCCCTCAGCACGCCCGCTGCTACCACTGCATTAACACGCAGCATCTGGATGGTGTCTGCTTGGCATTAGGTGGCTGATACCCATCGTGCCTTGACAGCTTTTTGCATGCATCAATCCCAGGACCTACTGTCACCCTGGGAGATGTGAGGAGGCACCAATGAAGCAGGTGGGAAACAGAGTCAAATCAAGCAGCAGGGGCAGTTCTTCATGCAGCAGCGACTAGACCTGAGGGACTCTTTGCCATAGGAAGCTGAAGCTCTTGATGATTTACATGAGTTCATGAAAGACTGAGGTAACCATTTAATAACTGTTGGAGGTTACTAAATATACATAGAAACCTCCAACTCAGAAAGGCCATGAGCAAAAAATAGTTGAATCCTGGGGAGGTGTCAGTAGAAAATATCATATACATCTGCCCTGGACATATGCATTCCTTATGCATCTCTGCGTCACTGCTGGAGATAGGATGTGGGGGCATCTAGACCTTTGTTATATAACCTGCTACACCGTCTCGATGTTCAGTAATGAGCACCTTCCGTGTGCTGGAGCATGTGTCCTAACAGTGGCCCACTGATGTCTGGATGTGAAAGGTTGCCTTCGGAGGTTCTTGTGGTCTCCACTTTGGGAAATAAGTATGTGTGTTCATGTCCTCTTCTGGGTCGAAGGGCAGGTGAACTTTGCAGAGATCTGCAGAGACATGCAATGGCTGGTCACGTCACAAGTTGCGGCTGTTAAAGATATCTAGAGTGTCACTATAGCATGCAGCAGGTATGATGTACCCACTGTGTTGGGACCACCAGTGAGACAAACTTTCCTCTCCAGTGGTGATCACTGCTCCTTCGCACAGGGGGACACCACTGATGGGTGCAGGAAATTTATCCACATATTTTGGCCATACTGGCTATGCACATGGTACCCTTGGTGTATCCCAGTGCTACCTACCTTGATGGTGGGCTTGACGCTAGATTGGAGGAGGCCAGTAGTATGTCCTTCATGCAGTCTGTACCAAGGTAGGAGGGCCAAAGAGCAGAAGCCAGCAGGACCTTGCTCTTGGTGAATGTGATTCCCACAAGGGACAAGCAGCACATGACACTATCTGTGCATTCATCGGCAGAGCTCTCTGTCTCCATAACCTTCTCTATCACTCTGCACCATGATTAGTGACACCTGTGCTACTGCCTACTCCTGACATGCCCCTCTCTCTATCACTTCCAACTCCATCCCTTCTAATAGTTTTCGTTTCTCTACCCCCTCACTTCTCACATGACAGACTCTCCTGTCCCTGCCCCACCAACCTGTCTGTATTTGCCAGCCTCCCTCACTGAAGTCTGTCTCTATGAGAAAAAATGTTAATTCTCTTTCAGACACTTCATTGACTGAACCAGGAGGAGTAGCTCCATGCTGCGAGGACTAGCTGCCCTCCCCTCCCCCATACTCCCTCAAAAAAGGCTTCATGGTATCCAACCTGGAGGACACGCATGACACTTCACCATCATCTGGATGTATTTCCGTGCTACAGAAAGATCCATGTCAAGAGGGGCAGAATCTGCTTGAATCATCCAAACATAATCAAATGTGATCTGACCTTCTACCTCAAGCTAGTATAATCAAGTTACAACTGAACATTTTGCTCAGTCAAGGCTGAATGTGATACAACAGAATATAAATTCTTGCCTCACCTGCTAGATTTGAAGGCCTGCTCACCAGCCCTAGTTAATGTGCTTTTCTACGTTCTACCGTCTTCTGTGTGTCATCTGGGGACAGGTGTGAGTTGTAGCAGAGTCTTCACAGCTTAACTCAAGTAGCAGCCTTGTAAATCTCATGTCCCCGTGCTGGCCGCAGCCTGACTGATGTGAAGTGCACCGGGGTCCCTTGATCGTGCCACGGTCCAACAACACTCAGACAACAGGCCTTTATGCTACACAATGTTGGCTGTTCCCAGTGTGTAGATGATGTTCAGTGGATTGTTTGTTGAACTGGACATAGCTGGACATTCACACAGCTATGTACGATGTTTTGGAAAATACAGTGGTACTGGGACTCACGCAAAGGGTGTGACAAAATCTTTTCCATTGAATTATCACGGAACTCCAAAATAATGAAACTTGTTTGTTATCAAGGCTTGCATGAATGCCACAATGAGGGGAGGGGTGAGATAATTCTAAAGATCTCTGCACTTGCTCTGGGAGGATGGTCCCTCTGGCAGTTGCAGGCCACAAAGGAAATGTTAGCTGCAGCTTTCTTGTTGGCACTCTCATTGTGCCCAGGTTGGGGGATCCAACATCACCTCACCTTCAGGTAGTTCTTACTGTTGACTGACTGGTGATGTGCTATAGCTGACCAATGTGGCTGGACCGGGACCTGACCGAGACCAACAGGGAGTCTCTCCTGTCTGTTTAAAACAGTGGAAGAGGGACCGGTGGCTTGGGGTGCCCAGCTGGCATTTGCCAGCTAAGGGATCTAGCCCTGCAGATTTTCACAGGTGTAGTAAGACAAGCTGTTGTGCTGGTAATAGAATGAGGAAGGCTGGAAAGAAATATTTACCCGGCAGCATCCTTTTAAACCCATGACTCATCATCACAAGGGTATTTCTGATTCTCTTTCCATTCATGTCTCAAGGACCAATATCTCAGTTCATGAAAATTTTAGGCAGTTGCTTTTCTGCCTGGTGTTACAAACTCTGTCTAATGGATGTGGGTAGCACAGGTGACTTTGTTATGAATGAACAGTGCTCTGTTGAGGAAGTCCCTGCTCTTTCTCCAGCTCCTCACCAGAACACGTGAGGCTGCCTGTGGGTCTGACAGGGGGCCAGACTTCAACATCTCAAATAGAGCTGTGATGGAGGAACTGCTGCTTCTCATGCTTATTAGTCAGAAAGCAAACCAACATGGATTTCAGGGCTCTGCTTTAGAGAGAAAATCCTTTGAATCAAGGTGCAGCTCTAGTTATAACACATGGTCTCATCCCACATTATTGCATTGATTATTGTAATTATGCCCTTTCAGGACTTTTTCAAGCTACACTATATCCAATTATAGCTGTTTTAAATACCTTTGTACTGTACATCACGTGGTGCTGGAGAAAGGAGGTAATAAATGTATTTTATACAGCTTCCTGTTCTTACAGCAAGACATTTATGGATAACAGATTTGGCATTATTAATACTCTTTATTTCACTGATGGCTATATCTGAGACTATCTTTCTGAGCACCATGCCAAAAATGTACTTATTTGTGTTTCTGCAGTGCAGAGTGTCCAGTTCTAAAGAGGGATGAGGAACAGGCCCTCCATACTCTTGGCCCATTCTTTTGTGGTAGGATTTATACACTGAATTTTCATGCACTTCATTTGCAACAGAACACAAAAAATTGTGGCATCATTGAAGTCCAAAGCAACAGTGAAGTTGACTTCAGTGGGAAGAGGATTTCTCCTTGAGTATCTCCTTATGTTGATCAATACTGCTTAGAGGAGCTAAACCTTCTGCAAACCGTATGGAAAGGAGCAGCTTTCCCAGGAGAGCGACTCTAGATTTCTCTCCTCCTTCCTTCTTTTCTACCTTTAGGATCTGGGACTTTTTTGTTTAATTATTTTGGGTGTTTTGCTTGCTGTACCTAGGCTTGAATTTGCCAGGCTATGCATTCCTCCCTTCTTTGGTGCAGAGTGTAAGTACAATACTGATGTGTGACTTACTTCCACCACCTTTAATGCATTTAAACAATTTGTTGGCCATCTTTTGATTCCTTTTTGGGAAATAATCTCAGAATGGAAGAACCTCCACAAAAGCCATCCTCAGATGAAAGTCACACTGTTTTCAGTTCTTGAAACTGCTTTTCCAACCCAAAGGATTCTCTTCTTTTCTTTCTTTTCTTCCGTCCCTTGATCACTCACTCCCTCTCTTCCTTTCTTTCTCTTCTTCTTTTTCTTCCCATCCAGTAGGCAAATAGCAGAGTCATTATTGGAGATGTCAAGTTTTCCTCCTAGAAGACCTTGTTTCTTCAATATACACCCGGCATGATGAACATGCTTCACCCTGTGGACATGCATGTGATTACCTCCTATGTAGATATCATCAAGTGCTCTCATGCTTTGCTGAACCAGAACCGAGTGCAGTTTTACAACTGAAGCATCAAGTGTCCCTGTGAGATGTAGTTTTTTTCCTGCTGATTCTGGGTGCTGCAAATTGCTCTACCCTGCTCTGATCCGTCATCCCTCCTTCTGAGACTGAGACACTCTGCCCCTTCTGCCCTGATCCTGCCAGTCTCCGGCAGCTTTTCCAGCCTCTCTGAATCAGACCCTTTGGTTGCAAATGCTTGCAACTTCCCAGCTGCTGAGCAGCTGACTTGCCAGACAGGGCTCCCACCACGGCACAGTTTGAGGTATTGACGGTTCCCGCTGGGGCGGAGAGAGAAGAGGAAAAGCTGGCCTGTGCTGTTTAGCAGCCTGCTGGGTCAAACCTGTTGGTTTTAAAAAGGAAAAGAAAGGGAAAGGGATTATTATCCTTTTTTTTTTTTTTTCCCCAGTTCTTCCTCTGTGCTTTCAAACAGTGAAGGTCAAACCTGAATGCCGGCATTTCCTGTGTGATTTATCAAGTGTCACCAGGGAAAAGAACACCAGGTCAGAGTCTGTGGATGTCCCATGCACCCTGTAGGTCCCACTACTCAACTCTCAGTGGTGCTGGCCTGCCGTGGTTAGTTTATGTCATGAATTCCCCCAGCCATGCCAGGCTTCAAATTGCATTTGGGAGCATCAGCCTCATGGTTTGCGTTGTTATGAGTTAATGATGTCTTCTGGTCTCTGAGTCACTGCTGATGAGTATTTGGATGTTTGGAGCCTCATCCCCTTGCACACATGAACATTTTCCATCAATGTTAATGAGCTTCACAACCAATTGTGAAGAGCAACCCAGAGCCAAGCAGTGTAAACCAAGCAGGAGCAAAGTATCACGCTTGCTATCCAAACATCCTGATAGCCAAATTCTGACCTGCTGACCATAACACTTCTAGAGTCAAATACTTCCAAAACCACCTGCACCTTTGCTTTATCCTGTGTCAAAATACTAATTTCTAGTCAAAAACAGAAAACCAAAAAACCCTACAAAGTCCAAAAGCTACCTCTGTAATATAGCTGAAATATAGCTGACTTGAGTTAGGACTTCCTATGTAGCAAGAATATAAAGTTTCAGTAATTCAGGAGGGGATATATGATGCTAAAATATTCTAAATCCCCTGAATATGTATTAAAAAAAAAAAAAGTGACCAGAATCGTGATAGATTTTTATGTCTGTGCTCATGCAGACCTACTAGTCTCTATAGTTGCTCTTCTCATAGTAGCAGACACTGAGATCCTGTATGTAAATCATGTTGCAGACTCATTAGTGTTACTGCTGCTTGGTTGCTAGCTGAGACACCAGTTCTGATTTAGGGTATTTTGACACTTAGCAACAAACTAAGCTTTAGTGAGCAGGTGGCTGAGCCAAAATAGTAGCAGAGTTCGCAGTTAGCTGAAATAATAACATGGAATTGCTGGTCAGAATATGCTTTCTTTCTTGATTTATTAGAACAGCCTAGGAAAAACTCGTCTGTGAAGGATTCACTCCCACGAGACACCTGCTTCAAAACCACAGGTACAGGTATGTTGCTTTGCATGCATGGGAATAGTTCCCACGCTAGGAATGTCCAGCCAGGAGATCCACTCACCTGTGGTCACCAAAGCAATCAACAGTGTGTGTGTCTTTCCTGTTCAGGAGATCTTTAACAGGTCAGTTCTAGGCTCTCCCAGCAGCCTATGGCTGCTTCTTGCACTTGTAACTCTAAATCCACTCTCCTTTCCAGACCTGCATTGCTGTGCTTTCTACTTGAAGAAATGGGAGATGTCTCAGATGGTCTGTAGGACAGTCTCTCCTAGCTCTGGTGTGGCATTGCCCTGTCTCTCGGCCCACTGAGGCTGCACAGAACATCCACTTATCTTCTGAGGGTCTCAGTGGTACCTTGGGTTGAGGACCTCCTCTCAGTGTTTTTTGACCTGTCTGTCAGACTTGACCATCACATGCCCAACCCCACACACAAAACAACTTTCCAAGCAATGGAGACAGCATGAAACTGTCACTCTGCTGTGCAATGCTCATAACCTTTTGCTTTCCAAGAGGGAAGGAGACCACTGCTCCTGACAGCAAGACCCTCTCAATGTGTCAGAGAGACAGATAAAAACAAAAGAAAAACCTGAAAATCTGAGGATAGCCCAGGTCTCCACTTCAGACAACACATACTCGGTTGTACAATTTGGTCACTCTTTATTCCTTTATGCTGCATGTTTGTGGTCTAATGCAGGGATATGAAACCCAGGGCTGAAAGTCAGACAGCCTGAAAATTTATCTCTCATGGCCTGAGGCCAGTCGATTTTTTAAGGCATGACCATTGGCTTGCCCAAAGCCCTGCGCTCCTGGGGTGGCCACCTAGCTGTAGTTGAAAGAGCAGCAGGCTCTTGGCAAGAAGGCAAGCCTCACCTTGGCCTCAAGGCTGGAGGAAGGTGTTTGGGAGGTCTGAGCATCTGGCTGCTTATTGCAGCTCTGTGATTTTGTTGCGAGGCCGTGAGCAAGTCTCTTCCAGAGCTCTTGTGTTCTGCAAAATGGGGCTAGAAATAGAAATTTTTCTCATGTGCGAGACTTGCCATCTGTTTGGGAACCTTGCTGGTAGGTTCACCGGCTGAAATTTAAGTGTTAAAGGCTTTGTATGGGACTATGAGATTGTGTACGTGTGTGTGTGGGAGGGCAGGTTGGGGTGGTAGCCTTGCAAAGACTCATGCAGCGATTGTGCCAGCAGCAGAGGGGATTGGGGGCGAAGCCTTGGTAGAGACCACTGTGGGCATTTCCAGCATGCTGAGTTGGACAGGAGGCTCCACGCTCAGGCCTGTAGGCCAGTGAGTCGCAGTTACTTGTCAGAAGGCATCCATTTTCTTGGTCACTTATTATGGGCATCCAACCCGAACCACATTAGGCAGGCAAGACTTATTTTCAGAAGGCATTCTCTGGAAAAGCAAGTTTTCTTGCAGCATCTCAGTTTGAACTTGCAAAAATCACTAGTCACTTTCAAAAATCCTGACAGTTTACATTTACAGATCACTATGTATAAAGAACTAAGTTTTATTAACATTTCCAGAAGAAATCAATGAAGATATTGCAGAGAATTATGGTCCCAATGAGGAAATAAGTTGCAGGAGAAGAAGAATGGCAAATAAGCAAGGAGTTTTTCCCAGAAAAATACCATCGCCATCATTAGGAAAGCATGAGGAAAAGTGGTATATATAACTCCAGACACGAGTGAATTGTCTTGCTTAGGGGAGAAGGTAAAAGAGAATTGTTTTCTAAAAAGTTATTTTTAAGATGTAAGCAGGTCTTTAAAACACAGGCAAGCATTCTGCATATTACATTCACTAGCACAGGGAATCCAGCAAATGAGCACCAAACCCAAAGGGCTCCATCCCAGATGATAATTCTCATGCAAGGGTTATTTAAGTGTACCCCTGGGGCTGCATGGAGAGATTGGACAGGGACCTCTGTGACAATTACACTGCAGAGAAAGAGGAAGAATGATCAGCAAAGCCCGTGGTATAGACTGGAGTTAATAGAATAAATTTAACCCTGTGGTAAGTGGTCAGATCCTGGTACTGCTTCTATGAGCACCTAGTCTGATTATCGCCACGTGTTAAATTAGACTATTTCTTAGCAGTAGCTCTTGAATAGCCCTTTAGATGTTCAGTAAGAGACATAAAAAACCCCATAAGCTGCTTTCTTATCAACTTGGAGATGTCTGAAGACGAGCGTGCATGTATGCGTGTGCAATGCATGTGTGTGGAGACCTTGAGGGCATTTTGGTAGATGGTGTCCAAACACTTAACCAGAATGAATCCAGGGAAACAGTTTTGGCAATGGGCAGATGTCAAGCAAGAAGCACTGACCCTTGGGCTTCTGGTGCTCTTGTCCTCACATCTCAGCGCCTGATTTCTGAGTTGTCTGGGAACTCAATAAGATACTGAAGGCTACTGAGTCAAACAGAGCCAGGCTCAGAGCTAACAGGTATTACAAATCTTCGTGTCAAACCTCCAGGGGACTAGGCTAACATTCAAGCTACAGGGTATATAATGTACTTTACCACAAAGTTGATTCACTTTCACATCAACAGTCTGTATACGTGTTAATATTTCAAAAATCAGTAGGTCAGTTTAAAGGGAAAACAATCGGTAATGCTTTAGAATCAATACCAGCTGAAGTGACTGACTCAAAGGCAGTACAAAACCATCAAGGCTGTAGCAACAGAATGAAACAAGCTTTTACGGAGATATAGCCATGGCTAATTTTGAATGAAAGACATCAAAACATCACTGAATGTTCTTCCAGGTGCCAAAAAAAATTGCATCACTGTGTTGCTCCATATCACTCTGAGCCCCTCTGGACCAGCCTCCAGTGTAGTGAGACACTTAAGACGACTTACAAATGCATTGAGGGAGGAAACACAGGTGAAGAGTGTTTCCAAGGCTGAAGCAGTAGCAAAAATTTTGATCTCTGATGAAAAAAGATAACCTGGTTGGAGTATGGGGATGTTGTTTCACTGTGCTTGTCACACAGCAATGCTCAATTGATGTACTTCTCAAGAGAAATGTCTGAGTCAAAGATGACACAGCCATGTCGAGTTCAGTGTTTGCACTAGCATCAAATTAAATTTATCAAAGGCTCAGGATACAAGCATCCAACCCGAGCTAATTACAAGCACATCGGTCTGTTGCAATCAAATACTACCTCTCAGTCGATAAAGAGCACAAGGCCAAACGAAGACCTGATGTAAGCCCGTCCAACTCTGACACAACGGCTGCTTTTGGTATTACTCCTACCTGTCTTTACAACCCGACAAAACATAGTTAATATTGATTCTTTTAAAAGCTGGCACATTATTGGTGTATGTGTTCTGGTAAGACACATCTCTTCCTGAGAGGAGCCATGTGCTTTCACTCAAGTCAATTGGAGACAAGCCCTTTTTATTCATTACCTTTCAAAAACCTCTCTGCAAATCAAAACTCGCCAAAAGCAACCATCTGGGGCATTTCTTGCTGGAGTTGTTACCTACAGGATAACTTTAACTCCTCTATCTACCTCTACATTATATACAGAACTTATAATAATCCACCGTAATAACATATTTCTATTATTTATTTTTTTTTTAATCCACAGCCCACATAAATCTTTGGGGGGGAAAAACACCTTCTGACCATCACACAGTTATTCATTTGAAGCTAGGTAAGAATTAGCCCATGCTTTGAAAGTTTTTTTATTATCATTATTACTCCCCATTTATTGTTTCCCTGCAAGTGTAAAGTTTTTGTAAAAAAACAGCAGAGGTGGTTCTGAGGATCACTTTCTGGAGTCTGTGGCTCAGCATTGGCCCTTGGCTCCAGGCAGTGCTTGCGAGCAGTATGACCCCTTCCCAGCTGTAAAACCGGGATACAAAATAGAGAACTGACTTGCACAAAGATGTCAAAAAAATCAGTGCTTATTTATCCTGAATCATCAGCTGGAAGATGATGGCCTTACTGACTTTCTTGGCAAATGATTTATCAGCAGAAACGTTTCCCCCTTTCCCTGGTTTCAGCAGTGGCGTCAGTTCTTTCCTACAGTACAGAGCTACAGTTCCAGTTCAGATTCTCCAATTTTATTCCCATTAATCCCCTTAATTTCCCTGTAAATTATTGGAAATCCCCTAAAGTCAGAATACGCGACAACAAGAGAAGACGCAACCAGACTTTTGAAGAAAAAGATTTACCAGCTCTTCTTTATGTTGTGGTTTATCTTTTTTGGTGTGCACTGGGAAGACTAGTGCTGCTCCTGGAGCTGACTTCATTGCCCCGTATCTTTTACTAGGAGCCTAGTGGCATGGGTTGCAAGAGTGAATGGATCTACTGTGACCCAGCCAGACACCAACAATACACCTCAAAATTCAGAAAGCAGAAGAAATAAAAAAGGAAGAGGAAAAACACTCTTGCCTTTTAATTATTTGGTGTTCTCACATGTTTCTTATTTTATTTTCAAGGGACAGACAGTGAAGTGCAAAGTCAAATCTCTCTCTCGCCTCACCAATCACCCTGATGAGTCTTAATGGCCAAGAAATGGGGACACGAATGGAATTTCTGATCTCTACTGCCACAGGCACTTGCCATACTAATCTCAGTTACCTCCCAGCCACATCAACCATTAGGGCCAGACTTCAAGTCCATCACCCTAGGTTTGTGTTGCACCCTGTCCCCAAGCTGGTAGGCTTACTGTGGGGTTGAAGGACTGAAAGCCTCTGGACTGCGTCACACACACTCATTCAGACTGCGCAAGTCCAGCAGCCTTGGTGGTGGTGACTTTCCCTAGGGAAGCTTGCCAGGCTGGGATTTGCCTGAAAGCCCTGATCCTACTGGAAAATAAAAATGTTCAACTGTGTGGATACGTAACATCAATTAATATAATAAATAATCAAAATAAAAAGTTATAAGAACTGGACAATGAGGTCCTTGTGAAGTTAATTACTGCAGTGGCCCATTGTTTCAACCACTGACATCCCACTGAAAGTAGCGTGGGATACTCCCACTCTCAACTGCTACCGCAGACAGCCTATCCCAAACACGTCGCCATAGATGTTCAGGGCTGAAAGGGGGGATTCCCACCACCCATACGATGTCCATAGATACCCTGCACCTTGGCCAAGAATTTTGCCTTCTGCCCTTCATCTCTATGACACCCCCTCCTTTCGGTTTTTGTGGGCACTGCAATGTGTCTGAAGTTTCCGCCCTAAGTTCCGTAAGGCCAGGGAAGGAAAGAGGGAGCCTTAGCAAGTGCGGGGGAAGGGGTCAAGGAGCACCACAAGCCCCATCTTGCCCTGCTTTTCCTCCCCACCATTCAAGCACAGCTCAGAAAGCAGTTACTCTTTCTTCATGGGGTTTCTGTTGTACACCATGACTGCATTTCCCCAATAAGCCCCATAACGCACAGAGTGGTGACAAGCCAAAAGCTACCTGGAAAACTGGGATGCTCAATTAACAGATGATTTTTGAGAGAAGTTAGACTTCCCGAAGCATTTTATGGATTCAGCGTGTGACCCTCATCAACCTCTCCCACAGCAATGACTACGCTACCTCTGCACACAGGAGCCTTGTGCCTGCAATCAGTCATCCAGAGCTGCAAACATGAAAAGTAGCTGAAGAAAAGCTATGTAAAATTATTGTTGTCAAGAAAAGGCGTTCACATAGACAGAAAAAGAAAAACAAACTCCACTTTCTTTTCAATCCAGATTGAGATTCGGGAGATCTGAGATGATTGGTATCATAGGTACTGCTATGTGTGCTTCTCACTAATTTTATAGTGCTGCATTTGCCCTAAAAAGCCAGGTTGGCCTCTCTTGGTGGTTTTTACTTAGAGGCTGGGTAATACCCATTCCGTTTTCAATACAGAAGATGTGATAGAACAAATTCACACTGCTCTAACATGCTAAAATACTCAAGCTATTGGTAATGGTATCTGGCCAAGAGCTTTCAGCTGATCTGCTTGGAAGCAAAGCAAGCCCATTCCATGCTGTACTCTGGTGTAATATTGTCACTGTTATGACATTGGTTCTCTGCAGAGTACAAGAAACATGAAATAAAATGAAACAGCATTCACCTTAATACAATTTGTCCCCATACAAGTCACTTAGAGAAAACTGTTCTTAAAAGACTTGCATTTAATTTAGGATGGCCAGAAGTTGCATCTTCTGAAATGGGTGAAATGGAATTTCTGCATCTGTCCCAAACATTGCATGGCTGGCAACTTGGATGCCTGAGTTGGGACTTCCCAAAGCATAGCTCACTTCTGGCTGTAGTGAATATAAACCAGCCCTTCCCAGGAGAGAGAAATATCTCTGTAGAGAGTCTGGGCAGCTCCAATGACTGTAGAGCCATTGACATTAATCTCCACGCTGATCTCCAGAAATACTGATCCAATAAATTCTAAATATCAGAACTTTTGGCTTGGCAGCTGCCTGGTACCTCTCCTTAGACGGGAGCTCCAGCTCTGACCAAGGAGAAAAATAATAGTGCCAGGGTGAATAACTTCCTAGGCATTTCCAGAAGGCTGGAGGGAAAGACAGAATTTCTCATCGTTTCCAGTCCAAACCCATAAGGTCATCCGTCTAAAGCACTTATTACAGCATTTTGGAGAAACGAGAGAATGAATGGAGCAGAAGGCAATAGAGAAGTTCTCACTACACAAAATAGGGTGTGAGCCATAAAGTCCCTTTCCTGCTCCAGGGGGAGAGGTATTCAACCACTGTTTGAGCAGTGACATAAAGGAACCAAGACTCACTTGGTGACAGCAATTAGAGACATCAGAAAGAAAAATGCATAACCAGTTTGCCTGCTTATAACATGCTTTCTGTGTTATTCTCAATACAGTTTCTTCTGCCTCTCTCCCTCATTATTGTCCCTAGTTGTCTTATTTTTTCTCTGGCAATCAATACCTACTACTTAAAAAAATCACATGCAGGGATTTTCAGCATCCTGTGCCCTATAGGATGTAACAGAAAAACTGCTGAATATAAGAAATACACGTTTCAACAACTAGCCTACAACACCAACTATTTTGTTGGGACTTTAAAAATTGACCGTTCATGGTGGGATCTGGTTGGGACTACAGGTTAGCGTATGGTGACAGTCAGAAATTTATTACCAGCAAAAAGACAAAGAGAAATGTCTCCACCTTCTACAAAGCATTGATGTCACGCTTCTTTAAGAAGAGCTGTAATATATTTCAACTGGCACAAGGTTTGTAGGTGTGCTAGCAACCAGGACACCCCCAGCACACACAGCCCACCGTCCTCCAGGGCAAACACGGCACAGGGTGATAACACCGGAGTGGCCTCAGGGCCACACTGCAGAGGCAAACTAGGGATGGCATAAGCTGTGGAAAACATGATGATGGACAGAGAAGGAGGTGGTATCTTTGCCTGCACCAGTAAGGAGCTGAAGTACTGCGAAGAGGAGTGCAGTGTCTTTACCTGGTCCATTAGCTCAATGGGGTTTTAGAAATCCAGCTAACAAAAGGCTGAACAAACTAAATTCTTTTTCCCAGAAAAAAACGGATGCTTTACGAGAACATTGTGACGTTACACAGCTTCACTAGAAAGACAGCTATAAGGTGCTTAATATTTATTTTACTTTCTTATGTTCCTGACCCCCCACAGTCTGAAGCCATCTTCCCCCCTCCCCAAATGATGACTTTTCCCATTTGCCTAACCTCCCACCTTCAGCTGTAACCACAGTTGGGTGCAAGTTAATTTGCAGTTTGATGAAGACACTTCCCCAATGCTAAGTGCCTCTGAACACAAAGGCATTTTTTTCTTGGGCACCAGTAACACTGACAAGGCCAACAGAGCTTTGGGAATAGGTTTTATTAGTTAAAAGCTCTTCCAGAGCAAGCTGATTGGAGCACACAGTGTTGTTTTATAACGCAAAAACTGTGGCTACCTTACTTAACCAGTTGAAAGGCAGAAAATAACTCACTAACATGTCGCAGTGGGGTTTATAATGGCCCTGTGTAAAGCTTATCTTAGTACATGAAAATGTGTTCCTATAAACTAAACTGTTTAGGCAGTAGAGGCTTTGGAACATCAACTTTATAACAGTCCCTAAATTAGCTTGTTTGCTTTATAAAGGACAACAAACCCAACAAACTTTTAAGAAAACATCAGGGTAAAGTTTTACATCTGCAAAGGGGATTTGGAGCCAGTGTACATCACTAATGATGTACATTGCATTTGCTTAAAAGGAGACAAGTTGCCAAAATATGCATCTTGGTACAATCACAAGCACCGATACAGCTAAATTAGTGTAAAGATATCTTCAATGATCAAACCAGATCAGAGTGTGCTGCTCTGTAGAGAGCGCCAGGAATTCCTGCTGATAAGAAACTGGACATGTGGGAAACTAGAGATTTCTTTTTCCTTGAAGTTGATCTATTAAGAGTTCATACCATTACTTCTGAAGGTGCATTTTAACTGTTGCTTACAGCGTACAGTCCATTTGTGCCTCCTATAGGAGTGAGCAGTAATGGTGTGAGTACCAGCATACCTACACAGGGAAATACCGAATGCTTCGGTGCTCTCGGATCTTGCTGCCCAGGCACATCTTTGCCATTCAGCCGTCGCAGATGCTGAGCTCTTGACTGTCCCTCACATCTCCTGACCAGGAACATGTTTTTGAACCAACAGCTTACAGTGCTTTGGTTTGCATTGGGATGGTCTTGGAGCACAGATTCTTTTCAGCTCAGTTTTGTCTGTGAGAGACGACTGAAGAGCATGCCAAAGGCTCTTCAAGTGCTCATAGCCATTCAGACCAGAGAGGGGCAAGTCCAATATGAACCCTCCAAAATATAGTGTAGCTATTGGCTACTTGACACCAGCTGCTTCACTCTACAGATCTGCTCTTATTCAACTTACTATTGCAAATATAGCTGAAGAATGCTAAAATTGAGTTACGGTTCACTAGATTTACCCCTTACTCCACGAGGTTTTATCTGTTCAGTTGTCTGAAGTTCACAGCAGCATTTCACTGTTATTCTACAGGCTATTTCCACACAGAGGATTTTTGTAATCAGATAAAACAACCTGAAGGGCACCACATAACCACTGAGATACACAGACATATTTAGTTTGAAGACCTGAATGCAGATAACATTTAAAAGTATCTCGGGACCTCATGAATCTTTGTAATGATGAAAAATCAGCTGGTTTTCAAATGTTAATGCCCTCCTCATCAGTAAATTGTTGTAGAAAGATGATCCATGGTCTTTTGAAGTGCAGTCACAATAGCAGTTGCATGAGACTGCTAGTCTCATGAAACAGGTCATTTCATGAAATACCCCATGCAAAAGCATATAATGTGTTCAACCTTGACTGTACAGAGCTTGCAACCAGGGCAGGTTTTGAATCTATTTGTTTCAGCCACAGCTGGGTCCAGGTTTAACCTAATGAACCTGGATTCCAACAGACCCACATTCTTCCTGCACAGGGAGGCCATTTACTCATTAGCAGTGTCCTTTCAAAATATAGATGCTTAAAACAGCTGTCTTGTTTTTAAATGGTACTTAAAATGACATAATATTAGGAGAAGCTCAGAGGAGAGAAACAAGAATGATCACAGGTATGAAACAGTTTCCATGCTGGAAGTGACTAAGGTAGGACTCCTAAGTCTGAAAATGAAATGATTTGGAAGAAATATAATACAGAAGTCTATGAAATTATAGACCACATGTTGGAGAGGCAAGTTTTTCCCTGACCCTTCCAGTACCAATGATATATGGTGTAAAAGGAGGTTAGTAGGAGAATGAGATTCAAAGTAAATATGAGATAGTTCTTCACATCTATTGGCGGCACACCTGTGGAACTCCTTTCCCAAACATGTGGTAGATGCTAAAAGCTAACAAAGCTGCAAAGGCTCACAAAAGAAAAGGCCACCAAAGCTACCAGAGAGACCACATCTATTTGTGCCCAATAAGGAGGCTACTGTAGCATAAAGAATTACCTGCACCTGCAATACCACTTATTGCTATTATAGTTTTCATTAGACATTTCCTATTTGTCATTGTCAGAGGTGTTATGATCCATTTGAATCGCTCAAATTTACAGGTCCTCATACTCTGTAAATTAAACTTTATTTTATGAGCACACTAGGAAAGAAAATAAACACTTCAAACAAGGGCTATTTTGTGCAGAGTAGTCTAACTTGTGAATTCACTGATTCATGCCTTAATTCATGATATTTCTAACTCACAAGTTCTTCAGTTCATAACTCGCAATTCATGCACCTGTGAGCAAAATCGTTACCTCGTTGACGGTGCGAGCACTCATTCTTCCTCCTCCATCACCTTGTGGGTGTCCCCCATATCACACATGGAAGCACAAAAGCCTCAGCTCTCTGCCTGCTGTTGTATCTGCTTCAAGCATTGCAGCTCACAGCATACCTCGGGCCCTTGCGTGAGCTGCGTGTGAGCCAAAACCTGAGCAGGAGTTGACTAAGCAGTCGTGAGGGGTCACTTCTTTTATTCCCAGGTTGATACTGAGGAGGCCAGATAGATAAACACAACCACATTTGGGCTGGGCTGCAGGTGACTTAAGGAAAATGCTGAGCCCAGCCTGGATCTCCTCACAGAGCACACTCAGCCATGCCGTTGGTTTATAGCTGCTGACTGCCTCACAGTGCGCAGGTTTCCAGCACCCAGCCCGCCTTCTGACTTTCCCTTCCCCAAGGTTTGCCAGCCTTGCAGACAAAGCTTGCTCCTGAGCCTGGCCGCAGCCCTCAGCACAGGCTCACAGACCCACCTGCGCAGGGGGAGAACCCCTCTGCTGCCAGCCCATGTCCAGCTCCGGTGACAGACAGGAGGCCTGCCTCTGCCACCACTGCCAGTATCTCCTGTTGATTCCCTGCATTAGTCAACACAGCCTTGGGGCTTTCCTCTCTTATAGCTTTCTCTTCACCCCCCACACCTCCCCACCAGGAATCTTCCCTTTGCCTCATTTTGGCCATGTTTTCCCCTCTTTATCATGCAGTCCTTGTTTTCTTTCTTCATTATTCAACTCAGCCTTTTCAACTTCGTCTTTTAGCAGTGAATAAATTCCTCTCACCTACATGTCAAAACCTCCTAACTTCTCTCAGGCACCGTCTTCCATTACAGATGCTACTCCAACGTATGTGTAACACCCCCACTCGGTACCAGCCACCACACCAGCTCCACTAGACAGGACAATCCCTCTCCTTCCCCCAGCACTCACGGTATACTTTGACTTTCCTCTTTCATAACGGGGTTATTAATTTTGGTTTGCACAAGCTCAGACACTTTTCCCACCCCCTCAGGCCTGCTCATCTTCTTCCATTGCACCATCACTCAAGTTCAGAAGCCAGCACCAGCAGTCTCCTCCTGATGGAAAACAAGGACAAACATGAAAGCAACATGCTGAGCAAAGGGTAGCATTGTCCTGGTTTGAGGTAAAACAGAACCAGTTTTCTGATCTGCAATTTTACTTTTTAGCTGGGCCTCTTCTAACTGACTAAAGTCTGAAATTAACAGCATATTGTTCAGAAACTGTTCACTCTCAGAGAGATAAGACCTGATTATACCAAGGAACGGTACGCACAGAGGCTCTTGCTTATACTTATTGCTATAACAACCAAGGTCAGCTAACTTTGCTGTTTGCCCCGTTAGAGAGTCGGAAGTGGAGAAGCATAGAGGGGTCCCACCTGCAGGGAGGAGCGGACGGGATAGGTGACCCAAAACTGACCAACAGGGTATTCCATCCCATATGCATCACACTCAGTATAAAAGCTGAGGGATCAAAGGGGCAAGGCTGCTCTGGCTCGCATTTTCTTCAATGGCTGACGTCTGAGGAGGATCCTGTCTGTTCGTCTGCCTTTGATACCGATCCGAGCACTCCTGACTCTAGTTCCGGAATCCTGCTCCTGTCCATCACTGACTCCAGTCTGGGACTTTCCCTGTGTCTGCTGGTGACGCGATCATCATCCTGGGAGTTGGATATGGTTTTGTATATATTGTATACTTTTTTAAAAATTTATTTTATTCTATTATTATTTACTGTTTTCTTATTTATTATTATTTTCATTAAAATAGTTTAGTTTTTATTCTAAACTCGTAAATCTCCTTATCTCTTCCTCTCCTCTCTGAGGTGGGGGGGAGGGGGCATCTGTCTTTCTGATTGGCCAATACGGCCAAAACCACGACAAGTATATAACTCCCCAGCAGGAAAAAAGGGTGGGGGGCCAGGGGTGTCATCCACTTGACAGGGCATTTATTGATTAGTTTCAGCTCAAACAAATTATCACCGGCAGCACCAGCCATTAGAAAAAGCCAATGCTTTGGCACACTCTCTGATTCTGGTTCACAAATAAGACGCTACCATTGCTTGTGAAAGGTCACAGCTTGGTGATAAGCTAGCAGCACAGGCATCAGGGCTTGTCAAGCTTTTTCTGTGCTTTGTTTAGCTATAAAAGCAATTATCTCATGACCTGATGTCTACCACTGGCTATGTTTTTGCTTTTGCTTTGCTTTATCCAATCGCATGGTGAAATGTTTCCTATTATATGTACTTTTTGTAACTAATAGACAGTAATAGCAGGTAGTTATTCTGTGTAGAATGAACTATTTATGACCCTAAAATAAAATGCAATGTAAAGAATCAGTAGCTTGGGATGATAACAAGGGCCCTGGCGGTACAGGTGTAGGATGACCTTGGAGGCCTCAGGCTACAAAGAGCTCATCAGTAGTTAATTACTTACATCAAATGGTGCAACCTTGGCAGGTGGGTAAGAAAAATTTTAGATTTAACAAAGAAGAACAAACAAGTGCACAACATCTCTAAAATGCATCACATATAGCAAATTTGGATCTCCTGTGGGGTTGTGAACCAATGAAGAAAGAACAAGATGTGGAATGTACTAGTAAGCATGTAAAAATGACCTCTGGTGGATCATACGGTAAGAAAGATGAAATTTTCAGTTGTGCTTATCCCAGCAAAGAAGAAAAGAAACTCTCCACGCTAATGTCAGACTCTGCTTGCTGGAGGACACCGATGACTTGCTGTTACTCATGCCCTCACCCCAGACTGAAGACTAAGAGGGGTAGCGTAGTAGTGCATATAAGAGCTGAGAAAAGGGAATATGCTAGAAAGTTCAAGTGTATCAGTTTTCCTTGATATAATTTGGACTATAAGTGTCAGTATCAATGTAAGAAAAATGCATGAATATAATTTCATCACCTAATTATCTCAGCTAATATTAATTTTTTTGTTAGACTATTTTTAATAAGACTAACAATATATTCTTCCTAGGTTTACATGTAAGATGTGTTTTCTTTTGCCCATAACAGGATTTTGAATCTGACAAATTTATGGGAATTGAAGAAACCCGCTCTGTAGCTTGGATGTAACACATTGATAACAAAGGAGGCTTGCTTTCAGGAGTGCACAGACTGTTGTTTGTACTTGTCTGCTCTGATCTGCTGGAGTGCGGGATCTGTGGAGACAGGAGTTTGGTTTTAGACTTTTTCCTCCCCAGCCCATGTCTGAGATGCGATGGCTGCGTTGAGGACACAAGCTGACCCCACTCAAGAGAGACCCTCAGATGAAGAGTTTGACCTCCGTCTTTTTTCACGTTCAAAGATCCTCTAGATCTAAGGTTGCCAATCTAACCTTATTATTGATTATTTCCTATGTGTGCATATAGTGCTATCACAGCACTCACTTTTTACACATGATTCATGCAACAGCCCATCCACAGGGTGACGAGTGGCTGAAATCCTAGAAGCCATCCTTGTTTTGTCCTTAGGTTTTTGTGAGAAACACTGTACAGAGTGAGTGGGCTGGTGATGCCAAGGGCTGTTGACATCCCTGGCCTCTATTCCCAGTTGTCACTTCTCTTTGCTTCAATATACTCCTTTATAAACTATCAATAAAAATACTTCCTGTCTCCTGGTGAACGATATTCAGCTTAATGACTGTTAGTAAAACGCCTTGAAATATTTAGCTAAGAGAAGCACACTTTAGCAGTGGGTTTCACTAGGAGCATACTGGCCACTTAATGGGCTCTGACATGTTAAAACAATTTCCAGGGGAATCTGGGGATTCTCTTTGCTGGTACTGCGATGTGCTCTGGAAATTTTCATCTTCTCCAATGTATTAGGTAGTCAGTTGTTAGAACAGAAAGAAAATGAAAGGCAAGTAGTTAAACTGAGCCTGTAAATAGTTGTTTGGTTTGTTGTTTGGGGTTATTTTTTTGTGTTTTTTTTTTTTTTTTAAATAAAGATAGGGTTTTCTCCTTAGCACCAGAAACGGCACCTTTATTAGCATGGCTTAGAAGTAAATTTTTTCACTTTTACAATTAAGATGCAGCAAGTGGTTATAGTGCTGCTATGTAGAAGTGATTGACCAAAATACAGAAAACAAGACACAAGTGCAATCACACATGCTTTATTTCAAATTCTTATTATACTGTGGTTATAAAAATGGAAAGCAGGTTTATATGCAAGAGCAAAAAATTGATAATTTTATTAGATGATGTATACTCCAGTAGGACTGCTTAATTACTAAACAGAGATTGTCACCTTGCATTTACAACACACTGTTCAGTCCCTAGCACCCCAGAGGACTTACTTGGGAAACTTTTAATTGCAGAGTTTCTAATGTAGTCACATAAGCTGTACCAAATGAGTGTGTGCCCATGCCTGAATTGAAAGCCCCCAAAAGCCCAGTGTTCCAGGATCCAGGGGTACTCATTGAGCATACGAGGTGGTGTGAATCTTTGCTTTGTTCCACATACTTCAGCAAAAGAGCAGCCTGCATTTCTCCCCTGCCTGGACTTCCTTATTTTTAACAGCTGGTCACATTTTTTGCAGGAGGCAATGTATGGCAAGAAGAGGATCAGAAGGCAAGTCATCTCCGTTGCTTTCTCACTAATGAGACCACAAAATGACACAGCCATACACAGCAAAATAAAGCCCCAGAATTTAATGAGCATGAGGCTTCTTTTAACTTCTTTGGAAGCTAAGTTATCTCACCTGTCCTGTTAGTACGGGACATGCTCTTACACACCGTGGCCAGCAGAGAGGAGTTGCCGCGGATTGTGGCACGTGCATCTTTGCTTCATGGAAAAAGATCCCAAGACGGATTTCAGGGGAGATGAGAGATGAACGCGCACACACACACACACTGTCCTACTGCCCTAGGATGATGGGGTACATGGCTTAGGATACAGCGGCATGCTGCATGAAAGACTCGTGGAAACCACAGATTCAGAGCAGATTCTGGGTCAGAAGGTCCTCAGGGGAGGAGCAATGCCTCAGGAGGTCCCATTGCCCCTAGCAGAGGAATATGCCACAAGAAAGGCAGGAAGCAGATCCAGCTTGTGGAGTTTTTGACTCTCAGGATACATCTTTATTCCTTTTGCAGGTGAGTTTCTGTCCATGTAACTTCCTGGGGTTGCTCGTGTAACAGGACTTCATTCTGCAGTAGCTGTGATTCCCAGGAAACTTTCAGGCATGGCTTAGTCTAGACTTATCCCCAGGTGGCAGCTCCAGTGCAGGATATTTGCTAGGCTTGTGAGGCTGGCAGGAGAAGACCCTCATGCTGCCCCCTCTACTCCTCTCTCCTTCACCCTGTTTACCAGCTGGCAGAGCCTGGACTCTCTTCCCTGTTCTGGGGCAGGGAACACCCCAACACAAACACGGGAAATGGGCTACAGGGTCAGCTCAGGAGAGAAGAAAAGGCAGAAAAGGATGAAGAGAGACCACACCGTACAAGAGAGATGTGACCAGGAAATGCAAGTTTGCTATGACGAACTCTGAGCAGGGTCTTGAAAAACTCTGGATTTTCATCATGCAGAGGAGAAGAACAGCATATCAACAGTATATGGGGTGGAATAAGGGCAAGAAATAAAGGAGTGTATGTGTGGGTGCCTGTACACGTGGAAGAGTAAATGAAAAAGTGTAGGGAAGTGGCAAGAGAGAACAAGGAGCTGGGAATATTCTGAAGATAACCTGAGAGATGCTTCCAGCAAAGTGAGCTCTCCATGAAATGGAAAATTATAATACCATAAGATAAAGCAGTCCCTTTAGCTACCTATTTTTATTGCAGCTTGAATGATCTACCACAAGGTTGAGTAATTCAGTCTAAGAATTTATAACAGTGCGTTCTTTTTTTTCTCCTTTTCAGTGAAATATCAGGCCTTAATTAAAACTAAAGTTCAGGCTACTTGGTGAATGGAGCTTTCCAGATTCCCTTGCAGCACTAATGCAAAAGATCATAAATACAAGTGAACTATAGGAATAATATGGCCTAGAATTGCCTTTAATTACATGTATCTAATTTTAAATCATTCGCTAGCCAGGTGCTTTTTCAAATTCCCCCCAGTGTTACTGATTACTTTATCAAATTTTGTTCAGCACAAGGATGACCAAATTAACAATAAGTAGATTTCTACCTCTATATTTTCCCCTTCTAATGTGATGTTTTGAAATATAGCTAAATGAGAGACAAAGGCAGCACCTTTGTTCATGGTTTCTGAATCTGGACGTTCAGCTCACCATAGACATGCCTCAAAGCATCACAATTCAGGCTTGCAATCAGCTTTCGTAACCCTGGTCGATTTGGGATGCATTTTACTTCCCAGATCAAGGTAGAGTTCATTGGGATTTGCCTGTAGGGAAAAAGGAAAGTAACAATACTGTGATCAGTCATCCAATGCTCCCAACCTCACCCACAACTGGAGAAACTGAAAGTGGACAATATAACAGGTCTCAAATTTTTTATGTTTCACTCATTCTCATAAGTGTCCTATAAATTATTCCCTCCATCTTCTATTCCTCGCAGAACTGACTCTGTCAAAGCCTTTTCTTGCCTTTCCTCCAGGCTAATTTTAAATTTCAAAAATGAATCGGTTTTTCTCTGCATCCTGTCACTTCCTTTCACAATCACTTTCAGAAAGATCTTCTTTATAGCTAACGTTTTTTTCTACTTTGTAATTCCATTTTACCTGTTTATTATACCCTCTAGCCTGTTGGTGATTCCTTAAATGGTTAAATAAGTCCTTGTTACGAAGTGTCCAGGGCATTCCCATGCAAACCCGATGCAGTACTGATGAGTTGCTGAGCCCATCGCCAGCTGCTACTCTGTACCACCCCCCCACGGTGGTAACATCAGCAGACCTCCTCAATGGGCACTTCAGTTAACTTTTTCACGTCCATACAAATAAGTCAAAGTGTTCTTGCGAGTCCTGCTGTTAGCAGTTACTGTTTTACATTATGCATAACTCTTGATAACTCATACTACAAAGAAACTGTATTCTGTGCTGCTCTTGATTTCCAATTTTTCCTGCAATTCGGATGCACAGAGAGCCTTGAGTATCAGGTTTCTCTGTTTTCTCAGTGCTTTCACTATGTTCTGTGTGCAGATTTTGAAGGCTAATATTGATTGATTGATTGATTGATTGGAGGATGTCAGGAGGTATGTGAATGTTTTTTTCCTCAGCATTAAGTAAGAGGATTATGAATTTAGCCAATGTTCTTATCTGACATGGCTATGGTATTCTGCAAACAACTGAATAAAGTAAGAGTAAAGTAAGCCTAAACTTTACTGTTTCAAATTCTCATCTGGTAGGATTTGGCTCTCAGATGCCATGTCCTATGCCGGGGTCAGGACAGGAATAACTGCCCAGTCTTAGTGTAAGTTGCGACAAGACAAGAAACATTAATTAGCTCTAAATGAGCAAGCCTGGCATCCTCACACCTGAATCTTTGTTTCAGTCCAAGTCTGACCCTGCTAAAATGAAAGGTATTCTAGCTCCATAGAGGTTACCTTAGGTATCTCCACATGGTGCTGCACTGCATTTTGCATATACAGTCATAGGTACCCTGGGGCATGTACTCAGTTTTAGAAAAGAAAAAACAGAGAAAGATCATATTTTTGGTGTGAGCATGTGTAGACCACTTCCAGCAAGTGTTTTCCCTCTTTTTATCTTTTCTCTTAATGAAAGATATACTGTTCCCCTCAGCTGGCCTGCCTGCTCCACTAAATAGCTACTAAAATGGTAGCATGATAAAACAATGACTTCAGTTGCTGCACAAGGTTAAATACCTTTTTAAATTTAGAGTTTATGGGAATAATCTGCAAGGGTTTATCTGTATGCAAAGTGAAGAAGATATTATAAAAGTCTGCTGTGCAGCAAGGTTCGGTCTACTTTCTTGAGCACCTGGGGGCCAGATTCTCTAAGAATGGAGGTTTCCAGACCATGTCTTCACAGTGCCCCAGTGAGAGAGGGTAGCACCACCATCTCTGATTTATAGTACTATTGTCTCTGCATATATATACATTTATATATGTGTCTATGTGCAAGAAATGTGCTACGCCAGCAAACCAGACACATCTTTTCTTGTTTCTCTACTGTCCTACTTCTAGAACAACTTGCTTCTCTCTACAAATGCTAATACTAGCTGAGCTTTGACATGTAGAAACACCCAAAGTGACCTACCTGCTAGTGTGAATGCATGCTTGGCTGAAATCCTTTTAACACTATCCATCACTGCCTGGTTAATTCTCATTTGTCATGCAAAGACTGTGCCCTATGTAGGAATTCTGCTGCCAAAGGCTTTTCCATAAGTCATGATCCTCATCTGTCTGAGCCTAATAGCTACATATCATTATACATATAGATATAGTCTTCATGAATGGTCAAGACTGAAGCCCCCAAGCCACTTCCTTACCAGAATAATGTTGAATCAGCTGGATCACACATACCTGTTTCATGGAATCACCCAAGTGACACAGAAAAGCTACTTTAAAAATACAGAGAGGTCAAAAGTCTCATCCCCACAAAGAATTGCAAAAGCCACATTCCATATGTGACAGTCCTTGATGGACAGGGAAGCAGTGGAAGGGTGGGGAAAGCCTAGAATAGATTTAATTCTCTTTGCAAATGGAGTAAAGCCACCCTAATCTGATTTTCTTGGGAGAGAATTCAGTGATGAATGGTTCTGCGTAGTATGCTGAGCCATCACCACACCAGAGCCATTTATCACTCTGAATGCATGGAGGCAAATGTGATTATTATTTAAATAAACTACAACTGCCCCCTGCGCTGTCCTCTGTGTGTATAACCCGTGGCCTTCATTCATCTCAGAGAAGTTAAATCTTAAAATGACTAAGCTGATCCGTTTCCATTTTAAACGATGCCAAGGGCACCACTGAAAAGGGGAAAACATGGTGACTTGAAGGAAAATGATGTTTGTTCCGTGAGTCATTTGTCTCCCTAACTTCTGTGCCTTTGATGCACCTGACAACTTCTGCATTGCTGAAGGTGAGAGCAGCCCAGGGCAGCTTTTGGGTGGAGAAGGATGCAGAACAGCAGGGGAGGCTGGCACGGCTGGGCGGCAATGAGGGCTACCTGCTGCAACTTGTCTAACTCCTGTGGACCACGCTGAGTCATGTTCAGCAGCATCTGTGACATACCACGTGCACAAAGCAACACAGTATGATGCCCTTTCACAGTCATTTTTCTATCCAGCTCTACTCTGGAGACTGGTTTTGATCTTTTTATCCCTGGCCCAGGTACAATTGGGCTCAGACCTCCCCTACTGGCTGCAGATAATGCTGACAATTTATGCAGCTGCTGAAGCACAGGCAATTTTTCAAACTCCTTTTGCACACACCTGGGGACCATCAGCTCAGGTAATGATAGATAACATTGCTTTGGCTGCCCAAGACTAAGCTATGGCTGCAAAATTTTCCAAGAATCCCAGTTATATATCCTGGAACTCGCTAACGCTGAGCTTATATCACTGAACCCAAATGGAAAGAGGGTTTAGGAAACAACTTGCTTAGCATAAAGGTACCACCATGTCAGCATGAGGTGCAACTCTGAGTATAATGAAGGTGGCTGAAGGACTTTCCTTTTCCTCAGGCTGGGGAGCACCCTAATCCCTACACACCTCCATGCGAGGGCTGCCCTGTGCAGTGGTGCTACCAGGGGAGCTGTGTGCTCACACACCAGCTGCAGCCATCATTTGGGTCTTGACATAAGCTTGCAAAGATCATCTGAAGTACCTGAACATCTTATATAATCATAATTAATGTGAGTGGAGAAAAGCCCCTTTTGAAAAACAGCACAGGACTTGGTTTGCACACACTGAGCAAGTGTCAGTAAACGCTTCATGTGTAGGATAAATCTGTCCTTCTGTGACAGCGGCTCATAGGTGCTATTCTCAAGCGCAAAAAATAATGTAATACAGTGAAAAAGTAAACCCAGGCTGCATTAGCACCTACCCACAAACACTACCCCTTCCTCCAGCACTGGTCCAGAACAGATGAAATGCTCTCACAGTCTCTCTGGACAGCCTGACTTTTGACTATTGAGACCTATATCTCCTCTGTGTATTGAATTTCAAAGCAAGGAGAGAGCATCTGAATTGAATTACTCAGCACTGGATTACTTAAGTGTCTCTTGCGAGCTTCCTCCTGTGAGCAAGCAGAGGACGAACTCCCAGCTAGTCATGCTTTCTTCCCTACCTGAACTCCTTTTTCATCGTTCTCAGCACGCCGGGTCCCTCGAGGCGGAGCGTGACGTTCTCCAGGGTTTGTTTCAGAGGATTGGTGAATTCCACAGTCACGGACATTTCTTTACCAGCTACCATCGCACCTTGCGTCTGCAAGACAAGGAAAGAGCAATTCTCCGCAAGCTGATAATAATAAAATGCCCCGCGGTGAAATCTGTAGGGCTAAACGCACAGTAGTTGCAAGGAAGGAGAGGAGGGGGAATGGAGCACACAGCAAAACACCATAGGGCAGAGGAAGCCTAGTCAGAAAAAAATTGTTGGATGAGCCCATAGGCACCACTGCAGATTTTCCTACCTGTTGCAATTTTCCCTCAGGCCACGTGGCAGGTGAAGAGGCAGGCCCCCATTTCCATAGAGAAACCAGAAATCTGCCCGCGCAGTCCTGGAACTCAGTGCCCAACTGAGGGGGCCTCTCTCCCAGGTGATTCCCCCCTCCCCAGGCTCCCCACCAGCACTGAAGTGCATGGCCTGCTCAGGACGTAAGCTCCAGAGGAGAAGGGCAGGTCTTATTACACTACAGTAGGAACACCGGCTCACG
Source organism: Larus michahellis (assembly GCF_964199755.1). Classification (NCBI taxonomy): domain Eukaryota; kingdom Metazoa; phylum Chordata; class Aves; order Charadriiformes; family Laridae; genus Larus; species Larus michahellis. The sequence goes on along the minus strand of NC_133897.1, from coordinate 76,745,464 downwards.
TTGCTTGCACTCCCCAAAAGTGTTGTGCCCGTCTTCCCCCTGCCTTGCAACCGTCTCCCGTGCTCTGAAGGGTTTCAAGCCCTGCTCTCGATGTAGACCTGAGAGACAGCTGTTCTCCAAAACACTCACATAGCAAAAAAAGCAATAAATTTTACACTGGAAAATATAAAACTGTGAGACTAATGACCAGCGGTCACATTGATTTCCATGTGTATTACAGTACACAGCCGAAGGAATCTGTCTGTCCCTTCAGATCAGTGCTGGTAGTACAGCTGCCAGGAAAACACCTCCAAACGAACATGTTTTTAAAGAAAGACTACGTGCATGCGGATTTTTTTTTTCTTCCCCCCGCCCCCCTAGAAACACAACATTTCTCGCAGAATATAAAAGGCTCAGGCAAGGGGTTTCCACTTATGGCTGACAGATCCCAGCTGGTCCACGGACTACTTTAAAGGGCCTTGAGAACGGTAGCTAAGAAAAACAAATATCTTGACAATAAATTTAAAGTATGCTATGCTGGGGTCTGCAGCCCTACTGCAAATTTTTTAAGGAATATGACAGTTGCAAAAAGGTGGAAAGACTCTGCTCTAAGGAATCACTCTGCACCAAATGCCAATATATTGACTGGAGTAAAGAATGAGATACTCACAGCTAAGCTTTCAACAGTATTTGGCCACCTGCATTTGCAAAAAGTTATCGGTGACATTTTCACAAGTCCTAGCCCAATTAGAGGTCTAATGTCCTCCTTATTTCAATTGCCCTTATTGCCAATTGCCCACTGTTCCACGGGGGGATACAAAATCATCCTGAACTCACACACATGTGACTGAGACCATGATCTGTATTTGCTGAGTTTATTTTTGTATACTTGGTCTCAAGCTAAATTAGAATATGGTGTAATTTCTGACATTGTTAACTCTGACAGTCTCCTTAGACCAACAGAGAAAGATCAAAGGTGTATCTGAAGACATGAGAGGAAGTACGGTTTTTAATTTTTCTCCCTTACTCTCACATTAAGTACTCCAGTCTGCCAGTCAAATTCAATGGAGAAATCTGACAAGAAGTCTAGGGAGATAAACTTCTTCAGATTTCTTAAAAAAACAATAACGTAAAGTTTCCTATATAAATACATAGGTATATACACACGCGCACACACACATACTCTTAAAAAAATCCAGCTATTAAAAATTCACCTTATTTTTACACATCACAAAGAAGCAGTGACGAGGCAAACTCAGTTTTGCTAGAAGACATGGTTATTGGAAAACCGCCTTTCTCATATACTAAACATCCTTTCTTCATAGAGCAGGGAGGATAAACTATTTTGAAGCTGAGATTTGGGATCCTATATAAGATGTTCTGTCTAAGTACCGAATTGAAAGAACTCTCTACTTTCAAAATTTGGTTATTGAAGACAGGTATTTGAAGTAGGTTTTATCTGTCTTGTTTACCTCCTCTCTAGAATGCTCAGTAAACCAAAAAACTTTCACTTGAAAATACCAATAGTCTGATCAGATCATAGTGACATTTCTGCAGACCATGAAATATTTTGCAAACTTCACTGTAGTTTTGATCTACATATTTTAAAAAGCTTTTTCTGCAGAAGGCTGCTGCTTAAGATTACTACATATATTATTAAATGGAAACATGAACATTTGTTCAAATAAATATTCAGGGAGGAAAATGTCTATAAACTTAGATTTCTTTCAAGGTCCTGAATTTTAGGGAACTGCATTCATGTTCATGTAAAGCTTCCTGAACAGGTGTTCTGATATTTTTTTTTTTAGTATTAGGAAAAAAGCAGATCCAAATGACATCATGCAAAGCAGATGAAGGCTCAGCACTTGAAAATGAGGCAATTTATTTGGATGCCCAGTTATGAATTGAGATCTCTAAATCTCAGCCCTGCCTTTGCCATATGACATAGGATCCTTGTCCTACACAAACATTACACTTCTACATTTTCATAGGTATCATGCCACTGTCTGCAGAAATCCTTGAACTTTCAGGAAACTCCACTGACGGTGCATTCACAGAGTGGCAGTAAAGCACTGAAATCCTGAAAGCATCGTCCCAAATGGATGCTGCCCATCCAAGTTAGGAGGAACTTTCCACAACACCTGCAGGAGCTTTCCAAGCAAATTCACAGCAGTGTCCTTCCTTCTTCAGCAAGAGGCCTCTGTGCTGTGTTGCTTTAAATGTAATAGACTTCTGAAGTAGTTTAAAGACTTGAGTGACTCGAGTGAGTAGTCTCTCTTACCCTTTGAGTTCCTTCAGCTTTTCTCAGATCTTTTTCCTTCCTTCCTTCCTCCACTGTGATGGCTTCAGCTCTCTACTACCAGTGATGCTGTCAGCCTCAGACTTCAATGTAGGAATACTCGGTACAATCTACAACATACCTATACACCCTTGTACACTCCAGCCAGCTGCTGCTTTATAAGGCCCATGTTAGCCTGAAGGTCTAACCTGCACACACACACACAACACACACACCCATCCCAGAAGTCAATAGGACAGCCCTGTAGAGAATAGCCCATGTGCAGCATTGTGGTCGCTCCCCTCCACCCTAGCCCTGAGCTACCTTGATCCTCAGGGAGGGAATTTCCAGGACTGTTGCCTTCTGTGTGGCCAGAATCTTCCCTGTTTCATTGATCCGCGCCGTCACAAAGAAATGAAAGGAGGCTTGGTCCAGCAGGTCACTCAGGTACTCGCTCGATTTAATCACAACATCGAAAGCACTAGCTGAAGAGAGAAACAGGAAAGAAAAAAGGCATCTGAAGCAATCTAATAGATAATTGCTCCTCCCATCATGGCCACTGCCAGGTACCTAAGTGCCTTGGAAAAAAGGTGGCCCACCACCAAAGAATTACTTTGATTTTTTTGCCCAAACCATCTTAATTTCTTTACCTCACTGTTCCCTGTCTTGTCTTGCCCTCTTTTCTTTTAGCCTGTGAGCTCGCTAGGGCAAGGGCTGGGTTTGTGCACAGCCTCTGCCCAGGGCCCAGGTCACTGTTAAAGGTTTCTAGGCACTACCACAAAATAAGTGAGAAGCAAGACCGGCAAGAAATAGCTACTGGGCACAAAGGTCCAAACCAGCTATTGAGTGTCAGCCCTGTAAACATTTGCTCTTTCACTTTATTCCTGCTCTTTCTCTGCCCCTCTTCCTGGCAGAGGGTTGCCACCAGGGATGCCACCAGAGCAGCCACTGGGGGTTGCAAGTCCATGCAGGCTAACTAGGAGACCACCAGCTCTCCAGGACATGTCTGGATATCTGCCTTTGTCCTACACTGAACTTGCCTGCAAAATTTAGCAAGAAGGTCATCCTGCCACCAGCATACCCTTCATAGAACTTTCACGTGCTCCCTGACGATATTTATTGGAAAGAACAAGTCCCCCTGAGCTAGATGGTTGAGATGCAGGGAATCATTAATTTTAACCATATTGAACTGCAATTCCCAGGCCAACAATGGTGTGAGAACGTGATGCAGAGAAGCAGACCTGCTAACTAAGTGACTGGGCAGAATATACAGATCTGGAGTTCTTGCCTCTATAAACATTCATTATAACCCTAATAAACATATCAAGACCTCCCATCTGTTAACTATGATTATTACTGTTGTCCATTATTTGTACTGTATTTGTGACATACACTGTACACACTGAGATAACTGAACTCAGTTGGGTAAATGACATTCACCCCTTTTCACTCTTTTGATCCGCTCACATCAAAACCAGTTCCTTGATTTGGTTTCAAAGCTATTCCCTTGGTGACCACCTGACCTGGATTTACCAGGCCAGCCTTAAACTTACTTGATGTGTTCCCCCTCCCTCCCTCTCCCTCTGTATCTCTTGTAAAAGAATTTCCCATAATGCCCCAAACTGTAATTTATAAATCAGGCAAGGTATTTCTCATCTGTGTAAAGCAAGTAAATAAATAAATAGTTACAGTCAAAGAGAAATTTACTTTACAGTGGAAGGAAAGATGAACTTTTCTGTTTAAATTTAATCACCACAGGGAAAAAAAAGGAAAATAGACTTCCATTTCTTTAGCACTGGCTGTGCTGGTAAGTTACCAGTACCACTTACTGCCCTTGGGAAAGTCAAGGGAGACACAACACCAAGCTGCCTTACAGCCTTGCAAAAAAAAAACCAAAAAAAAAAAACTAAATATAACCGAGTAGATGTAAGAGCACCTTTGAAGGCACTAGAAAGTTTAAGCTATTCAAATCCTCAAAGATGTTTTCAACCCACACAATTCCTTTAATCATTATTCTGAAAATCATGCATTCACTTCCTGTTCGAAAACTTAGTTTGCTTCATTCTTTCAGTAGCATGAGCTGGAAGAATGCCTCTTACACATCTTTATTATATTGTAAATTTTTGTTACCTCCAGATATATATACACTCCTTGCCATCAACAAAGCCTACAAATTCTGCCTGAGTGTCTCAGAAGGTATCCAACCATCACGCCCCTAACAGAGCATTCTCACACAGTTGCAAATGATCATGCTGCCTCCCTTCACACTGCCCATCTGCTCAGACACCGTTCCTGATCACGTGTGGAGTGTACTCCTTTCCAAGGCAAAGGTGAAAGAATTCATGCTCAAGTTTTATGAATCACCCTCAGAGATGTAGTAACTTCTGAGGGGTTTTTGTCCTCTTGTGGGACAAAAAGCTCCACGAGTCGATGACTGCAGCTGAGACGTAAGGTAATAATTTCCGCCTTGAAAGATGGTAATACCTTAAAACATGTCTCCTTGGCCAGAAGCAGTGATGGGCACCTAAGTTTGGCACACATGCAAAAAAAATCCATGTTCTGTTCTGTCAGGTGTCTCTCTCTAGTCTATGTTCACTCACCATCAGTAAATTCAGAGTTTCAGCACAGCTTCAAGAAGCCGTTTTACAAACCATTTACTTAACTTAGAAAAAGTGAATTATGAGGCTCAGTGATGCTTAAACATCTATTCATTTCATTTCTTGCAGAGAGGAGCTAGATGAGCCTCAAAGCATTGCAGAAGCTGTGTTTTAGGTAATAATACCTTACACAGACCTTTGATGCAAGAGCAGACCTATGTCCTGGAACCAAGCACAAATTACAACCGGAAAGTGTAGCAGGCATTTGCACATCACCTACAAGATGACTGAATTTTCCCCCATCGAAGAAGTTGCACAGAATTTAGACCAGGCAGTTGAAATTAATTTTTCTAATGTACCTAGCCAAGTCTCAAAAAGTTTTGCAGTATTTCAGATCAAATATTTTGTAACTGATGAAAGCCACTGTAAACCCCCACAATGTGTTTTGATAGGCTGCGTTGGAACAACTCAATGCCCATTTCCAGCCTCCCCGCAAATGAGTTGGGGAGTTAGAAAGAACCAGCAAGCAGCTGTCAGGGCTTTGTTATAGACCAGAGGTAGAAGCTTCACCTGTAGGTTCCTGTAAGTGGACTTCTACTTTACAGAGATTAATCAGCTCCAAATAAAAATGTGCAATTTTAGATGATGCTCAAAGTGAGGAAGAAACCAGAGGATTTTTTTTCATGGCACAGCAGGAACTGTGGTTCCATGGGGGCTTCTCACTGAGACAAAACTTTATGAAATGAGGGTTATGAAGGTTATGAAACCTCATGAGAGAAGCCTTATGAAATTCAACAAGGGCAAGTGTAGGGTGCTGCACCTGGGGAGGAATAACCCCATGCACCAGTACAGGTTGGGGGCTGATCTGCTGGAGAGCAGCTCGATGAAAAGAGACCTGGGAGTCCTGGTGGACAACAGGATGACCATGAGCCAGCAATGTGCCCTTGTGGCCAAGAAGGCCAATGGCATCCTGGGGTGCATCAAGAAGAGTGTGGCCAGCAGGTCAAGGGAGGTCATCCTCTCCCTCTACTCTGCCTTGGTGAGGCCGCAGCTGGAGTACTGTGTTCAGTTCTGGGCTCCCTGGCTCAAGAAGGACAGGGAACTGCTGGAGAGGGTACAGCAGGGAGCTACCAAGATGACTAGGGGACTGGAACACCTCTCTTATGAAGAAAGGCTGAGGGACTTGGGTCTTTTCAGTCTGGAAAAAAGACGACTGAGGAGGGATCTTATCAATGCTTATAAATACTTAAAGGTTGGGTGTCAGGAGGATGGGGCCAGGCTCTTTTCAGTGGTGCCTGGGGACAGGACAAGAGGCAATGGGCACAAACTTGAGCATAGGAAGTTCCCCCTAAACATGAGGAGGAACTTCTTTACTTTGAGGGTGGCAGAGCACTGGAACAGGCTGCCCAGGGAGGTGGTGGAGTCTCCATCTCTGGAGACATTCCAAACCCGCCTGGACGCGTTCCTGTGCAACCTGCTCTAGGTGACCCTGCTGTGGCAGGGGGGTTGGACTAGATGATCTCCAGAGGTCCCTTCCAACCCCTGTCATTCTGTGATTCTGTGAAAATCTGTCCTCTTTGAGGAGAGAGGGCTTACAGTGTCTCTTGAGCTGGGATGAGATAGGCAAGATGGATGAGAAATCTCAGAGGTCAGCCAGGGTTGCAGTGATCCAGCACCAGACCTAGATCAAGAGGCCCATCCTTCAGCCTCCCAAAGTCTTGCCACTGCCGCTGTACTCAGCAGAGGTTGCTTTTGCCCAGTAGCAGCGTCAAGAAGGCAAAACCATTGCTCCTGACTCTCTCAGTAGGGAACTCAAGTGGAGGATCCTCTGACTTAGCCTCCACAAGGGCATGTTCTCTTCACTTTTGTAAGCTGGAGGCACTGACCCAGGAGCACAGGCCTGTCAGGAAAACAAGTGATTGGCAGTCACTTGTCACTAGAGAAGCCAGGGAACTACAACCAGCCTTCTCCCTAGCACTTAGGAGTACAGCAGGTCCTCAACACTTGCTGACTGATTTCCAAAGGGGGATGACATGGCTGCCATGAAGTAGATTGGTTATGTCCAAAATAAAAAAGGAGAACATCCCTCTTCCTTACTTTGAGCAGTGCAAAATCCTGCCCTCAGACATGTGAGCTAGGCTGCCAGGAACTGCTTTTTTCATAAGAAGAGGGAGGCAGGGTCTCCCCACTGCATTCCAGAGGACACTAGGAAAAGCAAATGCTGCATCTGTAAAGATAACTCGCCTTTGGGGTGCCTGCTAGCTGACAAATTCCCCTGCTCTATAGCGGCACACTCTAGTTAACACACAAACATTTTAGATCACTGTAAACACAAAGTCCTGAACCACCCAGTCCTCCAAAGCCAGATGTGCCCTTGAACCCACTCAGAGCTTGTCAGCTTCTACGGGGTAAGACAAGATACTCACCTTTTTGTCCCTGTAAATGACACCCTGGGGAACCAGAACTTTTCCTTTGCTTGCTGAGATACTGCTAAGAGGCCATAGGCATGAAAAACAATACCTTGCAGCTTAATACCTGCACTCCTTTGCTTTCTTTTGTACTAAGTAAGAAAAATGCCATTCCCAGACATGCAGCTCAGTGTAAGAGAGCATTATGCAGGGACCAATACACTGAAGAAAACAGCCTTAGCTCTAACCGACACTGGCAGCAGGTCCAGAATTAGGAATGGAATCTCCTGATACCCAATAGAGTATCCTACCCTTACTAGCTTTGTCTCTACCTGTAAGTAGAGGCACTGGACAGTTAATGACACAGAGAAAAAATGCTAGCAGGTTTGAAAACAACTATGCAAGTCTTACATGAATAGGGTTCCAGTTTTGCACTGAAAGAGTGCTTCTTGAATTCATTTTTTGTGACTCCTGTATAAAACACTATGTTGCCTGAAAGGTAGGTAGTAGCAGTGTAGGTGTTGCGACTTTTGTTCCTGAAAGTTATAGTGACTTTAAAGTCACTGCCAAGGACTGCCTTTTGCGCTTGGAACTCCATGTCAACATCCGTTTGTGGCTGATACGAGGTGCCTTGGGTAGTTTGCTTTTTAACGCCGTACATCACAGCAGTTTCAAGAGCCAGTCTCTCTTCCTCTGAGCCTAGAAATGAATGACAATCAAATTTAGAAAAGAAACAGGGGTACTGCATTAGCCCTCTCACTGATCCCAAGGGTGCATCTTCCATAGTTTGTGGTAGCTGAAATGAATAGATGAGGACAGTGAACCTTCCTGTGGTAATTAGGAGAACTTCACAGCTTCCAAGTGAGCTGGTGTTAAAGATTCAAGTCATATCAGATAAATTGAGGTAGCTTAATTGATATTAATGGAGCTACACTGATTTACCCTGTGCAAACATCTGGCCTGAGTAAGAAATGTCTAAACAGCTGTACAGAAAGCCTTGAATGGTTTTGAATGCTTTCATTTACTCCATGACTACCTTTTGTTTTCACTGCAGCTTACTCAGTCCAAAGCATTTCTGAGTACCAAAGTCTGTGCTCTCAAGGCATCTGCAGTGTTTCTGCGATGGAATTACAAATAAAGAGTTCCAGAGGGCACTTTGGCAGCTTTTCATGAAGCTCCCTCATTGTCAGAGTTTTGTAAATCCACCATCCAAGATCTGACTGAGGTAAAACTACTTTGGCATGGTCCCACCCCATTTCAGGTTACCTTCTTGGAACTTGTACTCCTCAGTAATCTCCATCATTCCATCACACCCAACTTCCTTGGTCACAATTAACTGCCCAACATGGGTTGTGTCAATATTTTCTATCACTTGGGTTCCATTCTTTGCCCTTCTTAAGTAAACAATATCACTATTCACCTATAAAATTAAATGAAAAAGAATCGAGATACGTGGAAGTAGAAAGCAAGGGAAGCCAGCCTAACTCCCCTCAAAACAATGACATGCTGACTGGAAGTCCCATTAATTACTCGTGTTGAAGTCCCATGTGTAAAATTAGTCATATGCTACAATAACGACTAGAGGCATTTTACTATTCGCAGCTCCAGAATGACAGACAGCGTAAACTTGAGTAGGCTACGGAGATACCGTTCAGATTTGGGGAGCACGATTACACATTCCTTGCACCAAAAAGCTTTAGACCACAGAGAGGGGAATTCTTCGTAGATAAAATATCTTTATTCTCTTCTGTCCTAAGCAATTCAATTCCTTCTGTCCTAATACAATTCAATTAGAGAGAGAGACTTGCTCTACAGCTACTGCAATTCTGGGCACACCAGCTCTGGTGGTGCAAGAGGTTAAAACTCCAGGCCAGGCCCTCCCGCTCCTCATGGAGATATTTCCCTCTCAGATCTGCCAGTCAAACCACCCATGTGAGCTCTCCTTGACCCACTGCAGCCAAAATGAACACAGTGAGCAAGAGCCTCTTTAAAATCACTGCAACCATTTTGACTGAAATAAGCAAGGGAACTTTAACATAAGCAGCTTTGCTGGCAAGCCTAAGAAGGCGGTAACAGCTAACAAGGGGTGAAGATGAGCAGCTAGAGCTAGTGACTCATTTGCCAGCACAGCTGGAATCTGGGATGGATAAACGACCACAGCCTGAAGTTTCATCTGACCCAGAGCAGCTTTTTCTGCTTATTACATTGGTGAGCAGAGATTAGAGAAATCTCTGTCATTCATTACAGCTGTATCACATCTACTAGCCTGCATGTCAAAATATAATTATGAGATTTTTCTTTGACGTGGAGTACATGTGAAGTAACTTCTAAGTCCATAAATTGCAGTGGAGCCCTATCTTCTATCTCACCTATGGTCCCACTGATATCACTCAACACACTAAAAATTTTCAAGTACGTACCTCAGCATAGACAAAAGGAGCATCAAATTGGAAGCAAACGTGACCGTGTTTAATGGCTTGAACCGAGGCTGGGCCACACCTGTACATACCTGTAGGGAGAAGACAGATACAATGAGAGATTAAATTAATTAAAAACCATGTCAAAATGTTATATTTTCTCAAAGAAAAAGAATTGTTGGGGTTTGGTGAACCCTTTTAATAGTTTACAGGAACTCCTGATGAAGAAGTGAAAAGCTTAAGTTACGTTGCCAGCCCTCTAAACAACACAGACTCAAGTCTGGAACTACTTAGTGGTTCAGTACCTTTAGTCTCCATCTCTGTATGTCTCAAGTGCTTGAAATGTGGTTAAAGCTGGTTTTGCTTAAAGCAGATAATTTTTGAAGGGCTCAGTTATATCACAGGCTGAGAAAGATCTCACTGCAAATTTGCTAAGAATGTCTTTTAAGAACTGTAAAATTAAGGACTGGGAAGAAATAGCAGTGGCTTTTCACTTTTTCTTTCTTGCCTACCGCCTGCTCAGGAAGTTTACTAAGGGCTGCAGAAACTGGCTGATGTATAATGAAAAAGAATTAATTTGATCAGGCTCCTCTGTAGGTTCTGTTAAATTTTAGAAGCCATCTATTGGCAACATCACTACATCTCTTCTGTACCAAGCAGGGCACTTCTCATGCAGGATTTGGTGCACTTGCATCATGAGCAGTGTTATAATAAGGACAGATTTATTTTAGAGCTCAAAACAAATCAGGAGAAGGCCTTCAGCACAGGTGAGTGTGGTAATCTGGTGCAAGAACTTGTCGCTGGCCATATGGTGGCATTGGCTCAGCTCATTGTTTGCCACACAGAACCCAAGAATTGGAAAAAGAGCTAAGGAGGACTTCAAGGAATATTACCATCACTGGTTTCTTGGGGTGTCCCATCAACAACCTGCCACCCTCCAAAACCAACAGGAAGATCAGGTCTGGTCATCCAGGCTTCATTCCAGCAATGATAGTTCCTTAGACAAGAGATGAGACCAGAATATTAAATTCTTGGAAAGAAACATACAGACCAAAACAAACCTGTGTATTTATGTCCTGCCATTGCTTCAATAACAACATTTGCCAATTTAGGGGTCAAAAAGTTGGTTCTTTTTAGAGAATAGATTTTTTGGTCCAAAAGTTTGGTACCTATCTATTAAAACCTGAAGGCCACAATCTTTCATTGTAGTTTATTGACTGCAAGTTGAAGAAGCTTTTGGATTTGTCTACTGTGTTCTGAATGTAAATGTCTTTGAGAACACTTTCCAGTGCTTGGAGATTGTTGGGGTTGCTTTTGAAGAGCTACACAAACTACAATCCCTTTCCAGGCAGACACCTCCACTTCAGTCTGTCTGCTAAAGCAAGCTTTGAATCTTCTTCAAGCCACTGAACTTGGTCTGCTTTGTAACTATTAAGACTGAAGCTTTGGCGCCTCTTCTGAAGAGATTTCAGGATCAACTCCATAACGTACAGCATGTAGCTTTGTTTTCATGGCTCAAAACAAACATGCTTAGCTGTTTTCCAAGTTTGTTGAGAAAAAGACCCTGTATATGCTTTATAAGACTATCCTCATTCTGGATTCCTTATAAGGTCTTCCCAGTCTATCATGCCAATCAGGGAGGTCAGATGTCCTAGAACCCACCCCAGCCACTGGGAGAGTATGCTGAAAGGTGAATTTCTGAGAGCGGTTCATCTAGGCGCTCAGCATTGTAATGCCCTCACTTGGCTGGATGCTCAGGAAAAGCAAAAAACGCTACAGCACCATCACAGTCTGCCCAGGATGTTTCAACGATGAACAGAAAAGACAGACAAATCTTGTAACTTCCCGCAATGCTACCGGCGCTCAAGGGAGAGCACAACCAAGAAAAAAAAGACAATCTAGGAAGAAGGTCTTGCAGTAAAGCCAGCAAAGCGTTTTAATTTCTTTACTGCAAAAAAATAAAAGAAGAAAGAAGTAGAGAAAGGGGCAATTTTGCTTGCAAATTATACATATCCTCCAGCAGATATGAATAAAATTACATCTGCGTAGCTGCTGATACAGCCCCTAGTACATGCAATCATATTAGCAACCAAAATGGGGATTGTTAAATTCTGACCATTTCATTAATAATAGGTGAAAACCAGCCATGGAGCAGAGTCGGGAGGATCTGAGACTTGTCTAACAAGACATTTCAAAGTGGAAATGAAAGCTTGGATCAGGGTAAAACTTGTCAGTTAGGAGAGTTAATGAAGCAGCACTACAGAAAAAGGAATTATTCAAGGAAAATGACGCACACTCAGAGAATTTTTGATGCTGCTGAGAGTAGTCAATGCTGAATCATGCTCGCAGAGCTTTGTTGAGGGCTACCAAAGATTGGGGACGTAATTTGTGGTAGCTGAGATTTTGAAAACTGTTATGTCAACATGTGAGAGAGACAATCCCTGCCCTGAAACCTTCACTGTTTCACTTTGAATCAAACTCAGATGTGTCATTGGCTTTGTGTTCTGTGAAAGAACCCGAAGAGCAGGCAGGAGGGAAGGATGATAAAACCAAAGGGGGGATAACAGTGTGGAAAATGGCAGCTCTGCTTCAATTCTGTAACTAGGTAATGCGTTTCTTCTACATTTTTTCTCCATTCATCCTAGGGGACAGGACCTTTCTTACTGGCTTCTATTGGTGTAGTGTTGGGCGCACCAGGATGGCAATTTCTTTAGGTTAGCTGCCATGCAAATATCAAATACACTTAAGGATATTGAATGTGAATGGACAGAAAGACATTGCTTATAAAGCACATGAGCATTAAGGAAAGGAGGACGAGGGGAACATTTGCCTCTTCAAAATGTAGCAGAAACTTCTCTCTGGTAGAAGTGAGCAGAGCTGAGGAGCTGGCTCTGCAGCCATAATTTGTTAAACTGATTCTGTAGTTTTTGTATTCTACAGCAGGTCCAAGACATTAAAGAAAGCAAGAATGGCTACACAGATCAATGTTGTGACCATTAAATATTTACAGAGATAATTACGAATAGACTAAACAAAGCAATGGGGAAATAAATAAAAGATGACCAGGTGGGTTTTATGCCTGGAAGACAATTTAAGAAGGGTACTTCATATTGCTTATGAGACAGGCACATGCTGGAACCAGCTGCTGCCCTTTCATTAGCTAATAAGCTCAGGCATTGGGGTTGAGAGAGGCACTGATAACCTTAGTGAGAAATTAGAGAAAAGTGAGCTGGAAGTGAATGTGAGAGCAGAGGTCTCAGAAGGGCTTTCTCCATGGGCCTGGCCATGGATGAACCCTCGTGGGGCTGTGGGACTTCGAGCAAGTTTCTGCTGAGGTACTGACATCGGTCTGCTTGGACCTCACAGTAGGAGTGAGTCTTGATTCCCATCCAAGAGAAATATTCTTTAAGTGTCTTTATATCATCATTAAGAAAGACAAGGAGAACAAAGTGAGGGGACGGAGGCAGTACTGATGGGCCCAAATCCGGCCAGCTTTATAAAAATAACTTTTTGCAAAGTCTGTGTAATTCTGTATATGTGTTTTTTTGTTGTTGTTGTTTCCTATCCTGAGGGAGAAGATGATCTTTAATAAAAATAAGTAAATGTCAGATAACATTCAGGGGGAGCCCCACACTCAGAGATTGATTGGACTAAAAATTCTGGCTCCAAGTATCCCTGAAGTCTGAGAGAATTTAAAATCTAGACAGATCAGCTCCAGCAGTACAAGGCAATAGAAATAATATATTAATAAAGAAAAAGAGCTTTGCTTCCAGTTTTTAGGACATTATAAATAAAAGTGAGAAATACATTTAAAAAATCATTATAAATACCTTGATCTTGTCCTCTTAAAAAAAAAAAAGAAAGAATAAAAGAGACATTAAAAATAAAATCAAGGTTAAGACATAAGCCATTTAAAGTTGGCATGTGGGCTACCATGGAGTGTTACAGAGTAATGAAGAGAAAGGACACAGAGGAGAAATGAAAAGAGGTGTGTGATATATTAAGTCATGCCCAAAGGGTTATGTGCACCATGTACTAATAAATGCACCAGGAGAATAAAAGGATGAACATGGCAGTTTGAAAAGTAATCAAGCCAAAGAATAGCAAATGTAAGATGGGAGGATGAGATGCTGGTGTGAAGTTGCATATGGATTTCAGTGGAGCTGGTGGTCTGGCCCTGCTCCAAAAGAATAAAAAAAAACAGGACTGAATTAAGAAGTCTTGGGAAACAGCTGGGAAGTGGAGAGGTAAGGAAATAAATGGAAATATCAAAAGTGGGTGAGAGCTGTTTCAAGGATCAGGTTAGAAAAAGGGGAGAAGAAGAAGAGATGAGATGGTGACAAGTCTGAAGCACAACAATAATCCATTACTGGGTATATATGGACTGAGCAGTGGGGCAGCCAGTCACTGGGTCTTGTTTCACATGATTTATAGGCAGAGGAGTTTCAGAAGAGTGACTGTTCCTTCACATCTCTGTGAGCTGTAGAAGGACCAATGCCATAAGACGTACTGAGGTCCTGCTGCCACATACACTAGATGCAGCTTAGAAAACTGGGAAGCCCCAAGGATTCTAACAGGATTGAACAAAGCAAATAGCAGGACTACAACCCTGGACTTCAGGAGAGTAGGCTTTGCCCTGTTTAACGTTCTGCTTGGAAGAATCCCATGGGAGGCAGCACTGGACAGAAAGATAGGTCTAGGAGAGCTGGTTGTTTTTCAAGGGTCACCTTCTCCAAGCCTAAGAATGGTCCATCCCTATGTGCAGGAAATCAACCGACAGTGGAACAAGGCCGTATGGTAAACAAGGTGGTCCCAACTAAACTCAAACATAAAAAAAAGTACACAAGCAGTGGAAGCAGGGACAGGTGACCAGGAGGAATACAGAGACACTGTCTGAGCATGCAGGGACAGGTTTAGGAGAGCCAAAACTCAGATCAAATGGGGTATGTCAAGGGATGTGAAGAGCAATAAGAAAGGTAAGTACATCGGTATCAGAAGGAAGACTATGGAAAACACGGGTCGCATGCTGAATGGAGCGGAAGACCTGGTGACCAAGGACTAAGAAAAGGCCAAAGTATTCAGTGTCTTCTTTGCCTTGTTTTTTACTGCTAAGTTTTGTCCTCAGAAATCACAGCCCCTGAGACCAGTGTAGAAGTTTGGAGTAATGACAATTTATCATCTGTAGAGTCAGAACAAGAGGAGGAATATATAAACAAACTGGACACAAAGAAGTCCAATGGATCTGATGGGATAGACCCAAAAGTGCTGAGGGATCTGGCTGACGTCATTTTAAGATCACTCATATCTATCTTGGAAAGGTCGTGGAGACTGGGTAAAGTTCCTGAGGACTGGAAGAAAGCAAGTATCGCTCCTTTCTTCAAGAAAGAGAAGGAGTACCCAGAGAACTACAAACTTATCAGCCTCACCTTGATCCCTGGGGACATTTCTTCTTGCCAACATTTCCAAGCATATTAAGGACAAGGTGATTGGCAGTAGACAGCATGGATTTACAAGGGGCCAGCCATGCCCGACCAATCTGACAAGCTTTCTCTGATGAGACGAATGACTGAATGGGCAAGGGGAGATCAGTGCATGGGGCTTGTTTTCTCGTTTGACTTTAGCACCATCTCCCAGCACATCCTCACAGATAAACCATTGAAGTATAGACGAGATAAGTGGACAGTAAGATGTACTGAAAACTGACTGAACTGGTGGGATCAGAGGACTGTGATCAGTGGCGTGAACTCCAGCTGGAGCCTAGTCACTAGGTGTGTACCCCAGGGGTTGACACTGGGTCCAACACTGTTTAACATTTTCATTAATCACCTGGATGATGATAACTATTATGCCCTCAGCAAGTTTCCTGATACAGAAAACTGGAAGGAATGGCTGATGGACGAGAAGCTGTACATGAGGAGAGGCTGAGACAACTGGCACCATTCAGCCTAGAGATAGGAATGCTCAACAGGATCTTATCCATGTGTGTAAACGCCTGGTTAGGGAGTTGAGGGAAAGAAAATAAAGCAAGACTCTTCTCAGCAGCCCCCCGTGACAGGACAAGAAGCAACGGGCACAAATTGTAACACAGTAAACTCTCTCTGAACATCAGGAAACAGATTTTTACTTCCAGTCTCAACCATTCTGTGATGTTGTGTTACAAGCTTCCGATGTAAATGAACCTAGTTGTTTTCCTTAGATTCCCTCTTGGTAGCAGATGATGAAAGTCACATAAAAGAGGTTACAGCATCAGGTTCAGTCGTTTCCTCCACCACAGAATGGGTTTGTTACAGTTTTAATACAAAGACTTCCAGAGATTCTGCTGTTAATGAAACATGCTGATGAGCAGCTATGCTGATGAGTTGACGATGCCATTGACACAAATCAGGTATATTAACACTGAATAGGACAAGTATCTCCTGAATATAGGAATACAGAGGTCACATTCCCTGCTTCGCTCTAAGGAGGAGAAGCTTGAGGCCAAATAACCCTCACATAATTTCTGCGGAACAGAGCATATAATCAATATATGCTACACTTCTCCTGTCAGACAGGAGACAGGAAGAGTTCAAAGAGCGAGTTAGAGATCTGCCTTCTCCAAAAGAATATGTAGACTCCATTTCTTGTTCCTAGGGAGTTTTCTTTTTACAAATCTGGCAAGACCATTTCAGTAACTTGTTTCTTTTTCAGCTGAACTGGATTTGTTTTGGAAAGTACCTACTTGCGACAATGACTGCATGTACACAATGTAAAACCAGCCTACAAATACGGGAACTTGGCAGAAGCAGAACAAGAAGGGTGTTTTTCTATAGATATTGAGGTATCCTGTTGAGCCCGGATCCAGACTGATGGAAGTGCCCGTCCCACCCCTTTCCATTTGAGAAATGACCTGGCCCTGAGGACCACAAATGTATTCCAGCTCTCCTCCAGTGTGCTTAAATGTGCACTGTATGGTAACATTAGTAATGGGCTCCCCTAGGCTTTGTCTCCTTACATGACAAGGACTTCATATTGGTCAGCCTAGTAACAACCCATTCATTCTGTTTTACATCCACTAGCAGTGTTTAATGCACAGAGAAATAAATAAACCACAGGCATTGCTGTTATGTTTTTTCTACTTATATGGTTGACATATTAAAGGCAGTTGCTAGGAGAACTCACCAGACAGAGTCTTTTGTGGTGGTGGTGTCCACTTTCCCTTCATCATCCAGAAAGAAGTCCAACTGTAAATTGGCGTTGTTGTCATGGGCAGAAGAATAGTTGGTAATGAGTCTTGCAGGTATCCCCAAGCATCTCAGAACTGTGGCAAAGAGACAAGTGCGATGAGAATGACAAATATGAAGACTGTGGATGACAGGATGAGTAGAGAGAAACTATTAATAACTAGAATAAAATGGGAAAATTCAGTCAAATCAACCCAAATAATTCCTCCTATCTGTCTTTATATAGAATATGTTAAATATTTTATTTGGTCCTAAAATGATGAGCATTCAAGATGTGTAAGGGTACAATGGTTATAACCTAAGCAGCTGATTACCAATACTTTTAGAATAGTCTTGCAAAGTGAACAAACTGTAGC
This sequence comes from Larus michahellis, assembly GCF_964199755.1. NCBI lineage: Eukaryota > Metazoa > Chordata > Aves > Charadriiformes > Laridae > Larus > Larus michahellis. The sequence continues at coordinate 76,728,209 of NC_133897.1, read as the reverse complement.
TTTTCAGGGCAAATCTGGGTGCAATGGGTCAACTGCATGACCAAATGTGGTATAAAGAAAAATAAGTTTGAGTTGCAAGAAATGCAAAGTATATTAAGTCTCCTAGTATCAGTAACCAAGGAGAATCATGAGTCTGTGCTAAAAAGAAAATTAATAGAAAGTATCTCCTTCTGGTTGATTTGGAGCTTTCCTGTTTGACATCTGCCGTCAGAAGGGATTTGGAGAACACAAAGAATAAAGCAGAAAATTATTGTTAACAAGGGGAAAAGCTGCATTATTTGCAAGTGAAATGTCAGAGTTAGAGAGCCTGAACAAAATGCATTACATAATTTGTATTGATTGCTAAGTAATAGTATTCTGGAGTCAATAGTGACTTCCCATAAAGGATCTTAAAAGGAGGATAAAAAAAAAAGATAGCCCCTACCCCTAAATCTCATATCATCACAATGTAGCACTGATGGCTCTCCTTCCCATTTGACAAATGGTAAATTTGGGAAATGTGGAAATGCTATAGCTACATCTGAAGTACAGTAGTGCCTCATTAAGCTTCTGTGTTTGTGGTGCACCCTGGCTGATAAATAGGCATGGAGCCTGAGGGGAGAGTGGGGCTGCAGGGTGACCATCGTCTCAGCTTCTCCAGCTGAAATAATTTGTGTCTTAGCCAAAAAAAGTTCCTGTTTTCCAATTCAGGAGCCAACAATGTTCTGCATAAAACAGAGGGGCATTTTTGGAAAGGGAAAACATTTTTATTGAAAAAATGTTTTTATTTAAAAATAGTACCGATGCTGCAATGTTGAACAGCCCTTGCTTCTACTGCTGGGTTTTGTATATTCATTAGTGTCACTACTGTGATTCCCAATAAAGTGTAAGACTGCACATTCATTTCAAGTTCCTGGATGACAAATTACCTGGATGCATCCAATACCATATGTACCTATTGATTAAACTTAATTCAAGTGCCCTCCCAGGCTTCCAGCACATGAGCCATCAGGGCTCATTGAAAATAATTTGTCTGACAATTTCAAGATTAATGACCATTTTTCAGAATGTTTTAGCATTTTTAACAGATGACTATCCAGAGTGTACAACATAGTAACCTTGGAAAGCTGGACTGGTCACAATGGTAAAATATTGTCAACTGAGAAAGACTCAAAATCAGCTCAAAACAAGCTTTTTATCTGTGTGTGGCTGTTTGGACCTTTGCTGTCCTCTCTGTGCAGTGGTCAGCAGCTGTATGTGTCAGTGGCTACATGCCAGATCAGCCACTGGACAACATTTTCATTTCATAATGCTCAACAAACTTTATACTTCAGCAATCCTTGCAGTACAGAGTGGCAGGTCTCTGACTTCACTACCTTAGTCAGCAAACCGAGTCTAGTTTTGCCCCAGATAAATACGCCTCTCCGTTTAACTCAGCAGGCTCTGGGCCTCTGCTGCGTTGCCCCAGTTTCACAGTGGCCTGCAGGCAAAATACGGCGAAGCAATGATTCGGGGCCAGTGCAGGGGGAACGTAGGAGAGCTGGTGAGACGAAGCAACAGTCAGAGGAGACAAGGTGGCCTGTGGAAGCTGCTGCGAGGAATTGCAACCATAGGAAACATTTGCAAGAGCCTTTTTGAACCCATTGCGTTGTGCAAAGGCTGAGGATCATCAAGTACAGACCACGCGACCTCAGGCAGTGAAGTGAAGGAACCTCTCAGGTTCTTTGGATGTGAGTGATTGTTCATTATCCCACTGCGCCAGGAATAAAATGAACCACTTCATGTGTCAAAGGACAGAGCACTTGCTAGCATCTCTCCAAATCAAAACAGGAACCTCTCCAGATACATGAAAGAGAAGCTGCATCCCCCGATGCAGCTGTGAGAAACACGTGCCAGCAGTAGGCTAGGTGGTCACAAGACAGCTTTATTTCCGAGGTCCTTACTGTTTTGAATAGCTTTTGAACTACCTCAGGTAACCAAAATGAGTTATGAAATTCAATTATCTAGACTGGAGGAAAGTTATGTACAAAATGAAACATAAACATACAGAACAGGAAAAAATAAAGTGAAAACACAGAGATGTCCAGGGCTGCCTGGGGGTGAAGAACTAGTCTTGTAACTTGTCATTAATTATTCAATTTCCATATTTGCTGCAGAAGACAGGTGACTAATATCCTTCATTTTTGATAGAAGTATAATGTAAAGAGAAGTATAATGCTATTCCTTGAGACAGCAACGTGTGACAGTATTGAATCAGGTGAAAAAGCAAAAGGTTTCACAGAGAGTTTTTCTGTAATTTCCTTTCAATGTCTTAAATACAAGGACCAAAAATTAGACCTTCAGCTGTGGCTGAAAAGTACTTGATAAAAAGTAGGCTCCAAGCCTGCAGAAATACTCATTGTATCTCCCTAGTCCTAAGCTGATCTGGTCCCCCCTAGTCTGATACTTAAATGCATGTGTTGCAAGTGCCTCTAAGGAAGATCATCTGGGTTTAAGACATTTTTAGTTTCTGTTCTGCTTCTTCTATTGGCCAGTGCCATAAGCATAGGAATGGCTTTACTGGCTCTACATTGGCACTTGACAAGGGCATTGTTTCCAAATGTCTGGTCCCCATCATCTGTATAATGCACATTTTTTATACTCACAGAGCCCTCCTTGACTCATAATATGCTGCAGTGTGTTCCAGTGTATTAGTTCCTCTGGGATGCTGCTGTTAGCAAGTGCTAGACAGTAAAAAAAATGGGAGCAATCCAACACTGAGACAATGCATGTCAATTTTGCTAGGAACAATCCTTGGTAGGTGAGATTTGGCCTTTCTGGAGCAGAAACACCACCACATATCCCATACTGGGTAATAGTTTCATGTTGTAGGTCTAGATAACAAGCCCCCTGTTCATCTCAGATTTCCTAACAGAAATGTGGAACGTGCCAAAAGACTAACTTTCTCTCTCTCAAACATACCCTCCTGAGTGACTGAATAGATTTTACTGAACCAATAAATAGTTAACAGAACTGTGTGGAAGAGCAGTCGAGCTGAAGGAGACGCCAAAGGTTTATTTAAAGAGCATCTATTTTAGCCATGTATTTTTAAGTATCCCTACCATTTACTCCTGAACACCATAGAGCCAGGAAGTATTTTAGTTAGTTTAACCTGAAAGCTCTCTCTGTTATGCAAGAACCACATAGCAATGTGGAGCTTTTCTCATGGATACCTACATGTGTTGAAGACACCAGCAAAGACCCAGCACTGGCCGTATCGCACGGGTTGCTTAGAACTGTAATACTCCAAAAGAATGTCCACACTTCCCGTCCAGGCAGAAGGTGGGACCCCGTTAGTGTACGTATTGTCCCAGGATCCAGCAATCACACCATTATCATCCCTGGAGTTGATCTAAAGACAAAGGAAATGAGCATTAGGAATGTCAGAGACAGAATAATACAGTGCTCTTTAACCCAGCAGATAAAGATAGGATGGGAGAGACTGAATATAGCCAAGTTTAGGCTAGAAGTAAGACAGAAATGTTTAATTATGAAGGTAGGAGATGAATAGAACAATCTTGCTAAGGGCCATGGATTCTCCATCGCTGAACAATTTTGAATGAATGTCAGACACTTAAAAATAATGGTGAAATTAAATCACCACACTGAGTATCCATGATGCTAATTTAGTAAGTTTTATTAACATTAAGCATGCTTACTGCTATGTATTTTTACTAAACATGGTCAGTTATACACTGAGAAGCAACCCTCAGAAATATTAAGTTGGATTCTTTCTTAACGTGTCTTTTTTTCTGTCTGTATCGGTCCAGAGATTTTAATAAAATCACTCCTGATTTACAGTGGATTGAGAGGAGAATGAGTCCACTGTTATTTTTAGAGTAGAAACTAATTTCTTCGGTCCAGCACACATGAAAACGAGAAGGAATTTGCTGTGTAAGTTTTCCCCTGGTAAGATTATACAAAGCAAGAAGTTTTGCTGACTAATGGCTATACTGATAGACATTAACGAGCAATACAGCTCCTAGCTGCAATTTGAACCAAACCAGTTGAGGCTCTGCAAAACGCTCATTCTCTTTGTACCTTTTAATTATGCTAATGTGGAACAGCCACATGCCAGCCAAATAAATCACAATTCTCATTTAAAAGCTTTTGGCTGGATTAACTACTGTTTTATAATTAGAAAATCGACTTTCTGTGAACCCTAGGACTGAATAAAGATAAGTATTTAAAGTCATAACCTAAGGGTTAAGGGGTTGTGCCCGTCTCCCTGTTGTGGGAAACATGCCAAGAAAAGAGGCGTTTCAAGGACAGGGCAGTGTGTTGATCTTCAGGCTCTCCTCTGGCTGTAAAGAGAGGAAAAAAGCGGCGACTCTACCTGCTCTGCAATGTCAGGAAGCCTCAGAAGGACCCCAGCATGGGGGCACCTCCTCAGACATGCTCAGCTCTACCACGTTTCAAGTTGAGGAAGATTGAGGGTAAAGAACACAGGTGGGATATCAACACTTCTTGGACACTTCTTACAGAGGTCCAGATTTCAGATGGCCAGAACTCCCACCCAGCTATGGCCTAATCCTGCAGATTAGACCTAAAGTCCATTGACTTCTGGATTTCCAGTGGTGAATTTCATCTCCCTAAAATGACTGAGTGGCTCAAACCCTAAGTAATATCCAACCCCTCTTTGCGTTCATAAACTTTGCACTATCCTGGCCTTAGGGCTACCGTGGTACCTGCACGAGGGATCCTTTACATCTACTAGCCCAGTGAAGAGGGAACCACATTCAATCCTTACTTCCATCTGAAGGTCTGAAGCCATATTTCTAATGTCTGCAGTGAAAGCACTAACCAAAAGGTTAAAAGAGAAAGAAAAGTGGGGGTGTTCTCAATACTTCTTGCTGAAGCTATTCTATTTAACACGATGCTATGCAAGATTCAGTGTGTGACACCGAGGCTGGAGATCCCATTTCAATGTCATCTAAGACAAAGAGCTCATTCTCTTAAAGCCTGGGCAAATGCTGTAACAAGTGGGCTAAAAGATCATCCATGTCCAGCAGCCATGTTTTGTGGACAGTCTATTTTAGTAGATGACTTGGTAGAACATCTAATGACACTAGCTCGATAACTAGAATATTATTCTGGAAAGCAGAAGGCATCAGTTCAGACCTCTATACGGCAGATGAGAGGACTCGGCCTCTGCATTCCACATCCTGCATGAATCTCCCACCTTGAATATTAGAGATGGGGCTGCTTTTGCACCCACAGCATGACTCCTGGTGCCTAGCAGATGGAAAGAATGGAAATGTGGAAAGTTTTCTCCTTACTCTTTGCTTCTGGTTATTTTAGGTACTTCCATTCTGAACATGATAAGTTTTGTGGACCCCGTGTTTAAGAGAACAGCTCTCGTGGTGTTTCCTTCTGGGGCCAAGGTAGCACACATAAGTGTTCTCAGCCCGACTAGGCCATTCAGGGATTAAAAATCAGACACAGTAACACCCACCATTGCAGTGTCTTAAGACCGTGTTGAGGTTAGTGCTGGAGTCCACATAAAGTCTCTCAGTTCTCCACCCCAAATTCCATCCATCATGCTGCCTTACATGGACATGGCAGAAATACCTTTCTCAATTGTCTCAGCTACCAGAAAGTGAGCACAGTGTCAAAAGAAATTTTATCATGCCTAGAGTGCAACATCTAAGAGTGGTTTTCCTACCAGTGAGGTACCATTCTCAGGAAAAGGCAATGAGCCGACATAAGTATTTCACCTTTACCGGAGTGAAACAAAATGCCAGACCCAAGAGGTCAGAATGGACAATTGATCTGGCACCTGTTGGAGTGAGCACATCAGGGAATGAGGGCCAGTTAAATGATACTGTCTTTGATTTACGAGTCGCTTCTGATACATATTAGGCATCTATTACATACCACTGCAGAGGCAACACGGCAGATTTTGATTGGGTTTCCACGCCCAGAGAGTTCCAGTTCTGCCTTGTCCATGAGGAACAGGCAAGCATCCAGAATGTTTTCTTCAAACTAGATAAAAAAAAAAAAAAAGGAAACAGAGGGAAAATTGAGTCACTTTTTAATCTGGAAAGCAAAGGAAAAGTTATTTTTCATTGTTGTTGTAATAACCAATCAGCATCAAAATTAGCTGGTCAAGTCAAAGTTGTGAGTTTAAAAATACAAGTTTTATTCTAGAATGATTGCCCACATATAGCAAAAAAATGTGAGAGGCTGTGAGGGAAAAGAGAGTGTCATTTTCAATTCTATCTCATTCCAGTTTCCAGAAGGTTAAAATGACAACACAACCTTTCTGACAGGACATAAAATTTTAAGTGCTAACAAGTATATAATAGGAAGATATTGTAATAATAACTACAAGAAGCTAGTCTGCTTGCGAAGGACTTCATGTCCTTCACAGATTCCAGACCTGTTAATTTCAGGACTTCTCTGACACAGCCAGTGCAATGCTGGGAAGTTGAACAATAAATGGTTTGCTAAAGTTAATTTGAAGACACTTACATTTTAAAATTATTTTTTAAATACGTTTAAAATTGACAAGACAAAAGCTGATTATATGGATTAGTCCTGGTCTATGAAACTTAGACATCAAAAATACCAAGTGACCTAAAGTAGTCTTCTTCAAAAATAGAGTGAAAAGGTACAGTTTCTTCGATCCAGCATGAACAAGCACAAGAATGAATTGAGGGCAGAGGTGCCTAAATAGACCAGAAACCATTTGTCACAGAACTTGCCCTGTGATGTATTTCATTTTCCTTAGGAGAAACTGCATAGCAAAGGAAAATACCTCTGTCCCCTGGAAAAGAGCAGGAGACAGGGACACGCAGGCTAATGAAACAAATATCTTCTAGATTCACTGAAAACACAATCTTATATTAATATTCAAGGCTATGACAGAAACTCCACAGAGATCATCCCCTTGTCATGTTACGCTTTATGTTCTACGTTTGCATCATTAAAGGTATGATTCAGGCTAACAGGATTTTTGCTCTCATGTTGCTACTAGAGATGGATTGGTTTTGCAGCTGTCCCGAGCTTGGCTTAGGGCTCCTTGGCAGATGAAGGTAATCTGAGTTTTGCCTCCTGAAGAAAGTGAGCAAGATCCCAGAACAAGCTGCTGCTTCAGCAGCTCAGGGAGCGGCAGCGGAGAGAGAAGGCTGAGACCAGAGAGCTGAAAAGGAAGCCCTGAACAGCCAAGACTGCTGCCGATGCCACAGGGAAGATGGGAGGGATGGCGGTGAAATCCCAGGGAGCCCACGTACCCTTTGGCCTCTCCCTTACAGGCAGCAGCTGAGCTCTGGCATAAGCCAAGAAAGCAGAGGCACCACCGTTTTTCACCACCCTCAGACATTTCTTTCCCAAGGAAAGTCCTCTCTTTGCCCCTGCCTCGAGCCTGCCTGGCTCTCATCGCTCAGGGTACCCCCGCAGTACGAATCCTCTTCAGCAAACACCTCTCTCATCATCACCCACACTTGCACTGAACTACTTCCTGAGTGAACATCTGGAGCAGATGTTCACTACGAAGTACCACTTTACAGTCCGAGCAAAACTGAACTAATGGTGTTTGGGCAAGAAGGGAAAGAGTGGGTCAGTGTTCCCAGGGACCTACTTCCAATATGGTCCAGTCTCTCCAGTCCACTCCACTCGTATGTGATGCAAATAACCTCAAGTGAATGACCATGCTATGGAGACCTTCCCTCCCAGGGAGAATCCTCACAACAGACAATGTAAACTCTGGGCCCTCATAGCCGTCCTTCCTGCTTCAAGTTCCCTTTTCTTCTGGTCTGGTCCAATGATTTATCACTTCCAACAGGATCAAAATCTGCTTTCTGCACTTCAAGTCATCTGCAGTGCCTAAGACCTGAGTTAAATCAATAAGAAGTTTACCCTGCAAATTAAGTCTTTCTCATCTATGGTTTATGAGACACTGTCAATCTTGCCAGCAGATACTGGAAGAATAAAGAGGAAAGAAATTGCTATCAGGGTTGTTGCCTTCCACCTTAGCATTTATGAAATGACATGAATGCCTGTGGAATAACTGGATTAACAGGAGAAGAGATATAGGACAAGCTGTAAAGTCTGATTGCCTGTCCTGGTTCTACTACTGCAGTAGTGTAGGATGCAGAGTAGCCTTAACTCTAAAGCCAGTTTTGCCCTTCTTCAATATCCAGAGGTTTAAAAACATTAAATCAAACTAAATCAGTTCCCTGCTCTCAATCTTGGCATGAAAATACTAAGTGGAGGGAAGTGGAATAGAAACATAGCACTTGTAAGGCTGGACAGCCCTGAAATGTCAGAGGAACTGGAGCAGCAGCGGGCAGCCAGGGCGGGAGAGTGAACTTGGGACAGGAGCAGGTTGTCTACTTAACACAAGCGGAAATGGAAATAAACCAAAAGCAGAACGAAGGAACCTTGGCAGAGCCACCTGGTAAAGACTACAGACGGAAAACAAGGCATGAAACCACATAGAGGCAAAGGGGTTCTTCCTACACACAGACGTGTATTGTGTTACAGAGCAACACATTTAGTCAGGCTGGCCTTCCTGGGCATTCTCTTTTCATGCTAACCTGTTTCTAGTATATGACCTTCCAGTTAAATCAAAGTAAGAGGGCCTGTATCACCTTTTGCACTGGTTGAATGAGGACTGTATTTCTTACAGTCAGTTGCAGGCAGATCTGATCTCACGTTGCCTGATCTGACCAAATGCACGTGCTGTAAAATTACATTTGCACAGTGGGCTGCAAAGCTAATGCAGCTCGATGCGTGGACAGGAGACAACTCACAATGGCAACAAGAACTCTATGCCCACCTGTTTTATTTTATTTTTCTCAGAAAAAAAGCAACGTTAAATGTTCAATACAGCATCCAACTTCTGACATTTCTCAGATAGAGAATTCCTATGCACCTACATTTCTTCCAAAGCCAAATTTCCCCTGAATCCCCTGTGGGCTTTTCTGAGTGACTGGCTATTTACACTTTCTTAGAAGAAAAGAATCACAGTCACGTTACAAAGAATACCTCCATCCTCATTCATTACAGCCATGTTTCAACCGGTCTGTTGTTTTTTCTTCCTCGGTCCATTTTTCTTGCCTTTCCTCCTCTCGTGTTGACGTTGCTTATTAAAGAGAGCAACTGCGAGAATCATCTCCCACTAGTAACCCAGTTTTGAACTGTATGTTTTTTTTCAATTTGCAACCTGAGTTAAACTTCCAGCTGCCATTGTTCAAAGCAATTTTTTAGCGTAAGAATATTACCATGCATAAGTCTATCTGCATTTTTGTATATGACCATATACCTTTCACTTCTATGACTGTATGTGGCCTTATGCTTTTCACTTACACTGTTGTACAGGGCTATATGTCATAAATACACGATGCATACTTCTATGATATATGCATAATATAGGCCTTGCTGCTCCTACTTTTACTTGCTCACAGAAATGCTCTTCTTAACATCCAGGATTGCTGAAAATGAGGGAGATGCTTGTCTTAATGCTTGGAAATTGTCTGGGTAAGATCAAGAACATCAAGTCCTCCATCTTACGGAAAGCGAGGGAACCAGAAGAATATTTCTCCATTGCTGTGCACTTTGAGATATCTGTTACACCCATATAAAATGATCGATTCCTTTAAAACTGTTGGCTTGGGCCCCCTTAGGTGCAGCTGCCACACTCAGTTTTCACACAGGCAAGTGACAGCAAAAGGTGCACCACAGCACAGTGTGGAAATCATGTCCTCCAATTTCACACAACACAGGAATGAAAGTACATGACAAAGGGAGATGGAACAGCCCTAACCTCCCAGCCAGAACTACCTCCTAGCAAAACCAAATAAATAATGCAGTTTCTCAAGGGAGGTTGGTGTTTGTGTCAGGAAGATGCCAGATTTGCAGAATATAAGCACCTCAGGCCAAGCCACCATAGGCCATAAATTTAGCATCTTAGGACATAAATCCAGCAGCTGGTTTAAGCAGCACCGTCCACCTCCAGCCACTCATTCCCCTTTCTCCCTCCCCCTCATATCTGTCAAGGAGTGTATCCCAAATGTGGGAACAGAGCAAGCCCGAAAAATAACCCAGGGGAAGAAAAAAAAGGAAAATAAAAAATCAAGGAGATGCTTATTCAGCTAGATCAGCTCTCCAGTCTGATTCGCTGCACAGCTGCACAAGCACTTGCAGGGGGAAAGAAGGGCCAGGAGGGGGCATTTTTGGTCAACTTAAATGCACACCCAGCTTTGGCCTCAGGATCTGGTTCCACATCTCTTCTATCAGAGGCACCATCGGTTTATGGAATTCCTCCCCCCCTCCACCTTGTTTAAAGGTTATATTTAGCTCAATCAGGATGACAGTCAGACCCCGCAAACAACAGTGATGGCACAACCAAAGGAATGGTGCAGAGGCAGGAACTCCCTAAAGCAGTGCTGCTGCAGGAAAAAAGATGAAATTGTACCCTTAAATAAAGAAACAAGAGAGAGGTGAGTTCAAAGAGCTCTCCAGGGCAGGCACACTGGCAACACATCCCGCTCAAGCTTGGAGATTGTCTTTAGCTGAGGGAAAGAAAGCAAAGCAAGAAGGCCTCTTCTGCAAGGCTGCGCTGGGGTGGTGCCACGAAAACTGAATGGATCTGTCATCATAGCATTAGGGGAATACTTCAATACTTTCTTAATTATACTGTTGTGAAAATCCAGGAGGTGAGATGAGCAGAGTTCACCATGTCCAATAACTGTCCATTGGAGCCCCTCTGAGTGACACCTTAGGGTTAGTTTTGCTCGTTTTAATTCTGCTTGTTAATGCCTTTCCCCCCATTCTCACACGACAATTTAACTCTTTCCTCCCGTAGGGATTTTCAGGCTCGTTAGTGTTTACAAAAAGATTTACGTAAAATAGACAAGCAAGCACTAAGAGTCTGTTGTTACTGAAGGCACACCAATTGCACGCATCAGGCTGGAAGGGGGGGCTTTCCCCAGGCTGCAAGAGGCCACCGGAGATTGGTGTCGGAAGGTCTCCAGGCAGCAAAGGGAGAGGTTCCCCCCTTTGTCACTGTGGCAAGGAAATTGAAAACTCTGGGATTAAATCACAGTTTGCCATAGGAACCCTGTGGCAAGCTGACCACCCCACACCCCATACCCCTGAGCAGATGAGAATAATTTCCACCGAGTTGCTAGGACAAAAAAGAGTCAAAACACAATACAATTTATTGCTGAAAAAAATGAAAAAAATAATCTCTCTACTCTTTCACCAAATCGACTTGATCCTGAAGCAGCAATAACATAGCAGCAAAAATACCACTGCACTGTGGTAATCTCAGCTAATGATTGTAACTTTCAACGGGCAGCGTCTTAGTATCTGAAATATGCCCCGAAAACAAGATCTTTAAATATTAGCTATTATAACATTGCTTTTCTGGATTAGGCATATACCCACTTCATACAATTTTAAAATTATGCCCCTTGTTTTTTCTGAAGGAGAGACCAATAATGCACTCCACAGCCCACAGTCTCAACCACAGCCTGGTGCCAATTAAACTCATTTGCTGTCCTGCTGGGAGCAGCCAGAGAAGGTCTAAATAGCTCACCTGACCGTAACTCCAGCTTCTTAATTTTATGTCGTTGATGTTTCCATGGAAAACAATACCAACATCATTCAGGACGTATTCTTCCCTTTCCTTCTCGTCATCCAGATACACGGCATCCTCTGCACCAGTTTACCGAAAATAAATGTTAACACGGTCACTTAAGTTTTTATATAGGACAGATAAAAATTCTTAGCATGTAATACAGTACAGTCATCTTTGATGAAAAGTACCCCTCTCCCATCAAACAAAGCATTACTTGCTTCAACAGAGCACAAGAATAAGGAGGTAGTGACCCCAGTTAGGAATATGGTACACAAAAGCATGCAAGATGCAAAAATGATGACAACTCCTGCCTGTTTTCTCAGGATCTGTAAAGTATGATTAAAATGTCACATCTTATCAAGAATTTTATGATTACTGTGTACCACAAATTTAAAAGTTGGAGCACCATGACGCAACTCGCATCCATACAAACAGATCAAAGAACAATTTCAAACCTATTAATGTTAATGGAAAACAGCTCAAGTCAAGAGATCTAAAGAAAAATCTGTAGCGCATTAAAAAAACTGGAATACAATTTTTATAGTGTATTAACAGCAGGGTTTGATTGCTTTTTCTGTACATAAGTTATAGACTGGAGTCCCCCTTGCCCATGTAACTTGACTGCCCAGCTGATATGAGGAGAAATTCAAAGGGTATATCCAGATTGGTCTTATACTAGCATATGTGTGGCCCCTCACCCTGCAAGCATGATTCACATATGTAAATAACCCATCATTAATATTCATAAATAAACCTGAATGATGTGAAACTATTCAGAAGTTCACAGGTAAGTACGAAGCACGTTATGATTCTGTGATGCTAGAACAGTTGAGGATTTCTTTCCTGTGCCAAAGTTTGTATTTTCAGACTAAGAGATACAGCTTAACAATTAATGGTGTGGGAATTAATCAATTTGAGGAAATCAGTAATGTGGTACCAGATAGCAAATTAAAGGGAAGCAATAACCTCTGATAGCTTGATATGGGCGACTGCAAAACTACCACTCAGCACTGCCATAGTGGATTTCTTCAGCATCCCACTACAAATTACTAGAGGCTCATTTCACTTTTAAAAGCTTTTAAAGATTTGTTGTATTTTGTTGAAATGCAAATCAGATTTGTACTTCCTTGTAAACCTCATCCTCAAAAGCTTCTGTGCCCATAAAACTGCAGTTTGGATGAAAATAAGCTAAAATCTGAGCCCTCTGAAAAAAAAAATGGTGGCAAAACTCACACTGGTTTCAGCTAGGTGAAGGGTTTTGCTAGTCTACACACCTGACCCTGCTGGAAGTTTTGTTTTCTCTGAAGAGATATTTAAATCTCTATGTCTACACATGCAGAAGGAATTACCCATAGGTATGTAACATAACGACCTCCACACTGGTGTGCAAGGAATGATAGGGAAGCAGGTGTCAGATGTAAGAAACCGTTATCTCATTTGAGGAGACCAGCGCTTGCCATTACACTTTTGACAGGGTTGCTGTACAGCCTCTGCAGACTACATCTGAATCCGAGCAAACGGAGAAGCGGCAGGTTTTATCGGGGTTTCCCTAAGGTGGGCAGCTCTGAGACCTGCATTCGCATTTGGCAGGATGGTGGTATTCACTCGGCTTCTAAGGGTTGGATCATCAAGAATTATCTTCCTAGGGCTGTCACTACCCATGACCTAGCCAAACTGCACACAGGCACAAAGTGGAAGATTACGTGTTGTTTATATTCAGAGGCTACCAGGTGAAAGAGAACATTAAAACTTGACAGAGAATCAAAAAGCTGTCGTCATTTATCCCAGCAGGGACTCTCACACTTATGAAACTGTATTATATGACTTTTTTGAGGTCCAGCGCCCAGCTCTAGACAAGTTCTGCATAACCTCCCACCAAAAATGTTGCAGATGTTACACATCACGTAGGCTCTGTTTCATTAGGCCGGATCTGCCTGATTTGCTGGTTGAACAACTATATGGATTCACTCACTGAGCTTTGGATTGCGTTAAAGCACATCTGTACAAATGGTACAGAGAACACATTCAAAGGAGGACTCACACCTTCTTCTGCACAGTTACGTATTCAGTGGAATGTGTGCATATGCCTTCTTGACAGCTGTTGTTTTCTTTCAGGGATTAAAAATATCAATACTGATCTGGTTGGTATCAATAGAGATGCTTATGTTATTTTGAGACTGCGTATTCTTTGCTAAATCAGATGAAAATTGATTAACTTCTCTGTCAATTATTTTAAAATATTTGTGTTTTTTGACAAAGTAAAAAGGGCTTCTGTGTTTCACAGAGAAGCCAGCTGCTTTGATTTTTGACAGCTTTCACTACCCTTGAGACTGTTTAGAAAAAAATACGAGGCATTTGTGACGACTTTGATGCTAAGCGTGCTCTACATAGTACAACTCCTCATTATTTTGTGCAAGTGGAGGCTCACGTCTGACAAACAGAAGAATTCCATAGAAATGTGCTGGGTGTGTTTGTTCTTTTTCTCTAGCAGTTTAGGGGTTCTTTTACTTTCTTCTTTTATCCTGGGAAATTACTAAGGCACTCGCAATGCTACAAAGAAGCAAATTAGCCGCTGTGCTTCTGTGTTTGAAGATGAATAAGGTAAAAACACACTTCACTGGAAGACAATACTGCAAGCGAGGAATTCCCACTGAACATGGGCTCCTTGTAGGAGATGAGGAGTGTAGAAACACCCCTTCAATTGGGGAAGGTGAATGAGCATGAGAAGACCCTACCCAGTATGGGGGGACCCCATCCCCAGCACAGCAACTGGCTGGAGTGGGAAATGCTATTTCTTCGTGCAGGCAGTGACTGCTGAGCACAGCACCAGCACCAGCAGACGAGGGGAGGTGGAGGCAGCAGCCTTGACCTGAGCACCCAGCCTTCCTTCAACACACTCCCTTGGGAAGCCAGGAATGCGAGGCTGGGCTTCGCTGGAGCCACAGAGCTCCCAGGGCTCTTGCAGGGAAGACAACAGCTCTGTGGCAAACATGGGGAGGCGAGAGCTAAATACAGTTACCTACAAAACCCAGGACCAGGATCAGTCTGCTGCCCTACAACTGCTAGAGCTTGCCTACATTAATGTAGCAGAAGGACGAAGCTCTGCATGAATTTTACCCATATGGAATCTATGAGACAAGACATCAAATTTAAGTTTTAGCTACAGAAAGCCAGAAAATGTTATTGGGACAAATTTGGACAACTGATAACAAATAAAAGGAGTCCAAAGTCAACCACATGTTACTAAACTTCAAACTATTGGGACATTTGAGGCACGTAAGCTGAAGAAATATACAATTGACTCAATAAAGTTGCAATATATATATAATTGCTTAAAAGCGATGCACCTTGCAGAAGACTTGGGTGAATGAAACACATGCCTCAGTCCACAGAGTCTGCAACTTACTTAGATACTCTGTGCATCTACCCCTGTGAGACAGACACACAAGTCAATGCAAGGTCTCTTCCCAAGAAGAACTGAATGTTCCCCAGCAGAGCGTTGCTGGGGTTCAGCACCTCCTTGGAAAGTGCTCACAGCACCCAGATCAAAGGAGCCCTTCTCTGCTTTTATGTAGTCTGATACTGCTAAGGGTTAACTTAAACTCCAAGAAGTTATCCTTAATTACTTGCCATTTGTATCTTCTGTTTCACAGCCGAAAAGGGCTCTGCATGCCCAAAAGCACACCTGTTTTTCCCAACTGTGTCAGCTGGCTGAAGAAAGGATGCTGCCTCTCCTCACAGGCTTTACTTTGCTTATTAAGTAATGCAAATTTCACCTGAGTATCTGAAGTCTCAATCCACTAGCTTGTTGAACTCCCAGATGTTTGGGTCTGGTGTATATAATTTTGCAGGATGAAGCCCTGCATCTGCGTCTTTAAAGTATACTTGCTGATCAGCCTTAAATGTAGCTAAGGGGATTAAAACGTATATAAGCATCTGATGATTTTGGAAGCAAAGTACTCGGTAGCTTGACTGGTAAAGTACTCAAACTTGTTCTGAAACAGCAGAAAAAATGCCACATCCCTGACTAGGAAGATATGTCAAAACTGAACTACAGTAAGAAAAGGAGTAATAAGAAAGGGCACAAATGCCTCTGTCTTAAAGAAAAGCTTATACCGACACATTGATGTTCCTCCAAAATGATGAGTCGGAAAGCTGCGATAGACACTGACAGAGCCCATGCTCTGCTCCCTGCTATAACAATCCCCATTCACTCCTGGCATCAGCCTTCTCTCTTTAATGAGGCTTTTCACTCAGACTTTTCTGCTTAGCTATTAACCCAGCAAACAAGTCTAGGAGATTTTCAAACTATTGTTTTCTCTGCGCTTTAACTGCCTGAGTTTTTATACCCTTTTGTCACTCCACTGAACAATCTTTCCAGCCAGGGGATAAAGCGTGGAGAAACGCTCCCTGGTTTTCTAACACAAGGAAAGAGGGAAAAGGCAGATAGAGGAGCCAATTAGCCCAAACTACCTAGGAGGAAGAGTAAGGGTAAGAAATGAGAATAAATCTAAATCCAAATGAAAAATACAGATAATGAAACCTACAATAGTCAGCAAGGGCCAATACCCAAAGTCATTGAGACACACCTGAACGTGTAAGCTGGAGACAAAAACACGGTCCTCCAGGCGTGACCCCGCGTTGCCTCCCCTGGGCCTGTGGGCACATAGCACATCCTTGCTGCCTGGAGACTCTCTTCTGCTTTCCTAAAGCAGAACTTTTCCATTGGCCTTGCCAATGGCTGCTGCTGGAGGCGGCTGCGGCATGTCTTGCTCCCTATGGGTTTGCTCCCATGCTGTGGTTTTAATCTTGCTGGGTTTGGGCTCCCTTCAGCTCAGGTGTGAGGGAGGGAGTGCACAGGAGAGCAAAGGACCCGTGTGCCATGAACAGATGTGGACCAGTCAGCGCACGGAGCTGATGGGGAAGGAGGTGAGAAGAAGGGATTGATTTTCCCCTTCCACTCCCTGACCAGCACCTTGAATCAGCCTGTGTGGTCCCAGTCACACCACAGTGGGCCAGCCAAGCCCCTCATATCATTTTTTTTCTCCACGTTATGGCTGCATGTAGCCCTAGCTGGTTGTATTGCTAGTCATTGTATACTAGCAATCTAAAGTAATTTAAGAAGCTACTTCTTTGGGGTTTATCCCCGTTAAGGAGGTGCTGAGCTACTGCCTAGTCACCACGCTGGCTAACAAACTGTTTGTTATGACACTCACGACTAAAGCCAAGGAATGCTCTATCTTGGGGTGAAGAATTGCACCTCCCTAGCTGGAGCTGTGACAGGCTGATGATGCCTTCACAAACCTTGAGCAGTTTTGTCTGCTCACAGTGGGTCATAACTTTGGCAATGATTCCTCTCTTTCTGTTAAACGCTCTCCCTTCTCTCCCAGAATAAACTCTTGGCATGCTGCTAAGAGGGATCTACCTCTACGCTGCTTTCAAAAGTATCTCATGGTGTCACGGGGCCCTGGGCCCTGCCCTTCCCTCCTGTTCCCACTTAACTAACTCCGCTTTACTCAGCATTAACATATATCTTCCTAAATAATGCATAACCTAATCATTGCTTATATTCCCTTGGACCAGGGGCAAGTAATGAAATCAGCACAAATCATTCCATGTACTGACAGTAGTGCAGCTGAATAATGGACTCTATTAATAATGCTAAACTTACTCGTCAACCGGTAGGATGGCCCTTGTTTGGTATGGGATTATTTGATGCAAATACTCCGTTCAAAACATTGCAAGACGAAGGAAGGGTGGCGGGAGAATATTAAAGTTACCTGGTGACCTAAATATATAGCAACGTGTATGCCAGACTGGGAGCCTTACAAGTGTTGGAGGCCGAAACACAGTGCTACAGCCTGTCGAAAGGCTGAGCCAAACCTCTGCAGTCCTCCTTGCCCTCTCCTTAAAGCCACACTTGGAGTTCGTTGGGTAAAATATAATTCTGTCAGTGTAAGGGCTGATTTTACCCGGGATCCGGGGAGACTGAAAAAAAAATAAATTGTTCTTCAACCCACTGGAGTATAAAAAAAAGGCTCATTTGCAAAATGTTCTGTTCCTCACAGAGGACAGGGTTGCTGGTAATTAGTCACCACTAAAGGGGAAGTTATAAGGGCAAATATCGTGTAGCAGTGGGAAGGCACCACCAGCGATGCTGCAGCAGGTTGGCTGCATCCAGCCTGTGCAGGAGAAGCAGCTCCCACTGAAATCCTGCAGGCTTTCAGCTGCAGATGCTAGATCCTAAAGGTGTCAATCATCAATGTAACTCCGCACAGTATGGGACACTGACACATCCTGCCCCACGCCAAATCCTGGGAAAAAACATGCCTGTATTGACTTGCCAGTTTAAGGCACACACGGGCAGGCAGGAGGCTCATGCTGATGCCTATTAAAGTCAGAGGAAAGTCTTGGAGTATATTTACTACGAGAAACAGAGCATCATTGCGCTGCTCGAGCTGGTAAACACAGGCTTGGCCTCATAAACCTGCAGGGTGCAGCTACAGCACAGGCACAGCTCTGCAGCATGGAGCCCTGCAGGGCCTCACGCAGGGCTATTCCCCAGCCTGAAAGACTTCCCTCTTGGCAGAGTTACCATATAATTTTGGGACTGAAACTGGCTTGTCTCCAGTCACCTTGGTACCAAACTCCCCTTCCTGGACCACCCTCTCCCAAAAAATGATGAGCCCAGCAGCAGAAAGTGCAAACCTCTGACTCTGATAAGGTACTTACGCTGGCACCAGGGATTGAACAGGATGTAAGTGTCGGTTGCCGAGTTTCTGTGTGTCCGGAGGATGCCAAAGGGAGTCAGGACGGCAACGTACAGGCGAAACTTCCCAACAATGCAGGTGGCAGAGGACATGATGGACAGGCGAATGGAGTTGTTCTCCTTATGGGTAATCTTGGCTCCCCACTCGCCAGGTTTCAGCACATCACGCACTAGGATCGGGATGTAGGTACCTTTGTTTTGCTGTGGGTAGCGACCTGCAGAGAGAGAGGGGGGCGTAATTCCATGAAGAGGTTCACTGTGTTTTGACAGTGTCTTCATTTCCTTGCAGTCCTCTATCCCTTTTGTCCTCTTCCAACGGAGGTGGCAAGTTTTAGTGGGCAGAAACCACCTACTCTCCTCATTGCTTCACACTGTGCCTGGTCACTTGGCAGTACAGCCACCTGAATACATGCAACACCTCCTAGCCGGCAGCCTGTGCAGACATCCCACCCATCTCACTCCAGCAGGCTTCAGTCTTGCTGGCTCAGAGTGGAGCCCTGGCAGCGTGAACAGGGGCTGTCCCAGGATTTCCTTGCTCACCACTGTTTATCCTAGTGCAGCAAGCTCCGCTACAGCTTACTCCTTGCCTTGGTGTCGGCTGTGCTGTTGGTAAGTGTAGGTAAGAGCCCTTTCCCCGGCTCAGATGCACCCACCACCCTCGTCGCTAGCATGCAGGTGCCCACTGGGGCATGGACCTCGGTTTTGGGGCTCTTTAGCAGAGCAGAGCCTCGTTCTTCTCACTGCGCTACTGCGCCGACAAGCAGAGACCGAGCGCTCTTTCACACAAATCCACACAGATGGAGGAAACCAGCAGATATCCAACACTCAGTTCCTCTTCAGCATCTACTCTTCATGGACGGAGCAGGAACCAACTCCGGACACCCGGAGTATAGGTGAGCACATCTGGGCTGGATAACCAAACTTTCTCTGCAAGCGATAAGTCCCAAAATATGACATACCTCCAAAGTACTGCATATGATAGTCTACCTCTTAGTAAGCCAAATCACACTGCAGAGAAGCCTATTTTATTCTGCCAACTATAAAAAGCATCTAGACAGATAGGCTACGTGTAAACATGTGTACTGCCAGGATTCAAAGTTGTGTGAGGATCTACCCTTTGAGCCTGAGGTAGAGCCAAACTATATCTGAAAACCAACCAGCAGCATAGACAGAAAAGACACTTGCGAGAAGGCTGAATTCCTTATCTCATTCTCAAGTCTATTCTTTATTTCATATTTTAGGCTGAAAGTTAGAGTCTCTTATTCAAAAATAGGGTAATGAAAAGCAACGATGGCAGACAGAGAGACAGACTTCTATATTTTTCATTCCTACTATTTAAGAACTTCAAAATTAAACTCACAAGGGCGTTGATTTCCCTGCTTGCTTATTTTTATACAGCTGATGTAAAGATAATCCCAGATCTGAACTACATTCTGGGAAAGGACAACTCCGGCTTTGACTGTGAAGCTTGCGAGCTGCCACAACATCAGTGTTTCTAAGAAATCTGGGGCTACTGTGTTTCATCCAAAAGATTATTCAGTGCACGTGAATTTCCATTTTGCAGATGTTCAGTGCACATAAATAGCCCACTTTGCCCCATCAGCCAGAGATGCTGTAACCCATGAAACCCGTTGAGATCAGTGAGGGACACAACAGAAGGAAAAGACCAAGAGAAGGAAAAAGGACTAGAATAAGAGAGCAAAATCAATAGAAAACACTAGAAGATAAAGCACTGGACACTTCAAATATAAGCCATCAAAGGGAAGCCAGTTTAGAGAGAAAAGCCTATAGAGGTAACAGAGATGAGAGTCTTGTGCCTGCTAACAATTGTGATCTGAGAGATGAACATGTTCTTGTTCTTTGTAGTGCAACTGGGTAAGACCCAGCTTGCCTCTGCAGTTGATATTTTCCTTCTAGTTTTGACATAACTGGTTTTTTAAAAAAGCAGACCACGCAAACAAAGCAGCAGAGCAAACCAAGTAATTGTACTGACATCCTTGAAAACTGTTAACAAGTGCTACTTTTTAAAATACCTCCCTTACCTCCTTCAGAAAGGCGGAAGTGGGGAGAGATTACTATTTTAACGTGGTTAGGAACTGACATTGTCGTCTTTGCTGGAAGCTGCATGTTGGTGTAGGAGTCTATAGGGGACATAAGAACCGGTGCTGTGGCAGGGGCTTTGCACCACCATGTCCATGTGCACCTTGTACTGAAGAATCACTTCCTGGTAAATTTGCCCATAGGAACCAGATAAGATCTCAAAGAGGGCATGAGGTCTTTGCAAGACATCTTTATGGAAACCTTGTCGCTGGCACCTCATAGCAAGTTCAGCAAAGTACCAAGCCTCTCTCACTTTTCTGAAACCTCAACACACAAAACTCCATTTGCCCTTCAAAACGAAGGTATCTCTTGCATGCAAAGCTACCTAATAGAAATGTCGCTTGACAAGAGAGCACCTGTAGCCCGTGTATGCCCCACACAGCTGCTCCCACGCAGGTAAGAGAGAGAAGCCACTGCAGTATCTTGCTTACCCATGAGGAGAAGATGCTCTGGGGTATTGCCTGCATCCCTGCAGACATAGCAAGGATGCCAGGGAGGGGATATCCTAGAAGTCAGGATAATTTATAGGTGTTAGAAACAGTAAATACAAGAGAAATTGTTTGCTTCTGACAGATGAGCAGGGTTTGGTGTTCTCTTACAGTTGCATAAATCCTGAACCCATGAGGAAGCCTGGTAAGATGGGCAGAGCCCTCAAGAGCACTGTGAGCATTTTCCAACATTTTCTTTGAAGAGAGGACAGGTTCCCTCATCTTCTGAAACAAAGACCAAAATGTAAATGGGAGAGCAAGGGAATTGTTACTTCTGACAGGAGCTTGTGGAGCTGAATTGTAATCACACATCTAGACACCTGAGAGCACCAGCCATGCTAGTCTCATATACACACATCTGTTGTCTTGATACTAGAGCAATATAAAGCTGAATAACTTTGGCATTACATGCTAAGGTTGCTGGCAAAAGAATCCTTATGTAGGTTCAGTCCTATGTTTATCAACATTATAGGGAAGTCCTCTCAGAATGGCTTGGCTATTTGACTTTTTTCCACATCTTGAGCACGCATTTGTGGCTGCAGTGGAAAAGCAGGGACAGCTTTGGCTCATAGTTGGGATATCTGTAATGTCAGCCCTTTCTCAGAAGGGATAATGTGCAATGGTGATTTCATTCCCTGGGTTAGAGTCTCTAAGGAAGAAGATTCAATGTTATCCAAAGACTCATTACCAAAAGCCTGTGAATGGCTGGCAGAGCACTCTCTGCAGGATATCTGGTGCTAACCCAACCTGCGGAGAGGCAGGAGGGTGTTTGGGTGCATGTCAGGACCAGGAGCCATGTGGAGAAGATAAACTCTTTTTATGCTGACAGGAGGGTGCTTCTGCCAGCAGCATCAGCTGGCTCAGGATCCCTCTCACTCCGATTTGCTCCAGGAGCTGGCAGCCTGAACCATGCTCCACAGCCAGTTCTTTGTGGTTGCCTCACTTCCCGATGCTCACGTGTGCTTTGGGGGAAGGAGGCCCTGGCCCTCACTCGAGGACATTTCACAGCCAATTGCTCTGTGAAATACAAAGTCATTGCATGACATCACGCTGTTGGGATGTCCCCATCTGCTCTCTCTAACAGCACATGGACATGGGAAAATCCAGCCTGAGGATTCAGAGAGGTGGATGTTGCTGCCCTGTTACCACCAGGCACAGGGTGAATTTTTTATAGGTTCCATCTGCAGTTCAGAGGATGTCAGGCACTGAATGGGGTCTGCTGACTGTCTTGCCTTCCAGACAGGAGAGAATTCACGGTGGCCCTCTTCATGGGCCTCCAACTCTTTGCATTTCAATCCTAGGTACTGAGCCACGATACTGCCAGAAGACAGTATTCACACAGAAACCTCCCTTATACAGAAAGTTTAATGGCCCAAACACATCTGTTTCCCGTGCTTCACAACACACAGGCCTGCAACCCTTTGGTACTTCTTTCTTATCCCACCTTGGTTTCTGTAGCTATCCAAGCTGGGCTCCTAAAGATCCTGCTCACTTTTGTTACAGCTCAGCTCTTCTCTACACCTCCTGGGCTTTCCAGGCACCCAGAAAAAGAGGAGAAAAACAGTTGCTGTTCTATTAAGGGAGATCAGCTCTCCCTCAGTCCTGCATCACAAGGCTTTGAAAGTAAGCAAGCATGAGTGAAGGTCTACATGGCGAAATGCGTCATGACTGAAGCATATGTGGATGTGGGCACGTATGGATGCCCCCTGCCACACACACACACTTCACAGGGGCAAAAAGCAGAGTGCAGTGTTTGCTAAAGTTTGCCAAAGTCTTATTTATGCAGTAGCAAAAGGATGAGCCGTCTAAAACACATAACTGTAGCCACACACATATGCATTCAAAGTGAGTTATTTTTAACATATGCCTCAGATCCTTAGCATGTCAGCTCTGGGCCCGTCAGGCACGGAGGCAAGCTGTGTTTAATTCTGGGTAAAACTGCCACACCAGAGAGGGATTTACAGCAACAGAGGGAGAGCGAGAGAGAGGTACAGCAAGTTCAGTCAGCAAAACACGAACGCTCCTCCTCCAGCTATCCAAGTCTGCTGCTGTTCCTTCCAAGTGACTAACAGGGACCAGGCCTTGATCAAACCACACTCCTCCTCCTCCCCTGCCCAGTCCTTGGAAGCCCCTATCTCCATCTAGTTTAGTTTTTCCTTTGATCCCCAGAGCACATACACGTTGCTGTATGTGTCCGTGGATTAAACAGCTCCTAAATGCCACTGCTGAGTTGGCACAGCCAGCGGAGGGACTGGCGGGTCCTCTTGGATAAGGCCCTACACAAGCGAGTAGATGTTTTACTTTCAGCAGGGAGGAGGGCAAAATTTTGTAGCACAGAGGTTAGAAATATAGTGAGCTTCGGAGGACATTTCCTCCCTGATGGAAGTAGGATACCTCATAAGAGAGGGAGGCGAACAAAGCTGTTTCTCAATAGTCTTATTTAGCAACCCTCCTTAGAAGATTGTTTTATAAAGGAGTTGAGGAATTTGTCTCCCTTTGGGACATAGATTACACACAATAAAGTTAACAATTTTCCTGTTAGGTCCATTTGTTTTACCTAGATACAATCTCTCATAGAAAGGGTAAAGAATCTGTTTCAATGCCAGCCCTGGAAGTATAACAATTGTGACAGGCTGATAAATAAATCTGAGCTGGGAGCCACAAGTAGAGCAGCCGTGCAGCAGAGGTAAGCCTTATTGTAGTGAGCAGCCTGGGGATGGGTGTTAGCATAATGGAACCATGCCTTATTAATCACTATGAATAACTACAACAAATGTCAGAAAAGGCAAAAGGGAAGAAGAGAAAGAAGAGAAGGAAGGAAAGAAGGAAGGAAGGAAGGAAGGAAGGAAGGAAGGAAGGAAGGAAGGAAGGAAGGAAGGAAGGAAGGAAGGAAGGAAGGAAGGAAGGAAGGAAGGAAGGAAGGAAGGAAGGAAGGAAGGAAGGAAGGAAGGAAGGAAGGAAAGGAAGGAAGGAGGAGAGGAGACAAAAAGTAGGAAAAAAGAAAAAAGAGAGATGCTCTAATAAAATCCCAAACAATCAAAACAAGCAAGAAGGAGAAACCAATTTTTGTAAAAAAAACAGTAGTGTCTTTAAGGCACTGCTTTAATATCACATCTGGGTTCCTCCCACCCTCAAATCCCATTTGCCTTCAGAAGTGCTGCATACAAACTTAGAAATGTAGGAAACCCAAATATCTTGAAATAATTTTTGCTTATGGCTCCAGTTAGGAATCCTTAACATCTGACCACTCAGTCCCAGGAGTGAACGTTTCTAGTACTTTACACTTGTAAAACACTGTCGGAGTCACGCACCCTAGCTATTAAAACCATTAAAAAATACAGCTAGATTTTATGTGCCAATTGATGCTGCTGCAGCAGTGCAAAAGGAGAGTATGATAAAGATTCCTTTGCATGAAATACTGCATCCCAGGGAAGCTGCGGATGCCCTATCCCTGGAAGTGTTCAAGGCCAGGCTGGATGGGGCTTTGAGCAGCCTGGTCTGGTGGGAGGTGTCCCTGCCCAGGGCAGGGGGGCTGGAACTAGATGATCTTTAAGGTCCCTTCCAACCCAAACCATTCTGTGATTGATTCATGGAGCACCTTCAGGGACTCTCTCCTCTCTGCTCCTCTGGATCCTGGCTGGGAATTCCAGAGGGGAGGAAAAAAAATACCCCAAGACCTTAATCTAGAAAGGGAATTTTGTTGTTCTTTGCTAAGAGCTGTCAAACAGGTCTCTTCTCTGTCCGGAGTCAATTTCTAGGAAATGTGTTCTACTGCTAATACACTATTCTTTCTTCCCCAAAATGGGATTCCATGTTCAGACTATCAGGTATTTCTGTATCTTTGTTCAATTTTTATAATTCTTTGTTAAACAGGGATATAGTGATCTAATAAACTCTCAATGCTGAGATATGTACCAGCACCAACAGAGTTTGCCCCCAGTACCATAGTTGCTCTTGTATAATGCCAAGAAGATTCCTAAAAAAATCAAGATTCAGGTTTTCCCAATGAGCGACTTTTTCTCAGAGGCAGAACTCTGCTCAACATCCCATCCACAGTGTTGGGGGACACCTTATGTTCCAAACACTTCTTTAGCTACCAACTGCCGTGCCCCCAAGCTGCTGAGGAGGACAGGTGACAGCAGGGGTAGCAATACTTCCCACTAAGACAGATTTACTGTCTGACAAAAAGAACAAAACCTCAACCCTCCTGGAATAACCTGTGTCCCAACACTGCTGTGAAATTAGGGAAAGGCTGTGGACACTGTAGGATAGTATAAAGAACTCCATTGATTCTGGTGTGGGTGTCTTAAATCAGACCCCTGGTTATTTAGTTGTGCTCAGATGCCCCTCTGACTATAAGTGGGAATTTGGTGCCACCTAAATAAGCCATATGGGATCAGCTCTCACATCTTTATGTTCTTAGTTGCTTTCATGTTTTTATAACTGTTCCTCTGGAGCAGGCTTGGGAAGACTGTAGAAAAAGGAGCAGTAAGTCTCTGCTCTCATCTCAGGCCAAAAGCCAGTGATTTATAGAAGCCTGAGGAGTGCATATGGACGGGTGGGTGGGTGTCCATGTATGCACATGTGTGGAAAGGTGATAGCAGCCTGGAGGACTGGGATTTATGATCATTCCAGAGGTATGCCAATGAATAAAGTGTTCATAATAATATTTAGGGCTAGACCAATATATATGGATTTATGAAGCCATTTAAGGAAAATACAAATAGACAACAATTTATGAGGATGTGGGGAAATATATCATTAGAGTAAGGATGCACCACATAAACTCATCAACCACTCTAGGATTTACAGCCATGTACAGAAAACTACTACTAAAAGCAAGATTGAAGCCGTATAAGCCCATCTAATCATACATCTGCTTTTCAGAGAAATCACTGCCAGTGCAGCAGTGACTGTGGAAACTTTGCGGCACTCATGCCAAACTGGCTGCCGCAGGCGCAGGAGCTGTGCTCGGACAGGCTGAACCCCACATTGTGGAAAGCCAAGAGTAGCACAAAGCGTCCCCGTCACCACAAAGGCAGTAGCCAGGAGAGATCAAGATGGGTGAAGAAGTCATTGGGCTCCCTGGGGCTCCAAGCAAACTGAGATTGTTTCTGCTGTGGGGAACTGAATGTAAGCACAGCATCTACAGTTCTCTTGTGGCTCTTTCATCTCAACCCCAGACCAATAAAATGAGCATTTCCCAAGGGGTGATGCTCACCTTTCCTCTCATTAAAGCCAGGAAGTGGGCTGCAAGGAAGGAAATCTGTGGTGATGGAGCAGCTCCCAAACCACAGGTACTGAGGCAGGGCTGCAGTCCAGCACGAGAACTGGAATAACATCCCATTACTCTTTATAAGTGGATATTTTTCCATGTGGATTTTTTGGCACATTGGTTGTTTTCCATACTTTGGCAGACAAGTATGGTCCTAATTTAATGAAGCATTATGTGGAAAACTGAATTATAATAATTCACATGTTAGCACTTCAGCCAGTTTCACCAATGATGACTCTATGGAAAGCAGTCTGTTAAAGCAAAAAGGACCTTAGCCATAAGGAACCGTCACAGAAGAGTATCAGTAAAAGTGACTTTCAAGAGATTGGTGTGAATTACATCTTTTTATATTTATATTTACTTATATATATTTGGTTATACAACTTAGCCCATGAATTCTAGACTCAGTGTGAATGGTCTTTAAATGGACTCTGGATTAAAAAGGGTTGTTACTAAAGATCATTCTGTGAGTGTTTCAGACGTAGTTTCACATGACGCAAGAAGCATTTGTCCCAGGTAACACTGATTCATTATCAATTAGAAGGATTAAGCAGTCTCTACTTGCTTTACTTGCTTCATTAATCATCTTTTTAATGATGTAAAAGAAGCAAAAATAGGAGCAAAAAAAGAGAAGTAAAACTAAATTTTAGGGAACGAAGGAAAGAAATAGAATAGTTCTGCACACACACAAGATCAAGCCATTACCATTGTCACATTTTTCAGGAGGAAAATTAGTCTTTAATAGATAAAAATTCTGTGATGGATTAATGTCAAGGCTGGGAAATTTCCAGTGCTGGGAACTAATAATTTCTGAATAGCTTTATACAGTGCTGTTGAATAAACAGTCCTCACTGTAGGTACAGCCCTGCAAAAGAGAGGCTGAGTTTTCCCAGTTCCAGCTGAATTCCCTGGGTGCCAAGGCCAGCCATCTCTACTAAAAGTACCTTTGTACCTTAGGAGAATAACACCTTGAAACACAAAAAAGTTTCTACAGTTCGTGGACAGCCTGGTCCACATTGCTTGGGGTAACCTCCCCACTCTTGGAGATACTCAAAACCTGTCCCTAGGGCAAGGCCCTCAGAAGCCAAAGTGAGCTGGACCTGCTTTGAGTAAGAGCTTGGACATGACACCTCCAGACGTCCCTCCAACCTAGGTTATTCTACAGTTCTGCTGCACCGTTTGAAATCTACTGCTCAGGCACAGACAGCAGTCCTTGAAAAAGTAATTTTACAACAACCTGCCAATATTTCTGTGTGTCCGTCACTTTAGTCTCTCATACTCAGCACTTTCCTATGAGATATCCCCCTTGTTTCAGTGCAAAAAGACTCTCAGCTCAAGCTGCCTCTGCTGTAGGGCTGTTGCCTGAGCCAGTCCCCAGGCGTAGCTCTGGCCTGACAGTACCCAAGGGAGGGATTCACCTCCCCTGTCTTTGGTGATCCTAAAGTCAGAGCCTGGTCTACAGGAGAGAGTCACTGGAGGAAGAAAAAAATATCCAGAAGAGAGTTCATCCCATTTTAAGACAGCAAGGCTAAGCTGCCACCTGGAGGTGCCTGCCTCCCTCCTCTGCCCACAGAGGCAGCCAAGGCAACAGGTTTTGCACTGGGCTCTGGTTTTCGGGTGGCTGGCATGATGAGAGGGGAATGCCTGCTCTTCAGACAGACAAACAGAACAAACCTGGATGTAAAAGGCCACGTCTCCCATCACAAAAGGTTTGAGAGCACAGCACTGAAACCTTGAGCACTCAGTGCCCTTTCCCAAGTACAAGAAATCTCCTCTTTCTCCCTTTCAGGGCATTAAACATTGGACTTGCCACTAAAAGAAGTAGTAAGAGTCAAGCAGATCATTTCCGGATACTTTCCTTCTCCTTTGTGGGCTGTTTTTGTTTTGCTTTCTGTTGCTAGCCTCTGAGAACAAATGTACTGCGTTTTCACCACGAGTGCGTAAAGAGAAACATTTGTGGAGCACTGAGTATCAACCAATTCCTAGAAGAGGAGCTTGAACAACCCCCAGCTGAATTTCTGTGAGCTAAATTACTTGTATCGAGAGGGCAATGGTGCTCACAGAAACAGACACTTAAAAAGCAGGGGAGGGCAACATCTGTATGCTATCCTGTACACACAGCACGTTCCCTCAGCTGATTGCCAGCCACCACACATGGGACATCAGCATCATCGTTCCCATTTCACAGAAAGGACAGTAACAGTAAAGAACCAGGAGGGAGAGTCAACCACAGACTCAGAGCTGAGTCCAAGTCATCATTCAGACCTGAGTTTGTTGCAAAGTCTCCCCTGTCTCAGGCTGCAGTTAACCCCATTCCTACCACATCTGAGGATGAAGGGATTTTGATCCATGCTTAGAGATTCATGGTACAGAACATGGATAGATGTGTTAGGAAAGAGCAACAGGAAAATAAGTGAATATATTCTCTTAAGTGGACTGTGCAATGTCAAAAGAAGTGTTAAATTTCTTCTTCCAATATAGAATATCTGATTAAAACAAATGCAAACTGCACACAATTCAATAAAAAACAAATGTTCCATTTTCCTCTTCTTCTTGCTACAGCTGTTTGTTTTAAACATATAAAGATTAAGGGAACAGTCTTGAATTTAATTAAATCCCAAAAGAACTAATGATATTTATGCATATTAAATTTTTAAAGGCACTTGTGGCTGTTCAGCCAATCATTCATTGGACTGTCATAACATGCCTCCCAACCCTAATTTAAATTAGAAAGAAGAGACCCATGAAAAAAAATGTGCAGACAGTAACCTTTTCACTGCACATACGTTTAAGAGACGCCCATCTAGGTTTAAAAGGCAACAAATCTAATAAACGGCCACATCATCATAATTCAACAGTGGAAAAAAATCAATGTTACAAATTTCGGAACTGCATCTCTGAGGAAAGTAAATTAAAACATCAATTCAAACCTACTTTAAAGAGTTTATAAGGGGAACATTGACATCTTAACACAGAAACTCCCAGATCACTCTAGATGAAGCTGGGGCTTTCCCAGACTGTGATGTAGGGACCAGTGTTCGGTGGGGCCATCTTTGGAGCACAGTAGGAAGCCCCACTCTGTCACTTGCTTTTCCCCTTCTCTAGCAAGGTCGTGCCCTTCTCTAGTCCTGTACCTTCAAAAAGCCAACACGCACATTAGGACCTGGGTCTCTGATAAAGATCTCTCAGTGAGAGGAAAAATGCTTTCTTGCTCCTTTTGCAGAAAATCCAGAAAGTCTCCGATGTGGCCCTGAGTAAGTCTCTGGTCTGAAGCTACAGTCTCTGAACCTTCTCCCTTGTTACCAAGTTGTCTGTAAATGCAGGCTGTGAAGTTGCAAGGCCTCCTATTCTTCCATCCTGCATAATATTCCCCCCTTGCAGACTCAACATTTTGTTATCGCAGTTCATACATAGTCATCTCTCCCACCTCAAACAACAGACTCCTCCTCCCTGCATCTCCTTTTATTATAAAAGATGTTTCCCGTTACACCTACCTTTCAGCATTGCCATACAGCATTAACCAGAGATAACTTTGAAAGCTCAATAAAGCACAACTGATTGTTAAACAGAAAGCCCAAATACTGCTCCTTCTCTCACAAGCAAGTCTGCTGACTTTCTTGAGTAAGGATTTAGACCCTGTTTAGAAAAGCACTTCCTTGCCTATGGTTAAGCCTGTTTTTATGGTTTATCAATTGTAACAGGAAAAGACACAGCCATTAAGTACTGCTTTGCTCCTGTTTATGAGGGACTCTTCAACCTTACTTTGCTGATATGACACAGCCTTTGCCAGGCACTTACCTATCAAATACTCCAGCCAGAATTGGTCCGTCTCTGGATTGTAGGGTCGATTGAAGTCAACCTGGATTTGGAAAGACTGTCCTCGACGCACTATCAGCTTGGGGTTGTAGTACTTGTCAGTGTGGTGCTGCTGCTTGTTAATCTCATGGGGCTCCTTGAACATGTGAATGTCCACAACACGCAGGTAATCTGCAGAGACACATAAATGAACAGAGAAGGAAGGAGTCAGTTCGTTGGAATCTCAATATCCATATTAACATCATTAGAGGCCCTGTGCTCCCCTTGCCCAGTGTTGCCTCGTCGAGAAGCGCTGTGCAATGCTGGAGCATGCTGGATCTGTTTGGGGCTTATGTCCTTCTGGCTGAGCGGGGACTTAAGGACTGACACCCCTCTGTCCACCTGCCATCTTCACAGGGGCTGCAAGGCTTCTAGTGAGTGGTGAAAGCAATTGCAGAAAGGGCAGGTTGCTTCAGGTGGAAAGCTGAATGTCCCCAAGGAGAGCTGGGCTCCCTATTTTCTTTGGCATCGGCTTTCTGCAAGTCTGGGTCTCGCTATCACAAGTTTATCAGTGCAACCAGTGGGCCTTCAGCAGCTGTGGCTTCATGTCTCCCTTCTTGCAGACCTTCATTTGTAAAGTGCAAATTCACAGGGGTTTTGTGGTGCTTAAATACAGTAATGTTTGCAAAGCACTACTACTATCGAGTGCTGAAGAGCCTGAGAGGCAGTTAATGATCTTACATTCAGCTGAGAGCTTGGATTGTCTGTATTAAATAAGGTTTTGGTGTACTGTATGTGTCTAGACTCAGCTTCTCAGTACACCTCCACTGCTGTTAGTGTCTTCTTATGAAAACTAAATATAACATTGCAGTATATAATTACAGCATAGAGTTACAGGCAAACAGCGGTAGGTATCTATAACATGCATGGGCAAAGCTTTGCTTTCTTCAAATTAGGGCTTTCTAAAGGGTTATAGCCTACCACTGCTAGAAGTTAATCTGCTCAGCTAATGGCCAGTGTGGGGTAACGTTCAGATAGCCAAAGGCACTTGCAGTCACCATGAGCTACATGACCATACCATACCGGGAATCTTCGTAAGGGGAGTCTTCTCACACAACAAGCAACCACATGAAAACAAACTGGACATCTTTCTTTTGCCTACATGCTCGGGCAGATAATCATGAAACCTCTGCCAGCAGGACCATTACTGCTCACAACCAAGTGAGAGACAGAAGAGTAAAGCTTGATTTGCAGCTCTCAGCTTGTCTTTCCAGGTGCTGACAGTTAGAAACTAGCTAATTTCTGCATTTTATACTGACAATTACAGAGCCAAACTCATGCCTGGCAAAGAGAGGTGCACATTTACAGCAGCTGGTGGAGCTGTGTGTACTTGTGATGGTGGCTAATTTGGCCTGCCACTGAGTACACTGTGAGCAGGAATGATGCGCTCAGCCAGTGAGTCGGATATTCAAGTCACTGAGGGCTGAATACGGCCCATTTCACAGAAGCTCAGACAACAGCTTTGTACTCTGTTCTTCCTTGAAGGCAGGGAGACGATGCCTAGAGACCGGCTCTGTCTCAGCTGTGTAGCCTCCAGGCTACAGCAGCCTGGGCATTAGCCCTGCCTTTCTGCAGGGATGTCTTCTAGACATCAGTAGAGCCCCGCAGGCAGCAACTCCCCTGGACGCCAGCAAGGTCCTTCTGCCACCCTGGCCAAGTCACCCAGCCTGGGCTCTGGGTCACAGCTAATGAGGGGGAAATAAGGGCAGCAGGAGCAGGTCGTACTCGTGGGTTGCCACCATCAGCTGCCTAGCCCTGCCCTGTGGGAAGCAGAAGGAAAGGAAACTGCCTGAGGACAGGGCAAGATGATGATACTTTCAAGGAAAAGCCCTTTAGAACGGAACCCAAAACCATCCGCCTCCTGCTAACCCTAATCTGCAGAAAGGCTGGAATACCGTGTTGAAACCTGAGGTAGGCTTAAAGTCCCATGGCAATATTATTGATATTCTCTGCTCATTTCACCAGGCTTCTGAAGTAACTTCTGTAGATCCTCGCTGGCTTTAGCACTGACTGAAGTTACAGAGATGGTTTTTTGTGCGAAACATTAAATGCGGTTTTGCTCAGAAATCATTCTCGTTGCCCTTCTGTGAAGTGGGGCACGTCTTTGCCTCCCTCCCTGCAAAACTTACCAACTCTCACTCACAATAGTGTGGAGAAAGCTCACAATTAAATCACGTGAGGCAGGAATTTCCCAGAGAGGAGTAAAGCAGGGGCAGGGGAGAGTCTCTCCCGTTTTCTCTCCCAATGCCTCCCAGGCTGAAAGCACTGCATGAAAAAGCTGCATATCTTGGGGCTCTGCAAGGGGTGAAGCTATTAGTAAGTTTGGCTCAGATTCTCCCTCCTTCTAAGGAGGCATAGAAATGGAGTTGTGAGTTTGTTGCATTTTCATCTCATGTTCTGAAATAAAAGGCATCAGTGCCCCTGCCCGTCGTTTGCATGTTAGCTCCTTCAAGGAACTGCAAAGCTAAGCCACCCTGGGCCATCACTTCAGTATTTGCTTCATTTTATCTCAGGACTTTACATGGCTCCTGTCAAAACATAGCCAAACACATCTGAAGAAAACACATTTCGATTTCACTCTCAGTGTTACAATGCACGTTGAGCTTGCCCGATGAAGATAACCTGCAACTGAGCCTCTGTTAATTACAGCAATGGTAATTACAGA
This sequence comes from Larus michahellis, assembly GCF_964199755.1. NCBI lineage: Eukaryota > Metazoa > Chordata > Aves > Charadriiformes > Laridae > Larus > Larus michahellis. The sequence continues at coordinate 76,695,452 of NC_133897.1, read as the reverse complement.
GGATAAAACATGAGCAGGGCAACAGAATGTGCTAATGCCGCCACCAGAGTACGATCAAAAGGAAGGGTCCAGACGCTTTGCACGTCACTGCTCGTCTGTTCGTGGGGGACAGGTGGCCATCGAGGGCTCCTTTGAAGTCAGGTCCATTTGACAATTTGCCCGTAGCCTGGTGTGCTGCAGAAGCGGCAGCAATCTAATGCTTTCATAAAGCTTTTGCAGCGTTAAGCTTGCATGGAAATAAATAAGCACAAGCTTCAGCTGTTTTCTGAATAACAAGAATAGCCTTCAAACGTCGGGCGTTCTTGGAGGACCAGAGAGAAAGGGCTCTGGACTACAAACCTAATAGTGTGAGTTTCCAGAGGAGGTGCCCATCAGTGTGCTAACAGGGCAAGCACGATTCCCCGGCGAGTCACAGAACTTTGCACAGGAGGGTGCGTGGGGGGAGCTTGCAGACCGTGGGGGCTGCAGGGCTGTGTCCTCCCACCCAGCGGCTGTAAGCGCCAGGCCCACTCGTGACAAATTGTGGCGAGATGAGCTGGCTAGGAAGAACCAGGGGGAGGACACAGCACAGGCGTGTTCACAGAGACACGGGCTTCTCGCAGAAGAAGCGCTCGGGCGCTGCTCATCCTCCATGCTGAGCATCTCCCCCGGCAAGCAAGCCAGGATCCTGCAGCAGGCATCCCACTGACAGGGCTGGAAAGGCAGCCATCCCCGGCAGCCTCCGCCGCTCGCTCTGGCTGTGATTCAGCAGTGTAGAAGTGGGTGTCAGCAGAGAGCTAGTTGAGCACAGGGTTTTTACCTCATCCTAGAGTAGTAGCTAAAATAGGTCAAGTGAATCACACCCTAAAAATGCCTGTTTCTCTCTGTTGGCTGCGAAGGGAAACAAGGGTGACTAGCTCAGCTGTAGACACCTACACTGCACAGATCAAGGGCAAGATTCAGTTAAATTTAGGCATCTAAATGATGTGAGCCTGGTATGTAACCTCTTATTATGGCCAGTTGGTGGCTGGTTGCTGCAGCTGGTGGAGCTGGGAAGTGACAACCGCTGCCTCCCCGGAGAGCCTGTGCCCTCACCTCCACTCACTGCACAGCTCTGTGCTGACTATGATCTGACACAGGTGAAGACACTGACGTTTGGATGTTTATAGCAGGTGTCCAAAGGCTAGAAAACACCTTAGTTGTAACAGCAAGGATAAAAGCATTTGCATGGTTTTTTTCAGTGTGTTATGGCAATGAAACTGTGGGAACCACTACAAAAGATTTGGACGGCCCAGAAGTGCAGAGGTGCGCAGGAGAAGGGGAAGGAGGTGGCACAAGCAGCCCTCTGCAAGGATGCGCTCGTGGTGCTAAGCCCTGTCGTGCTCTGCTGCTCCTGCTCTGCCTGCAGACGCTCACTTTATCCCCCAAGCACAACACTGTGAGTGCTCCGGGCAGGCTCAGCTCCCGAATGTAAGTTCCAGTCTGAGCTGCGTTGGACTATAAACTTTAAATGTGGTCTGACAGGTGACTTAAGCATCCTACCCCAAAGCAGTGTGTCCAGGGACCACACTGGCAGCACAGGCTTAGATCACAGCTGACGTGCAGTGAAACAGGAACGCTGCTGCAGTCCCTTCCCTTCAGGTTACCCCTTGCATGTCGTTGCTACAAGCATCGCAGAGCTGAACTGCACAGCACAGCTGATCCAGCTGTACAAAAAGAGTTTTGCTGTTATGCACAAATTTCTTTTTCAGCCATACCAGTCCCATAGCCAGGTTTATCCTATGGCCACACAAACTCTTGCTTTGGAGAAGGGCTGTTTTTCTCACCAGCGGCATCACCTTAAGCACATGTTGGGTTCCTGCCTCAACTCACTTGACCTGACACTCCTAAGTTTCCATTGCATTTCTGAAAAGCAAGGGGCTCCCACCCACCAGCACCACACTTCATTCAGAGCCTGATGTGAAGCACATCAAAAAGCCATAGGAATCTTTCTCCTGGTACTGGTGGGCTTTAGCTACACCCTTACACATCTCCAGCTTCTGTGAGCATACTGGTTTTGAAACAATATCTAGTCAGGACCTGTATTGCATTACATTTGACAATTTAAACACACATACTTGCCCCAGAGCTACAGGGTGGTTTGAAAAGGTTCTACAAGCAAAGTTTCTACAGTCTTAACATGCCAGTTGGTTTTGCTCAGATATTGTTTAAAAGAAATGCGTTTTAAAGAAATGTGTGTGTATTAAAATGGGGGGGATGTGTGGATGAGGCACATGATTAGGATTACAGAAATAATGCTTTGCAATAAAAGTTTGAACTCTTCACTTAAAAACTCTTTGCCTGTTTCCCAACGTGTAAAATGCAGTAATTAATGCTTGTCCGCATTTATTAAGCACTTTTTCAACCCTGGATGAAAAGTCCCATACGAGCATTAAGTATTATTACTCCTGGCTACCCTGAGCTGCCACATTCAACAAGTTCTGCTGTTTGTTTCAAACAGGCCAAAAAATTACCATCATTTGGTTGGTGACTTATTCAGGAGCCAATCCTAATTTCTTTTAAACCAAATCTTATCTATTTTTTTTTCAGGGTCACTCCAAAAGGTTGTCACTGAGAATGTCGTTTGATTTCCCCATCCCCTACGTGATATTGCTTTGACTCCCCAGCCAAATGGTTGAAACGCTATTCACAGAATAATTAAAATTATGGGGATGCCTTTTAGTTTTGTGGTCATTTTTATGAGAAAGTTGAACATCTAGCAAAAGTTTTCCCCACCAGCCAGCATTTTGCAGTGGTTTCACAGTCAGTTTAAGGCTGTACAAACCAGAAGGGCCATTAAGAGGGGAGGGTCCTCCTGCCCCCTTCACCCCAGTGCTGCCACAGCCATGCCTGAAAGCAGCTGTTTCTAAAGTGACTCTGTGAATGTGATCAAACTTGGAAAACCTATTCTTGCCTTTTTTTTAACCACTTCCACAGTTCAAGCTGAAAACTGGTCACTCAACCTCTCCGCTCTTCACTTTCCCTACCCATAACCTGAGGTAACACTTCCATGCACATGGGTGTTTTTAGTAAGTTTTGTCCATAAGCAGCAATAAAAGCTGTCTGAGATCAAAACATGTAAGGCGCTCTAGAAGTATGTAGGACACAAATGACAATACTAAGCAAAAAGTGATTTGGTTTTAATTCACAGACCTGGGTAGAGGTGAGTACAGAAGATGTAGAAATAGACTTATGTCTTAATTGTACACTGTACCTGTTGGATTAAATCCTCTAGGTATCAATCCAAAAGCCTCCATCTCAGGGACCTCATTTTCTTCATCATTGGAGTTGTTTGACGGGAGGGCTCTTCTCCCATTCAGAGGAGGTTTCTTCTCCTTGTCTGTTGTTTCAGACATCCTGTATATAAAATGTTGTAACACCATGAAAGAAAGAAAGAATGCAAAGAAAAAGCAAACATGAGCCAGTGTGGCACACGTAAGATGGGAGAAACCAAAAACAGTGTGGGGTGCCAGTGAGCTACACATTTTCAGACTCACATAAATAAAAACTGAGAGGCAGAAAACATCAGTCTAATGATGGAATACAGCTCTCTAAGGATTGGAAGGCATTTTGCGTTTGTCAAAACACATGAATAAGAGAAGAAGGGGGGCGGGAGAAGGAGAGGGAAGCCTAACACAGAAGTATTTGCCTAGGAGAAGCAGGGCGTTAAAAACATTAGGGAGTTTCAGGTAAAAGAACTGGAATATCATTCACTCTTCCACCCTCCAAAACAGCATTACTGAATCCAAAATAGCAAATTATATTTCCAGAAAGTGCATCACACACATACCTCCCCCTAATAAAATGACATTCTAAGTTATACTGCAATCATCCCAAATACTACAGCCTACAACACTCTGGAGAATTGTATTTTTGTCCCTATGCACACAAACACCCAATATCTAAAGGGGTAACTCCTGCACTCAGAAAAGCCACTTTTGAGAGAGAAAGAGAGAAAGGGAGAAGGCGGGGGGGGAGGAAAAAGGGAAAGAAAAAAGCACATATTCGCTTCTTTCTCTCCCACTAATGACCTTAAGGGAAATCTCAGATGTAGGCTGATCAGAGACTTTGAGCTACTCAAAACTGCTTTCACAACTATTTCAGCGTAAGCATGTAGCAATGAAAGAGCCATGCCATCCTTCTAAGAAAATATTCATGGCTGAGAACACAACTTTTTCCCAAAGCTCCTGAAAACAGCAATTCAAAATGTAGCAATTATTTGATAGCAGTAAGCGCTTAAAGGAAGTTTTTCAGTTAGCAAGGGTACCTTCGTTTCAGATAGTTTTTTTTTTTTCCTTTTCTTGCAGAATTTCTGAAGTGCAATAGAAGCCTGGAAAAAGTTGAGGGCTTTTAAGTAATCTCTGTATATCCTCCTCCTTCCTGTTGCAATAGGACAGTGCTGAAAGGGTTGCCAAGCCCTCCCCACATCAGCTCGGAGGATCTGCCACCACTGCTGGCACGTCTTTGCTTATTCACTCCCTCTCCCTGCCTGTCTGACCCCAACCCTGCTCACCAGGAGCATTTCAAGGCACTCGGGCACCAAAGTTTCAGTTCTTAGTGAGACAGAGTAGAGCTCCTCATGGCACAAGGGTATACGAAGTGGGAGACTGGAGGGGATTTCTGAGGAACACAGCCCAAGAAGCCATGCTCACCATGTTGCCAGTCTTTAAAGGTGTCTCTGCCTCAAGGTGCTAGTTTTCAGAGCGCTCCCAGGGAGACACAGTGATGGTTTCCCTACCTGGTGCCTCATGGCAATCCTTTTGGAGGACTGCGGGGCACATGGACATGGAGAGCTCATTGGTGGCCCAGCAGAGAGGATCTTTTTCTTGAGACCCTGTGCAGTTCAGGAGAGCGAAGGTATCTTCAGCTCTTGCCCATGATAATACGTGCATCACCTAACAACCAGGGTCTGGGCAGTACCTGGTAGAAGGATTTCAGCTCCATGTCAACTCTGTTCAGTTCCACCAAGCTCGAACATAACTGGGGATGGTGTGACACCTCCTCTGTCAGACATAACTCCACAGACCTGTGGAGTTACATGGAGAAAAAGCAGTGTACCGGGAAGAACTCAGGCCCACTGTCCTGCCAGCCACTGCTGTTTGGCAGCAGAGGTACAAGTCACCTACTAAGAGCACGTCTGGGCAGTGGAGAGCCCCTCTTATACACATGGGAAAGCCATGGGCACTTAGTTGCCTCAGTTGCAGGGTTGATGGAGTGAGAAGACAGAATGAAGAGGACTCCTCTCTCTTTCATCCAGCTATGGCTTTCCAGACCCATCGCATCAGTGAAGCCTCAAACCTCTTCTGGCTTAACACCATTGAAATCATTGAATACGAATAGGAATATGAACAGGAATATGAATCGGGTCATACTTTTGTAATGGGAAGCAGCAGGTAAATCATTTGGAAGACAGGACCCCCATGCCGGTTCCCTGGGGATTTCCCAGTAGAGGCCACAGCAAGGTTGCTCCACACAAGCCAGGACACTTGCACAGCAGGGATCTGGGAGCAGAATGGCTGCATTAGCACGGCATTGTGGCTGCGTTAACGAGCCTGCTAGGGCTGATTGCCAAGGCACAGCACCAGGCTGCAGCGGTTTTGGCGGCAGCCTTGCTATCTACACTGCCTGCCTCACAGCCAAAGGGCTTGGGCTCTCTCCCACCTCCCCAGCAGCATGGAAAGCCACCTAGCCGGGGGACTCCCCTTCCCCTGCCCTGCTTCCCCAGGAGGCAGGCACCCTGCAGGGACAGATCTGGTCCCATCGCTGGCATCCTGAGCTGTGATTTCCATTGACTCACTTTTAGGCAGATGGGCCCTGCGGTAACCATCTGGAGGGCAAGCGGCACCCCTGGCACACGGGAACACAACGAGCTTTCTGGGGGAGGAGGCTGGTTACCGATTTTCTTTTTTTATTTCCCTTTTTTCTTTTTTTTTTTTTTCTTCCCTCCACCCTCATTTCTATGTGGCGTGGTGTGCTTTGTGCCTCTCTCTCCGCTTCCAGCCAGCACTTCAGTTCCCAAAATTGCAGCTGCCGTGACGACGTTACAAAAACTGATATAAATATTGCCTCGGTGCCATGCCTGCTGGAGGCCTGCAACACAAATAAGAAATGCCGTCTCTCGAGGAAGTCATGTGCTTCCCCAAGTGGCTGCGGTGCTGTCAGAGCCAGGAGGAAAACTTTCCGTCAGAGGGAGGAAGGGAGCAAGCGGATGCAGCCGAACAGATCCCGCTCCAGCCGTTGTGCTCCATCAGCCAGGGGTTGCAGATGTCTCCCTGTGCCCGTGCACATCTCTCCAGGGCTTTCGGCAGAAGCCCACCATCACGCAGAAAGCGGGCAGGCCAAAATTTTTGGCGGTCGTGGCAGGAGCAGGGCTTTGCACCCAGGGAGAGTAATGTTCCGCAGGCTGTAATTTATTTATTTTGTGGGAGTGATGTAAATTTGTGCTTATGACAGCTCCAGATGGCAGGTATTTTCTCATTACCCTGGCTTCTTAGCATTTGCTCTCCCTTGCCTATTAGACTGCTCTGACCTTAATTTAACTTCCATGGTTCGAAACGACTGACGTCAGGGCTGATGCAGGAGGGGCATGGAGAACACAAAGCCCTGGTTTTCCTGTAGGGCCTTATATTTAATGAATGATGCACTGGGATGACCAGTAAAAGAGCACTCTCTCTTCCTGAAGCCGCTTCCGCACTGTGCCCCGCGGGGAGCTGCGAGCCCGTGCCCATTTCTCAGAGGCAGCCTTCAGATACTTGTGGCCTTTGCCAAAGACCTTTGCAGTCACGGGCACTCTTCCCACTGACTGCAATGGACTTTGAATGATGGACAGCCTTCCCACCCCCACAGAAAAGCCCTGAAATGGCTGGAAAGCTTGCACCATAAAGGGTTATCCAAAATGCAGTTTCCTGTTGTCGCCAGAGCCAGTATCACTCTGTTCCAAGTCCTCCCATGCCAGACAAGAGTTTGGGGGGGGGGTGGAAATTCCTGCAAAACACGAGTCAGTAAAGCTTTACAGCCAGAGGAGAGGGCGTGCCAAGATCTGTCACAAGCGAACTGATCGACCAGGTGCTCACATAAATGGGTTGCTCTGCTGTGTGCCAGCGACTGGATGGGAGGGATATTTTGCCTACCACTACTGTAGCTACACCAAGCACTCCTCGGCAGCAGCTGAGCATTGTAAAGCTCTACAACAGGGTGACTTTTTTTCTTCCTTTTTGAATATATGACCCTCGTGCCATTTGCAGCCTAGACGGGTGTTCAGACGCACTGGGACATTATACTACAGCATGTGCAGAAGTGTACCTGCGAGGACATCCTCCTCACTCCCCATAAACCAGACTCTTTCAACTCTGATCTTCTATACATAACCACACAACATTACCTCTCTCTTGTCTTCTCAGAGCTTCACTTGGGAACGTGCACCCTTTCTTAGATGATCAAGTATGTCTTCCCCCTCTTTCTGCATCATTACTCGTCTCCCAGAAACCAACGTTGCTCTTCCTACGATGCCCTGCCTCGTGAAGGCTGCAGGCAGAGTAGAGCAGATTCTAGCAGAAAAGATGAATAAAAAATTATATTTTTAAACAGAAGCAAATTTCAGAAATGTTCATTTGGTGGTTTTGTTTGCTTATTTTGCTTCGCTTTTTTTTAAAAAACAAAACCAGCTAATATATCTGCCTGTGTGTAACAGCTCTGGCTACCACGTACAGAGGAGTATATTTTGAGTTAATGCTGAAAATTCAGAAGGCCCAGCTCTGAAACATGGCATGTGTACACACGTCTGTATGTGTGAAAGAGGGGCAGAGGCAGTAGATAAAATGGCAGCTCTTCAGATGGCAGAACATTTGGAGAAGGGGATGTAGGGCAGTTTTCAAAAGATATTGTTGCAAATGTTTCTGTTGTGGGAAGAAAAAAAAAAATATATATATATTCGTACACACATTCTGCTGGGAATACGTGGCTTAGAAAATTTAACTCTTCTCTGAAAAATTGTTGTTCCAAACCACAAGTCTAAATTCAAACTGTAGATTTGTATAAGCATCTACATCTGAGCTGGCCATCTTCGGCTCCCTTTATCCTCCGCACAGATCTAGTCTCGGCAGTGATTCATCTCCTCCTACAGCAGACATGTAAATAGGTCAGATGAATCATGGCCTAAAAGTGCCTGTTCCCTGTACTGACTGCAAAGGGAGCTTGGGGTGATGGGTCCTACCATATGTGTCTACAGTGAGGTGAGATGAATCCTAAGTCTAGCCACGGAAAAAAAAAAGGATTTTATTTTGGTTTTGAGGCCTGGTGTTCTAGTGCTAAATTATCCTTTACTTTTATGGAAGATACTGCTGCAAATTATTATTAGTGGTACACAGTATACAGTTCAATACACTTTTTTCTTTCAGAATACATGTCTGCCACGGCCAATTATATAAAACACATTTCTTAAAACAAGCGTCAGATTATGGTAAAGTACATACAAGCTCATGAGTTCAGGCTTGGGAAAACACATGCATCTTTTTATACTTGTCTGTGAAGGCGTTTAACTTCCTCAGACAGAAATATAACATGTAGTAACTGCAGCAAAATAAGAAAGCAATTGTATTGTCTGTTATGAACATATAACCCAGGTTTCCACTCCTATTCTTGCTGACATCTGAAGCCAAAGCATTCAGTTGGTTGGGTACTAGGGGCTACCCTAGTTTCTTACAGAAAGCGTAAGAGAGCGGCCAAGCTTGGGCAAGAGGGTCTTTCATAAGAGACAATATTCACAGGTTCCAGCTAAGGTTAGTGGTTTATGTTTTGCTGGAGTTGAGGCCTTAAAGGATGAAAGAACATCTCTCAAAAAATGGGATTGGGTAATTCCGCTGTGGGCAGCCGACCCATAAGCTGACAGAGACACAAAGGCTGTGGACCATAGATTTTTATTTCAACCCTGAAACAAAAGGACAGGACATCAAAGCAAAGCCATACCTACCCAGAGACTTAAGCAGGAAAAGCCATTTTAGATATAATATTTGTCTAAATAAATTTCACCACATGTGCTGCATGCTTGGGCCAAACAAAGAGACTTTTCTAAAGCAATAGGTTCAGTACCACTTTGTCTTCTTAACCCCATATACCCAAAGAGAAGCTCTTGGCCTAGGGATCAATCCTACTTGGTCCATCAGGCAAGGAGACAGAGAAGAGGGACTGCAACTTGAAAAGCAGGGGAAACAGATTATTTGTATGGTCCCCTTTCAGAGACTGTTGACAGATACCTACTCCCTTTAGAACCGCCATTGTGTCTAGAGGCAGGCAGAGCAAAAAACATATTCAGTCTGGTAAGCCTATCATTCTTGCTATATACTCACAGAGCTGCCTGAATTTTTTCCAATGCACCAGCCTCCTTATAGTGGATGCTGATTCCACAACACTGAAAAAGCTTGCAAGAAAATGACAATTGGTTCTGGTAAAGCAGTTAGCAAGAAGTTACCTAAACATGCTTATCTTTGATTTGGTCATTTTAGCTTTTACGTTTGCAGCCAGGCTGCAGTCTCCAGGTGCTGGGATGTCTATGGCAGGACAGGCTGGGGGAGCTCAGGGAGGGGAACCTTAAAGTTTCTGCAAAGAGCCAGCTTGGGTTTAAGTAGCTGCAGGTCAGTCCTGCACCCAGACTGGCTGCTGCAGAGGTGCAGCCCTCAGCTCCAGAGGGGCTCACCTGTCACATACAGCATCAGATGCAAATGAGGGTCATCCATTTGTGGTGGCCCAAACTACCATGGCTCCTGGACAATGTGGAGTCATTTTGGATACATCTGGGCTGGAACCGACAAGCCAAGGAAGACCCAAACCACCTACAAGCACAAGCACAGGGTCTGTGCCCTGCGCCCCTAAAGCACTCATGTCAAAGACCTGGTACAAGACACTTGAGACAGAATCATAGAATCATATCTCAAGTTGGAAGGGACCCATAAGGATCATCAATTCCAACTCCCTGAAATGCTTCCCAAATGCTTTTGGTGAGGTAGATGATCTATAAACTTGCATTCCTTTGCCATTCTAAATACACTCCAATACCATTCTAATACTTCTTTGGCATCTTTAAGGGTAATTATCTGAACTTTTAGTTGCTACCATTTACGTATAAATACAAGAGAAGAAATTCACCTAATAGACTAGTGGGGATATCAGAGAATGAAGTGCCAGAATTGTATTCACAATTCAGTCACTTCAGTGTCTTTCCCCCAAATACTATATAGTTATAGTCAAAAATAAAACCACAGAAAATAAAATTCCACTGACGGCAATCCTTACAGATTAAAGCACAAATCTTCAGGTTCGGATTTTAAACCAACATGTTAAACACAGCAGTTTAACACCCAAGGGAAGCAATCCAGAAATATGTTCAAAAAACTAGAACAAATTGTTTCATCTTTCATGTGTGCAAATCGATGTCTGCAATCAAAACTTGTTTTGTTTAGTCATGAAAGCATTAGCTTCATATGGGCTGAGCATACATTTCAGTGCTCTACGGAAAGACAAATTAAGGTTTTCACGGCATCATACTGTAGACCAGAATACTTCTGTCAGCTCCCTTGGCCTCCAAGAACAAAGCCTAAACTGATGTCCCTACATAAAGCCATTTGGGCTGAGGAGGGTTCAGTAGGTCCATCTCTACATCATGCACAGGTTGAACAGCAGTGTTCATGGAGCACTGCACCTCAGCCAAGATGCTAGATCAGATCAGAGCTCTTCCTGCATCCAGAGGGAGGGTAATACACAACCCAGGCAATCCCAGCATGCTTAGTTGACAGTTGGTTCTAATTAATTTAGTAACATATGTGGACACGTAATGTTTCAATCTTAATGTCACAAAGCATTTCAACATTACTGACACACAATGTTTCATGTACGCTCAATTACAAGATTTCTGGAATTAAAGATTTCTGGAATTAAAGATTTCCTAAATTTCACTTCAGGGTAAAATTTCCTGTTCCAGTTCAGAACAAAAATACATTTCGAAGTGCACGAATGTCTTGTAGAACAGCTTTTCCTCTTAATACAAACACAGATGTAGTGTGTAGGCCCATACACAACAAAACACTTAGGCACATCTTTACTTCAGTCATGTAAGTAACTCCATCTTTAGGCATATGCCTAAATCCTGTAATGGGCTCAGCTCAACCAAATCAAGGCTGTACAATATCTGTTTGTACAGAAACACTTAAGCCGCCTGTTGATGTTGCAGTTTAATAAGTCTCTGGTGCAACTGCTTCTTGACTCTTTTCAAAGATGGTTGCCAAAGTGCGTTGTTCATCCATCTTTCATTCCCAAGGCTGACCTTATCTTTGTGCAAATGAGTAATTGCTTATTTAAGGAAGTGTGCAATGCTTTGAGAAGTAGGTTCAAACATGGATTGTAAAACACCACAACTGGTTGGTTTGTTAATGGTGGATGTTCTGGAGGGACAAAGGAAATTGAAAGGATGAATCATTATCCAGATGAAGTTTAAAAGCAATTTAAAAGTAATTTCATAATCACAGATGTGTGCCAAATACACCCATCCAACACAAGCTGTAGGCTTTGATTTTTGTGATGTCTGCAAGTTCTTTCCTTTGCTATTCCCGCTATAACCTTTTGCAGTCTGGTTCGAAAAAGGAGAATGTAAGAAATTAATGCCTTCTAAACACTCCACATAGCTGTCTCTTTCTATAGCGCTGTCCTGCATCCACAAAATTACTGTCAATGTGCACAGTGGAATACAAATACTTTTCCCTTTGTGCTCGTAGTGAGCTCATGGTTGGAGTAAAGGTAAAAGTCAGATCAGCTGAGAGACACTCCATCAGATGGGCAACTCCAGCATGCACCCACAGCAAGGTCCCTGGATGCTCAGCTGACGGTGAAACCCTGCTTTAGGAACAATAGGCCTGCACAGTATTTCTCTCAAGCGTCAAGAAGCTGTTTAAATCCTGTCAAAGCCGTACAAAGTACAAGATAATAACCATGGTGAACAGGCGCCCTCTCCATTTGAGGCTTATCCATCTCTTCCGCAATTCCACCTCTGGTTGTGCGCCCCTAACAGATCAACCTCTACAAAGTTTTAGGCTGGGAGCTTCCAAGAAAACATGCTAGGACAAAGCTCTGCAGGCAGGTATCTTCTCCTTGACTCCTTGATCTCTCTCCGGCCCATCTCTCTCTCAGCTGTAATCTTCACAAACTTTTGCAGCTATCACAGGAATGGTATGATCTTTTACTCTTTTCCTTTAAAGCCATTTTCTTCAACAACCTTACACTGCTTTTTGATTTCCTTTCAAAACATCAATGGTTGGTTGCTGGGGGAGCATTTACTACTTCTCTAATAGATTGGAAACTCATCTGGAAAACAGCAGTGCAAACAAAATGGGAACTGATCTATCTTTTATATTAAATGATCATTTTCTCAGAAAGGCCCTTGGAATTCTTCATCTTCAGACTTGTAAAATATTATAGTTTGTTCAACTCGTACAAAAAGAAGGGGCTCACTGGCTGTGGCTCAGATGTCTTGACCCCAGCGCCTTGTTTGCCCGCGATTCCTCCTGAAACTCTGTAGTCCCTGTAACTTTCTTGGATAATTCCTTGGAGATGTGCATGAAAATGGGGTACAAGTAGCATGTTAGGAAATGATAAGAAAAGTGGTGGTAACATTAGGTTGAAGAAGTAGCCAATGTATTTTCAAGTAAGAGCATAAACATGCTTCAAAGGCATCCACTGGAATACACAGATGGAAATAGGTTCATTCAAAGTCCTGTCCCTTAAAATGATTCGTGTCACCATCTTGCAGTCTGATTTCCCACCTCTTGCTTGCAAGTCAGACAGCTAATCAATGAACAGAAACAATATCATAACACCATAAAGAGCAGTTACTAGTTAAGTATAATGAGAAGCAAGTAGCCTGGAAAAATGGCTTTTGAGCAATGAATACGCAGAATTTATTTGCATTATACCACAACAAATTTTAACCAAGAACATGCATTCATAAAAAGCAAAGATGATTTGTGGACCTCTGAAGGAAAAAGCTGGGGCAAGTAGGCAAATTGTAATGACCTACTTGTTTAACTTTTCCCATCGTTCGGGCCATTGGCTGACTAACACTTCTGTTCCGTAACTGCTGACAGTCGGTCTTCAAATGTTGAATCTATAGCTTTCTGACACCACTGTTGCCAACATTTCTATTGCATTCAACGGTAAATATAATTTTTCACGTCTGTTATTTGAAATACCAGTAGCATCTCTTTAAGAAATGTGGCTCAAAATAAAATACATGATTTGTGGCATAAAAATCAGCAAACCCTTGGAGTGTCTACAGAGGCCATTGATGCAAGTCTTATCTAATGATTACTACTTTAAGGTTGTGTTTATTCTCACAAAAAACACAGCCTTTCATGAAGGTGACTGAAATACACACGCAAAGCTTCAGGAATAACGCAAATTATGATCTAAATTCACTGTAGCCATGATATCTTTTAGTATGAACTCCCATCATAAGTCTTCATCTTCTTCACAGCTCTAAAGGCTGAAAACATTACACCTTTTCAAGACTTTAACCATGCCAAAAAAAGAAGTGCTATCTCACTGTAATAATGTTGTCTTAATTATGTACAATACTTAGCACTAGTTTTACACCAGATGAGTCATAGTAGAAGCTTGTACTTTGCTGTTTGACTAAATCCCACGGCACTTGGAACTCCCTGCAGTGAATGCTTACCAGCTTGTGCTCAGCTCTTGTCTCAGACCACGTCTGCTGGATCCTTTGGGGGAGGCTGGTTTGAAGGGTGCTGCAAAAGGATGAGCAGACACTGTGGTTGGAAATAAGGACTCAGAGTCAGTAAGAACATGCCAGGGAAATGGCTGAAAGCTGCTCAGCTGTTTATGCTTCTTTAGTCATATCCATTTTAATTAATTGGGATCCTAGAAATCATAGAGCTGGGTTTCATTCCTTTCTTTTTAAAGGCAGTTATCTTCTGAGTAGAAAGGTGGTCATTCTTCATCATCTTGTGCTGTTTGTGGTAACAATTAAGACAGTGTCAAACAGGCAACTGCACTTGCAGTCATTTACAGAATCCCTGTTTACTTGCCTTACCCCGTCTAATACTTTACTAATAAAAATAATCCCACAAAAGCAGATGTCTATCATTTCATGGACAATTTTTACCACTGGGTTCTCCAATGAGATAGCATGGTCTGCTGGGCGCCTCTTCATTCGTGCAGATTTCTTCTTCCTACATTTCAGGGCTTGTTGAGCTCAGTGAAATCCCTGGTAAACACTGGATCTTCCCCCAGGTCCCTCCACACGCTCATGGCTTGGAGAAAGACAGTCATTCTCAAAACAGTTGTTACCTTGACACTTCAGCTCTCTTCATCTGAAACACGTGAATAATACCACTTTCAAGCCTTCATAAATGGTTTTGGAAACTTCAAAGGAAAGACACTATTAGATAGATCTTTTTAAAGGTATTTATAATGTTCAAGAGCAGATGGACTTGCAGCAAAGTATACTGCCGTCTTCATTCACAGCCAGCAGGAGAGGTAGGCTCCAGCTTCAGGTTCTTTGAATCACTGTCTGGAAGACCACATAGGAAATTTAAAGTTAGACATTGTGAAAAATTGTTCCCATCTGCCTCCCCTCCTTTGCCCAAAGGATAAGCAGAGTGCCTAAGTATCTGGCTATCAGAGATCACTGGGAGGCAGCTGCTGAAGACTCTGTCTATGAGAATGACAAATACTCCATTCGTTTAACGTCCCTGTAATGAACGTCCTGCTATGGCACCTTCCAAGAGACTCTTGATTAATTGAAAGATGTAGCATACTTCATGTTGAAATAACAGCTGGTTACGATACTTAGCAGTATCAGCTGGTAGTCTAGAGACGTACACTTCACCAGGAAGCTTTCACTCCTACACATTATTTAAATAGAAGTTGTTTTTTGCAAACTCAATACCTCTAAACTGAGGCTTATTACATTTGGCTAGTAGGGTCTTTCTACTTAACAGTCAGTGTTTTTCAAAGTGCAATGCTTGTCTTATCAAGAGCTTTACCCAGAAGAAACCACGAGGAGTGGCGTGTGCACCACACTATTGTGTGGTCCAAAGAGGATGCATCCAAGTGAAAGGACAAACAAATCATTCTGCTCATGAAATCATTTCATTTCCATTTCAGCCGGGAATGCACTAAATAATGCATCATTCTTTGGCTACTCAAAAGGTCACCTTTTGGTCTACAAGCAGCTGCAGCAGCTGTGTTCCCCTGAGACCCCGCTGCGAGCACAGAACAAAGCATGAGCTGACGACAAGCGCAGGGGATGCAGATATGGGACAAGTTTCTGCAGGCCTCCTAGCAGCTCCAGCAGAGAATCACTGCCAAATTTCCTTTCTCTCATTTTTCACTTCAACCCCAAATAGCCTCCTCCTTTCCCCTCCCCTTCCTAAGTAAATAAGTCATATGTAAAATATGAGAAAATAAACAGCCAACTCAGATTTTGACACCACGCAGGGACAAGTATGCATGGCAATTAGGGATCTCCTATTCATCATTGATTTCCCATCACATTTGACAGGAAGGTACAACAGAGAGCCCCCCAGGAAGGCACTCTGTGAGGCTGTGTTCAGCTTAGAGGCTGCTGAGTCTCTTATTCCCAAACTATAACACAAATGAGCTGATTCTGTGACAAAAATACATACGCGGTAGAAGCATCTGACCCATAGCTGGTCTGGATATATCCTTGATATTTGAGACTTTCATCTAGTAGATCTGCATGATAGAAACTGGTGGCTTCTTAGATATTATCTCATTATCGGGAACCCAGACATGAGTTTCGCAGCTAGCAATCCGTTCAGCTTTGTCGACTAGGGTGTTGGTTATAGTACATGCACCTTAGTTTGGAGGAAGGGAGTTTGAAGGGGAAAGAAAATCAACCTGTATTATCATCTAGTTCAGAGTCTGTCCTCCTGACAGATAGGTCGGGACTGTACAGAGGAGATGTCCTGACCAGACCTGGCTTTGACAGAATGGTGGGTGAAGTAACATGCTGCTATTGTAGGATTTCCGCAGTGCCCTTTTCCACAGACTTAATCCTGTTCCATTTCCTGAACACCTAAATCAAAATTTCCTACAACCAGAATGGCTTTTGTTTCAAATTAAATCAAATAAGCAAGGAGAGAAATAACAACCGCGTGAGAGAAAAACAAGCGTGTAACTCACTGTAAGGGCCATCTTGCATTGATGCATAGCAATCCCTTCTAGACTACAGCCTGGGGAACACTTTATTTTTAAAGGTCCAGCACACAATAACAGAATCATAGTAGACATTCATCTAACCATATGCACCACTCGTATTTTTCCTTACACATTAAAACAAGTGAACCTTAAAAAGAGATGGGGGGGGGACAGGACACCTAATGCACAAGCACTAAATTAAATATAATGCAAAAAAAATCTAGTGTATATGTATTCCTTAGCCTATCCAGATGTGCTTTCATCTCCTCCAGTCACTCACGCATCAAGATTGCAGCAGACCTCCACGAAAACCCCCTGAGCTCTGGGATTCCCATCCCTGTTCCAGGGTGATGTCGGATTCATTAACTCCAGCTGCCGCTGTTAGATTTTCCCCACTGCAATGGCTGAGTGTCACTGCCAGCCAGCACAAAATCCTGCCCAAAAGCACATGCCATGTGGCAAGGCTCTGCAGTTCAGCAGGCTGCCAGCCTTGGAGCCACAGTGGGCACAGCAAGGTGGCAGACAGCAAACGACAGAAAAGAGAGCAAGGAGTGGACGGGCCCCTAGCGTTCTTGAAATGAATGGGCAAGCAAATTTTAAAATTTACATTTGAAAAAATGAACAGCAGAATATTGCAGAGTAACCAATTTTGCCATAAACTTCTCTTTACAGCAAGCTGGAGGCTCTTCAGCTGTGATCAAACTTAAACCTGCTTGCTCATGTACCTCCCCCACCCCCGCCACTGGCACACAAGGGCCCTGAACAAGTAGAAAGCCCCCTACACTTCTGACAGCAGCTGTCTTAACCCTTTTCCAGCCACGTTACCATCAGGTACAGGTGATTACTGGAATTCAGTCTGCATCAACATTACAGTATATGCAACAACACTTGGTAGATACCCCAAATGGGGCCAGGATACAGGTCATCTAGCCAAGCCCAAGTCTGCACTGGCCTGCATAAAAGAAAATGAAGAAAAGCAAGTCTGTCATCAGTTGGCTTATTTTGTTCAACAGGAGCAAAATGTTCCTTTGTAAAGCATCTATGAGCCTGAAAGGTATAAAATGCTAAAGACGCAAAACAATCAGGCACTGTTTATTTAAAATGTGTGATCTCAGAAAAACCAAGGGACATTTCTAGCTATAAACCCAAGTCAGAAAACGATGGCAGGCAGGAACAATCCAGGGTTTAGTATGGAACCAGCAAACGGCTAAACAGGAGCTCTTCCTAATGGCAGGAGAAGCAGGAATAGAAACGCACACCCTTGGCACTCCAACCCTAACGTTGTCTTCCTGTGCTCAAAAGCCACATGCTTTTGGACTTCCTTAACATGATTTCAGGGTCTTTGATGCACCCTGAATTTACCAAAGATCTTGACATGATTACCACTATTCTAAGTCACGTCCTTCCCTTGGGCCGCCTCTAAAAAAGCCAGCCTCTCTCCACTGACCATGTGGGCAGCCTGGTAGGAGAAGGCTTCCAGTGCAAATTCCTGCACAAGGTGCTTAAAGTCAAGCAGTGACAATACTGCTTCTGCCCCCAACCCTTCCATCCATGCCCTTCCCTCCCCAGATAACAAGGTGGTTTTCTTTGGCAAAGCAAACCGCACGCAACACGTAAAACCAACTGCCAGACCAGAGCAAGAGTGTGCCTGTGCTCCCAAATCCAGGTGAATAACCTAGCCTTTTCCCAGCTTCACGCTGGAACGAGACCAAGAGAGCACCGGTGTCCCCCATCCCATCTCCCAGCACCACGAGCAGGACAGCCCAGCCCAGCCCAGCAGCTGGACTGGAGTCCCCCAGTGCTGCTGTGAGCACCGTACTGCACGTGGTATCTGCTGGCCAATTAAGGTACAACTGTGGTAATTTTTTTTCTCTTGAGCATACATTCAGAGCTGTCCCCTTTGACATAGGTATTTAACAGGCTGCAATCCAGTTAACACATATGCGCACGCTCACGGGCACGCACACAGAGCAGATTACATACAGCTTTCCTTACAGTTCTGATAATCTGGATAATTTATTCAGGTTGGCAAAAGTTTGAGTGTTTTTCCACTTCCTCTGCAGAAGAGGAGCAATGTGATTGTTGCTGTGGTGATCCTTCCCTTAATATTTTTAGCCATGATCTGGCTCAAAGTCACAACTAGCTCTGGAAAGTGTCATTTTATTAAGGCATAATATTAAAACATTGGTGAATAGCCTTTTATTTTGCACACTGAATAGTGTATATATATCTATTCCTTGAAATTCACATTTACAAACAAAAACACATAGATGCTCCTTTATCATAAACAGGACTGGTTTTGGCCTTTATTTTGTGACCCCTGTTCTCATCCATCCCTTCAGGATAAATCTGGACCGTCGGTACCTCTGCCTGCCTGGGTTATGTTTTCAGGAGGGTACAAACTTACTCAGAAACATCAATGCTGACATTAAGAGTCATTGCATGTGTAATCCCTCAGGCACGGGGCTTTAAAAAGCTGCCTCCTTCCCCATTAGCGAGGTTAATGACTACTCTGCAGAAGGGGAGCAAGGCGATTTCATTTTTTTTTTTCCTTCATTCATGAGGTTGCAGAGCCAGCATTCCTCTCTCTGCGGAGAGGACAGCAAATGTCAGCTCCCTGCCTTCTTTTACACCTTGATCAATGAAGCTGTTGGCAGGGAAAACCGTTATGCACGGTAAGAAAAGTAGTACAAAACTTCTCCTACTGATGGAAGCAGCTGATGGCAAGTCATTCCCATTTGTAGCCTGAGCTGTAGAAACATCCTTGCAGGGCTTTACCAAAGAAAGGGTGGTAGCGGCACCACCCCCACCCCCAAACCTATAGCTCTGCCATTGCATGCCAGCAGCGCACAGCACGCAGGGAGGTGCTGATGGGAGGTAGAGGTTCAGCCCTCAAGCACCTTGTGCTTGTCTCCTTCCCTTCACTCCGAATGGCAAACCCAAGCATCCTGGGAATGGCTGTGTTTTTAAAGTTGCAAAACTACTTTCATTAGACTGCTTTCCCATAACCTGCTTCACATTGAATTCTCCCGTGGGATTAATCACGGAAAAGGATACCATGCAGTAGAGATGAAAATAAACTCAACTGGGCCAATGGAAAGCTGTCCTCTCATTTAGTCGTGATTTTCTGAAAATTATTGTTTGAGATGAAATTTTGTTTGTCTAGTTTAAAATCCAGGATTAATCAGTCGGGAAAGTTGACAATTCTGTTTCTCTATTTTGTATCTCCTATGGGTGTTTTCCAGCATTTAAAACAATCTCCAGATCATTATTGTTTGAGGTGGGACTGAACAAAGGCTTGTTTATTTTCCATTCAGGCAAATAAAAAAATAGCATTTCAAAAGGTTTTATAATTTCCATCATTGCAACTAAATATGTTTGGTGTATCTGAATAAACCCGATTCAGATATTTGTTCTTGAGATGCACTAGCAGAAGCTACAACAAAACTTTTCTTTTACAATGTGATTGCAAATATAGGTGATATGAAACTACATATTTTCTTCGTTTTAATAAGAAAAACCCCAAGAAGGGAGAGAAACTACTCAACAGACAGACATGTATATGTTTATTCACACGCAGACACACAAACATTTACTATGAACTGCATTAAACATAATGACAGAATGCCACAGCACGAATATTCCTGTGTCTTTTGTTTCTCACTGCTTCTCTAGAAATTTCAAGATTTTTAAGATTTCATCTGCAAGTTTTCAGTAAGTGCTAGAAACTCATGCCATCCAAAAAAACAACTCAATCCTCCGTGGTATTAACACTCTCTGGATAGATGCTGGTAGATTCAGCAGCCTGTTGATGCAGCAAACTACGTCAGAGGTGCAAAAAAACAACCTATGCCGCACAGATGGAATTAGGACATGGTTTCCTTCAATCCTTTCCCACCACCAAGAGCCCAGGGAGGGCACTTGGCTTCTGCCTTCCCACTGATCCCTAAAGGCAACGCCTTGGACCGGGACAACACTTTTGTGTGGCTAGACTGCACCCTGCGTGATATTCTGGGGACACCCTGGACCCTGTGCAGCAGCTGAAAGGGGATGTTGTGCTTGTGTTCATCCGCACGATGCCAGCCGGCCTCCCACAGCTGCCGCCGGCATGCCGCCGCTCCATGTTAATTCCCTCACCATGCAGGGCACAACCCAGCTCCTGACCTTAATCATGACCTGGCGTGGGGAGGGCAGGATTTGATGGCTGGTTTGCTTTCACCTTGACCCTTTCCATGCCCCGTCCCATACTGTGATGCCACTGCTACCGGAGCAGTCTGCAGGCAGGCATTTATTTACACACCTTCTGTACGTGGGTATTCTTGCACACACCATGCCTTAGAAATGATAGAATTCTGCAAAGAAAGGAAATGACAACTCCGGGAGCTGGGAAAAAGCATCCAGGGTCAGCTGAACCCCTTTTCTGAGTCTTTTTAAGAGAGTCAGATTTCACTCCACAAACCCACTGTAATTTAAACCCCGTCACATTGTGCGAGAAACAAAACCAAAGCAAAGCAGACCCTGTTGGATGGAGCCCAGCTGCCTAGAGCTACTTTGACACCTCTCATTAGCCGTAAATGTCAGGTCTCGCTTCACATGCTCAGCCAAAGGTGCTGGATTTTGTCTCACCTCCTTTTAGCGTGCACCAAGCCTGATCTGTCTAACTGCAGCTTCATGGGACCAGATTGAACCTTCAAAGTCCCGCTCTGCCACGCTCAGCTCCATTTCCATGCAAACTCCCCGCATTAAGGCAACCTTCCAACACATACTCCGAGCAATTAGAAGATTTCCTACCTGTTGTAAGGCAGCCTTATTGTGAGTGTATATCATAACATAGATTTTTATGTGTTATTCCACACCCGGATTGCTGTGTTTGTTGCAGGGGGCTGAGCTACAGCCCCTGTGGGAGCTATGAACGGTGTATTTGCAAGTAGAATGTAGGTTTCTGTGCTATTTCTGAAGCTCTGCAATTCACTTCCTGCATGGACTGGGGTTTTGCTTAGATGCAAAGCTTAGATTGAGCTGTCAGTCACAATATACTTCTCTTTTTCCCGTTTTAGAAAAGGGATTTATACCTTTAAAGGATGCACTCATATCAAAACCTTGTAGTCTTTACTACGTTGGCTTTGGAGCGAAATGCCAGAGAGATATGAAGGTGTGTGACAGAATTAAGTCTGTGCTATAAAGCAAGCCTAACCTATGTCCAAATCCCAGCCTTGCTGCAGAACAAACAGCGGTCTCCTTCAGCTGCACTGGGCTTGGAATCAAATCCCTGCAGAGCTTGGTAAAAAGCTGTCCAGGTAAAAACAAACTGAATTTTTTAACAGCATATTTCCAGGCAATTGTAATGATTCCTGCTGACAGTTTAGTTTTAAGGACCAAATTCTCAGACAATAACTCATGACCCAATTCTGAAGTCAAGACTACAGTTCACAAATAATTGTCCCCATACATACCTCAGCAATTTTGGAGAGAAAGGATGCTAAAAGAAGGCCACAGTAAGCATAAAAGACACAAAACTAGTTGGCCAGATATTTAAACCAGATGAACTCAAATTAGTAATAAATACAGATTTTCAGCAGCAGTTTCTGCAAACCGATAGAGGGGAGTTTAGTGGCTCCTAAGTCAAGGCAGGTAAGAAGTTGGATAGTCTTTACTAAGTTACTGCCTTACCACACACCATCTGCCCACCTCCACCCCATGTGAAACAAAGGCAGAAGGTAATTCACGGATAAAACCACACTGGGTGTCTTCACTTCTGACTGCATTCCTCCCTCCTTCCCCACTACTAAAACGTATTAAGATGTTTATGCATCTTTAGTCAAATCAGTGTCACAAAAACAGGGAGCACAATTTTGAAAGAAAGAAAAAAAAAAAAAGCAAGACCAGGATATTTACTGTCTCATACTGTTTCACCTTTCTCCAGAGCTTAATTTTAAATTAGCTTTGTGCCTTGGCTAATTAGCCTACACACTGATATTTTTAAATGATGATTAATTTTTCCAGCACCTTAGAATACAGGCTTAATTCTAGTAATCACAGCTGCTCACTGCTATAGCTTGTTAATGCTTATTTAATCTTTGAGGCCCCAACTTAAAGCCTTCATCTCTGGATACCTTTAAGAAGGAGTTAGGCACACATCTGTCAAGGATGAAGTTGATATAGTTGCACTTGCCTTCAGAAGGAAAGGTAGTTTAATGACCTCTTAAGGTCCTCTTCAGGGCTCATTTTCCATGACAGAGTCCAATCATAACACAACCTAATTGCGATATTTCAAGAGAAAGTTACCCCATGCCAGTGGCTCCCCTCCACTCCCCACTTCTCTTTTGTTCGTGTTTTAATACATCTGTTCTATGTAGTGCAGTTTGGCCATGAGAAAAGCAGGAAGAATATCTTTGAGAAACTTCCCCTATGCCAGATAGACAACTTTCACGTGACAGATAGGGAACCATAAGCTCTGTCTTTCTATTCTACCATCTATTGTACGTGACATAAAACTAGGATATTCAATACCGGAAGGAGAGTGGTAGAACAGAATCTCTCACCAGGCTTTCGCAGACACAGGCTCCAGGTCTCTCCACCAGCAGAGCACTCAGCAGTACAAATTTGATCTGGACCAGATCTGGGCGGAAGATTGCATTTCTATCAAGTTAGTCCTGGTACCTGCGATACAGGTAATATCCACTCCAGCACAAAATCTGTCATTGCCATTTCCAACCTCAGGCAGTCTTTGGACATTTGAACCATATCTGGAGATACTTGAATGATAGCTATGGCAACAGTGCTCTGCGTTGTGTGACCACTATGCGTATAAAACACTGGGGACCTCTCTGATGGGTTTGCTCTACTGTCAGAGTCTGGTCTAAAAAGGCATGAGTGCCTTGGCATTTCTGACAGACTTTTTGAGGCAGGTCCTACAATTATGAAGCGGTTCACAACCCACACGTGCATATTTTTGAAGTGTAAAATGTTCCAGAAATTCCTGGTGTATTCTCCACAATTTCTACCTTCTGTGCTGCTTTTCTTCCTTTCTTAAAATTTCCTTTCTCTCACCACTTCAGTAAAGATCAGAAGTCATTATATTGTTCTGTTTGACGTATCAATTCCCTCTAGACTAATCTCTGCAATGGCACGCAGATCTGCAGACATATTTTTCTGGAAAAGTTAAAACACATTTGAATATTGTTCAGTATATTATAATCTTTTTTCTGTTCATTTTTAATCGCCCCTAGAGTGAAGCTTTATGTTTTTCATTTGAACACAAAGATTTCTTTTATGTCTAAGATGTAAATTAGCAGTGGGCAGAGCAACCGCAAAAAGAGAAAAGGAGAGGGGCTGAACATTTCACCTCCCATCACCCAATAATGAACCCACAGTGAGCTACGGAGGACACATGCCCCCAGCTGAAGCCCTCTCCATCTTCCCACCGCTCACTGCTGTGACTTGGCGCAGACCCAAGCCTATCCACTCCACGTAGGACTCCCGTTCAAGTGCTCTGGCTCTGGAGAGACTTTGGAGACCAGCACAGAAGCTTTAAACCTCCCACACTCAAACCGAGCCTTCCCCTTTGCTTCTTTGCCAAAAACACCTGACAGGACTTCAGTTGTACTCTTCTACAGATGCTGTTTACAGAGCTGGGTCTGTACAATGGGGCAAGCCATAGCAGCAGCAAGCAACTGAAGCCCTTTAAGTGCCTGTGTTTGTCCCCAGAAAGGAGTGCTGCAGGGGTGAGAAGACAGGAGATGACTTCTGGCAGCACTTGGCCTGGGTGGACTTACCAGTGTTCCAGCAAACAAGGTGAACTGGGAAGGGGACGCTTGGTTTGTAGCCTGCCATCCAGCACTAGGAGAAGGAGCAGAAGACTAAGGAAGGAGTTCCCAGGCCACGGAGGAGGAAGAGCACTGAGTTATTAAAAGTGCGTGGACATCAGGGAATCATCTGGACCACCAGTTTGCAGCTGAACTCCAAGCATTTCGTGAAACGCTGCTCCCCATGGGTGCAAATGTTTGCTCATCCTTACAGGGGAAACTGTAACATACAATTAGAAGTATATTTTGTAATACTGTGTTGTTTACAGACACACTGTATGGGAAAGGATGAAAGCTGGTTCTGGTTTTAAGTGATTTTGTTTTATATTTTAGTTCTCTAAAATTAACCAGGGGAAACTGACTGCGTTTGATGGTCTGATATAACAAATTCAAAACCTTAACGTCTGTCTCTAAAATAAAACAAAACAAAAACAGTCCTTTGATTTCGGTTCTCTCCTTTAAATTTCTCTGACTGCAATTGCCTCTGACTCCTTAGATTAAAAAAAGGGTCTGATACGCAACCATTGCCTGTACACAATCTAAGGGACAGTACTGAAGACTATGGCATTTCTCTGTATATATATATATGTATATATCTCTATGTATATGACCACCAACAAAATCCGGTCGGGTGAATTCAGGAAGAGTTTTCTAAGTGGTACGTCTGTGCTCTAATCTGCTAGGGGGAACAGCAAATCTCTCTTTTGGTACAGCACATCCATTACACAGCCCCAGACAGATGCATGTGGTAATACTGTCCTAAAACTATGTACTACAGACAACGTGTCAGAGATAGGAAAGAAGTAGTGGAGAATAACAATTTCCATTGTCTGATCCTCAGGTAGATGCACTGTCAGCACTGAGCTTTCCTTACCCAAGGAGGGGACCCACAACCAATACATTGCCGCCCTCCCAGAAAGGTGTCCTTTAGCATGGTGGAGGCCAGCCCATTCCCAACCCTCCTGCCACCTTCCTGCTAGCATAGTGTTTTAAATGGTAAGGTCTTACTGTTAGTCTGCTTTGTGCCCAGTCTCCCCTGCAAAGGCTCAATGCTGTCTACAAATATGATTTCATCAAGAACTTTTCTATTTACGCTGAGAAAACACATGGCACAGTCCCTCAAGGAGTTCAGTTTGGATCTGACGAGATATACCAATGATGCTGCACTAATACACAGTCCTCATAGTCTTTCCCAAGACCTTTGGTGTTGCCAGAACATTGCCTGGTTTATGCTAAACCAAAAATCTCTTCATTCATTTCTTAGGTACAACATCATTCTTCTATTTTAAAATATTCTGTGATTTGTCTGGGTAGGGTATTTAGGCAAGCACATGCCCTTACCTATTGGCTTTGTTCCAGCCTGAGGTGTTACGTTTTTCCTAGCATAGCATTGGTCACACTACAAAAAGACCTCACCTCAAAGGCTGCAGTATTTCAATGCTGTTTGAAGTCATTGTGTCTGTAATGCCATCCCTCCAAGGATCTGATGAAGGGTGCTAATGTACACATAATTTTTTAAATTGTACACCAGTTAGGAAAAAAATGACACCGCATGGGAGATGGTATTGTTGTGAATTAGATTTATAACATTTAAAGAACCGACAAGTGGATTGGTAATGTGACGTACCTTATTCAGATTCAGATGCTAACTGCTCATGAGATGGAGTACTTTCATTGAGTGCTGAAAACTGAACCTGGTTATAGAAGACCTCCTAAGTTTATTCCAGCTGGACCAAACATAAACCTTTGTCAAACAAGGAGTTACTGGATTTGTCAAAGACATAAAGGAAATGTGTGTTATCCTAGAAACTGCAATAGATAACCTAATGATAAGTTTCAGACTGACACCGAAAGAAGAACCTGGCCTACACTATAAAGTCAAGAGTAGTCTGGGTCAGACTATGGGTGCTATGCTATGGGCCTACGGCAGAGACAGCCATTTAACAATGCATTTCTGGGAACCTCAGAGCCACATTCCCTGCCTTGGGGTGCCCAAGGTTGGCTCTTAACTCCCCCTAAGCATTCAAAAAAAATTGGGTGATGTCAATGACAACCCTCTACAATTTAAAAAAAAAGAAAAAGTACATTTGGACTGAGATGCAATTTGTTTTGATAGGGAACAAACTACAGTATGGTTTGGCTGCAAATAAAACCTAACTGGTCTTAACAGCACCCTGCAAAGCTGCTAAGGACCTATACACGGACACAGGATCAATATAAGATAAACTTGCATTTCATAGCTGGAATCAGAGCCACTTCATTCTGACAAAATAATAAAACAGCAAAAGAACAATGAGACACACTGGCACATGTGTACGTTTTCTATAACCACACATAATGAAGGCTTTAGCAATGCAGAACTCAACCTCCCAGCTCAAAGTTTTATTGGATATTATCTCGCTGGATTTGGAGCAACAGCTCTGAACACAGTAAAAGACATTCATTTTTCACAATGTTTCCCCATATAACTGACAAATTTATTATTGTTATAAAAAAGGACACAATTTTGAAATCCTCAGAGTGCCTGGCTTGTAATGGTGCCAAATGTGTTTCTCTTTTCATTAGCATTCAGGGATCACTATGTCGAAACCACTCTCATCTACTTTTTCCACCCACATAGATGCAGCTGATGCTGGATCACCAGCTACCTCGGTTCTGGTCCAAGGTAATAGCTTAGGACCAGAGCAATAAGATATACTGAGAGGCTTTTCAAATTAGAATGGAAACTGCTAGATGTCCTCAACATAGCCTCCCACTGGCCTATTTCAGTATGGTGTGAACTCTGTGAAAATCTTGTGGCTACCCCACCTCCCTGGTTGAGAATTATAGACACTCCTCTCAGTTTGTAGAATGGTTACAAAAGTAGATACGTTCAGAAATTCAAAAAAATGATCAAAGAACTCACAAGCATTACCTAAACCTCTGGAATGCATGTATTCTTCAACAGGATTTGGCACATCTTTCACCTCTGCAGAAAGAAAGTGAATGAAACAGCAACACAACACGTTCCAGTTGGTAACTGTCTGAAGAGGTCACAGGCAAAAAAAAAAAAAAAAAAAAAAGAACTTAACAGGACATCAAAGTACTTGGTGAGCCAAATTTTGCTTCTCCCAAGAAGAAGTACAGTCCTCCCTTCATTTGCAACCCTTGTGAAGAGGGCAGGAACTTGAAGCCAGAGACGACCTGCTTTCTCCCGGGGTTCCTCAGCTCTTTAGACCTCAGCCGAATGACCCAGATCTCAACACCACATCATTGTGAAAATATCTTTGATACATTGTCTTTCTCTTTCATGAAGTCACCTTGTGGGCCTGATACATGACACAAACATGGTTCCCCTCAGCTGAACATACCTAAACTTCCCTACTGGAAGAAGGCTTCTTCAGGAAGGCTGGACTCTTTTGCTTCCCTGACTTCACTGGACACTTCCTCTGTCTGCTATTTCTCATCCTGTCTATCCTCCTTGTCAGCACAGACCTCTGTCTCCTCTTTGCCCACTTTTCTCTCAGAGGCCCACCCTGGAGTTCACCACAGCCAGTGACACCAGGGAATGAGATGTGGTGGCCATTCATATTATCCTCTGGGAGCCCCTTGAGTAACTCTTGCACCAGTTGTATCCCTACCCTCTGGGATAGCCAGGCTTCAGCAGGCAATGGTATCACGGTGAGTACCATTAACCCAGTCACATCTACATGTCACATTTTACCTTACAGAGCCTGCAGTAAGGATTTGTCGTCTTTATTTCCACTTCGCTTTTTCTCACCCGCTTCCACTGTAACCTCACTCCTTTTTTTATTTCTTTGTCATACTCAGACCTAGACCCAGTGAGCGAGGGTTGGATACTTCTCTCATCACAGCCAGCTAGGAGCTTGACATAGCCTAAGTTGCATGTGCTTTCTCTGCAGTAATTGGAGACAGTTCCAGAGGGCTATTTATCCCGCTGTATTGAGGTACACCAGAGAGGGGGGAATGCATCATCTTATAGAGAGCAAGAGGTCAGGCAGCAAGGTCTAAGAAGAGAAGCTGAATATTCAGATGATCACAGTTTGGCAGTGCCACCCTTACAGCATGAATAATAAAGATTTGAAAGACAGTGACCAACCGATAAGAGCTTCACTCCTCTGGAAGCCCAGATGTCCTCTCCTTTCCATTATCACTTTCAAGTTGAGGGGTGGGGATGGTGATTTCTGGTGTCCCCAGGAGGTTGTGAAGACCCTAAGGGCATGTTCAGCACTGGTCTGTGGGGCTGACATCAGTTCTGTGCAACACCATGCTCAGTGTTAGGTTATCATTTGGGTCAACAGCCACAAATGTTTCTTTCAAACTTCTTTTCAGACTCTGCATCAAGGTTAAGCCTAGTTCTCCAGGATCCACATCAGCCTCCATTTAAGGCAAGGAAAACAAAGGAAACTGTTCCTTTGAAACTACTAACGATTGAAGCCTTTTAATTCTTTTCCTGTTTGCCATTAATTTCTGCCCCTGTGAGCCTCAGAGCTTGCTTCTTTATCTTCTAAGCTTTAGAAGCCTTGTTTTCCTCAAGGACACCTTGGATTTATGAACATTTCTTTCTTTGTTCACCATGCCCTTCCAATTCTTTTTCAGAATCAGGAAGTCATTACAGCACCAGTTGATTCTCTCTCCTTGCCAAGTGAACCTTGAGTTTGGAAAGTAAATGTTTTCTGTATGCAGGGAATCCTTTCTTGATCATTTTCCAAGTAATACAGAATGCCTATTACAAGAAAGAAATCTCTGTATATTCTTACAAAAACACAACATTAATAAAAGAGATAAATCTATATTGGTCCTCAATTTCCCCACTCCAATCTTCAAAACAACAAAACAAAATTTATATATTGTCTTCATTCAGTGAAAAGATTGCCTCCTTCATAAATCAACAAATTCACCTTTTCTCAAGCCTGCTTCTCCTTAATAGTCTTGTATATACTTTCCTCTTCACCTCGATTCTTCTCTCTCTGCTCATTATCATTAGGAGTCCTATTCTTACCAGGCATGTAAATGGGAATCTTGAAAACTTTACTGATGTCCACATCTACAGTCTCATTTTTCCTTTA
The DNA here is from genome assembly GCF_964199755.1 of Larus michahellis. Lineage (NCBI taxonomy): Eukaryota > Metazoa > Chordata > Aves > Charadriiformes > Laridae > Larus > Larus michahellis. The sequence continues at coordinate 76,666,336 of NC_133897.1, read as the reverse complement.
TGTCCTTCCTTCTGAATCCAACCTAAGCAATGCACAGTCAAGTCAGAGACTGCATATCTTCATTGAGAGTGAGTCCTACTTATAAATGCAAACGAATTCAATCTCCCCTCCTGATTTCACAAGTCTGCCTAAAACGATATTCCTTCACTTCAGGATATACCCTGATAATAGAGTGGAAAGTTATTTCAGGTGTCTTAATTCCCCTGGCCAAGTTGTACAGCTTTTCAGGCAGACATTGTCCAAAATACTGTTCAAAATATTTTTCCCCAGTTGTTGAGACAAACCCCAAACAAACTAATAAACGCCTAGCCTGCTGAGCAAGCACGAAAAAGAGTCTGTATGACAGACCACCAAAATATGTTGTCACACTATTCATACTGGCAGGGAAAAAGTAAGTACTGAAAAAAATGAAACAACGCCAGGTTGAGTTACCATACGTCGTTGTTAATAAAATCATGTTATCACTCATAAAGTGAATAAAAGAAAGGCCACCCTCATGTACCTCACTGATGTGCTGTGGAAGGCAACAGTAAAGCAAAGGGCAGAGCCTGGCCACGTGCATGAAGACGATGGGATCCCACTTGACCTATAAGAGTGAGATATTTCCTCCTGGACTGCTGCATGTGATCCACTGGGAAGGACAAACGGGGAGCGGATTTCTAGTGAGTGATCCCTGTGTTTACCAGAAGGCTGGAAAAAGGAGCAGCCTTCAGTGCGCTCCTAAAGTTGCCAGTGGTGGGTGCGAGAGTCTATCCACGATGAGTCTGTCAGGAGAAGGGGAGGGAGAAAAAGAAGAGAAACTAAGAAATTGGTAAATTTGCAGTTTATTCCTGGCTTAGAAGCCCACCTTGCATATTGCTCCAGATCACAAGCCCAAACCTGCTTCCAGGGAATTCAGTGACAGCCAAGGATCAGGGTCCATTCCAGTTAAGTATTTTATATCCTTACAAGGGATATTTGGAATATCAGCAAACATACAAGTTCCCAGTTCCTTTTAGCACAAATACCCGCGTTCTTTTAGAGTATAAATATTTTAAAACTGTTGATCCTTGCATCTTGCTCTTACCTTTGTGGTCTTCAGAAGCTCAAATATAACAATCATTAGCTGCACTCACTTCATTTATTTAAAATCTCATCAGTTTGTCTATACAACACAGGTTCTCAAATGGATGAAGCCATGACGCTTTTTGATATCCTTGGGCTGCTCCTCAGAGCTCTGAGGAGAGCAAGGCACAAGATGAGTGACAATCTCAGTCTGAGAGCCTGTCCTGGTCTTCCTGCTACACCAAGGTGCAGCAAGGCAATACAATCTGCCTGAAAAGACTTCATAATGACAGAACCAGCAAAGAGAGATAAAAATCAGGAAGAGAAACAGAGTCCTTTGGTTCTTTTCCCACTAGAGTCCATTTCAGAAGCACAGGCAGAAGCCCAGCCAGAGGTTTAGCTAGGAAGGTCACAGGCAAACATTTGCCAGTTCATGACATCTGCTTGCATGCAGGTCATCCTCTGAAAATTACAAACCTGTCCTTCATGATGAAAAAACCAAAAAGTGTCAAGACTTACATTCCTGAGAGATTTCCAATCCCTCAGCCACACTGCTTGGGGTTTTAGAAAGCATCAGTCCTCCATTTTTTTCACAGTGGTATTCTTCCCAGTAGTACCTTACCAGCAAAAGGGAGCCCCACTGCATCCCTCCTACTTGTAGCACAGTGCAGAGGGACCACTCCTGGCCTGATGATCATTGCCTCAGGCCACTAGCGGTCCCTGAGACCAAGAACCTCAGAAAACAATTTTTGGCAATCAATTTATGATGTCTGATCCTGTTTCTCAGCAGGAAGGGCACCCCAAACAATTGCCAACAAAGCTTTTGAGCTGCCACCCAATTTATATATTCCAGAAGAACTAATCTAAGCAAGTTTTTCAGAGCATCACTTCTGTTTTACTAGGATGATTTCTGTAACATGCTGCTTGTCTTACCAACCCTACAGATCTTAGAAAGGGAAAGAGGGACATAATCAAAGAAAGACTACCAAAAAATGAGCTAAAACAGGTTTTCATTTCAGAGTCTTCTCTTGTGATACAAAAGCTGTACAGCATGTTGTAATGTTGATAATCTCTGCTTTTAAGCAGTATTACACTCTCATTTCTAGCTCTTGCTCTGGATATTCAGGGATTCTTAAGAGACCTAGCAGGTTTCAGACTGAGTAGACATTAGGTATTTAATGGTGCAAGATAAGTGAACATAATTTCACAGCTCTGCATTTCAGTATATCAGTATTTATTAACACCTATAGAACACAAACATTTCTGTGTCACGATGTAGAAGGACTCATTTAATATGGAATTAAAATGCATTCAACTCCATGACAAAACAACACTGCTGTTTGACTACGTGTAATCGTAGGTCAAGAAGTGAAGAAGAATATCACATCCAATTAATGCTTCTTACAGCCTGAAAGCTGCAGAGTGGAATTTAGTCACTTCGCTGAAGGAAGCACTATTATTCTTATGAAAAAGAGACAGGAAATTTCTTCATTACAAATACAGCTAATTAAAAGATGAATTTTGCATCATGCAATCAATTTCAAGATACCAACACCTAGATTTAATTCAAGATTAAAAAAAAAAAGAAACAAACTTTAAAAACAACTTTTCAAATTCAAAACTTCCAAATGTTTCATGAAACGAAATCCTCTATAAAGATTTCATTTGAATGCTTTTCAGAAAGCCTAAAAGGACTGTGTGGATAAAATCATTATCTTTTTGACTTTTACATAAATGAATGGAACATAATATACCTGAAATGAAAATGTCAATGGAGCCAATACATGTTTCTGTGGAACATTTCAATTTGTCAGCTGAACACTGCAACATAAAGTTTTCCACCAGGTAGATGTACAAGCAGGCATCAGGAGATGGGATTATCTGTAACACAATTTGGACCATTATTTCATGGAAAAAAAGTATTATCAACTTAGAAATAGCAGTCAGACACACACTTTCCCCCAAAAGGTAGCGAAAACTAGGTCACAAGTTTGTGCCTTTTAAAAGAAATTCCATACTCTCTTTCCCTACTTGTGCCTCCTCCTGAGTGTTCTTTGAGGGGATGAGGAGGTGCAGGAAGGTTACGGCTGTCCTGACTGGGGTCAAGCCAGCTGGGGTCAAGCCTGAGACCGGGCAGCTTATGAGAGCTGAGACTCACAGGCCAAAAAGGCTGCACAGCAAATAAAGTCTGGACACCTCGTCTTCCCCTCTCGTTACAAGTCACAGCATCAAAATTAAGTCAGAAGTTGCGAGAGACAAATTCACATCAGTTTCAAAGACCTACAGACAGAAAGGTTGCAAAGGAAATTGCTAACCCTGGAAAAGATGCAGCCTATATGAAATTACATTTAAAAAGGAGAGAGCACAACATATTGATCTGAGCTTTGCCAGAATAAAATATTAACGATAAGACCCTTCCTTCACACCAACCGCAACCATTATACTGATAAAAAACCCATAAAGATAACAAAGTCATCTCACAAAACAAGAGAGAAAATAGCCCAGGGCGATTTAGAATACCATTTGCCCCAAACACGTTTTCTGAAAATATTTTGCCACAGATAAAAGGGCTTCACTTAAAGAGCTTCACTTCCTTTTCTTGGGCAAATGTTTGTAAATCAGTGAGGAAAATGGCTAGTAACAGTCCCTTGCAGATTTGTAAGAGCTTTTTAGTTGTACGTTACATAACCCTTCTTACCGTGTGAAGGTGATGTCCATTGGGTAAGCTGGGATCACAACACAATACATTGTAGAGATTTTTAATAAGTGAATCTCTCCTGTGCCTTCCCTGTCCTCTGGCTAGTCATCTACCTCTCTACGATTTATAGAATAACACATCCCAGTCCTACAGGTAACTCCACATAGCAGCAGTTTATAAATCAACATAGGTAAGAGAAGCTAAAGCTTCTGTCCTCCTTGCTTCAAATGAGCTGCCCACCCTCCGGTTCAAGAATTAGGACTTTTTCATAGTTTCCTCTTTTCCCATCCAAGCAACGCCAAAATAAAAGTTGTATGGCAAAGGATATGGGGAATTTTCAATATTTCCAGGGAACAGAAAGGACTTAATGGAAGTCCTGGAAAGTCCTGAGGCTTCCATTTAGTATCATAAGGTTATTTAATTTTTTCTGGGATATTATGGTCACCTTTTAACTCTAAAAATCAGAACTTCTAAATAAGCATTTGTATTTATGAACAGATAAAAGCAGTTGCAACATATTTTCCAAATCTGTCTAAAATAGTTCTTGATTACTTCTACTGAGTTATGTTCTAGGAAAATCCACACAGTTTATAAGCTGTACAACTGGCAAAGCTACAGCTCAAATAATACATATAATCCTACACCAACCACAGGACCATGCAGTCCCTGAGTGACTGAGCGTGTTTGCATGCACACGCACCCACAGGACAAAAGTACTCCACCATCGATACTCTTTCCATACAGACCACGTATGAATGCATGGCTGGTGACTAACTCACAGTGGCCACATCTTGGCTTCTCTTTCGGACCCCTCCTGAGAAATGCCCATGTGATGGTGCTCAGGGTACCTCAGGAGCTCAAGGCACCCTGAACGGAGCACCTAAACAGGGCCAGACACTTTTCTATCCCAACGGGTACCACCTATTCCACAATGCCTTGCTGCACACATGAAAAAAGGAGCTGTCACGTACCTTAATTGTAGCCATCAAGGTAAAAAAATAGAGGACTTCAGGGACACAAGGTCATGAAGAGGCAGTCTTCAGCAACTTCTCACACAGCCCTTCAATAGGACTGTAATGCCCAGAAAAGATCTACAAATACAGCACCCAAGAAGAGGATGGAAGTGCTGCCCAACACAGGGTATTTAGTGAGACACAGGGTCAGTAATGTCAGTAGCAGTGTAGTAGTAGAGAGTATTGAATGGGAGAAGCATCAGCCTGATACTCAGCCTACAAAGGAATTCAGGGAAGGTGGCAGAATTTAAACAGCAAAATAAAGCTCAACACTAGCAATTTGGGGAAACCAGTGATAGCACAGGAATGGGACAATTGAGAGATGCAGTTTTCTATAGCTCTTAAAGTAGACCAAATATTTTGCCTGATATTTTTTTCTAAGCCCTCACTTATACAAGTTCTCAAACACATTTCTGTGGCACCTTTCCCCAAATGAAAGCTGAGTAAGAATTTGGCCTAGCCAAATTTGCAACTAAAAGAGCCATGAAACTACAGTAGGAGAAACTGCTTTTGGAAGGATTGACAAGGAGCATTGATACTGTTGCCAAGGTAAGAAAGATCATTCAAACATACTTGATGAAAATCAAATATAATTCCAGCTGTTACCATTTCAGCATGATGTGGTCCAGTGCTCCCAGAAGAGAAAAGTCCATGTGAAGTCAATCCACATGTGATTAACATGCCCCAAGGGTGGGACTTGGGACAAATATGTCTCATAAGCAACACACCTTCTCCAACTGTCTCTGCACTGGAAATATAAATTGCTTTGTATTTAAAAGAAGTTTAATAAAATAAATATGAACCTGCCTTTAACTCTTAAACTAGAAGTTGACAATTTGTCAGACAAATGAAGCTTGTTCTAGAGGGCTAAGGAAAACTTTATGATAAGAGGACAGTTTCCTTACTGCCAAATTATTTAGGAGTTCTCTCTGCCTTCTCCCTGGGTCCTTTGAGACAGCATGACAACCCTAGCATGTCGGGGCTAGGCAGAGATCAGCTTCCATATTTTTTGTCTGGAAGGAGTTGAGTTATTTTGTTCACAGCAAATGCTTGTTTCACCAACATGGGGCCAGTAACAGGAGTACTGAAAGAGTTACTTCATTTGGATCATCAGCTATTAAAGGATTAATTTTGGCCTCTGAGCTACATGACTGCTTCTAGAGGAAAATTTTGGCTCGTGCTGTCTCTTACTGACATGGGAAAATCCATGACTACCTAATCATACAAAGTGTTGTGTGCCATCAAATACAATGGAAGAAATCAGGGAGTAGGCTGTTTGTGAGATCAGGCTCTCCATAGCTGTGCATGTCTCCCTGGGTTATGCTCAAATGAAATTTTCTAGGTGAAAATTCCATTAGAATCCTTCTGCTTTCTGCATGTTTCTACTGTAAGGCTTATTGCTCAAGGGATCAACAAATCCAGTCAGCAGACCCACTCCAAACCTCGTTAGCCACAGCAGTAACAATTATGAATCAGCTGAAATTTTCAGTGGAAATTTCTATCGCATTTTCAAAATCTGGGAAAGAAACTTCAAGCATGTATTTATGATGTTCAGATTTGCATTCAAATGATCCAGTTTCACCATTGTGAATCTTCTGCTGATGTCTTCAGGTCTGGACTGGAGTTCATGTAGATCACTTTCATTGAAGCCGGGTAGCCAGCCTGCCAGAACCAGAAATGAAAACACGCTTCAATGATGACACAACACAACTGAATCTTGACCTCAGGGCAACAAATTTTTGTGGTACAGCTAGAGATTTGTGAAATGAGCAATTACGCAAGAGTTCTCAGAAGTCAAAGGAGGTTAAAGGAAAAACACAGAGGTATCTTCCAGAAATACATCAACCCTGTACCCTCTCTGGGATGCCAAACAAGAATTTTGACATCAGCTAATATCCTCGTGTGCAGCTGGGCTAAGACTTCTTAATTTCTTCATCACCCGTTGACAGCTTTGCCTTTTAGAATTTGGGTAGGTGTGAGTGTGCTTGTGTGATGAAAGGGGGGGAAAGACAAAGGAGATCATTTCCAAGAAAGCAAGAGATGTTGTGGGTTTTTTTTTTCAACTCACATAATATTTCTTCTTCCAATAATTACAGTTCTCTGTGCTTGTTTTAGTCATATCAGTGGAGTACTGAAATATTACCACTTTGGCAGTGAAATTGTCTTCAGAACGGAGAAGTGATGGTGAATGTGTCGCCCATGATTTTAGTTCACCCCTTAGAATGTTTCTTATTCCAAGCTCCATCATCCACTTAGTTTTTAACATTTCTGCTTCCTGCATCCTCTCCTAACATGATTTTATAGGTGTCTGCAAAATAAGTATCCTCAGCTGTGTCTGAGACATGTCAAGAGAGCTGTGTGTAAAGCACAGGACGTTTGCTGAAGCTTTGGGGTGTCTGAATGTCGACAAAGAATAATAACAAAATCAGAAGTCACCTCCAAGCAGCTCAGACTCACGATGTTATCAGTCTCTGTCATGGCACTCCATCACTGGATGAAGAGTCCAACTCTATTCAGCTGCTGCTTGTACGGAAGTTGTTTCATACCTTTGAACAGCTTTGGTCTCCATCTCCATACTTTTCCCATCCCTCCCCAAAGACTCCTCCAGTGAGCTCTACAAGCTGCTACATGAGTATTTCTCCCACCGGTTCTATAGATTTTCTGGAGTAGTTTCCTGAGTCCTACATCAGTGGTGTCTAGCGAGGCCTAACAGCTACCGTTCAGGCAAGGATACATTTGAAGACTGAATCCCTTCAATTACACAACTTTAGAGCAGGCAGAGACAGTGTCGTATCATAGATCCCCCACATGCAATGTGGTAGATTAACTGACCCGAGCTACTCTTTTTCTTGGCTTCTAGTCAAACTCTGGCTCTGCTCATTTCAGCAATCTTTTGAGCTGCAACTACCTCAAAGGACGTCTTGCTGGCAGCAAAGTCCTCTCCAGTTTGCACCTGAAGTCTGGTTCTCTGTTTCCCATCACAGTCTAAGAAGGGCTTTTGAATCACCCTGTCTCCTCTGGAGGGTTGCAGGCACGCCTGTGATTTTCCAACCGCAGGATGTTCTGAACAGAGACATTTCAAAAGACACATAGAAATAAGAAAGAGCTGATTTACAGCTACTCTACAGCAGGAAAAGTGGGAGTATTTCTTTAGCACACTACTGAAATGTCTCTCTTTTACTTCAAGATGAACATGTCATTTTAAATACCATATTATGAGTCCATGTGTAGGTCATAAATTCCTTCCTGATCTCCAGGGCTGTGGCTATCTGCTCGCCGCTCTGCTACAAGCCACAGATTTTTCCCAGATGTCATTAGCCTGCGGAAGACACTTTTTCCACCCCTGATGCCGGTGAGATCAAGTCCCAAACCAGGCTGTTTCTGAAGACCCTCATCCTGAAAAAAAAGTGCACTGGGGAAATGAGTACACAGTTTTGATTTTAAAGAGCTTAATTTAGGACATTCCATTGCCATACATATCTCATGTTATTGATATCTTGCTATACTTTAAAAGTAAATGCATACAGAAGGAATAAAACCACTGAAAAAAAAAACAAAGGATGTGTTTCGCACTGTCATATCCAAATACTTTCATATCCCTTACTTGACAACCAAGTAATTTTTGCTTTCCCAAGAAATACACAATATCTTTTTTTTTTTTTTTTAAGAATTCTCTGTGGAATTGCTGATCTTACTTCAAGGAAGAACTCTTAAAAGCTCAGGAGAAGGCCATCCCCAAGTCCCAAAAAATGAGCAGACAGGGAAGATGACCAGCCTGGCTAAATAGAGAGCTTTGGCTGGACCTCAGGAAAAAAAAAAGTTTATGATCTTTGGAAAAGGGGGTTGGCTACTTATGAAAAATACCAAGATGTAGTGAAGCTATGCAGGGTGAAAATTAGAAGGGCCAAAGCTCAAGCAGAACTCATCTTGGCCACCACGGTTAAAGATAACAAGAAGAGGTTCTTTCAGGATATCAATAGAAAAAGGAAGACTAGGGAAAATGTAGGCCCACTAACGAATGAGATGGGCGCCCTAGTGGTGGAAGACACAGAGAAGGCAGAGCTACTGAATGCCTTCTTTGCTTCAGTCTTCACTGTTAAAGCTGTCCCTCATGAATACCAGGCCCTGGAAGCAAGGGGGAAGGTCTGGAGAGAGGAAGAGTTTTCCCCAGTAGAGGAAGATCAGGTTAGAGACCACTTGGCCAAACTGGACACCCGTAAGTCCATGGGCCCTGACAAGATGCACCCGCAAGTGCTGAGAGAGCTGGCAGATGTTATTGCTTGGCCATTCTCCATCATCTTTGAAAGGTCATGGAGAACAGGAGAGGTGCCTGAGGACTGGAGGAAGGCCAATATCACTCCAGTCTTCAAAAAGGGCAGGAAGGAGGACCCAGGGAACTACAGACCGGTTAGTCTCACCTCTGTCCCTGGGAAGGTAATGGAGCAATTCATTCTGGATGTCTTATCCAAGCACGTTCAAGAGCAGGAAGTTATTGGAAGTGGTCAACGTGGATTTACCAAGGGTAAATCATGCTTGACTGCTCTCATAGCCTTCTATGATGTTATAACTTGTTGGCTAGATGAGAGCAGAGCAGCAGATTTCATCTACCTTGACTTCAGCAAGGCTTTTGACACTGTCTCTCATAACATCCTCCTTTGGAAACTGAGGAAGCGTGGACTAGACGAGGGGACAGTGAGGTGGTGTCGTGGTTTAGCCTCAGATGGCAACAAAGAACCACGTGCCGCTCGCACGTGCCTTCCTAATACAGGAAGGATCGTAAGAAAAGGCAAGACTCTTGGGTTGGGACAAAGGCAGTTTAACAGAACAGCAAAGGGAACAGGCAAACAACAACAACACGGATAGGGGAATATACAAACGCGATTACGGAACCACCGCTCCCCGCCGCTCGCCGACCGGCCGGACCCGGGACGCCCCAGCCCGCTTTTAAGCAGCAACTTCCTGCCCCCTCCCCCGGCAGCTCAGGGTGGGCGTGGCTCACATGGCATGGAATACCAGGAAAAGTTAACCCTATCCCCACCGGAACCAGGACAGGTGGATTGAGAGCTAGCTGTGTGACAGGACTCAGAGGGTTGTGATTAATGGAGCAGACCCCTATGGAGGGTTGAGTTGAGGGCCTGTAACCAGTGGTGACCACCAGGGGTCAATACTTGGACCAGTATTGTTTAACGTATTCATCAACGACCTGGACGAGGGGACAGAGTGTACACTCAGCAAGTTTGCTGATGATACCAAACTGGGTGGGGTGGCTGACACCCCGGAGGGCTGTGCTGCCATCCAGCGTGACCTAGACAGGCTGGAGAGCTGGGCAGAGAAGAACCTACTGAGGTTCAGCAAGGACAAGTGTAGGGTCCTGCACCTGGGGAGGAAGAATGTCAGGCACCAGTATAGGTTAGGGGTGGACCTGCTGGAAAGCAGCTCTGAGGAAAAGGATCTGGGTGTCTTGGTAGACAGTAAATTATCCATGAGCAAGCAACGTGCCCTTGTCTCCAAGAAGGCCAACGGAATTCTGGGCTGCACAGGGACGAGTGTGGCCAGGAGATCAAGGGAGGTCATTCTCCCCCTCTACTCTGCACTGGTGAGGCCACAACTGGAATACTGTGTCCAGTTCTGGGCTTCCCAGCTCAAGAGAGACAGGGAACTACTGGAGAGAGTCCAGCGTAGGGCAACAAAGATGACTGAGGGATTGGAGAATTTCCCTTATGAGGAAAGGCTGAGAGAGCTGGGACTCTCTAGCCCGGAGAAGAGAAGGCTGAGGAGAGACCTTATTAATGTTTACAAGTATCTAAAGGGTGGGTTTAAGGAGGATGGAGACAGACTCTTTTCAGTGGTTCCCAGTAACGGGACGAGGGGTAACGGGCACAAGCTGGAACATAGGAAGTTCCGATCAAATATGAGAAAAAACTTCTTTACAGTGAGGGTGACAGAGCACTGGAACAGGCTGCCCAGGGAGGTTGTGGAGTCCCCTTCTCTGGAGACTTTCAAGACCCGCCTGGATGCAGTCCTGAGTAATGTGCTCTAGGCAATCCTGCTTTAGCAGGGGAGTTGGACTAGATGATCTCTAGAGGTCCCTTCCAACTCTGAAAAATTCTGTGATTCTGTGAATTTATATTTCAGTTCCTAAGAAGCCCAGACTTTAAGTTTTGGATCTCTGTTTTGCTTTGTTTTCTAATATGACCAGGTATTATTTAGATAAGATACTCGATAATAAATAACTTTTTCCAAAATAAATAGTTAATATAACAATAGTTGAGCAATTTATAGTGATTGTGGGGCCTTTTGAAGGTAACTGAATTTTATGTGTTAATCTCTAAGCAAAGTAACAGTAAAAACCCAAAGATAACCTAAACCCATTTTTGTCCCTTCAACTGTTCAATTTCCCAGAAATATTGCCAAATTAGCGCTACCCAGTTCTTTAGAATGAGTAAAAACAAGGTTTCGCAAAAATTTTCAGAGTAAAAATATTTCCTTTCATGTTTTTATGAGCAAAACTTGAACTAATAAAGTGAAATACTCCCTTTACTTACCAGTTCCTGTTTTAATAGAGATCCTTTCAAATGGGCATTATTCCTTCAAATTGAAAAAAAAGGTTCAGGCTTATTTTTCCATTTCTCATTTTCATATACATATATATATGTATGTATAAAGAGGAGTGAGCAGGAAAAAAGCAAGGAAAAAATGGGATTTTAAATGGTTTTTCAAATTCAAAGTGAATTTTTTTTAAGAGAGAAGTAATTTTTTGGACTGCTTCTCAATGCAAATACCTGAAGATATATAGAAAAAAGACCTATAGTCCAACATGTTGTACAAAAGAGCATGAAACATTCCCACTTTGCCCTGTCATGTGCTTTTTCAAACTCTGTGTGAGATTCTCTATGTAGGCCATCACTGGAAATAGCTCCTTAATGTGAGGTGGTCTATGCCAGATAAAATTTCTGCCCTATAAGAGCAAGAGGATTAAAGCCTGTGGCAAACACATTGCTCAGCTTCAACTGCAACAAACACAGAGAGGTAAGAGGGCTTTGACATGTGGCACATTAGACCTGAGAGCATGGATTCACGTGAAGGAAAGCAGTGACATACTATATTAAGAAGGGCACTTTAGGAAAATGCTGGGAATCTACCAAAAACAAAAGAATCCGTTAAGGAGACAAAGTCACCAAGAAAGCTAGCCAGTGTGAGAGGTTAAGATGGTGGATATGAGAAGGTACAGAGACTTTGTGCCTACAGCTTGCACCAGCAACACCCAGTCCCGCATGTAACCTGGCTGAGTTCAACCTTTTAGACGAGGGTTGCATTTCCTCCTGGAAGTGGCTTCTGCAAAAAGACCGACGCCTTTTGAATCACATGCTGTTAGTAAGAGTTGTGGGAAGCCTGTTGTGGCTGCCACTGCCGTTGGCATCGCACAGTCACCGCTCCAAACAGACATGTGAAGCATGCGAAGGTCTGGAGAGGCATAACAGCACCGGTAATACATTTATTGAGTCAGTAATGGGGTGCCGCCCAAGGATACTTGACAAATGGTGGTTAAAAATTAATGTTTAAGACACAAGAGTTTCCACAGAATTCCAAAAAAAGTAAGCCACCTCGTTTCACCACCTGTTTATTTTCTTTCAGCTTTTAGAGGCCAACAACTTCTCTGCCTGTCTGAGATTTTATAAAAATTACTGTTCATCAGAAGAGGTGGTAGAGGTCTGGGGTTTTTTTCTCTCAGCAAACCATCACAGTAATTTTTGTCCAGCTATGAAACACCCTAATATTAAGCAATGCAGTCTTGCACATTGTGATGGTTGCATTTTTTTGCCTAGTATTTGAAGCCTGTTATTTTCTTCACTAAAAGGCAAAAAGATGCAATTTCTTTAAAGACAACTGTTTCCATTAACACAATATCATTTGGTCAACCAGAGACCTAGCCTTACAAGGCTGGCCTTGACAAGCACCATTTGTATGAATAATCTGGAGGCTCTTTCTAACAGATCATAATGATAATTCTACCCAGTGACTACTGCTCTCACGTGTATTTGCAAGAGATGTGAGAAACAGAACTCCAATATGACCTATTACATAGACATATTTTCCTCACATGGACCTCCAAGTGTGATTGTTATTGTCATTACAGCCAGCACTGTTCAAAAGAGACGTTTGAAGCAGCACTTCAGCATTGGGACTTCAGGCTATTATGTTATTATCAGACTAAGAATTGACCTAGAGGTGCTTTCTAACTACCTACAGCTTTCTGGAAAAACAAGAAATGCTCTTGATTATACTTCATACAAGAAAAGGAAATTGAACGGGATATGCTCAGACATTTCAGATACATTTTTTGCTGTTTATCAATTTTATGTTTCTAAATCTGTCTCCTCAGAGAAAATTTCTCTACTTTAAATCTACTCCCCTCAAAATGATTTATAACCTTCATCTTCAATGATGCCAAGATCTTCAAAAAGATCTGAGACTTGAATTAGAAACCAGCCACCGTTGGATCACAGCTATTCCATGGGGCAACACTGCATGATATTGTCTGAAGGTCCACTCAGACCTTCCATGGTTTGCATTACTTAGAGATATGCTGCCTTGGTGGAACAAGAGCTTGAGAAGGACAGCAATTGTTATTTTTCTTCAGAGGTAAGAAAATGCTGGGATGGCAAAGGTCTGCTCTGGAATAAGTACCGGGCATTTGCCTCTAACTTGTTCCAAAAGCATTGCGATCCATCCTCGCATCTCTCATCCCCTGGAACTATAATTTGCCTTCCAGTTATGGCCAGGACTCTTTACTCAAGCTATTCATCTGAGAGATTACCAAAAAGTTCTCTAGAACGAGCTCTGTTATTTGAATACACAAATTGGTCATCAAAAACTATTTCAGAGGAAAACATCAATTCTGACAAAATCATCCTCAAAGTTTCTCATGTGAGATTTCTTGACTTCTAGAGCAGCAGTTATTTGCCAATTTTCAGAGAACTCATCCAAGACATGAAAGAACAGCAGCACAGGAACTTTTCCATGGGTCTCTCTCATGAGTACTTTAGTCCAACAAGCCACTCTTTATCCGAGTAAGAGGATAAGGAATGCTGGTTTCTCCTTTGCCACCATGAGAAGTATCACCAGTGCAAGCGAACTGAAAAGTGGCACTGAAATGAAAAACACTTTTTTGTCCAGCAATAACATATTTAAATATTCAATTAGTGTAAGTGCAGATACGACTCAAAGACTGCAACTACAATGAGTTTCTTGTGAAAGGTTAAAGCGAAGACCTCAGAACACCTAGCACAGATCTCAGGTTTCAAGAAAGCTTCAGATTGAGGAAATGTGCACCACTGATTCCTAGTAATTAGACACCTTGAGAATGTGACATAGATTTGTGAGTGGTGTGACCTGAAGTAGCTCTAGATAGAGAAGAAAGAGATCTTGATATCGTGAAGGACAGAAATCCTTCTTTGTTACCTTTGTCATTTAGGCTTCATTTTAGTAGGCTCGTCTTAAGTCTTTAAGTCGTTGGCTGAGCTTCATTCAGGCTCATGAAGGACCAAGGGAGACAAACTGATGTGGTCAAAATCTAGTGGACCCTGGGTATAACATAAAACCCCTTAATTAACCACCTTTTTGCATTCTGCTCATTTCCATCTTCTGTAACTCTTTCTTCTCCATTATTTACTTGCTTTAAAGACTCAATGTATTTTCAAAGTTCCCTAGAAGCTACATTTTCCTTTTCTCTTTTCCTCAATGTATTTATCTGAGCTAATAGTGCCAAAACAGACACCAACAGAAAGAGATGGCACTATGGAGAAGCGAGACATGAAACCGAGTCAAAATAGCAGGTGCTAAGATCATCCTCCTCCAGCAAAGAGTATTGGAAAGAAATTTCCCAAATGAAGGCATTTCCTGATCCTTTCTCCGCTTCTGGAAGGTATTACCAAGAGAGGCTGTAATTCAGCCCTGAAGGTATTGACTCCATTAACATCATATTATTACAGTACTAATAGTGCCCTCCATTAAGACAGCTATAAAACAATTTACCTCTACTGTATTTCAGCATTATCCCATTTTTGGTAAGTAAGCTGGATAACCAAACTGGGAATTTGAACAGGACTTGAGGCTTGCCATAATAGGGAGAATTAGAAGAGTGTGCGTCAGAAAGGAAATTCTCTCTCTTCATACTTCTATCGTACTAACATATACTTCAGAAAAGGCTACAGATTCACATTAAGACCCAAAACCTCGCATTTGTTTAGAAAGGCAGACAGCACCTCCTTTTTTAAAATTTACCCTTTCTCTTACAGAAATAGTGTGAAGTGCTTCTGAGAGACCGCAGTAGCCTCCCTGCCAAAGAGCCCAGCACAGCAGATTAAAAGGAGAGCTGTGCAGAGGCAGCGATGTGTTGTACCACCCATGGAGATCTTAGGTATCCATCAAATGAGCCCAACCTTCAGTGTGTGGGTGTACTAAGATTTTAAAGAGGTTCCAGTTGAGGAGAAAGAGGAGTCTCCATTTTAAGCTACAAGCCACATTCCATGTGCATTAAGCAAGCTAAATTCTTGGATTTTAGGGAGCCTGCTCAGGAAGCAGTTAAGGTATTTGGACCATTTTAAGCTACAAGCCACATTCCATGTGCATTAAGCAAGCTAAATTCTTGGATTTTAGGAAGCCTGCTCAGGAAGCAGTTAAGGTATTTGGACAGATAAAAAGCTCTCTCCGTGCTGCATTTAAAAGACAACTAGTTGAGAGACTGACCTGCGCTCTGCTCATGGTCCTTGATACCAGCAGCCCAGCAGGGAGACCACAAGGTGTAAAAACAAAGTAATGCAGGAAACCAGCCGCTGCCCATCGCAGCGTAGCTAGAAGTCATTTATTTGTCGGCCTCATTCATTTATGAGCCACAGGTCTAAATCCTGGCGCTCTGAGAAGCTTGGCTTTTTGGCACACACTCAGAGCCGTGCCTGGGCTCCTGCTCGCCTTCCTCCGCGGGCTCCCAGAGAGCCCCCGCGTCCACCCGCTATGCAGCACTCAGCCACGGTTCCTCTGCGTGCAGAAATGGATGAGAAGGAAGGTGTGCAACGGAAATCCTCAGACCTGGCTTGCAGCAACACATTGCTCTGCCAGCTGAGACAGCACACTGCAGCAAGGCTGGGGAAATAAATAAAAATCGCCCTGCATGCATCCTCCCAGACCACGGGGAAACCCAGCCCTGCCCGGCCGGGGAGACAAGTGACAAAGCACAGGTCTCGCGCTCCTCTTTTACACTCAAAGTTGGGATGGCTTTATAGCATTATGTCACAGTAAATAAAAATAGGGACACTACTGACCTCAGATCCGGGCGCCATGAAGATGCTCAATAGAAATCTTTTTTCCCTTGTCTCAGGATCTTATAAAAGATAAGAAGGGTAAGTCCTTACAAGCCCTCACTGGCATACAAGTAGGAATGTAACAAGCGTATCCATCTATCAAAACTACCAAC
Organism: Larus michahellis; assembly: GCF_964199755.1. NCBI lineage: Eukaryota > Metazoa > Chordata > Aves > Charadriiformes > Laridae > Larus > Larus michahellis. Next base: position 76,650,108 of record NC_133897.1, on the reverse strand, counting down.
TTTTTCTTTGTAAAACCAAACCAAATACCTTGTGAGGGCAAAATAAAGTCTACCTTATTCAGTAAGATCAGCCAAAGGAGACTGATGTTTCAGGGTGGCACAGAGCTGTACTTCTGTGACTTCAAAACAAAGCTGTTGATATAAGGTGGCAGAGACTCTGGCTCTTCCCTCTAAGTACCCATATGATCTTCTAAACAATGTTTTCTGGTTCTCATTCATGATTAACCAGCACGCCTGATCAACCAAGAAATATTTGTGGCCAAAATTATGACAGTTGAAGATCCCATTTGAGAGACATATCACAGGTCTGCACAAAGTCAGACTCTTTACAGAAACTCATTTTAACACACAGACTGTGATTACCTGTCAGCCCTTCTCTTACCTGTGCAAGTACACACACCACTTCTGGGTTTCTCTTTACCTCAAAGTCAAAGGCTTCAGGCACCAGAAGGTATTTAAAAGATGGGTAGATATAGCGATTAGGGACATGGTTTAGTGATTTTGGCAGTGTTAGGTTGATGGTTGGACTCTATGATGTTAAAGGTCCCTTCCAACCTAGGCAATTCTATGATTTCTTGTCAGGAAGATTTATTTTTTCACAGGCAATGTTCAGGTGGGAATCAAACTGTAACAATGTTGAGCTACTTCATTGTTCAGACCTTCTCCTTGTCCCCATGGGAAAGGCATGCTGGTGAGGTCCTGGAAATATAGAAGTAACAGTGGAGAAGATCCCACCCCTGTAGCAGCTCCTCAAGAAAATACGGCGTGCTCCACCAACCACTCCATTTCTCTGAGGGTTTTCCCCCCCAAACCCAGCACTGGGATGCCTCTATTTCCACATGTGTTGAGGTCCCTCCCCACCCACCTCAGAGATGAGGGCCATGCTAGGAAAAGGCTGGATTCTGTTTTCTGGGACCACATGCTGAGCACTGGGCAGCACCTGAGAACACTGCTCTAGCTCACGCCTGCGGTAACCAGGTGACTGATACCAGGCAACACTGCTGTGTCGCAACTTTTGCAAGAATGTGCACAAAAACTGCCCACAGAGAAAAAGTCTCAACTTTAAAAAAAACACATGAAAAATTTGTATTTTTACCTGTCAATAACAAGGTACTAAAATCCTCTGAATTGAGGCACCTTGGTGAACAGTGAATTGTTCCATTTTAACAGCTGTAAAAAAAGAACTATTCAGTCTAAATAGTTGTTAAGAGATATACAGCAAAAAATTTTAAACAAATCCACAATTAAAAATTACATTTGTTGCCTTGAATCTTCATTTAACACCTATTTGTAAACTTCCAAAAGTTTAACTTTAATAGGAATTTAAGCACCACTTAATGACTTGGCTCCATCTGAATGTATCCTCATTATGCAAATGTGTCTTAATTTGTCCCAATTAAGTAACAGCCATTGCTATTCACCACTGTTAGGTGAAAGAATGCCTAGGAGGGTGTCCAGTAAAACAGACATCCCAGCTGAACATACCATTCTCCTCTTAGGTTGAACCCAGGATTTTTGGCCCGGGGCCTTCTTTAATGGCCACAAAACGTTTAATCTGATATGATGATTTTTTAAACAAAAATCCATGTTGCCAGTGATAACATCTCACACCCAAAACAATGTCCCCAGATAAAGCAAAAGGAACTTCTCAAAACCTTTGATGTGTCCCTGAGTAAAGACAATAGAGAAGATATTTTAAAGGCTGAGGAGGAGTTAATCCTCATAAACCCTGTTAAAAACAGTAGGTAAACCCCTCGGAAGACTTTGAAAATTTCAGCCCAGACCTTACATCTCATTGCTATCGTGCAGGATAAGCCACAGACCGTAAGGGACAGCCCCACTGCACAGACAGGCGCTCCTGCCAGCCCTCCATCCAGGAGGAGATGTGCTACAGCTTCCACAACACTGTTATTTGACACAATGATATTACTCAAAATGCAAGTTAAATATGGGTAATACGCTATGGGATGAAGGCCCTGTGTTAAACCTTCCAAGGAAGGAAACACCTCCTGCTGCGTTTCCAGAGTACCGTGTAATTTACGGTCAACTGCTGTTGAGTTCTCTTAGGAGAATATTAATGTCTCCACTTCCCAGACAGAAATATCAAAGAGTCATTATTACCATCTGAAACTGTAGACTGGAGGCTGAAAAGAAAGGGTGTACTCTGCAAAGATGTTCTTTCCTGGCTAGGAGCTGAGTGTAATACACTTTTTCTTATGCTTTTATTGAAATAGGCGTCCACACCGTATTCAGCATCAGCCAAGTGCCCTATTCACATCTCTTCATCACAAACACACGATTTGGAAGGGAACAAAGCTGATTTAAGGAAAACTACATTGTTTTGGGTTTTTTTAAAATAATATTTTTATCAAAAAATCTGAATTTCAAAGGACGCAGATTTTTACTGGAAAAAAACTTTGTTCGGAAAATTGAGATCTTTATCCAGAATCTGCTTCTCTAGCACACACTGAAGTAGAAACGGAAATAGCTGCTTAGGTAAAGCATTGCTGAGCATGAGTTAAGTCCTATGGTTTTAATTCTCCTCAGTAAGGTAACACTTTCAGATTCCCATTTGCTTCTGGGTACCTAAGACAATGTGCTTTTGTGTTTCTGTTCAATTTGATATTTCTCTCAGTGAGCAGAATATTACCTACACAATTCAGATGACCTTTGTATGATGAGCTAGTGTGATAACGGCATAAAATTTGAGACCGTTACCAGCAATAATATTCTGTGCCTCGACAGAGTCACTGGCCTGAAAGGTGACAACAAGCAGGTGCACCTTCTGCATGCCATGCAGCAGGGCTGTGGGAGCAACTCCAGCAGCTGATTAATTTAGCCACAAGGTCTCATTAAGTGAAGGAGGAAATTTTTCTTTTAACTTTTTAATTTCATCTATGACCACACAGTCACAAAATGGGAGAGCTTATCAGCCAAGCAAAGCAGCAGACCTTTGCTCTGAAGAAACTTTGTTATCTTGGTAACTCAGCCATCAACTATACCATCAGTATTTGATATTCCCAGCTATTTTATGAAGAAAAGTGTGTAAATGGTGCCTTTGTATTTTATTATGGATGTTGATATACTCAGATGGTAAACTGTGAACCCAGTACGAAAAGGGAATTTTTAAGGTGAGCCAAACCAGAACATCAGAAATAAACGTAGCAAGTAAGAACTAAAACAAGTGAGTCTCATTAAATTTCTTCACTGATATTTCTACAGAAATACAAACTGACAATACTAACTTGAAGTGTGGGGACCATCCCAGTCCCAGCACAGAGCTGTTTCACATTAGTGTGTTAACTTTTGTATTCTATTAGCAATAGACCAAACTGAGCCAAAAAATGCTGGTCTCTCACATGGCAAGACACTAACAACAAATTGGAGAATTCTGGCCACAAACTAATCAAACATGAAAACGGGTATTTCTAGGAAAAGCCAGAAGTACAGAAGTGAGCCTAGAGTCTCGCTTGACCAAAGCGATAACCTGAGGAGTTCTGAGGAAGAAACTGGTGGAAGTAAATGGCTGAGCAAAGTTCAATGAACAGCCAAGCGTGTGCATGACCAAAAGCAGTTTGTACGGTGTGATTCAACATGTCTTACGCAAACTGTAATGGTCAATACAGTCTTGCATAAAGATACCGGAATTTTTCAGAATTGCAAGAAGCCACAGTTAACAACAAACGACATATATTCTGGGCACCTAAAAATCTTTACTGGAAGAATGGGCCACTCTGGCTGAAAAGAGCTTTGCAAGAGAGCCCCAAGCCACAATGTTAGCTGGCAAATGTAGAAGGGCACACGTACACAGACTGTCGCAGACTCAAACTTTTCACTACCTGTGCTCCACGATGGCTGGACATGGAGCAGTGGGGAATTTACATAGCGCTCAGAGTGGGCAGAGGAGGTGAGGCTGTCAGCCCTAATTTCTGTAGGTGTGCCCTCAGACATCCTGCTTCATTCAACATTTTACTCTCTGAAAGCCAAAAAAAAAAATGCATTAGAGAAACAGCAAATACTGTGGTCATCTCTCCTTTAACTAAATGTATGTTCATAAATCATTCAGCACTCTGAGATACTCGGCTCCTCATTCTTACGTATGTCAACAAAACCCATTGTAGCATTCTTGCAAGGGCAAAGGGCCTTGTCTGTTAATGATGACACAGCAAGTGGATAGGAAAGGCCATGTGTACAAATAAAAATTGAGTCTACAGGTCTTTATGGTCAAGTCTTGGCTCCTGACCAACAGTGAATGAATAATTTTTACTGGGGCAGATTGTAATATGAGAAAACTAATTTATAATAGGTGTTTGTGGCTCTTCACGGCCATGTACCCAGAAGCTTGCACAGAGGGTAAGGATTCCCCAGGCAGAGGTATATGTATGTACACAACCTGGGGTGTGCATTGTGAGTCCAACACTTCCAGGATGCACAGAGATGTACCCAGGCAGAACTGCAGGCAACAGCACTAGTGCTATACAACGGGTCTGCACTTCTGCAGGGGACATGTACCGCGTTTCCACACGGTCTGCAGTCCTGTTGGAACTATTACAGCTCTTTTTGCTGCTGCAATTGCTTTTTCTCCAACAAGGCTACAAAACCACTTTGAATCCTTGAAAAAGTCTGAAGTCCTCAAGTTCTGGGTAGAAAAAAAGACATAACTGAAGAACCTGAAGGTAGCGTTACATTAGCCAAGGGTTACATCCAAGCATTAGTCTAAACATCTCACAGCCCAGGCTGAGGGTGGGGTTGGGAGGTTTTTATTTTTTTCTCTCTGAACTAAATAACAGGGTAGAAACCCCCAGTGACCTGCAGAAAGCCCATCTACTTGAATGGTTAAATCAAGATGCCCACCACTTGTAGTGGCTGAGGGCAGAAGTAGCACACGCTGAGCAAGAAGTGAGAAAGTGTTAGAGTTTTTTTTTTACCTCAAGTTGGCAGTAGTTGGTGTTGGTGTTTTGAGGAGTCCTTTGTTGTTCCCACATGGCATAACGTACTAATCATCAAATATGTTTAAAAGGACTAAAATTCTGAAGAGCTCTACAACTAAGGTTTACAATCCTTAATGTTCCTCTTTAAAGTGTCCCTGAAGTGCAGAAGGTCGCTCTGTAAACACAGAAAAGAAATTTCCCCCTGCATTTTTATGTCAGCTTTGCTGCATTTTATAGGACTACAATTCTAGATAACACCCAGCATGGTCATACCAGCGTGGCTTACAAAACCCAACCTAGAAATATATATTTTTTCTTCTCAGAACTATCCCTACCCTCTTTAGAGACCATTCTGATAGCAAAAGAGAATTCCTAATTCAATATCTAACAATTAAACTTATTTACGTACAGAAGAGCAAGGATAGGCCGCAAACAGTGAGCCAAGCAGAGCAGAGGGCTAAAGAAACATATCTGGAATAAATGCTTCAGGAAAAAGAAGCCTCCCCTGCTAATCACATTAACCTGAACAGCCAAAGGGACATTTTGCCTAAGTCTCAGGCCGTGGAATTTCATTTAGTCTTTACTCACCACTTCCGTCACCTGTTTTCAAGGTTATGGGTTTGAAATCAGTTACCTAACTCCACGTTTGGGCTCACAAATAACTGGGATGAATGACAGAAGCACTTAACCCTGCCACATTTTCGAAAGAGCCCACAGGGTTAGGTACAATAAAAGCTGTAATGGTAGAGTCTCGGACAAAATATTCAAAAGTGAATTGAGGTACTTAATGACCATCTTAATTTTCTTTAAGTGCAGAGCACTCGCCTTAAGTAAAGCAGGCTCTTCTGAGAGCATAAGTTGAGCAATTGATATCACAGATGGTTTTTAACATGTTGGTCCATAGCCTGAAAAATGCGGTTTATATTTTTAAAACACGGAAGTATCTAATGAACTTGTTTAAACATTAGGCATCGCAGCACACATGAGGTGGAAGTCACAGAAGAGAACGTGATAGGATACAGACATAGAAGCCCACGGTGGGAATGTACTGCGAGCCAACTTATGTTTGGGGCCAAAACTTAGTATTGCCTAAAAACAGAATTTTCATTTAACCCATTATAAAGATCCACAAAGCTACAAACTTCACAGCTAGATCTAAACCTGTGAGCAGGGCTGAACTTCCACCAAATTTAGGGGGTGGCAGAATTTAGTTTTCAGTCCAGGTCTCCCACTAACAGGTACACGTACAGTAAATATATGCACCGTTACATATTCACTTTTCACAACTTTAGCTGTATCTTAAAGTAGGAGGATCCTTTAAAAATGCATTAAGCTTGACAACTGGAAAAAAAAAAAAAATGAGGCTGATCTAACATTTCAGAGTACAGAAGATTTTACCTCGACTTTAGAGAGATAGTGAACTTCTGCCATGGGAGATCAAGACCGTCACTGCCAAGAGATGGAAAAAACTGGTAGACAAAAGGAGAGTGTTTCTGAAATATTGCTAGATTATTAAAACATTAAGTATAGTTGACCCACATGCAAGGCTTGAAACTAGAAATACAAGCTGTGTTACAAGAACGACGTATTATGTTTAAACAGGGCTCAGCATTACCTCTCTCTGTGGACTGGTAAATTAGCTGCGCTGTTCCAGTATGAAAAAACTTGCAACCAAAAAAAAAAAAAAGAGTTCCTGCAAAACTGAGGTTTTTGTCTTGTTATCACTCATAAAATGAGAAGCTTGCTCTCCCACCCATTGTGAACTATGCCAGCCACACCACTCCTCATGCTTCCAGGGAGTTTTTTCCTCAAGGTCACAGTGTTTTGTCACTCTACTGTGGGGCAATGTGGTCAGTTTTTGCTGCAGCACAGTGAAGGCACATCCCCAGAATGCAAAAATGTGCTGTTGCAGCACATCACAAAAGAATTATGCTTTCCCTGGGGCAAGTACCAAAAGGTCTTAACCTCAGGGGTTAGCTCTACTAGGACCAAACATTGGCGAGCACGTTATTGCTTTATTCCCCATATAGCAGAGAACGTGAATAGTAGATTTGTCTCATCCCCCAGCTGCTTGTCAAAGGCTGAGCACAAGCTAGTACTGTTCAAAACTTCCGACGTTCAGACTGGAGATAAGACGATCGGAAGTGTGGCAGGCCAAATTCAGACAGACTGACAGACCCTGAAAATGCACGCACGCAGCCTTTTACCTTAGGCGCACTCGTTTCCAAAGCAAAATTATCAATCCCACAGACACCAAACTCAAAACGTGCTTTGAAAAAATTCTAAATAGCAACGTTACATCACTGCAGCTATTCCTGGGCTGTGAGATGTAAAAAAAGAAAGAGAGTCAGAAATATCACTCTCAAACCTACTCATTAAAACACCCTTTTCTTACCTCACCACACTGTCCCACTTGGAATTAGCAAAACCAGTGAGGTTGACAGGACTAGGACCCTCCCTAGGAGCATGACTACCCTGTTAAAGTGCTCATTGCCTTTACCTCAGGCACAGTTTCTTGGCACGTGACTTTGGTACAAGTCTGTTGCTCTTCACATCAGTGCAGAACACGAGTAAACTCACTGAAATGGAGACGTCCCGTTTTCAGATCTCTAAGCAGTGTAAGATTCCAAAGACACAGGCTGCTTTATATCACTACGGTGGCCTGCCAATTTCATATGCCACCACACCTCTAAGTAACCCACAGATGCTCTGAGTCCATGAGTTCACATAAAAGGAGGCAAGTAAGTTGCTCCTCAGCTTGGTAAGTGGCTGTTCACCTTCAGACTGTTCCAGTACCAAAGCAAATAATGGGAATACACTACAGGTATCCCACTTTACTCCTCAGCAGGGTGTCCAAAACAGCACAAGTCACCAAGACTGCAAATGGGGTTTCAGAATTTTGCATTAGACTTGGGGCAGGTGGCATGGCTGGTTCTGTAGCTCTGTGGGGGACAGCAACTTGCCCATCTCTGAAAATTCAATTATTTTCAATCACGTAATCACACCCTAATGGGGCCAGAAGAAGCAGTGCTGACTGCTGGGAACAGCCAAGCCCAAAGACACTTTGCTCACGTTCCCGCTGGTGGTGGCTCTGGGTGTGATTTGGGAGCAGCATACAGGGATGGAGCCAGTATTTCCTAAGCTACTGATCCATCCCTCACTGACAGACTGGGTGAGTTTGAATGGGTGAGGAAGCCATACCATTCACTGGAGAACCGGGCCCAACTAGAGAATTGGGGCTTTATCTGTTTCTGACTAGTAATACAGACATTTTTGCTAGAAACCACCTTCAGGCGGTGGGCAGACACCTTACTACAGTCATCTGCATGAGCTGATTTAAAACGGTACAAGTGTCCCTTCCAGTGTCACTATGATTTTAGATGCCAGAGTTTGCTATTTAACAGGTCCTCACGACACGACTTCTCTACGTGTCTGTAACACGTACACTCTTGTTCCACATTTCTGTTTTCTTTCAGTTGCCAAACAGCCCTTTCTCCACTCCTCCAAAACATAAAAATAACAAAGCCAACCCCGCTTATCTTAAATGGCAACTTCATGCAAGGTTTCAACCCAAGGTTATTTTTTTCTACCAGTTGTTTCTTTGAGAACAGATGGCATTTGTAATGGTTCAGGATATATCCTATTTTTAAGTGTCATGTTTTTACTCTTCCGCAGTGGACCTAGCAATCAGAGGAACATGCCATGGGAGTTGGGCTTTTTACACGATGAGCAAACCACTCTGTCTCATGCCACTCGGGAAATTATCTCCCCTTGCAAGTGCCCAACAGCCAGGGTCTCTGCATCCACCCTTCTGGTGCAACGTTTCCTGTCAGCACTTCATAAGGAACAACCTGCATCCGGCAGTGCGGACTCAGCAGAGCACTCAAACTTTGACATAAAAAAACTGGCAGCGAGAACGTTCAAATAAAAGTTACATGCCATGGCGTGATCTCTAGTACACGGCATCACAGGCAACAGTCCCATCTTCCACCACAAAACTCAACGCCATGAGAACATCCCATATGCTGCTTGATTTTCTTTTTGGTATTTTCTCCCGTACACATCGTGTTTTGACAAGGTAGCAGCTCCCTCAGAACAGGAGAAGCAATGAAAAATGGTGTCAGGAACTGACATGCTATTTAGGTTTGTTGTTTCTTATACTGCAAATTCATAGGATAAAATCAGACTTACTTTGCAAGTAACTGCAAGCTCAGTCTGCCTCTCTTTTGATCCATCTGCACAAGAACTCACTCAAGAACGGAAAGCCAGATAGGAAAATCTGAGCTTGAGCTTTTAAACCCTGCCAGAGAGATCAGGCCAGGTTTTGGACCATGCTAACCTGGCTAAACGGCTGCTGGGTCAGAGCTGGCTTCTATCTAGCAAAGCAGAGAGAGCTCATACAGATTTGCAAAAGCCCACGTGGATGTATCTGAAGTCAGTATTTGGAAGGAGTCATATGAACAGCGAAAAAATGCTGTTGTGAATGCTTAAAAAGGGAAGATGCACAGCCACAGTGACTCATCCACCACGGAAACACAAAAGCTGACATCTCTAATCCTCTGCCAAAGGCCTCTGGGTTCCTCTTCCACCAGTACCAGGAGCGTCTCCACTTTGGTTCGTGCTCCTGACTAATTTCCATTTTGTTTCTCTGTCAGGCTGAGAGCTGAAGCAGTAACAGCTCAAAGGTGGCGTTGTCTAAGGTAGCTCTGGCTGACTCCCTCACTGCCACCCCCTCCGGCAAGGAACCGCGCCAGAAAAGCTCCTCTCAGCGGCTTGAGGAAGTGATAGTCAATTACATTGGTATGGATCCCCCTCAAAAAGACTTTGAAATTGTGGAGAAAGGAAAATGGAATCAATCTGGGATCAGACTTAATGCTTGAATCCAAGCAGGAGGATTCTGAAATTGAGGAAGGGGAACTCTTCATATGCGTGCTTCACACCAAGTTAGCAGGTGATGGTGTGCCTCTGATTTTTTTCCACTAGTTCCAATGATGAAGGTATTCATCTGGGACACTGAAGACCAGGATTCTCAATTCTAATGAAACAGGAGCAGGTTTGGATAGTCTAAAGAGAATTTCTCACCTGCTAGACCACTCTGAAGTTCTGGCTTCTGAATCCCATCTAGTTCCTCTTCACCTAACATACTTAAACCACGTGTCTCTGTTCCCTGCTAAGAGCCCCGACTGGTACAAAATCAAGTTATTCTCACTCTCTATGGCCCCATGAATATGTTGTGTTACCCAAAACCCCAAACTGATCTTCAGCTCTGCTTTCATCCCATCTCTCAGAACACTGTGAGATTTTTAAATGCCTACCAACATTTGTAAAAACACAATGGAAACATTTCGGAGAAACTGTGTGTTTACTTATTTCTGCATAGTTTCTTTAAATCAACACTTCTTATAACAGAAAGGCCTCAGAAGGAAATGAAATAAGACGTATTCCTAGAAAACTGGAGCTGCTTCATCATAAATATCATAGGCAAAAATAATAAAACCTCTTGGGTACCCTTCCAACCTATTTACACAGTCCATTCCCTTAATGCCAAAGTTTAATGTTTCTGCCATTAGGCTGAGTCCCCAGGCTATGTCACAGTAAGCTTGAGTGAGCACATATGAGAATTCCTAGTAGGATAAATGGCCTTCTGGTCTCACATATGCTTATTTCCTTGCTATTTTTCTACAGCACCTAAAAACAGCCAGTCTCACCAGATACTGATCTCCATACCAGTGTTGTTTTGTAGCACAGTGCTTTGAACTTGTGAGGCTACTTGTCAAGGGAGGTGCTCAAGTTCAGGAATAAAGACAGTCCTAAGAAATCACATAACCACAGAGAGCAAAAACCTGAACCAAAGACCCATTTTCAGATAGATTGCAGAGGCCATACCCTCCCTTTCAGAAAGACAAGACACATTTTAAGCAAAACTTATCAATGCTTTTAAATACTTAAAGGGTGGGTGTCAGGAGGATGGGGCCAGGCTCTTTCCAGTGGTGCCCGGGGACAGGACGAGAGGTAATGGGCACAAATTTGAGCATAGGAAGTTCCACCTAAACATGAGGAGGAACTTCCTTACTTTGAGGGTGGCAGAGCACTGGCACAGGCTGCCCAGAGAGGTGGTGGAGTCTCCATCTCTGGAGACATTCAAAACCCACCTGGACGCGTTCCTGTGCAACCTGCTCTAGGTGACCCTGCTCTGGCAGAGGGGTTGGACTAGATGATCTCCAGAGGTCCCTTCCAACCCCTATCACACTGTGATTCTGTAAATTCTAGCCCCTAAGAGTCAGAAGATGCCTGTGCAAACCCTAATTCATTCCCACGGACTGTATACTCCAGGATCCAATGTTCAGTTACATAGTATTTTCCCCACAGTTTCCAGCCTTATTCAGTGTATAGGATGAACTCTGCTTTGGACACAAAGGGGGCATATTAAAGTGGACTCTGGTCTGACAGGATTCAGTCGCAGAAGCTGGGAGACATGTGGTGCTTCCCTTTGAGGATAAACCTGGAGATAAGGAGGCTTTACAAATGAAAGATATCAGGGATTGCCTTCCTGCATACCTACAACTTGATCGTGTAGAGCAAAAGCTCCTCTTCTTGCCCTAAATCCCCTCCTGCAAGGTCGGTAGGAGAGTGTGGCAGAGGAAGTAGGAAAAATTGCCTATGTGCCAAGTCCCATAGATGGGAACCTCTGGGGCTGACTGCAAAAGGGTGAAAAGAGTCCACAGGGAAGACATGGAAGCGTTTCAGGTTTTGCAGAGGAACTTCTCTTGTTCAGGCCCAGAGGTCCTCACCCTCCAACTGAGCAGTGGAGAGAGGGGCTGACAGTAAAAGTGCCTACAAAGTTAATAGCCAAAACACCTGGCATGGGGACAAGCCGTAATTCCAACAGCAGATTTGACTGAGAGAGGTTGAGCTGTCTCCCAAATTGCCTTGAAAAAGTGGGTTTGTAATACTGGAAATTCTGTGCCCCCCTAGAAAACAAGATTTTCACCCTTCTTTGGGCACAGCTTTCCTACATCACAGAGTTCCCCAAGACCCTTCCTAAGCCAGCATCCTAAATGTACCCGTGTTTCATTTTCCAGGTGTCCAGTTTGGGACACTTGGTACGTGGATAACATATTAAGAATTCCTACCTCCCACTGAAGGTCAATGGGAGCTGTGTTTTAAATGCAAATACAAGAAGAGAACAAAATGCTAAGTACTCTGGTCCCCCCTATCCCAGATACAGAACACAAAATAAGTGGGCACATCAGGCAGTAATGGCTTTAGCATCTGCATCTCAGAGGCTCACATACAAGATGGGACTAACACCACTTCACCTCATGGAGTGCCAGCTGCAGGCGGAAATCCACCTGTGTTCGTGAACAGCTTAGAAACTATGTTCAGAGTATTTGCAGCCGCTGAGGAAAGTCTGTATTCAGTCTGGGGTTCAGAGGATGTGTATGAAGTAACGTAAAGGAGAATAAAAGGAAATGAAAAAGTACCATCCGTCTTGATTGAGGTGAGAAGTCCAAAGTAAGAAAATACAGTGTGACCACCTACTTTAAGACTGTCTTAATGCAAACTCACACAGAGCAGAGGAAAAGGATGGGGGGCACAAATCAGGGGTTTGGACAGCTAAATTTAGATCAGGCACATCTAAACATTTAGCTTTCAGTGCACAGACATACAAACACACACATACCTGTGTCGAAAATTGATCCAGCCACCAGATAAAAATATATATTTACATGCTACCAAATTTGCAGCCCAGGTGACTCTAACCTTAGCTTCTCTCCCCTGTGGACATAACTGATACATGGTATACTTAAATAGCCCTAGGCAGTGAATTAAAAATACTGCTTTATTTACAATTCTGTAGCAAATGATTTACTGTAGATATACGTCAACCTTTTCATTAAATATTCATCATTTAGTGGTTTGCTCCTGCTGCCACAAGGCAACGCAGTGGCAGTACCTGTGCTTAGATAATAGCGTCTTAGAATTACTGAAAATACCTTCCTCTGCAATAAGGCAACAACTTGGAACTTATTCACCAGGAACACATATTTGAAAATCACTTTTCATTTTAGGCAGCACTTTGACCTAAAGATCACCATCAGGTACGGAACCCCCTTTGATGCTACAGTCATCTAGTTCACCCCTAGGACTGGTCAAGTTTCAATCTGCAGCGCTCCAAAGGGTTTGCAGGCACTGTATATGTCCATCAGAGCTATACAGACTTTTTCAGAGGAGGCATCCCCTTTCTTGAGGAGCCACCTGGAGCCAGATACTCACTTCCTGTCATAAAACAGTTGAACGTTTAAAAGTAGGTGTGACTCAGCCTTGCATACCATAATCCCCAATTTTGCAAAGTAACAGATCAAATATGATCCTTTTTATGTTAAAAAAAAAAAAATGTATGTAGTTAAAAACATATACTGCCTCACTCACTACTGAAGTACCAATAAACATATACATGTTTCACATCTCGATGGAAGATATTGCTTTTGTGCTGGACTTGGAGCTAACCGTGTAGCTGGAGAGCCTGGAAATATTTCTGCCAAGTTTTAGTTATTCTACAGAGAGATTTTTTCCAAAGGTTATCCTTCTTTTTTTCCTGTGGGGCTTGCTCAGCCATACACAAAAGTAGGGAGCTGAATTTCGTGGGTCAGAACTGAACAAGGTCTTACTTCAGGTGCTTACATACAAGCAACTTGAAGCCATTACACCTGAAATCTCACCACAGTCAACAGCAGAGCTCCAGTGACCTGGCTTTTTCTCTTCGTATGTGAAGTGTCACATGAGGATTATTACACGGAAGAGAGTCAGGGAGCAGTTTACAGGGAGCTAATGTGTTTTCCTTAGCAGTTGGGATAGGTTACAAGAAGGCATGCGTTCAGCAGCCACCGCTCAGCTAACTGATGATAGCTCATTTGGTCAGCCACAAAAACTAATAATTTGCAAATGTAAGGAAATATCTCTAAAAGAGATGCATAAGATGTTTAAATACAATGCTCTCTTTAATGCTGTCTTTTAGAATAGCAAAGGAGGAATCTTTACCTTTTCTTGCTGCTAGAAGAAATTCACTTATAACCCTGTATTTGCCAGTCTCTGGTACTCTGACACCACTTTCTGCCAGTGAAACTGTTACGGCAGTCAGATGACTATTGTGACAACAATTAAAGGAATCTGGGTTAAAATTGGTCAATATATTCTGCCACACACACACTTCTGTAATCATGGGAAAAAGAGGGAAGTGCTTAGAAAGGCCACCACCTGAGCAAGCCTTGCCTGGAATGTTTTCTCCAAGCCCATCACGCTGCCCCACACGGCAGTTTTCAGAAGTAATGGCATCTGTCCTGCAGCCAAGTGCAAATTATTTGTGGCTTTGAAACTCTCAAAGAAATGCTTTCCATTCTGTTCCTGAAACCAATCAATATTGTAGTATCCACAACTGTTTATAACACAACTGCCTGAAGAGTATGTGTAGGCACTGGGTGAGGATTAACAGAAAATGACACCTTTCCAGCTGGAACATAACATTTTCTGCCTGATTCTGTTTAACTCTTTGCTTCAGCTTCTGAGTACACTGTACTTCTGCTTCACTAAGAGTCCTTACTGAAGGGAGAAGTCATGAAATAAGATGGTGAAAGTTGGGCATGTCCTTTAGAAAGCCACTCTGAACAGCTGTTTACTCTATGCAGAGGGTTCTATTTCCAGAAACCATAAAGAGGTTTCCCTTAACTCTAGTTTGCTGCGCAGTCACAATGTTGTGAAAGATCGTGGAAGACGCAACCATTTTGTAAAGGGGAGTCAAATAATTGACTTAGTTAATTATCAAGATTTATCAGTGTGGACAGAAAGGGCCAAAGCAATATGAAGCCTGACAGCCACAAGTGACACTGACTCCGGAACTTTGGATCCATGTCTTTGAGGACCTGAACTTTTAATAACCTTTTTTTTCACATGACAAAATTTCTATTTACTGTAACAAAACTTGCTTTACTTTTACTTTGACTTTCACTATAAAAGGTTCTGACAAATCCATACCTTTATGTGCTGAAAATATAACCACCCTGCACGCACTGCAGAGCTGTCAGAGCTCCAAACTGTGTTGCCACGTCCCATCCATGGGAATGCCAGGCACTCATACAACATCCAGTTCAGAGGACAGAGGAGGATGAGAAAGGTTATGGCCTCCAGCCGGGCTGCACCACATGCTGGTAGCGGGGACGTAGCAGAGACTCTACCCACACTCACACAGGCTATGGATCTTGCAGGATTTGAATAAGCCACCAGGATTGGTAAGGATTATATCTGTGTACGCCAGGAAAAAGCATCCCCTTAAATCATGACCCCATAAATCACATCTCAGGCGACTCCTGCTCCCAGAAGGTAAATCGCCAGGCAGGAGCTGTGGCCGCCAAAGGCAGCTGGCCCCAGTCTCACACATCCTCAATCCCTCCCTGGCAGCAGCAAACCTGATTTCCCTGGGTGCTGGCAGAGGCAGAGCAAGCGATGAAGAGATGACCATTTTGCTGTGCCCTTGGCAGGCTGCCGCTGCCCAAGGCAACAGCCTACATCACCTATGCTCCCAGCTGGCCCTATTTTGCCATCAGTTCTCTGTTATGTCTTCAAATGACTCCATTAACACCTCAAAATAAGCCATTTGGGCCCCACCTAAGGTTCGGAGAGATTTTAACAGTTGCCTTGACTCATGGATCTGCAGACTAATTGCAAGACTATCCAGGAACATTAAAGCCCACGCACAATTGTGACAACTTTGATATTATTGCTTAGAACAGTGCCCACTTGAGTCATGCTTTAATTCAGTCATTAGTATTTTCATGAAAAAAGTCTTATTTCCCCTCAACCCCACTTCACAGAGTGGGAAGCACGCAGGAAGGATTTATCCCACATAAAAATAAATTACTATTTGCATGTCAGAAAATGGCTGTGGAAAACAGAAAAACATCAATTATTCAGAACACCAAATAAACAAAAGGGGAAATTTTCCAATTTTTAAAAAGAAATAGGTTATCTACAAGCAATGGCTCCATTTTTTTCCCCTCTCACAAAGCAATTGCTATATCCTTCTCTGTATGGAGTATACTTATCAAGTCTGACACACTGGTTTGATTACTGTGAGAATGAGCAAAACAAAGAGCTTTTACAGCCAAAGAGCCTTGAATTCAAACAGATGCCAATTCAACTTGTAGAGAGGTATTCTGTTGAGCCTTTGAAAACTTGCCTCAAAAAATAAAATTAAAAAAAAAAAAGAGAGAGAAACTTTCACACTTTTTTTCTGAGAGGGGAAGAGAGGTTTTCCCTTTTAATCAGTGACCTGAGGACGTTAGGTCTGCTCTTACACATTAATGTGCCATTAGCACACGAGTTCAGGGCAATTATCCTGGTGAATGTGACTAAATACAATCTAAGACACCACAGTGAAAATGCAGCCCGTAAATTTCACTGTTAAATTATTTACGCGGCTGTTGCAGCCAGATGTGCCCACTGGGCAGAGACGAGATCGCTGCCATGCTGCCTACGCGCTCAGGTTGTGAACATGGGTCAGCGTCTCAGCATCTCTGTCTTCTCCACCACTTTTCCCCATACGAGATGGGATGAACAGCTCGTCCTGCACCACAGATGCCTACTGATGTCCTGGGGTAGTTATTCCCCATCTTGCAGCAAATAGGGTCCAGCCTCAATTCAGCCACACTCCCGGCCTCTGCTGGGTGGAGCAAGAGCCTCCCTGCTCCTGAGACAGAACGAGCTCACTGCGGATTTAGCTCATTTTTTTCTTATTCTGACAGGTTTTAATGAGTCTGGGAAAAAGTAGTGAGCACAGATAATGAAAAGGGTGGTTTTGTGCGGAGAGTTGCTTCAGTATTAGTTTGACAGAGGGATAAAATAGCAGACTGTGGATGGTGGGGTTTTTTGCTTCATCATCTATTTTTCTTAAGATGGCAAACAGCTAGCAAAGTGCTCATTAATGGATAGTGACAAGTAGTTTCCTGTGGTCTTAAAACAAACCATCAATTACAGAGAGTGCTTTCAGTTCTAGAGGCTAAAAAACATTCAATAGCATTGAGGCGGTTGTATGTTTTTCAGGTGATGAGAAATCCAAGAAGTGAAAAAATATAAAACCAGAAAAAGAGAGAAACTGTTGCGCTTTCTCCAGACCAGCATGCTTCAAAATACCCTTCAGCGGAGGCCTAGATAGTCAGTGTCCCTGTAAAAATAAATGGCTCTTATGAAGAGCTGTAGCCTCATCTTCATTTGACCCGATCATCTCTGTTCAGCCGGTTAGTAAAGGCTCAGGACACGTAAGGAAAAGCACGAAATGGCAAGAAGGCCAGGCTGTAGCTTTAATGGATGCTGCCAAGAAGGTTCATCCTCATCACTCTTTGGTTCTGTTTTCACCCTTATGCATTGACAGGTCAAGAAACAGGAGACTTCAAACCAGCTACAGAAAAATCACATATGAAAGGCAGGAACTTTTTCCACCTCTAGAGTGGCAAAGAACACCCCATCCTCCTAAATCAGCCCATTTTTCCTTCACTTGAAACAATCCTTGGAAGAAAACAGAAACTGTGTTGGCAAATGTTATAAGACTGGTTCCTCACTGTAATATGTAGAAAGGGGGACCAGTTGCACCACTGGAAATATGTGAAATAACAGCAGCCTAAAGCTGTATCACAAAACAGAGCACTGCACATTATGGGGCTATTTATAACATCTAAAGCAAACCAAGAAATCTTCCTAGATGTCCTCGCGGGAAATTTACAGGGTCTCAGGGAAAACACAGCTAGCGTATTTGAAGTGGTGACCAAAACGCGTTTCTGATCTGTGGGCACAGAGTGAACTATCTGGGCGTTCAAGTACATCTACATCTTTTGCGCAACAGACGTGAGGTTTGGAAAATGTGGCTCTAAAAAGCACAAGGTCACGGCCAAGCAAGCTCTGGTATTACAATCTTGAGAGACCATTTCCAACGCAAGAAGTAGTTCCAAGTTCCCTTTCATAAGCAGACTGCAGCACGTTATAGAGCAGGTCTGAGAGGCCTCTGCATTAGGCATTAGCTAGTGTTGTACAGTTAAAAACAAAATTTGACAGCACAACTGGTTTTGTGCATCTATCCTGAAGCCCAGCATTACAGCTGCACCATCAGCCACGACCCAGAGCCCTAGAGCTCAACAGGGAACTCAGACTTTTTCCAAAGTTTCACAGGGTTTAGATTCAGAGGTCTGGTTTAGGACCAAACTCTAGTCACTCATCCCCTCCTTCACCAACAGAGACTTAGGCACCACCTTTACGATGGGCGAGCAGTACAACTGTAATCTAAACTAATACGAAGGGGGTTCAACAAAAAAAAACTATAAGCAAAAAAGCTTTTTCTGGACAAGTGTAATGTAGGTACAATCTTTTTAAACATGCTACATGCAACTCCAGCAAGACGACATCTGCCAGCCCCTTGCACCCACCCAGGTTGCTCAGAGACAAAAGTCCTGCTCATATTGCAGCCAAGTGCCTCACAGCAATTACTGACCATTCCGCCAGCACAAAAGAGTGAGCACGCACCCAGCCACGGCTGCTGGTGGCAGGTTGTGTACGAGGCAGCTCATCATTCATGAAGGCTTTCTCTGCTCCCTTGTCTTTGCATGCATATATACTTGTTGAACTTACAGAAAACACGGAAACTTATGAAATACAGCAAAAGGTGGCTTTCTGCAAGTGGAAAGCTCTCTCCAGAAACCTGACTTCTCGTGACGACAGAGGTGCTTGTTTGCTTGCGCTGTTGTGCTCCCATTGCACGCCCAAATGATCCCCCCGTCCCTGCTGTGTGCTCAAGTCCTGACTGATAAAGTAAGGCCTGTCAAGCCATTTCAGATGCAGACCATCCTTATTATTCACCCCGGCGGATACTGTGTCAGTTAGATAGACCAGTGGTTTCACAGGAACCGCACGGGTTATCTTGCTATAGTGTGACCACAGTGCCAACCACAAAGAAAATATTTCCGCCCATATAAATGTTTAATGCAAGCATTATCTTCATGTAGAAGAAAGGGTATTGGGGACCCCTTTGAGACTGTCCTGAAGCATTCTAACTACAACAATACCAACTCACTTCAGTAGAGAAGTCCATACCTACTATCTCTTAGAGCCAATCCCTGTCGATACAAGCTTTACAACCTTATTCAGGATGAGTTTACCGAAATCAGGAAAGAGATATAAGGACTCCTATTAGCGTGACTTATCCACATCTTGGGTCAGATCCCAGGAGAAAAAAAAAAAAACCTGTACTTCCTTTTCAGCCATAAATTATGTGCTTAATTATCCAAATGTCAAACTGTGCTTGCAAATAAGTAGGAAGGTCAGATCAGAGCAAGTTAGACCTTTAAAAGCCAGTTTCAGGAGCCAGTCCTTTCCACAGCAGACTTGTAGGTACATTACAGTTAGAACTCGCTGTCACTTTTTGCAAGCTGCTTCTACAAGGGCCATGAACAAGGAGTGAACTCTTCTTCCCACCTGGAGCAGTTAAGGAGCCCGTGATACCAGGGTCTGTGGTATTTGCACTTGCAGGATGACAGGATTTCAATTCCAGGACTCCCCTATGTGAACATTTAACCATATGGAGCAGGAGGTAACAACCTCTCTCTCGTTACGGAGAATTGTTCAGACTCCTCATGACCAACTACCATTTACACTCAGAACAATCTCAACCTGGAGTAAACCCAACAGAGTGTGGTACAGAGGACAGATTAAGGCCCAAGGTGTTTTCTTTGAACTATTAGTCACAGTAGGAAATTACTAAATCAATATTGGATTGCAAAGGGCTTCAGGCAGGGGCCATGGGCTAAATTATGATGCCTGTAGGCAGAGACACACTGAATGAAATTCGTAATGCGAATAAGCATTAGAGTGCAAGGGAGATGCACCCTGAATTTGACTCTTTAGTTTTTCATCATATGTGGCTACAAACAGGCTGGGTCCAGCTCCTCAGACTCAAAGGAATCCTATTGACTTCAGTGTGATTTGGATGGAGCCTAAGGTGTTTAATCAAGACATTAACAAACAACAGGCAAGCACACGTTTCCTGACTTCCTCTCCTGTTGGCATGATGGGCCTGGAAACCACTCAGAGGGGGACCACTGGCCAGATGCATTGGCTTTGGCAGCAGGCAGCCAGCCTTGGTCACCACCCGACTGTAAGCCTGGGGAATCTGGACTGCTCCATGCACGCTGCCCAGGCGCCCAGCCCGGCCGAACCAAGGAGCAACTGGGCAACCACTGGGGCAGAGATCAGATGTACAGTATGGCAGGGCCGCCAAAAAGCCCCAGGTCTTCCACACACAGGTTTCATGTTTGTTTTGTCAGATACGCCAGACCTCAGCAAATACCATGGAGCCCATCGTGTAGTAACAGGAAGGCTACAACATGAAGCTTCCCAACCCTGATGCCACCAGAACAAGCTTCCTTGCCTGGCTAAAATGAAGCCAACCAGTCCTGCAGCAAACTGCTTCGCATCTCCAGAAAACACAGGCGCCATTGCCTGTCTGCCCAATGCTGTTCTTACTCTTTTTTCTCCTCACAGGGAAGCGGCACTCCTGGTTCTTCCATCGACATGGGTTTCTCCTGCTCTCTCCCAGAGCAGGTCGCTGCATGACGTTCTTCACATCTCTAATACTCCGCTAATTTTCTGTATAACTCACTCATTGTCTCCAGGCTGTTTCCTTGCTCGCACCGAATTCAACCACCACCCTTTTTGACAGCAAGGGTAGCAGGAAGGCCCCAGCCTGAGCACTAGCTGTGCCAGCCCGTCTGCATGCATAAAGAAGTGACCGTCAAGCTCTGTATGCCATCACACAGAGGTGCATAGGTTGCCTCTACAGAGCAGAATTGGTTTTAGCACCCTGAACAGGAACTGTATCCGGGCCATTTCTCCTCCAGCATCAGTTCTCCTTGCCCCGACCCAGAAAGAGCAAATCAGGTCTCAGTGAACCCAAATCAAACCTCCCCTTTCCCATGTGCTTTAAGGGGCCATGTGACTGACTGAAGGGATTTCATTGTGACTGAAAGCAAGAATAACATCCCTTCACCAAGGAAAAGGCACTACCTTCTACCATTTCATGTGTAAATAGTTGCCGCCTCTGCTTCCATCAAACCTCGAAGCTGATTACAGCTTAAATGCTAACCCACGAGAAAAGCCCAGAACACAGAAACGTGGCACGGAGACATTACAGCTTTAAGCCTTCGTAAGATTAGCATGTTTAAATTTGATGAGATGGAAGGGAAAATAAAGGATACACATGAAAAGACACCTGCTTACATCACCTCAGCAGTTCCATGAGTGTATTTTCTTGTACTTTTTTTCTCCCCTTTCTTTTTTTAACATTTCTAGGGATCTCAAGTGAGTCAAAGTGTCCTTTACTCTCACATGCACAAGAGGAGCTGCAAATCATGTCACAGAAGTTACATCTTTGAAGAGCCAGACACAAAAAGAGAGATTCTGTTGCAGCGCCAAACATAAATTACACAGCACAAACCCTGAATTTTCCCCTAGAGCTGGCACCTCGCTTTTCTTGTCTCCAAACATGCAAGCAACGCTTGGATGTGTTTTGTGCACCCCTGTCATCCATTCTCTAGGAAAAAAAAATATTAACTCAGGGGAGAAAGTGTTCATTTAACAAATGAACAACAGAGAGAAGGAACCTGGTGAGAAATGCTAGCGTCAGATATGGGAAAATGAGAAGCCAAAAGGGAAGTATTGTGCAAAGTGCTTTGGGTGTCCAGGAGCAGTGAAGGAAAGTTGCGCAAGACCAAAAAGCAGGAAGAAACATGTAGTCTCTACGCGTGTATGTACTGGGAGAGGAAACAGATGAACGCAAAAGACACACACATAAACTTTTGTCAAGAATAGAGAGACTTGAATGCCTTAATTATTTTTTTTTGTTACTTTTTATTTCCCCTCCCCACCATGAGCTACAGTATGTGTTTGGACCACGCAGTCCAAAACCACAGACCTGAGTGCTACCACCTCACATCTGTGTATGTGACCCTTTTCTTATAGATGCTGGACATACAACTTTCCCTAATGACAGGCAGAGGATGAAGATGTTAACTTTCTGTAAAACCATTGTTTTTCCAATTAAACTACGTGTAGGTGCTCACCTCTGAAAATTTAACCTAGGGGCTTTCATTCCACTCCCTACAATAAAATGGATACGGTGAAGAGGTTCTCCAGGGCAGAGTGCAACCGTGAGGAAAAAATAGCTGGATTTATCACATCCTTCTTCACTTTTTAATTAGGGAAAAAATGGAGGAAAGACACTGGAAGCAAAATCAATTGGCTGCTCTTTTTGTTTAGTGACGATTTGACTCCTAAGACCAAATTATCTCTAGGGAAATAATTTCACTTACTTCAAGGCAATTTCTCCAATAGGTAAAAGTTGCTTACCTTTCTTTCTTGGGTCTGTGTGCTTCCCCCTCTTTGTTCTCTGAACCTGAAAATATCTTTAATTTCAGGGCATTTCCCATCAGCCCTTCAAATAAGATCTTCAAAGTGAGAAGCATTTTCTCTATACGACTAAGCTTCCTTCCATACCTGTAACAAGTTTTAAAGCAAATTAGAAATTACTTTAGCTGCAAAACACCAGGGAAAAGAGATTTTGGAATATGCAGCATCCTGATTAGAAGAAAGAGCAAGTGAGACACAGTGACTGATTTGAAGTCTATGTGATAGGAAAAAAAATGACCTTTCATCAGACACATAATTCATAAATACAGTTCCCCAACTCCCATCTGGAAACCAGTCATATCTCCGGATATATTGTGCATCAGCACAACTATTTAAACACTCTTAACTCAAATCACGATAGAAAAATTGTCATTTATTTCTGCTATTTTTTCTTTACTTTTCCAGGCCTTTAACTTAATTTGGAACATATGTCAAAATAAATTTTGAGGATCTTAACTGTGGGTTTAGCTGAATCTAAGCTGTTTGGAATTTATAATTCTACTTCTCTTTTTCAGCCCTGGTATTTCTTTTTAAGATATCCCACTGGGAAGTAAGCAAGTAACCAGAAAACCATTTCCTTTTTTTTTTTTTTTTTTTTTGAGAGTCTTAAAAGTCACGTAAGAAAGATGAAATGACCATCAATAGCTCCCAGGGGAAGACTGGAAATAGAGGAGATTCATGAGCAGTTCTTAATGCATCAGCTTCTCCCACACATTCAAAACCCACATGAAAATCGGAACCCACACAGTAAAAGCCCTTATGAGCTTGTGCACCACTTAAAAATTTAAACAGTCTTCTAATGGAAAAAGATAACCTATTAAATGCAACAGTGCCCATCTACCAACAAAACGTTCATGCTGCTCAGACTGCTAGGGCTCTCCATTTTGCAATCAAAACCCTTCCTGTTTTTTCTTTTATGTAGCACTAACTAATATAGAAGCCTACCAAAGGTGTCGTTTCCCAGGAGGGATTCTCCTCTTCCGCACTTGCCTGTACTGAGGGAACTGGGAGACACCTGGATGTAACTGCTACGCAGTAGGGATGAAACGCTGATAACATAGCAAGATTAATGGGAGCTGATCCACTAGCGTTGTCTTTCATATCTCTCTCTGCAGTCCTTTGCAATTTATATTTGCTAATCCAATTTTCCACTTCCGACACGGGCAGCTCCCTTCTTCAGGTGACTAGCATCACCTCAAGGCTAACCATGGAACAATCGGTATCAAAATAACCTCTGGAAGGATGAAATCCACGTCTCCTCTACCCTGAGAAATGCCCTGAAGGAATACCCCCATCCACACCCAGGAGATACCCTGCTAATAGAGAACAGTTGCTGTAAGAGCAGCCCTCATCCTGGTGAAATGTGGCCAGAATACTCTTCTCACCTGAATGATCAGGACAGTATTTCTATGTGAACACATCCACCTTTCATTCCTAAGGCAGGCTGAGTCTCCACACGTGGTGAGTTACTATGGCTCAAGTGGTGAGTGACTCCATCGCAGCGGAGAAGCAGCACAAGACGGCTGAGTCCATCCAACATTTCTCTGCCACTGTTGAAAGGGAGATGTTCTACACCCCCTGTGTTCACTCTTAGACATGCTCTCTTCCTTACCTTCCACCAGCTCTGGTGTTTGCTGGGAGCCTCTGGGAACTGATACAACCCAGTAATCTAGCAGCAAATTATCTCAGAAAAAGCAACTGGGTTTTCTGCCAGGATAGGGGTGAAATTGGTTCAGTAAAACGTTTTATAAGCTGCAGAGTCAGCACAAGACTGCACAGTTGAGAGCAAGAGCAGGGACAGGGAGGACAAGGGGGAAAGAGGATCTTTCCCCCTTAGCAGATGTAACTTGTTTTTTAAAACTCAGCCATAACAGGCAACTCCATCTTTGGGATCACATGGATGTTGCCTTCCATCGCTGCAAAGGCACGCAAGCCAAGCAGAGTGGTGAGGAAGGAAGGGTAAACATTCTTTGGAGTACAGTCTGACAGAAAAAAGAAAAATGTGTGTGAGTAAAGTTGTCCAAACATACATTTTTGTGGAAGAAAATTGCAGGATGAGTATTTTAGTAGAGAGGATATTTTAATCCTTTTTTTTTTTTCTTTAAATTTGCTTAACATTATCACAAACAAACATTTGGCACAAAAGATAGCCTTGTTAATGATTCAGAGCCTTGGTTCTTCTAGTGAGAGGAAGCACTGAAATCCAGCATTACAGGCTGGATAACGAGCTGTTAAAAAATAACTGGGAAAACTCCTAACCTTTCTAGGGAGGAATAGAAAAGGGAAAGGGAAGGGGAGAGGGAAAGGGAAGAGAAAACAATAGATCATTATACCACAAAAACGGATCCAAAATTTCATTTTTTTTAGTTCTTTGCAGGTTCTTTTTCAAGCAAAGGATGTAACTTTTAAAAAGCCTGTAACAGCACTGCTTTGCACTTTTAATAACAACTTCTTAAAGACATTAAATTTCCACAAGGCCCACAGCCGTTTCCTGTGGGGGAAGAGACGAAATGGCTGTTCTGGCAGCGACCGCTGCTCTGGCAGACGAACATGTCCCCCTGTCACCAGGCATAGCTGGGTGCTTACCCAGGAGCAGTGCCCGTGGGGCTCCTCTCGTCACTGCGACTGGTGAGGCATCGATGACCAAGAGCTTCACACCAACGGAGTCCTCAAAAGTCATCCCCATCCTGGGAAGCAGGCCTGTGAGGGTAGAAATTGCATCCTCCCAACAGCATACACCTACCTGCACTCAGGAAAAAATCAGCACACTAAGGGTTCAGCAACAGAGGCAGGCAGCCAGAAGTTTCTCTCTGCACACCTGCTTCACAGGTTTGTATCGTTACACGATCTCCTCCTCTCATGGACCAAAGACGAGCTCTGCAGCACCGCACAAAGTGCCCGCGGTGGCCTGCAGGTATTTATTATTTACTGCGATCTCAGGAGGTCCATGCCAAAAGCAGCCTGGGAAAGAGGGCTATATTTCATCCGCCACATGACCCAGTTTCCAGCAGCTCTGTCAAGCACTTTTGTCACCAGTGACAGGGCTGAATAATGTTCAGTGAAGTAGGTGATGAGTTACGTGAAACTAGCTTCCAGAGGAAATTAATTTCCACAGAGAGGCTCTGGCTACTTGAACTTTATTTTTAAAAGCTGTGTTTTATTGCAACCTAAGTTAATGAAGAAAGGTAGCTGACAGGCGGCTGCACTGCCTGTGTTATCTCTCAGCCACCTTTCTTCCAGCAGCAGATGCAGCAGTAGAATAGGAACATCCACTGAAATGAGCTTCCATTTGCACTCATTTTACTGTTTCTCTTCCTACTGCCACATCTACTGCTCTACTATCATCATGAGAAGTAATCAAACCTACATTTAATACAATGCTGTGCATATGGCATCTCTGCCAAGGCCATTCTCGAGGAGAACAGATTGCAAAAAGTACTGCATGCTCAGCCTTCTGGGCTGGGAACCTAGGTAGGGAGTAACATCTATATAACACCCAGCACTCCTTACGAGCACTTTATCTCCAAAACCCTTCTTTTTCTGCTTTTATTCTGCCAGATTTACTGCAGTGGATCTCCCTCCAGGGTTTTCATCCCTCTGCCCTCTGCTTGACTCAGTCTTTGTAGGCTGAAAGATTTTGAAGGGAAGGCCCTCAACTGAGGCCTTAATACTACCTTTATCCTACTATCTGGACTAACTCCATCAACCAAAGAACGTATTCTCCATATTACATCTATATTACAAAATTTACCCTAAAATTTAAGGTAATCTACTTTGTGGAACCTGCATACGGTAAGTACTGCATTGAAGCTCAGGTAGGTTATTGCTTCTAATAGCGCTTACCTCAAACATCTCAGTTACATCTGTTGGCTCTCAACATGTTCAAAAGTAAGACTTTCTACATTTCAAAGACATGTGGGAAAATGTGAGAAAAATGCAAAAGAGTCTTTTGCTGTGGAGCGGCTGCTATTCCACACTGTTAATCTTAGCACAGAAAATCAGGCGCACTTATCTCTGCTTGGGATCCTTTGCATGAATGTTGATGGAAAATGCACTTTGATGTGATCAGATGTTTCGTGGTAGTTCCTCACCGAGCGTATCAGGAAACAGCAAATGCGTTGAAGCAAAGACTTCACAAGATAGGATTTCCTTGTGGTATTTTCTGTTGTTATTTTGAAGAAAAAATGATGAAAAACATGAAAAACTTGAAGAAGCTTTAGTTTACATGCCTTTGAGGCCCCATGTGCTTGCAAAGAATCAGGTAAAAGCATGTGCAAACTGTAAAAAGAATTTTAAAAAGCATTGCTCAAAAATTCCAGAAACTGAGAGCTGTTTAGGCATATGCCTTAGTCTAGGCACAGTCACAGGCAAGAACAAACAGGGATCTCTCACTTACCTTTTAGTTGCCCCAGGAAATGTAGATACAAGACTAACAACTTCTCAGTCTTTACCTTTTTTTACCCTACTCTCTCATACAGTATTTTACATGTTTGGCTAGATGCCATGAAAACATCCCACACACTTCATTAGCTGAAAAGCTTCTCAATAGCATAATGGCAGGGTTTCCTACAATAAAACCCAAATGTGCAGCAGTTTTCCTTAACATTTCTAGATCTTCTGAACAGCATTAAACTCAGCCATGTCTGATTCATTCAAGTGCACACCCATCCTTCTCACCAGTACTTGCCAGCCATTAGCATTCAAAATTAATGACTCAGTTCCTCATCAGACTGCTTTAGAAATAGAAGAGTTTTTGAAACAAATATGAATTCTGAGGAGATTTATTTGTTGTCAGATTTTTGACACTGATGAGTTTTGGTTCTCAAACTCTTCTTGGTAGCCACCAACATCAGAATCTTACTTTTTAAAAACAGACGCATTAAAGTCTCATGAAATAACATGGCTCTAGAAGTTTATAGACTATATAATCAAAATAAATGCATGAAGCTTGACAGCTTTGTTTATTTATTAACTTCACAAGCTTTGTAGACCTTAGAATCATAGAATAGTTAGAGTTAGAAAGGACCTTAAGATCACCTAGTTCCAACCCCCCTGCCACTGGCAGGGACACCCTTCACTAGACCAAGTTGCTCAAAGCCCCATCCAGCCTGGCCTTGAACACTTCCAGGGACGGGGCATCCACAACTTCTCTGGGCAACCTGTTCCAGTGTCTCGCCACCCTCACGGTAAAGAATTTTTTCCTAATATCTAATCTAAATCTACCCTATTTCAGTTTAAAATCATCACCCCTCATCTTATCAATACGCTCCCTGTCAAGGAGTCCCTCTCCACCTTTCCTGTAGGCCTCGTTTCATTACTGGAAGGCTGCTACAAGGTCTCTCTGGAACCTTCTCTTCTCCAGGCTGAACAATGCCAACTCTCTCAGCCTGTCCTCATAGCAGAGGTGTTCCAGCCCTCTGATATCTTCGTGGCCCTCCTCTGGTCTCACTCCAAGAGGTCCATGCCCTTCTTGTTAGACAATCTAGTGCAAAGTGTCAGGATCAGACATAGGCTTTTAGAGGGACAAGAAGCATCAGTGGGGTAAGAGGTGCCTGCCCTCGGGAGCAGGGAAAGCAGCAGGTAAGAGCGGAACCACAACTCTTCACACGAGCACTCCACTGAGGAGCAGGGGCCGAGCTGCACCTTTTGCAGATATAGCATGAGGTCAATAAATGATGCATTTGGTTCCTAAATTTCCTAAACCAGAAGTAACAGCCAGAAGCCTATAAGTGAGGGACAAAATTTTGATTGCCTTCTTAAAGTCTAGGAAATGGAAATGCACACAAAGTCCTAAGTCTTGGTGTCCCACAGAATGCACCAGATGCACAGGTAGTAAAATTCTACCACATAAAAACTAACTTCAGATCTTGGGAAACCTCAGGGTGCTATTCTTCCAATAATATATTTGCACCAAATAATTTATTCCTGCTCTATGCCATTTAAGCTATTAAAAAGTCAGAGGGTAGGGGACACCAAAATTTGTTTTATATAACAAAAAAGAGTTTTCCTTTTCTGTTCCCCTTCTAACTAGAAACATCTGACCAGTGTTGATCAAACTAGACTATATTTACTTCCAAGAAAAAGATCAAGTTAGATTTTCACTGGCAGCATAAATGGTCTCAGAAAAATGTGCGAGTGACAAAAACAAAGTAAAAACCTGAAAAGACACAGAGGAATAGAATCAAAACATGTATGTCGCTTTAGCCTTCAAAGAAGAGGTGCTATTCTCCAGGTCTAATGGGGACCAGGCTGTAGTCCTGTTGCCTGCCTTGCTCATCTACAAAACAGTGGTGGCAAGACAGCTCACAAGAGAATGCAATTCCAGCTGGGCACTGTAACCAGGTGGGGTGCTAAGACAAAAATACTAAAATAGCAGCCCAAAGTAGAGGAGTGAGTGAAAACCCTGCCACTGCCCTGGAGAGATCAGAGGTCTTGTCTATCACAAAGAGGTGAAAGGCTACTGTGTGCGGGCATGTGCGTAGCCACCAGAAATAAACATATATCCAAAAAATAAGTCCCCCTCTTGCAATTAATCCCAGTAAAACTTCTTACGTGTGTGTCTGTGTGCTTATTTGCATCATCTTACCCAAATCTCCGTGCTGCGCATCGACTCTTGGTCTGCACAGCAGGGGCAGGTCACACAGATAAAAATCCCTGACGTTTTGCAGCTCCTTTTAAAAGTCTGCATCCACGCAGGGACCGTGACAGCTGCTGGACTAACACCTCCGAAGCGGCACGTTGCTGCAGCTCAGAGCAGCACAGTCCCCCGCGCGCCAGCCCCATGCAAAGGGACCACAGCGGGGGGGGGAGTTAGACTCCGAGCCGGTGCCTTTTTAGCTTCTCTGCTGAAAGATGCCAAGTTTGCAGCCATTGATTAATTTTATGCAGGGTCTCCCCCCCGGGCAGGGGCAGGAGCCACCACCTCGTGTCACCATCTGGTGAGCAGGCACCATGGATTTGTACCAACAGTCAAGAAGTGCAAAGGCAGATTCTGCTCTGGGCTGCGTGGGTAGAGGAGAGCTCTGATCTGACCTGGATGCTCTCCAGCAGGCAGCCTCAGCCTGGCCCCTCCGATTCCAGCAGTTCAGAGCCTTTTCCAAGGAGATAAATGTTTTATTTGCCTTTCCCTTTCCCATCTCAGGTAACGGGAACGTATTCACTGACAGTGATCATGCAAGGCTGTACATCACGCAGCACTTCTGAGATCTCCTTTTGTGTGTTTCACAAAAAAAATACTATGAAAATCCACAGTGGCACAGGCCACCCTCCTCCAAGTCACGGCGTTTGCTAAGGGAAGAGAAACATGCAAGGTCTAACGTCGTATCATCCAGCGCAGCCCTGATTGCATGCTGGAAGCTTCCTTGGCACAGTAATTGGTAACACCTGAGGGTTGTTTTTTTTACAAATTGTTGAAACTGCAGTTTAAGCAAAACACATCCGCTAGCAAAGTTATAAACCATTTTTGAAAATACAGTATATATATTACAGAGCCAGAATATACCTCCATTGTACCACCGCTCTTCTTTGAAAGGTGTGTAAAGGAAAGGTCAGACTTCCTGATCTAGCAAGCCAGCCACATAGTAAAATCTTCATTTACCATGTAGCAGCCTCCTACTGCTCACCCTGTCTCCCGCAGCCAGGCCCTCATCCTCAAACACCTCCATTTCTGAGACTCTGGATCCATCCTCAAATGTCTCTGCATCTGGGGGCCTGAAGGACCCCAGCCCTACTACAGCTTTTACCGAGGTACTGCTTGTCCCTCCAAAAGCAGGCACAGAAGACATGCTTTGCTCACTCACACAGAAGAAAACTCCCGTGCTGCGCAGAAGAGCTGCACTTCAATGATTTGCAATCCCCAGGAAGCCCAGAAGCAGCTTCTGGCCCACCTCGGGGTTGGATGTCATTAAAAATAGGCATGGACCATGCCCCATCTTTCCTTTGCAAATGCACAGGTTTGATTCTTGTGATCTTTTCATTTGCCTCCAACTCAGAAATCATCCCATTGCTTTGAAAGCTAACGGAGAAGTTGTGAGAAACTACAAACGTCATACATCCCCTAATATCACCTGTGAGCAGAGCTAGTTGGAAAGAAATCGGCAAAGGAGATCTCCTGGGCCTGGGAACCTGCGTCGGGAGAGCAAACCAAGCAAGCTGCTTCCCAAAGGACCTTTTGCATGCACGTTTGAATGGATGGGGCTGAAAATCAGCACAGGCAAAGGAATCTTTTTCTCAGAATAATCCTTCGGTTGTGAAGCACTAAAGATACGCTTTCAGAAGTACTGTTGTAGGCTTAATCTTCCTAAATACCATTTCGCAGGAGGCCAGGCACCCTGCATTTTTAAGGAGATTTCGTGGACTGTTTATCTTAATATCATCTCCCACAAACGTTTACGGGGAGAGTTTTGTTTAATGCAGTCTGGGATCTGTATAAACATCACCATGGTATTAGGCTAACCAAGCTCTGAGCCGAACTGGAAGTCGTGTGGGAGCTTTATTTGGGATATTAAAGTAGCACAGTTCAATATATGATTTCATTTGCAGTAGACTGCTGGGAATTAGAGATTAGTCATATGGGGATTTTAACAGTTGTGTAGTTATAACAGGCTGACTCAATGGTTTTCGTCTTGTAAAATGTCACCCAACTGTCTTGTTACTTCAAATTACAAGATTAAGACGTTAAATACTTAAGTCTCCAAAGAACGGCTTGAATTTAGGGGTGGGAGGACAGGAGAAAAGCACAGTAGGAGAGAAGTAGAAAGGTATCTGCAAACACAGCTCCACACTCTTCTCACAAGTGACTAGAAAAATGGCACTAGTGCTTCCAAATTTAATTTTCTCTCCATGACCCTGTGTCAGATTCATTCAGTTTACAAGTCGATTTCGTATTATTAATTGTCAGCCTTGAAAACTCCACTTGGGATCCACAAATCAAGTTGTGTCTCTTTATGCCTCCTAAATCACCAGTAATGAAGATTCTGCCCTTTGTGATTTACCTGTCAGTGCTTTGGAGATCCAGACCCAAATCCATCTTACTCATCCCTGCAGTGCCTGCACGTGCTGGCTCTGGATCTTTTCTGAAGAAGGGCTGTTGTTTCAACGTGGAGGAGATGAAGACAGACATTTCCCAGGCTGCGTCGCTTTTTTTCTCTGCTCTCTACAAACAGTCTCTGTATGTTGTATGCATATTGCTGGGATGCACAGAGGTACTGTGAAAGATGGGTCTGATAATACTGGAAAAGATGCACCAAGTGAAGAATCAGCTAGGATTACCCGCTGCTCTGCCCTGATCTATGCTTTGACTATCTCAGTACCAGAACAAGCAGAGGATAGAAACAGAAAAGGATGAGGACGACCTGACCACCAGAGCGGGTTTCAATACACCATTCATTTGCTAGGTTTTATTTCACATGCACACAGGAATCCAGGTTTCTGTGACATCCAAATTCTTGGCCTTTTGCTGGCAGTATCAATAACTACCATTTGTTATTAGAAGAGAGCACTTATCCTGTTAGAAGTCCATCCTTTTTCACATTCTGGGCTTAGTATTGATTTCATTTACACAATCATCCAGACTATTTCAGCTTGTACTTTTAGGAAAGTGATAGTGCTTTACATTAGGAAGTGTCACTTGCTAGATTCACATATGGCAATTGCATGGTGAGTTGAAAAAGAAGCAATCAAGGGCTGTGCGTGGGAGTTCCTGATTTGTGCCTTGGAGTTACTGCCTCTCTGCCAGGTATAGAGGCAGAGACAGAACAAACTCTTCTAGCAAAAATAACACTTTTGGACTGCTCGCACATAACCAAGATCAGGGATCAGATTTCTTATGTCAGTCATGCTATCTTTTTAGCTAACTCCAGAGTCTGTGTATTAAAACCTGTATTTTACTGCCTGTAGTCCAGTTTCTGGTAATTGTTTTGCCCCAGAATGAGTATTCAGATAGGCAGAAATTATCTGATCCCAGAACCTTTGCATTTATTCACCCAAACATGAAACCAACTCCAAAATCCATATTATCAATCATAAACTTAAAATTTTGTCTCGTACCACTTTGGAGGTCAGAAAAATGCCAATGGTCTGTGATTGTCACTGCATTCATTCATCAAATTCTTGGGGCGGTGGAGCCAGGAAGAAGAAACTCACCATATAGACATTAAACAAATGCCACAGAAAACTACAAGCTGTTAAGAAAAGTTATCTATGTAAGACTTCAACCAATCCTGAATGTAGTCCATTCTCTACTGAACCAAGACTCTCCTTGCAAAAACACCTGCTTGAAAGAGAACTTATATAGGATGTTTAAATTGTTGCAGAACTGAAGCCTCATATAGGTTCTTATGATCTTGGCTGTATCTCATTTTTCCCCTGCCCTTATTTCCAATTTATGGGGGTCTAAAATAGCCACTGTAATTGATTAAACAGAGCAATCCTGATGTAACTTTAATCTTGGGAATTCCCTAAGCACCTGACTGTGGGACACAGGGGAGGTATGTCGGAGGAGGCATCAATCTCTGACACACTGTGGCAGTTTTCATTTTCTTACAGCCTTTTCAAACAGGTACAGTTATGATGCTATTCTTCCTCTGGGAGACTGAGTGAGCAAATACACCTCAGCAAGTAGTGTTTTGTGTCTTTCTCCCTTGTTCTTCAATGCTTTAGCTTAAGAACCTACGCTGTGTAAATTGGTAGTTTTGCTGTCACAGTCAGAGCCAGCTTAGTGCCTAGAATAACCTAGCGGGTTACACAGTGATGCCAGCAACCACTCCTAGAAGGACAAAGCATAACAACTTCTTATTATACCTTTAAGATGAATAACCCGTTTTTACGTTCCTTACTTCCACCTACTAAATCCCTCAATCATTGCTGATCTACCATCAAGGTCATTACCTTCATCCGTGTCATCATTTTAACTCCTTTTAAACAATTGGTCTTGCCCACACACTGTGGCAATGAGTTTCACTGCTTATCAATCGCTGAAAGGAGATTCTCCCTTGAAGACCTTTAAATCTGTAACCCCAGTGAACTTCACCAGGTATTCTTGCATCGTAATAGCCCAATAGCAGTTCCTTACTCACTTTCTCCTTGCCAGTCATCATGGCAGACCTCCATGGCACCCCTCAACTGTCTCCCCACAGTCACTTTTTTCCCCCCATAGACTGAAGAATGTGACTTACTCTCACACTATAAAAGCTACAGCATCTATCATCGTTCTTGCCCTTCTCTGAGTATTTTCCAGGTCTACTGTAGCCTATTTGAGATGGTATAATCAGAACCACATAGATTTATATAGGGACATAATGATGTTAGATCTCCGTTCCTCTTCTGATCATGTCTTGCCTTCCATCACAAGGTCATGAGGGAATTGAAACAATAGATTTTATAATGCAGAGGCAGTATCTTCTGTGCCCCAGCTGAAACAGATTTGGTTACACGGGATCCAGGCTCAGATGAATGAGAGGATGCCACCAATAAAAGCAAAAAAAAAAAATGAAATAAAATGAGGCAGTCCAGTTAGAATTTATTTTAAAAGAGGAGATAGTGAGATAATAAAAAAGAAAAATGTATGCAAGCTTTCCTAGCATACTGTTTTGGAGGGGCGAAAAAACCCTCATAACTTATTTTCAAGCTGTGGTTTGAAAAAGCGTCACTGAGGAAACTATACCAGAAATTTAGGGTATGTCTATGCTGCACAATGCTAATTTACCCAGCTGAGCTCCGTGCTAATGCAGCTATATTGCTTACAGTACTTACAGCTAACTAGTTTAGAGTTCTCTCTGAAATCTCTTCACCAAATTGCACTGCGCAATAGAGAAATACTTTTTTTTTTTTTTTTAGTTTTCATCTCTGCAGGGCACCTTGACCTTGAAAAGGCAAGTAACACACTACTAACTCCTTCATACCAGTGGAATAGTGGCTGTGGTACCCTTGCAGACATAGGGTACGTTGCAGAAACATACCTTGCAGAAAGACCCCAGCCAGGACCACCTATGCAGCTTAACTGTGCATAGATGAATATGTCTACAAATTTCAACAGAAGTGCACAAAGTTAAATCCAGGCATATGGGTCTTCTGCAGCAGTAGGGCCTAAAATTGGTAACCCCCCCACGCAATGAAAACTAGCTCTTCAACAGAGCCTGTGCAAGATATTATGGTATTGGGGCGACAGTGCCAAACACAAGTGGGTGTTGTACCTTGGATACGGCACTTACCGCACACTCGAAGGCGCCTTACTCTACACAGGCTCAAAACACAAGAGCTGGACCGAGTCTTGCGTAGTCAGAAATGCAGCTGCAAAA
This sequence comes from Larus michahellis, assembly GCF_964199755.1. Classification (NCBI taxonomy): domain Eukaryota; kingdom Metazoa; phylum Chordata; class Aves; order Charadriiformes; family Laridae; genus Larus; species Larus michahellis. The sequence goes on along the minus strand of NC_133897.1, from coordinate 76,615,379 downwards.
GGGGGACTGACTGCGTTAGCTCTGATCTAGAGAGAAGGGTTGTTTTGCCTGTAACAACAGAGCAACACCAACTCGTGCACAGAGAACTGGTGCTTGCTGAGGGCCCAGGTCCTCCTCTGGAGAGTAGTCCCAGGCTGTTACAGCCTGCTTGCTGCTCCTACCTAAAGCCCTTTGCAATAGGAAAGCCCATAGGGGCAGCTCTGCCTGCCTTGTGGGGAGCCATCTGGTGTGCCCCTGAATCCACCAGGGATGGAAAACCTCCGAGCCCCAGCCAAGAACACTGAGCTGTGCTTGGAGGGGACAGACCTGAAACATTTCCGAGGAGCTCTCCACTGAAACAGGCACAGAGCAAACACATCTCCTGGACACCAGAGCAGTTATCCACACAGGCTGGTCTGGGAGAAACGCAGTATTAAATTAACAGCTACCCATGACACACACAACTGACATGATGGATGATGTATTTTTGGCCCGATTCCAGTCTGTCAGCTCCCTTTAGTGAATTTTCTCCTTAGCTAATTTTAACCAAATTTGAAAGAAGGGCTGGAGTCTCACAGATAATTATATTTTTATAAGTTTCAGGGATCTGGCAGCTGGAGAGAGAAGAAAGACCAAAATTAGTGCTTTCCATTAAGGGAAAGCAGGCAAAACTCAGCCGCTATATATTCTAGCAAGCCTGAGACAGCCAACAAACCCGTACACATTCGGCACCAGACTAGCATCACTGGTGTTTTCTCTTGCCCAACAGAGTTAAGAAGGACACAGAGATGAGCTGGTAGTTTTACATAGGTGTGTGGTTTAGGGCACAAACTTATAGGCATCCAGGTTTAATTAGTTCTACTATTCTCATAACGGTTTCTATTATTTTGTTGAGGTACTGGTAATAGCAGAGCATCCACTGAAATTAGGATGATTTGTGAAGGAGCCGTCAAAAATATCTACCTTATTTAAAAAAAAAAATGCAGTTATGACATCTCAGCAATGACTTCTATTCTTGAGCAGTCTGTTTTTCAACTTTTAATCCTACAGTTATTAGAAAGTAAGATTGGACAGTGAATTCTGTAATTATTAAAAAAGGAATTCAGAGCATCTCAGGCCAATCTGCTGTTATGTGTCAAATTAAGGGAAATTGTGTTTTGTCTTTAAATTAAAATGAAAAAGAAAAACAATTTTTGAGAAATAAAAGTGTCATTGTTCAAGGAAAAGTAATAAAGTATGAATGCTTCTCCTTCAGCTGACTGTCTTTGTAAATGAGCAAGAACACTGAAGTCAATAAATTACCATTACCCAAGCTTCATAAATCCTCAGTGGTTGGAGTTTAACGCATAGTTTGTTACAAGACCTCAGAAGAGGCTAAGAAAGATTCATTTGGTGCATTTATAGGCAGAGACGAGGTCTCCAAACTTTTTCAATTGTTATTTGCAGTGTCAACATGGAAAAAGTTGCTTATCATGGAAACCGGTGGCTCTAAAACACAGCTCCCTGCATATGAAACCATAAATAAAGGCCTATGGTTACATGGTTACTCTATAGAATGAGAGGTTTTATCTGCTCACTGTCAATCACAACTTTGCTAGTAGATATCTGGAAGAAGTAATGAAAAAAAGCAATACAAAATTAAGTTAAAAGTAGGGCCAGCATAGATACAAATAGCAACTACCCTTGAAACCTAGAGCATGATCCTGAAAGTAAAAAGTGGGAGAATTGACCAAAACAGGAGCTAAAATATAGCCACGTATGCACTAAGCTGCGTGAATCTTACAGGGAGCTACCTGAGGATCGGTGACTGCAGATGGGTTCCTCCCGTAAGGATTCAGCCCCTAGACGGAACAACATCCGGAACCATAAAGGAAAAGAGAATGGGGGAAACATCTACATTTGGGCACAGCAACCTGAAAAAAAAATTAGTCTAGTTCTCATTAACTATCAGTGAAATCTGGGCTTCTAGGTACCCTAAACTCCTTAAATTTGGAGCCTGTGTCATTTACATGCTTCTGATGATTTTTACCTTTGAGAAGTAAACCAGTGGAGAGAAACCTCTATGGCAATGGACAAACGAGAGAAAGCCACCATGACTGAGCCCAGAGCCAGACTGGAGGGGGACAGGGGCTGTAGGAAACCTGTTAATTAAACATTGCTTCTACTATTAATAGGCTGATGGAGGGCATCATTATCAAAAGGAAACATGTGCGTCAATTCAAACAAGCTGTTTCTCGTACTTGCTTGGTTAACAAGGAAGCCACTCGAGTATGTCAGATTACGATTACTGTTACACACTGTCGTGGGGAGTCCCCTCAAAGCAACCTATGAGGCTCAGCGACACACAGCATACGATAGCATTCAGAGCACAACTTTTACTGTTCCCATGCTTTTGAACAGCACTTGGTGACCTTGAATATTCTGAGCAGGCACACAGAAAGCCTGTATTAAGAAGAAATTATTAAATATTGATTTATTATTTTTTTTCTTCTTCTGGCATTGGGCCTCAAGATAAATGCCAGAAATTCGTCTATCCTGTTGAAGCTGACCTGGAAAAGGTGCTTCATCAACTTCAAATGCATAGTAAAGGAGACAGGGACAAAGAGGTAAGAAAAATCCAGCTTATCAAAAACCTAGTCTTTGTCAGTGTTTGGAGCAGATGCTTCAAAAAAGCTTCTGCGACTGGTCTTAGCTCAGACACCATTAACCACACTGTTCTACACTCCCATCACAGATCCATTCACTCATGAAAGTGGTGCTAATATTGAGACCACAAAAAGTTTGGCAAAGGGGACTTTGGGGACTCACAAAAGGGACTTTGCAAATGCTTACACACTGCTCAGAAACTTTGCTGGTCCAAAACCTGTCAGTTGTCTGGCTTCCCACAGACTGCAAGCAATAATCTTTCGACCAGGAATTCCTGGGTCAAATTCAGTAGCTTGTGGCATCTTTCTTCTAAGCTGGCATATGCTGCAAGGTTCCCAGCTCACGGCAGCTTCTGCAAAGAAAGTTCACAATTAACATATCTTTGCATGAGATCTCAAACAGAAATTCTGAACCTTCTTACTTTGCTAACAAGAGAGTGCCCTTCAATTGTTTCTCTCATTCACTCCAAATTAGAAAAAAACAAACAAACAAAAAACCCAACAAGTCAACCTCATGTTGCCTCCAGGGTTCAGCTCTGGATTTTAAGGCCAGCGTGACTTTGTCTAGGATTGGATGAGTTCCAGGGCTGAAGGCAAGGAGAGTGCCAGCACCTGCGATCGCACTGAAGCTCAGCTGCAACTCGAACTAGGATACAGTCTTTCTGGCACCTCCAGTGCTACTGGATCCACTTTACAAAGGGAACGCTGGAGGACATTTCAATGACTTATTCAAGCTGTAGTCAGGTTGCTCACAGTTCTCTGCTGACAGTGCGACATATTCCTTTGAACCAGAGCTTCAGCTTACCAACGTTTTTCCAGAAAATTTGGAACAACTGACCTCTTTGGAAGAGTCATATCCCAGAGGTTGTGCAGTTTTTGTCCTTGAAGGTTTTAAGGACCCAACTGAATGAAGTCCTGAGTAACCTGATCTAACCTCACTGCCTATCCTACTTTAAGCAAGATAGGCTCAGACTTCCCAAGATCAATCCCAACCTGAATTATCCTATGGTCCTGTGAAAACATGGGAGATTTGTGGTTAAACAGTATTCTGTAATTTTTTTCTCTCATGGAATAAGAGATGAGATTTTTTTCAAAAATTAAATTAAAGAAAAATTGCTATTTGCCCTGTGTCCTATTCAGATATGGTGGTATGGACTAAATGGTATTTGGCTGATCCAAAGCATGGGTCCTCATTTCAACCTTTTGAGACTCAAGACAAGTTCTCTGGTTTATTTTAAACATCAACATAATGGTTATTTCCAGTCTGTTTAAGCCTGGTGGCCTGAAACTTTAAGGGAAAAAAGAGGAGAGAGTTCATCAATAACATATGTTGGTGAAAAGAAAAAAGAACCCTCCCTCTCAAGTTCCTTAGTAAGACTTGCCAGAGAAAGGAGGTTTCCATGAGAATCTGTCGAGGAGCACAGGAAAACACGTGGAAAGAACTGGGCTGAAGTAGGCCTAATTTTCATGTGTATTTACTATCATTTCAGGTTCTTCATTAAAGCAGAAGATATTTTCAGCTGGAGATGGGTCTAACAGCCATTTCCACATACAGGAAAATACATGCAAAGACAAAGTTGATTGTGCATGGGGTGAGGAGTGGCAGCCTGCAAAGTTGTGTCAAAGCTACTCATGGTATGGAGAGTCCTAAGGGACTTCTGTTTCTGAAAGGGAGCACAAAGGTGCTTGCTTGGAAGTCTTTCTGGTACATTACAGAGGCAATACAGATTGTTTAAGTCACTTGCTCAAACTCTTGCACAAAATCATGGAACCACAGAATAAGTAGTACAAAAGGACCTCTAGAGGTCATCTAGTCCAACTTCTGATGTTGAATACCTCCAAAGATGAGATCCCAGTGTTTCTAGGCAACCTCTTCTAACGTTTGATTACCTTGCCTGCAAAGATTTTCTTCCCTATATCTGGCTGTAATTCCTCATGCTGTGACTTCTGTATGTTGCCTCTCATCCTTCCTCTGCTTTTCCTTGTATGTCATATGCTCCAGCCCCCAACAAGTCCTAGTAGACTCACTCCAACTTGCCAATATACCTCCTGTGCTAGGGACTCAGAACTGGGCACAGTACACCAGACATGGCCTAACAAGTGCCGTACAAAGGAAGATAACACCTCCCTTGACCTGATGGATAAGATCCTGGTAACAGCTCAGTCTGCAGTTAGTTTTTTAGTATCACCAAACACAGGGCTGCCAGAGATGGAAGTAGCCAAGCGGTCCTGCACAGGCTGCTAACAGGAAGGGAAACAGGGGGATTTATTTTTTTTTCCCCTCCACATTTCTTTGGGGCTCTTACCGCCACCTCTGCCTGCCCAACCACCACCCTGGAAAGTGCTGAGAACAGTGGGAGGGCTCAGATGGGTTTACACTGAGGTCTGAAACACATTTGATGGCTCTCACAGTCCAGGCTTCCTTAGGAGATGGATAAGCAAAGACATCAGCTGGCAGATGGACTGATAAAGCATACAGCATCCATGTCTGGTAAGAAAAGTGACTAAGGGAGGACATGGAGAGGTGCAGCATCTACTTTTCAAGTAAGAAAGTAAAATCTGCTATATTTACTCTTTTGTGCATTATCTGAACTTACTTAACTCATGGCTGAAGTAAAATCATACTGTGAAAGAGTGGGAAACATCAACTATGCTGCTGAGAAAACCTACCCTGAATCAAAATTTAGACACTCTGCCACAAATAGCAATTTCCATTGTAATTGCTCCCTTCACCAAGTTTCTCTAAAACGGTAATACTTCTTCTTTCTTCTCTTAGAGCATAATATAAGTTCATCCGTTTGCTCTCTGCTTTGGAAACTAACCAAGTATTATTAAAAATGACCATTTTTGTTCCTTCTTCAGGTACAGTTTCTGTCACTTGTATTTGTTGTAAGTCATGTTTTGCCCTATGACTAGTCCTGTTTATTTCTGGGATGACAGAAGTGGCAAATTTGGGCCCATAATATCTGTGTGCATCAGAAAGAGAGAGTGGAAGAGAGACAGTGAGAAGTGATTAGAGTACCATGTATTCTCAGTAACCACCCACATACGCCTATGCCCCCACAGAAAAGAAGTGTCACTCTAGAAAAAGTTATTAATTATATTTTAAAGATCTACAGGTTAATCGAGCTGTTTTGTAAAAACTGGATACAGAATCAGTTTCATTCTGTCATTACAATTCGTCAAATTAAAAAAACAATTATATTTTAAAAAAATAAAATCTACTAAGAAGCCAATAAAGACTATAATGGAATCTAGGATGCCCTCACATTTTTTTCCCCACATTGCCTGCTTTTATTACATTTCATGAATACTGGCATTAAGTTACCATACACATAACTTCCAGCCAATATTCTTCTTTTACAAGCTAGCACGTCCTTCAGCGTTTTTCAGTGAGCACTTTTTATCATAGGATACCAGCCTGAAAAACCACGAGGACATTAGCCAAGTTTAAAGAGAAAAAAAAAAAAAAACAAAACATAAACAAAAACCTTCTAAAACCTACTCAAAAAAGTGGAGGTGAAGCACAGAGGGTTTTAAAGGAGTCAAAAAGGTAGGTTTTCCCAGACACATAAGTGAAGCTTCTGGCAGGATGACGATTAAAAGTTTCCAGTCACAAAAAGTCCACCCCAACCTAACCCTACTTCTACAGCAAGTGTTCCCACTGTCCTCACTGGGTTTGGGCCCTTTCTGGGGGAACCCACCCCAGGAACCAGAGGGCAGCAATGACATTGTGCCTAGGATAACCAGACCTCTCCTGGGGGGGTCCTTCCACAAAATATGTCAAAACATGCCTAAGAGAAAATATACCACAAATACACACACACACAGAGGCAGACTTGAGTAGCACAGTAGTGGACTGCCCATGCTATAGAGACTTTAAAGAATCTTAAAAAAAAACATAAAAAATACCCCAAATTAATGAACTCACACAGAGCATTCAGATTAAAGCTCCTTCTGGGCAGTTTGGTGTTGAGGGTCAGTTCACATACTGTGAGTTCACATCAGACCCCTTTGAACAGCAACGACCATCACAGCATCGTGATGGTGATGAACAGCATCACCAGCACAAAACTCCTGCTCGGTCCCAATAAAGCCAGCAGATTGGAGAACATCTGGCCAGTTTCCAGATGCAGCCTCTGTTCTGCACAGTGCACAGCAAGAGCTTCCCACAAAGCAGGGCACCCAACTGGGTTTGCAGGACCTTACCTACGGCGCAGCACAGGGTAGCCTATTGCGTAAGGGCATGTCGTACCAGACAAGCCGCACCACTGTTGCGCCGCAGAGCTGTGTGAACCACGTAACCTGACCAAGCTGAGAGGGAAAAGTGAAAAGAAGAGAAGCCTGTCTCATCTTCCGCCTTCAGAAGAGTTGTGAAGCCTAGTAACTACTTTCCAAACTACCAACCTTTCTCCTCTGCAACTGACAGGATTACCCCCTACTTCCCACACAGCTATCAAATTTGATATATTCGCAGCTTCTCTCGATTGCTCTAGCTCTGAAGCACCGGATGACCAGCCAGCAGTAAATGAAAAGCAGGCACATTTTGCAGCCCGTCCCTGCGGTCTGGGCAGCAGAGAGAAGCTTCTGAGCATGCAGGGAAGCAGATGACTTCCAGGTACACTTGGTCTCCTTTCCCTCTCCTGTGTTTGACGTGGTTACAATTACCTTTGTTACTGGCAGACCCCCATAGCTTGACTCCAGCATCACCAAGGGAGAGGGCAGAAGTTTGCACGGTTACAGGATCTCTTTGGTTGGATCATTTTCTCGCTAGTGAAGCACAGTGTGCCCTAACGCTCTCCATAGCACTAGTTGTCAGAGTGAGACATCATTCACCATGAAAGCCGCGCAGTCCAGAAAATCCAGCAGCGCAACACAAACTGTTTTACAGCAGCATAAACAACATCATAACAGGAGAAGCTACCTTCCCACTGGCTTTTTGCCGGTCAGCGGGTGAGGCGGGAGGGAGGCACTGCCACCAGCACATCTGCACCATCCGTCTGGGACTTTCTGCTGCCGCTCCACTGCCGTGGTACAGCAACCTCCTCCCTCTCAGCTGGCAGCTGCTGGGTAAACTACCCTTATAGACCCCTGCCTTGGTACTCTATCCCAGCCTCCGATTTCTTTAATTGGTTCAGCAACAAGATACCTAATGAAGCTGGTGCCTGAATCATCATTTGACTCTGAGACAAATGGCTTGGGTCTCCCTCTGCAGAACCAGTGCTCCAGGCTCTTTGCAGTCTCAAGCAGGCATTGACACCAGTATGCATCCCCTGCACACTGTGCCTTGCTTCCACCAGGATGTTTTGCAGCAGGATAAATTGGTCTCACCACCTACTTTGATACAAGTACTCATTCTTCCCAGCACTTAAGAGGGAGTCTCCAAGTCCAGCAGAGCCTCCCTCCTGGAGGTGTGGCACTGCGGGAAGGAAAGAGCCTGGGTATTGCTCTTAGAACGAATGGGAAGAGATGGCTGCTTTTGCTATTTCGTCGAAAGAGCCTGGTTCCCGAGCAGCACTGATTCCAGGGATATTTAAGTGGAATCAAGGTGACATAAAGAGAATTATTATATTAATACTTACGTATATTCCTCCCCCTTCCACCAACTTTACCTCCTCACCGTCAGCAATTAGCACGTCTGACGAGAGATGCAGCAAGGAAACAATTTCAGGTTGAGCGCATCACGTACTGACTCACTGCCATGAAGCTCTACACTTCAACAGAATTCCTGGTGAACGACAATGAAATATTCATCAGCTCATATTTGTAAATGGCCCAGCAACATACCGAGTAAATGACCTCCGACGAAGCGCCTCGCATTAAAGTGGAACAGCAGCCAGCTGAAGCAAGGGAGCTACAAACTACGCATGTTTTGTCAGCACAGACAAGCAGCAAACACAAACAGAAAGGAGTCTAGTTGGACTCATCATCCTGACAGTGAGAAACAAATGAGGAGCCAGCCTGTTCACTTCAGAGGGACCCACTGGTTTTGCTGCCCGTGGCAGGAGCGAGTGGGGCAACCTGGGCTAAATTTTACTCCCTGCCCTCTGTCACAATCAGAAAATGAACCAGTCGAGGCAGGAGGGTGAGCTGGTTTGTTCTCCCCACATGTTGGCCCTGGTTATTCACACCAGTCACCACCCAGCCCCTGCACCCACACTGCAAAGCACCGCACCACTAGTCCTTGGCCGAGGGGCTTGATTCCTAAAATGGCAAACACAAGCCTGCACCCTCCAGAGCAGACGGGGAGCCCAGCCCTCCCAATAGGCACCCGGTGCTGGCCGGGAGCATCCCCGCAGTTTGCATTTCTTGCCTTGCCTGCATGTTTTGACGTGAGCCCCTGCAGAGAGCGAGCCAGGTTTGTGAGTGGGGCAGGCTGTGGGAATGGGGGGTGTCATCAAGTGCTCCTCTTTGTCTGGAGTGGTGTTACCCGGTGCTGATTTAGGGAGCAGAAGGGTGGATTTTCTGTCCTGCTTTCAGCTCTCATCATTATTCAGGATGTGTGATTTCCAGGGAGGTTGCCAGCACTGCACTGCACCGCTTGTGATAGTTAATCCTCGTACGGGAATGCTCCACAATGGAAATTGTGAGGTGAATGCAAAATAAATTAGGAAAACCCAGCAAGGCATCGTCAGCCTCCACAAAATGCAGAGGCACCCACAGGCCTGGCCTCCCCCAGACCTTTTCCAAGGAGCTTTCTTGAAATCCAGCTTAAAAAAACCCCATCTGTTGTTGCCCCGGGGCCTCACAGAAAGGTGAGCTCCTACTGCCAGAGCCAGGTGGGCGATGCAGACCTTTTTTTATCATTTATTTATTAATTAAACGCCCTGTGATAAGGCAGATCTAGATGCAGGTCCACAGCTCTGCAGGCGAGGAGCATCCACCGCAGCCAGGAACTTGAACAAACAGCACCATCAGGTGGCTCGCCTGGAAAATAGATGCGCGGAGTCACCCGGGCCATCTCCAGCCGGACCTGGCCATCCCTCTGCTCTCTTCTTCCACCCTTGCAAGCAAACAGAAGGGCCCACAGCCCCTTCCCGGGAAAATCCGAGTCCAAAATTGGAAGGAAAAGTTTCAGTGGCAGCAAGGCACAGCCAAGCAAAGCCTTAAGGAAAAACTTCCGACGCGCATATCTTTATCCCTGGTGTGCACATCTTCTAGGTCTCATCCTTTCCGTTGCTGACAGCTATTTGTATCTCAGCTTTAAGTACATAGTTTAACTGCCCCATTAACAGGCTACCTGCTCTAGCGTCCAGAGTGCTGGTCTGAGCAGAGTACAAGACTTGATTCTTCCCCCAGCCTCTTCAAATTTTCAGGACACTGGCAAATTGTTGGCACCTTGAAAACTATCCCCAGTGTACAAACCTGCTTTGAGCCATTGCTGGCATCCACCTCCCCCTGCCTGCATAGGGAAGAAGGAGGATGCCTCGTTCAGCCTCAAGCAGGTGCTCTTTCACCAAAAACTGCCTTTGAAATAGCTTGGCTCCTTCAGCATCTTTGCTGCCTTCTCTCGCCGTTCACATACTTGGTTAGTACAAATTGAGAGCAGAAGCATTTACCACTAATGACCCAGAGCCTCTTCCATCCCCCGAGAGGATACAGTCCCAACACATGCAGTGTTTAGAAGCTAGATGAGCATAAAGATAACGGATGGGAATTCAGCTCCCAGACTGCAGACCTCGGGCATGTCACAGCCTCTGCCCTCAGTCTCATTCCTGTCATCCTCACCTATCCTCCTAAAGACAGGAGAGCACTGGATGAAACAGCCTGAAGGAAAACAAAATACTGTTTCACCCACAGTGCTGCAGTGACTGCAGCCATACCCGCACTATTTGCATGACTACCAAGGGAGGGACCTATCCCATCAGTCTCAGTTGCTTTTGTCATACCTAGATTTTAAAAGATTTTTCTTCATGGTCTCCACTCCAGTGAATAATTAAGTATTTCTAATAGTCTCCTAGCGGAACTTCGGTCATTTAACTAGAAATGCATATAAATAAGTCTTTTTATATATATATTTAGTTGTTTGCATTTTTACTTGTTTCTACATATTTATTTATAGAAGATAAATATTATATGTCTTACATTATATAAGATATAGAAATAAATATGCAAATAATCACACATGCAGTCATGTTCACAAATTTAAAGGACAGCTATTTGAACTTGTGGTTACTCGGTTCCTTCAAGAAACACCACAGCTCAGAGTTTCAGCCTTGAGTGCCCACAGTTACATCTTACAGCAGCAACCCTGAAAAATCAGGGCCTTCCATAGTTATTTTTGTGCTTATGCATATGGAAGAGTCGATTTACATATCTAATTTCTGTCCTCTAATTTTCAAAAATTTGAGGCCTGAACAGGAAATCCTGTGTTTCCAGCTATACTGCCCCAAGGGGCACTTCTGTACAAAGCGCATCATCCAGTCACCTTGAAGGGATGTTAAAGCACTGCAGGTTGTTGACAGCCCATCTCAAAAACCTCTGCCTTCTGTAATAAAGAGACCTTCCAATTCCCAGATATGCTCAATGCAATAAAATTTCTGAACATCCCACATAAAGGCGATAACAGAGCACCTAACACAAAAGATGAAAAAAAAAAGCGGAAATGAGATTATATTTCCCATCATGGCATCTGCATTAAGCTTGATAGCTGCTTATTTCTACTACAATTGTGACAGAGTCATTTTGAATTTCGTTTTCTTTCTGCACCTTGCTCTGAAGCTGAGATATTTTGGGAAAAACAATGCACAAAACGGCACTTAAATGCACATGGCAATGTCTCACCAGTTGCTACTAATGATGTCAGAGGAGGTCAGGTGGGCACAGAAGTATGAATTCTCCCTACATTTGTACATTTTTCGAGTGACTAAACAGCACCCAGGAGAACCAAAGTCTTCCTAGGACAGCAGGAACACAGAAAACTAAGGAGGAGGAATGTCTTTTTTCCTGCCACCTTAATTCTCTTTGTTTTCAAGCCTTTCCTCAGCCCTTGCCTGTTATTTTTCTGTAACAGGAGAACGCAGTGCTAAGGAAAGTCAGCTTACAGCAGCGTTGGTTCATGGGAAAGCCTGCAGAAGCCACCTCCAGGCACTTCTGTAAGTACATTTTTTTTTCTATGCTGGGCTGTCAGTTGTGCTGCTCTATTCTAAGCGTAGAGCCATGGAGCAAGATGCTTGGGGTGGATTTGTTGGCAGATCAGTAGGGACTCATAATATTCCTGCCAAATTCATTTTCTCATGTGACCTGAGCTTGACTTGGAACATGGATTTCCTACAGAGACAAGTCTGAGCAGTGCCAGGAATTTGAAGGCCAGGTGGTCTGCAAAGCTTCTCCCCAGGCTCTGCGATCCTATTTCCTCACGTCATTCTTTCCAGCCAGCCCAGAGCTCAGGCTGGGGTGCTCGCAGCAAACCGAGTCCTCAAAACCAATGCAATTGCTCGTTCCCACCATTGCCAATCCTCTGGAAGAGATTGTGACAGAAGTGGGAGGAAAAATGAGCACGTTTCTGCTAGGAAACAGATTCAGACAGTCTTTGACCAAGACTGCTAGTGAAACTTTTCTCTGCCAGAGGAAACTCTAAAAAAATCTCACTTTTTCATCTCAGCAACATCCAAATTGGGCTTAGCTAGTCCAAACTGTCATGTCCTTGCTAACTCAGAAAGCCTGTATTTGCCTACCTGGAAGGGAAAGCTATCACACAAAGGCAGATAGGCTTTTCTGAAGAAAGCTATCCATAGCCACACTGGTCTCGTGGGACAAGAAGGTCCATAGATTAATTTTAGATCTCTGACAATCTGCATACTAGAAATACCTTGTGGCTCAGATCCATACTGACTTCTATTAAGGAAACAGAAGCTAGAGTCAGCTGGAAACTCTCCCAGATGATGCTCTGTGAATATCCATTGAGAAAAAGCAGCCTACCCTAATATATTACTTGCCCCATCCCTAAGAAACTCTAATTAAGGAATGAAAGTTTGGCTTGTGAAGAGGCACAACGGCATTGTAATGTGATAACAGGCCAGGACCTGGACCAAAGGTGATGCTTTTCTCACTGTTTTGTCTCAGCAGCAACCAGGAGTATGCACAGATTCCAGTTGTCTGCCCCTGGACTTCTTAGTCTTCTCATACCACTAAGGAAGGACCCCTGCTGTCCCACCCCTGACACAGAGCAGGGAGTAGCAGTCTCATCCTAAAACGGCTCCTGTCGTTCTCTCTAGAAACGTTAGAGAAGTGGCAATGGTCCTTCACACATATAATCCCATATCTATAATTGCTGCCTTGTTGGCAAATCCCCATCACAGATTGCACTCAGCTCTATCCCACCCTCACATCAGATGCAATCCACACCAACCTGTGCCTGCTGGAGCGCCTGGCTGAGGTAGCGGGGTGGAGAAGAGCTCACTGCACTAGCACCCTTGGGAGACTGAGCAGAGAACTCAGATTCCACCAAGTCTGAACCCCCCGCCACAGCTGAAGCCACCCCTCTACCAGCTTTGTCCCCTGAGGAAGGGATGGATGCAGTACATCCTTCCCCTCTCACCTAGGAAGGAGAAGCCTGTACCAGGCTCTGCTCCCTCCTGTCAGACTTAGATTCGGTTGCAGCAACCGAGCTCTCCCTGCACAATTACAGTAACACTCGACACAGTGGAAGCAATGTCTTCCATCAAAGCAGCATTTGAAACAACAACACAAGCCACTGAGAAAGCAATCTCCCTGCGTTCTCCTCGTTGGCTTTGTGCTGATGGCAAGTGGACACTCAGGAACCCTGTGTTTCTACAGTCTAAGAATAGCGGGATAAACTCAGGAATAGCTTCACTGGGAGCAACTGCAAACTCCCTTAGCAGACCCGCTTCTGCTGGAAGAACATAGCTGGGAGAACGTCAGCAGCAGCTACGAAGTTCATTTGCATCAGACTCAGAACTTTTTGGCAGTAGGCTGACCAGTCTGAAATTCACTCCTAAAAATCCATCAGAATCCAGTTTAAACTTAGACTTCCTTCAGCTGTAGGTTCTTTTGCCTCTTTTTTTCCATGCATCCAAACAAACCCAATCTCACCACCCGTCAGTCAGAAAGCAGAGGAGAAATATAGGCTAGGGGACACTCAGGTACCAAGAGGGAGCAAATAGCAAAGTACGTCAATGAAACTCAAAATTCTTGCCTAATTTAAGCCCTGCTTTCTTGCCTAGAAGGGCTGAGGTGCTTGTTCACAATGTCTGTTGCTGGTAAGAGACCTCCACTTTCAATTGCTCTTCCTTTTACAGTACTTTCAGCAAACAGACACTTTAAAAATGTTCTCATAATCACATGCTGGCAGGTACATAAAGATTTCACGTCAGGCCTGTGTGGAAGTCAACTGGATCATTTTAGGTGAGAAAGACTATCAGTGCTAGGTGATCCAGAAGCACAAGGGCAGCTATTTTGGACATTCATCCTTGCTTCTGGATGATTATTCAATCCAAAACCCTGCTGAGTTGCCAAGTTCCCCAACAATACTTGCCAACTATGAAATTTCACACCATTCCACTGTGTGCATTTGGCTATAGATAGTTGATATCTACAGATATCACTTCCTGCCCTGTTGAGTCACCTGTAAACAGAATTTGCCTGTAGGGCCAGAAACTCTGTTCCTTACATGAAACATTAACTAGTCCTTTGCTGAGTCTGCTCAGTCACAAGGTCCCAGGGTGTATTATGAAAGGAGCGCCTGGACACCCCCCAGCGTTTCCCAGGCAGCAAACTGAGCTTTTTCTACAGAGAGAGTCACTTCCCCATGAACAGAGGAAACTCCATTAGCCAGGATGGAGAAACACCCATTTCCACCAGAGTTACAAAAGCCAACAGCACGCCTCAGTTCAACAGTCCTGGTGTGCAGTCCCTGACTGCCTAACCAGCACCAACCTGCATCAATCCAAAGTTGCACAACACCGCAATGTTGGCAAAAAAAATTCAGTCCATCCAGGAGGGCTACAAGGTTTTAACAGAGGTCACTGATCCAACTGTGATCCCGATTCAACACCCATTCAAACATATCGCCTGGCCGAAGAGCTGCTCACAAGCGTAGCCAGGAAGTAACACAGGAGAGATTGACTCCTGGCATAATGAGACCTGCCATGTTCATGCTAAGCTAGAGCCTGTCTCCTTAGCTAATGAAAGGTTGCTCAACAAAGCAGTTCCTCACCATATTGCTGCCACTGCCATGCACTAAGAGGCAGTGCACTGAAGGGACAGCACAGCAGCATGAAACACCCTTTCTCACCCCTTTGAAGCTTGAGGTTTCAAAGCTTCTCCCATTCTGAGCTTCATCTGAACAAAAATAGGCCACTCCCACAGCAGCTCAGGGTCTGTTAGCCTAGGAGAAGTTCCCGTACAAAGTCCCCACTTTGAACTCCAGCCTCGCAAGAAGTAAAAATGCTCCTCAACCTATACAGGCTATTCTAGAAGGGGAGCTAACTGCAGCACTTTCTTCCTGGTGCTGAGAACACTGCCCTGCTGGTATGCGCATTCCCACCATATATTAGCAGTGTTTCCATAAGAAACTTTGGACTCAGTAAAGTGGTATTTTCTGAGAAGAACAACATTCACTAGAAAATTCCCACCCACCTCAAAACCCGACTGCCACAGTAATAACTCCACACAGCTACTGAGACTGGTTGGTGGAACCGAGGAGGAGAGATCCAGAAGCAGATGAATGCTTTTCTCTGCACCAAAGCTGGTTTTCTCACTTCCAACCCTACTATGGTTTGAAAGACCACATGACTCCAAGGCCAGAATTTCTTTTCAGCCTTACACTCTTGCATATTTACATCATGACCACGCAACGCAAGCCACAAATAAACGTACGCATGTATCATTGCCTCTGCTCTAAGTGGTGCTAAAACTACTTTCCTCCTTCCCATTCCCTTATTCAAAAGTGCACACTGTGGATGAGTTGACAAATGCAGCAACACTTGTCCAAAAATAACACCCCAAACTCTCAGTCATTCCCTCCGTACATGGATACGTCACCTTAGTCACATCACAAGTATGGCTATCCTTTTCAGAGAGCACCAGAAAAAAAATTCATCCCACATTTTCTTCCTGCATGCAAACAAATGGCAGAGGCATAGTATATAAAAATCACCTTCCTGCTCCAAACCTACCACAACCAAATGTTTTCGGTGTCTCTGATGCTTTTTTTCCCCCTATGGAAAGAAGGTGCCAAAGAGAAGAGGGCCGTACAGGAGACAGCCTAGTTATTCCTTTGGGGCTGGGCACAGAGTTTGTGTCACTACAGAAGAATCCGTGGCACAGCAGTACAACTGAGGGCAATAAAAACATATAGTGATAAACAAAAGCTGGAAACCAGACAACTGATCTTGCCTGCGTACCAATTGTCAAACACCATACTTATGTTTCAAATGCTTCTCCTGCTACCAGTAGAAGTCAACAAGCACAAAACACAGAATCTTTCCATCTTGTCTTCTAGCACTTTATAAATTAGTTAAATGGAATTTTAACAAATAATATATGTTTTTATATGAAGATGCTATATAATCACAACACAGAAATTGCATACAAGTCTTTGAAATATTGGATGTTATGAATGAAAGGATTCAAATGTTAAATCTAGAAATATTTATAGAATGGTTTGGGGGACATTTAAAAGTCACCTAGTCCAACTCCCTTGCAATAAGCAGGGACATCTTCAACTAGATCAGGTTGCTCAGAGCCTCATTCAACCTGACCTTCAATGTTTCCAGGGATGGTGCACCTACCATCTCTCTGGGCAACCTGTTTCAGTGTTTCGCCATGATAAAAAATTTCTTCCTTTTTATCTATCCTCATTTAGTTTAAAAACCGTTACCCCTTGTCCTATTGCAACAGGCCCTACTGAAAAGTCTGTCCCCATCTTTCTTATAAGCCCCCTTTAAGTATTGAAAGAAGGCCAAATAAAGTCTCCCTCGGAGCCTTCTCTTCTCCAGGCTGAACAACCCCAAGTCTCTCAGCCTGTCCTCATAGGAGAGGTGCTCCAGCACTCTGATGATTTTTTTGTGACCCTCCTCTAGACCCGAGGAGCATGCTTGCTTCATGACAGCAGCTTAATTTTGCCATTTCTCCATGACTGTCCACCATTTTCCCCCCAAGAAAAGACTAGTTTGTAACCAGAAGGAAGCTGTACAAGGCTTCACTTCCGCACAAATCTATTACAGCTGCATGGCCTAAGGTGTGTATGTTGGTGCAAATGCACACCCTCGCACTTGGTGAACCAGGAACCTTTAGTCTGTCCCACAGGCTGCAGACTCCAGTTGGAGTCCTGAAAAGTTGTAACAACACACAAAGTCAGACAGTTTTCTGAATGTTTAATATAAGTGATAAAAAGGAGAAATTCTTTCCTTTTCTCCATACCACTGACTACTCCCTTTTCCTGAAAGTTTTAATTTTTTTTTAAAAAAAAAGGCAATTAAAATTAGCAAGGTAGCTAACATAGCAGTCTGCTACTATTTAAGGTGTCAAAGTAATTAAAACCTGACCTGTATAAAACTATATAGGCGTAGAAACAGCACCAGTGTTTCACGAGGAGCAGGTACTCCTGAGCAGCCCTCCAACCCCAGCCAGCCACAACCAGGGCTTGTGCTGAGAGCGTGCCAGGGCTCAGCAAAGGTCAGCTTTGTGGCGCTTGGAGAAAGCATGAAACAGCAGCCCCATCTGCAAGTCCTGCTCGCGTCAGATTTTGTCACTTTGCATCAGTCTCAGCCCCAGCTCTCGGTTTGGTCCCGGAGCACATGCAGGAGAAGGGGCGATTGCAGGAGCTGGGTGCCCACCAAGCAGGTGCTGCGTTGGCAGCCAGTGGGGCTGGTGGGTCCCAGAAACTTTTTCCCACCCCGTGGAAAGGAGAAGCCTCGGGAGCTCCAGGGCCTGGCTGGTCTCTGCTCCTGCAGGGCTTGCGCTGTGCGCCAGCCCCGTTAGGCACACCGCTGACAGAGCGGTGCTTCAAACACCCCCCAGCACCACAGAAATCTCTGAAAACAAAATTCACTTTCTCTCAGGTGCAGCTGGAAAGGGGGAGGTGGTGGCACATTAGCTTGTATTGCATTTCTAGGCCTTGTTGGTTTTTAACCAAAATATTAAATACGCTATTACGAGCACAACTGGAAAAGCAGACCTTTATGAAGAGTGAAGGTATCTCCTGTGATAAATCTTATCCATTTGCTGATAAATTTTCACTCACTGTCTTTCACTAGCAGGAGACCCTCACTGAGAAATACGAAGCAGAAAGCTTCTGTTCAGAGAGAATTGCAAGAAAAAGAAGATCAATCAGTGAAACTTTTAATGTGAAGCTTTCTCTGTGGAAATGTTTCACTGTATGATACAGGCATACACAAAGATGCCAAAGGCAAGAAAAAAGATTTTGGCTTGAAAGAAAGAACAAACTTTGGTTAGGACTCACCTTATGCTGGACTTGCACAGGAGGAGGCCGGGGGGGAAATCTTTAAATAAAAGAAACTCTTAAGAGGAAACCCTATTGCTGAGATCAGGTGAAGCATTATTCAGGTTTTCGTTTGAAAAAGTTTTGCAAACACAACTACTTGGCTAGGAGCACAGGAAAAACAACATACCCATAATGATTTTGGCAAAAGTCATAGAGTAGGTGCAGTCATACGAATGTGAGCAAGAGGCCCCGCTAGAGTGCTGGGCCTCATGACTAGCTAAGCCTCTGCAGGGAACCCAGAGAGTAATTAAAACAATTCAAGGGCAAGGATGCTGCATGAGCACAAAATAGAGCATGAAAAACACGCAGCTTTGTTGCTCTGGTATGCAGGCTGCACCTCAGATATGACACTACTTGCGTTAATTGTAGGTAGGTAGAAGAATCAAGGCTAAAGTAGAGTAATTCGCTTTAGCAAGTGCATGAGATTTAAAAAAAAAAAATGGAATTGCCAGTATGAACTAGATAACGTAGGGTAGTTTTGGGATGTAGTCTTAGGAAGCTGCCTGTGCCTCAGCGGCCGTATCAGTAATACCCGATAAGGCCAACACTATCTGAGTAAAGGTGTTGGAAACATCAAGTTTGAGTACAGATGTAGCAGTATTGAGAGCAATAAGGGGACAGGGGTGGGGGGAAGGTGAATCGCAAGGTTTGCAAAGAGTTGGGGTAAAAAGAAGGGAGGTAGTAAAGGCAGGGGAAAAGGGATGAGTCCTCCAACAGAAAAAAAAAGAAAAACAAAAAAGAGGGAAACAAGACATAAAATCAGGTAAAGTAAAGAGAGGGTGGGATCTTCCGACAGTAGGTGTGCAGGCACCTACAAACAACACTGAAGCTACCTGGCCACCCAAGCCCACCAGGACACTAAAGGGAACCTCTACAGACAACCTATGCAACTCTCCATCAGGTCCATATCTGAAAGACTCAGTGGGGGCAAGTAAAGAGGGACAGGTTTGCAACTCCGGCACCAAGTAGTGTGGTTGGGAAGGATGACAGAATTATAAAGAAATAGCTGGGTGTGATTTAGAAGATTTGAGTATGAGAATTAGTTTTATATTTGGTTGAAACTGTGCAAAATAATACAACAGTAAATTAATTTACAGTTGTAAAATTGTAAAAAAAATAGTGTATCTATTAATAGTATAGCTATAATTAGGCTACTTAATAGTATGTTGTTTAATCAATAGAAGTTTCTGTCTATTAAATCACTTGTGACTCAATATTGACTGCAATCTAAAAAGGGAGAATTGGACCCTGAAGTAGCAAGGATCAGCAGCAAAAAAACCCCAAACAAACAAATCTTTATTACTATACTTTCTCCAAGAAGCTGGTACTGGCTATTGGTTATAGGTTTGAGAGGCTAGTGGTATAAGCTACTTGGGGGATGTGCGTGTGTGTGATCTGCTGATACAGCTATATCAGCAGTCTTATATCAGCCAACCCAAGAAGTTACAGACACTGATGTAAGATTTAACTGCTTACTAGTCTGATATCTTTGTATCTTTTACTCTTCCCAATTATATTACAGATATAATAATCTTCTTGATAAGGAACACGAGGCTTTTCCACTCTTTAATACTGCAGAAGCATCCAAAGAAGGTGAAGAGTGCTCTAGATATATGGAATCACTGCCCCTCTTTAAGTAACTAGCTTTCTTTACAGTCATTTTTGAGCTGCTTATCTCCATGGTCAAAGCCTTCAATCAGACAGATAAAGAAACATACTTGTTGGCCAGCTAAGCAACCTGCCAAAACAGAATTCCCACTGCCAGTGCTGATACCACTTCGTTTAGATGTAGTTTCTCATCCCACAGGCTTCGGCTGTTTGAAGGGAAAGCAGTTCTCAGAACAGATGGAGTTGGTAATAAAGCTCTTTCTAGGAGATACAAGGATTACACAGGGAATGAAATGGCGAAACAGTGTCTGGAGTACACGTTGTAAACTTGAACCACTCCAAGTAAAATTTGCTTCCCACCGAGAACATGGTGGGACAAAGTGAAAGTGACAGTGCAGCTTTCCAAAACATTAGCTATTGTGGCTGTTTCCCCTCAGAACATCACCTACCCAAAAACTACTCAAGATACACGTTCCAACCCCATATCCACAAAAAAAGAAAAAAATAATTAAAAAAAATATCTTGTGACTTGTCATTTTGAGTCAGTGTCAGGAGCACTGCCAAATAAAAGGATGAAGTAGCTGTCTCAAAGAGAGCCTATGCACCATCCGAGGAAATGATGCAGCGCTTGCCTGTGCATAGGAGAGCTCCTGAGCTCATCTACAAAGTCTTATTTGGTTTCTGCTAGATCTACCCCAGCCATCCTGCTTTCAGAGAAGCAGGAAGACTTGTATCCCAAAAGCCCAGCGTTGTTCCATCTTCCTGGGCTGTCTGCTTGTGCTTAAACAAATCTCAGCAAGGCAAGGCCCAGACTCCTGGATATCTGCAGAGCAGCTACCACAAGGCTTCTGCAAGGACAAAAGACTGATTTGAGTCAGCACTTTGAAGGCCATGAGCACCAGCAACGCTGTTCCAACAGTACGAGGTGGACAGAGGGAAGGGAAGGTAAAGAACAAGCCCATTGTCCAGGTAAACCATTCTAGTCCAAACCAAGGCTCCATTTAATCCAGTTACCTGTTCCCAGCAGTATGAACAAGCAGGCACGCAGGGAAGAGTAAGAGCAGGACAAGCATGTATGGTGTTTCCCACATATTTTCCCAGTTTCCAATGATTTCCCTCTCAGGAGAGGTCCTGAGCCTGATCTGGTTTGCTTAGTGATCCCCAGTGGGTGTCTCTTTGAAGCATTTGCCCTATCATTTGATTTGCTTTGTTCGTCGCTATTGAGCATTAAGCTGACATTTTAAATGAAGGACCATGATGATGTCACCCCTAAAAAAAAAACTAAATCTGGAGGTTATATTCTCACAGTCCTGATCTGAAGTACTTTGCATTTTGTAATAAATTGCTATATCAAATTTTCACTGTCTTTGTAGACCTTATTGGGAAGGGACTTTCACCTTATGTGATTCTAGTTTAAATGTGTTACAGTAATCCTAGACATTGTCTCTCCTTACTATTCCCTTTGCAATTGTGCTTGCTTTCATCAGCTATCAGCTGGGTACAACCAAAGTCCAGGCAAACCAAACAGATCTGTAACCCAAATCTCTTTACGTGACCCATACATGCTCTGTGCCTAAGGACAGTTGCCTGGATTCTCACCCTAGCCCTGGACATATAATTTACCATTATCATAGTATCCAAAAACATGAAGCAGGCCTGAGCCTCATTATTCAAAGCAAGGTCTCTTGGCTTGCATTGAATTGGCTTTTACATTTAATACATCGTGGTTGAAATCATGGTCCCCTCTTTAATCTATGGGATTACTTGTATTACCTTCGTTCAGGCCAGGGTTTTGCCTGAGGAGCAGCTCTACTGTTTAGCATTATTTCATATTTATCGTGTTAGATGCTCTCCTGTTTGCTAAAGCACATAGGCTCTCCCCTCTTCAACTTTACTCAGTGACAGAGGAAGTGATACTCGCAGCCCTCAAAGCAAGACAGACTGAGATGGCCAAAGTGGTCTTTTATCCAACTCTGTCACGCTATAGAGCCAGTTTTTCCTCGTCTCCATCTCAAAGACTATTGCAGATGTTTGCCTTAGGGTTGAATTTAGCTTGTAACATTTTTCCAGTTGGTGCTTCGTCCAGGAAAGATCTTTTTGGCAACTGCAGTTTGAAATTTTATTCCAATCCTGGATCTTAAACTGGAGAAGTTTACTGGAGATGCAGCAAGCCTCCCTCCTTTCCTTACTGATCATTTCCCGCCATCTGCAAGAGCCACTAATTTTCGCATAAAGCACAGCTTTAAAAAAAACTGGTATGAATAACGAGTGCAGTGCCACTAATGGGTAGTTAAATAAACTGGAAGACAAAAGAAAAAAAAATTAAGTCTAGGTTTACCCAGTTGGGTATACTGTTAAACAGTACATTCCTAAGAACCATTGAAGAAAATGAACATAAACGCAGGATAGTCAAGCAGAAAGGATTCGTGCCTAAAAGTTTCAAGGCTTGCTTATTTGGTGCCAGCTTCATCAGACACACCTCCCTTCCCTCTAGCAGGCAGACTTGTTACTAAGAAGAACACAGAAACCAAACTGTTCACCTTGCAAAATTTGTTCTAACTTTGCGTGATTAAGATGGGGCGATTTGGATTGCAATGTTTTGCAGCCAGAAGGGCTAAATATGCCTGTCTGAAGTCTTAACCCAAATGCTTCGACTTCAAGGGAAGAAACGGGCAGCAAGAGGAAAACTAAACAGTTCGCTGCATTGTTCCAGCCAGCACCGAGGCAGGGCTACACCGTGCAGTGAGTAGGTGTGATTAGCTCATTTGTCATTAGTTTAAACTGAAGCAGAAAGCAGAAGTCTAAGCACACGGAAATAGCACCCTCCAATTCTGATTAGCCTCTTGTTTATACCACGCTGTGGTAAGCTAAGGCTGCATTGGCTCACTTAACCCTTCTGCAGGCACGAAGGGTCTCCTATCTCCCTTGGAGAAAGGCAAGAACACCTCCCTCCACAGAGGGTTAGCAAGAGACAGAGAAGTAATCCCACAAACTACCACCACCACAATGAAGATATCAAACGTTCTTGTTCTCATCTTAGTCCTGCTTTACATGGATGCCAGCACAGAATGGCCCACGCACACGGTCTGCAAAGAGGACAACTTGGAAATACATTACAAAAGCTGTGGTGAGATTTTTAAAATTTCCATTTTCCTTTTAGCTGGGCGACAAAGTTGTTCTTATGCAGTGAGAGAGGCTTATAATGGCCTTATATTGTATATAATGTAACCCTAGATATAGGGTTACAATCCCAAGCCAGCACTGGATTTTGCAGCTAGAATATTTTTAGTCTTTCAAATATAGCTAGTTTGGTTGACACACACACGAATCGAACTGTATTTAGATAGAAGATAATAAAGAGGAAATAATGTAACCTAATTCAGAATAATGAACAACTGTCAAAAATAGAGTTCATCGTGAAAGAGATTACTAGGATTTTTATCTTGAGGTTAGGTTAAAAAAGAGGAATACCCGAGATCTTTATCTTTTTTTACCCCTGGGATGACACAGACTCTTCAATACGCTGATCTGCCGTTCTCCTAATGTGCAGCAAGGCTGTGGTGAAATGCTTTCTGTCCTCCCACTTGGAGTGACAAGGGACCCAGCGTGACAGTGGGAAGGATTCGTGCTCTCTGCTATTACCACCGTGCTTAGCGAGACTTCAGCAGCAGCACTTAACAGAGGCATTTCCCAGGGACCGTAGGGTTTTTCTTTAAATCTGTAGAGGAGGAGAGGAGCAAGTGGCATTGGAATGACTGAAAATGAATTCACTGAATGGTGCCTGCTTTCCACGTCTTGCTTTGCTGGCCTTGTGCCTCTCCTATTGTGCTGATCCGCTTTACAACTGGGACAAAGGGAATTAGATTCACAGACGCCTCATTCATTTTCCGCACGTGATGTGAAAAGCGATTCACAGCAAATGAGCACCCTAGAGTTTGTTTTTCCAATTCATCCTGATACAAAGGGTTTCCCGGGGGGCTTTTCCTTCCCTGTAGCTTTCATGCGGTTGTGCACACCCATTAAAATAAAGCCAGAAAGGGACAAGAGATGTAAATAAATATTTGTAATGCTATTCTTTACTGGCCTGCTCCTAGGAGACTAAAGCCAGGCTTCACATACTATAAATGGCTATACTGCATTCGGAAAATATTTAATTAGATATTGAATACTAAAACAAAGGTAACACCAAAGCTTGTAAGAATTCATTGTATAAGTTAATTCTGTTCCCTCAACAGGTCTCAAATAGCATGAGATGCCTCGTCACAGAGGCATAGGCTACAGTTTGAGTCAATTCAAATGATGATGAAATTTATCTGCTGTGCACATGTCAGTCAGGTATTGCCTCTTACTATGTACACCACTGGCCTAGCTAAAAAAAAAAATGCATTTTTTTTGAGCTTGTGTGTCACTTATTTTGTTTTGCCACACACAAAAAGGTAAGAGGTACATTCATTCAGGAGAAATTCACAGCTTGAGAAGCACAAGCCAGAGATCACACAGGTCAGGTCCCACCACTGAGAGTAGTTTTCTGTTCTCCCAGACACAGTTATGGGAGATGAGAAGATTACACAGATGTGGAAACACTGCAAGAATTAAATCAGATTCCTTGTTTGAAGCCCAGTTCCTTGCTCCCTCACAGCTCTGGCAGATTCAGTTGTGGCAACACTCACAGCTGCTGCCACAATGTTCTGCCCTGCCTTTTTCCAGAGGCTACTACACCTGTAGCATCAGACCAGGTTGCACCAGCTGCATCTCTGCTGACCCAGCTCATAGTCTGGTAGCTCACATAAAGCAGAAAAACATAAGGTGTTTGGGGCCGAATCCAAAAATCTACAGGTGGGGAGGATAAATCTGAATACACTAGTCTGCGTTCCCTCCAGAGAAGGCACTGCTCCTACTGAGCTCACCGTGGCAAGCTGACAACCGTGCCAAAGGTGCTGATCGTCTTTTCAGAAGAGGGGAAGCTTTCTTCCCACTTCATTTCACTGTAAACCACAAGTAGATGGGCAGTTCTTTAGCTGCGTCCCGCCAACTGTTCTCACCTGGGAGGGAACAGACATGCTAGTGCCTAGGTTTGACAAGAGCCTTTCCCAACAAACCTTCTTGTGACAACTTTGTAATGTCAGCAAGCACGGAGTCAATGCTAAGCAACTGCCCATACTCTTCAGTTATTTCAGGGGAAGACTGCCCCACATTTTCCTCTAGTCTGAGAGATCCCCGTGGTACCTCTTGCTCCACTGAAGATGCCAGAGGATGACACATTTTAGGGGATAAAGTGGCCACAGTGAGGTATCTAGAGTGAAATCTGGAGTGCAGGATTCCTTGTTGGCTTCAAGAAGGTCAGGACTTCACCTCTACTGTTGTTACTATAAACTCTAGGATGTTATTGTTGAATCAGGGTTAAATCAAGTAAAATTTAAGGAAGCTGAGAGAATTTTAGAGAGGAACTTCACAATTTTATTTCTGGAACTGAATGCCCTCTGTCAACAGATTAATAGAGTTCAGTCTGAACGTTTAAAAAGGAGCTAAGTGTTCATTTTTACGTTGCAGTTTATCAGATCCTCTCCTATAATGCAGTAAAAATTTGACTAAAGCCAAAAATATAAGCTAATATAACCATGAAAAATGCAGCGGAGAAGCTTAGGTGGATAAGTGAAGACAGACAAGGTGTAGCAATCTTCTGTACCCAGGAGCAAGTCCCAATTTCCTGTTGCAGACACTTACCCTAGCTGCATCCTATATCTATTATGGGTAAGAAACAGGCACGCAATGAAGCCCCCAGCCTCACTCCATGCTCTGGATCCTATAGAAAGGATCCCCATCCCCACTCAACCACATCAGACTAAACATTCAGTAACCAGGACCCCAAGGCATGCATCAAAAGAAAGGGCTAGGACAAGACCCTAGTGATCAATATAATGCACTTGGGGAAAAAAAAAAAAAGTCATCTAAAAGAAATCAGACAAAAATTTTCAGCAGCAAGTCCATGGTGAGAAACTCAGGCTGAGAGACGGGTGGTCTAAAAGTAAAGCAAATAGACAGTATGCTGCCTCCTCTATATAACCACAGGAGACACAACACCGAGACAGTCTATAAATAGCAAGACATTTCCCATCAGTGCCACTCTTCCTCCCAGGAACAAGTGACAAAAACTAAGGAAGATCTCAAGTGACCACAAATCACTTTAGAAACCTGGGCAGGGATCCCGAGATAAAAGCAGCACAGGTTAACCTCTCCGACTGAGAAAAGAGAACCCTAATTGGCAAGTCTATGCAGAGACATGAAAAGAACCTGCTACACAAACGGCTGATTCCTATCCCTTTTAATTTCACAGTGATTTTTACAGTAATAACACTTTTGATCTTTCCAGCTACATTTTAAAAGGCAATTGTCTGGGAAGGGAAAGGCAGGAAGGCAACGGTAGCAAAGTGCCCCAAGCAGATTCCAGTGTCAGGTATCCACCTGAAAGCACAATAGAGTTGGAAACTACAAAATATAACTCCTCAACACATCTACCACCACCTGTTTCTAGACCATTCACGTAAGCCTAATTGTCTTAATTACCTATGAAAACATTCTTACAATGTAGTGTTCAAATGGGGCCCTCTTCATAGGGTAAAGCAGGTGATTGCTGCTGCAGACAAATGAAAAAATATTTCCCAACTACTTTTACAGCTCTTTCTTGAAATATTAGTTGAGCCTACATCAACAAATCAGTGGTTCAGAATGCCCGTGTTACCCAGACCAGTGTGCTCAGTGATTAATAAAGCTCTATGTTTAGATTAGGACCTGGGAGATTTCTGAGCTGCCTGGTGCTTGAAACTGTAGATTTCTTGACAGTGCAGAAAAGGTTACAGATAAGGCATGTTTTTAGAAAGGGTCTGGAGAGCATCAACCATTTTTTTTTTTTTTTTTTATTTTCTGTGCATGGGAGTAAATAACAGGGAGTTCCAGGGAGATCTTCAGGAGAGTCAAATAATAGCATCTGAAGATGAACTCTTGAAAAATATTCCCTAGACCTTATAAAACACTGTTCAGACCACAGGGGTTTTTTTTGTTTTTTTTTTTTAAACTATCACAGACAAACACATTTCCCAATTCATGCCTGACTTCCTTTCCTTTTTCTTCTTTTTTTCCCCACTTGAAGCAAGGTTAGTGGCCATCAGCTGAAGTTTCAGGAGAAGGAGCAATCAATCAGTATTCATTTCAACCTCCAGAACCTAAATATGAAACCGGTTGCACCCTCTCCAAGTTTCACATCTGCATATCTACAGATTTAAAAATAATAAAACATCTTAAGGGATATTGGTAACAATTTGCTTTAATTAATGTCTTCTGCTAGGCAAAGAAGCAGGGCCCTCTGGTCATCTAGAGAATTATTTTTACATGCCAATGCCTCCTCCTAAACAGAGTAAAGTCAAACTGAACTTAGGTTCACTGAGCTCCATGACAGCTTGCACAGCTCTATGTCACACTTCAAGCAGGGTCATTTCTATAAAGCTTTTCCTGCCCTGCATTGGTACAGTAGGAGAGAGCAGCACTGCCCACTTCAGTATGAGCTTGCACTGGATTGCATTTACAGATAGAGAAACTCTCATTTGTATGGCTTTTCTTTAAATTTGTGGGTTCAGATTTGTATCTCTGTTAAAGGGGCTCCTTGAAGTCAACAGGGTTATTCTAGTTATTCAGAGTTATGCTCTGGTCAGGTAGTGCAGTATAAACATTCTCCTGTCAAACTCTGCTTTGAGAGAACTTTTCAGTACTTAAAAGAAAAAAAAAAAAAAGAAAAAGTAAAGACAGAGAGACTAGTTAGATTACAGTTTTCTGATGGTTTGTGTGTCCATGCTGAACAGTTTCAGTCTTACTATGGTCCTCCTTACACACTCAGTCCATCATACTCTTCCTCCTGCATATTAGGAGATCAAATATACTATTTCTCATTTTCCTTTTTAAAAAATAGATCTGTAACATCCATCTTTGCTCAATCAGCAATACCAACTTGTAAACAATCATCATCGCAGCACTAATTTTACACCACATCACTTTCTGTTTTCTCTGTTAACCAATGTTACTAGTCCTTTTTCCTCCCTGGCCACACACTCATATCCAATAGCTTCAGCTGGCAAAGAAAAGCCTGCAAAAAATTCTCACCTCATGCATCTTCAGGGCAAATGTTCTTCTAGACACTTGGTAAAAGAAGGTTCTTTTTCCATTATTTGTTGGGTTTTTGGCAGACAGATTGAGCCAGATGCTTCTCTTGGACTTAATTATTTATTTATTTCCCTCAAGCAGTCTCCAGCAATTGCTTCTGCTTCTAAATTATTTAAAGCCACACGACACCAACTCCCCTCTGATCTTTTGTTGCATAGATGGCTAATGGGCAAACAGTCAAAGAACTTAAGAATTTCACTTGGAACATTATTTTTGTTCATTTGCTTCGTCCAAGCCATCTTAGTGTCATAGCCTTGCTGCTATACTCATCTGGTATAGCTTACTTATTCCAGGGGGAAGGCCAGATGTTGACATGCATATTTCTGGCACCAGCTCCTAACAAACTGAAGCTATCATCAGAATCAAGTCAGCACAGATATGACTGCACATGCAGATCTTCTTTTAAAATTTTGGTCCCTCCATGAATTATTAAAACTACCTCATCTATTTCATTCTCCGCTTCATTAGAGAGGATTAGAATTTTCTTTTCCTAGGTGACCTCTTCAGGTGGTTCCGATTTCATTTTACCTCTTCTTTCAGAGAGGGAAGAGTATTTAGTAAGTTTTAAAATGTAAATGCTAAGGAGGAGCAGGAGACAATTTCATACCTCCAAGGTACTCTGGCAAAGACATTAGGTTCAGCATCTAGACTTTGAACCATTTAGCAAAATCAATATTAATGTTTTCACTGAGACTAGTAGCGGAGAAAATTAACCTCAGCTGAACTTTTCCCACCACACTTTAAATTTTCCCATCTAATTTAGTTCTCAGAGGTTTCCTCACAGTGCCCATTTCTTCACCAAATCAATGAAGGTCCTGCATCATGGACTGCAAAAGAGGGTTGTTTATATGTGAGAGCCCCTCCTGCTTATCTGTGGCTGCTAAATCTAAACTAGTAGACACGTTCTCCACCTATTGACTTTTGCCATGTCTTTCGTTGTTGTAGCCACTGAGTCACTAAGGTATCTCGAGCAGAAGGGGTAACAGCACACAAGGCAAGACATAGGAAAACGTATTCTCCACTTTGGAAACAAATAGGACAGACATACCTAGAAAACTGTTTATCGCATTACAGTCAATAAGTACCGTGGGCAAGGCAGAACTGTCATTCGCTGCTGCATGCTGAATTTGAGTCTTTATGAAGGGAGCAGGCTAATATACTAAACAGGTGAGTCACAGCTATATTAACAGTTTGATAAAAATTTGAGATTAGCTCCTGTATTACATAAAGTAGAAATTATCAAAAGACACATTCACTGCATAAAGTCAGGAGCAAGAGCAAACTGCAGTTGCTCGTAAGTGCTCCAGTGTAAGCATATGAAGCATCGCTAGACTTTCTTTACATTGCCACATCATCTCATCTCGAGCTGTCATCAAGGCCTCAAAATAGCTCCGGGCCCTACAATGCTTACAGTTTACCAAAGAAAGAAGAGGCAGGAGATCAGGTTCTTGCAGCAATTTAACATCAGTCCGCAAAAATAACCAGAATAATCTAAGAAAAATTAACACACCTCAGAAAAATGCAAAAAGGACTTAAGCATCATTGTGTATTGGTGTCACTGCACCAGCTTCAAGGAAGCTTATAGCAACCTAAAACTAGGGAAGAACAGTGGCCAGAGACAAGGTGTCCAAATGCCCCATCCAGAATGAACCACCACGTACTGAATGCAAAACCTTTGATCTGTACCAGATGCTGCTTTTAGACTCGGGAGAGCTTCCAGTTGCCAAAAGCTAGCAGCTTGAAAGCTACCACAAATTAATTCAATGCACCAGTTTCCTCTTCACCTGAAGATGGATGGTTCCTGTCAAATGATCCAGCAGTGATCAGGCAGGCAGGAACCCAGCTAGTTTCCTCAGCAGAGGGAGCATGCCATTCCAATTATAGCTTACTGCCACATTCCTGCAGCGGATTTCAACCCATCCTGGGAAAATGGGAACATTTAGCCCATTTATATGCCGCTGATTACTGTTCTGTATAACCAGCGGTAAACCCTGCTATCCCAGAGCATGGCATGTGTCTAGCAGCAGGGCAGTTTATAGTAATATTTGGTTCTATTTCTGACACAAGTCCACAAAGTCTGTTGTGAATCTTCAGTCATACTGGCAAGCACTGATGTCCAGAGATCTCTGTCTCAAGTAGAGCAGTAAAAAGAATGATATAAAAAAAACCCAACACACATGAAGAGAAGAGACAGACCCAATTAGGAAATACAGGCAGTTACTGTATGCATCTTACTCATGCAGTGCGTGGTGTTTTCTCACCAACAGAACAGAAGAACAAAGACTTTCTCTCTCTAATACATTCCCTGCTGGGCCCAAATTAATGCAGTATTTTCTTGTCACACTGCTGTAGCTGAAGCCTGCCTCCCTTTTTCTCTCAAGGTAACTAGGACAATCAGGATTATCAAATACAGATCTGTATGTGCCATCTCTCAAAGCCTGCATCTTTCAGTTTTGTCTTCTCAAACAGGCTTAGACAAAGCTTTGTCATATCACACAAAGCACAGAAACCCCCCTTTCCAAATACCACTGCTGGCAAAAGCAAGGAAAGTCTCCATGAACTTTCAGGCACTGGACCTCCCCTCAAGGCCCAGCAAACAGCTCCAACAAGCCTGCGGTCAAGAAAGGTGGTTCAGGCAGGAAAAGGCAGGGAGGCTCAGGTCAAGTCTTTGGCAAGGCTGCTTTATGCATGTTGGTGACACCCTCGTCCCCAAACACAGCCCTCCAGCTGCAGAGAGCCCCTGACACCTGCTGGCTTTCACACAGCTTCTCACCCAGGCCACCAGCAGCTCCATGGCCGCAGGCGGCAGCTGCGTGATCTCAGCCTGGTACCAGGCAAATCTCTTCCTCTCTTCTCCATCTGCCACACTTTAACCCCTTGGCTCACAGGCTGAGCCCTCCTTCCATCCCACATCCGTGCCTCACAGCCCAAACACTGCTACTATTGCAGCCAGTGTCCCAGCAACACATTTGGAGAAGCTACTGGCCTTCTGAGTTACTGTTTCTGAATATTTGCAAATTTGGATGTCAGTTATACTCAATGAGTTTTATTTGAAACAGAGAGAAAAAAAGCCTTCATCTTTTATTTAAGCTAATTTCATAAGACACTGGAATCACCTTGTTCCAAAACTATCTCCAAACATTGGCCAGTAATGCCCATACCTTAATCTAACCACGTAGTATATAATTGCTCTTTGCATTACCAGTGTTCAGCATTCTTGAGTGAAAAGTAGAAATTATTTAAATATTGCATAACCACATTTTTTTTTTTAAGCCATGTTTTAAGTTTCTCTTGGCAGTGTTCTGGGGTTTTTTTAGTTTGTAGTTTATACTGAGACCAAATCTTCAGGCTTCCCTCTACAGCCACATAAGTTTTATCAGAAAGGAAGCAGAGTTATTCACTCCATTAGGCATCTTCAAGAGCTTCAGGTTTACGCAAACCTCAGAGACCACAGGTTGCTATCGCTGTTTGCGAAGGGGAATTCCCACAGTCTGTACCCCCCAGGACATTAAGGAAACATGAACTGTAAACTTCCCTATTCCTTCACCTCCATGTTGCCTAAGCAACCCAGAAAGGTACGGGGGATAAAACGCATCATGACTTCTGCAAAGGAGGCCAGAGTGCCTCTCAGAGCTAGGCAGAAGCCCAGAGGTGGTCACATCTAAGGTGAGCTTTTTGGGATGAAGCATCCTCACGACAAACTAGACACAGCCAACATGAGTCTCACAATTTATTCTGCTCCCCTCTGAACAGAGGGTCGATCTGCTCCTCCCAGCCATGTCTGGATGTGGCAGTGACATATAGCGAAGGAAGGTCCAAAGGGAAGTTCATTAAACTGAAGGTGCTCAAGGAAATCTAGATGCGCAACTGGAGAGCTGCTAATTCACCTGATGCTCCTTCCTCAGTACCTTATAAGTAGATTCCAGTGTCAAATATAACCTTGAGCATTCAGGTTAATTTATTTAAATAGACATTAAAGGGAAAATGTTGAGTGAATACATAAAGTCTGAGATCCCAAACAGTTCCTCATTCTTTCCCTCTCCTTTCATCACCTTGAATGTTGTAAGGACTAATGATTTAATTTTATTAAGAGCTTTGAAGGTGAGGAGTGTTGGGTAATTACTAAATATGTTTCTTCCTTGTGCTAATTTCCAGCTCCTCTGGCACTAGTCTGTCCTTGTATGACCCTAGCCAAGTGCAGCTATGTCATTCCATTCAATTCTGTGGCTTATGTGCTCCTAAAAGCGTTATTTTGAAACACCCAAAGTTTACCAATGTAGGGAGTCTTCTCACCACTGCAAGACTTACAGATGTGGACTCTCACAAGCAAAGCTTGCCTGCTTGCTGCTCCTATTCACTCATGCCACTAATTTTTATGCTTCTATGGAAACAATATGATTTTAGACCGGATTCAGGTGGGAGTAAAGCCAGTAGAGGATAGTTAACAAGATGGGGCCGGGGGGGGGGGGGCGTGGGCAAGGGGAGAGAGAAGAATAAAAGACAGAGGCTGTTGCACACCAGCCCAGCAAAATTCTCTTAACAGGTGCATCCCATCTGGCCATGCAGTTTCTGTAATGCCCAGTTGGTCACGTAGCAGCTCAAGCTTTGAGGGACATAGCCATAGTGGGTTAACACATTATCATTGCCAGCTGTCTGCTTCATCTTCCTGATGAAGATCACCTCCCAGAGCACAGGAGGCTGTGGGGTGTAAGGACAGCGACAGCTCACAGCCCCGTGGCTTGGTGCAAGCCCATGTTCAGCAGGCGCATGAGCTGGTGGTCCCACAACTACAGTAACTGAGGTATGAGAGTGTGTTCCTCTCTATTACTGGGGTAATTCTATTCTATTCTAATAATCTCCATCAAAGGTACAAGGCTTGCAGCCAGAAGGGTCACATAGAAACACCACTGTAAATATGGCTGGGCTAATTCACCTACGAACCTTCTTCTGACAAGAACAAGAGCAGGACAAGAAACTCTAGGAAGAAAAGTTCAATAACTTATCTGAACTTCTAGGCTGTACTATGCATGTCTGTGCAGTCTTCTAGAAAAACCCAGCCAAAGCCATTGCTGTGAGCACCTTGCTATAGTAAGCCAGGCTGAAATCTTGCACTATGGTGCCACTACAGGTCATATGCAAGGAAAACCACATGCCAAGCCAACAGAGCAACAAACCTCCACTTGGCCAAGTTGGATAAGGTTGAAATGGAAGGTGGGATGCATGGGCTCAGCTGGCACTATGCCACGTAAGGGGTGATCTGTGGCAAGACGCCAGGTACACCCCAAATTTACCTCTCAAAGTAGGATTGTACTGCAGAAGCCAGTCTTCAGCAAGAGCTGTGGATTCACCGCTAGATACAGTTGAGAGAGCTCAGCATTAGCCACAGCATCAAGTTCAAATAACAAGCCTAAGAGATCTTACAGCGCATTGATTGTTTACAAAAGCCAAAGACTTGCCTGTTTCTCAGAGCTGCTGCCTGAAATATTCAGAACTGTCTAGAGAGAAACGTCAGTCAAAATCCTGCTCCCAGGCACCTTCACGCTAGGTCTAACTATGTTGCAGCCCAAGCCCTTCTCACTAGATAGACACACACAAAAAATGCCCTTTTTCTCCCCCAATAAGCAGATTTTAACTTCTAAAACTCAACATGTTTGCAAAATTTCCAGCAACATTCTAAGTGTTGGTAATATATCAAGGCTGAACTGGAAAAGCAAAACTCTGCAACCAGTTGAAGAGTTTCTAGCTTTAATTATGGAAGAGGGAGCAGATTGAAGGGAGTGGGTGGAGGGAAGTCTGGGAACATACAGTACTGTGCACTATGAAATGTTGCAGGGAAGTAGAAGTCTGAAGGGCAGCCCCACGTATTTTAGAGATTTAACGGTAAATGTTATTGCTCTGCACATGTGAAAGACATAACATGTATATTTTTTTTTTTCAGTCTAACCAGCTCACTTCAGATTGAGCCAAACAAGGGAGAATAAGTATTAAACCTCCATAAGAGACACACAGTGACTCACAGTTGTGCATCTGAGATGAAACACAAAAATGGCAATTGCCTCGAGTTGCCTTTGCCACACGAGGGACTCCTCAATGTTTGAAGATAGAGGGGTATGGCACACTACCTTAGTTCATAGTGCACAGCTGAATCTACAGACATCTTCACTTATCAAACGGCTAAAAAAGACTGGTTTTCTTTAGTTTCCTTTTAGCAGCAACCTTTCTGCCTACATGTTTTGGAATCCAGACTCCCTGGCACCATAGCTTAAGCAACACAGCCATCCTTTCAATTGATTCCAGCAGGAGGCCCCCACGAACACCACAATATCTAAGATGTAAGATTGCAAAGTCATAGCCTGAATTTCCACAGGGAGATGGTCAGAAAATTAATTGGGGTTTCGTTTGCCAGTGGAAAAGTTTGCATGTCTCACTAACAGAGTAACAACACAAAAGCCAAGCACTCTAATTCACAAGTTTTGCTGGAATCACATGTGAGTGCTTCCATGCTCTCTTCATCTCTGGGGACCAGACAACATTTCTCTGGATAGACCAGAGTCCTATTGCTGCATCACTAGTGGCGCAGCAGGAGACACCCATGGCTACAATGCACCATGAAATATGCTATCTGGCAAAAGAGCTCAACCCACAGAAAAACAAAAAAGAAAAAAAAAAAAACAAAACAGGCATGAGACATCCAAACTAAAACAAGCCTGAGGTCAGGTTCATTGTAAGAAGCCCATGCTTTCCAGGGAAGCTTGGTTTCATGAACGTCCCCTTTCCATCCAGACAGTAATTTTGACCTAAAAATTCAACTTCTAGCCCTAATACCATGATTTATTATGTTGACTAAAGCAAAGCCTAGCCTCTTTGAAAAGAGAAGAGCATCATACGTGTTGCAGTGCCATTTTTAACCATAGCTCCCTCTGGAAATTACAGAGCCGACAGTTTTAGTCATTTGACAACCAGCACTGTTTATAGGCATCAGTGCCCAAGTTGCTCTGAATCTGAGCAGCTGCTTCCTGAACCTTATCATTGCACCGCACACCAAACAGAAACGAGAGGGGCTCTTGCAGGAGTCCAGAGGAAAGAGGAAACCAAGCCCTGAGAGGCGGCAGAGCCCAGAGGGGAAGCAGGCATAACGGTCCCAGAGAAAAGAGAAGTTTGACACATTTTCCGGCTGGAGCAGGAAACTGCTCTCCTACCGGATTGCAACAGCTTCTGAAGCTGCAATAACAAAGTGAGAACTGACAGGAATATGGAAAGGGAGGAAAGACATCCCTCTGACTCCTGTCACACTCAAGCTGATAAACAACTCCAGGTACTAACTTTTTGTCCCAAGCAGATCATGCAACTGCAGAGGCTGTTTTAGTGGTGTGGAAGACAAAATCCAGCAAGGGACACAAAGCTGTGGGAAATACTAGTGACTTATCTCCCTCCTTTAAACAGTTGTTTTAATTTACCAGAACTCAGGAGCTCCTTTTGGACTACGCTGACAATCCATGTGCTTGCAGACCCTGTCTTAGTTACAGACCCCAGCTTCTCCCAGCACTTTCACTCATTTCATGCTCCCCTCTAAGTAATTGCGCTTTGGTCACTCAGGCTTGCTCCCTGCCAGCTGCTACAGCTGTGGGGCAATGGTACAAAAATAGGGTCAGACTATGAAGATGCTAGCTCAGCCTCACAGAGGACACTTATGACTCCAGTTTCACCACAGCATCAAAGGAAAATTCTCCCAATCCACTATTTTCAATTCAGCAAGAAGATTACCTCAAGCAACAATAACTGAGAAACAGAATTCAGTTCCCATGTCTGTATTTTGTCACCACCAGCTCTCTAAACTGGAGAGCCTACGGCTGCTTCTGCACATACTGCAGTTGCTTCTGTTGTTTCCACAGAGGAGGAAGGTGGATGCGCAGGCTGGCTGGAAAGCCACCATGAGGGACAAACCTATGCCTAAAGCAAGTCTTGAGGCTCAAGGTGATATGCTTCCAAACTGGCCAAATCTTTCACCTCCAGCCACAGCTCTGGAAAACACTTGCACGTGCTGTTGCTTGTGGCAGCTGAGCTGTCAGTTGTTGCTGCCGGCTGTCACCAGAGTGACACATTGGCAAGCCTTCAGGCACAGCACAGAGTCTCATGAAGGCTAGCAAGAAAGAAGGTGGAAGTAATTATGTTTGTACAAGAGTTTTGGAACTTGATGCAGAGAAAGTGGTACTGTAGGAACTGGTAAGAGCCACAGTCATGTTAGTCATCAGCTGTAGGGCTCCCTTTGACCTCAGCTCTGCTACAGTCTCCCAGAAAGGGAGAAACATGGAATATTTCCTGGGTTAGAAACATATGATGGTGGACCCAGCATGAAATATTGCAGGATCTCAGTTACAGAATTTTGTTTTCATTTTTGGACTTTTCGTCCCACTTCAGGATTCAGGTTCCCAATCAGCCTTGCCAAGCCATCTTGCGATACAAATGAATTAAAAACGTCATCCTAACCAATCAGTGCTGAGGAAGGAATGGCAAGGCGCAGAGCCTGGGAAGAGCAGCTATGCTAAGACTTCACTGTTGAAAGAGTATTGACTATCCACCACCATGGGGAACTTGCTTTCCCTGAACTTGGCTCATTTTCCCAACACAGTAGGTTTTAGCCACATATGGGCATCATCTGAATGTGTTTCATACTGAAGTGTCAGAATGGACAGAAAAAGTAACTATTAATCCAAAGGTACAGGAGCTTTGAGCACATCTTGGAGAAATTTTAAGGAGTACGGAATCTGTTTTTTATAACACTTCTGTATTTTATTATTCTCTTTATGCAGTGTCTCATTAAAACTACAACTTGTTACCCACTGCCTTCTATCTCCAAACAGATCCCCAGCAAGATTTTGCTTTCAGCATTGACCATTGTGCTGATGTCACAACCCACACCTTTAACATCAGAGCTGCGATGGTCCTAAGTAAGTGAATTGCTATTTTCTCACACCATAACAGGTAATTCATGTGCAAGTGCTGGTATTAAGTAGTAAGCAAGGGTGACAATCTACTATAAAAGATGAATGGGCTTTGTTTCTGAGAAGTTTCAAAACCTACACGGGGCTACAGAAATGTCAGTTCTGTCATCAGCTCAGCCTCAGACTATGCAGGTTGTATCAGCCCTCAGCCCCCATTCCTTTCCTATCCTTCTTTTGCACATACGGATAGCCAAGGTGAGGGCTGCTCTAGAGCTTGCCTTCACAGCCAAGTCTTCTGGGGCAAGTCTTGTTGAATGAGACAGCTACAGCACCCACACTCTTGTGTCAGCACCAGCAGTGCTCAGCAAATTGCCAAGGCTGACCCTTGCAGGTAGGAAACTGAAGGGACTCCCA
This sequence comes from Larus michahellis, assembly GCF_964199755.1. Lineage (NCBI taxonomy): Eukaryota > Metazoa > Chordata > Aves > Charadriiformes > Laridae > Larus > Larus michahellis. Next base: position 76,578,111 of record NC_133897.1, on the reverse strand, counting down.
CAGACCAAGGCGGGGGGCACCTCTTTGCCCCTCCTGGGCATGCAAGAGAAGCATGCTAGGGAAATTCTGGGGAAGTGCTAGCTTGAGGCAACAGCCATGCCATCAGCTCACCACCCGTGCTAGCTGAAGTTCACAGAATCACAGAATCTTCATAGTTGGAAAAGGACCCTTAATATCATCGAGTCCAACCAAACAACCTACAATCTCTGCCACTAGAGCATGCCCTGAAGTGCAACATCTAGACATTTCTTAAACACCTCTAGGGATGGTGACTCAACCACCTCCCTGGGCAGGCTGTTCCAGTGCCTGACCACTCTTTCAGTAAAGTAATTCTTCCTAATATCTAATCTAGACCTCCCCTGCCGCAACTTCAGACCATTTCCTCTGGTCCTGTCATTATCTACTTGGGAGAAGAGGCCAACACCCACCTCTCTACAACCTCCTTTCAGGTAGTTGTAGAGGGCAATGAGGTCTCCCCTCAGCCTCCTCTTCTCCAAGCTAAACATGCCCAGCTCCCTCAGCCCCTCCTCATATGACCTGGTCTCCAGACCCCTCACCAGCCTGGTAGCTCTCCTCTGGGCACGATCCAGCACTTCAATGTCCCTCTTGTACAGAGGGGCCCAAAACTGAACACAGTACTCGAGGTGAGGCCTGACCAGTGCCGAGTACAGAGGCACCATCACTTCCCTGCTCCTGCTGGCCACGCTATTCCTGATACAAGCCAGAATGCTGTTGGCCTTCTTGGCCACCTGGGCACACTGCTGGCTCATGTTAAGCTGGCTGTCCACCAACACCCCCAGGTCCTTTTCTGCCAGGCAGCTTTCCAGCCGCTCTTCCCCAAGCCTGTAGCGTTGCTTGGGGTTGTTGTGACCAAAATGCAGGACCCGGCACTTGGCCTTATTAAACCTCATACAGTTGGCCTTGGCCCATCGATCCAGCCTGGCCAGGTCCCTCTGTAGAGCCTATTATACCCTTCAGCACTTGACTGATCATCAATACACGGTTAAAAGCAGAACTACATTTGAACTAATGGGCTGGGTGCACAAGTTAATATTAGCCATGGCTTGCTTCGTGATCCTTGCACAGGAAAGCCACCTTCTTGCAACCCTGTTAGCCCCAAGCTCACCTAGAACCTCTGCTACCAGAGCATAGATATGAGAGTGCTGCTGTATGCCCCTGGTGCTGAAAATAAGTTTGTGAGCCAAGTGTCTCTTAACACTTGGGAATGCTTCCTTGCATCCAGAAGTTCTCCCTCTTGTGAGACATGCTGCCCTTTTGCCTGGGGAGCATCAGTTTTCAGGTGGCTGTAAAGTTAAACAAGCCTGCAAAATCACATTACTTTTCCACCAACACAGAGTACAGGACCTCCCTCTAAATCTGGTAGCCTCACTAGCTGTATGGCAGTGGCAAGCAAGCCATGCACAAGCAGGCAACCTCCCAGTGCTGCCAAGCTGCTATGCTGGCCCTTGGCACAGGTTTGGCTCAGGCCAGCTACCATTTTCCCAGGCAGCAGGTACAGGCCACAGGCTGCTCCCAGGGACCCACTGGATATGGTCTCTATGCTAGACACAGTAGGGAAGAAAGAGTTTAAGTGTATGGACACAAGATTTACTATGCCAGTTGACTTTGGAGTTAGAGAATGGTCATGGACATAGTTTATTTACCAATAAAGATATATGCTAGAGACTTGTTCCTGAAACATGGATTTCTATGCATCAGGAGTTCTCAATGAAGAAAAAACATTCAATGGCCTTAGCAGCAGGGGAAAAAATGAAATCTTTTAAAAAATAAAGTAGTAAATCTGTTTACCATTGCACTTTCTCTGAGGTCTCCTTCTGTTTTGTGTGTAGGACACAACATCAAGGAACTATACCTCAAGGTTGACCTGATCATAAATGGGAAGACCGTCTTAACCTACTCAGAGACGCTTTGCGAGCCGGGTCATTCTAAGCTTGTTTTCTGCGGAAAGAAGAAAGGAGGTAATTTAGGTAGCACTCTGAGTGTTTGATGGCTACTGAATACTCCAAGCAGGATGCACCCGCTGTGCTGTTGAACGCACCAATACATCGTAATGTTCTGTTTACTTCAACAGCATGTTAATGGATGACAGAAACACAGTAGGACAGAGACGTTTTAATTTCAGAGCCTGCTTTTTCCCCTAACCTGTTTGCTTGCTTTGCTTTTAATCACAGAATATTGCACACACATGGGATTTCAAGTCCATAAAAAATAACTGTGGTAATGTGACCCCATGCAACAGCAGAGAGGTTCATAAACCCTATTTATAGCCACGTGGTTGTCATGTGAGCAAGAAGTATGACAAAAATAAAGGCCAGTTCTGTAAAAGAAATGGCTGAGCAAACAAACAGGCCGTTCAGAACATGTTCTTCACTGTTAAGCAAGTAGCACTTCCTGTCCTTAAAAGCAGTTCCTACCTCACTTTAAGAGGAATTAAAGAAGGATATTGGGACCAAGGTACTATTTGATACCATCTATGGTTTGCATCTTGTTTCTGCTCAACACATGCCTGTGTAGCATGTCAGATGACTTCAGTTCATGTCAGTCAAACTGCCAACTGGTGTAAACTTGCACTAGTCGGTTTACAGTGGTGTTAGTTGTCCCCAGAAAGCAGGCATCTTTGGTCCCAGGTGAGCCTGGGCACCTCAAAGTCCCTTCTGCCACAACACAGGCCAGGTAGTGCAAAGCTAGCCATGGCACGTATCTGGAAGAGCTACGGTCATGCCTCTGGACTGTAATACCCATGTATCTTAAATGGTTATTTTAAAGTCCCTCTTACATCATGATCGTCTCTTTAGGCTGATTTTAAAATAAGCAGGTAGAGCTGCAGGGAAGTTTCAGAGTTGTCAGAGCACCCCAGTTAGTTTCAGAAGCTCTGCTTTCCTTCCATTCACTTGCATCTCCATCCTGATAACGCTGCAATAATTCATGTGCAAGGGCTATGAGTTTAAAGACCATGCACAGCAAGCACTACTGCTAAGCCAGGTCCTGGAAAATTACTAAGACATTTCACACAGCATAGAAATATCACAAAGAGTAATAGAGAAATGCTGCATGAGCAACCAATTATGTAAATCCTGTAAGCCAGAGAAACAAAAAAATTAAATTCAGAGGTGTCTTCAATTGTGTATTGAATTACAAGGGGGTGGGGGGGAAGCACCCACAGACCTACTGAAAAACTATCTTATTCCGATGAAGTACTAAATAACATCCTTTAGAGAATACATTAAGGAGAAGCAGAGCCAGTCCTGAGCTGAGCACAAACTGCTATTCACACATAAAGCTACAAAGCCAAAACCTCCTGGGGTTTACAAGTCCCTTAATCTTAAACTGACAGGTGATTGTTTCTACTAATTGAAATACATTATGATATAAAACCATAGTTGGTTGTTTAAATAATACTATATATCTTCATTTAGAAGCATCCCTAAGTTAGTGCAAGCACCTCTACCACACACTTTTTAATACACACACTCTCGTTCAGTAGCAGTTTTTATTTAGCAATTAAGTCACAGTGGGATAGAAGCAAACTTTCTCAGACTAAGGTTCAAACTGAAAATATGGTATTTCTTAATTAGTTGACATTTGATTCTAACCCTTGTTTTAAGGCACAGAATTGAGCTGAAGACCAATTTGAGGCAGTTCGGCACAGCCATAGCTTACTGTATTAGCACAGCTTTAATTCTGACCAAATACCTATGCGGAAAGGACAACATTGTGAATGGCCAAGTACACACCCTAGCAAAGATGCAGAGGAGCAGGTAGCCCTTTCAATGGGAGCTTTTCATGCAGAGACTCTTTTCCCCTGTTGTACAGGCAATATTTCCAACAACTGGCCAGACCTGACCCAAGTTTAAATATAGTTCCACACAGAATTTGCTTACCTTCCACGAGGATGCCAAAAATTGCCTGTTTCTCCTCCTCCCAAAATGAGACAGAATATAGTTCTGCTACAGGCTTTGTTGGTCCACTCACTCATGTGGATAAACAGAGCAGAAGTTACAAGGAAAAGAGAATTATAGAAGTTGGATGTAGCTAAGTCGTGGGTGTTTGGGGTTATTTTATTTTTCTTTGCTCTCCTGTAACACTAGTTTTGCCATGTCTGTAAATATTTTAGGAGACTTAATATAGCTGCAGGTTTCATGTTCATCATAATCATATAGTATTTACTATTTATGTCAAGCAAACGTCGCATCTGGCACTGCTCACTGGGACTCCTAAATAGAATTCCAAGATGTTTTTCTTTGAGCTATACGCCTGTTGTGAAGTTGTTAGCTCAAAGGTTACAAGGAAATGGGCCATTGTCCATTTAAGAACGATAACAACAAAATTGCTAAATTCTTTGTGGCATAACATGAACTCAGCTCTTCCTCTTTTTTTGATAGAAAGTGCTGGTTATTCTCCATTTCCTCAAAGAAAAAAAAAAAGCACCAAAAAAAGTTACATAAGAGATTGCCCAATGCAATCACTAAAATCAGAGAAGACAACCTACCAGGGTAATACTTAGCAATGTGCCAACCACAACTTGCAGGCTTAAACAAAGTTTACTGACAAAAGACAGTTGCATCCTCTGCAAGTTTTCTTTCAGGCCCAAATGATAACGGCACCAGAGCACTTGCGTGATTCCTTGTGCACGCTCCCAAACCATAGAGGAAAACCCTGCCTTACTTCAGACCTCCATTCTTTACATTATTGCCTCTCTCAGCAGGTGTTACAGTGAGCAAGTTTCTAAAATAGTATTTGTGACTAAAAGTAGAGAACATAACATGAATTACAGAACTGGGTATCACACTGAGATTTTAGGTCCACGTTTCTGAGAAAGCAGCTACACCACAAAGCTAGGTCTTTGGGCTGATATACAATGTCACCTCGCTTAGCCCCTTCATCTCGCTTTTTCCTCCCCACTAAAGAAAGTGTAGGTTTCTCAACTAGCTATGTATTTATGTACATTTTTCTGACTCAACTATACATCTATAGCTGGCAGTTATTTGGATCATCCCTGCATCCCTGAAACTCACGGAAGTTGTTTGTCAGTTGCACGGATGCAAGATCGTGTCCTAGAAGAACTCCAACACGGAGCATTTCAGTTCTAAAAAGATTTAAAACAGAAAAAGGAAGAGGTGGGTGCAGATGTACAGGGCCTTTATATAGTATAGGAGTGTGAGAATGCTTAAAGATTTTCAGTGCAAGGAAGATTTGAGAAAGATGAGTGAGAATTTCATTATAGGTGTTTTGTCAGGAATGAGAGGCATCTTCACGATAAATGATAACTAGTAACTTAAAGTAATCCTCCGGAAGTTCTTACACATTGGAAAGCTCTGCTTCAGGCTGGAAGCTACTAGAGGCCTGCTTGTCAGCAGGGGAAAGGACTAAGTTACTTTTGGTAGAAACAACAGGGGAAAGCTGCTACAACAAATACAATGATGTTACCTTGAATCAGTGGTACATTAGAAATGTTTTCCAGGGTGCTCTACAGAAATCACCTTCAGTTAAGTTTTTAAGGAAATGGGCTGAAAACAGAAGGTGGACTGAAAGCCCATCACTGGTGATGGCATGCTTGACATATACTGTAACTTACCAGCAGACAAATAAAAACATAGGGGAATTTTTAACTGGAAAAATACGCTCATGATTTATGCTGTTCCCAATGTTCATACATTTTTTGCAACTACATCTGGGCTTGCTCTAAAAAGACCACAGAATTCTTTCAATAAGCTAGGCTCAGTGTTTGTGACAGTTACACTTACTGCAGCAGATGTGTTCATCCTCTTTCAACGGAGGAATGTAAAAATGTATGAATATATGGAGAAAAATGTATGGGTATATGAAGAATGCTGTGATAAACTACAGCTCTTAAAGCCTTGGAGGATGCTTACACTTCTGGAATTACAGCAGATCCTCATGTGAGAGGAACATTGAATGGGCTTTGAAAAGCCTGATATAGCCGGCATAGGCACAGAAGAGGTTGCCATGGTCCAAAGTGAATACATACGGTAAAATTCAGCAGATCTACGTATCCACATTATTTCCTGGCAGGTCTCAACTAGCTGAAAATGAAAGCTGCCCTTGCTTTCCTGTCAGGACATACTTTCAAAGCGGCATAGACCTCCCATTCCCCCCCATCACTGAAGCAAGGAAGGTCACAAGAGTTTTGTAGAGGCCTGGTTACAGAACCACAGGATGGTTGAGATTGGAAAGGACCTCTGAAGGTCAGTTAGTCCAACTCCCACCTAGTCAAGCAGGGACACCTATAGCTGGTTGCCCAGGACCATGTCCAGGCATGGTTTTTGAATATATCTAAGGATAGAGACTCCACCACCTCTCTGAGTAACCGCTGCCAGTGCTCAGTCATCTTCACAGAGAAAAAAAAAAAAGTCTTTCCTGATGTTCAGGAGAAACCTCCTGTATTTCAGTTTGTGTCCACTGCCTCTTGTCCTGTCACCAGGCACCACTGGAAAGAATCTGGCTCCCTGTTCTTTACACCCTCCTTTCAGGTATTTGTGACTATTGATGAGCTCTCACCCAATCTTTCTGTTCTCTAGGGTAACCAGTCCCAGCTCCCCCAGCCTCTCCATCATTGGAGAAATGTTTCAGTCCCTTAATCATATCACTTGCCCTTCACTGGACTCTCTCCTGTAGCTCCATATAATCAATAATTGTGAACCACTGCAAGACCCCTAATTAGAAAAAGCTAAATAAGGGCAGTGTTGAAGCATAGAGCAGTAAATGTGGACCTCAAACTAGACACACAGCACCTAGCTCCACGGTTGGAGGCTCCCTAAAAGATAGCACAGCCCATAAGAGTGGCTCCATTGATTACCAAGCAAAGGCATAGCTACCACACATCAGAGCAATCATGCAAAACTTCTCAGAGAGGGCTGAGACAGAACCCTAACACTGCATTCATCTAGCTCCAATGTAATCATTGCTTTGTCACAGCAAAGCGTGCGTGGGGGGGAATAACTTCTACCTACACTGAAGGATAGATTAGCATTGCCATCATTTCAGAAGCAAATTTATGGCCTGATGACTCCCACTTCATTTTAAAATATAGGCTTTGCAGAGCTTGAATGCTGCATATGTATATTTAGATTCTGTGTGGCTTTCCAACAGCCTAGGTGAGACCCTCATGAGCCACATGATCCAAGAGGAGTTTCCACGTCCCTGTGGAGAAGGACTTCAGGGATGGGTGATTGTTCACAACCCAGTTTCCTCTCCACTCTGCTCTGCTGCCATGCAAGATTTGCCAGGCTCAGAGATGACAGAAGGAGAGACAGTCAAACAAGGCTCTCTACTGAACAAAAGGACACACAAACCACAAGCCACGCCATTGCATGGTCCACACCATCCTGAGGGGGCAGCTCACAATATGGCTTAGCACACATCAACACACACATCTCAAGTCCCAAGGGAGTCACTCATCACCTAAACCATGCAGCCTGCAGTGCCTTTAACTCCCATTTAGACTCTAGTGAAGTTGTGAACTGAGAAGTGGGCTGTACTGTATTTTTAAAGTTCTTGAGTCACCACTCTCTGCAGCAGAGATGTGTCAGACTTCAGAGCTCTTGCTTCATGCACAGAAGCAAGCAGTGATGGTGACTGCTCTTTGAAAAGGAAAAGACTTCTTGGTCTCCAGATGAAGTAATCAGGGACGCAGAGGGGAATAAGTAGAGCATGAGTGCTGCAGCATAGTTGATTGTGACAAGCCAAAACATACTTATTCTATTCTCTGTCTTGGTATTAGGTTTTTTTCAGGGCAACACTGAGAAGCTCTGCATCTTCTCCACCTCCCAGGATCATCAGGGCATTATGTTTAACAAACTCTTTATTAATGCAAAGGTTTTGAAAATTGGTGGTGTCTCAGGTTTCTTCTACTCTTTTCCTAGTTTCCCTTATAGTCATGATTCTTTCATATAAGCTTGTTACAAAGCATTGACTAACATTTCACAGAATGTCTGGGGAAGACTTTCTGTGGACTCTTTTCCAAGTCAGATACCTACTGCATGGTGAGATGGACCATACGACATAAACGTGTTACAAACCTTTTGCCCAACCTTTCACAATAAACAGTTTAAAACAGCACAGGGAGACTGGGCTAAAACAACTCTTTAGAAGTGACAAGCATCAAGATACCAGCACAGACTCATATAAATATGATGAAACACTTACTCCTCTGTCACTGTCAAAGTAAAGAATATTTCATGACACCTACAAAAGAGAATCTTTAAACAGTTCTTAGACTTTTCCACAACTTGTGGAGGGCAAGTTGTGCAAGAAATTCTGAAATACCAAAACATCCACAAGTTTTATTTTCAGTCAAGTCTGCACAGTTTGGCCCAGTAAGCTATAAAAAAGTAGGAGGAACTGCAGAACAGCTTGCTAATTCTGTCCATTAATGCCAAAGTTGCCCTTTCTTCAGCAGCAAAAAGTAAGCATGCCTTGCAATTAGGGAGATCAGAACTGGAAGGTGGAACTCCTCAGCTCTATTCCAGTCACCAATACAACTTGTGATGGCTTCAGCACATCGTGAACTTCTTGGTGAATGCTCCCTCAGTGGCGAGAGAGACACGCTCTTATTACCTTAAGGTCATGTTCAGCAAGCAGTCAGAAGTACTCAACTCAGGTTGGTTTTTCCTCAGAGTCACCAAAACAGTACAGCTCAACTATTGCAGGTGTTTAATAAATCGTGCTAAAGGGCTTGTGTCTGGCAATCCCCCTTCCATTTCCCCATTTGCAGGATGCATGCTGACATAGAACACCCTGCTGGTTGTGCAAAGCAACGCTCCCACACCTCCACTCTGACAGGGACTGCAGGTCCACCTTGAGCCCCGGCTCTGCCCTGCTTTCCCCATAAGGCAGTACACATCCTGACATTTCTCTCAGGAGGGCTGTTGCACGACTGTGTATGGAGCACTTTGCAGTTCCATAACACTTGTCACTGAAGCACTTTGAAGTGTTATTACAAAAAAGCATCTACGAGCGGATGCTTGTTTCCTTCGTGTGCTGCATGTCTAACCACCCATCACCATTTTTCCTTTTCAGAACACCTCTACTATGAGGGACCAGTCACACTGGGAATCAAAGAAATCCCACAGGTAAGTTGGCCACAGTTGTGCTCCCAAGCAGAAGGGCTTTCTGGATGAGGTATGGTCAGCAGACTACCAGCAGTCACATCAGCATATTCCAAGCTTCCCTCAGCTGGTACACTGGATGTGACAGTGTTTACATGTCTAATACTTTTCAATATGAAATTAAGTCTTTCCTTAAAGCATTAGAAAGCCACTATTATCTAGAGATAGACAGGTTTTCTTAGGATAGCAGATAGGTTTTCACACAGGGAGCTAGGCCCCCTTATGCAGGCTGTTATCCCACCCTTACCAGCCTGCTTCCCTAAAGGCTATGCCTAGAGATGCTGTGTTGAGCGACACCTTTTGTTCTCTCGCACTGGAGTGCCCAAGCTCATATCAGTGAGCATCCTGCTCCAGAAGCAGCTTTACTAACATACTGAGGACACTTCTGTAGCAAAGGCTCTAGACAAACTGAATAATAGGTCTTTAGACCAAGAGGAAGCCCCAGGAACATCCACACAGACCAGTAAAACTCCAGTTCTGGGCAAATTAGCTGAATTTGGACTCAGAAATTCTAAGACTGTTCACAATCCTCTTAAGAGTTTTTACCCATGAGCAAAACAATTATTGTGGAGGAGGGGAAAAAAAAATCTAATCACCAACGAGCAATGGAAACAAGTTATTATAAACGCCCTTCTATGAATGAAACTATAAGCTTTTGGAGAATTAATATGCTTGTGAGAAAGGGAATAGGAAGCTTTCTTTGTTAATTAATCAATCAGGCAAATAACTCCTTATTGCTGGCATGGAAGGATGGCATTATTCCATGCAGCAATCATCATCATCTCATTACAAAGAACAGACTCATCTGAGCAGCCTGAAGGACATTTGCGCAGTCTGCACAGCAATTACAACAAGGCTGTATTCTCATGAGTATGTTGCCATTGGGCCTCTCTATATTTGGATGTTACACTTAACTTGAACCTCTCTGTGAGGACACAGGCCAGTTATTGCTGTAGAAATCCCATGGTAAAAACACAAATGCCAAGAAGCCTGACTCATTCTAGCTGCGCCTCCTTCTATTCCACTACCATTAGAGTTATGAGCAGGGCAGGATCTTTCTATGGTTCAAAGCCAGGAGGCCACTGCTGCCAAGCTCTCCTACCCTAGGTTTTGCTCCCTGCCACACTCCAGAAAAACCCAGAAGTAAATACCACAGTGCCACCAACCTAGAGTGAATGATATCTAGTGCACCTCTTCCTCCAAATCTGTTAAATGAGCCTTGTCACCTCCCCTGCCCAGTGCTTCTCCCTCCAAGTGTCTGGAGAGAACAGTTTTCACCAATAGAAAGGAGCCATGGTTTCTTTAAGGTTGAGATTTTTTGCACTGCAACGATACAAGTTCTCCCCAAAGCCTGAATTATTAGTAGTTTTAACTACACAATTTGAAATTAAACTACCCCTTGTTTTACTATATAGGTATTCATCACAGATTGAGTCACACACATCCCTCAAGGTGCTCTCTTAGAGTTTTCATCAATAACAGTGTACACACTGAACAACAAGATCCAAGGAAGACAAGTGCCAGACAACTGAGCACCTCTTCCCCTTCCAGTTACTAAACAGCACAGGCCATGCTGTGCTTGCTCATAAGAAACATGAGAAGTTATATATATTTGAAAGGAATTTTTATCCACCAAAACATTTTGTTCCCCTTGCACTGTTTTAATTTTGAACTTGTGCTGTCAGCATTGATATCCCTGATGAGAGTGTTTTGGCAGAAGATACAGGCAAGTCCTTTACCAGTTCTGAATCGCATTTGGACAGGAAAGGTTTTGCAGGAACTTGATGGGAAAAGCGTTATTCTATTTCTAGGAGGAGGACTCTCTCATAGAAACAGAAGCAGTTATATGCTACCGATGGGCTAATCTCTTGCTTTGTGTTTGTCTCATACAGGGAGATTACACTATTGCAGCAAGGTTGACTAATGAAGACCACGTCACTATTGCTTGTGCTGATTTTACCGTGAAAAATTATTTAGAATATTATTAGCAACAGAACAGTTTCATGAAAGCTACATACTACCAAAGCTATTCAAGCCAAGTGAGCTGCTTGCATGCTACAATGATTCTGAAGGAAATAATCCCCACATGGTGGTTCTGATGCTATTCCTCTTTATAATCCACTATTTTCAAGAAGTCACTAGACCCTCTAGTGGTAATTTTATCTCTAAATGCACACTGTAGCCCACTTTTTACTTCTAATATGTACAGCTGCAAGTAGAAAGCATCTGATACCAACGTTCTCATTTTAGGATGAAAATAGCATGAGGCAGAACAGGCGAGAGCCTAAACATTTCTTTGCAGTAAATTATGGAGGTATCCACTTCTAACACAGCCTAAAGATGACTTTCATATGTATCATATATTATGCAGTTACAGCACTCAAAATTTTCAGTCTTCCCTGGGGCTTATCTGGAGCCTCCACTAGCATAGATTTTGTTATAACCACAGAACTAAGACCAAATAGAATGAACGTGCCTTTTTTTAGTGATCCATGCCCTGTCACTGGATTCAGATCACTCAGGTCTTCTGGAGTCTACCTGGAATTTACTGTTCCTTAATGTCTTTGAAGTGATATGTGAATCGTTCTGTAACTAAGCTATAGGCTCTTCTTGCTTCTCAATAAATTCATAATGAAAGGATTTTTGATTTTTTTTTTCCTTCTCATTTTTCCTCACAATTCTAGCATCTTTCCAAAGCTTAAAGTGAGGGGGAAAGGGAGGGGAAAGAAGACTAAGGGAAGCAAGTTAAATGAGCACTTTTGTTTAATATGAAATATCAGTCATGTTGACACACATTTTATGTTAGCAGAGGACAAACTGTTCCTTGCTTTGAGCACAAAGCCCCAGGAGAAGTAAACACAAATTACATTTCCAGGTGCGGCACATCCCCAAACCCTCTCATTCCAGGAGCCTTTGCACCTGGCATAGCTGATGGGTGGGTAGATAAGCAAGCGTAGGGCAGCACATGGGATTAGGATGTTGGGTTGGAGAGTGTGGAGACCTGTTTGGGGGATTGGAAGTGTGGGGAAAAAGGTCGAGTTCTGATTTGGAAAGGTATGAACAGGAATCAGAGCCACAGGAGGGTCCTGGAACTGAGTGCAACCTTACAAAGGATGGTGGTGAGCATTGGGCTGCAAGCCCAATGGAGCCCAATCTTGGAGAGGTTCAGTATGTACGGCTAGGGCAGCTGTGGCTCACACCTGGCCACACAGGAGCTCCGACACATGGCCTCCATCCTACACACCCACATACTGCGGCTCAAACAAATTCCTGAGCAGCAAGAACATCCCTGCTGCACAGATGACCAACACCGCAGAGCAGCCAACAGCTACCGGCAAGGGATAGTCCCTTGTTTCCCTCCCGTGCAGCAAAATTCTCACCTGCCATCCCAGCAAAGCTGAGCAAGTCTTTGAGGCCTGACTTGCAGCAAGGAGGCTTACCACTGTTGAACGTGAACCAGCAAGCACTAAAAAAAATGGGATAGAGCACATTTAACACACTGCAGTTTTGGCTCACTTCTACTACACCCCAGTTTAGAAAAAAAAAAAAAAGAAGAGGTCACAGGGGTTCATCACAGCTTTGGCCACCACTTCCCAAGTCAGGATTCAACTTGAAAGTGCTGATGCTGTTTTGGTATCAGTTCATCCAAGTCATCACCGTTGCTGTGTTTTAAGTCTTCCTAATAGAAAGAGTGTCATGGTACAGACACAAGCTCAGGTTTTTTTTCACCTCACATCAGTAGCTCTTTAGAGTCACCTCTCAGAAAAGCCAGACCTTGAGGAGAAGCTAAGAAAAAACCGCATTCAGAGGCAGCGCTCGCACAAGAGTCCACTTGTGTGGCTGTGGTGGAACAGAGCTGAGCAACAGAAGAATGACTAAAACCCAAATTCTTTCCACCAAGCTTCTTGGTCTGTTATCAGATGAAAAACAAACCCAGTGCTAGTTTAAGCACTTCTACTTGAAATCAATCCCATAATAGCAGAGATCCTCTTAGCTAAATCCACGAGGCTCCTTACTCCCTGGGCCACACCTGAAGGCCTGCCCCAGGCCTACCACAGCAAAGAAGCCAGCCTTTGCCTCTGCATGGTTTGGGCATTCCGCCAGAGCATCTGTAGCAGAAGCTGCTGCAGGAGGTCCCAGCTGCCAAAAAAGTGGGAATTTAACCTCTAAAGCATCAGACTTCTGTCCCCTTGAGATCCTCCATCACTGACCTTTCACTGCCCAGCTCACACACAGACATTGCAGAGCCTTGCTCCCAGCACCAGCTGAACAACATTTGGCTTCTTATCACAAAAATTGCTTGTCCTTTTTCTCTTCAAATTAAGCCAAAGAACCAAGACTAATCTACACTCCAAGACTTAAACTGGAGCTTTCTCCATAGCAGGAGAAAGGTATGTTTGCCATACCACAGAGCCATGGAGTTTCCTTGTCTAAAAATCATTCAGAGCTTAGCAGCTCAAGGTCTCAGCTACGATCTAAATTAAAAAGGGGTCTGCCCCTTCAGCCTAAGAAATGCCCCTGTTTCTTTCCTTGAATTCCTATTTCTAATCAGACACCATTGTGCATGGTCAAGCAACAAAAACAGGGCTCATCTTCATTGATTCCAGCACAGCTAATGAATCCCTTGCTGTCCCAGATAGTCTGTGATGTATTCACACTGTCACATCAAACTTCAGGTACATTTGGCAGCTACTGCAGTTGTCTTTCTGAAATAGCCTCAGAAAGCTTAGTAAGGGCAACTGTAGCAACAAGGGTGACAGCAATACGCTCCAGGGATTTGCAGCCTGAGCCTGCAGTTGGGCTTTGCTGAGACAAGGATCCACACCTTTCCAGACAGGTCTCCTTGAAGTCAGGGGGGATGAGGCACAAGTGAACCCCACACACACAGCCAGATTGTGGGCTCTCAGCCCTTCCTGGCAAGACTGCCTGAATTGGAAGTGTCTTTATGCCGTTACTTCTGTTATGTTGAAAGATGCTACTCTTATCATAAAGATCCATTGTTTAAGTTTCTCATATACCATCTCTTACACTCTCCAATGTAGCCCTAAAACAATCCCAGAACAGCTTCATTTTATTCTTCTCATAGTGCTCTGCAGCATGAGAAAGGGCAGTGAGGGGAACAGGACATCTAAAGGGTGTTATTCCAACAAAAACCAAGTTTTTGTCCCAGACAGCACTGGGAAGGTAAAGTATGAAGCTATCTTTACCCTCAGCTCTCATGCAATGGACTATGAAGAAGGATCTGCCTAGAACATAGACCCCAATATCTTTAGTGGATTATTCTGAACTAACTTTCCCAGGACTGACAAATGCCTCAGTGAGACAGACGGGATGGGAGTCTGGTCCCCAGGAGCTCCCACAGGGCTCAGGCAAACACAGTGATCATTCAATAATGAGTTAAAACTGAGATAAAACAGCTACTACAGTGTTTCTACCAAGTCATGCACAGCCTAGGCATAGAGACTTCTGTACGTCAGCAGGCAAAGCCCAAGACTGCCAGACACAGAGCTCCCACCACACCTTTACACCAGCACATCCCTGGATCAGCATGAAGGTCCACCCACAAGTCTAGCTCTCGCCCACCCAGCCTCATTACGTGGCTGTACACTGCAGGGACCGCCTATTCCGTGCAGCAGTAGGATGGTGCTCCCCTGGAGGGCAGCTCTCAGGCTAATGTGGCACATGCCACAGCGTTCAGCCAATCTAGAAGAGGAAAGCCTTCCTGGACCTCACATGATGGATGCGAAGGACACCTTCCTCACACAGCACAAGAGAGCTGGCTGTGGCAGATACGAGGACAGAAAGTCACATACGGTCCCCTGGGACAGGGGAAGGAAAGACTCGTTTATTGCTCTGCTGGACTTACAAATTGCTCCAGTTTCCCCTCAATACCAACACCTCCAGAGAGGCCCCCAAAACCAAGTACCCTGGCCTAGCTCTGGCTAGGTAATGTGGAGCCATTTAGAAATAAGAATTGTAAAAAAAAAAAAAAATGTATCATGAAGCAATTCTTTGCAGACTAACACCTGTAGGGTTAACTTCCCACTGTTTGCTCTCTTCCCTGGGCGCTCAGCCTGACCTCTCCTTTGAGGCAGGGGTGCTCTGTGGCTCTTCAGCACTGCCCTGACCCAGCAAGGAGAGCCCCTGCATTAGCAGGTACGTTCAAGCCCAGCTCCCTGTTTGTCTCTCAGGCCTCTCTAGTGTAAATATATTAGGAGCTGGCCTTAAACTAGATCTGAGCTCAAGCACGTTGGCATCTACAACAATTTCCCCAGAGTACAACAAAAACAAAAAGAGGAAAGAAAGATACAGAAGGGACAAAAAGCATGAGAGAAGAAACCCTGGAAAGAAAGTCAGAAATAAAGCTGCCTTTGTTCTGCTCAACATATAAAGTGAGATGCAAGACGTTTGCACAGAAAGATCCTGCTCGTGAGGTCTTGAAGCTTTCTCCTCCCTCTGCCCCTCCATGACACGACTGTGCTCCTTGCTCATGCTACCTTTAAGTAAGCTCTTTAAGTATTTCCCCCACAAGTGAAACTGAGTGAGAACACCACATTCACCAAGTGAGCACCCCGCCAGACATCAACCATGGAGCCTGAAAGGATCAGAGAGGAGCAATTCGTTTCAGCCAGGAGACTAATTGCCAAGAGGGATTCAAGCATCTATAGATTAGGGAGAAGGGGGGAACCCTGAACAAAGAGATGATACAGAGAAGAGGCTCCCAAAGGGCCCAGCCTGAGGCTCGAGGGGATTTCTGCCAGCAGGGTATTTTGTTGATAAGGGTTGCAGAGCTACTCAGTCTGCCAGGCATGAACCTGCGAGATGGTAAAGCATTCCCTGTTGGCCCCGTGATAATGCCTGTACTATCTAGTTATACAATAAGCCTTAGGTTGTTTTCCTAAACCAGGCAGCGGCTGGCAAAGCTAAAATAAGCTACTGTTGTCTCACACTGCAGTAAAGCAGCCTCACACGTACTTTCCTTCTCCCTGCTGATACTTTCCTTCTTCCACTCAGCTGCACAGAGGATACTGATGCCATCAACACAAGAGCAGGGCACTCCCAGGCTGAGCAGGGAACAACTTAAAAGAGGTTCAAACTCCAACCGCTTTGATCAGGAGAGTGGCTCCACCAGAGCCAAAATAAATGTTTGCCGATAATCCCGTGCCCTCTGTTTGCTTGTGTGGCTCCCATTTTATTAGCTTTACTATGGTAAATTTTACAGCTGGGGTTAGCAGAGTGATAAAATGCACAGATTATTCTTCACTATTGCTGATTTGCTTCTCCCCAGTTTAATGCAGCTTTACCTTGAGAAGCCAAATACTTTGATCCAGGATGCTCTCTTGCCCCTTGCAAAACTTCACCTCCTTCTACAACCTGACAAACATCAGTTCGGAAAACAACAGGCTGCTCCAGGGCAAGAGTAGAGCAAGTCATAATCAGGTTTCCCTACTGAATGCTTGAGATGCTCTTTACTAGAGCACCCACATCAAAGATCCTCCTCAACCTTTGCACCACTGTGCTGACAGCGATTTACCCCCTCCTCCCCGCCTCCCTCCCAGCCTGGGCTCCCACAGGACCCCTCAGGTGCTGAAACACAAATAACTACAGGATCAGGACCACAGAAAGTTATTGGCATCCTATGATTTGATTTCTCACCCCATCATCACCAAAGCAGAAGCTTCAGCATCTGTGCAATAGGTTTTAATTCGGCCCAAAAGACAATGCCATAGCTTTCCTCTGTTCTTTCTACTTGATTTATTCAAGTTATGCCCCAGCTATTTCCCATTCTGACAACCAAGAGAGAAGCCAACGGAAGGAAGGGGCTTTGTTTTGCCTTTATTTTTCCAAATTTAAACTGCTCAGATTGGAAACTACACTAATCTGCATCACCTAGCTGGAGACACCTTTGTTGTATCCAGATAAAAATCAAAGCTTAACCAATGTATTAACTGTGGCACAGCAAAAGCTGAAGAAGCTGTCAGTAGCTTTCTAGTTCCAACGTCGAGTTCCTATTGCTTTGCAGCAGGGTGAGAAATTACTACTCAGTCTTTACTGTTTAATTTTATGAATGGAAAATAGATTTGCCCCAGAGCTTGTATTTATTATTCATAGCTTGGTTTGTTCCCTAAGAAACACGAAAGTAGCATCAAATTCAAGGTCTCCCTGGGTGTTAGGGAACTGCAGATCCAGATCAGAAATACACAGTACCGTTCCATTCCTAATTCTTTCATCAACATCTCCAAGGGTAAACACGTGACAAGAGAGATGAGAGTTCAAAAATACATCAGTACCTTGTAGATGGTGAGTACAAATAAACAAACAGGCCTAGAGCCACTACTACAATGAGCTTTGGTACTGCAATTGCAGAAGGTGGCAAGCAGACAACGCTGCAGGTTTTTTTTTTTTTTTTTTTTACATCTCCTAGTTACTGCTGCTTGCCTACACAGTTCTCTCGTGTAGTAGTGTCTACAATAGCAAACTGCTCCCACTGTCCAGCAAAAAAAAAAAAAAAAAAGAGCAATGCGGACACAAACCCTAAGTACAACCAAGGTATGAAACTTAGACTCAAACAGACTCTTGGGTATTTGTGGGTTTAAGCACACCAGAGTATTCTGTGGCAAAAAAAAAAAAATAATAATCCTAGTCCACCTGTGACAATGATTCAGGGAAACTTTTCTATGTTGGCTTGACTGAAGTAACCTCTCTGTGGAGACCTTCACACAACTGATATCGTCATCGGGATTGAGAAGTGTTTTCTCTGCAAGTTTTCTGTGTTTCGCCTTCCACTTAGGATGAAGCCCCCAAATGCAGGTGAGACAGAGCTAACAGAGAAATATTAAAGTTTGAAGATCATCTTCTGCACGTCAGAGGATGCAGCCAGACCAAGAATAGTACTTTGTCTGGAAAGGGTGGTGGCTAAAGGATGGATTAAATGGAGGAGCCTTCCAGACACAGACTGGGGTCACAGCAGGAAGGACTGCTAGGAAGAAGACTTATCATGAGCTATTTGGAAGAAACTCCGAAACTATTAAGTTGTATCTTGATGATATGGGGGCTTCAGCAGCAGCAAAATTGGCTGAAGGAATTCCTGGTTGTGTCAACACACTGGACTTGCGCTGTAGCTTTATTTACTAATTTTAGGCTCAGCCAGTTCTCTGGCCTGGCTCATACCACAAAACCTTCAGCCCAGCTGAAGGGTCGAGGTCCCAGGATGCAGCATTCCTCACATCAAAAGCATTGCTGACATTTCTCCATTGCCCCACCACAGCCTGAAGTGCTGCTCAGGAGGCACTACCACACTACCAGGTTTTTCCCATCACAGCCATTTCAAGACATTCCTGCCGCTCCTGCTTCCTCAGTAGTAACTACACCCACAGGAAACACCGTAGGATGAGATGAAAGTGAGGAGGATGGGGAACACCGTGAAACACAGATATAAATCCAAAGAACTTGCCAAATTGGTACAACAGAGGGAAGATTAGAAAGCTGTTCTACTGTATTGCATAAGTGATTTTTTTTTTCTCTAGATGGCACAAAATATAAAACCACACTGCTACTGGAACCTCTGCAAAGATAAATTGTTTCCTTAGAAAGGGGAAAATGCTACCTACAAGGTCCTGAGCATCTCTAAGTGCTCTTGAGAGTACGCTGCTGATTGATGTCCTTCTGTAAGAGCACCCTGCTGCAGAAGGCCCACCGCAGCTGCTCTGGGGGCCATCACAAACACAGCATCCAGGGCAAAGCAAAGCAGAGAGGCCACTGGAGCTGTGTTCATGCCCATGCCACCTCAGCTACGCGTTCCCATCCCCTTCCTCGCACCCACATTAGGTTCACCCTGCTCTGCTCCATGCCTGCTCACAAAACCACACCAGCAGAAAGATGCTCACCTCTGCCTTGGTGCTTTCTGCTGGTTTAACTTCTTGAACGGTCTCTACAGGAGTCACAGGAGTGCCGTGGCCAGGAGCGGGGAAACAAGGTGGGAGGTTAAGAGCTGCCTAAACTGCTGTGGGACTGCTACCCACGTGCAAGACTGTCCTAGATCCTGCTCAGCTTCATGGAAACTCAAATGCAGCAGTAACAATAAGGCTGTGAACCCAATCCTTTGGGGAAACCTAGGTTTCCTCCAAAGCTGAGCCCCTAAGCGTTTGTAGGCAGGTTGGAGGGGCTTTAAGCAACCTAGTCTAGTGGAAGGTGTCCCTGCCCATGGCAGGGGGATTGGAACTAGATGATCTTTAAGGTCCCTTCCATCTCTATGCATTATATGATTCTATTCCACTGGCTGCCCTAGGTACAGCCTTTCCACAGCACACCAAGCTCCTGCTCCTCAGTCCCAGGTAAATCCTTGCTCTCCAGCTGACACCCCATCTTGAGGAGGAGCCCAGCCACCACGCTGACATGCTCCTGGCTCAGGAGGCATTCACAGCAGCACCCAATGCAGCCCCAGCAGGGCTGCCTCGCTACATCCACACTGCCTTGTGCAGCAGCCCATGTCCTGTGCAAACTGGTGTTAACAGATCAGGGGCCTAGAGGATGACACCCCCCTCACACCAGGAAATCCCAGCCTGTTCCTAAGGCGAAGGCTTTACACCAGTGCTATAGGAAGGGGCTTTTCATTGCAAAATACCTTTCCAACTCTTGCCTTTAATTAACATTTTATGAAATCTAAATATCAGCATTTGGACAATTGATCTGACCTTACCAAAGAGGATCTGTCCTGTCCCCCTGTGAATCAAAACATTTTGTTTTCTGAGCCCTGGAAGAGGAGGCGAGGAGATCAGGACTTCTTTTCATCCCATGCGGATGAGAAAAAAAATAAAAAATATTGAAGACTTGTGGTTTTTGCATGAAGTGGAAAAATCCCGCCGGGGCCAGCCTTTGCACAGCAAAGACCGTTCCTGGCTGCTGCACTGACTAGGTAGAAGCTGCAGCTGATTTTCCCCTTTGCAGCCCCACACCGCCCGGCGCTTGGCGAGAAGCCCCTGTGCGGGACCCCGCGGCTGCTGCCAGCAGCTAATAAGTGTGGGACACGTCAGTGCAAAGCTGGGGGGACATCCCCGCCGCGCACGGCCGTCCAGGAGGTGGCACTGTTAAACTACGGAGCTCTGCCGTAGTTTAATTTTAGTTTACTAGGCTTTTTCCCCTCCTACCTCGCCCCAGTACTCTTTTTTTCCTGCCTTGAGGATGGCGATACATCAGCGAAAAAAAAAAAAACCGGCAAAAAAAAAGCGCTCCTTAAACAGACAATGGCTTTATAATTGCACGAGTGTTTCTCTCTTGCATCAAGGTTTTAAAGGGCTGGCTAGCTAAGATGGAGATGTTTACTCATGTAAGGTGATGATATACAACTTTCTCCCTCCAGTGATTGCCGGAACTGTTCTGTTTTAACCCTCTGACACCTGGACCCAGCCCATTCAAAGTCCCTTTTTTAATTTCTTTTAGAACAGCCTGCACCCTTAACGCACAGCAACGCAGAACACCTACCTAGCTCTGACCCAGCAGGCAAACAACAAAAGCGCTTTATCACGAGGGACACGTTATCACCCCGACTCCCGCTCCCTGAGCAAACAGCGGCGGTGGCCGGGGACAGCAGCGCTCCTCTGCCCGGTGTGTCCCAGGCTACGGTCAGTGAAACGGCACAGACCTGCCCTCCTCAGCAGTTCGCACCAAAGGTTTGCTAAGCTCAGGGGACACACTCTTTCCTGCTGGGACTCAACGGGTCCCTAATCCCCAGGGAGGAGGCAGCGATGCTGCAAGGTTTGCCAGGACTCATCCGTCGGCACTTTCATGTTCCAGCAAGGCCCCATGGGAGAATGGCTTGTTCACTGAAGGGAGGTGGCCGAACAAGCTGCTGCAGTTCACAGCAATGCTTTGACTCTCTCTGAATCTGTAATCAAACTCCAAGTGGGAAAAACATTGCCGGATCGCCCTGAAATTATCTTCACTCACACTTTGATAATGCAGACACCAGCTTTCCTCACAGACACTCCCCACCCTCCATTTGCAACACTCAAAGCCCCCATCATCAAGGAATTAGTGATATTCCTGGAACTATTTCATTGTTTGTTTGCAGGAGAAAGATGGCAACGAGAATGTATTTGCTGGATTTTTACTTCTCAAACTTGTTTAGCAGCAGTGGAAACAACAGGTGGGAAGAAAGCAGCCAGCCATGACCTGCTAGCTCTCCCTAAGCTGCATCTGGCCATGGTTGGAGGGAAATCAGTGGTCGGAGGCTCAGCATGGGAACCGCTCACCTACACCAATTCTGCTTTCAGGGCTTCAACAAGTTCACAAATGAGTGCTGCTCCCTTGAGCAAGGAGGTCCACAACTTCTCAGCCCGCTGTTTTCAAACAACAGCCCAGATGAGTCATAGCAAAGATTGCAGTGTCTGTGTCTTTTTTTAGTGATTTAAAAGTTCTCATGGCCACTTTTTTCCTCCCTGAAACTTGGCCCTTCTCTACCACAATTACAGAAACTACCAGCAAATGAAGCTGTGCAAGCTACATGCTCTGGGACAGCAATGCTCAAGTTTCTAGCTAGAGACAGGCCACAAGTTCTTCTCACCATGTGACTGCTACACACCTGGATCTTCCCTGAACATCACATATGACACACAGGTGTAAGAGCTGACCAGCGTACATGCAGTCAGCTCAACACCTCTCAGAAGCGCTGCCTTTTCTGCAGGCATTCACATAAGCCTGTGACCACTCTGCTTCCCACCAAGGCCATCAGGAAGATGGTCCTGGACTGGTGGTACGAGAACAAACCATTTTCCAACAGCTTCTGGGATTCATTAGAGGACCTACCCACAAGCACCAATTTGTCTGGAAACCAACCCAATTACCAGCTTTCCTGAGGACCTGGCAGCCCCTCCTCTCCCACAGAGAGCACTCACACCTGGCCTCCTGGTACAGGAAACACCATCATGAAACACAGATGGGGCCACAGTGCCTCAGCTGCTACCTCTGCCATCACGAGCAGCATAAGAGTGGCCCACTGCCTTGCTTTGAAGGATCCTCCAAACAGGTGACAAGGACCAGGCCACAAGCCTTATGAATTGCCCCACTGGGCCCTTACTTGTTGGAGCAAGTCTAGTGTCATGCACCAACACAGTGCAAGTGCCTTGAAAATAGAAAGTCTCCAGTTATGCAATCATCTTGATTTCTATCAAAGCCACCTTCCTAGGACTTCACCATGTGAGGAGATATTTATCACTGAAGTGTTAATGACTTAAATATCATCTGCATCCACAGTAAGAGACGATTTCAGCTTATGTTGACAAGACAGAGCTCCCTCCTCTTAAGTAGGAGAAACACTAACCCCAGCACAGTGCTACTGTTATCCCATCTGACCTCAGCAGCCAGCCAAAAATGCAGGGAGCGGCAAGCTTCCGTTACAAGCGGATTTAGTAACCAAATGAGGTGCTCCCTCCATCTCTTGCAAAGAATGCACAAATTCCTTTTTTCTCCTGCCCCATGAACACAGCGGAGATCAAACAATGCGAAGTGATGTATTTGCTCACATTCTCGTATCGCCTTTTGAAATTCATACTCTGTTTAAAAGCCCCTTCAAACCTTGACAGCGGCTCTGGCTATTCCCGCTGCAGGACTCGAGGGCAGTCGTGGGCCACCGACCCCTTCTCTGCCAGAGATGGCTGCCCTGCAGAGGGGAGAGCACAGCACAGCATGTACCTGCTCTCAAGCCACCTCCAGTGACAGGCTGATGAACTAGCAAACCTGGCAATACCAGGCATTAATACAGCTCCTCATCCTCTGCAAGCAGATCCACAGGCAGTTCATTAACAGCTTCAGCTGCCAGCACAAGACTCAGCAGATTCTTTTTTCCCCCCAGAATCACTCTCAGATCACTGCCTATTACCTCCTCACAACCCCCAGCTGCAGCTGTGCTTCTCCCTCAGGCCAGCACGACCATCCCTGCTATCCTACAGCAAGCTGATCCTACTGAAAAAAAGATTAAAATCAGTGTTGGGAGGGTGAGGGGTGCTGTGTTTGTGTCTCCCCCAAGTAGCTTGCGTCAGAGGGGGAACAGAGGAAAGGGGAGAGCTAGATGGCATGTTCAGCAGCAGTTCGGCATTAGGACAGCCTTCCTCTGTCATTAAAAGGACACCATCATTTTTCCTCTGCTCTCCTCAATCCCTTCATATTGGACAAGTCAATAGCCAGCTGAAGCCTCTGCCACCTGTCATTAGTGTGCATTTGGGGCAGAGGGTCCAGTGCTTCCACCTTTCAAGTTCCATTAGGGACCTTATCTGTTTCCCAGTCCTGCCATCAACAGGGGGCACAGATTCTCCCTCCACCACCAGTTTCAGCAAGATTTAGTCTATTTGCAATTTCACCTCAGTCTATTAGTGTCTGCAGCAGCTCTTACTGAAATCAATAGGAGAGAGCCCACTTCACTGATTAAGGTGGGAATTAGATTCCTTCTCTTTCCAAGCAGCCTTGAAGTATTCCTTTCTGCTCTTCAACGCTGCTGCATCCTGCAAGCAGGGGCTGAAATCACCCCTTCTACTTCTGCTCACTTGCACCGAAGTGAAAACGGGGGAGGACAGGTCTGATCTGAAAACCCTTACTCCAACATGCGTTGCCCCAAATAAGGTCAAGGTGATGTTTTCAAGAGGTTTAATTCTGTCTTCTTTTGTTGAGATTAAGGCTGCTTGCAAAAACATTATTATTAAATTGGGTTTCCACTCTTTTTCAGGGGAGTTTCTTGGGGCTTGAGAAATACTTGATCTTTTCCCATGATGTGATGGCATGGGCGGGGGGGGGAGCGGTGGGTGGGGATGGGCAGTGTGTGATGGAATTAAGTGTGCTTCCTTTCAGGTCTGGAGTGGAATTTCTTTCCCACTCTCCTCCAGCTTTAGGTCCCCCCCTCCTCCAGCTTTAGGGATACCAAGAAAGCTAAACACGGCCTTCTCTGGTTTTGCAGAGATCAAGAGGTTTTTAGGGCTGAGTACAGAGTGCTCTCATGACTTTTGTGAAAGAAAGGAATGCTGAATGCTTAGGGGAAAGGATCTCTCCTAAACACTTGGGCACCAAACACTGCGTTAGTTTCCTCATTGCCAGGATGTCTTTCAGGCTGGTCAAAAACCTCTGTGTTGAGATTTAATCAGGACCTGTTTAGTGCATCCTTAAAAAAAAAAAAAGGAACAACCTCTTCTTTTTTCCTGCAACTTCTGTATGAAAACCTTAAAAAATAAATTCTTAATGACACTTATCCTCACACTGCACTAACAGCTGACACAGAAGACCCTGAACTACTTTGTCAATTGACTTGAGCTCAGTAAGAGAACAGATAGGCAAGAAAGCTACACAATGAAGAGCCTGTTAGATGCCCAGATTATCCCCATTTTAAGAAGTGCCAGCGTTGCTAATAAAAACACAAAACAAGTGTTAGTCCCATGAATAGTCCCTTAAGTAACATTCAATATGCCAGAGCTTGAAATTCATGATAGCATAGTTGTTATCCCTATTTTGTTTCTAGGGGAAGCTGAGGCCAGTAGCACAGCTGGGAATCTGCTACACTTCCAGCGTGGCAGCCCAGTGTCCCCACCAGAAACTAGCTGTCCCTTTCCTGTTTCTAACATACCTCTGGATCCTCAAGCAAGAGGTTGCCCCCAGAGTAAGCGAGGAGCCAGCCCTCACTGACTCAGCTGCCTCCAGCCTGGTTTCATCCGCCTCCCTCCTGCAGCAGGGAAGGAGAAGGGCTGTGCCAGCTCCCCACCCGCTCAGGCTGGGGCAACACCAGACCTCGAAGCTGTGGGAGCTCGCAGGCCTGCTCACAGCTGAAGCCCAGGTGAGCCACGGGCACGCTTGTCGGGAGGTGGGGGGGGGGGGGGAGCTATGCTAGCAAACGCCAATGTCTTTCCCAACTGCTGCCAGAGCAGACAGCACCAGGTGCGCTGCTTAACCAGCCCGGGTGCGGCTCTTATCCATTCCAGCCAGTCCCCGAGATACTTTGCCTTGAGTCAGCCGCTGGCAGGGCTCCCGGGGAGGCAGCCTGCTTTGCATCTTCCATCGCAGGGCAGCCCTGGCAGTAGGGAGAGAGGATGGGCACGCAGTGGTACACCTCTGTTCTGAGACTGCGTCACACCTCCTTTTTGCTAACATCCAATTTTATAAGAGGGAACAAAGAGGGTCTAGAAGCAGCTGAATCAAAACAGGGTTTGAACTGTTTGGCTAAACATGCACAAGCCCATATGAATGCACTTATGCGAGCTGACAACCGGTTTTTATCTGGTTAGCGCTCATCAATTAATTAGAGACCAGCACATCCACACCATGGTTTCTCTGTGATTTAGCCAAGTCGATTTTCCAAAACAGTTCTAACTAACCCAGTCACAACTGAATATGTAGAAATATATTTCATGATCTGGGACAGCAGAGTACAGCAGGACTCTCAGGCACACAGTGCACATAAAATGCAGCCCTTCCAAACCTATTACAGAAACTTGCTGGGGCTGCTTACAATATCCATTCCCACCCCAGCCCTCTTGCAGGAACTGCTGCGCTTCCCAGCAGTGCTAGGGGAAAAGGGTACATGCCTGGGTCTTACTTGCTTCAGGTTAGAAGCTGGTATATTAAGCCTAAGCTGCTGGGGAAGGTTTGTGCTCAGACCCCAGCCTGCAAAGGGGAGGTAACCAACAGCTGAGGAGCAGTAGCATCTTAAACAGCTGCAGCTGTTTCCCCAGTGAACGTGATTCAGAGCTGCAGCGTTCAAGAGCTGAAGCTCAGAACATAGCAACAATTCTTGCAAAATATTTTGCTTCTTGTCTTTTCCCCCCCCCCCTTCTCCCCCACACAGCTTTTTAACCTCTTGGTGCCTATGCTGAGTTCCTCCCTAAAATAGGTTTCAGGGTGGAACATACTTGCCACTTGATCCGTGACTTGCTAAATTTAGCCAAACACAGACTGCCTGTATAAGATGGTTCTCTTGAAATGTCAGTAGCCACACACAAAGTTGCCAATGTCATCCAGGAAGTGGGACACCATGGCAGTTATTTTTTTTACTTAAAATAATAATAAAGAGAAACTTTCATACTCTGTGGAGAGGCAACCATAAATTTGATTCCAAAAAAAATAGAGAGAGAAAAGAAAGGACAGACTTCAGCAAAGCTGCACTTGAGACAGAAGAGAACCTTTGTACTTAACATATGTAGAAGAAATTAACTCTTTGAATTTGACTAGAGTCACTGAAAGCTGAAAAAGAGAACAACCTGTTACAAACAGCTTCTGGCATTACAGAGTTAAAGCAGAAAACAGACTGGTTGTCTAGAGGAAGGGAGACGACGAAGAAGAATACACCAACATAACATACAATTCCACCTTCTTAAGTTACCAAGTGTTTGATATCAGGATCTGACTTTGTAAATATATGACTTCTGAAGAGGTATCAAATACCCAACTGCTCCTCCATCCAACAAGGCACTGTGACCTATGGAAACAGTTTCCCAGGGTCTCTGCAGCAGTAACACCATTGGCTGCTAAAGAGCCTTTCTTTTGCAGTCCATAGGCAGCTGTTTCTCCCTGTGCTCCTTACAGCATCACAAGAGAGACAAGTTCTGATACTGAGCAGCAGCCTAGGTCTAAGCATTCCCAAAATAGCTTGCCTTTTTTTTAAAAAAAAAAAGGGACAATTATCTATGAGTTTAAGCCCATATTTAGAGAATTAAAAATAAACAATACACTTCTTTAAAAAAAATCACCTGGCAACAGTACCTTCAGAGTCAGAGAAGCTCCTGTAGATAGAGGGAATATCAGGTCAGCTCATCTCTCCATGAAGGAGAGGGCAGGAACCTGCACTAGGAGCACTGTTTCTGGATACCTCATCTTCCACTTCCATCATTCCTGAAGCACAAATAAGAGCCCCTAGTGAGGCAAAGTCCAAACTCTCTTTCCTGAATGCTGGAGGGCCAAATATAAAGGTGATGAAAATGGTGGGTTGCACCAGCTGCTGCTTCATCACTTGACTACAAGCAGGTGAGCAACCTGGGACAGCCCTAAAGGCAAGTGAGTGCTGAATTAACCCCATTAGCTCCACTTTGCAAATTCCACCCCCCTGCCTCTACAGACAAACCTCCTGCCCTGGCTCTGTTGGGCCTTATAGCTTGGAAATGATCCCAGCTGCAAATAAGCTCCTCTCTATCAGCATGAAAGACTGGTCACCTGCTATATATTCAGGCACATGATGAACCACACGCTGTGAGCTCAGCTCAGCTCAGCTAAGGGGAGAAGCATCTAAATACAGGTGCAATTAAGAGCTTGTTAGCATGCAAAATCAACATGGTTCCCACCCAAATCCTATAGCAAAGCTAAGCAGAAGCAGAGCTAGGCTGGTTCAGGGCCGCTGAGGTTCTCATCCCAGGATGTACACAAAAATGAGGAACGTAAAACCTGGGTTCTAGGTTAAGAAACATTTCTGGATGGAGGGCTCTGAGAGGAAGCTACGATATAGGTACACCTGGGTTGGAGAAATGGCTCGCTGGGTCAGCGGAGACAGTGTCTTGGATCTGACTGATGCTGCAGTCAATCAAATGGGATACTGTGCCCTCCTGGTAAACATAGTCCCCAGCTTTAACGATGCCACCATGGGATAACCTGTTGCATCTTAAATTTAGCTGTCTGGCTATTTTCAAGGCTGAGATGCCTGAACTTTTCCTCTCAGAGACTGAGGCAAAGGCATGAGAGATTAACTGTGAAAACTGTATGTATATGGAGAAACAGAACTGTTATTCAATATCATGTAACGTCTTCCCATTTGAAGAGCTGCCTGACTCTTCAGATAGGTAAGTTTTTGGCTGTGATGGGATGGCTGTGGGAAGGGATAATGCAGGGTTTTGGACAGCAGTGGGACAAGAAAGTGTTCGCTATGCAACCAGCGGTACAGATGCTGTAGTGTTTTGTCATCAGCATTTTGCAGAACTCCCCATAAAGTAAACTGTTGACCTACTTGCCCACAGTCATGGGTAATTATCTTCATATCCAATATAAATTAGCAAGATGTGGGTGTCACTGATACTGGGACAGTGTGACTTGCATCATTTCTGGCATTCGGTAATCTGTAAAATAATTCTAACTACGCGTGGAGAATGATTACAGCAGGAAAAAGGGGAAGATGCATGATTAAAACAGGTGGGTGGAGCCACCAGCATCAAAATTGTGCTGACTCATCTTCCCCATATTTTACATTTTAAACCTAAGCTCTTTTCCTTGTCCCACTAAATACCCCTAGGGTCAACTGAAGATCCAGAAGTTATATAGTTTCATAGTCCCCAAGGCAGCAACATAAAAACATTCACTTTTTTTTTCCAGCTTACTTAAAACTTTTGGAGTCCTGATGACTGTGGTGCAAATCAGAAAACTCAACTGAATCCTGTGGAGATGTTCACCAGAGTAAAAGTTGCAAGCTAAAAGGGAAGCAGGGCCTTTATTCTTAATTAATTCTTATTTAACTCAAATATCTAGCAATCAGTTGGATGAAAATCTCTCTCTGTTTAACATTAAACAGCTGCTGTTCCATTAATGCCTGCGTAAGCTACTAATCTGGGTTCCCCAAGGAAGACCTCCAGCAAGAAAAATATGAAAGAAATATCAGATCTTAAAAACTGTGCCTCTTTTTTCTTTAAGAGGTAGGAGGGAGGGAGCAGGGGGTTCAGAATCACTTTCTTTTCCAAAGCTTTTAGGGGCTTTGCACAGTCACACACTCTCTTTAAATTCAGAGTTCCTGGCTGGGGGCTTCCACTTTTCACAGCCAACTGCAGCACAAGCAGCAAGCATAATCCCCCCAACCAGCGTGATGAGGGTGAGCCCAGCAGGGGAACGTAGGGCGTAGTCTCAGCAGATACTTTCAGATTTGTAGTCCTGCAGGCTTCCAATTACAAGAAACGGACCCAAAGCATCATCCTGGACCAGAGCTCCCCCCAGGTGCTAATGGTTTCAAAACCTGAGGCAGGGCCTTTGACTGCAAGGCTCCTCCTGTTCATGCCGTAAATCTCACTGTCTTGTTAAGAAGAGAGAGAACTGCCCAAGACATGGCAGCATTAGTCAGGTTACACTACTGTCTTGGCCGACAGTGGGGTAAAACAACTACCGTTTAGTCCAGTGCAAATGTTATCCGCATTAAGCCTGTGCCAAGAGATTTGCTAGTTCAGCTAATCTGAATTGGCTGTGGGTATCTGAATGCAAAATAAGCACTTTCCCCTCTTTAATTATAGTCTTTATGTTTCATGATTTAGGTTGCTTCTGTCATTGTTTGCAAGAGAGGATGGGGTTGCATAACAGTGTGTAACACGATACAGCTGCAGACGGGGCTGCTCAACCAGCGCAAGCCCAAATAGAAAACAGCTTCTTCTGTTAACCAACAGCTGAACAACAGCAGGGAAATCTCACCTATCCCCTTTCCACTGGTAGGGGCGATGGCAGGCTGGTGGGCTGTCCCTTTGCCCTGTTTATATCCAGCTTGTTACGGCCACCAGCACCTCAGCAAGATTCGACAATGTTCCCTCTGGTGGGTCCTGCCTAGGAGAGGAAGCCAAACTGATTCTGTTCGGAGTGTTGCTTTTGACGGGAGCATTGGCTTGTTTATTTGAAGAAAGCGGGAAAGTCACCCCAACAATTTCACTTTTCATTCACCGCGTGTCAAACCTGGTAGGTCTCCCTCAGGCGAAAATCCAACCTGTGTCAGCAGAACTGTTGGGTTTGTCTTTTTTGTTTTCTTTTGTTTTCTTTTGTTTTGTTTTCAACAAGGATCCAGTCCAGCAACTCTTCAGCCATCACGTTTGGGTCCAGGATTAGTCTGTACTTGACCAGATCCTCATTCTTCTGAGGCAAATTCTGTGGCAAGAAGGGACAGTGTTGCACCGGACAAGCATCACCATTTGCTTTACACGCTTCTGGGGCCTACAGGAGGTTCTGAGATCAGAGCCTGGGACAAATTTTCTTTTTGCCTTCTTCAATATAGTTCCTCTGAAGTCACTGCTACCAGATAAGCTATGGAGCATAGCACAACCTTATGTGGGCACTTGGACTGAGTGACTTATTTTTAGCTCAAAGCTCTACCTTAAGAGTTGCCTGTTCTAACAATCCAGCACAGCCCTTGGTGGTACCCAACGTGAAACCTTCCCTACACAAGGTGCTATGCTTGGGTGGTAAGATATTAAACTAAACGAGTTTAAAATCATACAGCTGTTTTAAAATCTTGCCGACATGTGGATGTTCCAGTTAGTTTGTCTGGCACCTTGCATCCCAGTGGTTTAGTGGACAAAGCTGCACAGATGTAGCCATTTTTAAAATCAGTGCAGCTTCTGGGGTAAAAACTGCACTGTAACTTATTGGTTTCGCTGTTCTACCCAAAATAGAAATTTTAAGTATGTTGACTGTTATTGTGGAATATGAGGTGCAGGATTTGTCAAATAAAATGAACAGCTGCATGTGCTCTTTGCTGGACAGACACGGACTGGGGAATTTAGAAGCTGATGAGTGCTACTAGATATAGAAAGACCACCTGAAAACCCCGCGGGTGCAAATTCACAGTCACAAGGATGTGACCTAGAAACTCTTTTCACACGTGGCCCCTAGTTCAGTGTGTTGCTTACAAAAAGCAACCCATCTAACAGAGCAGTCTTTTCACCTGGTGCATGCCCAAACCTGATCCAAGCACATCCCATAGCGCCTTGGCTACCAAATGCGGATTGCTATTAAACCGACTGCTGCCTACATTAGTCAGGAACATTGCTTACTAAGTATGTTCAGACTTCTGGTTGTCTTGCACCCGCCTATTATCTGATCTTAAAATGTTACCCGTCATTCCCCTGCCGGTGAAGGTATTGCAGATGGCTGCGTATCAGGATTGCAGCTCTCTGCAGATCAAGTTGGTCTGTAGCACATCATTTTCCATTCAGGCAGCGGGAGAGGAGATGGGGAGCACAAAAAAAAGCATCTAAAACGCGGCCAGCTAAACACACGACTTCTATGCCAGTTCAATTTCCTTGGGACTTTCCCAGCATCGTTACCCCAACTGTTTGCAGCGCTGAAAAAAAATGTTGAGATTCGAGATTTCTTTTTTTGGCCCAGGCATCCTAAGAGTTCTTCAGCCTGGCTGCAAAACTACATAAACAAGGATGAAAACCTGGCCCGTGCAAATCATGGCAAAACTCCCACTGATCTGAATGAAGCCAGGCTTTCACCCCCCCACCTTCCAAAATGTACAAACCCAGATTTAAAATGCATTTTATAAATAGAGCACTAAAACTATTCTTCCCAGGCTGGATAGAAGAGGGAACATCAAAGATTGCAGCCTTGCTGTTTTCATTAAACTTTCACCGGGGCTGGCTAACTGTGATGAAACAACAGTCGTGATCCTGCGTTCTCATTGAGATTGTTATCAAAATTAGCAAAAGTAGTTAAGTCAAAGAGGGAGAAAGCTGTGAATGAGGTTAGACTCCAGCCCCTGAAACTTTCCTTCAAGAGCTCTCAGAGTGCTTGTTGGTCTGCTTAACTGTAATTCATCTTTCCTTTTCCCCTGTCGCTTACGGCCTCCAGTCCTCAGTAGGATGTTAGATTCCTTGGCAAAGAGATGCAGGCTGTGTCGGTACCATTCTTCATACTCCACTGATCATTAACTCATCTGCAAAATTCCTTCCAGATACTGCTTCCCTTGTGCTGCTCCAATACAGCAGTGTACCTCCAGACAGCCTTAAGGATTTTGGTTTGGGGGAGAAAACCAGAACTCCACAACAGTCGATAAGCCCCAGCCTTTCCAGGGAGCCCGTGCCAGTTCAGGAAATGCTCCTGAGGGAGCAACAGGCTGTACCTTGCCCGCAGATAAGCAGCAGCAAGTCATTCAGCAGGGAACTCCATGGTCCCTGCTTGGTAAGAAACGTAATCCCTCTAAGTCAACACGGCAGGCAGGGGACCGATAGCTTTCTCAGAACAGAGGAGACATTATTACACGTCTGGTAGTGAACTAGCAGAAGTTGACACTGTGTGTCTCCGTTACCACAGTAAAGGGTTTCACAAATAGAGCCGTCTGAACTCTCTCCAAGCGTTTGGCAAGTTCACAGCAGCGTCTCTCCGACCATGTTCTGCAGGTCTCCTGTGGTCTGCAGAAAGCTGATGGAGTTCAAGGGCTGCGCTGTTGTTTTTCTTCTTTGTCCACCCTCTAAACCGCATCTAAAGCTGTTAGGAAAGGCAAGTACTTCCCTAACAGGAATCAAAGCAGGATGGGATGTGGCAGAAGCAAGGAGCAAGAGATGGGGGTTGCACTGAGTGCGGGGAAAAGGAAGAGGCACGTTATACCATGAAGAGTAATGAAGGGATCTCTCCATACTCCCTCTCCGGACATTTGTCCCATGCTAGGAAGTCGCTGGGAAAAGCCCTGAGCTAAGCAGATTTCTTTCACTGAATGCACAGAACCTGGGCTGTCCCAAGGCTCGCAGGGAAAGGCAGCCATTAGAGGGCAGCAGGTATCTAACGCATGCACTGACGGGTCCCTTTCTGATACAGGATGTCCCCACCAGCAGAATTCACTTGGTAAAGAAAGAGAAGAGGTGTTTAAAAATAAATAAATAAATACATTGAAATCTCCCTTTAAAGAAGCACTGTCAGCCAAGCAGCTGAACACCTACCCAGAGGCGATACAGCCACATGCCATCCTATGCCAGGAATAAAAGTGTTGTAATGTCTCGTCCTGAATAAGCCATCCGCCATCCTGCCCGGCTATTATCCTGGAGATATAAGAAAGAATTAAATTTCTGGCATACATCCTGACTTAATAGCTGAATGGAAGTCCGGAGTGAGATATTCATCCCATGGGCTGCCCTCAGCTTTAAGCGATGAAAATAGAAAAGATGGGGGGAAAGCCCCAAAACACATGAACTGGGATGCTTGTGACTGTGACATTTTTTGTTTTGCAAAGAGCAATAAAAGCCGACCCTGCAGGTACAGTCTCCATCGCTGTTTGTCATCCGGTCCTCAGGTGGGTGACCTGGCCACCCAAAGTGGAGTGTGCTCGGAGTGCTGTACTAGCCGAGCATCCCGAGAGCAAGGAGCAGCATCGTCCTGGGGAGGGAAGGCAGGGCTCCTGCCCTGGACGAGCACCCTTCGGCAGGAGGCACACTTTCACTGGCAGCTCCTCTATCCCGCTGATCTGAAGTTGAAGTCTCTCAGCGAGCACGTGGCACGAGGTGGAAATAAAGCCGGACTGGCAGCTGGCAGCCACTTGGCTCCCATCACCGAGAGCAACTCACTCCTCTGTTCGTGTTGCCAACGTTTTTAACCAGCGAGATCTAAAGCCCGAGTCAGAGAATTGAAGCACAACACGATGCGAGTGATTTCAAGTGACAGACACGCCCAGAGAGAGCTTCTTGGCCATGGGCTAACTCCAGTGGCCAACCCTGTTCTGTGCCAGGAACAAAATGTCCACAGCCTCCTGGGGACGCTCCGCACTGCTGCCACATCAGCCCTGGGGAGCCGGCTGTGCTCCTGGGTCCCGGCCCCACGGCCAGCAGCAGGCCAGGACAGCCACCTCCTTCCATACCCCAAAATCCCCCATCAAATCCACTACAGGGGAACCTCTCCTCCCCCGGCACCAGTGCGCCCCATCTCAGTTGCGCCTTCTCCCTCTCCAGGCCGGCAAACTGAGACTACTATGGTCGTTGTAGCCCAGGGGCTGGTGAAAGCCCTGCATGAAGATCAGCATGACTCCATTGCTGCTCACCCCCAGCAGAGGGGCTAACGTGGTGAGAGGGTGCCTGTCCACGGCAGGGCAGGTCTGTGGTGAGCTGGAGACCGGCCCTGCTGCAGCCTCACTGGGGCCGGGGCTGACGGCCCTGGGGGCTGACATGGGATCACGGGCTGTGGGGGAGCCCCAGGGGAGTGGGCAAGGACATCGGGGCTGTCGATGCCCTCAGGGTCCAGGCAGAGTGAGAGCTGAAGATCTGCTGTGCCATCTCCCCAGCACTCCACCAAACAGGCTCAGGCAGATGTCTCCTGACAGGGTCCTGTGAGCCCACGGCTGCTGTGACCAGCCCGTGGCACAGGTAGCCACAACAACGCAGTGTCCCCGCCAGCCGCCCAAGCCCCCTGCCATCACCCTGCCAGCAGCAATGCCTGACATCTTCCTAACTTGCCTCCTTGGTTTCTGCTTGCTGGGTTTATGATGCCCGTTTGCTTTTGTGTCAGCATTGTCCTTTAACTGAAATAGCTCCTCTTCCTCCTTAGCACTAACCTCCAGGATGTATTTATAGAGAGCGATCATATCCCTCTCCCAGCCTTCGTGGTGCTGGACTAAATAAGCCAAGCTCTTTTAGTCTACTTTTATAACCTCAGCTCTCCAATGCCCTAATCCTCTCGCTGCCTTTCTTTGCACCTGTTCCAGCGTGAATCAATCTTTTTTGAACGTGAATGACCAGAACTGCCCTGCATTGTGCAGATGGCATGTCACATCGCTTTCTACAACAGAATTAGTATTTCCCTCTCTCAAACACCAGCGCTTCGCATCAGGCGGCCGGAGACCTCGCCTGTCTCTTTCCTCGCAGACTCAAAATCAAACCTAGTTCCTGAGAGGACCACGACATGCTGGGGCAAAACACCACTCGGTAACAGTGCTATGAAGAAGCACACAATCTAAACCCAGAGGCACCATATTTTAACAACTGAAAAAAAATTATTTGGGAACAATGCTGTGGACAAGATTTTTTAGATGTTCAAAAGCCAGAAAAAAAAATCAAAATTCTTTTTCTGCGACAATCTTACACTTAAAAAGCTGTCAAGTTTAATATGGAAAAAACATTGTGAAAGGGCTGTGTGGAAAAGGAGTGTCATGAAAACTGTTCACAGATGGTAAAATTATTCTTACAACAGAAGAGCTAACCAAGTAAGATGTGTGCTATAAAGAGCAAATGATGGCCACTGTCCCACATGCCTTTTGCAGCATCTCTGAGTGACCACATTACTGTTCCCATGTGGCTGCTGTCATCTTTATCTTCCAGCATCCCTTTCGACACCCACCACGATCAATCATGGTATTTCCATCTTTGATCATTCCACACTCTGACTGGTGAAAGGAGCCAGTTTTCTCTCCGTACGTGCAGGATCCTGAACATCCATTACTTAGAGCAAGTCCAGGGCTTCTCTGCACTCTAGTTTTCTGCGGTGACCAGCTAGGGATCCCAGCCACAGCCCAGACATACTGCACTGGAGCTCATATCACATCTGACCAGAGAGCTCCGTTCCTTTCTGAGCCCTGCAAACACCAGATGCCTGCACTGATAAAGGAGGATGACCGTTCCACGTGCTTTCAGCTACCGCCTTTATGCTACCCATTAGGATGTTTCAAAAGGCTGGAAAAGTCATGTAACACGTGGCCTCTGTTTTCCAGCAGAGCTGGGGAGGAGATGGGGCGAGGGAACTTCTGCCCAGCCTCCTTGAGACCTCCTTGCCTGAGGAAATAGTCTTAGTGCCACCAAAAAAGTTTAAGGGTAATAGTGCAAAGCCACAAATCTTCAGGCCCCTCAATTGCATCATCAACCCAAGCGTTTTTCTTCTGCCATTTGTTTTCTGTACTAGATGGGTCTTGTTTGTTTACAAAAGGTGACCCCGGGGGAGTTTGTGCTGACCTCCGGAGGGGACACCAGTGCCCTCCGTCCTGCCATGCGGCCGGTCCGCAGCCCGCTCTGCTGCTGGTCACTAGGGGCCACTCTCAGAGCTGCTAAGAGCAGCCAGCAGCTGTATCTTGTCACTGTCCTCCCCTCCCGCCCCTGCCTGCTGCCCTGCTCGCTGGAGCTTAGCTGGGAACCGGAGGGGAGAGCTGGGAGGGAGGCAGAGGCAACTGGCAGGGATGAGGAGCAGGGCTGGTACTGGCCGGGAGCGGTGGGAGGGGGGAAAGGAGAGGGAGCTGAGGCTGGGAGAGGAAGAAGAAAAACATGCTGCTGCAAGTCCTTCCCCCATGGAGTCTGAAGAGAAGAAAGCTGATTGCTGACAAGGAAGATTAGGAGGCCCTCCCTCACCCGTGCCAGCCCATCCCTGCAGAAGACTGCCGCTTGGGTCCTGCCCTGGGACCTGTGGCAGAACAGAGAGCTGGACTGGGGCATGGGAACAGAGGGGCCTCCCGCTTGCTTGAACACAGATGGGGCACAGGCTTCGTACACCCAGGTTTCACCTTCCCCCAGATTCCAGCTGGAGGTAGCACACCTTGGGCTGCGCATCACCCCACGGCTTCCTCAGCGAGGGGGGGTCCGTAGGGGAGAAAAGGGGCAGAAGAGGAGGAGGCGCTGGGGGAGGCAGAGAGCAAGTGAGGCCAAGACGGGCCCTTGCCCCCGGAGAATCCCAGCAGACAATTCTGAGACGCTCTCCTTAATATAGCACCATCTGCCCAGCTATTTTCTCCTCTGGCTCACTCACAGTGATCTCCACATTACAATCGGCATGGCCGGCATACTTGAGCTAGCAGCAGCCGAGCGAGGTCAGGCAGGGAGCAGCCGCGGCAGAGGCACAGCAGTGAGGACTTCAGCCCCAGCTCACAGCGGCAGCCAGTTCTCCAGGTCCCTGAACTGGGTTGGTTGTTGTTGTTTTTTTTTTTCGCTGAAGGCCATGCTGCTCTCTCTTCCCTGCTTTGACCTGTACTGACTCGATCAGCCAGCACGTGCTGCCTTACACCCATTTCAGAGCAGCCTGGTCCCCAGGGAAGATGGCTTCATGTGGCGGGGGCAGGTATGTTGGGTAGAGAAGGAGGTACACTTGAGCGCTGGACCGAGAAACAGTTTGGCAGGTCTTATGCTTTTGTCACAAGTCACGTTATTGCGTATTTTTTCATCACATCTCAGAGACAAGAGCTTCATTCTTCTGCATAAATGGCACCTTGCAAAAGAAGCCAGTAGGAAGAATACCACGTTTGTGGTCTGCTGTTTATTTATTTCTCTGAGCCTTGCAGTTTTGAAGGTAAAATCATTTTTCTCTGATTCAGGATGGTGGTAGAAGGAATATTAAAAGACGGCACATGACTGTTCTCGGAAGGTGTGCTTGCCTACATCTTTTTGTCTTTTGGGGTTTTTTTATCTACACAGACTTTGTGCTCTCTGATGCAGAACTAGGGCTTCACCTGTTTCTGTGTTTACCCTGCATCTCACAAAGTCTGAGCTGCCATGCAGCTGAGCAAAAGCCTTATTTTTCTTTTCCCTAAAATGGGTGTGACACAGGGACAGACTGGGCAAAGTTTGCAAAACATTTTGTACTGTGTGCCGATTGCTCCATCTTTCAGACAGAGTTAGGGCTACCGAGAAGAGAGAAAATTTGCCAGGGAAGTTCCAGCAAGGACCAGTGACTCGCCTGGCACAGCGCAGGCCTGTGCTTTCCGTGCAAAGATAGCATGATGTCCATCTACCTACACTGAAACCAAACCCCATGATAAATTTCCTCTTGTATGAAGTAATCCTATAGCACAAATCAAGATTAATTGACATCCTCGTGCCTACCACAGCTGCACAAATGGTCGGTACAGCACAAGAGGGGCCTGTTCGCTAATCGTGAAGTAGCTAAGAGCAGACCTTGGATTACTGCGGTCTATAGTAATATATCACTTTCCATAAAAAGAAAAGAACATTGTGCTCTCTTTCCCAACACTGTTTTGCCCCAGCTCATCAGTTGCCCAGCAATCACTCTCCTCTCCCAGCACTTGCATGGCAGAAGGAGCAGCTTTTAATCCCAGAGTTCTGCTGCACCGAACTAAAGCAAAAGGAGCAGGGAGAAGCAGCACGGTGCAAGGGGAAGAGTTTTTTGACAACAGCAAAAAAACACCATGGTACTAGGGGAGTTTCCAGGTTAACAGAAGTCTAAAGGCCATTCTGTTCTTTTTAATGGCTTCAAAATGCTCAGCTGCAACAGGGACAAGGAGAATATCTGACAGCAGGAGCAGAATCCTCTCTCCTCCGACAAATTTAATCTCTCACCGAACACTCAAAGGTGCTGTTGAGTTACTGCTCCGTTTCAGTTACAGTGGCCTTTTAAGTTGCGTATGTTACGTTCTCATATTGTGAAACCAGTCATTTCACCAACTGGCTGAAGTTTTCAGTCATTTTGCAAAATGCCAGGAGATAACAGGTATGCGCATGAAATCGTCACCCTCTGGCTATTACTAACTCCCTAACTCAAAGAGAGATGCAAAACTATTCTTATGTTTATTTCAGCCAGGCAATCCTTTGTAATTACTTCTAAAGCCAGCCAGCAACACCCTTCCCTTGACAGAGCTAACTCGTATTTTCACAACGGAGCGTTGTAACATCAGCCATTACATTTCAGTCTTGCTCGTAACATCTGACAGCCTCCTGGTGCCTGACCTGCCACAACTCCATCACCCAAGCCAGCCTTCCCCAAATGAACATTGATTAACTGTCTGAATCAATCACAAAAGTTTCTTTCCGTTAACCACAGGAAAACTGAAGAAATGGTCATAGAGGAAGAGGGTGCATTTCAAGTAGCCCAAGCACAAGGAACCGGGAGAAATAACATCAGTTCCCAGATCCAGGATGGAGACGCTGCCATCTCGGTACAGGTTCTGCAGGAGAGGATTGGGTCATACACCAAATGTCAGTCAACAGTGCAACACCGTTAGGAAAAAGGCAAACAACATACTGGATGTATAAACAGGAGAAAAGCCCTCAGGACAAATGAAGTAATCCCTCCACCTGGGACTAGCCAGGCTGGAGCTGGACTGCTGTCCAGTTTAGGACACGACACTTCAACACCAACCAACTGGAAAGGGTCCAGACGAGAGGCATGAGATAGACTAGAGGTCAAGAAAACAGGAGCAGTGATGAAGGACCAGAAGAACTGCATCTGTCTGAGAACATCCCAGTCAACACAAAGTTGGTGGAAGCACAGTCGCCCACAGAATAATCTATTTTTGATAGCTGCAGTGCACCAGGATGCCCAGGGTGCCAGCGTTTGCACGACAATGCCAGGCAACTTGTAAATGTCCCCAACATTCCATCACTTGGAGTGGCGATGGAGAAGAAAAATCAAGCAGTGAGGTAAAACATCTGCAATTCCTTTCACAAAGAGACTAAACTTTTAGTTACTTTGTGAGTAAAACATCTTGCAAAGTCAAAGGAAACTGCAGTCATTCCATTGAAGTCTTTTACAGGATAACTAATCCCTGTATGAAAATACTTTTAAAAATTATTCTAACCAATTGGGCCACGCTGTCATAATACCTGAGCGACGTGCAATCTCAGGGCCCAGCAGAGGCTACCAAGGGCAGCTCGCTTCTCTTGCAAAAGGCCAGAAGGATCCAAAAGCCTGTTTACGTGATTTCACTACAGAAACCACAGGAGTCTTTAGCCAAATCGAGACCCAAAATGAAATCTTCTGAGTTCCAGCCCACTGCGCTCTCCATGCACTCCCCACCTTTCATCATGTTCTTGTTCCTGTTCACCTATTAGTGCTGTAACTATACTTTGCCCAGCACAGCAAACTACCTGAATCCTATGGGAAGTAACACAGCTTATCCCCCCAAAACAGGACTAATCCTAGTCACTTTGGACCTTGCAGGGCAATTCAGATTCAGAATCCGGGCTGGCGGCTGAAGTCACCTCCCACTCCAGCCCCTGCAAGGCAGATGCACCCCCATGCAGTCTGCGCAGATTAGGGAAAGCCTTTCCTTGCTGCTGACACGAAGGCAGAAACTGAGCATGGAAATATCAAGAAATACCAAGAAAAAGATATCTGGTTATCACAGTCCTTGTTGTACAGGGCAGAAAAGGCCTAGCTGCTTTCTGTCTGAATCCTTGTTTGTCTTGAGACACAGGTGTACACAACGTTTATTCCCTCTCCTCCATCCCCACGTTCACCCAAGCACACATTTCCCTGGAAAGGGGCTGCCTGGCACTCCTCACGGTTCTTTTCTGACTACAACAAGCAGCCTCTCTGATATAAAAAAAAAAAAAAGAAAAGATACGACTGGAGTCAGACTTCTCCTAGCAGCTCTCCTCTGGTGCCAGCCGGACCCTCCGACCAGAACTGCTTTGACACGGCTGCCGGCAGTACCCAGGCTGGGTGCCTGAGGTGCAGCAAGGGTGGCAAAAACCCCACCGTGAAACTTGAGGTGAAAGATTCGTCGGCGAGTCCTCACCCCCGGCCCCGCGCCGCCCTGGCTGTGCTGACAGGCAAGCCCGGGCTGGGGAGGATAAAGTTAACTCATCTCCATCAGCACAGCCTGCGGGGTAGACTGATTGCAGTGCAGGCACATCCCGAATTTCTAAGCCTGCCGGTCAGCCATCAGGACTCAGCACTGATGCATCCCCAGAGAAATCTGAAAAAAATAACTGATTCCATAAAAGTAGCCTATCGGCGTTGACTTCCAGAAGGCATTTTTCCTCCAGTTTGAGTTGACAAATGCAAAGGCCCTTCCGCCCCCCCAGCTGTGGCAACGGTCTCGCCCCGTCAGGGCCCGTGGCTGCCGAGGTAGAGGTGCGGATTTACGGCGCTGGCTTTTGCAGAGTCTAACGCTGAGCCTCAGGGATCAAGGGTTATGACATTTTTATGGCCTCTCTTCTCTCCCCCCCATACGAATATGAAGCAACCGTAAGGAAAAACATCTGGTTTCACTTTTCTTTTCTCCACCACTGTTCCCATCTGACAAAACCTTAAAAACTTGCCAGTGCTCTAGCAAGCCGTGTGTGCCAGCAGCCCTGCAAGGAGCCAAGGCTTTTTTGGTGTCATCGCAGCGAGAGTACACTGCCCTGGAAGGATCGGCTCCATCGTCGCAAGGCTGCCCGGGCCTCGTCCCACTGATGGGTGCGCTGGCAGCCCTCCTCCATTGCTCGAGCAGGCCGAAGGGCTGCTAAAGGGCTGCCCCTCCATCTTGATCTCATTACAGGCTGCATCTCCAGAGGGAAATGCGGGCCACTGTGGGGAATGCCGCGAGAGGAGGCAACCCCTGCTGCAGGCAGGGAAAGCGAGCTGCGAGGAGGAGAAGTCCTGCCTCACCTCAGAGGGGTTCTGCAGGGCAGCAAAAGGAGCTTGATTTATTTCTGAACGGTGGCATGCCGAGGAAGGCTTGTGCCTGCCTCCGTGCTCAGGGCTAGTGTGCACCAGAAAAAGGAGACTGGCCCAAAAATCGAGGTGGAGACCCCTGACTGGCAGGAGCTACCTGCACCGCTCCTGGTGGGTGCAGCGGGACCCACACTGCCAGTCAGGAGAAGAAGCATAAAAGACTACAAACTCCAAGGCCAGACTGGCAAAGGTGCCCAAGTGCCTGTTTCCACAGCTAGACACCAAGAAACACAGCATAATCAGTTCCCTCAGGTTATCTTATTTATCCGAGGAAAGACAAAACTAGATTATTTCAAGGAATCTGAAAGCATTTCTCCTTTATCTATAGGAGAGGAAGGCATCTGTGCAACAGGCAGTGTAGCATCTCTGGAAAACCTCCAGAAATAATCTTCCTCTCAGTCTCCCATCTCAGGATCTCCCATCTTCAAACCCCCAGAGGAAGCGAGGAGAACTATTCAGACACAACTCACAAAAGAGGGACAACTGCCGAGTGCTGGCCCCAGGGATGTGCTGCTGAGTACCACCGGCTGCCACGGAGGTCATGAGACGTGAGGGTGCTTCGCAGGGATGAGGTCCCAGGCGTGCGTGGCAATGAAGATCACATGTTAGGCATTAGAAACAAATCTTAACAGTGGGACACCCAAATAACGAAACCGGCCTCCAAGGGAGGTCTCTGAGGGACAGGAACCAAAAGTGCTCATGGAGAAGAGTATTGAACATCAAGGCACACGAAGAAAATGTCTGTTCTCTGCTGTGGGCTGCAAGAGAAGACCCAGGGTATTGTTTTCCAGTTTCTTCTTCTCTTTTTGACTGCCCTTCTTGACTATGCCAGTAAAAAAACACCACTCCCTCCTCTTATTCTTTTTCTTTGTTTACTTAACTTTTTTTCCTCATAGCAACTGCATAAAGCTGAAGCCATCTGATATTTCCAAGTAACCAGACCATTATTCACTGAAGGCACTGGCCTGGATCCTAATTGCTGCTGGTCTCATGCTCAACACAACCGTTGCAAACAGCTGTAAATATCTCTGTACAGTACTCCACTCATGTCAAGCCGACCCTAATTCTTACAAGTCCCCTGGGATACAAATAAAAGTTCATCAACACATTGCCAGAGAAAATAGGTGTGCTAGGTATGCGTTGGAAGGACAAACAGCAGCAAGAGAGGAGACAGGATAGAAATACAGCTTTACACCCTTTTCCAAGGCATGCAAAGGGGAAGCAGGTGAAAGGAGTCAGTGGTCACCAGTATCTGCAGGCCACGTGACGGGACGAAGAGACCTTACAGCTGAGTGACACTAGGACAGTGTGGACTTTCTGGATCATGTCCCAGTGGCTGGAGAATGTTTGAGGAGGAGGCTGGAGTGTTCCCCTCTTCCCACATTACCCTTGCAGCCTTTGTTCCAGGCACGCTGCTATTCTGGCATTACCTGATTTCTTCATCCTGTTTCCCTCTATTCACACAAAGGACCTGTGTTTCATACAAACCTTTGTTTAAGGCTAAAGAGCATCATAACTGCCAGGTGACAACATTGCATTACGCAGGTGACGAGGTCAGTGTAAAGCCCCTGCTAAGGAGAAGTCTGGGCTTTGCACCTCTCCTTGCCAGAGTCACAGAAAGGAGAAGAAGCCAGGGCAGAAAAGCACGTGACAAAGTGCAAAATATGGTGCTTCTTTTTTTTTTAATCTAATCTACTTCACTGCTATAACCAGATGAATGCAAAGAAGAAAAAAATCATAGTGCAAGAACCTGACTATTTCACACGAAAAAGGATAGTCACTAAAATATCTTTTGGTTTTTTTTTTCTTTTCAAAATATAGTCCAAGTCAGAGGTGGCGGGTACGGGGGTGGGGGGGAGTCCAGTTTCTTACCAGCTAGAGAGTTAGGCACTTATAACACTCCCTCATCTTTTATTGCCCTTATTCTTCAAATCCTGCCCATCCCCTGTGTGATTTCACACTGCCCTTCTGCTCTCTTTCCCATCTATCACACGGTATCTCCCTTTTCCGCTCGCTTCCTCCTCTTCTCTGATCCGCTCGTACATTCCAGCTTCCCTCGCTCATCCCAAAGTTTGTTGGAACATCAACATTCCTCCGATGCCTTCAGCCTCTCACTCCACGTGGCTGCCTGCGCCCTGCCAAGGGGCTCCGGTCCTGACAGCGGGGCTGCAGGAGCCTAAACCTGCTGCTTCTCGTAGCCGAGTCAATTCAGCCGCGCAGAAGAGCAGAAACTTTGGCGAGAGATTTCAGCCTAGCTGGGGGAGGCGAAGAAGGCACAGTGCGAAAGTCCACTGCTTCATACCAGGAGATGGAAATCAGTACAGCTGGTACTGTGTGTTCAGCTCGCAGCCAAAGTCCTTTCTCTCAAGGTTGTGCTGACAGACTACAAAAACAACGGCTGAAAGCACAGCATGAAAGCGAGCGATGGGGAACTTGCCCCAGAAGAAAGAATTCACGAGGAGGAAAGTTTAACGTGTTCTGTTTAGATGTCAGGCCCTGAGCAGGGACTTGTCAGGAGGGAGGATGAAAGGTGTTAAGCCAACACACACCTAATGCTTGTGTATTTCTCCCACATGTGTATTTGTCCCAGCCTTTCCACAGTGCTCTCTTTAAGACTCGGTCCTTAATGAGTGGCATTGCAGAAGGACACCCCAGACGCTCCCATCTGCTCCAAGACAGGTGATACGCTGCAAAATAAAACATGTGGCAAGAAGATTTTTACCAGGAACAAATATTTACCATCGTTCTGGATGGCTGCTATGCCACACTACATTATTCCTGGCACACTAGAGTGGATAAATATTCTCGGAAAAGTAAGTAGATTTCTGCCTTCATTGCAAACGGCTGACAAACACTTCAGGCTGCTGAACCCTGGGTCTTCATTTCTTCTTGTCAAGTTGGAGGCCCTAC
This sequence comes from Larus michahellis, assembly GCF_964199755.1. Lineage (NCBI taxonomy): Eukaryota > Metazoa > Chordata > Aves > Charadriiformes > Laridae > Larus > Larus michahellis. The sequence continues at coordinate 76,533,991 of NC_133897.1, read as the reverse complement.
CCCGGGCAGGACTATGCACACAGCTGGCTTCTCGTGTGGGCTGTAGGGACAAAAAGAGCTAGAGAGTCAGATAAATAATAGTTGTTAGAAAGCTATGGACACCCAGCACGGTGAAACCTGTGTTAAGGGCTGCAGACACATGCCCTGTGCTAACTAGCCGCCTCTTAAGATCTCTCAAGATTTCCACTGCCATTTCGTTTAATCTCTTGTTCAAGTGCCACGTCTACCGGGCAAACGAATTCCCTCTGTTCCCCTGTGCCAAGTTTCACTCCAGCATGTCAAAACCACTGCCCTACACTGCAACATTCCTTTCCAAGTGAACTGTTCCCCCCCTCCCTCCCGCAGGTCCCGCTGATGGCAGCTCAGGGTTGTATAACTGTGCGGTCCCTCCTTGATAATAGCGAGAACCAGGATTTCCTGGTATGCCAGAAATGGCTTTGCCACTCCTGCCTGTGTGAAAGGGGTGGGACAGGAGGCGAAGCAGCCATCAAGTATTACAGCTCTGGGTCGTGTCTGTGCACCTTGACATCCCGCCAGGCTATAATAAGAGAGACCTGCAGGGAGCAACATATGTCAAAGTTGGTAATTTTCCTTCCTGCCTTCGCTCCTCGAAACCGCCTCAACTGGATCAACGCCCGCCAAAGTTCCTTCTTTGGATAGCCAACGAAGCATGCACACCGCAGGGGCAGCTGCCAGCTCCGCTGGAAAATGTACAGCCCGAAAGATCACCTGCGAGCGCGCAGCCTTGGTGTGAGCTGTTCTGCACGTCTGCAGCTTGACAATGCTGCTGCGGCTTTGGGAGGCAGGAGCAGCCGACCGCAGCGCCGACCGGCCACTTGCAATCCACAGCCAGAGGCGCCTCTAAAAACACGCTCCCTGCAGCAGGGAGACCTTGCAGAAGCCTCCCAAACCTCCCTTCATTTTTAAGCTGAACCGTGCTAACAACCCCTCCTCTCCCTTTCCCTCCCCCGGCAATTTCCAGCTTCCCTGGACAGCCACGGTGTCAGTCCACATCTGGAAAGGGCATCCCTGGCCCATTTGCAGCTGGATTGGAGCCAGATGCAGGAAAGGCTTGAAATCTCCCTTGCACTGCCTTCCTTCAGGCTTCCTTAAGCATTCACACCGAGATCGCAGGTGACCGCAGGCGGTCCCTACTTGTGCCCCCGTGCCACGCCAGGCCTTGGGCTGAGATGCAGCCCTGGTGCTGGGGAGCTGGGCTTGGAAAACTACCATTTTCTGTGGGGGCCCCAAATTTGGCCTCCCAAGCAGAATTACCGAAAATTGTACAAAAGAGCCCCAGCCTCTTGAGGTCTGCAGAGGTTTCGATAACTTGTGAAGCATCCAGGTTGTTAACTGCTTCTATGGACATAATTCAGATGCCACATCATTTGAGGCTGTCCCATGCCTCATCAGGGACAAGCTGGCTTAAGATTTCTTGTGAAGAAAAACAATAAGCTCACCTGACCAGCGATCTTTGAACTCCCAGAGTTGCCAACGCAGATCTGCTTTGCCTGTCCTCCTTCCTCCTGCCTCCTTTCCCCCCTCCTCCTCCCCCCCCACCCAGTTCACACTTTCTAAGCCCCTACATGAATAAGGGATTTGCAGGCCGTTTATTTCTGTGACATTAATTCCAGGCAAAAAGGGAGCATCGGTGTCGTTATCACATTACCAGTTTCACCACATTTTCTGCATCGAGTGCAGGCAGGCTCGCAGCACTCCTCGATGCAGGGATGCTCTCGGAGCCGGCAGTGAAGAGTCCAGCAGCTCCTTTGACAGGATCAGCAAAGGCCACGTACTCACGCCAATTAATTCAGCTGATTTATTTTTAAATGCCGTATCGAGGCAGGCACGGTGTGAATGGAGAAGAGCAAACCCACGGATATCTAGAAGGTGCTCCGAGCCATGTGTCACTTTATACCTCCGTCTGACTCTCGGTTGTCTCTGCGAGCGGTTCAGAAAACCCTGTTTAATCAGACTCAGCTCCTGACATCTGTTAAGTGAGACAATAGGGACCAGGTATTGTAACGTATTGCACAACAGAATTGCCTTTGATTTAGTGTACTTCGTGCAACATGTCCCGTTGTCATCACTCACAGCAATCAGAGTGAGGTTTCAAGGCTCCTTTTCTCTTTGGGGCGTAATGACTCGCTGCAGGGGATGATCGGGCCACATCGACCCTCTGCATCCCTCCAGCTCTGAGTCACAGGCTGGGATTATAGGGACATGTCTAGGATTACACTCTTCCAGAAACCTCCTTCTCTCCCACCTCTGCCAGTATCTTTGCTAACAGAGGTTGCGTACGCTCTCGGATGCGGCAGAAAGGATGGGAATTCAGGGAATTCCCGCACAGCCTGCAACTGTGTCGCCAGGTGTCTGACCAAAGGTACTTATCAATCAGCTTGGTCAGTGACACTCAGGCACATCAAGACAGCATGGCATAAATCCATCCTTCCTCCTGCCAGGAAGTCTCTTACTAGTAAAACAAAAGTATGTATTGGCAGTTGGCATAGGCGGGCGTTTTGCGGGATGCCTGGCACTTCTGAACGGATCCTCCTGACAGCACAGAGCAGGGGCATCATTTTACAAACCTTTGAGACAACTTGCTTTGCACTTTTTGAAGCAGCCGCATGTCTGTTGCTGTGGGACGGCAACCTTTTCCCTCGAAGGCATCACTTGCGCCGTGAACCCCGCAAGATGCATCTCAGTGCGGTGGCTCGGGGCTGGGACCCTTCTGCCTGCCTACGCGAGCCCTGGCTGCAGGCTGGGGAGAGGGAGCAGGCTCCAGGGCAAGCCACCGCCGTGCCATGCAGGGCAGCACACACCGCAGGGCGCTGGCGTGGGGACAGCGGGGAAGGGGAGGCCTCATCAATGTTTCAGGGTTGGTTAACTGCGTTAGTCTGAAGGTCTGGTGGTGCCGGAAATCTGAGATGGCGGGAGCAGAGCTGATTACCTCCTCCTGGCAGGGTGGTTTCGCTCGCCTCTCACAAAATCCCTGGCTAGGCAGTACCTGCCATTTTGGAAGAACATCTGCAGTAGCCCTAGGAGGTGCATACCCCGCTCTGCTTAGGAAACACCTCCCTGGGTGCTTCGGTGTGTCACTCAGGCTGTTGCTGCTGAAATATGTGACCCGGTTTTATGAGGATGCATACGGTCACACACAAGCATCGGCGTTTGGGAAGTGGCTCAGAGAGCCAGCTACAACCTTTAATGAAATGCATGTTTAAGAAAAGGAAGAAGAAAATGAAAGACGAAGAGCTGACATCAAAGTGAGCAACAGAGGACCCAGAAACCGATGGATTTCACAGTCGGTTGATTGTTTGAATTAATTACACGGAAGGAGCTGTGAGAGTGAGTGCACCAAACTGCTCCCCCCGCACAGCTGGAAGCTCAACAGTTAGCGAGGCCACGGGAATCAGATGTTGCAGAGGATCCAGTTGCACCATACATTTCCACATCTTGCTCAAGCTCCCCAGGTGAGTGTCTGGGTTTGGTTTCTGCGGTACCCGAATTCGTCAGGGCCGGGCGTGTTCGTGCCTGCTGCCAGCCTGCTGCGTTTGCCTCCCCGCGGGGGGAGCGGGGAGGAAGCAGAGAAATTGCCGGGTTTGCATTTCACAACTGCCTGCATAATCCAGGTTGCTGTGCGCACATCCCGTGGCTCGGCCTCTCGGGCGCAGTGGGATGGGAAGCGGGAGGGAGTGTTTACACAGCTCGCTGGCCGCTCTGCAGTCACTATAGCAACCCCGGAGGGTCAGTTTATAGTAGGGGAGGAAGTTCACTTTTGGGGAGTTCAGCTTTCCAACGCCAGCATCAAGCATGGCTGAAAAACAAAAGGCCAGGCGGTGGGAGGAAACACATTTAAAGGAGCTTCCTATGTGCAAAACCACCCAGGCTTTCTCAGTCACCAGGAGATGCTGCATTCCTTTCCCCCCCGATCAACCGCACTCCATCATCCAGCTGATGCCTGCACAGGAGGGGTATCTCCCCTCTCCGGCGGACGCCTGTGTGCATTTGAGAGCAGGGCAGCGGTAAGTCAGTGCAAAGCGGAGCCACGCTTCCAGAAACATCCCCATGCTGGCACTCCCATGCTGAGAGCCACAGGTCCGATGTCCAGAGCGAACTCACTGCACACTCTGGCAATGCAAAGGCTGTTTGCAGACTTCCGCAATGTCTCCCATGGCAGGAAGAAGTAATAGGCACTGCTCTTTCTGGTCTGGAGGTAAACCAGCGGATGTCCACGCATTCAAACCTGGGTGCCCTATGTGGAGTCACATGGGTATGGGTTTTTTTGAACAGACTTAGTCTGCATCGGTGCTGCCAGTGGTACCCTGATTAAATCTGAAATAAATGACAGACATCTCTGAGGTGGTGCCTAGGGAAACACCCTCTTTCCAAACACTGCCGTCTTCCCCAGACAGCTCTCCTTGACCTGTATGGCTCCTTGCTCTGTTTTGTCTCACTACCAAAATGGCCTGAATGTTGCTCAAGAGCTGAAAGAGCATCTGTCAGCCGTTGTTATAACAGTGGGACGGTGTCGGAGGGCGGTCCCCCTGGGGAATTGTGTTTTCTCAGGGAAAGAGGTAATAAACACAGCATCTCCTCAGCCACAAGGGAAAACAGCCCGTGACCTGAAGTTGTTCTCTCCCCAGCAGTTCCCATCGCTGGGTCTGAAGCAGCAGAGGAGAAAGGGCTCGTTGGGGTGCTGGGGGCCGGGGGCTACTTTAAAAGAAGGTCCACCCTCAGCTGAAAAGTCCAACACTAGATGGGAGAACAAGCCCCAGACTTGCTGAGCTTCCCAGCTGAGCTCACAGCTCTGCACCACGTGCCAGGGTTTCAGAGCGGGGTTTCAGCTTACCTACCCTCAATGCCACCCCTGTGTGATGGATATAAGATTATAAATGGATCCCTGCACTGAGCAGCTGCTGGATAAAGGGCCCAGAGGAGCCCTGTGCTTGGTCGAGGACACAGGGGACGTGCAATGGGTACTCCTGTGCCTGGCCTTGGCAACGGTGGGGAATGTAGAGAGAAGGAAGCCTGGTGAATCCCAGGGAGGTGTATTGACTGCAGAGCGTCATGACTGCGCATCCCAAAGCCTGCTTTCCCCTCTAAAATGACAAGTTACATCACCTGTGGATCCTTCCAATCAAGTTCCTTCTTCTGTCTGTGAAGATCTGACCACCAGCGCTTGGCTGCTGGCTGGGAGATAACCTGGGTAATGGCATGTTGTGCTGGAGCCTGCTGTGCAGGCAGAGCTTGGGGGAATTAGCACAGGTATTTCCCAAAGGACCAAGTTCAGCAAAGAGGCAGCAAGCTATTGCCCAGGGGAAGAAAGGGAGAAAGAGAGGACATGGGGAGGAGAGACTGTGAGGATCTGTGCGTAGGAAGATTGGGAACTGCAATACATTATGCCAGAGAAAAACAGGCAGAAAGACACAGCATTGTGGAGAAGCACAGGCTCCAAGGAGGGGACAGAGGAGAGTGACACATGAGGCACTGTGCAGGAAAAAGAAGGACTACACAGATGGGAAGGAGTGAGTCATAACTGAGGCCTCCGAAAACAAAGTGATAAAAAGAGAGGAAAGATGATGAGAATGAGTGTGGGTGCTGCAGGGGAGGAATGGCAACGAAGGCTGCAGAGATAAGAAAGGTAGCTTTGTGGGGTGAAGGAATTCATCTGGCCATACAAAGATGTCAGATCCATTCAAGAAACAGATGTATTGAAGGTGCAATTCATCTCGTCCCAAAGCAAACGTCAGATAAATTGTACATCTCTCTGAAAAGGGGACCTACGGTAATGATGCCAAAAGAAGACATCCACATTGCGCAGGTCAAATTTCAGTGAATGAATCCTTTTATGTCTAATAATCCTCTGCTCTTGGGTGGCAAGCAGAAGGGCAGAGCTTTGGGATGAGGGCTGCATGTGTGAGGGTGATCTCCTGGGAGATTTTCCCCAGGCCTGGGTGTTGCCCAAGGAAACATGAGTAGATTTCAGGGCTGCTTCACTCCTGAACTTGTCAGCAGGGAGGATTCTCCCAAGGAAACTCCGCAGGTGGGTTTCACTTTTGCTGGCAACACCCATCTCACACATTTTAACCCCACAGGCTTTGAGCAGGGGATGCATAGAGGGCTGGCAAGCGTTATGTCTGGGAGCAGCGGGTGAGCCTGCAGGACAAACCACGAGGGTCAGCAGCACAACCTGTGTGCTGACATGGACCCTCGCCCTGCCAGTGGCACAGCGGGGATGCCCGCAGGATTAGGCACTGCCCCTGTGTGGCCACGGCAAGCGGGCTTTTACATCTCTCAAACAGGCTGCGGTTCAGACCCTGGCTTGGGAAGCCCTTCTGGCATCGCCCTCTCCTTCCTGCTCTGCGTGTGGATGAGTCAAAGCAGCTCCTGGTGTCCTCAGTGTCACCCGAGTCCCACACAGCCTGCTGCTAGCCCTGGTTACAGGACAGACCTGCCTGATCTCCTTATGGTGATTAACAAAGGCCCTTCAGATGGTTTAATGTCACGAGGAGTCTTTCTACAGGCTCGGCTTGTGTCCTAGAGCAGCGAGATGTGCTTCCCACTCCTTTTCCCATGTCGGCGAGCAAAGGTGGCTCAGCCCCTGCCCTGGGCTCGCTCCTGAGGCACCCCCAGCTCCCTGCATCTGCCTCCCCGAACAGCCCACGTGTGGGGACGCTGCAATATCAGCTCAACCGGGCCACCTCGTATGGAAAACGCAGGAGGACACCCAGGTGACTGAGACACCAGCAACGCACACAGCGATGGCTCAAAACCTTGGCATGCCTCTTGGGAAATATTACTTGGGGGGGACAGACAGGGAGGTGGAGGAAGTGTTGTCAACATTCCTTTATTAATACTGTATGAAGAAAAATACCCCGAAATAATGCAGTCGGGATTGGCAGCAGTTGTGAGGCGTTTGCCACAGAGGCAGAGGTCTGTGTGAAGCCCCAAGCCAGGCAGAAATTTAATCCAGCTCCCCAGATGTTGCATAAAGGTGTAAAAATGTGAGCTTTGGTACTGGTTCACCATCTGCTTCGAGGTACATGTAACAACACAGTAAATACCGTCTGCATGTATTTGCAGATTTAATGGTCAGATAAGTGGTTAAGGATGGTATGAAAAAGGCCTGCTCAGAAACAAGTAATGTTAAAAGCAGGTATCTTCAACTTTGTTCCTACCGCTACTTTGTATGGAAATAACGCTTACATTAGTTAGACCATAAGTGGTCATCACAGAGGGTAAAAATAATTAGGGAGGAAATAATAGGAAGAATGTTATTCAACATTATACACGTTTCTGTATCCTCACCTGTGCTCGGGTGTTGCCACTGCACCCACCTCAAAGGATGTTTATTGAAAGAGAAAGAAAAGGTTATAGAGAGAGATGACAAAATTGGTACTGAAAGAGATGGAAAAGATATGTGGAAAAATCATTTACCCCTTAGGCTCCTCTGCCTTGTTAGAAAAGGTTTATCCCCCTCAGGCCTAGAGGAAGCCAAACCAGCCAGTTGCATTGCACAGAAAAGGCTAGAGAAATATTTCAGTTTGCCCACTCTCATCACTTCTGCCCCAGGGGCAGCCTCACTGTCTTAAACTGATTTTTCTCACCGCGCAGGGTTAACCCGCCCCAAGGCACACCTCGTGCCTGGTTTAGGGCTCAGCACACAGCCTGGCTCGCAGGCCAGCCATAGCTTTGCCAGTTAGCTTTGAGAAGGATATGAGCCCTCAGGTTTCCTAGCATGTGATGCCTGTGTCATTCAGCCATGCTAGTCACTGAATGAGGGCTGGGAAGAAGGTCCCTCTCCAAACAGCTTAACCCTTAATTGCCTCACGTGAAGCGTTTTGCCCTGGCCTGAAAGCCCTGGGTACTCAGCACTGCCGCCTTGATCCAGCATGGCACTTCTGCCCTCCCAAAAGCATCACGTGGGAACAAAGAAGCCACTTCACTTTGCCCACATCGCTGTGCCCCTTTACGCTCTGCTGAATATGAAAGCCTGGGGGTTTTATTTCTGTTTTCTGTGAGATGCTGCTCTCTGGGGGGGAAGTGGAAGCCAACTTTCCACAAACATCTCGGAGCACCAGTCTGAGCCAGCTTTCGGAAAGGGGGTCGGCCATCAGCAATGCACCTGAATAAGTGGTCAGACCTTCTGAAAGGCTGGGAGGATGGCCACCAGCACCCCGGTGGGAACTCGCATAGGATGAATCCTTGTGAAAGTGCAGCATCCTCAGCTTGTTCAGCTTAGTGTAAGAGGCAGAGCCTCAAAATGAGTAATTTTTGAGACTCTAAGTGGGAGACAGGGAGAGTTATGTTTTAACATCTTTGGCGCAGGAGTCCAGACAATGAGGACCAGTATTTTGTCTTCTGCTTAACACACTGTCAAGAGATTTATCTCTATTGCAGCATCACCTATGCTAATAACCGTAATAATTCCTGCTCACTTAGGTCGTCTTTTGAAAAAATGCCCTGCACACAAAAAGGTTTTCTTATGAGATTAAGTATGATAGATCCTACACTTTCAAAATGCACTTCTTTGCATCTAGCCAGATCCTCAAGGAGAGGATTTTTTTGTTCATCCTTTATAGCACTCCAGGGGCTTTAACTGGTGCCTGGCTCATCCTGCCTCTTGAAACAGCCATGTTTCCACCGAGGCTGATGGCACTCAGGCCCATCCCACACAATCCCTTATGGCCAAAGCACTCCAGAGCAGAGGGGGATGCTTTAACTTTTGCTTCTTTGTGCATCTTTCTTATGACCGTTTCCCTTTACGCTTGCCGGCTCCCAAATACCCGGGACCACTTCTCTTTCTGTTTGGGGACACTTCCACTTTCTCACCCTCATCTGGTGGCACGCTGTGGGTGTATTTAGGTTTCCAGCTCTCTACAGGGAAGAGGTTTAAAAATTATAAGATGTCCTCATGGAAACTGCACCACTTTTCAAACACAAGAGGATGTCAGTATTCATACGAGACAGGGAAGCCGTTTCTAAAAAAGAAAAATCCACTACATTTTTGTTTCTTCTTCTTGAAGGTGTCCCTTTAACAGCACTCAACAGCTGTTAAATGGGATAATCGCCTGTTATCCTCATGTCACTAATTCAAATGCAAATGGCTCTCAGAGCAGGAGAGGTTATTCAGCCATTGGGCACCCCAGGTACCTTTGCACGAAGAGGATGCTGAAGCGATTAAGCTCCCTTCTGGGATTCTAGAAACATTGGAAAGAAATGCTTCCAGATGAAATCGGAGAGGAGATAATGTCCAAGACAGAAAGGAAAACTGGGCAGGGAGGAGGCTGGCAGGAAGGATTTGCATGTTTTGATGCCTCAGAGGGGCTCCATCCCTACGCTGAGAGACCCTGCGGCCAGCCCAGCCTCTGCGCCAGCTGATACAGCCTGGGCTCCGTTTGATCCTAAATAACTACAACTTGTACGGTGGTAGTGCTCAGCGGCCCAAACAAGGGTCAGCATTTCACTGTCCTAGCTAAACCACTATCCCAGCTATCTACATGGAAACAGAGGCACCTCTCCCTAAGGTCCAGGTCACTGCCACAAGGTAGCAGAAGAGCAGCTCTGCCGCTCAGTGACCCTCCAGCCATGAAGCCAAAGTGTCGAGCTGTTGGTACCCCGCAGGGCAAACCCTCTGGTGCTCCTTCCCTCTGTGACAGGAAAGGGACTGCAGAAGGCAGCAGCAAAGTCTTTAAAACCAACACCACTTTGACGGAGCAGAGCTTGCAACTAGATCCACGATTGTACGTGTGTGCCTGTGTGTGAACAAAATGCAGTTCAATGCATTCATTTATATTTCACACATGCAACTCCTCAAAAAAATCTCCCAGTCCTTACAAAAGTAGGTAGTGTCTTTTGCATGGTAATAACCACAGATTGTATAGTCACACTGTTAAATGGGTCAGACTATTACCCATCAGTGATATCTACATAGAAGTAGAGCCAGAGTTAAACCTAAAACTCTTTTATTATGAAACTACTGATAATACACGACCCGCAAGGAGGTAGGCCATCGATGTCTGTCTTTCCCTTTGCACAGAGACCAGACAACAGTTATGGGTGATGCCGAAGGAGAGGAACAGCGGTGACTTCGGTTTCCACTACAGGCAGTGGTGGAAACCCCTCCCTCTTCTTCTCCAAGGAGGGTACCCAGATCCAGACACTGGTGTCATCTGTCTAGAAAGCAGCAAGTAGGAGGAGAAAAAGGGAATTAACTGTAATACCCTGGAGGGGAAGATATAGAAGGTGAGGAAGGTAAAAGGCTGGAAAAAAGGATGGCTCTTCCACAGCACTCAGCCATGATCACCTGAAACACTTGTGACCACGTTCTCCAAAGGGGTCAACAGTCAATGAACACCCAGTTTTGTCTTTTGAAAAACCTATTTTGACACCAAAACAACTGTTCATTTCTAAACCTGGTCTTAAGCCCATGGAGGACACTTCCCATTATTTAAGGAAATTCACTGGCCAAAGCACCTTCTCAGCCTCAGCATCCACCCTTGGCTTTCTTTTTAACTTTGAAATGATCCTGTATTCAACATTTCTGGCCTGGTATCTCCAGTTCCCTCAGTATTTCATTTCAAATTTTACTTTCTCAAAATCTGCTCCTCTGAAGAGTTACTTATGGACAAGAGAAGTTGTTCTCATTGCACATTCAAAAAAAAAAAACATATCTGTTGCCATGGCAGTGGTGTGGGTTACAACCAACCATTTTAGCCACACTAAGTTTAAATGGTAACCAAGTTAACAACTCTTTTGTTTCTGCCTGGGAAATAAAGACGCAACGCAGTCAGCTCAATAACAAGTGCTGGGACGTGTTTGCTCCTGTGGGCTTACGGGTGACCACCAGGCAGCCACGGCTGGTCCCCTCCACAGGCTGCAGGGCTGACCCAGTTTCTCCTCGGAGCTGTCATGGCAACCTCCATGCTTGAGTTTGCCGCTTTGCATGGCGAAACCTTCGATTTCTGGCTACGGCAACGCAAGAACACAAAACCGGTGGCGGTGGGAGCAGGAGGGCAGCTCAGCCTTTCACCCTGGGTCCTGCTCCCGAACAAAACCCACATCCATGCAGTAGCAAAGGAGTTGGGAAAGCGAGCTGCCACTTATTCTTTTCCATTCTGGCGCTGCTTTATTCCACAGAAAGAAGCACGTTCAGCCCGGCTTGATAAAGAAATGAGGTGCGTGCAGTCATTTCATGTGTGCGCAGCGTGGGGCAGAGCCTGCCCCTCTTCCCTCCCAGTCTCCCCTGAACTTGAGGCCATTGCCCGCACAGACCACACTGGGCAGAGTTAGTACCCTCAGATCCGTGAAATCCACAGGATGAAGGACAAACAGGGGTGAGCGATCGTGCCTCTGCACAGGGGAAGGCGTCAGTGGGAGCTCGTCCCATATTTGACATCAGTGAGTCTGCACAAGAGCGGCACTGGCTGATTGGGACCTCCAGCTGGAAGGTGGTTGTGTATTTGCCCATCCCCAGCCTTTCATTAGCCAGAGAACTGGCTGCCCACCGCGACAAAGACATGGCAGCACTTTACACTAAAAACCTTGTCAGCCCAAACACAAGAGAATAATGTTCCGCACTGTAGGGCAGACACACAAAAATCAGTCCTGTGTCATGGGGAGGAGGGAAAAGGAAAAAAAAAAATTAAAAAAAAATCCTGGGAGGTTTGATTTATAAAGGGAAATAAGCAGTAAGATAATGTGCCCGGACTGTCTAAGCTGAGGCGGGTTTGAGAAAAGCAGGTGACAGCCAGCAAGCACCAGAAGAGCCTGGGCAGCGGAGAGGGAAAAGCATCAGCCTGCTCGGAGGGAGCAAGAAGCACAGAAAGCGCATGCTAAGTAGGAGTGCCGGATTGACATTTGAAAAGGGGAAAATTTAGGCCGAACGGCAGGAAAAGCTTCCTGACAGTGAGATGCATGCACTGGAGCCATCCCGCGGGAGAAGCCCTGGAAGCTTCATCACTTGGCATGCAAGGACCGAGCTGGAGGAAAGCTGCAAGTCCTGGAAAGGCCTTATCCAAAGCTCGCTGAAAGTCAACAGCGAGGCTTGCATTAATTACGGGAGGCTTGGCTCAGAGACGAAATCCACAGCCAGGAACGAGCCTGAAGGGAAGAGGGGAATTCCCAGTAGGTGACAGGGTGGTGGCAGGTCCCCGGCACAAGCATCCCCCTCCCCATGGGAGCTGGGAAACAAATGGGTGTGTGAGATGGGGAAATAGATGGGGAAATAAAAAATCCCTTCTCCTTTAAGGCAACGTTATCTGTCGGTGAGGAGCTGCTCTGCTTTGGCCAAGGCACAGGCAGAGTCAGGGCTCAGGCTTCTGTTAGTCTGGGCCCCTGGGAAGGCCAGCTGCCAAAAAAACAGGGCAATTTTGCTCTAGTCGGGGGTAGGGCATGGGTGCATGGGGAGGGAAATGAGGGAGAGAGCAAGGGAGCGCGCATGTGAGAGCAAGGGAGAGAGGGGGGACATACACACCATGTCTCTGGATGTGCAGCAAGAAGCCCAGCAGGATGGGGCTCAGGACTGCGGGGAGGAGGCAATCGCTGCAGGCAGAAGCCAAGGCAGAGGCAGAGGAGCTCCAGGGATGATGCCGTTTCCCTCCTATTAAGAAGGAGCTTTGTCTGAAGAAACCTGTGTTAAAAATAGCCAGGGCACTGACTCCGTCCCCAGAGCTCACTGAGCCACCAGCCCTCCCCGTCACAAAAGGCAGGAGGCGATTTCCCCTGTGGGGACACACACGGAGTTATTTCCCTTGGAAGGGACTGTCCCTGTGCTCCCGTCCCTGGACATGCCGCTTGGCCAGCTGTGCCCAGCCAGGCCAGGGGGAGCCTCTCCATCGTGGCACACAGAGAGCTACAGGACATAGCCCCAGAGCTGCTGGCTGAGATCACAGGTACCCTGGTGTGAGCTGAGCATCATCCCACCAAACGCAGTGGCCTTATTGGGAGTGGGCATCACGGCGTCGCCTCCACAGCATGAAATTGAATTTCAACCTCCAAACTCACGTGGGATTCTACCCCGACAAAAGCATCTGTGCGCCAAGGGTATCCTCACATTCATGCAGGAGATAGCCAAGCACAGACAGGGAAAGCAATAATCAGGCTATGCACACAGAAGCCCTGGAAGTGCCTTTTGCATGTGCCATCCTCTCTCATCCCCACTTTTAGTGTATTCCTTTATTCGTACGCACCGCCTTCTCCATTTAAACAGCAAAGCCGGCAGGGCAGGAAATGACAGCCCATGCTATTGCCGAGCCAACACACATGGAGCGAAAGTGGAAAGCCTAATTTAAAAGTAAAGTACAATATAAAGAGGTTGCACTTTTTGTCCAGACCAGGCATTACAAACCCAGGGAATTCAGAGTTAAAGTTATGCTTAAAATAAATTCAAACTTGTTGAAGTGTGGCAATGTGCAACCAAGGCATACAAATAGCCTTAATTCTGCCCTGTAGTGACACATACCCATATGACTGTGATTAAAATGTTTTAGTACTTGTGCTCCTAGACTAGATTACCCTGATAAGTATAATATTTTTTCATATTCCCTTGCTTTACCCCTCCCCTAACAACCCCGTGCCCCAGATATTGCCACTAGCATAGATTTCACTGCCTACCAGGAAAAAAAGATATGTATCGCAGGTCCTTCACATCTGTAATGGCAGCCCCAGGCTAAGCGTTGTCGTGGAAATACCCTCCCTCCTACCCTCGGATCCACAGCCACCCTTGCCCAAGGCTCTGGCGACTGTAACTTAAGCCTGCACCAAGCGAGCATTTACTCCCACTGAGGAAAAGAGAAGGGCTTTCCTCACACCTTTTATACCACTGTAATCTACACTCATGTATTTATTTTACAAGCCCATTAAAACCTTGAGTTTGAAGTGTAGAGAAAATAAAAGAGACACAAAGAAAAATCATCTGGATAAACAATTATGGCTTTTTGTCAAGGACTCAGGAGCTAATCGAGTCCAGATCTGTTCCATGTTCACATTTACATGCAAAATCGTACTTACTGAGCTAGAAAAAGTCAGATTAGCATCAATAGTCAGCTCTGACCCTCAGCCACATAGTGCAAAATCTGTGGGGCAAATGGGGGCTCCCAGGGTATAACAGAGGGCAAAGTTTGGCCCCAAAAATACTCAAAGACCATTTGGCCTAGATGCACGTGAAAGCGGCTGCTCTGCACTTCAGTCCAGTCTGCCATGACTCTCCAGAAGTTGTATTTACTTAAGAGTGTGGGTGGCCTGAATTGTCACGATGCGTTTAAATATTTGGCACTAAATCACAGCTGTCCATTTATTTGCACTTTTGCTGCCGGGCAGCAGGAACACCCCTGGAATTAGTCAGCATCAGACGCATTAATGAGCTAAAAGATATATTATAGTTTACAGTTTAGACTTCTTTTGTTCACATAAATACACACCCAATCTCCGCTTCTTTCCCAGAAAGGCATATCTTTTCAAACATGTCGACTTTCTAAGCTTTATTTTATTTGGCCTTTATTAATGAGCTTGCAAAGTTTTCTGTTATGCGGAAAAGCCGCTTGCCCCTAGCAGGCTTTCTGCGCATTACACACAATCCTGAAGAGACTCGTTGTGTGAGGGGAAACGGTCCAGCCTCAGAGAAGTTCCTCTTCACAAGCCAGAAGCCATCCTCTGCATGCGAAGATCCCAAGTAAATATGGAACTAATAACAACCGCGAGCGAAGACCTTTGCATACGGAAAATATTTACAAAGTCCGTGTTACAAATCACATCGGCTGGAGGAAAACGCTTGCGCTTTTGCTGTGCAGAAAGCAGGAGATCTGTTGCACAAAAGGAAAGAAAATCTTGTTCTCTGGGTTAACACTCCCGCGTCTCATTCATCCCACTTCTCCACTGCCAGTATCCTTTTATAAATCACCGGCAAAGCGTAGGCCATGATTTAATAACTCGCTGACAAACTGTATCCAGTATGGGAGGACCGCAGTGTCGGTATCAATTCTTTGTGACTTGTATGCCTAATGGATGCTAATTGCAAGTCATAATAATTTTTTATTAAACAAAACACTAGAGATTTTACCAGGGTAACGCTCTAGCATGGAATCAATGGGAGTCAATTTTTTGTGTGTGTGAATAAAACAGTTTTTCATCAAAAAAATGCTTATTTGCTGACACTGAAGTTTCTTGTGGGAATACATCACTTTTGTAATTAAATTTTCATCTGGAAGATTTTTCGGGTCAAAAATGGAATTTCTGGTCAAAATCATAGCAGGGAGGAACACACAGGAAGCCGGGCTCTGAACCGAGCACAGCCGAGCCTCTCGCATCCCCAGCGCTTGGCCTAATTACGGAGCCAACAGCTCGTCTGCCATATGGCCGCTCCTCGCCTGGTCTTGCTCATTTTTGGCCATACTCCTCCAGCGCCGTTTCCCGGTTCTCCCTCCAGCCCCTGCCAGGAGCAGAAGGTGCAGAGCCAAGGGCTGAGAGCATCTGCCCGCTTTGCAATTGTATTTGCTGGGAAGCATCCCCCGAGCGGGTGGTTGCCTCCAGCCGGAGGAGCGAGCCCACCGCCAGCAGCCGCTCCCACCCGCACAACAGGATCTGGGAGAGGATGTCTGGCCATATCTGCCTTCCCCTCCGTGCGCAGGAACGTGCCGTATCAGCAGAAAGCACCTTCGTTAAGGGCATAAGTGCATCCCTCCCCCCGGGCAGCTGCACGGCTTTATCTTGCAGTGGTGCAAGGAACGGAGAGAGCCGAGCTGCCAGCAAGTCTTCTTACCCTCGCAGCCTCATTCACCAGAACAGCCCAGCTGCTTTTTGCCACCGTCATGACACACCAGAGCTCCAAAGTTGGTTTCACTGGCCAGTTTGTGACACTCTTGTGTCCACAGAGTGGTACAGGGCAGCTGGAAGGAGCCGGTGAGCTCCTCCATGAGCTCCTCTGCATCGCACACCTCAGCCAGGCTGCTGCAGCTGAGGTGAGGACCGAGCTGTCACCAACCACCCCGCACAGCCTCATCCTCCCTTCACCTTAAGGTGGGCGAGTCAGAAGCAGTTCAGCTCAGCCACTGTAGTCAAATGAGTCTGAAACACTGTTAGGAGGGATCAAAATCACATGCGCGTGTGTGTGTGTGTGTGTGGTTTCACAACACCTCCCTCTCCCCACTGCCAGCCACACCAGTTTCCTCAAAGAAAAGCAGAACAGTAGAGCAGAGACCCAAAGCTACGCCGTGGTGTATTAAAGCCTTGTTTTTCCCACTGCTTAAAGAACTGACCCAGCCCCCTCAAATGTTCCCAGCATATTTGAAATGTGAGTCAGAGACCACAATGGAGATACTTGCCTAGCTTGACAAAGTTTAAGTATCTCCTGCCAAAGAGCAATCACTGATTTTTTGCTCTGTCACTCATGAGTCCTGTTTCCATCGCCCTAACCGTGCAAAACGCACTGTCTCACTGAGGAAGCGAGGGTTACTTCTCGGACGCTTGCCTGTAGCATCTCCAACTTCTCATGCTCCCTTTCGCACAGAGCGCTGCCAACAAACAGGATGGAAACCAGCAGGTATTGAAAACTGATGTGTCTGTACCCACAGTGGAAGCAATGAAGATAGAGGGTGGAAAGAATAGCAGCAATACTGAAAAGTGAGGCCAGGAAAAACTTCATCTTTGCAGGCAGGGTCTAACATTTAAAAAAGAATAAAATTCAAGACATCTCCACAGACTGGACTAGCACCTCACTTAGCAAAACACCCTAAGGCTTAGGAGTTAATCTGTGACGGACCACCATACCCTTCCTTAGGCCATCACCACGACCACCACCACCACTGCAGTAAATTTTGGCAAAAGGGAGCAGCCAAGAGCAGGAAGCACCAACCATGTCGTTCACCATCGCTGAAGCCACTGGCTGGCATGACTTCGCATCCAAAGTGGCAACATAAGTTTTCACTGCTCTTTCTTCTGCAGTGGCGACAGGGCTGCAGCGCTGAGCGAGGCTCTGTTTTCTACGCCCCATCATCTGAACAATTCACACAGCCCCTTTGCTTGGGGCAAAAAGGTAGAATACACTTTTGATTATTATTTTAATATAGGTCACACTCATTTCCCATTTTTAAATTTCCCTACATAATCATGAGTGCTAGAAACCTTTTTCTCTTAATTAGCTTCCTCCCCCTCCCCCCTCTTTTTCTTATGTTGAAAGGCAAGATTGTCAGGCGATCTCAGCATTTGGGCAGAGAGGCACGAGGGCTTCAAGGAAATCCCCAACTATCACAGTGCAAGGTCTGATCTGCAGCGAGGAGAGCTGGCAGCGCCGCGGTGCACCTCAGCACTCCAGCTGTTGCTCCAGCGGAGCAACACGGGTGGAGCTGTGTCGGAAGGAGTCCAAGGACCAGCAGCTGAGAAAAAACACTCAGACACAACCAAACCCTCCAGCGCCACATGAGGCTGAGGTCGTGTGTGTGTCTGTGTGCGCCGGCACTTGCTTTATTTTTCTTTTCTTTCCACTGCAACCAGACTTAATGTTTCTTCAGAGGATTCATGCTCGTGCTTGTACCAAGAAATCCCTCCCATTATCTTCTCCATCGCCCGGGCTGCCGCGCGAGGAGCAGCCCGCTGCTCTCCATCCCTGCTGTCTGGGGTTTGGGACAGCTGGGCTGCAAGGCTGGTGAGATGGGGGAATTTCCGGGCTCTGAGGTGCAGGAGGAGGAGAGAGATCACTTTGTGCGCTGCTGATCGCGCTCTGCGGGAGCGCTGACTTTCGCCTCTTTAGCACCTGCCATGGGGAGCTTGGGGGTGGGGCAGGGGGGGTAGCAAGAGAAAAAAAACACTTCAAGCAAGATTTACTCACTTCCTTATTAAGTTAATGCTTGCCCAAAAAAACGTCGCAAAGGCAGGGGGGTGAATAGATCCGAATGGACTCCACATAACAAATGCAAACATCACACTTCAGCACCTCTTTGACTGAAGCTGTGTCCAAAGCCCCAGACAGAGACCCAGAGCTCCAGGATTTCCTTCGCAGCTCCACCTCAGGCTCGAAATTTCAGGACTGCGGTGCCTTGCTGACAAACCTGAGCCATGCTCAACTGCAGATAAAATACCAGAGATCCTTTTAAAATTCCCATCCCCCGCCAAGCACGCGTTGCCCTGAGCCGTGCACATGTACTGACCTCTCCCAGCTCCGTCCTGGCGACAGGGTGATACACGGCCCAGACCTGCACTCCCTGAACGCCCCACGGGCTTTCGCCTAGCACGGAGCCAGGCACCAGAGGTGCCTAAGAGGGAGCAAGAAAGAAAAAGCAGCTGAACTCCACAATGTGCAGCAGACATGGATCCTAATATGGATCTCAGGTTCACAAAACGATCTGGATCCTAAGTCCGTGCAAATCAATCAATGAGGGTTTCCAATGCCTTTACTACGCTTCAGCTGAAAACAGTAAAACCAGTAGTAAGTATGAAGGCAGCAGGAACAGATTTTAGAGTCCCAGCTGATGGGGCAAACCCTGAACTGAACCCTGATTTCATCTACAGAGATGATTGCTCCAGGACAGCCGTGCTAGCAAAGCCGGGGGGTGGGAGAAGGGTGCTTGTTCTCCCACCCACTGCCAGTTGGTAGGTGACCAGGTTACTTCACATGTCCGAGCTTGTTAATCTGACATCATCTGTGAGCAATAAAATGTGTCCATTAAAAACCATCTACACCAGCCAGAGCTACTGAGGAGAAAGAGACCGAGACAGAGGGCAAACAGGGCTACCATAAAGTTGGACAAGAGGCCTCAAGGCTCCTTGACTCACACAGTTCATATGATGCCAAGATAACCAAGCTTGGAAGGACAGCTGGTCTTGCAAGGGGGGTCTTCTGCAGCCACCTGCATGAGACCACTGTCATCTGAGCTGAAAGAAAAACCCTGTTGTACAGCCACAGTAGGAGGCTGGGCCAGCTAGTGCAGGGGGATGCAACAGATATAAGAGCACACTATTCTGGACAACAAGCTTTCGAAAGTGTTTCTGGAGGCTGAGCCAGCCCCACAGTGCTGGCCCTGAAAATATTTAACACGTGCCCTTCTTGAAAAAGGCATTTTAAAGAAATCTGGATTGCAAATTTGAATGCAAGCAGCTTCTTTCCACCCTCCATCCTCAGAGGCAATGCAAGCAGATCAAGCAGTTCAAGGGGCATAAACTGGCCCTGGAAGAGCCTCAGCCCAATGTCTGGGCTTGTTCCTTAAGCCATAAAGAAAGAAGACGGCAGCAAAACCATTGCATATTCACCTGGAAAGTTTCTAACGCTGTTTGCCGGAATGGTGGCTGCCACCAGGAGCACACCAGAGTCCTCTCCCTGGTAGCGTGCCACCACCGTGCCATCGGCTGGGCTGTGAGATTGTCAGCTGTTACTTAGCAGCCCAGGTACTCGCACTACTCGTACTACTTAGTAGCCCAGCTACTCGCATTACAAAATCTGGAAGAGAGATGGAAGCTGAAACCAGAGAAGCTGCAGACAAGGGCTAGCAGCCTCCCGCAGCAGAGCAGGACAGGCTGCCCACTGGGAGTTACTCTGGCGCTTGGGAGAAGGCAGATTTTCAGTGCTGGGCACTCAGAAAACCAACATGAGCACACCTATTTGCACGATATGCAAGGAACGCCAGGCTCTGGACACATGTACCGTCCCCTTGCATCCGGCACCCAGATGCAAGGACTTTCCAAGGCCTAAAACAGGGGATGCACATCCCTCCTGCCCCTGCGAACTCACAGCAGTTGCAAGGGGGACCACTGCAAATGCCCCCCGCTCTGACCCATCCCCAGCACTCTGCCAGGCTCCTACGCCCTTACGAACAGGCTTGGCAGAGCAGCCTCCCCAGCCAAGGCAAGGCTTGTATCAGGGGCTAAAGATCAAACCCTATCTATCTGTGAACACACCTTTGTTAGTTTTGGCTGCACCCTTTCAGGGATCACCTGCCTCCCCAGGCAAACACGTTCCCATCCCGAGTTCCACAAGCCTGGTGTGCTCCTCCGAGGACTGCTTTTGCCTGGCAGGTACCTGCGCACCTATGGCATCCGCAACAGCAGCGAGTGGCCGAGGAGGGAGAGCCCCAGGACGAAAGGCAGCTGCAAGCGAGTGCATTGCAGGGAGCGGAGGAAGGAGCTGGAAGCAGATTCATGGTCAGGCTGCCGTTCGGATCTGCTGGAAACAAGAGTGGAAAGCTGGCACCGACATCCAACCGCCCCAACAAACATTGCATTCATATGCAGAGCTATGGAGCAAATGATCTGTCAGTTGTTCATCTGGAGAACAGGTTTCACCAGCCTGGATTAAATGGTTACGTTGCCACAGCATGTGCTTCTTGCTGCTTTGGGAGATAAAGGAAGTAAGGCGAAAGCACTGCAGAGAGAGGCCTGACTCTGCAACCCAGCTCCAAGCATCTTTATGCTTGGAGAAGGTTGGGACCGGCACAGAGCACGGGGGACGCGGGACGAGTGCGTTTAAAAGGCAGCACTTTGGTGCCAACGCGCTGAAATCGCTAATGCAAGAAAACACCTCATTCGAGTAGAGGAGGTGTGTACTTTGCCTCACGTTACGGCCTCCAGATGTGCTCCAGACTGGCTGTATTTCTGAGCCTTCTGCTTCTCGTTCCCACAAAGCTGAAGGCAGGGTGAGTGCACTCGGAGGTCTAGCAGCACATGTGCAGCAGCGACAGGCTCCACCAAAGCCTGTGTCCTGCCTTCACAAAACCCCCGTTGAGTGACTCCCTTAGGATGTAATTGCAGTCGACTTCATTCCAGGCCGTGAGCATATGTCTGGCTACGGCCATTACTGCGAGCACACAAGGAAAGGAAAGAAAAAAAAAAAAAAAAAAAGGAAACGTAAAGGAGAAAGTGCAAAACAACACTCTTGTAATCCAAGCCCAGTTAGGATAACGGGTGTTTTCCTCTATAGGAAAAGGTTACTTTGCTACCTCTGGCAGCTTCCCTGCTTTAGTCTTTTGCAAGGCAGAAAAGAAAGGCTGACATCAGCTTAGCAGACTCAAAAACACAACATTGCACCAAACCCATGGGCCCTCTGGAGCCCTCAGGAACCCACGTGGGCAAAAAGCAGATGCCCAAAGAGCCAACTTCAGGACTTTCCCAGACCTCAGAGGCACAAACCCCTGCACAGGGGAGCCTGCGGCATCTTTCTCCACCCCCTGGCATTTGGCGGGTCACCGGAGCTTGCCCCACGGCCCCATCTCTCAGGGGAGGATGCATCTGCAGTGGGGGCGGTGAAGGGCACAGGGATGCAGCCACAGGACACCGTGGGCAGCGGGAGCCAGAGCCACCGTCCTCTTCCCCCACCGTGTTTCGCAAGATGAACGGTGGCAGCAGCGCTATCACTTTTGTATTTGCCTTTTTTTTTTTTTTTTTTTTTTTTTTTTTTCCGGAACGAGCAAACCCAGGCATCAGTCCATAGCCCACCCTCCGGAACGGCACAAACACTGCTCTGGGGGAAGCTTCCTAGAAATAGCCTGCAGCGAGCACCCAGCACCCAACCCTCCCAGCCCAAGCGATCGCAGGCTGGCAAATTTCTAAGCCACCCAAAGTAAGATCTTTATCAATGGGAAGCGTCAGGCAGGCTTCAGCGACACTGAGCTGCCCCCCCCACATCAACTGGCCCTGAAAACACGTAGGATTTGTCCAGCTGGGATGGCTCCCAGTCAGGCATTTACGTTTGTGACTCGTGGCTGAATCTTTAAAAATACATCCCAGTGAACGTACGGTTGTACTCCGAGATACACTTACATCCACAAGCACATGACCTAAGAGGTGGGTTCGAACTAAAGTGACTCAGCCTCCTGGTTACAGGAACAAAATTAGCAACCACTCATAAACGTCTTATGTCTCAGACGGGGCTAGATGGCACTGTAAGTTAGTTAATGTGCAAGCCCTTTGCCTCAGGAGATTTCACTTTGGCATTGTGATCAGTGGAAAATCAGGAAAGCTGGTGCTCCCTAGGGTATATTTTCCAGAGCTGGGCTAGAAATTCACACTGACAGCCTGATTCAACACATTTTCTAGGTACCTAGTTAGGAACTGTGTCCAATAATTTAGTCATTCTCTGGAATTTACTTATTTTCTTTTTTTGAGCAAATAATTCTTGGCTTGCAAGCACTTAAACGTGTAACATTTATTATAAAACATATGTTTTCCCCCAATACTTAGCCTACATTTTCCCTGCTTTAATTCATCCCGTTTCTCCTCATTAACCCCTGCCCCCCACCCCCGTTGTTCCCATGCTGGATCCCTCCACCTCTCCCAGGAGAACAGTGATGAAATGACATTCGCCTCCCAGACCTCCTGGCACATCACCCCTTCTCTTCGGGATCAGCTCGGTGAGGCGGAGAGCCCTCTGGCCCCGAGCCCCTGAATCACTTAAGGATGCACAGCTGAAACAGAGCAAGGCAAAGTGGCGGAGGGAGGCGAGGACCAGGCTTGCAGCACAGGCGCCTGGCCGTATTCAGGTCAGAACATTCAGGTCCCGCAGCCTCGGGCCTCTGCGTGAGCTGGTTAGGAGATGAACGAGTAAGGATCTGCCCTGATCTCACACCCAGACCTTCCAGAGCCTCTGCGCTCCCTCCTCAAGCGAGCACGCGGTGGCTAATGGCACTGTGCCACCGCAAGGGAACGGCATCCACATGTCTGGGGGGAAAGGAGGGGGACGTGCCGTCCTGCTGCAGCACATCTGCCTCCCGGGCTGGGAAGAAGACGGCCACCTCTTTAACAGAAACCCCATCCATCCCATCTAATAGTCAGATGAGTATCTCTCCCATCATTTAACAAGGGGAGCAGCCCTCTGAAAAAAGAAAAAAAAACACTTTTCCCAGCGGAGAATCCCATCAGCTTCCTGAAAGCCTGGGTCATTCGTGCCTGTGAATCTGCCTCCCCGTTCCTCAAGTAACAGATTAGTCACGTACATTTGCAATGGCAGCGATTCTGCCAAATAGCTGAGGAGCGGGGCAGGAGGAGGAGAACAGCAGCATGACAAGAACAGGCAGAGGAGGGGAAAGAAGAAACTAAATGTTTCTTCCTCTTCTCCCATGCCCCTTCGGTTTTCAGCAGCGTTTGCATGCACAAGCTGCAAAACAGCTGCATCACGTGCTGGAGGTGAAATCCAGGCGTTATCTAGCTGAGTGCCTTGGACATCCCTGTCTCTCCTCGTTCACCCCCAGGCTGGCAGGAGCATCGCCCAGCAGCAAGAACACCAACAGCTCCTCTGCGGTTGCGACCAAAAGCCTCCCTAAATATGGACCATGTTTGGCAACTGGGAAAAGCTCTCGCTTTGAGCTCCCATCTTGCAAGTGACTGACAAATGCCAGACCCCGGCAGGGCTGACAAAGGCTTAGGGCTGCAAAGCGTCCCACGTAGAGGCAAGTCACTCGGGGAGGAAAGCAAACAGGCAAAAGGCCCCCAGAAATCCAGCTCCCGATTAATACGTGGCTTACTGCAAACAGTTACTTCCTTCTTCCAATAACACGCATGAAAAATCACTGTCGTCGTTAGAGCAGCAGCGCGTGGAGCCTGTAAGCAAGCAGGTCAGACTGCTCCTCTGTGCTGTACACACTCGTGTCAAACTGTCTCTGTCCTGACACGCTTCCAGCTAAAAATGCCCCAGTGGGTAACAAAGAGGGAGATTCAAAGCAAGAGCACCTGAGTGATCCAGTAACAGGAAGAAAAAAAAAAAAAAAAGTAGGCTGTTTCGGGTCATCTGAGGTGTGCACACATTCCCAGACACTCAGTCTGTCCCCTGTAGCTCAGGGAAATGCTAAATGGGCAGCATGGCCTGGAGAAACTGTAAAGAGGGGGAAAGCAGACAAGTGCCTGGGGGAAAGCAGATGAGCAGGTTTTCAAGAACAAGCGTTGCTACTGCAATAAGACATAGGGGCACATGCAGGCAGTCTCTGTCCTGGTAATAAATAATAGCTACAAAACTCATATTAACCTCTGTCAAACATGTTGGTTCTGCCAGTACGTCCATCACGAAGCTATCTGTCACATGTTAGCAGTGAGATGTTCACTTCATCAGTTCCAGAGAAAGACAGAAAACACGGCAGGCAATGACAGCATCCTGTATGCCAGCTGAGAGGAGTCACAATCTCAAAGGACACATCCTTGTTATCATAAAAACGATGCTCCCCTCCTGTATCCTCCACCTTAAGGGGCAGCACTGAAAAAGGAGAGTAAAACACAAGCATCACTTCTGAGACAGGAACCTCATCATAACGTGAAATACCAAAGAAAACCCCTGAAATCTTCTAGCTTTCCTTCCTAGGAACAAGCAGACATCGGGCTATATGTGAGCATCTGGGCTGGTGCATTCACCCGTGGTCCAACACAAGCCTGGACCCATTCACCGTTGGGGGTAGGAAGCGCCAGGCCCCTTCTCCTCTCAGCATCCCATTTCCCGGAGGGGAATTCAGGGCACCAGTGACCCAATGCCAGCAAGAGAAGAGCTGCCAGGCTTCCCAACAAACCCATCTAAATGCCGTCCTGTTTCAGAAAGAACATGCGGAGGAGGGGGAAGTGCGTAAACTGGTGCTTTGATATCTGGCACTAGGCCAGGGCATAGATTAGACTAGTCAATCATTTTAATCGCCATCTAACAGTAATAATCTATTTATGCAATGTATGCTAAAATGCACGTAGCACTACGGTCTGTTTTTAACTCTAATTGAGGTGGTCCTGACCCAAACAACCGCCCTGGGTAGCGAAGCCGTGTATTTTGGGGGATTTTTTTGGTTGGCTTTTTCCAGAACTGCCCTAGACTACTGCTTTGCTTAGGTTTTTACTTCAACATATATATTTTTGTCTATTGGCTTTTCAATGTCATGCATTTGGCAGACAGAAAAAGATGCAGAGCAGTAGCCGACACTACACATATTTACCACGCAACACGGGTTTCTTCTTCCAGGGCACCCATGTCTTGTTCCTGCCCTGGGTGTTTATTTTTGTACTCCTGCGAGGACTTGGATGCTCAGGAAAGATGCTGGGTTTAGAATTACTGGCCCTAAGGAACTGGAGGTACATAAATGAGCAGTATGCTGAGACCTGGGGGGAGATGATGTCTTTTCTAAGTCACCATCTAACCCACACAGCCAGGAGTGCAGGGTGTCAGTGA
This sequence comes from Larus michahellis, assembly GCF_964199755.1. Lineage (NCBI taxonomy): Eukaryota > Metazoa > Chordata > Aves > Charadriiformes > Laridae > Larus > Larus michahellis. Next base: position 76,508,874 of record NC_133897.1, on the reverse strand, counting down.
AGGAGATAAGCCAGCTCCAGGACAGACCCCAGCACGCATCTGCAGGAGTTTCATACTCCACAGAAACACTTTGCTCTCCCTTAAGGAAGAAGTGACATCGAAGAGAGTTCCTCACCCTCTCCCTCCATCCACACCGTTAAAATCTCCGACATTGCATGCACTGGGAAGGATGTGTTGGGTGCGCAGAAGCTGTTACCTGCCACGTACCAAGCAAAACCACAGGGAAAAAGATGGTGCAGCCTCTGCTCTGTCTGTGTCCATCCCACATGCCAATGAACAACAAAAACAGAGCACTGAAAAATAAAACCCACTGCTTCAAAAAGCCCTCCGGGGAGTATCTTCAACAGTACCATTTATTTTTTTCCTGCTTCTTTCTGATCCTTTTTTTACTGTTGAAGTTGACATCTTTTCCTCTTGCTGAACCAGCATTTCCTGACAGCACACCATCGTCACAAATTTTCCATCCAGCTCTTGAGTGGATTTCAACACTTGGTGCTTGTGCATACTTTGAGAAGAGGTTAATGCCAACCTCAGAAAATTATCTACAGGACGTGCAAAACAGTACCACCAGCGAGGAGAAGCCCCTTCGTTTGGAGAAGTTCAGACATTACCCAGTTTCTTCGCCTCAAAACTGGGCCAGCTCCTCTCTGCTTGATTACAGCTGGGATGGTGATCCTCCTTCATATGTTTACTGCCCAACTGACCTGTCACTTGGAAAAAAACAACCTTCCATGCAGAACACTGGCTTTCATGACACAGTATGTCCCCTTTCAAATGCCCTGGGGACATCTTGATGGTTTTAAAGCTAAACATCCCAGAGAAGAGCATTGCTCTCCCAATAAACAGCAGCACAGACAGGCCACAGAAGCTAAACAAGCAAGGCAGGCATTTGTGGGAGGAGATGGTAATAAATGCAACAGCCAGCTTCTTAATCACCGCCCCTAATGCCTGATCACCATTACCTTGTCACAGCTGCCCTGTGCTTTGTGGTGACAGGATGGCTCTCCAGGTTTGGAGGACTTTACCCAGGAAAATCTCTCTAAAGATGAGCATGCACTGACATGTAATCACAGACAGGTAACTTTTTTAAAAAAATGTAAAAGACACATCCTCTGCTCGATCACAGAGCCATCAGGCAGGGTGAAACCCGGGAACAGCAGCCCCCAGACTGCAGCAGTTGCACTCCAGTGGGTGGGGGGCAGCAACCCCAACAGCCAAGGCTTTTTTGGGACCAGCCTGTCCCCATTCAGAATTTCTGCCTGCAGGGCGTTCAAGCCAAAGCTGCCTTAATATGCTTTTAAAGGCAGGCAAATGACAAGGAAGGCATCTTTCCCTTCAAAGCCCAGCACTCCTCCTCCTCTCAGGCATCTGTAACTGCTATCATCAGCTTAAGGGGCAATAACTTCACCAGCAGGTGAAGCTGGTTTATGAGGGCGAGGGGGAAGAGTTAACCCAAATTCATCAACCCACCCACTGTCACCAGCCAGCAGGTCTGAGCACAGTCGCAGAGAGGTGGGGGGACACAAAACCCCGGCAGCGTGTCCAAGAGAGGATGCTTTTTCTAAAGGACACAGCCGATGCATGGTCCCGCTTAACCATCACGGGCAGCTTCAGCTGCAGAGGCCTGACCTGTTTGGCAGCAGCCAGCCCACATCAGCTGCCTCCTGGAAAAGGGAAAGAAAAGGAAAAAGAAAAGCTTTGAAATGACAGAACGAGCAGAGGAATGGGGGGAAAAAAGCTGGGAGGGGTGAAAGAGGTGGGCTCACAGTCCCTGGTTGGGTAACAGGCTAATTCCCCCCTGCTCCCTGCCCAAGACTCCATCTAATTACCCTGTTTCCTCTGAGCTGATTGGAAAGTGGCCTTGTGTCTGGAAAAGGCCGTAAGCATCTTACATGCATCTGTTCCACCTAATCCCTAATAACTAGCGCCTGTGTGTTCAGGGAGAGGAGGCGGTGGGGGAGGACGAGCGGGGAAGGGCCGGGAAGGGTTTCCCATGTGGATTGCCATGTGGCGGCGGGCAGGGCTGCCCTGCCGCCAGGGCTGGGGGCTTTCGGGGAACTAACGCTGTTCCTCTTCCGCACATTTCACAATCTGGAGGCCCTCCTTCCTCCTTCCCCTTGTAAGAAAGAAAAATTTTACTTAAAAACCAAAAAAAAACAACAGAGAGGGCCAGGGGTGGGAAGAAGGACACATTTTGCTGAGCCTTGCTGCAGTTCAGATCTGTTTAAGCCACTCATTTTCCCCTTGCCCTAATCCTGCATTATCCTTTAGGAATGACGTTCAATTCCTGAAGGGGAGGGGGGGAAGTGCTCTCCAGGGCCCTGCATGGTCTGCCCAGGAATTTGGATTGCACTTTTTATGTGCAGCTCCAGGAAGGGGCAGAGGGACAATTATGCAGCCGCTTAGTAGCAAGGCGGGCACATTTTCAGCGAGCTCTTCCTAGCAGGAGCTAATTCAATGCGAGGAGAGTGCGGGGATAAACAGCTCCGTTTGCCAGTAAAAGGATTGTCACATCTGGAATTTACACAAGTTACGAGGAGCCAGGAGCCACTATTTTGTTTCGCTCGCACCGCGTCGTAAAACATGTTAGCACTTTAAAGGCGTTGCGAAGCAGATGCACGCAGGACGAGGTCTCACACAACCCTGCCGTGCCCTCACCCTCCCCTGCCATCGGGGCGGGGGACACCAGGCTCGGCCCCCCATCTTGCTCAACGCCCTCAACTTTGCTCCAGGCGCTGGGAAGGGAGGCTTTTGGCCACCAGCACAACCAGCTGGCTGGCGGGTACCACGTCACATCTCCACGTGACAGCCCCAGGGGGGGTTCCCAGCTGGGAGAGGGACCCGCTGTGCCCCCCAGCACACCTCGCAGGGGATGCCAGCCTCCCACCCGGGCTCAACCCACCTGGAGGAGGACTCAGTCACCGGTTGCTTTAAACAGATTTCAAAAAGGTTGGCTGCGCCTCCGTGGGGGTGTTTATTTCCAAGCGCTTTCTGCATTTATCCAGCCAGCTTTCCGCTGTTTTGCTTTGGGATTTTTGCAGTTGCAAGCCGTGAGCGCTCCTCCTGCAAGAGCCTCCTCGCTCGTCCCTCGGCACGCTAACGACGCCAGAGGTGGTAACGAGTCCCGCGGGCTGAGCTGCACCTGGTTTCCATAGGAACCCCTCATCCTCATCCCAACAAAGACAGTGGGAAGCATCCTGTAAAAGAACAGTGGGATACGGGTGTCCACAGGCTGAACCCATCCTATCCAGTAACGGTGGAAATAAAAAATTAAGGGGACGAAAGCTGAAGTCAATGGCATTAGCTGAGCTTTTCACCTTTGGTGCCTCACACCTGCACGCAGCCCTTAAGGATGAGCAAGGCAAAACCCGATAGCCCATTTTTTCCAATTCTTTTTTTTTTCTCATGTTGTATCACCGAGCAGTGGTTACCCAAGAGATCTGCTGCCCACTGACTTCTGTGAAGGACCGAGCCAGCCTGGGTGGGAAAACAAGTCATCTCTCGGTCCGCCGTGCCGGTTGCGAAACATTGTGCAGAGGTAAAGGCCTGCAGGTTACCGTGTGGAAACCCAGCCGTAATTTACACCTCCTCCTCATCCTCCCACCAAGGGATGAAGGACTGCCTCAGGGAGGCTCACGTCACCCTGCGGAGGACCAGCAGCATCGCTGCTTGCTTTGCTGCCTGCCAGCAGGGCAGAAACCTGGCTTTTGTGAGTCAGCCGCCTAGCCCATCCAGCGACAGGTCCACTGCTCAGGCCACCACCAGTGCTCACACATGCCTGCTGGGGAGCCAAACTCACACCAGGGATGGCACCCGCCCTGCGAGGGCGACGTGAGATGGGGAGAGGCAGCGTTCGCCCGCTGCTCCAGCTCTCGTGACCGGCTGGAAAAGCGAAGTGAAAGAGCAAGGCAGGAAGCTGCAAGGTCGCACTCCACTTGTAACACTGTCTTCCCGGTTCACAGGCTTTCCTCTTTTCTTTTTTTTTTTTTTTAATTTATCATAAAACGTTATTTTTTATTTTCTCATCAAGGTAACACTTTGTTGCCTTTATTGGAAAAATGCACCAGTGGAACTTCAGCTTTGCTAACGTGATGCAAAAGGCATCCCACAACACTCACTAAAATTTAAAACCCCTCAAGGTAAGTTGGTGCAACTTTCCCATGAGCGCAGGCTCCTGCCACTTTAAGATTAGCACTGAAAGAGAAAAAAAAAAAAAAAAGCCTTCAAAACCTCCATCTTTAGGTACCAGATAAGTGGCATAAACATTTGAAGTACCCAGAACCACTGGCAGTTTTCTGTTAATTTAGCCTGAAGTGCTGTGAAGACGGAGGCCACCTTCCTCCCAAGCTGGAAAGCTTTGGTGAGGAGCGCTCAAGGCTCCTGAAAGTCAGTCCGTGAACCCGGGGCCCTACGTAACCCTCTCAGAGCTTGCTTAGACCCTTGTTTTTCCCCCATTCTTAAAAGAGAGATAATAAAGCCTAAAGCTTGAGCCCCTAAGCTGCAGAAGCACGCCTGAAAGAGGCAGAGCATTGAAAACACACCAGCGTTCTCCCACCTCTGCCTGCTTCGGTTTGTCAGTGCCCAGGAGTCACTTTGGGCACACCTCGTTCCCAAGACTGACTACGTTCTGTCTGCGACCACGGGTGGCCCAGTAGCATGGACTTGCCTGGATGTGCAAGGGCCCGCATGGAATATAAACAGTAGCAAGCAGATGGTGTTTCAGGCCAAGAAAACATCCAATTGATCAAATTTAGGGCCAGGGGTGGTGCTTAGAATAAGAACTGCAGTCCCACTCCTTCCTCCTGAATATCCCACCAGCTCCAGGTAGGAAAAGACCAGCCATGCCGCAATGGCTCCAGCCCTCTGAACACCTTTTCCACAACCCGGTCATCGCACCCTAAAAAAAACCAATAAATACCAACCCAAGCTGTTCCTCAAAAGACACACTGGCATGAACTCTGCTCCCAGCTACACCCCTGAACGGTGTGAGTTGCAGGGGGGTAAAGAGGGAGGAAGGATGTTTGGCTTGAACAGATCTCCTCTATTAAAGAGTCATCACAGGAGGACATTTACTTGCACCAAAGTACCAAGACCAAGGTATCCAAATACTTCTCAAGACCCAGGTTTTCCCAGCTAGCCGAAAAATTACCTAGCATTTACTTGCAGAGCTGGGAGGAGACTGTGGAGGTACGGCCATCTACGGCCATCTACACTCCCCACGGTTAGTGCCTGTAGCAAGAGCAAGTGACCACAGCTCAGGAGACATGTCTCCTGGTCCCATGCTCTATGTAGAGATCTGCAATCAGGCCCTCAATATCTTGCATTCTTTGAGATCCCTTTCAAACCCTTTACAAGGGTGTTTAAAAACAACAGAGGTCTTTGCATGACGTATTCCACACGCTGCATACACAGACATGTGATGGTTTTAAAAACTGCTAAAGGAATAAATTCACTGTATCCCGATTCATGCTCTGCATATGGCACGACGCTCCCAGCCTAGATGTATGTAATGAAACAATAGCTATATTGTATGATAGGGCTTAGCATGAAGAGGCCCTCTATTTTCCACTCTGCTTTCACTGAGGTCCTGCCTTTCCAGGATGAAACCTTCATAAATTTTCAGTTTGGGGATACTGAGCAGATTTATTCTGACACCTTTCTCTGGGGAAAGCCTGCAGCTTCCAAAAGACAGGCCGTGGATGCAGCATCAGCACACTCACAGCCCACTGAAGGGCATTCGTTATCACCCATCCCAAATGAGCCGATTAATCCTCGATAGCAATGGCTTATTTTAATTGTCTGAACTCTGTTAAGGCAGGACTGAATCCCCTTAACTCCTCTAATTCTAGGAGCTGGATTTTCAGCTCACTTCACAGGTTTTTTTCCTTTCGGTCTTGGATGCTCTTTGCACTAAGTCACACACCGCAGAGCACGCCTTGGGAAAACATGTATCAGCAGGTCTCTTTCCTGGCCAGGGGAAAAGCTGATGTAACTTTGACGATGGCTCTACTTTGAAGGTGTCCCTCCAGAGGTCCTTTCCAACCGAAATGTCTCTGAGATGAAGGCATTATACTGCTTGAACAGGGACAAGTGGAGCCGAAGTTGCGTGAAGCTGAGCTGACCCAGAGCACGGCTGGGGCACCCCTGGGAGCCTGCAGATGCTGACTCGGGGGACGTCACCTAGCTGGAGACGCACCACCTCCTTTGGGGCTGTTGATACTCAGCAACAGGTTAAAAAAATAATGCCACGCCAACGGGTTGAGTGACCACTCCTGAAAATCTCAGCCGAAAGGGTTCGCCCAGGGCAGGCAGAGCGCAAACCGGCAGAAGCACAAATGGTGCCACCGTTCTCCCCATTCCCAGATCTCTTCTTTTGCCACAGGCTCTGGGGTAAAAACTTAACTGCTGCAACTTCATGTAACAATTATGTCGCCACTAGATTTCAGAAAGCACCTGCAAAATCCAGTTAAGGTACCACACCAAAAAAAAAAAAAAAAAGACAAAAATAAGGTACTTCAGATGAGAAGATAAAACAATAGTATTATTTTCAACAGTGAAACCTTTAAGGTTTATATTTAAATATAACCCCCTATTTAAGCTATTAACCTAACTTCAATGCAAATCCTTGAGAACTTTACCTAATATTCTGTAATGGGATAATGTAAATGAGAAATTTCCAAAGAAGATAACGACCTGCTTTTACAAATAGCAGAAGGCATTTCACCCACACCACAAACGTTATAGGCGATCCAAGTGAGGGGCTGAGCAGACGCTAACTGCACACATTTCCATTTCCATTTCCATATGAACTGGTGTAAATCAGGAAGAATTCAACTGGTCATTAAGTGTACCAGAGACCCAGGGTTTCGCTCTGGCTGTAGTTTATTCAACTATGGCTTTATATTTAAATGCGTTTCCAGTATCTTTCACACTGGGGCTTAGGGGTTCCCAGGCAGTCGGTGATGCTATTAGGTAAAAGACCAATTTAAGGGCTGTTTGACTTTTCATCCTTACTTCTCACTGCCTTGCTTTTGTGGGTTTAAAGCATAATCTTTTTACTAATTAAATACATATGAATATTCTGTTGCCTGTGCAATGAATATATAATTAGACTCGGGAGAAAGATTATGTGCTCTCTAGCTGATACTAACACTTCAGCATAAAGGTACCCAAGGCACCAGTAAATGTAACCTATGAGCTTCTGCTAATAACATGCTGCCTCTGATCTCCAGAGGATTATCTTACTCCGGAGCTCTTATAGGAGCCATATATTGAAAGGGGCCTGAAACAGATACCCTGTAATTTATGTCCCTGCTTAGTGCCTCGGTGAGGAAAGCCGTCCTTTGCTCCAAATTTCTTTCCTTCTCTTTTTTTTTATTTTTTTTGGTCTGAAGTTAACACGTGTGATCTTTAGGGAGCAGGAGGCTGTAAGGAACCTCTGGGTGGTTTCAAGGAAGAAGCGTATTTTGTTGCCCAAACTCCATCCTTTTTTTTTTTTTTTTTCATGTCCAGGACCACTTTCCCCCCTTAGAAACACAGAGAAACCTCTTAAATAAATTATATTAGGCAGGGCCCTTTCTCTCCGTTCCAAAATTAAAGAAGTATGTCTGCTGCTTTATCCTCACCAAGCACATACTTTGTAAGCAGTGCTACCTCTCAGTGCTATTATTTGCTATACCTCATAAATATCAGAGTCCTTTTCCTTTCCTCTCCTTGGCACTTTTCCCATGCTTTTAGGTCGCTGGGTTTTGTTTTTGTTGTTGTTTTTTAGCAGAGGTTACCCTCGCAGCCATCACATGAAAACGCTTTTTCTTTTCCCCTCTGTGGTTAGACCAGCTCAGACAACTAGATAAATATTGTGGGGAACTGACCCTTAAATATCAGGTTTGCCTGTAGTTTTTCACGGAGGTCTTTATTTCTTTAAATTGTAGGTGGTCTCCTTAAGACAGCACGGAGACGAGCCTGTTTTAGTGAAAGGAGAAAAAAAGAAGCAGCAGAAAAATCCTCTCAGGATGTTTCCTGTGGTAAAAGGGAGTAAGGAATATTTCAGGAATGGTAAGGAATATTTCAGGGCAGCTCAAACAAATTCAAATCCAAATCTTCCGTGAGGTTCAGTGAACTCTGCAAATTGTGCGTTTCCTCCAGAACCCCAAACCAGGCAACTTGAACCTGATTTTGGGGCGAGTACTGGGGACACTGGCATTTCTGTACTGCTTGGCAGTTGTGAAGAAGGTCTTTTTAAGATGTCTGTTTTTTCAGAGCAAAATTTGCTTAAAAAAACAGTGGGCTAACTACTCAAAATCAGCCTCTATCAATTCATGTCAACCAAAGATTTGGACAAGGAGGGGAAAGAGCTCCTTTACTTGAAGTCTGGTCTCAATGTAAGCGATCCGCAAATTTCCTCTCATCTTAAAAAGAAAATGATAGCTGGACAGGCAAAAGATAACAACAGACATGCAGCCTCCATGCCGGCAATACCTCTGACATTGTTAGCAATACCCTCAAGTATTGAGGGTACCCCTCAAGGGTATACAGCAAATCATGTGGTAACATTGCAGTACAGCCACCTTTCCCTAGGGTCTAACTCCTTAAATAACTTCCTTCAGCAGGAGACAGGTTTACTTTTTTTTTGTTGTTTACATTGTCAATAAAACATATCCTCTGCTGGCATTCAGGAGAAATGTACCAGAGAAGACGTAGGACCTGTGTCAGTGTACTTTATCTCCGGATTTCGTCACACATAACATGCTTCACTGCGATTGCTTTGCCTTACCCCTTGCTCAACACAAAGAGGTACCCGGACTTCAGAGTTTCATATCCGTGCCTAAATTTCAAGGCGGACATACCTAAACATCAAGAATGAAGCATGGATCTCCTTTACAGCCCCAAAAGCAGGCAACTCGGAAAGTCTGGGGATGAAGCATGTACTTGGCTAGAGAGCACTGTGCGTTGGTCCCAGCTTATGTCGAGCAACTCAGAGTAAAGCTGCTCCAGTCCTGGGGCCACAGGTAGTCATGTTGGCCCCAGTGCCCCAGCACACACCGGCTGTACTGGAGCTGCTCCTTGACTCTCACTGCACTCTGCTTGCAAGGCTTTGATAGTTGCAAGTACCTGACATAAGGGGGAGTGGGACTCTTTATGAGGGAGTGTAGCGATAGGACAAGGGGTAACGGTTTTAAACTGAAAAAGGGGAGATTTAGATTAGATATTAGGAAGAAATTCTTTCCTGTGAGGGTGGTGAGACACTGGAACAGGTTGCCCAGGGAAGCTGTGGATGCCCCATCCCTGGAAGTGTTCAAGGCCAGGCTGGATGAGGCTTTGAGCAGCCTAACCTAGCGGGAGGTGTCCCTGCCCATGGCAGGGGGGCTGGAACAAGGTGATCTTTAAGGTCCCTTCCAACCCAAACCATTCTATGATTCTATGATAAGCAGGCATCTGCTGTGAGCCTTCATTCACTATTCTTGAAGCTCTTTCCTTTTGGGAAGGAAAACCCAACGTATCTGCCTACTCACACGGTAACATACCGTGTATCTCAATCAGAGCTGCCGAGGCAGATTGCTAAACTTAATTACCAGTTCCAAGGGCTGAGACTGAATGACAGGTCAATTCATGCAGTGAGCTAGCAAAGATTGCTGATAAATGCTTTCTAATTGAAAGGATGATAAAACACCTATTAGTCACTGAGGAGCTTGAAGAATGAGTTAGTCCTGGGGTTTTTTTACACTACGAAGATCAAGAAGTGCTAATCTCGTCAGCAGTCTGCCGTCATTTCCTACCAGCCTATTCACTCAAAAAGTTCAGGGTTGTGACATTGCAGGCAGGTTACCAGTCACTGCTCCCTCACTCCTATTAAGGAGGTGAATAGAAATAAGTATTAGCAGTGTGGATGAAGTCCATTGTACTCATGAGAACACGGGACATTTTTTTGTGAGTTAGGAAAACAAGAAGAATAAAAACCCCAAAGAATAAAAAAACCCTCTCACACACAGCTCCCTTGTAAAAGTGACTGTATTGACAACATTATGCATCCTTTGCACAGCACTTTTTAGCCCAAAGCATATGGTGGAGGCTAGTGGGCATTAGGAGTCCAGGTGCTTAAAGTCCACCTCCAGCAATACAAATGATCTGCTGCATACAAGCAGTTTGAAACTCAACGGCTGGACTTTCCTCTAGAAGGGCCGCTGCATAGGCACATGTACCTTTATTCACTGGCTAAGGCATTAGGACAGTCACACAGCAGTCATACAGGATGCTCTTAAATTGTCACAGCAGGAAAAGCCACCAGAGCTGCCCTGCAGCATAGATCTGACCCAAAAGTTACCTTCTGCAGCATTAAGTGACGCAACACTGTGTGTTGGGAAGGCACAAAAACAGCCACCACCCATTAGCAGGAACCTCTGGTGCCTTCTTTCCATGCTGGGAGACCCTGGATGCATTTTTTCAGAGCTCTGTTTTTCTTCCCCTTCCTGCTCCTTTCCTGGTCTTTTTAGACCATGAGATCTTCAGAGTGAGACTGCCTCTCACAGTGTATTTGTTCTGTGCTTAATGCAATGGGTTACAGTCCTTGCTTAAGCCTCCAGGTACTGCTTGTCATATAAATAATAATTCACAACACTTACACACACCGCATTGCTGAAATGTAGCCACTCTAGAGTTACAGCTGGTACGTGGCCAAGTGACACAAGCGACAGAGCATGTATAAGGTGAAGTTTTGCCGAAGACAGACGGTCAAGCCATTTCTAAGTCCTTAAGCAGCAGACATCACCTTACCTGTTAGGATGTGCCTTACTTTCCCCTACCTCCCCCACCAACATACCCACAGATTTCTCACTGCATGGTATTTAATATCCACATTGTGAAGCCCAAGGTTTTCCAGGAGGCTGCAGCACTCCTGAAACTCTGCTTAACATGTTTAACTGGTGACAGATTTACTGTCTGTATGTTGAAAATTGTGTAAATGCTTTACACAAAGAAGAGCATTTCCCATGAAAACTAATGGGCCCGGCTGGCATGTCCGACTAGAAATTGGCATGAGGGGAGAGAGAAAATAGTTGTACTAACCAGTGCGTGAAAGTAGTCCAACAAGGGCGTGATTAGTGGTGCTTGTATTTATGGATTCAAATAGCATAAAAGTTTGTAAAACTGTTAGACGCTGCTCTTTTAATTTCAGATCCTCAAACTCTTGAAAAGTCCAGATCAGTTTTGGCCCGCTCGTTCTTGTTGTACTTGATAGGGTTTGCCTCAAGCCAAAAGCCTCAGGCTATGTATGGACAGACATTCAGTCAGGTGTACTGGTAGATATTTTGACTGAAGTACACGAGTCATATCAGATCACCAGCTCTGCCAGTAAATCTTAGCGATGTAAATTGCAAAGAAAGGACAGTGATAAGCAACTGGGGGCAAAAACTCCTTCCAGCAGCTGGGTCCCAAAGATACATTAACTGGTAGCGTAGTGACTACAATATTCACTAACATTTAAAACAGACTCCCATTTAGTGCCTGGCCATGAATGAAGGTCATCTCATGCAACTCACTGTACAGCACTTGTATCTCAGACCTGCTCTCCATACACACTCCACAGCTTATAATTATGTACCAAATATAGGTGGACGCTGCTATATATATTTTTTTTTAATTTATGTGGTCTCTAAGAGTACTATCCCTGCTGTGCAGGTACTGGCATAAAAAGCTGGCATAAAACTGCTTTTTACTGATGAACTATATTACCTTTCTAATTTGGGGATAAGCCGTGCCACTCTACATCCATATAAACTACTACACTCCCATTCTCACTGCAGGAAATTTATACTAGGTATTTGGAAAAGTACGCCTGCTGAAGCAGGCCACTCCGCAGTTGTGGTTACACAAAACTTCAATATACATCCCAATAAATGCTCCCTAGCCATTTTCACACATACTGTGGAATAAAGGACAGGTATCTCAATGAAGTAGAAGCTTTTCTCCCTCCCTCCACATTCTCATCATCAGTGAACTTCCTTCAGATCAAAACTTGTTTGATCCCAGGAAAAGGCTATCAGTGGCTGCACTGCTTAGGCAGTTGCTCCAACAACTATTCATAGGGCTGTGCTGCAAATCAAATCAGGCAACTGATAGGCAACTGATGCTTTTTTTTTTAATAAAAATATCTTTAATTTTACAGGGTGGGGGCTTTTTCCTTGAAACAGTTTCTCTAGCCAGCTGCAGCTGCAGCCTCCATCTCATCAAGCTGCAGCCTGAATTAGTATCCATTCAAATGAATAAGACAGATATCCCAAGTTCTATGTTTTATGCTCGCTGCAAAGCTGAGCAGATGTGAAGCATGTTTACAAATGCAGAGACATTTTGGGAGTTGCCCTGTTTGATGTCTGGACTTGTTTTGTACACACTCCTTATATTGCTGCAAGTTCTCGGAGGAGGATCCTTCCATGGTGACTTTACTAAATGAAATAAAAAGAAGCCTCCTTCTGTTTAAGCCAAAGGGAACTTGGCTTAAAGCTTTTTTTTTGCAGTTGCAAGATAGCTCTTTAGCTTATATCTTACTGTGTCATCAGTAATTAGGCATGTACAGGAAATCAATCTCAACAGGGATGTAAGATTCAAAACCTGCCAGTAAGCATTAGATAACAATTCTTTTTAAACACAAGCTCTTCAAAACGATGCTTATTAGTGAAACGCAGTGTCTGAGTCAAGCTCCTAGATAACCTAACGATAATTAATTTTGTTCAAAAGAATAAGCCTGAACTGTTTGGTGACCATAGGAATACAGACCACTAAGATAAAGCCTGGCCAGGGTTCCTCTAGGCTGAGAAGTATGAATAGGCAGCATGACAATTGCTAGGAGGGATGCCAATGTGAAAAAAATAACAACTCCTAACAGAAGTTTAGGCCTGGAAAATGCATGTCAGCCTGCAAGGAACTCTGTTCCTGTTAGCCTGGAGATTCAGGATGTCCTTACCAGGTGGACCGCTTCCAAGGCATTTGTTTTCTCTGGTGGTTGTTTGCATCGAAAAGTTTGCACCGACAGTTCCTGTAGCTAAGATTTCCCACCTACGCAGAAGGAAAACATGGTAAAGCACAGATATTTTGTGTTCATATACGTACTTCCATATCTCTGGACTCACAAATGCATATAAACACACAAACAGAGCAGGTCAAATGCTGAGCTGAAGGGAGGCAGTGTCACTCCTCTGATTGCATGTCTGCACACGTAACATCAGGTTCAAACACTGAGATGATGTAAATTGGAAATGCTACGTTTAAGTCAGTAGAGTTAGGCCATTTGATGCTAATCCAAAATATCTGCTTTAAGTATGTAGGCAGGGCGCGTCCTCTTAAATCTGAGCAGATCCACTGAGTTTGCAAAGAATCAAATCTACCCTTTTTCCTTCCACCTTCAGCCTATTAATCCATAAAATTTGGGAAACAATGAAAACCCATTACAGTTTATTATTAGATTTTGAGAAGTCCTGGAAACCGTTGGAGTTACTTGCAGGAGTCAGGTTAGCAAAGTCGCCCTAACAACACAATTCTTGAGATGCAGTCAGCAAACCAAGACTAAAAAAACAAAGGACCCACAAATCAAGCCCACAAGGACAAGCAACTTGTTTCATTGCTTCTGACAGCAAGGTAGTTTAAGCCCTGCTTTCACTTGGGCATGTGTCCTTAGTGATTTTGTAACGGGAAAGGACCTATTAGATATGTTGAATTGGGGTACTGCCAGTAGCTATTGCTTTCAAGACCTTTACGCACTGAGATGGGAAGAATGCGTCCATGAAATAGATACTCGACCGTGTGTGTTTGTGCATGTGTGTGTCAGCTTCAGAAGCAAAAAGGCCTGAATGAGTTAGATCTGTAAACTTAGCTCCCTTTGGGAAAACTCCTCCTCCAGAAACCTTCTACTTTTTCGGAAAATACACATTCTTGTTATTCCAGCGCTCCTCATCTTATATACTTTGTAATTCCAACATGCAGTGAGATCAGTGTTTACACTGGCATAAAGGATTCCTGCAATTATGGCATGAATGAGGAATAAAATATCAAGACTGTCCCACAGATAGACAAACTGATCTATAGGAAGGTTTAACGTGCTGCTTAACATTCACGAATAACAGTGCACGGGTACCCAGTTACGTCTTCATCCCTGCTCATAATAGTTTTCACTTAAGGACTTTATTTAGTTAAAATTCTTCTCTAAAGGAGAAAGAGGCCCTGGAAGACATTACAATGGACATCACAACGTTCTGCCTGTTTCCATCTTGCATCCATATCCTGTGGCTTCACTTCCACCTCCAAGTTGGAAAGAGGCAGGACTGAAGCAGAAGATAAACCAGCAGCCCCTCCACAGAGTCACTCTGATGGGGAGAGAAAGACATGGGTGGGATGGGGAGAAGCTTAGAGGACACACAGCTGACCACAGTCCTGTTCATCAGCCCTAACTTCCAGTAACTGTCTGTCTTTATGATTTTAGAGCTACCAGCTTGCTCCACAGCTAGCGAAGGAAACAGCCAGCCAGATGGAGCGATGGGCAAGTCCCTGTTGCCCTCCCATGGGATGGGACTTGCCCTTGCATCCCTTGCAGGGCTCTTTGGGCCAGGGGTATGAGAAGGGATGAGGTCCTACCCCACGTCCAGCCATGGCAGCTGAGCTCAGCCCGCAGCCAGCGCCCAGGTTCAACCCTTCCACATCCAGCAACGGGGATTTCTCAGATGAGTGCTCCCACCCTGGAGCTCGCTCCCCTTGGCAGCCGCTCAGACCTTGAGTCTAATGACCTTCAGGGCACTATACAAGCCTCTTTCGTTTTGCCTAACATTCGATTAACTGTTTCTGGGTTTCTCCTGCAATTCACTCTGAGTTTGAGGCCTCCACAGCAAACGAGAATGAGAAACATAAACTTAGTTCTTAAATTTTTCTGCAAAATATGGCATAGCAGCAAAATAAATACAATTACTTCATGCAATCTGAAACAAAAAACAATACTGAAATATATACAACAAAACAAACGTAAAATTGATAAACCTAAAAACACTGTCAGGGGCCTGCAAAGAGTTGACTGCCTCTGCTTGTCTCCTGGCAAAGAAAACATTTCAGACACAGAGTGGAGATACAGCAAAGGGCCAAATGAAAATGCACAATTAATTATTTTTTTTTTTTGGTAAAAACTCTTGTTATGCTAAGGATGCAAGAAAAGTGTTTTCTATTTCTTTTCTCTCTGAGTAATTGCTAGAGCTGCTGCGGAGATATTTTGCAATTGTGAATACAAAAGGAGGTGGTTTATCTGGCAGCCAAGCTGTGGTTCCCGTGATGAAAGAGTCTGAGGACTCTGGCGCTGGCATGCACATACCAGCTACTTCCTGGTGTGATCCTCTCTGCTGCAGCTCCCTTTTTTTCCACGTCAGAACTTTGCCTCAAAGTTTCTGACTGCCTTGCCCGTGGCTTCAGGTCCTCTGCAATCACAAACGAAGGGACTGCATCAGGGAATGACAGGAATGAGCTAAAGGCTCATGTCCTAGCTCCTAGGACAAAGTATGGGAAGGGAGAGATTTAAGGGGTTTAAGGGATTTTAAAGTGTTCCCTGTAATTTGACAGTTATTAATCATGTTCCAGCTCTCTAAGTGCCCCCAGCTCCTTCATAACTCTGTATGTACCTGCAGAACTCCAAGTGTTTCTATGGAGCTGCATAAGGTAAAAAGAAAAGAAAAAATACTGAATGCTTCCCACAGTACTTCAAAATTAATTGGGTAGAGTATGCTGTTGAGGTTTGTTGAGCTTTTCCAATTTACATGGACCAAAACAGGGCAGATCTGGCTTTCAGAGTCAGCAGGGTTGGAGCACGTTGCATTTCTCCAAAGATAAGAGGGAGAATCGTTTCACACTTTGTGAATCATGATGATAAATGTTGCAATGCACAGCACACTTCTAATTCAAAGTCTTCTCTTTATGAAGTTTTCCTATCTCTAAGAGAGTATGATGTAGCTCTTGGGTAGATCCCAGATGGTGGAAACCCACTTCAGCACAAACCCCATTGAGACCTTTGTGGCTGAAACAAGGCCTCTCTTCCTGGGCAGAGAGAGCAAACACAGCTCAAACGTGCTCATCCTCTGTGGGTTGGACCTGGTGACATCTGGAAAAAGGAAGACATGAGTACTACACTTTTGGGGCCTTAGCCATAGAAAAGGACCATCTGTTCCATGGCTAACTCCTATTAACTCGACCGTTAATGGTGCATCCATTGGGCTTTCAGCTCAGCAGATTTTCAGTTTGATCCCTGGTAAGACAAGATAGCATTCAGCACACAAACAGCCTCACCATTTGGGGGAACCAAGCAAAACCCTGCACCTTCAAAATCTAGATCTGCATCTGTGTTTTGCGGTTGACCAGCCCTGTTCTTGACCAGCCCTGCTTTTCATTACTAGTTTTGGAAAATACAGGAAGAAATTACAGGAAGAGGGCAAATCAAAAGTTTCCTATTCTGCATGATGAAGGTCCCACTTAGGAAATCACCTACCCCACTGTCCCCCCAAACAAGATGCCAGGCATAAACATTTCACCCAGCTGAAAGCAAATATAGATCCCTCTGCTAAACCTGTAGTTCCAGACAAACATAAAAAGGCTTAAATGAAGTAGAGAGGCCAACAATGAACTTCAGCAGCATGAGTAGGCACACTGTTGAGAGTAGCAGAGGTGGAAATAATTTAGCAAGAAGACATGGTGGGAATTTGAGTGACTCACAGGAGTTTCACTATTTCCAACCATCGGAAAACGCCCTTGGTCCCCACACCACAGTGTGGCTGCACGTACCGGAGGTGCCTCAGGTTACAAGTGGCAGACACGACCACGGGCCACCTGGGCATCCCCAGGACTTCTCCCTGCCCCTTCGATTGCCAGGCACAGCAGCAGGACCCACGCATGGAGTCCCTGCACTGCTCCAAAGGGCTGCCTGCATCCCTACTTCTTGGGGCTGGTCAGTGTGGCCAGGGGAGGCAGGTGCCCCAGCATGGGGTGGCTGAGGCATGCTCTCCTGTACGGGTATGCTGGCAAGGGGATCAGGGCCTGTGTGCTGCTGCAAGGATGACTTTGATCTTCTTCCATCCTCTGGCAAAAGTAAGGTGGTGGGAAGGACAGAAGAGATCACAGAGTGTGTAAGCAGCCAGAGGTATCACCCACCACCTGGGAATCCCCCAAACATGGGAGAGGGCTTCCTTTGCCAGAAAGCTCAGCCAGCTGTTTTCCCAAAGGGCTCTTTGGGGCTACAAGTATCTACGCATAACAAGGAGCATCTTTTAGCCTGCTCTGCTTTTTATTAAGGACTTAGTAAGCACTTTCTTAATTCACTTAATGACATCTTTCCTTCATTTCCCACACCCAGTCAAGCACTGAAATCAGGCTGACCTCAGTAAACACCAAAAAAAAAAGAGTATCACATTTTTCATAGAAAAGTTTGGCATTTTTTCCCAGTAACAACTGCAGAATCCTTATGGAAGAAGCCAATTAAGCAATAAAGCACAATAAAGTACAGCCTATTACGTTAACATAATAATTCACACCTACAGTATTGCTACTAGAATCACACCTGCAGTGTTACATAAAGCCAAAAGCCAGGAACTATTAAAACAAGCTAGCTAGTTTATTATTACAATATAATTTGTGCCTGGGGATACACTGCAGAAATTATAGAATATTGCTATGTATTTTTATTTGAGTGTGAACAAAAATCTGAATTTTAAAAGGGAAATGATCGAGTGGTTTAAAAGTAAAATCAGATGGAGCCCGATTCATTTAAAACTATACAAGGCAAAATGCTGAAAAGTAGCCAGTAGGCGGGGGGTCTGCAGCAGGACGGGAAAGAAGTGGATGAGGTGACACCACAGCATCTCACATCTGCTCTGCGGCCCACTCTCATGGGGCAGGTGCTCAGCTGACCTTAGCTGAAGGACCTCATCGAAGCCAACAGAGCTATTATGTACATAGAGCTAGCTGCTGGGCTGGAAGCAATTTGATGGAAAAAAAATTAAGTGCTTAGTCAGAGTCTCTAGCATGCGTTCCCTTTGAAACATCCCCCAGTGATAACTATCATAATTATACTTCCTTGCTCAGATTGGTTACAGAGGAATTAGGCTGCCATCATCCATTCTTGCTCTGCGAAGAGTTTCAGCTGAGCTGAAGGCACAGGACATGGCACTGCTCAGCTGTGTCAGCAGCAGGTCACCCCATCCTAAAGCATTCCCAGGCAAGGAAGAACTAAAAACAACAGATACAGAGACAGTAAAGACTCCATCTCTTACGACACTCCCCAGATCGTTCAGAAAACAAAAAGTACAGTTTTTTTCACACATACAGCATGAATGGTGCTGGACGTTCTCATTTCATTTGGTTATGACCCTACTTGAACCAGTTGCAGGATACTAAACGAGGGAGTTGAGTGGTGCTCTGGTACTTGGGATACACCTTTTCCATTCAAGCCAGACAGCAGATGTAGCCTGCTCCTTCTCTAACACCTGGTGTGTACCAGGGGGGCATGGAGGAGTTGCCTGCCAGCATTCACTGTTAGTGCACCTGTAACACAGTGCCTGCAGCCATCCCTGGTATTACAGGCAAAATAAAAGCATTGCCCACTCTCGTGCAATGTATAGGAAACCATACTTGTTATGTCGGCTCCTTTGGCAGGCTGGGACCCTGACTAACAAGCCCCACAGCTTGTGTCTCCTCATCAACCTGATGGCCTGAGGCTGGTCACCTCAGCTCAGCTATTGCGTCCTCCTCCTGCCTGACCTCTCCTGCCTCCTCCTTCCTCCTCCTTACCATCTATCTAAAGAGCTGCCACAGAAACAACCTTCCTCGCTGCTCTGACCTTGTCCCCAGGTGCCCTTGGGAGGCAACGGGCACAGCACACCAGAGCTGCCGCGTAAAGGCTGCGGCCACCTTTGCTGGTAACACTTTAACTCCGAGCAGCCAGGCGGGCAGAGGAGAGGTTAGAGTGGTCCCTGCATTGCCTCTGCTGACTGAGTCCTTTCTCCAGCATGACCTTCCAAGGTCCCTCCTATAGTTGGCCTCCTCACACTATTGTAAACCCCACCGGTGACCATCCTGCCCTTGTCCTAGCCTGCATCCCAGATCCCCCACGAGTACCTGTACTGGACAACAGCCAGTGATGGGGCTGGCCCGCCAGGAGGGGCAGGAGGGCTGCAAGGGCACTCGAGCCCAAGCCATGTCCTTGCTCCCCAGGTAGCTCCTCTGAGATATCCAGACCTTGCCAGACAGTCTCCAGCAGTCCATGTGCTAAAATGTCCGGGGACCCACCCTCTTCATGAGGAGCTGAACACAGAACCTGGTGGAAAACCCATAAATTATAGCCCACACAGTTGCTCAGGATTGACACTAATTAGTTAAACAAATCTTACCCGCTGTGATTTCTCTGGAGACTCAGTGGCCTCCATCGCTTCAGCAAAGGTGCTGAGAAATTATCAGGGGCACTTGGCTCAAAACTGGGTTGTCTTGCAACATTTTTCTGAAGTGTTGTTTGCTTTGGCCTGCGGATTTCTGTGTGCAAAACAAAAAACAAACCAAAACACAACACAACAAACAAGTAGATAATTTCTAGGAACAAACTAATGGCTTTAGGGATCAAGTTGGGGGAAGGGGGTGAGAAAAAAAGCAGTGGGAGCTAAGTGACTTACAAAATGCCTGGAGCATGCACAGAGCTTGTGCTAAAATGAAAGGGGGTGAAAATGGGTCAGATCTTTTTCTTTTAAATTTGTATTCTACCTATTTAAGGGGCTCCTTGAAAACTTGTAACAGCCAAAAGTGTGTTTCACAGCTCTGAACACTGAAAGGGAAGTAGAAGTAATCTCATCTTTCTCTGTTTTTTTTGTGAAACGACATCCCTTTGCAAAGCCTTGGTGCTGTGCTCCATTCAGTACCCAAGCTGTACTACTGAACTACCACACATACATACAATTAATTCTAAATCCTAGAAATATAGGGGAAGGGGGGGAACACTCTATTTTTTTAAATAAGCCATTTCTAAAGATGTGGCAAGGGGAAAGGAAAAAAAAAAAAAAAGTCAGAAAGACACATTTTATATTAGGACCAGATGTGGAAAGGGGGAAAAAATTAGGTTTGTGCCAACCAGCATCGAGGAGAATTTTTTATGTTTCAGCTTCGGAGTTGAATCTGCAGCACGCCGCACCACATGCTGATACCCGTCAGTCTGATGACTACGGCGTATTAGCAGCATAACGCTCCTGCCAGCAGAGAGAAGGGAGTTGGTAAACTAAAAGCAACCTCTTCTCTCCATCTATTACGGTATAACCTTTTGGACAGTTAGTGAAAACCGGTTCAAACTCTGCTGCCGTCCAAACTTCAAACCCATTGAAAAGCTTGCTTTGGCCCCAGGCCAAAGTCCAGTGTTTTATTACCAGTCTCATGTCTTTCTGTCCCTCGCCCGCCATTATCCACTTATTTTCTTAGCTTTTTAGAAAATAAAAAAAAATAAAAAAAATAAAGCATCCTTATAGTACAACAACTATCTTAACAAATTCTGGTACATGTCGTGGACCTTGTTAATTGATTCCACATCCAAAACACAAGAGTTTGGGCTATTTTTGTTGTTCAAAGCTGTACATTGGCCAACATCCTCTGCATATAATTAACCCCCTATTTCCATGGAATCTCTGCATTAACTTATTACAGACTCGGCTGGTAATGAACTCCGGGAGAAGTCCACATACAAACACTGGCCATTGGCTTCGCTGCCCACGTGGATTAAACAAAAATTAATCTCATCTATTTGGTTATTCATTTGGTGTCTTTAAATTGGAGGCGTTTTTCTGCTTCGTTTGATGCACACAAAGAAAGAGGGATCTGGCTACTGAACTTTATCCAGAAACATCCATGTGTGGAGCAGATTAATGGGAACTTTTCATACCCATAATAGCTTTACAGCAGCGAAGTAGAACACGCAGTTCTCCCTGGGTGACTATAATGCTCTGGGAGACAGGGAAAACAAATGTGGCTAGAAGATAGTAATGTTTTGCTCATCAAGCGCTGCGTAGTTTAGACATCATTAAAGTGACATGTTTAGAACTGAGCCTGGGAGGAAACTCGGCTACCAGGGATGGGGTTTTTAATGCCTTTTTTTTTTTTTTTTGGTGGAACACTGAAGCTTTTGGACACTGAAATAAAAAGAAGGATGTGACAGACAGAGATGTCCCAGGGCAGCTGCCGGTATCAAGTGACCATATGTAAAATGGTAAAAGGGAACTGATAGGCAGACTAGTAAGGAAAAGCAACAGCGTGTACCAATTCCCCCTCTACCTGCTTCCCGATGGAAATGGGGATTTCTAAATAGAGAGAGTAGAACAGCTATTTTTGTACCACATATAACTTGTAGCGAGCACCTGGCTAGAACCCAAGAGAGCAAGGTCCTTCTCTGGGCTTCGCACTGACCACAGATCAGTCACCTTACTGCTGCATGCCTCAGTTTCCCCAGTAAAGTAAAGCCAGGTAAAAGTAAAGCCAGAGTAAAGCCAGGGTAACAATAACAGTGTCCCCTGGGAAACACTCTGAGAGCTACTAGGGGAGAAGACTCTAAGAGGAGAACTCTAAATGAACTCATTTCTCCCCTGCCTCCTCTCCACCTCATCAAATTCCTCCTCAAAAAGAGGGTGGCTCTTGGGTTTTGGGGTTACAGTTTTCAACAGCACCCCTCTTTATACCAGGTGGACATCTCTCTGGCCCATTATGCTAGCATGGAGGTGTCCTGAAAAGGTGCCACGGGGCCTCCTGGGCTTCTCTCTGCCACAGACACAGAAGCTGCTTCTTGGCGTGAATTGACTTTGCCAGGTTAAAAACACCAAGGTCAATCCAGCTGTGCTAAGGAGCTTCCTCAACCAGGCCTTTCCAAATTCATGATCTAACTTTAGTGGACGGTACTAGACCAACTTCTCACACAAGGCCCCAGTGTAGCAGACCTGCCTTTCTCATAAACATCCCTCCCTGCTTCTTGTGCTATTTTGGTCTCGTTGAGGAAAACCTCATTACATGGAAAGGCCTTTGCACAACTTTGCAGTTGAGGGTGGGGGCCCGTGTGCTGCTAAAGCCCACAGTCACCTCCTTGTACAATATTCCTGTTGTTGTGGGATCTTCTGGAAGAAGAACAGACTTGGCCATATGCTTCAAGGCCCTCAGGATTTCTCCTGGGTCATCTTCCTGCAAGCCAGGGATGGAGCCCCTCAGAGATCGGGACCTTGACCTCGGAGGTGGCCTGAGCAGCCTGGAGGACCATCTGCAGTGCAGCCTGCCCTGGTGAGGGAGCCATCAGCCGTGACCAGTGCTGGACAAAACTTCTGCCTTTTGCTGCAAGGCTGCTATTTTCAGCCTGAGCTTCTCAGGCGCACGTGGTACTCACTCAGGTGATTAAAGGCTGGGGCAGCACTTCCCTGCCTACTGGCACCCGAGCCAGCTGGATTAAACCTCGCTGGCATCTGCCTACGTGTGTCAAAGCCTCGGGCAGCCTTGCAGACATCGCCTTTGACAAGCAGGGGCAGATGGGCTTGGAGGAAGGCGAGCATGGTGGCTCAGCTCCTTCTTGGAGGCACTTCTCCCCTCCTGCCCGCCACCTTTCTGGCCAGCATCTCCCCCATGCAGCAGGGCTAGGGCAGCAGCCAGCTGTTCCCCCCATCCCTGGCAGCTGCTGTCTCCCTGCCACCTCGACATCCCGCTGGCCTGGCAGGTTATGCCTGCAGGAAAGCAGCCAGGGTTCACGGGTGTATGGTGAGAAGCAAAATCGGTCATCATGCCACCTCTGACAAACAGCCTGGCCCCCCTCATGATGCAGGGAGCACGCATGGGTGAAGCCCATCGGGGAGGAGGTGACTACCTGCCCCGCACTCCCAGCCTTGCCGGAGGAGAGCAGCAGGAGCCGTGTACCCCTATAATACCCATTTCAGATTTATCTGAACAGAAAGCGTTAAAAAATGCTGAAGGGCCTGGGAAAAAAAGGAGTTTAGAGAGAGGGCTCAGATCCATGGGCTTAAGTGCTCTGCATCTGAAATCCACCGTCTGACCCCCACGTCACACTGCTATGAGTCTAACGAACGGCAATGTGTCCAGGTGCCTGGGGTGCCACCGTCACTCATCTCCTGCAGATTGAAGACAAGTGTCAGGACCATGTCCGGGCATCCCATGCCTTCTGCAAGGTTTTTGGGCTGAGCAGAAAACAGGTAAGCTTCATTCATCCAATGGAGGTCTCTGCCCACTTCTGACAGCCTGCCACGACCCACTGGCCAGCATCTCCTGCGAAACAAGGAGAAAAGCAGGAAGAAAAGGGTGTCCAGAAAACAGAAATCAGGCTTGAGGGTGCAACACAAAAGCCAGTGAGGACGTGGCCGAGACTCACACACTTCTTCAAAGCTGCTTTGCAAGTTCCCTTGCCACCAATATTTAACCAGTCAACCAGCTCATCTAGTCAGCTACGTCAGCAAGCATCTCCGCCTCAACCGTGCCGCTCTGGTCCTCCGTGCAGTTGCTGCAGGGACATCACGCCGGCCAGCCAGAAACGTGCTGGCACAGGTACTGAGGCCTTGCAAATGGGCAGCAAGGCACAGGGACAGACTAACCGCTGGAGGGCTGACTCCAGTTCTCCAACAGAGCTGCCCCACTCGCCTTCTTCCAGATGCAGGGCGCCTCTGGCCTGGTAACAGAAAGCAGAGCACAGCTAGGACCAGCCTAGGGCACAGCAAGAAGCAGGAAAGCAGAAGTGGCACTTCTGTGTACTGCATCAAAGCCAACATTTGAAGGACACCACTGTCATTGAATAGTGCAAGACGGTTTCTGCAAGCAAAAAAATTGGGTGGACATGTCCAGGCCTGTGTTCATTACTGGCTCAGAGACGAAGATAGTGGGATTCTTGTGGTGCTGAGTTAACTTGGCACATTACAAGCACACGTTCTCACACATGAGTTTTGCACCAAAGTGCAAAAAACCCGATGCATAAGAAAGAGTTATGACTGTAGGATCAGGACTACATCTAATCTAGCACGCATAGTTTCTTTCACAGTTCCTGTGAAAACAGCAGTGTGATTGCCCTTTACTCAATATTTACTAATGCGTCTAAAATACTGGGAAGAATTTCGCTAATCATCCCTTTCCTTATGCTTCGCAAAGGAGCTGAAATAAACCCTTAAAAATTACAAGACGTGCAACAGCTAGTGGAGATTTGTAAGCAGCACCAGTTAAATAACCAGCCAGCAGATTACAGCACAAAAACCTTTTCAAAGGGAACTCGATAGCAGAGTGTTGCTGAGGATGCAATGAATGAAGATTGCTGAGTTATGTCTGAGGAAGGATTTCGCCGCCACTGAAGTCAATGAGACCCTAGGGGAAAGATTTAAGGAATTCACTTCTCATTCAGCCTGAAATCTTTTCAGAGCAACTTGGATAACCACACTGATATCCAAAGCCTTCAGATCAAGCACCCAAAACTCAGATCACTCACAAGCTCTCACACACGTTCAGGCACCACCCCCAGCAGAGTCACAGGGAGCCCGGTGGATCCCAAGTTTCCCATTTCTCTGCTTCTTCTGTTTCCTCACCCCGTAGAAGCTACCCTCAGCTCAGGAGGGAGCTTCCTGTACAAGCAGGAGCTTGGGCTGGACAGGAAGACAAGAGGAGAAAGCAAATGCTCCTCAGCTTTCCTAACCACCCTGTGAGCCCACGCAGCTTTGCAAGGCCCTGCAAGGAAGAGGATGAACCTCAGGGAACCTCCGGCACAGGTGACTGCCTGGTGATGGTGGTGACAAGCTGCCACAGAGGGTCCCCCACACGGATGAGTCTTGCCCTTCACAGGTCCCTCAGAAGAGAAATCATGCACTGGAGGGAGTTCAAGCCGTGGGTTGCAGCACATCTTCCTTGCCTCCATCTTCCCAGCAATCCAGTAAAGAGTGAGCCAACGGAAATGGCAACTGGGCAGTAGACTGGAAACCCTGGGATTTCAATCACTTACCCACCTTTTAAAACTTTATGGCAACCATCACACACCTCCAAATCAGGCATCCCATGATTCTCATCCATTTATATCTTTACTTTCCCTGTGGTGCTCTGGGTGAAAAATATCAATCCATCTATAATCACACAAAAAAAAAAATGCTATAAAAAGTCCCAATAAGCTGCTAGGACCCAGTAATTGCTATAAATCACATTTACTGTTTAAATTCAGGGAAGAAAAAAAGAAAATCAATCTACAGTAAAAGCAGATGATGCTATACCAGGCAAGACAAGAACTTCCCAATTTATCAGAGTGGCATCAGCTGGGGTTTTAAAACCCAATCTCTACATGTCAAAAATTTAAAATTTACAGCAAAGCCAGGTTTCCAAAGGTTTATCCCCGCAGTTGCAAGCCTTATGTAGACATAAGGAAGTTCTACCAGCTCAACAAATGACATGATTTTTAAAATTAGTTATTCAGGCCAGCTCTGGGAACATGTATTTAATTTTCAGTTTGTTTTGGTTTAGCTTAAAATTGACTTCAAGATCGATTATTCTGGTTTCAAAGTTGTCCACCCAGGGTTTTGTAACAATTTTAAACTTTGCTTTTGGTCATGGAAAGAAACTTTCCCACAAAGCAGAGGACAGGACAAGTTTTAAATCACACCCTGGTTTATTTGAGAATTCCTGTGTGGAGCTATTCTTATTTTAGAATAAAAGCACTCAAGCAGGGACTCAAGTAACAAGAGAGTTAGGGCACATATAATTATTTCCGAACATTTTGTGTGTACACCAGCTTTGTATCACAACATCCACTCTGTATGCCAGTTCTGATGTAATGACGTTAACTCGCTGTAATAGATTATTTGGGGATTAAAACCAAACCAAAACAAACAGGTATTATAAGGAAAAAATATTGCCACATGAGGGCATGCTTCATCTCTTTCAAAAGCTTGCCTTTTCCTCTCAGATATTTAAGGCAAGTTACATTTTAAGACCTAGTTTTAGGAAAAGGAAAACTCAGTTTTATTATGATTTGCCAGGTTTCTTACATACCAATTAAGTGCAAAATTATAACAAACTTTTTGAAAAGACATGTTCTTTGTTCTCATCTGTGGACATACTATTTTCCTGTGCTGACAGCAGCATATGCTTTGGTCTTAGGGCAGAGGAGATGAGCTATGTGGAGAATCAATGCATAATACTCAGGTTTTGTACCATTTGGCACAAAATAACCACAGGACACAAAAATCAAACGCAAAGCTACGAAGGATATAAATTTCACCTTTTACCCAGTGGGAACGGTTTTCTGGTCGACCAGCCACACCAAGGCAAAGGGTGGATTCTCCTACTGACCTCTTGCACAAGGAGGGCAGAGTTGCGGGGTTCCCTGGGGTTCCCCAGCTCTAGTGCACCACTGGATCTGTCTCTTCCCGGCAATGACTGCCCATGTACCCCCTACACCAACAGATCATGAGATTGCTGCCAAACCTGCAGTATACCTTTGTGGGGATTCCTCAAATCACATGGTAACACCAGCAAAGTCCAAGTGTCCTGCACCCCCACAAAGTCCACCTTTTAGACAAAGCTGACACCATCAGGGTTTTGGAGCCTATCAGGTCATTTGCGGTAACGGCCCAGAAATGAATTAGGCCTGCAGAAAGTACTGATGGGCAGCAAGAAGTTAATCTCTCCACCCAGAGAGCTGCACCAGAGCAAGAAGGATCCTCAAGGCCGCAAACTTTCTCTGGTCCTCAAAAGAGGATTTGGGCCCCACGGTGGAGCACGGGGATTAACTAGAAAACAACAGCACCCAAGCCTTTGAGTCACCAGAAGTCATTTTTCTTACAGTGAGTCAGAGTATCTGCACATCCTTGCTTCCTGGAAACTTGAGTACCTTAACACGCAATATCCCATTTGAGTATCATGTCTGTATCAGGGAGACGATTGTCAAAAATGTTAGGTTTCTCCTACAGCCAGCTCTAGCCAGTGTCTACAGATGTTCAATGTGCTATAGGACCTGGCCTCGGGATGATGTGTTAAAATCAAATGGGAGGCTGTTGTTCCCAAATTCCAGAGGAGCAGGGTCACACACCAAGCCTGCCACTTGCCTGACCTGGGCTGAGCAGTTCCTGCCAGAGGAGCACCAGCTCCTGGAGCCTTCATCCTTCGCTGATCTAGGGAACCAGGAAGCTGCAGAGGCTGTAGCCCTGACAGCACCCAGCTGCACGGTTTTGGCAGTCCAGGCTTGTGCTGACTAAGACACTTGCACTGATGATAAGAGCCAGCTTACTGGGGAATCTTTCTTTGGCTTCTCCCTTTATCCCAGAGATGTAAATCCACTACGTGCATCGTTCACCACCACGCCCAGGCTCCAAGATGATTTCATCTGGCCACAGAAAAGACACACAAAACACAAATGCTCCAACACTTGTGGAAACAGGTGCAGGAAAAGCTATAGGTGGAAGGGTAAATTGATAGACAGGCCTTTAATCCAATGACCCAGACAATACTGAATTCCCAGATATTTCTGTTGTTGTAAACATGTTTCAGTTATAAAACTGCAAGAAGCCAGGCTTTATATTCTCACCTTAGTGTATTGTGGGAAAATGAACTGTGGTATTGGATGGGAGCACCACTGGTATTCTGTGCTAACGGTGACTAAAATTTTGCTCTTTCTTCTGTGATTTTACAAAAAGCAGCTTTGAATTTATGCATCAGCACCTAAGTAACTGGATATGTATAAGCATCCATGGGGCAAGATACGTTGTGTCCCTGGATGAGCAGACCCAAAGAAACAAGAACTCCCAATACCAGGGAGGGATCAAGTTTCTCCCTAACTCCCTTGGCCAAGCCATAAAATGCTTTTTTGTGCATGGCCTGGTTTCCCCACCAGCTTTTGCACTGCAGCCTGAACCCATCCATTCCCCAGAAGGCTACCACTGCCCTGCCGAGCCCTGCAGCTCCCAGCAGGGCAGCAGCCGCCCACCACTGCCTGCTCACTCCTGCCTGCTGCCCCTTCCCCGAGAGCTTTGCCCAGCCACCCTGCACATGGGAGAGACACACCACAGTTTGCTAACGGGGAGGAAACGGCAGCTGGATCCATCTGTGCCCACCAGAAATAAAAGCAAGGGCAGGGAGATGACCAGGCAGTCACCTGCTGAGCGCTGGGGGAGAGGAGGGGTCCCCACTCGCCTGTCCGGCATGCACAGCGGCAGCATTATCTGCACCTCTGAGCATCCCAGGCTCGCCTGGCGCCAGGAGATAAAGGAATTATATTGTATCTTTAAAGAGGAACAGGGGTGCTGGAGAGGCAGCTTGTGGCCCCATCTCAGACCTGGCAGGAAAAGGCCATTGAGCGTGCGGGACACTTGAGTCGCACATGGCGAGGACCAGCCAGGCATGGGCACTGCCATGGGGTGGCAGGACAGTGCTCCCCATCTCCTAAGCCGGGTGATGGACCACCTCCAGGGACAAGCTCCAGCACCCGAGGAATAACCTTCCCGCTGAGCAGAGAGGGAGGGAGGTACAGAGAGCGGGGTGAGAGGGACTGCCAGCCTAAAAAGCACTCAGGGGTGGGGGGGAATTAAATAAGATAGAGCTAGGCAAAGTGAAATAAAAAAGAACAAAATAAAAATAAATAGAGCAAATTAAAAATAAATAAATAGAATAGGATGAAGTAAAATAAAATAAATATGTTTTAAATGTAAAATAAAATGTGGTGGGGAGGGGGAAGGAGGAGCAGCCACTTTCTTACTGGCTCCTGCCTCAGCAGCGGACTCCCATCCCAGCTCATGGAAGGACAAAGGTGGGTCTCAGAGGGCTTTATCCCTGGAGAAGCACCCCTCGACAGACAGTGGGGCAGCTGGCTGCCATCCGCAGTGGCTGAGGAGGTGAAGTGTTCCCAGGTGCCAGCTCAGCCTGATTCACACCACCATTTCACAGGTAGCTCTGGCCAGAATTCAAGAGGAACCCGATGCCCCGGTCAAAGGCTGGGGCTGCTCGCTGGCCACAGCAGGCTTCCTGGCAGAGCCAGTGCCGTGGGTGCTCCCAGGAAAATGCAGGAGTGGATTTCTGCGGCGGAGGAGGGGAAAGCCCTTCCTTCTTCAGTTCACGCCCTCCCGGATTAGGCAGGATGAGGAGACCTGACATCACCTGCCCGGCCAGGTGGCAAGTGCAGGTCCCTGCAGGGGACTGCCACCCAGCATGAAATCTCCAGGGAACACAAAAAGGCACAGGAGATGTTCTCTTTCCTGGGCCCGCAATTTCTAAGGCATCAGCTGGCTCACCAGCTTCCCTGAAAGGCACCGGTAAGGACAGGTGCAGCAGTGGCAGGCTGCAAAATCTACAAACCTTTGATTTCACCCAGGCTTAGGTGACGTTTCTGACCACCCACCGCTTCAGCAGGTGGCACTGCAGCTTGTGGGCCAGTACATGCACTTGGAGATCTCCCTGCCGTAATTTGCTGTTATTTCACACTACCACAAGCATGGCCTGTCTGGGAGGATTCGCTGGTGGCTGGGGAGGAAGGGAAACAACAATGTCCCAAAAGCTTAAAAGGGAAAACCTCAGCAGGAGTCAGGTGCTGAAGTTCCTTTGGCACCACCAAAAATCCCATCCAAAGTCCTCAGGCCCAGCACAGGCAGGTTATACAAGCTCAGCTGCCCCTGCGCAGGCACCCCTCTCATTAGGACTTTTGCCCCATTCACAACAGTAAGTCTATTTATAAAGCATCAACTTCCTGTTCCAGCTCCACCACCAGTGCCTGCAGCCTCCACAAGCCAGGAGCCGGTGGGACAAAAAGCCATCCCACCCCAAAGCGGCTCCTCCGGTCGAGGTGCCAGCACGCGTTTTGCTGGCCTGATGGCTGGTAGCCTGTGGCAGAGAGGTGGAGAACAGCTGGGTTGAGCAAGCCTCCGCCCGCCACCAAGGGTACATGAGTCAAAGCCCTCGCACCCGTACGTAAACACAAAGCTCAGGTAGAAAGCCAAAAGATCAGCCGTTTGAACACAAATAAAAACCTCACGGTATACTGAGAAGCACAAGGCAAAAATCACTGGTCGCCATAAAAAAAATAAAAATAAAATGCTAGGCTTTCAATGGAGTAAGAGCTAAGCAGGAGCTCCCACTTCAGCCCAGAGACAACTGCGCCTGCTTCTCTTTCCGCAGAGAATTCCTCTTTGACCGGGGAAGAAAACAGGGAACAGGCATAAGGAAAACAGCACATGGCAGCAATCATGGGAGAGTGGCAAACAGCCATCCTAACTGGTGGTCACAAAGCTGTCCAGCAGCTGCAGAGAGAGAGGAGCGGGGGGGCAGGAACGAGCCAGAGGGAGATGGAGCGGAGGAGGAGGGGAGGAAGCTTTAAAGACGAGATTGAGGGCAGCCTCTCAAACAAGTCAAAACTCACAACTCCCTGTTGAGCAGGAGGCATCCACGAATGAATAAAAAGGAATAAAACCTGGGCAAATAGGAAGTCGAAGTCAATCGGATTCATACATATTTAACAGGGACGTTCACCCGGATAGAGGCCTGCCTGTAGCATGCTGGAAACAAGTCACGCTGCCTGGGAGGCTGACACAGAAATCCTCGCTCACGGCCAGCACAGGACAGAAAGGCAGGGGATTGCTCACTGTGCTCAGGGGAAGAAAAAGCAGCCCCAATGTGAACGGAGGAGAAGATGAAGGAGCGGGTGAGATGCCAGGGAAAGGGCATGCTCTCTGGAGCCCGACCCAGGGAGAGCAGGAGAGACCAGGCTCCGTTTCGCAGCTGAAACACACCTCCTGGCACACGCTGCAGGGGACAAGAAGAGCTGCTGCCTGCAGAGCTGGAGCAGCTAAGCTGCGGCCCAGGAGACCGCAGGAGCACAGCTGCCCAGGCTGGGATAGCCCCAAGGAAAAGCTTTTGCTCTCATTTTCTGGTCCAGAGCTCTTGCTCTCAGCGTGGCTTTGATGAGAAGCCCCAGAAAGCTGGAGGAATGCATGCCAGGATCACAACTGTTGTCAGGAGGATGAGGGATGGAGGGATCACATCTCCTTTAGTCTCTCTAGCAATGGCCTGGATGCAGGTATGGACTGGGTTACAAAACTACTGCCACACATCCAAGTGGGCCCTTTCAGACCTGGATTAGTGGGAATTCAAGCCTAAGAGAACCACGCCACAGCAAACCACATTGCTTCTGCTCCACCTCTGGCTGAACCGATGCCCTTGCACAGGGCTCTGCAATGGCATGCCCTGTATCAGAGTTGCTCCACAGGCAGCCCTCAGCAATGCCTTGGCCTTTGATGTGAACACCATTAGTATAGAAATGGGAAACTCACCTTGGGTACTACTGGCTTGGGAAGCGTCATCACAGTATTCCCCCTGCCTACTGTCCTCCATCGGCATCCCTATAAAACACAACAACAATTCCTACCAAGACAAGTTTCCTCTCTGTCCAGCACAGCCTGTTGTAGGAGTTCTGCAACCCAGGCTATGTCCTCGCTGACACCTGCTCAACCTCAGAGGGGTTTGCACACACAAAACTGGCTGAACTTTCCGACGAGGCAGAGGAACACAGGCACTCTCATCCCACAGGAATTGCTACAGCCCTGTTGACTTGGAGGCTGCTAGGTGGTGTTTCCACAGCAGATTTCCCTCTCTCCTAGATGCAGAGGCTCTCCCTTGGGGCAGAAGCAATGGCTTCGGTCCACCCTGTCACCTGTGGCAAACAAGCACCAGCCATACAAGGAGAGGCTCTTATCTGGCAGATGGGAAGCAGGACGTAGCTGAAGAAAAAAGGGGAGCGTACCTACAGCACATGACAGTAGTACGTGATATGTTCCAGAGATATGTGAAAATGTCGGTTATGAAAGAGACAGGAGGGGAAGGGAAAGAAAAAAAAAGTCTTTTGGCCCTTGTCCAGGGGGAAAGGTTCATTTCTGTCATCAGACTTAATGGTTCAGCCTAGGGAGAAATGCAAACGGCATCGGGTCCTCCCTTCCCAGAGAGGGAGAGCGGGGTCAAAGGCAGCACCACCTCTCCTCTCCCTGTGCGTGCCATCTGCCCCAGCCTGACCTGAGGCGGGAGGTTGTCCTGAACTGCCATTGTAGCCGGAGAGCAGCAGTGCTCTGGTGATGGCTGCATCATGTAGGGCATCAGAAGTACTTTTGCCTCAGGCACCACGGTAAGCTCAGTAGGAACCAGTTTTCATGCATCAGATACATTACATGGATGC
Organism: Larus michahellis; assembly: GCF_964199755.1. Taxonomy (NCBI): domain Eukaryota; kingdom Metazoa; phylum Chordata; class Aves; order Charadriiformes; family Laridae; genus Larus; species Larus michahellis. The sequence continues at coordinate 76,476,677 of NC_133897.1, read as the reverse complement.
CACACATCCCATTTGGCAACTCCCTCACGTATTGCAAGCTTCTGGACAAAGGGACTCCAAACTCTCTGGATCTGGCACAGCACTCGCCGGGCTTGAATTTAGACTTACATTCTTGGCCGGCAGCCCCGAGTGCTGGGAAGGAAGCATCCTTACTCCCCCTCTCCTCCCTCCTTCCCCCGGACAGAAGGCATATTGGATCGCTCCTCTTTGCGGGTGAGGGAGTGCTCTTCTGGAATAACACCCTCTGCACAGGGAGCTCTGCTGGTCCAGCTCTTCTCCATCCATCAGGAAAAAAAAAAATCTCTGCTGGAATCCTGTTCTGTTGGAATCAAAACACATCACAAAGTCCAGCGGATTTTGCCAGGATTTCCCTTAAGAAGAAAGTCAGGAAAACCAGGAGTTCCAGCAGTGTTGAATCATTTTTCAGCATGTTTGAAATGCAACATAGCTGCTTTTTTTTTTTCTAATTTCAAAATTACTTTCATTTTAATTTTGTGTCTGTTTGTATTGCATTGGGTAAGCTGCAAAACTCAAAATCAAAGCTTCCAATTGATCCAAAAGAACAACAACCACCACCAAAAAAACCCACAAAAAAAAAGTAGTTAGGAGTAAAAAACCAGAAGATGTTCAGATTTGCCAAATCAAATTCTGAAAAGTAAAAATCCTCTACAAAACCAAACCTAAATCTCAATTTTCACCCTCTGTACCAATGTTAAACTTATTCAAATATAATTCTCAATCTGGGAAATCTCCTGGTGTGGATAAGCCTTTAGTACTCGGTAGGATAGGAAAAGCGCTGTATTGTGTAAAAAGCTGTTATAAAAGTTTTATAACTCCAGTAAGGGCTTCTACCAGTACAGCATCTAAAATTTTAAATATATATATATATAATCACCAAAAAAAGTATACAGCCAGGGGAGAAGCTACCTGTACTTCAGGATTTACAGATTTAGGAATTATATAGTTCCTAAATGACATTTCCCAGCATCAGTCCTCTAGACTATATGATATTTCAAAACAGGGAAAGAGCTTCAAGGTCCTATTAACTGTGCCCTCCTGTGCGCATATGCAGTACCATCGGTTTTACAGGTGTAAATTAGGCCAGGATTTGGTCCGTGACATCCATAGCCCAAAAAAGTGACTGCAAATCCTTAAAGGAGAGGGGGAAAAAGAGACAATAGCCCTCAGACAATTAGTGAGATTACAGACAAAAGAAAAATAATAATGTTGACAAAAGCAATGCTATATGTTAACTTGACCCTAAAGAAAACCTTAGAAACTGGCTAATAGGTACTCTGTTGAAATCACTGAACTGAACATTAAATTAAAGCCACTTTGGAGGGGACAGCGGCTTTAAAACTACAGAAAGCAGCTTTACATACCAACCACAGGCAGCAAGGAAAGAACACTGTGTTTAAGCAGAAATTGCAGGAAGCGTGTGGGTTGCAATAGCCATCCTCCATGCTAGAGATTAGTGGAGGACACTGTGACCATTCCTGTGGCGGGTCCAAGGAAATCTCCGTGCCATGGCGAGATACACCACCAAGGCGCACCCTGCTTTCCAAGGTGCACCCTGCTTTCCAAGGGCGTGGCAGACGGGCTTGGGATGAGCCTCCTGGAATCAACAGGGACTGAAATGGAATTAAAAGAGCCAGAAATGAAAGGCGAGATCTTGGGCCAAATGCAATAGATCTTGGATGCTGTACAAAAGTCACAGAGATCAGATGTCACCCAGTGATTAGGGGAAGATGGGATAATATCAAAGAGAAGGTATGTTAAGAGGAAGAAAACTGCTTTGATTGTAGCCCAGACCTATGAGTCAGAACATCTAGTTTATACCCTTGGCAAAGGTGAAAACTTCCTGTGATATCTTAAGCTAGCCAGTTTACTCCTCAATACAACAGGATAATAATTTACACAGTCCAGAGCTTTACATTAACTGAATTTCATAGACTGCTTGGAGCTCACAAGGTGAAAAGTGCTCCCACCTTAAAACACAGCAATGAAAACCTCCTGCTGTCCATCTGCTGAGCACAGTGGGAATGCTCCCAGTAGGGTACCACACACAACCAGCTCACACTGATGTAAAACATGCTTTAGTGCTTGCTACTTAGTGCCATTGACAATAAGGTCCCATCATACCACTTTCTCCTTTGCCTCCCATCCCTAATATTCAGCTATATCCCACCACATTCTTCGTGAATGGAAATTATTCATACCATTATACTAGGTATAGCCAAGTAAACAAGAAAAAAAATAAGGTTTTCTAGTTGGGGCTGAAGGAAGGGAAGAGGTAATGGCGATCAGCATCTTTGGCAGCTATGTAAATGGTACCAGGAGTGCCAATTTTGTTAACCACCTCCCTGTCAAGAAAGCCAGAACCATGGAGATTCATATTTAGAGCAGGCTTTCCAACATGCTGTTGGCTCTTATCTTGACCCAGCATTGCACATGCTATTCATCACAGGCCATGACAGAAATTATATCAACATCAGCAGCAACCAGAGTAGCAGAATACGCTGTGTGAAAAAAGGAAAAAAAAACAAACAAAAACAACCAACCCAAAGAAAAATTGTTGTTTACCATGAATAATGTCAGTTGTACTACAGTTTCCACCTTCCAGTTGGAGCAATTTGGCTCTGAGCTGATGAAAGCGCTTTCAGAATATTGGCTGGAAGGAAGATAGCGTCCAGATGTATTTGACAGGAGTAAAAACCTATGTAAGCCCTACGTTTCTTGTCTAAAAGTCAACACCTCAAAATAGCTTGTGATCTAGTTATTTTTATTTAGAGAAGAGCCTGTGCCTTGAGTTTGGATCCAAGTCCAAATTCCAGTAGAGTTTCAGACTGTTGTTAAGGTAGGATGTTCCATTCTGGCCCAGTTCAGAAACAGGATGACCAGTAAGTTAAGGAACTCATTTAGAGCCAGACTCAGACATGAGGGTGGCCCATTTTTGCACATTTCTGTCACACAATAAACCAGCAGCTTTACATGAAAGGGCGGGTCTGTTTCTTGATGACGGGAGAATTTTAAAACTGCGTGCTCATTTCCATGTTTCCGAAAGGCTGCAGGTTGTTTCTGGGATGCTGGGAAGGCTCCTTAGTCTCACCAGTCTTCAGAGGGGACCACTCAATAATGGAGAGCACGTTTCACTACCTGAAAATCACAGTAGTGGGTACCATCAGCTCTCCATGTTAAAGCACTAGCAGCATACAGACACATTCACAACTGGGCCACACACAGTATTATAGCTTGCTCCATTTTGCCTGTGCATGCATCAAGGATTCTTCAACAGTTCTGTATTTTTGGATCTGGAAACCACTTGCACGTTTTCCTCCTGCTTCCTCCCATTTCTGATTGACCCTTTGAGCACAGGAGCTTTCTTCTTTGTCCCTAACTGCATATTCTTAAACATTTTATCATAACTTGTTGGTTCAGCTTTTACCACAGTGGTACTAACATCATAATTAGTACAAATTTCTTGTAAATACTCTGTTAGTAAATTCGTACACTAATGATTTCTTTGTCACCTGGGCTTCTACCACACTATGTACCTAGCCATCCTACAGCTCTTGTTCACACAAGAGGCTGACACAGCTCCAAAGAGACCATTTCAGTTGCCTCGTGTAACAAACAGCACTTCATGCATATTTTACACACGTGCTTGGCACAAAATATCCAACTACATGTTCACCAAAACAGGAGTAACATGGTCTGTTCCAGTATGTGTATCCAGTCCCACACACATGCCTTACCCATCTTCAGACCTGTAGGAGGCAATGCAGGAACAGTCTGAGTCTGTGGGAAACACTACAGCCACCTTCTCTTCTCTCCTCTCCCTCCTTTCTAAGACTGAGGGTAAGGCTGTGCTAGTAAACAGCTCTCTCTTAAAGGTAAAGCAATGTCAGCTGAGTTAACTAACACCACCTTTGTCAGCACTTAAAACTATCTGAGAGGCTTCACCTAATAAATTAGGAAGACCTTGGACCACCTTTTCTATCGCAGAGCAAGTGGTACAGGTGCCATCAGCAGAGGATTGGTAGCAAGCATCTGGAACGGCTGTTGGCTCTCCAACCAGCTCAGCTGTTTGAAAATAAATGTCTGTCCACAGCCTTATGGAACTGAGCTGGTACATCTTCAGACATCCCTTACATAAATCTCTTGTACACTCAAGAGATTTATGATAAACACTTGCTCTTTCCTTAACCTCCAAAACCTTTTCCACCTGCTGAATAACACAAGATTCTTTCCCCTCACCCAGCCTGTTCAATATCTATATAAAGCCTCTAGAGAAGATTCGGTGGCACATCATGGAGTGACTTGTCAGCAGTACACATATGACACCCATCTCTACATCATCTTCACCTCCCATGCAAATAACACCATTACCCAGCTCTTCAAGGGCTTGGCTGAGATCAGCAAATGAATGAAGAGAAGCTGGCAGAAGCTGAATCGTCACAAGAGCCTGGGCTGACAACAGTACAGGAAAAGTATTTTACATTTCCATAATGTCATCCATTCTCCATCACTGGCATTAAGACTAATGGAAGATTTAATGTTCATCTGAACTCATGCATCCCAGAAACCCCAACAACTGTTGCTACAAAAACTTCCATTCTTCAGCACTATTTCTGATCAGATTACTTGCTAGATTGAATTTGGCCCTTATGCTTGATTTCTACAACTTGTCAGGTTTAGAAATGATGCCCCATACAAGAATGCTTCAGTCCATTTTCTCAGCAGCACAAGACCAACAAAGAGGTTTGAGCTCTGTTCTTTGCTCTGCTGACCACTCAGGCCCAGCTTATATTCAAGGCTTTGCCCTTATTTTCAAAGCCTTCATGAGCTTAGCAAAAATTGGTTTAAGGACATGGACGCTTCTAATATTACATGGAAATCTGATGGTTATATTGCTCTGTAACAAAATAAATACCCAGTTTGAAGCTGTGTGCACCAGAGATTCCCCAGTGCCTAGGACACAACTATGGACTCCTGATCACCTGCAGGAGTCAACCATAATCTCAAAAGTGCAGAAAAAAAGAGAAACTCCAGTTTTTCAGCCCAGCCTCTCTATTCTAACCGTACCAAAACCACCAGTACGAACAAGTAGTCGATGACTGACAGACAGCATGAAGTCTGATTTCCAAGGGCACATTCCAGTGGGAGTTCTCTGGTGCCTGATAAAAGGTGAGCTGAGCTGACGGCACCATCATGCCTCTAGCACAAACAGGCTCTCTCGTGTACCCATCCGCCTCTCTCTTTTAACCTTATGAGAACCTCACTTTCAGATCTGTATTCTTTTGCCGAGTTAACTGCCCAACAGGCCCACGCTTTTGGGGAGGTGGGGAGGTAGGGCACGTGGAATCACGTACATAGGCACACACACACAGAGAGCACGAATTCAGAGGCATTCTTTTACTAGGAAACAGTCACTGGCAAAAGTGCCTTACGTAAAAATTAGGAAAGGAAAAAAGAGAGAGAAATGTCGAAGATGCCTTGTGTTCATTTTCATGAGCTCATAAAGGAGGCAGATACATAAAGGTATCCAGGAACATCTGAGGAGTCATTGCTTTCCAACACACCAGTGACAGTCAGGCACTCAGAACCTGGAGAGAATCACACAAACATTTTCAAATGACGAATGAGTCACTAATGATGATCAGATCTGAAACAAACATATTTACTCCAGAAACAAACATAAAAGCAGCTTTTCAATTATATGCGATGAAAAACAAGTCAAAAAGTCCAGAAGATATCATCAAAATACACCTGAATCTATGTCCATAACTCACTGCTACACTGGGAGAGGGCCTTGTTTTAGGGTTGCATTTCCATGTTACTTTTGCGTTTCCTGACCACTGCTCAGCTGCAATACATCTATGTTTAAATTGCCTTCCAAGGAAAGTAAAACAGAGTACCTCAATAGGGGAACCAACAAGCCATGCATCTACACAATATTCAGAATAAATGCTCTGATGATGCAGAATCCTCACAATGCATCTACCACTGCATGAACTCCCCAGCTGCTTTTTGCCTGGAAGGAAAAACATGTATGTATGACCAAGGATACTGTTCAGAGACACTGAAACAGGTTTATAATACTCCATCCTGTTTTCTTCAGCACAAAAATAAGCCCTGAAGAATACATGTCAGATATTTATTTCTGACAACAACTGGCAATAACTTTGTCCATTTCAAATACCAGTCAGAGAACCTTTCAAATGATTGAAAGGTGTGTGAAGGTCAGAAAGTTTGGCTGTCTTGTCAAGGATGATGAAACTTTGTTGAATTTGTTAAACTTATGTTCCCATGAAATTTTCACCGCAACAACCGTTTAACTTGACATCTGCCTAAATCTGTCCAGACCTTTGGGCTAACGTGACAAGAAATAAGTGACCAAGCAAACCATCAGAAGAGAAAGCTGGAATCACCAAAGAGGCTCACTCGAAGCCTATGCCACGGGCTCTTCCAGTGGTTGACTCCCGCAGCAACATTTGGGTGGGGACACTGTGCCAGTGAGTCAGCATTTTTAAGTTACAACTGAGAAAACAAGCAAAAAAAAAAAAAATTATGGTTTAATTATTTGGTAAGGCAGCATCATAGGTATTTGGCAGGCATCACCATAAAAGCGCCCAAATTTTAGTGCAAACCATCCTCTTCCCCATTCTTTCCCAAAACTCTGCCTTCTTAAACTGACCATTCAGAAAACAGCCAGGACGCTGCTTCTTTCTGCCTAGTATCCTCTGCCCTGCTTGTACATGTGCTTATCCAGTAACAGGCATCAATAGTGAAATTGGATTACGTTCCACCGGTTTAGAGCATGAGCACAGCCCTGGGTGGGGCTGCTGGAGGATCAGCTCTTAATAAGGTGTCCAATTTATAATCTAGCAGGGCGAGGAGCAACTGGCTCTCGGAATGAATAGCTCTTCTGTGTTACCATCTCCTGAGGCTGGCTGCCTGGCCAGCCCGCCTCATCCTTTTCTCCCTCTCTCACAGATGTTACTCTTTTCGCTAAATTTTTTTTTGCTGTTTCCCAGACTGGAAATATAAAGAGGAAGGAAGACGAGAAGTATCCACCCGTATCTGGTCGGACACTGCAAACTGCGGCAAAATGAACAAACTGTCTGCTAGCTCAATAAGAAATAAAACCCTGGTATTTACTTCTTCCAAGAAGGTATCATTTCAACCTAGGATCCTGCTCCCAGGGACCGCCTTTGTGCCGAGAGATGTCTTTATAAGGACTGTTCCATGCAACAACCCCAGATCTGTGGGTCACCGGTGTGCAGCCAATGGGGCGAGGAGGAACGGCCGAATGTTGTGGAGCACAGGAGATTAGCAAAGGGATGCCATTCCCAGACTAATGCCCTCCCTGCTTTTGTCTTAACCCTCTTCTCCTAAACGATGCCTGGTGACTGCACCGAGGAGCGCGAAGTTCACAAATCCATCCTTCCGAACAGCCGGGGATCGTCATTCCTGACACAAACATCCCCCAGATGCCACAACCACCGCATCCGCCGCCTCGACGGTTTTCCCCCGCGTTGGGGAGCCACACGGACACCCGCGTTTTCCCCACGGGTAGCCGATGCGCACCCCGCAGCGAGGGCTGGCCTGCAGGACGAGCCCAGAGAGCTCCAGGGCGGGGAGAGGGCCCCGATTGCCCGCCGCGGGGCCGCCGGGGCCGGCAGGAGGAAGCGGCGGCGGCGGCGGCGGCGGCGGCGGCGGCGGCGGCGGCGGCGGCGGCGGCGGCGGCGGCGGCCCCGACCGGGTCCCCGCCCGGCGCGGGGCGGCGCAGCGCCCCCTGGCGGCGCGCAGAGACCCGCCCGCCCCTGCGGAGGCCGGTGCCGATGGCGGCTGGCGGGGGGAGCACCTGCCGCCGCAGAGCCCGGCGAAACGGGGGCCAGTTACTACGTCTGTAATTTACGCTAAAGCAGTGTTTTTGGTTTTTCTTCCAAGCAGCACCGTGACTTACCGTGCGGGTCGGAAGCAGTCGTGGGGTGCAGCTGCAGAAGGAGGGGCAGGGAGGCTTGGCGTGGAGGCTCCACAAAGGCTGTCAGGGCTGCTGAGCATCTCTCTCACTCTCTCCCTTCTCCCATCTCCAAAGCGGTTCTCTGCCCAAAGATTCACCCTGCCCCGGGAGACGTGTTGCAGAGCCTCCTGTATCTCCATTCAATAGATTTCCTTTTCCACGGCAACAATCCGTGGCAATGCGACCCTCTCACAAAGCATGAATCTGTAGCACGCCACATTCAGGAATGGCTGCTCCTCGGTACCCACAGTCCTCCTTTCCTTCTGACTCTGCTGGCACTGCATCGTGTAGAATGACTTTTTCCCACTTAAAACCAAAAAAAAAGCCCGTTAAATATAAATCCACCTGAAAATTTTCCATCATTCCATGCTTCCCCCCTTGCCAAAGTGAAGTGTAAGGTGATACCACCAGCCGCTTGATCAATCTTCGTCAGGATCAGGGGCATCTGGCTCCTGTAGGATTTTTTAAAGTAGGAGTGTGTTTCTAGGACCATTGGCTTTTCTGCAGCAGGATGCTGTTTTCAGGATCTAATTTACGCTGAACTCCCAAAAGACCACAGAGAAAGAAGAAGCAGGGAGCGTGCACTGGAGTTCCTGGAAAAGACACCCGAGCTGTTCTTATGGCCTCCTGCAATCACAGTCGGTCCTCCCCAGGCTCTATGGCTCGTCCCGGCAATTGCCAGCACTGTGGGCTCAGAGGGCACGGGAAGCGGCCCACAGCTGGCCCGGGGAGCCTGCCTAGTTCGAGCAGTGTTTTCAATTAATAGCCTGCTCAGCAGCCACATCATGGTCTCTGAGAAATGCTAAGTGTCATTAGCAGCCTCTTGGTTCAAAACGTCTGGGAGGGCCACTGTTCTGTCCCCATCTTCATGGTGTCCTTGCATCTGGGAGGAAAGCCTGGGATGGAGAAGACAAAAGGACAAGCTGGACTAGAGTACCCGTTATGCCATTGAAAAAAAAATGAAAATAAGATGTCAACAACTTCTGCGGGCCTAATTGTTTCTTCTCAAACAGATTGTTAGCTTATGTGAATCAGAGTAGCTCTACTGAATAAACCAAAGAATGGAAAGGGGGAGGGGGATAGCCTTGGTATCAGAAAGGCACAATATGGGTCTTTATCCCCATTGCTTGCTGGCTACTGAGTAACATTAACTTATTGCCACCACCCCCCGCCACCAAGAGATAGTGGCACTAAGAGAGATGAAGAGGCACAGGGTGGCAAATAGTAAGACTGAGTTTCTGCAAACACCACCACGCAAGGCCACCTGAAGGATCGGGCCTTGACTCCCTCTCTCTGCAGCTCTTGCTCTTGTCCTGCTGCTCAGCTCTGTTGTGGAACTGAACCACAGAAACCAAAGCCGATCAAAAACCAGAAACAGTTCTTTTCTGAGCCAGGTTGCTTCCCTGATCTGGTCCATCTTACAGCCACGTCCACCCTGGACAAGTTATAAAGAAAATACAACTGCTTCTTTCAGCATCAGCGCCGGCTTGAGGAGTTCATCAAACTGCAGCCTGGTGAAACACCGGGAAATCCCACAGAGAGCAAAAGAGAAGGAAGCTGTGCTTTAATTTCAGCAAAACACTGAACACAGGCAAAGAGCAGGCAGCGAGTGAGTGATACAAATGCACCTAGTCAGATTTCTCCACTGGACTTTCAAGAGAAAAAGAGGTAAAACATCAAGCACAAAGGGCAGCCTGAGTTCTCCAAACACAAAATCAGGACAAGCCAAATCCTGTCCAATTGCACAACATTAAAGAGTGATTCTGTGCTCTCTTACCTTGTGCTAAGGGAACAGCAATGTTCTGACCTGCAGTGATTTATGTGTAGCAAATTCGTGCTCATAAACAAGTGAGGGGAACCAAAATCTCATGCCCTAATCCTTCCAAGCAAAACCAAAATCTTTATGGGCAGCAAGCTTGCTGTTGAAGGAGGTAATGTTTATCCTTATTTAAATCCAATAAAAACAGCAAAACAAGAGAAACAATGCCCAAAGAGCTCTTCTCCTTTACATTTGCGAATAATGCTACCAAAAAAAAAAAAAAATTAATTGCTTCACATGCTTCACAAATATTAATTAATATAGCCTGATGTCTCCCCGGCTGGACAGGTGTTATCATCTCCACTGAACACATGAGCAAGCTGAGTAAGACAGAGCTGGCCCTGTTTTTTCTAAGCAGCATCTAATTTTCAGTGCACTTCTGTGTACAGGCAGCTTCTGTTAATTTTGGCTAGAGCTGTAAGTGATTAACACATGTGCAAGACAGATTCTGGGTATCTCAAGCTACAGGGCTAAAATTAAAGCCCATGCTTGAAAATGTGAAGCTAAAGGACTTGCCCATGGCTGGGCAAGACAGGAAATCTGTTGCAGGATCAGGAAAATAAGCCAAGTCTTCAGATTCCTTGGGGCTTGTCTCCACAAGAAACGTAGGGAAGCAACGTAAAATTGCAGCATGCCAGAAACATTCTCCCCAGGTGGACCCTTCAGTGTTCACTGCTTTCAAAGAGCAGATTTTAACCCCTCCATAAATTCATCCCTTCCCCACAAGCACAGAGAGACCCACTTCTCACGTACTGCTGAATACCATAGCTTGTTGCCACTTTCTAAACTGAAAGGTGATGGTGACAAGAGAAGGATGTGGTGACTCAGGAGGTAGCAATAAGAAAGCCAAGGGTGAAGTTTCACTTTGGTTTCAGCAGAAAGCTTCCCCACGAAGATGCTCCTGGTTTGCAATTAGCGATGAAGTAGCTTACCTGCATTTCAAAGAGGGGTGAGCTACCTCCCACTTAGCATACACAAGGGTTACTCCTGCCCCTTTTAAGCAGACACAGACGATCTGAATAGCTGCCCCCATTAACTGGAGCATGATGCCAGCCCAAAGGAGGAGCTGTGTGGTTTCATGCTAGAAATAAGCAGCAGGTCTCTCTGCAATAAACTCTCTAAAGTTAATCTAACAACATCCACGCAGGGGGCTGGGCTGCAGATGCACATCCTCCCAAGCTAAAGCGCTGGTGGAAAAGGTCTGTCCTCCCAGCCTGTGGTTACCATCCCTCAGGTCTCCTTTGCTGAACTCTGCTTGAATGCTTCTCACATTTTTTCAGTCTGAATGAGATAGGTAAGCAGAGGACTTGTATTTCAACATTATAAGCTACCACCTAATGCAAGATGGGAAATGGTCACCCCACAGCCTACTCCCTAGATCTTCCAGCGCCAGGGAAGAGCTGGATATGGTGATTTCTGCCACAGCCTACATGAACATCCATGGCCTACGTGCAGGGTGACAGTGACCAAGAAGTTCATGCTCTGCCTTGTAACATGCCAGCTTTCAAATGGAGATGAGGCCGGTGCTAATGCATTAGTCTTGGCTAACATTTTAATTGGTGTGGGCATACCTTTGCCATTAAGTTCTCAAATTGGTATGATACAGCTTAACTGGTAAAAATCAATGTAGGCTAGGTCTGCCAGAACTGGTGGGTCCAAAGGAAGACATCGTTCTGCAGTGGTGAGGATGACAGCCGACCACAGAATGACCACCCAGTAGGTGCATACACTGCGGAGGCAGGCGTAAAGCCACTTTATGGTCTTGTTAGACTTGAAAAGAGTAGGAACACCAGAACACATGTAACACTGTTTTTGCCACTTCAGGTTACGGACATACATCTGTTCAGACTGAAGCAGAGCCCCATGGTGTAGCTCTCCCTCATCCCTCGCACACGCACAGAGACACTTACACCTGCTGTCCCACGACACCAAACCAAGTGTTTGTGTAGCTGAGCTCTAAAGATTTTTTTAAGGACCTTTGGGTTAAAAAAAAAACACCAAACATCCTCCCTGAAAAGCACGTCCTTTCTTTTAAGTGGATCATTTCACAGAACTCGCTTAAAGGGCAGCTAGACAAACAGCTGAATCAGCACAGCCAATGAAGCAGTAACCTGGGGCAGTGGAGGAGCCGACTGGATCAGCCGCCTCGCTCTGCTGCAAGCTAAAGCAGGATGCCTGACTGCGGCCCAGCTTTACCAATACTTTCCAAAGTGTGTGTTTTGGTTTGCATTAGGGCTTTTTTTCCTTAGGTTTCCTAAGGAAATCGGGCTTATGCAATAGCTCTGTCCCTCAGTCTTCCTGTAATCCCTTTCCAATCTTCTGTCCAATTTCAGTCAAATCTGAAAGAGTCTCAAACATAGTATGCCCCTCTAAATCAACTGGTGTCTGGGTCGAAGCCCAAACTCGTGTCTTCTGCAAGGAGAAAGGCAGGCCAAACCCGGCTGCCAGCCAGTGCTGCCGGTTAGCCAACACACGGCACCGGCCTATGGTTTCAGAGGGCCAGGGAGGGAGCTGAGGTGGGAACCTGATGCTCATCATATGAGGCCAGGCTTTAGCACTTTGACTGCTCGTGCACAGGCTGCTTTAATCCAGACTTCGAAACTTATGGCATGTAGACTTCAGTACGTACTTGTGTTTTAAAATACAGTATCCTGTCAGAAGTTACTTCTGTAAGTCATTAAGATGAAGTTAATACTTTTAACTCCATTTGTTGATTTCTCTATCAGGCTATTATAAGATTGATTGTCTTAACAACACAAGTATTACAGATATCAGTAGTGCAGAAAGGGTGATATTTAATTCTGTGCAAGGGCTCAAATGTACCATTTGTGCAATATGATGCCTGGTACTGTATTTATATTGCTAAAATGCCTTTTCTGGGGGGAGCTCAACACAGAGGTGAATTCTATCTAACATGAGAGGAAAGAAGTAACTTGTTATCCAGATAGGTTATTCACTGATCTATAAATCAGAGAGAATAACAATGCATACTCTATTCCCGCCTGTTCCCACACACTCCTTCTTGTCATCGCAAAACGTCTTTAGTACCCTGAAATATAGCTTGACAATAAAAATTAATTGAAAGTGCGCTAGAATCGTTAACTTTTGGAGCTTCACAGTTTGCCCATCCTTAAATAACACTGGTTATAAAATCCTGTTTGTGCTACAATTCCTTGGCTCTTTGCCATGTAGCATGTACAGAAATCAGCAATATGTGCAGCAGGGACTGAGCTGGCTATAATGCGAGCGCACATAATGGACTTTCTTCTTCAGCTCAGCAGCAAAACACTGACTCAGATCTTGAGACCGGTTATAGTCCCAGCGGCGTTTACTCCATGTAATTAGCAGTATCGAGTGTGTTGTCTTTTGGGTAGCCTGATTGTTTCCATATGCACGAGTACCTTCTGTGAACGTAGACAGGGCAAGAGGCAGACAGCATTCAAAGCGCGCGCAGCGCTACGGGAAGCACATATGTTTTAAATACATTATCTCTACAATTAAGAAGAGTTTATAAATCGGTCATATAAATCTTCAAGAACGGGGCTGGCAGAGCCAGGAAAAGACCTTCTTTCCAAGCAGGAACTTTGCCTGGGTAACGACTCACGCCCAGGTCCCCAAGATGGGGCAGACATCTCCCTGCTTGCTGATGGGAGAACGGCATGAATCAGTAGCTCACAGGGAGCAGGGAGCCTTGCTCCACAGCCGGCGCGCATTGCTCCAGGCAGGAAAAGGCTGTTGATGCTGTGCTGGGGCCCGGAGGAAGATCGGGCTGGCCTTTGAGGTGGGGCATGCCTGGGAATGCTGCAAAACATTCATCTTAGGGGCAGGTACTTGCTGAAATTCCAATTACCGAGAGAGATGGCTGAGGCAGAGCTAGGGGAAGCCTTGCCTCCGCCGTGCAAAGAAGTGCAGTTTTTTTACCTCGGGGTGATGTTTCTGACCGATCCCAAGGTAAAAAAGCAGTGAAGCCTCACTGCAAGGCAAACCAGGCAAGGTCAGCCCCAAATGAGGGTTTGCTGCTGGCCTCACCTACTTTACTGCATCAGCAGCAGCTACAGCAAGGTTTAAATAAAAATAAAATAAAAAAATCCTTGAGAGCAGGAAAGACAGGCCCTAATGTCTGTTTTGAAATAAAGGGTATAAAAAGGGGGTTGTTCGGGGTTACTTGCCTCTTGTTCTCCCTCTCCCTTCCACACCCCCCAATGTTGCTATATCTGACGGACTCTCTCACCCCCCAAGTCCCAGGCATTCGCCCCATGGCCGGCAGCGTGGCTGAGGGTCACGGGGAAGCAGGGAGAGAGGGAGAGCTGTTCCTGCTCCTCCTGCTCCGCGCCATCCATGGGATCCTTCATGTGCCTCCCATTAGAGCAGGGCCCCTCCACAGCTCAGCCCTCATGGCGGTGTGCCTCGAGGCGCGCCTTGCTGTTTGAGAAAGGCTCTCCCAGGATATTCCCTCACATGCCTATTTTTATGGCTGCAGTAGGTGTCTGAAATAAAGGCCATCTTAAGTAACTGTCTCAGGCTGCTCGCCGGCTTCTGCCCTCAGCATGCTCCCTCGTGCCGTCCCAGCGGCCCAGGACCGCCCAGGACAGCTCAGGACAGCCTCCCCACCGCTCTCCTCTGAGCCTTTCCAAACCTTCTGCATATGCATCTGCTTTATCACTTTGCTCACCATATTTCAGTATCTGGTCTGTAGCAAACCTCTTTATCCATAACTCGAACTCACCAAGGGAGAGTGCTTGATCAGGGTATTACAACCATCATCTTTACTGCAGCAGGTACGGTACAGATTTCACCTTAAAACTTGTCTTGCAATACAGAAAATGCACCCATGCAAAGCACCTTTAAACTTGAGCAACTGCAGCTAGGCTCAGTGTCTGTACCAATTTGCACCATACAATTTCACCTCCCTTTCTCCACTACCTCTAGGAACAAGCACAAAAAGCTCCCAAAACAAGCTGCTTAATTAATAAGTCTTCACTATAAAGTACCGCAAAGCAATATTTTATGCAATAAATCCAGACAATACATTCTTATCTACAGCTCTTCTTGGAAATATCTTGCAATTGCTGATTTGGATAGGATTTTTGCAAGCCTAGTATGTAAAAATCCTTTATAGAAAAAGGTATACACTGCTCATTGACAATCATTCATTAAACAGCCCAGCAGTTCTTTTCAGTCATGTCTTCTGACATTAGGAATGGGGATGATACTATTTTAATAATAAGCTGTCAAACAGTACTGCAAATAGTCACTGTTCTTTAATTTCTTCAAAAGGTCTGAAAAGGTGAAAAATGCATTTGCAGCACAGCTACTGCTACCTATTCAGAAGCGTGTTTTATCTCAACCACGAGATTTAGTTATCTCAGTGAAAAATATTGCACTTAAAATTAGTTTAATAGTTTTTGCATCTATTGCTGTTGTCGTTCTGCATTTATTATTTTCTTGGTGGTTTCTCCCATTTTTTTCCTAATTTTTCTTTGCTCATTTCAACTTAAACGTCTGTCAGTGACAAGCGCACTTCACAGCATTCGGTCACTGTCGTGGTCTCAAACAGATGCAGGGAAGCCCAGTGTATTCACTCGACCTAAAAAACACTACAAGGGAGTGAAAAAATCTGTGTACAATCTTGTGTCCTTAAAAACACCCCTGCAGGTGTGTAACTCTTCTCTAGTGCATGGCCAGCTATGGGCATCAACTCACTGTTGTGCAGAAATACCTGAAGAAGGTTTAAAGATGCTTGAGGTACTGCTACCAGCTTAGTACTGGCAGCACACAGGACAGTGTATGCTAATTTAAAGTTTACGTAAATAATACTTAAGTGGTTTAGGGTCCTTTTATGTATAACACATTAGGTTAAATGAGAAGTGTGAACATTTAGTTCAAATTTAATAATTAAAAATACAAAATACTCAGTACCTCAAACTCTGCTACGTGCACATTTATAAGAGAGAGAGAGTATCTGGAAACGCACCTTTTCTGTGGTGATGGAAATAATATACGGCTTGCGTGTCATGTTATTTTGAATTATTATTAATCTATTACTCAACTAGTTTTGTAAATGTGGTACAGCACTAAAGATTTAGGGTGACATTGAATATTCAGGCCCCCGACTCCGCAGACGTAAGCATATGTGTAACATGTGCTGAAGTGCTTACAGGAACGAAGCAGAAATATGTATCAAGCCCAAACTTGAAAACAGGTGGTTTTAAGTTATACAAGCACAAAGAACAGTGAACAATTTTTAAGCAGCCGCTTTTTGTGTTCAGAAGTTAAACAGATATTTTTATTCCCATTTCCACTACCAAATAAAACCCCACCCATGGGCTTGAAAATGAAATCTAAGTTGTAATTTTAAAACTGGGGCTTCTTCCCACCATGGACAAGGGGGGGAACCACTTTTTTTGCCTTTTTTTTTTCCCAAGGGACTGCTGGGCCAGCAGCAGCTCCTGTCCCAGGCCGGTGAGCATCTAACGCCGCCATGGGATGGGAGCACCTCCTCGGTGCGAACCCCATCCTGCACCAACGTCCCAGGGCGCCCTCGCAGGGTGGGCTCCGCAGCGCGGGCAGGAAGCAGCCTGCTTGTGGTCATCGCTGGTATTTTGCAATAACAGAACTTAAAAAAAAAAGAAACTAAAAAAAACCCAGCTGCCATTAACATCTCTCGCAGCCGTGGTGGTGGGCTGGTGTGTGTCCCAGCAGCAGGGCTCCCCCATGGCACTGGGAGGTGTTTCCCCCTGCCCATGGCCTCGGGGCCCAGCACACCTGCCTCACTGGGGAGCTCTGGTCCCAGTGAGGAGGAATCTCTGAAACCCCCCACCTGCTCAGGGACCGGGGTGGGAGTGTTGCTGGGGGCCACCTTCCCCTCTCCTCGCCTCAGGGATGGCCCTGCACCCTGAAAGGAGACAGGCAAGGCTGAGGCCCAGAGCCAGGCCTTGTCCACCCCCCAGGGTGGCAGCCGCCCCCCTGGGCCTCCACGCTCCAAATGTTGGTACCCCCGGGGTGGCACATGCACCCCCAGGCAGTGTCTGCGCTCCCCAAGCAGCAGGGCCCCCCCAGGCTTGTCTGCATGTCCCCTCACAAGCAGCCGTGGCCTCCTGTGGCCTGGTGAGTTCCGTGGCTGGCCATGGTGCAAGGCCGGGGATCTGTGGGCAGCCCCGGTGGCGAGGCGAGGTGAGGTGAGGTGAGGTGAGGCATGGGGGTTAGCGTCTGCCCCCAGCGTGGGGTGAAATCCCTCTCGGCTGCCCGAGGGGAAGGTAGTGTCCCTCGCAGGCTAACAGATGGGTGCTATGAGCGACGCAAAACCAGTCAGGAGCTCCCTCCTCTTACTCACCAACCTGCCCGCCGCCGCGGGGAGGCGGGAGGAGGTTTTGCAATATCTGGGGAAAGGGACGAGCCCCGGGAGGGTGAGAGTGGGAGAGGAACAGTGGGGTTACACAAAGGAGGTGGGAGAGAAGGGGAGCAGGACAGTCAGATGCGTGCATCCAGGCAAATCCGGAGGTGAGGGGATGGCAGAAGGGGTGTTTGGAGAGGGAACTAAATGCTTGTCCAAGCATGGCTGGCCAGCTGGGGAGTGGAGGGAAGGGGGACAGCCTTACGCTGCATTTGGTGTGGGTGCATGCTTCGATGTGGGTGCGTGAAAGGGCTGGACAAAAGACAGAAGCACCATCGCTGTGCATACAGGGTGGCAAGAGGGAAGATGTCCTTCCCAGGAGGTTTGTGGTTCCCCCTCCCATTCCCCGCACGCTGCTGGGGAAACCCGTGCTTCTGCTGCTTGCTAGGAGACAGCACACAGCTTGGTGGCTGCGGGTGTGCGAGGCTTGCTAAATGGAGGCTCCTGCTGCCCTGCTGGTTGCTGCTGTGCTCAGGGAGGGAGGAGGAGATGGAGGAGGAGGAGGGAGGGATGTGAAAGTGGGTCAGGAATGTAACTAGACTCTGCCCCCCTTGTTGCAGGCACAGGCGGCGCTGCCTTAGCGATGGAAAGCAGGCATTTCACTGTTGATGTTCCCCAGTCGTACCGGCTGACGGTTACCAGGGGATCCTGAAGGATGTGTTTCCCTGTGACCCTTTGAGAAGAAAAACTTAGTTGCCGCAGTAACCAAGTTTGGCTTGGATGCAATGATGCAGTAAATATCATAGGTGAGCCTTGCTAATGGAGGAGGAGGAAGCTGAAACTGTATAAGCTGGATAACTCTTGCAGTCAGGTCAGGAAATGATTAAAAAACATCCCAACAAAGTGTATTAGTTAAGTACATGACTTTTACGTTTCCTGATGCAATAAAACTCTCAGAATTTATCCCCTATGTATTGTAAACTACTAAGAAAACAGAGATAGAAATAAACTGCTTTACTGACGTAGCATGAGGTGCAGAGCTCACCCACAAGTCTGCAGCAGACCTGTGCAGCCCTTTTTTGCATTTGTTTGATGGCCTGAATTTTTGAAAGTTATGGGGTGTGAAAGAAGGGGAATGCTGACTCAAAACCTTAAGTTTGCATCCATCTTATTTTCAGCATTGTTACTTTAGATTAACAATTTTCAATATTGGTACTTACATTAAAAGAGAGAACTCATCAACCCTGCTTTCTATAGGAAATCCCCAAACTAAATACTTTCAAAGTGGAAAACAAAGTAAAAGAACAAGCGAAAAATATTCAACTTGAAGCCAAGTCATGCATCATTTCTCCCTATTCCCTCCAGTTCTTATAGTTTGATTTCCATCTTCCTCATATAGAGAAATAGACCTTTATTCACAGGGGTGGGGAATTGCTTTTCAGAGTAAGAATGAAGAACTGAAAAAAACCACAGAAAACAGATACCATGATACAGCTCTTTCTTCTTTAATTTTCTTCCAAAGTTGTGTTTTTTCTAAAGCACTGGTATTCTGAAAAAAAAAAACAAACAAACAGTTGCTGTACATGGGACTGTACAGCCTGAGGATCCCAGCCTGAGGATTGATAGAGAACTGAGCTGTCAGGCTCATAGATGTATTAGGAGTGAGGGGACACATCAAGTGCAGGCCACGCAGCAGATAGGTATGCATCCAGTCGATGGATGAGGGTATGCGTCTATATTTCATTAAGAGAACAAAAGTCACTGGAGCAAACTGTGCAACTATTCCTTTTACTCCTCTGAATTATTTGTCAAAGAGGTATTGTTACAAATAAACATCCCTTAGCTTCTTTCATCTCTGAAAGCTACTCGGTGTTTAAAAGTATCCGTGCCCTTTAATTTGAGGACATTCAAGGATGCACAATGAACGTTAGTGTTTCTACTTTTTATGCAAGATAATTTGTCAAGTTGATTTCCCAAATCACTTGCTACTAAAAGCTAAATTTAATAATAAAACTTACAAGGATGTAAGCAAATTGTGGTGAAATGTAATCTATTGTACCATCATTCCTATTTTAAGAAAAAAGTAGACACCGATAATGGTTAAAGTGCTGTGGGCCATGAAGCTTTTCTTAAAAAGAACTCAGCAGAAAGCCTGGGTGATACCTCACAGACGAACGTAGCCCATTGCCTCCAGTCACATAAAATATTTAGACAGTCTTTATCCAGTTTTAAGGTCAGTAATTGCTTAAGTATATCATGCTTATTTTATGCAGAACAACATTGCTTGGTTTTGTGAACTCTCCTGGCAATGCAGAACAATCAGTGGACACAGTCTTTCATGCCATCTGCTTGCACGGGCCTTTGCTGCCATGCAGTCCTCCAGATCTGGGCAGGGGGATCCCACAAGTCTCTCTCATTATCAGGTGAAAATGCCAGGTTTGAAAGCTTCCTTTTCCAGGACTGCCACAGAAAGTCTTGATGGTCCCACCTATTATCAGCATATTTCCACATGTGTTGTGGCAACCCAGTGAGCTGGGAAAACTAAACTTTATGGAGAAGAAGCACTTGTGTTAGCAACCATTCCTTCACTTACTGGCAGGGAGGGTCTGATTTCATTGTTAGGCTCAGCCCTTTTTACTCCCCTCTGGACAAGCAAAGGGCATGGTATGCTTCATGGAAACAGTCACGACAAAATCCTCCTGTGCTCGTCATGGTGCTTCCTATCTATTCCCCCGCCCCTTTCTGTAGGGATGATGCGAGGAAGGAGGTGTGGCCAGAAAGTTGCTGCTTTCTAGTTATTCTTGGCTCTGGCAAAGGCCTTTCTATTCAAGGGTAAATGGCAGGGACCTTGATGCCGCTCTAAATCTGTATGGATGTCTTAGAGGTCCCCATAAGGACCAGATAATATGACAAGACATGAAGCTCAGCTTAGGTATAACAGAGAATTAGACATACAGCCCACAGCTGCTTTGAACAGAAGTTGATTGTGGCATCCCAGACTACTCCTTTAGTGCCAAGCTTTGGGCACGGGCCTAGTCTGCAGTGAGAGGCTAGTTAATGCAAAAGTATGGAAAAGGAAACGTGGAAAAGTTCCAGGACTGATACTGGAGCCCATCTGCAAAAGTATTTTCATTTTGGTTTTGCTTTAACTTGTACACTGGAAAATTAGGAGGAAAAAATAACCTATTTAAATAGGGCTTTTTCTAGCTGTGTTCAGTCGAGTCCCCTGGTTATCAGAGAGAAGAAGATGTATAAAGTTTTACCAAATCACATTAGAAGGCTAGAGTGCATGGTTTAGTAAAATACTTATTTTCTGACTAATTTTAGCATGTTTTGGCTTTTAAAACCATCATTTCCAACACAGATAATAATTAAAAAAAATTATAGCTCATCTTGTTTCCACCTTGCAGGGGAACTATTTTGCATCCTACTAAAATGGCTGACTGGCTTCAGGGAGAGGACAGATTGAGCCCTATTAAGATAGATTTAAAGATTTAGCCACATGCTATTTTGGGGATTTATTTCCTTGGTTCATATCTTGTTCTTACCAGACTGAATTGCAGAAACTTCTGTGTAAACAAGATGAAACAATAGCAGCAAAGGTACGATGCCATACCATGCTGAATAGGGACCTCAAAGTCCATTACCATTTTAATGATGGCATTGTTAAGCAAAGTAGCCTCAAGATTAAATCGTTTACTTCATTAAGAAAAACATGCTATTGAGTGTTTTACCTTTAGCAACCAAAATACAGTAGTGTCTGGCTTTCTTTTGAAACTCGCTCATGTAGTTTCAAAGCTGTTTGCAGCTGGAGACTGTCAGCCACTCACTGTACTTACAAAACAGGTTTAAAAGCAGACACGGTTAACAGGATGTGACATAGACTCTCTCCAGCACAGTATGTGACACATCCCTGTACTTTTCTAATAACTTTGAAAGAGGCTGCTTAAGTTTACAATGCAACAGGTCTCCTCAAAGTTTGAATTCAACAAGAAAGCCTTAAGAAAGGTATATTCCACATGTGTCTTATTGAGAATTATTTCAGTGAACTTTTGCTTATCAGTACTGAAAAGATGTGTTAAAACCAGTCTGACAACTTTTTTCGTAACGCCATGTGCTGGAGGGCCTTGAGAAAACAGTTTTGAAACAATATCAGAGCCGAACTACTGAAATGCTTTGAACAAGAAGAATGCTCATTAAACACATTTCCCTAGTTTTTGTAGTGTCCCAAACAACAAAAGTCAAGTATTTCATGATTTATAGCCCCTTTTCCAGTGAGATGCTTCGGAAGGAGCTCAAAAGATTTGCATCTTGCAAGTAAGAACATGGTGGACTTAAAATGCTTAACCTACTCTATTTTTTTTCAAAATTTTAGCTGTGAATTTACCGGATCCTGTTTCAAAACATGCATATAAAAGTCTTAATTACCCACCCAGCTCCCCTTATCTTAATTTACTGTAATTCAGCCAACACCCACGGGAGAGGCTATGCAGTGACTGGACCATGGGAGATGCAGGCGTTTTGTACTTCATTGGAAACAGTCACTGGCATAATCCTGCTTTCTCTGAGTTCCCATTAACTAGAACTCCTTGGAGTGAAATTAGGTTTCATTGCCCAAGGCTGTACTCTTTTTCTCTCCTGCTGAAGGGCCACGCTTCAGGTCACAGGGTTGTGCATGGGTCCTCCCACCCAAGCCCAGGGCATAGTTAGAGTGCCTGACAGATCAGCTCCTCTGCAGCCACCTGGCAGTGCTTGCTCTGCGCTGGAGGTCCGAGGAGGAAAAGACATGGATAAGGACTTCGCACAGCACACTAGCTTCCTATTCGGTTCCCCCTTTCCAACCACAGATTTCTCAGCACTTCTCAGTACCCCTTTTTTTGATGTGTAGCAAAGCATTTCAGGTCAGAACGGGTTATTCAGCACTTCTGAAAATCTCATTCTATACAGCTTGCTCTGAAAAATCAGAAATGTAGAATAGGATTTAGAAGAAATCATAAATGTAATTTTTCAGGATATGCTTCCTAACACAAAAGATGATGCAAACAAATAATAGCATCATGTTAGAGCAAGGGAAATTGGGTTTGAAGCATACCGGCTCAGACTAAAAAAGAAATTTTGATGAAGGGGAAGGGCCTTCCAGTACAGCTGTTCAGCAGCATAAGAATTTAAGAAAAATCAGGATATTGAGAGAAATTTACATGTTGTGTTACAAAAATGTAGGGCCCAACTCTAGAAATGTACCTGAGTCACTGGGGATGCTGCCCAGCAGGGAATGGTAAAGGAAGAATTTTCTTCACATCTAGGGCTGTTTTGAAGAGCTGCTGTTGATGGTGCTTCCTCCTAAGCATTCCCAGGAGCTGCATCTGCATCTGCTTTGGTAAGTAGAGAATAGATGGTGGATCCTGGCATTGGCAGGACCATTTACACATCCGTCTTGGTAATTTCTTTGAAGTCTTGGGTAATAGCAAACAAGAGTCTCTGTAGAGATGATTTTTTGCAACACAGGAAACACCTGTACACCCTCCTCAAATTATTTCTCCGCGTGACAAATGCACACCAGCTCTGCTGTGTCACAAGGCCTTTTCACCCTAAAAGTTAGGGTCAGGAGTGGCCTCACAGAAAAGCACTGGACAAGGCAAAATCCTTCCCCTAAACCTTCCTCTCGCCTCCTACTCTATGTTCTGACTCTGCTTATTTCCTCTGTATTCTTCGACCCACAGCTTGCCTTCCTAAAAGCATCAATCCATCATTCCCTCTATTTATTTCAGTGTCTGTTCCTGAGTTGTCAAGAACCAACAGATTCTTCTTCATTACCAGTATGCGTAGAGCAGAGGTCCAGCTACAGGCTGGTTTGCATTCAAAAGCTGTAAAAGTAGAACTGTATCAGTCAGTGATGCGATTTCTGCAATTTCTAAAACTTTTTCTTTAAGCGTGGTTATACAGCTGACACCTCTCTTCCTCGTTTAATGAGAGCCTATGCTATTTCATGCAATGAAGTGCTCACTGTTGATATAAGCAGGCCCAGAGCTACGAGAGGCAGCTCCTGTTCCCGGCCTTTCTACATCTCGCTGCTTAGTTCCCCTCTCACTGCCTCAGTTCCCTTAGCCGTGCCACGGGGCTCACAAAACTGTCCTCTTTATTATTAAGTGATTTAAGATTCTTGGTGAAGAACATGACATGAAATTAGACAGCAACAGCTGTTGCAGAAGTATTATATACCACTGTTACTGCATGGGGAGTTCTCCAACATTGTATTAGTATACACAAAGCAGCAAAACATTTTTCAAAGTTAGCGCCTTCTACTCTTCAGCCCGGCTAGGGCAGAGTAGCATCTTAGATATGAAAATGTTTGTGGTCTTCTTAAGATCTTGTCAGGATCCTGGTGGAAGTTATTTGCAATAAGCAAAAACAAAACAAAACAAAACAAAAGCAATTTCTCTTTTAACCAGTTATGAACCTTGAGACATTCTATACCTATAAGTAGGTAGTAAACGTCGTACACACAGTATCTCTTCCTTTGTTCTCGGAAATCAGGATTGTTTCTAATCATTTAAGTGTTGTTATTTTATTACTAAGTGTTACTGTGTATCTCTTAATATTTTACTGAAAACTGCTAGTATGTGAATTACACAGTTCTGGAATTCCTTACACTTGGGTATATCAGCACTTCTGTAACTTCATCTTTTCTCAGAGCAGGCCTCAGAAACTAGTCTTGGAGGATGTAGCAAACATTGAATAATTCAGGAAAAGTTTTATAAGCATTTAGACCTGTCAGTTTCACTGCCTTGTTTTCTTGCTGATGAATATGCCCAGTGTGACACTGAGTTTGTTTTGTGAGAAACTCAAAGTAACTTGGAATGACAATCCTTCCAATTTAAAAAAAAAAAAACAAACAATAATTCCTTGCACTGAATCATGTACACAACTTTGATACCAGAGGCACTGTTCCTTAATCAGGTATCTCAGTTTACTAACGGATAATTTTAATTTTAATTTTGTTTTGAAAGTAACTGAAATGTACATGCAGATTTAGGGTTAGGTTGGTTCTGGAGGGAAGAGGAAGGTAACTGCATTGCATCTTCACTCTCTTCCGACTCATCCCCTAAAGTAAAAATTTCTCCACCAAAGTGGCAGGGATCTATAAGCTGTGCAATAGTTGTATATGTTGTACATTTTATTAATCTGAAGCTGAGCCTTTTCATCCATACACCATTTAGTCCCCAGATCCTGTAACAGCCTTGCACTGGGTCAGACACCCATTTTCCAAAGAATGCCCCAGAAAGCACTGTGTGGGTGATATTATAATTCTGTATATTCCTACAATGGAGCAGTGTGTCTGCGTAATGGGATCAGGAATTTTGCTTTGGAGAGTTAATGTGAATGCCAAGTGATAAATAAAATGCTGAAATGAAAAATAGGCCCTGAAGAATGGAAAGCATTGTAATAAGACAACATTTATCTTTCTAACCGTGGGCCCTCTGAAGTCTGCGGAAAGGGTTTATGGATGAGACATGACCAGCAGAGAGCATGCAGGATCATCACTAAGAGCAGATCACCAGAATTCCGTAGAGTCACAAAACACACAGCTATTTAATGTTCCAGTTAATAATTCATAGAACCTTGTGATATTCAGAAGCATTTGGCAAACATCTAATATTACTGGATTGTTTAAAGATGTCTGCGGGTCACATTTACAAGTGGATGTCTGTTATCTGGCATTTTTTATACACAATATTTTTAACAGCTCTTTTTGCTGTTATCTGCACATTAACTCCTTCCACTGTATCAGTAAACTGTGTTCCATTCACAGATAGATGACTCCATCCTCTCATTTTCCATGCAAAAAGGTTATAGCAGAATATCTCTTTAGGAGATCATTTTGTTATCCCGTTTCCAAATCCTTATTATGGGGTGCTTGATAATCAAAGAAAACCTTACTAATCATATGCATTTTCAAATTATCTACATAAGCAGCTCTTAACGTCACTCTTCTTTAAAGTTCAACCTATTTCTTCATTATATTGTTTGTATTCCTGAAAGCCTTTTCTTTTGTGTTCATAGCAACCTTCCTATCTCCCTTTAATCACCGTGGCCTCCAACAGTTTTCCCAACTGTTCAGAATTTGTTGGTAAGAATTTAACTTGTTTTCTTAGTAATAGTTTTTCAAGTGTTTCAACATGCTGCAGCATATTTTACAAACTGTAGAGAATTCTAAATGAATATTTCTTACCGAGTTTTACTTTTAAACTAACTTCCTGGTATTATTCAGAGAACAGATTATTGATAAGTAGATTTGCTTTGGAATTTTTCCACAAATTTCTGAAATCCAATTTTATATCCCGAATTTTTCATTTAAATGTTTGAGTGCTGATAAATCCCTTCTTGCGAAGGTTCAGTTGAGCCAAAGGTGACTCATTCAATATCCCAGTAGTTTGGACAGTTACCTGAGATGCAGAAAAGTGTTTCCATTCATTTTCATCAGAGATCACACAACTACTTATATGCTTTATGCTATTAATTTTTGAAACAGAATGACTGTAGTTCAGCATCTAATTCAGACTCATGTGCTTAAGTTTCAGGGTTGCTCAGCAGCCATAGAAGCAATGAACGTGCTCAACATGTCTGAAAATCAGGCTATGTAGGTGCCTAGAAAATACAGAATCAAGTATCTAACTACAGGCATCATAACTGGGGGTGGAAAAAAAAACTGCCTTTTTTTTAATTTATCGAATATTGGTGAAGTATTGGTTCCTAGCAGAAGCAGAGCATATGACTTAATGGATCTCTTGCTCATTCGGATGTGGTAAATCTGATACATACATTTATGATGTCTGGCAAATGTCATGATTTTTCTATTTAAAAACTAAAATGCAGTTACTAATTCTATAGTCTGACTTTCAACATATTTGTTTCGTTTTCTAAATTCTAAAAAAGGTAGTGTTATGTTCTGTAAAATTTGGGGAGAAACAGCTGGCAGTGTGAATTCTGACAGGATGTATTTTACTGATCCTGAAAGCTTAGTTCAGGCCCTCCTAATTACATGAAGTTCCCTCTTCTCACATAGCCCTGGGATAATTGGATGGTATGGCAGTCCAAAGCCTTTGGGATGCTAAAATAATCATGCATTAACCCTATAAACATACTTTTGCTTTGATGTTATCACCACTAGCTGCTAGCTGAATAATTACAGTTCCCTTGTGATCAACTTTCATACGATAAGAGTGATAGCAATGATAAAGAGGATGAAAAAAGTTGCAAGACACTTGACGTGTTTTTAGTTCATACGAAGAAAGGACATCAATTTATAGAAACTGTTGTGGAGCACGCCATGCAATTAAAGCTTTTGGTCCCCATTTCATTACTGCAGGCAAACGGGGCTTGCACTCAGTAGTGGGGAGCAGCCACAGGAACTGGTTGTGGCTCTCTGGCTGAGATAAGTTTATGCTGTTCCCTTTGGCAAATGGTTGTCTTTTAAATTCCTCAACGCTTTGTTCAAAGTACAGCTGTGTTTCAATAATAACTTATTTCTGTATAATTCCAGTTCAGTGGTTTTTATTACATATGCTGCTAACATTTTCACACGAGTACTCCAGCTGTACAGCAGTTCTCTGCAGTCAGCACTAGCCCAAAATCATGCCAGGAGCTGTCTCTATTAGTTTCTGTGTTACCAAACTTTTGTACAGTGAACTATTATACACCCCTCTTACTTTCTCTTCATTCCGCTGTTGTCCCAGCTCTCCAAAACTCTCCATTTTTATGGTTAGCCCCAATTCACTGCCACAAGATTTTGCTGTTGTTCCTATTTACGTGCAATATTATCCAAGTACCAAGTTTTACAAGAGCTGTCAGTTTCCAGATATGAAATCTGAGCCCGCTCATTCTTTTCCAGCATGGTTGGGTAATGTGGTGTTCATCACAGGACAGGACTAATGATACCAGCTCTACTGAATCACCACATGCAAGTAGGCACAGGGAATATTTCCTCTTTTGCCGTGTCAGTAACCTGGAGTCTAGACCAGAAACATCATCTGCGGATCTGTCTTTAAGATTATCCCAAGAAAAGTGTGCGGACTGCGGCGAATCATATCCATTGGCTGGTAGATCAGGGGTTTCACAGCTAATACAAAAACATCAGGCAGGATTTTTAATGATTAAGTCTGTGCCCAGGGAATGACAAACTAGATCTTCTGTGGTGGATCATCCCCATTTACAGCAGAAACCACAGTTCAGAATTTCATGTAACTTAGTAGACTATTCACTACTCAGTTCTTTATTGCATATAACTATAGCCATAGCAAAGCTCCTAAAAATACCAGGTAAAAATGAACAGGAAACAAAAAACAAGCTTACTTTTCAGCAGAGAGGCCTTTTCTGCAACTTTCTAGCCTTATTTAGTGTGTATGTGTGTGAAGGGGGATAAGTAACTGTGGAGGACATTGGTGCCCTTCAACAGATGGTATTTTTACATGTGGACCACTGCTCAGAAGCCTCTAAGGTGAATTCATCACACTAATTTTTATGTGTATTTTAAATCTGGCTTCGCATCCACATCTCTAGAGGTAGAAAGCCAGTGCTCCAATCCACTGTGGTACCGGGCATCTTAGCAGTGTTCTCCTCAGCTCTTCTCTTGGATTGCCTTCTGTATAATTCTAGTGACATTAGGCTCTACTTTCAGGCATCTTCTTGCTTTTTTGGTTTCTTTGCATTTGACCATTTTTTAAATAATTTTGCTGAACTATTCAGGCTGCTCATTTGCACTCTAAGAACTACCCTCAGCCACTTCTGAGAGGGAAAGGACATAGAGTAAAACAGGCAGCTAAATGAAACAAACTCAGAAGGTCTATGTGAAGTGAGTACATAAGATTGTTCAGAAAATTATTAGAGAAAATCTTATTTGCAGTTGACATTTAATCAAAATTCATAGCTGAGGCGATCATTCCATTGGTGAATTTAGGGAGCCACAACAGTCTATTACCAGTTCACAAGAGGTTGCAGGAAAAATATCGCATGACTATTAGGATTTCAGGATGTTTTCATAGACATTAATCACAAACAATTTAATCCTTCACTGTAAACACATGGGCCACTGATTGCAAGCTGAAAATCTGGAGTTTAAATGTTTTCTGCCCTTTCTAGTTACTTGAAGCTCTTTTGAGGAAGAGGCTGATGTCTGTGTCCTGTTCTTAGAAAACATTTGTTTCAAGAGTAGAGATTTCCATTCAATGAATCACTTCAGGTAACAGCTCTCTTATGCTCATTTCAATAATAGTGGTTTGGGGTTTTTTTCCTTTTCAAGTTTCATTTTAGATAGAGCACAGTCCCATCTGACCACCAAAGTAATTGAAAAGGAAAAAAAAACATTGTTTAGTAGCACATCTACCAAATCTACCCTGTATACCAAATATTTCCTCTCTAAATGCTCATTAAGAGAGTTTTCGCTTTCTTTCTATGGCACAGGAGGAAACAAGATTACGGAATATGTTATCTATTATACAAATTGAAGGCAGGAATGCAGAAAAATGTATTGAGAATACTTTCTTCTCAGGAATCCTTTATTTAAAAACTAAAATAAGTGAATGTTGAATGATAAAGGAATGTAAAAGTGTCAATATTAGGAATTAAATACTCTTATCCCATTTTCCTAATATTCAGACACTTTGCAAGTACTGAGTTTTCCTTTTGTAGAAACAAGTCTTTTCTTATATGAAAGCTCCAGAACTGATCTAAGACATGTCCCTATCTTACGCCTCTCTGGTTCACAAAGCTGTCTTTTTCTGTCAGGAGAAACCTTCTGCTGATGGTTTTTGCTGTTGTTGTGGAAGTCATTTTATTATGTCAGTTGAAGAATTCCTTTTACCTGTCTTAATCGTGTCTCTGTTATGGACAATCGGCCTATACAGTGTGGCTGTTTTGACAAGCAAAGAGTGTAGTTACACCCCTGTATGCTGCCGCAGAGGTCTATCTACCCCCGATACAATTTACATCAGCAAAACTGTGCTTTTGCCAGCGTGGTTTATCTTATCGTTGTCTGAATGACACAAGCTGCGCTGGTGAAAGTATAGTTCTGACTGCATAACCGTGAACATTCGCTGCTTTAGGTACTGTAGCTGGGTTTTAACCTCAGTTGCAAATGGTATCCCTTTGTATATCTGACTAGTGTAAGTACGCCTGCACAACTTCATGGCATAGACCCGTCCTGAGGCAATTTTGCCTCTGGCTTAAGGAGGTACAAAGCACGATTTAAGTAGGTACAAAAGCACAAGCGGCTCTTTTCATGCTCCTTTACCTGAGCACTGCCATTTTCTTCTGCTTGCCCCTTGATTCTTTGTCTATGGCATCCACTGGACATTTTTCCCTGGTAGTTCGGTTCCTCTCTTCTCTTCCCCAAATCCCGCCACTGCAGCCTCCCCCAAATTACATTAATCTCTGCCCTTGAGAGTTGTCCTGCTTTTTTCTTCCCTGCAGGGTAACTGCTCCCTTGCATACTTTCTTCATGACTGCTGCCTCACTTCCTATTTCTTCACTTCTCTGCTGCTTGCTGGCCCTCTCTGCATATTTTCTGGTGCTTTGTGGGTGCATCTCAAAGGACTGTCTACTGTATTTTCTCTGGGCTGGGTTGGGGTTTCCTTCTTCCCCACCGCCTTTTCTACTTGCACTCTTTGAGCTATAATTAGCTGTGGCATGAAGTTAAGAAAATAAAAATGTAGGCTGGAAAAATCAAGAGAAACGTCCTAACAGCAAAATCTGCAAGAGGATGGCCCAAGCTCCCAACAGAAGCTGTTGAATCCTCCATAATTGAGGATATTTAAAATGAAACCAAGACAGTACTGAAAAGTATGTGGCATAAAGCAATACTGTGGCAGCCTCAGGGAATGAATAGCAGGTATTTTCCATGTCTAGCCTATAATACCAAAAGATAGTAAGTAACGCTTCAGCTGGGTATTGCTGCCTGCCTTTACCTGCTGATGTCTCCAGAGATGCTACAGCAGCCCTTTGAACGACTGAACATGAAGAAGCTGCTGTTAGCGTGAGACTTTATTTTGTTTGTGAGAGGTTTCAGAATCAGCTCTCCCTAGCAAATGGGACATGGGGAAACACACAGCTGGCTTACTACTTGCCTTCAGGAGGGAAAATAATCACATTTAAATGAACAATCAATTAGGTGTGAGAGGCTGGGTGGTCAATAAGAACGAAACATGTCACGTTCAGTACCAAATCACAAGCTGGGCATTAAACACTAACCTCTTTTTGCACACCTGTGTTTTTTGCATTACCTGGCAACAAGAGCTTCTGGGCAACAATGCAGAGTTTTAAAAGAAGTGAAAGTATTGCAGTGGGTGGTTTTGCTTACTGTTGTTCTTTTTCCAGCTCCGTCTCTACACATGGGCTATACAACCTGTTTCTGAGGCTTTACATTAGTGATCACAGAACTGTTTGAGAATGTAAATGTCAAACATCTGCTTGCTAGTTTTTTCACGCTACGTTTTTAAACTGTCTGAGAAATAAGTGGGCTGTGCTGTTCCAAAATTTGCTAAGTAATTAAGTATGCAGGGGGGATCTTACTTAGTTTTATCCATTTAAAACACACTTTTTTTAAATCGTCCTCTTTTAAGAATTTTGGTTACTAAAAATGTAATAACACTCTTTTGTGCCCCTGTTGTTTGTTTTGGTTACAAAGCTGAAAGACATGTCAGTTGCTTACTTTAGCCATTCTCTACAGTTACCATTGTATATCCTATACACCTGAAAGAACAGATTTCAGTTGTTGATCTTCCCCAGAACGGATTTAGGAACATTGGTCATTGCTAAAATAGTTTAGAGGAATAGTTTATGCTACTTTTTATACCCTGAAAATCAGGGCTGGGGAAGGGACTAGTTCTTCAAGCTGGTCCAGTCCCAGCAACAAGGCTGCTCTGCGTTGCATCTATCTGCTGGAGACTCCCACAGTGAAAGGAGAGAAGGAGACGGGGCCAGCAATTATTGCAGCCAAAGACTTCAAGCAGTCCTGCAATACGCCCTACGGGCTGTGATCTATGGGGGAGAAAAGTGGTGTGGGTTCCAGAAATACAGTCTTCGTATTTCCAGATGAGTCCTTAGACAAGAGGTAGTGGTAGCTGGCTAGGTGAGTCAGCTCAAGGTCTGTTTTGCACTGTTGAAACATCTCAGAGCAAACAGGGAGCAAATACTTAGCACTCGATCTTTTATTTTTGCTGTGTCTTATCTCTAAAATACCATCTGCTGAGAATAGGCCATAAAGCAGAGTGCATGGTGTGGTACCTGAAGAACTACACTGGGATTTGGAGGGAAAGATGGGTTTAATTTCCAGCTTTGCCATTGCTAGCCTGTTGAGATGTGAGGGAAATTGCTCAAGCACGCTTTTCTTTCACTCCCTAAAGGCTAACGTTAAGATAATTTGGACCGAAGCTTCGGCCTTGACTTTCTGATCCTCACGAGCTGCCCTTGGAGATAAAGGGTGGGGTCGCTGCAGGAGCAAGTTCCACCGCTCTGCTCCCTCGCTGACCCGTTTCCAGAGGCCGAGGTAGCTGAGCACGGTGATGCATCCCATTTGCCCACACAGGGAAAAATGGGAATGCTACGTGATGCTGTGTCATCCGACCAATGCCCTGAGAGAGTTTGCGGCTGGTCTTATGTGATGAGCACTTTTCCTTGTGTTTTTCCACTGTGCAAATTCATGAAGTTTAGTTTTCTGAGCATTTTTTAGGAAATATACTTAATTGAACTTTCCCCCTTTTATTCCGTATAATTGCCCTATGTGTGGTGGTCACACTTGTCAGTTCTGCGTTTGTTCTTAAGGAGTTTTTGATCCAAGAAAGCTGTGTGTCAGTTGAAGAAAAAAAGCAACCAAAAGCAAAACAAAACCCCAACCTATGCAAAGACTCAGCAGTGGCATGTTTGGTCCTTTAAAGAAATACCTGGTTGAAATGTAAAGGAAATTTGAGCATTTCTTTTGGTCTTAGGTTTTATAAAGAGTTATTTCTCAAAGCCCTGGGGGCTGTATTCTCTGATCCTCGGAGCAAGCTTTTTCCCTGCGTTAAGTATGTCAGCTGAGCTCTGCCTCTCAGCATGAGCGAGGGCATCAGGAAAAGGATGGTGGGGAGAGAACTCTGGATGCTGTGCAGGCATAAGCTCAGGCAGCGGACGGGGCCTCTGATGCCTCCGACATCCTCTGTGGCCGGGCAGCCGGGCGCCAGGGCGAGGGAGCTGGCTCCTGGCAGCTGCCCTCACCCAGCAGCCGGGAGGCGTTAGGAAATCAGGGCCCAATGCTGCCTCGTACAGCGTGTAAAATACTCCTGGTTAGTAAGAGCACTGCCTTCGTCCAAACTGTTTTGGCTGGAAGGGATGTGTCAGCATTGCAAGAAACTAAAGTAATTTCTAAATGCCATGATCTAAAGCAGAGGACATTGATAATGTCTAATAAGACGTGGGAGAAAAAGATTTTCTAACTAACCTTTACCTCCTCTTTTAATGCCAATATTAGCTTTAGTCTCTGCGCTTTAAGACATCATTGTATCCTCAAATTGCGGCCTTCATATAAGCTACACATCCTGTTTTTCTTCTCTCCTTGAATACCTTTAATCAGCTTCTCTGATATTTGAATTGTGGGTGGGGGCAGAGTTGTCCTTTTTTTGGGACCGCCACAGGTGGCTTTTATGGCTATGTCACCCAGTGGTCCTAATAAAATTGTTAATACACAAAACACCTTCACAAAACTATTGCTTTTATTTGTACTATTGTTCATTGCATTTAACATCACTGTGCAGGATTGGAGAGGTGTGTGAGGGGTATATAGAAGTTAGAGAAAATCTTCTTGCCCCTTAGCATGTTTACCATCACAGTTGAATATTGATGTAACAATATCCAAAGAGTATACAAACCATGTGCTGTCTTAGGGAAAAAGGACTTAATACTTCAATCGTCACAAATAGAGCGATCAGAGGAGATGGGCTAAAACACAGCAATGCAGATGGTAGAAAATGTGGAGTGAAAAGGATAGCTGTATCGTGTAAGCAGTGTAGTAACATTTTGGGAGAGTCATTTTATTCATAACAGAGGTTTTTATTAGACAAAAATTATCTCTACTTTCACTGAAATAAAAAAAAATGAAACCATTTACTCAAAATTTCACATTCAGTCTTAGACCACAGTGGGTTTTGACCTCTCTCTTATAAAAGTTTGAATGATGGGAAGTTTGAAAACGGAGTTATTTTAATTTCTCTTGCCCTGTGAGAGCCCAGAATTAGAATTCATTCCTAAACTGTTAAAGACATATCACTTTTTACTATTTCATAAACCCTGGTAGTTAATTTTTTTTTTTTAGTTGTTACATAGCCTTTTTGCATGCTTTTTTAAATTTACAGCATTAACATAATACGTGCTGGTTCACCCTTCATTACATCCTTCTGAAGGAATAGGGATGTTTAAAACATAAAAACATAAATGCGATTAAAAAAATTATCTACATATTTTCTCCAAGCACCAAAATTCTGGGTTTTTTTATTTCCAGCGCGAGCTGTACAATACCTACAGGATTTGCATCTCCATGATTCTAGTACAGGTTTCAGATGCTGAATTGAATGGCACTTGTTTTTCTATTCTGTCCATCCGCTCCCTAAACTTCCCACATGGAGGGCTGCTCAAGCACCTCTGAAGTTACAAAGTACAGTGAAAGTGGATGGGAATCTTCATGCAGAGGTGGTCCAAAATGCCGCCAAGACTCTGCTAGAGATACTAGCCACAGGTCAGAAAAACGTGTGTTGCCACCCTCCAAAGATGATTATCCATCCAGGAATTCGCACCAGTTTCAATTACAGCAATTTATGTAAATGTCTGCGCAAATAAGGCCTTAGGTTGTAAACTCGTAGGCCTGATCTCCACGAGTTCCTATGTATGTGCGATGCAGGCTTAAATCACTGCAGACTTCCAACGTGAAGAACATGTCTTAAAGGCTGAGCATGAAATGTTTTTTGTTTAATTGGATGCCCGATCGCAAGAGATACTGAATTTACCAGCAGCTCTGCCACTGTGGGTTGGCAGGTACAATGCGGACAGAGATTAAAAGGTTAAAGACACTTTACAATGAATTTATTTTTAATTACTTCCCTTGATTGTTTTTTGGTGAAATAGCCACCTTGTAACAACACAATCAGAATGCACTTTCTAACATTTGCTGCTATATTGTGGGGTAAAGTATTATATAGCTGTTGTGTCAGTCAGCAACTCCGCTGTAACAGAGCTTAATGGCATTGAGATTTATACACAAAGCTCACGTGTAATACTGCACAAAATTCGTCTGACAAAAATTCAGCCTGCAGAAACCACCACGACAAATGCACGTAAGTTAAAAGCTGCAGTTTCATATTCTGAATACATGTGTGTGCCTTTCGGTCTTCCAATTTTGGCATTTCCAGGTTCCAGATCACCAGACCTGCAGGTGTTTTTCATGGAGTCGGGAAGAAAGAGGGTTATTTCTGACCAAAGCACAGCTTGTGTCTCTGAGACAGGTCCTGTGTATTCCTCACTTGGGTGCCTCTATCCAGTATTTGAAAAGAACAGTGCAAAGGAAGATAATGATGACACCTTACAGGCAAAAGACTGTGAAAAGGGTTGGTTCAGGGCTTACTGCCGCATACCTGGAATTCAGCCTTCCTTTCCATGTGAATCCCCTTTTCAATCGGGAGATAGGATACCAGGTAAGCTGGTACAAACCTTTTGCCTACAGGCCAGGACTTGATTTCTTTAAAAAACAGCCTTTGACTTCAGGTCCCATCTCAGCAATAATAGCTTTAAAAGGCCTAGTTTTAGTAGCTTTAGAAACGTTGTCAAGAACCATTTCCTTAAAGAGTAAACTGGTTCCTCCTATGCTCATTATGGCACTCCTCACAAGCAGTTTTACTTTTTTTTTTCCCCCATCGAGCTTTCAGGATGGAGTATTTCCAGTGTTTTATTTTTCCGTACGGGTATTATTTGCCACACAACTCTAAACCGGTACTGGCTTTGAAGTGAAACCTCTACAACGCCGAGCAGAGAGCCTCCTCTCCATCACTTGCTGAGTCTTCTACATCTTTCAGCTGCCCCTGCCACGACAGTGACGGAAGGGACCATACGTGCGGTGCCATATACAGCCCGTGAGCACTTTGTCACTACCTATATTTGTCTGAGTCTCGCCTTTGGTCAGACACAGTATTTGGACCTCCTGTCCCTACGCTGATGTTCTGGATCCTGTTCAATCCCACGTCCTTTAGGTTTCGTCAGCCGGATGGATGACTGACCCCAGCAGGGATACCAAACGCACAAAGACCAAAGTTTTCGGGGGAAACGAAGAACAAAACATCCTCAGCCGACTTCTGCAAACTGGGAGCAGCCGACTCCTGCCTGCGCACCCTCTGTACCTGGTGAGGCGCCGGGCTTGGGGGGAGGAGGAGGATGCACGGACATTTCCACTGCCAGCGGAAAGCCCAGACGAATTCCTAAACCCGGCAGCGCGGCGGCTCCGGATGCGCTCCAGCCCCGGGCGCACTCCGCGGCCGTCCCTGGAGTGGGGGGGGGACGACAACACCGCCCGGGATGTCCCGGCCCTGCCCAGGAGAGCCCCACGGGAAGACGCGAGGCGCCGCGTGGCACCTGGCCGCGTCCCCCCCGTGTCCCGTTCCCCCCCCCCCCCCCCCCCGCGGCTGCCCGGGACATCCCGCTGCGACGGGCCGGGCGGGAGGAGGGAGCGAGGCGGGGAAGGGGGGGGCGGATAAAGTTGTCCTCGCTCCTCTCCTTAGCCGCGTCCCTCCCTCTCTCTCTCTCTCTCTCCGCGACACGGTCGCGATAGAGATGCTGTTTGCAACAGGCGGCCGCCGCCGCGGTAGCGCGTCCCCGGGAGAGGAGCCGGAGCGACACGTGATGTGTCTCCTTATCAGGGTGCGCGGGGCAGCGCGGGGGCGGGCAGGGGGCGGGGGCGCCCGCGGAGCGCGGCGCGGACGGGGACGCGGTGCGGCGGGGTCCCTAAGCGTGCCCATCTCTCCCCCCCACCCCCCCCTCCCCTCATCCCCCCCTCCCTCCAGGGAGGCGCGGAGGACGGGAAGTTAGCGCGGAGTTGATGAACTTTGCACATCCCACAGAAACGCCATTTTGATTCCTTTTTTTTCCGGAACAAGTTTGCGGCTCCCTCCCGTGCGCGCTCCCCCCCAACACCCCCCCCCCCCCCCTTCCCCGACTCCTCCGCCTCGGCGGCGCGCCCCCGCGGCCCCCCCCGGCGGCCCATCCTCACGGCATGTCGCGGCGCAAGCAGCCCAGCCCCAGCAAAGTCCGGCGTAAGTACCGCGGGGCTGCCTGGCCGCCGCGCTCCCGCACAAAGGGCAGGAGCGTGCCTTAGCTCCGGAGGGATCTCTCTCTTTTTTTCCTTCTTCTTCTTTTCTTTTTCTTAAGAGGGAAGGGGGGGTGTTGGGGGGGGGAGAAGGAAAGAGGAGGAAAAATGAACTTCTGGGAGGGGGCAGGCGCGGGGGTGAGGACGTTGCAGCGTGTCGGCTGGTCGGGCGACTTCTTTAAAAAAATGAAATGCTTGTTAAGGGGGGGGGAAGTTTCCTTTAAAAAAAAAAGAGGAGGAAAAAAAGTTTGGCTGGCAGCGGTGGAGATGATGATGAGTTCGTGCAGCCTCCCTCTTCCCTTCCCCCGCTCCTCCCTCTCCTCTCCTCCCTCCGCGGCTCCTGTTTTTTTTTTTTTTCTTTTTTTTTTTTTTCCCCTTCCCTGTTGCAGACTTTCTACCAACCAGCGGCACCAGCCGCGGCGTTTTGCCTTCAGGACCTGATGCTCATCCATATTAAACCGTCTGAGCTCAGGAATCCGGCCAGATCATCCCCCCCCTCCTGCTGCAAAGTTTATTTTTAACCAGCCACCGCCACAATTTGGATGGGGCTGCGAGGAAGCAACATCTTCTAGCCCGGCTTCGCCCCCGTCTCCCGAGCCCGCAGCCGCTTTGCCTTTTTAACTTTTCCTGCGGGCTGATTTTCCTGGCGGCGGGTCCGGCGGCGGCCCCTGCCCGCTGTTCCCGGACGGGAGGGCCGCAGCCGGGAAGTTGGGATGAAGGCGCCCTTTCTCCGCAGGTAGAGCCGGCTCTCGCCGCGCATCTCTCCGCTCACTTTCCGCTTCCCCCCCCCCCCCCTTAACTCTGGCGGGGCCGGCCGTGCTTTCCCTTCCTCGGCACCCCGGTACCTCTCCGTTCTCCTCTCTCCCCCTCTTTATTTTGTTGTATTTATTTTTTACCCCTTTCCTCCTCTTTCTCCAACCCCCCCCCCCTCGGTAGGGACGTGCGTGTCCTTTCCCCTCCCAGCCTGCGCGGCGGCGGGGCGGGGGGGGGGAGGGAGCCAGGCCTGCGGGGGTGCTGCCCCCCGCGGGTTTCCCCCTTGGGTCCCCCCCCGTCCCGCTGCCTTTGTGCGGTGCCAGGGACACATCCCTGCGCGGCGGGGCCAGCGGCGGGCAGGGACGCCCGGGCGGCGTCACCACTACAGGAAGGAGCAGGGCAGCATCCGAGGCGGGAGGGGCGGTGGGGGTCCGGGCCGGGGCCGCCCTCGTCCCCTTCACCCCCCATCTTTGCGGAGGATGGGGGGCAGTGGCACCACCCCCCCAACCCCCCCGCAGCGTTGGTGTTTTGGGTGAAAACAAAGTTTGGGGCCGCGCGGCTGCTGCCGTGTCCCTCCCTCTTCCCCCCCGCTCCCCGCGGCGCGGTGCCCGGCGCGGATGGGAGCCGGCCGCGACCCGTCTCTCAGGCGACTGCGCTCCCCATCGCCGTTGCTACGGGCCGGGACCCCCCCTCTCCCTCCCCGGGCGGCTCCGCGGGGGCCGCGGTGAGGATGCGAGGCGGATCCTCCCGCTCAGTTAATAATGCGGGGGGTTCTTCTCCTCTCCCCCCCCCCCCCCCCCCCCGCCTTCCATCCGCCGAGGGTGGCGGGGGCTCCGGGCCGGGCCGGGGAGCGACGAGATGCTGCAACTTTTTTTTTCTTTCAGCAGAGGAGGGAGGGCGGTGGATTGAACTTTGTCATGTCGCAGATAAGTTTCCTCTGGCTTCTTCTCCCTGCACTTCTCCCCCGCCTCCCCTCCGCACGCACGCTTGCTTTTTTTCTTCTTTTTTTTTTTTCCCCCTGCTTTTTTTTTTTTTTTCCTTATTTTCCTCGTTTCACCTCTCGGCTGCAATATCTTCGCCTGGCTCGGCATCCTCCTCGCCGGGTTATGCAGGAGGAGGAGGAGAGCGCTTCTCCTTGGCTCAGCACATTTCCCTGCCCGGCCCGTTCTGCTCCGCTGGGCTGCGCACCCCGCGGAGGCCCGGCCGCCTCCCTGCCCCGCTGCCTTCCCTCTCTCCCTTCTTCCCTCCCACGGCCACCCCGGGGTGTCCGGCTCGGAGCTGATGCTCTGGTCCTGCCTGCACAGGAGCCCCAGCATCCTGCCCGGGAGCCGCCGAACTGATTTCTGCAGGGAAGAGTGGGGTGGGGGGACCAACCATCCGGTTTTGATCCTGACTCCCCCTTTGGCCCGTCTTCTGTTGTAGATAAGATCAAGTGTGGTTACGTATTTTAGAAAGTAGTTAAACGTCTAGTTCGGTGGGATTTGGGGGCAGTGGTCGAGGAGAGGCAGCAAATGCAGCTGATCTTTCTTACCATTCCAACATCCAGCCCTGTGCCTTAGAAAAAAAAAACACAACAAACTTGCTTATTAACAACAGGAGCAGTTGCTAAATAACGCCGTCTTGTCACCCCTGCAGTGCACAGTAGACAGCTGTTGTGATGGCTGAAGTTTTTTCGTTGAGGTCTGTCGTTTTGACACAAGCCCCGAGTTTTGTTACCGCAGTTCCTGTTTTCCACAGGGTCAGCGTGCGTGAAAGGGATGCAGTGACTCAGGGTCAGGCCAGCCATATTTGTTTTAGGTTTTAATTTTCCCTTTGAAGACTTAAGGGTATATAGTCTTTTTCTTGGTGTGCCTGCATAATACCGATTAGCCTTAACGGGAGTTGGGTACATCCAGGGAAGAATAGGCCCTTTTGTTTGTTAGAAACCCAGAAACAGCATGAATCCATCATCCAATCAATCAGAGTACCAGGGCTCTCCCTCACCTGCCGGCAGGGACACATCCAGCCTCCTTTCTTGCTACAGGGCAGCTGTGCTCGGCCTGGTGTCGCCTTTTTTGCTCCCTCGCCTTCCTCCTGCTGGCAGCCGTATTTGGAACTGAATTCGTATTGTGGAGGTGGAAAACCACCATCCTTTAAGTAGAGTCGAGTAAACTTTTCTTCTGCTCTAATTTCACCGCCAGCTTCAAGTTGTCAAACTGTTGTTTGTCCATCGGTAGTGACTATTTATGTAGCCACTCTTACACATTTCTTTTAATAACTAATGACCCTAAAGAAAATATATATAAAAATATATAAATATATATATATTTGGCTTGGTATTGAGTCAGAATATAACAGGGTGTTTGCTGACTGTTTTTCTGGGATTTTTTGTTTGTTATGGTTTTTTTTCACCCGGACCTGGGTGTTTGAAGCTTTATTTGCTTGCAGATTTCAGTGTCGTGAAACATCTTATTCTGACGCAGCTCGCCCAGGTTGTGTGCCCATTCTTAACTCTTTACAATATTCCGTGACCCTCTGACGAAATGGCTTTTCTTTTGGATTTTGAGGGTCAGGAGATTCTTGAAGTTTCAAAACTGGGAAAGCTGAAGGTCTTAATTATCTGTCAGTAGTATCTACAATCTCCTTTGGTACAAAAGGCAAGTGCAGTGTTTCCCAAGGCACACAAACATTGACTTCTCTAGTGGTTTTCTCAATCCTTAAGGATTTTATCACTTCACCTACACTGAAGTCACACTGCAGTCGTAACAGTAGCTTGACTTTAGCCTGTGAAAGTTCCTTCTTCAGCAGAAATGGTTTGGATTGCTCTCGGTTGGATTTCTCATTTAAATAAAAACTGTTCATGTTGTACATTGTATAGGTTAAAAACGTATAGATAAATCGCTTTGGTTATATTCATTATCCCTTGTAAAAGTAGGTGGTGCTTAGAAGGTCATAGGATAAGTGTTGCTAAGCAGCTAAACAGAAGGATGCTAAAATTAACCTGAGTGTTTTTGTAAGGGATTCACTTTTTAGGTTGCAATAATTTTTTTTTATTGACTTAAAATACATTTTTTTGATAGTAAGATGCCTGAAAAAAAAATACTT
The DNA here is from genome assembly GCF_964199755.1 of Larus michahellis. NCBI lineage: Eukaryota > Metazoa > Chordata > Aves > Charadriiformes > Laridae > Larus > Larus michahellis. The sequence continues at coordinate 76,436,290 of NC_133897.1, read as the reverse complement.
AGATGCATGAATAAAGTTTTCCAGGGGACTGTGTTGAGTGTTCAAGTTATCTACATACAGGAGTAATTCCACCCTCCCCCAGTATGCCTCAGTTTTACCAGCATTGGGCCCTCGATTTGTGCCCTTTGCAAATGTCCTTCCAGAGTTATCTGTTGCTGCAAGAGCATCTGATGTATGTTGGATAGCAGCCTGTAGGGACAGTCTTGGGAAAAAAGAAACTGCAAATGTTCCCCAGGAACAGGCAGAAAACAAGTAAATCCTGTTAGGCTGAAATCTATGCATGTGCAGAAAAAGCCCCTTTTAACTTTTTGATGAATGATGCCTAAGTTTGTAAATCTCTGTTTTAGGTATACGCTCTCAAAACATGTGAAATCATGTCGTCTTCTTTCAGTGCAGTGGAGGTTGTTTCAAAATGAGTGTGTTATTGGACCATGTTACTGGACCTGTTTGAGAGGGCTGCCTTGATGATGTGGTAGCTTCTTTCCTGGGAGATAATTGTCTGTAGAGGAGGACGGTGGTGCAGCTTTCAGTTCTCCTGAAGGGAGTGAGAATGCCTCTTGCTCTGTGTCTTTTTCTTTTACGTCCTTACTGAATTCAAGCAAGACGGTCAGTCATGGGATTACAGCTTTAAAATACGCTTTTCCAAGAGTATTCTGCAGCTTGGAAAGGGGCCAGGAACTGCTTCGTGTTGAGTACAGCTTCAGCGTGGATGGAGTGCTCAGGTACCCTGCAGCTTTGCTGGGAAGCGTCTCGAGAAGCAGATGTAAACTTTGGGGGTGAGAAGGAATTGCCCCCTGAGACCATGCAGAAGCTTGTTTCTTATTTTTGGGTGGGAGATTTCTCTTGCCAACTTGTTCTTCAGCAGTTAAAGCAGATTTTCTTTGGGGAGGCATATGAGGAATTCTTTCTCTCTGTGTGTTGGGGTTTTTTTTGGGTTGTTTTTTTGTTGTTTAGGTTTTTTTAAATATCGTATGTAAACCAGCAACTATGGGAGCTGTGCCTACCCCCCTGCCCTGCATTTATAAGCATCTTTATAGGCAGTGATTTCAAAGGCAGGACTCGGGTATCTTTGGAAGTGCCACTCTGGTGATACACTGAAAAGTTAGCTATTTCTGCGGAGCCAGGAAGGGCTTGAAAGTTGCAGAGCTTTGCCAGGCCAGGTTTGGTTATCAGCGTTTGATTACAAATGAAAATAGGTGAGGTTGGCTGAGGCGGGAAGTGCTGGCTCTGTTCTGGGGTACTTCTGAACAGGAATTTCAGGAGCATTGGCTCTTTGTTCTTCTTGGGTGCAATAAATCTGGTGATGGCTTATCTTTGATGTCTGCCAGTCATGATGTTTTTCCCACCTGAAGGTGTTCCCTCCACCCCACCCTGTGCCTCTGTTTTGAATAGCAACATTTGAGGGCCAGTGGCTTAGAGAAGCGCGGGCTTCCGAGGCAGCAGGACCAGAGCATCTCTTCCCTCAGCATTTTACTCACAGCAGGGTGACAAAACCTATTTAGAGCTCGGGCTAATGCTTTATTATGAAATACTAAAAGTCCGAGTAATTGCCAGCTGGGGCATATGCTGTGGACTCCCGTCGGAGGGCTTGTTCGTGTTGTGCTGGAAAAGGGTCAGAACAAGGAAAAGGGCCTGGACAAAGGGGAGAAGAGTCAGTGGGATACTTGGCTCATGGATGTGCTGGTGTTAAACCTGCTAGAGCAGCCTCCTGCAGTCAGAAAGGAGCAGTCCTGATGTAACTGAGCAGCGCCTGGACCCGTGCTTCCTTTAGAAACAACACAGGCCTTCTGGTGTATCCTGCTTGCTTTTTTTTTTATAGTGGCATTTCAGCTCTCAGGTTGGCCAGCCTAGCAATCAATAAAGGTGGTTGCCTTTGAATAGGTGCTTTACACAAAAGAAGTAGCTGATGGGTGGAGACTGTTTATTCAGAGTGATTCAACTAAGTAAGGCTAAGAGAATGTGAATACCTCTTTAAAGATGTAGAGAAAGGCAGCTGTTTTAACAACAGGATTCACCTGCAGGGTCCCAGCCATCCGCAGAGGTGCTACAGCAAGGGAAGAGAAAAGCTGTCAAAATCCCCCAAGGGTGTTGTTAGGCTCCTGAACTAAAATAGGTATTCCAAGGACTATTAGAGAGGGAAGCCTTTCAGGCCTTGATTGCCTCCTTTCCCCCCCTTCCCCCCCCCCCTTGCCGATCTTCCCGTAGAAACACGTGGAATTCAACTTTCAAATTCCACTGTTCTCCTACACCTAACCTTCCTGAGCAAAAACGTTTTGTGTTTAATCTTACTTAATTATTTACTTATTTAATCTCGGGATTTCGAGGGAGATCCCTTTCCTTTTGAAGAAGCCATTCCCTCATCCCGGTGTCTGAAGTTTCTTTGAGAGCCGTTTCCACGAGTGACGTTATTTGTGTAGAGCTCTCGAAAAGTGTGGGAGAGCTGCCTGCACACAGTGGCCAAGTGCCTTCCCAGTGTAATTTGTCAGCTTTGAAAAACTGAATTTTGACTCTTAAGCCAGTCTGGGCAAAAAGTACATTAAGCATCTCGGACGTTTTCTATGCTGATGTGCTAGTTCAGTTCTAAAACATAAATGTATTTTGTGGTTATGTCCTGGTTTGAGGTAAAACAGAACCAATTTTCTGTTTTGTAATTTTACTTTTTAGATGGGCCTCTTCTAATTGACTAAATAGTGGAAGTGCCAGCCACTGATACGTGTAAGACTTCTCCGCTTGTCATCTCCTGGTGGATATTTTAACAGGTGTTAGCATGTGCTTTCTTGAAACAGCACAAACGGACTCGTAGGTGTTTTAGGAATGGGTGGCGTGCATCATCCGTCCTTTGAAAACCGGAGGATGATGAACCGTTGACGGACCTTTTTTTAGTTAATTTAGGTATGTGCTTCCTCTCTGAAGATGAGAGGAGCAAAACGATGCACACATTGAAGTGTAGCTGGCCTTTGCTTTTATATTGTGTGTGATTAAGCTATCTTTAACTCAAGCCCTTGTTAGTCCCGTTTTGTACGGCAGGTGATGTCAGTGTTCAAGTGTATCGGTACCTGGGAGTGCTTTGCTCAGAGCGCTTGCATCACAGCAATAAATTCCATTCCCGTGGTCAGGCCGAGCTCCTTCACACTGTTAACATTACGGCTTTGACAATGGAGAACTGCTTTGGATTTTGCCCCAATAAGCAGCAGTACTTCCTTGTATTTCCTTTAGGGAGCAACATCACATAATTTGGACCACTCACAGATTTGGGCAGGGGAAAGACCCTAGTTTAAGTTCCTCTTTTTGTGACACAAAATGCATTTTCTTCATTAAATTAAGTTTGTTATGTCTCATTGCTCTTAGCGTTTTGAGAAGCACCCAGGACATGAATACCTGTGTGCTGTTCTTCATTCCTGTGTGCATTTTTTTTCTGGTGTTGATGCAGTTGCCTCTGTATCAAGGACAACAGGTGGCTGTGGCGTCTTGAGCATGTGCTTGTCTGCTTTGTCCCCCCCTTCTCCCCCAAAGCCTTACAGTATCCTTGCAGCACAACTCATGTATTTTGCTCTCTATACATCCCGATGCTTTTTGATGGAAGGAAGGAAAGCTGCAGGAGGAGGCTTGCTTTTTAAGTGAGACACTGGAGGCCCAGGAAGTGGAAGCACGTGCCATAGAAGCTGGTTGTGGAAGAGATGTAGGTGGGTTACTAAGGACTTCCATTTGTGAGGTTTGACGCTTATTTTCCAGGGGAAGAAGTATGAGTGCAACAAGAAGTGCTTCCCTATGGAGATGTAACTTACGCCTTGTATTCAATTGATTCGGAGGGTATATTTCTTTTGGTCTGTTTTTCTAACAGCTGCAGGTATTATTTCCTCCTTATCAGATGGTCCAGCCAGGTGTCGCTTAGGACATCTTCCTACATTTCCAAGTAAGGTTCAAAACCATGGTCCTTGGCAGCCTCTGGAACAAGTCTTGGAGCAACTTCCCACCTTTACAGCAGATAGGTGTCTTTTCTGCTTGGTAAGATCTCCTGGCAAGTCTTTGAACTGTCAGGAGCCTGGCTGTCCATTTTGCAAAAGCGTAAAGAGAGCTGTACCACAGTGCCGCTATTCCCCTGGTGTAAACTTGGTTTATTGTTGGAAACTGTGCTTTTCTTTAAATAGTGAAGGCTTTATTTTTGTATAAGCCCTACCTACACTTTGTGGGAGAAATCTTCTCCGTCCTCTGTCTCCATTCCTCCTTTTTGGGAAATGGCAGTGTCTTTTTGCTGAGCGTGAAGTGCCCACCATGTTCCACTTAACCAGCGGGTGAATTTCTAGGGGTGGGTGAAATGATCCGTACCTTGGAGTGGATGCCGGTTACCTTGGGAGGAAGCTGTGCAGATTATAAACTCTGCAGGAAGGAACTGGGGGATTCTGTAAACGCTGCAGCCCTGCTAACTGCAGTTCAAGCAGTTCCCAATCTCTACTTGCAAAGCTTTTGGAACTTGTAAGCTCTTTAAATCTAGGGGCTGAGGTTTTTCCATGGTTCCCTGTTCCTTCGAGAAAGAAAAAAAGATAGAAATAAATGGTAAGGTAACTAATTTTAAATGCTCAAAAGCGAGCAAACGGAAGTTAAGTGTTCACAGAACAGTTAAGCGGGCCAAGCTGAACACAGATGGTGACCCGTTATGGTTGCCGTTATGTGTTTAATAAATCAATAGATGTGTAAATAGTATGTAGAAGTGGAAAACGTGGCTTCATTGGAATCAACAGCAAAATTCTTTCAGGCTTCCCTGGACTAAGATTTTATGTGGGGTATATACAGCTGAAAGCTCTTGAGCATTCACAGCATGAAAAATGCTAGGAAACTTTAAAAAACTGAAACACTAATAGTGTCTTTGTATTTTTCTGGTGCTTGAAATTCCTACAGGTGTAGTTACAAAGTCAGTGCATCTGGTTTAGGAGCTTGTTTGATAAACGTCAAGCTGAATTTGCGATATAATAGCCTATTTCAACTAAATTCTCTTTGATCCTGGTTTTGGGCATCGCTGAAACAGTGTGGCCATTGCTTCATCCGTTTACTAAATCCTAGAGGCTGTGCTTTAACTTTTCTTGAGTATATTCGCTGTGGCGAGTGGGAGGAGGACTTGGCCTTCTCAGGCCTGTCCTTCCCTGCAGGAAAAGGGGAATGTAGAGAATTTTCCCCGAGGATGGATCTGGGGCAGAGATGACCCCTGCATGTTTGGGGCCAGAGTTTTTATTTACACCATTGCATAACTCTTAATCTCCATAGGAAAAGATGTGGGTTAGTAGATTTGCAACACCACAGAGTTGCATGTGGCCGTGGTCTGCCTGATAGCCGACATGTGCTAGAATAGCATAGTAGATTTTACTGATGATGCCTGGCTGGGGTCGTCCTGGAATATTGGGTGACCCCATGCAGAAGGATCTGCTGTTGCCTGACTTTCAGCCTCGTGCATTGGCAGCCTTTCTTATGCCTGCACTGCCTGAATCGTCTGACTTACAGTAAATGTTTCCGTTTCTGTGCTCACTGTCTTTCCAAAGTGATTGCTAAAAAGTATTTGGGCCAAAAATAATTTACACTGGACAAGAAGATGCCAGCAGCATGTGCGGATTGCACGCTGTAGTTACTGTCCCAGCTAGTGACTCAAACGGAGGCGCACAACCCAGTAGCACAGATGTGGATTAGGAGAGTCCAGGCTGCTGATTTAAAAATTTCCACTATTTCTGATGATGGATGTTTATATGAGCTGCCTAGTCCAAAGACCCAAGAAGTGAGGTGGTGGTGGTCTTTGTTTAATTCCCGGTATACAGATGCCAAGTGTTATGCTTTGATTTCCTACACTGTGAACTCTTTGGGGCAGGGATCAGCATTCAATTACCGAGTTTTGAAAAGCCACCTAACACATTGTGGAACTGACCTGCTCAGCACTACCTCAGTATAAATGTTTAATTATAACTATCTTCTTACCCCATGGTGGAGCCTTTCCAGATAGCAAGGTTGAGGCATGCTGGGAACCTGCACTGCTGCTGCTGAGGTGTCTGCGTATAAACAGAGAGCTTTGGTTCCAAGGCAGAATTTGGGCAGCTCTCATAAATGCCTAGTTTGCACACGATGGACAAAGATTCATTTATTTATTTATTTATTTATTCTAGGCAGTATAGGTGCAAGTATATACACGTGTTCCAGGGGTCTGCATCTGGTTGGTTGGTTTAGAAGCAAATACACTCCTAGCTTTAATACATATTTTAAAGCATCGCAGTTAGACCGTGTCCTTCTCTCTCCCTTTTGCTTTAGGTCTGTATGTAAAAATAACAAATTTCAAGGTTCTGAAATTGAGAAACTATAAGAAAAAACTGGGAACAGAAAGATGTCACCCCTTCAATACGTCACCTTCCCAAGACTTAAATGAAGTGCAATTCCTGTCTCGTGCTGTTCATAAAGTAATCTGTTCTCTTGCCTTGATTGACTTGTGTTGTAGCTTTAAACTGAATTCTTAAATCATCCCAACAGTGATGTATGTATGTTATGTTTATACAACATGAAAGCATATGGAGTAATGGAAACATCTAGAAATTAGACCTCCAGAGAAGACTCCCATTTTAATCAGGTTACTTACTTGGATTAAACCAACCCAAATTTAAAACATGTGGGCTCATGTACTAAACTAGTTGCGTTTTCAGCACTCCAGGGGTCTGTCTGGGAGTTCATCAGTGCGTTGTCTTAGTCTGTTCCAGCCAGCTTTGTAGGCGCAGTTCGGTGTTACTAAGGTTGGAATAAGCTGATGTCAGATTTTTGTCCACAGCACATAGCAAGTAGAGGTCAAACACTTGTGCAGCCGGTGATACTATGACTTGTTAAGAATGTACGCAGCAGGTCGCTTTTCAAAACATCTTTTGAAAAGCAGCCTGCGAGAGCAGTGCCATGTAGAAGAGACATGCATCTTCCTCTGGCATCAGCAAATGGATGCATCCTATCACATTGGACTGCTGAGCATGTTTAGTCATGTTGCTGTAATAAGCTCTGGGAACAGGAATGGGTTCTGCCCTGCTGCGCTTTGGGAAGATTTGAATGAATTTGACTGGTTTGTTCCAGGGAAACTCCTGTTTATATCTGCTGCTTTTGTGCTGGGTACAGAGAAGGAAGGAGTCGAGTTTGTTTCTTGTCTGAAGGGGGGTTTCTTTGCAGTTTAGGGTTACTAACATTAGTGTACTTAAATTATTATCCCTTAGAAGAGGTAAAATTTAAAAAAAATCCTAAGTGACTCCTAGAATCCTTAGTGTTTCTGGTGCTGATAGCGCACAGACCTACTTGCTTTTGAGATTCCTCTTTGCCCAGATAAACTGAGTATTAGGGACCCTTCTCTTGCATCCAGCTGTAGCCTTCAGGCATCCCAGTTTCTCCTGCCCTGGTGAATCATCCTGCAATGTACGCAGATGTAAATTTTAAACGTGCTGTGGTGGGGGCTACCATCTTTATCCTCTTCTTTTTGTTTTAACGCAGCTTAGCATGATGCCTCTCAGGGTATTTTTTATATTTGCTGAGGGGGTGTGTGTGTATGTCAGAGGCAAGTCTAGATCATGCCAAGCACTGATCCTGCAGACACTTTAAACACAGAGATAACTCTACTTAAGTAGGCTGTTCCATTTAAGTCAAAATACTGGCATGGGCGAAGTTAGGGGAAGTGTTTCAGGACTGCGGCCTGCGTTTAACTTTCAGAAAAAGTATTCCTGACACAAGCCAGAATCTTTAACCCGTGTAAGCTGCAGCTCCAAACTCGTCTCGCCGACTTCAGTTTCTGACCTACTTGAGGAGTTATTGCTCTGCCCGAGGAAGTGTCGCGGGTCTTGCGGCCCGAGAGGAATTGGCTTTGAAAAGAGACCGCGAGAAACGTGGCGGTGAACTCAAGCTCCTTGACTATGCGGTGCCTGCAAGAGTTAACGAAAGCACTCCAGCAGCTCATGTGCTCTCTGTGTGTGCATACTTTCCTAATCTTGACATGGGGTCGGAGCTGCCGGCTCCGAGGGTGTACGTGAAGTTGGCTTGGCTGTCACCTTTTCGCTCCCCGCATCTGGCTGTGGCTCAGCGCGGGGACGCTCCCCGCCACTGGGATTACCGGCTGCAGATAGCCAGCTGCCTAAAACTCGCTCCCGCGGGACTGGCTGGGCCCAAAGGTGCCCTGGTACACCTCGTCTGCCCTGACCATGCTCCCTGCCCTCGCGGGGAGCAGGGGAGGGAAGAAGAAAGTGCTACGGTGGCCCCTTTCCTGCATCTGGAAGATGTCTTGCACCCGCCTTGTGCTCTCGCGTTGGTCTGGGGGAGCTTTCTGCTGCTCTGCTGCTATCATCATTTGGCTGAAGAACAGCTGCCTCCAAGGATGGGGATCTGCTTTAAAACAGGGGAACAGCTGTACGGAGCGGGGCCCATGGGCCCGTCTCTGATGCTGGCGGACTGTCCCAACACATGGGGAGAGGGAGGACATTTTTCTCCTCTAGGTGACAAAGTCCGAAGGGCGACTTGGGCCTTGTCTGTCCAGGAAGAAAAACTACAGTTCCTTCAACCCACAAGCACGCTGTCAAAAATTGCTGAGCGTTTCTGACCAGAGGCTGGAAATGAAAGCCGCTTTTTTTTTTTTTTAATATTATTTTTTTTTTTTGCTTAGGTTTCCTTGGAAAGGCTGCCAGTGGCCACCTCGCCCCACCCTGCAGACGTGTGGGCGGGAGTGGGGGTAGCCGGCAGGAGGGAACATCACCAAAAAGGCAGAGCGACTTGGCTCTTGGCCACACACAGGAGCAGCAGCAGCTGCTTCGGTGGCCCCCGGAGCCTCACTGATGTCAGCAGAACCAGGGCTCCTTAAAATGCGGCACCGTGGGGGGGGGGGGGTGAGGGGGAGCAGGACTGGGACCAGGTTTAGAGGGGTAAGTAGTACATAAACCAACCTCTATGATTCTTTTTTTTTTTTTCCTCCCTCCTCCCCCCCCCTTCAAAACGAACCTCTGCTTTCTGTAGGAATGGGAACGTTTTGGATGAGTGAGTGAGAGTTATGAGAAATCCGTAAAAGTAGAATAAGTTACCAAAAGCAAGGAGCAGAAGGAATACGTGGTGTAAAATTTGTGTGTATCTGCAGTGTGTCTGTTTGCTTGTTGTTTTTTTTTTGCTTTTAAGAGTGTGGCTAGGAACAGTTTGGTGCTGTTGGATAAATCTGTCAGTGCCAATCCCTTCTCTCTCCCCTGTGTTGTCTCTGAGAACCTGTCACGCTGTGACAGATCACACTGTCAAACATCGTACTGTGTTTGAAAAGTATCTGGCTTGCCTTGGGATGCCGTATGAAATACGGCAGGATGTGGCATCCTGCAGGGAGCATGTCATGTGTGCTTGCTTGGCCTCCTGTGCTTTTGCTTGAGCAGAGGAAGGGAATGTACATCAGAAGAACACAGTTGTTCGCAGTTCCCTTCCGCTCCCCTGTGTTGTCCCAGAGAGATGGCACTTCACGTTACCCATGACGTTTACTGAAGCCGTCTTTCTTTGTGTGTTGATACCAAGGGTCCCTGATGGTGAGAGCCTCTGGGTGGTTAAGGGTGGTGGGGCACCTCCGTGACATGGGATGCACAGTGCAGAATTACTCCTGTGATAGGTAAGGTACTGAACTGAATGAATGCGAGTTCCTCTCGGGCCCGAGATGACTTCTTCCAACTTAATAGCTAATACAGTAGTTTCGGAAAGTTGCAAGAGAATCTGACGTGTAGCTGGAAGTGCTGAGGGAAGAGGATACCAGCTTTTCCAGAACTGTGCAGCTCAATCACAGAACGAGGTTGGACTGGACATGAAACTGGATTCCAGGGTGACGTGGTGATTGCAGCCTCCGCCGGCTTTCCTTCTTCCCACAGCTGGGGAGCTGATTTTTCCCAGTAGGCCTGTGCCAGCATCGCCCTGCTGCTAGTCTTGTGGTGTTACCCCAACACAGAAGTCGTGCTTGAATTGCTTGCAAGTGGTATGCAGTGCACAAATCTAGGCGACGGGTAAGCCAGCCTATCCGGGCTTGTTGCAAAGCTGAATTTGCAAAATGCTGTCTCCATCAAGGCCAATGTAATAACAAGTTGCAGAGATTCTGTCTTGAAAAACAAACAGTGTAACACAGGCTTTTGGGGAGGAGGGCGTTGTGCTTTTTTATAAGGCTTTTGCTTTTTCTTGACTCAGGTTAACTTCACGAGTTGGATTAACATTTCCTATATCATTCCAGAATTCTTGTAGTAATTAGCCAAAATGACACAGGGTCACAGCAGTTGTATGGGACTGAGTAAGCATCTATTCATGTTCTTTTCAACTGGGACAGTGGCATGAAGAATTTATTTACTGAAGGTCATAGAGGGAGACAGTAACAGAGGCAGAAAAAGAGCCCAAATGCTCTAAATCCAGTCCTGTGTCTTCACTGTTAGATCATGCTTCCTGTCTAGGCAGATGAATCCACATAAAAACCTTGGTTCACAAACAGATGACATTCAAGTACTCCCAGCGTTGTAAAATATGGCTAGGGCTAATATATTTGCTCTGACTTTCATCTTGAGTGCCCGGTGGAACACCTGTAAGTATTTACATTTTAACATGAGCTTTTGTACTTGTGAAAGCAGACAGTTTGACAGCAATGACCTCTCACACAAAAGCCTGAATAAGTGATGAACTTCCAACAAATCCATGACCTGAACTCTGCTGGATGCATATTGAAGGCGACAAGTTAATATGGCCTGTGGCAGTACCAACAAGAGGCCTGGCTCTGTGCTGGACTCTTCTGCTGGAGGTGGTCCACAGACATGCCTCTAGCCTCTGTCCCTGCCCAAAGGCCTGGAAGTAAGCGTGCCCGTGTTCACTGCCCAGGTGAGGGCCTCGGGCAGATGTTTGCTGCAGAAATGGCTTCAGCGTTTTCAGAGGTTTCTCGTCCTGCTGCTCTGCGCTGACCTTGGGTCAGTGTTGCAGAGAAGGCAGAAGTGTGGATGTGTCTCTTCCCTCCCAAGCGGTGCCCTTCGGAGTTCGCTGTGATTCAGCTGTAGCGAGTGGTAGTTAGAACTTCAATTACGGGCAGCTCTGGAGTTGGACACGTCTCTGCTGCAAGTGTGGTAACCTCTGGCCGCCAGACAGGGAAGGCAGCCATGGTAGAGTAACCTCTGAAATCACCCTGACCTGAATCACGCTGAAGCTGTGGCTCCAGCGATGTTTCTTCAGGACTGCCCTGTCCTGGAATGAGCAGTTCCTGGTACCTGCTTCTCCATTAAAACTTGGGTTCAGAGTGGGGAATGCCACTTCAAGCTGACAGAAATGCCTCCAGTTGCATGGCGGAAGGTTTTTTAGTCCTGTGGAGTAAGTCATACTGCATTTTTTGCCTGCAAAACTGAAAACTAGAAGGAGTCCTGCTTGTGTCTAATACCAAGTCCGGCCAAAAGCCCATCTAGCCCAGCATGCTGATTGATGGAGATTTATCAAAACAGAATACGGCAAAAGGGCACCTATTAATGATGCTTTCCCAGTAAAATCTACCAGCAACATGCAGCTTCTGGAGTCTCCTGAGCCAAAGGGTTTTTATATAGGTTCAGTATTTAGGTTCAACAGTCCTTTTTTCTGAACTTGTCCAGCAGCTTTTTGAACCTGTAGAGACATTCGGCATGTTGTGGTGGTGAGTTCTGCAGTTTAACTACATGCTTTGTTGGAGGGGAGGTGAAAAAACAACCTTCTAAACCTGCCCATTTGATGCTTCCACTTGATACCATTTAGGACTTGTACTATGGGAAATAGCTAGTAATCATTCACAACTGACCTTCTCCATACCTTTCAGGACTTTGTGGACCTCTGCTGTATCACCTCTGTGGCCTTCTTTCCGGGTTGGGTCTGAGTATCGGTTATTATGCAGAAGCTGTTCCATGCTTTTGATTACGTTGTTCACTGAACACTTGTTAGAGCTACAGTTTGCCGTGTTAACATCTATCACAGGCATATGCCAGAAGTACTTTATTTGCCTACATATTTATTGCTGTAAGACATATACTTGGACAGGCTTAAAGATTTCCAGGTGCTGCCAGGATTCTCCAGCAGCTTTTTTGGGAAACTTTCTCAGTGTTGGCAGGTTAGAGGCAGAAGATGCTGATTGGTGAGGGTGTTTGCAGGTCTGGCTTGGCTGCTTCTATCCCAATTGCTTGAGAACTGCTTGCTTACAGGGTACTTTGCTCTCTGCCTTCTTTCCCAAATACACTACTGGTTTCTAAGAGCACTGGCCGTGTATCCCTCCACTTAGTTTTTTTTCACCCCCTACAGATGGCAGCCTGCAGCACACCCTGCGTATCTAAAACCTTAGTGAATGCAACTTATCCAGAGACAAGGAGCATTCGTACTTGCCAGCTCTGGGGATATTTTCTGGGGGTATTTCACCCAAACCAAGTGATACTACTCACGAAAAAAAGTTTGCCTGCTTTCCTCATCCAAATGCTTGACTGCTTATATGGAATGATAACTAGGATTCACCCATCTGTTTGGTCTTGGCAAGTATCAGAGGAATTGGTTTGAACTCCTTGAAGGAGAATATTTCTTGATGTAACTCTATTCTGTTCCCATCCCCTTTTTTTGGTAGTCTGCCAACCCACTTGTCCACCTGTAGGACTGCTCTGTGGTGCTGGACTTGGAGATTTTAATTCTTGTGGCCAAAAGAGTTTTGCTTCAGTACTAATCATACTGCTAGTATTTACTTAAGTTAGATGGCTCCCAGGGCGCTTTACAAATCGGTGCCTACAATGCTACTGAAATGCAGCTGCTTCTGAAGTGCAGAGTGAGAAAGGAGAGGTTTAGATCAGGTCATGCTAACCCCTTTCTTTCTCTGTGAAGTCCTGCGCATTCTTCAGTACTGACATAGCCTAAAAAGGACCCTTGGCTTTTAAAGCCCTACCTTAACCTGCCTACCGAATGATGCATGCTGCTTGATTTGTGTTTAGCTGATGAAAAACTTTATTCCGACTTGCCAGAACTGTGAACTTAGTTGCAAGTAATATGAAGGGTGATGCTAGCGATTTCAAACCTTTTGGTAAAGAAAGCCTTTCACAGTGAGAAATCAGCTTTATCTAGGTTACTTATTCCCTTTATTAAGCCTCTCAGGACTGATGAAATATAGTGGTCTTAGGAGAAACAAGCCCTGTTCATCGTGTAGTACTGATTTATAATGATAATCTTTCCATGTTGCTGTGTATAAAACCATTCTAATAAGCTCTTCAGCACTTAATGCTGTACTTTGTGGGGCTCTGTGAATTTTATAGTGTTTGGAAGTAGCTAGCGTATTTGTTTGGAGAAATGAGGCAGGGGCTGTCCTTTTAAACTATCAAGTTGTGGTTGTAGTTCTGACTGTTGAATTCAGAGCTTGTCTTGTATTGCTCTGCTGCTGCTCTACACATTTCATATCCTAAATTTAAATTTAGTATCCTAAAGGCCACACGAGGACCAAGGAATGGAGCCCTAGCATGGCATGTGCTTTGCAGGTGTCTCTGCTTTTGGGTGTTAGATGAGGAAAGCCTAAAAGCTAGCATAAAGTCACTGTGTATGTGTAAGCAGTAGGACATGTTTATGTTGCTTTAAGTAGAAGTAATTTCTTCTTAACTGCCTTTTTTCTTAGGGTGCATATCCTAAGTATTAAAGATCTTCAATACCTTAAAGGTATGTCGTAAAGCGCTAGGCCACAAAGCTAATAAGGACTTCCTGTATTTGTCCCCCTGCCTTTCGAATGTTCAGTTTTGGCTGGATGAGTTCTGTAATCTGACTTGCTCTGCAGCTGATTCAGTTGTGGTGGCACAAGGAAGCAGTGGAGAAGACACAGCAGAGGAGGCCAGGGCTTCCGATTGCAGTGCAGATAGGACAGATTTTAAAAGTCCATCATTAAAAAGACTGCTGCTAAAACCATCAACACCATCATGTCTTTGTAGCAAAGCAGGGGCCAGGAGGAAAAGTGGAAGAATCGAGTGGAATGCCTTTTTGCCAGTTTATCTTTGCGGGGGCCTCAAATCAACCTCAGTCAGCTGCAACAGGGTAGGTTTAGACTGGACGTTAGGAAAAAATTCTTCACAGAAAGAGTGGTCAGACACTGGAATAGGCTGCCCAGGGAGGTGGTGGAGTCACCATCCCTGAATGTGTTTAAGAGTCGTTTAAATGTGGTGTTAGGGGATACGGTGTAGGAGAGAACTTCGCAGAGTGGGGTTGATGGTTGGACTCGATGATCCCAGGGGTCTTTTCCAACCTAAATGATTCTATGATTGGGTGAAACAGGAGGCATTGCTTGCTAGGATGGATCCTGGAATCCACGCACCAGTGTTGCTGGGTTGATTAATTCTTGCACACAGAGCCTTATCCGAGCTCTGCCGCATAAGTGGGGGGTCATTAGCAGTGTCTGTTTATCTGTCCTCGTATATAGGAACTGCATCTGCTCTGGTTTTGGGCTTAGGGTCTTTGCCGGCTTGGAGTTGCAGTGTTAAAAAAACGGCACAGACATTTTTGGGAGGGTTTATTTTTGAAGATGCTTCCTTTTTAACTTGTATTCTTATCTGCATTCTGGCTTCCAGCTTCGTTGAAGGTAAGAGTGAGCATTCACTCCATGTTTACTGTCAGTTCATGGTTATCTTTGTACTATGGTGCCAGTAACTGTACTGAAAGAGCGGCAGGCCTGTGTTAATAGAGTCACTTTCCCCTACCACCCCTTTTGCTTTTCCCACTTGCCCCTGTCTTTCAGGTACATTGTGGTGTTTGCCTTCAAAGGTTGTATTTAACACCACTTGTATTTAACGCTTTCCCCCACCACCACTTCAAGGCAAGTATTCTTCCAGGTATGTGACTACAAACAATGCAAAGGGAAAAATCTCAGTGGAGATCTGTGTGCAATGTTTGTTATCTCTTTGAAGCCGCCTTTTTCTTAAGAGTCTTTTGATATTTAGGTATTTCCTCCCAGCTTTCCCCTTTCTGATGTGTCTTTGCCTGGAAAACTAGAAAAATTTGTAATGTTGTTGAATTAGTGACTTCAGAATTGTCCTTGGCAACCTAAATACGCATTTGACATCATAGGATGAAGAAGCAGTTTAGCATCGACAGCAAAACCAGCTTAGGGAGGGGGGTTTGTTTTTGTTTTTCGTAATTTGTTTACCCCCTCACCTCTAGCAGTTCATTCCTCTTGTTGTACTTTAACTCACCTCCTCTTCAGGGATGCTGATACAAGGGTTTGTGGGGTTTCTCTGTAAGCCTTATCTCTAAAATTATCTGGGTAGCCAGTCCTCTTTCTTTTTTTTTCTGTCTTTCAACAGTCACACCTCACCAACTTTTGGTTTGGTCACTATAGGGGAAGCAAACCCTAGGCTTTCCCTGGCATGGGCATGAGCAGCTGGAGGAAGGGGAAGAGCTTCTGGAGAGGTGTTGACCCTCAGTGCAAGCGGCACAAAACTACGTGCTGTTTGCATCAAGGCTTGAGAGTTTCAGCTGTGAAGATAGTCTCGTCTTCCCACCTTACCACACATTCCCTGTCTGCTCTCTTCATGCAAATCTCTTGATTGTGTTAGCTGTGCAAAAATTCTGTTGCTTCTGTAAATTGTGTCTCCTTTAGATGTTCTTTCTGCTCCCAAATTAATTTCCATCTTAAGAGAGTATCTTTCTTAATTACGCTTGATATTGTGTAAGGAGATCATGTTTCATCATGTAAGATTGTGGTCCAGGTTTTGTGCTGGCTGAACTGGTACAAATCTGGTGCAACTTTGCCAGTGTCGGTGCAGCGTCTTTTGTGGAAGAAGTCCATTTGTGTGGCCAGGAGCAGAGTATCAATCACTGCACAGAGATACCAGCTTAAAGAAAACAATCGTGAAGACTGATGTAGGTTTTATTGGCATGCCCAGACTTATGTTATATGATATGAAACGAAACATATGCTAAAGGCCACGTGAGTACAATAACCGCAAGAGCACATTTCCAAGAAAATTGTCTTGTTGCAAATGAACGTGGACCTTGAAGGGGCTTTATGGCATCTGCACACTTGATACAGGCTCTATCAGCAGTTATCATCAGTTACAATAGTCCACTTGTTTTTAAATTTCTGAAGTCATTTTTTTATAACTGTTCGGGGGAGTAGCATGTAAAACAGGGCAGCATGTAGAAATCTAAAACTCCAGCCAAAAGACACCTCCTTTTTGTGTCTACGTGTTGCAGCTGTCTATCTCTTGGCAGCAGGCAGCCTGTGTAGAATGTGAGGTTTTAGCGCTGAAGCGTGGAAGAGTGAATTAAGGAGTTCTGAACTTAAAACGTTCTTTTCTAGGGAATTTCAGTCCTCACCGTTGCTTAGTTATTTGGAGACTATTTGTAGGGTTGGTTTTTTTCTTTCAGTAACTCCTTATATTCACAGTATGATAAACTGAGACAGGTCACTAACTCTTCAGTTTTCTCAGTTATTCTACAGTTTAGTAATCAGATGAATTGCAGTCAGTTGCACAGATACCCAGCTGGGAGGAAATACAAAAAAAGAGCATGCGTATATTTTTTTTTTTGGGGGAAGAGAGGAGGAAAGGGAAGATTGCCGTTTTTCACCATGAAATAGACTTTTGCATAAGCTGAATAAATAACCTTTTGTTTTAGGGATGTCAGCACAGGACGTGTTGTTTCTGCGTAAACTATGGATAGCATCATAACACCTAGGGCATAGTTGCATCTTTTAATCTCCTCTCCTTGCACCTGGAAAGGCAGAGGATTTTGCGAAACAAGCCAGTGTAGCAGCTTCCCTCCAATGACTCGACACTATGAGTATTTGCACTTTGGAGTAAGTCAGTGCACACTTTGGAACCATGCAGGCAAACTGATGAGAGAAAGGTGTAATACATTGTGAAGCTTTCCATTAAAACCTATTTTTGAAAAAAAACCCCAAAACATCACGTGTTCAGTTACGCAGGTGGTGTCGGAGTGGAGGGTGGATGCTGTGTCCTCGCTGCTCTGAGAGACGGCGTTGGGGCGATGACCTCCATCCATCTCCCTTGCAGGCTAAATCCTTGCCTTTTGCCTAGGCTCTTTGTTATTCCAGCCTGGGAATAACGGGGGATACGGTTTTCCTTTCAGCTGAGACATTTGTACTGCTGTAGTTGTTGCAGAAAGCTGGCATGGGCAGTTTTCGTAGGCCGGTAGTGCTGCTGCCTTGCCAGCGAGGGCTGGGCTTCTCTGACCGAAGAAGGTACGCTTTAAAGTCCTTCAGCTTTTTGCGTGCACGGATGAGGCCTGACTTTTCTCTCCATTAAAAAAAAAAAAAAGCTAGACCTTTCCGAAACATGTGTAAGTTTTAGTGTGCAACAGCCGTGTGGTGCTTCATCAGGCTTCAGCGTTTCGGTGGTATTGGGTTTTTTTTGGTTCTTAAGTTTAGCCCGGCTTTTAAGCCCTCGCTCTTGGGGAGGCTGGTGTTGGAAAGGAGCGGGAGTGATGTCGGGGCGAGAGAGGAAGAGGACAGGCTAACCTTGGCACCTGGGGCCTGGCTATTATGTTGCGCTTCCTCTGCGGGGCGGCGCGGGCCGCGGGGCTGGCCCCGGCCACGTTCTCACGGCAAATGGAGGAAGTCGCCGCTGGAGCAGGAGCCGGGCTCCTGCATCTCCTCTCTCTCGCCTGGGGGATGGGGCAGGGTGGTGAAAGAGGGTTACACAAAGCACCGAAGCGGCTGGGGGGGAAGAAAAGAAAGAAAATAATAATAATAATAATAATAAAAAAACCCAGAACATCCCCAACCCGATGTGCAAAGCTCGACAAACTTTTCGGAAAACTGACTACTTGGAGGGGAGGCCGGGAGGGGTTGGGGAGCGGAGATTCTTTCCCTGCTGGCGGCCAGAAAAGGTACCAGGGGAAGGAGCCGAGGAAGAAGGATGGAGGGGGGCGGCCGGCCGCTCCTCTCTCCCTGGTTGCTGACTAAACAGTTATGTCAGCTGGCAGTCGGCACGGCCTGGGGATTTGCGATAGAGCTCCTGGAGGGTGGGGGTGGCTGCGCTGGGGGGGAAGGGAGGGGAAGGGCCGGCCCTGCGGCTCTGCTGCTCCTGCCTCCCCATCGCTCCTGGGGCAGGGAGGCCCGTCCGTGGCTGCGGCCTGGCCCCGGCGAAGTTTTTTGTGGTGATGCCCCAGCGAAGGGGACGCACGTTGCATTGTCCCTTGTTTGTTTAAAACGTGTTGGTGCCAGGCCTGGAATAGCAACCCCAGCCCGCTGGAAGGCTGTCCGTCCTGTGCGGGAGAGCCTTCCCGTCTGACTGGTACCCGTGCCTTCCTCGCCCGCTGAGTCAGGGCCTTCCGGAGCGGGCGCCTCTTGCCTTTAAAATAGTCAGAGCCTGTTGCTGGGGCACGAGGGGCGCGTTCCCCTCCAAACTTGGTGCTGCTCGCGGATGGTCCGGGACGGGGCAGCCCAAGAGTGTGTGTTTGTCCTGCTGCCAGGCTCCGGCTGGAGCTCAGGGTGAGGGTGCGAAGGGCAGAGGCGGCGGCAGCAGCAGCAGCAGGGCTCGGCCGAGGCGCTGCCTGCTGGCCTGCCACAGGTAGAGACTTCCCCGTCTTAAGTACGGCCCGGCGCTGTTAGGAGAGCAGACAGTGAATTCTGGCTGCTGTTCAAGTTTAATGTTTCCTTTCTTGGCCTTGAAGGCAGATGGAGCCCAGGGTAGCCCTTACACAGAGCAGGAGGTATTTATAATGATTCTTTCAGCTTGGTAATGTTCAAATCCTATTTTTCTGTTCTTCTTGTTTTGTTTTCCATAAATCACGTGCCGTAAAGTGGGAACAGCCTTGGAACAGCTGCGACTTTTCACCCGTGTGCTTCCCTCCCCTTCACCCCGCATTAGGAGTAAGTGAAGGATGGGCTGCATGTGAATCACCTCTAGACCTATTTTACTTCTCCTGTCCCAGCAGTGAAAGACAGGGAAGGACCCTGTCCTGACAGGCAAAAAGGGCGTGTGTCTCAATTGTTTGAGGTCAAATGAGTTGGCTGAACACAATTTAAAAAAAAAAAAAAAGGCCTCTTGATGCTCCTTCAGGTACAGCCTCCCGTGTCCAAAGCCGTGTTTGTGGCTGCGCGAGACCAGTTAATGTGTTAACCTGCATCCTAATGAACATTAAGATAGATTTTTTAGTAATGTTAATCTGACTCAACTGAGCTACCATGGTTGTAGTCGTGAGTGAACCTGTCTGGCCCACATGGACAAGCCTGCCGGAGGCTTTAGTTAGCAGCACAGCACCAGTCAGTGTTTCTAATGGTCTAATTAAGATGATTTGCCTTCCCTCCCCCCCCTCCCCACAATGCTGAGTGCAGCATGGAAGACGAGTGAAGGCTGTAGGAAAATGTTTATATTGTGATGTGGAAATCTACAGATCTCACCCAGGAGTTGCTTTATTGTAGTTTTGTGCAGCTCTCGTCACCTCGGTGCAGTTCTCAGCTGGGTGTGTTGTGCCTGCCACTCCTTCCCAGCACACCTGGATGCTCTTTCATCCACAAGTCAAACACAGTGGCATGATTTCATAGGAGGGCCTCGCAATCCTTTGCTGAGTGGCCTTGCCGATGAGCTGGGCAGCTGGACGTCTCGACGACGTAGGTGTCTGCTCACTGGTGTGGGAAGGTTATAAAGCCCTAACGTATCCCAGAGATGCCTCAGTCTCTGTTCTGCTTTAAACGCTCCACTTGCGACCAGCCGCAAGAGCGAGCGCCTCGTGAGAGGGTGTTAAAATTGATAAAACCTGAATCCATAAGCATCTAGCTTTTTTCCCTGCTTGTTGCAGGTAAAAAGGCTTGTTTGGCGGTGGTTTTTTTGTTGAGCAGCGGAAAAAGTCTCCAGGAGATAGGAAGCCACTCAGAAGTTACTGTTAAGCCAGATGCACATCATCTGTTTTTTAAAGCAGTCAGATTGTCTGTGGCTCTATGAAAATGGAATTATTTTGAAAGGAGAGGGGTACATAACTGCTTGAGTGCTTAGGCAGAGGGTCTGAAATGCTGAATAACCGCAATTCTCGCTAACTTCACAAGGAACGCTTCTGGAAACGGCTCTTGATGCATTGGGTACAAAGCACTACAAGTGCGGGTAAACAGTTCTTTAAAATATTTTGGCACACTGAGAAAACTTCAGCGAGTGCTACTTGGAAGCTGAACACTTGACTTTTCAAGGATAAGATCAGTTTAAATAGGTGCGTTTTTCTTCCTTCTGTGTGTATGAGAGAGGGGAACAGGAGGGCAAGTAAAAAAATCAGAGGAAAAGACCTCGCTGCTGACTTGGGAGACTTGTTTGACCTTCTGAGCCCCGTGCACTTGTCTGTGGTTTCCAGCCAAAGGCTCTCACTTTGAGAGCGCCTTGCTTCTCGTGCTGAACTATTTTTTGACGCACTGAATGAATGCAATATGTTAACACTCCTGTAAGTCCCAGAATTGCTTGGCTGCCCCTTGCCCTGCCTGCCTCGCGCTGGCTGAAAAGGTACCATTGTTTGTTCTGTAAACAGTGGGTGATGGTTGTTTCCAAGGTGACTATGGCGCTGTTGCTGCCCTCTAGTACAAAAAATAAAAAAAAAAAAGAAGAAAAAAGGGCTTTCCACACCTGAGAGCATCCCACTGTCACCAGAGACAGTGGGAGGGAGGAAAGAGCCGTTTGTTAGAGCTCTCTGGGCTGGTTATTAGAATAGAGAGGGAGAAAATGCCAGGAAGCTAAGAAAGGGTGATGCTTACATTTGGTTTACACTACAGAACATTCTTCCTAAATAGTACACGGGTACAGCTACTGAAACACATGAATATTTCTAAGGATGTGTCTCTGATGAGAAGAAATTAAGGCAAATTTAAGGTTTCTCAAACCTACTGATCAACTGTTAGTTGTAGTTTGAGTTTACAGTAGTAATATCCTGCCTTTTCACTTTATTAAGAGGATGTTTTGAAGACTGCTCAAGCAAGGGTGTATGGACTTCCCACAAGGAAAGCTAGAAAGGAACGCCTAGCAGTATTTCTAGACTTGCAGGTTTTCAGATTGTTTTGGAAAACCGTTCTTCGGGGATAAAGTATGCATCCTCCCGAAAAGAGAACCTGAGTGGTGAGTTCTTTCATTGCTTTTGTGTATTCTTGGAAGGCCTGTGATACTCAGAACAGTGACTTATTCTGAAGTGTCTAGGTGGATGGACTAGGAGCGTTTTTTCAGTCCTCTCTTAGTGCTGCCTGCCCATCTACTGATGCAGCTTTTTAGTGGGAGGGGGGAGTTTAAAAAGAAAACCAAACCAACACTTTTTTTAATTGGTCATGGATGCTGCTAGCAGAACTTTGCCTCCCCCCGCATCAGGTTTAGTACAGTTCATGCGCAGGTTTCAGTAAACATTAACCACTTTTATCAGGGCTCGCAGCATGCTGAATGGTTAGCAAAGAGCATGTACTGAGGGAGACAGAGAAAATGAACAAGTCCAAGGTCAAAGGGATGGTAGGTTTTTCTTTATTAAAGTAAGGGGTGGAGAAGGCTGACAAGACTTTGTGGAAAAAGTAGGCCCATGTGAAAAACATGGTTCTTGTCCTTAAGCTTTCATCCATGCAAGAGTTCGTGGGATGCAAGGAGGACGTGCATCTCTAATTTTTCTTCTCCTCTAGTGAGATGACCAGAACACATCAGCCCTCCTTGCGCTCTTGCTGACTGACAGCATGAACTCCTCGTGACTCAGATCAATCCAGGGAGCAGAGTGTGATCTTCGCTCTCGCTTGTCGCATCTTTATAGGGGCCTGCTCCTACCCAGCATCCACAAAGCTCACACTGACTTCGCACAGCCAAGGGCAGGCAGCAAGAGATCACAGTTTCCTCCCCTCCCTGCCTGCATGAAGCAATGATACAAAGCCATCCTGGCTAGGAAGGGTGGTTAAGGAACTGTGATTTAGCAGTTTGCCTCACCTTTCTTTCTCTTGGTTGTTTCTCTTGGATGTTTCTTTATTCCTTTTGAGGGGTGCAGTGCTGCTAATTTTGCTGCAAAGTGAATTGCTGCAGTGATTTAAAAAATAGTTGATCAGCTTAGCAATGAAGTGAGGTAAATTGCAGGTAAATTAGTGAGGTGATTTTAAGTTGAGGTGTGGAAAAAAAGCATTTCTAAAAGAGCATGTGACCTGCCCTAATGAAATTTCTTGAAGCATCTGATGCTGGAGTTCAAATTGTAAGTTATTTTTAATTGTGCAAATCAGCATATCCTGTCCCTCCTAGCTCCATTCAAATAATACTTTGCAAAAGAAAGAAGCAGCAGCGCTCACCTGCATGTTTCCTAGAAAACAGCATCATTGAAAGGTTGTACCTCATTGGAAAAACACAGATTTACTTAAATGATACATCAAACACAGAAGAAATCCAAACCGTCTGTGGCTGATCTGACAGTAGTTTGAGAAACACCCTCCACTGCATGCCCCTCAAATAAGAAACGTGTGCGCACAGTTAAAAATCTCATCTTTGTGGTGACACAGATGATTCAGAGCAGGAAACGAAAGGAATCTCATTCAGCAGTTAAGCATTTGTGGGGCGGGGGTGTGAGGTGGTCATGGTGTTCAACACCTGGTTAGAAACCTTCGGGCTCCTTTCCCTACTGCATTCTGTACTGATTTAAATAAGGGCTGATACTTGAAGCATCGGCACAGGAGGTAAATCCCTGTTCGTTCCACCTGGATCAACTGGGAGATGAAAGAGAGACAAGAAAGGACTTTGGTGGTGGATTTAAATTTTAACTACAGACATCAGCTGTCCAACTCAAAGCCATCCCTTGTCGTGGAACATGCAAGGGTTCAGCTCTCACGTCACTTGAGTTGAGCTGCTGGGTGGCCAGGCCAGTGCATGGAGGAGGGCCACCACCAGGGCTGCAGTGGTGGCCCGTGTTCTTCTTCCTCCTGTGGCTACGTGGTCCTTGGGGTGGCAGAGGCAGAGAAGCTTTAGATGCAGGCTTGCAATTACAGCCTCTTGGAAGATGCCGCAGTTCATCTAAGTATAAAATACGGACTGTGGTTTTGGTCTTAAATATTTGTGGGATTTTACCAAACCACTACAAACAAACAAAGTAAACAGTAGCGAAAAGTGGCACATTTCAGGCAGGATTTATTTTTTGTTTTTCTCTTGCAAGGTGATGTGGAGACTTGTATTCTGTGACTCAGTGTTCAAAGGACAGACATTTCTCAAATTGAGAACTTCTTTGTTCATATCTTATTCGCAAACTTCCCAAAGAGCTTTATTTTAAAGCTTTTTCAGGAGGCTGGGATGTAATTTTCTTCTTAACTCTGTTGATGTTCTTCCACAGCTTTCCAGGTGCTTTTGCCTGCTCCAAATTTAAAACAAAAACAAACAAACAAAACTTCCTTTCCTAATAAGTCAGTTGTGTGTTGTAGTAGAAGCCTTTGTCAAGTCAATGGAGGGAAACAAGATCATGTGTGCAACTTGAATTATAAAATGCATTCAGTTAGTACTAAGGGCAAGTTTAATGAGAGCATGTACAAAACATTAAGTGTGTTTGTAAACTTTTGCTTTGCCTGGAAACTGACCAAGGAATAAAGTAAGAAGGACGATTTTTAGATTACTTTGATGCCTCTGCAAAAGCCTTTGCAGTTCTGTATTTGCTGTAGGTCTCCAACTGATAACCGGCACTAATGAAGTGGCTTTTCATACGGTTTTATTGAAATTATTTATGCAAATAACAGTGCAAACTTTATTGCAATAGCAATCATTTACACTGCACAGCTGGTAAACAAAAACATTACCATTCATTCTCCAGCGCTTCAATAGCTTCTGCTCAGTTCTCTCTGCTGTAGCTGGCCGTGCCCGCTTCCAGCATTTATTCCTCGCCTCCAGCAGACCCACAGCTTTTGCCTGCTCTTAGCGCTGAGGTGCAGGAAGGGCTCGCTCTTGAAGAACCGCTTGTCCTGTTTTGCCCTTTTTTTTTTTTTTGTTTTTTTTTAAACCTCCGTGGAAAAATACTTGCACTGTCAGTCTGTGAGACCACAGTCCTGTTCCCCTCTGAAATTGTGTCATAAAAGGTTCTCAGAGGACCGTTAAATGCACCGTGGGCAGAAAGAATTACTTGTGTTGCCTTTTTAGATACCCTTGCAAAGGCTTCAGTGCAAGAGTACTCTCTTGCATCTCTAACATACAAATGCACATAATTTAGTAAAGGGACTCATTCTGTCAACCAGTATACAAATTTTCTGTTCTTTCTGCTTCAGCTGGACTCCCCCTGGCTGGGGAAGACACTCTCATTACTCCCAAACTGTTGTGGTCAGGTTTGGCTTGGTAGAAGATTTTTGTTGGGTGAGATGTGAGAGACGTCTGTGCCTCGTGCGTGCCAGGAGGACACAGGGTGGGTGCCCCACCGCAGCCTTGGGGCTGCCAGGAGTGGCTGGGGAGGCTTGTTTTTATTTCCTATCAAGGTGCAGGTGGGCTTTGATTAATTTCTACTCTTACAGAAACGTCCACTGTCTCTCCCACTGAACTTCAGTTACCGGGTGCGATTTGGGGGGCGAGGGGAGGGTGTTTGTTTAATTACTGAGCTCAGTAGAACGGAGCAGGTGACAGGTATTCATTAATAAGCCATGCTGCTTAGCTGCCATTTAGGAGCACTTTCATGTTGACTTGCGTGGGTGTTTTGTGTATCTTGGGGGCAAGCAGGATTCAGCTTCAGCGATGCAGATGCAGGTGTGTTTGGGTCAGGCAATGGTGCCTGGCATTTCTGCTTTGGGAGCCGGAGCTTCCCGGGCCAAGGGCAGGCTGCACGTCATGCTACCCTCCTGTAGCAGGATCTGGGCATCCGTAGCCCGGTCTGGGCTCCCCAGCGCGGGGTGTTGACCAGGTGAACCCTCCAGATGGGTTCCCTACATGTGGGCTGGTGGCTGCGAGCTGAGCATCCCCGGTGGGGAGGTGGCAGGGGGCCTGGAGAGGTGGCCTCATGCTCGCCCAAGTCACTGCTCTGCCCAGCTTAAAAGCCTGGATTGTTTCAGCCTTGCAGCTCTCGTGTAGGGTCTTAACATTCAAAGCACTAATGACTTCCTCGTTGGGACCCAGACTCTTTAAATTTTTATTAAAGGGATTGTCTGTGCTGACATTTAGCTAGCACCAGATGTTGGCTTTTAGTTACCAGTGTGGAGGTGGCATAGCTAATAAAGGCAAGGGCAAGAAACTTGTGAGAAACTGCCTGTCAGATGCGGCTTTGTGTGCTGCAGCCTGCGTGATGTCTGTCGCTTCTTCATGGGCCAGCGTTCTACAAGAAAGCTTTTTTTTCTTTCCTTCTTCTCTTTCTTCTCTACTCTTGACTGGCCAAGTGTTTTCCAAGCGCATGTCTTTTTCAGGTGGCCTTGCTCTTTTTGTTAGAGCCTAGCTAACGCAGAGAAGAGTGCAAAGGTAATTCAATGGCCGATTGGGGTTTTTCCCTTTGTACTTTGGTCTTTCCTCTGTACATAACTTTCCTGCAGATCATACTTCTCCCCCTCAACCTCTTTTCGCCGTACCCTCCCTCAGAAAATGTCAGCAAGCGATTGTTTCCCTTGCAGAGCTGCGAGCCCCTAGACAGAGGCTTTCCCAGTTTTATGAATGCACCATTTGTTGCCGAGGGCACAACTGTTCGATATAACCGGCTGCATCCCACTCTACTTGGGACCAGCATGCACTACAGCCAGGCTATGCATAAACCAGATTTTTGTATTAAATGGCACCATTTTGTCCACAGCAGCAGTCTGTCTGTCTTTTGTGTGTGCGCATGTGAGACTTCTAGTTTTCAGAGGCAAAATATATGAAGAACAGCAGTTTTGCAGAAATACATGTTACTCAGTGAGTGTACCATGCTATTTTAAGCTTTATTTTTCTTAGGGAGTTCCTGATGAGTGATATTTCTTCATTATTTTGTGTAGGCGGACAGAGGCAAAAGCACATTTTAAAATATTTTATGAAATGGATGCATGGTATAACATTACAAATGTAGTTGTTTTATAAGGGGACATACTCAGTTGTAACTTAACTGAAAATACACGTAGCACTTTGAAAGTTTATGTTTTATTGTATGTCATCAATGCACTGTATTTCCCCCCCTCCCTTTTTCTTGTTAAGAGCTGCAGGACTGGAGACTGTATAGGTGTAACCACTTAAAGATGCTCTGAGCTTTACATTCTTAAGTTTGTCTAGGAAATGTCATCTGATGTCGAACGTAGTGCTCACCGCCTTCCCCACTTACCTGCCCTTTAAGGTCAGCGTAATTCACTGGTTTCGGCTCAAACGGTGCTCGTGGCTGCGGGCTGCTGCAGTGGGTTGGGACATGTTGGGGGAGGCTGGAGGGGCTGCGTGGCCATCCAGCACGGCTCCTGTCCTAGTTGAGATGCAGTCTTTAATATTTCCCAGCACGGGTTTCTACGGCACACGCATACATCTGTGACGCTTGTTTTATACTTAAAATAATGCAAGACCAGCCTTCTAGCGGACTGGGGGGTGCGTGAGGAGGGGGTGGAGGCACGGCTGGGGGTTCGCGGGTACCACGCTGTTCACATGCCGTTTCCCCCTCGGCCCTGAAAAAAAGCTTTTGGAAAGTGCCATCCCCATTCTCAGTTAGGCGAGCGCAGGCTGTAAAGCAGGGAGGTTGCAGGCAGCTCTGGTCCCAGCGTCTGAATCGCAGCTTAGGCTTTTAGTCCACACTGCCTGTCTCATCTGTCACAATGCCAGGAGTTTTTCTCCTCGGAAGCACAGTGGGCTCTTTTCCCTCTCTCTCCTGTCTCATACCTGTTGAGTCCTCCCTCCAGCAAATAAGAAGCAACCTCCAGCAAATAAGAACCCACCTACAAACCAACCTCACCAGCTTAGAAATCGCCCACTCATGCTTCAGTAAAAATACTTTCCATGCTTCATCATCGTTGCGTTTAAGAAACGGGGAAAACTGGAAACACCTCTAATTTTCCCTCTTTAAAGAAGGCGGTACTGAGTGGAGAAGATGTGGATTCCCCACCTCACCCTCCTTTGGGTACCCAAATGAATGTGAGCATCGGGCAGGTTTGCCTGAAATGTAATCATCCACCAAAAAGAAATAATTTTTTAAAAGTACAGTTTTGCAGCCTTTCTGTGGAGGTTTCCACTCCCCCCGCTCCCCCCCCCCCCGGCCCCCTCCCCCCCGCCATGTTCCTTCATATATTCACTGCCCACATAATGTTACCCGCGGGATGAGGGTGGGAGGGGGAAGCTTGTTCTCTTTCATGTGACTGCAGCACAGTTAATAATTGTACCAGACTTCAGGCGCTCGCGTGACCAAAGGGATTGATCGGATTCGTAACTGGACAGACAGAAGTTTTTCAGGCACATCTTCGTGCCTCGGCATCCCAGCAGATTCAGAGAAGAGGCCAGATCTGCTTTCTCTGTGATTGCTCATTTGTTATGAGCTGGCTAGCGTATAGCATGCAGAGACAAAGGCTGCCCTGGCCTGAAAAGCCCCTAAAGAAAAGCAGTATAGTAAATACATCTGTAAAACCGTGTTACAGGCTGCATGCATCTCACGCGCTCTCGCTCCATTTCCCCCCCCAACCCTTGCTGCCTTAAAAAAGGGGTGGCAAAATAGTTTGATAAAATGCATCAAGTGCTAAACTGTTGATGTGATTTTTTAAAAAAGAGGAGTCTTTGCTCAAGCATATGTTTCCAACACTTTAATCTTTTATGGACTGCATACTTGCTGTGGGAGTGGAAGGGGATGTTGCAGGCTTACTTTCAGTGTACTTAGAAATCTTTCCCACAGCATGAAAACTCCCCAGAAAACATGTGAAACAACGGCCTGGAAACCAGGAAGTTTCTGATGCCTAGCACTCATTGCTCTGAGGGATTTGCTGTGCTCTGGAGGTCATATAATAATCTTTCTTTTTTGTTGGCTTCTCTGAGTCTATTTTACATACGACGGAGGGGAGCGTGAGTGTTGCTAAGCTTTTAGGGGTTCCTTGTTTCTGTACCATGTTTTTGCTCCTGGTTCTTTTGTTACTGCACTCCCATGATTAATACGTTTGCTGCTTAAAATGGCTACTGAACCACCACCAACTTCTTGCCACTCGTTACCAACTGCTTAACCCCTGTCAAAAACGACCCAGCACAGCTTTGAGTTGATGCTTTTGTTACTTAGCAGGTATATTTCTGATCTTCGGGCTGTCCATTAACCCTGTGAGGACTGTACACAATGAGGACGTAAATCTGCTGTGGTGATGCAGGTACGTCCTGATGCCGTGATCGCTACGGTGCGCACCCTGGTTAGATCTGCGCAGCGTGTAGTCTTCTGGGTGTGTGGTTTTGAGGTGGGGGGAGTTGCTTTGTTTCCCCACCCCCTTACCACTTTGCATAGTTTTGGGGCTTTTTTGAGGAGCTGCAGAAGTTGCTAACGTAGACAAGCAGTGACGAAGGCGGGAAGTTTGGCACTCAAAGGCTGGTGGCCCTGGCCACCAGTAAAGAAATTGACAGTAAAGAAATTGTGCGTCCAGTTTCAGGCTGTGATGGACTTGGCATTTTGTTTTCTGGCGTCTC
Source organism: Larus michahellis (assembly GCF_964199755.1). Taxonomy (NCBI): domain Eukaryota; kingdom Metazoa; phylum Chordata; class Aves; order Charadriiformes; family Laridae; genus Larus; species Larus michahellis. Next base: position 76,407,794 of record NC_133897.1, on the reverse strand, counting down.
CTCTTCGTGTGCCCGTGTTTGTGCTGGTGTGTGATGGACCGTGAAAAGAGTCCGAGGAGAGAAGGGGCTGCAGCTTGGGTCTGGTTGCCCAAAAAAAAAAACCAACACACCCCCACACCCCCGCCCCGAAAACTCAACCAAAAGGAGGGTTAACCGGAACATACCACAAAACAGGTTAGGCAGGACGCTGAAGCCAGATAAGAACCTTCTCCCGTGCTTTAAGGCATCTTCAGTACACCCTCCTCCCTCAGCCCTTCAGGATTTCCCCCCGCCCCTCCTCCCCGTTATGAAATAGTCCTGTGCCCACTGGGTTTGAATGTGGGGCAGGCGGATGGGTTGCGGTGCCTGCTCGCCTGCTGCCGGCTGTTTCTTAAGAAATAAAGAGGGTGCACTTGTCCGTGCCCGTCATCCTGTAGAGGAGGGTGCTCTGCCCGGCATGCGGCTGCATGCGTGTGTGTGCCTTCGTGCCCTCCGCCACCGGGTTACCCTTGTGAACAGTCCCGGACGGAAAAAGTAGCCGGGGAGGAAGAGCAGCAAAGGAGACGGGGATGCTGGCGGGTGGAGCTTGGAGGGCTGATCCTCCGTGTAGTTAATCATTACTTGCAGCGTAACCTGTTCCTCTTTTCTAGAGGTTTCACTGGCACCCGCAGCCAGGAGCGTGTGAGGAATATGTGACAAACCCCTTTCCGAGCAAAGACGGTTTGCCTTGCAGCAGCAAGCCCAGCGTCTGATACAAGACATCATTTCTTCTGTAACATGTTTATGCCTAATCGTTCAGTAAACATACCATATATAGTCTGGTTCGTGCTCGCTATAACACCCTGCTGCAAGGCAACTTTGCTAGTACCACACAGATTCCTTAGCTCCTGGTAACCAGCTGACAAATAGGATGTTGCCGTATGTAACATAAATATTCCACACAACTGGGATTTTTTGCACTCCTGCTCATAGTGCATAAAGCACGTGTTTCTGATCATGACAGTCTTAAGTCTAGCACTTTGAAAAACGAAGAGGATTATACAAAACAAGGTGCCTTATCAAAGGATGGACCGGGTCCCACATGTGCATTTTCACTGCAGATTAAAGGTTCCACTCTTTCCGTAAACATCAGACAAAGCTCATATTTATGAATCAATGTTTCGGGAACTATTTTTTTTTTTTTAAATTTCTTTTTCCTCCTCTCTCCGCTTTAAAAGCCTGTTGCCTCCTAGATGATGGGTCCCAAGCTAGAGCTGTGATTCACTGAGAACATTCTCTTCATTCTAGCATCTCCCCTTCCTCTTTCTCTGTCCCCTCTTTTTGTTTACCTCATGCTGAGCATGGCAGAGGACATGAAGGGCAGTACTGCGGCTGAATTCACAGCTTTCTTAATCAGTTGTTACATGTGGTTTGCCTTGAGCTTTTTTTTTTTTTTCCCTTTTTTTTTAACATTGTGAAATTACTTCAGTACTGTTCTGAGTCTTTCTGTGCTAGCAGAAGTGGTTCAGGAAAAGGAGATGAAGCCTGCCTACCTAGGCCGGGGTGGGGTATTTTTGCCTTTTTGCGCCTTCTGCTTCTTGCCCCGTTCCTTGGTGTGTGACAAGACAGTGCAGTGGTGTGGACCCCAGATAACCTTGCACAGAGCTTTCTGGCTGTCTGCTTGGTGGTGGCTGTTAGTGCCTGGGTCCAGCAGTTTAGCAACAGGCGATATCTCCTGTACGACTGAGACGGTTGCTTAATCAGAGAGGGTGCTGGTTAGATGCAGATCCATACAGGTAGATTTTCCTCTAATGACTTTCTCCTTATTTAGGCAACACCTCCAGAAGGGGAGACTTTGCAGGGGAGAATGTTTGGGTGTTACATAAATGGACAGGACATGCATTTCTCCGACTTGTCTCTCATTGGCCTCGTCAGAGTGAATTATGTCTGACTGCTTGGCAGTTAATTGGACCATCCTTCCCATTTCCTAAGCTGATAAGCCCCTCACTGTCTGCCTCAATCAGGCTTCTTTGTTTGAGAAGTTACTAATGCTGCAGAAGAACAGAAGAACTACTTTCCTATGTACCGTAACCAAGTGAGGTGTTCTGATCGATAAGTCTATGAAGATTCACCATAATTTCTTCAGCAAAATCCTTTCACAAGACTTAACTTGTACCGTAACTCTAGTAGCAGTTGACAGGCGCCGAAAAGTAGGCAGAGACGGTGTATTTAATATGTACCTTGTCCCTTTTAGAAAGAATTGCATTCGTGTTTAAGTTATCCTGTGAGCAGCTTTATTCTGGCAGATCCCAGTAACCATGCGGAGTACCACGGGTGTCTGTAGTTGTCTGTCCATCAGGATCGGGTCTCAGAAATGGCTCCCTTTTACCGCAAAGCCTTCAGACTGGGACTGTCTTTCCTGATGTGTCTGAACGGTGCCAAGCTTAAGGTGGGTGTTGCCAGAAGGTGAGTAACAAATGATGATTAATCGTCTCTGCGCTATGGATGAGTTTGTATGAAAAAGCACTTGGCTAAAGGCTGTGCTTCAACAAGCTCATCGAAATTAACCACACAGGAGACAGTAGCTTAGCATCCCTGATCAGGCAAAGGCCTGATTCTTCTGTCTCTTGGTTGGTTTTATTTTGACTTCTGTGGGTTTGCTAATTCTGATTGATGGAGAAGCATGGGTCCCTTTGTCTCCAATGTTAAATGATATCAGTACTACAGATTGCAAATGGGCTGAGTAGTACAGAATTGTACGCACTAAAAGTAAACACCCTTTTGTTAGATTGCTCAGTAATCTTTTTAAATGCAAAGGTGTGGTTATGAACCTTGCAGGTATGCATCCTCGTGTTTCTACCATTGAGTCTATGCTACGAATGCATAGGAAGGGTGCAAAGATACCAATTCCTGTGTTAATTGTATCTTGAAGTTGAAAAGTAATTTTATTCTATAGGAGACTACTTGTCCTTTGCTGTCAAAACTGTAAATAAATATAATTAGAAAACCTAATGGCATAGTGATTTTTAGGATAGTTTCCATTCTGAGTTTACATATTGATTTGAGCAACCTCTGTTTGATCATACATTTATTTCTAAAACCTTTTGAAAAGTAGGAGTCATCACAGAAATCTCTCTTCCCCCCCCCCTCCTTCAACTATATCTGGCAGCTTTTAGGGCCCTAAGCACACAAAACAAGTATTGGAGGATTTGCTACTTGCACAAAAATTGGAAGGACTGGGCTTTTTTGTTCTTAAAAAGCTTTCCAAAACAGCATTTCCCGTGAGCTAGGCATAGAGGACATAAAGTACACGAAGAAAATAAATGTGTGTCACATTGTGAGCCTACATTTGTAGGTACACTCTGACCTTGGGAAGTGACCGCTGGTTTATTTTTCGTTGCACCCCTGAGTTGGTGTTGTTGAGCCCTGGGATGTCTGTGGCATCTCCAGAGGATGAGGAGAGGATGTAGACGCTGCTGGGTTCAAGCAGCCGTTAGTGGTGTTCAGCCGTTATTTGTTCGTTACATCTGAGAGATGTAGGAACTCGGGTGAGCTGAACGTGGGGCCTGGTCAGTTGGGCAGGATCTGGTGGAGAGGCAAAGGGAGACAACCACCAGCGATGTCTGGATTGCCATCCCTTCCTCCCAAGGACTTGTCAGCAGTCATCAGACCCCAGACAGCTAGCCGATGGCCTCTCGTACTGTGACTTCTTTTATTATCATTTTTATTGCCTGACATTGAAGGTGATAGGTGGAGAATTCGCATTTGGATTTTAAAGTTTCTGGAAGAGTATTTGTGCTCTGTCTCTTGCCTGAACCTTACCCAAGCCGATTCAAGACCAGCTAGCAGCCGCCGATTCAAAGGCCTTGCCATCTACCGTGGGATCTGTGAGCTTCAGTCTTCCTGAGTGGAGGTGATGAGGAAAGAGGGGGAGGAGGTGTCCGTGTCTTAAAAAAGCAGAAAAGGAAAAAACTGGAAAACAAGTAACTACTCACTATGAAGTTCTTGGAAAGAAAGATGCTGCGTATGTAGTAGTTAATGTGAATCGCAGTCTGCGTGCGTGGTAGCACACTTATGTGGCCTATGGGAGGGGAACTCGGTAGGCTGCAGTGGAGTCTTAGCAACTGTGAATGGAGAGAAAGCAGGAGGCAGGCTGGCTTCCCTGTAAGAGCTAAGGGAACATCAGGGATGGAGGAGTTTAGGAAGTGTTTAGCCTCAAAATTAGGGCAACTTGAAAATGAATTAACTGCTGGGCCTGTAGTGATCTGTGTGTTCATGTATGTATAGGACCTTAAGCACAGAAGGTTTGGGGTGAGTCTGGAAAGGGTCCATGTTTAAGGAATGTAGTTCTTCTGGCTTCTGAGATAGCTTTTTGTGTAGACAGCATGGAAAACGATTACAAAAACAAGTATTGCAAGACACTTAATGAGATGGGAAACTGGCAATGCTAAGGCTGTGGCTCTTGGACTTGAGTGATTGTGAGAGGATTGCAGTTTTTTTCTGCTTTCTTTTTCCAAGCAAACATTTTCTCACTTGTGAACCGTCACAAATGGAGTTTATCCTATGGGCTTAAAGTCAGCAACCCCAAAAATGCCTTGGAAATCTCTCTTGACTTTTGGGATGAGGGGCTGTGACAGCCACTGAACTCAAGGGAAAAAAGATACTTTCAATATTTCTTGGCATTTCCATCAGTGTAGTCTGAGACTTCATCCGCTGAGATGTCAAACCATCCGTTTTAACCGTTTTGGAGTGGGGATGACTGCGACTGACCAGACCAGTTTTTAGGGAGCTTAGTCAGCTTCCTGATTTCCAGGTATACTGAGAGAGTCATCAGGGACAGGAATGGAGAGAGCACGTCAGTAAGTTCCTCTGCATGAAAGGAGCTGGGCTGCCAGGAGGATTTTCAGTTGGAGATCAGCAGGCGGCTTTCTGTCTTCTCTTGCATGCAGCTCTACCAAGCTTTAACCATTTGTGCTGAAACACTACATGTCAGGTGTTTAGCTTCAGGCCACATTTGTTTTGGTTGAAAGAAAAATAATAACAAAAAATATTCTTCAGCCATTTCTAAGAATGCAGCTAAGGGAAAAGTAACTTTAGGTTTTGAATTCTTTTTCATGTCCTCTCTTTTCTTACTGGAAAGAAGAAAAAAACACAACAAACCTAGAATCCCTAAAAATGGGGGAGAAAGTCTGACCTGTTCTTCTGGTCCTCAAAGCTGTAACGCAGGGGCATTGAGATTTGGGAAGGGCAACACAGGTGGGAGATTGCAGTTACAGCTATTGATTGATTAAGCTAGCTATTGATTATCATAGCTGATAATCGTGGGCAGTGATGATTTCCTCAGTGTGTTCTGTTGTTAATGTCTGTTGCAATACGGATAGTAAAAAGGACCGTGCATGACCCAATGAAAGCCACGCATCCTCGTGTCCCTTTTGCTCCAGACCAGAGCAAGTCATTTCAGTTCTGTGAATACTGAAGTTGGCAGCCTAGTCCCACATCTTGAGTCGGTGATTTAGCGGTCTTGTATACCTCTGTATTTGTTTGCTCTTTCACGTGCAAGAAACACGTGGGGAATGCAAAAAACACGCGGGGAATGCGTGACTCTTGCAGTGTGATGAACAGGCATCGACTTTCTGGTTGAGGGGTTTGTCAGTGGTAAGATGAAAACATTGTTCTCGTGACTGTGCTTGATTTTGTAGGCACTTCTGTTCCATATGGAGTAAGGGTAGCTTGAAAGTTGTCTGACGAGATCTGCACACCTTGCCAAACGTCGCTGGTCTCCTAAATAAAAACAAAGGCCCAGAAGTCGGTAATATCTGTTCATGTGATGGAAATAAACTCCCTGAAGCGGGGGCCACACAGCCCTCCCTTGCAGACCGTGGCTTGCACTGGGACCTCCGTAGCTTCTATTGAAGCTAATGGGTCTCTTCCATAGAATGGGCCTGTTAGTATCAATTCATTAGCTAGACCGAGGCCTTGATTTGTAATGAGCCCTTAAGTGTAATTTGCAATAGCCTGCTGACTGTATCTTACTAAACTGCTGTGGGTGCAAGAGGGAAACAGACTGAGGCTGGAGTAATATTTACCTTCGCTTCCAGTCAGGAGGAGTATAGGAATGTGCCACACCTAGGATCTCCGGAGTTGGCTTTTCTGGAAACTTCAGCCACTAAGAGTGAAGTACCCCTGATGCTGTATATGCAGGGCGAAGGCAGCTGCTATCTTTAAAAATATGCATATGAAAACGGAACTGGAAGTTACTGCAAAGCTGCATTTGCAGGTATCATAGCAAGGAAATTTTTAGAAATCAGACCTGAAAGGTTTTACAACAGTGAGTATCTCAGGATACTCCCTGACGTTTATTTGCTTTGCTGAAGTGTTAAAAGAACACCTGGTTTCTGTAGTTATGGATAGCAATTAATAAATTACTGTAGGATTTTGTTTTGATTATATACAGTATGTACATATAATATGTATTTTAATGCGCATTTTAAAAGTCCTTTTTTTGCTTGATTATGGAACGGGAGACCTGGAAAGAGTACTTTAAGTTTTTTGACAAGACACTTGATTGAAGTAATTTATTTGTGTTAAGCGCCCAGAGCAATATTGAATAACTCTGTCCTCCTCTGTTTCGAGGAACTCCTCAAAATGAAAGAAAAATCTCTTTTTTATTGTTTGTTTTCCAAGAGAGAAAAAACCTGAATTTCAAAATGGGTTAAACAGTTTAGCAATCAGTATTCCATTTCTAGCAAACCTCCCCCTCCCCCCTGAGCCCAGCCGCTCTTCCCCTCTGCTCTTGCCCACAGAATTACCATGCAACTAATTTTAGAGGTGGGTTTACACGTTTGTTTTTGAAAATGCTGCAGTCTCCATCTCTGGTAATCCACCAGGTGGAAGCAGATGTGTAGAATATCTGTACATGTATTTGTAAATCTGAGTTTGAGCAGAGGGGGTTTCTAAGAGGGCAGTGTATGCGGTGCAAAGGCAAGGGAACCCTCGGCAGTGTAATACCATCAGTACAAGCAAAAATTTGCAGTTAACCACTAGCTGGATTCGTTGGTGGTTTTTGTTCGTGTGGTGGGCCGGGTGACGTTGTATTAGCCAATTCTTCTGATGGATGGTTAGAGATCAGTTGCTTGGCTGTTCCAAATTACAATAGGGAGAAGGCTATCAGGGAGGGGATGGGGAGAATAAGATAGGAAGTGGTTTCTTAGAGATGGGTGCTCTTCTTGTGCTAACAGAAGTTTTGGTCTGTTAGCCTCGAGTGTGCTTTTGTGACCTACGAGAGCGTGGTTTGTAGCTTACTGGTGTCTTCTTCCTGTCCACCTGCCTTCCCAGTAACCGCCTGGCATCCCTGTGCCACTCTGCTCTGGCAAAAAATGGCATCCTTGAAGTTTGGGGGATATCCCTTTGTATTCCGTCTTTGTCTGGAAATATGCTAAAAGTGCTAAAATGTTTATTTTGTTTGGTTGAGGGATGGGAGGGAGGGCAGGGGGAGTCCACGTGGTATCAAACAGGAACCTTGAGGTAGCTCTGAGTGATCTCCTGAGAGCATCCCTCCGGCCTGCAAATGCTCATGGGCTCCTTAAGGCTCCCAAAGGTTTGGAAAGGGGCTGCGCTATCCAGATTTGCACTGCCTGCGACGTTTCGTGTGACAGAAATGCTTTGCCTGTGTACTGTTGTTGCTGTCCTACAATTTTTGTTGTTATTTCTTGCTGACCTGTTGCACTAAAATTCACATCCCTGCCTGACAAAGCTGTGCTTCTAATAACTTCACTCAGAGGGCAAAGCCCGGATAGTAACATGTTTTGAATATACATTGATTTAAATATTTTCTTTACTGACCTGTTCTCTTTGAGCTTTGCTCAGTTCTGAGCATGCTACAGAAGCAATCGAATTGCCTGAAAGTGAAGTGTTCCTTTCCAGCAGTACCAGTGAAGATACTTGGCGTTTTTAAGTCCAGAGTTGCCAAACGTAGTCCTCTGCTGGTGCTCAGTGCATGCTAGGACAAAAATAAAATGGAGGAAGAGCTGAAAGAAACCATTTGCATCGCTTGATGCCCAGTGGGAGCTAAGGGTCAGGATCGCTGAGAATTAATCAGTTCACTAGAGAATATGGTAATACAAGGAAATGATGGTATTGCAATAAGGTTTTCATTTTTTTTTTATTAGTAGCAGAAACTTTAAAAATAAAAAGAGATTGAGAGAAGGCCTGGGAGCAGAAGTGGCCTGAAGGGGAAATCACCAAGATGAGCTTAGAAATGCAGAGAATGGTGGTTCAGGAGTGCTGCTTCGCTGCATCTTTGTGTGAAGCTCCTTTCTGTCTTGTGGAGGGTGGGGAGAGAGAGATCACAGCCCTGTGAAATCTGACTTCTTAATACAGTTTTGAATAAAGCGAAATAGTTCTGGGCCTTCTGCTTTTCTTGCGGATTGAGGATTTTAAGGATGGGATGCTGGGCCTGCGGAGCAGCGACTGTAGTCGCAAATCTGAAAGCGGCATGCGGCCTTTTGTGTCATTTTTAACAAACCAAAACGTCGCAGAAATCTGCCCAGGCAAACTTTCGGTCCTGCTGTGCCTCAGTGCAATAATTATAATGCAGAAACAGCTGATGGGTCACGTCTCCAGCCCTGCGCAGCGTTATGACTTGCTACCTACATTCCATGTTTAGCTTTGAGTGATCAGATGGTGCAAGCAACGTGAGCTAGCAGTGCCTGAGGACATGCAGCCAGGCAACGTCCCTTCCCTCTGCAGCTTTGGTTTCTTTTCTCCACTTCTGTCCCATCCCGTCCCCTTAAGGTGATGCACTTTACAATACGTACCGCTCTCTGGGGGGGGTCAGCTGCCCATGCAGGAGCACGTGTGCCATTCCCACTGTGCTGTATTTCAAGTCCAAGGGCCCAAGGTTTGTAAATATTGTTTCTAAAGTACCTGAGGACTCCAGGTGAGCTGCTCGCCCTACTTACCGGGGACTCTGGAGCTGTGCTTGGTACCTGTGGTGGGACACGGTGGCAGACTGTTTCAGCATTGTTACTAATGTGACTTAATGAAGCATGAGTTGTACTGGAGGGGGTAAATTTTGTCTTTGTGTGTGTAGAAAAGGTCATTTACCAATGTTTACAAACAAACAAAAAAGTTGAAAATGATGCTTAGTTCAGCTGTGTAAAGGCAGAGGGAAGGGGATATTTTGGAATTGTGTTTGTTTTGTGCCTGGCACTGTGCAAAAGGTACACTCAGTCCTTGATCTAGGAAAAATTGGGTAGGTAAGCAGAAAATTACTAACTCTTTGCTTGAGACTGCTCTTGCTCTCTTCCTCCCTTCTTCCAGGGATGCCATGGGCGAGGTGTGGTGCAGACAGTTTAATTGTGGTAGTTTATTCTGTTGTGAACTTATTTTCACTGGGTTTAACTGGAAAACTGAACTTCAGGTAGGCTTTTAAAGGATAGGAGTGTTCTTTATGGCAGAGGGATTGCAAGTGAGCTCTGAGCTGGAGAGAAGGGAGCGGGAGGTGGGAGTCTGGAGATGGAGCGGGCTGTGGGTTCATTCCACTACATCTTTTCATCTTTCCCTGGTACTGCAGCACCACGGGAGTAGAGTTACCGACAACATTCTTGCTCAGGTCTCTCATCCCTCACTCAAATAGAGGGTGTAATTTGACGATGCCTCAGCTCCCCTGTGTGAAGGCTGTTGATGAAACTATATGTGTGTACGTTTTTAAGTGAAAAACAAAAAAAAACCCAAACAAATGCAAATCCCAAACCAGATCAATTCCATGATCCCGGATCAACCGTGTGGTTGTTCAAATGCTAGGACTGGCACGAGGCCGGAGGGAGAAGGTGTGGCTGGAGCTGCGGGGTGAAGCAAGGACTGGCAGTCTGTCCTTCTGAATGACAGCCATGGCTTACATCAGGTTAAATCGGTCTGTACACTGCAGGCTGAGGCGAAGCAGAATGGATTAAAAACAGGTTTTCACTTCCAGCCTCGAGTTTCTTTGCAACTGTATTTCTCCATCAGCCTGTGGCGGGTATATGTATAGGGCTGCATCTTAGCTGCCGTGGCGTATGAGAGACATGTTTTTACAGGACAATTCTCACAAACTGTAGTATTCACTAAAGTTTTCTGCATTTGAGCTGCTGTGTCCACAACTTCCACAAATAGATTTTCAGTCTGGATTTTTATCTCCTCCTTCTCCATCCGTATCAGCTGTTATCGGCTGCAAACAGGTTAACAGTGAGGCCTGCTGGGCTGCTTAATGGGTGGCCGCCTGGCGCTGCCTTTGGGCTGATGCAGATCGTTTCTATTGGCCAAGGTTATCTCCCTGCTGACCTTGTAGCCAGAACTCAGCCTCTCGGTGGCATGGTAATTGTGAAAAGGAGGGCTTCCGAAAGAATTCATGAAGGCTGGAATATCCTTTCTGTTTTTGTAAAAGCCGTGTTTTATTTCCATCACTGCTCTGCACGAGGAAAGTGCGTGCCTTAAGTTTGCAAACTGGGAGAAGGTCATGTTTGAAGATTCTTTTCTGTGTAAAATCCATTGTGGAGACTCCCCAAATCTAGCATGACAAGAGGCTGTTGTAACACAGCTCGGTTTAAAAGCCCACTTTTGCTACTGTACTTTCTCGGTTGTTTGCTCAGTGAGCGTTGATAGCTTGCTGTATGTGATATAGGGGATCTGATTTGTTCCTAACTGTAGCCTTTCATACCAGAATGTCTTTTCCCTTGGTTGTAATTGGTTCGGTTTACTGGACTAAACATGTTAGCATGCTTTGGGGATGAGGAGGGACTTCTGTTAGCTGTGTAACGGAATGAGGCAGGGGGATTAATGGGGGGACTGGGGGGAGAGGGAGGAGTCGGGTGGGTTTTCTTTTTTTTTTCTAAAGGCATCAGGCTCCTCCTGTAGCGAGGGAGAGCATAGTACATCGAACCTAAAGACCTTTAAAGCACATGCTGAAATGGATGCTGGGAAGATACAGTACAGTGCTTGGGCACAACTCCAAGGCTCCCAAGGCAAGTAATATTTAAACAAGCTGAACAGCCCCTTTAGGCAAGCAGCAGGAAATCCAGTGCTGAGCTTTGTGTTGTTGCACGGTCAGCAGAAGATAAAAGCTCAGGCTATGCAGCTGGGGTTCCCTCCTATCACTGGATGGCAAACTGTTAAGAAAAGATAAAAGGACAGAAAGGAACAGGGGGTCATCTTATTGAAACGCATTCCTTCATATTTTAAGCCGTCAAAGTACTTTGAAATACACTGGGCCTGATGTAAGTCAGAAATGGCGTCATCGGCAGCTCTGGTGTATGTTGGAGCTTTTACATCAGTTGGCAGGCAAAAGGTGAATTCGTCCCTCTGCTTCACCAGAGAGAAATGTTTAACATGGGTAGGATTGTGACACGCATAGGAGCCTCACTGCAAGCCTCACAGTGGGCAGGAGCTTCCCAGAACTTTTTTAGGAGCAGAACATGTAATGGTGGGACTGCTGCTGACTGGAGGTTTTGTTCTGAAATCAACCAGCATTTGGCTGTATATAGCCTTCCCAGGTCCCAGCTTTCTGCAGCTCATCCTTGGTTGGGGGCTATTTTAACAACGAGGAAGAGAATTTAAATGAATGAGATTGTTATTTCTAGGCTAATCATTATTTACTGTATTCCTCCCCTCCGTCCCTCCTCCTTTTTTCCTGCATCACAGCACTGGTGTCTTGGGAAAGAAAATGCTTCAGAGCATTTGTTACCAATTTAGCAGCAAGTACGTGCTCAAATTTGGGATTTCTGAGATCTGTGTGTGCCATATGTACGCAAAATGTAATATTTGCTAGTTCCAGTAGAAGGGAACAAACACAAATTTGCTGTTCTTCAGATAGTGTTTCTTTAATCTAGTGAGACTTACATTTGTGCAGCCTTTTTGTTTTGGTAAGACGGTTAACTGTCCTCCCTAGGGTGCCTAATTGCTTATCATGAACTAATCAGTCCCCTGGGTACATGAAGGGATGAAACACTGCCAAGATAGAGCCTGTGACTTCCCCCAGAGGTGTGATAACCCTCCCAATTACCCCACCCGTCGGGGAGGTTGCTTACTGCTATTTTAAAGACCTCGTTACTTCAGAAATTATCCATGTTTAGAGATTTGAGGAAGTTCCAGAGGAGTATATTTGCTGAGGAACTGTTGAACTTGTCAGCTTTCATATTTTTTATGTCAAATCTGCATTGAATCACGTTTCAAGTTCGGCATGAAATACACTGAACATGTTGCTGCTGCCACTTCTGTTTATGAAAGTGCCTACCTCCCCAGCATCCGTGGCATGCCAGACCTTAACAGATGAGGGAAGGGACAGTTTCTGTCTTCAGCTGTCAGTAAGTAGGGATGGTGAAATCTTTTAGCTTCAGAAACCCTGTTTGAAGTTCAGGTGAAGGAACAAGTGAAACAAATCTGGTGGTGACTCTCTTCTAATTTTTGGTAGAATGATACTTGCACATTAGCATGTGTGAAATGAGTGGGTAGATTGAGAAAAGTCTTTCACCTTACAGTGAAAAATAATTTATTTAGCTGGCGGTTTTCCTTGCTTTCTCCTTTTAGTATCTTGGTTTAACTCATTCAAAGCTTGTCAGGTCTATGGGTGAGATGGCTACGGATTTCTTGAATTCTTCTCTTGTATCTCTTTATATTGAACAGTTGAACTCCATAAGGCGTATAAAACATACTACAAAACAATAATATCTGAACTGGAACTGGAACATAGCTCCTGCTATTTAGTATCTGAGTGAAAGTACGGGTTTTGGTGTCGAGGTTTTCTTTGTCTTTTGCTCTGAATGAACATAATTTCTAGATGAAGTTTGGAGGATGGCATCTGTCAATTGGGTAGAAATACAGTTTGTTCCTTTAAAGAGTTGTAACCTAATCAAAGAACAATATCAGTTTGTTGTTGGTTTTTTTTTGTGTGTGTGTGACTCTTTTAGAACACTTTATGTCTTGTTCACCTCTGGTCGTAGAGCAGATTCTAAGTGACCTCAGCAAGATTAATGTTATATACAATATATATTGCCATAGCATGTACTGGCTTAAAACTATAAAGCGAGGTGATTTCATTTTTATAATTAAAAGAAAGTGACTGTGTGGGCACGTATGTATATGTGACTGCGAAAATGTTCACGTGGGAACGTCACTCCTGAAAAGAAGTATGAATTTCAGTATCATAGGTCTGATTATGATACTTCAGTGTTGCTTTGCTCTGTGTGCATATATGAAAGTGATTACTCAAGGTTCCACTGTCTTGCTGTCCTACACAGAAACTGGGGTGGGTGCATGCACAAGCCACTCGGTTGATTTTTTTTGTTGTTGTCGTTTGTTTTTCTCTATGGTGAACACTTGCAGGTACTACTTTACCCAGAATTGGGTTGAACCTATCCATAATTCATACTAGTTTGCTTCAGACTAACGTTGTGGTATATTATATGTCAATGGGAGTCAGCAGAAGGAAATGAGTTTCCCTTTTATATGTGAATTGTGGGAAGAATTGTCTGTATCATCTGTTTGATGGCAACGTGTGAAGCACTAGCGGTGGAATTGGTTTTTTGGAAGAGGAGGGTGGTTTTGGACTAGCAGCAAACGTTTTTGGCTGGAGGAGTAGCAACTTGAAACTTCACTTACTGAAGAAACCTGTTCACAATTTTGTCTGTTTTTTTTTTTTTTCCCCAGCGTTCCTGAAATAAACTTCCTGCAATTCTTTGCAGTGTGCAGGTGTCCAGACTACCCTTTATTCATGGTCGCCTGTGCAGCCTGTCAGGCGACTGAAGGCTGTACCTAAAATTCTGCCAGCAGTGCAGCGCACTGCAGTGGTCTTGATATCGTTACGGTGGACACCTTGTACAGCTACAGGCTGTAGCATCCCCTCCTAGTCCGAACAACTGAGTGTTGCGTTCCAGGAGTCTACACGTGTGGAGGACTGCCTGGAATAGAAAAAGGAAAGCTGCAGAGATTGTAAGCTGCTGCTTGATCCGTGTGGCTGTTGTGCCGAGGAGCATCAAAACTTTGCTGGATGGATCCGACAGCTCGTTGCAGAGTAGAGGGTCAGTCTCACTGGTTATTTGCGGTTATTAACCTTAGTGGATTTTATCGTTTTTTGTTTGCTTTATATTTTTTTCTCTGTGCATAAGAGGATTGTGGCCTCGCAACCAGAATGTTCATGTTCAGGAAATTTAAGGCTGTTCCTACTGAAGGGCCTTGAAGATCAGCAGGCATTTCCTTCAGGGTTTACAGCATTGTTGGAGAAGCTGGTCACTGCAGAAGTCTCCAGGCCTTTCTGCCCGACTTTGGTCATTCCTTACCTCACCAGCACGTGGATTATGCTGTTTGCAGACTGTCTAAGCTCCACGATGACCTCCGTGGATTCCTCATGAGCTTTTACAAGGCCGGGCCTGTGTACTTTGTAAAATCCTCTAGAAATGCCTGCTAGGCTTTTAAAGTCCCAGAGCAAAAACTATATTACAAGGAACTTGGAAGTTCAGCAGTTGGATGTGGTTGTGGATGAAGGGGGATCTCTGTGTGTGTGTGTGTGTGTGTGTGTGTGTATGCAGTTCTTGTTTTGAAAATACATCTTTTTCAAGTCAGATAGGGATACGTCCTTTCTGAGGAGTCTTCTTGTACTCATCTGATGAAGCTGAGGGACTTCTGAATTCCATAAGAAATTGTTGAACTGGGTCCCTGTGCCCGTTTTTTGCACACGTGTTGCAGTCTATGAAAATTAACAGATGCTGCTTCATTTTGTCAGTGTTCAGGAAGCACCTCCCACAGGTTAGTTTCACTGTGTGTACTTCAAAATAGGAAGAAAACTCGTACTGAAGAATATAATTGGCAAGTAGCACTGCTGTTTAAAAATTTCCTAGTGGCTTTCCTGTGAGGAGCTCAACTTGGAGAGGCTTGCCAGCACCATGTACTGCTGTAATTAATTTACCTAACTAAAACATGAAAGAAATGTTGTATTTCAGAATTTAGAGCTCTGCAAACAACCCTGACGGCTACCTGCCTAGCTGGTATAAGCCAGTGGGTGTGCTTACAAGACTGGCAACTTGTCCATCAGTGATGGGAGAGAGATGTTTTTCTCAAGGCTGGGTTCTCCTGTCACCTGGGGGAAGCAATAAACCTCAGTTTGAGTGATTTGTGGTACTCTGGCATCTGTGGCAAATACATATCTAGAATAACCCCAGGTAAAATTAAATAGCTAGCTTGCGTCTCTTATCTCTGGTTCGAACAACAGGAGAATGGTAAGCGATGGTCATCTATGCTTAGTATCACACGGAGATGATGTAGATGGTGTATGTCTGTTCCTGGTCCCTAGGAGATTGTGTGAGATGGTTAACATGAGACCTGTTTGTGCCTCATACAGTGCAGGGCAGGAGGGTGGTTTTTGGCTAGTGGGTCTGCTCAGGGTCTGCCTGCTATGGAGGTATGAGCTAGGAAGGGTTGTCTTGCTCATGGTTGCGCTACAGGTCATCTTGCTCATGAAAAAGCTGTGTAGCCACTTTGGGCATTGCAGTTGGAGGCTGAAGTTACAAATGCCTCCTAGGGAGGATGGGAGAGCGAGGGTTGTACAGCACACTTCTGAATCCCTTTGCTCCAGCACATCTCTCTTTCCTCTCTGTAGCATGTGGTTTCCCCCCTTAAAATTTCAAGATACAACTCTCTAATTAAAAAATCTATTTTGGGGCGTATGGGTGTTTCTGAACGTTTTAAATCATCTTGATTATAGATTTTTTGTTGTTGTTGTTTGGAGAGTGTGATAGGGGGAATATTTCCTGTGCTGACCAGAAACAGAAGACAGGAAGATAATGATGTTAACAAGGTGGGGGAGAAAAGGAGGTGTTTGTTTAGAGAAAGCCTAGTCTCAAAGCCTGTGGAGCAGAGGAACCCTGCTGATAACACAGATGAAATAGTCTGCCTCTTTCCTAACTTTAGAGGAGTGGAGCTTTGTAATAAATGGCTGCCATGTGGCAGCTGTCTCCCAGCTTCGTGAGCCTGGCAGTAGTTAATCCTGTCAGCAAGTCATGCTCCCTGGAAAAGAGCAGCGAGAAGAGCTGCAAACTCTTGAATCATTGTCTCTGCAAAATATTTGCATGTTGAATCTCTTTCTGCTTAAAACAAGTTTGGTAATTTGGTGGAGGTTCTCATCTTTAAGTAGCGTTAGAGTGCAGCTGTGTTGGCTTTTAAATAAAACGTTAGAAACGTGCTGAGATGTTGCAATTCTTTTCCCTCTTTAAAAAAGAAAAAAGCCATTTTAGTTTTGGAAGGTACAAAGCGTGCTGTGTAAATAAGGGACACTCTGTGTCACTATTGCTGTATGTTAAGAAATTACAGGTTGAACATCTGAGATCATGATTATCCTTAAAAGCTTGAGGCTTTAAAATTAATCTGTTCACTTTAATTTGCTTTTTGTATTTTGCTGAGTGTTTAATGTTTCTGTCCTTTCTCCACAACCCAGAAAACAAGAACTTTGACTTAAAAAAAAGTTATGAGATTTTTCTGCAGTAATGTAACACCATCAGATTTTTACAGGGCTCATGATAAAATCACGATGGTTGACAACACTGCCACCAGGAAATGAGTTTTAATGCTTGTAATTTCTCTTTCTTTTCTCATGTGCATCATTTTACTGCGTTGTCTTGGGAGGCATAAAGTGCTTTGGTGAGCTACCTGGTACTGTGCTACAAGCAGGGAGCGCAGTGGCATCTCCTGCAAAGACGGCACGGTTGGGCTGCAAAGGATGTGTTGGGGGCTCTGCGGTAAACAAGCCGATGCCGTCCCCCTCGGGCTTGCCTGTGCAAGGAAATTTGCTGGCATGTGGATGCAGTTACACTGGTGAAATGCCATGTGGGACATAGCTACTCCAAAAGGAAAGAGTCTTTTCCTGCTTTAGCTTACCCTATTTCCAGAACATTTTTTTGTAAAATTGCTTGTGCATTTAGGCCCTCTGCGAAGCTCTCTTTAAAGCTTGCCTGGAGGAAGAGGATCACAACCAGGGTGCCGCATAAGAAACCGGGCACTAGCACAGGAGATTTTCTGTATCTTCCTTGGCGTGATTCATCTTGCCCCTCTCTAATCCCTGCCGAACCCGTCCTGTTGCGCACACACAGCTCTGGCTACGTGTGAAGAGCAAGCATGAGGGGTTGAAACATTTACTTGTTTCTCCCTCCAGAGATTTGCTTTAAATCTTCGCCCCGGGTCCAAAGCTGCCCTTGGCTGAACTGTTGGCTGTCGGGGCGAGGGATGGGGACGCGGATGGGGACGAGGATAGGCTTGCCCGCCCTCCCTCCCTCCCCCCCCAACAGCTGCAGGCGCCAATTGCCAGTGAGCAGCCCAGCCGCATGGTTTCGTGGCTTTTCTTCCCCTCATTATTACTGTTCCTTCTTGTTTCTGTGATGCTGTGCGGACGAACAACCGGACGGATTGTCTCCTCCCGGGATGGGTGCCTGGGCATCTGCACGGCCAGTTGGTACGGCACAGGAGCCCCTGTTTTTTTCAGTGACACCAGGGGCTATTGATGGCAGGCTGGGGCTGTGCTGCTGCTGCACAGATGCTTGCTCTTGGCCCACCTTAAAAGGACAAGATATCCCGTGGTTTAGACTGGCCATATATTGTCGGGGATGTCAGCATCTCCGTCACAGCTACCCGGTCGAGCCCAGCCCCACGTCCCTGCAGCCTCTCCTTGGTCGGAGCCAAGGGGTGCTGTAATTCGGGCTGTCTGGAGGGGAGGTCGCTTTTCTTCTCCGTTACTCAGAAATGTTTTCCATCTGGCTTTCCCAAATGCAATCTGTTTAGCTCACCCCTCGGGCTCTTGGACAAGTATCCCGTTCCCTCAGCGCAGTGCTTGCTTAGCCATGTAGGTGATGGGACATCAACCTATAGCTTCCCCGTCCCCAGGGCTTTAAGTTAACTAGGTTTGGCAGGCCAAAGCAAAAATGAAAAAAAAAAAAACAAAACAAAAAACCCAAGAAACCCACAGAGCTATCTTTTAGATGTTGTCCTCATTTTTCATCCCTTGTCCCCTCTTGCTTGTCTGAGGCGCCGGCAGCAGCAGATGAGGTTTTGTGTCCCGGGGCCGTGCATCCCCAGCATCTCTGGGGCTCCCCTCGCCTCCCCATCCTGGGGAGACAGGGGGGATGGAGGTGCCTGCTGGTCCTTGCTTCAGCTTCCCCCTGCCGCTCTGCTCTCTTGCCTTGCCTTCGGCTCCTTCGGGGCCATGTGGGCAGCAGCGATTTTGGCAGGCAGCGTGACACCTCCATCCTGCCTGCTGAGGGAAGAGCCTTCAGGGCCTGCTCACTCCAGTCCCTGGCTCTGCTTTGGGCTCCCACCCTCTCCCGTGCTGCATCCCAAGCCATCCCCTTGCCCGGCGGGAGGTGAGCCAGCCCTGGCCCAAGGGAGAGATGCGGTGGCCGGAGCGGGGAAGGCCGATGGGTGTGGGGAGAGACCCCGGGGCCGTGTCCCAAGGACCGCCGCCCCGCTGCGGCTGGTGCCAGCCCAGGGCGGGGCGGGGGGGGGATGCGAAGGGACTTTCTCGGGTCGCCACTTCATCTAAGGCAAATAAACTGGAGTCAAAGCCAAGAAACACATCGACTTCCTGGAACTCTGTGAGCCGTCCGCACAGCTGTCCCCGCTCCCCCAACACATGCAAAGCAGAGCTTATAAGGACAGACAGTATTGCTTTTGTGTCCCTCCTCAGCCGGCGGGGAGGGCGCAGGGGAGGGGATGTGCCGGGTAAGGCCCAAGGCCTGTCTTGTCCCGTGTTTCCCTGGCGTCACTGTGGTTCCCAGTGACGGCGGGGGGAGCTGGGCCCCCTCCCCACCCGCCTCCCAACGGCTGAAGGATGAGGATGGAATGGTGTTCGCAGTTGTCTACATGGGAAGCCGTGGAGGGATGCCTGCTTACAGCCACTTGTTTTGCTCTGCCCTGACTTTATTTTTTTCCCTGTCTAAAAGTGGCGCTTGTGGCCCCAGGTTTGTTACACTGTCTTCAAATCTCAGTATCCTTTTTGCTCGAACAAGCTTTCAAAGCTGACTTGCAGTTCAGTGACAGAGGCTTCCTGGAGGGCCAGGTGCTCACCCACAAGCTGATACGAACAGCGAGGATGAGGAACAGCTCATAGATACGTCTTGGGTCGGGGTTGGGGGGGGATGAGGGCTAAGGCGTTAGAAAATCTCAAAATTCATCAGCAGCTGTTGAGCCGAAATGTGGCTGCAGGTTATTGCAGCTCTTGCAGTGCCGTACGTTTGGCGTGGCACTGCCGTCCCGGAGACCGGCAGTGCAGATTGGGACCTCAGTCCAGGCTCGGCTCAAACCCTCTGAGGTGGCGTCTGAGGGTGCTGGCGGAGACCTGGGCTTTCCTTTTGGGAGCCTGGGGGCTGTCGGGTTTTGCTTTCGCTCTCGGTGCTGGAGTGAGCAGCGTGTGCCTCGGTTCTCCTTTCTAGCCTAGCAAGACCACAGGCTCCTGCGTGGGGGCTGTTCCCACAGCACACAGCGCTTGCGAAAGGAGCAAACGTGGGTGCCCTGTTCAAGTTAACAAATTGAGTGCGGGGCCAAGAAGATAGGTACAAATGCATTTTATATTAAGGCTGCCTGGTGTATCCGTGCATTGCTGTAAACCAGTTGGACAATATAAGTGAATTTCATCCAGGAAACCCCTGCTTTGCCGGTAAGGCATCTCACTGTTAATGTAGCTTCCTTGTTTTCAGCGTATTACATCAAGGTAATACCAGAGTATCATGGTGATTCAGAGTTGTCGTTCACTCAAGGCATTAACTAAGTTCAAATTCTGGTATGCTTTATGGAGAGATGCTTTTGGTCATCTGAGCCAAAGTCCTGAGGACCATCAGTGGTCCATAAGACATCAGAAGGTGATTTTCAAAACCTATATAAAAACTAAATGCACACACGTATCCCATCATGCACGCAAGGAAACAAATCAGGAGAAATAAATATGTTTGACTATTTAAAATTTAGCCTGTTAGGTGTTGTAGCAACAAAATAATCTGGAAATACAGGGGTCATCTTGTTCTTGTTTGGTGCTTCTTCCCCTGCTCTGCCTCCAAAACAGAAGGTAGTCCCAAGCTCGGTTTTAAGGCCATGAGCATGTGCTTCACTTGTTTATTCTGTGTCTGCCTTTATCTGTCTGTGTACATGTTAGGTAAGAAAACTCATACGGATGTTGTGGATTCGTAGGGTTATTTTAGGAAGGAAGGTATTAGACCTGTGCTAACACAGGTAAAACAGTTGTATCGCTAATAGCTCAGAGAGTTCATAGCAGGAGGAGTAGTCTGTCTTTTGGTGCTCAGAGAGTACCTTTCAAGAGATGTTGCTTCTTTTGGTTGTTGTCTTTTCGGGTTTGTTTGGTTTGGTTTTGTTTTTCCCTTGAGGAAAGCAGTAGTTACAGGTACAAGTTCAAAACCTTTGGGGTAACATTCCTAGTTTTTACCGAATGTTAAGTGAAAGAACGACCACCAGATACTCCCATGCCACTATCTTTCTTTTTATGCTTGTTGTCCTTTCCCTATAGGCTGCTCTGTACTGGTGCTCCAGCAGTGGTGACAGTGAGGTGACGCTGTAATTCTTTACCGCTGGGGTGCCGAGTCAGCACCAACACTTCAGTAGCAAGGGCAGAGTTGGTATTAAAAAGGTCAGTCGTGAAAACTTTTTTCGTTTGGTTTTCCTTTGCCCGGAGGCAGTGCTTTGAATAGCATTAACCCTTTTTTCTTCCCACACGATGCCTTTTCACCCGCTTTCGTTCTGCCAGCTTTGATGCAAAATCACGTTCAAAATTTAGTGCGGGTGATTGCGTGCATCTCTCGGGATGGCAGCGACTATTTGTGCAGGGGAGTGTTGCTGTGTGCTCTGGGAGTAAAATCTGCTCCTCTGTGTAGAAGCTTAGTAGGAGACCAGTGCATCAGAAACAGTTTGGAGCGCAGCATAGCGATCCTTAAGTATTACAATCTCAAGGGTAAACGGTAAACTTTTGTTTATTCAAATGCGATATCCCTCTTTGAAGTTCTGTTCTCATCTAAATTTGTATACTAGAAGGTCTGGCCTTCATTTAAATGATCCTTGGGTTTTTTTCTACCACTTAATAAAAAAAGCACTGGGAAAACCTTGAATAAGGTAATAGCGTTGCTAGGATGGAAATGATGAAGAGGGCTCAGGATTCCTGTTTGGGCCTCATGGGAAAAAGTGGTTTGAAATGCATGCGTGGGGGGGTGCACATTCCTAAAACTGTCATTTGTTTCCCCTGTTTCTCCTCCCTGCCGTGTTCTGCACTACGTACCACGGCATGTTTAATGAAACCAATAAAAGTATTTGGCTGAGAGTGTTAATCTTTCCCTGGCCCAATTAGTGCATGGCTTCTACTTTAACGTTAATGTGGATTTTTTTCGGAAGGCAGAACAATGAACGGCTTTGTGCTACACACCAGGTTTTCCCCCTCCTTGCCTGTATTGTGTGTTTCTTCCTATCTATTCCAAAGGGAGAGCTCATGAGCAAAGACAGTGGAGCAATCTGGAGCAGAGACTTGTACCAGCTCCCAGGGGCGAGGACGTGCTGCTCCGTGCTTGTGTAGCTGCCTCTTGATGGCAGGTCAAGTGACTGTGACTCTGAAGACTCATCATTTCTTCTCCTTTCTTCTTCCTTCCCCTGTGGCCTCTGTTCTCCTTTTCGCTTCATCCTCGATGCTCTTCACCAGAAGGAGAAGCAGCTGTAGCTGTTGAGAGTGGTCTTAAGAAAATTAAATACAAATACATACACATAAGCAAAGGGGGGAAGTAACTGTTGATGGGCTCAGCTTTAACATACAGTGGAGTCACACTTTATCCCAAAGGAGGAAATAGGTCTAGCAAGTGTCTTCCTGTACAGACTGAATGGGAAGCAACAAGCCTTTTTAATTTTTTTTTTTAGCTCTCTGCTTTCTCAGTGACTCTCCCATGAGCTGGTTATGTGGGGCATCAGGAATGGGCCTCTGTCAGAAGCAGGAGCTAAAGGCCCCTCAGGTTTCTCTGTGTGATCAAAGTTGCCCCAGTTTCATGGTTTCTGCAACATCATCAAGTGGAGGGGACACGTTCCCGGAGAAGAGCCAGGTTTCTTGGTGTGGCCTTGCAAAGAGGGCTGCCACGTTGTTTGGTTTGGTTCCCCCACACACACGTGTGTTATCGCTCTTGCTCTGTCTCTTGCTTTCTGCTTTTCCTCCTCTTCACAGAGGATGACTGTGACACTGGGGGGTTTCTTCAAAGTAGAAGTTGTCTTGAATGCTTGTGACCACTTCCCTGTTTCCTAGAGGCTTTGGTCTGATGTTGAATGCAACCTGAGGCTGCACTGTTTGCCAGCTTATTTCCTGTTTGTCCTCTTTCCTGGAGGTCTTTGTTTTCTTTTGGGGAGAGGGAGGAAGAATGCTCCATCAGCAGGACCTCCAGACCTCCAAGCAGGGGCATTTCGTGTGAGCTGAGGCTTGCAGTCCTGAAGGCAGAATGGCATAGGGCATCCGTGCTGGTTGCTGTCTGTCTGATTCACGGAGTTTCAAAGGTGCTGTGGAAAAAAACCCCACATCCCCATCCTTAGTGATACATTTATTTAAAGAAAAAAAAAATAAAAAAAAAGCTGCAAGAGAAATCTCTCAGTATGTTCCTGCCTAAAGGCACTCTGCCACGGGTTTTCCCACAGGAAGGAGTGATTTGGCCCAGGATTCTTATTGTTTCTATATCCTATTGCAAATAGAAAGTTATGCTTCTGAAATTGGTGTGTGCTGCTCATGCAGTTGTCTTTGTTTCAGTGGTGCATTTTTGCTTCATGCAAGAGAGTGGAAAAATACATACATAAATAAAAGCATACAACAACAATACCTATTTTTGCAGAAATTAAGTTGTGATGTTTCGACTGCTTTCAAAATAGGAAATTTTTATTGTACAGAAAACAGTATCTGTGACTATACATCTTTGCATTAGCAGGAAGATATTTAGATTCAGAAATAAAATAACTGATGGTTCACAGAAATTACGAAAGGCTGAAATGGCACAATACATAGTTTTCCTCCTGAAAGAAGAACAGAGAGCAAACTGGCCGGTGTTTCTAAACCAGGAGGCAGGTTTGTTAATATGTGCGTGTATGCCTGCCTCTTCTCTTTGTGATGGGCATTTCTCATTTTCACTGTTGCTAAAAGCAGCACTAGGAATTCTGACTTTAGTTCTCTGGGAAGCTCCTCAGCTTTCTTAAAGTTGCCTTGGCCAACACAGGAGTCTTCGCAGTTGCACAATAGATTGACTTTTTCCCGGATGAATCAGTGGTGACATTAATGTCCTAGGTATTGATTGAAAGAGGAATGAATAGGTCTACTTTGGAAGGAAGGGTTGTTTTCTTTGGTTGTATTTTTTTAAGGACTAAAGTACTTAATTGCATTGTTTTAACAAAATCCCCTCCAAATAATTTAAAGTGGTCCTTATTTTTTGGTGGTGCTAAGTAGATACAGCAAGCAACTTAGAAGATTTAGGCCAGTCTCGAAAATAACTCTGGTGCTTATTCAAAATTAAGTCAGCTACCACATAAGCGGTTAAAAAAAGAAAGAGAGGAGGAAAAAAAAAAAGGAAAAAAAATGAAGACTGTTGCTCTTGAGCGAGATAGACCTTTTTTAAAAACAAACAAAATAACAGCAAAGTTGTAACAGTTAAGGACAAACAAAATAAACAAATAAACAGCTCGCATAATTTCTGGGGAAAATACAGAAGGATGGGTGCTTGACCTCACCTTGGATCAAGAAATCCCCATGATGCAGGGACCACTAGTATTTTCCTAGCAGAAAAGTACAAAAATGACTAGGGAAGAGTTACCTTGAGTTGTTCGGGGTAGCATAAAAATAGTCTTTTTGTCTGTTTTTGAAGATGCAAATTGAAAACGGTGTTTGTTAAGAAGTTGTTACGCAGAGCCTTAGACACTAGGCTTAGTTGGGTCCTAGGTTGTGTCTGGCGCACTCTGTGAAATCATCTGTGTGCCGCTCCTCACAGGGTTGGTGGTTAAACGTAGGAAGCTGGAGTCTGCTGCGTGGTCTGGCATTGCGTGAAATGAGGAACTGCTCGACACAAGCCGGGCCCTTTTCTCTTTGTCTGCCTTTTCTTGTATGCTTTAAAATGTCAGTAGTTGGGATAACGTAGTTTTTTATTGTTTGCAAATGCTGTTCAAACAGCATTTGAAGATGTGTTACGGGACTGATTTGCATGTCATCCTTGAGCATATGGTTTTTTAGAAGGAAGAAAACCTGTTTAGTTAACCACAGTTTGAGGCCGATGGTCTCTGCTTTCTGAAAAAAGGAAAACCTGTATTAAGTTTGCCAGGTGCGATTTGTAAATCTGAGATGATGAAATGTCCACAGTGTGTTCCTTTACATAATAAATAAATATTTTGCTTGTAAGGTTAGAAAGGTGTATTTCTCCATTAAAAATGTATCAGTAGTTTTCTGTATTACAAATAACTTCTTCCAGAGGCT
The DNA here is from genome assembly GCF_964199755.1 of Larus michahellis. Lineage (NCBI taxonomy): Eukaryota > Metazoa > Chordata > Aves > Charadriiformes > Laridae > Larus > Larus michahellis. The sequence continues at coordinate 76,383,349 of NC_133897.1, read as the reverse complement.
ATCGCTGTGGGTGCCATGGGCGGAGAACTCCTCTCTTTCTCATGCGTCAGTCATTCTCCTTCACCTCTAAAAATGATGTTTAACTGCCCTGTCATTCTCCAGCCAGAACAGGCATCCTTCCTGAAACCCCAACGATAGCAATGATAAGTTTGTGGTTTCAGAAAGGGGTGTGGAGAAATTCTGTCAGCACATACGATGGTTGCTTATGTCTTCAACTCCTCTGGAAACCTTGGGCAGTGGGTGTGAGGAATGTGCCAAATGGTCCCAGAAACCTCAGCAGTCATTTCACCACTTCTAGAAGGAAGAAAAAGGTCACCGTGAATTCATGTATTGGAGTAAATGTTAATCCTCCAAGAAGAGAAGGGGGGAGGAGTGTATGTATGACATTGAATCACTTAAATTCTCTAGCTGCAGAATATTCTTCCAACTTCTTAACCAAATGTCACAACTGTCGGTGATATGCTAGCTTGCTCTCTCCTTCTCCTCCTCAAAATAACGGGCTGTAGTCTTATTTTGCTAAAAATGGCTTCCAGAAAAACTTACCCCCTTTCTCTTTTTCCCTTCTCCCTCACGTAGTGCTAGAGGGTGCTGCTGAAGAAGAGGCTGAAGAGCCAGACGCTACTGTACATACTACACTAAGTGAGGAGACCAGCAACCAAGAAGAGAGCCACGGTCAATCAGGGGATAAAAATGAAGGTAACTGGTTTGACTAGCTCTGTGTGACTCTGTAAATTAGGGTATTGATTAAGGCTTGTAGAAATATTTCTTAGCCATCCATACCCCTTATCCATATGAAGAGTGTAAGATATATTAAGCAGAAGCAGTGGTGCATACGTTTCTTTTTCTATCCCTAACTTTTATCTGCCTGAAAAGTATAAAATAGCTTGAGCAGAAGCATGGGCACATAAATACTCAACTACCACTGCAGACTTCCAAACTAAGATTTTCTTGGCTCCCAGTAACTTGGCACCACATTACTTAGCCTCAGAAGAGCACCTGTTTATAATGCTCAAACTTATCTCCCAAAGACTGTATTATGCAGAGATCAAATGTTCACAGAACAAACATGTTCCTCCTTGTTCACCCTCACATCCTCTTGTGTTAAAGTGACTTTCCCCAAACGCACATTAAGATTCTGTGCTCTCCACCAGACGTGACAGAGCAATAGACTTGCAGGGTGTTCCTGTTTGTTTGGGAGACCTATTTTGGGGGAAAGGAGTGTTCAATTTGAAAGCGTTTTTCTTTTCAAACTTGTAAAGAGGAAGGTGGAAGGCCTTACCCGTGTGTTTGTCACGTCTGTATGCTGAGAAACGAGAGATGAGATTTTAGGTGTGTTTGGAATTTGGTATTCTGAGACAGGAGCATCCCTGCTACATACAGAATGTGATGGAGAAGTCTGAATCTGAACAGCTCTAGCTGTGGCATTAGCCACGGATGTAACACATATGCTCCATGGACTAATATGGCTTGGTAGACCAAAAAGAAAAAAAAATCTGCATAGATCCCAGCTGTGGCAGTAAAGAGGCATTTGGGTGGATTTGGGGTTTTGTTTTGGTTGGATTTTTGCTACTTTAGCTTATTCCATATACAGAACTGGCTGATGGTATACTAGAAAGAGAATCCAGTACCCTACGCTGTGTTACTAATGCCTTAGTTGTGCAGTTCTGCTCAAAACATGTGCTTGCTTGAATGATTGTGCTTGCCAGAGCGTGCATTCATCAGTACTGCTCTACTCGTTCATGGTGATCACAAGGTACCATGAATAATACCGTTTTACAGCAAGAGAGTTTAAGGTAAATCACTCTGTAAGCCCCATACTGAGTTAAGGCTGAAAATGAAGATGAACGTGAACGTCCTGTGAGAAGAAATGTACACCTTGTCCTATGCGTTCCAATATGAGAAACTTCCTGTTACAAGAACTCCAGTTATTATGGGCTGTTGCCTGTGCTCCAGGATGATCTAGCAGTGTGTGATGCAAGTTACAGGCAGCTGAAAATACTATGGTATTTTCTTTTTTAGATGGCCTAGCAGCTCCTATATGTGTTTTTGTTTTTAATTCCAGAGAAGCAGCTGGAAAGCTTAAACAGCTACAAGGTATCACCAAGTTCACCAAACAGTTTGGACGGAGCAGACTTGTCCTCCATTGACGCCATGATGTCAGCAGTGATGAATGTGGGGAAGATTGCTGAAAATGGCGGGAACTCTCAAAGTGTCAAATCCCCCTCGAAGTCTCCTGCACCAAATCGGATTGGCAGGAGGAACCAGGTGTGTAAACCCAAATACAGGGAGGGTGAAGGGACACAAGCAGCTGCGTGGGAAGTGATAAGACATAATTATGTTTCTTTGATTGTTTAGCTTTTTTTCCCTCAGCGAGTATTTTTTGCCTCTGCCATTGCTCCTCTATGTATGTTTTCTGACGGCTCTCCAGAACATAACTTGAGAAAACTGGGAATTGAAGGGCTCCTCTTGCTTTGATTCACATGTAAAACATTTGAGCATAAGCTCTGATGTTATGCAATGGTGAGCTGGTCTAGCAGATGCCATTAGCAGTGGCAAAGCCACCTAAGAATTGCCACTTCTTCCCTGCTGCATGCTTTCTGGAGGCTCTTGCATTTGCATAATCTGTTGGGGCACCTGTTCATTTCATGAAACTAGGTGAAAAGAAATAGCTCAGAAAGGAGCAGAGCAGTGTGGCAGGGAGCTTGGCTCGGCCATCGTGTGGGACCCCTCATGAGGTGTACAGCTGTCCCCGGGGAAGATCCAAGTGATTTAAGGTTAAAGGTGGTGCTAGAACAAAGCATCCATCAGGACACTCAGTTCACGCATGTGTAGTGTAAGGTGCCCTTACTTCACTGTTAATAAAACTATGAAGAGCTATTGCAGAATGCTTTGTACAAATCTTGCAGAGCAAATACATGTAGCTTTTATCAGTTTTTTTCCATTTACCAGTTGATGGCACCGGTTGATAGCAATATCAATCTAAACAAGTGAAAGGAGAGAGTCGTATCAGTTAAAACTGTGAATATTTACATCCATGTTTTTCTCCTGCTGGGACAAGGCCTACCAATGAAGGTGCTGCAGAACAGGGAGAAATACCCCAAATCCCTGTGTCCATTTGACTTTAGAGCTTGTAGTGAAGCATGGAGAATTTGTAAATGAATCAAGATGTAACAGGGACCAGAAAGGTTGAGAGGCATGACTCGTGATGTTCCTATAGTAGTTTATTAATAGCTTGCCGAGTAGCTGCCCAGTTGACAGACGTAAGACTTGTCTTCAATTTTTTTCCTGAAAGGAGTTAAAAGCCATTAACTGTAAATGAACATTCTTAAATGAAGAGTTTGGACAGTATACTGGCAGCAGTGTTTGTGGGATCGTATTGTATAGCACCTGGCTTTAAGGTTTATTTGCAGTATTCCCCCGTAGGGGCTGCCCTGGTTCCTTGATTTCATCATGTGAAGTAAGGCACTGGAGTTCAGACTAGTCTCAGTGGCAGTGCTATTACACAGCTGTCCGGCGGTACACCATGTGGTTTGGCTTCAGGGAAGTTTATTAGCGTTAGTGACCTTTATTCCACCTGATATTTCGATGGGCATCGAATCAAAGGAAGCTCGAGAGTAAATGTGACAGGATTAAGAGGGATTCTTACAGCATAAAAATAAACAAATACATTGAAAACATAGTAAATAACCTATTTGTTTTTAGGCTGAAAGATCATTATCGCCAGAGGGGCAAATGGCTACATTACTGAGAAAATAGAGGCGAGATGTGAAATACTAAGTGGCTATCAATCTGACTAGCAACCTCTAATACAGCAAATTTCCCCTTTCAGCGTAACAGAATGAAAGCACTGAATTGTTTCAGTGTGTAGCAGTGCACAGATCTCAGATTCTGGTCAGAATGTGTCCCTTATTATAATTTCAAGGATAATAACAGTTAGCTAGTTTTCTGGGTCTGACTGCTGTTTCCCATGAGTTGGCAGCAAAACCTTTTGCCATGAACCTTTGTCCCAAAGTCTATGGTTCTCTTTGTAATGCTGACTTTATCTTGGCTCTAGTCTACCCATAGTCTAATAATCATGTTCTCACATCAAGCAGCATCCATTTTAACTTCTCATTTGCTTTGCTTTTGCAGAAAATAAAAAGTGTGACAAAGGTGTTTCTTGAACTGGAGGAAAACAAATAATGCACAACTCCCAAAGCATTTGCCATCAGTTCAATGCAGAGCAGTCGTGCCAGGTTGACTTACTAAAGTGAGAGTAGCTAACAAATTAGATGCTAATTTTATCTTTCAGTTCAAGAAGTGTGTTAACACCAACCTGGTTCCAGCGGGGTATCTGAGTGCTGTGTTTTAAATTTGTGAGTGGGGGTGCTTTTACAGTAGGCATGCTAATGTTTTTTGGTCTGGATTGGGTCAGTCAACAGCATTCCTGTTGTAGCTACCCTGGATTTGCTTGAGCTGTGTTACGGTATGCGGCATATACCCTGTGTGACCACTGGAGAAAGTTTGGGTTTTAGTTAATAATAAACCTCAGATTCAATACTAATCATCTCTGGCTGAGCTATAGTGTGTTTCTGATCTTTGCTTCAAGGTGAACCAGTAATTACTCTATCTTCTGTTAATTTGCTGATTCAAAGAGCAAGCAGTCTAGAAAGCAGGCTTTGAAACAATCAAATGCATCTTGCAGAGCTGCAGCACTCGTTGTGGGGAGATGGGGGCAACAAAAAAAAAGTAGTAGGTTGATAATTTCACAGAAATACCCTGGGGATTAAACACCATCTAAACTGTCAGCACAGCTGCAGGGATTTTCCTCATGGCACACTGTGTTTGTTCTCTGTCCTGAGCCAACGTTAACAGGGTTGCAGTATGATTGGAGCTGAACATGACTCCACAGACAGGTTGCATATAGTAAAATTAAAGTTGTATAAGCAGGATGGAATGCATGTATGCGAATTGTACGTTTGTATATAGAAATGGGGGTGCACTGGGATAATGTGTTTTAATTTTCTTGGGGTGTTCAGACTTCATAACGGCAGCCTTTTTCACTTGCTTTCTAATGTTTTGTGAGTAACAGTACGTTAGGCATTGGCCCGTGTGCATGGCCTACAGTGATTAGCTTTAGGATAGCGAGCCCTGAAATACAGTTAGAAAAAGATGTACAAGAGAAATAGTAGGGAGGAGTGGGAGAACCTAATCCTTGCAGTCCTGATACTTTTAGAAGTGAGGTCCCAAGTTTTGTTTACTTCAGGCAAAATGGCAAAGTAGCTCTATCCAAATCCATAGGTCTCTGAAGTTAACAGAAAATTATCATGGCCCTATTTTTGAAAACATAGTATTAGATTTTTAGTAGGGGACTCTCCAGAATGGTTCCCCAAATCATGTAGGAGGGAATATTCCATTACTGAGACTTAAAAAAACTTTTCTCTAACACTGTCAGCACCTTTCTTCCTAACATGCCAGAGAATTTGTCACAGAGGCTTGGGTTAGTCATTCTCAGTGTTCTACACAAATGCTTGTGTCTGACAATCTGGAAATGGTTGCTTCCAAGTTGATGACTTTTGGGACAGCGATAGGGGAAAAGGGCTGTATGGAGAGAGGAAACGCACAGATACACTCATCCCCATCAACTCCCTGCTGTCTAAAGACCTACTGAGGGTGTGTTTTCTTTTTTGCTTGTTTTCATGATTTTACTAATGATACTTAAAATAGCCAGCAAAGAGGTTAAGTAGAACATGTCCTTTTGGCACAAATATTACACTTTCCCATCGGTCATGCAGAGATGTTTTTTGTGCTCTCTTGTCATCGGAAGTGTGGGTAGCAGGCGGTGGATCTATCTAGCTGGTGAAGATTTGCATCATTCTACAGAAAAATGAGGTTTAATTTTCAGTGCCAGACTATCTTCCTTTTAATATACAGGTATTGGTGCAGAAGCCACGCCTGGGCTTCCCAGTGAGGTGGTGTGAAAGTACCCTTTAGGTTATGCAGTAGCCATCCTTGCGGACAATTCAGGCAAACGCCTTTGGTTCCTGCGAGAGTGCCATTTCATCCTTGGCTGAAAGAGTGGTGGCTTTGCTCAGTGTCTCAAGGGCATACTTAAATCAGGCTGAACTCTCCGGTCAGCTTCATTGTTTGTACTCATGGTTTGACCATGGTTACTCCTGATTCTCACCTGGGTGGAGAATAACCGGATTCATAATGTGTTCTTTTTGAGTCACGTACACTCCTGCATTGTCACCTCTTTCTCACTATGATCTCATCAGATCTTGCAGGCTGCATAAGGGTTGGGCATAGCCGGAGTGCCTGGATGGGATGCTTCCAGGAGAAACACAGGATGCTAAGGGAAATGGTGTTGGTGATTCAGTAAATGCTGCTCTTCCTTCTGAGTCAGCCGCAGAGCAGAACATACAGCCCCTAGAAAATGGCACTGAGCTAGTGCCTTGCCATAGTGATGGGGTAAAAAACCTGATGTCCCGACAACTTTTGCTTATTAAATATCTTTTGGGAAGATTAGTGGCGGTGTGCCAGTAACTACTTTCTGCTCACTTAAATGTCTTCTGGCAGTTTGAGCTGGTTGCAATAATTGCCTTCACTTCCTGTCCTAAACTGCTACTACTGAGTATCCGTGTGCTGTTAAAACAGCTGCTGTACTTTGATAGTTGAAATGGCCCCTATTTATAAATTCAGAAGTTTCTGAAACTTCCCTGAGGGATCTAATAGGATGATAAACGTATACATGCAAGTTGTTCTGTTAGCAGTGGCGTTTTGTACTTAGGATGGATTATATTTTTTCCATCCCCAGCAGTAACAGCTTTCAAGTTCTTTTGTATTGATATTCCTTCTGATTTTTTTGTTTTGTTTTGTTTTGTTCACAGGAAACAAAAGAAGAAAAGTCTTCCTATACCTGTCCTCTGTGTGAAAAGATTTGCACTACACAACACCAGCTAACTATGCACATTCGTCAGGTACGCAGAGTACTGGCTCTTGATTTCTTACTTTTAAGAGTGTCTGGTTTGCCGGTGTGTGTTTCATGATGGTGAAAAACACTTCAGTGTGCAAACCATAAATGCTTCATTATAACTTTATTAAATTGTTTTGCTTTTATTTTAGCCTTCCCCTTGTATTTTCTTTTTTAAAAAAACCACAAACCCGCGGTGGGTAATTTTCCTCCCTTCCTTCCCCAACGCTCCCCCCCCATGCCCTGCAGTGGCTCAAACAAGGATGTATGTCCTGTTCTGCATGGCTTAAGGTATCCCAAAGATCCAGAAAACCACTTCCATGATGAGGCACAAGTCCTGTTTTCTTATCCTGTTTGAGTACAGATCTCTTTACTGGTCGTGCAAATTAAGAAGCAGGAAGACATAATTTTTAAATCCTCTCAGTGTAGAAAAGCCTCTGAGTCCTTCACAAGGTGTAGTAATCTTGGGAGGCAGAATTAAAAATACACTTTTTTAATGGATGATGCATTTTTTTTGTCAGCTGCAGGCCTATTCTTGCTCCTCTTGAAATATATGCATACTTTATAAGGAGGTTTGTTCTTTTCTATGTCAGAAGGTTCTGCTTTGGATGCTAAGGTTGTGGTTCACCACTGTGAGTCCACTAGATACTTGTTGCTTCAGTTTTCCCTCCTGTACTGTAGATGTTACTTTTTTTTCCTTACTCTCCTGGGTTTGGTTTTTTTTTGGTATGTGAAGAAATCTTCAAGTCTCTGAATGCAAGTTAGAAAGAGTGGTACATATAGCACAGTAGCTAATGGCCGTATTTTCGCCCTGTTGTACATTCTTATGGCCATAGAAGTCTGCATGTGCACGCAGGAGGAGTTTACTTCTGTTTTCTTACTACACAGTCAGTTTGAAATTAATGTCTTTAAAGAATATTTAAGCGTCTTTCTTCTGCCATGAAGTTTGCAATTACATGCTTTTTCTGTTTTCCCCCTTACCACTCACCCAACACCAAACCACTGCACAGCTCAAGGTATCTCAAGGTACCCTTTGTCTGATGAGTTGTTGCTGGATGCCTTTCTGCTGCACACCCAGCAGAAATGGCGTGTGTGGCAGGTATTGCAGCCTGTGTAAAACAGCTACTTGTGCTTGTGCATTAAGGAGTTAAAAATGAAGGGTGGGGGGAGAGTTGGGGGGGAGGGCTAGGGAGGAGAGGTATATACGGGGGCACACCTTAATATAAGGTGTTGTGCCGAGTGGCTCTTTAAAGTTGCTTTTAAGATGTTTGTAGTTCTTGCTAATATTTTACCGGCACTTCAGAAGGGTCATTCAATGAAAAAAAAATCATTGCTTTCTCTAGCATAACACTGACACTGGAGGGACAGACCATTCCTGCAGCATCTGTGGAAAGTCTCTGAGCTCAGCGAGCTCCCTTGATCGCCACATGCTGGTGCACTCAGGTGAAAGGCCTTATAAATGTTCAGTATGTGGACAGTCCTTCACCACCAATGGAAACATGCACAGGTGAGTGCTGATCGTGACCCAGGAGTTTGGAAAGGATTACAGGATAGGGGGCTGTTTTGTTTCCTTGGAAGGACTTCCAAGTTGACTGAAGACACTTGGGCAGAAAATGTGGACTATCTGTCATAAAGAAGTATGGCATGACACACACACAATACAACTACTAGGATGCTTGTGAGAAGAAGTCAGAATTGAGAAGGGTCTTCTAGCTCTCCTCGCATATTATCAAGAGTTGTTACGGATATCCAAAAGTATTGCTTTAGTGTTGTGGTTGTTATTTATGTATTTATTGATTATTATTATTGCTTATTATTATTTTGCCAAATGGGATGCATTTTTCTCAGAGGTCAAAAATACATAGCCAAGCTCTATAGGAGCTTCTGATTTTGTAGCTTCAGAGTCGTGGATGCAAGTGGTTGTATTAGAACATCTGTGGTGTTATTGTATGTTACACAGTTAGGTATACAAGTGCCATCGTGAAGATGCCTCTTCAGAATAATCGATCTTGTTTTTAAATACATACATCAGTACTTGCTTGTACTGTAGGCAACTTACTGCACTATAATCTGGGAAATTATCTGTAACCCAAGTTGCCAAACATATTTCATGTAGTTTCCTTCATAGGGATGTAGCAATATGTACAGTTGTCAAATGGGGAAACAAAATGTTAAATCGCATGGATGTTCCTTCCCCTCTCTCATGCCCCAATTCAGTATTCATTTATTTGCATGGGTGGAACACCTGAGGGCTGATTAAGACTTCGTGAATTCCCACATAGCTTTAGTCCCCATATCAAAGAGTTTACAACCTACAAAGAAACTGCAAGACAGGTGGGGGAAAGGAATATAGCTTATAAGCAAAATGACAAGAGTGATGGTTACAGACTGGTTCTGTGTGGGAGGGAAGAAATCTTGTTTCCGTGATTATTACCAGTCATTTTCCAAGCAGTGTGCTATAGATGGAATGAAAGGGGTGACTTCTATGACAATAGGAAAGATAATGTAATGCCGCACGAAGGAAGCAATAGCTGCTTGCAGCTTTAACTTTTCTGTATCATATTGTTCAGGTTAAACAGTTATGTGAAAACAGAGTAGAAACAGGAGGGAATGCAGTTTTGTAATACCACGTTTATTTAACCTATACTAGATTGGAACTGGGGAGAGTTGGAGAGAGAGACACAAAATGAGAAGGGAAAGACACAAAGACTTTCAGAGGAGATACTGGCCTTGGGCATTGAATAAATCACACATCTGACTCATCTGACCAGAGGTGTTGCAAGCCACATGTTTGCCAGACTGGGTCATTACTCTGTCTGCTCTGAGGAAGGCAGGGCAGCTGCTGAGTTGCAGCTGATGCCACTCTCAGCATCCAAAGGTGAATTCCAGTGCTGGGACTCTGAAGTGGTTGGACGCTTGTGTCCAGGTCCTCAGCCCAGGCCGCTTGCTGAAGGACTGCTTGCGGGGTTTATTTGTCTTTTTGCTCACTAGGCATCTCCTTGTCCTCTCCCAGAAGCAGGAAAGGGAGATTTCCCCTGAGACTTGACTCCAGGCCTGTCAGATGTTGATGTAGTCACCTTTGCTTTTGCGTCTTTCCCCATATAGCAGCTCTTGCTATGCTTTAGTAGCAAGTTTGTCAGTATTGCCAGGCTCAGTAACTTGCCCAAAGGAAGTAAGTACAGATCAGAACCTTCTGATGAGAATACTGTTTGGTTTTAAATTTTTCTCTTACTGAGATGTTGCTTGAAGTTATCAAGCTGAGTGCTGTATTTGCTGACAGCACTAAGAAAGATCTAAGTTCACACAAGGAAAATCTTCCTATTGAAAGTTCTTTCCGTCTGACAGGTTCCTGTCTGCTCTGTAAAAACTCCTTTTTGTGTAGGCCCGCACCACTGCAGCTCTGTGAGACATCATAGAAACCTGTTACTGAGCTCAGTGGCACTGCAACAAGTGACCCCAGACCCATGACAGGCAAGATCCTGAGCACACTGAAACAGGCTAGTTTTGTGAAAGGAGGGTTGTGGTTGGCAGGACTGTGCTACCAGTTTTTTGCAGTGAATAACCTTTCTTGTTGCTATAACAAACTGTAATAGTGATCCTGTTGTTGAAGTGGAAAGCACAAATGTGCAAGTAGGCAGATGAGGATAAATGCAAAGTGAAATGAAATTTGTTATCTGGTGCTATGACACACTCACAAGGAAAATATTCAATTTGCCCACCGGGTACCTCCTGCAGAAACAGGTATTTCTAGTCTAAGGTGGTGTGAAGTAAGTTCTTCCATAGGCATCTCAAACTTAGCTGTAGCATCAGGTCCAGTGACCTGCCAGTGCTGTGGCTGAATGCCTCTCACATCACATTCAAAACTGCTTCTGCCTCAGGACCCTGGAGCAAGGACCTGCTTGCCAGGTCCTGCCTTGTGTGCAGCTCCTGCAGGCCTTGCTCGTGGTGGTGCCGTGTCTGTTCTTTGCGCCAGCTGGATGATAATACAAGTCCATCTTTCTCTGTTTTTGCACAGAGTTCCTTTATTGTTCGCTATTTTTGTGCTATGGTATCTAAACAGTGATAGATATATGCCCCAAAACAGCAAAGAATAAGATTTCTGGTAGCCAGCATGGTGGTATCCTTGGAGCATCACACAGAGTGTGGGATCAGAGAGAGAAGCTGTAGGCTTAGCAGAAAATTGTGAATGTGCTATTGGAGAATCAACATAGCTTGTGAAGGTCCTGCAGGAGCCTCCCCAAATATTACTGTACTTACACCAAATGAGCTCAGTGCATGGGAGAGGAGTGAGGGAGAAGTTAGTCTGCCAGTATCTGAACAGAGGGGAAAAAATGTTTAGGTATGTACAACATACATCCTCTCTTCTCTTGCCCTTTGCCTTGTTCTGTCTCTGATTTAACTGACTATACTATTTCTTTAATCCAGACTTTTAAAAGACCTTTTAGGGGAAAAAGTCCAATGAAGTGGTTTTGTCAAGGGAAATACCATGCCATAGCAGTGCTTATTACTGTTCCGGCAGAGGATGAAATTTCTGATCCATTTTTCCACCTCGTAGCAGCCAGGTCATTAGACATTCAGCTGACCAGAGGGAGGGAAGGAGTTTTGCTTGTTTTTTTGGGTTAGAAAATATCGGTGTTGTTAACGGTCTCAAGTGCCCATCCTCTCCACAGCAAGTAATTTTTCTTCTCCCTCACCTTATTAAATGAAAGGAGGAAAAGCCCCTCCAGAGCTCTTATTTGTTGTTCTTTTGCATGTGGGCAAAACCTTTTTTGCGATAGCCAGACTTTCTGTGGAGTGGGAACACCCTTTTCTGCCCATCTCTTCTCTGGGTAAGTGTAGCCATGTTGGGGTGTTTTGTGTACTCTTTACGTGTTAAATTGATGCTGCCCTTCCTGACTCCCACAATACATGCAGCACTTCATTTGTAAATGAGTCATAGCCTCTCACATAAAGTCCAGTTTCTTTTTGTTGTGCTCCTTGGCTCCCTGTCAACAAGTCAAGTTGAATGGGCACAGCAGACAGCGGTGGAGGGGGAAGGTTCTCTTGTGCAGCACCATTCAGAAAAAGAGGTTAAAACCTGCTTCCTTTTCTGACCAGGGTGACTCCTGGCCAGGATTTTCAACAGAGAACCGTGAGCCCAGGGCATCTCAGAGAACTCTCTTACAGCTGCCAGACTGCTCAGGAGTGGCCTGAGCCTCCTGTGGGAACAGTCGCCATTGGAGAGAGGAAAAGTTTCTGGAGAGTGCTCAACGTCCAGTGCAAAAAGCTGATTTTCTTATTCTTCCAAACGTGCTGCCAAACTAACTGCCTCTGCCTCAGTGCTGCTCCTACTGTTTGGGGAGGATTGTTGTAATCTGGTACGATAACTGGGAGATCTGTCAGTTTCTGGTATCAGGAACAGGAATTGCTCTGGAGGAGGAGAGCTGGAGACAATGTTGAGGATGTTGAGTATTTTACAGAGATTTCTTTTTGACCAGTATCGGAAAGAGCAATTCTTGGGAATAGTAAGCCTTCTAGCATCAGGAACTGATTTGGAGGCTTGGGGAGTTGTTTTCTTGGGGCTTTTTATGAATTTGGAGGAAGGAGTTAGATCATAGTAATTTTGAGTTCAAAATTTGTGTAACTGTAATGGCTCTCCAATTATCAGTACATAAGAAAATCTGAAATTTAGGGTATGCTGATCCTCACGCTTTCACGCTGGAGACGTGGACGCTATGGCTTTCTCTCAGTCACAGTAAATTAAAGTTGAATATTCTCAGATCTCCAGCAGGAACATAAACTATACGGAAGGAGAGTGTGTGTGTGGGGGGGGAGGTATAAAGAGTTTTCTGTAGCTCTGAAAGAGCTGGGGATTTCCAAAGTAGTGTCTCAAATCAATAGATTGCAATTACTAAAGGCTTTCCAAAGGCTTTCCATCTGTACTGTCACCGTAGCTCCCTAGGGAGTTTATCTATGAGTAGTGCCGACTCTGAGGAGCCCTTTGGGGTCTAGACTCTGCCACCAAATAGGAGGTTGCAAGCCTCTTATTCCGTCTCCACCGCTGCATCTTCCCAAAATGCAGACAGAGGAGTTAGGCTGCTCCTGTTGGTTTTAGTGGTGGTAGTGGTTTGTAAGCTTTAGCAAGGGACCTTCAGGTAGACAAAAGACTTTGCTTGACTGGCTGTGTTGTGTTCCAGTAGAACGTGGATCGGGCTTCAGGGGTAAGGGCGATGCCTCCACTTGCTCCAAAAGGGCTTCCTTTGGGGGTAGGCGACTTTGCCAGCAGCTCCTTTTCCGTTTCTGTGACTGAGGATGGTCTGTGCCTATCACTTTAAAATCACATTTTCCTCCCTGCCAAAGACATGCTCTTCGTGCAACTTGAAAATGTTAATAGGATATAAATGCCAGAAGGCAGGTGAGAAATGACCTTCCTGTCAGTTTCCAGTGGGTAGCTATTAAAGGTTCTGTGGCAAGTCTGAAAAGAGTAAAGGGATAATATATGTATTTCAGCCACAGCTTCCCCAGTTTCGTAAGCAAAGCTGCAGTGTCCATGGCTGATGTTCACCAGGCTGTCCATATAAGTGCAGTAATGCAAACTAACCTGAAGCGTTTCATGTGAAACCAAAACATTACAGTTATCTACCTTCTTCCTCTCCTTCTGCTCCTTACTCCATACGTAGCAAAATTCTTCATAATGGTTTTTATCTACATCCTACTTAGGTACTTGTAGGCTGTTTATGTACGATCTCAGGAACAGGTCTCAAAGTTTGGGGATTTTTTTTTTTTTTTGGCACACGCGAAACACCACATGCAACAACCACATGCAGAAGTCTTTGAAACTCAAATTGGAAGATCTGGATCGCAGAAGCTATGCTTTGAAGCATGCTTACAAAGGGTCCTATCAAAGAAGGTATTTCTTCTTTTAATTAAGAAGGCACTTTCATTCTCAATCTTATTTTCAGTGCTAGATAATTTTCCCAAACTTCTCTTTTTAATATACTCTGGAGGGACAAACAGCTGTTCTTGCTATCAGGATATGGTATTATTCTGATGTTCAAATTAAGTCTTTGTAAAACAACACTTTACGTGTGTGTATATGTTGCTGAATGAGTTTTTTAAGAAAGACAGAAAACACACCTGCTGGAGCGTAACCTGTGAATTTTGATGTTACAGCCGGCCATCTTCACTGGCAAGTGAAGAGCATACGCTTGGTGAAGATTGTAACGTACTGGTTGGAAGATGAGTGTTGGATCCTGATAAAGGCTACAGGGGTTGAGATGCATATGCTTTAATGATTTCCCCACTCTCTTTAACATGGATCTGTGTTTCTTGGGCAGGCGTGCATACAGGCTGCCTGTGACTTTGCAAATGCCCAATAGGCTGAGTGTCCTCGAGATCTGGCTGAATCCATCCTCTCCCTGCATTCCACCTGTGAATTGCCCCTGTGTTATTTATGGCATTGGCCCGCTTCCAGTACGTTGTGTGTGCTTGGTAGGGTGCAGTGCAATAACAATGCCCAGCCTCCAAGTACAAATAGGATCTCTGCAGTCTAGCACGTGCAGTCTGGCATTTGCTTAAGATGGGAGTTTTTGGAGGCAGAGCATAGCCAAATGTGATGACGAGCTTTTCTTTTCTTTTCTTTTTTTTTTTTTCCAGAAGAGGAGAGGAATTGCCTTATCACAACATGGTTTGGTTTCTGGTGGTTAGCAAAGATGGCCAAGGTGAAATCTGGTGTTAAATGTTGGGTAGCTTTGAAAAATTGAACATACGAGGTCTGGAAACTAAAAACAAATACCCAAGGAACTTGCCACGCTGAAAATGATTGGCACTTCACGCGTGTGAAAAGGCCTTCTCTTATTGTCTTGCACAATAGAAATGTCTCTTTGGTCATCTCCTGAGGAGCTTTTATTTCAGTGTAGTAATTGGTAGGCAGTGCTCTTAAATATGAAGATGCAGGGTGCATTACAGGCTTTCAAATCCATTCCTTATACGTGGAGGATGATTTAACCACTGTCAGCATGCTAGTGAAAGATAAGCTTCGGCAAATGCAAGTGCCCTAATTCTTGAGCAGGGATAACAAACACAAAGGACTAATTTCTGTTTCTAGTAATTGATGACTGTAGTTGTAGGAGACAGGTGAGATGTGATAGCTGGTTTTTTGTTTTCTTTGCAATTAAAAAAATGTTTCTTACATTTTTGCTAATGCATTTTGTAAATAAGGATGGGGAAACAGATGGAGAGAGGGTTTCTTTGGTCTCTCTCCTGTCAGCAGATGTGCCCAGAGTAAACGTTTTTGAAGGAGGTTAAGAAGAAGGAAAGAAGGAAAAGGTCAGGCTTTTTCAACAATAGTATAGCAGTAAGAGTATGGTTTTCTGTGTCTTTGATGAGAATTAGAGGACAAAAGTATTTTTAATGGTCTCAGGCAGAAACTTTTGTTTGTCTAACTTGGTCATCCTTTGTAAAGACTTTATATAAAATTTTATTTCATTCACATGAGGTATAAACAGGGTGCTCCAAAAAACCCCTCCATGGGTATCTTCAGTGGCAAGAGGCTGTGAAGGAGCTCTTGTGCCACGGTACCTCTGTGAACTGTCAGAGCCGAAAGGAGATGCCATGATTTCAGTCGTGTTAGAATCTGCTTGTAGCCTTGGACAGTATCCCTCTTCAGTTATCATTAAAGAACAGCAAAGGAAGTTAACACAAAAACACGAATGCTGAGATCTGATTAGAATCAAGCGAAGCAAGGAAGTGCAGAGTTAAGATTTATACGCTGACCTTAATTAGCTCCATTGTTCTTGAGAACCGAAGCGTACACAATGAGGAACTGTTGTACTTGCATCTCCAGAGCTCTTCAGTATCTAAACAGAAGAAGGACTTTGGTGTGCTTATCAGTCTTGGATTTTGTGTGTGTTGCCTTTAAGGAATAGCTAAGTCTGATCTTGTGCTTTGTAAGGTTGTGGATTTTTATGTTTTGGTTTTCTGCAGGCAAACAAAGGGGACACAGTGCTCTCAGTTAGTTTAGGTTTCTGGTGCAACTTTGTGCCGAGGGGAAGGTGGTCTGATGTAGCAGAGTAATACCACCCTCCTCACGGGCAGTAACATAAATCTCCGTATAACAGAGGATGTTGAGCGTAGCTTAGTGCTGCTTTGTTACCCATGTCACAGTTCAAATGAGCACAAGCCACTTGACAGATTAGACCCCAGTCGCAGAGCACATGGCAGCACAAGACCTTGATCTTTCTGCATAAGTACCCTTTCAGGAACATCACCTCCTCTGAAGGTTTAGTATTCTCAGGGATGTTACCTCCCCTTCTCACCTTGAAGAGCTACAAAATAAATACAAGCCTTAACTTAGCAAGCACTAGAAAATCCAGGCGATTTTTGCGGGAGTTGAGGTGTTAGCTCTCAAGGTTAACGAGTAACATGTTGTTTTGTTGGCATTTTGGTTGGTGGTTTGTCATCTAGCTTGTACTTTGGTTGGGTGATTCTGTGTAGAAAAGTTCTGTGAGAAAGTTTGCTGGGAGAGTTTGTATGTTAAGGTAATCTTTGCTCAGCCTGTTGTGTGTGCACGTCAGAAATACTTGCATCGCTTCTCTAATGAATGTGTATTCGCTCTCTTCCTCTTGTTGTCTAAAAAGACTTGTGGGCCAAGTACCGATGAGAATGAGGAAAAAGTCTATCTCAGACTGCATTTGTGGTTGCTGTCGTTCCACCTTTAATGTGTGTCTTCCAGCTTTACCTTTTCTCTCCCCAGTATCTAACCTGCTCAACCTGTTCTCGTTCAGCATGCTGGAACCAGCAAACTGCAGAAGGTACCCCCTCTCAGGGTCAGCGGGTTTTTTCCTCTTTCTTTTCTCCCCACGTTTAAACATAGGCTATTCATTGACAGTAGATTGTCAGTATTTGGGGGAACTAATCAAGCTATAAAAAACAGTGAGGGGAATCTTGATGTTTGGGCTTAGCCAGGGCCGTTCACTCATTTTTTTGAGCCATGATGCTCACCTGCGTGATGCACATAGCTTAGGCAAAGATATAGCCTATAAAGTAGTAGTGCCATTATACAACTGGTAAATAGCACACAATATGCAAATACTGCTTTCTCTTTCTTGAGGGCATCCATGGATATGCCGGGTTCTTCAGGCTGCTCTCTTAGCTGAAGTTTTCTAAACACTCTCAGCATTTTTTTGGTAAATTCTCGGAGTCAGCTCTGCAGTGCTTCATGTGGAAAGATTTCTTAAAACACAGGAGGCGTACAACTTCCGTGTGGCTCATTTTTGACATCAAGCCACCTCAATGTGTTGTCTTTCTTGATGGTTTCAAACTGAGCGTAAAGAGTAAAGCAATCCGTATTGCTCATGGACTGCACCAAAATTAATTTCACTTGAGGGCGAAAGTTCCCAAACTCCTGTAAAATAGCACAAGTCATGCGGGGACTTCTGTTTCCAGCTACTGCACTTGAATAAACAGCCATGTAACAAGACATGAAACCTTTTCCTAGTGCTTCTCTGCTCGGCGGGGGAATGCTGTGAGATCACTGCTGGTGAGGAAGGAGGACCACATGTTCAGGAACAGGAGAGGAAATGGGTTGAGCACGTGAAACCTCTTTTGCTAGGATGCCGTCCTCAGCGCTGGGAAAAGTTTGCACAACTTGTGTGTGTGCAGTGATAACCCCTTACTTCCTTGCCCCTCGAGTTACTTGGTGGCTGCTGATACCGGGGTGATGCAGAGACCCTCCCTTAACCAAGATGTGCTTCTCTTATCTAGTGCAGCTTCCTTGCTTGCATGTGTGTGTGTGTGCTGGGGGGAGGTATTCAGCTCCATCTGTGCAGCGTCCCCAGCGTTGCTGTGACCGTCTATTTTTTGCTCCTTGAGCTGTGTGACGCAGCAAGTTGTTCTGTGCTGTGTGCCATCAGGATTGCTCAACAGTGGCGTGTGAGAGGGAGGCAACTGCATGAGGGCTTTGCCTGCTTCTGGGAAAGAGCTGGGGCTTATGTTTGCTTAGTTGGTAAAGGGGTGCAATTTTGAGGGGGAGCCAGGACGTACTTAGGGCTTCTTCAACTGTGTTTGCTTTTAAGGATAAAACTTCTCCCCCTTCTGACATCCTTTCTCTATTTTTTTCTTTCTCTTCTTTTTTCCTGATGCTAAAATTTAAAACCACTTTACTTATCCTTACCATCTAATCACACTTGTTTTCTTTAAACATGAATTTTCCTAAAAAATTAGCAATGAAGTCATCGACTAAGGTTATATGCCATGATAACTAAAAGACTTGACTGAAAACTACTAATTTCCAAAATGATGGAAGAAAAGAGTAGTTCAGAATATCCCAGGCCGTGTTTTTGTTACATTTTAAAAAATTGTACTCCTGCTTAATTTTATTGTTGTTAGTTATTAAACTTTTGTCTCCAAGCTTAAAGAACCACACACGCCTCAGAGGGATCTTGTTTAGTCGCGTCCCTTATGAAAGAGTTTCTTACGGCTTGGAAGTCTCCTTGCAGTATTTGGCATTGTTCATTTAGGTCTGCTCTGAATTTAATGCGGACTGCGGGACAGCGGTTTGGTGAAGTGATACTGGGAAGCTCACACTGTATTTCCCTCCTCTTTTGCCCTCTCTTATGCAAGGGTTGATGCAAGCTGCAAGTGAATGCTTTCTTTTGCTGTCCTTTGGGAAGCGTTGCTTTGGAGGCATGGTTTGAATCACTTCCCCGTCACAGCATCATCAGGCAAATGTTTTTCTCCCTTTTTTCCTTTGAGGTGTTCTGACAACACTGCTGGTAGGGAACAGGAGTAACTTTGAGCCAAGCTGGGAATGCAGTTGTATCAATCTCGGCCTGTTTGAACTTGCTGATTCTGCGTAGCAAGTAGTTGCTTAAATATCTGTGAATACAGCATAATTATTCCGAAATGGTACACCCCCCGCCCCTTTGGATTTGTAGATCAGTATCTTTCCTCTCACTCATGCTTACAACTTGCCTTTATTCACAGCAAAGCAAAATTTTATTCTAGGTTAAAAATACAAAATGCTTTGTGGTGCATGTGTGTGTATCGTGTATCCTTAGGTATCATGTATTGGCAGCTGCAAGGCACTGGTTAACTTTGCAGACTGTCCTGGTAGCACTGAAAAAGGATTTCTAATCTGTTCTTTGAACATAATCACAGGTGGCTTTTGCAGCCTTAGCGCACCCAAGCTAGTCTTGGTGGATCTAAATAATAATGCTCATGTCATCCTAATGATGCTGTCTGCCGCCCCGCTGTAAGGCTATTTTTGCTTTGCCGGGGGAACCTCATTGTGCAGGGAGATAGACAGCGCGGCAGCCCCCACTGAACTTGGGGGGATGCTTACGGCACGTCTGTGTGGCACTGCGGGCTGCGGCAATTCCTGGGGGGATGCCGAGGGGGCTGCTACACCCACATGCCGCCACACGCTGCTATGCGGGGAAGCTCGCCGGGGCCGTGTTAGCCCTGATAGACAGAGCTAATAAGCGCTGGGGCCTCCATGAGGATAATGAGCCGTGCTGGCAAGATTGCAGCACCAGGATGCCGTGGGGAGCGCTAGCTGGGGGATCTCCTGCTGTGCCTGGTTGCAAGACGTGCGGCTAAAATGAGTCAGTGCTTCCCAATCTGATCCTTCCTGGGACCCGTTCGCCCCACCCTGCTCTTTCACTGCATGCGTTGCAGTGGCTTTCTAACCAGCAGGGCCATGGAGATTCCTTGCTGTTCAGCTTCGTTTTGTTTATCTATGCTAGTGTTCAGCACTGGTTACCACTAGAATATTTGGTGGTACTTGAAATTTGTTTTGAGATTACTCCGCAGTTGTAAGAGGGCGTTTCCCAAATGGTTGGGTTTTAGGTATTCAAATGTCTCTTGACTTGTGAAGTGTGCATGCGTGTCTGAGGGCTTTTTGGGTCATTTTTGAGTTTTTTTGAGGGTACAAATAGCAAAGAATCCAGGAAGAGAAGACAAACAGAAATTGGTCTAGATTGTGTCTGATTTGCAAAATTACCTGCATCTTTCTGGTTCCTGTGATTACGACTGGCAAGAGCTTGAGTGGATTGCTCTCTTAAGTGGGTGATGTTGGTAATTAGCACTGGAAATACATTGTCAATACAGATTCTCTACATGTTTTAACAAACAAACAACTGACTAAACTCTTTAACCCAAGGGTATAATGTTACTGCACTTTTGACTTAAGTTCCAGTCATACTCACGAGACTCTTAAGGAGGAGGTTAGCGGTGGTGTATTAAGTGATTGCTCCTAAAAATGGTGCTGCTTCACTTTGTTTAGGATTTACTTCCCATGCATGTCAAATGGCAGAAGCTTTGAAGAGGAGGTCCCTGGGTTTTCCTACAGCTCTAGACAATTTGGGCTGAAGTTATTTGAAGGTAGCAATGTAAGTGAAAGATCTCAGGGAAGAAAACAATGGAAGAGGTAAAGCAACTGTATCAGCTAAATTGTACTTAACGGCGCTTGACCAGCTCAG
Organism: Larus michahellis; assembly: GCF_964199755.1. Lineage (NCBI taxonomy): Eukaryota > Metazoa > Chordata > Aves > Charadriiformes > Laridae > Larus > Larus michahellis. Next base: position 76,362,937 of record NC_133897.1, on the reverse strand, counting down.
TCCTCCCTAGACTAGCTTGGTGAACTTGAGTAACTCTTTACGTTGGAGAAAAAAAAAGTATATTTTAAATAAGGTGAAGGTTGGAAACCACTGATTTTTATTCTTAGTCTCTGAATGGTTGAATGTATGGCTCCCTTGTCTTTAGATGAGGATCATACCCTTGGTTTTGTTACCAAACTGCTCAGAAATCACGAGGGAGATGAGGAACAGCCATGTGTAATACAGTAGAGTATAGGGTACATCTAGTGGTAAAGTGGAGAAACTTAGAATAATATGTGGAGTATGAAGCCACAACCTGAACTTGATATTGTCAGACGATCTCTCTGGACTGATAATGCCTGGATTCATTGGCCTCCCCACTGCGTTTCCACAGGCGTGGAGACGTGAGGGAGGAGGAGGGTGTTTATACATGCACTGGATCCTGCACTCAAGAATTAATCTTGATTTAGATGCTGGGACTTTCCCAACCTGGCCTCAGTGAAATTGCTTGCTGCTCCCCCTCTGGACATGCTGCTCCTTCTAATCAGACCTACCTGGCACAAACCTCTCTTGACTGAAAGCCAGCAATGCTTGTGCTGCTAGGGGAGAGGCTTAACTCTGGACCCTGCTCAGAGGCTGCAGATACACCCTTTTGTTCCACACCTTCCTTTTGCCCGGGTCTCTGAGCCAGGCAGGCCCTGTCTCTGAGGGATGTGGAGCACATCAGCAGTCGTGGAAACTCAGGGTGCAGCTACAGTGTGGTTTTTCTCCCCAGAGTTAGAGGTGAAGGATTCCCACGCATGCTGAGGGATGCTTCCTTTCCGAGAGCCAAAGTGGCGCTGATCAGGTTATCTGCATGCAAAGCAGGAGCTCCTGGTTTTGTTCATAATTCAGTGGGACCCGGAGCTGGGAGCAGCTGTGTCTTGCAGTTGCCTCTTTCAGGATGCTTTGACTCCTCGTTCTAGCCTTGAGCCAGCCAGTCAAAACCTGCCCACGTTCTGGTTTTGGCATTGAAGCTGTAGGCTGCCCTGTTTCGAGACCTCCAGAAAGCTTGTATGATCAACATGCAAATCCTCTCGGCATTAAGAAAATACAGCAGCCTTTTTGGAGATGCAGTAAAGACTGGGATGTGACAAGCAGGAGCTGCATGTCACTTCAGTAGGACACATGCTCTTTTTTTTATTTTTTTTTTTCTTTTCCTCATCCTATGAGTCACCTCCCTTAGGCACTGATCCAATACCATCCACCGGGAGAAAAAAGGAGTAAGGCACTTGAATTCTGCATTTGTCTGTATTTGTTTATTTTTACAAAAGTCTCTTCTTCGATGAAAAGTAGCAAAGTATTCACTTGCTGCTGTTCTGGTGGAATATTCACCCTTCTGCATTCATGCTCTGCATTGCAGTGTGGGGCTGAAAACTTTTTGTGCCCATTTGTTTTAAAAAAGAAAAAGGGGAGAAACTGGGGGAATTCTTGTGCAGTATCATCTTAGTCATCCTGTTCACGTGACTGTTAGAGGGGAGAGGAAAGTTGTGGCAGAAGAGGGGAAGCGGAAGGTGATTCTCACGGGGAGGATGGAATGAAAGGCAGTCAAGCACTTGAAAAATGTGATGTTGTCGAGAGGGCTGACTGGCACACAGTCGGAGCACAGTTGGATCCTCTTGGCTCACCTGTGAAATTCTTTGCGCGAGGGGGAGGGAAGAGATTACGAGGAGAGTTTTTTCACATACAGCTGTGCTGCGGCAAGCATACCGTGTAGCAAGTTAACTGCATTTTTGCATAGCAGTTCTTAAAGCGTTACGAGTTTGGTTCAGAGGTGGATCAGACCTTGTTTGGAAAATCTTAATTTCCTCTTTCCATTTCAGGATTATTCTTTGCAAATTCTTCTGGCTCTCTGTCTGGTCTCATTTTAAATTCCACCACTTTCTCTGAGAGGTTAATCAAGGCTAGCTAGCACTTAGTGCAAGGGAGTCCTCCCTAGTATTAAGCTCAAATTTTTATCTCCTTCCTTTCATCCTGTGTGTCGTGGTTGCACTTTAGTGTTCCACCCTCAGTACTGTCCAAGTGTATGTGTACTTGCAGGCGTGCTGTGGAGACTAATAACCACCATATGAAGTGCAGGTTTCAGGGCTCTGTACCTTCCCAAGCTCGTCTGCTGTTCTCGCGTTGCTCTGTAGGATGGCTCAGAGCCACAATTCATTGATTTAAATTACGACAAAAAGCCGAGTTTCATCCTCTGTGGCTCTGGCTCTCATCTGAGCTGCGGTAGTGGTCACTTCAGAGCTGCTGGCACATGTTACTGTAACCTACATCTGTGGCTGAATATGAGCATTTCTGTGCACATCCTTATTTTGTCCTTCTTTTTTTTGCACTACATTCTCACTTGAAGTGTTGAATGTTTATCTTTATTTTTTGGAACTGATGAACGTCATATCATTTTTCTTTATCATTGTAAGATGCTGAAAGCCAGGCTGACTTTTGAGCCTGGCTTTCGTATTCAAAGTATGCCAGTGTTGTCAGGCCAAAATATGTTGTTATAGTCACAATGGGAAAATAACTTCTAAGCACAGCTTTGTTCCTGTTCTCCTTGTATCTTGGCAGGCTAAACAGTGAGGTTGAACATTTTCAGTGTTGCATGTAAGATCTAATCGAGGCAAACTCTTCTAAAGGAGGATAAGGCAACACAAATACTCCTTCCCCCTAATTATAGTTAGGAAGCTCTTAAGTGAAAGAAGCCTTGGTGAAGGGAGTGTTTAACTTTAAAAGAAAGGTTGTGGATGTGGATGTGACTTGGCATCTGCTGCAGTTCAGCCGAAGTTGGGTGATAAATGTTTTCTCGAGGGAGAATGACATCCATGTTGCAAAGTAAAAAAAAGAGATGAAGATTGTGTCTATCCTTTGTACTGCTCGGCTTTATCTTCCCGCTTATCTTGGGCTGTAGCTCTAGTAATCTTTTTTCCTCTCCACCCTTGACTTGATGTAGTGAAACTTGCTTAACCTGCCAAAGGAACAAATCTGCTGGCTGTAATGTGGACAGGTTGCGACTCCCCTTGCGAGCTCTGGAACTGTCTGCTTCGGTTTCAGATTTTTCTTTTTCCCTTAATGATCACATGCAGAGAGCTATCACAGCGGCTGTGATATTTGACCTACACGGTAAAAGTCAAAGGTGCAGTCAGGGTGTCTTCCTGTTTATAGCTCAATAGCTTGGGCTGCTTCCTTTCAAATATGCAAAACTAAAACATGAAGGGATTACCACATTCCGTGCTGTGGGTACGGATCCTGCTCACGCTTTTAGGGCATGGCAAAAGCACACAAGTTGCAGGAAGGAGAACTGCAAGCTGGGGGCAGCCAATGACTTTGATACGAGACATAGCAAAGCCCCGTCACTGTGGTGCTGCACCCACGCAGGCAAGCCCTGCCTTACTAGCATACGTTATACTGCAAACACGGCTAGACTGCTTTCGGGATGTGCAGGAGCCAGTATGTTTGCATGCATTAGGTCGTGCCAGGCAGAGGTGCCAGGCCTGGAGGTCTCAACGGTTTCTCACGTTGGTACGCTGTGGATGTGCCGTCGCACCCCTCTCAAGTAGGAGCAGCTCCATCGAAACAGGCAGAGTTCAACAGGTGGACGAGGGCAGGAGGAAAGAACTCAGCCCTGAGGAAGGTGTTTTGCATGGGTAGCTACTAATCGGGAGTTCTGCATACTTGTTACTGGCAGAAAGGAGACTTTAAAAGAAAACAGGAACAAAAAGTCCCACGCTTAATGCATAGCATTTTTTTTCGTCGTTTGTTTGTTTGTTTTCTGGGTGAATGTGATTTAGCTTGGCTCCTTTTGCTCTCTAGCTCTCCGAAAAGTAACTGGCCAAGTAATACTAGCTATGCATCAGCCAAGCTGCCAGAAGGTTAAGCATGCAGGCCATGTGTGTGTGTCTGGGGTGGGGGGACAGAGAGGCACATGCAAAAGCCTCTGTCTCACTTTCAGGAGCTCATCGAAACTGGAAAGAAGTCTTTATCAAAAAGGAAAGAAAAAAAAAAAGACCAACAAACCACCTTTCAGGGTTTTGCCTGTGCACTTGAACGCTATGTTTTGTTGTTCCAAGGTGCTTTTCAAGTTTTATCTTCAACCATTGAGGACAGAAACCCTTTGAACAAATAACTGGTTTCTTCTCCCTTATTCTTGCATGAATACAGGCAACTGCTCCTCACGCTGTTGATTTATCACCTCTAGGAAGTTCTGGGATTGACTTAGCTAAGCACAAGAAGTTAGATCAGTGCCATAAGGGGAGAAAAAAAAAAAAGACCAAAAAAAGAATAAAGACAATGAGACAATACAATACCTGTAGGTGCCTTCCCTGCAGATTTTGTGAGACCAGGTAGCACTGGATTCGTGCAGATAAACGTTCACTTTGGTGCCTGTGGTGGTGGGGCTACCAGAGGGCCAAGGCAGGGGGGTGCACTGCACTCCAGAGGCTGTGTTAGCGCTCTGACTTCTCCCAGGGTCTGTCAAACCTGGAGAGCCAAAGCCTCAAATCATCAGCCTTCCTTCTTCTCCCACTCAGGCAATCGGCAGGGAAAAAAGTCAGACAAATTCAGCAACGTTTCTGTGATGCTATGACAAACCTGCTGGGCGCAACTCCACACAGATGCTCCTTGAACCTCTCACGGTGTGACTGACAGGTGTCACCGGTGTCTGTCCACCCTTTGTGGGATTGGTGAGGGTTACTGGGGGCTGGGGAAGCCACGTTTTTCCTCATGTGGACCTGGTCCTTTGAGCAGTCCCAGCCTTGCCAGGTGTGGAAAGCAGGCAATAGCTGAACTCAGCTGAACTGAATCTTGCATCGGTTCTGGTACGTGTGGTGCTTTTGGCTTGAGGCTGTTCCCGCATAACACCCTCAGAAGCCTGGCTGTAGTTTGAGACGGTAATTTAGATGCCTTTTTTTTTTTTTTTAAAGGTTCAGAGATTGTGAAGGCAAATGTTAAAACAAGCGTTGTGCGAGGAGACAGTCCTCCCAGCAGCTCCAGTGGAGTCTGCCCGTGGGTCAGTTTGGTCCAGTGTGTTATCTTGAAGCATCATGCCCTTGGCATCCAAAACTAAAACTGATTTTATGTCATAACACCCAAGCAGTTATGAGGACATATGAGACTCGTCTAGGTTACAACATTCTCTCATGTTTGAACATGATAGTGTGCAGTCAAGTTAAATGGCACAGTCCTGAGTTGGGGGTGTGACTTCTGAAGGATGTGCCCAAATGCCATTAACATTGTCTCCCCTGTGCTGCTTTGAAGTCACTCATACAGACAAAGGGCAGCTCTCTTCTGCATTCCCATTTCTACCTATTAGAAGGAAAAATTTCCATTGCATGTTGGAGCCCGAGTTTGATTTTTTTTTCAAAAGCACTATAAATTTGAAGTGAGGCTAAAGGCCCTACTTTTTTCAAAAAAAAAAAAATAAAAATTACAGTTTGAGCTTTTGGTACTCAAAAAAATAAACATGGGAGCAATACCCCAGAACTAGACCACAGTATCTTCATCAGGTTGCAGATACAGAAAACCAAGAGGCAAGCAGGTCAGGTATACAGATATTCATGAGATCGCTTCCTGAGCCATTTTCTCCCACTCCACTTTCCAGTGTCTTTGAGACAAGATATAGTTGTTTTCCTGGGGAAGCAGGTTTGTGAATGTGCTTTGGCAATACGGAGTTTTGCAAGCCAAACCTGCTGCAGCTTAACAGTGTGACCTGATGTATCTTGACTTCAAAGTTGCAGTTGAAATTCAATAGGGGGGTGTTAAGGATGTTAAGGATGAGAAGGAAACAAATGTGTTTAAGAAGTGTTCAAACGTTGGCATATACTGATCAATTTGGGGTACTGTCTGAAACTCGAAAAGGAGAGCCAGCTGAAGATGGGGTGCTTATTTTGCACTGAGAGGATGATGCTAAGCTTTTACTTACTAGACGGCCACAAGACTGGGAGCCCGGGCTTGTAGATTACTGTGCAGTATTAGGCAGAAGCAGGGCCTGGACGATGCTGGGGGACAGGCACGATGCTCATGGGGCCAGGCAGTACTGGGGCAAGTGCTGTGCTGTGGGTCAGGGCATGGGGGAGAGCTGCCGGGCTTTCTGCTGCTGGCCCGGCACAGTCCGGGCGCTGTAAAGGGCCCATGCTGGATTGTGCGTGCCCCAGCTGTCTTCCAGAAGTGCAGTCTGCTTTGTGGGCTCTCTGCTGGTATCCTTTAAAGGCAAACGTTAGATGTGGTGTTGGCATTAAAATTTACATGGACTTTCCACCCCGATTTGCCTGTTGACAGCATCTTCTTCCTCATCTTGCTCAGGCACATGAAGATTCATGAGAAGGATCCGAACAGCACAGCAAGCACAACTCCCCCGTCGCCGCTGAAGCGCAGGCGATTATCTTCAAAACGGAAGTTTAGTCACGATGCTGAGATGGACAGAGAGGAGAGGACACCTGCAAAAAAGGTTCTTTGTGGGGCATGAAGCAAAATACTTCCCTGGCTATCTCCTAAACTGTCGGCTGTTGTGTTTATGCAGTCAGCATAGAAATACTAAAATGTGGTCTTGTTATAGCCCTGTGTATGTTTTAAGCTGATGTGCTTTTCCTGTGTAGCCAACACTTGTCTGAGATTGAAAATTAATTTCTAATTTCAGAGATTGAAATAATTCCATTTTTTTTATTCTTTATTGCTCAATTTTTTGGGTTTGCTTAGGATTTATATTAAATAATTGATGTTGGATGACAAGCGGATGAACTATTCTTTTGCTACTGCAGCTTTTCCCCTGGTTTTTTTTTTTCTCCCGCTTATTTCATAGTAGTCTTGCAGGGTAGTGATTTGAACATCTAAAAAGACAGTGTTTACTTCAAAAGCAGCAACAGCTTAAGTCTGGTTTTGTCTTGATCTGCAGAAAAAAATTTCTGTAGTACATTTCCCTTTCACAGTAGCATAATCCTGCATTATTGGAGTTGCAAGAGCAACCAGAAAATATTTATTTGAAGGCTAGACATTTCCATTAGGGTTTTGTTTACGAAATAATTTAGTGCATTTCAGTTATTTATACAAAATGTATGGTGGCTGCCAAACTTAACTCGACCCCTTCCACTTACTATCTCTAAATGGCAAGCTAGTAGCAGTTCCATTTAGCTCAGTATCCCTTGTTTCTCTGCATGCTTTCCTCCCTGTAATCAGAAGAAGGCGATAGAAAACATGCAGAAGTTCACTGTTTTTCCCTGGACCACTTGAGTTAGGAGTTGGCAGTATCTCAATGGCATAAATAATCAAGGCTGACAGCTCGCCTGGTTTTCTGAAGGGGGAGGAATGCTAGTTCCGTGGTATATAAACATATGGGTTTATAAGTTGTTCAAATTGCAGTTTCTCATTAGAACTGATGTATCCATGACTTAGTTGCATGCTTTATCTCCTGCTAAGCCTCCTTTTCCGTCGTGCACGTTCTCACACACGCGCGGAAGCTCTGTCGCTCACCCTCTCTCTGTTGCCGAAATGAGTCATTTCTGGTCGCCTGCAGCAAAGCTACGGATGAAGACCGCTGCTTTATTTTGAAGAGGATGACTTCAAATGGATTGCATGTTTGGTTTGTTGCTTAAAATTCGGTCTAGTGAGGCTTTTTTCCCCTCTTTCTGAAGGTTGTCGAGGATGGTCACTCTTGTGAAGGGGATAAGAAGGCTGAAGAGGAAGTTTATCATTGTCCAGTGTGTTTCAAAGATTTTTTTTGCAAGTATGGGCTGGAGTCCCACATGGAGACACATCCAGATAATTCGCTGAGGTAAGAAATAATACTGAGAGTGTTTCTGGTCACCAGATAGCCTGAGGGAGCCTGCTGGGGAGGGGCAGGAGACATTTAGCCCCCTGCTCTGTTAACTCTCCCACTTTGTGATTTTGAACAGGTTTTTAAATGTTTCTGCCTCATCTTAGGTCACCAGGGCACTGTTGGCCTTAACTTTATTATTTTTTGCAAATACAGGAAATCTCGCCAGTTAATAGCTGGGAATGTTTTTAGAAGAAATTAAAGCATCCCTTCCTCCCCTCCAAACCCATCACTGTTGCTACACAAAACTGAAAAATGCCAACATTGCAAAATTTTAACAAGTTAAACTAAAGACGCTTAAAACGATTCAAAACCTGATTAAAGTATTCAAGTACCAACCTATGAGATGATTCTGCTTGGGGAGAAGGCGTCAGCTGGATATAAAGGTTCTGTTGTCTGTCATGGGAGTGACTGAAGATAGATGAAAGTCTGGAACCCGAAACTCAATAAAATGTGTTAAGTTTTTCTGCCTGTTGAGGTTAGGGAATGATTTGGATTTTGGCTTAAATCAGCTTCTCTTAACAAGGAAAAATTAGTTATTAATTGTTTGGGAAGGTGCTTGGGTGTTGTGTTTTGGTTCAAGTAGTTGCCCCTGGGACTCCTGATACTTTTTTGTTTCCTGTTTTTTACCACAGAAAAATGTAGAGCCAGATATGTGAAGATATAAAAGAGAGATTCCCAGCCTAGTTTAAACATGTAGAAAAGCTGCTATTTTAGAAAAGGAGATTGTCCATTTGCAGAAGCTTGTCAGTGTTTTAAGCTTATTTTGGGACATTGGACTCTAATGATCTTTTTGGAAGGATGCAGATTTCAGCATCTTGAAGTGTCAACACTCTCTCCTGAATATAGTTTCTTAATAGAACGGCATGGAGTAGAACCATCTCATTCTATTAAATGGGATTAATTGTATTAAATTTCCCTCTGTTTTTTTAATGAGAACCTTGGTAAATACATGTAAAACCATTTTTAAAGGCATTATAATTGTTGGGGAAAGCAGTTGGAAAGTTCTTTCTAAAACTTGGTCCGGCAAATAGTAGTTAATTAAATGGAGTTTGCTGTTTATGAAGTAAATGAAATATTAATGAGAGAGCAAAACTGAAACAGTTCTCTGGTAAGAGCTCTGCAACCCCCCCAAAATGGAGTCTGAGATAATTGTGCCAGGTACTTTACGCTTTAGAGAAAGCAGCTGTCATATTAGGCTTATCCTGGCATCAACCTCATTTCGAAGCTTCAATGAAGATATGACCTCTTTGCAAAGTTATATGCCGTGGGCCTGAGTGGAGAGGTGGATTCTCTTGCTTTGAGTGATGGCTAAAAGATAACAGAATAGATACCCTTCTAGCTTGGCAGCTTTGCAGTCTGCTGCAGCAAGGCAGAAAGACACACTGGCTGTGGAAACATGCCGTTCGTGCAACTCTTTCTCTAGGATTAGGAGACTTGCTTATGGTTAATATTCTTCTGAAATGGATTTTGCTACCCTTGATTGTGTTGAGCTTCAAAGACTAAAATGGATCCCTAAATCAAAGCCATGATTGTCAAGCTGTGTGGGCATGAGTTAAGGCTGGTGCTGGGATGCTGGTCTTTATGGGCTTGTCTAGACGATGGCAAGGGGGGTTTTGTCAAATATTTGCTTTAGCAATTTAAGACATGTTAGTGGAGATAGATAGGGCAGGACAAGGAAGCTGTGGTTCTCCCTGGTCAGCTAACATATTCAAACGCAACTTGCCCTGCCTATCTGGTTTAAAACACACCTTTTGTCCTAGTCTAGACAGTCTAGGCTAGGCCCAGCCTAGCAGAAAATCCGCTGGTAAGCAGAGCAGTCTGGGCTGCTGCTAAGGTGACTCTTTCATCCCAAAGGAAATGGGTTAAAATCCCTGGCAGGCAGGGGCTGTAATCCCTTGGGTCCCAGGGTTTTGCAAGACTGTTTGTAGGATTTAACAAGATACGCTGAATGTGGTGCACCACTCTCAGTCCCAAGTTCATGTGACTGAAGTGATTCCTCTTGGTGAGGCCTAGGTGTGTTTTTTTGAGTGAAAGAGATGAAGAAAGGAATATTTTGTTGAGTGTCAGAGCAGGAGGCATGTGTGTATGAGTGTGCTCATTGCAGGAGAGCAAACTGCAAAATCTTAGAAGGCGTTCATCAAATCTGGTGTTTCCCTATTATAGAAGACATGGAGGAAGAACTCTCCTTAAACAAAGTTCAAACAACAACAAAAAAGCATAGCAGCTGTGTCATGAGCAGTGAGCAGAACATGCTCAGTCTCATTTTATTGCCAGTATTGTGAAAGTAGAGTCAGTTGATCAGAACTTCAGTGAGGCAGGTATCAGATGCTGAGCATCCCAGGGCCAGATGCTCTGGGTCTGGCAGTTGATTTGCAGCTACCGCTTTAGGTAGCCCGGCACAGACTGTTTTGTCATGACCAAAAATAAGTGATGCTCAGTCTGCCTAGCTGTGCCTTTCTTTGTAAACCGCAGGTCAAACATGCAGTTCCTTTCTGCTCCCCGAGTAGTTAGTGTAAAAATGATTGAGGACATCAGCTCTGAAGCAATGCACCAGCCGGCACCGCCTTGACAGTGGTACCCACCTCCCTTCAGGGATGCATCCCCAGCAGCAGCAAAGTGCCGTGGCATGCAGGAGCTTCTGCCCGGCTTCCTTGTGGTCCTTTAATCCTGTCATTGTAGTGCTGTTGTGTAAATATAGCCTCTTGCCCCCAGAGCGTCTGTCTGTCCCGGCCCCCCTCTGCTAAGTAGCAGAAAAGGTAAGGCTGTCTGGCAGCTCCCGGATCAGTATGTGAGCGGCTAATTTACAGGGTGGGCCATTACCCTTCCAGATACTGTTAAATGAACAACTTTAAATCACAGGGTTAGCTGTTCAAAGTCGGATGAAAAGACACCCCACATTGTCTTCCCCAGTGCTGCTTTTTCATGTAAAGCCCCGAGCAGGGAGCACCTCATTGTTTACTTGCGGCAGAATAAACAATACTTAATCCACTGATTGTGTGAGAGGGGCTCCCGCTTGGGGGAGTATCTCTTGATTATGTAAAATCCTAAATCGTGCATCTTTGTCTCCTAATTATGGTAAGAACTGCCCTGCTCTTGGGAGCAATAATAGGGCCCTTTGTCCCGCTGACAATGGGCTGTGGCACTGCATCTCCTTCATGGCATTACCCCCCCTGGTCAGTCTCTGTCCCTTTGAAGTCCTGGGACCTGCACCCTAATTAGTGACATGAGCTGGTCCCAGCGAGGTTGCCTGCAGTCCCCATTAGCAGTGGGAGGTGGCTCAGGGGTGTTTTCTGACCCCCTTCCCCTCTCTACCTGGATTATTTAAAGACGACGTCTGTTTCCCTGCAGCTGGGGCCTCAGGACACCGTCTATTTTGGTGAGTTTGTATCCGAGCGTTGATATAATTAGCAGAGCGCTGAGATGCTGTGCAGCCAATAGGGAAAATGAGAAACCTTGCGGAGCAGGGTAGCTTCTCTGGAAACTTTTGTGGCGGAGGGCTGCTGTCAAACATGGTAATGTGCTTGTAAAGGTCGCCTGACAGACAGCTCTGAGCAACATCAGCAGTGCAAGCAAAGGAGACGTGAGGATTTCCTGGGGAGAAACCTCTCCAGGCGCTATGTGAGGTTTCTCCTCTTTCCTTTGTGAAGTACAATGGAACAGGCTTAAAGTAAAACGTGTGGCTTTTAAAAAAGTACATGCACTATAAAATTCCTCTGTTGGGTTTCACTGTAACCAAAGCATACCCTTTAAATTTCCTCTTCTTCTCCTCCAGGACGCTTCTTACAGTACTCTCTGTACCAACAGCTAAGGGTTTTCTAATTTTTCCTTTCTCACAGCAGCAAGGAGACATTAATTCTGCCTCTTACGCCTGTGTATCTTCCTGAGGAGAGGAGGAGGGAGGTGGTGATAGCGTTGCAGTTACCTCCTTTCATAGGGACATGTTTCAACATCAGTTCTCAGCAGGGGTGGTTGTGCAGTTTGGACATGGTAAAAACCTGGATCTTAGTGAGTGTTACGGGGACTCTCTTGGTTCTGTGGAACAGTTGGTTCAGTGTGGCATTGCCTTCCGTTACAGGATTTGTTTTTACTAACTTTTTATAGGAGACAAGAAATAAATAGACATTGCAGAGTGTGAAAGACACTGTCTGTCTCAGTCACTGAGCTGACCTGGTGACCAGAACCAGTAGATGCCTGTTGCCATGAATGGATTCAGGGTAGATTAAGTTTTTTGACCTTTTACAGAGCGTGTCCAAACAATGATATAATATATTAAGCTTTGTAACTTGCCAAATCCCAGGCATATTTTCACAAGGACAGCAAAAGCAGTTCTCTTGCCCCAGGGTAATGGGCTTCTGTAGAACTTCCAAACAAAGAAAACCAAAAGCCATTCACAGTCTACCTTGTTCTTCAAAACAGCCTACCCAAGTTCTGCTGAAACTTGTAAAGTCAAATTGGCTAGAGGTTGAGCACCACCATGGAACGCTGTTGTTTTGAACAGTTAGGTCAGTAACAGGCATAGCAACAGAAGAGCTCAGGTCCTGGAATGGAAAGTGTCAGGACACCCTGACCATTCATGCCTGTTGCCATCTGCTTTCAGTCTTGACAGGGTAACCACTGTGAGGTATTGTTTCTGAAAACACTCCCAGGTGGAAAATGCTGTCGTTATGCCTTGGTGTTACCTGGCTTCACTCAGAAAGAGTGAACAACTTCAGTGCCCTAGGAATGGTGTCCCGGACTCTGTGGGTAAATTGTTTCACAAGGTGTAACGTGCAGCTTGCGATTCAGTCGGGCTGGTCACCAGGTTTCCCCCTTTGTCAGCACATCCCCATTCTTCAGTGCATGGTGTCAGGTGGTGGGGATCCTGCAGGGCACCTGGACTCACATCCCAATCTTGTATCATTTTAGCCAGTGCACATGAGCAACCTGTGCACTGTTTAAGTCAAGACAAAAGGAAGTGGGTTTTGAGTCAAAACAATTCCAACTACTTGGAATATTACATGTTTATTGCCCAGTTACTGTTCTTCAGGGCAGTTGTGCACATCAGCTTTGGGGAGATAAAATAGACAAGAAAATAAATTAACGTAAATTTAAAGTGTATAGAGATTATTTCAATCATTAGCACCAGTAGAAAAGACTAGTACAAAACTAAGTTGTGTACAGAGCAGCAACGTGAATGACTAAAAGTACATTGTACAGGATGTAAAAGAAAAAAAGACCAACACCAGAAAAAGCCCCTTAAGTTTCATTCCTGTTTTTGCCAATGCCTACTTAAGCAACTTTAGGAATTCACTTTCTATCTTTTCTCTCCTTATATAGTAGGGAATAATCCTGCTGACTTGATTTTTGTGAAGCTCGTTGCTTTCTACACATGGTCAGCGTTTTGTGGGAAGAGGGTGTTAGTGGCATTACAAACTTACAAGAGCGAACGTGTTTGAAAACTAAATGTTGTTTGCAATTTATATTACTTGTGAAACTATGAGTTCGTGGTGGGGAGAGGAAGTTTTTTTCCTAGCAGTTGACACTACTGTTACTGGAAGCAACTTGAAGCATGAACAACAAGTAGTTCATGCGGCATGTGAAATTTTATACTATTTTTCTGTCTCTGTCACAACTGTTGGTGTGCATATAGATAATAAGCCTCGTTCCTTGTTAGCCCTTCAAAATATGAAATGTTGTGCTCTTTTAATGCAGCTGGATAATTGTGAGGTGGTTGTATCCTACATGATTGTTGAGTACCCAAGAGAGAGATGGAGAGCACTCCAGCATAGACATGTTCATGGACCTTCTTGACCTTTGGTGCTGGCACACTATGCTTTGGCCCCAATACTTCCCTTCTTAGTCACTGTTTGAGATTGTACCAGCAAGGATAGTTTAGGTAGGAACTGTTGCTAGAGTTACTGAGTACTAACACAGTCAATGCTACAAGACTCGTTACAGCCAAGGATGGAGGCACACAAGGGTCGGTTGTGTCACTTTGCCGATGCGGCTGACTCTCCTGCTCTGCTCTGCTCTGCAAGCTGCTTGCTTGGTGTCTTGCTGATAGGAACTGGGAACTGAATCCTGATCTCTGTTGGCAGCATTTTCAGTGCAGGAGCAATTCCATGAGCCAGCTGGTGATGATGAAATCCAGCTCTGGTAAATGCTAGGACCAAAAATACACTGTGTACAATGCAACTCTTAATGTTGATAAGGCAGAGGAGAGGGTATGCAAGCAAACTGGTGAAAGCATCCTTTTACTGAGCAAACGGAGAAGTAAAATCAGTGGGTTGAGCATCTGTCTGTACGCTGGCTTGCAAAAGCAGACCAGAACTGCATTTTAAAGTGCTTTCTGAAGTTTATTCAGAAAAGATAGGTGGGAAAAATCTGAAGAGCAGCGCAAGTCCAACACGGGCCTAGAAGTGGTCAGCTCACATCAGGGAGCTCATTGTGCGAGGAGACTGGGAATCCAGAGCAGCCGGGTAAAAATATCAGATAGTGAATGGACACAGAGGGAGTGACGCTCTCATCTGAAACTGTGTGGTGTGTCACATGGTGTTGAATATCTTAGCTCGGTTGCAAGAATAGAAAGTGGGTAAAATGCAAAGCTGACTCTAGAGGAAAGCTTCTCGTAAAAGGGAATACAGGAGGGAAAGAGGGCTGAGCCAAAATAGGTTATTAGCATGCCTGCCCGATCCTGCTGACCAGGGTTGGTTTATACGCAGGCTCTCTCCAAGTGCTGGCTGTTAGCAGTCAGGCCTGCCTGCTGAGCGTAGCTTACCTGCGAATGTAGATAAGGGCAAGGGGTGTTCAGTCCAGATGCAGCTGCACCTATTTGTGAGCGGATGTCAAAAGTGGATGGTTATTAGATAGACAGGCGCCTATAGATGTCTTTTTTCTTATGTTACTTGTGAAAAGTGGTGTTGCTTTTTTAACATCATAGACACATAGATTTATTTTTTTTCTTAACTCTTGCCATTAATTTTTAAACTACACAAGTACTTGGCTTACATTTTCGAAAGATGTGTTAGAAGGCAGGAAGAGCTTTCCTTTTCTTACACCGAAAGAACACCAGAAGGTCCACTTTTGCACCTTTTGTGTACACAAATAATGACTTTTATGCTGCATGTTGTGCAGCTTCCCGTTTTGGTAGCTGTGGAGGACTGTACTGGTCACAGGGGTTTTTTCCCCCAGGTGTGCATGCCCTAATTATTAAACCCTTCACCATTATTTATGTTCATCTTCAGCTCTTGCTCCATGATTCTGTCCAGGCAATTTCTTGCCACTTCTGGTTTTTAAAACTTTGACCTTTATTAAGTAAAAAGGTCATTATGAGAAAATGAACTACTTTGTTTGTGCAAGTGTCTGCAGGCCATCTCCCATTTTCCCTTTATTTGTTCTTAGTTGCATGTTAATTCTGTTGAAGTAAATGGTAGAGTAAGCTACTCTTCCACTGGGGCAGAGGTATTTAAACCTGTCACTGTTCAAGTGTTGCTGGTACATGCGATTCATTACAGTGTGGGGAAGAAGTGCAGGTTTTTTTCCTGATTTTTCTTTGCTCACATATAAAGAAAGTTAAAAGATGGCCCAGGATGGCTCGTGCCTTTTTATTAAACCTTATAGAGGTTAACTTCACTCGAGTTACTCTGGTTGTGGGAGTCACGATACGCCGGTATGGACCCTGGCTCTGCAGCATGCCGACAAGTTTCTGAAGCATGACATCACCCTGGTTTATATCGGATCTGCCCTGGCTCCTACACGATGCTTTTCTCGCCTGGACCACAGCGTGGCTGTAGGAATGCACATAGCATTGTGCATCCCTCTATTAATAGAAGGGCTGGCGCAGTGGTTTCAGCCTTTGCTGCACCCAAGGGTGGCTTCTTTGAGGGAGGGGATTAAAGAGAGGGACGGGACACATTGGTAACAAAGTCAGGAGAGCCAGTGGGGAGGTGGGAGGGAGGGGAGGTTAAAAGAAAAGTCCTGCCTTTGCTGAGGAGGTGAAGCATTGTGCACTGAACTCCTGGTGAGCTGTGTCTGTCCCCCTACGCACTGGGAAAGGGGAGAGGAACCTTTCCATCCCACCACACCTGGCAGGGAGTTGGCTCCCGGTGCTACTGCGCCGCTTGCGTTTTCGGCACTGACCCATAGCATTGGGCGAGGTGGAGATGGGAGAGCAGCAGGTCCTTCAGGGTCAGACACGGTGTGATGCTGCGGGGGAAGGAGGCAGGAACGGTCATCGCAGGACAGCGGGAGGACCCACAGGGATCCGCAGGAGGGAGGCAGGAGCGGCGTTCGCAGAGCTGCTGCTTTTCCATCACTCATCTGCAGCAAGTGGGAGAGATTAGTGCAGCTGTTGGATGTTATTTCCCAGGGCCCTGGGTGTGGAGGCCAGGAAGGGTTTTTCATCCAAAAGGAGATGAGTATCTGGACCTGGGTGGGGTTGCACAGGAGCAGAAACCAATTTGCTCTCTCTCATCTCCCTCCCTTCGCCTTGCACCGAAAGAAGTGAGAGAGAAGAAAAGAAATCCTTTCCTGAAGGGGAATACGTCTGTAACCGGCTAGTTTTTCTTTGTAGGTGGTGAAAGCCCTTATGTTTAAAATCATCCTTTCTCCATCCACCCCCCTTCCCCCCCCGCAGCCCCGCTGGCCTCCTCTGCAGTGCACATTACCGGTGTGGAGGCTGGGAGCCTGCTCCCGTCCCTGGTGTGGACATGAGTCAACAGCAGGGAATTGCCCGTCCTTCTCTTCTGCCCAGTTGTATTATTTTTTAGATCAGCATAGGATTTGCTCTGCTCATGAGGAGAGCTGCATTAATTCTGCAAATAACATGAGACAGAAAGGATAATAATAATGACAAGGGTAGAAATTTATATACGGTACGTATTAGGGATTTCAGTGGGAGGAGTTAGATGATTTAATAGCATAACTGTGTATTAATGACTTCTGTCTCAGGATATGTTTCATTCTTGTTTTGTTTTCCTTGCTTCTGTTTGCGGCAGTTGCTAAAGAGCACAGACAGGAAAGGAACAAAATGGTACCAAGCTTTTTATTTTAGATAAGGCCTAGAAATGAACACTGTTTTTATTTGTTGATATCCACAACATGGGCAACACAGCGTTAGTGAGCTGCATGCGTGAAAACTCCAGGTTTTGGTCTGCTCTTGTGTGGTTTCAGAAGTATAAGTAGAAAAATGTTAAACGTCACTTTCCCTTTTCCACCAGCACTCTCAGGTAATGCAGAGCATCGTGTTTGTTTAATTTCTTGGTAACAGAATGATGGTTATAAATATTTGGCATTTGCATCTTGAGTACTGAAATAGAAAGTTTAGAAGGATTTGACCGCGTGACCAAATAGTTAATACCAAAAATAAATTTTGCTTAAAATCTGGCTCTGCATTTCCTTTCTGAAATGTCTGTACTTTTCTTAAAGAAAAAAGCTATTTCCATTGCTGACACATTGGAATTGCCTCAGAGGAGAGTGTAATGCAAGGTAACAGGCATCACTTCTGTAAACTTCTCTTCCATAGGTGCAGCTTGTCATACGTGTAGCAAATCCTGGCTTGCCTCTTGAACAAGCCACACAAAGCATTGACTATTTCTTAAAGCCTGTTAAAATGCTTTTATATCCTAATTAGCAGTACAGATTTCAAGAATACTAACTTATTTTAGTAGAAAGCTTTTTAATGGTGTGTTTTTACACAGAGACCTTGTCTGTATTTAAAAAAAAAAAACAAAACAACAAGACAACCGAAAAAGGTGCACTGATGCAGTAATAATTAAACAGACTTGCCTGGTGTGATATGTGGCTTGAGCACCAAGGTCAGCCAGGTCATTGTGTCTTCGCACAGTTATATTTCGGTTCTGCTTTTGTGTTTTAGCAGTTCTGTTTTCTCACCTGCTTGCTTTGTACACCTCTGCCAGCAAGCCAGAGCCCTCATATTACGTTCACATTGTGCAGGTATGAATGACTCCAAAACATAAAGGCAATTAAGAATGAAGTTCATTTTATAGCAGTCTTAGCTGCTAAAAGCAGGTTTTTTTCCTTTTTACTTATAGTTGAATCTCTGTGCTTGGAACCGAACAGCTTTCTTCTCCCTGCTCTGTAAGCATATGTATAGAAAAATGGAAAACTGTAGCCAAGACTAGCAGTCACATGTTAGCACAGCAGCTTTTATTTGCTACATCTGGAAACTTAACCTTGCAAGTAGAGTGCTTTTATCTCCGCTCAGGTGTTCAGCCATTGCTCTGCCTGTTCTGCTAACAGCCTCAGAACCTGTTCCCATCTCTGTTCTCTGTAGCCTTACCATCCGTGTTTGACTTGGCACTACACATGGGCAGACTTGTGAAATTGTAAGGAGAGGCGGGGTTTTTTGGTGTTTTGTTTTGGTTTGTTGTTCTTTTTTAAAAAGTTCATCATGGGCAAAGTATTACCATATGTTTCAGGTATTTTATTTGATATGCTCAACTTCTCAGACTTTCCACAATTATTTATCTTCTTTTTTTTTAATTAAAAGCAATTTAAGTAAGATGAAAAAATGTTCATATCACCTAGGATTCCTTTCTATTGTCTTCTTAGGCTGTAGTTTTAGATTTAAACATACTGTAGGCATTGACACTACCTAAAGTTGGAAAATAGTACTGATGACAAAACATAGAAATCAATACTTAGGTTTTCTTAAAAAAAATTAATGCTTCCAGTTAATGCATTGTTAGGCATGGCAGCTTACTCCATTTTAATTAGCAAAAGCCTTAGTCAATGCAGCATGATGCTTGCCTTAACTAGTTAGGTTTTGGAGCTCAGTACCTGTACGTTTTCCTTGGAGGTGGTACACGTCCATATCTGCATCTACATTGCTAGTTGTATTCAAAGTTCAAGTCACATAATTTGGGATAAACTCAGACTCCCTTCCTACTTGAGGTGAGGGGGAGGGAACTCAACAAAAACACACACACACTTGAAAAAAATGTTGTGCACGCACTTGGGCAAACGGGACGTGTATTTTAAATAGCTTGCATCTATAGTGAAGAGTGACAAGCCCAAGTGAGGTCTGCAGCGCCTGAGAGACCTCCCGAGCCGGCAGTGCGGTGGCACCCCTTGGCATCAGGAGCGGCTTTACAATGACCTCCCGTGTCCTTGGCGAGTGGCACAGGCACAAGGTGCCAGCACGGACGCTGGAGCCCACTGGGGAGCCTGCCCCGGAGAACTGCTCCAGATGTCTCCCAGGGGAGGGCTTTTCTTGGTGTGTTTCTATTCCACCTCTCCAAGCTGCAGCCACTTCTACAGAGAGGTGTGCCTGGACCATGGAGGAAGGGAGGGCATCCACAGGTCCCTCCCGTGCTGCAGGTCCAGTGTCATCCTGTAAGCTGTGACACCGGGGGAAGGTGCTGAGCCAGGGCGCAGTGTGTTTGTATTCCCTGAAGTGCCTGAATCTTGAGATGACGGGAGTGATTTGTCTAGATGTTCCTTTTTTTAGCCAGGAGCTTCTTTTTGACTGAATGGAAAAAGAGCTTAATCCTTTTCCCAACTTCTCTTTTTCCCTGATGCTTCTTCACTCACAGCAAGGAAAATAGAAGACTAAGGAGGAAAAATAGAGAGGGGCATTTTATTGTATGCATTATACAAGAGAGACAGTACATCTTTCTTTTTCAAGATACATTATTTTTGTTTTGGGGGAGGGGAGGTGGTTCCCTTTGCATGGAAAACACCATTTTAAATTGCAAATTTTTACTGTCCTGAGGCATAGTAGTTGATACAGGTGTACTGCGAAGGACTTTCACACGGGTGTCTGCTCTGAAATATTTACTCTCAAGTGCAGCTTTTGATGGGAGCCCTAAATAAACCAGCGCTTAAAATCAGCGTGTTGCACAGCCGATGGAGGTGAGGCAGTGTAAGATGGATGAAGCACACCTCCTTGCTGAGGGGATGGCTGGCTCCTTGCCCAGGAGCGCTGGCTCCTGCTCAGCCCAAATCCTGGGGGTACCATGGCAGGCACCAGCCCTCCCAGTAGCTCTGTTGTCCCATCAATGGTAGAGTGCGTGCCCCATCACGCACGAGGGCATACAGCTGCTTCACTGGGTTGCTTATCCAGGGAACACCAGGCACAACGGGGACCCCAGAGCTGCCTCAAGACACCCCAAGATGAGGGTCTGCATCCCTCTGCAGAACAGCTGGCCCCACAGAGCACTGGCGACACTCTCAGTGGTGCAGGAGCATTGCTTGCAAGCCCTCGTTGTCCATACGTTGAGGTACCAGGAGGAGCATGCCAGAAGCACTGCTTGCTTTCATGCGAGGCATTTTCATCACCTCTGAAAGAGAATTTCAGTAGCCAGCAAGTTCTTCGGGTGACTGCTCCAACACTTTAATGCCCTTCTTCCACCAGCGGTTTTGGTGGTTGTGTGTTTTTGGTTTTGCTGAAGATGAAAGCTTTGCCTGACGGTATAGGTGCTGCCAAGTGAGCTGGAGGAGAGCTGTAGATCCTGACGCTGGAGGAGTGCTACGTGTTGGCATCCCTTGCCCCCCACCAGAGACTGTTGTCATATTTAGCAGACCTCTATAAGTAAACATTTGCTTTGTAAATGGCATCAGTTCGGTATTTAATGGAATGCAGGGACTATGCTGGCAATATTATAAAGGTAGGATGCAAGTGAATTGACAGGGGAGATAAAATAGATTAAACCTCCAGTGCATAATATTTATGTCCCAGCCTTCTGGGTACCGTGATAACAAAGGCCGTGTTACATATACTTCACACTTGTTTCTTTCACCACTCAGAGACTATGAGTCCAATTGCTTTGTGGGTGACTTGGTTATCTCTTCGTTTTCAGGGAATAAAAAAAGTCTGTGGAAGTTTATGTAGTGATAAAAAGAACAACAATGGGAGTTTGTTAGGGACAGGACAGGGAGGGAGTGGTTTCAGGAATTTCTCAGAAGTCATTTCTAATTGCAGGATGTTTTTTTAATGAGTAGGCACATGTCCTTTTCCTTGGTGTGGAGAGTGAAGACAGTATGGGGAGAACTAAGACAGGAGAAGATGTGAAGAACTCCTAGAGCATATAGTATCCTCACTGACAAAATCTGACTACCTCACATTCACAGGTGTTTGCTTCTGTAAAACTCCTGTTTTGGTTGCGAGCCGGAGCTGTAACCACAAGGAATCGCGTTGAGTGAAACTGCGTGTCACTTGTTGAATGCAGAGTGGACGTGACCTGTCATGCTGCAGAGCTCAAATCACAGATATTTAAAAGGCTTTTTTGTTGACATGTTGGCCAAATGTTGCTGCGTAGTCCTTACTGCCTGCAGCACAGCTGCATTTCCAATACCTTTGACTGTTTAATGCCAGTGTACTTAATGTGAGAAACTTTTGTTTAGCTGAATTTGTGATTTGAGAACTTAAGAAAAACAAGAAATCATAGCAATGAGGTGTGGGTAGGAAAAGATGTTGCTTCTGCATTCTTCTTTGGGGCACGCTTGGCTGCCAAGGGGATGTATTAGTGTCAGAAGAGTTGAACCCATTTCAGGTCTTCCTCCTCTGAGCTTCATTCCCTTCAAGGAGCACTAGTTTTTCTTTTAAAACAGTATATTTCTCATAACAGCTTTGAGAAAAATAGTGAAAGTTTAAGGAAAGGCAGTGCACAGAAAATTGATACACGGGTATTTGAGTGGTGTGCAGTAGTACATTTTAAGCAGTAGTTAAAAAAGGTGGTATTTATACATTTGCAGCTGCTTGCTACTTAGGTCTGATTTAGCCTCTCTTTGTCACTGATTTTTTTTTAAATGTCTTATTTTAGTAGTACTTTTTAGTAAAAATGAAACAGTGTAAAGCCATTGAAATGTTTTATGTAGGGCTATGGGAAGGTTGTCAGAAGGCTGTGGTCTCAGCTGTCACTTTGCTGTCGGCCCACGTGTGACGCTCAGTTCTCATGCACTATATTCTTTATTCTTTGAACTTCCAGTGAACTTAATAGTCAGAAATTGGTAGAAAGTGACTGTGATTGAAATGGCCTTTCTGTGGTGATGGGGTTTTGACACGCTGTGGCTTCGTTTTGCGTTTAGCAGGTTCTTGGTATCATGAGGCGAGAGGAAGGAGGCTGGCCTAATGCGAGGAGAATGTAGTACTTAAGCTTGCAGCAGTCAGTAAGTCATTTCTGTTTTATTCCTTTTCTTTCCAGGTGTGACATCTGTTGTATTACCTTTCGTACTCATCGGGGCTTACTGCGCCATAATGCAGTTATCCACAAGCAGCTTCCCAGAGATCCCATGGGAAAGCCTTTCATTCAGAACAACCCTTCGATTCCGGCAGGCTTCCACGACTTGGGATTCACGGACTTCTCCTGTAGGAAGTTCCCCCGCATTTCTCAGGTACGCTCTGTTCTTCATAGCTGAAGGTACCAACTGATGAAGTGCCTTCTGAATTCATTGGAAGATTCGTCCTTGATGAGGCAGAGATTAGGTGTAGAATATTTTGTGGAAAGCACATTGCTGCTGTCTGTGTAGGCTTTAGACATTTCCTGCCTTTTTTTTTTTTTGTTTTTCATCTAAAAAATACTTAATCGTGGGTTTGTGGGTTTTTTTCAGTGTTCCAGTAGACAACTATTGGTGTAAAGATCTATAAAAATATTTTAAAGGAAAACTTAGGGGGTATTAGATCTTTGTCCCTTTCGGCCTGCCCATTAGTTCTCACCTTCCCCAAATCATCACACATCTAAAATCAATAGGGAGGACACATGGTAAACAAGGCATTATTTTTTTTAATTTACCTGTAACAAGGATGCAGTTGTGGTGTGAAAGATTTTATCATGAAATACTGTGGGAAGTCACCTTACTTACTAAATGGTGACATCCTCCGTGACTTCTTCACAAAACACTCCCAAATACCTTTCTACTACATTCCTTACGTGAGTTCTGAAGATTTTGCACCTTTGAGGGTAACTGACTGGGGAAAAGCAGAGAGGTAGTCTGTAAATATTTTTCTGAGAGCCATAAAGTTTTCTATTGGATGGTATTATTCCTCCCTCTGTCGAACCTTGCTTGCCTTAGTTGGTTTGGGCCTTGATGAAGCTGCTATCGATTTAAAAAAAAAAACAAACATAGAAATAAATCAACAATTCATCAGGACCGTGCTTACTCAGTATCTGCACTTTTCGTATTCTCATTGGATTAAAGCATTGATTTCCAGCTCTTCTAGGTTTTGTTGTAAAAGTTACAGTCAGAAGAGAGAGCTTTCTAAACAACCCAGCTCTCTATTTAATTTATCACTTGTGCTCTCCTTTGATGTGGAACCTTTGCAACATGTGAGCTATCTGGGTAGCATTTAAATACAGCTTTTGGATTCATGATCATTTTCAGGGACATTTGTGAGGTTAGTATTTTACTTGGGAAAACAGATGTATTCAGATTTCACTAACCAAAAGCCTTTCCACTTTGGGCTCTGTATTTTATTGATCTGCTTTTGGGGGTTATTATTTTGATTGGTTTATGTTATTTTGATTTCTTGGATGCCATTTTGTTTTTTCTCCTCTCCTCCTAGTTTCTTTGTGGTAGTAAAGCTAAAGGAGGTAGTCTTCCTGCCCAGCTTATTGAAGTTCGCTGTATAGTCTACCAAGGCTCCGGTCCTATCAGTGAAGTCAGAGAGGTTTCTGTAAGGGAAGTTCAGCACGGAAAAGTATTTTGAGAGTCTCAGTAGCCCTCTAAAGGAGTTTACCTTTATAGAAGGTAACTTTTTGAGAATCAGCCGCTAACTTAGATATACCACTTAGGTGACTAAAGCCTGT
Source organism: Larus michahellis (assembly GCF_964199755.1). NCBI lineage: Eukaryota > Metazoa > Chordata > Aves > Charadriiformes > Laridae > Larus > Larus michahellis. Next base: position 76,339,375 of record NC_133897.1, on the reverse strand, counting down.
GGAGCAGGAATATCTCTATGCCAGGTAGGTGGTCGCTGCTCTAAACTTCTTAACTTGGGCAGTGGAAGAGAGAGTGAGCTGTTTGTTTTTGCAGCAGCATGTGATGCCTTTCCAATTAGAGATGTCTAAATATTTTTGCATGTCTTGCAGGTCTGGTGTGAAACGAATTTGCGAAGGTGCATCAGTGACTTCCACCGATTTATTTGCGAGACGTGTAACAAGGCATTCCCCATGCTTTCGGCGCTCAAACTGCACAAAGAAACTCACGTGGTGGATCAGGGAAAAGACAAGCACAAGCCACAGTCCACGACCCCACCCAGTGAGAACCCAGACCAGAAAGCCTTCATGGCATCCTTGGGCCTACAGTACACCAAAGACATCAAGCCTGTCAAGCAGGAGGACAATACACAAGATGAGGTCCAAGAAATGCAGCTCAGAGCACTGAAGAGTAACCTACCTCAGGAACCCGGCAGCACTGGTCTGCTCAGCCTCTCTCCTCTGGACGCTGCCTCTATGGGAGGGTCATTTTCAGTCCTTCCCCCTACAAAAGAGAACATAAAGCTCCTCTCGCTGCAGCCTTTCCAGAAGGGTTTTATCATCCAGCCTGACAGCAGTATTGTGGTAAAACCCATCTCCAATGAATCTGCCATTGAGCTGGCAGACATTCAGCAGATCTTGAAGATGGCTTCTTCCGCTCCTCCTCAAATCAGTCTTCCTCCACTTTCTAAGGCACCTTCTGTCCCTGTGCAGTCCATTTTCAAGCATATGCCGCCACTGAAGCCAAAGCCTTTGGTAACGCCCCGAACAGTTGTCGCAACCTCTACACCTCCTCCTCTTATCAGTGCCCAGCAAGCCTCCCCTGGCTGCATCAGCCCAAGCCTCCCACCTCCCCCTCTGAGGCTGATCAAGAACTCGGTGGAGTCCTCCTCCAACTCTCACCTCCCCCAGCCAGGAGCCAAATCGAGTCCTTCCTCGCAGTTGCTCCTCCAGCCCAAAGTAGAGCCTTTAACTCAGCACGAGATGAAGACACAACTGGAGCAGGACAGCATCATCGAAGCTTTCCTGCCTCTGAGCATGGAAGCCAAGATCAAGCAAGAGGTGACAGAAGGGGACCTCAAAGCCATCATCGCAGGGGCAGCGAACAAGAAAGCCCCAACCATGAGGAAAGTTTTATACCCCTGCCGTTTCTGTGACCAAGTGTTTGCCTTCTCTGGTGTCCTGAGAGCTCACATCCGTTCTCACTTGGGTATTTCCCCATACCAGTGCAACATCTGTGACTACATTGCAGCTGACAAGGCAGCGCTGATCCGGCACCTGCGGACACACAGCGGGGAGAGGCCTTACATCTGTAAAATCTGCCACTACCCGTTCACAGTGAAAGCCAATTGCGAGAGGCACCTGCGAAAGAAGCACCTCAAAGTGACCAGGAAGGATATAGAGAAGAACATTGAATATGTCACCAGCAATGCCGCAGAGATGGTGGATGCTTTCTGCTCCCCAGACACTGTGTGCAAACTGTGTGGCGAGGACCTGAAGCATTACCGGGCCCTCCGCATTCACATGAGGACACACAGCGGCTGCCAGAAGAAGAAGCCATTTGAGTGCAAGGAATGTGGCACAGCCTTTTCGGCCAAGAGAAATTGCATTCACCATATCCTCAAGCAGCACTTGCATGTGCAAGAAAGGGAGATTGAGAATTACATCTTAGCGGTGGACTGCAGTGCCCAGGAAAGCCAGACGGACCCTACTTTATTGGAAGACAGCACTTATATGGACCACAAGTCCATGACGCCTTTCCTGGAGACACAAAATGGCTTCTTGCTTGGGACATCGTCTCACGTTCCCATCAAACTTGAACCTACGGGCAACTTCCCGATGGATTTTGACGAGCCATTGGATTTCTCTCAGAAGAACAAAAACCTGAGTGCTGTGCAAGTGAAGCAGGAGAACCTATTTGGTTCTTCTCCCCTGTCCCTCTACGACTGTTCCATGGAGCCCATCGACCTGTCCATCCCCAAAGCCCTGAAGAAGGATAAAGATGATATCCCATGTGAAGCCAGGAATCAAGAGTTGGCTGCTTCTGGGAACAGTGATAAAACCTATAACTGTCTGCAGTGTCCTTTGGTTTTTGGTGCCAATGGGAACTCAGAGAAAAACAGGGCTGTCAGACATCCCCAGCCACTGAAAGGTTCGTTGCATTTGACTGTCCCGATCATTTCCCCGGCTCTCCTTGGCAATTCTGCCTTGCTGAGACCCTTGAGGCCTAAACCACCACCGCCACCTCTCTTGCCAAAGCCTCCAGTAACTAAAGATCTGCCACCGTTGGCTTCCATCGCACAGATCATTTCATCTGTGTCTTCTGCTCCCGCTTTGCTCAAAACGGAGGCTGCAGACGCCAGTCCCAAGGCAGTGGGCAGCTCCACTGGGTGTGACAAATCAGGGAACGCCAAAGCAAAAGTGACAATCGTGACCGCTGTTCAGAGGGACTCCAGCCTGCCCAGTGACCTGACTCAGGCGTGTGATCCGGAGCAGTCTCCCATTGCCGATGTTGGGTTGACTAAGAAAAGAGGTAGAAAGAAAGGAACGAAAAATAAGCCTAAACTTAGCAGTGGTGTGGATCTGGAGTCAAGTGGGGAGTTTGCCAGTATAGAGAAGATGCTGGCTACCACAGACACTAATAAATTTAGCCCGTTTCTGCAGTCCACTGACAATTTCAAGGAAGAAAGCGGCAGAAATGGAACAAGTGAGGATGAGAAGGAAACTGCCGAAGATAAGCTGCTGAGAGGGAAGAGGAACGCTTACTCAGACTGCCTGCAAAACGTCCCCTGTCCTTACTGTCCTCGAGTCTTTCCATGGGCAAATTCCCTGCAGCGGCACATGCTCACTCACACAGGTAAGAGCGCCTTGTGCTCACAGTGGATTGTAGCCCCCGAGGATGTTCCTCATGAAAGGAAAGGATGTTCCTCCATGGAGGAATCTTCCTTTCTTGTCCTCTCTCTGATGCCTGAATGGTATTCTTTGTTATTTTGCAAATCCCTGGCCGTTGCTGTTGTGTAGTGCTGGTGGTAAATTTTTCAGTAATGGAATAATCTCTGTGCCTTTGAGTATCAAGGGGGCAAATTAAACTGCTAAAACCTATTTGACTTCAGTGGCATAACAGCATACCTGGGAAAAGACTCTGGTTGCAGGTGTTCCGTTACTGTTGTCTTACCTTGAAGGTGAACGTGTGTTGCTGAATATTTCATTGTACCTTACATGGTTTGTTTGGCTGCTTCCGGTGGCCGTTTGTCTGCATCAGTAATGATAAAAAGATCCATAAAAATGAGAGCAAATATGTATAGAATTGTGGCAGGAAAATAAAATAATATAGTGTTTAGCATTTTTTTTCTTGCAGTGGCTTTTATTTGACAGATCAAAGAAGGAGGATGCAAGAAACATCATCCTGAGCATTATGTAGTTGCTTGCCTCTAGGAAGTGTTTCTTCTCAGTGCTAGACAACTAAAGGTGGGCTTATGCCCTAAGGCGTGGAGATGTGTGTGGAAACTTTAATATTATGCCACTGTGTAAGTAACCTCAAACCTGGTATAAACAAAAGGAGGAATTGGGGAGGGAGATTTACTCTAGGTTTGGGGTTATTTTTCATTCTTTGCTATAAAGGAAATACTGTGTTGAATGCTGTGCTGATTTGAAGTTTAACTCTTTTTTCCACCCACACTGTAATAAAGTAATTAGTAGATTCTCATCCTGCTTGGAGAGAGAGAGGACAAAGCTCTACTTGCTGTTGCTGCCTTTTAAGTCAGTCAGTTATTGATATTTTTTTCTTCATTATCCAATCTCAGCACCTGGTGTTAAAGAGTGAAAGGTAAGGATATTTGTAAGAAGCTTTGGAGAATTGAGTACAGCCTCGTAAGAGATAAGATAGCTTTGTATTTTTTGATGGAATTGAGTTTTCATGAAGCAACTGATTCATCTTTGTGCTAAAGAGGGAAACCTGAAGAGGTAGAAGAGGTTAGCTAAGAGGTCTAAAGGGAATCTGAGCTGTGGAGCAGTCCCTATTACAGTTTGCTTTGGGTGACGCGAGGACATAACTTGCAAGGTATCAGTGCAACAGTGGGGCTATTGTTTTCTGGCCCACAGAGACCAAATTATTTCATCTTATTAAGCATACAGTTTACTTTCAACGGTGGAGGAGAGCTCTTTATTCGTATCAATTGTTTTCTAACACCCTGCTCTCCAAAAAAAATATATAGTTACTGAAGAACTGTTCATGAGACAGAAAACAATGGAGAGGCCTTTCCCAGACTAAGGGGTTTGACCTGCTTATTGATGGCAGACTTCCAAGGTAGCAGCACTGGTGTAAACCCTTAATGAAGACAGGAAAATGCACTCGGCCATGAGTTGTACTGGTAAAACTTGTCTCCCCTACCACCACTGGGCTTGGAAGGAGACACCATCCTTTCAGAAAGCCTGTGCTTCCCCTACAGGGAAAGGCAAGCAGCTGTGGCTGTAGCAGGTCTGGATCCCCAGGTACAAGATTTTTGGTGATTCTGCAGCAGTGGCAATAATGAGTTCAGGTTGGTGCACTCTGGCAATGATAATACTAACCTCTTTTCTAATCACCATCATAGCAGTGTTGAGGGAGACTTGTTGCTGGAGGACCACCCCACAGCAAGCTCTGACTGGCCTTGGGGCATCTCCTTTCAGGTGACACTCGCGCTTTGTTTCTAAACTGAGGGTTTGCAGCAGCTCCCCTGTGGCAGCAGTGTAGATGAAGCTTACTGGAGGAGAGAGGGAAAGGTAAGCTAGGAAGACAGAGGAGATTTAGGCCAGGGAGGTGGTGCCAACGCAAGCACTAAGATGCATTCAGGTGGAGCAAGCCGTGTGTTTTTGTGGTGAGTGTCAGGTGCTGGTTGCATGGGAGGAGTTTGGCAGCGGCATGATACATACAGCAGTTTGTTGGGTTTGTGTTCTGGGTGGGCGAGTTGGTTTTCTGACGGAGACATCTGCAGTGTCGTAGTGCAACGCACCGTTTCTGTCCTCACCTATTGCACAGGCAGTGACTTGTTAGATCGCTCTGTTTTTTAAAAGGAGTTAAGAACAAATTCTGTTCACTAATCTTGCTGTAAAGGGAAAGGGGGAACTTTATTGTGTGGATTTGATGGCTGCTCCCCGACCTGGAGAGAGAAGGGGCCAAAGGGCTGATACGAATGGGATACATGAGAGTCCTGGTGATCTGCTTCCAAACCGCATGTGTTGGGTATCTATCTGCTCCACAGGGAATGACTGCAGGCGAGCTAGTCCGTGCTCCTGGATCTCTGTCGTACGCTGCTATCAAAAAAACAGGGCAGTCATTTGAGCTAAACAGTGGCAGCTACCTCTTCTCCATCCGTTTGTAGGGAAGTTCTTATTGGAGTAATTTGTGTGAGTGGTCTAAGCTAATAATGAGTGAGCGTGATTGAGGAAAAGGTAAATATTTTTGAGCATTTAAGTAGAATCTATACACTACCAGTTTTAAACTACTGTGTTTGTACAGACATGATAAGATTTTTGCAAGTATGTCTTTTGTGTTCAATGAAATTTTGACATGGCAGAATCCTTCCATGCAGTGTGAAGATCATATTTACCTTTTGTGAAAGTGCAAAAATGCACATGCTACCAGTAACCCACATCCCTCACACAACCAAAAGTCTCTCTCATGAAAGTTTCCACCCTGCTTATTCTTACCTCAACACCACTGTGTGTTTTTTAATTCAAAAGCATTTCCCTGAAGAAGCATACACCTTCCTCGCCAGTTTTTATTTTAATGCAAAGCTCACAAGTGGGGCACTGGGAATTTGGCATAGCTTGGTTTTATACAGTGTTTAACACAGTACATGTGCTTTGTTTGAACATGCTTGAACACTCACTTTTAATACTTTCTTTCTCTTGATGTCTTTATTGTTTAATTTACTCCTCTACGTTCAACTTGGTTTGCCTTTCTTTTTTGCTCTTCTCTCCTGTTCTTGACTTTTTTCATTCTCAAAGCAGCAAGTAAGATGTGCCCCTGCAGGTGGTGCAGTTAATTTTGCTCCTTTTATGGCATGTGCATCAGACTAGGTTCAGTACAAAATTAAAATAATGGTCTTTTTTGGCCATTAGTTTGTTATAGATAACCTAAATCTGTTTGCAAAGAATCACTTGAGGATATTTTCAGAGTGATACTGCCAGATCTTATTTGGCCCAAGATTATTTTTTATAGAAGGCAAGATTCGATGGCAGAGGAGGGTTATTTTTGTTTTTGTTTTGCTTTGGTGTTACAACAGGGGTGAACTGGACAAGAAAAAATCTAGAAACAAAATAAAGTCATAAATAAATAGAATACAGTTACACCTAGCCCATGAACCTGCATGTTTCCTGTTGATTGGAGGACACAAGTCATAAAAAAAAGGACTGAAAGCATTTTTATTCTTTGCTTTTATGACTTAAGTCGAAGTGAAATTGTAAACATCCCTACTTCGCAACATTTTTCCTTACCGTGGCGGTAATGTATTTCCACTAGGACAACAGTGGTAGGAGATACCTTAATTAAGGAATGATCTTCTTACAAGCTGCGATTATTTAGATGACCCTTTTTATTGAAAAAGACTCCCTTCAAATGGTTGGCTTCCATGAAGTGTCCAGCCTAGACTAGTCCCGCTTGTGCTAGTAACGAGATTTTACAGCCAGTTCTGAGTCAATGTGGAGGCACAGACGTATTGTGAACCAGGCCATGACCATTCTTATGGAAAAAGTTAATAAAAAATCAAATCACATTACACTTAAACTGAGCAAGTATATTTTGTCAGAAGAGCAGTTGCCTTTAAGGGACGATACAGAAAGCAGAGAATCCTGCTTTTTTGAATGATCTTTTTTGTGCCTTTAAAGGTGACATTTTTGGAAAGGAGTCTGGTTTCCATTTGGGAATAGGACTGTAAGTTGAGGTGGCAGTATTGGAGTTTGCACAGTAAACGTGATTTTTTTTTGGATTTTGAGACCTCCAACTAGGACGCTTGAGTGGGAAAAAAGAATATCTTATCTGTTGTAAGTATTGGTCTGTATGACAAATATTTGGTTGATACGAAAGTTTTAAAGGTTGAAAATATGAGAAAATTGTGACCTGAGATGCAGGTTGAGTTTCAAGTAATTAATCCCCAGCTAATCCTGTCATTGCATGCTTGAGAAGAAATGTGGAAAGGAATTGGGCTATCATGAAGCAAAAGGATTTCTGCTCAACTTTGAAGTTCTATTTTGTATTTGCATTGTGAATGAAGCCAAATAAAAGTGCAGAAAGTGGTAGTATTCGTAACCATAAATTTATGGTTGACTTAGCAGGCATCTAAAAAGAGTGACTTGAAAGCCTACAAAAAGCAGTGCCGTGATGCTTCTAAAGAGTTGTGTTGACACTGGAAGAAAATTAAGAGAAAGAAACAGCACCTGAGATGTCTGCAAGATGTGGGGAATCCCTTGTACGGGTTGCGATGCTAATTAGAACAGAACCAACTTGCAGAAGATTAAAGTGCGAGACATACCCACAATGTTGTATCAAAGAGGCTGCTGGCTGGGGGAGGGGGAAGCGGGGGTGTGTGTCTGTGTGTGAGATCAGAGGTTTTGGGTGTGAGATGGAAAATGTGACAAGAAGTGATCTCCTTATACAAGTAACTATCCTCACAATCTCTTTCTTCATCACGATGATGTCTTGCAGGACCGCTTTCCTCATTGCACTGTGTGATCCTGGCTTTTCCTTCAACTCTTCCTGCGCTCAGTCCCTTCCCTTGTTCTAGTCATTTAAATGAATTACAGACATGAAAAACTTTCTCCTGTGGGGAAGTAATGTATTGCTTATTCAACATACGGGGTTTGATTCCACTGAAGTCAATGGAAAGATGCCCTGTGGCTTTGATAGAAGTTGTGTCAAATTCACACGGGTGATAGACATCTCAGGACAGAGCCTGCTGTGGAGGAGCTTGCAGTCAGGATGTTGTAGTTGGTCACCAAGCAGGAAAGGGGGAAAGGGAAAAAACCAAAGAAGTTTCTTATTACACATTAGAAGGACAGATAGACGTACTTTTTTCTTGGGTCGGGCCAGAAGCCCTTCCCCTGTCAAAATGTGTTGTCTTTTTTTACCAAATCTAACAGAATTTGTACAAACCTGGAGTTGCCAACTGCCACTGAGGAGGAATGTGCTTATTCCCCCGTCTAAGGAAGAGGATGCTGCATCTCACAGCGTCACATACAGTTTTTCCCGGCTGTTCAGAATAGCAAGCCCAAGTTGTGTTTGGTTGGACTGAACGCTGCAGACAAGCAAAGCGTAAGGACACGAGGAGTGCCCTGCCACGTTAGAGCAGTGGTACATGCAGCCAAGTACTCGTGTCTCTGATGGCAGCGGTAGGATGTGCTATTTGGGGTGAGCATGTGGGCCCGGCCACTTCCTCTGGTCTGTTCCTCTTAATGCTCTATCAGCATCCACAACTGCTGCATTAGGGTTGTGTGTTAGGGAGCACATCCCTGCCTGCGCCCTTTACTACCTGTTTATGGACCTGCTCTCTGCAAGTCTCTCCGGTTGCTTTCTGAACATGCTGATGCTGTCTGCCTCCAGTCTCATCTGGTGTCAAGCTCCAGAAGTTCACTACCTGCTGTGTAAGGAACTATTTTTTAATCTGTTTTCAGCTGATCCCCTGCTAGTTTCAGGGAATTGCAGTTCTGTGTGTGCCCTCTCAGCTGCCTTCACGATTTGTAAACATCAATCACAGCACTCCCTTCTCCTTCAAAATGAGGAGCCTGAGCCTTTCTGGTGTCTCCTTGCAGGGCAGCTGCCCCATCGCTTGGATCGGGTTTGCTGTGTGCCATCTGCAACACGACTGTCTCCTACCTGTGGCATGGAGACCAGAAGGGCACACACCCCTGAAACAAGGGTACACCAGGGCTTTATGCAGCAGCGAAGGGACACCCTTGGTCTTGCGCTCAATACCCTTCCTCATGGTACCCAGCGTTCCTTGGCTTTAGTTCGGCTGCTGTTGCAGGCCAAACCAGTGATCCTGGAGAGAGCTCTCAGCGATGGCTCTGAGACCGTCTGCCTGAATGTACCTGCCAGTACCACATTCAGCATCCCGTAGGCATGTTTTAAATTATTTTTCCAGACGCGTTTTACCTTACATTCGTCTGCGTTGAAGCTCCCCTGCCTTCATATTGCCCTCTCTGTTTTGAGAATTTAGCAGTGAAGGAGATTGATTGTCAGATCATGCAAGGCTTTGTTGTAGGCAGGCGAGTGGCATGTAGGCAGAAAGGACAAGCTGATGTGAAACCAAGGGTGAGCACAGGCACTCGGGGGTTTTGTGTGCTGACCAAATGGGATGGATGCAAGAAAGAAGCTCAGCAGATGGTGGTACATGTGCCTTGCCTGGAAAGTGTTTGCACAGGGGAGCCGTTGCTGTAAGGCATTCACACCTCCAGGAGAGACAGGGTCACTTTCTGTCACTTTGAGGCGGTTTCACGGGAGAGTTGTTGAAGTAACAAACCTAAAAGCAGCAAGAAGTTGGTTCTGTGCGTCAGGGTAGTTAAAATTACGAATCAGTTGTTACTCTCAACCTCAGGGTAGCTGCTGATCAGGTTGCACAAAAGCGTGCACAGGGTTTTCCTCTTACATTTCAAACTCCGTTTTGTTTGGGAAAGTCTGCTGTCTTCCCAGGCTCTCTCATCCTTTCTTCTTTTAATACGGCACGTTGCCTTGCAATGATTCAAATGCAGTACTACAGGTCTCGGTACTAGTCTGGCATTAAAATCTGCCACGCTGGAGACATGTTACGACGTGATTTGATCTTGCCTATCACGAAGAGACTAAGTTGTCTTGTTACCATGTTAACAGCCCGTAACTTCACAGGGCTGTAGCACGGTATCTGGGGTGTCACGTGGGCTCATCCTGCCTATGCAGACAACAGATGGCTACAGCGTGAGAGAGGAAGACTCATGTTATAACATGATCCCCTCGCAGAACAAAAGTCTGCAGAAAGGGCTCTGAAAGTGCTCACCTCCGACGATCTTCACGGCAGAGCGAAACTAAAACGTCCTACTTGGGTCCATTGAAAACTTTCTTTGCAATTAGAGGGATCCTAGCACAGCTCAACCAGTCGACAGGGTGAGGAGGCAAGTGTTTCTAAAGCCACTCGGATGAGTGCTGGCACAACATGTAAGATGGGTAGGACTTTGGTGGAACGTAGATGTTGTTCTTTGCACTCACGCAGCTGGCGCTGGGCTGGTCAGAGTGGTTCGACCTGCCCCCGGCAGACAGAGCCTTGGGCCACGGTTGGATAACACAAAGCACTTCTTGGCTGTACTGGCTCGACCTGTTCCCAACTGTTCATCCCCACAGCTGTAGCTGACCCAGCTGCCCAAAAAAATGAAAAGGGCAAGGGGAGGGACTGGCAGTTGTGAGATCAGTTCCCGGATCTGGCTGGCAGTATGGCCCTAAAAGAGCACATTGATGCAGCTGAGGTGTGGAATTGGCAGCATCTCCTGGGAGGCGCTGGGGATAGATGCTGTTGAAATTGGCTTTGCTGTCAAATGTTTTGTGTCTTCAGACAGCAGCTTGAGACAGCAAAGAAGGAGCCCAGATCCTATACTGTTATAGTTACCACATGCACTTTATAGCACAGCTTAGTGTTTATAACTGGCTTCGCCAAGCGGTGTTTAATCATGATCCAAAATCATTCAACAGCTTTGGACTTGTGGTCTCCCTCCATTGTCCAAGAAAAATGGATTTCAAAATCGATGGAAGTAGATTAACAATTTGAAACTGTGGCTCAGTTTAAAATGGGGTCGTTTCTCTTTTTGTGCTGGTTTTAAAAGCTGGGTGAGTAGCATGTTTGGGGCTCCCATGCAGTGCCCTTGTGAGGGCTGTACTTTGAAGCAAATAATCGTCCAGGTTTCACTGTATGCTGAAAGGAAAGGGAATGAAGGGAGATGCTTGGATGGTGTTTGGTCAGCCATAAACAAAGTGAAGCTTTAAGATGAGGTGTAAGACAGGAAGTGCAATTCAATGGAGTGTCACTGGGAACAAGTTTATAGAGGGTTTCTTTTGGTCTTGTTTTAAACCAAAACAAAAAACAGGATGGTGGTTTTGAATAGGATTCAGAGATGAGGAAGCTGTGTAAGTGATGGGGCTTGTGCGTGTCCTTATTGCATGGAGAGGAAGGGAATGGTCTGACTAAAGCACCTGAAGCAAACTGAGGACATCTCGCCTGGCTCACAGCAGTCGGCCCACGGGAGACCTGTACCGGCAGAGAGGCATACAACAAAATTGCGGAGCAACTTAATGAATTGCCCAGTTTCATCATGTTAAAGCAGCCTTGCCTTTGTCTCCCTAGGGCTTTCCGAATGCTCCCGTCTTGCAACAAAATACAGTTGATGGAGGAGAGATGTGGGATGGGAATGGAGTAAGGGATTATCTGTCACATAATACAGAAAGAGACTTTGCTAAGGAAAGACACCTTTCTTAAAGAGCCGTGCCCCTAATGTGAGAGGGTTGAATGCAATTGCTCTGTGCTAACTAGGCAAATATTTACAAAGTAAGTATACTCAGCAGTGAATTTTCCGATTAGCGTTTAGCAGAATTCATCTTTGCTCTACATATCTGCCACTCTGTGATCTCTCCAGAAATCATGTGAGCCCTGGGTATAGTGGGGGACTTTTTGTTTTTCCAAACTGTTCTAGCTGTCTGTACCTCTGAACTACATTTGTGGGTATTTCCTAGAGGACAAAGGGCTTGAAACTGCTTTTTCAGTGTCAGGCAAAGTTTAACAGCTGCTCCAGAGCTACAGCTCAGGGTAAAGCAAGAGTTGCTTGCTGCTGGGGTGCATGGCAAATGGAAGAGCCATAAAGTTGGCCTGAGTGCTAGAGCTGTTGCTCGGAAGATACTGAGATGATGGTGTATAACTTGCTGATTGTATTACCGACTCTGTGTCAAACTGCCTTTATGCTAAACGGTGGAATTCAGTGTAAACTGAAAGTCTGGGTTCCCTCCCCCCTGCTTCCTTCCAGTTAACATTTCCACTTGGTGGGTACAGTCAAAAATAGTCCTGAACACCTTTCTTTGTGTTGGTCGTTTCAACTGCTCTCTTGAAGGTCCGGGGCTGGCGGGGAGGGGGGAGTGGAATTGTGCCTTGTGTAAAAGGCAAAACAGTATTTTTTCCAGAGTTGGTTTTCTCCTTTTTGCTCAAATATATTCCATTCCATTTACTGTAAATAGACCTTTTCTATCTCAAATGTTTTCATTTCAAAAGGCATGCAGATACGGAAGCTCCCTCACCTGTGGGCTACTTAAATATTTAACTTGTGTGTGCACGTGGTGTAATGAAGGTGGCTAAGTTTTAGTGTTTAGAGTATTTACAATAAAAATCGACAAAGATAACTCTGAAAATTTTGCAAGTTGACTCCACAGGTTGGAAAGATGTTCTCCAGTTCATGGGTAGAAGTAGAAGCAGCATTGTGAGTGGGTTCAAAAAACCCTAAATTTACTAGGCTGCTACCACCTAGTGGTGGCTGCATCTATACTAGAGGACTAGCTGGGGTTATTTCAGTTAATGTAGGGAAAATAGTAAATCATCAGTTCATCTGCCTGATAATGCCAGCTGCTTGTACAACATCCATTTCCAGTGCTCACTCTGCTCTGGTTTATAGAATTACTTAGGTGATGGGTTTTCTAACACTTCTCTGGGGACGTCAGGAACGTTTGGCAATAAACACTTGCTTTAAAGTCACAAAACAGTTTCCCTTACAACACCCTGTTTTATCCAATAACTCCTTAGCATCTCAAGTTCTACTCTCTCTTCCACCTTAGTTCCAGGAAAAAAGAAAACCACGGGAAAACAGAATCAAACCAGCAACCTCCCCACCTTGATCTGTATCTGCTCTTTTATCTGAAACTTTACACATTCAGAGTCTCTCTTGATAATTTCGTTTGTGTATATAGGAAAGCAGTTTACCCCTCTTTCTCTTTCTTTCTTGCCGCCTATAAAAGATTAAGCGGACTCTTCTGGCTGGGCTGACTGAAAACTGCAACTTGAATTGTAAATAGACTTCAGCAAAACAGTCTTTTCTTTCCACAGTTCTAAGGAAAAATTACTTTGGCTACAACTATATCGTGGTTTCTTTCATGCAAGCGGAAAAGTTTTTGGATTCTCAGATGGAGTCCTTGAGGTTTTGCTTATGAATATATCTCCTGAGAAGTTCATTTTTTCCCAGGAGCTGATGAGGCAGCAGCTGAACTACCAGTGGTTGCTTCATGTTGCCTTCCTCCATACATCCTTACCTCCCTGCTCGTCTCCGAGACTCTGTCCCTTAACCTTGCCCATGTTCTTTGACTCCGGTGTCAGAATTGACATCATTAAATATTGTCACCTTCTTGTCCTTGCTTTGGAGGGATGACTCTGGTTGTCCCTGTTCCCACGGTTCCTGTCCGTTCTGCTCCCACAGTTACTGAAGAAGTGGCAGTGGTGGGAGCCTTGGCAAGCAGACCTCTCCGCCCTTGTCCTCTTGACTCGCCGAGTATAAATATCTGTGGGGTCACAAACGGACCGGAAAGCATTTTACAACCTTAGCAAGTGAAAGATGGCGAAGGAGTGAAAGAAAAGGCAGGCCTTTCCCATGCACCTTGCCTTCCTCACCACCTGGATGCAGGCATCTGCTCTGCACCGTAAATCAGCAAAATTCTGGAAGTGGGAATTACCCATCTGAGGAGGGGCTCAGCGTCGTTGGAGGGATATTTGCCCAGATCTCAATGCTCGGTCAAAATCCTCCTCCTTGTGTAAGATACAAGCCTGCTGGAGTTGTATGGCCAGCAAGGTTTTCTGTTGCTGCAGATAGGTACGTAAGCAGGGAAAAAACAGTAGTATAGGCCAAGCCTAACCTCTGCTGGAGCGGACAGAGCGGTTGCCAGTGCGAGAATACCCTTGCGGCCGTCCTTTGCGCTGCGGGAGAAGTCCCTCACCGGACCCAATGTGGTTGTCGTCACGGTTGTGGTGTTTCCCACACACCTCCACGGCTCCCTTGCTGCTCTTCCAGTTCAGGTGCGGCGGAGCTGGGCTGACTCTCACCCATCCCCATACAGCCGGGGTTTGTGCAAAGCAGCTCGCTTTTTTCACCAGCTGCAAAACCAACCGCGCAGGTTGGGGGTAACCACAGAGCAGCTCGACTCGTTGCGAGCTGCCGCTTTACGGTATGCATGGAGTTTCATAAGGGGCCTGCAAAACTCCTTCTTGACAAAGAAAACGTCAGGTCTGGTTTGTGCAGGTAAAAAGGAAGAGCGCTCACCCAAGCACGTGCGTGTGTCAGCATGTGCCTGGCCACGTCCCTACCGGCGTTTTGAATGTGTTCATTCAGGGGTGGCGGGCCGGCTTCAGGAGAGAAAACCTCTGTGCATCTGTGCTCCTGATGTCTGAAGTGGTCTTTGCCCTTCGTGAAGGCACGTTGTTTAAACTTCACGTTTGTTTTACTTGATGTTGACCTCATCTGTTTGCCTGTGCTAGTAAGGCAACGTCACTTACCACAAGTGCGGACCACCTATCCCTTGGAGCATACCTCTCCTGCACAGGAAAATGTAATTGCGAGCCAGCAGCACAAGAACAGCATAGCAGCTAGGAAGGAGCCCAGGGCACAGAGGAGAGCAAAAAAGGAGGTAGAGTTTGGATATGATTAATTGAAGGATGAGTATACTGTAAGAAAAAGAATATATTTTTGGAAATACTGGACGCAGAAGAAGATAAAGTTAGGGAAAATTAGGGGGGAATTGGAAAACCATGTGTGATATACACATGTTGAACGTAAAAGTCGTGACTTTTGCATTTGAGAGTTTTAAGACGTTCTGGTTTTGGTCTGTGCTTTCTTGAGTGCTACCAGTGTATATTGCCCTCGTTCACTTTGCTCCTGATATTTCCTGTTGAAAAACAAAGTTATTCTGCATCCTCTGTCTTCTCTTTGGTCAGCAAAGAGTTACAAAACATCTCTCTGGGTATGATAAAAAATGAGCTCTCTCTATCTCGGTCTCTTCGTGCTCTTCACGCCTCTCCATCCTAACAGAGCTCACATGGTTTCCTGCCCGGCTCCCTGATGAAGCCCATCCATGCTCTGCTTGCAGTCCTTTCTTCAGCCTAACGCACGTCCCCTCGGGGGAGTGTTTCCTGACCTCGCTGGGAATGGGACAGGGTGGCTCACGCCTGCCAGGAGGTGACCCCCACTTTGCTGAGGATGAACACCAATGTCAGGGGTACAGCAGCCATTTCTGTTGGTGTCTCTTCAGGGTCTTTGCTCCTCAGCCTCACTTTGCCACTCTGGTTTTGTCTTTGTCCATCATCCACAGACACGTCTTCGTGATGGTGACAACCAAAGGCTGCTGGGGAGGAAACTGCTCTTCCCTGTTGTTTCCGTTCCCTCCTGCCCTTAGCCTAAAGGGAGTGGTGATTAGGGGGTCACTTCAGTCCAACATAAACCCGTGCCCTGGTGAAAAAGGCCCTGGTCACTGCGTGGCCATGTGAATGTTAGGGCTGTGCAAGGGCTGGGGTGGGAGTGGGCGTCCAGGGAAGGACGAGGACCCTTTCAGCAGCCGCGGGGCATCACATCGGTTGCCGTTTATCCTTTCTTCCATCCGCACTCTCTGGCCAAGGTGAGACGCCGCCAGTGAGAACCAGATGCGCTTGTCCTGCCCCCAAATGCAGTGTGTGGAAGAAGGCGGCAGGCAGGAAGCCATGACTGTGATTCCTTTTTAAACATATACCCCGTGTAGATACAGTCCGGGTTTGGCTTCTGGGCTCACTCTCTTGCCTGCAGCTGTGAGACTCGGCTACCTGCCTTGCATCCAGGAGCACCATGCATGGGCCTGGCTTCTCATACGTGCCTGGCTCCCATTTCTCCGGGTTGCGGAGCAATGCTTCCCCTTAATTATCATGCCTCTGCATTTCAGCTTGATTTTTAAAAATTACCTCTTTTTGTTTGTAATAGCTTTCTTCTTTTTGTGTGTGTGTGCCTTAATATAGCCAAGAAATGAGCAATGAGTCAAAACACAGAATTCAAATGCAGATTCTTAGAGCACTTGTAGGTGACCTTTGTTTTCAGTGCCCACATCCTCAAATTCTCTAGCATTATACACAGATTATAGCTCCATTGCATGTTTTAATGGGCAGATAATTAGATGAGCCATGAACTTTATTTAATCCACTGTCTATGTAAACGGATCTGTTTTGATTAAAAGGTGAGATTACTTTTTTTGACCCGTCAGTTCTCCCCCTTCCACCCTCCCAGGAAAAAGCGTATCGAGGATTATGCTCTATTAAGTGTTCACGATTATTGGAAATGCTGCTTATCTTTGACATGTGTTTAATGGCCATTTATTATAATTTGTGCAAGGAGATGGGGTCAATGCAAGTTATGTTGCATCCGAACTACTAAGTGCCTGAGAACTATGTTCTTATCTTCTGTCATTACTCCTTGCTTATGAAACAAGCCTGTAATAGGAAATCTAGGCAATTCGGAGACAAGCACATGTTGTACTGTGTCAAATGGAGAACTTAAACAGCTCTACTAGAGTTTCTAAATCCCTGTAGTTACTCAACAGCTATCAGGCTTGCAGATGAATGCTGAAATGCCTGTTAGGCTGTGTGCTGCCTTGGCTGCATGCTGTTAACAAGAAGGGGGTGAGGGGGAGGACTTAAAGCAAGGAAAGTTTCAGCTTTCAGAAAGCACAACTTGCTAAGTTCTTGTCCTGAGACAGTTGCTGGCAAGTGGCACTGGGGATGCAGTTACATGCCGTGCATCATCGTTAGCTTTGGCTTCCAGATCCAGTCAAGCTTATTTCCTATTTACGCGTACACTATTGGTATAGAGCTTGTAAGAGGTACAGCTCCAGCCCTTTGTTCTCCTTATCTGGTTTATTTTTTTCGACACATGTTATGTCCTCAGCAATGTTAATGCTACAAACTGATAAGGAAGCAGAGGGGGTCATTAAGGTGGATGTGTTAGGTGGGTTTTGCCTTCTTGTTATGGGAAGTGTGAAACAACGAAGGATGCTGCTTGTTACTGCATCTTGGCTTTTATTTTTTTGGTTCCAGGTGGTGTCGGTGTAACAAAGAGTGTGTGTCAAAGACCCACACGTGGACAAATGTTTGCATCTTCTGCTTACATGATGTATACCCCACTTTTTTAACTGACCATCTGTGTTATTGTCTGCATTAGCCGTTAACATTTAATTGTCCCAGTTGGTTGCATGAGGCCTTTACATTCCCTTTGAAAAGTGTTTCCCACTACTTGTAGTTTGTAAGTTAGTCTCATTAATATGTGGTTGTATATTACTTCTGTCTATCTCCGAATTTCGTACATGAAATATTCTAAATAGTACATACACATGTCTCTGGTATGGTGTATTTGTAATAGTAGCCATCTCAACTCTTCTTTGACATCTCAGCATTTTGCGTTCTCTGGTAAAAGTGATTATATTAGTGACTTCAAGAAAATGAGTGCATTTTGGAAAAGAAAGCATTTTGTTACAGATTTTTAATCATCTTGTTAATTGGGTTCTGTGGTGTTTCGATCTCTTCTCAGTAAGTTACTAGCCTGGGTCACAGATAAGAGAAACAGATGTTGGGATGCTTGATCAGAAGCAATGCTCGTGGGACTGTGTGCAGCCTTTACCGCTGGTAGTTGAGAATTAGCAGAGAGCATCCCACTGAAAGTTTCTCTCTGTTTGCTTGCAGACAGCCAGTCTGATGCGGAGACACTAGCTACAGGAAACGAAGTCTTGGACCTGACCTCCTGCGAGAAGGAACAGCCAGAGGAAATAACAGAGCTACCAGAGAGTGCATGCGGCCCAAAGGAGGAGCAAAAGGCTGACTCCCCTCTGGCAGAAGAGGATGCCGAAGAAAAAGCGGATGGATATGAAGAGGGCCCTGAGGAAGATTCTGTAAGTAATAAAAGTCTTGACCTCAATTTTGCCAGCAAATTAATGGACTTCAAGCTGGCAGAGAGTGACCAGAGTGCAGGCAGCAGTTCTCAGACTGAAAGGAAACATGCCTGTGACATTTGTGGCAAAACCTTCAAGTTTGCTGGCACTCTTAGCCGTCACAAAAAGGCCCACACTCGTGAGGACAGAAAGGATGAAAGGAGCAGTGAGGATGAAAGCAAAAGCATTCAGGATGATGCAGGAGCTCCCTCGATGCAGGACTCTGGTCTTGAGCAGGAAGAGTCTCCGATGGACTTGAAGGTAGTGGAGTCTCCTGTGGACTGTGAGGCAACAGGAAAGGAGAATGAAGAGAGCGAAAGCATCTCTGAGGGGGAAGGCACAGAGAGAAAGTCCACTGAGAAGAGCAGTGATGACAAAAAACCAAAGACTGATGGGGCTAAGAGTACTGCAAAAGCAGACAAAAGAAAGAAAGTCTGTACTGTGTGCAACAAGCGTTTCTGGTCTCTGCAAGATTTGACGCGACATATGCGGTCTCATACAGGTAAGAGGAGGCTTGAGAGCAGAACAGATTATGAGCAGGTCTGCCACCAGACTGAGGCATCTGCTCGCTAGGTGCACGATTGCTGCTAGCACTTGAGGTCGGAGACACTGCTTTTAGTCCTGTGGGTATTTGCAAGGTATCTTCTCTTCCCCAACCTACCATGCTGCATACAAAGCCTGTCGAGGGAGCAGGAAGTGTCAGCACTGCCTTATCTTCAGTTCCCACACCATTGTCCCCCGTGCTTGTTTGCAGAGTTTAGGAGTGAGGACATGTATGGAGATCCCCATGCAGTTGTTCTGTCCAGCTTCTGACTCCCTTCTTCTCATATGTGCGTGACTTGACCTCTTCCCAGTATTTTGAAGAGCAGTGGAGAAACCTGGCAGTGTATGATAAGACTTCATCTCTGAGTGAAAGTTTAGAGAGGGAGAGCCTGGTTTTGTCTGATTATCTAAGCCTGGTACGGGTAACGTGCTGGTGATCTGCATGACCTGCTGCTTAAGTGAAAGGCGAAGCTACAGTGGGGGCCCTGCTCTTCATTCAGGCTTGGGCAGGGGGACACAGGTGGAACACAGGTAGTAAAATGCTTATCCGGTGACTTGACTCAGCAGTTAAAATATGCAGGATCGCTTTATGCGATACAGAGTTTGCAGCAGTACCATGCAGAGGAGATGAAGTCATGAGCCAGCTCAAAGGTGAATTAATCATTCATCCTTGTTAATGCATTCTTATTAACGATGCATTTTACCTGTCAGTGAACTGCTCTGATGGGGGAAGACTGGTGCCGTTTGTCCTTTGACATTTTGTGTCTTTTGAAGATGCTCTCTGGTGAAGACAAGAACTTTGTGATTAACAAAATATTTGTGTTGTAATCAATGGTGATGTTTAGTAAACTACACCAAAGACTAGTGCCTTAACCAAACTTACTACCCTTCTGAATCATGACTATTGACCTCTCAAGTGCAAAACTGACCTGTTTTCTTCCGGCATCGAGGACTCAAATTGTGAGTCGAGCCGTAAGTGAAACAGGGGCTGGGTCCTATTCTTTGTGCCTATTTTCATACTAATTCAGAAGCCTTGAGGAGATTCTAGTTTCTAAAGTACTGAGCTTCACCTCCAAATGACACACTGGTGTGTGCCCGAGGAGATTCCCATACAGTGTGCTTTAAGCGTTTGCACTGCATGCTGAGATACACAAGGCTTGTCAGCATGGTTTTTCTTCCATTCTTTTTTATTTGACACTGAAGGATGTTTTAACATAGAGTAGGTGGTGAACGGGAACCTGGGACAGTGCTTTCTTCAAATTTAACAAGTATAAATACCATCTATCCCTGCTGTTAGATCAACGCATTTTCAACTGAGGATTTTGCCTCAATACTGTGGGTTGACTCTCTTCCTCCCTCTCTCCCTCCCACTTGTTCAACCGTATTGACAAAGTACTGTCAGGTTGTAACATTGCTTATACTTCAGTTTTAATGTACGGGGCTTTTTAAAGATAACTGCAAGGCTTTGGAATTCCGTTACTCAGGAGAGGAGCATTTGGGACACGCTGAAGTGTGCAAGAAACCTCTGCCTGCCTACTGAATGGCATTCGGGCTGGAAACGTTTCGTTCTCCCAGTGCAGGCTGCTTCCCAGCAAATAGCTGGGGGATGCTCTGGTGCTGGCTGCCCAAGTGCGGGGTGGGCCACGGCACTGCACTGGCCACGGCCACGTGCTGGGTGGGCAAAGGCTGTCGGCCGAAAGTGCTCCCAGGGAGCCGTGGCCTCCCTTGATAGCAGATGCCCGAGCAGGGCTCTGGAGAGAAATGTTTCTAAGCAGCGCCATGCTTCCCAGGGACAGCAGGACCTACTTGCACATTTCAGCCAGCCACCTCAAGTTTCTATTAACGATCCCGAGCATTATTACAAGTGGGAAATGAGCCGCAAGTGTCTTGTTCATTGTATGCTCATTGGCACAAGGTGGTGTCTTGATGGAACTGCAGCACTGAAAAATCTTTAGTAGGTGCAATCGGAAACAGAAAACGAACTGGTCAGGGTGGGACCTTCAGTTCCCCAGGGCAGGCAGCACCTTGGGGCACTGCACGTGGTTGGGACTTTGGGGGAATTTTGTCTGTGGGGCTCTGGTTGCTTTGTTTTCTGATGAGCTCGTGCTTAGGAAAGTGTTCAAGCATTTCAGGTACAAAAAGCAGCTCTGAGATGGGAGTAAACTACTTGTTGATTACAGCAGAAGATGCCTGCAGCTGCTCAGCAGCTTAAGGTTGCAAAATAAGAGGAAGAATTCTGTCCTCCGAGTAGCATTTCTGGGCTGGGTGTGAAGAGGTTTTTCAGGGGTTTTCACATGTCACTCCTGTCCTAAAGTACCAGTGGGCTGAGGAACGCCACTGGCTCTGTAAATAACATCCCAAGGCAGGCATTTTTTTACTCTGTCAGTAAATTTTGATCACCTCTAAAAGACACCTCCCGTGTCCCATGAACGCCTGACCACTCTAGGTCCTTCAGCTGCTCTGTGTCCATTTGGAAACGTGGTGATACTGTCTTCTGCTTCACAGAAAGAGGAGGGGCTGTTGTGGCAAGGGTGTTTCCTGACAGCTTCTCTTTGCCTTTGGTGATTAATTTGCTTGCCCGTCTGTCAGCATCTAAGAGAGAGGGAGATGTTTTCTCGTGCTGTTCGGTTCAGTTTTTAAGCGCTGTTGACCGCAGTTACCTGGGCAGTATCCTTGTCCTTCCATCTCAAGTCCTCTCTCTCCACATGTATCGGGGGCTGACCTGCAGCAGGGAGTCCCCATGGTGGGCTGGTTTCACAAAGGCTTTTGAGCTCCAGAGGACGACTGCAAACTTCTTCCAGAAAAGTTGCTGACTAAATTAGATGGGACGCTAATGAGCACTTGAGGCTTATGGTCTTCCTCGTTTCTTAGTGCTGGGCCATACCAAGTTTGTAGAAATCTCAAGACGCTTAGTTTTGGGTTTTCATTTGTGCCCCAAGGGATTTATCTGTATTCCTGCTTGCATGCCATCAGCTAGTTTGATAGTAGAGAGGCGAAAAACGTGCATAAATGCAACATCCATATTTGATATAGGTACTGAATTTCCAAAGTGTAGAGCATCTCACGTTGCTTGAAACAAGAGGGAGGTGTGTTTGTGACCTTACGGCTGACTTGGTATTTTAATTCTTTTCTAGGTGAGAGACCGTACAAGTGTCAAACCTGTGAACGGACCTTCACTCTGAAACACAGCCTGGTTCGTCACCAGCGCATACACCAGAAAGTCAAAAATGCCCGAAACCACGGGAAGGAGAGCGACAAGGAGGAGACCCAGTCGAGGTGTGGAGAAGACAGCGAAAATGAGTCAAGCCACAGTGGCACCAACCCCATCTCTGAAAACGAGTGCGACTCTGCGGGGGGCATCGGTAGCCATCCATCCCTCGTGGGAAGCCGAAAAGAGCCCCTGGCCGGCACGGCCAAGGAATCCCCCTGCAGAGAGGAGAGGCCGAGCGGGCGAGGAGCCGGCACCTGCCTCGTGGAGCCCACCAAGAGTGCACAGAAACAGACAGCAAAAGACCAGGAACCTCGGGGTAGCTCCGAGCACGAGAGGCCCTCAGGTTTCATTCAAGACTTGCTGGAGATGCACAACAAAAAGTCTCCCATGAATCACATCCTTGCCTCTGCAGACAGCGCGCCTCAGCTCTTGGGGGTTGAGTGACTTGCTAGGAGGTGGGACCCGTCCCAGCACGCAAACTGAAGCCAGCAGAGCAAGGTTTCTGGAGTCTTTGTTTTTTGGAAGAGCGACCTACAGCTATGGGGAAGAGTATGGCAGACTGGACGTGGTGCCATATGCCTTTCAGTATAATAATGCAAGAGACTACAGTATATACTGATTTGAGTGCCTTACTACTTTATTAGATCTTTTGGTATCATAGATTTTTTTTTTTTTTCAAAAATGATTTTTTTTAATATTTTAATGAATTATTTGGAGAGGACCTTTTTCATTTAAGCATTAATGTTACCTTTTGTATTGGTGTGCGTGAGCTTGTTCTTGTATATCTGTGATAGTCGCTGTGTTTGTTCTCTGAGCTGGAAATGGGGGCAGTGGGGTGGGAGGCCCTTGGATACCACAGCCAATAACTGGAAGAAAAATTATGTGAATTTCATATGAAATAGTCAGAGGAAATGCAGATGAGATGTTGATTTATTGTTTTTTCTCAGTAGATGTTCTTGCATTTGCCACATGGTGGAGCATTAAGCCTGTTCCGGGCCTGAACAACGTGGCAGTTGAAGGTGTTCAAAGTGGTTCAAGCCAAAAGCAGGAAACAACGAATTTCAGCCTCACGCTTGTTTCCACTTTTCAGCATTAGAAATGGTCTTCTGAACCCTAGGGTTTTTTTCTGGCCATCGTGGACTGAGCACGTACGCAGAGAAGAGTTACATAGCAACGTAACCTATGGAAATTATGCACCCGCTGTTATATATGTTTGATTTGCTTCAGTATATTATTATTATTATTTTATTATTATTTTATAAATCCATCAGTTTGCTTGTCTCTGCAGTCAGCAGAAACCAATGGGCAATATTTGCCCACGCAGATGCGTAACGCAGCTTGGATTCCCCTCTCGAAACGTTTTTTTGACTTCTAACGCTTTCACCAGCTCCTCTTCTTATGTTGCAGCTCTTCTACTGTACTTTAAAATGAAACCCTTCCTCTGACCGGAGAGTCAAGTGGAGGCCAGCGAGGTATCGTCACGCCTGTACAGGGCGACGTCTCACCGGTGGTGGGGTGCGAGTGCCTGCGAGTGGGTGCGAGTGCGTGCGTTGCGTGTGTGTTGGGGGGAGAAGCGTGCGAGAAGGGGGCGGTGGAAGGCCCCTCCAAGCGCGTGAGAAAAGGCACTGCGAGTTACTAGATTGAGTCGTGTTGCAATCACATCGGTGGCAGCGTTGTGTTACTTTTTAAAAGAGCAAAGTTCTTCCGTCTTCCAGTTGAAAGCAAGCAGGAGAGAAATGCGAGCCTTACCGTCATCTTGCTACTGTCATGTTCTAGAGCAAGAAAATACTACTGGTAATAAAACTACAGATATAAGACATGTTAAAAATAAATAAAGTAAATTAAAAAAAAAAAAATAAAATTCTTCCTGAGATTTTGGGGTTGATGCTTGAAGACTTGAGGTGTGTGTCTAAATTTCATATCAATAATTTAACCCCTTTAATGCTGGCAGCTGGAATTTCTCCCTATGGCTCCTGTTGCCGGCAACAGGCGACACTCCAGCCACCACTATTGAAGGGGTTAAGCGAAATGTATCCTACTGTAGCTGCGCATTTTTAGGAGTGCCCAGCGTTTTTTTTTTTTGTTGTTGTTGTTGTCCTTGTTGTCGTCGTTATTGTTTGTTTGTTAATTGTCCTTCAGTCATGACCTCTGGGACAGACAGAGCCATAATAGCATTGCCGGAGCCTCACTGTGCTATTCCACCACTGCAGCCCCCCCAGCCCAGCCCACCCCGCACTGTGACCCCCCCTCCCCCCTTCCCTCTCTCCCTCTTTATCCACCCCACCCCTACCCCCCTGCAAAATCGCTTTTCCTGCTCTCACCAGACATGGAGGAAGTGGGCCTCGGACCCCAACTATATTATATAATATATATATATCTATATATATCTATATCTATATTAAAAATTCTCCGAAAATTTCTGGAGACTGAAATCTCACTGTCCAGAATTCAAAGGAAGAGAAAACGTTCTCGAGTAATATTCTTGCGAATAGAATAAGAAAAAAAATGGTTGAGGTATATGTGATTTCTATTTTTTTTTATCTTTTTTTTTTTTTTTTTTGAAATAGGGATGTTTGAACCAGTTCAGAAACGAAGCTAACGCCAGATATAGATAAATCAGTCACAACCAATGATTCATTTGAAACTCTACCCAGGTGCATTCTACTTAATTAAAACCAGTTCACGCATCCCTTAAATTGTTATTACTATTATAATTATAATAATTATTATTATTATTATTTTGGGTATTTTTTGGTTTTTGTCGTTTTGTTTATTTTTTGGTTTGGTTTTGGTTTTGTTGTTTTTTGTTTTTGTTTGTTTTTTTTTTGCAACTCTCCACACTAAACTGCGCAATACTGTGGGGGAGAAGCCATTACTAAACTATATGCTGCAGAACAATGTAGCAAGTAATTAATTCCCAGCAGCCTGCCGGGACATCTGCTAGCAATAATCACTATTGATTTAAAGCTTTATTTAGCCTTTATCTATATCCTAGTAGAGTATAAGATCTTGCCACATTTTATTGACATTTTTATTAGTTGAGTTTGACTGAGAACCGTTGCTGTTGTTGGGTTTTTTTGTTTCCCCTCCTCCCCCAATATTAAACTGTGAAATTTATAATGTGTTTAAACTATGGGTGAATCTTAGGCTTTAGTTTGCATGTTCAGCTAATTTGTCTCTATACGATTTTTTTGTTTGAATCTTTTTATTTTTTTTTTTTTCCTCTCTCAGGGCTTTTACAAAAAACAAAAAACAAACAAAAAAAAAAGGATCTTCTGAAATTCTTTTGACTGAGTTGCAATGGACTTAACATTGAGATAATTCAATCACTACATTAAGCACTTGACTGTGAAAGCGCAAAAAAATAAAAATAAACAAAGGAAAAAGAAAAAGAGAGAACCTTGTTTGAGGCTGTTGTGAAATAACTCTTGGGGGCTATGTGACAGTCTGATTCCATTTTCAGAATGATTCATCATCTTCTCTCTCCTCTCTGTGTGTCTCCTTTCTTTTCTCTCTCTCCACGAAGGAAGTTTAATCCTAGTGATTTCATCCCATGCAGGAAACAGTAATAAATGTGTAGAATTCATATTTTTCTAAAGGGAACTTAAACTGCTGCTACGAATTGTGTACAAGACTGGTTTATGCCACATGAACAGAGAATCACACATTTGTTTTGGTACTTTTACTCCTCTTTTTATTCAGTTGTACAGTACTTCCAAATTCAAAATAAAAAGTAAAAGTTGTTCTGTATCAAACCATCTAAGCAATAAAATGTTATATTTAAAAATTATAGGTTACAAAATGGACGTGGCTTTTCTTGTGGGTTTGTTGTAACTGGCTTTCAGGCTTCTCTGCTAGAGGACGACGTCCGAGCTGGAGCTTATCTGCGTAAATAGCATCGCCGTTTCTCTTCCTTCAGTCGGACTGAGCTTGACTTGGAGGTGAATGTAGCACTTCTTTGAAAACTCACGTTCATTTTGACCACCCTTTTCTGGTAGTCAAACCACTGACTACGGTCTCTGCCATTTTCTGGGAGTCAAGCCCCTGTGAAATGGTGCTTTTCTCTCGGCGCAGTTCCTTATCGTAGCAACCGAAGGCAGCAGGAAAGTACTTTGCTGCCCATTTTCCTGCACAGGCGTTGGGTCAGGGTTCTCTCTCCTCTGTTTTTATTAACTGTAGCGCTGTGATGACGTTCAGTGAGCATCCTTCTGGCACGCTGTGGTGATAAACACTCTTTATCAGTCCATTTCTGTATAAAGGAAGTAGGTTTCTGCCACCATAGTTTTATTTTTACGTAAATGCGTACAGCTGTGAAATCTTCAGGACGTGTCTGAAAGCCACGCGCACGTGTCAAAAAAAAGAAGAGAGAAATCCTTTGTTGTAGTTTGTTGGAGCCACCTTAGCTGCATTTTATACGCTTTCCTATAAATAAAACGCATTTCACGGGGCAGTGAACCAAAGAATCGTCTTGAGTTGCGTATCCAGTTCTGGAGGCTGGGGAATTGCAGCGAAGCTGAAGCATCCGCATCTTCCTAAGCCCTGGTGGGATGGTTCTTTCTGGTAGAGAAGTGAAGGAGATTCAGAATGAGAGAGACGCGGCCAGGGGGTGAAGTGCTGCTGCTTTCCTCCCTCTGCCCTCCTGCACCTTCGTCACAGAGGTTAAAATTCCCTACAGCGCTCTCTCTGGGGAGGACCTGGTCCCTCACCGCCAGACAGGGACAGGGTGAAAAAAAACCCAGTCCATCAACCAGCTCTGCCCCCAGCCAAGGGTCTCTGACGAAGCACCCACCTGGGTGGGACGAAGGGGTGGAAACAAGATTTCTGATGGAGGAAACCTGCAGAAAATCGCGTTCTTCCCACTCCCGCCCACTGGGCTGAGAAACCTCCCTTCCTCTTGTGAGGCGGCTGGGAAAACTCACAACCGAAGGGTGTGGGGACCTGGCATGAGGCGTAACGTCAAATGGGATGAGTTTATGTGGCTGGGAAATGATTGTGACTAATTACTTACGAAACAGATGACTTCGAAAGCACTTGGTTCTTGGCCATGAAAGGGCGCCATTTGTGTACCCAGACCTTCTCCACTTCTGCCTGACTTTGGCTGTGACCATCCCTGAGCTGGGAGTTTTCCCTGCTCTGCTCGCCTTCAACAGGGCCAGCTCCTGCAGCCGGCTGAGCTTTCCTCCTTGGTGTTTCCCTCTCCCTCCTCCTGCCTCTGCTTCTCCCGGCAGTAACTCCTGTGGTGGCCATGGCAAGAGCTGGCCCGAGACATGGGGCTGACAGAGGGATGGGGTGTCTCCATGTGCCTCCTCCAACTTGCTGCTTCCTTGCCCTTGCCTCATTCCCTAAAGCTTTTTCTTCCACCATTTTAAAGGTGGAGCAGCAGGATAAGTCTTGACCTGGGTGGAGCTGTGTGTTGTGGTTCTATCTCACAGCAGTGCCTCCGGTGTGGAGTCCTCGCCCCAGAGTGTTAAGATTTGGGGAAGACCTACGTCCTCTGCCGCCGTGGGGATGCCTTGGTGGCGAGGGGCACCAGGAAGGTGGATTTTTGGAAGTGTGCAATATGGATCTGTGGGCTGTGGACCATGGAGGGGGTAGGGTTGGGGGATAGCAGGCTTGGGTGAAAACTGGCTGTGCCAAGGGAGGATATTGAGCCTGGTTGGAGCATCTTTTGCATATTTATTGATGCTGAAATGCAAACTGGTAAAAAGAAAGGAATAAAAGTACTTGTTTTCCAGTACCGAGCTGTCACGAAGTACCCAGCATTTTGGGGATGGGAGGGCTGTCTACCTACACTTAGATCTTCAGAAAGGGAATACAAAGAGAAAATATTTGCTCTTGATACTATTAACATAGTGTTTTGCCCTGTTCTGTTGCAAAAAAAGTCTTTGTCACACCAGATTAGATTAGTCACAATTCGACTAGCAAGGAAAACAAGGGGTGAAAGTTTACTTGAAACCTTTCCTTGTTTGCAAGCCTCCGGTTTGGGGAATGACACATGGCTTTTTCTTTAGGCATTTCTGTAGAGACTGGGAGTTAAGATGGGATTGACAATGTCAGTTTTGGAAACCCTGAGGGTTGGACTGTCTGCAAAAGGGAGACGCAAGATCCCAGCACGGAGTAACTGGCACTTTCTGTATGTCAGTCTAAGAGGCACCATCCTTCATCATCCACTCTGATAACAGGAAAAGAAAAGGATGTAGAAATGCATTGATTGGATTGTTTATTTGGGACATCTCTAACTACTGGACTGTGGAAAAACGGGCCGCACTGGCATTTCCCAGGGTGCTTGAGCAG
Source organism: Larus michahellis (assembly GCF_964199755.1). Lineage (NCBI taxonomy): Eukaryota > Metazoa > Chordata > Aves > Charadriiformes > Laridae > Larus > Larus michahellis. The sequence continues at coordinate 76,311,329 of NC_133897.1, read as the reverse complement.
CCAACATCAGGGCGGGAAGTGAGTGAAACCTGGACAACGCACCAGTATCTTCTGGCGACATGGGTCACTTGAGCTCTCCAGCCTAGGAGCCGCGTAAAGCGCTTTTCCTCTCTACTCCCTTTCCTCAGCAGCGGCTGTGATGGCCCGCGCAGGGGAGAGGCTCGCTGCAAGCGTGCAGCAACAGTGAAACGGGCGATAAAGAAGATGCTGGGGTTTTGCTCTCCAATCTGTTGAAATAAGGCAAGCGGAAGAGCCACATTTTGCCCTGGGGGATTTTGAAAACCTCCTTCATGTCAGCGAAGAGCTGGATGCTACACACAAAAAAAAAGGTCCAAGGTTTGGGGAAGAAAGGTTGCGTGTGTGGAAGGTGGGTGTCTAACTGGCTGTTATTTGACTAGCTGTCTCCACAGGCAGACTGTGCCTGTGCTGTGGCTGACGGGGGAAGATGACCGGTTGCCTGGCTGCGTGCGTACAGCAGGTCGGTGGCACCATGTCACTGTGGTCACCCCTGGATTTTGTGTTCTGGGCATGCTCTGCTTCCTGGGTTTGGCCTCCAGCCCCAGCCCAGAGCTGCTCCCCTTGCTCCATGTCCTCACGCGTGCACACAGGGAACAAGGCAAACAGATGTCCAGGAGCATGTTGTTGTCACTGTCTGGAAACAGGAGACTCCCAATACCTGCAGGTTTGCTGGCAGATCACAGGATTTCCCCAGCCCTGGGCAATTAGTGCCATGCCGGCTCTCAGGTTTATAGGAAGTGGAAATACCCCAAGATGACAGGAATCACATAGAATTGCCTAGGTTGGAAGGGACCTTTCAGATCATCTTGTCCAACCATCACCCTGACTCTGACAAAACCCACCACTAAACCATATCTCTAAGCACCACGTCTACTTGTCTTTTAAATACCTCCAGGGATGGCGACTCAACCACTTCCCTGGGCAGCCTGTACGTTATTATGCTTAATAACCCCTTCAGTGTAAATTTTTTTCCTAATATCCAGTTTAAACCTCCCCTGGCACAACTTGAGGCTGTTTCCTCTTGTCCTATCACCTGCTACTTGGGAGAAGAGACCAACCCCCACCTCTCTACACCCTCCTTTCAGGTAGTTGTAGAGAGTGATAAGGCTTGATAAGGCTCTTTTTCTCCTCAGTCTCCTTTTCTCCAGGCCAAAAAACCCCAGCTCCCTCAGCCGCTCCTCATAAGACTTGTTCTCCAGACCCCTCACCAGCTTCGTTGCCTTTCTCTGGACCCGCTCCAGCACCTCAGTGTCTTTTTTGTGGTGAGGGGCCCAAAACTGGACACAGTACTCGAGGTGGGGCCCCACCAGTGCCAAGTACAGGGGGTTCAGCACAGCTGGGATTCCTGAGCTGGCAGCTCTGCGGAGGCTGTGTGCAGTCGGTCGCAGTCTCATCCACTGGTTTTGAAGTAAGACCCTTAGCAGGAAAAGTGTTTTGTTAATGCAGCCCCCTCCAGAGCCTAAAGCGTGTCCCGCAGATGCCTTGGTGCTCGGCAAGCCTGAAGCTCTCGGCCTTTCTCAACATGGCCACACCTGCCTCTTTCCTAGTCACCTCAGCTGAGGATTGAGTTATTGGGAATGCGTTTTTTAGGGGATTTAACACTTTCTCACCAGTCCTGAAAGGGCAATTTGTACCAAGCAAGCACAAGGTGTTGAGTGGGTGTCAGACACTGGTGGCGTGTGCCCTTGGTCCTATGAAAAGTTACGGACTCATTCATCCTGTGGTGTGCATGTGTTTGTTTGGGACTTATTAAGAGGGCTGGGGGGGGGACACAGCCCAGAGGAGTGCTCTGGGGCAGAATTATTTGGTTTTTTAGGATCTCACCAGCTGCTGAGCATCCCTGTGTGCTGCCTGGGCTCATCAGTGGTTTCACCTGGGGCAGTGAGCCTGATTTAAATTAGCAAGGGAGAGGAAGGAGGTGGACAAGGAGAGCAGTGTTGTGTGCTGATGAAGCATATGTTGGTATTTTATATTAAAAAAAAAAAAAAAGTTTAGGAAAGTATTTTACCAGTCAGATTTTTTTTTTCTCAATGAAATTAACTGCATCAACACCTGGGAGAAGGACAGTGGAGAGGTGGAGGGAAGTTGGCCTGCTCAAGGACAGTGGTGAAGACACAGCCTGGGGACAGGTTACTACACAGAATGGGGTGCCCAAGAGCTACAGGAACATCTCCCCTGCTGTTGCTGGCTGTGTGTGTCACCTCAGGTAAGTGGCCTGTATCTGCATGCACGTGTCATGCTGTTAAGGGGGTGCCTGACAGAGGAAAAAGCTGATTCTCTAAGGAAATGAAACCTTCAGAGTATCCCTAGGTAAGGGGCCAAGATGTCTTCACTTCAGGAGGCATCTGAAATCACCCTGTAGAGCTGAAACTGAGTAAAGATGGAGCGGAGAAGCACTGCTGAGGCTTTCCAAAAATTCTAGTATTGCCTCCTACTTTCAGTCCCCTCTCAGCCTTAAAAAAAAAAAACCAAACACCCCACGATCAAAGGAAGTAGGAGTTTTTTCATCTGTTAAGTAGTAGCAAGTGGGAAGATGCCTCTGGCTCGCCGACCCTCGCTGCGTAATGCAGTAGAAAACCTTGTAGCAATCCTCTGAGTAGTAGGAACTGCAAATAGCTTTCTCCTCTGCTGTGCTGGTTGTTTATTTCTCCTGTGCCAGATTCGTCTCTCGTTTGGCAGGGAAAAGGGCCGGGAGTGTTTGAGGAAAGTCTGAACGATGGGTGTTTGGAATACGCTGTTGTGAAAGCGCCTGAACCCCTCCAAGGGCCTTTCAGCAACGGGCTGTGAAGCGGTTTACGAACATCAGTTAATGGGAGGCTGTAAACAAGAGGGAAGTTTGCTGGAGAAAAAGGCTTTTCAGCGTGGAAGGCCTGATCTATTTTCATAATCGCAGAGGTTAACGTGGTAAAGGCCAGCTCTGCTGCGGGCTGACTTTCCGCCAGGAATTTTTAGCCTGTAACCGCCTGGGGAGCGTGGCCACGCTGCTCGTAAAAAGATGTGCGAGGGTTAGGACAAAATGTCTCTGTGTGTGTGTGTCTTCTCCCATCTCCCGTTACCTGATTGTGCGGAGAATGACGACAGCTTAGATTTGCAACTACGGTGGTTGTTTTAAATGAGCAGCAACTGACTTCTAATGAATCTGCACCCAAAAGGAGCATTTGTACTTCATTTCAGGGTGATGGCAGTGCTAGTTGTGAGATGTGGGCTTGCTTTGACCAATAAATATTTCTCCCAAGTGTTTGCAACTCAAGCAGTAAAACCTGGCTGTAAACATAAAAAATCTAACTCTTTTCATTGCTGTTTTCCTCTATTTCTATGAAGCGTAGCCCCAGCGATGCAGAGGGCTCCCAGGCCGCGGTTGCGGAGGAGGTAGCACGTGTCCCCCCATGTTCTGTATCTCATGCGCTGCCGCTGAGCGGGATACAATACTTGTACTTTTGCTCACTTTACCAGTAAATTCCTTTTTGCGGGCAGGATACTTATACTTAACACCATTCCATCCGTTGCCTTCAAGACGCTTATATGACTAAAGCTTCACAGGCTTCAGGGTTACCTACATCAGGTCCGTTACACTCCACGGCTGGAGAAAATCAAAGTCTCCAGCTGCCTGCCCATACACAGCAATCCGTGAAAAAGTCTGCACCACAACACAGGGAGTTTCATTTTTGATCTCCCGTCTAGATCGTTATCTGCCGGTATCTTTTGGCGTTGAAACCACAGAGGCCCTTCTAGCGCAGCTACCCGAAACCCAGCATCGGCGCCAAGCTGGTGAGAGGAGTTTGCCAGGGTTGGAGCTAAGGGAAAAGAAAAGGTCTGGAGAACCGAGCAACTTCATGCACCTCATGGCAATGCGTTTTGGCACAGGATGCAAAGCCACGTGCCGCTTTTAATGCACTGGGTTATTCCTTTTTGGTGAATGCACCTCCCATAAACAGCTTTGAAGCTTATTCTGAATCAAAATAGTCTCTTTAGCAGCTGTAAAATGAAGGAACCTGCTCAAAAATGAAGGAACTGAATTTGAACAACACTTAATAAGTGTCAGCACCCTCCTCCCAGGGTTCCTTGTGTCAGTGTTCTACTGACCTGAGCTGTGGGATGTTCTGCAGTTTGGTGGCCTGTACTTTCTACTGCTGCAGTGAATCAGTGACATCTGTTTTGGTGCAGTTCTGCCAATTTGGCAAAATAGCAATGATGGGGTGATGGCCCCTGGGGGATTGTCACTGAAGGAAAACAGGAGTAACCACAAGGAGTGCAGCACCCAACTGAAGGAGCAGTAAATGACACCCAGCAAGATGCTGCTAATAGAGGCAGAGGGAGTTCAGTCTCAATGGGACCTTGAGGAAACACCTTGCTCTCCATGAGCATAGACCAACAAAACTGAGCAAAGGCAGTGATTTTCCTGGCTGGCGGACCCTGCTGGCACCTCAAATTTCATCCCCTTTTCGTTGGGGGTGGTGGTGAGAGGATGCTGTGGTATCACCACCTGTCAGACCACACTGGAAAGGAGATGGTCCCTGTCTAGTGTGGTTTCTAAAATACAAGCTAAATCCTATTTTGTTTTGTTTTTTTTTTTTTCTTTCTGAAAGACTGCCTTTCCTGCAGTGCCCAACAGCAAGCTGCACCTCCTAGTTTTCAGCTTGCTTACAGTAGCAACCAGTTAGGATCCACTGGGCATTTCCAGCTGTGAGAAATACTTCCACTCTTTACGAATGAACCTCTATTACAACCAACCAAGCATTAACTAAGTCTTAATACCGTCTCGAAGAAAAACATAACACACTTCATAATCAAGCTTGTTAGCGCATTTAAACTTGCTTCTAATTATAACCCGTTATTTTGGTGACAATGTTTCTCATATTGTATGAGACAATCATCAGATGTTATTTAAATTCTGGCTTTTCCTTTCCAATGGAAACCTGCAATAGGGTATTTTAAGACTTTCCTCCTTTCTGTGTAGATGCCTGCTAAAGAAAGCAGTTTGTTTGTTGTTTCTTTCTATCTCTTTTGGGAATTCACTGGTGGACTGGCCAGCTGAGGCTGGGATTGAGCATGCTGCCAGGGTGAGGTCCTGTGCATCACTGGCTTCTCTAGTACTGTGGATCCACGTGGATCATGCAAGGAAGTACCCTTATGTGTTCTGGATGGACTAGACTCTGATTCGGCTTTCATGGAAGAAATACTCCAGCTGAAGACAGAACATGGACCTACTTGTGTCTGAACACGGTCAAGGTGCTTGTGGAGTTAAAGGGCCCAATTTAATCTAACTTCAATCAGAGAAAACCTTGCTGAGGAGCCCCGGACCAGGCCATCAGGTGACAAAGAAGCAGTGTGGATGTAGCATCACTGTTATCCCTGCCTCGGCAATGCCTCAGGCTGACCCCGTGAGTGGCTATAGCCCTAACGTTTTTTTTGGAAGCAAATGCAAGACACCAAGTATTCACAGCTTTTCAGAGTTCAAGTTTCACATTTTCAATTATTTTCTTTAAGCACGGAGAGGTGCAGTGCTCAGACTTACTCCAGTGATCAAGCCATAGCAAAGAACGATTAGGAAAAGCCCGACACGGTTGCCATAGCCCACCCACTTAGGTGCTGCTCTTTGAAAAGGGCCTAAAGCTCTTGTGCTTGTCTGGCATGAGAAGCAGCTGCCACTGACCTGGGGGATCCCTCAGCTGGCAGCTGCTGGTATTGCTGGCTATAATAATTTCCATTCAGTGAACATAGTAGTGTATTTTATCTTCAGGGTGAATGCTTTAATCACGCATGGTCCATCGATGCAGCTTCATCTGAATGAAAACCATGCTGTCTGTCTAGCTCCACCCAGGCCCTGTCTGCATCTGTTTTACTAGAATACACACCTGCAAATCTCTCCTGTTCAGACACTTGTGTGGCTATGTACATTAACTCCAAGTATTCTCTTCACTATGTGGAAGAGCTAGCTCTTAGGTTCTGGTTTCATTATGCGAATTTAAGTGGCACAGGGAAAACGCAAATAAGGCAGGACAAGCTGCGGCGTTCGTGTAAGCTGAATAGACCAAAAGTGATGAGGAAAGACAGGTTAAGTTTCACTTTTCCCTCAGCAGTTAAGGGACTGGAATGGTGTAATACTGAAGTTTTACTGCATCTTGATTAATATAAATCAATTATCAAGACTACTAACATGAGGGGACAGAGAGACAGCCTACTGAAGCTAAGACTGCAGTGACTTGCTTAGAAAGAATAGAGACCACTACAAAGTCTCAAAAATCTACCTTGATCTTTTCAGGGAAGGATGAGACAGATTTCAGAGTTATTTTTACGTTCTCTGGGAGTTAAAAATGCATCTTCACACATATGCTTCTAAGTTTTCCCTTATTTATCCACAGATGTAGTTCAAATACAGAAGTCTCAGCATCCTTTATCTTTAAGCCATTTTTGGTTTGCTTTTGTTAGCTTTTTCCCCCAGCAAATCTTACCTCCTCCTGTTTAGACGCAGCACACCTGCTCCCATTGCTACTTTCAGTCTTACTGCCTGGAATATTATTGTTTGTTTGCTCAGACAATGGCACGCACTTTAAAGCTATAGGGATTTGGCACTGTTATAACCTTGTGCTTCTGCAGCCTTTAAGCATCTTAACAAGTCTTTTTCAAACTGCCTACAGTTTAACAACAGGTTATTCTTTCTGGAAATGTAGGGGACTATGGCTCAGTTTTACCAGATCAGGATTCAAGAATTTACTAAGTGTTTTCTCAGGGCCCTCCCCTATTCTTATAAAGAATTTTAATCTTAATATTAGTCCATTGTCCAAAACATCACAGAATACTTCCTTGCTATTATTCCCATTCTAAATATACTTGTAGAAAAGCAGCTTTTTAAGGATAGCATGTTTTCACTCTTTACATATTTGCTACTACAGGTTGCTTATCAAGGAAAAGTGCACCAGCAGAGCACTCGAGCTTTTTACTGACAGACTCATGCTTTATTTAAAGAAAAAAAAAGCTACACAATGCTAAGAAAAAAAAAATCAAATCAAGTTTACTTTACAAAAAAAACCCCAAAACAACAACCTGCAGCCATTTTCAAGAGATCTGATCTCACTTATAAATGAAAGTCAGCAGGTAAGAATAAATGTTAATTTAACATTTTGGTTGCAGTACATTATCTGAACTTAATCATCCAAAACAATCAGTCATTCTTAAACTGACTGTTGATTGTATCTACACAAACAATCATCTATAACGCTTGATTAAAAAAATCCCTGGGAAAATTCTGAGATAAATGGAAAAATGTCAGAAGAAGGTTATACAGCCCACCTATAAACACTATAAATAAAAGCAGAAACTGAAAGATCTTTCCGGCTTTGCTCTCCTCTGTACATTAATTGCAATTCCTCTGTGGATTTAAGAAAAGTCTTTCTGTAAAGCTACTAAATTCTGTTCCGTAAGGGGATTAAACTAGTATAACATGAATCCATGTAGTTGCCATCAAGCTACATTAATGCTATGTCTTACTATCTCCACGGAGTGTATTGTGCAAGTATCAAGTAACTTCAAAACACTCCTGAAACAGCCCTTGTGTTGCTCCTATGAGGTAGGTACTGTCCTTCCTTTGACAAAGAAAGGAGAACAGACTCTGAACTGCTGCTCAGTGCATCAGGCACACTGAAAAACAGGACCACCAGCCTATGTTAGTATTTGACTTTTCCTGCTGTCTCCCTGAATTCAGAGCTTTCAACTGCAACACTTTATTTAGCGCCATGCACTCCAGGAATAAAAAGTGAATGATGCTTTTGATTATATCCATTGCAAGGTAAGGAAGATGTCCAGCGTAACTGTTTTGAAACAAGCAGAAGCACTACCATCGCTAGGCCTGCTCCATTAATCTCTACAGCCTACAACTTAATTATTTCTTACATGAGGAACAGAGATGATACTCCATCCTTTAGCCTGACAGCAGCCACTCTTCTTTCTCAGATTAAATGATACTGGGAAGAAATGAACATCTGTCACAAAGCAGAGAGCATACAGAGGGCTACAACTATCAAATGCAGTTCAAGTGTAGCTATTAATGCTTTGCTACCACTGTAGACATGAACTCTGCAACGGTTTTTCTCACCTCAAGTACAGACTCATTACATGTTTATGATTTTTTTTGAACTAGTTAAGGAGCTGTGAGAAAGGAATTAATAGGGTCCTTCTAACGTACCTGTGACACTAAGCTATCTATGCATTTTAAAAACGGGTAGAAAATTCAAGTACCAAAATAAAAGTTGTTAACCAAAAGGACAACACAATATGTTCTCCTATTTGAAGAAATCTGGGTGTAGCAGACTGGCTTATTCACCAGAAATAATGTAAGACATGCCAAAGTTCAATTACCACTACACACTAGAATGTTATTGCTAAATTTCAACTACAGCAAACTAATAAGGAACAAGAAATTCAAAACTGTTACTTCATTTATCATGAGCAGTAGCAGACTGCTGGCCACTGTTCTTACAAACTGTTCTGGCTGAGAAAGTTACTATGAACCATCCACAGCGAACGCCAGTTGTACAATCAGAAAGACGGTCTTGGTACAACTGGACTTTCACATTGCTAGTTCCTATGCAAGCTGCTGAACTGTCTCCTCTCTTCTTTCATACTTAGAATTAAGCATTTGGATGTTAACCCCTGAGTATGGAGAAGAAAGCTGAAACCTTCAAATACTTATTTGTACAATGCTTCAGGCCTTCAGCTTCTCTTTAAATCCTGGTCAGTGTAAGATTTCTAAAGGCCAAAATTATTCCAAAACTCAATCAGTAAGGGCTAAACTATTTATCTGAACAAATGAAACTAGGATATTATAAACTAGTATCCTCTGTTCTGAGCCTCTGTCTTTTTCCCTGGAGTATCACTGTATCTAGAGCAGCTCTTATAAAACCCTCAAAAGAGTACCCTCCTATCTTGGGACGAATTAGAGCACACAGTTTAAGATTATCTATTACCAGAAGGTGGAAAAGAAGAAAAGTCTCTTGATTTCAGGTTAGAGACATAACCCCAGAGAGGGAACTTAGAAGTTCAGTACACTAGGTGCTGCAATAGCTATCGGTCTTTAGTATACAAAGCATTTAATACATGAACACTTTGAATCAATGCAAACTTGAATATAAGCCCATAAGCCTAGCACAGAACCAGCCAGGTTATATCAGTAAACACAAAGTTGTTCCCCACAATTTGAGTGGAGATACCTCCTTATGGAGGTAGCATTTAACTGTTTGCTAAGTGATCTGTATGACAGCTCAGCAACCTTAACTCCTAAAAACATTCTGCCTGGGCTAGCTATATTATCAGGAAGTTGAACAAAGCAGTTTTGGGTTTACTTGTCCTACAGGAGTCAAGAGCATCTTCACAGTTCATTGTGGCAAAGCGTATAGTAAAATAGTGCCAGTACAGGTAGTTTCAGAGCTTAGCTGCTTCAAGCATGCTATGACATGATTTGTAAGTATTGCTCAGTGTCCATTGGCTCAGAAGCTCAGTCCCTGCAGAGCAAGTGTAGATCTAAAAGAGCACTTTCACATGTGGGGATCAGGAAAGGGAGGAAAAGAAAAGAGAGGTCTCCACTCAATGCCTCTTCCTGACCTCAGCAAGCTTCCAGATAATCTTCAGGAAGAGATGCAGCTGAGATGCAAACAACTTGAGTCTTGTCCAAGCACCTGAATGTCATCAAACTGACATGCCATATTACCTGCCCTTTTTTACTGTCAGTTTCATTCCTGAATGCAATGGATGTGAATCAGTACCTCAGTACCTGGTAATCATGTGCCTGCCACAAAAGAAAATCCCTTTTTGATTGCATATAGCTTTTCTGCTTTAGTATTGAACTAACATGTAGTTAATGGATATGCATATGTTACTAGTAGGAAAGACAAGGTGATAAAGACCCCAAACCCTCAGATTAATGTACTGACCAGTTGAAAGAAGTTTGAGATTTAAAAAGTGTAAAGGGTGAATTAAATCATTTGCCATTTAAAAGCATTATTTGAAGCCAACAATTTTTCAAATTCAATTTCAAGAGTGTACAGTAAATGCAAAGTCCCTGCCCCCTGTAAAGCTTTAAGAAAAGTCCACCTTTTGATACATATGACATTCTAGTATTTGTGAGACAACCAAGAACTTACTGAAAAGTTGTTCTGACTCATACAATTTCTTGAGTAAACATTGCAGAGCTGCCACTATAAATTGGAACACTTAAGCTGTTGGCACGACTCAATAACTAACCATTTAACAAGTTGGGTATAAAAAAAAAATTTATGTAGTAATACCAATTCAGCACACAAATTCCATGCTTCACAAGTTCTGCTGCTGTGTAAGAGCCTTCCTAACAACTATGCAGATAAGTTCAGATTTTTAGGTCACTGCATGCCCAGATCAAACCAGCAGCAAAATATCTACCACTACAAGCAGCTATACCCAATTGTGCCTTTAGAATGCAAACTATGCAGAAATCTAGATGATCAGTGCCTTGCCACTGAAGTAGGACCACACACACAAACTTCAGTGTGTGCACACTGTAGAGAATAAAGTTACTTACTGAAGAAGAAAAATGCATATAGATTCTGATACAGACATGATACAATCAAGACAGATTAAGTCACTAGACATTCAGATTAGGGGGAGGAGAAAAATCCTTCGAGGACAGCGTACAGATGACAAGCCAGCATTACAAAGAACTCTAAAGGCACATTTCAGGTAACATGTTCTGTTAAGACCAACTGCTTACACACGCAGGCACAAATCTTAATGGCTACCTCTCCCCCCACCCCCCTCAACAATTAACAAAAGAGAGAAGTGCATTTTCAGTAATATTAACACCATTCAGTTAATCTGTTCAGTCCAAATCTTTAGCGGTATTTTCCTTATGGTGATATGGATTCTCTGCACTACTCCAATCCAAAAAACCCAAACAGGCAGGATTAGTAAAGGTTCAACTGTTGTACTAGTAAACATTTACTCATCAGAGCCCACTGATCTCTTCTGTGCCCTCTTGTAGGGCAACCTCCTTGGCGAAGCTTTATCTAGATTAAAGAAAGAAAAAAGATAGTTACAACAATTGCTACGGCTACTTCAGATTAGATGTTGCATGACCATGTATTTTTCTCCCTCCCAAACCCAAGCCAAACTGCCCTTTTAGTGCAATGCATCACCACAGAGAAGCAAGCTGAAACAACGTAAGGCTTTTTAACTATTAACATCCTAAATAGAAGGCAACGAAAAAAGAATGTTTCTATTCTGTAACATGCAACTCCAGGGTGAGGACTATTCAATTTTCTAGCTACTAAAACACAAAAAAAACCAAAACAACAAACCCCTACCCCAAAACACCAAACCCCACACCATCTCCTGATGAAACCACATGCTCTGCTGTTGAGAAAAGTTCCATGTTCAATAATTACACTTCTAGAAAGTTAATTATTTTATCATTACTGGTTTGAGTTTACCTGCCTGAACAATATGCGATTGACCCTCTTAAAAAGACAGCTTTGTCTTGCATGAAATATTTCCACATTCATACAGATTAACAGCAAAAGATAAGTGTTTTGGATGTGAAAGAACCACACTTTTCCAGAAAGCATCCACATTTGACTATGGAGATGTCATATTGTAATCAGATATCCCACATGGGAAAGCCACCCAGCTTTAGCTGTATGATCACTGGATACCAGAAGCATCATCCTCCATTTAAGATCTTGACAGGCCTGTAATTGTCCTTTACAATGTCGGTCCTTACATAGGTAGAACTTCAATCCTTGTAATATCATAGTGAAGCTATAATACTTTGTATGAAGTGCTAAAGTGATTGCTAAGTGTATCTGTTGACTTAAAAATGCACATTCTCTTAAGCAGAACGATCTCCAATAATTTAGTTTGTATGTGCAAACACAAGGAGCAGCCATCATGCCAAAGCCAGTCAGTACAGTATGAAGTGTCTTGCAACAATACAATAGTCAAGAACCTCAGAGGATCTTGAAGGCCATGCATTTCAAAGGATTCCAGTGTAGAGTTCTAATTAAAACTAACCTGGAGCTAAAGAAAAGCACAATTACGAGCAACTTAAAATGTGAGTTTTTCCTAGACTTCAGGTATTAAGATATGAATACCTATTTAGCTAGAGAAAGGGATGGGGGACAGCACCCAAACATTGCCAGGATCCGAACCCATTTAAAGACAGCTTGCTCTTCAGAAAAAAAAAAAACAAAACAAAACAACAAAACCCAAACATTTAAACATTTAGAGCTTCAGTCTTTCTTGCTAGATTGAGACTTTTCAAATTCCTATTTCTAGATTTTATGCCATCATTCTTGTGTCTCACAGAAGACAGTGTACAAGAAAGCTTACACTTTCAGAAGTAAAACACCAGTCCTTATACCTATGTGTAAGTACAGTTTAAAAAGCTGAAAGAGTAAAAAAAAAAAAAAAAACGTGTCATCAACAACTCCTGGCACAACTTCATATCAGAGCCTCTAGCCTTTCTACGCTGAATAAAGCACAGAATGATTATTTCATCAGAAAGGGAGTCTTTTTCAAGTCAAGGTAGTTCCTGCAAAGGGTTTCCAAAGCACTTATCTCATCTAGGATGCAGTTTGTTTTGAGTGCAGCTATCTCACCTCACACCAGCCAGTGCTACTGGTGACAGGCGTTGACCTGGGATAAGGAAGACGCAGCAAAGATAAACCTATTAAATTATTATACCCAAGGCTGAGGCTTGTTTCTCACTGAAACAAGATGTGCTGAGCCATTGGTCATGAGCAGTCCTCCACCTCCCTCATGTAACATCAGCCTGATACTACACCAAGGTAGCAGGAAAGGCAAGATACACAGCTGCATTTTAGATAAAGGGTTCTGGGAGCTGTTAGAGGAGACAACAGTACTTCAGCAATATTCTACTGAAACTATGTTACAACAGTATAGCCAGAAATAATACATATACACACATATTTATTATATATCAAAACATAGTTTTATATATATATATATATATAAGGTGTTTGTGTGGTTGTGTGCATCTGTTCTGGAATCTTTTACTGCTCATGCTACATCACCAATCACCGCATGCAGGAAGCTGTACTTCTATCTATGCCTAATTATCACATGGACGACACATTAAGCACTTCCACTCTTTAAGTCAACAGAGTTTGCCTCACCTCTTCTACTCTGCACTGAAGCCATGGGAAAGCAAAACAGAAGAGACAGCAAGAGAAGTTAGAAATATCCACAAATACACAAATGGTCTAAAGAAATCAGATATTTGGTTTACTGTTGACATTTCAGTCGTCAATTAGAACGTAGTCATTTTTGGACTTATGAAGGACATTAACGTGGCTTTAGTTAATACACACTTCTAATGCTTATTTAAAACTTTGGTCTATAGGCAAACTGCCAAACAGCTTACAGAAACTTTGAGATGACAGATATTTTGTCCTACTTAAACCTCCTTTGTGATCCAGGTTTTGGGAAGAGATTTTATCTGTTGAAAAAGTCTACAGAACAAATTGTAAAAGTCATTATTGTATCAAGCAGTGAAGTTTGTTCTATACAAAAATAGGCTGCTAATGTAATAGTCTAATCATTAAGCACAGTGCTTTAGACAGTTCTTTATTCCCTAGAAGAGATGTATGCTGTTCTGAGAAACTGCTATTAGCTACTTATTCAGTTACAACTAATTGATTAAGTAATTGTTATTTTCTAGTTTGTGGAAGGTAGAGTACTTACTTATTTGATTTAAAGTTTCTTGGGGAATCCAGCTCATATCAACATCATTCTGATTTGATGTTCCCATCTCTACTTTCTGTACTGGTCTTTTCCTCTGAAAATTCAAGGGAAAAAAAAGATTTTTCTTTCCACAAAGTTTTGATAGCACAAATATTAGAAATAACTAATAATGCTGTATTTAATGAACTGCAATTATTTCACTAAGTCACAAACTTAAGGCTACTCAATGTATGAAGCTGTCTTTGTAGCTTAGCTTTAACTATCTTTACCATTAGCGATTTATTCACCTAAGCTTAGCAACACCACTTCTAATGCCTCACAATCCTTATTCTACACAAAGATATCAAGATTTCATGCACACGCCTGGGCAAGTTCATTATATCTGTTACAAAAAATGGCTGATGATTAATCAAACTTTGTAATGACCAGTCTCATTATACTTTCTCAGATTAGCACAATATTCTTGTATGTCACCTAGCAAAGTAGATTTCACAGCACAATAATCCTTCCATACCTTCTTCCCAAGGGAAACTACTTCAAAAGTATAGTATGCCAGACTGCACAAAAACATAACCAATGCATTGCATGCAGATGAGACTTCAGATTTCAACAGCTTTTACTTGCCTGACCACTTATACAGACAAACCCTTAGTTGTTGTAGCATTACAAATGGAATCCAGAAGGCCCTAGTTAACATTACAGCAAAGCATTGGTAAGAACTAAGTAAAGGACCAGGCAGCTGTTTTCCCTGACGTTTGACCTAGATCAAACTAATAGACTGAAATAGAGAGCACAGGAAAAGTCTACCTGGTAAGTATCGAATCAGTAGCTGCACACATCCAGTAACAGGAAGGTACCAAAGCTTCCAATTTAACCACTTCAGTGTGGTGCCAAAGAGCAGACCAAGAGAGCATTACGTAAGCAGTCTAAATGTCTCCAGTTACGAACATTTTTTTAAAATGTCCTGGTTTTCCCAGTAATCTCTAAGGTCTTAGTTCTAAAAGTAAGTCTTCTAAAGTTCAACCTGTACCATTGTATGCCAGAAGCAATTACTGAACTGCCTTCTTTTCATACCAGTCAGGTCTTGTATTAACAAGTACATAGAGAAAATACACTACCCACCTTCCTAGATTCTAGTAACTGATGTAGGCCAACAATGACAAGTAGACCAAGTCCAGCGAGGAACATGTACATGAAGATCCTTTAAAAAACAGTTTAAGAAACAATTAACTAAAAATCTTAAGTATTTAAGAGTTTACAAAGTTGCATAGAAACTAAGCCTAGCTTTGGCCACATGCCCACTTCATCTTTCCTAAGAACTTTTGCAGTAGGTGGGTGGGGAAAAAAACCCAACAATGAATCTGAAATTGAAATGCTAAAAAATCTTAAGTAATTATTCTGACTTCAATTTCAGAAACTATAATCCTAAATTTAATTCTGAACAACAGAACATTTGAAAAATGCCGTATAAACTGGGAAATTATTATAAATAATTATTGAAATTTAGTAACTGCAAGAACTCTTTTGCAGTATCATGTTTCAAGACATTGGGTCACAGTTAATATTTATGTTTGTGACTGCTCTAACCACTTACAAAACCCTTAAAAAAAAAAAACTCTTATATGCTTTTCATATGCTACTGCAAAGCAAGTACTGTTAGCATACTAATTCACTGCCAACAGAGCTTTGAAAGGCCTTAACTGTGTTCCACAGTTAGAATTCTACCAATGCAAACAATCTTTTTTTTAAATCTGCGCATTTTGGTTTGTTTTGAAGAATTCTACCTGAAATACCTGTTGATACTTAGCAAAAGGTGAACATAAGTTATATCTAAAATTAATTGGGGGAGCAGGCAGAAGTTTACAGGTAAAGAATCTATTCCAAGTTGAACGTCTTAGCTCAGATTTGTAACAAAGGAAATTACGGAGTTAAACTACAGAAGAGACTTAACTGAACATCCCTGTTTTACCGTAATTACCTATTCACACGACATTAACTCAAATTGGTTCTAATAATTTGAATTCTTTTGATAGTTCCTTTATCAGAGTATCACATTCAATAAAATAAGGACATAAGAACTATTGTCACTGGCCTCATCAATAACCGGTTCTACCAGTACGCCAACTAAAATTGAATCTCCAGACTCCTTACGTTTCTCCATCCAGCCCATCCTCTTTTTCAATAATTGTAACAGTTTGATTGAAGACAGCATCTTGAAACACGTTGCCCTAGAACAAAGTTTCCACATAACATTTAAAAGTTAGTTCTTGAACACACACACACACACAAAAATATGTTTATCTTTTTCCATGTTCCTGGAAAAACTCTAGAAAGAAAGCAGTTATCTCCTGCAAGAGATTTTATTAAGTTTATAAGCAGTGCAAGTTTGACTCAATGTATAAAAGCACAAACTTTTTGGTGCAATTACAAAGAACAGTCTTGATGCTCAAGACTCATCAAGTGCTCAAAGTGAAGTTTGCAGATGGGATTCAGGCTGAGAGTCAAGTTTGTCAGCAAAGCTCAATCTGAAAAGCACAGTGAAATTTAAGTTATGCTAAGGAAACATTTAGTTTTGGCAATTTTTTTTGTTTGGTTGTTTTTTTTTTAAATGAGTACAGCCCAGTACTATATGATTCTAAGGCATTATAGCTTCCATTGCTGATATAACTTCAAGTCTAACATATACAGAACTAAAGCGTACATGAGGGGCTATTGTGAAACATGTAGACAGTTGCTTACTGTGCTTATGTATCTACTGATTCGCCTAAAAACCACAAAGAACATTCACTGTCCACAGAGGTAGTAACTTGACTAAGCAGTTCCTTCCTGACATTTCCACATCAACTAGAAAGATTAAAGTGATTTACAACATCAGGCTTACATTTATATCTCTGTAGTTGAGATTGATAACTAGTCCAAAAGGACGACCACCCATAGGCTCAGCAGGGATGAAAGAGTACTCAAACGTGGCTTGTCTCTGTGGTGGAACTACTGTATTCAGAGGGAGGGCTGTGAAGTTCTGGATATAAAACTGGTAGTCTTGCGGATACCGGAAAGAAGCATCGAGAGACTCAACAATGAAATCCTCTGTACCCTTATTGGTGAAGCCCACCAGGAATTTTACAATGTTGTTTGCTGGAAAGTCTAAAACAAAAAATATTAAACCATTAGATGCTTCATACACCACACCTAGCCTGTTTCTAAATGCACAGTCTAGAACAGATTCTAGTTTTTTAGAGCTTTGCTATTTTATGCACACATTGATATAGTTAGTCTAAGCAATGTAAAGAAGATGGTAGATTAGCACAGGACTCTTACCTTCGCCTTTCACAAATAAGATGGTTGTATCAGCACTAGGTGATGCTTTAGGTTCTCCTGACAAGTCCTCCTCTTCTTTTTCTTCTGTCTAAGACAAGAGGCTTTTTTGAAAAATCGTATAGTGAACAGTGAAGCAAAGGCCATGCTTGTTTCATGAGAATCTCCATGTGTCAAAGCATGCAACAATGGCAAGCATTAGTACCAATCCCTGCTGTTGCAGAATTAGCACATGGTCTATTCTCCCTCTAGATTTGATTAGCATCATTTTCAGCATTTATCCTTCCAATTGCTACATTTGACACAGTGACTAATCTCAGCTGCATTTAGCTGTATTTAAAGGTTTCTTATCAGAAAGCAACAGTAAGGTCCCTGTTTGGGGTGGAAGGAATAGAATCTAAATGCTAAGTGTCCGCATCTAAGCTATTTCTATTTAGAAAGCAAGCGTTTCCAAAGTTACAGATAACCATAAGGCAAATGAGAGTTACTTTCATTAACAAGGGAGTATTTATAGAAGCTTCCCATTCAGTTTTAATTAATTAAATGTTATGTGTGCCTGGAGATGGTTAGACTGTTGGAACTAAGTAAATTCTTGGATTCACTTCTTCACTGTGACCTTAGTGATGATTCACTTTTTAATTTGGAAAATGCAAGTATTAAGGGCTTATTTTCCACGTGGGGATCACAGAATCACCACCTCCTCCACCAAATAAAAACAAGGCTGACCCCATTTTGAACTGTCTGAACTAACTGTTTGCAAGTTAATTAGATAATTTGATTTCACTGCTAGAACAACCACCTGAAGCAGTGCATAGTTTACTGGATCAGTTGTACAGGTACCATGACCTAGGGAAGCCATGAACCAGAACCGAGCACCTAATACAATTGTCGGGCAACAAATACAAGAAACTGCCTAAGAAGTGTAATGTTTTACACCCAAGTCTAGACTACTTATTAAAAGCAAACTACATCCAAAAGGTTATTTAAAAATATTCCGTCAATACTGAATCCCTAGCACACCTCCTACCACTTAGGAAAACTGGTTGACCATAAGCTCACCAACATCAGTAAAAATCTAACAGAATCAAAGCACAGTTTACCAAGTCTCCATTTCTACGCGTGTCTTCTCCTCCATCTAATGATGTCCCAAACTTTCTAATTTTACACCAGGAATTTGAGAAAATTTTGTACCAATTCAAGTACACTAGTGTCTAGTAAGCCTAATACTCTACTGCTACAAGCAGATCACATAACAAATAAAATATTTCACTTTGTCAAGCTGAAACAAGTGACTCCGAAGAGCAATATAGCCACTGGTAAAACAGGCATACCCTGCAATAAGTGCCAGAGACCAAGAACGCAGTAAGCGAAAACAGGCTGCAAAACCAAGGTTTTCAGCATTAATACTGAGCTTAACCAAGAACTAAGCTTCTGTTTTCCCTTGAAAAACCAATACCAAAGAAGCCAGAATGAAGTAGTCCTACACCCCAAAGTCCTTATCAGTTTACTGAGACACAGCTTAAGCTGGAAAAGAACTACATGGGGTTCCTATCAGAATCTAGTTCTCTCACTTGGTGTGTTCTTTTTTGTGAACTTCAGTTTTGGTAGTCAGAAATCAGACTATCCTCATGTGACTTTTCAGCTGGTAATTCAGGATGACAAGACAAATCCTGCTGAAACTTCAAATCAAACACAAGTTTAACTGGAGACCTTGAGACAGCTATTTGGAAACAGCAATGCTATTAAACTAAACTCTAAACTATCTAGCTTCAAGTACTTTTGGTCTACTTCATACTTATGAATAACATTTATGTACAATTACCAAGTCTGTTGGCTCATCTTCTTCAACTTCAGCTTCATCATCTTCATCTTCAACTACAGTATCTTCCACGGCTTCCTCATCTTCTGTAGCATCTTGAGCTGCAACTAATAAACCTGAACCTACCAAAGCAAAATGCAAATACAAGAAAGCCTTTTCAATGTCTAGTTAATGAATAGACAACTGACATTGTAGTACAATTTTCAAACTAATGTTTGAAGAATTTCTTAAAAATCTGTCAAAAACAGTGTTTTGAAGCCTCAGTTGCAAAACCCTCACATTCAAATGATTGTCTGTGTTGATCTTTCGTCTTTTTCCTTCTCTAAGAACTTTCTGAACCACTCATTTATGTGCCAGTAAGTTCAAAACCAAAAAGTTTACAGCTGGATAACAAGAAGTTCAGCATTCACACAGCAATGCTTAAATTTGCAGAGGGCAACCAACTTTGCCTTAAAAGCTACTGTTTAATTTTTCAATATGTCCACGTATTAAACTATTTCAATTTTGTTTTGTCATTACAAATGTAAAAATAAAAAGACATTGCTATTGCCAGGAAATTAGTGAGTATTATTCCTTCCAAGACGAATAAGTTTATTTAGTAAATGATTAGCATGTCCTTTTCAACTGCTGGTATCAGAACACTACACTTTCACAGGTAGTTAAAAATTTATTACTTTTGCACTTCTTTTCATTCAAGTTTTAAAACATAGTCCTTTTTATAATGACCTCCTCAATATCATGTACTGCTGTATCCATATGTTCAACCGAACCCCAGTCAGAAAAGAAATCTGATCTAGAGCAAGGCTCCAATACAACTGCAGTCAGATAGTTCATCGCCTCTTTGCTTTTATGGAGCTGAGTCTCATACATTCAAACACTGGGCAGGGATGATTAATACAAATAGTGGCAACAGGACAAAGTTCTGTTCCATTTGCAGTTTAGAGCACATGCAGGCTAGGCTGAGAACTTTTTTAAAAATACACACAAAACTACATTACGTTTTGGGTTTTTTTTGTTTTTTTTTTTTATAAAGCTAACATTTTCCAAAAATGAAGGAGTAAAAATGAATGGATGATTGATTTACACATGCCCGGGGGAAAAAAAAATAATTTAATTGCTATGAGTACAAATGTTGAACAAATATTTTAAAACTTTCACGGGGAATAAGAATCCTTGAGCAGGACAAGTATATCCAAGGACTTCAGGACTGTCAGTCAGAAAAAGCAAATACATCCCCCCCCCCCAAACGTCTTTAGAAGGTAGGTACACTCAGGGACTTTCGCTCAACCACGTGCAATACTTAAAGACCAACTACGCTGATTTTACTTGAAGTTTTTAAACTTTTAAGTCTAGAAATGATTTATTTTTAATTAAAATCTTTGTATCTGGACAGGCTACGGGGTAGGGCACGGGCATCCTTCACACGGAGCTGCGCTGGCACGTTTTCCGAGACCTCTAATCTAGCGCTTTTTCGGTGGATGCCGGGGGGGCTGATGATGTGGCAATAGCGGGAACGGCGCGCTGCCCGCTGCGAGAAGGAGGGACCCACCACACGGCGTGTGCCGCGGCCCACGGCAAGAGCCGGGCGCGATGGCGGCCCGTCCCGCCTGTGCTAGACTTCGGAGCAGGGCGGCAATTTCCAGATCGTGAATCAGATAACGCTACGGCGCAAACGGAGATTAGCGCCGGGCGACCTGAAGGACACTTGCCGGGGGTAGGGGCGGTGGAACGAGAGAGGCGAGGCCCGGAGGAGCCCGCACCTCTTGGGGGCACGGCCACGGCAGCGGAACCAGGCACCGGAGCCCCGTCCCGGGACAAGGAGGGCGGCCCGGGCCCCAGCGGCGGCCCACGTGTGCAGGGCGGCCGGGAGGCCCTCAGGCGCCGGCGATGAATGAGCAGCGCCCGCCGCCGCCACCTTCCCCTCGACGGGAGGGCGGCGCTGGGCTCCCCAGGCCCGGCAGGAGCGACTCCCCCTCCCCAGGTCGCTGAGAGGATGCCCCCGCCTGCTCCCCTCAGCCGTTACCGCGCCCTCCCCGCCTCCCTCAGGCAGCCACGGCCTCTCACCCTCCCGCTCTCACCTGGGCCGCCACGGCCGTCCCCGAGCAGCAGGGCGGCGGGGAAGACGAGCAGGGCGAGCAGCAGCATCCGTGACAGGTACCTCATGGCTGCGGCAATAACTACCCGGCACACACACCCCCCTCCCTCCCTGCCGCTGCGGGCTGTGTCTAAATGGCGGCGGCGGCCGCCTCCATCCGGGGCCGGGGCCGGGGCCGCTCCCCACCGCCCACCACCCCCCCAGCCACGCCCCCGCGCGCCGCCGCCGCGGACGTGGCTCCGCCGGGGAGGAGGCAGGGCGGTCACGTGGGTTTAGCACACGTCTCCCCTCCGCCCGTCCCCCACCCCCGGCGCTGCGCATGCGCCGCCCCATTACGTCCCGCGCCGCCCAGCGCGCGTGCGCAGGGTTTTCCGCCCGCTTGCCGGCCGTTATGCCTGAGGTGAATCGCGGCTGGGGAACGGCCCTCAGCGCCCCGGAGGTCGCGCTGGGGCTGGGGGGCTTCCTGTCGGAGGGGTGGTGGTGCGATCTCTCTCGGCAGCGGGGAAGAGCGTCGTGCTGCCCGCGCGAAAGGCGGCTTCGGTCTCCTTGTGGGAAGCTGTGCCTGTGCCTGTGCCTGCGTGGGGGGGCTGTCTGTCCGTCCTGGCCACGGCGGGTGGACGGGGTGGGTGTGGGAGAAGGCAGGGCCGCTGCTCGGCCAGCATGCCGGCGGCAGTCAGCAGGGTGAGGGGCTGTGCGCTCAGCTTCGGCTGCCGTTAACGCTGGGAATGCCAGTCGTGTTCGTTCACGTTGGTGGAGAAATAAAATCCAGCAGGTGAGGATCTCTTTTGTAGACTAGCATACATCTCTGGAAAGCCAGGTAAAGTGAGTTACTGAAACAGATGCTATGACAAAATCTCATAATTCCACATTGCTTCAAAATAACTGGGTTTGACATATATTTGATTATTTGAAAACGTTTTCCAAAGCGTGATAGGCAATGCATATGAAAAAGCTATGTTACCTTTATCTCAGGGGTTCTTTTTGGTCTAGAGCACAAGTCTTAGGAAAAATTTTTTCACTGAAAGGGTTATCAAACATTGGAACAGGCTGCCCAGGGAAGGGGTTGAGTCAACGTCCCTGGAGATAGGGGATTAAAAGGCGAGTAGACATGGTGCTTAGGGCCATGGTTTAGTGGTGGTTTTGGCAGTGTTAGGTTAATGATTGGACTCAATGATCCTAAAGGTCTCTTCCAACCTAGACGATTCTGTGATTCTATTCTATGACAAATTAAATGTAAGGCATATTAAGATGGAAAGCCTTCCCACATCCCACAATCAAAACATTAAGTGAAAATACCAAGGCCAAAACCAGCCCCAAAGCTTTCTCTTTTCTCCCACTGTTAATTTGGCAATCTGCATAAAGGATACAATGAAACATGAGTAGTGTTAAGTCACATTCCATGTTTTGTTGTAACTTTGTCATTTATGCGTAACTTTGTCATTTATGCGTATGCAGCTTGCTGTGATGCCAGTGGTAAATGGAGTCTTGAATCTTTCGTCTTTCATTTTCCACATTATTTTCATTAATTCGATTTTGAACCTGCAAATTATGCAAAGAAACCCCCAAAAGTTATCTTTCTAGCTAAGTTTCATCTTAATCATATTTTTAACATGCTGAAAATGTTACTGAAACGCTGTTAAGTATTGACTGAAGATGAAGCATGATTATGAAAACTGAAGAACATCCATTGCTACTGATAAAAGTAATTCATGTCAGATAATATCCACCCAATGATATAATATTACTTTTTCCACAAAGGTCTTTACATTCGTTTAACATAATCTTTGGCCAAACATGTTTAACTTTACCTAGTCATGGTTTGGTTGTTTTGTGGGTTGTTTGTTTGTTTTGGAAAAGCAGCTAAATATTTTTCCCTGGGGAAGATAAATGAGAGAATACTAGCATGCTATAGGAGTTTTTCTATTTAGCACTGTAGGATTTGAAATGTTCTGTGTCTTCCAGGTAGTGACTACGTACTTTGTATGCTGCTTTTCCATCTGAGTTAACTGATCCTGATGTTACTAATTAATTAACCTGTGTGGTGCTCTTACTGAGTTTGCATGTGGTGAGGACACTTGAAAGGTGTTAATTAAAAGTATGTGTGAAAATAATTGATATACCTTGACTAGCTTTAGCAAAACACTGAGCCCAGACTGACTGCAATATTACAGCTGTGCCTGAAAGCCTATTAGGCTGCAGTTCTTCTGTGCTAAGTACTCTACCCTTATTAAACAATTTATCATCTGAAAGACTGTATGAATAACTGAAGCAAGCTGCAGACATATATAATTTTTTTTTTGCACAGACTGCTCTCTGTGTGTATTCACAGACATAACAAAATAATTGTTGACAATAATTGCCATTATTGTAGCTTTTAGATTTGACATTTCTTATATCAGATGCTAATTCTGGGAAGTCTGGAGTTCAGTAGGAGTTCATGTTGCCCATGGGAATTCTGCATGTGGGCATAGTTAGGTACAAGCATTGTATCCTTGCATTTTAAAAAGCTTTTCAATTAGAAATTACAGGTAAAGCTGTTGTTAGGAAAAATGCCTTCAGTTTCGTAAGATGTATTACAAAAAGGGTGAGTATTCTTAATGTCCGGGAACTATAAATAAAGTTTACCTCATGTTTCCAGGTTCTCCCAGATGTGTTTCTTTTTCTAAGATATCAGCAAAAGACAAATCATTGTTTATGTGCATATAGAGAGACTTCTTATTTCTGCATTAATACTTGCTTTTGGCATGGCAAAGTGTTTAAGAATCTGTTGGACTGCCTCATCAGCATTTACTCAGTGTCGTCAGAGTAAATGGATTCAGAGTGTGTTCAGAGGGACGGATTCAGCAAAGGGCTGTTAGGAGCAGTGTCATACATAGAGTCCTAACCTGTTGTCTGCTTCCTGTTTCTCAGTTTCGGATGGTGTACTGGGACGTCTCAGGAAGAAGCCGGCTGAAATGTAATCTGACTAGGACAGGGATCCTGTTTGTAACGTAGAGGGAAATTTTGTTGGTAGAATCAGGAGGTTCACTTTATTGCTTGCTCTGTGAGTTTTCCTGGAATTTTACATGCTAACAATTTTTTTTTTTCTCAGTTGTTTTTCTCTGGACTTTGCTATAGCTGTCCATACCTTGCAGTGCCACCATGTGCTGAGAACTACAGTACTTCCCAGTTCTCTTCAGGTTCAGGTCAATGCAATAGTTTTGATGAGTAACCCCCCTAATCAAGCGCACACTGAAGAGATAGCCCATTTTTTTTGCTGGGACTTTTCATGGGCTCACAGATGAGACCATTTTTTCTGCTTTTCAGAAAGTGTAAAAAGCTGTAAAATTTTCTTCTAATAGTTGGTGACTTCCTACCCTTCTATATTTTGTAGTGCCTGCTGAAATCAGAGGAGTTAATCCTATACTTCAAGAGAATTGTATCAAGTATTATCTCTTCATTACTTTATGTGGTTTAGAGAAGTAATTCTTTAGATATGGAATTCTGAGGATTTTTCCTATGAATTTCTATAGTACTTTTCAAAATGTCAAACAGTTACTATATGTGGCAGTTATTAATGTTTCCAATGCAATTCTCCCACTTGGTCCTATCGAGGTGTTGTTATTCTCTCTCACCACTCATTATAACTCTGGGGGATCAACTTATTTGAAACTGATGTGAGCAGAAAGTACTCACATCACAAGCCTCAGCCCTGGGAGTCCTATCAGCTGCTTCTGACTGGGTGGTAGTACAGGAGACAAACTAGTGTTCACAGGAGGTCTTAATGAAATCTGCTAAATTGTGGGGTTTCTTTGAAAGTCAGTGCTTTCCCTTTTTTTTTTGTTTACAGGAAGCAATTTTAGTTACCGTATTGCAGCGAAATTGTCTCAAAGACACAGAAGTTCCTTATTTTATCTGAAAAAAACAGATCTGAATATCTACCTGATACAAATACATGGAGAAATTATGTGTTCCATGAGCTTGACTAACCAGACATGTTTCTGAGAAGCAGAAAGAACCAACTGAAAAATCTAGTAATCTAGACAAATCTGTCATCACCAACCATGATTGCTTAATCAGATTTATGAATTCCATATGCTGCAACAGGAAATTCTGTACAACAGCAACAGGAGAGGAACTGCAGAGGTCCCTTTGGCCTAGCTCAAGGTTGCCCAGCTTAAGACTCTTTGTAACACTTTGGTTGAAGGTTGGGGTGATGGTTTTGCAATATATACAGTTTAAAGCGTACAGATTATTTTTAGTGACCAGATTTTTGAGCAAAACCAAAGTTGTTGACACCAAAAGGTACAAACCTATTTTTATTCTGTTGTTTAAATTAATGATTGGTACTAATTCAACAATAGTCTGACTATTTGGCAGATTTATGTCATTGTGGACATGGAATTCACGTCTAGTCTTTCTCACCAAAGAGAAGGGTGCTACATTGTAAAATTAGGAAAGTACCAAGTTGGAGAGAGTCCTGACTTCTGAAGATTTCCCCAGTTGCATCTAAGTGTTTTAGTTGTGAGACACTTGTAAAGGGAGAACCTAATAGACTATCCTAAGTCTATTTTATCTTCTTCAAGTAAAAAATCAAATCTTTTGAGTTAAACAGTTTAATTAACTGTCAACTGTTGAATTACTGTATATAAAGAATAATTCATATGTGCAACATTTTTAAATTCTGCAAGAAGATTTAGCCTGAGGGTCAGAGTGGGTTTGTGGTTTTAATGGTACTAGACTAAAGATTCATCATGTCCATTTAATTGTGTTTATCTACTAATCCTTCTGTATTGGTTTAAACCTATCTGGAAATGCCAGAGGTGTCAACATCAAGATTACAAATTACGTTCGCATTTCTGAATGCAAATCAAACAAATTGATAGGTGTGAGAGTTTACTTGTATTAGAGCCTAGGTGGCACCATGCTTACGGTACCAGCATTCCCTTTTTACATAATTTGGACTCATACTGTGGAAGAGTTTGGGAGTGGAAATGAGTCTGATGTAGTTGTGCATAGCTAACTGCCATGGTTCAGAACTGCTGACAGCGTGTTCTGGAGGGGCTCGGGACTTACACCAGACATGGATGTTGTTCTCTAGTGACAAGCTCGGAGGTGAAAGGCTGCAAACCACTTTTCCACAGTCCAGCAAAAGATCCGATATGTTTTTTTTATATCAGAAGTAAAACGGGACAAGTGTCCACTGTTTTGTTTGGGGTTTTTTTTTTTAGTGTTCCAAGTTCCTTGAGTCACACTTTATTTTTTTTTTTGATTGTACTGCATTACAGTCCTGAAAGATAGCAGGGATGTCTGGTTGCTGCTAAGGATGGGTCCAGTTCTGAACACTATCATGTCTATACAGTTTGTCTTCTCCAGAAGGTCTAAATAATAATAGGTGTGGTGTTGATAAGGCATAAGCCTTTGAAGGAGGATGAGGAAGAGGGAATGAGGACACCTCTGTGCTAGAGAAGTTACCAGGCTAATCAGATGTTATGTGCTGCTAGCAGCGTTCAGGTGTCTTTAGTGCAGTCCTGTCCTTCTGCTGTGTTTGTATAACAGGGCGTAGTGCAACAGACAAATTTTACTGACTGTGTGTACTCATGCATCCCTGCCAAAGGAGCTCGAGTAGCTGTCTAGCCAGGAGCTAGTAGCAAGTACTCAAACAGCAAGCTGAGGAGGCCTGCATCTCTTGTATTATGTATTTATTCCTAGGACATTAATGCATCGCAGGGCCCTAATAAGCTTTCAGACTCCATCGTATAAACTCTATGTGAACACAGGAAAAAAAAAAAAAAGGGAGCAAGAGGGAAGGGGGCACAGTACACAGTAATATTTATATTGGCAGTGCTCAGTACATCAAGTAAACCTCCAGCCTGTAACTTCTATCATTGTGAATAATGATGAACTCACCTGAGTAACTTGGTCTTGGAAAGTTTTCATTTCATAGATGAACTGGCCAGTGATTGCTATGTTTTTCATGTACTTCTGTAACTAAACTAAACTAAAATTTGAGACTCAACTGTCATTTATACATACCTTGTCTTACAAAAAACTGTCAATACAGTAGCAGTTTTTAAAAACAGACTGTCAGTGATAAACCCTGAGCTGGAAATAATGCTTTATACATTCATTCTGTGTGGAGCCTCTTTCTATTATGTATCTCAAAACATTCTTTTAGCTGTAGAATCACAGCTATCAGATGTAACCAGCTGTTCAGATCTTTGTATCATGTTCTTCAGTCTCTACATTCAGTTATCTCCAGCTAGCTTGGGCTTTTCTCCCTTAAATTTTATTTAGTTGGCCTGAGAGATAAGGCTGTAGGATAAGTTACAAAGCAACTAAACCTTTTTCTTAGACAATCTGTCCCTTTGTGGGAGGTAAGGAACGTCAACTGCTGGGCTTGCTGGGAGAAGGTAAAGCCTGCAGAGTAAAGGAGCTGTAGGTTCAGTTCACATAATTACTGTCTGTTCCCTCTTTGGGTGGAAGTATCTCCTAAAGGATTGATATACGCTCTGTGACGCTGCACATAGAGTACTGTACATCCTTAGGCATGTGCTTCTCATATTCGTTAGAGTCACTGAAAGCATTTCTTGGCTCCATTCTTGATCATCTTCCCAACTAAGTGTATGTTACTGAGTAAATAATGCAAATAATTTGACTGGTTTTTGCTTATGCTATAATGGAAACCTTCAGGTTTGTTTTAGAAGTGACTAATGTAATAGAAGGACGTTACACCAAGTGTCATAGGTGAAGGGTGCTTTCTTCTGAGTCATTTCCAAAGTGACCTAGAAATCTGATAATTAAATCTCAATAGGCATTATGATAGAAAACTGATACAATATTATGTGTAATACTAGGCATAATTATGTGTTTACTGGTCATAATCAAATAAGGAAAAATTTTAAGAGTAAATTTCCTTTACTGGGAGGCAAAATATGATGAAAACACCGTGAATCAAATAGGTTTCATAATCAGTCCCATAAAAAGAATTACTAAGATTTCTGTATTCTTGTACCACAGAACATTTCTTAATCAGCTGGACAGACGCATTTGTACATTCCTCAAGCATTCAGGAAAGGTACACCTTTATCTCTAAGGTTTTCTTTTCAAGGGTACAATTCTTTACTTTTTCTTGCAGTTCAATAATAGCTTAATTCTTCCTGTTACGTTCAGTGGGTAAAAAGATGATCTGTGTCCTAGCAAGTGTAACAGTGGGGAAAAATAAACAGTACACGTAACATGTACACGTAATTGCATATGGATTAATCAATAAATAAGAAAAACCCCTACGGCTATGGTAGAGTTGTCAATGTTAAAGAAAAAAGAAAGGGAAACTGAAGATCCAGTTAATTCCTAGACATTACACTTTATGCAATGGGAAACGAACAAAGCAGATATGTTTTCATTGTTGCATGGCTTTATGTACTGTTATTGGTACTTTCAAATTTGAACAATGTGTTCTGGGTCTGAACACCTTTTTCTTTCCCTGCTCAGTGAAGAAGGATCAAAGCTCTTTCAACAAGGAAAAAAAATATTTTCTTTTACCTATAAGAAGCAAGCACTTTCTTTATTACCTATTCAGTTTTGCAACTAAACCCAACCATGTTGCATTTCATTCTGGTTTTTGTTTTGTCGTGACTCTATTTTTCAGACAATTTATATAAAAATTTAGTGATATCAAATCACTATGTGATCTAATAAATGAAGTGGTAAAATAGCATATTTAACCTTTGTTAGGTGCACCAGGAGTGTTATCAAACATTATGAAACAATGCACAGATCATCAGCTGGAGGAGATGCTGACTTTTCAGAGGTTGAGATCTTTCAGAGTCACTGGGACTCTTGGCAGAACCTGTTGCTGTTATTACCTCACCCAGGTACTACCGTTCTGTGGCATGGTTGGTGGGATGCTGCCTGTGCTGGGGTCACCCTCAGCTTCTGGCCCATCCCCCCCATCAGCCCCATTCCTGCTGCATGCTCCCTGACAGTTAGCTTGGGCTTTCTTGAGCTCTGAACTGAGTACTGTGGGACCTTGCCCCCAGGGTTCCCTGACAGTTCCTAGTAAGTCTCCAGATCTTTGCTGAAGACTGCAGCCAGGCAACCAAAGTAGGTCACAGCCCTACAGGCTTCTGCATCTGAAGTGACCCCTGCCTCCAGGTCCTTGAACTCTTTAATGGGGAGTTGGTGAGGGTATGAGGGTTTATAAAGCAGATGTGGCTGACCTCTGTCATCTAGCCAGCAGTCATCAGCTCAGCAGTAATCTGCTGGCTCTTGGGAGCCTCATATGGCCTGGATGTCAGGATCAAGACGAATAGCGCAGAGGTCTGTCACAGGACCCATCCAATTTAATATTTTTCTCAACGATTTGGAGGGGGCAAAAGTGCTTATAAGGTTTGCAGATGGTGCCAAATCGGGTGGTGGTGGGTGCCTAGCAGATACGCTTGGGAACAGGGCTGCCACCCAGAGGGACCTAGGCAAGCTGCAGGAATGAGCCAACAAACATTGTTGAAATTCAACAGAGTCCTGCACCAGGAAAGGAAGAGCCCCAGTCAGCAGAACAGGCTGGGGATTGCCTGGCCAGGGAGAAGCTTCTGCTGAGAAGGACCTGGGAGGTCCTTGTAGATGCTAAACCGCCATGAGCCAGCAGCATGAAAGGCCAAGAGCATGCTGGGCTACATCAAGAGGAGCACAGCCAGCAGCAGATCAAGGTGAGTGACTATTACCTCTCTCATCAGTGTTAGAGTGCATCTAGATTACTGTGTGCAGTCTTGAACCTCCCCAACCCAGGGAAGATACAGACAAAACCGTGTCTAGAAGTTTCTGCAAAGTTGAAGAAAGACAGAAGGTGTCAAATTTTGCAACGTTCACATTCCAATCCTTTAACTCCTTTTCCCCTTGAAGAAGTAAAAAACGGCCATTATCATAACTTTTTATTCCTGTGTTTATTTCAAATAATAAATTTGCAAAGTGTTTGATCACTACTCAAAATTAGAGGATTGCATAAATATCTGTATAAGACAAAATTCCACACTGGGACTGACGTTCAGCAAAGGAGTTAAGAGAAGGAGTGCTTTCTTAACTTGGAAGTTCTTGAAGAGAAACACAAGTTTATATATTTTCCTGGTTCTCAAATTCTTGGTCAGAACTCTCAGCTGGAGTCAGTGGAAGTTTGTCCTGAGAAGGGAAGCGGAACTCTATCCTTTATAGATACTGATGTTGCTTGCAGTGTTGTATCAGTCTGAATTATACCTTGGCTGTCTGTGATTCTCTGACTTCATCGTATCTCTTTTTCCATCTGGCAGTTTCAAGCTGCAGGAAGCGGTCTTGTTCTTGGTCTTTCACCCTCTCTTGCCGCAACTTTTGGTTCTGTCTTCTGAACTCACAAAACTGCTGTTGCATTTTCTCCATCTCAGTTTGTTCGTTTCCAAATTCTGCTTGCAGGATTCAAAGCTGAGCAGCCAGTTTATTATATTTGCATCGCAACTCTTGACTTTCTGCCAACCTGCCATCCTTTCCTCCCTGGAATTTTGTTTGCAAGGATAGGAGCCATTTCTGTGTATTCTCCTATTCCTCCCTTAGCACGTGCAGGGCTGAAGTTAGTCTTGGCCTCATGTTTCTGCTTTTTTCTGAGCTCCCATATCTTTCTGTCTTTTTTGCGTAAGGTATGATCCATCTCCCAGCACTGTCTCCTAAGCCTGGCCTTCAGTTCTGCTTCATGCTTTACTTGAAGGAGGTAATACACAGATTTAAATTCTTCCACATGCTTCAGAAGGGCTTTTTTTTCAGTCTCAGCATCCTCAAGATATTTGATAGCACCGAATAAAGTTTCCTGCATAATGATCAACTTCTAGCCTCATTTTTCTCCTTTGTGAATTTGTTTTTTGTTTCACTTCAGTATCCTTCTTTAACTTATTTACAGTTTTTCCCAAATGCTGTTGCTGGACAGTTTTTGTTTTTAACTCTTCAAAATTGGTCTTCAGAGAAATGGTTTCACAGTAAGAATCAATAAGCTGTGTTGGCTGTTTCTTGTGATGCCACTTCATCCTCCTAGTCACATCATCTAGACCTAAATTCCCTTCATTAAGCAGTAGTTTCCCCCTGTCTTTAACCTTCTCCAAAACCATATAATCACATTGAAGATCGTGACTTGGGTTTGTTCTTGCAGAGCCTGCTGTAGCTCCTTGATGGCCCCACTGAAGTTTGTAACTCTCTCCTGAAATGATAATTTCTCCAAATGGTAATTGGAATACTTTGTTCCACGCATATCTGAGGATGCTTCATGAAGACTCGGACAGGGGCTCCGTGTTCTATAAGTGGAGAGAATCCCTTTATTGCCTGTATCTTCTTGCTTCTGTTCTTCCTTGGGAGCAAGTGATATCTCGGAATGCTGGAGTAAAAAGTCCTTATCAGCTCTTGTCATTTCCTAGGGGGACAACCGCATTCTGTCATCAACTAATTAGAAAAATGTGAGGTCATGCGGCTTGCCAGTAATCTATTCAGAGAAGGTGAAAAGGCAACTGAGGGTAAATTTGTGTAAGCTTCACCCATGCTGTTACAGTAATGGTAGAGCTGTGCCATTCTGTTGCAAAACAAGAGGTGACACAGTCTGTAAAATTCATGCAAGCTATTTTTTCTCACTAACTTCAGTGGAAATTTTCCGTCTGTGAAGATAAAGTCAGTGTGGGCCAGCATGATAAAAAGATGAAAATGAAAGAGCCCACCCCTCTACACTGCCTACAGTTTTTGCACCTGCATCAAGCTCCAGTGGAGTGAAAAGTCTAAAGAATGTCACTGTCAGATTTTGGCCTAACTTACAGTAATCTTTCATTTTAAAGCCAGAATTAAAAAAAACCCTAGAAACCAAAATTAAACTATTGGCCAGCCAACTTGATTCTAGAAAATGGAGAAGCAGCAATATTTACATTAAAGCAGTAAGAAATACAAGTCTTCCAATGCTCAGTGCATTGCTCTACTGAATTTTGAAAAGGCTGTTAAAAGGGAGATTTTACTCATTGAAGGAAAAGGTAAAAGGCAAAAAAAATGTTTGAAATGCTACTGAATTAGTCTGTTGGAAAAAGCGGGACAGTCAGAATATCCTACAATACTTCATGTAATAGGCCACACAGTTTTTTTCACTGAATTTCCTAAATACTATAATAAAACTAATAATAAACAGGAGTAGAGTTTGATCCACCATTTTAAAATGTTTTTCTTTTTTTTTTTTTCTTACCCTGTCTGTAACTGAAAAAGATAGAAAACTATAAATAAGAAAAAAGCATCTCAGATTCTGGTGGAAACTCTTTCTCAGCGCTTCCTCTTTTGTTGTAGTGTATTACGCTGTTCTTTCTACCTCTTTTCACTTCTCTGTTTGATTGTATCAGACCTGGTATATACACTGTGTTCTCATGCAAAGAATCAGATGATATAGTATTGTTGCTCTCTCTCCAGTTGTTTGGAGGCTCTGTCTGTTGTCCAGTGGCTGCCTACCAAAAGTGTGTAATTTGTAACCTGTAATAATTTTTAATTTGTAATGTTCTGTAATTAAATGTAATTTAATTTAAAAATTAATTAAAATTAAAAATTTTAATCATTTGTAACCTGAATGGGAACTTCAATGAAAATGCACTGTCCCCTACATTCATTACTCAGTTAATTCAAGACACAACTCCAGCACCTGCATTTAATATTTTTAACACTTCTCTCTTATACAATACCTTCGTGAGGCCCAGCACTCTAATGTAAAATACTGCAATATACATGTTATTTAAAGCACTACTACTAGCTTTGTCAGAGAAAGGTATTTTCATCGTTCAAGCCTCCATTCAGGCAGCATGAAATCTCAACCATGACTTCCTCTGGGCTGGGAGTTTTGCTAGCCAAGTTCAAATTATCTTCTCCAGAAAACACTTTCTCGGTACCAAAATCTGGATGTATCTTGACTAGAGAGACATGGGGTCGAGTGAGAAAATAAGAAAGAACTTTTATGGAGGATTCTCTACTGCAATCCAGCAGTGACTCCTCCATTTCTACAAATGGCTCTTCGTGAGCAACTACAAGGGACTTCTGATAATTGTTCTGGCAATGAAACCTCTTCTCTCCCACGTTCCTGCAATTCTTTTTTAACAGTGCCTTCTCCATCTATGTTTTCTTCTCGCCAGCCCAGCGTTCTCCTTCGATGTGCTGGTTCTTTGCCTGTGGATTTCTCCTCTGGAAAAAATGTGTCCACACCTGAAGGCTCCTTCCAGCTGGCTATGTAGAAAGGTGCGTTGCTTCTATGGCAAGTGTTTCTATGACTTAGTGACTCCTTTTTTGAGAAGTATCTTGAAAATTCATATAGAATTAAAAAAAAATTAAGTTTCTTATAACGGTTTCAAAGAATGTTCATGGAAATAGTACTTATTCTCCACAGCTATATTATATTTTCTTTGGGACTTAACAGGATGCATGTATCATTTGCTCCTCAGTGTGTATCCTTTTTGATCAGGAGCCACCTAGCCAAAACTTGATGCAACTACATGGATGTTCACAGCAGCACTGACGTAACATATTCCTTAATTTATCTTTCCTACATACATGTGCCTCTTCCGTTTAAACCAATGCATGTATAGAGTCAGACTATAACCTGCAATAGCGGAATATCAAGCATACTGCGTGAGGTAGGATTGTAGAATGGCCGAGGTTGGAAGGGACCTTTCAGATCATCGATTCCAACTGTTAACCCAACACTGCCAAAACCAGCACTAAACCACGTCCCTCAGCACCGCGTCTGCCCGTCCTTTAAATACCTCCAGGGATGGCGATTCCACCACTTCCCTGGGCAGCCTGTTCCAACGCTTGACAACCCTCTCTGCGAAGAATTTTTTCCTGCTATCCGGATGAGCTCTCGGCCTCCTGCTGTGCTGCTACACAGACAGTCAAAGGGACTGCAAAAAGCAGAGCAGGACTTCTCATCATGTCCAAGAGCGCACGAACGCTCCTCATTAGTCCCTCAGTGACTTATTTACGTATGGGCGGTGGCTGTGAGCCCGCCCCGGGGAAGGCCGCGGCCGCCGGGTTTATGCCCCGTCTCTCCGCCGTTCCTACCCCCTCACGCTGGCGGCTGGGCCAGCCCCGACGGCTAGACTGACGTCAGGCGCCTGCAGCCAATCCCCGCGCCGGAACCTGAGAGGTAGGCGGATCCCGCCCACCTTAGCTGTACGGCCTCGCTCGCACTCGATGCTTTTTGTCCCTCTGCCGGCGCCGTAGGGGGCAGCCCGGCGCCTGCAGCCCCGTGTGCTAGCCGCCGCTACCACCATGGCCGCTACCGCCGCAATGGATTACCGGGCGATCGCGATGAGCCAGGCCGTTCCCGGCCAGTTTGACGATGCGGAGTGCTCCGACGGGTAGGAGGCGGCGGCGGCGGGGAGGCTGGGTGTGGACCTCTTGTGGGGCCCCGCGCCGGTGTGAGGCGAGGCCGAGCGGGGGGAAGCCGGCCGCGGGTCCCGAGCGCTTCCCGCAGGCCCCGTCGGAGCTGCCGGTGAAGGCGGCGGTTCGGGGGCGTCTGTCCCCAAAAAAACGAGCGGGGAGGAGAGCGATCCTGCACGGCGCCCGGCAGCGGGGCGGCGGCCGCTGAGTAGCGGCGGGGAGAGCGGGTGTGCTGCCCGGGTTGGGACGGGCCGCGCGAGGAAAGGCTGCGTGCGTCCCCTCGTCCTTCCTCTTCGGTTATTTCGGTTATTTCTGCCTCACCGCTAAAATGGCCAGACCCACCTGCAGGCGCGGGGTGGCGGGGGCAACTTCGCCTTGGTGTTACTTGAGTATAACTGAACACCTGAAACCATGTGAGAGAATAGTGAGCTGCTTAGGACTTAGCAAATAACTTTGATTCGTTTTGTGGAATCAAAGCACGCTTTCTGTTGCGCTGAAAGTCTAAAGCTTTTTATATTTAGTGGTGAGTGAATAAGGAATGGTCTTGTGTTATGCATTCAAGCCTTTTTCGTCCCGGTTTACTATTCATTTAATTAAATGTCAACTGTCTGCAGAGAATCTGCTTTGGGACATACTTGTTCAGGCAGAAAAACATGCCAAGCTACAGACATCAAGACATGAGTGAGTCAAAAGGGTTCGTTTATCCCACAAATTTTTTTGTAGGCCTAACTTTTTTGATGTAGGTTGTGCTGATGCCCTGAGTTACCAGCAGGTTGGCTGTCTTTCTCAAGTGAGATTTCGTGTGATACCTTGTCAGGTGGAAATCTGTCGTGGCACCAAGTAGAGCGGTTCATCTCTGGTGAAGGAGCCAGCTGACCTCATCTGGTGTGTTCATCTGATTAGAGTTAGAGGAATCCAACTATTTATAACTGCAGAAAAGTTAAAACGCAGCACTGATGTGGTGAAGAACATAACTTAAACGTAGTCCATCCTTTAAGGACAGTGACATCCTCATATACGCTTGCTTAAAGACAGGTGAAGTGAGAAACATCTCATGGAGAGCTAAACTAGTGAAATAATTTGTTGGGATAAATGTATTGAATGTTTGATGACTATAACAGTCATTTGTAGTTATATGAACATCTGTATTTGTTTGAAGTGAATCTACGCAAGACACAGAAACAGTTAAAGAAGGTGAGGTCACTGAGAACTGCCAATCACGCATGTGCAAAGAAGTTAACACTGAGGAAGGAGATGGTGATGATTACAATGATGATGAAGAGGAAGACGAAGACTGGGACTGGGATGATGAGGTGGGAAGACTCATGAAGCGCCACAATGCTGCTGGTGGATGCAATCCACAGGTATGTTGGAAGGCTATTTTGTGAGCATCAAGGGTACCCAAGAGCAAACGGGGCTAAGGTAGAGGCTTTGTTCTTTGTTAGTATTATGTTGAGCATAAATACAAATGGAACATTTTCCTCAAGAGAATCCCCTTTCTTTGAGTCTGTTCCTCTACTGTGCCATGTGTGTATGTACATTGTAGCCAGAGCTCCTCGATTTCCTCATCTCTGTTGCTGGATTCTCTTTGTCACTGCAGTTTTTCATCTGTTTCTTAGCTTTCTCAACCTTTCTTTGCCCACTCCGATCTCTGCTGATGTTGCTTATGTTTTGGTATTTGTCCTCTGTGTTTTTGAGCATCTTCCCCCTCCTTTCTATTCAGTTTTGAGACCATACCTCCTTGTCACACCCAGGGTGAACAGGTTATGTTTTGGATTAATAGTGAAGGAGGCAAAAGAATGCATAGGAGATGGAGGGAGGGGTGCCAGAAGTGGATTAATTTAAAGTGCATGCTGTTGATGTAGAAACTCTGGCATTTTGCACAATGAAAAGCACATGTGGCATTAGAACTATCATCCTTCTTCCCCTCAGCTTGGACACTGGAAGTTCAAAACCTCTTTTTATTATTGATACCAACATAACAGAAGAATTGAGATAAATTTGTGATGTTGATCATGGCATATCGTGTCTGACTCACCACACTTAGAATCATAGAATTGTTAGGGTTGGAAGGGACCTTAAAGATCATCTAGTTCCAACCCCCCTGCCACGGGCAGGGACATCTCCCACTAGATCAGGTTGCTCAGAGCCCTGTCCAGCCTGGCCTTGAACACCTCCAGGGATGGGGCTTCCACCACCTCTCTGGGCAACCTGTTCCAGTGTCTCACCACCCTCATGGTGAAGAACTTCTTCCTAATGTCCAATCTGAATCGTCCCATCTCTGGTTTTAATCCATTCCCTCTAGTCCTGCCATTACCCGACATCCTAAAAGTCCCTCACCAGCTTTCTTGTAGGCCCCCTTAAGATACTGGTAGGCCACCATAAGGTCTCCTTGGAGCCTTCTTTTGTCCAGAGTGAACAACCCCAACTCTCTCAGTCTGTCCTCATAGGAGAGGTGCTCCAGCCCTCTGATCATCCTCGTGGCCCTTCTCTGGACGTGTTCCAGCACGTCCATATCTCTCTTGTAGTAGGGGCTCCAGAATTGGATGCAGTACTCCAGGTGGGGTCTCACAAGAGTGGAGTAGAGGGGGAGAATCACCTCCCTCGACCTGCTGGCCACGCTTCTCCCGATGCAGCCCAGGATACAATTGGCTTTCTGGGCCACTAGTGCATACTGACGGCTCATGTTGAGCCTCTCGTCTACCAGCACCCCCAGGTCCTTTTCTCCAGGGCTGCTCTCAGGCCAGTCGCTGCCCAGCCTATATCGGTGCTTGGGTTTGCCCTGACCCAGATGGAGGGCCTTGCACTTGGTCATGTTGAACTTCATGAGGTTGGCGTGGGCCCACCTCTCCAGCCTGTCAAGGCCCCTCTGGATGGCATCCCTTCCCTCCAGCGTGTCAGCTGCCCCACACAGCTTGGTGTCGTCGGCAAACTTGCTGAGGGTGCACTCTATGCCACTGTCCATGTCGCTGACAAAGATGTTAAAAAAGACCAGTCCCAGTACTGATCCTTGAGGGACTCCCCTTGTCAGTGGCCTCCACTTGGACATGGACCCATTGACAGCCACTCTTTGGGGGCAGCTGTCAAGCCAGTTCTTTATCCACTGAATTGTCAGTCCATCAAAGCCATATTTTATCAGCTTGGAGACCAGGGTGTCATGCGAGACAGTGTCAAAGGCTTTGCTCAGGTCCAGGTAAATGACGCCAGTTGCTCTCCCCTTGTCTGTTGATGTCGTGACCTTCTCATAGAAGGCCACCAGCTTTGTCAGGCACGATTTGCCCTTGGTGAAGCTGTGTTGATTGTACCCAGTCAGCTCTTCATTATTCTTCTGCCTCAGCAGTGCCTCCAGGAGGATCTGCTCCATAATCTTACCAGGCATGGAGGTGAGACTGACTGGCCTATAGTTCCCTGGTTCATCCTTCTTTTCCTTTTTGAAAATGGGGATTATGTTTCCCTTTTTCCAGTCAGTGGGGACTTCACCAGACTGCCATGATTTTTGGAATATAATAGAGAGCGGTTTAGCAGCCTCATCTGCCAGTTCCTTCAGTACCCCTGGGTGTATCCCATCGGGTCCCATGGACTTGTTCACTTTCAGGTTCATCAGATGGTCACGAACCTGATCTTCACTTACGATGGGCGGTTCTGTCCAACCCCTGCCATTGTCTTCTATGACTCCGGGAGTGTGGCTGGAGCCCTTGCCAGTGAAGACTGAGGAAAAGAAGTCGTTGAGAACCTTGGCCTTCTCCATATCACTTGTCACCAGCTCCCCTGTTTCCTTTCTGAGGGGGCCCACACCCTCTCTAGTCTCCTTCCCACCATTAATGTACCTATAGACATTTTTGCTGTTTCCCTTGATCTCCTTGGCTAGATTTAATTCTAACTGGTCTTTAGCTTTTCTCACCAGGTCTCTTGCTGTTCGGACAGCTTCCTTTTATGCCTCCCATTCTAGCTGTCCTTTCTTCCATTCTTTATAAAGTTTCTTTTTCTGTGACAGTGTGTCCAGGAGCTCCCTGTTCATCCAGGCAGGTCTCCTAGCATTCTTTCCTGCCTTCCTCTTTGTCGGTATAGTTTGCTCCTGGACACAGACAAGGTGATCCTTGAATACTGACCAGCTGTCCTGGGCCCCCCTTCCCTCTAGAGACTTGTCCTGGGTGACTTATTCTTGCCTTCAGTTAGTGGTTTGTGCTGTCCAGTGCTGGTGAAATCATGTACAGATACTAATTGTGTTTGGAGAAGACTACCTGTAGGAAAAAGATACCATCTTGGAAAGTTTTATCTGTTCATTTTTTCTTCTCATTTTTCCCCTCATTTTTCTCTTCATTTCTGTCTGCCGTTTCCCTTCTTTTTACAGATGGAAAAAGCGTTAACATGAGAGACTTGCAGCTCAGTTCCCAGACTGAAAATAAATGTGAATTGGCGCAGTTTTTGGAATTTTAACCGATGTCACCTGTATTTTCTTTTCTTGAATTAAATAAAATCTGATGTTAATCCATATCCCTTTCTGGTTTTCTATTTATAGCTCTAGACATAGACATTTGAACTGACTTTTCCAATGATATTGTTTGTATTTCGAAGGGCTATTTAGAGAAGGCAACTTATATTAACAACTCCTTTGTTTCAGGCAAATAGACAGACCCCTAGTTGCTGTTCAGCAAAAATGTCTACCCCTACAGACAAGGCTTTAAGGAAATTTGAAAATAAAATTAATTTAGGTGAGTATAATTGCATTGTCATGTTTTATGAAAACAGATACCGCTCCGTGATGTTGTCAGACTAATTCTGCTTACTTAAAGCCAGAGCTCACTGGAATGGCAGTTAACCATTGCAAGACAGAATAAAAAATGGCTTTTGTGTACTTGCAAGTTGCCTTTAGTCTCCATTAAGCAGCTGCCATACCCATTTTTCTCCCCTTTCAGAGCCACAGGGCTGTTTTGGTGTGTTGTTTTTTTGTTTTTTGTTTTCTTTCTTCTTCCCCTTGACTTCTCTAGACCACATAAAGTATTTCTTCCCTAGCTTCTCTGTCGCACCAAGCTGTTTGCCTGGAGAGGGGTTATCAACTCCCTGTTGTGATGCTGTGGGTCATTCTCAAAGCTGCTACCACAGCTAAATTTGCTGGATGATTGCAGTCCCCTCTAGTATTAGGGTGGTACATTATGCAACAGTTATCTCACAGGTGCAGAGTTTCTGTGATCAGTGCAGAGGCCACTATCCTAGCCAGTGTAGTTTGATGTTTACCATGTGATGGAAATGGTTGTGCATCTCAGCCTGTTGGGGCTAGATGTAGCTGTGACTGGGGCCTTTTGATAGGGTAGTAAACAGACGTTGCGTTTTCCTTCATAATGACGTGGTTCTAAAATGAAGGTTCAAAAGAGCAATGCTGGTGTGCATATAGCCAAATACAGCAGCTTTTATACACTTAGCAATTTAACAAACACCATTTTAAATACATCATGAGGAAAGAATCTTGGAGTCTGTTGCTTATTCTGTTCAGAAAAACGGCATTCAGTTGTGGTGGACAAATGTAATAGTGAGATGTTATCCAAAAGGCATTACTTGTGGATGGCATTACATCTCCAAGTGTGTGGGACTGCCTCACTCATCTGCTTTGTTACCTTACAGTCCTTGAAATGCAGACAGAGCGGAGAGCTAGGTTATCTCTGGTATGTAGCTAAGCTTCTGTGCTTGTTATAAAGAGCTCCACCTGTGTTTGAACATTGTGTTGTGGCATATTGGCTGGCAGCAGAGTTGCAGGGGCAATTCTGAATGTATGAAACTTCTTTGATTTGGGGGTTGGTTTTTTTGGTTTTTGTTTTGTTTTTGTTTTTTTTTTTCCATTTCGTCTTACGTGTTTTTCAGATAAGCTGAATTTTGATGACTCTGTTATAAACCGAGTCACAGAAAAGTCTAGACAGAAGGAAGCAGACATGTGAGTATTACTTCTGGTTCTATTTTCATTTAAATAATTTGAACCCAGAAGAGTAGTTCTTTATTTCCTAATGTGATCCTGAGTTTTGAATAAATTTATTAAGAAAACGAAAATTTGTAAATAGTCTGCATGCAGTTTGCTTTCTGATCTTAAACTATTTGGTTTCCAGATCAGTTGCTTAAATAGTTCCAGAGTTTTGATGCTTCTGTCACTGCTGCTGGTAGCACATCTGATTGTATTGGTGTAGTAGGACAGAAGCGGCGGGTGTCATTCCACTAGCAAAAGATTATTTTATCTCTGTTACTCTTTTTCTAAACAGAGATCCTTAAGCACTTGGCCTAGAAAAAAATACTGGAAGCCTTTTGAAGGTTCCACCTGATGATTTGGTCAGGAGAGGTACCTTTTTTAAACTTTTTTTTTTGTTCTAAAGCCTGCAGCTTATAACTCTAAGTTGTTAAGACAGATATTTTTTTCTCCTGAGTGAGCATAATTCAGTGGAGGCAAGAAATCTGTGGAAGTGAAGGGCACTGATGTTTATGGATTTTTTAATTTTTATTCTGCCCACCCCCACCCACCCCAGCGTGCAGGAGAAGTCTTTGCTTTTGTATGAACTGAGAGCCTTACTACTTGAGACTGTCGTCTTCTCTTTGATACGGATTATTATGTTTTACTCTGTCAAAGTACTGAGTCCTTGTGTGGGATTGTATCGTTTTATTTTCACTTCTATTAGGTACCGAGTAAAAGATAAGTCAGACAGAGCAACAGTAGAACAGGTAAGTCCCTAATGCATCAAACTTCTCTTTTGACCGGAACAAATAATGTGGAATTTAGGAATCATTGATCAAATGCATGCTGTAAGAACAGAGTTTCACCTTGGAATTCTGTTTCCCTTGTTATCCTGAAGAGACCTGTTGTTCCTTTGGTTTTTGTGTGAAAGTTGTACTTGCTTCCATAAACATTTTGGAGCTCATTTTTGTGCATAGTATTGTGATTTGTTCATATATGCAATGCAGAATTCCATCTTAAGCTTTTATTAAATTCCAAAGAACAATAAAAAAAGTGTGGGATTTGCTTTTTTCCTTTTTTCTTTAACAAGACTGAACTATTACTGGCCCAAGGTCGTATAGCTCCTGTATTTCAGTTATGATAGCTTTATCTTAAGAGAAACCTTATTTTAACACGCTTAATGCAGCTGTGGGTGAGAAATCATTCTCTTATGTCTCTTCTGGAGCTAGCTCAAAGACATTCTGAGTGGCTGCTCTTTGGATTATTGTTTGATCTTTAAGAATAGTCTGATGCCATGGGTCCTTTAGTATAGTACTAAAAACGGCCTGTATTAGTAGGTTTTGTCCTCTTCAAAGACAGCAATTGTGCTGACTTTTCTGTGTTAATTTGAGGTGTTGGATCCACGGACTCGAATGATTCTGTTCAAGATGCTAAGTAGAGGTGTCATTTCAGAAATCAATGGCTGCATCAGCACAGGGAAAGAAGTAAGTTTTATTATAAATGACATGGTAGTCTCTTTCTCAGCAAGCTAAGTGGAAGCTTGTGGTGCTCAGAAGATGTATTGAAATACTTGGATTTAGTAGTACTTTTTTTTATTTTTGGTGTTGCTTGATTGGTAGGGAGCTTTCTTAAGATAAAATGCAATTTGTGTTAAAGGAAACAAGTTTCCCCAAATATGAAAGATTTCTCAGAATACTTAAATTTGTTATCTTAAATTTGTGGATCTTGTTAATTGTATGATACAACTGCAATTTTTGTAAAGGGTATGTGTACACACAATATTAAACAATGCCTGAAAAAACATACAAACCTAGGTAATTCTTTCTTCGTCCGAAACCCTCTTCTGTGCAGATCGGGCCAGCTCCACCTGTCAGCAGACAATGGGAGTTATCTAAATGGTGTAAAAAAATTCTGTTTAAAATACTATAAACCTTCATTGCTTTTACAAAACTAGCACATTTGTGTGCTGTTGTTATCAAGTAATATTGCAGATGAATAAAACTAGACCACAAATTTCCAGGTAAATTAATAAATCAGTCTTAGAATGCCTGGTCCCTAGGGTGATCTGGTTTTCTTCCAAGTCCTTGGATGCTGATTAAAGGCATACATCCACCCTGCGTAGCGGTGTCAATGTGAGATATTTGGGCTGTGCTTTAGGGGCGAAATAGCGCACAGACTCAAATTAACCCTTCGCACAAGGGCTTGTTTTAGTCTCCAAAATGTGGATGAGGCAGAGTTTTTCCTGTTTGGTGTTTTGTCCTATATGCGTTGTCACACCCCTACCCAGTCTTAGGTCCTTCCTGTAAGCTGCCTTGGATAGAAAAAGAGATTGCCCTTGTGTGCATTCTTACTCAGCTGGGTGCCATGTAGGGCCTGGGGTGAGAAAGCTTATCTGGGTTTTTACAGGATGCCAGAAAGAGAAAAAGAGAGAAGGTTAGGTTGGTTTAAAGACTGTTTCTTTAATATTATTTCTTCCCTTCATAATCCAATAGGCTAATGTATATCATGCCGGTACTTTGGACGGAGAGAACAGAGCAATAAAGATTTACAAAACCTCTATTCTGATGTTTAAAGATCGGGATAAATATGTGAGTGGTGAATTCAGGTGAGTTTGACTTCTGCCTGGTTTTATTGGGGAAGTGATGAAGGTGGTAAAATCACCGATCCTAATACTGCATTGATTGGCTAAGAGTCCCTGTTGTCTTTTATTTCTTCATTTAAAGATTTCGTCATGGATATTGCAAAGGCAACCCAAGAAAAATGGTTAAGACGTGGGCTGAAAAAGAAATGAGGAATTTAATAAGGTGATTCTTGCAGTTTTTATTTCAGCATGCAAAGGTAACTGAAACCTGAGGTACTCTCCTTTTGCTACACTGTGGCTATCACTACCTTTTAGGGCCTCTGGAGTATTCAGGAAAGTGTCTTAAGCTTCCCTGTGGGAGAGAAAAGAAAGGGGAAGGAGGAATAAAGATATTCTTTCATTTTGCTGCTCATGCTCTAAGCTCTTCAGTGTCTGAATGCTCTGTCTGACATGACTGAAAAGTGAGGAAAAGCTAGAAATAGCTGCTGCTGCTGAGTAACAACACACTGTGATATAGGTTAATCTTGGATTAACCTGAACTGTGCAAAAAGTCTGTCTGACACAGGAATGCTTAGAGAGGGGTCAGAGCCAGAACGGTTGTGGCTTTTTATATTCATTTCCTAGTTGCTCCTTACAAGTGAGTTTCCTCAGTAGAGGAGCTCTTGTTGTGTATTATGTTTAAAGCGATAGAGCTCCTTCAGGCACTAGTGCAAGGCAAATAGTAGAGTCTGGGTTTATTTTTTGGGGCTTTGTTCCTGTGTTACAGGTTGAATACAGCCCGGATACCTTGTCCAGAGCCGATTATGCTAAGAAGTCACGTGCTTGTCATGGGCTTTATTGGTAAAGGTGATAGGTAAGTATCCTTAGAAAATATTTTTTTTTAATTAGTAGCTTTACACAACTTTTTATTAAAAACAAACCAACCAACCCTCTGAGTTTACCCACTATTACTTTAAGCCTGTAAACATGTTACTCTTGTATGTGCGTGTGACCTGTAGAATACTCAGACGTTTGCCAGCTGCTATTGCAGACAGTCTGCATGATTCCGAAGCATGAAATTCTGTGCAAAATAAATTCATAAAGTGGCTTAACTAGAGATTAAGGCTGGAAAGGCTTGCTAATCATACATGAAGATAGCTCATCATTTTGTGGTACAAACATTAATGTAGCATGGTCCAAATTAGCTGATGTTTGAAATGGAGCTCCAGCATCTTTGGCAAGTATATTCCAAGCTTTGCTGCCCTTCGTGCTGGCTCTGTGCACTTAGCTGCTCATGCCAACTTGCTTGACACAGTGAGTGGAAGGATCAGGTACAGCAGTTAAAGCATTTGCAGCTGGTAAGAAGAAAAAAGAAGCATTCACTTCCTGTTATTTGTGTTGTAATTTCAAGGCCTGCTCCTCTGCTGAAGAATGCTCAGTTATCTGACTCCAAAGTCCGGGAGCTGTACCTGCAAATCATCCAGTACATGCGAAGA
Source organism: Larus michahellis (assembly GCF_964199755.1). Taxonomy (NCBI): domain Eukaryota; kingdom Metazoa; phylum Chordata; class Aves; order Charadriiformes; family Laridae; genus Larus; species Larus michahellis. The sequence goes on along the minus strand of NC_133897.1, from coordinate 76,266,983 downwards.
ATGTACCAAGATGCCAGACTTGTTCACGCAGATCTCAGTGAATTTAATATGTTGTACGTTTTTAAACTTTGCTCTGAATTGTGACACCTAGAATGTATGCATTGGCAACCTCTATGTGAGAGTACGAATCTACCTTTAAGGGAGGGTGGGGTCCTTTCTGTGACTTGGTTTTGTAACTTATCTAATTAATTATGTAGGTTTTAACCCAGATCTGAGCTTTCTTTATTTTAAAAAAACAAAAAAAAACAAACAAAAAACCAAAACCAAACAAAGAAAAAAATATCCCAGAAGAAACACCCTTACAAACAAACAAAAAACCTATTCAACAAGAGAAAAAAATTAGTGAGGTATCTTTTTTTTTTTTTTTTTTCCTCCCCCCATCCCTAACACTGCTTTTTGTGTTCAGAAGCAGACTTTAAAGTTTAATAATAGAGCTTGTGTAAATGAGGGAAAGGACTGACCCAAAAAAGTTGTTCTGGCCCTAGTATGCAAGGTGTATGCTAGAGAAATATGTTAAGATTGTTTGCTAGTTCTTAAGTTTGAAGCACACTTTCTTCCGTGCCCCTCAGTAATCTCTCGTATAACGTCAGTGGCGTTAGCGCAGCTCTCTGCGTTTGTTTGCAGGTACCACAGCGGGGACGTGTACATCATTGATGTGTCTCAGGCCGTGGAGCATGACCACCCACATGCGCTGGAGTTCCTGCGAAAGGATTGTGCCAACGTTAACGGTGAGCGGGCTGCACTTCAACACTTGTTCTGATAGCTGGTTTATTTAGGAAGGTGAACTGTGTTCACCTATGTTCTTTCAGGTGTAAGTGACTGTAGAAGCTGTCGAACTTCTGTTAAAATGCTCCCTCTTCTAGGTTCTCCTGGCTTCTTCAGGGAGTCACTGTGCTGAGCTTAGAAGACCGTAGCTGATTTTGCTAGAAATCATCCGGCCAAAATGAGTCACCTGGCTGAATCTCAGATTTATGACAGATCTGAGATCAGTCCCAGACTGATCAGAGATCAGTCCCAGTCTGCAGCAGCACCCACCCCAGTCTTAACTTCCCTTACTTAAAGGACTGCGCAGGCATACTGATGTGTTTCCTGTGAGTGGAATCCACATCTGGAATGCCTCAGCTGGCAAGAAGTTACTGTGTCTTATGAAGCTCCCTGCACTTACTTGTCCAGATCAGCTGAGAGGATCAAGGCATAGAGTAATTTATTAGAGATGTTATCACTTGCCATAGTATTTTGATAAACAAGGTACCTTTATGGTATTTTTCTCTTGAAAATTTGGTCTTCATGTGTGAGCATGCATGTTACGTAACAGACACCTCCTGGTAGGCTGCGTTGCTCTCTGTGGACAAGAGATATGTCACTGCAGGCTGTTTTTCTCGCCCCTTTCTTTTTCAGATTGACTTTTTTTCTAATTTTACAGAGACTCTTGAAAGTCTGTGGAAAAAGAACTGTGTGCATTTTGATGCTATGTGTTTGTTCATACCCAGTGTGCTAGTTTTTCCGTATTCCTTTTCTGTTCGTGGATTTCTAATAATTCTCTTCCACCTCAGATACTTGCACCCTTCCTTTTATTTTCATGTCTTTTGGATTGCTCTCCCTAGATACTGAAGTACATCAGAGGGTTGCAGTGCTTTTGTTGTGTTTTGTTTGTTTGTTTTCTGTCACTGTAGCTTTCTCTGTGTAGTCCTCCAACAGAGACTCTGAGAAACACCTTGGTTTATGCTCTGCCCTAACTGTGAGCATTGCGAAGATTTGTGGTTCCATGGGCACAGAGAGCTGTTTCTAAACTAACTTTTTTTGTTCTTTTTATAATTAATTTCTCATGGTGAGAGATCTTCTGAAAATTTTAATAGGAAACACTAAGCAGTCCTCAGTGTCTTTCACTGCTGTTTTTCAGTACAGAAGTGCAGTCTCTGAAATTGGTTATATTTGACGGAGGAAACCAATTCTGAGTGTAGTACTGAGGAAAATTCTAATATGTTAATCTGTCTTCCCTTTTAGGTGGATCATAATTAGGCTGTACTGTATTTCAGAATAAATACTTCTGTTTCTCTTTGGCAAAAGTTTGAGGTTTACAGTCCTTATTCTTTGAAACACATTTTTCATCCTAGTCATTGCAAATACTACACCTGTCTTAAATTGTTTACTACTTAGCCCCTACTCCATGAATGTGATGAAATTGATTTGGCTTTTATATTTATCCAGTCATTCTCCATTCAGTATTGGTTGCATCTGGAAGATGAACAGTTTTATTTCGGATGGCTAAGAGTTATCTGATAACTGAACCCAGTATGGTGCGGTACATGCTGCTGAGACTTTCTCAAGTCATCAGGGCCATTAGCTTGCTCTAACTGTCACTTGAACATCACAGCTGCATGTGTTACACATAATTACTTACGGTTTTTGTCTCTGCCCTTGTTTCCTGGTAGACTTTTTTCAGAAGCGCAATGTTGCAGTGATGACTGTGAGGGAGCTGTTTGAGTTTATTACTGATCCTTCTATCACAAGCGAGAACATTGATGACTATCTGTCCAAGGTAAGACCTCATGGTCTTATTATTAATGTAGGGTGACTTGGAACAATAAAATCAGATCTAGTTCAGTCTCCTTCATCTCATTTACTCTATATCCTTCTATTGAAGGAAGCTGGTACATGACATTGTTATGCTTGTGCGTCAAAAATACATACAGGTCTCTTCCATTTATACCATTATAGGATGACAGCACTTTTCATTCTATGTTTTCTGAAAAAGTCTAATCATGAAAACTCAAATGTCTGTTTCAGGTGCTACTAAAAGCAGGATGCTTTAAATTAGTACGGTCTTTTTGGCAAGGAGAAGCTCTGCAGAAATATAATCATGCTTATATAGAGATTGGGGTTAGGAATGCAGATTTGAACAGAGTGGGATGAGGGAGGAAGGGTAAGACTCAGGACAGTGTTACTCCAAGGCACATGGTCTTGCTAGCCAAATATAGCAGCTGGCAGAACATGTTGATTCTAGGAGGAGGTAAAATTACTCAGCGCTGCTAGCAGCACCCATGGATTTCATCTCTAGCTGCCAGTCCTCTGCTCCCAGTTAGATGTTTCTTCAAAAAGGGAAGGGGGAGGAGGAAGCTTTTTAAGTTAATGCAAGAGAAATGGGGGCCACATATGCCATGCTTAGAGTGGAGATCTGATGTGTCATTTATGGTCAAGACCATGAGGCAGAGACTGACTGTGGTCCACATACCAGTACAGCATGGGGATTTCCAGATGTGGTATACTTTCTGTCATATTGGAGGTTGAATGAGACAGAGCTGTGCTGCGTGGTTCCCCGTGTACTCCTCTGGCTTGCTCAACGTGCATCAGAAGAGCCAAGTTACAGGTCTGAGCACTGCTCACTCTATTCTCCTTGCACTGTTATGTCCTGTAGTCGTGCTGGGCCTGCCATAATTTGATCTGGAAGGAGCAGCAAGCATGTTTTCCCCCTATTAATAAAGCAGATCTGCAGTTCCAAGTGTGCTTCGCAGAAATATTGGTTACCATTAGGTGTCACTCAAGGCATTGCCATAGGGAAAGCTGGAGTATTTTGTGAGTGACAGTGTGGAGTACAGGGAGAAACATAGATGGGAATGGTTAGTTGGATTAAGTGATGCGATTCTAAAGAGTGATAACTTTGTATTGTTTTATATTTCTTTAGGCAATGGAAATAGCATCAAAAAGAACAGAGGAGGAAAGATCCAGTCAAGATAAAGTGGATGAGGAAGTAAGTGAGGATTTTTGTTCCTGCTGTGAGATTAATATTAACCTTGCCTCTTCTAAACAATGAAAAACATTTTATTGGCAACATTTTATTTGGAAAAATGCACAGTCGATAAGGAAAACATTGTTTGTGATACTGAGATGTCTTGAATGAGTTGAGATGTGAAGTATTAAGGGATGGCATATGTAAAAACTGACAGTGATAAGATGTCAAAAGGCAGATACTCCATTTCCTAAACTAACGTTTGCCTGTAGATAGGTCCTGTGATGTATTTTCCAGTTCAGGTTCACTTAACACAAAGCATCCCAAAACTCAGTGGAGAGACCTGGTTATGACAGTGTTTTTGGACCAGCAATACAAAAGCAGGATATCTGGATCAATATACATTGACCGAATTGCCTACCTAGCTCCAGTCCCAGTATAATTCAGTTCTTCCGTGTACTGTTTCTCTCCTTTGCTTTTACATTAAGCGAAACCATTTCTAGTGCATTACAGAAAACTGCTAACGTTCTGGAAAGGCTTGATGTAAGGTAGAACAATTTCTATCTTAGTCTCATCTCTCTGTTTCAGAAGAGTTAAACCAAAAACCAACTCTGAGCAGAATTTGTATCAGTGAAAGCCTATTTGTACTGGTTCATGTGGTGTTTATTTCTGGAGTCAATACTACTTGATTTATCAAACACTTTCTTTCGGACCTCTGCAGGTTTTACTAACTGCTTCTGGCTCAAGCTTGGCCAAGGAAAATTTTTTTTTTCTTGGTTTCCTAAGATAGTGTCAGCATACAAGTTCTGAACTATAGGGTCAGATGCTAGTGTTCTGTTGCAAGCCCATTTTTTGCAAACCAATTATTTCTTTGCTTTATATAAGAGAGGTGGTTTAGTAGCATCTATGTTCAGTTTATTTCTCTTTGACTTCTCATGTGACCATGGCTAGTCTGTGTCACTTCCTTCACAAGGGAGTAGAGCTGGCTCTGCGGAGGTGGGGGCATCTGCTCTTTGCACAACAGTTAGTCTAGCAGTTACGATCATAAAGTGTACTGAATTCGTACTGCGATTGAACTGATACCATGGAAAAGAGAAGCAAAATACTTCTTTCTGGTCTGGTAGCGACTTAAGTTTGCTGGAGGACCGTTTCAGAAAGACTGCATGACTAATGTTAAGTATGTTGTTGATACTGCGGTTAGGTTTTACTGTACTATGCGTTGCAAGAACCTTTTCTGAGTTGGACTGTAGGTTGAAGAAGGTATTATTATATACAGAGATTAACTTCTAATGGTGCATTTTAATGGAGTTGCTTCCTGCAGGCATTGTAAACATCACAACAAAACCATTAGAGAAAATAGTTAGAATATAAAACCTTAGGACTCAAATCAGTTAAGAGTAAGTTAGAAGGGTTAGAGAAGTTTGTAAGTGGCCTGGTGGTAGTCATGCTGAGGAAGGAGCCTTATTAGTGATGAGCATGTTAAGTCTGCTCCTGCAAAAAAAAAAGATACTCTGCAGTTCAAATGGTAGTGAGTGACTGCCATGTTCATTTTTAGTTTTCTCTGAGCCACAAAATCCTTCATGATTGTTCTCTTAAGGATGCATAATTAGGAAGGAAGAACATAATGAAACTATATGTAAATTAGTAAGTCTGTGTTTCCTTTCCACACTCTGCTAGGTGTTTAAGAAAGCTTACATACCTCGAACTTTGACTGAAGTTAAAAACTATGAAAGAGATGTGGATATAATGATGAAATTGAAAGAAGAGGATATGGCATTGAATGTTCAGCAGGATAATGTAAGTAGACATGCTGAGGCACTGCAAAAAAGAGGGAGGGAAAATGAATAATTCTTACTAGAAGCTGACAGCAACAAACAAAACCAGAAGCCTTGTTACCAAGGCGTGGAGTACTGAATCTAGTGTCGTACTTTAAAATTGTCTGGTTAGTACTAATGCTAACATTGTGGGGTTTTTCCTGGTTTTGAGATACTCATTTCCTCTGGGCATGAAAATTTAAGACTCATGTTTTGATAATGTAGTTTTCTTTCTCTCTCGCTGGGTGTAGATTCTCTACCAGACTGTGACAGGACTGAAGAAGGATTTGTCTGGTGTTCAGAAGGTGAGAGGGTCTTTTTGAAATTCTTCATTTTAGCCATTTTCAGAAAAGTGCATATAAGAACTATGGAGAATGCTTTGTCTTGTGTCTGACACCATGAAAGAAGCCTCCTGTCTTCTGAGTGACCATTTATGTCTGGGGTGGGTCTGGCATGACAGTGTGTCTGCGCACCGCATCAATTACTTTGCTGCACTGTGGCTGATGCTGGGTTGCATGAGAAAGAAATGATAATCCTTGCTATGGCCATGATCCCTAAATTAAGGTGGAGAGGAGAGAAGATGCTTTCCAATTATGTAAAATGTAATTGATTTAAACTGTAGCATGACTACAGGTTTTGATATGTTCTGGGTAGCTTTGCTCTAATTATTGTGTAAAGAACAGTCCTGCAGTATGAAGCATAAAGATATTATGTCTTACTATATTTGAAGTACTTGACAGTGACACTTTGTAGAGTACATTGGATAAGCAGTTGGGTACGGAACAGTTTGTAGCAATATAATTCAAGGCAGAAGCCCTACGTGGATTCCTCCTCCTTTCTTTGTAAATGTTATCTAGCAGTGGTGTAGACTCTGTTTTAAAATGGAAATGTTAATATGGATGGTATCAGGCTGTGGCAAATTCTCCAGGCTTATTTAATAATAAGTGAGTTTTCCAGTGTAGATATTTGTGTTTGCAATAAAGCCTACATACAGTGCCCCCAAGGTAGATTTGGGTATGATCCAAGTATAATTAAAAATTGGCTTCCACATATGTTAGCAAATCACTGTTTCAACTTATGGAAAGTAGTTTGGGAATGCCAATACAGCTGTGTTGTGAGCCCTGACCTAAGAGATTCTGTGTTGCATGTTCTAGATTCCTTGTTCTTAGTTTGGGTTAACCTACTTCTCGTTCTTTTTCTTGAGACTCAGTGATGGCTGTAGTAAAGGACATGGCCCAAGCTCACTTAAGGGTTTCTTTGCAGCAGATTCTGCTTTGGTTTTTATGTATCTATGTATGTGTGTGTGTATATGTTGTCATTAGGCTTCTTTGTTTTGCTCTGGTATAATTCTGTCTTGATATATCTTGCAGATTCCTGCACTTCTTGAAAAGAAGGCAGATGAGTCAGAAACAGACTCTGATGAGGATGGTGGCAGCTCAGAGGACTCTGATTCAGTCTGTAAAGAATCTGTACATCCCAAAGATAAACCCGCTGAAGTCAGCATGGACAAAAAGGTCAGCTGGCCAGAAATTGTTTGTTTTTCCAACCTCTACCTATATGACAGGAAAAAAAATCCAAACTTAGTTCTGAGTGGTTTTTGCTACTTTTTGTCTGAAACAAGCTGTGGACTATTTCTGTTGTGGAGAATGAGGGCAGAGAAAGTGAATTTCATTATGGATGCTTTATTAATGGTGTTTTTATGTAGAGGAACATGTAACATAGCTCTCTGTAGCCTAGACCAAGCTAGAAAAGAGATCTCTGCAGGCAATTCTAAGGCTGTGGAAAGCAGAATTTACTGAAGACTGGGCAACTCTTCAGTGCCTCTGGCTACTTTTGCAGGCTTTGGTGTACAGGTTTGTGTTTGTGGTCCCTGATTAACCTCCTTTTTCCCAGGGAACTGAGACCACTTGAAACTTGGTGACCATGTTTGTACCACAGTGGCTTTTGCAGTACCATTAGTACAGACTGGCTAGCTTTGCTGTGAGCAAGAGATGTAACGCAGTCGTGTAAAGGGATTATGGTTTGGTTTGTTGTTTTGGTTTTTTTAAGTTTCATTTTCCAAATCACAGAACAACTATGCTGTTTCAATGAGACTCTTCTGCAGAGTATCATCCGTGGGTGAGAATTTTTTGGCAGCTTTCTAGGCGCTGCACAAAAGGCAGATGAAACTTGCTGGGTTTAAGGGGTTCAAGATTTGGGAGTTTGCTTTTTAGGTGTTTCCTCCTAGAAAAGATGAGATAATACCTTTCCTGTCTGTCAAATAAAAATGCAGTACTCGACACTTTCTACTAATCTAGAGCATTTTAGATATGGAGCAGGGGAGTCTTGATCACTTCTCATCCTTATGGATAGGGTTCTCATTTGGACAACTTTTTGTGTAAGAAAGATGAGATTTTTAGTAACCTATGTGTTCAGCTGTAGGTTGAACAACTGAGTAGCAGCGATTACTTCCACCTCCCCCCCCAGTTATGCTGACTTTGTGTTTTCCAGTTGAGCGTAATGTCTTCACTGTCTGGCACAAATTGTAGTGTATTGCTGTAGCATAGCACTCTTTCTTGCCAATCCTGATGATGATCAGCTTACTCTGAATTACCAGTAGTTACTGGATCAGTATTTTGCATGACATAAAAACATCTACTCCAGTAGCCCTATAGGTAGCAGAAAACCTAGATCAGGTGCCCTGTTTTAATCTTAGCTGTAAATAGCATGACTTTAGAGTGCCTGTTGTTCCCTTTCTTCAAAGGTTGCATGAAGCTCTGGTTTTAACTAGTTTGAATTTTGCCTTGTCATTACCAGTTTGCAGCTCTTAGCTCCACCCCCAACCTAGACTTCCTTTTTTCTTTCCCCTCCCCATTCCTATTGATTTTTTTTTTCTTTTTTATTTCTTGCTCTTGATAACATCATCTTTATGTAGTGTGTTAATTAACTTGTTAATGTAACTATTGATTGACCTGCTCAAAATCTGTCATTCCTTATGGATTTAAATGAATGGTATTTGGTTCTTTATAGGAAAGGAAAAAGATGGTTAAAGAAGCCCAAAGAGAGAAGAGAAAAACCAAAATCCCAAAGCATGTGAAGAAGCGGAAAGAAAAGACTGCAAAAATGAAGAAAGGCAAATAAAATCAGCTTTGGCTTGGGGAAAGGGATGGTTTGTTGTGGGTTATTTAGTCACTATCTTTTTTCTTTTTTTTTTTAATTAAAAATCCTTTATTTATATGCATACAATATTAACTTGGAAGGTGATTTTTTTTTTTTAATAACATGGTGAAATTGTTTGAACACAGTATATGCCGTGGGTTTCTCAGTAGGAAAGAATGAGTTTAGCACACTTGTGAATGATAAAGTCTTGTACCTGTGCAGGTTTAACCCATTGTTAAACTTGCATTGATTTGTTCCTGGGGTCTTACTCCCCTGTCTTACACTCCATAAGCTAGTGTGGTTTGCTCCAGATTTAACAGATTCTTGGAGGGGGAATGGCAAAGATTAAGAAACACTTTTGCTGCAAAGGCCCATGCTTTCTTCACAGTATGGAAGCAAAGTGAGCTAGCTGTCCTCTGCAGGCTGTACAGTCACCCATGGATAACCCTGCAGGCATTGTGCCTTTGCTGTCTCCCTGTGCTTGCATCACCTTTGATATTTTCTTGCTGAAAGTTGAGTTTTGTGATTTGGGAGGCAGCTGTCCTCAGTGCCCTTCTGAAGCAATCAGACAGGCCTACCCAAACAGACCAAAGCCTGAATTTTTTTTTTTTTTTTTTTTTTAATTTGTTGTTGTTGTTGTTTGGATCCCAGCGTAGTTGCTCTTAGGAGTGTTATGAACCAGCTTTTTTTGTAAGCTGGTCAAATGAGTGTAAGCTGTCAAGATTAATCATGTTCAAAATTCAAGGCTGTGTAAAGGCTTGTGGCAGGAGCTCTGTGGAGTGGCTCAGCATTACCAGACCATGTTGCGCTCAGGTGCCCCAGCTCTACATTAAGGAGACGCTGGCAGAGCTCTGCCCATGAGTCACCCAGTTGGGCTGAGGGAAAGGCACCGTACTGAAGAGAGAAAACCTCTCTTGGCAGCTGCTTTGACGGCTGAGGCTGACAAGTCTTGGGGGAGGTGTCCTCCTCGTGCTGTAGCACATCAGCTGTCTTTTCCCACTGCCTGCAGTTTCAGAACTCCCTGTACCAGCACACAGAAAGGTTCTGATTCCAGTAAATGTCTTGATATGTTCTCCCGCATTAGGGGTGGAGTTGATGCCCTTGGGATTTATGCTTACAGGACATACACCCTCTGATGACAGAGGGACAGCTTTTACCCATCAGTGGGTACCCAACAATGATGGGTTGGCCAGGGGCGGGGTGAAGCTTCCTTCTCTCTGCTCTTCACCTCCCACACCCAAAAGAGATTGTGGGGTGGTCATAGGGAGCCACCCTGGCAAAGACTGAGATGATGTTGGCCAACTGCACACGTGGTTGCTCCACTCAGGAGTGTATTCCTCAAGGAAATGTGGTCTGGTTGCACTCCCCAGTCTGGCCTTCACAACCTTTTTCGTGCCTTTGGCTAGAATCTGGTAAGAGGAACTGGTCAGTGCTTCCAGATCTCACTCTCTGTCCTCCCTTTGTCTGTATCCATATGGGAATTGGCAGCACTCTTATACACAGCATATAAGCGTATATTGTGTTGCTGGAGATGTTGGGAAGCAAGAATGGTAGTTCCTCAGCAAGTGGGGATGTTTGTTGGGAGACATGAAATACCTGCATTTTGGAAAATTGCATTACATCAGATGCAAGAAAGGGGGCAGCCTCTAACTTGGTAGTGAAGGGAGGAGGAGGTGCAAGACCTACATCCAGAGGTGAGGGAGTACTGTTGATGGCTGTTTGTCTAAAGCCAAGGGCTGAAGTGCTGCTACATGTATGGAAACAATTCCTGCTTTTCCTGGCCATCACGGGAGCTTGTCTAGTGATGTCATCAGGCAGAGGTGACCTTGGTGATGGCTGCTCTGAATCTGACTGGTTGTGTTCATAGGTAGTGCTGAAGGCGACTGAAACAATAACAGCTTTGTGCACTCATTTTGGCCTCAAATCCCATTGTATTGGTGATTCTTCCCTGCTGACTGACAAGGCTATGGCACATGCCTCTGCGATAGCAGTTGTGGTTCATGTCGGTGTGCGCACCAGGAAGTATGTGTAGGGACATGGGGTGATGGTGGGGGACTGCATCTGAGCTGTTGCCTTCCTCCAGCAGTGGTGTGCGTATTGGGCAGATGTCAGCACTTTTGGTGAAAGTGACTCTCCAAGAAGCTGTGTGTGCTTTAACTTCATGTAGCTCAGCAGGGGATGACTCCACCAGGAAACCGGTCCATGGCTGATCAGTGTGAGTTGGGGGTTGTTAAACACAGGGGACAAGCTTCTTTTCATTGGGGTTGGGTGCTCTGAAGAAAAGGATAGTTGTTAGTTCCTGGCAAAGAGCCTGGAAACCCCAGAGATGCAGAGTGTGTGTCCAGCTGGGGGCGAAAATTACCTCCTTTACCTGAGGAGACACTTCAGAGAAGGGAGGCTGCTGTCATCTCTGCTTGAGGGAAGAGGAAACGTCTCAGCCCACATAACCTTGTCTTCCCTCCAGGCCATGCACCACAGCCTGATCAAGTTTGCCTAGCTCCAGCCATCCTGTAGCATGAAGGTGGTCCTGAGTCAGTCATTTAGGGTTGGATCCTTGCTCGCAGTGATGTGCAGCAGGACTGTCTGTGCAGGCTGTGCAAAGCATGAGCTATCTGCCTCAGGTATTTTCTCTAGGGCATGTTTGCGTAGGGTGTTTGCAGAGCACCTGAGGTGGAGCATGCCAAAAAAGCCTACGTTGTGCAAGTGCCGATGGCCTTGGAGATAGCTGTTGCAGCTGGGTACACGCTTGTCGAGGTGGGCTGTGAGCGCAGCTCACCAGACTGGGCCATTGCAGGCTTGAGATGTATAGTAGTGAGGCAGGCCATAGGAATGGGGCGGAATGGGAGCTCTTTGGGCCAGGACCATGAGATGAGCCATCTTTCAGGTGATGTGAAGTAAGAGAACGGCCATGAAGAAACGTTAGACCTAACTACCAAAAGGCACCAGTCTCATAGGAGGTGGGGAGGATTGGGATGGGATGGCATGACTTTGCATCCTGTGCTAAAGAAAAAACCAAAGTAGCACAGATACTCAGTTATGCTCTAGCGATATCAATGTATGATGAGGTAGGGTTTTTTCCCCCCCGGAGATTAGGATCTGACAAGGCCCGCTCACTTTGCTTGCCATAGCAGCATGTTTATGGTGTGCCCTGCTGCTGGCACCTGTGCAGACCAGAGCAGCATTGCTAGGGCCGGAATGCCAGTACCTTGTATGAGAAGAAGTGGGACACAAACAGCTCAAGGTAACGCTTCCCCTTTATCTTCCGTACTCTCCCCGCCCCCAAGGTTGCACTTACTGGTAGAGCTCGGGGGTCTCTTGTGGGCTATTGCAAGTGTCTCCATTGTGGAGCTCGCCTGATGGTGCACGCGGGCAGACGCTGGAGAGGTGGGCTGTGGGGTAACTGGTGGGCTGTGGCTCCTGGGGATGACCCTGAGAGGTTACTGCAGCGGTGAGGCTGAATTGTGGGGGTCTGATACCTACCCCTAAGACTGAGAATTCCCTTCTGTTGAATGCAGACCTGTTGCTTCACTGCTCCCTGGGTGTTCCAGATTACTACTGTTCTCCCCCTGCTTTTTGAACGAGAACATCTGTACTGAGGTCATGGCATAAACTCCATTGCTTTGTCACTGTGGCTTTGGGAATGTTTTGGCAAGCAAGGCTTTTTATATTGTCTGACATGTTTTTCAAAGCACAAATATTTTGTTATCTGTCTTCTCTGAAAACGGATTGGAGTCCAGTTCTGTCTGGTAATTAGTTTGAATTTTTACAGCTGCAAAAGCATAGTTAACTGTCAACTGCTTTATACTCCTTTCTGACTAAATTAGAAACACTAAACATACCAGTTGTGAAATCAAAGCCCCTGTAGGTAAAATTTTCAATGGGAAAAATGTTATATTTTAAATTAAGGAGCACATAGGTTTCAGGCTGAAGACGAAATGCATTGTGTTTGACCAAATCTTAAGACTGGTATTAAGTTCTAGTCGGAACGTGGACCCACAAAGCGTGCTTTTGCCCCCTGGTCTGGTGCTGCATACGGGATGGAGAGCCACCACGCAGGGAGGGGTCTGCGATGTCACCCTCGATGGTCTGAGATCAGTGGCCTTGACCTTTGGGTGTCCTCAGGCAGGGGACGGGGAACACCATGCTGCTGCTGCCGCCTAAAGCCTCTGTGCTCCTGCGTGTTGAGTGCTGCCTGCGACTCCGGCCTTTGCGTCACCAAGTTGTCACGGGGAAGAGCGTGGCTGAGGGGATGGGGCAGCTCGTGAGGAGAGATGGAAAAGGCTGAGCGAGCCTTCTCCATTTGGAGAGGAGAAAGCAAAGCAGGGAGATGAAGGAGGTTTAAGAAATCATGAAAACAGCAGACAAAATGCAGAAATGCTCTTCGGCAGACACTGTAAATAGTGGAGGATTGGGTTAAAACAGGCAGGAGAAGGTGCTTTACACAGAGGGCAGGCTCCTGGTGGGTTGCAGCAGGGTGGTGCTTGTGGTGTCTGCACCAGTGCAGGTAAGCACGGGCTGAAAATTAGCTCTCTAATCTGAGATGTTAGGCTTTTTAAAAATTATTATTAATTTTTAGAACAGGCTGAGCATATGAAAGACATCAAATTCTCAGGCACAGGTCGGATGCTTGGAAAAATGTACTTCTGGCAATTTGCAGCCAAAAGATTTAGTGATATTTGACAGCTAAAGTATGTAGGGTGGGAATATTTACAACTCTGCTGTCAAAGATAAAAATGTACAATACCAATTAATCCTATCTTCCTGAGCATTCCCAAGCAGTCCCATCTTCCCAGTCATTCACTGAGGCTCAGTGGGAGAGGCGGTATGGGGAGGAGGACTGGGAGGGAGATATTCCTAGCTAAGATACGCTGAGTTCCAAAACAGTTCATCAGTGAGGTTTTGGAGTTTTGGGGGATTTTTTTTGCCCCCTCCTCTATCTCCCTGAGGTCCTGCAGTGCCATGTGGTGGGTTTGCACTCTGAGCAGTTGGCGTCAGGCTTTGTCTCACTTCCGAGGTCTGTGCCAGGCTGGTGTTAATTTGTTCCTTCTCCCACGCTATAGATTTTGTTACATGTAGCAAGCGAAGGCATTGGAAGGTGGAGGTTTGTGGATTTGGTTTCCCCGTGATGAAGCCAGTAAAACCAGCTTTGCGTGTAAGGATATGCCTCCTTAGAGGGTTTTCATTTCTGTGCTGAAATATTTTGATTAAACAATGCAAAACTAGCTGTGGCAGGCTGCGTGCTTGCTCTTGGCATGTGTGCTCAGGCAAGAGTCACACCTGTGGCCCTTGGAGATATAAAAGAAGCAAGGCCAATGTTTTCTGAGGACCGATGTGTCCTGCAGTTTTTGGCCACAGCTAGTGGAGAAGCTGATGACAAAGGGCTGCGAAGGTGAGAGATGGATTCCAGAATACTGGATTGCTTACCTGGGTCTCCAGATGAACCTTTACCTCCTGTTTTCACCTGCAAAATTGTGCAGCCAGCTTGAGTATGATACTGCAAATATGATACCTGGATGCAGAACGCGGCAGGTGCTTTGTCTCTGTGTGCCCTTCACCCTGGGCTTCTCCCCTGGGTGCAGAGTGATGGGGGACCACTGGGGCAGGAAAGCGTATAGGGGTCTCTTGTCTGGTTACGGGGACTGGCCTGTCTTCGCCCCTCCCCACTAAGGAAATGAAAGGATTTAGACACTCAGTGAGTGAGAGAGAACCTAAAGAAACTGTTTTTTCACTCTCGATGAACTTTTAAAGTGTTCCGTGGTAAACAGCTTCACAGATTGTTTACATGCAAAAAGCTAGCTGAGAACTTATTTTCAACTTTCTAGGGCATTGCCGTAAAAATAAATACATAACTTTATAACTCATTGTTTTTACAGTTGTAATTCTGGTCCTTCTAAAATGCTACTAGACTTTCAAAGCAAAAATGCTGACCTTCTGCCTTAGCATCTCATTACTTTCCTGGTCTTGACATAATCTTACATTCCTTGTGCTAATTTTCATGTCCTCTAGAGGGAGAAGTAACTTCTTGCTCAGACTATGTTGGAAAGTGTTAAGGCTCCCTCAATATATGAAAAGTGCTAATGATGTTCCAGTTCTCTACATAACTTCCTGTAAATTTTGGTGGATTTGTACATGGCACCTAGCTTATTATATTTTTTTTTTTTTTTTCTTCCTGAATTTGTAGTTCTTGGACAAAGTCTTATACTTTCAGAGGTGATAGGGACATAATTTGTTCTGGTCCAGGCAGGGGCTGCAGCTATGGTATTAATGCTGGGTTTAGGATGAGTTTCTGATGGCACATGACAAACACCAAGGAGACTTTTTGCCCCCCTGCATGTATGAAGACTCCTGGTGAGAATCTAAAGAATTATAAGGATGCCGTCCTACAACTGTCCAAATCCATGGGCATAAACACGGATCTTTTGTGAAATGCAGTAGTTAGCAGTTGTTTTGCCACAATCACTAGCCCTAAAGACAGTTTGTTGTTGACAGCTGCTCCATTCTTGGCTCTTTTCACCCCCTGCCCCGTTGTTTATTTTCAAAGGATTGACATAAGAACAAACTTGGCCCTTCTTCCTGACATGCAACAACCTGCCTCTGACCTCTGCAGCCTGCGTGGAACTGTAAGTTTTCCTAAGCAACAATGTGCATGCTAGACCTAGCCCACAGCACTAGATTTAAGACTAGCTCTCTAATCTAGCCCAGAGATCCATGTCTGCTCTGGAGTTCGCAAAGGCCACGAGGCTGGGATTGTTGGGCAGGACTTGTACTTGGCAGGTATTGCTTGGGGTTTTTTGTCTGTGTTGTTTCTGTTGTTTCTTTTCTTTTTTTTCTTTTTTTTTTTAAAGACAGCAGGCTATACTGGGTTGCTGCAGAGCGGGATGAAAGATGGGCAGTGACCCTTCTCCTGGTGCTAGCAGTGGGCTAAGAGCTGGCGCGAAGGCCAGTGGTGGGGATATGAGGACGCAAAGCTTGGTTCATAGTTGTCTTCTGGAGAGGCTGCTTGGATCCAGAGTGTGTGCTTGTCATTCCCACTCTTAAGCTTTGCTTTTCATCCCTTTACCTAATCAGAGCCCCCACCCTTGAAGCTCAGCATGAACTCCACGCTCCCGGCTGTCGTCTCCCTCCCTGATTCAGCCAGGGCTGGTTCTCACCCCACTACTGAAGCCCCCCACTACTTATTGGAGGCCGGGGGCAGATCTCGCTTTTTAGTGCCTCCAGCCCTGAGCCCTAACCCCATTTCCAATTCTAGCCTTACCCTGAAACAGGAAAGTCCCGTATTCCCCAGACATCATCCTGGGGTGTGTGATCAGCACCAGCTGTCATTCCAATCCTCTGGCACCTAAATGAGCAAGAAACAAAGCTGGTTCTTCAGCCCTTTCACTCCCTAATCTAAACCTCTGATCAGATGCAGCTAGTGACTTGCCAAGCTGGTATTGTCCAGAATCAGCCTAGTTTGGTAGTATTTCCAGGATCCAGAAATGAAATTATCTGTTCATCCCTCTCTATTCTTAGCCCTGGCTGTGGGTTGCCTGAAAGATGGATGGGATTTCAGAGAATCACAGAATGGTAGGGGTTGGAAGGGACCTCTGGAGATCATCTAGTCCAACCCCCCTGCCACAGCAGGGTCACCTAGAGCAGGTTGCACAGGAACGCGTCCAGGCGGGTTTTGAATGTCTCCAGAGACCGAGACCCCACCACCTCTCTTGGCAGCCTGTTCCAGTGCTCTGCCACCCTCAAAGGAAAGAAGTTCCTCCTCATGTTTAGGTGGAACTTCCTGTGTTTAAGTTTGTGCCCGTTACCTTTTGTCCTGTCCCCGGGCACCACTGAAAAGAGCCTGGCCCCCTCCTCCTGACACCCACCCTTTAAGTATTTATAAGCATTGGTAAGATCCCCCCTCAGTCGTCTTTTTTCCAGGCTGAAGAGACCCAAATCCCTCAGCCTTTCTTTATAAGAGAGGTGTTCTGGTCCCCTAATCATCTTGGTAGCCCACAAGGGCACATTGCTGTCTCATGGTCATCCTGTTGTCCACCAGGACTCCCAGGTCTCTTTCAGCTGAGCTGCTCTCCAGCAGGTCAGCCCCCAACCTGTAGTGGTGCATGGGGTTATTCCTCCCCAGGTGCAGCACCCTACACTTGCCCTTGTTGAATTTCATAAGGTTCCTCTGCCCAGCTCTCCAGCCTGTCCAGGTCTCTCTGAATGGTGGCCCAGCCTTCTGGTGTGTCAGCCACTCCTCTCAGTTTTGTATCATCAGCAAACTTGCTGAGGGTGCACTCTATCCCTTCGTTCAGATCAATGATGAATATATTGAACAGAACTTAGGATGGCAGCTTTTCAAAGTCTGAGTGAATGTTGGTACCATCAAAAATTATGCTGAGTTCCGGGCAGGGAGATGTTGCAGGTCTGTTACCAACACTTTGGTTAGGGATCTGGACAAGTCTGGATTCTTCGCTGTGCAGGCTGGTATTCGTAAGATATATGAGTTAAAGTCACCATATTGGTAGGGTTGCTGTTAGCCTATAAATAATCAAAGCAGGTTGGAGTCAAGGCTTGGAGAGGTGGGGCTGGGTAAGCAGGCTTCTCGCTAGGTCTAGTAAGGATTGAATGTTGAGTTGGTGTTTGGTGTGTGGAGTTTTTTGGGGTAAGGTTTGCTCTGAGGTGTTAAGAGGAGCGGTTTTAGTCTGCATAGTACAGTTGGCAATTGGGAGGTGCGGAGCCTGGAGAGCTGGGCATTGTCAGGTCTAGATAAAGGCTAATGCTGAGTAGAAACATGGAGCGGAGGATTTGCTGGTGGCTGCGGTTTGGAAGAAAAATTCTAATTTGTGTGCTTC
Source organism: Larus michahellis (assembly GCF_964199755.1). Lineage (NCBI taxonomy): Eukaryota > Metazoa > Chordata > Aves > Charadriiformes > Laridae > Larus > Larus michahellis. The sequence goes on along the minus strand of NC_133897.1, from coordinate 76,249,476 downwards.
AGATAAGGTGTTGCTTTTATACTTCTGGTTGGAAAATTACCTTGGGGAATTGTTTGTCCTCTGTCCTTGTCAGGTTTCTCATTCTGTTGTCCTCGGATGTGTGTAAGCTTGTGGAGTGTAAGTTTGCATGTGTTGCAGAGCATTGTGTCTCTTTGGGACTACAAACGGGCCTTTATGTGGACTTGAGAGCTGCCACTATGCATGGCAGACCTCAGGTATGACAAATATTTGGGCCCTCAAGGAAATATAAGGAGGTAATACCATATTGCACAAAACACAGTGTTTATACAACTTGCTTGGCTGTGATAGTGGTGTGCATGAGAAACAGTTCTCTGGAGATGGCGATAGATCACGTGATGGAGCAACGGTCCGAAAAGATAAAGCTAGAGAGGGAAAGAGCAGTTGAAGAGGGAGAGAAGGGCTTGACACTTTGTGGTTCTCCAGCCCCTTTTGTACCACTGCTTGTTCCGAGTGCTGTCACCGATCTACCGCCATGCTCCGAGTGCTTGCCAGTTCCCTTCCCTTGTTGGACCAACCTGACCTTAGGTTCTCACCTTCACCATAGACCACACACCAGCTACACATGGGGCAAAACAAAGAAACAGCAGGGAGAGCTGGAGACTCTTTTCAGGGCAGTTTTGACTTGTTTGAGCAGCCACTCCCTGTGGGGGTACGTGACTGAGGTGGCAGATTTGCAGTGACTTGCCTCCGTGACATCAGGAGCATCAGTGCGCGATTCATTGTTGGGGATGGGTAGGGACGAGACCAAGGGCTTAATCCTGATAAAGACTCAACTCCTGGTGCAACTGATGGGAGTTGAGCTTTAAGGCTGGCTTAACAGGGAGCTGAAGGGTTCGCAGGTGCGTAGGGGAGGCAGGCACACGGTTTCTGGAATGCGTCACATTTTTGGTCTTCTGGCACAGTAGAACTGCTGCAGCAGGAGAAAGTGAGTGGTTCCTTCAAGGATTTTTTTTCTTAAGGATTTAGAAGAACTTTCGGAAGAGTCAGTAACATGTGCTTTTTCTATTTCCTGAGCTTCTAATGATTACTGCTTATAGCACTGAAAAAGAAGAAAATACCATGTTTGTTACAAGCTCTCTCAGCCATCCAAAGTGCTTGCATTGAGACATACATCAACATTAGTCATATGATAGTGGAGAGAAAAGCCCGTGCTGAGCTTTCCTCAAAGTTGAAGAAGCTCCAGCCTGCAATGGAGGTATTGATTTTTAAAAAAAAAAAAAGAAAAAAAAAAGGGCAAAATAAAATTTGTTGTTGTGTAAGAGTCACAAAACAATTTGAACTTGCATTCAGTGTTGGTTGTCCAAGGACTTAAACAAATACAAAATTTTCCCAAGGTACTGGGAAGTCCCTGTCAAACATGTTTTATGGAGTATTTCCCCTCCCAGAGGTGCACCAGGAACTCCCTCTTGTCTTTTTCATTTTGGGAAACTGGTAGCAATGCCCACAGACGCTACTGCTACGTGATTTCCACTTAAATAGAAATGAGACGTCAGCTTTCTGTGCCCGGCCAGGCCCTCTTCTGGGGAGTCTCAATTACACCAAGTACCCTGTGGCTGCCTATGGATTGCGCTGTGCAGAATTAAAGGATTACTGTTTGTATGGGATTAACGATATCTGTGCTGTTTGCGTTGCTCCGTGTATAGCTTTGGAAGACGTTTAATGAGCACTTTTTATTGACAATTGGTGAGCCTGGGTGGTGCGATGTTCTCTTGCTTTGTACTGGCTGGAGTGCTGGAAGTGTTAGAAATGGGAGCTGAGAGTAATGAGATTCGTTTGGATGGCAAGGCTTAGATGAAAAAGAAGCATGTTTTAATCAGGTCCTGAAAGCACCTGCTATTGGTGGTGCAGCCAGGAGAACCTATGGGTTTTGTACAGAAAGGAAAAAGAGGGACAAGTGAGGGAGAAAAATAAGATGACGCAACTGAAATCCTTCAACGTAAGGCACGGGTTGCGTAGAGCCGTTGGTGTGTGCTGCGCTGTCAGCCGTGCGTGCCTTCAGGGTGTCAGTGCATGATAAGAAAGAGCACCTTCAGGCTTGAGCCATCTCTTTGCCGATGCTTTTTGCTATCTCATGGTTGTGCTGGCCAGGACTGCGAAGAGATGTAAGCTCCCAGACCGACACAGCGGCTCTTGCAAAAGCCTCCAGAGGGTGATCTCTGGGGCTCTGCTTTGTACGTAAGGAGCAGCGCAGGCAAAAGACGCAGAGATTCGTGTGGGAAGGAAGCTAACAGCTTCCTGTAGCTTGTTAGGAGCGGTTTTACTCCCAGGGTGGCTGTAGCCTCGCATGGCTGAGCGGCTCCCAGGCTGTTGGATCTGGCAGCGTTCGTCAGGCCGCGCGAGAAAAGGTGGTTGGACTGCTCATGCTTCGGATGAGGCTGTGATGCCCCACCGCCTCGTGTTCACGCAGTTCTCGGCAGGTGGGCAGTTTGTTCAGGGGTTGCGATGCTGTATAGACGCGTCTACAGGAAAAAGCTGCGGAGCTCCCTGTCAGTGGCAAGCGCCGAAAGCTGCATGAAGGAAATGGCCGGATGGACGCGGGTGTAGGAGCAGCTACACGGGCCAGGGCTACGAGGGAGTTTTGGTACAGACTACTTACAGGCTCAGTTTGGTAGCCGCCAGCGTTTGTGGGAGAGGTGAACTTAAAGCAGAGGTTTAAAGGAGGAGGGATGCATCGAGGGACGCCTGGAATTCCTCTCATTCATAAAAGGAGGATGGGCAGCTTTTGTGGGCAGGAGATGGACAGCAGGGGAGGTAGTGCTCCCTCTGCAATTTCAAAACAAAGATTCTTCCACATCCCTCTCCTAAGTTACAGTGAAACCCTTAGAAATGCTACGGGCCAAATTTTGTTGCCAGTTACACCCATGCAACCTTACTGAAGTCAGCAATTGTCTGTTTTGCAACCACTGCCTGATGCAATAACTTGAGGGCTACATATCTTAGAGGTTTAAGACGTGCTTGCATTCCCAGCACTGTGACAGCGAATAACGCTGGACGTGAAATTGCTGTTGCCTGAGTAATTGCTGAAGAATAACTGAGGTCAGTGGCATTGCACGGTTGTAACTAACTGCACGGGGCCAGGAAGACTCATATGACGGTACCTGTGAGTTCATTGGGACCCGGGAGAGACCGGGCCGTCTCTCCCTCCAGCTGGAATGCCGCTTTCCCACATCAGACACTCCCTGCAGTAATTATACCCTTTTTAGACTCACCCTTTAGCAATTACTTGCCTAAGCCCTGCCTCAAACTGACATCACTGGAAAGTCCAATAAAAATACGGCAAGCTTTCAACCCATCCCAGGAAAGCAGAATACTGTATTATTAGTAGTAGTATTTCAATGCAGCTGTTTGATTTTCTTAACCTTATCTTGTAACAGGAGGAGTTTGTTCCCTCACAGCAAATGGCCTCCAGGGTCAGCAACGTCCTCGTCTTGTCTTCAGTGTCGTTCTGGCTTCATGTCGGTTCCTTTCTTTTTCTTCTTTTTAACTATTCTTTGCAGTAGTGAATGCTTTCTTCTGGAAGGCCCGATCCTAAGCTTCTTGGGCCACAAAATATCAGCCTTCTCTAAGTCAGCGATTGTCTTGGTGGTGGTTTTTCAAAGAACTTCTGTGTTCCTTTTTCTTTCCTTTATTTTAAAGGAAAGAGACCACCTCTGTAAGAGTATAAGGGTGTATTCGGAACTTGCATTTGCTCAGGAAGAGAGAAGAGCAATGGCAGCTTGCTCTACTTTTTAAATGTCCCCTTTGGCTTTTTTATGGTAATAAAGCTTCAAATGACTCCATGAATTGGACCCTCTATAAGGACACAGAAAGTTATCGCTATTTTTTGCCATAGGTAAAGTTGAAAAGTTGGACCTGAATCAGAGCAAATAGTTGAGGGTTTGGGTTTTTTTTTTTCCATTATGATCCTGTCTGAACTGGCATACAGCTCATCCTATGACATCAGAGTTTTTTGCGTTTTGGGTTTTTGTTTTTGTTTTTTTTTTTTTTTAATTCTTGGTTTGCATGGGAACAGTACTCCAGAAAATAACTTCCCAAATACGTAACAAGAAAGGAAACTACGTGCAGAAAAAGTCAAGGAAGGTAATTGGAAAATTTTGCAGGGAAGGATTCCTGTTCTGTAACACCTGATGATGGAATCATGAGGCTTTGCAATTGTAAACAGAATTTCTTTCCACCCTGCTTGGCAATCGTATTCATTTTTTGGGTGTAACCCTTTCATGTACGCAGCTGCACTCCCCATTCCCATAGCTAGGCATGCCGGGTAAACCCTTTGATCTCTCCTCCTAGCCTTTGCTTGCTTGCATTGTGTTTATTACAACTTTTTCAACTCCTCCGGACCAGGGTGTGATGGATGATCCTGGAGGAGCTGCCCTCTAGATCTCTGTGATTATACTGAGTTGATGGTTTCTCCCTGACAGGTGCAGGCAAGTTGATTTAAAAAAAAAAAACAAAACAAAAAAAATCTTTTTAGTAAAGCGAAACCTACTTGGTGTCAACTCCTTCCTCTGCTGTCGTGCTCAGGTCGGGAGAGCGGAGGCTTCACTTGGCTTCCATTTCTGCCCCTGGCACAATCCTCTCTTTGAATCGCAAATGCCTCGCCTCATGCTGCCTCTTGTCACTTGGTACCAGCGATGGCTGTTCCTCCAGAAGGCGGATGCCCCAGCCCCTGGGAGAGCACTCCAGCTCTTAGCAATGTCTTTTTACCTGTTCTGTTCTTCTCCGTGTGTTGTTTCGGTTTGGCTTTCTGGTTGCGGAAGTCAAGGGGCTTCTCCCACAGTTTGCAGCAGGCTCTGGGGAGGCATTAGACAGAATCCTGTACTCTTTGTACGCTGCAAGCCCCTGTTAACATCAGTCCCCACACTGTGCCCTGGGAGATGCCGCAGACCATTCAGAAAGGTACTGCCGGTCTCTCCGGCAGCTCCCCTCCCCCTGACCTATTGGTGGGATTTGCAAGTATTTGGCATGTTTGCAAAACACCATAAGTAAAAAACCACTGACTGATTTTTATTCCCCCCCTCCCTCTGATTTAAATAGTTTAAAAACTAGTTATAGACCTCAGGCTCCTTGCACATCATTACTGTGTCTTCTTGCTGGTTTGGAGGTTGTAGCATGGCTGTGATCAGCCAGAGCAGACACTCTTGAAATATGTGAAATGCCAGTCTCCATTCCTTGTGGTTTGATATTAAAGAAACCTTTTAATTTCTGAAGTGCTGCACATGTGCTCTTATCAGGTTTGGGGAAATGTAAGAGTAGTTGCACACAGGATACTTTGATATCGTGGAGAGCCAAGCGCCTTTTCCATTTGCTCTATGCAGGTGTATTTGCAAAACTTTGGTTATCTGTTGTAAGATAACGTGAAGCCATTGTCTGCATATGTGATTTGTGAAGCGATATCAAAAAGCATGTTTCTTTAAAGAAAAATGATCTTGAATGTTTCTGCAATTTGGAGCACGGTGCTTTCTGTATTTTTGGGTGTGCATGCATCGCTTCAAGCTGATCGTTTCAAAAAATATATTGTGGACTTTTTTTTTTTTTTTGTAATGGAGGAAAAAAAAAATCACAGCCCCAGTCCGCCATTTGATAGCTGAGGAATTTGGATCGAATCGTACATAAAGGAAGGTGATATACGAAGCACATGCGTCAGCTCAGCTACTTTTTAATCTGTTCCGTGATTTGTCCACACTCAGCAGCTTTTTTTTGGCTGCGACAGAAGCCAGCACGGTGCCCCAGGCAAAGGTGTTACCCAAGCTACCTTAGTTGGTGAAACTAAAGTTGCTTCCTGAGCGTTACTGTCCTGCACGTTGTTGGATGAGCTGGCTCCGCATCTGCGGCCAATTTGGACGTCTGCAATTGATTCACTGTGCTCTGAAATGCAGCTGCTTCATGTACAGCATCTGATCCGGGACCACCACTGGGAGCCGTCCTCGCTGACAGTGAGGGAGAGATTAAAGCCAGTTGAAGAAAAAAAGGGATTTTTTTTTTTTTATGGTCTTTCTTGGTAGGTTTTTTTTCCTTAATTCTTTTAGTAAAAGATGGAAAACTCTTAACCCTCGAGAACATCTGAGCTCCACTCTTTCCTGGTGGTTTCCTGTTCGTAGTAAGTTATTAAGAGATGACATGAAGACTCGCAGAGGGATTTCAAAAGACAAATACAAAAAAACATTCTTGGGAGCAGATTTCCCTGGATTAACAGGGAAAATTCATTAGGATGCATTTGATCCTGATGATTTAAAGGCAGCAGTCCTTCAAGGTTTTGCATATGGTGACACCCCACAGCAAAAACAGTGATTTACAGCAGGAATCAAATCTTTTCCCCTTACTTTCTCCTAGTTATCTGAAATACACTGACCACCTCTTGGAAAGGTTTAACGCATTGTCGTATTTGTTGGCAGTGGAGCGTGTGTCATGTAGGTACATGTGAAAACAACATTTGGCATGAATATTGCCAAGATACCCCAAAGTGTTACTTAACTAGTACTTGGATAGCAATACTTACTTGAGAGAGTAAGTATCACAATGTCATGGAAGGTATGGGCAGTCATGTATGAGTGTAGGTATTAATGCAGGCCTTAATACATATTTTCTTCACATAGAGATGTACTGACCTTGTCTGCGCTGATTTGCAATGAAGTATAAAAACAATTATCATCAAAGAGGTTCATCAGAAAAAAAGTCAATACCAAACGAGGTCAGAAAATACCACATTTCTTAATTTTAATGAAAACAATTTTTCCGACTCTTGAGTCGCTGTAAGAAAAAAGCCACTGTTTTTTTGTGTCTTCCACTGAAAATGGTTCTGTGTAAAAATGTGCCATAAATATCCTTCTCCTTCCAAATACAATTTATTAATGTAAACCTCATGAGTCTAGTACGTAGGACATGTCCAGCTATGAATATTTAGACAATTTTTAAACAGTAACTTTTGATACTTTTCTCTGGCTGAAAAGTAAAGATAATACAAATAATGTTAACATATTTACAAAATTCAACAGTCTTGGCACAAATATGGAAGTATCCTGAAAGAGGGAAATGCACACAAATGTGCAGCACTTGGCGCCGTCTTAACTTTTTTGAAAGAAAGTAGATATATTTCTCAGTTATTGCTGTTCCAAGTTAGTGCACGAAGAGCTATCCCACCGTAATATTTCTGACCTGATAACGACTGTGTGTGGGCTTGCATTTAATGCTGAGACGGGTCTTTGCAAACTCTGAGTAGTGGGGAGGGGGCTGCGTGGAACCAGCATGTTTCTTCCATATTTCTTGGGTGTGAATGTGTCTGACCTGTCCTAAATCATCTGATGAACTTTCCATACCAGAAGAGCCTGTCTCCCACACAGACACTGTGCAGCCACCGAGTGCCCTAATCTTTGGAGAAGAAGGGCATTCCTTCAAGCAAGCACGGAAACATATTTCATCCGCGGTTCTGCATCTGGTACGCCTTTGCAGCCGCTGTTGGGGGTCGAAGAGCAAGTTGGCCTGAAGGCTGAATGTCTTCAGGACTGAGAAAGGCCAGGTCTCTCCTGGGAGGGGCCCTGCTGCAGCACACCCACTGCCCCTCTGCTCGGCTGCTCGCTCTCTAGGGAAAGGATGGCATCTGGGGCTGTAATTACAGAAATAGGTGAATAATGGCAATGAACAGTTGGACCAGACTTCACGTCAGTCACAGGCGAGCGGTGCTTACTGGTGGCAAATGCAGCACCAGCAAAAGTGTTGGGCATTTAAACCACTGGTCTGGTGGGAAGAATGAATCCTCCAGGAGCAGCGCGTGGACTTCTGTGGAAAGCCTCACTGAACTGGGACATGATGTGCACACGTGGATGCAGGTTTGCTATTGCTGAAGTTGGCATTCGGGTGGAGTATAAATCCTAATTTTTACAGGTACTGTGGTGGATCTGCTGTCCCATGTGTCCATTACACCCATAAATACCCGCACGGTGTAATTACTGAAAGAGCAAAGTCAGTTAAAGGGAAGATTGCTGCTACAGTAATTAAAGAATTATTGAAAAACGAGAAGCCTTCACCAATTGCTATATGTCATCCCTCAGGGAAGGAAAAGTGAATGCAGAAGCATGGCCATGGAGGGAAGTCACCAGTGGTGTCTCGCCCGAGTCTGTGCTGTTCAACATATCTGTAAATGATCAGGGAGAGGGCAAGTGGTGAGGTGAGAAAATCTGTGGGTGATTTTGAGCTGTCAGGGTGAGGAGGTTGAGGGTTGATTGTGAAGGGCTGCAGAAAGACTTTGTGACACTGACTGGGTGAGGAAATAGCAGATAAAGTACAGCATAGATAAGTGCAAGGTGAAGGCGACGCACCTGATGACAAGGGGGAAAACAATCCCCACCTTATGTATCCTGCAGTGGGTACCAGGCTGGTGGGTGCAGCACAAGAATGAGGTCTGGGGTTACAACTGAGCTGTGAAAATCTGCACGATCCTCATTTAAAAAAAAAGTCAAGTAATTTTAAAGAAAGTGATGGTGAACACAAGGGGAGGTGTCAACATGTTGCAGTGTACCTCTGTGGCTCTGGTGTCTCTGTCTCAAAAACAAATTTGTAAAACTGGAAAAGTACAGAGAAATGTGTCTGGGACAGAGAAGTACAGAATAGCCACTCTGTAAGAATTTCTTCAATGGCTTAGGGTGCATCAGATACTTAAGGTTTACATGGAAAAGAGTTGAATAAATTAATGGAGTTAATTAATTACCACATCTGAGACAAAACAGTCACTCCTCTGATCAGTGTCTAACTCAAGGTTCAGTGGATGTCTGAGAAGGACCTGGGGAAGTATTGTTCTGCGCTTGCTTTGCACATATCCAGCTCTGTAAGTATGTGCCCTTGACTACCCAGTGGAGCCTGGATGCTGAGGTTGATGGACCAACCTTGGATCTAACCTCTCGTTAGATAAGCTTGCTCCTGTTCACAGCGTCTGTCACTCAGCTTCTCCGTTCATGGTACTGCATGTGCCTTGGGCATAAGGAAAGGGATCAACCCGAGAAATGGACTAAGTATATAAAATTAATCTCCTAAAGCATCCCCTTCCATTACCAGTTGGTACTGGTGCCCACAGCTCGGACTGGACCATAGGCTGTGTATGCCCGTGGCCTTTGGAGCCTCAGGAGATCTGAACATGTGCTGTACCCGTGTTTGTGATGGTTTCTCGTTTACCAATCTGGTATTGGATGGTTCAGGTGCTAATGAGCATTTCAACAGCATTGTTAGTGCTTTGCAGTTGCCCAGGTGGAGCACCTTTCCTTTTGCTTTGCCATAGGCAGTTTGGTCATTGCCTGCAGTGCCTCGTGGAGGAATCGCTCAGCATCTTCCCCAGCCAGATAAGAAGTCTTTCAAATAAGAAAATGGCTGAAATAAATCATGAAATCCAGCAGGCGCCAACATCTGCTGGGAACTGCCGCTTGATTTTTTGTTCCAGTCGGGGAGATAAGAGGTAAGAGCAGGACTGAGCTCACGGAAGAGGTATCCTGAAGGATTAGGTTTACACACAACCACGGGGGTGGGTCGCAGCCTTGGGCCTCATAGAAGAAAGGGTTGGACTCTCCTGACGTCACCTGGAGACGCCGTCCTTCCCTGTCCATTCCTGAGATGGAAGATAATGCTGCTTTTATTGGCGCCAGCCAAGAGTGTAACAGGTCAGGACTAGTTATAAAAGGGTATGTTCATCCATACAAAAACTTAACGTACTAGTGAAAAAAATGTTGTAACAGAAACTTAGCTGGGCAGCTTAACCAGCAAAATCTTACTGGGCATTGCAGCGGTGGTATGGGTTTTCCCTCCTTCCCCCTTTCACCCGCTGTGTCACTTGTAATCTCTACAGCCAAGGGACAATGTCTAGCTTGGTTTTGATCTTCCTGCAATATAAAAGTTGTTACTCCGTGCTCATTAGCAGTATTGTTTGCTTGGATTATATTATCTTTTCAGGTTGAATACACAGTGCGTTAAAAAGCACATAGTCATAAAAAAATAATAAATAGTGGAACTATAAACATATTTTTGGCCTGCTTCTCAGCTGCTATAAATTATTCTGCATGCACTGAAACCGCCGAGGCACATAAAGTACTGCCTTGTTACAGGACATAGTAAAAGATATGTTTAAGCAGATTTAGGAAGAGACGTTCATAAAGTTAAGACCAAGTGACAGGCTATTTGATAAAGTGGTTTGAAATAAAAAGCTTTTGACAGGGGTATTCAGCCGGATGGGTTTATGAGCCCTGTACTGCAAAACACAACAAGAATGCGCTGACCCCTTGCAGGCTTTTCCTCCCCAGACGTCCCTGGGGCTTCCCACAGAGCGGGTCTCCAAACCGGGACGCTTGGCTGTTGTGGGGCAACCACCACTCAGCCTGAACCATTGATGAGAGCTGTGTCTGCCAGCTCGGGTGGCTGGGGCAAGGCGCTGGGGAGCACCAGGAAAGGGCAATGCAGTAAAACACAGGTTTTATTTATAACGGCGGCGCTTGAACTAGGCAGCAGGGAGCTCCACTCTCTTCCTGTGCTGATCAGGCGCCTTTTGAGGATGAGACCGTGGTCAGAAGTAAGGCAGGATTAAAACCAGACCATGTCTGAGAATGACGCTCGAGGATGACATTTGGTATTGGCAGGAGGCATCAACACTTAATGTCATTAAATGATACACAGCAATCATGTTGTTTCGTGTTGTGCATCTTGGCAGTGGTTAGGGGGTACACATGGGGCAGTGAGTCCTTCCCCGAGCTTCTTACCTCCTTTTCCTTGTCGTGGTGCTCTTAATGAAAGCCCTATCCCAGCTGTTTCATCTTGTTCCACGTTTTCCTTTGTTGATGTGGAAAAGGAGGGAGGGAGGGGGCCCAGGCCGGAGACAGAGATAAAGCAAGTTTGTTTATGGCTGAGTCAGAGGACAGTCAGATGGAGAGTTCTCCTTGGAACTTAATAGCCGTGTTAACCAGCTACTCCCACTGACGGCCAGAAAAGGGCCTTGGTGTCTCTCAACTTTGCTGATACTGAGTAAATTCTCTGCAAAGGCACTCTCCTAGCAGGTACAATTAGAGCGCTTTAATAGGCATGCAGGATGCGGAAAGATTTTTAATTATCTTGCATTAAACACAGCCTAGCCTCAGCAGGAACAATCTATGTAATTTCAGATTAAGTGAAATTATTTTGTATAGTAGTGACGTAATCAGAGCATCCCTAGGCAACTGGCTAAGAGTGGCTGTTTCTGTAAAGAAAATAAGGTCTGATAACGCTAATACCTTATTGCATTGCACGTACCAACACGGGGTTTAGTGAGAAGCAATCAGTTTGATATGGCCTGGGTGAAATCATCGGTCAAATTTACAGAAGCTCTAACGCATGTGTGTCAGGGTCATGTAAATAAGGTGGTTTTTTTCTTCCCTAGGTGTCCTTTAAAGAAGGGAGAGGTACCGAGAGATTTCCTCAGTGAACAGTTTATCCCAGCAGAAGGAAGTTCAGCACTTTACCCACTAGGCTTTGGCCGGTGCCTTTCACCAAAGCTTTTTGGGCTCCCAGCTTTCAGCTGGATCCATATCCCTTGGTGCCAAGCAGAGGTTTTTCTAAAGTAGCTGCCTGAGTAACTATAAATCCCAGTGAAAGTAAATGGGACTCACTAAGGCATCTTTGAAAAGTCTTCTCTTAAATTGATAACGAGGTGGAGAAAATAGTGTGATAGATTATTCATTTACCTGAATGAGAGTAGCAGAAGAATGGGGAAAAGTGGGCTAAAAGATGGCAAACCCCCAAATTATTTATTTCAGTCCTTCTCTCTCTGAAGATGCTGCCCACATTAGACTCTCAGGTGCTGCATCGTCCCAGCTTCTGACTCTTTGGGCGGGCTCAGCCTCTGCTGTGGGCAGGGGCACGTTCAGTGCCTCTAAAATCAGAGCTGCTTGACCTTGCTCCCCGCTGGGTCTCCTGCCGATGCCCACACAGGTTGCAGCAGCAAGTGGCAGCAGCTCCCCGGTCTGAGCCTTCCTCGCCTCTTTGGCCGGAGCTTAACCTCTCCCCCCTGGCACTGCTGATGGTTCCCATCTCTCCTCGGCTTTCCTCTTTGCCTGCCCTGTGTTTGCCGGTGCCAATGTAATATCTACAACGCGCAGGGTTCAGAGTCTCTATTTATCTGACTGCCTAGTGTGTGCGCTTTTTTATATCCCCCCTATAAAAGCCTTGTCTCCACAAGCCCCTGGGAGGAACGCACGCAATCCCACCTGCTCCCAGCACCGCACTGGCTGGCAGCTCAGGCATTGCTCCTACTCAGCCCTATTCCCGCAGGGATCTGTTTTATACCACCACGGCCCTTTTTTTTTTTTCTTTCTCTTCTTTTTGTTCTTTTTCCTTTTTTTTTTTTCCCCCACCTTCTCTCTCCACTTCTTGTTGTTGGCAATGTGATTGCCAAGCCGGGCCATCATTTCCAGGCTGGAAGGCAGGTGAACGGCGGGGAGGAGCTGGGGGATGTGCAAATAGAGAGCGGCGAGCGCTTTTGGCTCTCTAGTGCAACGCCATGGCGGGGCGGACCCGTAGCTGCCGTGGGAAGCGGGCATTTCCTCAAGTTTGGACAGTGGGAAGCGGGCTGGATCCAGGCTGCAGAGCACTCCCTCTCCACTGGCGGTTGGCCATGTAGCTTATTTTCAGCCTTTATTGTGGTCCGTATGTAAGCGCAGCTCGCTAGGCCCATCAAAATAGTACCTCATGCTCTCTGCAGGGCTAACTGCTGATTACTTGCAGCCATCGGTGGCCGAATAAAGCCAGGCAGCCATCCAGGTGGCATGTTCCTACCTGTGACCGAGCGTGCGTGATTTATGTTTTATTGATAGCGAAGGGATGGGAAGGTGGAAGCCGCCCGCCTTCCACACCCATGGCTCTGCGCTGGGACAGCCTCGTGGGAGCCGGGACCTGCGTCAGGGATGCGAGAGGCAAACTCTCCCCTCCTAGCCCAGGAGAAGGGCATGCCCTTCGGAAAGCTCAGATCCAGCCGCGGCTTTGGGAAGAGTAACTGGGAAATGGCTTGACCTGAGGGTGTTTGGCTTGCGTGTTGGTGTGGCTTCTTGCAAAGGTGGCTGTACTGTCAAACCAAAAACTGCTGGCTGGTCAGCTTGAAAGTCCTTCACACCTACATATGTGAAGGAAACACCTGTGGACAGCCTCTGCTTCAAGGTAAAGGCTTGGAATACATGGAAACTTGTATGTGCCACCTGCTTTTCGTTTCTTCTTTGCAAGTTTACTCTGTGTGTCCTCAAATGTCAAGTACCAGAGGCTTTGGAAGATTCACACCAAAAGGTGAATTTCCAGGCCATTGACAGTTTCAGATCACTTCTCATTAGTCTAGAGGAGAAAAGGAAAATGAGCCCTTTTCTCCCCTTGAAACACAAACAATTCTTAGCATTGTTACAATCACAGTTACAATCAGGGAATTACCCAAACTTTTTTTTTTTTTTTTTTTTCCTGGGAGGAACGTTTCTTTCTGAAGACCACTGCTGGGGGGAGAGTGCCGGGGTTAGATGAACAGCAAGTCTGGGCCAAATCTGGAGCCTCTATGCTCCTTTCCACATTGAATTTGCTCACCTTGACTTTCTACTCTCCACACTGACATACCTTCCTAGCCTTGCTGTTTCACATGGGGTTGATGTTACATAGTGTTGCTCCAGGAATCACATAAATAAGGGAGGTGGGCTGAGGCAAGTGTAGCCAGGAAATATACACATAAAGCAGATAAAACCCCGCACTATTTGCAAACAGCAATCTCTGATATCCAATAGGTGGTTGCAATGCAACGAATCCATCCCTCATGCACAGCCACTGCTATCAACAGATTTAAATGCAAGATGCGTTTGGCTCGGCGGGTGGAGTTGAACATTTAGCTGTATCTGCTCTTGTGGCTTTTAGCATCCGGGAGCACAGGTTGCAGACAGCCACCATCCTCCTTGGACCTCCCAAGCAGGCTGCAGGAGCCTGGGGAGCGGGGCCGGGGCCTCGGCTCTCCCAGGTGATGCGGGAGGGCGCAGGGGGCCAGACCCTTACCCCATTCTCATGCCTTTTAATTAGCTAGAACTCAAACGAGCATATTCAGGACTGAGGTGATTTTCATTTCATGTGTTTGAGGGGTGGGGGCCTGCCTGTGTTTCCCAGTTCTCCAGGACATATGTGAAGATGGCAGATAAAACACAAGGGACCACAAATGTGAAAAGAAGGTAAGTTGTCTTGAGCAGACTGCAGCTTAGAAACATAGCAACCTTATAATCCAAAAAGAGGTTTCTGTGCTGAATTCTTCTATGTAAGCAGTAAACCTATTTCACCATAAATCAAATATTTTTCCAGGCCACATGTTTGTACAAACCGAGCTTATGTGCCAGTCACTGAAATTAGTCGCCAGTCCTTTTGCACCTCAGGAGCCCTTGGTGCAACTGTGCAGAAGCGAAGCACAAAAAATTATGCCTGCAATGTGGATCTACATTTACATTTGCTAGTCTAAGTCAAGATTTAGATATAAGAATACCCAGCCGCTGCCAGACGGTACCTAATCTTCTGATAAGTCTTCCAAGGTACCATAAGGATGGAGTGCTACTTCACAAGCTATGAAAGATAAAATTCATTTATTTTTCTTGTATTAATCAGAGGAGTCCACGTCAAAGAGTTCATTCTCCACACCACCCTTGACCCACAAGAGGCTGACTGTACACCAACAATGAATTATTTCCAGCTCATTTCGGAGCCCAGGAGAGTCAGGAATTTGCTTCCTACTGATGGGATGACAAATGCAAAGGAAAATCCTGAGTGTCTTGGTCAGAGCTCTTTTACCGTAAAGGCAGAGGGACCATGCTGCAGGAGGAACACCATAAGGATTTCTGGTTTGTGGCCATGCCCCAGCTTACCCCTCCTCTTTTCAGAAGGTAAGTTTGGCAAGAGCCCGTTCTCCAGTGTGCCAGGCCTCCCTCTGGTTACACCGGCTGGCCAGGATTGCGAGGGGAGGGGAAAGGCCTAGCAGCTCTCCGTTGAGGCAGCACCACTTGGATGGAGCATGGCTGAAAGGTTCTTAACCACAGACCGGTTATTAGCTGCAGTGAGATAAAAGGCATATTTTATGAAAGTAGTACATTCCAGCATTACACGTGCGAGTCGGGAGACGGACAGCATGCCTATGAATGCATTGTCTGTTTGTTTGAATGCATTATTTATGTCTATAGGATCAAATGTTTGTTACTTACTCAATGCTTAATAACAGATCTTGTGACCATGCTATGTGGCTGACAGCCACACAGTGGGGGTGTAATATGCTTTGGTATTTTGCTGTGGTTTTCTCTTTTGTGGAAAGACAATTTTTTGTCTATACTGTTTTCCAAGGTGAGGTGCAAGATGCAGAGGTAGAACTGCAGTAGCTGGGATGATTTAAGGAGAAAAGGGAAACAAGGTTTACCAAGAGACTAAAAATCTCTTGACATATCAAGTAACATGCCTGGAAAGTTAGACAAGCTTTCCACCTCAGTATCCCTGTATCATGTCTCTTTTTTTTCCCACCTAAGCTTTCCCAGCTGGTCCCATGCAAGGTACCACTTCTCCCACGGCTGGGCGGGACTGATGTGCTCTCACATTGCTTGTTAATCTAGGGACAGGGGGAGGTTAAACTGTCAGCTTCATTGGCCCATCATCCAAAATAATTCTTTGAAGCTGATTTTTCCTCTTGAAGCTCTTAATCACCCCTCTCATATAGTCATCTGAAGTAAAATCGGGATTGCCTATCTTTCCAAAAGTTAAGCTTTAACTCAGCCACAAAACACAGGCTTTGATTCAAGATTAGATTTACGAGGTGAGATTACACAGTCTGTGCTGTGCCAGGGACCAATTATATTATCAAAACAGTTCCTTCTGGCTTTAAAGTGTTCATCTCTGCGAAAAGTAGCCAGCTGCTTTTCAGTTTTGGCTGTACGCAGGACAGGGCATGACTTAGAAAATGGTCTCTGTTACATCTCTTACAGCCGACTCATGCTGGCATATCCATTTCTTCATGTGCTTGCTTTTTTTTCTGCGAGGCAGTGGTTTGCAGACCTCCTGACAGTGTCTAAAGGCTTTCACTGACAAGAGGAAGGCGTGGGGAAAAAAGATCCTTTACCTGGTGCAAACTGGGATTCCTGCAGTTGGAGGGCTGGCGGTCCCCAGCGGGATGAGCCTCCCTGCTCCCCTGTGCTGGGGGCACGAACTGCATCTTTGCAGGCTGGGGGAGCTCACCCCGGGGTCCTGCCTCTCTGTAAACCTGCTGTGTTTCAAGGAGCAACGAAGTCTGCTTTCAGCCCCACGTCTTCCCGTGCCTTCATTGCTCCTGAATTTCTGAGCTGCCTCCCAAGCCACTCTTTTTCACTGCCAAGGCTCACGCTGCACCTCAGCTCCGCTGAAGTTTAAAACCTTAGTACAGGGTCAAACTGCCCTCTGATAAATACCTATTACATTCATAGAAAAGCATGAACCTTGTATGCAGGCATATGCTGTGCTGCTCCTTTCTGCGAGCAGTGTTCAGCCCTCTTGCGGGTATTAGAGACACGTAATAGGTCACGGGAGTGAAGTTATGCATTTCATACACGGTATATTTTTCTTGAATGCTTTGAGAAAGGACAAAATGTATTCTTTTAGCAGAAATCATCTGTATTTGAAACTTGTAGAAAAAATCAAAATGGTATCCTTGCTTCCTATCATGGATTATCCTAAGTGCATCTCTTGCTGAAGTCAGCCTCCCTTCCTGCCACGCTGACCCCCTCACACCCCCTCTCTCCAGGTTTTCCTGTGTCTCTGCACCGAGTTTGGAGCCTCTTGCCTTCACAAGCGATGCCCCGCGTGACCCTCTCTCTCTGTATCTGCACACACATTCCTTCCTTATCTTGCTGCTCCAGATTCCCTCCTGACTATAGACCATACCATACGTGTTTACAGATCCCAACTTGGTGCCTTCTAACAAAACTGGCTTTCATCCTGCCAGTGAGTCATATGACCTTCCTCTTTTTTCCAAAAACCTCCTGTGTATGCATGAAACCTTTAAACAGAGGCCTCTGAAATGTTTCTCCATCAGTCTCCATATTTGTATCTGTCTGCTTATATGATCAATGTTTATATTAGGTAGTTATTACGCTCTTCTGAATCTGTTCTAGCTGTATTTTGACTAGACTGCGGTGACCTTCGGGCAAAGACTCTGCTGTGCGTGTTTGTACCTCGCTAAATACACTGTTGATGCTCAATAAATAAGAACATTATTCATCTTTGAAATTACTTTGGAATTATTTTTACGTGAGGAAGCAGCCTAAGAAAAATCTGTGGGGTGAGAATTTGGTCAATAAAGTCAACGGGAATTCTGCCACAGGGTGTTTTTGAGTACAGTCTTGCAATTACTGTTGTCCTGTCATAGGTTTAGGTTATTAGTTTGCTTTGCCTTCCTTTTTCATATAGATCAAATATTTTCTATATTAAGTTCCTTAAGTGTTGCAGATCTGAATAACTTCTGGGTTTTTAAATTTGTAAATATTACTACATTTTGCCTGTCAAAATAATATGACCTTGCTGAAGCTTAATCTTTTTCCAAAGGGGTCACATGGGGCAACGCCTCCTCTTTTTAGGGCGATATTCAGCTTCAGGGACAGCAGCCTCTGCAATACGCTGAATGCGTGTTGCCGTAACGCCTATGCCTAAATCTGTGCTGCTGTTGCAAACTTCAGCCCTGTAGAAACACTATTGTTTATCAATGTGAGAGGACCCACCCCAAGCGTTAATCAGAGCGAAGCTCATGTCATAAATCCGCTGGCATCCCAAGTGAAGCCCTGGGAGCGGAGGTTATCTCCTCCTTTTGCTGCCGGTCCTTTGAACTTCCTGTGGTCAGGGAATCCTTCTGTTTTCAGCTAGAACAACAATTGTGAAACTACCCCTGCTCTCCTGGCTGGTGTTCACGTGTAATTAACTTTAACAGGAGTCATAATTTTAAGAGTGATTTCTCAAAAGCGTTATAACTCAAGACAATTAAGGCTTGAGAGAGAGCGCGCGAGACAGGGAGGGGAGGAAAACAGAGGCACTCCTTGGGGCAGGGCACTTCATGAGTATTAAACAGACGTGACTCATTCCTGCCTCTAGTCCCAGCAGAAGTAATACCTTTTGAATAAGTTCTGCATGCTAGATAAAAACTTGTTTGCTGGTGCAAAAATCATACCACGCGTGTTAGAACAAGCACCCTGATGGGGCTATTCCCACTAAAAACAAGGGCACACGGCAGTGGATTTTTCAGTCAGCTGGTGTAAATTGGACACGGTTTTTTTAGCTGTGGAAACTTGTCAAAGTCTGAAGGAAGAAGGGGCAAAGGGGAAGGAAACACAGACCAAAGAATGAATGAATGAATTCAGTAGCCCTTCTGGAGCAGGATGTTTTTATTCCTATTATGCATCAAATATGTAGTAGTGTATACAGAACACGTCCATCAGCCAATTTGACAGGCAAAACCTGATCTTCTCTTGAGAACGCGCGAAACTAGAAAGGAGATTATAGCAACGTAGACCATAAAAATGCTGGGGACCGCCAGGTCTGAATTTTGTGTATTTATTTAAAGGTAGTTCTGCATGCAGTACTGAAGCCTTTGTATGTATGACAGGCACCCTCTTAAGCCAGGGCATCCCACAGACCTCTCACAGAAGTGATGCCACAGAGGACAGCATCTCTATGTGTGAAGGACACAGCATTCTGAGAACGTACAGAAGATCAGATTTTATGGCAGAGGGTTGTTAGGGAAATCTCCTGCCGCTACTACAGGGGTGATCCCTATCTTTACTAGTGGCGTGAGGATTCTCAAGGAAACATGGTGGTTTTTTACCACAAAATTGGCTAAGAGCAAGGTTAATTGGGGTAGTGGTTAAAACAGAGCCAGCCAGCCTACACAAAAGTGTTCAGTGCTCCTGGGGATAGGCTGTTGCTAAAAAAAAGGTGGACTATTTCACTTAAGGGCTGTATCCATAAAGGGGATGCGAGATCCTTACGGAGGGTAGAGGAGGTGGTGGTGGGAGGGACAGCTGACGTCATGCATCGTTATGCCGATTATCATCTGCCACGCGGAGCACGTCCACGCTGCAGCTGAAGGTGCAACTGCAGCATGGGTGGACTTCGTTGGGCTTCGTTTAGTGGCGCCGGCCCAGGTGGTAATGGCAGTATAACGACAGCAACGCAATATCAGCACGTAGCTGCCTGAGGCCTTGGGCACGTATTCTCGTCATCGGCCATGCTCAGTCCTTGCCGCTGGAGTTTCACTGCTGCTGGCACCTGGTTAAAGCTAACCCCCAGGCTTCTTGCTATGCTGTGGTCATGTGCAGCCCCACAGCTGGGCGGTCAGCCCCAACGGTGGGTCGCAGGCTGCTGCTGGTACAGTGCAACCACGCGTGGGCCCTGCTTGCAGCACTCATCTAGCCAGGAAACAGGCATGTCGTCTCCCTTAAAAATAGTGAACAATCACTGTACAACTGCAGGTTTCTTCAATCAGCTCCTTGCGGTAATGCTTCCCCCACCACCATCTTCTTGAGAAATCTTTGATTTCAGCCATTCAGTGCTGCACCTCCTCCAGCTGTTCCCACAGCTTCCCTTGGACCAGCCTTCCAGCTGCCCCGTAGAAAATGGCTCATCTGTTCCAGATGAAGCAACACAGCAAAATTAGTATCTTAATATGACGAGAAACTACAAGTGAGCCTACACAACCCGTGGTCTGCTTGGGAAGTAAACCCCAACCGCCTCAGGAAGAAGAGTCTGACCTACCAAGTGGTAGAGTGCCTTTTGTCCTTGGAGCTGGGACTTAGGAATTTTGTGCCCTCTGGGAGGGAGCGAGCTGATTTTCTCCATGTGGGAGCCTGGGGGCAAACCAGCATGTAAGTGGTACGGACAATCAGGGGCCCAGGAGTGAAACAGGGAGCAAATCACAAGGATAGTGTAGATGTATCCTAAGGATGATGCTTGATAGTTTTACAACATATTGTTGTAAGCAATGAAAATTAATCTTAAACTGTAAATCAGCTTGTTTTCCATTTATTCATAAGAATTTTGCATTGTTTTCTGCTTGTTACATTTCTAATGTTAGCATAGCCATTATGTTGTCTCATCTCATTAGGTTGGCTCGTTCGGCATCTCTCAGAGATGCCAAAATACAGGGGAGGTTTTGGGAAAGTATTTCATCAGTATTGTTACTGGGACAATTATGACCAGCTCTAGTGTTTTAATATGCTTGAATGTGGATATCACTAACACTTGGACACATCTTTATCCCTTATTCTTCCATTATAAAACAATGCTGACAGCTTCACCAGCTCTTAAAAGCTATCACACAGAAATAAAAACTAAATTTAAAAAAAAAAATTCCCCTAGGGAAAGTATTGTCTTCATACATGCAGAAGTATCAGGGCCTCCACTGAGTCTACTAGAACTTGCATGTATGCTGCTGAATAATGAAGGAGGTGATTTATGCCCTTTGGAATAAGGACATTCCAGGGCATATATGGTGTGCTCGTGCTGCTATCAAACCCTTCTGAGGGACAGCGGTGAATGTGAAAGCTTTGTTACATGAATGAGAAAAAGGTGATTGGGAATAGTCAACGTGGATCTTCCAAGGTTAGATCATCGAATCGTGTAAGCTTTGCGGGACCTCTAGAGGTCTCTTGTCCCACCCCTGCCTAAAGCAGGTCCAGGTAGAGCAGGTTGCTCAGGGCCTTGCCCAGTTGGGTTTTGAGTATCTCCAGGGTGGAGACTACACAGCCCCTCTGGGCACCTGTTCCACTGTTTATCCTCATGGTAAACTTATTTTCCCTAATACTGAGTGGGAATTTCCCCGCTTGACCAACCTGATTGTTTTGTGTGATAAGGGAAGAACAGTGGTTGTTGTCTACCTTGACATTAACTTAACTTTAGACATGATCTCCTACAGCATCTTTGTGTCTAAGCTGGAACATTCTGGTCAGGACAGATGGATGAAGAACTGGCTTGTTTGTGGAGCTTAAAGACTTCATATTCTACCTGGAGGCCTTTACAAGCAGAGTTCTTCAGGGATCTATTCTGGCAATTTAATGTCTTTGTCAGTGACACGAAAGTGGAGGCAGTACACACCCTCATCAAGTTCGCAGCTGACACTGAACTGGGGAAAGCAAATGACACGCTCCAGGGCAGGATGGCCACTCAGAGGGACCTGGGCAGCTGGAGGAATGGGCCAACAGGAACCTTATGAAATTTGACAGGGACCAATGCGAAGTCCTGCAATTGGGGTGAAGCAGCTCCTTGCAACAGTACAGGCTGCTGATGAGCTCTGCAGGAAAGGACACAGGGGTGCTGCTAAGCAGTAGGCTAAACGTGAGCCAGCAGTGTGCTCTGGTAGCAAGAAAGGCCAAGAGCTTGGAGCAGCCTGGGCTGTATCAACAGGAGCAGAGCCACCAGATGGAGAGGAGTGATTACTCCCATCTATGCAGGACTCATTAGATCCATCTAGAGTACTGCGTCCAGATTTCAGCACTGGTTGACAAACTTG
Source organism: Larus michahellis (assembly GCF_964199755.1). Lineage (NCBI taxonomy): Eukaryota > Metazoa > Chordata > Aves > Charadriiformes > Laridae > Larus > Larus michahellis. Next base: position 76,227,941 of record NC_133897.1, on the reverse strand, counting down.
TTGCTAAGCCACCAAGACGCTTGAGGTTTGGAGACCAACCCTGTGAGGAGAGGCTGAGGGACCAGGCCTTGTCCATTCCAGGGATGAGACATCTTCAGGGGAACTTAAAATCAGCCTGTCAGTATCTATGAGCCACCAAAGCTCTTCACAGAGGTGCATGGTAAGAGGACAACAGACAGTAGGCATAAATTGAAACAAGAGAAAATCCAACGAAGTATGAGGATGAACTTTTCCCCGGGAGGACAGCAAGTGGTGGAACAGGCTGCTCAGTGAGGTTCTGCAGGCTCCATCCTTAGAGGTTTTCAAGACCTTGCTGGACAAAGCCCCAAGAAACTTTGTTCTCACAGCTAAAAGGGGTTTGAGCAGGAGGTTGAACTACAGACCTCCTGACATTCCTTCCAACCCCAACCATTCTGGATTTCTTGTTAAAACTAGGAAGGGAGGCTTTATTACTTAGATTGTTCAGTACCTAGGAGCCCTGGTGTTGTCCTAGTGATAGGAGGAACTTCTCAGTGGTAGGTATTCGTCACATATGAAAGTCTGCAAGAACGTACGGCCTGATGAGATGAAGCAGGCAAAATTTTACAGCAAAATATGTCCAACATACATGAGAGTCCCTTCCTCTTCCTGCCCAGCGCCGCTGCCTAGGAGCTCCCCTTGGGTGCAGTGTCCCATGCCACTTCCCATATGCCCTTTGCCCAGCTCAGAGACAGGTGGAGTGAGCCCTGAGTGCTCCTGCCTCTCCTAGAAGAGCCAGGTTGTGGTTCCTCTTGTTCTCATCTGTGTCAACAGAATGCATTAGCTACGAAAGCACAAGAAAGCGCACTGCTGTAAACAGAAGCCCAGTTCATAATTATTATTTTATTGCTTTCTTGCAGACAAAACTGGCATTTTTTCAAGGATGTGGCTAGAGTCTGTCCTGGAGGCAAGGCTATACCTGTCATACAACTGGTGGGACTGGACTTATTTTTAATTTAAATTCATACTACATTTAACAGAGCAGCACGGACAAGTGAAATTTCTGATTATGTTAAAGGAAATCACATATACAGCGTGTCACATAATATTCTACATAGAGTGGTCTTCCAGTATCCGTTTACAGTGTTTTAAGGACCACGTGCGCACATTTAGTTCACTGAGATGTGGAAAAGGAGGCATTGTTACAGTAAGTTGATCTTGTTTCTTACAATGCCATTTGGAGGTCATTTCCCAGGAATCCACACAGAAAATAAAACTAAGGAGAGCTGTCAGTCCCCCGGTGCCAGCATAAGAGCTCAGAGCTGTGCCAACAAGGTTAACTTTAAGCAATCCTTTTTCTTCCCTGTTTCCCATCAAAGTCTTTTGTTTTTATTGATGTTAACCTCACTGATTCTTATGCTGCTAACCATGCAAAAGATGAGGGTTTTTATGGAAACAGCTGGCTGTGTCCTGAAGGGATCTAAATATTCCTAACAGAAAAGTGAATCTGAACAGAAAAAGAAGAAATAAAGTGATAATTTTATTTCCTACATCTCTGACTCAGACCTAGTTACATAGAGAAGATATTGTAGATACCCACAGACACATCCAAATCACACGGAGAGCTGGGAAGAAAACACTAATGCAAAGTAGCGTCTTTAGCATCTCATATCATATTAGGGCTCTAATCCTCTGGTCTCTTTATCAGACTTTTATAATTACATGGAGCAGAGAATGAGAAGGCGGAAAACTAAATGCAATTGATTCTGCTATTTGAACTACAAGGTTCGTGTAGGTGTTTGGGGGAAGGAAGCAAAGTACACCAGCTCTTGAACGCTGAGCAGCAACGCTATAGCAATAATTGAGGACTGAGGAGGAGGAGAATATTCCATTGCAAGTCTGAGTAAAACTTAGGCAGCACTGGAATTTGGTCTAGACAGGAGAACACTTCCACATTTACATCGTCATATCTTGAAAGCTGCTGTAATGACAGATGTTTCACGATCCCCAGTGGCTGCCTCGTAGTATTCTGGTACCAGTGATGACAACTACTCAAGATTTAAATGAGTTATAGTGATGGTTGTGCTTTTGTAATGGAGGAGAATACAGTCGTAATAAAAGAGCTCCCAGTTCTGTTCAACATGACTAAGCTGGAGGGAAGAGAAAGGCTAACTTCAACTTCTCACTTCCGAATTTGTCTTTAGAGAGTTATGGGATGTGAGTGTGAGAGAGGAGGCTGCCTCTTTTTTTTTTCTCACTTGTACTGCAAACTTTATACTAAAAAAATTCCCTGTTAAATGTTCAGAATAAAACAAGACTCTCAGGAAATTTTCTCAAGCCAAGTTTTACGCATTTGAAAAGGCTTTTTCAGCACAAAGCAATGCTTAATGATGCCTTTACCAAGTAGCCTGAGGTCCCTTTGGTGTGGGGAGCTCTTGCTGGCTGGGTGTACAAGCAAGCACAGCTGGAGCACACAACGCTGCGATAACATCTGGAGTTTGTAGAGAGGGTATCTTGGTAAGGAGGTTTCCAATTCTATCAGGAGATAAATTACCCTCCATGGCCTTGGGGTTTTGGAGAACAAAATATTCCTGTACAGATGACACCTCCACTCCTCAGCTGTGAGAAGCAGAGCTTCTGGCACAGTAAAGAGCAGAATCTTTATCTTCCCTGGTTGTTATCAAAATAGATGTGGTATGACCCACAAATTGAACATGAAGCGACAGGTCTGCTTGCAAGAACTAATGCAACGTGAGCTAATTGGCATTCTTTTGTATATATTAGATCCAGTTCTCCATTGTCCTCCACTGCCTGCAGCCATTGTACACCCTAAAAGCTCAGCACAGGGGAAATGTGCACGAAAATCTGTTTTAAAAGTCTTACTTTTCTCCATTAAGTTGGTAAAGATATTTGGGACCTTTATAACTGCTCTGATCTGGTAGTCCCTCTTACAAGTTACAAGGTATTTTTAATTATGGCGGTAACATCTTAATAAGGCTATCAGTGCCTCGAGCCAATGCCATAACCCAGTTATTTGACATGTTGGGATGACAAGCATCTGTTACAATGTGCAACCTTGCTAATGGGAGATCCATGCTAATGAGAGGGAATCCTGGTTGTCTACAGGGCTACTGTAGCAGCTCCCATTTGACCCTTCACTCCCATTTCCAAGAACGAGGGCACAAGCAGAAGAAAGGGTGTCAATAAAATCACTGTGCTCCTTATCCCCTTGGGCTGGCAGATACATGGGTATAAATTAGAGCAGCCCCAGTGTGAAGCAAGTACAAAGATCCCCTGAGAGCTTCCACTGTCCCACTTCTCATCTCATAGGGCACATGGCTGAGCTGCACTGTGGTATCCAACACCAATTACCAAACTGTCTGAATAGTGAGGGGGAGATGCACCTTGCCAAAAGTTCATGTTTTATTAAAATAATTCATCCTCACAAACAAATGCATTTTGCATCCATGTCATGTGGCTGAAAAGATTTTTGTCCCACTACTAAAGAATAGCCAGTCAGAAATAGGCTTGCTTTGCTCTCAGCACTACTAAGTATCTTTCTATATGTTAACTTCGCAAGGTCCAGCAAATGTCACTGGGTGTTGATGAAACAGAATTGTGAAGTGAGCTTTCAAAGGAACAGAAATAACGTAACATTAAATAATTGACCTCGTACTGTTGCTGTTGGGCTGCTCTGCTTGCAGCAAGATGGAATCAAGAGCTCTGTAGAAATATTGTGTGCATGCCCTGTTGGTCATGGTGGAACCATGGTGGGAAAAGGATGTCATTGGTCTCCTCCACCTGAAGCAAAACAGCGAGGCATCCTGAAACTTTTTGTCTGAGTAGTCAGTCAGGTTTGACAAGGCTGACACATCCTTCACCACACCCTCTACTTTTGCATGGTATAGAAGGAATTGTGCAGTCCTAAGATGTGTTCCCTCCCGCTGAATTCCATGACATTTTTTTTTAACCCTACCAGAAACTGGTAGCGTAATATTCCAGGGACTGTCCAAAAGGAGGACAGTAGTGTTTGGGGACCTGGGAATGACAGCTCTTGGCAGGCAGTCCCAAGCTTGACTAGTCACAGGCTCACACTGAGCACCTTGTGTCAGTCATTCCCTGCCTTCCCCAACCCCTCCAAACACTCGCTAGGGCATATCTACATTTTAAAATGGATTGTGCTGCAGGACACTGTAAATCTGCCCATAATTAGGCACCAGTTGAATGCATTTAAGACATATCTTCCCCATGACAGGGATACCTTTGAGTAAATTGTCTGAGCTGTCTCGGTTTGTTATTAGTGACATTTTGGACCATCTCTGCAGCCGCTATAGAGGTGTCGCTATTGGCACCAGCTCAGGGGCCTCTCTTCCCATGCAGGGGAGAGTTCAGAATGTGGACTCAGGAGTGTTAACTGTGAATTTTCTGGGGAGAGTTCAGACTGAGTGAAGTGAGGAGGCGGAAACTCCCAGGACTGACCTTCATGTCGTAATAAACACGGACTTTGTGAATGCTGCCACTCAGCTTAAGCTATCGCTTCCCAGGCAGCCCTTGCGCAGGAGTGGTGGTGCATAGCAATCTCCTTACAAAGACATGCAGCCAGATTAGTGGCTTGCACGTGCAAACTTGTCCTTACTGCCCAAAACCGTAGGAGTTAGGAACACAGGAGTCACACACTGTTTTACCTGAATGATTCGGTCTCTCTTTGGAATGCTACACCTGATTTTTCGCAAGCTACAATAATGGAAATCAGTTACCAAGTCATATTCAGATTTGTGCTTTATATGTCAGTGTTTCAGCTATTTTAAATGTATTGGCTCTTCTTCATGCAAGGAGGACATTAAAGAGAGGATGTCACTAAATAAGCTCAGAAGATGGCATGTGAAATAGGAGGGGCTGGCAGCTACTGTTAAAAGTTGTTAATTAACAAGCCATTGAGGGGAATTTCAGCGTGGCCTTGGGAATTCAGTTCTTAAAATAAAATACAGATGTCTCCCTGGTATAGACAGGGACAAGTGCAGCTTGTTACATTCACCTCAGGTAGCGTAATGAATAATTAAAGACCCACTATCCAGCAGCCTAAGTCTAAAATAGAGCTTTTGGGTGCACCATTTGGATTCAGGAATGACCCTTTTATGAAACCTAAACAGATAGATTATGCCTACCCCGAGCATTATGTATAAAGGAACTTCCCTCTGTTTATTAAAGCAGTGTTCAGGCACAACTGTATCCCCTTTTCTTCCTTGGAATTGCTTTCTCCTAATATCCTCACGGTGTCTTCAATTCCAAAGAAGGTGAGTTAAGATATAGGGCTGCAGCACAGACCTTGGCTCTGGCTTGGTTCAAGGCGCCCAGAGGGAATATTACATCTTCTTTAGACTGACTTGCTTAAAGAGGGTCTCCTAAGATCCAGACCATTTTTATATATCCATGTCTTAAGAAGCAGAACACCACCTTCTGATAAGGGAGGTTAGCAAGAAACTCCACATTGCTGAATGTTATTCTCTCCTGCATGGAGCTTTCTTTAGGAAGAAAATGAGACTCTGTGGCTTGCAGTTTACTGCACATTTGTTCTCAAAAGCTCTTTGAAGTCAAAGACAGTCAAGGAACTTAGGATGTGGCCTTAGGTACGTCAGGACCGGGCCTTTCCAGAAGCAGTGGAGCAAGGTTTAAGCAAGATCTTTCAGTTATGACACTGATATTTTCCTGTAGTTGGTAGAATTTTAAGCAATACCCACGTGACTTGATCCTGCTTCAAGATAACCAAGCCCACCTAGGACAGCCCCCAAGTAAAACTGACTGTTTCAGCAAGTAAAAATATTTGTATTTAGTTACCTCATTTGCCCAGCTATGAAAACAGTTCAGATAGGAGCACTGAGCTTTTTTCAGCATCAGTTCAGTCTTAACCTCTCCTCTTCATTTAAGTGGGGCTAATTGTGCAAGCAGGACCAGCAGAATCCACTTGCTATTTAAGTACATTTTTCTACATGTCCAGGTAACAGTGACTCATCCGGGCCTCTGGGCGTATCACACACAAGCTGTCTCCATCACAGATAATAGAGTGTCTCACTGAGCTGGCACAGCAGTCCAAGCTGAAAGGTGGGGCTGATTGGAGGTGGTGCTGAAACTCAGCAAGAACCCCAAATCAGTGTAATGCTTTTGGATTTCTAAATACGCATGCATATAAACAGGCAGCTCTCAAAGGGACTTGCTGCAAAAAATGCTTTGTGTTCATATGTCTAAATACAAGTGCCTGGCTTGAGGCATCACCAGCCAAAAAATCTGACTTTTAGGTATGCTGGTGGCACTCACACAGTGATCTATATTTATGTTACAAAAAGCCTGGACTGGAGTATCAAGGCATAAAGTTCATGTTTCCCTCATTCTGCATCTCCCTCCTAGTCTACATCTATTTTCTACCTTTTTACTTCCTTCTCTATAGCATTAAGCTTATATATTTGTTTTTCTTACTCATCCTGGCTGCTTTTGTATTCTGCTCCCTAATGACTTTGCAATGCAATGTCAAATCATCAAATCGTGCAGATGTAATCTGTATTCAAAAAAGCACCCCAAATCCACATATGTATCTACCTATATACACATATATATGTATGTGTGTATACATATATATATGCACTGATATATAATGACTCACGTTATATATAATACAGAATATATATTACAATACAGAAGTCACTGTATGACTTCAGAGATAATAGCCAGCTTGAGTTCTGCCTCTTTGTAGCGCTCCACACAGCTCCAGGCGGTGCCGTCAGGATGCCTTTTGGGACCAAGCAGTCCCACATTTGCTTGGAGGAGCTCCTATGCCTCCGCTATGCTGTGCCCACCACCGCCGCCAGCGGCGGGACAGGTTCTCACATAACTTGCACCGCGGTGCTCCTGCAGAGCCCCAGCAGCTTCAGTGGCATTGAGGAGAATTGCTCTCATTCCGTTTTCTCTTAAGTAGTTCAGAAAATCTTGTCCTTCCCATGTGTTTGTGCAGTTGTTATTTACCATCCTGTGGCCTATCACTTGCATTCAAAATACCAGGAAAATGGTCAGGGCATTATTATTATTATGGATGGTGTGGGCTGCTGGTAATCTCCCCCAAGTTTAAGAAAACTTACAGCACATGCATTGTTGCAGAGCATCAGATGACATATGGCTTGCTTCCACCCTGCACTTTGGGATGAAAAACCTGGGATTATTTCAGAAAAGTTTAGCAGGGTTATTCACGAGTGACTGATGCTTCTTAAAATCTGGCCATCTTCTCTTTGTCTTTTAACACCATGGGCAAGTGGCCAAACCAGCTCAGTCAGTGCCACTGAGTGTAGCTAAGAAATTGTTCTCCGTCGACCCTTGAGACTGACCCAGTGGTCAATGGCTGATAATGAGGGCACCGCTGGGCAACCTGCAGCAAACTGCCTTTGCTGACACCTGCATGCACTCTGGGGAGACCTTATCGCAGCCTTCCAGCATCTGAAGGGGGCCTACAAGAAGGCTGGAGAGGGACTTTTTACAAGGGCATGCAGTGATAGGATGAGGGGTAATGGCTTCAAACTGGAAGAGGGGAGATTTAGAGTAGATACGAGGAAGAAATTCTTTACTGTGAGGGTGGTGAGGCACTGGAACAGGTTGCCCAGAGAAGTTGTGAATGCCCCATCCCTGGAAGTGTTCAAGACCAGGCTGGATGGGGCTTTGAGCAGCCTGGTCTAGTGGGAGGTGTCCCTGCCCATGGCAGGGGGGTTGCAACGAGGTGATCTTTAAAGTCCCTTCCAACTTAAACCATTCTATGATTCCATGAAATGTATTAAAACAATTTTGTCTCTATCAACTGGCTTATTTTTTAAGAGTGAAGTTTAACTTTCAGAGCATCAGAAAGCAGAAACCCTGAAAAACTAAGGGAAAAAGTCAGTTTAAATACCCGTTTCTGGAAACCCTCTTTCCACAGGCAAATGCAGTCAGTGCACAACAAAATTCAAACATTTTGTGCGCTAGCGCACAAGTTTTGGGCCTGTTTCAGAAACGCATTGGGCTTGGGAGTACCGACAGCCTTCCTGCATATGGGACCCACTGTATTTCAGGTTCAGGAAATCAACATTTATGCTGCTTTCCCAACAAGCTCACCGGCTTTGTGACGCGCCACACATTGCGGGGCAGGGAGCGATGGCTGCCACCAGCGGACCGGACCCATCCTCGACGTAATGTCCCTCGTTTAGCCGGCACTGCCTTGTTGAGGTGCCGGTTGCTTTCCAGAGCGACAGGAGGGTGCTGGCCGTCGTGGCCACCCCTGGTCCCGGCCGCCATCCCCGCAGCGCTCCCAGCCCTCAGGCCGGCCGCCCCATCCCCCGGGGCTCTGCGACAGCCCGGGGGGAAAGCGCCAGTCGAGAGGAGGTTTTTAATGGACTTCAACCCTCCATCGGGAACTTATGAGGGGAGTCCACGCACCACGGACGGTGGAAACACCGGTGGGAGGCTGAGAGAGGTGCCCGGGCGGACAGCGGGGAGCGGCACCGCCGGGACGGGGGTCGGGGCGGCGGGGAAACCTGAGGCGGCCGCCGAGGAGGCGCGGAGGGCGGCGGCGGCTCCACGCCCAGGAGCGCCGCTTAAAACCGACGCCGAAAGGTGTGGCTTCGCCTTTCCTCTGCCGGCGGGGAGGGGACGGGACAGGACAGGACAGGACCTCCGCTCTTGCCGCCGCCGCCCGCAGCCTCCGCCGCCCGCCGGCCCGCCACCGCGCACCGCGGCCTCCCCCTTCCCTGCCCTCCCCTCACCTGCGGGCCGGAGCTCGGCCCTTCCCCGTCCCTCGGCGGGCAGCGCGGCCGGGCCCTGCCGGGGGTGAATGCCTTTCCCCGCGTCGGGTCTGGGTCAGTTTCTCCGTCGCTTTCCCCTTCGTCCCCTCTCCCCCCGGGCGGCGGCCCCCCGCGCTCCCCCGCCGCCATGAGCGTCAACGGCGGCTCCCACCCGCGGATCAACACCCTGGGCCGGATGGCGCGGGCCGACTCGGGCACCGACCTGCGCTACGAGATGAGCTCCCATGTGGTGGGGGGCGGCGGCGGCACCCACACCCACAAGACCTACTACTACCAGAAGACCTACGGGGGGGACTACGCCTCCGACGGATACGGGTAGGTGCGGTCCGGGGGGAGCGGGCCACAGCCCCCGTCCCGGTGCCGGTGCCGGTCCCTCGGGCCTGCCTTCGAAGGGCTGTCGTCAGTCCACCCACTTGTGTCCTAGGTGTGCCAGCTTGCAAGCCTTTCCTGTCCTCCCTGAGGAGACTAACTTCTAAAAAGGCTTTTAAACGCAAGCAAAGAACTTTTAATTTAAAAAAAAAAAACAACAAACCAACCAAACAAAAACTTTTGGTGGGGACTCTCTGTGAAGAGAGCGAACAGGATAAAAAGCAGCAGGGTAGCCTCAGCGTCTCCCCTTTGCGCTCCGGGGTGTGAGTGCCGCTGTGCCGGCAGTACTGACCCAGCGGTTCTCTGCCGATGAACTCCCGCTTCGCACGGTGACGCACAACAGGCCGTGCTGGGCTGAACTGCGTTACATCTCACACACCCAGGCTGTCCTCCCTGTCGGTTGCGTAACTAGGGCTAGGAAAAGATTTTAACTAATAAGAATGGCGCTCTCATTCATTTTTTTGAGTTTGTTTCTAGCTTGTGCAAGGCCTGGGAGTTTAAGGCCAGGATCTTTTATGATCCCCGACACTTGGTGGCTGGGGAGCAAAGATGCATTACCGGCAACATCAGTCTGCTTTCCTCCCCTCTTCCTCTTTAAATTCCTACTTGCCCTGTTGCTGCGAGCCCGGTCAAGATCCTGTAGGCAGGGTGCCGGCTGTGCATCCTGCTTTGGAGAACTCCTGCTGTCATGGATGCAGCTGTACCTGCAATCTGCGCAGATCGATTCCAGCAAAGACTTTTTGGAGCAAAGCTGTGCTATGAATGTATGAAAAATAAGTTCAGTGGTCATGAAGACTTCTCCATTAATCCCCTTGGCTGTGATTTCACGGGACTGAAAAGCAGACAGCACTTACTGTCACTGAAGGAAACAGCACTGGTGTGTGAATAAGGCACCTATACAAAACTATGCTGGTGATTACTCTTTTTTTACACATGGAATGGCTCGCTTAAACTTATTGGTCTAATTACTGATGCCACCAATTTAGGAATTTATTTGGAAGTGCTGTCGTATAATTTGTGATAGAATTTAAGCCCTGATTTTATGGATAGTACATCATGATTACATTGCAGAAGGATGAGAATTAAACATATATAGTAAATAAACAGCAGATGAGAACAGGCAGGATTTGTTACATCAAGCAGATCTATAAATGGCTGTAGAGAATCAGGATTACCCTAGAGAGCAGAGAGAGCTCCGTTTAGGTACATCAGACCTCTTGCTAGAGGGCTGCTGAATGAAAGACAAAACTTGGATTCTACCCATTTTTTGTTTGTTACTTTGTCCAGTTCTTAGTTTCATTTCTTCATTTGATTTTCAGTTTGGTGTGTGCACAGGTAAATTAGTTAAGATGAATTGCAGCTACAACATGTCTACTTACTATTACAGTAGTATGAGAATATCTATTTATTGCTATATAATTAGAAGAGTTCAATACTTTACCATGGGAGAGTGCACATACTAGCACTCCAAAATGCCATCGCTGTGTTGCATTTGTGAGGCTTTGTTTTACTAGTGGTGCTCCGCTGGAAATACCTTCGCTGTTTACAAGAGACAGACATGAAAAATTAATGGCAGAACATGCTACTTCCTGGCTGTTCTCTTTTTCCAGACTTCATTCTGCTGCAACTATATTGGATTCACTAGAGTGACTTCCCTGTTACTCCTGACTTTCACTAGAGGAGAAATACCTTCCTTTAATTTAGCTTCCTTTGGCTTTTATTACATATTTTAAACCAGTCCATAGTTTGTTAGGACTGGTTTCTTTAGTGTTCAATAGTGGTCTAGCAAGAGTGGAAAGGACAGAACTGACCAAGAGGTTAACAACCTTATATCAATATCCTTTCATTTACTCTTTATAACATAATATTCATATATCCTTTTTGGGAAGGCATATCTGGCAAGGAGGTTGCAATGAAAGTTCTTGTTCACTTTATTGTGAGGTTTCTGCATGGAACTAAAGACCCTTGTTAATGAGATCAAAATACATATATATATGTATGTATATATTTCCATATTTTCTTTTATGTGAAAAGAGCTGACTATACAAAATACTAAGTATTTTTTTATTTTGCAAAACAATATGTGTGTTTGCACCTTACTGAGTTGCATAGCTTTATTTTTAACCAGTGCTGATTTGAAATAAAATGTGTCCGAAAATACAAAATGAGGGTTTTGTTGACAGTTAAGGAAAAAAGCAGTAGTGCCTGATTTTGCATATGCGCTGCATGCAGAAAATCCACTAAATCCTGTGCATGTTGTGCTTGCAGGATCAGGGCCATCATCTGTGGAATTGGTTTTAATAATTGAGTTCAGCCTGGTATCTTCTGTGCCAAAGTTTAGTGGCAATTACTGAACTTACAAAACTGAGACTTCTTTTTCCAATGGGTAAGATCACTGTACCTTTATTTTAAATGCAGTAGGATTCAACTTAGGGTCTAGTCTTGTAAGTTTTGGGGCGTATTCTGCCAAACAAGTCTGTGCTGAGCATTACATTACTCACAGAGCAATGTAAGACGCTCCCTGCCCTTGGGGCTCAGCAAGGTGCTTTTACAACATTCCTGGTTTCTTCTGGCTTGGGAACTCAGGATGAGCTTGGCCCCGAGTACAGATACTCAGCTTGACAGTGAGTCACACGCTCCTAAACTGCCAATTCATCAGTCAAATATTTATCAATGTCTTCGCCATGGAGAGATAAAATCTGGTACACTGTGAGAGAAGGAAAAAAAGTGGCAAGTTGTGCACTTTTAGTTGTCATTGCTGAGATTAGGGGAAAAAAATAGCCTAGGATTCGTGGCCACCATGTGATATGTTGCTCAGAAAATAAATTAATTTATGCAATTTTTGGTTAAGGATTAATGTAACTTCTGTGCTCTGAGTTAGAAGAAGAGTTAGCCATTCACATCCCGTGCCCTGACATTACTTTCAGGGACTCACAGACAAGGTCAACTTGCAGAAAACAGTTTCAAAGTTGCATTTTTTGCCCTTCCCATCAGCCTCGCAGGGGGTTGCAGGGTCCCAGCCCAGCGGAGTCGTGGTGGGGCTGGCATGGAAATGTCCTCTTTGAACTCCGCTGTCACAGCCTTTTGTTGGGGGGGAAAAACTGCCTGGTGACAAAAGAAAACATGGGCAGACAGAGAGGGAGGGAGCAATGTGTCTGAATTGCTGCTGAGTACTTGCCACGCCGGCAGAGCCTGTGCCGTGCTCGAGCTGGCCAAGAAATGAGTCTTGGCAAGAGCTGGTGACGCTGCTATGCCATGAGAAGAAAGCCAGACTGTACCTTTCCCAGCTCACCTTGTCATAGGTATGTGTGTGAGATTTCAAGCGAGGTACCTTTGCAGGCCTGAAAGCCTCCGTCAGGCAAGGGATTTGTTGCGTTTGGAGCAGCTGCTCTCCGGCAGAGGTGTATCTCCATGGTCCTGGTTGGACCCTGCATTCGGCACCTCCCTCTCCCAGAGCCGGAGGTGGGAGAGGCAGCGTGTCTGCAACCTGCTGCACCGGGCAGGGATGGCCTTTAGAAACTTGCCGTTGCTGCTCGTGATTAATAATAGTGGGAAAAAGTGCAAGGATTTTCTGCATATAGGTGTGGCAGGAACCCTTGTGAAACCCTGCTTGCTCTGAAGGCACTTGGCCTCAGGGGTCTTAAGATTTCTCTAGTGACTCTTAAATTTTTTGCACGTTTCTAATGGTAGTTAGAGCCTGATCATGCAAGATGCAGACATCTTCTGAGGTTTCCTGTCATCGTGCCTTAGTCTATGTGCATACTCGGCGGATGGGGCTAGTTTGTCGAGGCCGTGGTGTGCCAGAAGTGATCCTAGTAAGAGCAGAGACATATGGGAAGAACTCAGTTACGAACCTCTCAATGATTTCTGACACTTGCATTCACCTTCTTTTGGGGCGGGAGCGGGGTGGAACCCCCTGTGTTAGAGTATTTTAATTTCTGGTTATATTCTAATGGATATTGTGATTTGTACTTTTTGCCGGTGTATGGCTGTGCGTTTTCAGGGGCACGCATACCCAAGTGGCAGGCGGTGGCAGATGGGCGGTGGTTTAGTCCCGTGGTGTGCGCAGGCTGTGTGTGCTGGAAATGGAGATTCCAGGTCAGGTTTTTCTTCTAACTTGCCTACTCTGGGCATACCAGGTAATCCCTTGATGAATCTATTGCTTGTTCAAACAAGTTTGTGTGCATGCGGGGGGGGGGGGGGGGGGGGAAGAAAAAAAAGAAAAAGAAGTGCTATTGTTTTGCTCTCAGTGTTGAGTTATGGGAGTCGCTCAATACTTTGGATCTGCAAAAAGACCTTTTTTAAAGCTTCCTTTACTTTTTGAATGAAAAAGAAAAAAAGCTTTGAATTTTTAAAAGTCTAAATGTTTTGTGGAGGAGTCAGAAAACTTAAAAAGGATTATTCTAATTTGGTCTAAATTGGATCTTTGGGCCAAGAGTGTTCCCCTTTGTGCTTCCAAAGCTTTAAGGAGCTGTGAAGGCTCCGCAGAGCTGCTGGATGTGCTTCTGGGTGTCTCCTTTGCCCTGCTTCTGTAGACGCTAATCGCCCCCCCGGATAACACAGCAGCCTCTTGATGTGTACTAATAAAGGCAGAAGCCAGAGCTGTCTCCAGGTTGCAGGCATTTATGCTGGGGGTGTGCAGGTCTTCAGCAGCAGGAGGCAAATGAGAAAGCAGAAGGGAGCTGGCTTTCTTCCTTGCCCCTCAGGTCCTGCAGTAATGACAACTTGGCTGGGCCTTTAAGGGTGCAAGTTGAGTATTTACAGAGGATATATCATTTATTCAAAATGTATCACTTAGGAAATCTTTCCACTGCTTGAATAAAGTCAGTGGGGCAGCAGCCAGCCCTGCTGTGTTCCAGGGACGTGGGCACAGCTGGGTTTGCTGTGTCTGTCTCAACTCTTGTAACTCATTGTATGGGCTCGGGAGTGTTTCTCAGTCCCGTTTATGAAAAGCAGGAATAGTTATTCCTTGTTTCTGTAGAGCTGGGGGTCTCGTGAGGATCACTGGTACTGCTTAACAGTTAGGTGCAGTCCTAGTCCAGAAACTGCGGATTCATCAGTAAGGAAGTGTCTGAGTTTAGCTCAGGTGGGGTGTATTGTAGCAAGGAGGTGTTGTCTGAGCTACCATCCTGCCCAAAGCCCGGTGGCAGCAGGGCTTGGGCTGCTTCTCATTTCTCTGGGAGAGCAAGAGCGCAGTATAGCACGTGAGCAATGTATTCTGCCTTGGCATGCAGCAAGCAGGGTGGCTCCTGTACAGAATGACGACAATGTCAAGGTGCCGTGGCTTTCCTAGGATTCTTCTGGCAGTAGAGAAATACAGGGCTACATTTTAAAGTCCCAAATAAAAGTGATTCTTCTGTGTTTTGAAGTTTTCTCATAACTTTAAAACAAAGACACTAGCCATCTTTGTTTTCCTTTGTTGCTTTAATAGTTAATGACTATTAAAACTAAGTAATTTTAATAAAGAGTTCAGTTTAATAGTATCTTTTTGAAATTCATGAGTTGCCTTCCAAATAAGTGTCTTGGTCTAAAATTTTGAGTTGTAGGGACAAATAGGTAGTTAAGTTCTGAAGCAGTCTGGGCTGTTTCACTGGGCACTGTTCTTCAGGGTTTACAAAACCAAAGCAGTACAGCAAATAGTCAGATTCTTGCAAGTGCATGTATTTATTAGTAGGAGTCTGTGCACTCTTGTGTTACAAGTCCTGATAAAGGACCAAGCTCCAGTTCTTTCCCTTTCTGCTGGAATGGTTGAAAACATACACTGTATTTACAGAGGTGTAGTAAAACAAAGGAAAAACCTGTCCATATTTTCACTGTGTGGTGTGCCTACAGTGTTTGGTGCAGCAGGATCCTATTCACAGGTTCGAGCTTTAGATGCTGCCAGGGTTCAAATCAAGTCAAATTGTCATCATAGCAGCAGTAGTTGTTACAATGACCAAACATTACTTTAAGCTCATTCAGTTTGATGTAAACAAAATCAGAGGAAGGAAGAGAGACATTGACCAAATACCATCTGCAGTACTCCATTTAATCTGTGTCCTGTGAGGATTGTCGGAATCGTACATCTTTGAGGGACATAAATGTGTGTTTATATGTAATCGAGGTTACGTGGTTGTAACCTAGCTTCATTCTTGCCTCCACGGTAAGATGCCATGTAGCATGTTCCAGGGTTTAGGGTTTGTCTCGGTTTCTTTAGTCCGTTTTTTTTTTCCTTATGCCATTGTGTTGGATATGGTTTTCCTTTGGCTGGCTGTTTTCCTTCTGCCTCAAGGTTGGATGTCTGCTTACTCTGCATTGGGGTTTCTGCTTTGATCTACCCCTTCCCATTAAAGGCTTGTTGGCTTCAGTAAGAGGAATATTACACCAAGGGCCTTTGAAACTGCTTATGAAATACTCTACTGTCACATGGGTGAAAAGTATTGAAGATATGTCCATGTGAGATCATGCTAATGCCATCTGTGGTATCAACCGGTATATGTTGAGGCATTGGCTTGCTATGTATCTTTATTTTCTAATTTCAGAAGTTGATTTATGCCCTTCTTGACTGAGTTTGTACAGCTAAATCCTCTTCTGAGGTGAAGTCTTTGAGTCCTGTTGACTTGGTGGAGCTATGCCATCAAACATGAGCTCCAGTACCTGTGTCTGCTGTCTCTGGGTATGCCCCATAACCCATGTTAGCTGTTTGGTCAGCTGATGGATTTGAAAGCCACTATCTCTTCCAGTGTCATCAACTGCCTCTAACAGGCCACTACCTTTTCATGTGTTATCCTAGTATTCTCAGTATTTTGACTAGCAAAACAGTTAGTTGTTTAACAACAAAACTGACATCCAAGGTGTGAAAGGCAGCATTGATGAAATAGTGTGCTCTTTTTTGGTTTCAGTTTGTGTTGCTCCAGCCTCTGCCATTATTTGGTTATGTCTTTTTCTATTAGATTGGAGAGCCTTAAATGCTTGCTGCTTTCTTCTTGTGAAGGTCCCCGTGAACTGTAAACAAGTAACTTGTAGACCTTCATTTGAAGATCTATATAGGGTACGCTTAAGCCTCCCACTTCAAGGCATCTGCTTCCGCCTTTGAAATAGTTTTGTGCATCTATATGAAATTGTATTCAGTTTTCCAACTTTTTTAGTATTTGGACAATAATTCTGGATGTGGTATTCTAACATTATTGGGATGAACACAAAATACTTGTAATTCTACTTTTTCTATCTCTTAAATTGTTTTTTATTTATTTGAAAAGAGCTTTTCTTCACAATTTCTTAGTGTGTTAACTGTGACAGCCATTGTTTAGACCTTCTCTCAGAGTGAAGTATATGTCTTTGAGGTCAGTGAAGTTACAGTGAAGCCAGTGGAGATACTCTGATTTATTACAGTAGAAGTGTGGTCCCCCTCTATAGATCTTCTGGCTTTAATGGATATCCAGCATTTATAGCTGTCAGGAGATGATTGAAAAAGTGATTGAAGAAAAAATACTCTTCTGATGTTCTAAAAAGAGAAAATTGCTTGGAAGGTTCCTCTCTCTTCTTTATTATGTTTCATTCATGAAAATAATTGTGAGTATAATTAAATGCAAATTTTAGATGCAGTCAGATACTTCTAGATCCAAACACAACAGCGATGCCTAAGGAGAAGGAATGATTTAGAAAAGGAAGCTGATGGGAAGCCTGGCACAAAATCAGACCCATATGTTATTTTTCACAATTGTTTTCTTTAAGCTGTTTCCAAGATATACAGGGGTGCATAGCACAGTAGAGCACAGCGTTTGTGCAGCCAAAGGGTCACACTGCAGGCCAGGAGTTGTGTGTGCACGGCTTGTTTTAAGTCACCCAATGATTCTGCAGTCCTCTCTCTGTCTTTGAGGGTCTGCTCCCTGGTATTAGGGGAAGCTGGTGAAAAGTTGCTCAAACTTTTTCCACTTGTTCAAGAAGACTTAATAGGAGAATGGCAGGCTGCTGAAGCACCAGCTGCACACACAGAAGAGCTCTTAAAAATATACTGTTGAACGTTTCTCACCACTGCAGTGATTTTCCCAAGGGTAGCCCTGACGAGTTTTTTACATTGTCACATTTCCTTTTGTGAAGGATGATCAGAGTCTGTTGAAGTCAGTAGAAAGATTTCCATTGAATCCATACGACTTGCTGGCTCTGAGCTGGACAGGTTTGCACTGATAGTCTTTTTGATGTTTGTGTTGTATGGAAGGTTTGGGCCTTTAGTGATTTGTAATGGAAAAGGTTACCTACCATGAGCACAGGAGTTAGAAAACGAGGCAGGGCTTGGAAGTGTCTCAGTTTCTTACTGTCTCTTAGTAGTGGTTTATTTTAGTTTCACTGGCAAGTGCTTTGGTTTGGGAGCTGCCTGGGCTTGCTTGGGAGCTCTGATTCCATCAGCAAGGAATGGTTCCTTGCTTGAAGCACCTCACCCACATTCAACTAGCAGTGGCTCGCTTTGGTGGCTGAATCCCAAACGCTGGAAAAGCAACCTTCTGGCAGTATGGGTGCAGTAGATTATGTGCAAGACAACAGTAATGACCCCATTATCTGTCTTGGCTTTTTCCCCTACTAGTGTTTTTGCTTCTGGAGTTTTACTTGGAACTCACAAACTCCCATTTTATTTCTTTGTAAGAAAGCATGTCCTTTAACTCCAGGGCCTACATCTGTTTTTGTAGTAGCTTGTGCATCTTGCAGTTCTTTCTTAAGACACTGCACTAGCTTCATGCATTTCTGCTGATAAAAGGGCTCCTTCTATGCTTGTATGGACGTGTGTTCTCATGCGCTTGTGTAGCAGAGTATCCTGCTTTCCTTTTATGCTCTGACATTCGATGGCTGGTGTGGTAAGATGCAAAGGCTATGTTCTAATATATTGACTTTAACAAAGATCGTGAATAATTCATTCTCACTGTAATACTGCAAAAGTTTTGTCTATCAAAGCCACAGATACCCATACTGGAAGAAGAACTTTCTCCTTTATGGCATGCTGGTTTCCATCTTCTACTCTACCCTGTGGCAAAGTCAGTTCACGCCTGCTGTTACAGAATTATAAAGTGGCTCTGCCATCGCGGAATCGGCATTAAAACTTCACAGTGCAGTAAAGCAGGAGGGCCAGATAAAGCGTGTATGTCTCTGTGAAGCTAAATGAGATGGATTATTTCGTGTAACTTCCCATAGCTTTTCCAAATTTGTGTTTCTCGTGTCTCTTCAAAACGGGTCATTACTCTGTACTTACTTCGTCTCCTTCTCCCCCACAACAGTCAGAATGGGACCTGTACAGTGTCCAGACGCCAGAACACCATCCAGGAGCTTTTGCAAAACTGTTCGGATTGCCTGATGCGAGCTGAGCTCATAGTACAACCCGTGAGTGCTCCTTGTTCTTCTTATCAAAAGTGATTATGAATATTACAGGGAATGAATGCTGCATTGTTATCTGGACTCACAGGCTCTGCTTCTTCATCTCCTTTCGCCCCTTTCGGCTGTTTGCGTGAGGCAACTGGGAGTGGAATAGCGCGCTGCCTTCCTAGGTCTCACTCCTCTGTCTGCACTCAGTGTTCAGTAAAACTGATTGAAAGGCATCTGATTAAGAAAAGGGGGACTTCTTGATTTTTAAAAACAAAACAAAACAAAAAACCACCCTTCAAGCAGATTCTACTGCATCTTATTTTCCAGTTTTAGATCAAGGCCACTGTCAGTGTAAACAGCTGTTAATAATGTTATGACCACTTATAATCTCTTAGTGTGTCCTGTAGAATATCGTCATCATTTTCTGGGCCATAAAGAACCTGAACCACCACAGGAAAAACTTTCATTAGGTTTATTTTATTTTTCTAGATTATTCCTGAAGAATTATATGAAACTACATTAAAATATTCTTGACTGTTTCATCCCAAACGCATAGAGATGATCTTTGCTATACGCTGCACTGATGTAAATCCATAGTGCCTGAGGGTGGGTTACTCTTTGACACTAGATTCGGTCCTGGCAAATGTGGGATGTCCCCTCTTCTGGCTGAAGTCAGAGGAGGGGCAGGGTGGTGAGTGCATCCTCAAAAAAACCCCATTTGCAGTTCTGGCAGTAGATGTGATTTAATGCGCACTTTTGGTCCCTCTGTGGACACAAAATTAGTTCAGGAATGAACTCTGTGGTTAGCAGTTCATTTCCTTTTCAGAGATACAGCACGTGTGAGCATGTTTATATAAAAATCAATGCCAGAGCAAATACTGCCTCTTGTGAAGGATTAATATTATTCCATTGAAGTTAAAAGAAAGTGATGTTTTGCTCCATCTTGATGCCACAGCATGCATTGCTTACTTTTTTTTCTTCTTTTCTTTCTGAGGGACGAAGTAATGAGGTCCATCAACATTTTATTTCAAAATAAAATCACAGCTGTGTTGTGTTTTGTCCAGCATGGCTGTGTCAGTATAGGATGAGACCAAAAAGTCCTGTCTTCCTGCTTGAAGCACCATGACCATACTGTGGTCCACTGCACTGAGAGGGTGCATGCAGAATTTGCGTAGGCTTTGGGTGGTAAGGTGTTATGCAAATATGACTGGACATGGAGCTGGTCCCAGGCAGACAGAGTGCAGTCTACATTTTTGCAGGGGAGGAGCAATGTCTGTAAGTCTTAGCACCTCAGAGAAACCTCTGAAAAATCAGGAGCAATATCCACCAACTCCTGCTGGGACTGAGTGTTTGCTTCTTGCCCTCTAAACACCAAAGCATAAGGTCTTAAAAGCTTAGCACACTGTGCGAAGCCTTGGCTCTGGTGAAATAAACATCAGTCAGGGTGTGCTGTTCTTTATGGAAAGGTTTGGTTGGTATTGTGTTTTAATAATTTTCTCTTGTATTTTATTTGTAATAAGGACTTTCCAATGACTGTGGATCCTTTGTTGACTGGCCTTCTGCCAGTTAAAACTGGCAATCAGAGACCCAGCAGTTGAAATCTATCATGCTTCTTAAAAATAATTGGTCCCTATAGCATCTCTCTTAAAACAAGTATGCTGAAGCTTGGGTGATGAATATTTACTTTAATCTCCCATCTCTCTCTCTCTCTTTTTTTTTTTTTTTTTTTTTTTTTTAGGAATTGAAATATGGGGATGGTGTCCAGATTCGAGGGAACAGAGATCTGGAAGAGTGTTTTGCACAGGCAAATGACCAAATGGATATCCTGGATGGGCTGATCAGAGAGATGAGGCAGATGGGCCAACCCTGTGAAATGTATCAGAAAAGGTATTGCCAGGGAAGGGCTGGGGAAGGGAATGTGGCTGATAGAAGTTTGTGGTGTCTAAAGTGCACACCTTCTCTGGTGTTGCAGGATGTGACAGAAGTCAGTCGTGTTTGTTTGGGGCATGCTAACATGGAGAAGGGCCCTGCAGTAACATATTTCTTACATAATTTCACACCTTGCTTGTCCCCATGAAATTTTAAATATATTTTTTCCACAGCCTGTGTTTTCAGCACTTTGTTTTGAGTACCTGGTGGTCCAGTGGGAGAGATGAATTGAGTTGTTTCCATGTTTTCTGGTTGTTTTCCTCATAGGCGCTTACTGGTTCCTTCCCTTTCAGGCTGCTTCAACTTCAAGAGCAAATGCGTGCCCTGTACAAAGCCATCAGTGTTCCCCGCGCCAGGAGGGCCAGCTCCAAAGGCGGTGGTTGCTTCTCCTCTCAGAGTGGCTCAGGATGGGATGAGTACACGAAACGTGTCACAAGTGAATGTTTAAACTGGATGAGGCAGCAGAAGGTAAATCTGTGCAAAACCCAGAGACAAGGCTAAGACCTGGTGTTGTTTATGAACGTCACCTCACATGCAGTAACGTTTTGGGTGCCAGCAGAAAATTAAAAGTATACTTTAATGCTCATATATTATTCTAAGTTCCTCATTTTATTTTTTTTAATTGCAGGATTGTACATGTATTGAGTTTCCACTGAAATGTGAACATGAATTTGGGGTTGTCTTTTGCAGAGGAAAAAGTGTGGAAGTTAGATTTGAAAGCTAAATAAGACCCAGATGTTAACATCACAAAAGACATTGGCATGTTTGCGTTAGAGATTATTACGCTCAATATTTCCTTCCTTTCTTCCACAGATTTCCTTTACGATTCGTATTTATCTTAACCCTTTACACAGAGAGGACCAGCTTCACAGATTTAACCACTGTCCAGTATTTTACAGTTGTTCTCTCCCTCTAATCTAACCTTATCATAGTGGGAGCCAGAAGGTAGAGCTGATTGCCCCAGGACTTGACCTTCAGAAGTCACTGCTGAAATAGCAAATTCAGCATTTTCGCATGTGTCTGTTGCATGTGCAGAATAGATTGCCTGTGCACAGCTGGTGATGATGTAACCTGGAGTAGGAAACACATGTTGAGAGCCTGTAGCCTGTTTTTGTGCATCTGAAGTGAAAGTTGTGTGTTTGTGGGTGGACAGCCCTTTCTGAGAGACAGGTATGGAGGATGGAACAAGTTGGCTGAAGTTATACTTTGCAGATGCCTTGTAAACTGAAAAATTGCATTATTTTTATCTCTCTTTATTAGGCTGTTGCTTAGTGATCCTGTCATTGTTATCTGCATATGGTGTTTGCCAGGTGGCTGCTATGCAAACCAGATGAGGAGGGGAGAGCTCTGTACAGTTCCCATACTTTTATGTGAGTGCTAGTCATAGTCTAGTCTTTCAGTGCCCTCCCATAGCGTGGCATGCTTTGGAGGAAGAAGGGGAAGTGGAGATGGACTCCTTGAGTGATAACGTGTATAAGCATCGTGCCAGGAGAGCAACAGCAGATATGGTCACTCTACACACACTGTGGGAGAGCGAGCTAATCGTCAGACCTGCCACGGTTTGAGGAGTGATGTTGGACAGACACTGGGCATGCTTCCAGTGATGAAAGACTGCGAACATGCTGCACCTCCCAAAGACGCCACGTGACACCCTGCTCAGACACCCCCAGCTGAGCACAGGGACCATAAGCAAGTGCTTTATAGATGTGTTCCCACACAAAAGCTCCTGTGAAAGTAAAAGGCTTGCTCACTCTCCCTTCTTCAATCCCTAAGGCAAAGCTGATGTGGGGCCAGGAAGCACTTAGCTCCCTGTTCAGCTTTTGAGTTTTCTTAGGGAAAACTTATTTTGAACTTTCCACCATGCCTCTTCCCACCATGCTGTGTCTCATTACCTGCTCACATTGGGGCCGTGATAATGTTTCTCCTAGTAACATGATAAGATGTGGGAAAAAGGTCTGAGCAACTGTGGCTTTCTGCTGCTGTTTTTGTGTTTTCTGTCCAGATGGTTTGCTGACAGGAGAATCAGGTGATAGGAGGGTCGGTCAAATTTCCAGTGCAGAGCTAAGAAAAGTGCAGTGATATCCAGACAGCCTTTGTTCATGTGCTGGCAGACAGCCAGGACTGCTGCTGTTGCTACAGACTCTTTTGACTGTTTAAATATAATTATAAGGGTCAAAGTCCTGTAACTTTTAGATGGCTGAATGCAAAATGGTTTTATTTCTTGGATCATTTTCAACACTGCCTTTGAACCCCTACGCTTGAGCATGGTTTGGGCTTTATTGTCGTCTGTTGACTCACAGAGATTTGGCTCCAGGCCGGTAATTACCAAATTGGGTCCCAACCCAAGATTAAGATACCTATTTCTTTACTGTGCGCGTGCGCAGGCAGGCGTTCAGGCAGACATGGAGTGTGTCTTTACAGCATAAAAGCTGATTTGGAGTTTGAGGAGCTGAATTGTGAACTCAGTGGCTTTTAATATTTCAAAATAATGAAACAAGGAACTGCAGTCAGATAGTTTTCGAGTTAGTAATTATCCAGGGGTATTACTGTTTTTCAAAGGCTGTTACTAGAGACTTTCACTCGGCATCCTACAATAAGTGTTGCCAAAATGTGAGACAAAAAACATGTTCTATAATCATTTCAGATTATCTTCTGTTTTTTCATTTAGTTTGACTGCATTTAACTGAAGTTATTGGAGTTTACATGAGAGTAATTAAAATGAAAATGCGGTGTACTGGGCTACTGAACTTTGGGATTTTCAGATTAATTGCATGAGTAGCATTGTTTGATAAAGTCATAATTTGTTTTCAGAGTGATAAGAATGTAACTGTACTGTAGAACGTAAAAGAATAGTTTGGTCCAAAGAAAACAAATGAAAATACACTACTGAGTCTGCTTCATCTAGTCTAATTTTAAGCAACTTAAATATTTTCCCTACTTTGTTTCTTCTACTTTGGGAGCCTGTCACACAGTTGAAATTATGACAATTTTAAGAAATTGTAACCCCCTATTCTGAACTTTCCTTTGTTCAGTTTTACTCTCTACTGCATAGTCACGTTTGCTTCAGTTCAATTCCTTTATGCTCTGATTTAGATAATAATGTTGTAAATGAAAGTACAAATACTGTTTCTTTCTCCTAGGCTGAAATGGAGCTAGTGAAATGGGGGTTTGATGCAGCATCCATTGAGCAACAAATTGGTGACCATAGGAGGACTCACAATGCCATTGGAGACTATCGCTGGCACCTGGACAAAGTCAAAACAGATCTGGTAATCACTGTCTTCCCTTACACGTTGCTTAGTCTAGATCTATATCATTGGCTCGCTGGTGTTTCGCTACAAAAAGGAAATCTGAATAGCACAGCTTCTCTTCAGGAAGCACCGGTGTCATGTTAGCAACCACTTTAAACCCTAATATTTATTATTTCATGATTATTTTGTGTTCTGCTTCTTTCCCAGAATTTTAAAAAGAAAAATTAGTTGCTATTTAACATTTTGTTGATGTGTACCAAGGCTGGCAAATAAATATTGCAACACTTTTTGTGGGAAGAATGGCTAAGAATGATTATTCTCACTTTCTGTCTAGCTACATTAAAACAAGAAAGTGGAAAGGATAAGGTGGGTGCTTAGATACAGCCTTGAATAATGAGGGAATTTCTGTGAAAAGTTCCAAAATTCTGGGCTAAGCTTAGAGCTTTTCTAGGTGTGGGGTTTTTCATGGATTTTTTTTTTCCCCCTCTGAGGCTTCTGTTTTCCCCTGGATTTTGTGATTGGAATAAAGATGGCACTGAAAATGTGGTGGCTAACTTTCTCTCCTATCAGCCCAGCAGCTAGGTATAGGCATAGGAGAAAGGAGGCGTACTTCATTCCCATTCTTCTTTTTTGTTAATTGCTCACACACACAGGAGGAGAGGGAGTTGTACCTAAAGAAAAGGCACTCCATTCTGAAGCTCTGATCTCTCAGCCAAACTGAAGAGTGGAAGGGGTATTAGTCCCTTTTCCTTTCTGCTTCAAATAGGAAAGGTGATAGTCTGGTCCTACGGAATACCAGTTCCAAGGTTGTGCATGTTCCCAGCCATAGAAATGGGAATAAAAATTGGAACCTCCTGCTCACATTGTAGTTTATACTACTTCATAATCTCCAAAGCTAGCTCTAGGATGAGCCGGTTCCCCACAGCTGTCTAGGAGTTTGGTATAGAAAGAGATCCAATTTCAGGAACTCTTCTGGTATTATAGGGGTTATGGGCAACCTTGTTTATGTACTAAGCATCCCTGAGGGAAGTAAGTTTGTCCAAGCCTTGGTTTTACACTTCTTGTGGTGCTCCAGTGGTGCAGATCTGCTACTCACCTATGTCTCTTACAGGCATTTGCAGGTTACCAGCTGCAGTTATAACATTATGATACTGATACTGTAAAGAAAACTATCAGCAAATAGGCAACTTGTAAAAGGCTCACTAAATATTTGCTGTCTCTATTTCAGCGGGAGAAGGCTGCGGTTCATCAGCTGGAGGAAGAATATGAAGGACTTTTGGTGAGCATGAGATGTATTCATTTCTGAAAGGCTCTATGATGAATGCTCTTTTTGCTTTATTAACACCCATGTGATAGTCAAGGGACACCTCAGGTTTCAACAGAGTTACAGATACATATTTAAATAATTCTATTAAGCAGTAAACTGGCAGTGCTTTGTAGTTTCTATAAGGTTCAGTTGGAATCATGAACTCGAAATTAATTCATTACCTGGTATATAATTGACTTACCCTCACAAGGAAGTTTCTAGTTTGCACCTGGTGAAGGGATTTGGTCACTTAAGCAGGTGAAGAGTAGAACTCTACCTCCTTAATGGGAGTAAATGTAGTGATGAAGTTAGTCTATAGATGAAGCTTAAAAAGTTACTCAAATGTGGGATTGGAACCAAATTCTGTGTGGGGCTGTGCATCTTCTCCACTGTGGATCTTCGTGTGAAATACAGTGAGAATCTTGTGCAAATGGTAGATTCAGCCCTTGGAATTGGAAGCTGATTCCTGTACACATGTCAAGCAACAGGATATGTATCGTGATGTGAGGACAGAGAAGGAATCTTTTTAAGAAGTGTCATCTGTGCAAACAGCGCTGCTACAACATCAAGGATGTACTATGAGCAGCAAATGCAAGTAAAAGGGATGTTAAATGTTCAGACATTTCTTGTATTTTCCCCCATGCCTTTTTGCTTGCCTGCTTACATGTCTGCTACGCTTGTGTCTGAAATGACTTTCGTCAGCTTCTGACTTCAGGTTCCCATTGTTCTATAAATCCAGACACATTGTCCACTGTCCATTGCCAGCAGGTTCCATAGTTCTATAAACCCAGGCACACTATCTGTTGTCCATTGCCAACAGGTTTTATAGATGTGTGGTTTTTACTGTTAGGTTATTTAAAAAAAAAAAAAAAAAGGACGTACTGTGCTCTTGGCTTTCCCTTCACCACTCAGCAGAGGCTGGGTGTGTTTATGTGTATTTCTGTGTTTATGGCTTCTCATTTTTGGAATTCCTTGCAGAAATACTCCTTTGAGAGAATGGATCAGCTCCGTCAATTCCAGAACCTCATCCAAGCCACCAGCAGAGAGATCATGTGGATCAATGACTGTGAGGAAGAGGAGCTTCTCTACGACTGGAGTGACAGGAACACTGACATCTCCAGGAAGCAGGAGGCCTTCTCTGTAAGACAGCTCAACCTCCCCATGCTTTCCATGGGCCCTCTTTTGGGATAGTGGGGGAGGAACAGTTTCCCAGGACAGATGTTTCTTCACTCTTTCAAAGTTCCTGGGATTTTTATCAATGCTTTTGGATTAAGAAGTACTGTGTGACAGCCTTTTGAGTCAAGATCGGACATCTACTGGAAGGTTGTGCTCCCGTTCAACCAGTTGCCATGGTTTCTTTTGACTTTGGAAGCTGGCCTTATCAGTACTGTCTGCTGTGGAATAGTAATCACACGTAGCTTGTGAACACAGTCATTATGTTGGCATGCTAAACTAAGGGACTTGAATCAAGCAGTTTCATTCTCTCCACAATTTAATCAAGCAGTTTAGTTGTGTAGGGGCCAGAGGGTCCCCGTATTTGGCCCTGGTTGTCTGTCACCAGGAGGTAGAGCTATACCAGAGGGAACTGCTGTCTTTCTCTGACGGTTCTGCCAGCAGCACATTGAGTGCACAGTCAGAGGTAGTTTGCAACTGCTCCCTGTCTTCTGTGGGCACATAGGGAAGTTGAGCATGTGCGTTTCTTTAACCAATATTAGTGCTGATCAGCAAATTGAAAAGGGAATGAAAGTTCACACTATTAAGGAGGTAATTTTTTTTTTTTTAGTTCAGTTGTTCTGGATGTTGCAAGATGCAGTCATTTTTACTGCCATCATTCTTAGGAAAGGCAGCACTTGGGATGCTTTGCTCTGTGAAGCGTCAAGCCTTGAGACTAGAACTGAGATGATTATACCTTCTTTGATTCTACTGTCTTCATAATTAACTTCAGTACACTGAATAGAATTACTATGTACTGTTAGCAGGGATAATTTTACATTATCACATCTATCTGGAAAATTTTAAGCAGCATATGTTTGGGGGCTTGTTTAAAGCTGTCTTTTGGTTGTTTAGAAACGCATGAGTGAACTGGAGCTCAAAGAAAAAGAACTCAACAAGCTGAAGCAAGAAAGTGACCAGCTAGTGCTCAACCAGCATCCTGCTTCAGACAAAATCGAGGTGAGTTAGACTTTGTGTGATTTCACTTGCTCCATTATTGCTATATGGGAAAAGTTCTCAGTGAAAGTCCACAAATTAAATGCTGCATTTGGACGTGAGAAGGGTTTGCCTGCCAAAAAGCATGTCCATTTTCAAGCAGTTGTATGAGCTGCTCTAACAAACGTTACTGCCTTCCTCTACAAACCTAGCCGCAACAACTGCAGGCTTCTGAAAAGCAATGGGGAGAGCTCACATATTGCTATCAAATTTGATTATAGGTGCATGTAAAAATTAATACAAAGCTTAGGGAGTTGCCTGAGTGTATTGAAATTGCTGTATCTTGTTTGAGTTGACTACAGTGGAGCAGAATTTATAGTAGGCAGGCATGTCATTCTTCTGCTATCTTAGTAGGCATATTTTGAAGAATGGCACACCCTTTGAGGGTTTATATTTAATCCAGGTGCAAATACTTTCTGTAACTGAAATTCATAGTGCATTTCTACAGCTTAGCCAAGACATTTCTGCTTTCACAGCTTGGTGTACATTTACCGTTCAATTAGAGAGGCAATTTGGAAAATCTCATTTTATTAGGAAATGCTGTAGTTGTTTTAGTTTTAAAGAGTGCATGAGAACCCTGAAACTGAAAGAAGCTTATAGAAGAAAACCCAAACAAACAAGTCCCTTCTGCTTTTCAGTGTATTTACTTTTGTCAACTGTTATCTTGTTGTGTAATATCACCTTTCATATTTCTTCTGTGGTCAGTTTCTGCCTTAAAGGAAAGATTCTTGTAAGCTCCAGCAATGAAGTAAAAGTCGTGTGTAATTTTCAAAAGAATATATGAGGACTACTTGAGAAGTTTGAATTTAAAAGTAGCTATCATTACAAAATCATGTTTGACAGTGTTCCTTGGAAGAACATGACAATTTGCAGTTTAAATATTTTTGATTTGCACTACTGTTTGTGCATTTTCCCCCTTTTTGTTCATGCACTTCAGGCTTTATGCTGATCAAACAAAATTCAAGTCACGAACAAATTTCTTTTTGCATCCCACAAGCAGGTATTTAACTGTTTTTGGTTAGGTAGATGCTTAGAATTTGGGGAACTATTTGCATGAATTACATTATTCTGGTGTGCATGAATTTATTTTAGCAGATTTTTCATTTGCATTTATGTGGAGCATAAATAGTTCTGCTTGAGTCTAGGTACGGAGAGCAATCAGCGTGGTGGTTTGAGTTCTGTCTATTACTATTTTTGTTAGGCCTACATGGATACATTACAAACCCAGTGGAGCTGGATTCTTCAGATCACCAAGTGCATTGATGTTCATCTGAAAGAGAATGCAGCTTACTTTCAGGTGAGTAGTGATGTGGAGAATTCACCCTACTTTTGTTAAAAGTGTGAATCTCATCATAGATTTTTTTTTTTTGTACCAAAATCTTTCTAAATCTGTGCACAATGCGTAACACACTGTTACCATACTGTAAATGCTAACATTCTGCCAGATGTGAACTGGGATTTCTCATGAAAGGAATCCATTGATTTTCATCAGACATTTTTAAGAGCTCTGTACAACTGAAATTACAACTTTTCTCCTGTAGTTCTTTGAAGAGGCCCAAGCCACTGAGTGCTACCTGAAAAACTTACAAGACTCCATCAGAAAGAAGTTCATCTGTGATAAGAGTATGTCACTGCAGTGTTTGTTGGAGCAGATCAAAGAGCTGGAGGTATTGTCACACCCACCTGACAGGTTGTGTTCTGCTTTTCGTGGAAATCAGTTGCCCTCTTCAAATACCCAATGTAAACCCAGTTGTACGGCAACGTTTATATACAGGACTGTATGAACTTGAAACCATAAGGGTATATTCCTGCCCATTTCTTAGGAAAGTCTACAAATGGGTCAGTGTTATTTTAATTTGTGTAATACTGTTTGGGAACTCTGACTGCTTTTTAAATCTGTAATGAGCTCAACGAATTCCCAAGTTTCTGACATGCTGAATGTCATCCTACAATTCCAAATTGAATATACTGGAGGAAAAATGGTCAGTGATGTAAAAGGGCAGTTGATGAAGTCAGGTTTGAGAGTGTAGTTACTACTTTTTTTTTGCTGGCAAATTCTTTTTAGAATGAAATTTCTAACATACAGTTAATCTTTGCAGAATGAACGAGAGAGAATTCTTGAATACAAGAGGCAAGTGCAGAGTTTGGTGAATAAATCCAAGAAGATTGTGCAGCTGAAGCCACGTAACCCAGACTACCGGAGTAACAAGCCCATTATCCTCAAGGCTCTGTGTGACTACAAACAGGATCTGGTACTGTATCCCTTTTTGGCTGATAATGAATATCATGTAAACTAGAACATGGCAAATGATTTGGTAAACAAACTGTTGAGCTGATAGGTGGAACCCCTTTATCTGCTTTTGGTCAGCATTTACATTTCTTGTATGAAAAAGCTCTGACTTTCATGCAATTATGAATAAACAGGCTAGGTTCTGGTTGGTTAGTAAGTTTGGTCAAAATGATTATTATTAGTCTGTTAAACAGCATTAACATTCATCGTTCAAATTAGCAAAGAAAAGTTGCATTGATAATTGGGTTAAGATTGTTATATGGATACTTCCCAGCATCTACCCCTTTTGGCGATTGCTCACTCTTCCAGTGTCCCTCTGGGTCTTTAGTTCAAGACTGCATCTAACAAAACATGAGGAAATGTACAATAAGTCACTGGTATTCTGAGTTTTTTCCTGGATGGAGTATGAAATTGATGGTCATGGTTTTTTTCTTTTCAGTACTGGGGCTGCCTTGCTTTATTTCTTGTTTGTTTTTTTTTTTTTTTCCTTAGTCTGCTTAGATGCATTTTCTGCTTAAGTGCTTTTTCTCTTTACTGGTTCCCAATTATCCAGTTTTCCTGTTCTGTTACCTGTAAAACTTGTTTTACCCGATTCACTAGGTTGCCATCCTGCAGTGACCAGTAATCGACCACTGTGATTTGTGTTTATGATCTGGGGTTTCTGCTATCCACTCTCTCTGTGATCTTCCATACCATGTTTTATTCGAGAGTCACAGAAGTTCAGCCCACACAGAGTAATGACTTGTTGTTACTATCAGCAGAGCTAAACAAATTTAGGCAGTGGTTACCTGACTACTTGGCAATTGCTTTTAGAGTTAAGCATACTAAATTCTGCTCAGGTAAAGGTAAGCCCAGACAAGTCTGGAGCCCCTGCATGGTCAGGTCAATGCCAAGCCTGTGGCCTTTTACTAGTTCTGTCAAAAATCTATCTGCTGGCTGTAGAGGTGTGATGGAAGGAAAGAGTCCCGTCAAGATAAATGACAGGAGGAGCTTCCCCCTCTCCATGTGAGTGGGTTGTAACCTGCACCATGGCCACACCCATGGATGCAGAGCATCAGGATTTCTGGTGGCTGGGGCTAGTGGATCTAGTTCTGCTGCACTCCTTCATAGTCTCTTCACAAATATGGATGCAGCAGCAAGCATCCTTATGTCTCCAGCTCACTAGCTTACAGCCGTACATGTTTGCGTAGCTTGCTATGACCATGCATCCACATTCAGCCCTCGATGCTTGTCATGGCAAGCCCCGAGTCTGATGATCAGCCGGACTGACAACTGCTCAGAGTGTTCTGTGGCTCCCACTTGGTTTTCTTCACATGAAAACCAGATTCAGGGAAAAGAGGTTGATCTCTTGCCCCGGTATGAAGCCAAGATGCACACCCAGACCTGGCAGCTGGGAAGGAGTCCCACTTCTGTGATCTAGATGCATCGGCCTTGTCTGTCTCTCCTAGAAACCCCATCTTAGTTAACTAAAGAAAAAAATGTTGTTCTGTGTTCCTTACAGAAAACGGTGCGCAAAGGAGATGAATGTATCCTGAAAGACAATAACGAGCGCAGCAAGTGGCTGGTGACTGGCCCTGGAGGAGTGGATATGCTGGTGCCATCTGTTAGTCTTATCATCCCACCCCCAAATCCGTTAGCAGTGGATCTTGCTACCAAGTGAGTTGCTGCCTGGATTTGGACATCTGCCACTGGGAGTAGATAGAAGAATTCACTTAAAATAGCAACCAACCGCAAAATCTGTTCTATACCTTGATCAGAGTGGCCCCACACTTTATTATAAGGGTGGGGGATTAGGGACCAGAGCCTGGACTTGAAGAAATTCACTTCAGTGAAGCTTGCCGGGATTTAGACTAGGATCTAAAAATATATAAAACTTAACTTTTACAAGGTTGTTCTCATCTCTAATAATGAAAAGTCATGGATAAATTAATTTACAAGATTTTTTTCTAGTAGAGAAAAAGCCTTTACACACTCCACATCTGGTGGATGTTTCTTGGGATGTTTTGTAGCTATGCTACAAGGACAAACGTTTTGACCATGAAATTTCTTTTCTCATCTCAGAATTGAGCAGTACTATGAAGCTATTTTAGCTTTGTGGAACCAGCTGTATATCAACATGAAGAGCCTGGTATCTTGGCATTATTGTATGATTGACATTGAGAAAATCAGAGCGATGACTATTGCCAAGGTAAGACTCCAGCTGGCCTTACCTGTAGACCAGGGACATCCATGACCTGATCTCTGCTGTCCTGAACAGTGCTTGTTGTGTCCTGTGCAGATGTATGTTCTGCAAAACCGTGGGCCTTCCTTTTGCTGGGTTGCACGGTTACATATGGAAGTTGAGGTTTTATTAAAGGAGAAGCTTTCACATTCAAACTTATAGGGGTAAATGGGAATATTAGCCAAGGGGATTTATTACATACTTGCTGTACTTGTTCCCACCCATGCAAGGGCATGGATAGGCAGAGTAAGAGGTAGAATTTCAAACTATTCTGAAATTATGAAATGGCTATAACAAGAGTAGATTAGGTCAGAGGGCAGGCACTTCTAGCACTGTACTTTTAGAGGCAGCCCCTGGGTAGGTTTTATTCTAAAATGTGATCCCTTTGTTTTTTTTCTATAGGGGTATTAGCTTGTTCCTTAATGATTAACTAGTCATAAGCTTTCCCCAGTTGCTTCTTTTTTTCAAATTTCTCTTATTCCTCATTTCAGCTGAAAACAATGCGTAAGGAAGATTACCAAAAAATAATAACTGACCTGGAGATCCATTATCAAGAATTCCTAAGGAACAGCCAAGGCTCAGAGATGTTTGGCGATGAAGACAAGCGAAAGATGCAGACTCAGTTCACTGATGCTCAGAAGCACTACCAAACCTTAATTATACAACTGCCCAACCAACCACGGCAGCCACAAACAGGTTTGTCATCCTCCTGTTTTTTGTAGAGATTGTACTGCTTGGGTTTCTTTGTTTAGGGGATGGTGGTGCATTCTTTTTGTGTGAAAATGTTCTCATAAACACATGAATGGAAACATGTTCAAGAATTGTATTGCTGTCTCCCAACATAACACAATGGGCCCTGTGCAGGGAAGAGTATATTTTGTTCTTCCTTCCTGGGGCGTGAATCTGGGAATAGTCCTCTGAAGTTCATAGAACTTGCTGGGAAAATGAGGATAATTTGTTATGTTTTCATCTGTTATGTTTTCAATTATTAGGAAGCAAAACCTCACTGCTGCATTTGAGGAAACAAGTTTCTCTTTTTGTGAAGGGGAGATTTCATTACTTGAAACAGCTGCATAAGGGCCCAGATCTTCTACCTGTTCTCAGTTCTACAGATCAAATCAGTGCTTAGGTCACTTTGGCCCTGCATTGGCTTTCTATGTGTTGGTGCTCAGTTCTCTGGCAGTTGACATGTACCCAATTCATTTTACAGTGGTCCCAACTGAAACCTGTCCTGTGGGTTCCTCAAACACCATTATTGTTAATGAGAGAAACCGAGAACATGAGAAGCAAGAGGCCTGGCTGCTGATGGAGCTTCAGAAACTTCGGCGTCAGATTGAAGCTTCTGAGATTCGGATGGTTCAAAGAGCTCCTCTTGGAGTGGATCAAGGGGCTATGCATGACTTTTCAGTCAGAATAAAGGATTTAGAGGTAACTGTGGATGCTTTTCTTTGAGTATCTGAAGCTCAGTATGACTCTGTGCTGCAGAGCATGTTGCAGTTGTATTTCTGATCAGCTGGGAAAGACACACATCCCAAGCAGAAAATTCTCAATTGGAAGCTAACCATGATGATTTGGATTGGAGTTTAGCTCTTATGTAGAAAAAGTTGACTCTTGGATTTTGGAAGTCAAATTCTGTCGGGCAAAGAATACGGAAAGCCTGATGTCAAGTCAACATGAGCTCATGTTAAGCCTCACCAGGTTAAAGCACTATTAATATCCTTTTGCACGGACTGGAGAGTGAAAATCAGTAAGAAAAGAGAACGGGTTCAGTGTATGAAAAATTCCCCTGAGGCGATGAGGTTGCAAAGGTCTTAAGAGCAACAGGACCTTGGCATGTCTACTGAGTGCAGTAGGCAGCTGGCAGTAAGGTGCTTTGTTTTCAAGAGAGCTGTTTCAGAGTGGATGAGGTGCTCAAAAAGAGGTATTGCCTGTTGTGGACTGTGCAAAAAAGAAACCGCCCAATGTTACCTTGAAGAAAGCAAGCTCAGGCACTGCTTCAGTCCTCAGTCAAGCTGGTTAGGTAACAGCAGACTATTTGGGTAAGGAGACCAATTGTATATGTGCTGTAGAATGATCATTCAGCCATCAAAAATGTGTAAATCAGGCATTCTCTTTCCTTAGGGTGTGCAGAATGACTCTCAAATAATGGCTGAAACCCTCAATAAGCATAAGGACTTGCTGCCTAACTTCAGAGGCTGTGAAAAGTATGTGTACTTGCAGTCAGAGATAAATGCCCTATTTCAAAAACTGGAAAACATTAATGGTGTTTCTGCTGGCTACTTAGACAGGTAAGAAAATTGAGGTTATAGCAATAAATCATTTACTTTCTTCCATAATTCTTAGTCTAGAAATCTGCGTTTTGTTACCAGTAGTGTAAAATTGCACCTTCTTTCCTACAAATGCTGTACATGTGGGTAGAAACAGACACTTATGTGAATTTCTTCCCTTTTCTGGAAGACTTTAAAAAAAAAAAAAAAACAACCAAAAACTGAGGATCATGGGTATCACTGAAATTTCTTCTGTATTATCTATCCTCTTTAAATAATGATCTGCAATTAATTAGAAATACCACCTTTCCTGGCCCAGTCCATAACAAATTTGTCTTGTATTATTTATTTTAGCTTGAATGCACTGAGGTGTCTGCTCCAGATTATTCTGCAAACAGAAGATGTGATCAGAGTTTTTGAAGTCAGACTCTCTGAAGAGGAGACTGTTCCCTTGGATCTCGATAAAGTGGAGGCTTATCGGGCTTGTCTGAAGGTGAGAGGCCAAGACTCAAGGACACAGCAAGGCAAAATTAATAGCTGTCAGCTGGGTGAAAACGTTCTGAAACCACAGGAGACGGAAACGCTGATCCTGTCATATTTTATGAGATAGACATACAATGCTTTTGCAAATTATTGGAAGGAGTTTATGGGATACTGCTTCCATCCCCTGGTTGTTGCTGCCCCCACAGACAAGCCAGTGGCATGGAAGATCTCCATTTCAACACAAAATTATCTGTGTTTATTTGTATCACTTAAGAAGCTAGATTTGAAGGCAATACCCCCTTTCTTGCAAAAAAGGCTTGTTGATTGCCCTTCTTGTCATCTAGTTGTAAGAAGTGAATCTGAGTGTTATTGTGTGTTCTGTTTTGCCATAGAGCCCATTTCAAATCTTATAGTGAGAACTATCCATCCTGTACAAGGGGAGAAGGCAAAGGATAACTGCTTTGCTGAGCACAAAGGTGGCTATATCTGGCATCAAGCTGGTCCTTTTATGCACTGAATGCCTTTGGGAGAATAGGGACTCTCTTATTCTTTCCTGTTCTCAGGTGTAGTAGGGAAAAAGCGTGTAGGTGGCACAAATGGAGCACAACCAGGTTACCTTTTTATTACGTTAAATGAGGGCTGCAGTTCAGTTGTTGGGAGTTGTTCTTAGCTGGTGTAAATTTGAGCTACACACAAAAAAATAATGCTTGAGCACATTATTGAAGGATGCAGTCATCCCTGTGACTGGGTGATGTGAGGCAGCCCACTGCCTGCACTGTATATGCTATTTGATTATAGCCCATAGTATGCCAGTATGTGCACACCAACAAGCGTGTGTGTAAAGCAGCATCTTCATAGAATGTTTATAAAAATATAAACAGAGGAAAAAAAATCTGTGCAGATTTTTAGATAACAATTAAAAACTCAATGTGGCATCCTGAGGCTTGATTCCACATAGTTAATTGGTTCTAAGAACAAGCGAGGCAGGCTATTCCCTTTTTTTTTTTTTTTTTTTGGTAACTGCTCTACATACCTCTGAGAAACGGAAATGTTAGCTACAGAATATGACAGCAGAGGGCTTTGGTTTAGCAAATTATTTAAGGGTGAGTCTAACTTTAAACACATTCTTAAGTCAAACTCTCTTTACCAAAGTAGGGGTTTCACTTTAAATATATTAAGTCCAGCTGACGTCAGTGTACATACCTTACTGAATTAGAAGCAAAATCTTTAGATCCGAATACATTGTGCATGGTGTTGATGGTTAAATTCCTCTCAAGGATAAAATGTATGACAACATTTTGTTTTTTCTCCAGAAAATGAAAGCAGACCTAAACATGAAGAAATCACTACTGAATGCCCTGGAAAATGAGCTACAGAAAACGCTTCAGATCCACTCACAGTCTTGTCAGTCATATACCCTGTATGACATGGACATTGGAAAGTTCTGTGACAAAGTTACCCAGCTAATGGACCGCTGGCAGAGAGCTGATAAGCAGATAGATAACAGGTTTGACCGTATTTCCTAATGGCTTCTTCCTTATTGCTATTGTTACTAAGATCATCTTAATAGTGAGTCTAAAAGAACTGATGTGCACTAATCATCACCTCCAGAGGACAAATTATGACTTCAGGGCAATAAGACTAGAGCAACTGTGAATAGGTTGAATATACTTTAAAAGGTATTATGTAAGACCAAGCAGGAAAATGTAAGTTATTCATGGAAATGTATAACCTCTGTGCTAAGGAGTTGTTCTGATTATTTTTTTTATTCTTGCTAATGTTCTTGGATTAAGTGCTTCCACTCAGCATTTTCTCCCTCAAACAAAACAACCATGCTTATTCCTGAATACCCTATAGCTGAGGGTTAAAAAATTAACACTAAGAGTTAAGTAAAAAAAAATCCCAACAATTTTTTTTCTAATGCTTAATTGAACTGAAGGCATATTCAGATTGTTTGTGGGTTTTTTTGGGTGTGGTTTGTTTTGGTTTTACCTCAGGCCAAAATCTAGTCCTATTAATAAAAATTGACTGGTTGCTCGTTGTTTCAGTGAAAACTGAAAACAAGAGTACCGAAGTCAGTGAACTTGATTCTTATCACTGCAAGGTTTTATCCGTCCCTCACTTAGTTGACAGGAAGTGCCAGCCTCTCTGTATTGCAGAGTTACTCAAAAATGAGGCACTAAAACCACATGGTGGGTGACTAATAACCAGTACAATTCTCATTTATTTGGAATTTTTGTTCAGAGCTTCCCATAGTTTTACCTAGTCTATTACTTTGTCTTTTTTCTGAAAAATGTTTAAAGGGAGGGGAAGAGGAATGCACTTTCCATTTTGACAGTTTTCCCTGTTATTTTCTAGATCATGGGATTTAGAAAGGCAGATCAAACAGCTGAAAACTTACCGAGATCTCTACCAGGCTCTGTGCAAATGGATCTGTGATGCCAAGCGCAGGCAGGATTCTATCGAGTCCATGAAGCTGTGTGATTGCAACAGTATCATGAGATATCTACATGATCAGAAGGTATGCAGCACCTGAATGAGTTGTCTTCAATTACCTGGATTTTAAATTGTTTTGCTATTGAGAAAATATCAGTATCAATGCAGTCTGCAATGCAGTGGCCTGTTTTGGATT
Source organism: Larus michahellis (assembly GCF_964199755.1). NCBI lineage: Eukaryota > Metazoa > Chordata > Aves > Charadriiformes > Laridae > Larus > Larus michahellis. The sequence goes on along the minus strand of NC_133897.1, from coordinate 76,190,884 downwards.
ATAAAGTACGCAAGCTACCAAAAAACACCACCTCTGTAGAAGGCAGGAGAGGATACTCATTACTTTCTGTCAGCACTGCTACAGATTATGAACAAGACTGTTTGGGGCTCCTACACGATCACTGACACTTTTACATATCAGCTTTGAATTAATTCCAGAGACTGTATTATGGCGCAACTTATGGGACAAATCATAGCACAAAAATAAAAAGCGAGGAAATACATCGAAGCTAAAGTCAAGGAACTCTCCCTCCCCAGCTCTCGGTGTTGTTCAGTTGCCAGATGTTCTTTCTGAGAACAACTTTCTCATGCACAGGGAGACTGCCATTGTAAAAACTGCACAGCTACAGGTCTCAGCCTCTGGGCTTGCAGTGGTCTCATACTGCAGGTGCCTTCTGGTGGAGGTAGCGTGTGCAGGGAGAAATACTGGCAAACCTTGAGGGAGTGTTTCACAGCTCACTTTGTTTTTATTTTTTTGACAGAACTTGCACAGTGAAATCTGTGGGAAGCGAGACAAAGTTGAGGAGCTTCTCAAGCATGCAGATCAGTGCTCAGCGGCAATTAAGGTACTTGGATTTCAGCATTTTTATGGGGTGTGGTTTTTCATGGTCAGGCTCATCCCATTGTCTCTGCTCTGCTGGCAGGTGAAACGTTTGCTCTCTAATGTGTGTGCGCAGAAATTGCTGGGGTGAAGCACTTTTGTGTACAAAATATAATGAAAGCAATTTGTGTACTTGCCACCTGAAGACCACAGGATGACGCAGGAGATAGCAGTGAGAGCTTCTCTTCAGGGGAATCAAAGCCTTCTTCTAGCCAGACCAAACTTTCCAGTTCACAAGACTAAGAGAAAAAGACTAGAGAACAGATTGGTACCTTAGGAATTAGGATTGATTAGGATCTGGTCTAGGAGGCAAGACAAATGCAGATTAGCAGGAGGAATGGTGTGCAATAGGCATAAAACCCAAGAAGATATACAGGGAATGGTTTTGTGGTCTTTGCAGTTTTGTCACCTTTATATCTATGCTTTCTCCAGCTCAGTCTTACTTTCTGTGACAAAGATCTTGCTATATATGTGGTGCGGTGTATGTGATATGAAAGAGATACAGAGACAGTTATTTCTTATGAAGTTTTGGTTGATAACAGTACCTAGACCAGTTGAACCCATGAATCTTTTTAACCTCAGGTTAGCTTTTAACTAATGGAAACATGTATATTCCGTTTTTTGTAAAATGTTTTTTCTTTTTTTCCCTTTGTCATTCTCCTCCATGAGTTTCCACAGTGATACTTGAACTGATGAGCTTCTGTTTATGATAGAGGATCTTCTGTACATAGCCAGAGATATAAACAAGGGAAAATGTAGCTTTTTCTTAAAAAAAAAAAAAAACCCACCCAACAAACGCAAACAAAACAACCCCAAATATTTTTTTGCATTTTGTCAAATCCAGATTCCCAGAGAGTTCCTTGGCAGTTGCTAAATGGGTCTTACCTTTCCCTGTTGTTTTACAGGATTATGAACTACAGGTTGCTTCCTACAGTTCCGGATTAGAAACATTGCTCAACATACCTATCAAGAAGTGTGTGGTTCAGTCTCCTGCAGTGCTGATTCTGCAAGAGGTATCTTTCTTTCCTCCCAGTTAATCTTTTGAGTATATTTGTCCGTGTGAACCATTGTGAGTCATAGCCAGCTGTATTCTAATAATTAGCACCATCATTGGTAATGTGTACGAAGCACTTAAGCACGAGGAATTAGTGCGGAATAGTTGCTGTGCTGTAAAATTATACTTGGGCTCATTTAGGCAGCAGATTAGCCCTCAGGAATTTACCTCATTCCTATTCAATGTCCATTGCATACATATTGTGAGAAAGTAAGATTCATGCCCCAAGTGGTTTAGTCACTTTCAACCTGGGCATTAAGCACTATTAAAAGTTTAACTTGTGTTACTTATGACTGTCAGACAAGAAGAGCATGATGAACCAGGGGATGAAGCCTTGGATTTAATATTGCAGCAGCCATGGGGGAAAATAACCTTGAAAAAGAAGGTGCGGGTTTATCAGAAGGAAGAATTTATACATTTGGGGACCATGCAAAGTCATGTGAATTTGTGAGGAGGAGAATTTGCTTTTTACTTTGTCAAGTGATATGTTTTCTCAAGCGGATTGGAATTCTTTAAATGGTCTGAGACATAGGTATGTTCATCACTAACTCTGTAGTACAAGTGGCTAACAATTCTCTTTCTTTTCAAGGCTAGCGAGGCTCATTCTCGCTACATAGAACTTCTTACAAGATCAGGAGATTATTACAGATTCTTAAGTGAAATGTTAAAGAGCATGGAGGACTTGAAGGTAATCTGACTCTTATTTTCTTCACCTATTTTTATCACAGTATAGCAAGTTATCACTGATGAAAGACTTTCTGCTTAAGTACAGTGCAAAACAGTCCACAAAACTAAATCCTGAGCTCAGTGGTGTCCCATGAAGGAGGCACATAAGCGGTTTCATGGGTCTTTTGTCAAAGAGTACAGTATCTTGCAAAGTTCTCTCCAAGATGATGTGTGAGGTACAGAACATTAGCCGCCTTGATAATGAGGAGGTGCTCATCAAAGCATGCAAGAGGTCCTTCTCTGCCCATCAGAACCTTGACCTCAGTGAGAGTACAGTTATCTCAGTGCTGGAAACTTGCTCCTCATGGTTAAGGGGCCACACCTCGTTTCAGGCCATATGCACAGTGTTTCAAATGGAGTAACCCCTGATTTGATTCAGCTCAGTGGCAACAGAGAGGCCCATTTAAGAGGTCACATAGATGGAATGTGAATCACCCGTGTGAAAATTGTGGAGGTTCTAAATGAGGCTATTTAATACTCTGCAGGGGAACTCTTGGTACATCAGATGTTACTGTCTGTATTGCATCTCCCTCCCCCTGTCAAGTACCATTTTCCCCCTGAAAGTCATTATGCTGATTTCTGAATTAGGTTTGACTCTGAATAATTTCCAGAATTTGTCTTGATGACGTTAAATAAAAAAGGATTTTGAGCTCTCATTGAAGCTGAGAAAAAAATGCTTTGTAAGTTGTCAGTGTTACAAGTGTATCTTGTATTGCATGTGATGTTTTTGAAACAGTTGTGACAAATGTTTATGTGGGTTTTTTGTATTTCCGCTATCATTTTGCAGATGAAAAACACCAAAATTGAACTCCTGGAAGAAGAACTTAGGCTTGCCAGGGATTCAAATTCAGAGACAAGCAACAAACATAAATTCCTGGAGCAAAATCTGCAGAAGTATCAGATGGACATTTCTCAGCTCAAGGCAAAGCTGATGAGTTTGGAGGAGATGAAAAGACAAGCTGAAATGGATGGAAATTCTGCTAAGCAAAACCTGGACAAATGCTATGCCCAAATAAAGGATCTAAATGACAGAATAACCAGGCTGACTTATGAGACTGAAGATGAGAAAAGGAAAAGGAAGTTGCTGGAGGATAGATATGAGCAGCAGAAGAATGACTATGACCAGCTGCAGAAAACAAGACAAAATGAGAAAGACAGCCTTGGTTGGCAAAAGTTAGAGTCTGAGAAGGTCATCAAGGAGAAGGAGTACGAGATAGAAAGATTAAGGGTTCTTCTTCAGGACGAAGGCACACGGAAGAGGGAATATGAAAATGAGCTGGCTAAGGTAAGAAACCAGTTTAGCGAGGAGATGAGTAATTTAAAGAACAAGTATGAAACAGAAATTAATATTAAGAAGACCACAATCCAGCAGATAGCTGCACAGAAAGATGATGATGCAAAAGGCCTCAGAGCCCAGGTTGACCGACTGACAAGAGAAAACAGAGACCTTAAGGATGAGATTGTGAGGCTGAACGATGCCATTCTGCAAACCACAGATCAACGGAGGAGGGCAGAAGAAGATGCTCTTCAGCAGAAGGCTTGCAGTTCTGAGGTGTCACAGCAAAAGCATCAGTTAGAGCTGGAGCTGAAACAGATCATTCAGCTTCGTGGTGAAGACAACTCAAGATACAAGCAGGCTCTTGAGGAGGCCGCCTCAACTATTCAGGATAAAACTAAGGAGCTGGAAAGGCTAAAGGTTCAGCTTCAGGAAGAGGCTAAAAGCCGATGGGAACTTGAAAATGAATTGGCTAAGGTAAGGAACAGTTATGATGAGGAAATTATTAGTTTAAAGAACAAATATGAAACTGAGATTAATATCACAAAGACCACAATTCACCAGGTCACCATGCAAAAGGAAGAGGACACAAATAATTATAGAACACAGCTTGATAATGCCATGAGAGAAAATAGGAATTTGTGTGAGGAAATTAGGAGGCTGAAAAATACAATAAGTCAGACAACAGATAATCTACGGAAAATAGAAGAGAATGCTCAGCAGCAGAAGGCAGCTGGCTCAGAGCTTTCTCAGAAGAAACAGCAGCTGGAGATCGAGCTAAAACAAGTTATTCAGAGGCACTCTGATGAAAGCATGCGCTACAAGCAGTCACTTGATGATGCTTCTAAGACGATTAAGGAAAGAAACAAAGAGATTGAAAGGCTGAGAAAGTTGCTGGATGTAGAAACAAGTCAGAGAAAAGAACTAGAGGATGAGAACAGTCAGTTAAAGAGAGTCCAGTTTGACCTGCAGAAAGCAAACACAAGTGCTACTGAGACAATTAACAAGCTGAGGATCCAAGAGCAGGAACTGGCCAGACTGAAAATTGACTATGAAAGAGTTTCACAAGAGAAAAAAGGGAGGGATCAAGAAAGTGCAAAGTTTCAGAGCACTGTAAAAGACTTGCAGATCCAGAAACATAAGCTGGAGGAGGAACTTTGCAGGCAGAATAAAAACTTAATGGAGGAGACGTCCAGGAGGAAGAAACTGGAGGAGGAAATAGAAGGCATGAGGAGATCTCTCAGAGAGCAATCGGTTAAAATAACTAATCTCACACAGCAGATAGAGGAAGTGTCTATTGTAAAGAAGAGACATGAAGATGACCTTAGACACCAAAGAGAAGTATTAGATGGTCATGTGAGAGAGAAGCAGAGATACATGGAGGAGATAAGGAAATACACATCTGATATTGAGACTTTACGCCGCCAGTTGGTCCAAGAACAGGAGCAATTAAAACAGGCTCACCTACGATACGAGCACTTACAGAAAACCTCTGAGGAGAAAAGCAAAAACTTGAATGAGTGCAAAATAGAAATCGAAAGGCTTCAGTCTCTCACCGAGAACCTAACCAAGGAACACTTGTTACTGGAGGAAGAGCTGCGAAATGTTAGATTGGAGTACGATGACCTCAGAATGGTCAGAAGTGAAGTTGATGAAAAAAATACTGCCATTGCTGAACTAAAGAATCAGCTTCAGACGAGCAGCAAGCAAACCCTGGAACTTCAGGGGTTGATTAATGATTTACAGAAAGAAAGGGAAAAATTGAGACAGGAAATTGAAAAATTCCAAAAGCAAGCTCTAGAGGTATTCACACATATTTTGATCCCAGCTTTACTGTCTCTCAGATATATAATTAATTGCAGTGTCCATTTGCATCAACTTAATTCACACTTTCCTGTTTAAGTTCGCTATACTTGTGACTAATATCCCCTCTATGGCCCTTCCTCTTGTTCATTTTTAAACAAAAATGGCAGAATTTGGCCACTTTCTTAGCCTCTTTACTCCCTGAGAGCTGTGCTAGGGAGCCATAAGCTGTCTTATGGTCTAGCTGAGCCTTGCCCTCAGCCTTTGCCCCAGGAGAGACCCTGGGTCTGTGCCAGTCTCCACCAAATCATCCTAGGGGAAGATGAGAGTACACAGAGTACCACTGTGCTTTAGCTGTACCCTGCTGGCTGTGTGCTTCCCCAGGCTCTTGCAGCCAGGATGGGCTAAAGCAGCCCTTTGAGGCTGACCTGAGTGCTATTGCTAACTAAACCAGGTAAAAACCCCAGAACCAATAAGCTGTCAAATTGCTGCTTAGCTGGGTAAGTTGTTGACTGCAAGCGAGGATTAAATACGATGTTGTCAGCTGTACCTAAGGTATTTAAAGCCTACATTTCATTGACTGGGGGATTTATGTTCCAAAATCACTAAGGACACTTGCAAATTTTACTATTGGCCCTTATTTCTTAAACTTGAGGCAACAGCATAAACAAGTTAAAGAAAAACTCATTTTTTATTTCATTCTTCTACCTGGTTTCTTGTCCAAAGAGCTACTGTTTAAATATATACAAGTGAGCACTTGTGAAAACGTTTCTTTGCTTTTTCCTATACTTGCCCCTTATATTTATTTTTTCATTCCCATTCTCAGATATTCTTTCCTTTATTCAGTTTTTCTTTCCTTTACTGTAAAAATATTAGTAATGATTTTTTAAAAATATTAACATTTAGGATTATCTGACATCTGTGCATATATATACGCATGTATTACAAATATATAAACTTGCATTCCATTTAATATGGGCTGTATGCAAACGTGCATGCTTGTAGGTGTTTGTGTATGTGTATACATATATGAAGACATTAAGTGAATTAAAATGTAAAACAACACAGGTAAGATTGTTTGGAGTAACATGTGGAACTAATAGGAAAGTGAAAAGTGAGTCATATATTTCCTTTTTATCCATGTATGACCATGCCTTAGCTGATACAAATTCTCCCAGGTTGGTAGGACTGCCAGGGCACATCTGCTGAGCATCAGACTCTTAATGAGTCTTGAATGCTTTGTGTATACGTAAGCGTACTATGAGAAGTATTAAAAAGTTATAAAGAGCTAACTAAATCAGCAGAAAATCAAGGCTGTGGGTAACAGAATGGAATCTCCGGTGGCACTAGAGACACTGTCAGTGAAGTGACAAGGTACCTTCACTGGTTTATGTGTATATATGATCTTGGGTAAGGCACTGCTGCAACTAGAATGTTTTCTGGTGGCAGCTTGCTACAGGTTAAATGACGGGCTGAAGGGCATTGAAAGTGGACAGCATAACTCTAACCAACGTAAACTCTAACCATCCTCTCTTGGTTTATTTCTTCTTTAAAATTGTAGGCATCCAATAGGATTCAAGAATCCAAAAATCAGTATAGTCACATTATGCAAGAAAGAGAAACCTTGTTGATAAAAATGAGTGCTTTGGAGCAAGACAAAGCCAGGCTGCAGAGGTTGGAAGAGGAACTGAACCGTTTGAAAGTTACTCTGGAATCAGAGTCTCGTTTGAAGCAACGCCTGGAAAGTGAGAAGCAACAAATCCTGAATGACCTCAATCAGTGGAAGAGCCAGCACTCCCGGACAGAGGAATCCATAAGGAAGATCCAGTGTGAGAGAGAGAAGAGCGAAAGGGAGAAGAACACCTTGAGGAGTGAGATTGAAAGGCTGCAGATGGAGATCAAACGGATTGAGGAGAGATACCGGTGCCGACTGGAAGAGACTGCTGTCAAAAACCAGTCAGAGTTAGAGGCTGAGCGTCTCAGGCTGCAAAGAGAAATTGAGAAACTCAAGCAACGCCCATATGGCTCCCACAGATCTACACAGACTGAGGAAGACTTTTGTATTGATGCGTCCAAGTTGCTGTTCAGTGGGCTGCGGAAGAAGATTACAGCAATGCAGCTGTATGAGTGTCAGCTGATAGACAAACTCACACTGGATAAACTGCTGAAGGGGCAGAGGTCAGTGGAAGAAGTCGCCGCTGATATTGAACCCTACCTCAAAGGGGCAGGTGCTATTGCAGGGGTCTCTCTTTCACCCAGACAGAAGTACTCTTTTGTTGAGGCCAAACGGAATCAGCTGCTTACAGCAGAAAATGCAGTCCTGCTCTTAGAAGCCCAGGCAGCAACAGGCGGCGTGATAGACCCACACCGAAATGAGGTGTTAACTGTGGACAGTGCTATCGCCAGAGATCTCATCGAATTTGATGACAGAGAACAAATTTATACAGCAGAAAAGGCTATCACAGGATTTAAAGATCCCTTCTCGGGAAAAACTGTGCCGGTATCTGAAGCTATCAAGAAAAACTTGGTTGACAGAGAAACTGGGATTCGTCTGCTTGAAGCCCAGCTGGCTGTAGGAGGGATTGTTGATCCTATCAACAGTGTTTTCCTACCCAAAGATGTAGCTTTATCTCGTGGGTTGATTGACAAAGACCTGTACAGGATCCTAAACAACTGCCAAGGCGCTACAAAGAACTTCATTGATCCCACCACCAAAAAGGCAGTCACTTACATGCAGCTGAAGGAAAAATGTAGGATTGAGCCACACACTGGTCTGCTCCTCCTCCCAGTGCAGAAGAGGAGTATGTCATTCCAAGGAATCAGGCAGCCTGTCTCAGCAGATGCCCTGCTCGAGGCTGGAATTATTAAGGAATCAACAAGGAACGACTTGGAAAGAGGTGCGATTACAGTGGAAGAAGTGAGTGAGAGAATTATTGATTTCCTTCAGGGCTCTAGCTGTATTGCGGGTATCTACAATGAGGCTACTAAAGAGAAACTTGGCATTTACCAGGCTATGAAAATAGGTTTGGTTAGACCGGGGACAGCCCTTGAACTCCTAGAAGCCCAGGCAGCCACCGGGTTCATAGTGGATCCTGTCAGCAATGTGAGGCTGCCTGTTGAGGAAGCTTACAAAAGAGGCCTTGTTGGAATTGAATTTAAAGAGAAACTTCTCTCTGCTGAAAGAGCTGTCACTGGGTACAAAGACCCGGAAACTGGAAACATCATTTCTCTGTTTCAAGCAATGAACAAAGAGCTGATAGAGAGAGGCCATGGCATTCGTTTGCTGGAGGCCCAGATTGCTACCGGAGGAATCATTGACCCCAAAGAGAGCTACCGCTTGCCAGTAGAGACGGCCTACAAGCGTGGCTACTTCAATGAAGAGCTCAACCAGATCCTTAGTGATCCAAGTGATGACACCAAAGGGTTCTTTGATCCCAACACAGAGGAGAACTTGACCTACTTGCAGCTGAAAGAAAGATGCATAAAGGATGATGCAACAGGGCTCTGCCTTCTGCCCCTGAGAGAGAAGAAGAAGGTGGTGCACACCTCGCAGAAAAACACCCTTAGGAAGCGCCGGGTTGTCATTGTAGATCCGGAAACAAACAGGGAGATGTCCGTGCAGGAGGCGTACAGCAAAGGCCTCATAGATTATGACACCTATACAGAACTAGCTGAACAGGAGTGCGAGTGGGAAGAAATAACTATTACAGGATCAGATGGTAGCAGTAGAGTAGTCCTTGTCGACCGAAAAACAGGTAGCCAGTATGACATCCAAGATGCTATTGATAAAGGTCTGGTTGAGAGGAAGTTTTTTGACCAGTACCGTTCTGGCAGTTTAAGCCTGACGCAGTTTGCAGACATGATCTCCTGCCGTAACGGCACTGATGAGGTGTTTCGGCATGAGTCGGTGACTCGGTCTCCCACAGTGCTGAGCGTCAGGAGTTCTTCCTCGCTGATCAGGAGCGGTTCTTTCTCAGAGACCCCAGAGGAGTGCAGTCCCATTGCAGCCATATTTGACACAGAAAACTTGGAGAAAATCTCCATTTCAGAAGCTATACAGCGGGGCATCGTGGATAGCATCACTGGGCAACGGTTACTTGAGGCCCAGGCCTGCACAGGGGGCATAATATGCCCTACCACAGGCCAGAGGCTTTCGCTTCAGGAAGCCACCAGTCAAGGCATCATTGATCAGGATATGGCCACACGTCTCAAGCCAGCTCAGAAGGCCTTCATAGGGTTCGAAGGCATTAAGGGTGGACGCAAGAGGATGTCAGCAGCTGAAGCAGTGAAGGAAAAATGGTTGCCTTACGAGGCTGGGCAGCGGTTCCTTGAATTCCAGTACCTCACTGGAGGTCTCGTGGACCCAGAAGTGCGTGGAAGAATAAGTACTGAAGAAGCCATTAGGAATGGATTGATTGATGGTCGCGCTGCCCAGAAATTGCAAGACACGAACAGCTATCCCAAAATTCTGACCTGTCCCAAGACCAAACTGAAAATATCCTACAAAGATGCAATGAATCGGTCGATGGTGGAAGACATCACCGGGCTTAAGCTCTTGGAAGCAGCCTCTGTTTCATCTAAAGGCATATCCAGTCCCTACAATGTCTCCTCAGCACCCGGCTCTCGCTCTGGCTCTCGCTCTGGCTCACGTTCAGGCTCACGCAGTGGGTCCAGGAGGGGAAGTTTTGATGCATCAGCAAGCTCTTCATATTCTTACTCATACTCAACCTTCAGTAGTGGGTCTATTGGGCGCTAATAGCAAGTGAGGGAATGTGTCTGCATTTTAATACTGTTTAGATTATTCTATATCCCCTTTCCTAAAAAAAAAACCAAAACCAAAACCAACAACTAACAACAGCAAAGCAACCCAAAGCAAAACCGTTAAGTCTTTTCTGGGTGTGTTCAATTTCTCTTCTGAAAAAGCTGTAAAATGCTTGAGTGCAAATTTATGGAATATAAATTAGGGGATGCAAAAAGTCATATTTGTGAATTTTGAGTTTCGGTTTCCATTTCCTTTTACTGTTTGGATTTTAATTGGTCTCTGTATATTTTAAATGCTCTGTCATATGCCTTCTCCTGTTATCTGTAACTGTCAACCCATAAGCTGATAACTGAGGTTTGAAAGTCTTGCAGTAGTTAATTGTTTTTCCACATAGACCTTTTCTCAATTTGCTATTGTGAAGAAAAAAGTACTAACAATATGGACAGAAAATGCTTTTAATATTGGTTTCGAATCTATACTATAACTTGAAAAGCTCTGTCTTCCAGATGGTCTACTTCTCTATGTTTGGCTAGCCATTTTCTTAAGTATAACTTGGTGGATATAAAGGGCTATTATTAGGCTGGGCTTTTGTTTTACTGTTACCCATATATATTTTCTACTGTTGCTTGATTTCCATGTAACGAAAAAAAACAAACAAACTGCACCAAGTGAGCTATTCTGGGCAATAAACATTTAAAGTTTTAAAGTATTTGTTGTGCACTTATTAAATTTATCTATGGACATTCTTGGAGGTACAGGTTAGAGAAAGAAACGTTTAAAAAAGTAACAAGTACTAGCTTTGTCATAAAAATAGTGTACAGGCACGTTTTTTTTCGTGATGCTGATCCATCATTTTTATGAATGTGGACTTCCGATTCTGCATTTTCAGTAGGAAAATGAGGATAGCACCAGTAATGGAAGCTATGCCCCTAGAAGCAGAAAGCCATTTTCTGCAGTTGGTTATAGACTTGATGATGACCAGGAGCGTATTTCTTCTGCTCATGATGCAGCCCGTTGTCCCTGCAGCTACAAGGGACATCAGTGTAACTTTGGACAATGAGCAGAACAAAGATACAGTGATGGGGCTTAGCCAACCAGTATGGTGGCACAAGAGGATCTTTCAAAACCTGAAAAATCACCTCCTGTAACGTCCTCCCACCTCTTCTGTTGGCTCCTGAAAGCCTGTTTTGAGAAAATAGTAAGAGTCTATGAGTGTTTGCATGATGCCTTGCTGTTGGCAGCCTGCTGCCTCCTTTCATAGAGCTGAGAAACCAGAGAAGGACTTAAGTGACCACAGGATTAGAGGACGCAACGGGGTTTGAAACCACTTCAGCTGCCATGAATGTTCTTCAACCACAGCAGGAAATGATTTGTATATGTCAAGGCCATCCTGTCCTCTCCCATTCACCATGCAGTGCAAGTGCCTCTGAGTAGGCATTATGTTCTTATCAGGGTGATCACTTACAAGAGTTCAGTATGGTTTTAGACAACTGGTAGTACAGAGCTTTAATGAAAAAAACTATTTGCCAGTACCTGAAATAATTTTTTCCTGTAAGTAGTTGAAAGTATTGCCTGAAGCACATACCTGCTTTTGGCCATGTACCATGTCGGAACTCCACCTGTCTATTGATTTTTATCAGTTGCTACAGATAGAAGCTGATAGGCACGAATGCTAATTGATGTTAATGATGCTGCCTCATTTTTGTAGTATGTTCCTTTTCTGCAGTACAGAATAGCATGGGTTTTGCTACTGCTGTCTCTGGCTAAAGCATACCTTTTAGCCTGAAAAGCATTTCCAGTGTTTTCTAAGATAAGAGCTCTGTATAAAATCTTTGCCGTATATGAAGTGTCCTCAGTCACTGGATTGAGAAATTAAATGGACTGGTACAAGTCAGTGGCAGAGGCCTCTACAGAAAATAGGTGAGAAAGTGCATCCCGTCTTTGAGGAAACTCCAGAGCGTCAGAGGTTTTTCTCTACAGCTGCAATTCATTAGCTGGTACCATAGAGGAAGTGTCTGAAGCCAGTCTGAATGGCTTTCTGGCTGCTAGGGAGAAGCAACCCTTTAAAAAAATCACCACTTTATTTAATCCCAAGCTGTTTCTGCATTCTTAAATGGCTACGAGGTTCCCAGGCTCTACAGTAAAAGTAGAAATTGGTCATTACTAAAGTCTTCTACTGGGTGCATGCACCCCTGCAGTTTGCCTGCGCTGGGGAGTCCTGCGTGCTCTTTGTGGCAGAATGCCACAAGACTGGGCTTATGTTTTGCACAAGACATTCCTGGCATCTCTGGTAGGTTGTTTAAAGCTCCATCTTTACCCATTACCTTTTATTTTACTGCTGGATCTACCTTCTGTCTTACTGTGGCAGCCTAAATATAAGACCATCTCCCAGAAATGATGATGACAATGTTTTCTCCTTGCATAGACTCGAGCAGCAGATGGTTGTGTGACATTAGTCAGCGATGGTCTTATCTGGCCAGAGGTGTTTGGTGCAGGAGACCCAGGTGTCCAGGGCCGGAGTGGCAGCTGAGCCAGAGCAGGCAGCAGGTGGGACGGGATACTGATAATGTGTGGTGCTAAAGGGATAAGTGGAGAGTTTTCCTCCAGTATAAAAAGGTGCTGAGGAAGTAACTCAAGGAATAACCTCCAGAGCTGAAGTTTGGTCGTTGCTGCAGAGAGAGGCATGGCAGGTGAGTGCATCCAGTGGGGCAGGGTGTTGCGGAGCTGAGGGTTTGTGGCAGTGCCTGGTGTTTGTGAGCTAGGAGAGCCCTGCCTGGCGTTTGAAGAGCAGGCAGGCTGTGGTTTGTTACGGTGTGATGTGGTGGGGGTGCAGAGATGAGCGTGGGACTGCTGTGGATTTGGGGCAGGGTGGTCATAGGCTCTGTAGCTCTTCTGCACCAAAGGTGAAATGAACCTTGGTCTTGCATCTTAAAAGAAAGACGGCAACTTTGGATGATCTGTCCTGTTGAGACAGTGATTCTCCAGTATTGAAAAATCAGAAGCAGCTTGTTGGTCCAGCCTGTGGCTGCAAGCACTTCCCCACGCGCGAGGGGTGCTGGGCTGGGTGTACCCATCCGTAGCCTTGCGGTTTGCTCAATCCTCTGATTTTGCTGTCCCCTCCTTCCTCCCTGTGCCTTGGGGTAGGTGGTGCTCACCCTGTTCAATGGCAAATGGTTGCCCAGTGTGCTGACTCAGCTGCTATGGCTGGGGAGAGCCCAGTCATTAGCAGGGTCAGCAGCCTAGAGAGTTGGGCTGTGCTCTGAACGGGACTGGAATTTATTTCTGAAAGTTCTGTTGACTGGCTTAATGGTCTTGATGTTGTCAATTTGCTGTCCTTTGGCTTGAGGCTGGGAAAGGACTGACGCTTAGGACTCAAAGTATGTAAAGCACCATATGGTTTGCACAACACAGCAGTGCTCAAAGCCAGAGTTTTGTCTGTATTACGCTATTTGGAAATGCGCACATGCCAAATTAACCATGTGCCATGGTTAATTAATAGTCTAGCCTTATGAATATGAAAGAGGGGTGGGGAGACTTACAGAATAGCAGCTATGTGCCTTAGTATAAAGTTGTCTGAATTATTATTAAATTGTAAGTATTTACACAGAGGGTGGTTTTGGCTGGTCTTGGTGCCTTTTTTTTAGGACTTATTCCAATTTCTATGCACTTTTATAATATAAATCTGGAAGAATCATTCACAGAAACTTTGGCAAAGGAAACCTAGGCTATTCTGAGATGAGCAGAATTTCCTTGTCATGTGTAACTCCCTCAGAATAATGCTATAATTGAAAATATTTTTTTCTTTACGTACCCAAACAACTTGAGAACAATTCCTAGGCTCCTCAAGGCAGGCTGTGCACAGGCTCTCTGCTCCTTTCTGACCTGTGTTTGCTAGCCTAGTGTTTCATGATTACGCACCTGTGATTTGAGGTTAACTTTATTTTTTTGTCCTCACAGTGACATCAAATGCACAGTTGGTACCTATATAATAACTGCATCATATAATAAAGAAAAAGCAATGTTTGGGGCTCCATTCATTATCTTTCAGAGACAGTTTCTGCCTTAGTAATTTATCAGCAAAGTATTTGATGGTAGATTTAATCCAGTGGGAGGCTCCATTAGGAGGGCTGAACATCCATCTGTTACTACATCAGATATTGAAGCTGCTGATCCTCTGTAGATTCCTGTTCTGTTGGCAGGCTGGGGACGTGCGTAATGCAGTCCTTTGCTTCACACAGCCCAGGTGAACCAGGGAGTGCTGGACACCCAGGGTGGGCACTGTGTTGGGGGGGGGGGGCATGTGTTTTGCCTGGCTGCCTATCTTGGGCAGCCACCAGATATCTACAACACCCTGAAAAGGGAAAATGAGGCTATATAAAGCAAATAAGCTGAAAGAGTTGACTCCTCACTGTCCACCACAAAGTCGTCTGCTTACACTGCGCGGACCAGGAGTGACTCTATGAGAAGGGGTGAAAATACACTAGTGTAAAATTTGAGGAGGATCTGAATCTGGTGCGTGCTTCAGAGAAAATCAGTATCGTGAGCAAATGACGGGGATTCAGAGGTCAATGGGAATTGACCTCAAATGGTGAGATCAATGGGAACTGAGCAGCAAGGCACAGGGGAGGGACACGTCTTCTCTTAAATGCTGCACCCTCCTCATGCAAAGGGCCTAGGGGGTCCTCAGCGCTCACTCAGTATATGGCAAACACTTAAATGAGGGTGGCTGAGTTACCTGGCACTGAAAAGGCTGCTGGGAGACAGAGCAGCTTGCTCTCCCTTTCCTTCAACATGCCAACAGACACGCTTGTGCCGTTTTTCTCGCCAAGGCCCTAGGGACACATCCCGTTATTTGCCTATGCAGTGGCAACTGTCGAACAAACTCAGTTTCTCACAGAGGTTAAATGAGTACCATGATTCCAACACTGCTAAAACAGTAAATACAGAGGAGCTGTTGCTGAGCGTCTGACTACCGATGCTGTTGAATATCTGACTACAAATGAACCCTTTATTATATAAAAAGCCTTTCTGCTCCCATGAAGTTGGGTTTCGTGGCTGAATCAATGGTAAATAGATGATAAAACTATTCAATAAGAGGTGGCTGTCATTCAACATGTACATTACCTCCGAGACTTTGGCATCCCTCTAAGCCAGGGAGACCTCTGCCCAAATTGCCCTTCTACCCTTTACAGCCTTTGTCTCCTGCATGACACAAAATGAGAGGAGAAGCACGTCTGGCCGCTGTGTAATTCTGCCTTGTGAACTGACCCTGGGGGCTTTTGGGTTCCTACCTGTTTTCCCAGCCGCTCCCTTCACTCCAGGAAATCCCATAGGTCTTCTGGGGCCAGGCTCACCATTAAGCCCAGGCAGATCAGGTTTTCCCTTTTTTAACATGTTGCACGTTTTGGGTTTTTTTTTTTTTAATCTTAAAATTAAGCCAAGAGTAATGTGTTTGTTTTATTTTTTTCCTCCTATGAAAACAAAGTACTGGAAAGTTGGGGTTTTTTGTTTTTACAAGCAACTGAGGATAGAACTGGAATAGTGCTTGGTTTCTTGGCTGAGCTAAGGAGTTTAAAAACATAATCCAATATTTCGTTTTCATATGGGTTCATTTTTAAAACTTTATGATTAAATTTAGTTCAATCTTAAAATGTTGCTATAAGCATTTGCATTTAGGAAATATCAGGAAAATCTTTAAGCCTCTCTAGCTTTTTTTAAAATTAGTTGTAAAGCTGTTAATGGCATTTAGAACAAGTTTCAAAATAGTTGTACTTGATCTGGTATTGGTTAGTTTTGTTGGAGTAGAAGGAATGCATTTATCCATAGCCTGGGAACATTAGAGCCTCCATTTCTTTCAGGTTCTCTTAGAGCTTCCAATCCAATGTCTCCAGTTTTCTTCAGGTTATCTGTGGACATTCTGCTGTGCAAGTTGGAGGAGGAAGGGTGTGGGTTCCAACACTGTTTGGCAAATATAACAACCTTGGCTTTTGCAGACGGCTTGGTTCTATTAAGTGAATCCTGGGGCAGAATGCAGAAAAACATTGAAAATTTAGAGGTCTTTTGTGATCTGACAGGCCTCAAAACACAAGAGAAGTGCCATGCCTTTTGTGTTCAGCCTACAAAGGACTCTTATGCTATCAACGACTGTCCAGCATGGACCATAAACAGCACACCCCTCAACATGATTGATCTGGATAATTCTGAAAAATCCCTGGGTGTGCCTATGTATAGACCCATGGGTTGGAATATCTAAGCCAGAACTACTAGAAAAACAGAATGAATGGTTAAAGTGGATTGGGTAGGCTCCACTGAAGCTGTTTCAGGAAGTGGACTTCTTGAAGGGATATACCATCCCATGATTGATGTACTTAGCAGACCAAACTGATGTTAAAGCCACGTACCTACAAAACCCGGCAACTCAAGCAGCGGTCAAGGATTGGTTACACATATCTACCTGCATGTACCTGTGATGCCATCCTGTATGCCAGCGCTTGGGATGAAAGGATGGGTATTACCAGACTCTTTGGACTAATTTCTAGTGCGCAGGTCCATAGGCTGCACAATATTGCTCAGTTTGATGACACTGTAAGATGGGTCATCGAGCCAGAAGGTATAGAGACAGAGTTTGAAAAACTGTCTTGCAGCAGGTGGTGATAAAGAGAAAATTACATCTATTTGGGACCCCGGAGCAGTCATGGTGATCTCAGAAGGTTGTGAGTGATGAGGAATCAGTCTTGGGCTGGGAGATAGCACCTCAGAAAGATGACCTTCAGAGCGGCGTGACTGGTGAAAGCAGGAATTTTTGAATTGGACCAAGTTGCTGTCCCGGGGCTGTGGGATTACCAAGTTTGAAAAGAATAAAATTAGTAACAACTGGATTGAATATGATAGGGGCATTCCTCACAGACAGCTCATCACAGCGTTACGATTCAGAGCTATCCCATGAGAGAATTTTTGGCAAGAGGTAGGCAGGAATACTCAAACTAAGAACTGTCTGCATTGTCAAGCAGAGAGTGAGGCTTGCTCATGTATTATTTGTTATTGCTCTCCAGTTCAAGATGCTAGGATAAATAGACACAGCCAGTTATGTGAATTATCAGCATAGGATGCAAATAAGAAAGAATGGGTCATATTTCAGCAGCCACTTTTAAAAGGTCACCAAAATGAAGTATAGAAATCTGACCTGATATTTGTCAAGGGAAGTCAGACCTTTGTGGTGGACATAACTGTTAGATATGAGAGTAAAACGTAAACTCTGATTAATGTTAAATCCGAGTCAGACATGTGTTAAGTCTGTCACCCTGCTGGGAAAACTGGATTCTGATAAACCAGCTGCCCAGGCCCTTCTCCAGCTGCATTGTAGATGCTAATTGTCTTGCTTTCCTTATGGAGCCTGAACTGGTCAGCCCCACCTCTGGGATCAGCAGGACTCTGCTTGTAGCAGGGAGGTGATGCCTCCTGTAGTCCCAGCTGCACCCCAGATACCCACATCATTCACAAGAAGACTGTAGTTTTGTGTTTGCCTGAGACGGTGCAGTTAGACCTTAGCACCATGGCATCCTCCTGCCATCCACCGGCTTCCCTCCAGACTGCTGTCTTTCCTGCTCAGGCTTTGCAGCAGCCTGGAAATGGCATTTTAAGCAGTTAAATAAATAAATAAAAAATAATAAATCACCACTTCCTACTGTGCTGGCACATGAACAGGCGTGCACTGCCACGTCTGGATTTGTACCGCATTGGGTCCAAAAACTGGTACCCAAGTTGCACCACTGAAGCGGATTGTGCTGTGTAGCACAATGAAGCCTGGTCTTCCTGCACCCTTGACCTTTTTCACCCTTCGCCCCTGCCAAGGCAGTTGAAAACATCTGGGATCGTTCACTTCTGGAAAAGGGCAGTTAATGGCAATAGGCTTTGACCCAAGCTCACTATGCAGTTTAGGTGAATCTTAAGAGTTATTAAGCTGGACTCATCACGGCTTATGGAACTTCTTTTATTTGTTTTTCAGTTCTGGAAGAATGATAAAATCTCTATTTCAAGCTTGGTTTTACAGCAACCCTGACTAGCCAGAAAGGAGAGGCTTAGAAGGCAGCAGCAATAGCCAAGGATGTTATTGGATTATGTGGCAAGCCTCTTGGCGTAATCATAATAAAAATTAGGCTGTAGGAATCATCTGGAGCTCTTAGCCACTCTTAGATTTTGGCAAGGCTTTCAGCTGTAAAGCCAGTCATGTGCTGTTGGAAGGTAAAGCCCTGGGAGATGTTTGTTTCTGCTATCGTTTTGTTTCATTTTGTTCTGTGTCCCTGTTATTGTGAGTGCTAAAACCGATTTCATGCACTAGCCATGCCGTATTGTCTTTTGGTCCCAGGGATCCTGTCTTCCCCCCTAGCCCTGCGATCCCCAAGGGACCCTGAGGAAATAAAGAAATCTTTGTCAGGGTATGTATGCTCTTTGTGCCTGAAAATGGGCTTCGTTAACACTTTGAAGTGAGCCCTAACTCACGTTTTCCTGGATTGCCATCCACTCCTGAGATTCCCACATACCCTTCATCACCCTGGAAATAACACAGCCCTTCAAATAAAGCTCCCCATCTTGCTCAATATTTTTCAGTGTTATGGAGGATCTTTTTGGTTTTGCTTGTATATCTAAATGAATTTAATGCTCTCTGATAATTTGCTTTGATACCACTAGAATCACAGAATCTTAGTGGTTGGAAGGGACCTCTGAGATTGAGTCCAACCACATTTTAAAAAAAAAAAAAAGCACCCACCTACTAAACTCCACACCCACAACCCCACACACAACACCCCACCACAAACCAATAATCTTGGGCACTAGAGCATGCCCTGAAGAGCCATGTCTACACGTTTCTTAAATACCTCCAGTGATGGTGACTCCACCACCTCCCTGGGCAGGCTGTTGCAGTGCCTGACCACTCTTTCAGTAAAGTAATTCTTCCTAATATCTAATCTAAATCTCCCTTGCTGCAGCTTCATACCATTTCCTCTGGTCCTGTCGTTATTCCCTTGGGAGAAGAAGCCAACCCCTGCCTCTCTACAGTTTCCTTTCAGGTAGTTGTAGAGGGCAATGAGGTCTCCCCTCAGCCTCCTCTTCTCCAAACTAAACATGCCCAGTTCCCTCAAAATTATTTCCACCATAGAACAGGAACTCTTCAAAGCTGGAAGTCTGCACGTCATGTTCAGCTTACATGCTTTTAGTTAGCCATCTTCAGGCACAAGAGAATATCTTTGATTTTAGGCCAACTGAACAATGTATGGAACAGTTTGTTTCATTCTGTACTCCAGCTCACGCCCTACAAGAGAAAATCCTGTTAGCCTTTCAGCAAACCAGGGGAATGGCATTTTCTGCACAATATGCAGTGAAGCCCAAGTATTGCAGTGAAGTCCTTCCAGGAGTAACCTTCTAGGTGCTGTTTTCACAGCAAGGATGCTCGCAATTTCCGAAAAGGGAAAAAACAGGTTGAAATGTTTTCATTATGGATTCCTAAAAATCACTTTTTAAGAATTACACTTGTTTCTACAGAAATTTCTGGCACCATTGATATTAATGACGTGGGACCAAACTCAGAATAGACCTTGTTTTATATTGCACACTTGCCTTCTCCAGTCTCTCCCATACACCCTACATAACCTTAGGTAAAGGAAAATTAAAGGAATGGTGCTGTAATTGAGTTGCCTGAAACTTTGTGTGGTACGCAGTATATGACTTCAAAAAGACTGTGATCCTTTGAATAACAAGCATCAGAAAACCACCTTTGATAAGCTTTTATCAGTCTTGAATCTCAGAATGGTTGCTTTGCAAAGACCAAAGTCAGGGCAAATCGCCCTGTATAGTAATAATTTCCTCAATTTTTACAGGAATGAATAAAATCTCCTCAAGGCTACAGTGTGTCTGCCTACTATGTAGCTGTATATTTGAATCCTGTCCTTTGGCTGATGAAGAGAGATCGCCCTAGTACTTTGTGCCCTTCTTAAGTAACTTGTGCAGACACAGCAACCTTAAAGAGTAGACGCCTCTTGGTCGTCTTATTCTTTCAGCTAAGCTCACTGAAAGTCACTGAATCCTTCCTTAGGCCTGATTTTTGCAGTCTTCTAGGTCCTTGAATGCTCAGTCCTGCTGGAGTCAGGAGGGCTCGTTCTGGGGAAAAGTATTTCCATAAGAGAGCAAGAATAGCGACCTGGTCCCTGTAAAGGTATTTTTGTTACGGTGGTGGGGGCTAGGATGTCTAGGGCCTGTCTGTGCCTCTTGGAAGCACCAGCACTGGGATAAGCCCTGCCTCATTGCTACTGGTTTCATTAATGACTACTTCAGTGAGAATACACCAAAGCAAATAATAGTTTTGTATATATAGGGCCTAAATCTACTGTAATTTAGTTCTGCAAAATTTCTGTGAACTTATTTGACTGTGAACACATGAAGGATTTGTGTGTTCAGGATGTCCCTTCTCAGCATTGATGGAGGCACAACTCATGGTTTGTCTTGCTGTAGACTTACCATCTCTCCAGGTAGACAATTGGGTCCACTAGCACTAGCAAAACCCTGGGATGAAGACTGGAGAGTCTTCTGTTTTGTTACGCAAACACAATTGCTTATTCCTCACTAAATTATACCTGTAGTCCTTTAGCCTCCACAGCCAGCCCTCTGTGAGTTCACTACAAATTCTGTACCACGAGGAGTTCTCAAAAAAATACCAGATTTAATATGATAAAGGAATAGGGCAAGTTCAGTTCAAATTGGTCTCAGGTGCCTCTCTCCTTGTGCTGTTTTACTGAACCACATCTGAAGCCACATGCCAGTCAGTGACACCAAGCTTAGCAAAAATTGCTGTCTGGTGCTTTCATATCTTCATCAAACTGCAGAACACAGGACACAGGGACGTGATGGTGTGTGCACCTCTAGGGATCTGGGTCCCTCTCACTGCATGGGCTACTTCAGATTAGCCACCCCTAGGGAAAGAGGTGGAGTAGCCAGAGCTGGGCAGTGCAGATTGCGTGCCACACCTGTAGAGCTCTTCTGTGAAGAAAATCTGCTCCTTTAGGAGGCCCCTCAATGCAGTATGCACCACCCACATTCCTAGCCTTGGACATTGACTTGAAACTTCAGTCTGCTGCTTTCCACACTCAATGATGTCCAGAAACAATTTACAGTCCTTGCCAGGCCAAGTTCCTAATTTGACGACACAGGTCCAAGCAGAGGATTGTGCCACATCATCAAAGAATCCTAGTGATCCAAGAGAAGCCCTTGAATGCAGCTCTTCCCCTTCTTCCTCCTTGTTCCCAGGTTTGTACCACCAGTTAAGGATTATTTTCCTTTTGCTCCTTAACCCTATATGAGCAACTGTTCTTTTCTGGAGAAAAACAAAGGTGGAGATTTGGCCTATTGACCTTCACGTCCCAAAGATCTGAACAATCAATATAAGATGTACTGACAGTTCTTGTTCCCTTCTATACACATGCCTACGTGAATCCTCCTGCAAAACCTCAGCTTCATCTCAAGATGTTTTTTTATATTATTTTTGCTTCTTTCTCTTTCTTTAAAAGTCTGTTAGAAGTTAATTGTATTTACATCTAGCTGAATTTGCTAGGCTGGTTCTGCAGCAATGCCATCAACCAATTACCTTGGGTCCATCAATTCTTGGAGACTGTTGTTTTCTTCTAGGACTCTAGTCCAAAACATGAACTCCAAACAACGTTTTGTTATTTTAGTCCATTTCTTGTGAAGGTCTTGCTGTAAATCCAGGCCAAGTTTGTGGCTTTATCCAGTGCTCTCAGCACTTGATACCTTTGAGCAAAGTGATGTTTTTCAGCCAATGTATTCTGCATGCTTTCTGAGATTATCTGAGGATGTAGCTTCACAGGCAAATTATGCTGCTCAGTACGTGGCCTGTGATTGAAAGGGGAATCCTGCATTCCTCTTGCTTTTGCTGTCTTTTCTTATATAGCCTGAGCAGAGAACAGATGCACCTCGAAACCAATGCATTAAAAAAAAAAGAAAGGGGGAAAAAAAAAGGAAATGAAAAAGAAAGCATAGAAAAGGTATAGCTGCTCAAGAATGGTGTGGATTTAGGATTGGCTTCTGCTGGCTGGTAAGCCCCACCTAAAGAGAATATCTAGGAGCTGTGGTGTGCCCCAGTGGCCGTTTTAGCTACGTCGTGGGCAACGGTGTATATCAGTGCATTAAATCGGTGGGAGATGGTAAACATGAAGAACACCTCATTTGTGTAGAGGAGACAACACACTGATATTTGAACGGAAATTTATCTTAAGGATAACGTTGCAGAAAGGTATCTTGATTAAATGTCTATTTGCAGTGAAATGCTACTATTGTGAATGCTCATTTTTTCGGATCTCTGTTTCTTATGAACACAGCAACAAGATCAAATCTCATAAATGCAGATTGTAATTAGGCTGGTATTTCTTACCTTCTCTCTAGCACATGAGCACCCATCTCCCTCACTCCTATCAATACCATCCTGGAATGCAAAAACAGCTACTGCTTTCGGGGTTTGAACGAGCAGTATGCTTACATTGACTCTTCACTGTTTGCTGGGAGCAGCTAGGTTAAGAATGCAAAGTATTAATTAGACTTACACTGCAGACCTAGTCAACTAGGTAAAGAAGGATCTCTCTGTGATGGAGAATTAAGACAGTTAAAAATAGACACATTGAATTAATTGTGTCTTCATTTCTCAGCACCACGATACAAACGGGTGGATGTTACTCCTTACTGAGTATGAATTCATCAAAAGTAACTTTGGAAAAGGTCAGTGAATGATGACAGCTCTGCACTGCCTGGCTTCATCAAAACAACTAACAAAAGATTGTCTTTGACTGGGAAATATTGCAACCTAAATATAGGACAGGATTTGCAAGTATAGAAGAGATGTAAACAAGGGTGATATGGTTATGTACTAATTAAGTCAGGCTTCTTATTAAAGGTGAGATATGAGGCGGTATAAAATATTGGCTTCCTCACCTTGAGAACTAACTTTCTCTCTTTCTTCAGAAAACTCAACAGTTACCCTTGTGACTTTTTTTTTTTTATACAAGTAAGAAGTGGCATTGTTCCAAACCTGTGCACTGTGTGGTAACGTCTCTCTTTTTGGAACCACGCAAAATCAAAGCTATTGAAGTCCCGCTAAGCGATTTGCCTGGCACCTGATAATGCAAACAGATAAGATTTAACGAAGAGAACAAAAGAACACAGCAACTGGTATATGTTTTGAAACTACATGGATTGTAATTATGTGTGTTGCTGAAAGTTTTTGATCATTTACCATGGTTCCTGAGTAGCCAGAGGATCTTTCAGAGCCTACTGGGTCTGAGTCAACCTGTCAAATATAAAGCAAGTACTAATTGGTAACTCTGGAGCAGGGACATCACAGATGAGATGAAAACATTTTTAAGCTGACTTTCTGTTACCATAATTAATCCTGAAAAATGGAGAAGGGATGAAAGTGCTTCTGTAAAAGGTGCGCTTGGTGCCCAATGGTGATACACTTTGCAATAACTCATACATAGTATATGCCTTATGTTTTTATGTATATGCATGTATTAGGCTAGTCTAAATGCAGGCTGTTGGGGAGGGAAATAAATAGGAAAAGACAGCATCTATCTTAAATCATAGTGATCCTGTAGTGTTTCATTGAGAGGCTGTGTAGTAGTGGACGTGCTTGGTGCTCAGCCAAGTTACCAGACTTTCCTTTTTAGTACTACCAGCCAGAAGATAAAGATCATAATCTGATAAAGAAAGGATTTGTGACCTAAGCAGGGAATGCATTTTGGGTGAAAAGCTGTCCAGATAAAAATCAATGCAGTGTTAGAGTAACTTGCTGGGGTGTGTGTGGGAGAAGTGGGCAGTAGTATCAAAGATGTAATTCACACTGCAATCACTGATTTCTTGTAATTCTGTTTCTTATAGCAATTCTTGGCATTTCATATTATTAACATACCATACCATACCACTTTTTTGTTAGTTGCAGGTCAAATGCAAGAAACTGGTTTTGTAGTGGGAATAAAGTTAGGACATGAAAAAAATTATTTCATTTATAAGCATGTGATGGATAAGTATTATTTGCTGTTCCTAGGTGTGACTATATGGTTGTCCTCCCCGTGGTCACAGAATCACAGAATGGTTGAGGTGGGAAGGCACCTCTGGAGGTCATCTGTTCTAATCCCCCTACTCAAGCAGGTGGTTGCCCAGGACCATGTCTGGATGGGGTTTGCAGTATCTCCAAGGATGGAGACTCTACAAACTCTCTGGGCAACCTGTGCCAGTGCTTGGTCACCCTCACAGTGAAGAAGTGTTTCCATATGTTCAGACAGAGCCTCCTGTGTTTCAGTTTGTGCTCGCTGCCTCTGGTCCTGTCACTGGGCACCACTGAACCTTCTCTTTTCTGGGCTCAACAGTCTCTCAGCCTTTCCTCATATGAGAGATGCTCCAGTTTCCCTACAGTATCTAGATGCCCTCTTTTCATCCCTTGGATGAAGAGCACAAAAACATTTCTGGAGGGTAAGACACGGCTGTGAGAATGTTTGATTAGTCTTCGCTTCTACTGACTTCCCTCGGACATAAACATATAACAGTGCTTCAGACTATGCTGTATGAGTCCCATGTGGAGGGATGGTTCCAGAGTCACTTAACTACAAAGAATATAAATCTGTAATCTTTGTTCCAATGGATTGGGATACTGTACATCAGTGCTTCTGATGGATTGTTGTAACATGATAACGCACCATGCATCACAGAGACAGGACAGAGGGGTCAAGACTTTGGTCCAGAAACGTTTAAGGATTTTTGTGTGATAGTTAGGAATCCTTCCCCCAACTTGCTGTACATCATTATTGATAAAAACTAACGTGCCTGTAAAAAGTTAAGAAAGGAAATTCTTCAAAGACTAGAAAAAGCCCCTGTTCTCCAAAACTTAAATTTGCAGCGGCCCTAGAGCTGAAATTTACTCTCAGATTCAAATACAGGTCCCAGTCAGAGTAACCACACCTGTTTGTAATCTTAGGTAAATTAAGGGGAATGAGAAGTACTTTGATTTGCAGCTATAGGGAGAGAGGCTTTGCCTCCTGGAGATCTAGGATGAAGTTCTGGCTCTACAAAAAAAACAGGGGACCGACTACTGATTCCAGTGGGACCAGTTTTTCACCTTAGTCCTTTAATATTTTCAAACAAAATCTTTTAAGCAAATGAGGAATACACTTTTGCAAACCCTTAACGCTTCATGTGCTGTTAGAGGCTTGTTCTTCTTTAGTCCGTAAATGTCTGTTCTCCTTACCAGGCAGACTGGCGTGACCTGGCTCTCTAAAAACACTGCTGCAATCTGTCGGAGCTTCCACATGTCCCAAACAAGCACACTTGCAGGGAAGGGGAGAAACATGCAACACGAAAAACAAATTAGTAGAGCATAGTTAGGCTAAACTTGGCACGTTTAAGCAGTACTTGACATACACTTTCCTTGTGCATTCCAAGCGGGAGAGAATATGTATGTCTAATTTCCATATTTACAAATCCATAAGGTAAGAAACTTGCCTGCTCGTCTTCCTGTAAGGAAGAAAAGAGGTGAAGGAAAGAACAACAGTGAAAAGTAAGCAAATGAATTTAATTAAAATCTCGGGGGTGGAAAAAAGCCTACAAGGATGTATTATTTGCAGTCAGTCAGCTCACCATGCCAGGAACTTCACAGCAGGTTTCCTCTGCTGCCATGTTATGATCTACATGAAGTTCAAGCTGTTGCACATCAACCTAGGGGATAAGTCAATAGGAAGACAGGTTTTAAAATTCCTCAGCAGTTGCAATCTAAGTCCAGCCTGTCTGCTTATCCATATAGATGCCTTCACCAGCGTGTCTGAGCATTTCCCAGGTAGAGGACCGAGTGTAACAATTAATTCACAGTTTGTGGGAGAGAGAGGCTGGTAGGCTTGTGGATTTGTCTGCATGGGATGGAGAGGATTTCTGGTGCTGTGGTGCTTGCATCTGAAGAACTAATTGTGGAAATAGTAAACCTCAAGGAAATATCTCGTGCATTTAGTTTGGAGAGTGTTAGGGTCTGAAGTGATCTCAGCTGAGAGTGAGTTTCTAGAATTTTATTTTTTTTGCCTGTGAAAACCTGTGTTACTTTTCCCAGGTTGGATAGCCCTGTATTGTTCCAGTGGTGGCTTTCTGTAGCAATTCAGGGCCATAGAGGGAAGAAGAATGCTATGACTGCTGCTTTGAGTCTCCAGGGTTATTTTGGCTATGGGACAGAGGCTTGTTCTGTATTTTGGAGGAACCAAAGCAAAGGGCAGAGCACACTCATCAGCCTCTTTTCTTAAACAGGTTGAAGACTTTTGAGCCAGTCATTTCTAGTTACTGTGGAGCGTATCCTTTGCACTTGAAACAAAACAAACCCTGTCCCCAGACCCGAAATTCAGACAGCTAACCGCAGTTCTGCTTCTAGAGAACAGCAATCTCAAAGGCAAACATTAATGAAGTAATAAATTCCTGCCATTACAATACACAACCAAAGCTGTGCGTAGGGTAACTCTTGGCAGCTGAGGTCAAGTGGAGCTCTATGTACACAATAAGGCCCTGATGATCACCCAGGGAGTAACGCTGTCCCGGGCTCACCTTGCCAGGGCACCGTCGCCATCTGCCCTCCTTGCTCTCTAGTGACTGACAGGGGCCGTGAGTGCTGGCTGCCATTCTGCAAACACAGTTTGTTGCCTTCCCTTACCACTCGGGGCATGTTTGTGCCAGGCTCCATCAAAAACCTTCCTTGTATTCTCAAAGATGGTACTCTCACTTCCAGACCCTTCTCCAGCTGCATTGTAGATGCCAGTTGCCTTGCTGTCCCCACGGAGACAACCTGAACTGGTCAGCCCCTTCTCTGTCCTTTATCTCCCACAGGTCCCTTGTCAACTTACAAGTGTCCTCTCTCATTCAGAAGGTGGAGACCATGAACTATTCCTCAGGAAGAACAAAACTATAAAAAAATCGCAGTACAATTTTTGAAGTATTTATTCTGTGTTGTCACTGCAACAACATGAAGCCTCCTTGAATTTTTTTTTTTCCATTAAAGATACCTGGCATGGGAAATTATGATTGTCAGTAGAAGGGGAATAAATGTACCGAACAGGGCTTTAAAGGTACTGTAGCACCCTTGAGGAAGGACAAATATCCAGACAAATGAGTAAAATATTATAATTCTTGTATTATCATCATATATTTTAAATCTGAATCAGACAGAATTAGGACCTGCAGGTTCTACTAAACCCGGTGGAGATATACTGATTTTCAGGAGATATGGAGATGGTGCGTTGTTTTTAGTATATAGTTTGGCAGTCAGTTATGCTTGGGTGCACTGTCATAGAAAACAAAGGTCATAGTAGGAGGAAAGGCTTGTATAATGTCTGTGTGAAAGCCTAAGTGTCTACCAAGGTCACTTCATGTACCTGATTTTTCTTCTGATTTGCACGCTTGGCCCAAGCTGATATTCCGTGAGGTTACTCTGTGATCCTGGAACAATGTAGACGCCAAAACCCCTTGGTCACATTGAATTGTTCCAACAGATCAACGACTGAAATAGAAAAGAAATAATAATATTAAAAAATTTTAAAACATACTTGAAAAAGATTTTTTTAAAAGGAAGGAAAATAGTTAAATTATTCAAAAACTTTGGCTGGAAAGCCACCTCCAAGACAGGTTTGGAGGGTTTCTGTAACTGAATAAGCTTAGGAAAAAAAATAAAAACGTTACTCCTCTCACATGTCTTTATTTTTTCAACAATGTATCTAATAAAAAAGGCCAACCCAACCCCCAAAACTGTATTAAGGTAAGCTTAAAATATATATTAAGGAAAAACACTTTAGCATAATTTTCTTCATGACTTATTTTTGTGCTTGCTTATCTATTTTTTTGTCACTTACTACAAATAACATAGTTGAAGATACTCCTGAAATTATAAGCAGAAAGTAGGAATTGAGTGTAGGAATTTTTCGCAGTGTTTAGGAACTATTAATTGCTCAATCTGGTCAAGAACATGAGTGACCAAGATCAACTGCCAGCAAGACATTCCTGTCCAGAAGAGAACGTTACACAGAGCCTTTTAAGAACACAGAGGAAGAGCTCCTGGTTTTGAACACTGCTGACATATATTGGTTCTTTGTTTGAGTTTGTGAAAACAAGAGGCAAGTGCACAATCTTTGTTAGTTTTGCTTTTGATCCAATGTCTTTACTGAATAGAATGTTTTTATCTATATACAGAGATACAGATAAAGATTGAATTTAACAAAATTTCAACAGTTAAAAAATGCAAAGCATTCTGCAAAACAGAAAATGGTTTCAGCTAAAATGTGATTTAAGGTGTCTTGGTCTGTGACACATGGTAATTTTCACTGCCTGCCTCTTCTGTCTAGTGGTTTGTCACTTGGCAAACACACCTAGAAATCTCAATGAAAATTCCTTTAACTGTAGATTTACAAATGAGTTCAGGTTAGACTCAGTCACTAGCATTCGTTTCATGACATAGATTAACAGAACAGTTGAGGTTGGAAGGGACCTCTGGAGGTCTTCTGTTCCAATCCCCCTACTCAAGCAGGGTCTCCTAGAGCAGGCTGCCCAGGAACATGTTCAGAAGGCTTTTGAGTATCTCCAAGGATGGAGACTCCACAACCTCTCTGGGGAACCTGTGCCAATGCTCGGTCACCCTCACAGTGGAAAAAGTGTTTCCTGATGTTCAGAGGGGATCTCCTTCCCATTGCCCCTGGTTCTGTCACTGGGCACCACTGAAAAGAGCCTGTCTCTCTTTTCTTTCCACCCTCCCTTCAGGTATTTATATACATTGATGAGATCCGCCCATAGTCTTTCTCTTCTCCAAGCTAAACAGTCCCAGCTCTCCCAGCCTTTCCTCATATATGAGATGCTCCAGTCCCTTCATCTTCTTAGTGGCTCTTCACTGAACTCTCTCCAGTAGCTCCACGTCTCTCTTGTACTGGGGAGTGCAGGACTGGATGCCAGAGGCACCAGGCATAATAACTTGTAATGACTTATGAGATAAAACTTGATGCAAAAATATTTGATAATACAATTTAAAAATCAATTTTAATGTGATTTCAGTCGAAGCTAGACTTATGTGAATGACTAGCTCTTTCTCTAGGTCGTTATAGGCACCTACCATTCCTGCATGTTATTTGTCCTGATTTGCCTTATCTCACACTTTATCAACACTGAATTATACCAGCTCTGGTGCCTCCTGATGTTTAAAAATTACCACTGAAATTTCCATTATACTCTCTAATTCTCATTGCTCTAAATAATTTTGTGTCATCTGGACATTTTGCCTCTTCACTGTTAATCCCCCATCTTCTGCAAAATCAGTCCTCCTCTAGGGACTTTGGGATTCCTTTCTGCTGTTTCGTTATGTTGCAAGTGACTTTCTCTTTGCTTGGTAGGTTTCTTAACTGTAGCACTATTTTGCCTCTTATTGAATGGTCACTTACTTTAATATCCTTCTGAGGTGTAAGAAGGGTGGCCTTGGTTTTGTCTTAAAAGGTTGGGAGGGAGAAAGGAGTTCTCACTTATTAGAAGCGCTGATCCAGTACACCACTTCCAGGTTTAATTTTAAATTAAGATGCTATGGAGCTTTAAGACATGTTTAAAATTATGTATATGGTTAAGTGCTCTGTTGCCTTTGAGCATGAATGAATACAGATCAACGCAGTGATGAAAACCGGCAATTTCAATGATTCGGTGGTTGTCTGAAATAATTTTCCTTAAAAGTGGAACAAAACTTACCATAACAAATTATTTCAGTCCCAGTGACTTAAAATTCTGAAATGGCAGCAACTTACTCAACCTTCCCATTACCTTGATGTGTCAGAAAGTTAGGAGATCTTTTACAATTTTAAGTAGTAACTTTCTGTCTTCTAGTTTTTATTTCAGGCTGAAAATGTTTTTGACCCTGTAGCTATTTGGTAACACGTTACTCTTTCAGGCTATGAGTCCTAAAAGCCAACAGTTTACAGCTCTTTGTAGAATCTACAATCTCTTGTTAAGATTGATGAAAGTAAGATATTTTATTTTTTCATTGTATTATACATCATAATGAAGAGATACATACATGTGTGTGTATGTATATACTATATGAAGATACATGTGCAAATATATATATATATGTGTGTGTGTTTATAATACATCAGGAGCAATTGCTTACCAAAGTAGGCCACCCAAGTTAGCAGTGTGTAGTAATCTGCAGTGTGTGTCAGATGTGCGTGTCACACCGCAATAACTTTTAAGGTAGTTTTGCCTTGCAGATTACCAATCTGTCTGAGCATTTGCCCTCGGGACATGAAAATATTTCCATTTCATTTCCATTTAATTTTAAATGGGATGTTTGCTAGAAGGTTATTCAAATCAAGCTGTTAAACTCACCATTTTGCATTGATGTGGGAACTGCTGAAAGGAAAGTTAAAGGAGCCCATCTCAGGTGAACAGAAGTAGGTCCAGTGCAGTGGCTCTGGTGGAAAGGGTGTCTGAATTAATTTTTAGTTTATTTCTTACTTACCCAGAGAGTGAGGAGTTAAACAGAGAATCAAAATACTGAGGTAGCGGTACTGGAATCACTTCTTAGAGGAGACAACATTTTGATGCAGCAGTTTTGTTTCATGGATCACACCATTGCCTATTGGCAGCCTTGGAGCAATGCTGCAGCAAATACAGCCCTGCTGTGTTAAAGTAATATTGGAAAGGATATGCATGTTTCCAACTGGCCTTCTATGGAACGGAAGGAGCTGTAGCCGTGGACCCCACTGACACCAGTTATTGAAGAGTCCCATGAGCTTCAACTGGATTGATCAAAAAATGGCCTGAATATTGCAGGCACAAATCTCAGTGAGACTGCTCACACACTGACAGTTCAGCAGCTATTCTATATGTTGTTATACCATTGCCAGAGTGTCTAGAAATCCAAATCGTATGACTGTATCTAACTTCCAGTAGAGTGGAAGGACAAGAGTCTGTCCCTCATAGATGACTGTGCAGGCAAGTCCATCTTTAATTACAGGTGATTACAGGACAGTAGGATGACTGTATTTGCATGTTTTTTTTCTCTCCATTTTTCTTTTTCTAGCCTGAAGTTAGAAGAACAAACACACTTGCTCATCTCTTCACATGCAAAATACACTGTACTTTTGTCCTTTTCAGTCACATAAAGTGTCTAATTTACTGTTATGCAGTTCTGAAAATGCCATAAACATTACCTTAATAAATGGAGAAACAGGATCAGCTTGCCATATGACACAGAAATAGATAAGAATGCAAGATCAGTACAAAATTATATAGCCTAAGGTACAATTTAGGAAATTTTTTTTGTAAGGTTCTGTCACCAGGATAAATTATTCTAAAAGCCACAGTGTCTTTCAGATCTAATTTTGAGAATAATATTCAGAGGTTGAGATATAAACAGGCTTATAATTAGTAAAAAAAAAAAATGTTACAAAGGGAAAAGAGAGGTTTTACTATACCTTTGTACTTGAATCAGACATAATTTCCTAATCACTGGCGTCTAAAGGCACTGGCCAGATATGTACCAGTAATCCTACATACAGTAATTATTGAGTGGACAGATTTATTGGTGAACTTTAGGATATAAAATGGCGAACAGACCGTGCTGTACATTTATTAGTTATTAGTCATCTTGTCATCTGTGCTTAATACTGCATGCATCAGCAGCAAATATATTTCTTCAGTATTGTCACAGAATCATAGAATTGCCTAGGTTGGAAGGGACCTTTCAGATCATCTCATCCAACCATCAACCTAAGTCTGACAAAAACCACCACAAACTGTATCTCTAAGCACTACGTCTACCCCTTTGATACCTAATTGTATCTTGTACACCTAATAAGATATGCAAAGATGTAAGGGGAAAAGACGTCAGTGTGGGGGGAGCTCAGCTGTTACAAGCCATCCTATTCAAATGACACATCGAGTGTATTTCTCATGACCTCGGCGAGGCGTCGGAAGAGCTTGAATTGAGTCAATACTAAAAACCTCGTCTCTCTTGGCCAGCTACTGGCCTAACAGAATTGACTGCCTCTGCCTGTGACCTCCCTTGCCCTGTGTGGTACCCCGCCGCAGTCGCTACAGGCGGGGCTGGTGTCACGCTGGCCGTGGATGCGCTCCGGTGTGGGATGTCCCCGCGGGGGAGCGGTGCGTGGGGCGGGCGCTGTCCCCGGTGCTGAACGGCGGCGGGGAGGCGGGCGGGGGTGCGAGGGCACCGGCGGGTCCTGGCCCCGGCAAAGCCAGCGCTCTCGATCGTGGGTTGCGATGCTGGCGTCCTCGTGATTAATAGCAGCCTGGCGCTACTGTATACACGAGGTCTATTGTGAGAAGGCCTTGTCCTTGCTTGTATGTTGTTTACCGGACAATTTGTCCCTTGGAAATGGATGTGGCAATTCCTTTTGCCGTGCACGAAATGAATGAAGGGGGATATCCAGAGAAGGAACAGGAGATATGCTGAAACATGTAAGCCACGTACTTCAGAGCTTTGTGTCCTCCAACAACCTGATGATATAAACAAAAGTTGAACCAAAATAGCCCGTTCCTTAGCAGATGCAAACCAGTTTCACTGAATTTGCCTTCTGTTTCTCACTCAGACTCTGATTAGTCAGACTGTGAGTCACAGCTATTCACTCTAAGATAATAACCTTTCATCTACAATGAAATAATTTTGCATACCAAAGCATTTTCTGTAAGACATACTAGTCATATGCTTTATGTAGTATTTTTTTAACGGAGGTTTGTTCAAATTCTGTGCTTGAATAAGCAGAAATTTTCAGTACCTAGAGTACTGATCACACTGCAGCGAGTGGACTTTCAGAAACATTTATTCAGTCTGGAAAGCATTTTTAGGACTCAGCCCCTTATTCTAGTGCCTAACTGACCTTCAAGTTCTTTTTTTTTTTTCTTTTAATAAAAAAAGCAAACACCTAATTTTCATCCTTCCAGAGACGAAAAAAGAGAAGACTATTCTTTGTATCCTCTTTATTCAATGTCTTAGTTCTCCTTATAGGAACCACATGACAGGAGAAAGAAAAAGCACATTGAGTATTGTAATTTGTGTCTTGTATAAAATGGTTCCTTGGTCCTTGCTCCTTAGATTTTTGTCTCCTGCATTATTCTGTGACACCTCCTATTCCTGTTAATTGTCCTAGGTCTTATTCACTAGCCAAATTGCACAATAGTTGGCTCTACAGGAGCAAAAATACTAGCAAAAACAATGGTGAGAAGATCATAATGGAGAGTATGATAGCTGGTTTGATTTTTATATACATTGCTCTGAGACTGATGAATTCTACAGGGAAAATTCTGAAATAGAGAAAATACACACCATTATCAGTAGTTTTTGCATGAAAATGCTGCAGAAGGACAATATGCATCAATCGAGAGACACCCACACATATTAATGATGTTTCTGAACCCTCTGTACTTTCTCTTTGCAGTTAGGAATTGTATGATTTGGTGGTTGTGGTTTTTTTTGTTTATTTGTTGGGGTTTTATCATTTCCTATTCAGGGTGTAAAAAAATAACAAAAAAAATTATCAAGAGTTAAGCTAGTGAAGATGCAAAGTGATAAAATGACTCAAAGGCACCAGCTCATTCTCTGTTCAAAGATTCTTCTCCTCAGGTCTACCTTACGTACAAGGACAGTCAGAATAGTTGATATAAATTACTGACAAATGTGAATTTCAAATAAGTTTGTAACACTAAATTAAAGCATCCTTATTCTGATAAAAATCATCTACACATGTAGAATATAGTTTGACTAAAAAGTGATGCTTTAAAAGCTAAAGAAAGTTACAGGATCTGTCTGGCAAATCCTAAAACAGTATGTTTCTCTTTTACTTAAACATTAGTGGAAGATTTCCACAGAGAAATCCAGAGAAGGATACAAATAAATGCATTGCAAGGGCAGAGTCACCGAGACTGAACAAGCGTGGAGTTGGAGACTCAGGTTGGGAGTCATTGGTGGGGCAGTAGGAGACAGCTTGAATGAAGAAGTAGGAACAGGAAACTCATGTTTGGACAAAGAAACTAGGAAGGGATGTAAAAGGCAATGAGGGAGACCCTGACTCAAGCTCAGCAGGGAAAAGGCATGGAGACTGGAGCCAATATGAAAAGTCAGAAGCAGGCTTAGTAGGTAAGGAGACTAGAATTAAGGAGAAGATAGCAAAGATGAGTAAGGACAAAGCTGTGATATGGACTTGTGAATGAAACTGGTCTTTTTTGATTGGGTTAAGAAATCTGTGGGTACCAGAGTATGCTCTCATGTTCATCAAAACGTCATTCCAGAGGTTTTCCATTTTTCAGGCAAGTACTATGCTGTAGTTCCCTGTAGGGCTGATTCACAAAAAAAATACCAGCTTTCCTACCATGACACTTTTACTGTTAAGGCTTTGTAATGAAGACATTGTTTTGTGTCTGGATTTGTCTCTGTTGTTACATGTTGGGTAATGCACATTAGGAAATCAAACAGAAGGTTGCAAAAAGAGGAAAGATATCATACGGCTAAGATGCATATGCTTCTCCGTTGAACGTGTTACAAGGGCATGTACTGATAGGACAAGGGGTAATGGCTTCAATCTGGAAGGGGGTAGATTTAGATCAGATCTTAAGAAGAAATTCTTCACTATGAGGGCGGTGAGGCAGTGGAACAGGCTGCCCAGGGAAGCTGTAGATGTCCCATCCCTGGAAGTGTTCAAGGCCAGGCTGGATGGGGCTTTGAACAACCAGGTCTAGTGGAAGGTGTCCCTGCCCATGTCAGGGGGGTTGGAACTACATGATCTTTAAGACCCCTTCCAACCCAAACCATCCTATGATTCTATGTTTGTTTCTTCTAGTCTTGATGCTAATGAGTCACTCAGAATTCATGGAAAAAAATAGTTTCTGTTTCATTTACTGCATGAGCACTAGCAAAGTCCTGCCTGACTATGTAAACTGACATATAATGGTAAATGTGCAAAGTCACGCTGTAAGAATTGCCAGCTGAGCAGCCAAAAGTAATGTTTTTAACCTTAGTCTCTCTGCCTTCTTTTGCATCTGTAAGTCTCTTGTTGTCTCATTTACCTTCTATTTACATGGGTATTACGTAAATAAATGACTTATGAAACACTTAGCTATTCAAGAGATGAATGCTTTAGAAAAGTTAATGAGCAAATTCATAGAAGGGTTTAAACTATGTGCAGCAAATAAGGATCATACATTGAATAACACCAGACAAAATATATACTGATAACAAAATAACATGACAATCAGTTATATGTTCTCAATAAAACAGGGCTGGTATGATAAGAAACACTTCCAACCTACTATAATGAAACTAAAGACTAACAGAATTTGCAGGCTCAAAGGAACCAAGTTAATGGTCCATAAGTAAACTCAATTCTGGTATTTCCTGACTCTGATACACTCAACTTTGCACCTTAAAGAGGTTCTTTTAGTATTTTTTGTGTATGTGACATATATATTTTCATAATAAGTTTTCATTTTCATAAAACTTGTCTTTCCTCATGTTTGCACAAAGAAATCACCCTGGAAACACTTTAAATGCTTCCTTATTAACAAAAAATCCAAATCCTTACAGACTAAGCAGACTGCCACAGTTAATGAGATTTCCACATGCCGTTCAAAATGCTAGCTTAATGGAACAAAGCCTTGTCCGGGTCACAAATACAACTAACTTCTAGCCCCTTTTCTCAACCACAAAGTTTGGAACTGTGAGAACTTTCCCCCAGAGCTTTACATTTCTAGTATCTCTTGAGCAACCAAATATATGGCATGCTACAGGTACTTCCACGGATTACCCAATTTTATTCCTGCAGAAAATCCCTCAAGATTTGAGGGAAAATCCCTCAAGAGTTGAGGTCGTATAGCTTTTAGAAGGGCAGCCTTTCTGCTGTCATGAAAACAAAGACACCCAGAGCTATTAAACCCCAGCTAATTCCGTGTATTAGGCACCCAGAGCTCTAAAAAAATAACAAGACTCAAGGAGTGAAAGTGTCTGTTGACATATTGTTGGTAGATATTATAGACCGGAGTAGGCAATGAGAGATGAAAGTGAAAATAAAATCAGAAATTTTCAATCCATGGTGATGAATTCTGAATAGCAGCACACAGGCCTTCTACGTTTCACGTGTTGCAAGGTAATATTGATTTGAAACCCACTTATAAAGAGGCTAAACAGATTGTGGCCATCTGTTGCACTGGTAACATGTTTCCATCTTTTCTGCTCTGGGGTGAGAGAGGTAGCCGTTGTATTTCTAATGGCTAATTAGCAACATCTTGTGACCTCAAATGATGGGATTATTTTTAATGTCTACACTGCAGGAGAGTTTTGAGACCTCGCTCAGCGTGCACTGTCGTGGTGCTGAGAATAGAGAAACATGAAGAGAGACAGCCCTGCACTGAAGAATTTATTGCTTAAATAAGACTTTTACTTTTCTGTTTTTAAAACCAAGTTCCTTCATCAATACTGTCTCTACCATGAGTGGCTGAGAAGGAATAAAACACGAAAGCAGCATACAAAAGACACCCAAAATGCAACAGATTTTCTAGTCTCCTGGCTGGAAAATCTGGTGTCTCAGACAGTTTCCAAACTAGGAAAGAGACTGCTGATCCCACCATGTCATCTATCTCGTCTGTTGTCAGGTTTCTCTCCCTACAGATGCTATAAGGGTTATTGGATGTCATACTAAGCATGCCCATGGTTATATACTGATGGCCTTATGTTTCAGAGAGGATGATGCCATGGAGAAAGGCAGGAGAAATTCTGTCTTCGGGAAAAAGGAGGGTTTGCTTTTTCAACGTTTTGAAGATGTCTGTTGTTCAGGGCAATCAGTGTATGTTTCAGAGAACAGCATTTATTATATAGGTTTACAGTGCACCTTGTGATTCAGACCCAGAACCATAGCTTGTAGGACAGTGTGCAAAACCATGTTTAGAAAGTGCCATCTAGTGGCTCCATAGGGGTTTTTTTTGGTGTTGGAAAGTGAAGCTCATCTCCCTGAAATTCGAGGTCAGACCAAAGGCCATGCTGGCTTCAGAGTCAAGGCAGTCGGCTGTGAGACCTTGGTAGCTATTCGCAGCCTACAATAAGCAGTGCAAACGCTGTAACCTGTCCTGGCTAGAGGACACTGGAACAGGGAAACCTGTGCAAATGCCCCCAGGAATGAGGATGTGAATCTAGTTGCTGCACCTGGATGTGAAAATGGAAGTGCGTGCAGAGATATGCAAATAAAGGGCACATAGAAATAACTGAGTTTTAGTTTTCTGTTGGCAGGCCCTCTATTCTTTCCAGGAAGACAACAGTCCCTAAATCCCCAACTTAAGCTGATTAGTAATAAAGTTTCTTTTCTGAATTGCTGTTCTCATATACCTCAAAATTTACTGCAGACCTCTAAGGGTCTTCAGAGACAGAGTGAAAATCACTGATGTGCTTTATTTTTCTTAGAAATACAGGGACAAAATAACTGGGACAAAATGGATGGGGCAGACTTTTAGCAAACCAGTGGCAGTTTTGTTTGGATGCAGCACATGGCTTTGTGATCAGAAAACTAGAGAATGGAAACCAAACTTTGTTTTCAACCAGATTTTATTGACACAAACCCAAAAGCTTTGTAGCTCTGTGTAACAACTTCAAACTGAATTCACTGTTTTCCAAGAGTCACTGAATTCTATACGGGCTGTTGGTAGCTTTATTAGTGTATAGTTTAGAGTTCTTAGTTTGGCACCAGTTCCTCATAGAAATCATCACTTTGACTACTGATCCTTTTCTGCAACTGACAAAGGCGTAGCAAGCCAATATAAATCAATGTACTATTTCATCTTTTTACAGTTTCAGAAGACCACAAATCATTCTCAGAAGTTACCATTTTAATTTACTTGCCGCTAATTTAAGGCTCAAATTTTCTTCTGGATTGTTCTCTTGTGGCTGGAATAAATGGACCGTTGACTCCTGGTTCCATTTATGCATATCCGTCAGAATAAGTGAAGCTCTGCAGAAAGACACAAACTCTTTGAGAAGCAGTTAAATAAGCAGAAATTTTATACTCATTTATAACTTAAAGGCAATGTGTAACTGTCTTGAAACTGGTCCTGTATTATATTTTATTCAATAGCAAGTGGGTTTTTCTGCAGTTCTACTTTCTTGTGGCACTGGTAGTTGAATATACAATGAAATATACGACTCACAAAAATACCTTATTTAGCTTCAGTTGTGCACTTAAATCTTGCCACTTCCATGTGGTTCATACAAATGTTTAATTAAACATATGTTGATTTATTTTTTTTCTGGATATACGTCCTTGTCTGAATTGGGGTCAGAGCACTAACGATTGCACTATACGTAAAAATAGATGTTCATGTTGTTGCTATATCTGTTTTGAATAATTCAGGAGACACTCAGGCACCATGGTGTTGAGGCCTAGACATACTTCTTAACCTTCTAAGACCCAAATAAATGATATAACATATGATAAAAATCCAAAAAGAAAGGAAAAGAACCCACAAAGAACCATCAGCACAGGAATCTTAAACTCCTGTGGAAATAATTCTGTTCATTTAGTTCCAGATTACACATTCCTGATCTTTACAGTTGAAATTAGTTACATCTGGAACATTAAGAAGGAACACCATTTCTTTCGGTTTTGATAGATATTTTGGTATTAAACCCAATGATGTCCCTTGAAATGAGGAATATGTGAGTGATAAGGAGCCATAAGGCTTCAGAGGAAGGCTGGCTTTTTCCTAATTCTACTGATGCATAAAATCATGCTAAAAAGTTGATGAATTCCTCCCTCTCCCACACAAATACTCCAGATATTAATTCTCTAATCAAAAGCATTATCAAATGAAAGAAACTCTTCCCAGAACACATTTTCAAAAAGCAAAGTTTTTTTTCCAGAAAGTTTGCGAAAAAAAGTCTTCACCTCACCACAGAACATTTGCAAAAGCAAACTGCAGATGCTTCCTCAAGTTCTAGTCATATGACCCTTAATTTAAAATGTGTTTCTTTTTAAAGTGTGGCCTACAAACATGCTTGGGGGGAGCTCAACACAGTCATTTAGGAAACAGAAACTTGAGACATGTGGTTGAAATATGGTGGGGAGAAAAATAGAATGCATCACATTAATGACACTGAGAGTAATTTCAAATGCAATTTTCTAATTATTTTCCTTCGAATGGGATGTTGGAGAGCCAGGGGACAAAGGCAACAAGGTACACAGCCAACAAGATAATTGGCCTTGCAGTTTGTCATTTATTGTTTGTACTTAGCTTTAAGTTTCTAAAACAAACCCTTCTGAGGTAAAGCACTCAAGCAAACAACTGTCAAATGGTTTATCTGGTGTTTTGATCTTCAGGATGACCAAGGAAATGGTGCTCTTCCTGTATATATTGACTGCCTATAGGCGATCAATTAGTGAACCGATAGTTTGTTTTACTAGTTGGTGTAATCAGTACAAAATCTTATACTGAGATACTGCAGTCTGAGTCCCTTTTAATTGTTGCATTGTCAGCCTCAACAGAGGGAGGACTGATGGGATGATAAGGCAGGACACCCGATTTGAATCTGGTGTTGCTGAAGAACTCACAGCGCTTAGGGATCTGCCACTGTCTCTGCCAGTCTGAAAAGAAAGTTTTGCTGTCAAGAGCCTACTCTTTACTGCCAGCGTACCCCACGCTGAGAATTAAAGAGAAGGAAATCGGTGTACTCTAAAATAGTTTCATCTTTAGGTTTTGCACATTTCACAGGGGCTAGTCCAGTAGAGGAAGGGAAGTTCAATATCAAGCTGATATTTAAAACTTGCTAGCCAAAATGAGGCCCAGGCATTGCGCTCTCTTTTTCTACAGCCAGAGTGTGTTTGTGTATGAGGCTGGCCTCTTACATGGTTCACGCAGACTTGACAAATACATCATGATGAAACACAAGCCTTCTGTCTCATCATACATGCTCACACACAGTCTTGCCTGGACCTAGCAGGACCTTTTATGGCTTAGCCGTGACTTGGTGTAAGGACATGTTGCTTCAGGAGGGAAAGGATTCCTTGGTGGACTGAGCAATTGGCAGGTCTCGCCAGGAGGTGTAACATATCCTCAGGCACCACCTCCCCACTGTGCTTCCACAGGCTGCAAGAGGGACCTCTGCGCCAAAGTCTATGCCCTTTCCCAACTCGTTGATTCTCAAAGGGAAGGTGTCTGAGGAGCAGATTCCAATTTCCTCCATGCTGAGGCTCTTATGTCTTCTAGCCATAGCAAGGGGGAACAAGGAAAATATACTCGCTTCAAGTCCCTGTGTAGTCATATTATCCAGCCACAGCCTTGCCCTGGGGAGCCTTAGATGATGGATTTTCCCTCATGATGTCACAGAATGAGAGATGACGTCTAACATCATGCAACACTCTGCAGTTCACCATGCACTGGACTGTCATTTGAAAAATAGCAGCATTAATAATCCTGGACAAAAATCCAAGCTTCTGTCTCTCCTGTTTTCCTAGGAGGGGGATGTTATCAGGGCTTCTATGTAAAAACA
Source organism: Larus michahellis (assembly GCF_964199755.1). Taxonomy (NCBI): domain Eukaryota; kingdom Metazoa; phylum Chordata; class Aves; order Charadriiformes; family Laridae; genus Larus; species Larus michahellis. The sequence continues at coordinate 76,150,074 of NC_133897.1, read as the reverse complement.
GTTCATGTCCTTTTAAAATACCACACTACCGTACCCATCTTTCTTAAATCACTTCCCCAAGGTCCAGGTATTAGTCCAAGTTAGGTATGCAGCTGGCTTCTTGCTTTCAGAGCTCTGCTCTGGGTCATGGCCAAGCCCCTTGCAAATAAATTGCTGGAGGTTTTCTACAGGCAGTAAAGAGAGGCTACCGTAACCACCTCTGTTACTCATCAGTTAGTTTATTGTAAATCTGGAGACTTCTGCGACTGGCCAAATACTCTTTCTGGAGAGACACAACGTTCCCTAACATAAAATAATTAAAAAGGCATTACAATTTGCCAAATGATGTATCCAGATTGATAGCAGTGTAAAGAACAGTCTTTTTATCTCTTGCCATTGTAGAGGACTACAAATTCTGCCAAAAAGTTATTAAAGGCAGTAGGTGCATATGGGAATGGCACTAATTATTCAGAAATCCTGAAGATCAGAACTCTGGATGAAATCTTGGCTAGTGAAATTAAGAACCTTCCCTAATCCTCTTGTTTTGTTTACAGGAGAATGTAGAATCAACAAAATTCAATACAAATTCAATAAACATTCAGAAGGTGAAAGTAAACTTAATCCATTGGATATGAGTTCTAAGGGATTTTCTCTAAAACTTTCCTCAGACAGAGGACTCCTGACAGACTAGAAGGGCACAGAGTGATAGCAACTAGTATTTGGTCCATTAAGGACTAAAAATGTACTCAGGTTAATAATAAGAAAAGCATGTGTTTTACAGCAGATACTGGGATGGTACCTGGAAGTGATATTTCAAATCTAGTCCAGACTTGCTGCAGCGTGCTTATGGATTGCAGACTTTATAAGGAAGAGCATTCACTGAAAAAGCAAACAGGAAACCACATTTTAAAAATGATAGCTGAACATATGGAAGTTTTCACATGCGTGATGTGAAGTGAGGAGTGTGTGTGTGTTACTAACAGGCTGCTGCAGCTCATCCTGTATTGCAACAGGCCTGTACCATAACAGACTCCAAAGCACTGTTCTAGTCTAAACTGTAGTCAAGAGCCCATGCCTCAAGTCAGAGCTGGGTTACAAGAGCTGGGGAGCCACTCTGTAATGATGTACAGATATGTGAGTTTTGACCTATAATGTTTATTATTTGGAAGTGTTTCCTTTATCTAGTAAGAGGATATGGAGAAAAAACAAGCAGGAACATTCACAAATAGCCTGAAGAAGGCCATCTACCAGCAAACACTTGAGATTTCATAAAGGGAAATGCTCAAAATACTAGCTTTGAAAACTTCTGCTCCTTCACCAGTTAAGAGCAAAGTTGGCTTTGCTCATACAAGCTGAGACTAGCAGCATTCAAAAGCAAAGTGGGTGTTTTTGGAGGAAAAAGGACTTTCAACAGGGTCTCTCTTAAGAAGGAGAGGAAACTGGAAAAATCAAGCTAGGAGTATCTGTAGAAGGCATGAAAGTTTCCCTTGCAGAGATATGCTATTAAGTGATGTCTGCAGCTGCAGATACTGTAAGGCGGGGATGTCTGAGTCATAGGTTATCTGCCTAAGTTATTACGCAGGGGCGATAAAAGTGCTTAGACCCCGAGCAGCAGGATCCTGTGCAGACTGCTCAGCCTCCTGATTACCCAAATGGCTTGCTCAGTGGGGACGCTGCCAGTGTGAAGGCATGCAGAAAACAGCGGCGCGGGTTTAACACAAGGTGGCCAGAGATGCCTCCGTAGGGCTGCGCACTTATGCTTACCAAAGCCAATGTCCCCCATTAGCAGATATGGCAGCTACAGCCGCCGTGAGGGAATGCACAGTGCTGGCTGCTAGATTTAGTGGAAGGTTTAAAGAAAACCAAAACAACTGTCTCGCCTGCTGTTGGGGATCGTCGCCAGCACTGTGTGTGCATGAGCCTGAGCGTCTGTGCGATTCCAGCAGTTACTAAGGTGCCGTTACCAAAAGTTGACCCTCTGCACTCTTTCATAGAATCGTAGAATAGTTTGGGTTGGAAGGGACCTTTAAAGGTCATCTAGTCCAACCTCCCCTGCAATGAGCAGGGGCATCTTCAACTAGATCAGGTTGCTCAGAGCCTCGTCCAGCCTGACCTGGAATGTTTCCAGGGACGGGGCATCCACCATCTCTCTGGGCAACCTGTTCCTGTGCTTCACCACCCCCATTGTAAAAAATGTCTACCTTATAGCTAGTCTAAATCTTCCCTCTTTTAATTTAAAGCCATTACCCCTCTTCCTATTGCAACATGCCCAGATAAAAAGTTTGTCCTCATCTTTCCTGTAGGCCCCCTTTGGGCACTGGAAGGGGCTATAAGGTCTCCCTGGAGCCTTCTCTTCTCCAGGCTGAACAAGCCCAATTCTCTCAGCCTGTCTTTGTAGGAAAGGTATTCCAGCTCTCTGACCATCTTCGTGGCCCTCCTCTGGGCTCACTCCAAGAGGTCCATGTCCTCCTTGTGCTGAGGGCTACAGAGCTGGACATGGTACTCCAGGTGGGGTCTCACCGAGGCATGTCCTGAGGGCTGGGATTTGGGAGTGTGTGTGGGGGGGGTAAATACATATGTTTTAAATACATATATATATTTTTTTATATAATCTAGGCTGCTCCTTCGGACCCAGCAGTCAGTCAGGGTTTCCAGCACAAGCCCTGGCGCCCTCCATGTCTGCCTCACGGGCCTGCTCCCGCCCGGCAGGGCGCCCCCTGGCGGTGCGGCGGGGCGCAGCAGCAGGGCCCGCTGTGGCAGCCGCCGTGGCGGCGGCGGGTGGGGGCCGGCAGAGGGCGCTGCTGCTGCGGCGGCGGGCGGCACCTACCCCACGGGCCCGTGGTGCAGACAGCCGTGTAGGGCTGCAGGCGTTTATATGGCGGTGGTTTTTTTCCTCCCGTTCAGCTCTTGGGTTTTATACTATTTAACGAGAGAACCGGGGAAAATGCCACCTCCTTCGCCCAGGGCTGGGCGGGAGAGTGAGGCCGGCCCGGGGCCTGATGCGGGACCTTTCCAGCCACCCCTAGCAGCTGAGGGAAAGGCCTTGTGCTGCCTCCTACCTGGCAGCTCTCTCCAAAGAAATAAAATGAACAGGCCATTTCTATTATTAATTTTTTTCAAGGACAGCGGCAAGGTATTTTGCTACTAAGTGTCTCATTACTCAGTAATTATCGCTATCGCCGCCGTCCCCTTGCTTCTGGACCCTGTTGTTTGTGACGGCCGCTGCCCTGCCTGGAAAGTTTTGGTGGGACAGGGATGGCGAACAGGTTTTGTGCTGGCCCACGTGGCACTGAGTGTCGCATGGCACCCCCTCTGTCCCCCCTCAGTTTTCCGGATCGCTGCTAATAGCACATAAGAATAAAGGATGCCCTTTGTGCCGTTTGGGGTTGCTGTAAGCTGTCACAAGTGTGTTTTATAGAGGCTGATTTTAATTTTGCCACCCAGGAGAGTAATAGTCCCAAGGAAATGAAGCGTTTTTCTGCTATTGTTATATATCCGAAGGAAAAATCCTGGCACATAATTGGCTAAAAAATAGTAGTGTGATGAGTCAATAAATTTCTATTGTGTAGCTTTCTCTGGGTGAACAATACTATGTTCTGGGGTAGTGTTAAACAATTAGTTCACATATCATACAAATAAGCACATCCTAGATGGATACATGTGGGGGTAGTAGAAATTATTCATCTCTGGCCAATCAGACAGCAGTTTTTATTTATTTCAGTGTTTAACAGAATACCTCTCTGGGCTCTGGGAGACCTTGCGAGCAATTGAAAATACAATAACTTTAGAAGGAAAGCCAGCAGTTTTTCCTCACTCTCAATTCAGAATAATAATATATGACAAAATATCCTGTTCCCACAACTATTAGCCTTTCTATCCTCAAGTGTGTAAATAGATAGCTGTGCAGGATCGACAGACCTCTTTGCAGATTATGTCCCACCATGGGGCTCCCTGCCCTCTTTCTCTACTGAAAGAGGTTTTGGAGTTAATGTTTCCAACAGTACAAGGCAGAAAGATGAGTCCTGCCCCAGGTCCATCAGAAATTATTAGTGAGGCCAGAACCTTAGTTTGTGTAAATGCAACTGGCTGTATTGAGGAAAGTAGGATGAAACAGACTGAAAATCAGCCATATTGTTTCTTCCGAATTTCAAGCATCAGCTCCCTCCATGGTGGTATTTAAAGTCAAAATATTGTATTTTCAACTATGTGCCCAGAAAAAATTTACAAGGTATGTACCTTCATCTTTGACTGGTACTCACCATTTCACTTGAGTTGTTTGGAGTAGTTCTGTATAAATTCCTGCAGTTATTTTTATTGTTTTCTGTTACAATAGTGCCTAGAAATCTGAACCATTTTGCTAGATGCTGTTCAAACATGTCCTAAAGGACAATCCCTTCCCAGAAGATTTGCAGGCTAGTTCCTTACTCTGAGAATAGAATTTAATTCCTGGATTTCATTTCTTGGTACGTTTGAGTTCTTGTATCTCAAGAAAACTTAATTTTTCTCTGTTCTCATTTAGTCACAATTACTGCCTAATTAGAAGTTAATGTTTTGAAGGGGGACTACCAAGAGAGTTTTCAAGCAACTTGAAGCGTGCAAGATTCTGTGAACTAAGTCTCTACAGATGGTGCATGCCTACAGACCCAACTAGATCTCTCTAAGGCATTAACGAAAAGTTTAATATTTTTCATTTTGTGCAGAGAGATTAGTAGTCCCCAGCTGTGCCTAAGACCATCCATTCTTCACAGCTGGCCATTCTTATTAATCCCCAGGAAACTGCCTATGTTCTAATTTGTTGATTTTTAAATACAAACTGAGCAAAATCCATTTAAACACGGCAGTGTAAAAATTGAAATCATACTTTGTGTCGGACCACATTTGTGAGGAAGTAACTTCTGTGGGGGTAAAAAAATAATACCCTAGGTTCACCTCTGGTGTTTATTTTGAAGTGTCACAGTAAATGTAATAGGAGAACATAAGCATCCCAGACACCCTTCTTAATGAATCCAAACATGGTTTCAGTCTGACTGGGGTTTTTTTTGTCTTTACGTTGGAAGAGAGATGTCAGCACAGAAAAGCACGGGGACATTATGACAATTGGGATTAACAGGCCAGAAACTAGGACTGCCATAAACCAGGAAATGGCTGCTTTATTTTTACTGGTGCTCAATATGTTTGAAGGGGGTTGCTTTAGCTGTGTTCCCTAAAAAAGGTGAAGTTTCTTAGGACTTTCAACCCAGACAGTGAATGGTCAGCAGATTACTAGAGTGAGAGCTCATTATGGGTCTTGTGTGCTTCCTAGCCAGATAAGTCTGGGTAAAAAACAGTTCCAGTCTCTCTGTTTCTCAGGTGCGTATTCTCCAGTTGTAGGGACTGTGCCTGACCATCTTCATTGTGATACAGACCCTCTTAGTTCGTGTGCCCAAGGCCTTAAAGCAGGTACTAAACTTCTTCTAGTTCCCTTCCAGCCGCTGCTTGGCTTTTTCCAAACTTCTAATTACTTGAGCACTCTAATTTATCATCCTGCTGGTCAAGAATGAATCACAGCTAAAGCAGAAAGTGTGTGCTTTGCAAAAGGACTTGCTAAAAACACATGCTTTTCTCAGAAGCCATATAAGATAGTTAACAGATACAACAGAGCAAGCAGCAGGGGAATATTAACTCTGTAACGCTCTAGAGGCTTCTGAGGGCTTTGGTCACTATGCTGGAGAAAAATATGCAGAGCCGTTCCTGTTCCTGCTTCTCTAACTGCAGTATTTCTCTCAAGCCCCAGACCAGCTCTCTTCCTTGTGTTGCGTCTGTGTTTAAAAGTAGCTCATTTGTGAATGCTCTTCTTATTCTGGCTTTTGGCTGTGGAGCTTTTATTGCACCAGCTCTTCCTTAGGGATAGCTAGGCAGAGACGGGTTCTAGCTGCGGTGAATCCCTTTCTTCCCCTGTGGCAGAGCTGTTCTGCTGGCACTGGCCAATGATAGCTCAAGTTCACTTTGCCAGATATAATGAACAAGCTATAGGACTAGCATTATTTGTCAAGGGGATGGATGCTTTAACACACTGTGTTTTTTGTAATTGTAACTGATATTTCACCAGGAAAGAAAACCAAAAGAATTATTCTCCAAACAGTGTGAGATTATTTTCTTCCTCTTTTTTTTTTTTCCCCCTTGCCAAAGCAAGACTGAAATTTGGACTTTTCAGTATAAAAAAGCCTCTGTCCTGAGCTTTACGTCACTGAAGATGCTAAAATGGTTGGGCACCAGGAAATAAAAAAGGCCCGAATGAGTTTATTTTACACCTCTGCTGTCTCCTTGCCCTTTCTAAAACACGTGTACATAAATGAATAATGAAATATTATTTGCATCTGTGTACATTGCATAAATGAGTAAAAAAAAATATGATTTGCATCTATTTAAGGCACAAAGTTCTTAATCCTCTGCATTTTTCAACAACTGGATGAAAATGGTCGTGTGAAAAGCTTAGATTATGAAATACTCAACATTTTTCTTAGAATTCCACACATATATTGAAATTGAAATAGAGGCTAGGTGAAATATTTAAAAACACCATACCAGTTTTCTTTGGTGTTTGCCATAAAATGCATGTTTGGTTTGTTTTGAGCTAGTAAGCCTTAGTTTTGTTCTCTTTAAAGATGTAGAGCAGCATGTTAGTAAGAAAATTCAGTATCTGAGCCTTATCCATTGTAAAACAGTGTGGCTTCCTTATCTCCTCCCACAAAGATTCTGGCCAGGTAATTATGCTAATTACAGTGATTGGGGTACTGTGTGACTTCTGAGAATGTTTATTGTCCTTGAATGGAGGCATAGCTTATACGAAATGGCAGAAAACTCCAGTGACTTATTTCATTCCATGCTAGCACGTCTGTAAGGATGAAACACAGGGATGCATCTCAACTAGCAGAGTAGTTTGGAGCAGGGGCGTATTTCTGAAGCCGAGCTCCTGGACCTCCTCTCTTTCTGTGTTTTCTTTCGTGTCTTAAGTGTACAAGCTGGGTTGCTTCCACATGACACTGAACTGGAAGGTGCACTCCAGTGGCTACGCTGCAGCTACTGACCAATGTTCTGGGACCACACCAGAACTAAGAGGAAGTAAAACACCCTTGAAATGAGTGTAGCACAGATGTTGGATCCTTAGCACTGACAATTTTGGGCTGCTGAGCTTCTTAGTGTAGCCATAGCCAGAGGTATGTGAATAGGAAATCCAAAACAGGGAAAGAGAGCGTGCATGTTGTGTAACGTGTCCATCTTATTCATACTATATTAATTTATCTTGAAAGTTTAGCAGCAGAATAGTGGACAGGTGGTACATAAAACGAAGCTCTGGAAACTGCAACCCTGCACCCCACTTCAAAGAATATATCAAAGAACTTTTGTGAATTGTCAAACAAAAACAGCAAAACAGGGAGAGCCGTTATTAATTGCTAATTAGAAGTAAGTGCTGTGCTGTTGTTTATGTGGGAAACATTTGTATCTATTGTTTATCATTAAAGTATTAAGAATGCTTGCTGCATTTCCTGCAGCGTTAGTTCAAAGGCAGTTAGTTATATTTGCAGGATAAAATCTTTGCAATGACACCTCGCATTTTGTTCAGTAGGACCAGCACATATAACTAATTCCCCTTATTATTATATTAACTTCTTTTTTGCATATATGCTCATGTCCTCTGGTTTACCTTAGAAACTATCCAGCCTCAGAGCTGATTTTATCACTGCTCTAAATGCAGAGTAAATTGAAGGCATATTCTGCCCCCAGATTAGCTAAGTTAGCATTCGAGTCTCTTTTCTTTAATTGAAGATACTATGAAAGATATGTGTGTGCACATATGTGTAATTTATATAGACACATATGCATAAGCTCTGCACCCTAGAGTACCAAACATTAATTATTAGCCTTTTAAATGTCATTAATAAAAATGGAGTAATTAATTTTTATATGGTGGATTTTCAACACACTTTAAAAATGCAAACTAAATGCATAGAACTTACTTGGTGTTTCTGAATGGGAAAATTCTAAATCCAATCTTCCTGTCGTTTTTGAGAGAAAACAGGTATTTCAGAGAAGAAGCAGTTTGAACACCCAACCTAATGTTACACTTCTAAGTTTGGAGGTGGCCAGGCGTTTCCAAGCTAGTCCTCTCCAGTGAATTTCGTTTTGCTAAATTTAGTGAATCAAATGAAACAAAAACCAATGAAAGAAGAAAGGAAAACTTGATCTGTCTTTACTTTGAGTCATACTGAAAAAGAATGTAGCCAACTGTATAATAGCTTATTGCACAGTAACGGCAGATACGAGCACCCTGCTCATTGCAACCTGCTGGGATCTTAGCTTTTCTATGATTTTTATTTGAACTGAGGTCATATACGTGGCAGTATAGCGACTAGCAAGGAACAAGCTTGTGATGTAAGTCATCCTACTTCTCGAAGAGGCACAAAAGTGCTGAATGTATCAGCCTTTTGATTTATCATCCCCTGAGTGTCCGAGGAGGCGGCCTGGAGCTTCAGGAAGAACAGCTCCCCTCCCCTCCCCACCCTGGAACAATTTTGTTCCTTCGCTCCAAAAAAAACACGCCGGGCCAAATTTCTGTAGACAGTATCTTCATTTACCTCCGTAGAGCTACAGCCCCTATGAATTTAGCTGTCTTTTTCTGCGCTCATGTCTCATGCTTTCTGTAAGTGTGATTCACAGTATCTTTTTTTTTTCCCTACAAAGATAGTTAACCCCCAAATCTTGAAAAACACAGATATGCCTGTTATTCAGAATGACAGCCTATTCTCTGCAAAAAAAAAAAGCTGTGCCCCTAATGTTACCAGCTGCTTCTGGAAACATAAGTCACAGGTTTGTTTGTTTATGTTTTGGTTTGTGGGAAACTCTTTCTTAGGTTTTGGAGTGCCTAAGCAGATGGCATCCTTACGTGGTCTGACATCAACAAATGCAAAATTGCTCCCCTTGTACTTTAAACTAGCCAGTCAGCATGACCTTTTGGCTCAGGCAGAGGCGTTGTCTATATGCCTTTGGGACAGCTGCTGGCATCCTTGGAGCGAGGTAGAGAAAGCCTTTAACCATTCGCAGTGTCTGAGTGATTATGGCCTGAAATACCTTACAGAGGTGTAACCCAAAGGAGTACTGACCACCTATTCTGAAAAAAATCAAAACCCTTCTAAAATACCTTAACTTGAGCATTCTGAAACAAAAACACTAGGAATGACAAGTAGTTTTTGAAAACTTCACCCTGAGCTTAATTATTCATTCTTCTCCTCAGTTTCCAGACTGTTGGTTATTCTATTTTGCAGTACTTATGACATGATAACAGTATTAATATGTACATAACTACAAAGCCATGCCACTTTTTATCCAAAGGGAAAAGAGGTGAAAGGAAAGAATTGGAAGCAGTGGTATTGTAAGCCCTACAAATTTATGAAAATTATTGTAACAAACTTTGAAAAAAGAAAAAATGGAAAAAAGAAAGGGAGACATGTAATTTACAGCTTTATTTTCTTGGGGCAGATGTATGAGTTATATATAGCACACAAATGAATTAAAGTGACAAAATTATAACATTGAATTTTGCAGCCTTTCACAGGGATTCTGTCTGTTAAACTGTACAAGAGAAATTCCTGCTTTCGTTTTATGTTTTGGAGGTATTTTTTTGGTGTTGTCATACAGTCTGATATTATAGTAAATGCTGTGTTCTGATTTCCATCAGTGTGGTTTAATCAGCAGCTGGGTTTTCTTGCAGCACCTAAAAATAACAATACCTCAGTCACCCAAAAATGAGTTTAGTTTTCTCTGTCTGGCCTGGTTGCATGGACAGAGGAGGTATACCCTCAGTGATGAAGAAATATGACTGTGGATTAGGAGGGGATATATTTCTGGCATACACTGCCAAAACTCTCTGGAAACATATTAAACTTTTTATTCTGTGTATCCATCCTTAAAATGCAGGGCACATGGCAGTTATGCCTGCAGTTTCCCTTTGTATTTTGTGGTATATACACGGCCTTGAGAAGCGCATACCATCCTCCCTTGTCCAGAATGCTCAAATTACATCATTTGCCTAACCTCCCTTTGGGTACCCCTTCATCTTGGCACCAGTCGTTGGAAGGCTTGCTTTGGCTCTGTGCTTGTTCTCTTTTCAATGACACGTCTTTGTGGAATGTAGTATCTCTTCAGGGCATAATCAGTCAGGGTGCAAGAAAAGAACATGGGACAGATTACCAGAAAAATCCCCGCAATGCTGATATCTTGCTGATAGGCAAGAATCTCCACCATCAGCGTAGCAAGCATCTTATTTCGTTTAATCGTTATATTTGTTTTTTGGGAAGCAATGTCTTAATCACAGTCAGTGCACGCTAGACCTCTCTAGTCTTGTCACAGCCCCGATGGTTGCAGCACCAAGACATTTGGCATCTTCTCTACCTTTCAGGGAGCCGTGGTTTTTGCATGGATTCTCCAGTGACAATTATTTCTTCCCACTGCTTCTTAGGAGGGGTAGCAGGAATTTCTGGCAGTGAAACTGTATGTTAGACTGTAACTCAGGTGTTCCGTATGGTGGACACAGACCCTTTGGGCCTTAGAGAGCCTGTCCTCCTGCAGGGTTGTTCAGGATGCAGACCAGGAGTTAAAACTTTTTACAGTAGGTCCGTGGCTCCACAGGCATCCTGGAGAGGTTGAGTTTCATAGTTCTTCCAGCTCTGTCATTGCTGTTGGTCTGCAGCTAGAAGAAAATTCCTTCTTTCATACCACTCTTGAATGGCAATTTGGTTCTTTAAAATCTCTTTCTGGAGTCCTGCACATACATGCATCCATGAAATAAGATTTGCGCCTGCCTCTGTGTTGTCAGACGTTTGGATAGGTGTGAGAAAATAGCCCTGTGCCACTAAACTATGAATCCTGTGGTGTTAAACATAGATCTGAACTCAGGCACAGAGGTGAGGAGCGCACTACAGAGAGCTGCTTTTGCCTCTCATTCACAAAATGTGTCATCTTGGACGACCTCTAAGTTTGTTGGCCAAAACACTTTAGACCTCCTTTGGTACATTACATTGTTCTTCCCAATTCAGACAACTGGGTTTAATTTTCAACACATAATTATTCTACACTTCTTTGTGCATTCCCTTTTCATCTCCCCAAAACTAAATACATTTTGACAGTTACCACCAAGAAATAAAAAATGTTATATTCCGTGGTTCATTGGATGCAGTACTGGTAAGTGAATCATTCCTTTCCTGCATAAGTGCTACCATATACTGCATTGACTCTTGATTTGGAATATGCAACTGTGTGTTTTGCTTGATCCTGTATGTCCCTAGGAATCTTAGCAGTTCAAAGGCCCTGGCCAGAACATGTATTTGAACATTATTTCATCTGGTCCGCAGTCAGTGGCTTAATAGCCGGAGAGCCTACTTCAGATACAGTCATTTTTAAAACCTGCTTAACCACAATAGTTGAACCCTATCATGTGGCTTTCACAGACACTGATTTAATACTCTCGAACAGTAGTTCTTGGAGGCTCTTTTAGCCAGAATATGCATTATTTCTTTCAACTATTTATGAAACTTTTTTCTTCTTTTTTTTTTTTCCTTTTTTAGATTTCTACACCTGATATTTTCTTCACCTCGTTCATACTGAAAGCTTGAATAAAAAGTTAATTTTGTATCAGCATCTCTTTAGCATTTGTGGGTGAAAAAAATCTTCGTTATCTTTTAATCTGTTTTCAATTTGGGATGCAGGTAGGCGTTTAGGTTTATACAGCTGTTGCTGACTCTCAGTGTTCATGAAGTGCTCCTTTTTAATGTCTTCCAAAAAGTGGTTTCATGAGAGATTTGCATATGCGTTTATTGATCTGCCACAGCACTGGGATTAACTCATGTGCTGAGATATTTTTCTCTTCTTTCAAGGACATTTTTGAACTCTGTTATGACCATCTCAAGGACAAAGAACTAGCATGGATTTTTTTATATGTATTTTTCCACTTTCAACATAAGGGCCTTTTCCTATGCTCAGGGGAATACATCCTTACCTTTCACAACATGCCCAAGAAAGGTTCCAAAGATAATCCAGAGGCATGAATTAATTCTTAACCAATTGTCAGGCAAAACACCTTACTAGGAGTCGACGTACTGTCTTTCCAGGAGAATCCTTGTCCTAGAGCAGAGCATCCCTCGTTGTTCAATATGCGGTGATGCGACTTTGCGTCACTCCCATTGCAGGAAAACAAAATCTATTTAATCTTCTTTTCTTGGTGTCATATATACAGTGACAACACTTCTACCTCAATCTACATTTTTTGTTTTTTTCTAATTTATTTTACCTGATTGAATCAGCTGTTTGTATCCTTGTTTGTAACCAGGCTTTAGTTGGCTGCAGAAGCCGGTAGCACTTTGCATCCAGTATTCGGTCTTTGTAGGCTTCTTTCTTTTGGCTTTCCTTTATGCATCCCTGTTTGGAAAGGGTGCTTTCTTCCTCGGGGGAAGATGAAGTACCTCACTCTCTTCTGTCATTGCAATACTTTACCATACATGCAGTAGCTGAGCAGTAGGGATCCCAACAAAGAGAAAGAACGCCATTTATCTGTGAATGAAGTTCTTTGGATGGGCTTATTTTTCCCTGGAGAGATGTGCTTTTTTCCAATCCATCATCCATCCCTCTGTTGTTCAGATCATGGATTCTGACCTGTCCACTTGCAAAGCAGTGGGCCATGTTTTCTGTTGATATAGCTTGGCATATCTCTGTATTTGAGGGGATATGCTGACTGCTGACAGGGCAGGGCCTTGCACAAAACTTTTCTTAGCCCCACAGATAGAGCTGTTTGCCTGGGGTGAACGCAGAGGTGTTCATTTAAAAGTTTAGGAGTCGTGATTCGTGACTCTCCAGAGAGTAACAGATGCTGAAGCATGTGCTTATGTGACGAAAACGGTCCTCAGGAGGTGGCGAACATCTTGCAAACCCACATTAGGAAAGGGACTTGTCCTCTTATTGCTGCCATGGGTTAGAAAGCACTAAAATGAGGAGTGGAAAGATGAACTATGAGCTATGAGAGGAGTTAAGGTTGTCTGTACAACTTTAATCCTCTGCTCTCTTTTATATCCATTAGTGCTTTACCACTCACTAGTTCTCCAAGGAGCTATTTAATGGATTTAAAAAAAAAATCTTAGATGTGCATTTAGCCTATTGCATTTTTATGGAAATGGATGTTACTGAGCATGTAGTGCTGTTAGTGAGAAATGGAGTGCTGCTGCAAGCTGCTCAGAATATCCTATGACTTTTCCCTGCAGTCTTGAGACATAAGTTATACCTTTGTAAGGACCTTTGAATTTCCCCAGTGGTGTAAATAGGCATTAATGTAAGTAAGAATAGAGTACTTTGTCTTATCTTGCTTATATTTTATACAGCTGAAAGAGAGAGCTGTGTTAGAACTGTTGCTTCCCATTTAAATGTCCTGATGGTGAGTCAGATTTTCAGCTAGTTTAAATTAGTGTAATCTCGATGATATGTCAAGGAAACTACCCCAGTCTACTGGCCCTGTATCTTTAAATATTACTTATTTATAGGGCCCAAAACCCCACTGAATTTTATAATTCAAATAATTCCTAAATGAAAATAAAACACTTCAAATCAGGATACATGATTAGTCTGTACTTAGATCATAGTTCCAGCTGTTAGGTTTTTTCACTATGTTTGAACAGGTCTATCAAATATTATCATCCATTATGAAATGCCGTAGTCTGACCTAAAATCAGTTTCACAAGTGACGAAGCTGCTAGTAACCCCTTCTGCAGAGAAGCAAATGACTGGAGAAAGCTGGACCCAGTTGCAAGTGATGCAGAGTGACCACACTGAGGCTTTGACAGCTGGAGATCTGGAAGTAGGGAAATATCAACCTGATGTCATCCAGGATTAAAGTTGTTCCCATTGAGAAGGGCTGCAGTTCCTACGTGGCTTGGGGAATCTATTTGCAGATTTTTAAAACTGGAAGAGTTTGACTCACTATGAATTAAACTGTATGCTTTATTAAAGACAATAGACATTGCTGCACTTTTCCTATTAATTCCTTTTGAAAATAATGCTTTCTTAGCTCTGTGCTGCAGACAGTGAATGGGCTTGAAAAAAGTGATGATTGCCTAAGATTTACATATAAAGTTTCCTACTCCAAATCTGTTGCCTCAAACGTTCATACTTTTTTGTCCCACAAATTCTGAATTAGGCAATCCAAGCAACATAAATTTCCAAATAAAAGCAAACGGTGCCCTTTCAGCCTCCCCAAAACAGCTCTTGGACAACCTGTGAAGGAAAAAAAAATGTTAATGATGCTTAATGATGCACTGGCCCAAAAATGAAGCTTTCCTGGGTTTGCTGCTGCACAGACTCACTTTTCCGCGATGTTTTGTAGGAGGTGATTTCTGTGCTGGTTATGATTTGAAAGGGCTGGCCCGCAACCCGACCTCAATCAAATTGGAACAACATGTCACCAAAGGTCCTGGTCCCATGGTATGTGCTTGGAAATACAGCTCCCCTCCACAGTGCGGAGAGGTTTCTGGCAATTCAGTGAGACTAAACTCAATTTCCATGGTTAGAAATTGCTGCAGGAGCATTTCATTGTGTTGCAGTTGTCCGGCTCTGTATGTTTGTGTGTGTGTGTGTGTGCACGCGTGCTTGCATGTCTGTGTGTTGCTGTTTTACTGCTAACAGTCAGGGCAACTCTGGAAGTTTGATTTGTGGACAGAAATGACAAATTTCTGTTAAATTATTGACACAGAAGGGAAAATACTTTTCTCCCTTGAAGTTAACTAAAACCAAATGGGATTTTTTCCCCAAGGGAAAAGTAGGAGTTTACTTACGATGCGTCCCCTCCCAGAAATCTTTCAAATTATACATACTGTACCCGCTGTTTATAGAAATATGAATTACATGATTGTCTGTACAGGGTCATTTGTAGTTCAAATGGAAATGCAATGCTGCTAGGCAGAGGCTATGGAGAGATCGAGGGGATCCTAGGATCTGCCATTTAACCCTTTTCAAACACGGTATGTTAAGTGACTTTGAGATCTGCAGGAAAGATTTGGCCTGCTGTGAAATGGAGACACCCTAATTTTGTGGATAAATCTGGATTTCCACGAAGCTTTAAATAAAGAGGGAGAGGCTGGTCATTTCTCATTTACATGGTGGGCTCTGATTGTACATTGTTGTTGATGGTGACAACCAACAGTTTATGCTCTGCATTATATTTGCTTATGTGTTCTCATCCAGCTGTGAAGTTCAAATTTTGCAAGGGATGTTTTCCCACATGCAGGATAACAAATTTGTCAGATTGACCTTAGGGTTGTTCTTTTCCAATTTGCCAGTGATTTCTTTTTCATTTCAGCTAACTTAATAATAGTTGTTTTAAATGTCGTTAAGCCATAAATAAATTGTTTTCTGAACCATTTTCTCTCTGCTGTACCATCGTGTTTCTGTATATCAGTGGAAATACATATTTCTGGCTGTGTGTCTTTCTATCTTTTAAGCTGAGAGTTCATCAAATTTAATTTCACCACAGGACATTCAATCATGTTTTTGCTTTTATTGTCTACATCCTTGGACTACACTTTCTAGTGCCTTATGTCTCCTGCAAATTCTCTGAGGAAACTCAGACAGAATTTATAGAGTTCCCTAATTTAGTAGGTCTGGGCAGTCCAAATATACATAAAAAGTAGGCATGTCATGACTAGTGCCTTGTAGACAAAAAGTTTTGTTCCCAATCTGTTCTGCACGTCCCCCGCCGCCCCCCTCTCTTCCTCCTCCCTCAATTTCATCAGAGTTTTTGCAAAAGCCTTGGAAGCTTTGGGTAGTCTGTGACTTATTTCATCTCTAAGAAAGCCTCCTGTCCACAAAATTTCCCACTGAGATGAAATTTTCTACTGCATATAGAAATTAATCACCATTGGATATGTGTGATGTCCCCTAAAGACTGTCAGGATCAGGCTAATGCGTATGTTCTGTCTTCCTGAGACCAGGAGTTAGACCGAAGCTCCGGAAAACTGGTTGACATTGATTTGGAGATACTTCTTAGCAAAGAAGGCACGTCATCCAGCAAGAGGACCTGAGCCAGTTCTTCAGGTGACCTCCTTTTGCAGTGTTGGTGGCAAGCAGGGTGCAGGGTTTGTCTGGTGTGTTAAAAGATGTAATTCACTCCTCTGCTCCTGTGGATGGAGTTCTTTCCATGGCGCCTCCTGCAAAGACGTTAGGAGAGCTGTTCCTGTCTCACAGGGGAATAAAGGCTGACTGCAGAGTCAAACGCTCCTAAAAACAGTGACCTGTACTTTCAGAGCTGGCTGTGGAAGGACTTCTGTCTTACCAAGAAGGCTTGGGACACTCTGGCCTGTTACAAGGACGGAGTGTTGCGCAAGTGGCTTTTTCTACTCCTGCTGACCTATTTGCTGCCGCATGTCCCATGATCATTCTCCATTCCTTATAAATCGCTTTAGACGATATCAAGGGACATGTTTACATTTCCATTAGCAGTGAGTTTGCCAAAGGCACATTCATAATGGCCTGTTAATAAAAAGCAATGCAGGTGGATAGAGTTTCAGAAAGCAAATGCTTGAATTAGATACACAGGTATCAGTATTGGATTCACAGGTATCAGTATCTATCTCTCTTCACTATATCTCTTCTGGCCTCACCTCAGGTAATGTTAGAGCCAGCAAGGTCAGTAGGCTTTTCCAGTTGAAATGGAAACAGGGCAGTTGTATCACCTGAAATTTGTAGCAGCTTCTCTCACTTGGAGATCACTCTTGGTTTTTGACAGACAAAGCTATGTAACTAATACAGAGGGTTTTCTTCCTGAAAGTTAGTTTTCCAAATGCTTTATTCATGTAATCCTAAGAATCTTAGCCACAATATACTTCCACTGAGCAAAATACCCGGGCTGTTTAAAGCTGTGCATGGATCATTGCAAACAGCATCACACTTCTCTTCTTTCTTTTGCTAAAGGCAGTAAGAAATCTACTGCAAGCTTCTAAACCAGTTTGAGGTTGCCTAACAAAAGGTATAGGCTAGGAGCTGTACACTGTCTTTAAAGTACTGGCCTGCGGAGAATATGGATTGCATTTTGTGACTCTGCTTTCCACCTGTAGAATCTGCAGCGTCAAATAAGAAGCAGGAATATAAACTACCTGTGAATTACTTCAGACTGGAAACAGGAGAGTTCCCAGTATCAGAGCTCTGGGATTCTGGAACAGCTTTCCAATAGGAGTAATGGGGGCAAGAATAAACTGACTAAATACTTGAAAGATGAATCATGATAAATTAATCAACAGGACAGTATGAAATGAGTACGCCAGAAGTGTAAAACTCTGTGGGCTGGCCGTGGGACATGATCACACGAGTTATTCCTTTACTAAGTGATCAGTGATGCTGATTAGCACCATCCATTTATGCCTAGTTATCACAGAGATATTGCAATCTGAAATTTGAGCAGAATGGGAGAAATCAAGCCAAGCTGTTAAGCAACATGACAGTCTATCAGTTATCGCTCTCTATCCTTACTGTAGCAACAGGGTTATAGTGCTGTGATACCTAGCCAAAACCATAATGCAGAAAAGAATTTGATTACATGAAGTCAGTCAGTGCTCCTATTGGCATTACCCACCATTTTTAGATGACCCCTCTACTCTAATCTTCATATTTTATATAATGGCGTTGAACAACTTCTGCAGCCCAGTATCCAGCCCCCTCTAACACTCCCAGCTCAAACCCATCCTCTCCATGTATTCTTGCGCTCTGAGCCCAGCTACAGTAGCCATGGGAGTGTTCAGCTCAAGTTCTCTGAAATCCAGCGCTCCTTCTCCCCTTTACCATCTCCCTGCAACCCTTCGTAGCCCACCTGGTTCCCTCCAGCTTCAGCCAGGCAGAAATGACAAGATTCTCTTTTTCAGTAAAGAGATGTTAGGAAGAACTAAGGTAGGCAGAAAACACAGAGAGAAAGATCCAGCCTTTTGAAAATGCTATTTGGGCATTTTACAAACATTTTCACATCTGCGCAGTAGCACGCTGAACCTTAACTCTGTCATCTCCTTCATTATTTAACTCTACAGCTTTAATGGAACACTTTTCTTAATGAGCCACAGTAGAAGAAGTAATTACTTTCGGCTGGGTATTTATCAACGGTAATTTAAATGTTGTTTTGTCCTTTGTCAGATTTGTGCATTAATTCAAAGCTCAGTTTGGTTTTGAAGAGTGAATCAATGGGAAAGGTAGTGAGAAAAGCTTCATGTTCATGGACTTTCTTGCTTAGTTTACAAGTGAAAATGGAGTGGTTTTCTATCTGCTAGCACCTAAAAATCAACCTGGGCAGGGAAAGTCAGAGAGGGTTCTGTCTGCTATCTACATGACAACCAGTAACAAAGTCCTTATTATCCAAACTGTGGTATGTGCACCTGCATTGTCTAAAATAGAGGTTTTCAGCTTGTGATGCTCAGATCTTAGGGACTCCACAGATGGCTTCTAAGCCTCTGTAAAAGTAACTAAGAAAAGTGGGTTTGATGGTAGGCTTAAATTTACTTTCAGAGCTGCACTTTTCCTAATGAGAAAAAAACGCCAACAACCAACTTTAGCAATCTGCAAAAAGAAAAACATTTGTCTAAAGTTTATCCTACAGTCACGTGG
Source organism: Larus michahellis (assembly GCF_964199755.1). Lineage (NCBI taxonomy): Eukaryota > Metazoa > Chordata > Aves > Charadriiformes > Laridae > Larus > Larus michahellis. The sequence continues at coordinate 76,131,438 of NC_133897.1, read as the reverse complement.
ATGTTAACAGCCAAAAGACTAAGAGACTTCACAGAGCTGTTACTGGGAGAGATGTGGGGTTGTGTAGATGCACCTGAGGATGTATTTGGACTTGCAGTTGTAATTAGCCTGTGTAGGGAAGCTACCGTGTTGGAGTTTAGAAATACGCATCTGTTAACTCTTGCTTAACATCAATTAAAACCTTGGCATTGGGTGAGTGGTTGTTGGATTGCCTTTTCCCTCATACAGGTCTGATTAAATGGGAGTGGCTCTCATTCAGTTTTATTACAGTGTGTTTGGGGTGTATCACACTAGAGCAGTCTCCAGTAAGCTAAGCAAGCTGTACCTGTAAAAACATAAACTGGTCAAACCAAATCCAGGATCAGTGTGCGCAGCTGATGTGCGGTGGCTGCAAACAGAATTACTGCAATGCACAAGCTTGCAAATACTCCAGGTCAGGCACAGGTCTGAGGTTCTGGATGAAACCTTTGCATCCTCCATCCTATTTGTCCAGTGAAGTGTGTTTCTGTGGAATTAGGTTCTTCTACAAAAACGGTATATGAATGTATATATATATGTATGTATTTTTTTTTTTACATTTCAATGCCATTCTTCCTCATGAAAGTTTTCCTAAGCAGGGGCTGTTGAAAGAAGCAGGTATACAGTGTGGGTGGACTTGAAGTATTTCTTGTAGCCGACCAACAAAGTGGTGTGGAGGAAAGAGCTTTTTGGAGTCATCTGCCTTCCATGGGAGCGCTTTTGAGAAAATGTCTTAGAAAAGGCAAATGCTGAATATTAAAAAATGCTGTCACATTCACAGTCTCTTTTGTGTACCTATGCACGCACACTGATTTTACATAGGCAAACCGTTTATCTTGCTGCAAATTGCGTTCTTAAGCCTACAGGCATCTGGTTTACATGTGCTCTAGGTTTGCAAACTTAAGGATGCAAACCCATTTGAAAATAAGACCTAATCCCTCATGATTTGCCACTCTTACTTTTTCTTTTGACAGCTTTTTTTAATTGACAGCTTTTTAAGGCAAGCTTGAAAAAGAAGAAACCTGACAATGACTTCAGTTAATATAGTGGTAAGTGCAAAGAGGCTGAATTTGAATGGATCTTGAACATGTGCTGGCAATGTTAGCAAGGGACTTTGTTAATATATAGTAATCCAAGATGACTCTAAATTATAATCAGTCAGAGCCGTCAACAGGAAAAGAAAAGAGATAATTTGCAAATGCTGTTTTGCTGGGTTTGGGAAGGGATGTGAGAAAAGACCATCATTTGGTCTATTCTGCAGTGGACTGAATGAAACCGTGATGCTGCTAAAGAGGCCAAATGTGCTAAAAGTGAAACAAAGGAGAATCATTTATTAGGTCAGTTAAATAGTCTAAGTAATTATTTTGAATATAGTGATAAAAGTATTTTTTCACGTTTGTATTTTGAACATACGAGTTTGCAGTGGCAGTAAGTAAAAGACACCTTTTTAAAGTGCTAAAGTGCTTGTTGCATGGAGGTATGCTCATATACATGGGATTTTCTGAAGTTCTTAAATTGCCTGATTCCTATTTAAATTGACGGGAACTCCTGATGTGGTTTTGGAAATTCTTCTAGTGCCTCACAGCATGTTTGGTCCTTAAATATGTTTAAAAATTCAGGCTAAATGACAGAACTAATATTATTTCACCCACTTATTTACTACCCGAGGAGAATAACTTATAACTTTCCTTTGGATTTGATGTTTATGGCTAATATTCACAGAGGCTTCAGTCACTTTACAGGTGTCAGAGGGTACCAGGACAAGTATCCTGGAGAAGGAGCAGTGGTCCAGTTGGGGTGAATTGGCCATGGGATCAGAGAGAGGAGAGTTAGGAGGTTCTGGCTTCTCGCGTGTGAAGGAAGGGGACATCTGGGTCCACTCTTGAACAAACAGAGGAAAACCACAGGCAGCCCAAAACAGGCCCAGCAAGGCTTTAGAGTAAGGGGCAATAGCAGGGAGAAGTTGGGGAAGCAGTTTTTCAGGCTCATTTTGAGGGCAGGCTGTGATTTAAGTAGCTGCTTCTGTTGAACCAGCTCTAGCAGCCCCCAATGCCTCTCTGGCCATACCAGCACTTGGTTTTTCCTCCTGCTCCAGTCCCTCCAGCTCTTGCATTGATTGTATCTTATTATTCTTCTGCAGCTCTTCCCATTCTCTCTACCCTGGAAACAATTCAAAAGCTTTTCTAAATTGAATAGTTCACTTACAGTGCTACCATGACAGAGGATGTGCTACCATGACAGAGGATGTTTCATTTATGCAGTTACCGTTAATTTAAATCAATTAACTGTTAATTTAAATTCCACTAAAAGCATACCTAGCGATTGTAACTACAACTAAGAAATATTCTTAAACTTAAATTCTATCACTTTTTTCCAGCAAAAATAGTTTTTGCACAAACAATGAAAATGGAAATTTAAAATTATAAATGCGTTTTATTAAGCATTAGAGCGGGCTGCCCAGGGAAGCGGTTGAATCACCACCCCTGGAGTTATTTAAAAGACGGGTAGACATAGTGCTTAGACACATAGTTTAGTGATGGGTTTTGTCAGATTTAGGTTGATAGTTGGACTAGATGACCTGAAAAGTCCCTTCCAACTTAGGCAATTCTATGATTCTGTGTTTCTATGATAGCTTATCCACAACTAAAACTAAAGGTAACTTCCCATTTTAATAAACAAACAAAACAAACCCTTTATCTCAGTGTTTTCCAAACCACATCTTTTGAAGTCAGAGATATCTGGGAAATCCTGTGAAAACAGAGTGCATAAGAGCATATTATTGAAATATTTTCTTTTGTTGTCCTTGTGGGAAGTATGTTATGGAGAGGGGAAGCTGTAAGATTATGGAGCTTCAGATAGGATGTGCATAAGCAAAGGAAAGCTTGAGGAGCAGGGTGTTGGGAAGAGGTAGGGTTCAGGGAAGTGGGTGGAGAGGCTCAGTCCTGCAGACTTGTGCAGCTCCCAGTAGTGGCAGCAATACTCAGTCCTGTTCGCCCCTTTATTTCGAGCAGCAAAGCCCGTGCCATTTATGGAAGGGGCCTGGGATGACACAAGAGCTGTATGACAACCACTGGGAAGAACTGGATCTCTGTATCTTCATTTCCTGACTGTTCTTTGGAGAGTGGCATTTTCATAGCTCGTGCGGGTCCTTGACTTTCCCCCCAAGCCAGACATCCAGAGCTCATATCTTCTCCCATGGAGGGATGCTCACCAGCACGTGGGCAGCACTACTTAATAACTGAGTAGTTAATAGCTTCTTACCAAACATGTATGTATTTGTATCTCATTGGTCATTTACCAGGAAACTTTATAGAGCCTACACCGTTTTGAGACACCTTAAGAAAATATATTTGCTTAAGTGCGTGAAAGGGGAGAACTGCAGGCTGTCTCATATGGAAATCCCCCTGATGTTTGGGAAGTCCTTTGGTGGGAGATAAAGGGAAGTTTTGATTTGTCATTGTTACTACTATTTACTTAGTGTATCTTAGTTGAATTTTCTTTAATTCATGCATGGCTAAACTAAAGAAAACACCTTTGTGTTGTCATGATGTGACTGTACTTCACAGCAGAGAGTTGTGCGCTCTGACTTAAGCAGCCAAGGATTTTATTGATGACACTGTAGTATAGTCAACACACGGGCCTCTATGTAAAGGAAGTAGTTAATCAAGGATATATCTAATTATTCATTTGTTAGCAGCCTGGTTTTTTCTAATACTTTCTTGGATGTGAGTTATGGTCAGATATTGAAGATGATGACGACTGTAGGGTGCCTGGGAATACAAAGCACTTTCACCACACTGGCTTCAATATGTTGTCATGTTATAATTATTATAGTTTATTCATTGTCACTAACCTGTTTAAATATTTGAGAACAAAGTGGTGTGGTTATATAAAACTTTGTGCAAGAAAACACAACTCCCAAGATCTCTTTTAAGCGCTGCTGGTGTCATCTGCAGTCCCCTTTGATCCCTACCACATATCCGCATAGTAGCTCTGAGGATCTGTGAACCATTTCTCCCTTTCTCCCTGTTTCAGATTGCGGCTGACGCTCATTAGAACAGTTCAGAGCATCTCTTTGAAGAAACATGGTGGTGACAGTGGCTGATCAAAACCCAAATACTCAAAAACCTTAGGCGGGGGGGGCGGGGGGGAGGAAATCCATATGTTAGGATCTAGTCACAGCTTGAATCTGTTATTGGAGGAAAAATAGGCTAATGCATAGGGCCCTGGTTGGGAATCAGAAAAACAGCATTCAGCTTTCAATTTCCCATCTAACCACAGGAGGACTGTTTCATTCTCCCTGTTCCTTAGTTTTCCAGGTGAAAATGGGTCTTTTCTTTCTCACAGAGGCATTATTGAGTGTTGGGATATTCTGATCAGGCTCTGATAATGGTAGTAGCTCAGACCGGGGGTGTGACTGGAGACATGAAGTGTGGATGTCCTCTGGTGTGTGAGTGATTCAGCCCCAAATGATGCCTGTTGGTAGGACGGGGGATGGTTGTGTGCTTGCTCCTTGTGACTCATGAGAGTTACTTTGGTGTCAGAGCAAAGAGCACAATAATTTACCAAGGCACAGAGCAGCCACATGGAAGACAACGTTGACCCTTTGGAGTTATTCCTAGCAACATCAGCTCATCTCAGCATGTAATTATAATACAGCCCTAACCTGGAGAGTTGTGTCCAGTTCTAGGCTCCCTGGTTCTAGAAGGACAGGGAACTGCTGGAGAGGGTACAGCAAAGGGCTACCAAGATGATTAGGGGACTGGAACACCCCTCAGGCTGAGGGACTTGGGTCTTTTTAATCTGGAAAAAAGACAGTTGAGAGGGGATCTTATCAATGCTTATAAATACTTAAAGGGTGGGTGTCAGGAGGATGGGGCCAGGCTCTTTTCAGTGGTGCCCAGCGACAGGACAAGAGGTAACAGGCACAAACTTGAACATAGGAAGTTCCACCTAAACATGAGGAGGAACTTCTTTACCTTGAGGGTGACAGAGCACTGGAACAGGCTGCCCAGGGAGGTGGTGGAGTCTCCATCTCTGGAGACATTCAAAACCTGCCTGGACGCGTTCCTATGCAACTTATTCTAGGTGAACCATCTCTGGCAGGGGCGCTGGACTAGATGATCTCCAGAGGTCTCTTCTAACCCCTATCATTCTGTGATTCTGTTATGGGAAAGCAGCTCTTACTCCGTGGATTATACAGATTCCCAGCAGGTCTCTGTTTTTCACTTCTGACAATGTAAAGAGGATGTGAGCTGGAAACTCCTACTCCTGCTGCAGCATTGGCCCAATGATTTACTAATTTACAGCTTCTGTAAAATGCTATTGATGGCAGCAAGTCTACAAAAATGTATTTAAGGGCATAATATGGACCAATGTGGATGCATTTTCAGTGATGGAAGCCTATGAAGGAATGGGCACTGACTGAGTCTAGAAATCCAGGCTGAGCTCATACTGTGATGAATAACTTGGAAATGAGTATCAGATATCACTGGTGGGAGGAAAACACAGAAGTCAACACTGTCATTTGCAGAGTAGTTTCTATAAAATTAACCTAATTTATACATTATTACACATTATGCATAAGTTTTTGCCTCTTCAAATGTGAATCTGAAGGGCAAATACTAAAAAACCTTTCTAATGATAGTGCTGAATTATGCAGAGTGTTCCTGGCACAAACCTAATTCAAAGAAAGAGTCTATAATATCCATACGCTTTTGTTCTTGGAAAGGGTTCCTCTGATTGCCAGTGGCACTGTCTGACTGCCCAAATGAAGTGATCCCCTAGGAGCTTTGGATCTCAGTCCAGGCAGCCAGCCTGGAGTCCTCACCTTGCCAAGCAATGCTCCCCATGACCAAGGTCACTGCTGAATGAAGCCAACGTTACTACTGAATGACCTGCGTAGGAAAATGGGCTTTCATTGTGAGCCTTTTGACAGTGCCACCTTTAAGTCTCTTCTATGAAGACTAGGCTATGCAAAAATATTGATACATGTCATAAAAATAACTTGTCATTTCTATTTTTAGGGAAGGGGCTGAATATTTGTTTGCAGAGTCCAGCCTCCTAGGGCTCTGAATCCAAAACTGAGGCCTTTTGGCCCTTTCGTGATGCAAATGGTAATTTAAAATATACATCTGGCACAGTGCAAAGGGAGAACATCCAACATCTGTCACATTCCATTATCTTGCCTTGCTGCTATTAGGCTATTATTAGTATTTAAACTAAATATATCTTACTGCAGGCTGCTAACCATAATACCTCATTCAAGTACCCATTCCTTTTATTGCCACAAACTGTTCTGAACATCACGTAAATGAAATTGGAACATCCCTTGATGGACTGTTATCATATTTTATTGCTTTATTTTATTTTAAATGGGAGGAAACAAAACTTGCCAAACGTTGTCGTATGGTCTGAAGAAAATGAAATGGATTTCCCTATCGTTTTGTGCGAGGGAAGGGAGTAGAGGCTTTTCTAATGGAGATCAGCTGCAGGCGTTTGGTTCCACACTAACAAGGGCCCATATGCTGTCGCTGGTGTATAGATTTTGTCTTGGGGCTGTAAGACTCTAGAATGACTGCTTTTTTGTTGGCTTTTTTTTTTTTCTTTTTTAAACTGTCTTTTATAATTAATTATCTGCCTCCTCTATCTCTTCAAAGCCAAGTGAAATAAAGACATCGTAAGGGACTAGAATTACTCTAAGCAAGAAGTTAGCTTAGAAATGTTTCCCTCCCAAGTTGAACGCTGTGTTTCCACTGGGAGCTCTGCCCAGCAGTTACAAAAAACTGCCCAAAACCTCGGGTAGCCTTTTGAAAAATGAGTCATGTTTTTAATTCACATTGGCACAGATCGCAGCTGCTTGCCTGGGGCCGAGAGTGGTGCCCTTCCCTTCTGCTGCCATGAAAGATGCTCATGGAGCAGTCAGCCTGCATCACAGTCTGGCAGGCACTCATGCTATATCGGTGCCTGTACATCAAGCAGTGCCCCCTTATGTTCCTAGATCCCAGGACAGGGTCATCCACACGGATGAACACAGTGGTCTCAGGCATTATTTTGGCCCAGGGCAGGTAGCACCATCTCAAATGGTTCCCAAGATAGGTGTCTGCTAGCGCAGACCAGCAGCAGTCCTGGGGAGTGAGGGAGCAGTGGTGTGGACTTGAGCCTTCCCTGCCCGGCGGCTCATTCCCAGAGAGCAGTCCTGATGAGATTTAATTTTGAAGCGGGAAAGTGAGGTCCTGCAGCCCTAGGTGTGTCTTCAGGGGCTGTCACACCACTCCAGCTCGATGAGCTAGAGGGTAGCCACAGTGCTAGGCTAGAAATCCTGGGCAGGGCATCATGCTAATGCAACTGTGCAGCTTCTGGTGTCTGAGCTGTGGAGTTCAGAGGTACACTGAATATCTTGAACGTGCCTGGAAATGACCTTTCAACTGCTTGTTTCTGAGGCTGTCAGGTTTTTTGCTGGAAGAGTCCCTTGGCACAGAGTAGAATAAGCTGTTTGAAGTTGACCGTGTGTCAGTCTGACAGCGAAGGACTGGTAAGGTGCAGAGACCTTGTCCTGAATGTGACCATGCACGTGGGGCGAAAAGGGGGATGCGGCCTGGAGCTGCTGTAGCAGCCCTCCCTTCTTCCCAAAGCTGCTCTGAGCTGAGCTGCCTTCTCAGTGCAGGCAAGGTACTCCTACACACTGCAGCTACTTGGTTTTAAGCTAATCCTATCTTCTAGTTAACATTATTTATTTATTGTTTTACATTATTTATTATAGTACGGTACTTGTTAAATATGAAAACAGTACCAATACGTGAGGGGTGATGCTTTCCGCCCCATGCAAGGCACCCTTTTACATATGAGCGGACCCAGAGCAGATCAGCTGCCCAGGTCCCTCCCGAATGGCTTGCCGGGGCCGTGGCTGGCAAAGGCAGGTCTTGCCTGCTTTTCAGTGCCATGATCGCAAGCCAGCACGCACAGTCGTGCTGACCTGTGTGGGCTTACTGGCTGGAGGGAGCAGTCACACCACATTACAGCCCAACGACACCGAGTTGCTGTGGCTTCCCCAGCTCGAGCATCAAGCATCGGCAGCCACGACCTCTCAGCCTGCATCCCCTCAGGGCTTGGCCAGGTCTGGGCTGCCAGCGTCCCACAGGAAGGATGGAGGCTATGGAGCTTGTGTGCAAGCTGGCCGAGACAGAAAATTTGAGCTCTGCTTTGGGCCAACAGCGCAACAAAGACAAGCCTTGCATTACAGGCGTGCTGTTGCTCTGGAAACTTGAAGCCTCCCATAAGCAATGCAATTACCAGCTGGTTATCGCTTTTGCTTCACCAAGGAGGAGATTTTGTTAATTTAGAGAAAGCTAAGAACACAGAAATAGATTTCTTTTACAAGGCTTCCTCCTAATAGTCTTTAGAGAAACCGCATTTCTTTCTCTCTGATCACTGTAGGACCTACCCCCAGAAGGCAAACGTATAAAATCTTTTCTATCAGCCTCTAAACATTTCCTGAAGAAAGAAAAAAGATGATTCTCTTTTCTGAGTTACCTCATCTTGAGCTGGCATGGAGACTTGTTTAGTGCACAGTAGCAGCTGCATCTCTTCTGCTTAAATTGATATACGACTGCCGCTTACCTCAGCTCTTCGCATGACTTGTTAACAAAATGATTATTGCAATGTGCACTTCTTAAATCCAAACATTAAATGGTGTTTGGGAAGAACTCATGTCCTCTTTCCTCCTGGCTGAATTAGTTCCCTTAAGGAAGTAATCCATAAGGCTATTAGCCACGACAGTAAGGACAAGTATTGAAAAATACCCTCTTTGGACGACAAAGGAGTGTTTTGTTCCTGAAGTACGAAAGAAAAGGCTCAGCTATAAGACAATAGGGGTTTTGAAGTTTTTTAAGCTACTACAGTTCTTGATGTCTAAAAATCCCTTTGTAGACTTGCTGTCCTGTGCAGTGTGCCTTTGAGACCCTGCTTTTTCCTAAAATACCTGTGTTTGGGTTGGCACTGTATGAGGTGTCTTTTAAAGCAAATGTGAATGAACCAAGTGTCATCTACCAAATGTCCATAAGCAGCAAAGAACTGTAGGACATGTATTTTATCCCCCAGAGCCTGAGGAGACCACAAGGCAGAAAACCCCTTGGTGGCAGCTCTGCCACAAGAAGGGGGTATGGCGGCAGCGGGTAAGCCTCGTAGATGGACGAGGATGGGAGAAGACATAGAATCAGAGAATGTGTTGGGTTGGAAGAGACCTTTAAAGGTCATTTAGTCCAACCCTAGTAAGCAGGGACATCTTTAACTAGATCAGATTGCTCAGAGCCTCATCGAGCCTGGCCTTGAATGTCTCCAGGCATGGGGCCTCCACCACCTCTCTGGGCAACCTGTTCCAGTGTCTCACCACCCTCATCGTAAAGAACTTCTTCCTAATGTCTCATCTAAACCTACCCTGCTCTAGTTTAAAACCATTGCCCCTCGTCTATCGCTACATCTGCCCACCGCACTCCCTGCAGCTGCCTTACCCAGGAGGGAGACACCCACCGGGGTGGGATGGGTGCGAGGGCACTTGGCTTTTGGGCACGAAACGGCTTCTGAGCCTAATGCAGCAGGGGACGATCTCTGACATTTATTTTTAGAGCGTGCTTAGGGACTTAGAAGACTCGAACCAGCGCACAAATTGGTGAGGGAAAGGCAGCCCAAGTTCAGCCGCCTCTACAATGGGATGCTGCTGGGAACGGCGTTTGTATTTTCAAACTTAAATAATCTGGCAGTCCCTGCTGTGGCCTCATGCTATTTGGGTCTATCCCAATTTTATTGAAAGTGTTGTTGAAAAGACATATTTTGCACACTGGTCAGAGTTACTTTAAATAAGATTTCAGAACTTTTTTTTTGCCCCTAGTTTTGTTCTCTCCAGGATGTTTTCCAGTCCCATTCTGCAATATTTGCTAGCAATCTTAACAGCTGTTCTTTCCTTAATTATTATCATTGGTCTTGCTTCTTTATTTTTGGGGTGGTTTTTGTGTTTTTTGTGTTGGTTTTTTTTTTTTGTTCCAAAGCAAAAGGAGACAACCAGGCCCTTGTATCACAAAAATACACTTTTTCCTTTGTCTGTATAAAAATGTATGCTATCTGAGGGAAAACATATGAACACCATCCTTATCATATTGAGATAGAAATTATTTCCCCATTCTAGTACCTGGCTAATGCAGAATCCTGCACTATCTTGGGAGCTTTTCCCCCTTCAAGAAAACATGAAGAGTTAAAGCAGAAACTCAGGTGTGTGGGGCATACAGCATTATAATGGATAGATTGTTTGGATTAAAATCTTCCTAAAGCTGTGAAGTGAAGCCCCCATTTGATAACGCATGGCACATTCTGAAGTTATAAATAGTATTTGAAACAATTAATGTTTTTCCAGCTTTATGGTTTCTTTACCCAGTTGCAATGGCTTTTATGAGCTCGTGGAGCTCACTGTTTGAGATACCCACTGGCATAAGGGCAGAAATAGTAGCTCCTACAAGCTTTGAAAGAGCTTCCAACGCTTGAAAGAGGGCTCTTCTGTTAATTTAGCCCCTTCTGTTAATTTGCCAAGGTTTAAAGCCAAACTGGCCTAGCAGGAAAGCTTTCTGCTTCCGTGCGGCTCTTTGCACGAAGAACAAACATAAATTAATTGCTAAACAAAAATGTAAGACAGGGTTACTAATACATGTTTATTAACTTAACGCACTAGAACATAAACCCAGATCAAATATTTGAAAATGGAGAGTCTGGTAAAGATCTACACATGGACTTCCCTTTACCTCTTCATCTTTTCACAACCTTAACCTATCATATAGACATTCTGGCATCCATTCACTATATCTTATGTGACCCTAAAGGTCATGACCTACCTGATAAAACCACACTCTTTCAGTTCATCCTCACATTATGAGTAATCCCAAATTATACGAGTTTAATTTTCTGTGCTCAGTATGCCAGACAACGTACATGGAGGGACGTCAGCTGACAGCTCGCTGGCCGACACCAGCTGAAGATGGCGTGAGGACCTCTCCTCCTCTCATCGTCTCTCTTTGCAGCATTCATGTGCTCGCAGCCAGGTACCTCTCTAGTTTTCATCATTCAGAAGAAATTTGGTTCTTTCTCTGAGACCCCACTGGAGGACACAAACTCGTGTCCTCATGTTGGCTAATATATTTCTGCATTTACTGGCCTTTCACTTATTCTTTATATGTAGAATTGAGATCGATGTAATGGCCTTTCTAGTTTACTAAGTCTAATTCACAGCCTGTACAGAGCAGATTTTGCTGTTTCCCTTTCATAGCCAATGATTTACTTTCCTCAGCTTTAAACAGAAAAGGCATTACTAGCAAAAATAAAATGAAAAGCAAATACCATGAAAAGACTCAGAGAAAATATGTTAATGATGTGATATATTAATATTTATTTAATTGCTGCCATTTCAGGTCAGTTTCCCTTAATACTTGATATTGTTGACTTCAAATATACTTTAAGCTATAATTGTTCGCACATAAGTATATCCTTGATAGGGTGGAGATGGTGGCCAGGGTTGGAACAGAGTCGAAATTGTTTGTGAAATGCATACTGGGACTTACTTCACTTTTAACTGTTTGCTTTTGCAAGGAGAGCGGTGCAGTCATGTTGTTGAATTAACATTTATAACCATTTTTTAAAGGGTTCTGATCTGGGAAATCATCATGGTGTATTTTTAGATGAGATTTCTGAGTAAAGAAAGTAGTGGTTTGGTATGTGCAAATAAGATGATGTTACTATTTTTCAACTCTCCCTACTTGCAGTGGAGAAAGTAAGTTCAGTGAGTGAAAGGGAAAAATCGAGCTTTCATAGCAAATACTGTTTTTAGCCTGCTTCGATCTTTGAACTAAGATTATACTCAACCACTCTTTCCCATTTCACAAGCAGACCTTGGAAGCCAGTACACTAAAATTAGGAGGCATGTTTGCATTTTCAGCCTCTCCAAGTGCAGCACTGAAAATAGTCCGTTCCAGCTATGTCATTATTGTACAACACAGCGTTTGGGGGTTGGTTTTTTTTAGAAAGCAAACGTCATTCTTCATTACTACCGCTCTTCCACGTTGCTTTAAAAAAAATACCTGCCTTTGCTTGGCAAAACGAGTGCAAAGACAGGAGCTGCCCTGAACTGCAGCGTCCTCGCTGACCCTGTAAGGGCAGGAGCCTGGGTTTGTCGCCGGCGCTTTGGCAGCCGACGGTTCAGCTGGAGGGAAGGTGGGAACGCCAAGTTATAAAAGTCAAATGTCTTTTCAGGAGGTAGAGAAAGGGATCCCTAGAGTAGTAAGTTCTATGCAATATGCAAAAGTATGTTATGAGTCCTGAAAAAAATTAAATTCTAGGTGTGTGGTTCTGCTAGAGTTGTGGGATCCTGGTACCTGGGATGTTGTACATCTAAAAGCATTGACAAAGGTTTTGCCCCATGAATCCAGATGAGATGGTGTATTTTAAGGCATAGTAATGGAATGTCTCTATTTTTTTTATTTGGTTGTTTTTTCATTCTGAAAGCTTCCAACTAAAGTTAAATTACATTTTTACCATTTTGGCACTTCATGTGCCTGTAACTGCTCCTCACAACTTGTGCATAAAACAACCGAAAAACCTAATTTGCTTAAATAAGAGCGAGGAACCATTTGCTAAATGAAGACAGCGGAAATCCCAACAAATCCTTTGTGACTAGGAACAGGTAGCCCAGCTTTTAAGTGCCTACAACCTAAACACTGGCACCGCCAGAAGAAATTAACTGCTGCAGTTAATCCTCGCTGGCACCACGCCGCGCCGTGGAACGGGAGCCCTGTGGGGTACGGGCTCTGTTCACAGCAACACGTTCCCCACAAAGCACTGAGCAGGTGCGGGGTTTTTGAATACAGACTGAAGTTTACCTTACGGGCAGAAAATTAAATAAGGATTTTTCTGGAGGAGGTAGGAGACCTCTTTGAATTATTAGTGGTTTTTGGTTTTGGGCTTTTTTTTATCATTTATTTTAGAGAAAATCTAAAAAAAAGGTTTTATTGCTAACTTGCCAACGAGGAAAACTCCCAGGAATGGACCCGAATTTCTGCATTTTGCCACCAGATGGCCGTCACGAGCAGGGAAAGCTGCTGACCTGAACGATACCCTGTACCCACAGCATTTTTGACGATATGACAGTGAAAGTCTGAGTGAAAGTAAGTGTGAACGCAGAGTTTTGGATGGCGGATATGCTACGAAGCCTCCTTGGCAAGTGGAAAGTTCTGCCAGTAGCACTACAATATATGTTTAATTTACTTTTAAAAAGGTGCGTGTCAGCCTGCAGCAGTTGCTGAACACAGAGCCTTTGCGCTTCTCCAGAAACTTATGTCTTCAGCTCTCCTCCGAAGTCCTATAATCTTTTGCAGAAACTTGCCCTTCCAGATGGCAGGAATATCTGAAATCTGTCGCTGTAGGTGACCTCTGTAAGAAGGCTTAATTCTTTCACCCCTCAGCGAGTTGCTGAGTGACGCAGTGACTTTCCTAGGTCTGATAACGTTTGCTGAAATCCACAGTAAATCATTCACATCTACAGGTGAGAGGCATTCCCAGGGATAAGCAGTGTACTTCTCTGGGAAGCACTGCTGAAAAAAGTGAAAGACTTAAGTTAAACTTAACAAAAGGTGCAATGACTTCTTAGGGAGGGTGTTAGCTTCCTAGCTGCACACAGGAACTACATTCAGGATAAGGTAACTTAACAGGGAAATACTGGAAGGTTTGCTGTGTGTCCCTGTCCCCAGATGGCATCAAATTCAGATGCCCAGATGCTGCCAACTGTTATTACAGGTGCTATTTATTGCAGTAACCCATATGCAAATGGCAGTATTTCAAATATTTTTCTTTCAGAATAAAAACATATAGATGATACACATTGAGCATCTGAGGAGCAGGAACACCCCACAGCTGCCCTGGAGTTTAACAGTCTGTTGCTAAATGTGCGCCATCTCTGCCTGACTTCAAAAGGAGCTGGGGACACTTCGGATGGAAGGGATCATTCTTCAGAGATAACAGTATAATGGGACACTTCCCTCTGTCGCTGTCAAAACAGGAAGCAGAGGCTACAAAGCTCTACTGGAGACAGCGACATGAACTTCATCCAAACAGGCTCAGAGACTGGGAAGTGAATGGCACAGAAGTGGCTCTTCCCTCACCACCTGCGGGATAAATACCTGCCTGGGAAATCTCCCTCACTAACATCAGGGCTCCTGTGCTTCTTCCCAGGCTCCAAACGTCCCTCCTAAGGCAACTATAAAACACCTCCTTGGCGGGCTGGGAGGGATGCAGGACAGCTTGTGCATCAGGCTCTCCTCCTGGGAGCCTGGGTTTTCCCAGTGGGATCCCACCTCGCAGAAGGAGAGGGGTGTTGCTCACCTCCTCTCTGGGAGTGAGCCCTCCTCTCCCTGTTTAATCAAGCCAGCCCCATCGTGCTAAGCTGAGAAAAGTGGATAAATGAATCAGCAGAACAAAAGTTTCCCTGGACATTGCCTTCCCCACTCCTTTGGGGATGATGCAGACCCCTTTCATGAAAGTAATGGGGTCCAGTATAGCAAAAGGAGAGTGTTGGGTCCATGCTGCCACATGCACCCTCACTTCCAAATTCTGAGTGTCTTCACAAACTGAAAAAGAGGGGACAGTTGCAAAAGCAACTTCCATGCTCTTCCCTCCCACGCCCATGATATCTATCCTTAAATCTCCTTAAAGATGCATTTTTTTCCTTCTAAAACCAGCTTTTGAATGCCCGCTATTAAGGTGTTCCTTGACTGGTGCAGTTAAAACACCCATCTGTAACCTTCCTTTAACATAAGTGAATGCTCGGTGTAACCTCCACTTCTGAAAATAACATATTCTGTCTTGAATAGTCTCAGCTGTGTCTCTGGGAAACTGACTATGAGCTTATTGCCAGATTCTGATTCTAATAAAGTTAATGGAAATTTTGCCAGTGACTTCAAATGGTCCAGATATTATTCTCGGGGCCAACTCCTATGAAATTATCCCAGTTCAAACCCAGAGCAATTGCACTGATTTCAAGCGGGGCTAGCCTGGATTTAGTCATCCAACCCGAGAAAGATCCATGAAGTCAGAGAGCAGCATATGGAAGAGCTGCCTCTCCTTCAACCTAACAGCCGTTATTAGAGTGTTTTGGGTGGTTGGTTGTCCCGTATCTCCCCCCCGCCTTTTATGAAAGGGCTGAAATCACAGCTGCAACCTTAGACCTTCACTGTAGGAAGGAGTATGTTCTTTTATACCAGTATAACCAGTTTCACAGTGCAGACTGGTACTTCATCGATCAGGGCTGGCGGGGGAAACCCGTACCGAGCCATTTACCAACGCTCCGTCCTCAGTTGTGCCAGGTATTCCAGAAAAAAAGCTGCAGGATGCTGCAACCCGTTAAAATTAACTGTGCGACTTTTTGAGATTTGGAACAGGTAGCACTCCACCAATTTTCAGGACAATTAACCGACGTCCTCTAAGGGATGGGAGCAGGAGCGAGGTGGCCAAAATCCTTCTTTTTTAAAAAAAAAAGAGAAACAAGCCCGCGGAGACGCACGGCTAAGGGGCACCGCCGCTCCCGCGCACCAAACCGGTGACAACCGACGGGGCCGGCGCTTACCGAACCTGCTCCGTTATCCGTCCCCCTCCCCTTCCCTCCCGCCGGCTCCCCCCCCGTCCCCCCCCGTCCCGCCGCGGGGCCGCGCTACCTGCGCCCTCGCCCGCTCCCCGCCCCGGAGGAGCGGCCGCCCGCCCCGCCGAGAGGCGGGCGCGCTGGTGATTTGCCTTCGCCGCCAGCAGCCCCGCTCCGGCCAGCCCGCGGGGACCGGGGCTGCAGCCGCAGGAGCCGCTCGCTCGCTCCCTTGGCGGGGCGGGGAGGGAGGGAAAGTTTGCTGCTCTTCTTCTTCTTCCTCATCATCCTCCTCCTCCTTCTTCTCCCCCACCACACGCAGACCCCGCGGCCCGGCGCGGCGACCCCGGGCAGGGGCATGGCGAACTGAGCGGTCGGGCCGGGCCGGGGGGCGGCCCCGCCGCACCTGAGCGGCGGCGGCGGCGGGGAGGTGGGCTTGCACCGCGGCCATGCGCGGCGGCGGGGGCGAGCGCTGAGCCCCACCGGCCTGGCTACCCCCCGCCGGCCCGGGCGATAGCCGCCGCGGGGGGGTGGGGGGAAGGGGGGCTGGAGGGCGGCGGGGAGCCCCCCGGGGAGAGGGGGAAGCAGGGACCTCGCCTGCCTCCGCCCGGCCGAGCGCCATGCCGCGGCGGCTGGCCTGGCTGTGCTGCTGCTGGGCGCTGCTGAGCGGCGCCTGCCGCCCCGCCGAGCCCGCGATGCCCGCCGAGGGCGGGGAGCCGCCGCCGCCCGCCGCCGCCGCCGCCGCCTCGGGCTTCCTCTACCGGCGTCTGAAGTCGCACGAGAAGCGGGAGATGCAGCGGGAGATCCTCTCGGTGCTGGGGCTGCCCCACCGCCCCCGGCCGCTGCCGCGGGAGACGCCGGCCCCGCCGCCGGGGAGGCTGACGGCGGCTCCGCGCTTCATGCTGGACCTCTACCACGCCCTGGCCGAGGGCGCGGAGGGCAGCGCGGGCGCGGAGCCCAGCGGCCGCCCGCCGCCCCCCGCCCCGCCGCCGCCGCTGCCCAGCTCGCAGGACAGCGCCTTCCTCAACGACGCCGACATGGTCATGAGCTTCGTCAACCTGGGTGAGTGCCGGGGGAAGGGGGGGCGCGGGGTCCCTCCGCCCACCCAGTCCGCGGACACCCGTGTCCCGCCGGGGCCGCCGCCCGCGGGGAAGGAGGCGGCCGCTGGCCGGGGAGCGACCGGCGGGGTCGAGGGACGGGATCCAGCTCGGGCTGCGCGGGTTTTGGCCGGGAGGGCAGCTCGCTTTGGCGAAGGGCAAAACCTCCCATTCGCCCTCCCCCCCAAAAAAAAACCCAGAACGCAAAACCCGAGGGGGGGGCAAAAGAGAAAAAGGTGTATTATTATGTTTTTTAATAGTCTTTTTGTCCTCGTTATGATGATAGCAGTCAGAGCCCATCGTTTGGGATTAAACTGTGGTTCCCAGGCCGTGCCGGAGTGCAAGTTGTGTTCATTCACTCCGTGCAAGGTCCATCAGGGCACAGATGCCTTCGGGGCTGGAGCAAAGTGTCCCATGCTACTCCACGGTGTCCCTATCTCCTCAGAGGGGGTCTGAGCTGGTGTGATGGTGAATATGTGACTCCGTGTAGGCTATTCTTGGTGATCGAGCCAGCAAACGTGATAAAAATCTGTATCGTGGGACTCTTGAAATAAATTCTGTTAGACGTCAACCTGCTCTTCAAACAAGTCACGCTGTCAGTGTGTTACTGATGTGAAGGGCTCCGAGGTGGGCATTTCAGTGGGAAAGCCATTAAGCTTTTTACTTGAAGGAGCCCCGAATACTAGGCTGCAATTATAAGGAAACAGTGTAATTAGATTCAGCCTAATGTGGAGAATGAAAATATTTCAGTTGGCAACTTGCAGTTCCTTTTTTTTTTTTTTTAGGGAATTCCTGTGAAGCTCAAGTGTCTTAGCCACTCGACTGAAAACTGTGTCTGTTCACTAGTGCTTCCAGAGTTGTGCACCAGAACGATGACACCTGTGAACAGCTTGTCTTGTTGTTTGTTTTTTTTTTAAAAAAAGCAAATAGTTGTGCATTTCCTCATCTCGAGCAGTGCTAAGTCACTGCAGCGGGAAGCTACCAGCGCCGGTAGATGTGCTCAGTAGTTTTGTACCATGGTGTATATACATTTAGAACAAGTTTAGCTCTAGTCCCTAGGGCTTGGGTGATTTTTGTACCTGGTGGGTCAGAAGCGCCGTGAATGTTTGTTGGAGGATTCATCTATGTTGGAATCGGGGTGACTTGCAGCTCCTGCAGGCACGGCAGAGCTGCTCGGGGCAGGCAGCCCTGACAGCAGCGCAGAGCCCCTTGGGCTGTGCGTGCTGCCTGTGTAGCTGTCAGGGTCTCAACCTTCTCGTTTAAAATTATCTCGAGGGTGTTTAGGTGGTGCTGCCGTCTCAGAGCTCCAATGCTTTTGATTGAGACATCCTGAGATCGTCCGTCAATGAAGCCAGCGTGATCTGTGTCTAGCTCGCACCCTGGGACGCAGGAATACTGTATGGGTTTCGAGTCCAAAGGGCAGCTGCTTCTGTGCTTCTCCCCTCCCAGCTTCCCCAAGCCTCTCTGTCCTTTGAATACACAGAGCTGCCGCCGCTCTCTCTGTTCTTTGCCTTGGGGACTTCAGGACCTGTACTTGGAGCTATGAATTTAAGAGGTAGCTGTAGCTGTCTGTAAGCAATCCCCATAGCACCTTTTATTTAAAGGATGTGGAGCAAGGTGCTTGCGAGGGGCTGGGCGATTCCCAGAGGAGCTGATTTTAGGGAGAAATGTGAGCATGTGGCGCCTTGGAAGGTACTTAGTCACCTGCTTTACGAAGCACCAGGAGAGTAGTCTTAGACAGTATGCCTGAAAGTATTTGTTTCTTCTGAAAATAATAAAAAAAAATGCATTAGTATGATTCAAATCAGTTCTGATAATTTGGATCTAGACACTTATGTAACAACAAGGAAAATTATTCATGTAATGTAGTAAAATAGCACGATTGAAATGCTAGTTATGAGTCTCAGGAAGTATGAATCAACTGCAGAAATTTCTCATCACCTTCCAAGTTCCGAGTCATAAACCATAATGTCATTTAACGTGATTGTTTGTTACCAGAGGGTTGGCAAATCGACGGGCTGAGGCCGGACAGCTGTTTGGCTGTTTTCTGTAGCTCCTCTGACATGGCAGGGATTTTTGGTGTATTGGCATTTACTTTTCCACTAAACAATAATTGATGCCAGAAAATTAGAGGAATCTAAAGCTATATTGCAATATAGAAACCAAAGGTGTGATGGGAGAAAGCTAGCCTGTGATCTATCAAAGCGGCTTATCCGATGTAGGCTAGAAAATGCAGTAAGAGATGGTGGGATTGCAGCAGAAAGGAAAGACTTCCTGACCTCAAGGACACTGACTATTCCAATGAAGCGTATGCCAAGCAACCCTGAAAACCCACAGCTGGAGTCTCCTTATAAGCAGACATGGCCAGAATTGTTTTATTCGCGTTTTCTTCATGTGATCAGACCTGTAATAACTTTGGCTTGGTTAAAATTGGTTTCTGAAGAGTTTTGTCAGTGTTCAACCTTAAAGACTTCTCTTTCCATTACTGAAGGGGCAGCTGCCAAAGAGACGCGAGGGGCCCTTGCTGCTCTCTCGGGATGAGGAGTGTACGGCATTACACGGGTGTACCTGGTGCGGGTTGCCCTTGAAGATGCGTGCGGCTGCGTGGGTGTGAAGTCAGTGTGGGTGGCCACGGCCACCTGCCTTCAGGTGCTGATATCGCTTCTGCTGCAGCCCACAGCCAGGCAAACGTTTGATGATGCATCTGGTTGTGCTGCAAAGCCATCGTCTAGGTCAGCTGTGTGGCGAAGGCCTGCTTTGTCACGAAAGTTTGCAGGTGTGGATGTTCTTTTAAAAGTGCATTTATTTTTTCCAGCCCCGTGGCCCGAAAAGACTCAGTAGCTTGTAGTCACTGCTAATTTTAAATGTTCAGTGCTCCAGCCCTTCCTGACCAACAGATGTATTCCTTCAGTCTGGGGATACAGCAGATGTGTTTTCTGTCTGGGGAAAGTTGTGTTTCTATATGTGCTCAGGGTACAAGTCCTCCTTGTCAAGGTCTTGCAAAGCTGAGGGACTCTGGGGAGGTCTTGGATTATTCAGGCAGCACAGGCTCAAAGGTGATGTCCTGGGAGACGGCTTCGTTTTTTTAAAAAAAATAAAAAAATGGGGGCACAGAGGTGTGGCAGTTCTCCACACTCAGGGACTTGCTGTCTTGCAGGGAGGGCAAGAAACATCAGTCTTCAAAATGTAGAGTTTGGGATCTTGCCTACCTAGTGAAGTCTGCACTGTAGTATGGACTTGCAAGGTGCGGGTGATAATTCCCAGAGGGGCTGACTATAGGTGAATTTTGAGTGTCCAGAGTTTCTAGGAGACGCTTAAGCACTTTGGTTTTATAAAGCACCCAGAGAGCAGTAGCAGGGAGTAGAAATAAGTGTTTGTTCCCATCACAAGTAAAAACACACATAAGATATAAACAAGTTTAGATAATTTAGATAATAAATTTCATTTATCAGGTTAGGTACCCTCGGTAAACCTGGTCCCTAGTTTGGGAAGGTGATCCTAAAAGTGTCTATTTTGGGTGTTTTCACTTGGATGAGGCACTCAAAAAGTGCCTGTTTCTTTCCATTTCCCACATAGGAAGTCTGGCTGTCTAGCGCAGACGGGAACATTTGCGTTTTAGATTTCTCTATTTGGGATTTATCAGACTAAGCAGGGTGCTGAACTTCTGTGCCAAGGGAAGGACTGTACAGCAGGGTGGTGGTACTGGGGGGAGCGTTGTGGGCCAACGGGTGTCCGCGTGGAACTGCTCATCTCCTCGGGACCATCCTTGGTATAAATGTAGCACCGGCATGTCTTGACAGTGCTATTGGGAAAATAACATCTATTAATGTTTCCTGTTTGGCTAATGTACCTTCCTGGTGGCACCAGATAGGGTTATCTCCTCTTTCTCCTCGCAAAACAACCTGGGGTTAGTAGGGAGGTCCTTCTTTGTGGCAGTGGCGCTGGCCTGACAGCTGGACTCGGGCAGGCATCCCTGTATTTTGCTGCCAAGGCTGTTGTAGCGAGAAATGTATTGAGTTCCTCATGATAAACCCCTTCTCCCTCGGTCAAGGGGGATGAGGAGAGAGGGGTCACTGCTCGAACCAAACTGCAGGGTAGGGCTGGGGGCTGTGGCAGACCTGAAGTCTCCCTGGTCTCCTCTGGCTTATCAGTGCTGGTGTGAAGGGGAGCTGCTCTCCAGCCCCGCTTTTGCTGGCTGATGGCTTCAGAGAGTTGTGTGTGCCGTGTGTAGCAGCAGAAACGAGACTCTCGAAGACTCTGCTACTTTAACTGTGGCCAGAATTATTCCCCGTATAATGGAAGGTGCTGCGGAGCAATCCTGTGTTAAACTGGGGAAAAATCTTGTCTGGTCCTCACCCGTGGCTTTCTATTCTGGCATCCGCACCGAGGTGGGGAAAAAAGCCACGTGCTTCCCACAAGAAAAAAACAAGGAATCCAATGACAGTCTTTGTGGGTTTCTGCTATGACCCAAATCTGGGGCTGTTGACAGCTGGAGAGCTGTGCAGGAAAAGTCTGAACCCATCAAACCCTCCAGGGACAAGGACCGTAAAAAATGTGCTTTTGGGTTGTGGTACCTGGTTGTCCACAGTATCGTGCCTTTTTGTAGCAGACAGCGGTGTGGATTCACTGTATCTCTGAGCGGGTTTTCCCCTTTCAGCGACAAGACCCACAGGTCCTCTTGGGAGGTCTTCAGGCAAAAGGGTGAGGGGAAACCCAGCTGTTTGCCAGGCAGTCCTGCAGGCAGCCCCGAAGCTCTTTCATGAGATTTGAGTTGGGACCATGGTGAAAAGCCTCTTTTATCTTTGAATCCCAAAAACCCAGGCAATCTCTGTCTTCCCTGCAAGACTTCAAGCATCTGCTGGGGCAAGAGTGCTCCCTTTCGGTGCAAGGGAGCTGCTCGGAGGTCAGTGCAGGGTTCGCTGTACAAATGCTGTCTCTCCCCTTGCCTATATAGCAGCGTCTTACGGATGCAATGTCTTCCAAACGGGCTTTTCATCTTTTTGGCAGCCGTCACCTACCACATTTCCTTCTAGGAATGATCTTGCACAAACCCATGGCAAGCACTTAGGCGCAAGCAGTGATGCCTTCGCTCCACATGGCTTTTCACGGGAAGGAAGCGGCGCTCTGGCATCCCCACCTGCATTTCGAAAGCAGGTGAATTTTTTCATCGGAAACCTTTGATCAGCCCACCTGTCTCTTTCATGGTATCATGCATGGTGTCAGGGGATACGAAATTAGGCAACCAAGATGTATCAGGGAAGTTGCATGATTATATTGACGGGACCGTACCGTTCATACTGTCATCCCATCTGTTTATACTCTTGGCCACATGTTGTAAAGGTCAAGACATCTACTCACAGGGAATAACTGGAGTGTGTGATGCTGCGGATCTGGCTGTGCTGCCAGCTGGCTGCGTACAGCCTCGCGCTCTCGGCATGCGAGCAGCGTCCTCCACGTGTGTCCAGAGCAGGCCAGTATTAGAAATCATGAAGCTGATGATGGGAATGAGTTTACTGACTTCTGCCAAACCTTGTATACCGGGCTTCGATGCCAAGAGCGATCCCAAGTGTGGGAGAGCAGCCTTACATTTGCTGTTCAACTGATGCAGCTCAAGGTCCTCATTTATGTCATCTCCTTGAAGCAGTCGTTGCTTGCGAGCTGCCTGCTAGCGTGCAGCTGACTCACGACACGATTAAAGAGAAGGCAAATGGTCCTTCGATTGCTCTCTGCCTGGCGTTGCTTGTAGAAGTCTCCTCCAGACTCTGCATTTGAGGGACTGCAGTCATCCTTCTGCCGTTGGCCAGGAGCCCTGGAAGATGTGTGGCCCCCGGCGAAGCTGCTGTTCAAAATCTGCGCTGTTGAAATGAGTGGAGTGGGTCACGTTTGTGTAAGCAGTTCATCCAGGTTGAAGTGTCATCTGGGCTAAGCTGCTGGAACCAGACCGTGTGGCATGAGCAGGATGATTCCCTGTCTCGTGAAAGCTTTTCAGAGCTTGAAAATGTACTCTGTCTTAAATAGGGGGGAAATGTTGAAGTCTGACTTAGAACAATAAAAAGTGATTGTAAATGGAAAAAGTTAGCATTGCCAAAGCAGTCTTGATTGATTCAAGTCAAATTTTTTTATGTGTAAATAACTAAAAAGTTGCATTTTGAAATGCAAACCTAGGTGTGGGGTTGGTTTGTTTGGATTTTTTGGTAAAAATAAAAGCAGCACTTCCTAGCTCTTTTCCTCCAACAAAGTTGAAGCTAAGCCGCTGCTTATAAAAAGGTTTTCTTCCAGATGAACGTGGCTTCATCAGAAAATCCCTTGGGCAGCTCTGTCGTGGATGTCTTGTGCTGAGCTCCAGCAGGGGCTTCTTGCCACAGGCTTGTGCCTCTGCCGAGGAGCTGCGGGTCCCTGCTGGGACCAGCCTGGTGCATCAAGGTGGTGATGCTGTGTTTCGTATTTTTAAATATAAACTTTTAAGTGGTGTTTATGATTTAGGAGGAAGGAAGGTGGTGTTTAGACTTTCCATGCCGTGGATGCATGATTCTTTATAAGTCATCTTGCCTCATTGGTAACTTGGGGGGAGTTAGAGGAAGATACAAGTTACTTGGGATGTAAACAGTCCCATCGTCTGTTCCTGCTGTATCCCAGCAAATGCACAGTAATGCTCTTAAGTACAGTCCAGCTACTAATAATTTAGCATTTCCATTTGACCATTTATATAGTGGTGTGAAACAGAGAGCAAACAGTATCGCCTGAATGGAAAAAGGGCTTGTGTTTGAGAGATTCGTGTTTGTTTTAGCAGGAATCTGAGCCTGGGAGACCGAGGTTAAGGACCAGAAAGTCTTTCTCTGGGCACCTGATTCTTGGAGGATGGTGTTGGGTCATACCTGGGTCCCCTATTTGATGGGGCAGTGGTTGTAAACGGAAAGAGGGTAGGTTTAGATTAGATAGCAGGAAGAATTTTTTCACGATGAGGGTGGTGAGACACCAGAACAGGTTGCCCAGAGAAGCTGTGGATGCCTCATCCTTGGAAGTATTCAAGGCCAGTCTGGATGGGGCTTTGAGCAGCCTGGTCTAGTAAAAGATGTCCCTGCCTGTGGCAGGAGGGTTGGATCTTTGAAGGACTGTTCCAGCCCAAACCATCTGTGACTCTTAAGTGTGGAGAGGACGTTTTGGACTGGGATGCTCCAGCTGTGGCACGCCAAGAGTGAGGGGACATGTGAAAACTGGTCAGTGGGTTGTTTTTTTCCACCTTTTTTCCAGTCATGTCTGGCAGAGGAGGAGGAGCGGTGCCTCCTGACGACTCCTGCGTGGCTGCACTGCTTGCAGCAGGGGTGGCCAATGCCATCACCCCGAAGAGGTGCCCGCTCCCTGGGGAGCCCTGTGTCCCTGTGCGTTGCACTCAGAGCAGGTTCCCAAGGTGGTGGCTTTGGCGAGGGCATGGGGCTGCAGCTGCTGCAGGGCTGTTGAAGGCAGAAAAAAAGCTTAAGGAAAGAAACCGAGCCCCTGTGGGGTTGCAGGGGTGTTTAATGCATCGCGCTGGACTTTGGTTCCTAAAACCTGCTATGGATCGGGGCTGGTATTGCCTGAACTTTCAATTACTTAGGCTCCCAGGCAAAGAAACAGCATCTTAGGGTTGGGTGGATTTTTGGGGTGGTTTTGTTTGTTTGTTGATTTATTTTTTTTTTAGCAATGGCATGAGGTAGTTTTTGTTTTGTTGTTAAGGGCATAAAGATTTTGACAGCACTGCCTGCAGCTCTTTTTATTTTACATTGCAGTGTTCATCATAGCACAATGACAGAATTGAATCAGTGGTAGCAACAGTGGGAATTTTTGGCAAAAAAGGATAACGTAGACAGAGCCGAAGTGTTCTGCTAACTAAAACAGTAGCTGTATTTTCAGAGAGCTAGACATGACTGTTTTGATCCAATGTGGTGTTAATCACAAGAATACATAACCGCTTTCCTATGAACTTTCCCCTTAAAAATATCCAATGATATCACCTGATGTTTTGCACGAACGCTCAGTATAACCAGAATTCGGAACAGCTGGCTCCATATAAACTTGGAATATTCATAGGTCAAATATTAGTGTATAAATAAAAACATTTTGAAAATGAAAACAGAAGCACAGTATTTGAAACATACTCGGCGTGCAGATGTACTTCATGGCTTGAATAGCTTTACAAATTAATCAGGACAGTGTTAACGCTTGTTCCGAAGAAGTCAAATTTCCCAATAATAAATGAAAAAGTGGTTTTCAAACAGTATTCCAAAGATGTGTTATCCCATGTATTTTAATGGTCGTTTGCAGTATGAAAGACGTATGAATTGGCTATTTGAAGCCCCCTTGTAAATAAGATGTATTTGACCAAACCAAGATCTTACCGGTGGCAAACGAAGAGTCACAGTGCTGTATTTAAACCCTGCACACCAATGTTGATGGTGCGGTGCGCTGCTGTATGCAGGTGCCAGAAGCAGTATTCTTATCTTGTCATTCACTGCATTGCGTTCGCATGGCTTATACGGTCAAGGTATTAGACACTCTGTTTGTACAAGGGCTAAGGAGTGACATAATGTCTATTGAAGCACAGGCGTTTAGCTCCACACCAGGCCACAAGGAGCACTTAAAAAATGAGAACAGATTAGAGCCTGTGGGCAGGTTTGTGATAGTCGCACCCACAAGACAAGAGGTGTTGGAGGGAGGAAAGGGTCTGCAGTTTTGGTGTGAAACCGAGATGCCTTATTGCATCCTTGTGTCTCCTGGGCTTTCCAGACCATTTGAGAGATATATCTGGGAAGAATAAAACTGTAAGCAGACAATCCCTGTCCTTGTACAAGGAATAAAATTGTCCAAATGAGCTGGAAAAAGCGTTGAACAGTAACACGCACGTACAAAGCGCAAAAGACTTGTCTGCCTCTGGCTTTGTAAACTCTGTAATAAAAGTTGTTTGGTCGTGAACGCTCACTGCAGCCTAACTTCTGTATTTTTCAAACTGTGTTAAAAGTATCTGGAATAAGGCTCTGTATCAGGGAATAAAGAAGCAGTCGGAGCTTTAATTCCTCACGTGTCGCAGAGGGGCAAGCTCCCTCTGGCCAAATCCAGGTGAGCAGAGGTCAGAGAAGCAGATGCTTTGCAGGAAAATAGGAGGAAGCATTTTCTCTGTCGCTTACTGAGGGCTTCCCATTCATGTTTCCTCTCTTCTCATGCCCATGCTGGTGGCGTGGTCCAGCTCAGCCGTGACAGGCACACTTCTTTGTGCAGAAAGAGGCATTATAAGCCTCTAATGCCATCTATTTTTTCATGATGATGCCAAGCTCGGTTTCTCGACACGTTTGCGTGCAGGTGGTGGGAGGCTCCTCCACGAGCCTGGTCCTGAGCTGTCCTGCCTTACCGGGGCCAGAGGCGGGGTCCCCTTCTGCAGAGGGGTGATGTGCAGGCGCCGTCGCGCACCCAGTCCTTGCCGGCCTGTGTAGTGTTAAGGATCAAAACCATCTTGGGCATCTCTAGTGGCCAGCAAGGGCTGCTGAGCAGAGAGATACGAAGCCGGGCTTTTAAAATACCAAAAGAAGTAGAAAATCCTGAATCTCAGTTACATACATGAGTGAGAGAAGATGTATGCTTATTTTTAAGTATCAACTTGATGATGAACTGATAGGATCGATTTGGTAGGGTCACGGTTATTAAATCTGCTTTTCTCATTGCAGTGTGCGTCTAGGCTGTGCGCAATTTTAGTGCAAAATAGTAATAGTGTAGTTCTAAAATTTCAGTCTGGTATGTAATTGGTATTTGAATATCTACACAAAGATTTGATCTGCAAGTACAGAATCCAGGTGCTTGCCTTCAATGACGAAGCTTGGAGAAGAAACCCTTCGTTTTAGAAAAGCGGCAGTCTCTCTTGCCCACAAACCATCATCCTGAGACAGCGTTTCAAGCATGCAGGCCCTTTTGCTTAATTATTGTAACATCAAACGTCTTCGACATGAAAGGGACCAAGCAGTGGCTATGCAAGATAATGACTTGTTTATAAAAATAATTTAAACAGCATATGAAAAGGATAAACATGCATGTCCTGCCAAAATTCACTGTATGTTCTGCAGGCTTTGGTGATTGTGAATCTCTTGGCTTGTCCTTTCTCTTTTTTTTTTTTAACCCACAAAGAAAAAAAGGCAGAGGGGGAAGGGAGTGAAGAAAAAAGGGAGATGGAAAAAAAAAATTCTCATATTTAAGGAAGTTCCAACTTATTATGCTATGGAAGATTGCAGGAGAGAAAATATGCTTGTTTAACGCACTACAAGAGAGATTTTCACTTTGGGATGTCTGTGTCTTGTCTCTTGCATGTGATAGTTTTTACACTTTAATGATTGTAGCAGCCATCCTGTGCAAAAATGTTCCATTCTGCAGGATGTGTAATGCTCATTACTTACTAGACAATGTAAGGATACTGCTCTGTCTCTTATCTGGGGCTTCAAAACACTTCATAAGCGTTGAAGTCTCACAGCATGCTCCAATGGACGTAAATTGCTACTATACTCATTTTCCAAATGGCTATGCTGAGGCTCAGAGGGCAACACTGGAATATGGGGGCTGTGATGAGGTCCCTGAAATTCTTCCTTCCAGTCTTGCAATCTACCCGTGAAACCATGTGCCATGTTACCCTCCTGGCAGGTGCCCAAGTGTCTTGTGGAGTTGTTGGAACAGGAGGGTCTTATTCAGTGAAACCCGTCCTTCTTGAGGCTGCAGCCTCGGTCGGCCGGAGACCACAAGTTCTCGCTTGGCTTAAGCTTTAGTCCTTCCCGCTCACCCATGTTGCGCAGTCTGTGCCTACGCAAGCAGATGTGCTTGCAAACAGCTCGACATCGGTAACACCTGTGATCTCTGTGGGTGCTACCTGAACACAAATATTCACCAGGCATCCATTTGTATGTGATATCTAGTATTTGCCCTAAGCGATGGCTTTTGCAAGAGAGCAGCTCTTCCTTTTGGGTCTCTGACCAAATGGTGCAGGAGACACCTGAGCGCAATGGGTGGTAGCATGAGTTACTGGTTTTAGGCTAGGTAGCAGGCTTGAGTTTTAGGCTTTTCTACGTAGGCACAAGCTGGTTTCCATGAGGAGCTGAAGAGAAAAGATGAAGGAGGTCACATGCCAGCACATTTTTCACTTGAAACTATTGGAGAGCCTAGTAAAGGTTTGGTGACTTTTGGTGACGTGTACGATAATGGTAATGCCCGTGCTGCAGGGTGGTAATGTCTTTTGGTAACGTGCATGCTGCAGGGAAGCTAAAAGTAGGTGTTCTTCTGAGTTAACCTGATAGTTTTGTTGAGAAACTCCGACTAAAAATACGATGTAATGGCTGAAGTCGGTATAATAACTCCTTTATGTTTCAGGAGCTATTGGGATTGGGTCCGCCTGATACTTTTGCTATCGCTAGTCTCAGTAAAAACAGTCTGTTGCTTCTGGCAGCCAGAGAGCTGGCAGCTCCGACTCACTGAGGCTTGAAGAGATAGTTCATTAATTCATGGCACTTTCCAGAATAAACATGGCAAACCTCCTCTGAAATAACAGACGGTAAATCCTCCTTGTCACTCAAGACTGCACATTTGTCTTCGGAAAGGGGCCGTGAAAGAAGCTGTCCATCTCCTAATGAATGAGAAAATAAATACGAGAAGAATTGTGCATTGTGTCATACTTGACATGGCGAAGCTTCGGGGTGAAATAACAACAAACCTTTCCTCCCCTCTTCTCCCTGTTAAACGTGGACCTAAACCAAGCGATGCCCGCCAGGCAGACTATCAGGTGGCGTAAACTATCATAGCTCTTCGGCAGGGATTCCCGGTGGGAACACCCGCCTTTTTTCACTCCTGCTTGGACTCGTTTTTGGGAAGGTAGATTTCAGCACCTCTTGGCTTTGGGTCCTCGGGGGTGGGACCCTCTGGTTTCTCTGTGCTGCGAGGCTTGAGAAGGTTGCTACAGGCTGGGGTTGCTCGGAGCGCACAGATGTTTTGTGCAGCTTGTTATTTTCTATGTTGGAGGTTATGAGTCAGATTACTGTTACCAAAATGTTTATGTGAAATCATTTCTGAGTCATATATTTGCATCATATACAACCTGTCTGACAATCAAAACATTGAGCGCTCAGCTAATGATTATACTAAGTTTTCCAACACTCTGCTCCAACATAACATAATTACACAGCAAAGTGCAATATATTACTTTGACAGGGTTCTTCATGCGTCTTGTGATGTCAGAACATCATCATTGCTATTATTTGAAATTATCAGAGAAATATGGACTTTGTTGCACAAAACAAAGTTAAAAATAGTGAGAGGCAGTCCCTCAGAAACAAAATGCCCTACCTGTAAATGTTGCTGGAAATGGGCTTTTTTGGTCTCCAAGAAAACATATAATTGAGTAGGGCTTTTAACCTTGTCCTGTCCAGAGATGTGCTTGATCAGGGTTTATCAGTGAAGTAACAGACAGTTGTGGATATTTGCATGGAGAAATGGTTTGAATACCAGGATTCAGCAGCTGCCCAGGAGCCTGTTTGGTAGTTTCTGTATAATATGGTTTATAAGATGGAACCAGAGTATTTTTAGCAGCATGGAAGACATAAACAGTCTGTAAATGACAACGTAATGCACACTGTGTTTATCTGTTATGTGAGTTCTAGCATAAATAGGGGTCGCTTAAAAAAATATTCTGAATAATTAGGGCAAACTTTTGAAATTATATTTACCTTCAGGTGTGTGAGAACTAGGGCAGGAGTGTTTGCTGCCACGTCCCGGTGAAATCAGAAACTCCTCTTTAATTGTTTATTCTAAAATGGGATGGGGAAAAAAACAAAGCCCCCTCCCTCCCCCCCAACTCTGCGCTAAAGAAATGGTCAAGGAGATGAAAAGTATGGAGGGGTATAGGGCTGCTCTTTTGTTTGTTTTTAAATAACTGTGGAAAAGCGTATGGATCTTGAAGTGGAAAACGATTTTAGGGCCGACTTGTCTGAATTTGGTTCACAGTCTTTTGGAATTGGCTTTGGGAGCTCGGTTAGAAGCATGAAGGGCCCTGGCAGGTCCCTTTAAGTATGAAATATGATTGCATTTCATTGCTCTTGCTGAACTGGCAGAGTGCAAAGCGCGGGATGGGTTGTGATGACGTTCTTTACGTTCTTAGTGAAAAAAGTATGGACAATGCAGCAGTGAACTTTCCTGGCTCTAAGCGTCTGAACCGTGCTTAGCAATTAGGGAGCCCACGTTTGGAGCAACAAAAAAGCATCACCCGTGCAGATTAGCGAGCACCGTCTTTGCTTATGGACTCTCCTTGGCCAGTGTCAGTGGCAAATGCATAATTGGACTATGAGGACCAATATATTGTGAAGTGTAGTGGAGAACGCCAAAAAAAATTTCAGTTGGATGAAGTCCATTTGTCCTGTGCTAATTTCTAGCCCTGTAAACAAACACAGCTGCTGACTGTAGAATCAGTGCTCAGAGTGGTTAAAAACAGTGATGCATTGCTAGTGAGATCACGGCAGAAAAAATATGTAACATATGAGGCTGCAGTAAGGATCAAGACTATCCTCAGCTCTGATTAATTGTTTCTGTTTATATATTTTCATCTATTTATGATGCCGTAGGGTAACTAGAATGTAAAGATGGCTTTTTAATTGCTAGACCATTCAGCTGAGGCAGTCAGAGTATTAAGTATTAATGAGCCAGTTGCCATGAACTTCTGCAAAAGGGTCTGAATTGGTGACCAAGGGCTTAATGAATGTATATGTACTTACCTTATATTTCTCTCTTTCGTACCAATACGTCAGTGGTTTGGCCAACTGGGCGTTGTTATTATTTATTAATATATATGAAGGATCTGTGCAGGTAGGTTTGCCTGTCATTTCGTCTTTATTAAAATGTCTTCAAAAGTACTGCAATACTGAACAAGGGACCGGAGGCTTCAAACATTGTAAACCTCAGGTCCAAGCCTGCTAGGTCATTGGCAAAGCATCAGCACTTACACTGTAATTTGTCTTGTGGCCCAGTTATGTATTTTGACATCCCTGAGCTGACTAATTGCTCTGGGGAAAAAAAGGAGTAAAGAACGGTCTTGGTTACTGTAGTAGAAAAGACAGCTTCCAACCTCCTCTGTCCATCGCATCAATTATTCTGTGACTGCTGCGTGGTCATCCCTGGATCTAGCAGAGAAAGGCTCCTATGGCTTGCCACAATGCAATTAATAATGCGCTTGATGTCGTATTGTGCATCACCTATCCTAACCCAGCATTAAAGAGATTTCTTTTTCTGCTTTGGCTTTGAGAAAAGTGAAGGCTAAAAGAGCTAGATAGTTCAGGTGGAAAGCAATGGAGAGCAGATAAGACTCTCCTTCATCAGAGGAGTTGTTGTTAGGGAATCCTCCAGTGCAACACGCTCATACATACGTTGTGTGTTGAGGATGGCTGAGGTAGCAAGGTCTACGTGCTCCACGTGAGGACTGACTTTTGACAAAGCTGTGGGGGTACCATTTACCTGGTCCTTGGCCAGTTTGGTTGTACGTGTGTTGCTGGGAGGTTGTGAAGCTGAGACCAAAGTCCTGGATCCTCAGTGGTTTGCTTGGGCTCTGCAATTGCGAGGCAGGTCTCCATGAGCTCCTGGCTCTCTGCCACTCGTCCTGTTCCAGGGGCCTTGACAAGCTGCCTAGAAGCCCCAAGAGTGGCAGGTTAACTCCTGCTGCAAATCTCCATCTGCTTTGTAATATTAAAATCTTGTATGAGACAGGCTTGATCTTTTGAACAGCTCTGGTTTGAAAGTTTCGGACATTTCTTAGCCATCTGGGGCTTGGAATTGCACTAGGTGCTTCATGCTCTTCTGTGGCACGTGGTGATGCCACCCTCTTCAGAAGCCTCCTGGGGCTTGAGAAATAATTGGGCATTCGCATTGCTGCGTACTGGACTGTGCTATCGTGAATTTTCTCATGTCTGCAGAACACGACCGGGGCCCATCAGTGGCCCAGGTTCTGGAAACTCTCTGTGCTGCTACCCCTACTCAGCTACACGCTGGCATGGAGAGTTTAATTCTCGAACTGTCAGTCTGGCACTTTCCATAAACACTAAATTGACTCAGAGTGGCTAGGTCTAGTGCTATAAAACATACTGTTCAGGTCTTATTGCCAAGAAAAAAAAAATTACCTGTAAATAGCAGACTTACAGCGTAGGAGCTTATTTCTGTGCTTATGCTTTTTACGTTTCCATTTTTGCACCAGCTTGGCAAGAAGTTAACTTAAATGTCAAAACTATTTTTATGTAAATATATGCATTATTGAATCTCTTACTCATAAAGCAAATACTACTTTAAACCCACACAAAACAGCTGAAGCTATATATATTTTCTCACTACTGAATTTGGCTTTTAATGACTTGGAGTGGACTGTCCAAAATAAAGTTAGGAATCAAGGGCACTTTATTTTCCAGCTAGTAACATATGTATTCTTGGCTTTGGACTGTACCGGTTTGAGATGGAAGAAAACTTGGGTTTGTGTTACAGGTCCTCTCAGCAATTAAAAAGAGAGAGAGATGCCATGGTTAAACAAACACATTATTTTTAAATTAGCAAACTGTTCTAAAATTCTACAAAGCTACAGAAAAATATGAAGGACTATTAGGAAACCTTGAAGACTTTGATATCAAACAGTGTCTTTCTAATGTGTTTCTCCTGCTGAAAGTACAGCCTCGTGCCAGATTCAGAGGCAGCAGTTACCTGGAGAAAAAAGGCGGTAGTCTGCAGAGAGTCCCATAGATTTCACTGATGCTATTTGAGGAGTAAGGACAGCAAAACCTGTGCTTAGCAAGTACAAACAACACCAAACCCGAGGTTAGGGGTTATGTACCAAGCCCAGGTCGTAATGTCCTGGGAGGAGATGCTCGCTTTCCTTCCTGGGATTCATGGCTTGTGTCCACATCATGTGTTTTCTTGTCCCACCACCCTCCTGCCTGCGGGAAGTTGCCTGAGGTCGGTATCAGTTCCTGAAGATAAGGAGGCAAGAGCCGCTTCAGAAATTCATGCAAACAAGAGCTTGTTCCTGAATCCGAAAAATACCTTGCCAGTGCTCTGCCACAGTCTCTTGATGGGATTCACCTTATTCCTATCCCATTCATCCCTGTCACATGCTGGGCGTTGGAGCAGCTGTAGCAGAGTTGTCCGCTGGTTTTGCCTTGTCCTCTGCTGCAGGCAGGGTTCGCCTGAGCCTGCGGGTGCGTTCAGGCTAACTGGGATGCAGAGAAGTATGGTGGAAGAAGAGGGGAATTCTCAGCAGAATCGCATGCGATCTGCCAAGCCAGATTTCAGTTCAAGGTTTGAAGTCAGCTCTCCAGCAATTCACACCATCTTTGGCTGGGCTGCAGAGTATGGGTCTGTCACTATGTGCGGCATGAAGGGCGCACATCGCTACTTCTGCTCTTTCTGGTGGCATAAACCCAAGCTGTACTCAAGGAGAAAAAAATAAAATATCAGTGTGCTTTTTGAGGCAGATGGGCTGTGAAAGCTGCCTTGGTTATCTGAGGCTGAAGTTAATGTTAAAGCAAAACTAGGGGAAATCCCTGAGAAAAAACCCTTAAAATGTTGTATGCAATTACAAGCAAAATTTGGGAGGTCCCACTAATGTCAGAGCAAATGCTGCAGTTGGTCATAGGTGGGTCATGTCCAAACGATCTCATGGGCACGGAGGAGAGGAGAGGCACGGGGGGCAGGAGGAATGAACTGCACCGGAGAGAGGAGTATGTGCGCGGGTCCTGCCTCTCGCCCGTGCAGGAAAGTGAATTTGAAGGATGGTGCCTAAGAGATTCTAGTTTTCTAAAAATAATGTTTTCAGCTGGATAAAACCGCAGCTCTTGCTGATGCAGCTTTTGATTATTTTACCTCTTATTCCATCTTTCCTAGTTTGCATGATTCAGACCTGTGTAAACACTAGTAACACTGTCTCGTTGCTGTGGGAGCGGAGCTGCGTGGAAGCGGCGAGGCTCACAGGGGCAAGAAGTTTGCCATCTTTATTAGACCAACCAACAGAGCTGAGAAAACAGGCACGCTCTCCGTCCTAAAAGCTTTTTTGTCCATGAGATCCCATGAGCATCCCTGGGTGGCGTCCCATCCAGCTCCTGGGGCTGGTGTGCAAGAGAGGGCTGAGACGACTGGGCCTGGCTTCCCCAGGAGGGAAGTGTGGGGAAATGATGCTGTTCTGGTTTTCTTCCGATGCTCTCTCCAAGGAAACCTGATTGTAATGTTCTTCATTCTTTCTCGTTAAGTGTGGGGTGTGTTAAAAGGCTGCTGAGAGTAGGCTGCTCCGGGTTGCCTTTAAACACAAGCCTTAAGGAAAAACTGAAACAACAGATGAATAAAATGGTTGTGGTTTAGCTTGCGCCATAAACACTGTTTTCCTTTTTAAATACATTTTTGGAAGGTGAGGGGAAACCAATTACAATCGAGTTTAAAGCAAGCAGACTTTCCTTTATTTGACTGAGACGTGTGATTCATCTTGACCAGCTTTTTCTTCATTTTTAAGTCATTTTGCTTGTGCCGTACTCGTTTGCTGAGCTTATTTTGTTAACCTTGCCACCTCAACAAATTAAGCGTGTGTCATCATGTGGTGTTCCCTTAATTACGTACCTGCTGGTCACAGTTGGGACACCTATGTTTTCACCTGCTCCTGTGTGCAGCCAGAGGACAATTCATCTTGTAGATTTCTTTCCAGCCTTTGAAAACTTTTTTTTGGATATTGGTCAGATTATGTGAATACACGTAAGTGTCCTGTTTTTCCATTGCTTTGGCATTTCTGTGTGTGCTGTGAGTGCAGTGGTAATAAGCTAAGGTACAACAGTTGGTACTTTCATCAGCAGCGGTGGTGCACGCAAAAAGCCCAGATCTGAGCAAGAAAGGTAAAATGACATTGGAACTAGCAAGGACCCTCAGGGCCATTGCAGACAACGAAGTTGTGGCATTTTGTCCAGCAAACTCCCCAGAAATCCTGCCCGGTTCCCCCCTGCCATGTCCCACAGGTGACGGGACACCTGCCAGCTGCCCTGCAAAAAAATTAAGAGCAAAGTAGTAAAGTGCAGCTCCTACAGCTGTAAGCTGCCGGGGCAGATGTGCCCGGGAGCAGGAGTGATCAGCAGCGTGACTGACACCTCAGGCCCTCACAGCAGCACGGCAGCTGTTAGGCGATGCTCCCAGGTGGGACATGGACTGCCGTCAGTGTTACAGAGGCAAGAGTAAATACCTGACTCACAAACTCCTCCTGCTGCTTTGATCTGAGGAGAATTTTCTTGCTGGTCTTAGCCTTTGCAGGTGTTACCTTCGCGTGTGAAAGATTGTCAGTAACTCAGTAATTGGGTCCCACGAGAGGTGCTGGGGCTCTTTCTCCGGCTGGGATCAGTGTCTGATGCTTCACAGGATCACAGGAAAAAAGGCTCAGACCGTTGATGTAAGTCACGAAACATGGGACTAATACGGTATAACTGTGGGCCAAACAGACAAAGAAAAACAATGATCAGTTCCCACTTCATTGCACTGTGGCAGTACTGACAAATTTGACACCTCTGGCCTCATTTCCCAAGTTTCAGGTTCCCATTTCAGGAGCTGCAGGAGCAGTGGTTAAGTAGGACAAAGCACTCCCCAACTCTTCTCCCAGCTTTTCACGTGGACGTGTGTATGCTGTGCTCACGTCCTCTTCCCCTCCTGCTCAACACCGTCAGCTTTCTCTTAGGAAAATCTAAAATTTGCAGCGAGAAGGCGCTGAAAGTGTTGTGAGAGACGTAAATCACAGGTACTGTATTGGCTAGGGGGGGAAGAATCTCCTTTTGTTGAAAATTGGCTTTTTGGTCGGACTCGTGACATCTCTACTGGTATAATAACATGTGCATATTAATATAGAAGCAGTGGCTGAACATCATTGTTCAATGAATGCCCCAGACACGAGTGTTGGTTTAGATAAAGTTTACATTATATCGTTATTATGTATACGACAGAGAATGAACTCAAAAGATCTCGAACTCCATGCAAAATTATTTCAAGTGGGATGTGGCCGGTAGGTACCCTGTGTCAGGGTAACTGGTTTAATTGGGATATTTTTCAAGAAAATGAGACAGTTTCATGATAATGGGGGAAAAACCCTAGAGTTTAACTGAAACAGCATTAACAGATTGTTTGTCTCTTGGAATGCAATCAACGAGCAGTAAGGGTTGTTAAATAGATACAAAATTCAAGTGACTCTACTCTTAATAAAGAAGCAGCTAGATAAATATTTCAAGAAAACAGTGAAGTCAAATTGCAATAAATTTTATTATTTAGTGCACTTTTAAGGCCCCAGGACAGGAATATATCTGCATTCAGGAAAGCACTTAAGCACGTGCTTTCCTGAATAGGGACAGTCTAAGGCTCCTACTTAAGTGCTTTCCTGAACGTGGGCCAAAGCCTTCTAAGAGTTTATTTTAAAGACACTCTTCCCTTAATTAAAACACTTGGTCGAATTTAACAATTAGGTGTCAGCTTGCTTACTGTCACACAGCAACTTTCTGTAGCAGCAGGCGGTAGCACTATACAATGACTGAGGTCAGGAAGCGAAGACTACTTCATCAGTTGACACTAGGAGAGGAAGCTTGATTTTTTATGGGCCTCCCCATAGTTCCCTCCGGCGAGTGCCGGCGGTCTAAAATAAATCGAAGAGCTCTGCCAAGAAGCGGCCCAAAACTGTTTACAGGGTCTGCGTTGGAACCAGCCCGAGCTCGAGGCTTCTTCCCACTGCAGCGACACTGAGCAGCGCTGGAGCTCTTGCCGGTGCCGTTGGTACGCGTGGCTGGACCGCAGCTGTCCTGCCAGATGTTTTGTTCTGTTTATGCCGACGTTAAATTTTTATTTGATCATTCCTCATGAGCATCCAGTTGCTTTTTTTCTCACTTTGGTGGCTGGTCGCCAGTTGTGCTAATGGCACTATCAGATGAGCTGGAGAAAGTGGAGTCATTGCAATGCTGCTTCTCCCCCCGCTGGGGTCCTGGCTGGTCTCCGTGGCTCTGAAATGTAGGATGGAGCACTGTTTGCTCCTCGTGCCCTTCCCTGCCTTTGGTGTTTGCTGCTTCCTACCTGGCGGAGCAAGAGTTGCCAAAGCAGTTAGGAAGTTGCTTCAATGGGAGGGAGAAGTGGGATGCAGTCACGCTAGTAATGGTGGAAATGAAGCTGTTCTGGAACGTGTTGCCAAGCAGTCCCTGTGCTCTGAGGAGGTGGCCTTCAAGCATCCCCTGCAGCGCCAGGAGACATAGAATAGTAAGATTTTTTTCTAGCAGCTTGGAGGCAACTGTGATGAGAGGATTTGCGCACAGAGCCCACCAGAGGTCCTGTACTTTGAGCATCCCTGTCCAGAAGCCATGTTGGTGAAGTGCTGGAAGTGATGTTGGATTCCTGTCTTGCAGCAGCCTCAGATGACCCAGGGAGGAGGAAATTCACTCTTTGATTTTCCTGAGGAGTTGGACTTTAAACAAGGTGTATATGGTTTGAAAGCCTCCTGCATTTTCTTTTTCTCCTCTTAGGCTTAGTGGGCCTGCCCTTTGCCTCATAACCAAAATAGTTCAGTGTCTTCCCACCTCCCGCTGCCCGGACTTTGCTCCATTGTTACCACAGTTGTCCTGTCTGGCTTATTTTTATTTTGTTTCCTCCATAATTTGAGATCTGTAATTGCAGGATAACTTGCAGCAATCTAAGCCATTGCCTTTGTGTGGGTGTCTTCCTCTGAGTGACACCTGTGTAGAGTTTTCCTCAGGTTGCAATAACCTTGATTTTTAAATCAGCATTTAATTTCTGAATTCGATAGGTTTTGCCATGGCAAGGCTATTAAAGGTGAGGTGAGACCAAGTCCGTGCTCTCAGATTTTCCCATACAAAGCCTTGCATGCTCTTGTCCTTTTGACCCCTCCTTGTCCTTTTCAATGTGGTTTCTACCTGAGCTTGGGAGGACCTAAGGCTTGTGCTTTGCTCCTCCTGGCAAGGAGGCGAGGAACGAAGGAGAAAAGAATTTTCGTGAAAAAAGGCGAAGAAGGATGTAAGGTTTGGTAAGCAAAGACTGCAAATTGGGTCCCCGATAGGTTGAATTTTCCATTTTGTGGAGAACGTGCCAAAATACTACAATAAAATACATAATGTGTTTCCTCCGCCTTCCCATTGTAAAACTTGAGAGTCATGGCATATTAACCAAAACCAGATACATCCATTGAGTTTCCATACTCTGAAGCAGTATAGGGTGGGGTGAAGCTGGTATTAATAGGTCTATTCATCACAATAAATTTTCCTGGTAGATGTGGGTGGTTCAGACTCAGTGAAGAAATGGCTCAGAAGCGACCAGTCTCCACCCAGAGAAGCAGGAATTTGTAGCAGGGAGTGTCCCACATACCGGTAATAAAAAATGATGGCTAACTGAAGAGTCTTTTCTTCAAGGGTTTTATTTTAAATTCAGGTGAGCTGAGGTTTAGTTAGCACCAAGATTCGTTTTGGGTCCCCAGCTGTTTTCTAACGTAACTTGCTAATCATCTGTCTGCGCTCCATAGGTAAATCTGCATTTGATTAAGAGCTGGCTTTAGGCTGTCATCTTCTCATTTCTGTCCCAGCGCACCATAAAAAGCCCTATAAAAATATGGAGGTTCTCGAGGGAGTTGACGTTCGCAGTGCTGACCAACACGAAACCAGCATTTTTGTGAATTTGTGTCATTATGTAAATTGTACATGCTCTTCAGAAATTTATCTATTTATTCATGGGTTTAATGGCTATTTCTTTTACAGCGGGGCTCGGAGTTCGTAACGAGAAGTCTGTGCTGGGCGTTGTACCAATACATAACAGGGAAGGCAGCTCTGCCCTTGACAGCCCAGAGGACGTGATGGGATGATAGGAGTAACAAAAGGGGTGGAGGACAGACTACCAAAATGCACAGAGATTAACAGATAAATGTGTGGCTACCCGCATTAAACAAATCATTCGAAATACAGTGTGTTATGTATCAAATAGGCGGGCACATGCATTTTACAGTATTTCATATCGCATTTGGAGATTAAATTTTTTTCTCTTTAAGGAAAAGTAAGGAATCGAACAAAAATTATTTGTGTATAGAGAAGACAGTAGTCTTCTGTAATTTATCTTAACTTCCATGTCCCTGGGAAGCATGTGTATATGGAAATTATTTTTAGGTTGGTGAAACCGAAACAGAAAATGAGGCATTGGTGATGTCTGGCTTTAGAATTTGGATATCTGATCACAAAGGGATGTTTTGAACTCTCTGCTCAGTGGAGAGCATAGGGATCAATTCTATTGTGAAATGATGGACTTGTATTGACAGTTGGTCTTGGCAGAATATACAGAATCACCCTGCTTTTTTGGAGAGCACGAATGCAGGGACTCAAGTTGATCAACTGAACAGGAGGAGAGTGGACAAATCGCTATTTCAGTGCAAAGCCCCAAAGCCCAAACACGGATGGAAAAGAACTTTTTCCCTTAAAGTTAGCTTTTTGGGAGGATGGCAAGAGTTCATGTGGCGTTTGTGACACAAAGGAGTCACTGAGGTAAAGGTGACCTGCCATTTCCTGCCCACGTGGCTTGCTGTGGGCATCTTCAGAGGTCGTAGGGATGGCTTGGCATTTGGTGGTATATTCTGCAGGGGAGATTATGGGCTCCACGCAGCGGAGGAGCACATTCTTCCCACATCTGCTAAATGGACTTTCTGGCCTTCCTCCTGTGAATATTCATTTTGATGTCCACACTGTGAAATCACTGAGACCAGGTGGGGTGAACAATGGACAAAAGTTGCCCGAGGAGATCAGAAATTAAAATGTGTTCCCATTCCTTACAGTAAAGCTGATGTTTGTCTCAGCTCTGTGTTTCTTTGCTGTGGGCTATCTGCAGCAATTGAAGACAGTCCATGAAGACAGCCCCGGTGGAGGAACATTGTCTGCTCAGCTATGCAACAGCTCGTAATTTGATCAAGTAATTCTGAGGTGGTCACATTTTTGTGGACGAGTGTGGGAGGCTGTGCGCCACGTCGCGCCCTTACTGTCTCGGGTTTTACCATTTAAGCCTCCTGTTTGCTGATTACATAAACGCTGAGGTTTCATTCTTAGGGCTTCGTTGCTGGGGCTTCCTGTTCTTCACTCCGAAGACAGCAGCCACCTCCACCGCAGTCCAGCCAGCATTCATGATCTGCCTTCTAGGCTGGCTTCGTACACCCTGTGGTGTGCAGTGGTGAACTGCTGGCCCTTGTGGGTGAGAGACAGTGGGCGCTGGGGTGAGTGTGGATGCTTATGGGCTCCTCTGAAGTACGTGGCAGGGAGGAATTCAGAGAGTGAATCAGGCCCCTGGTTGGTGGTGGTGAGAAGAGACCAGTGGTAAGCCAGGCTGGGGTGGAAAAAGTGGCTAGAGGCTGGGGACAGGCGCCCGTGTTGGTCAAGGACGGAGGGGAGAGACACGTGGGGCTGGTAAAATAGGTGAGTTGGCAAGCGGGAGGCGAGAACATTTCTGCATGGATCCCTGGGTGGGTGAGTAAGTGAACGTGGGAGCGAGCGAGGTGGCTTGCGGGCGCCCTGTGCGAGCGCGTTGGGCTTCAAGGCTGTGTGCAAGGGTGCTGCTGTGCTTCTGGCAGTAGCTGGGACAGCATTGCAGAAATCCAATGCCTTTTGTGAAAGGGAGGGTAAATGGTGACATTAAAGAAATTGAAAGAACCTTCTGAAGAGTTGCAGACGCTGAGTTACCCCATGAGCAATGTTCTGCAGGAGCAGACAAGTTTGCAAAGCAAATTGCTATAATTTTGCTACTGTTGACTTTCAGTGGTGCTCCAACCTAAGCCCCAACCACACCTGCAAGAAGCAGGAAAAGGCTTTTGGGCTGTGGGTGCCAGGGTTCCTGCTGCAGGTTGTCTTTTGCCCTGTCCTTGGCTGGTTCTCCTTGGCGGATGAGTTGGGTGCTAGCGTGGACCCATCCACTTCCCAGCACCAGCCTAAGCATCCCTGCCATGGGTATAAATTTATTTCAAACCCTTCTTCAGCATCCCTGATGGAGGGGGAGGGCTGGGCATGGCCTTTCCTTGCCCCTTCTTCTCCTGCAAGTGCTGAGAGCCACCACCTTGTAATCACTTTGGGGTCTGAATTGGCCGTAGCTATCAGCAGTGAGAAGATGTGATTTGTCTTGAAAGTAACCGGGTAACCTATTTGAAAGTAGCGGGTCCAGAGGAGGGCCACGAAGATGATCAGAGGGCAGGAGCACCTCTCCTTTGAAGGCAGGCTGAGAGAGTTGGGGTTGTTCAGCCTGGAGAAGAGAAGGCTCAGGGGAGACCTTATAGTGGCCTTCCAGTACCTGAAGGGGGCCTACAGGAGAGATGGGGAGGGACTGTTTGCAAGAGCATGTAGCGATAGGACGAGGGGCAATGGTTTTAAACCTGAGCAGGGTAGGTTTAGATAAGGCATTAGGAAGAAGTTCTTTACAATGAGGGTGGTGAGGCACTGGAACGTGTTGCCCAGAGAGGTGGTGGAGGCCCCATCCCTGGAGACATTCAAGGCCAGGCTTGATGAGGCTCTGAGCAACCTGATCTAGTGGGAGATGTCCCTGCTTACTGCAGGGGGGTTGGACTAGATGACCTTGAAAGGTCCCTTCCAACCCAACACATTCTATGATTCTAACCCTCCTACTTCTCACCTTCAGAGGTGAGAGGTGTCTTTCTGATTAGTTCTGGTAAATACTGATTTTGGTATTGCATAAGTACGACTTGTAATGAGTTGCATTGCTGGATTTTAGCATTGTTGTTGGTCAATTTTTTTGAAAAATTAACATTTTGGCTTTTTTTAACAAAAGAGCTAAAATGTTATGGTTTGGGCTTTTTAAGGACATTATTCATTTTTCTATTGAAATGGAAACGAAAAAGGGAAGGCGAAGAAAATGAAAAAATTAGAGTGTCTTTTCCATTAAGAAAGATTATTTTTTCCATCCTTTTACTGGCATATGCGGTGGATATTTGTAAAAGTTTCTTTCTTTTTTTTTAAGAGCCCCCAGCCATTTTTTCTTGGAGAAAATATTTTAAATATGGAAAATCTCATTTTTCATTTACTTCGTTTTGGAGGGTTTTTCTTGCTATGAGCTCAGTTTACCATTTGGAGCTACCTAGTTGGTCTCTTGAATCCATTGTTGTTGGTGGATCTCTGCATAACAGTTGTTCTCTTCTTTTTTGCAAGAGTAGGATTATAATGACAGAACCAGCCAAAAGATACGGAGTGGGCAGAGATTAAACTGTTTAGTCCAGACAAATTATGCAGAAAACATGCATCTCATACACTGTGAAAAACACGGGGGGGGGAAATGTATCGTCTTCTGCAGGTTAGCTTGTAGAGTGCAAAGGAAATAACCAGGTCGCTATACTTCAGAGCAGTTTTTTTGCTTCCTATTAAAAATAATTGAAAAATCAGTTCTTTTCATACGGTCATGCATAAATATTTCTTTCACGGTGTAGATCTTGCCTTTTCATAACTTTTTCTTCCACAGTACTTCAAAAATTCCTTTGCTGTCTTTCTCAGATTTTATCTCAGAACATGTGGTTTTGTCATTAATTTCATCCTTATGCATTCATTGTTTTACCAACTTTTGGTTGGCTTACAGTCTATCTGCGGGCTGCATGTATCTTATTATCAGTCCCTGTTCAGTTTGTCCTGTAAGTGCGATTTCTTCCCCCACCCCCTGAAAGACTGCCGTTGTAGTGCATCAGTGTTATATTATGGAAGCCATTGCCAAAGGATGTTGTAGAGGCCAGCGGTACGAATGGTTTGGAAAAGAATGGAGATAATACATCTCTTGGTAACTGATAGATGTGAGGATCTTCATTTCCCAGGAAGCTGCTAAGCTTCTGGTGGCTGAAAGACTATGTGACAGGGTGGAGATCCTTCTGTCTCATCTGTTACTTTGTGTTTGTCTCTAAACATTTCTTACTGGCCACCCTTGGAGACAAGATGCTGGGCTGCCTGAGTCTTTGGTCTGGTCCATTAAAGCTGTTTCTATGATCTTGTGAATCTGACTTTGTCTAGTTAGGGCTCTCTGGTTTGTGGTGCAAGCAGCATGTAGCTCATCAGCAATACAATGGTGGAAACCCGTGGGGAAATGCTACCTGTCCCTTGGCTTCGTGACCACAGAGTTCATACCTTTAAAAGCCAAAGAACAGAGGTAACCATCAGGTGAAAAGAATGATGCCTTTCAACCTAGGCTAGGCTCTAAGAATACACCTGAAAGGGCATCTGCTTGTGTCCTGGATGGGCTCTTGAGTGAATTCATCATGCACATGAGGGAAGGATTTAGCTTTTGTGTCTCACCTGTTTGTATGATGAACCATTTCAGTGCTCAACAGAGGTGATTAATCATTTGCAGCTGTACCTTCTCTCCAAAGCACTTTACAGATCACCGGAGACCAAGAAGGCCCAAGAGGCGGTTGCTCGCTCTGCTCAGGGCTAAGCTTGAGGCGTGTGAGTAAATAAGCGTTGACTTGCTCAGTGTCACAGCACAGACCGAGGGATCAGCCTCAGCCCCGCAGCAGCCTTTGCTGACTCTGTTTTTTTATTAAGCAATTCGAAACGGGGGCAGGTTCTTCAGCTTTTGAGCTTGTCACAGAGCAGCAATGGGAGGCTTTATTGGAAGTTGTCCCTTCACTCGCCTGTAGCTGGCCGCCTTTTCTGGAAGGCTTTGCTCGGGCATTGCCTCAGAGCAACCTGCCGTCAGGACAGGAGCTTGTGAGCAGGCTGCCCATGGGCACACAACCACAGCTTTTTGTGATTTTGCCCCCGTCAGCCTTTTTCCACGTGGCAACTGCAGGGAGTGGGATTGCCAGCCTTTCTTTTGTGTGTATTTCTAGAGCAGAAATGAGCAACAAAGATCAAACTCCTCAGGTTGTTGTCTTGGCTGAAATGAGCAAGATGTTCAATATTTTTGTTCTTTGCTTTTGGGTTTTGTTTTTTTTTTTTCTCTTGAGTTTTCATGCGGAAGCCTAGAGAGATACCGTTATGTATATAATTTAACACTAAAGGGAGTTTGACTTTAGTGGCCAACTCAAGGATTTTGAATATGTGAAAATACAAGTGTATTATAAGACTCATGATAAAACTCCTCAATTTGGGAAGGAGGTGAAGTGCAGTATGGATGGTACGAGGGCATCAGCTGCATGGTGGCTGCAAAAATCCCCTTCTTGTTGGTCTGCTGGGCAGATTCTGCACCAGGTGAGGTGTGTTATGCTGATGAGAAATAAGTAGGTAGCAGTAACAGCTATTTCAGTTCTAGACTTGTTCATTGAAGGTCCTTGGGTGTATACCCAAGTGGTAAACTCCAGACATATAAAAAAAGTAAACCCGCTGTTAATATGGGCTTCATGTTATGAGAAGACATACAAGTGGTAAGCTTTTGAGGCAAGATTGTTTGGTT
This sequence comes from Larus michahellis, assembly GCF_964199755.1. Classification (NCBI taxonomy): domain Eukaryota; kingdom Metazoa; phylum Chordata; class Aves; order Charadriiformes; family Laridae; genus Larus; species Larus michahellis. The sequence goes on along the minus strand of NC_133897.1, from coordinate 76,087,224 downwards.
TGGACATACCTACAATTAGGAAGAAAAAAAGTGCAAACAGCTGTTTCAAGGTTTTTGTTTTGTTTTGAACAAAAGTATGCAGTCCTAGGTCAGGGTTTTTTTATGCCAAGTTCTGGTTCGAGACCGGAGGGAGATCTTACAACTGACTTAGAAAGTCCTGAAATGACTCAGAAAGCGAGTGCCAGCGCAAACTGTAATGGTACCCACAGACATCGCTGTCCCGTGGATACGGAGCGGATGGGGGAGCTGAGCCCCCAGCCGCACCGTGTGGTTCTGCCACCTTTGCCGAGCAGCGGTTCTGCAATGGGGCTGTTTTGGCTGGCCCCGGTCCACACGCTGGGCGTTGTGTTTTGTGGGCAAAGCTGTGTTTTTGTGTGTTTTTTGGATCCTGCAAGAATCTGCTTGTTTTGTGGGGTTTTTTTGTGGGGTGGGGTCAAGCGAGTGGACAATTGGGAATCTACCTACATGAGAGACAGATACTGATACTTGCATAGCTGGGACCTGGATTCTGAGTATTTATTTTGGAAAATGTGAATCATGTTGATGCTGACTATTACTAATAGGAGTGCCTTTTAATTATGTTGACAACAATTAAATAGAAGGATATAGAGTTGGAGAAAAGAAAAAAGTTTCACAGATACTTGTCTTGAAAAATAAATTTGTTTAAGTGTATTTGTGCTTCCTTCTATGTTGTTGTCTGCAAACAAGTGAATAGACTGGCAGGGATACTGGTGAAGGGGTTAAAACTTGTCTGAGTATGGGATAATAAAAAGGGAATTTTGAATTAGAAGGTGTTTGTATTGGAAAACTATTAGATCAAAACAGGAGAAAGAAACATCCTTACCCAGAAGCCTGCAAAAATGTCCATGTTGCTGATGCTAAGCATAGGAGCGCAAGATTTTAGTAGGGTTGTATATGTGAATGAAAAGAAGCTGCAGATTTAGTGTCCACTGAACAAGCCGGTGGGTCAGGCAGTGAAGTGCTGCTGTGAACTGCCTGCGTGCGGCTGACAGCCCCTGGAAATTAATTGTAGAAAAGAGTGGAGTGGATTATTCCAACTAACAGATCTGGGATGTTCACAAACTACTCATTGACAATTGGCAAGTGGAGACTGGCAAAAGGAGTAACATTTGGCCAAATCCTCGTAGGGTTAGTAACTCTGAAAACTGCAGTGCTTGGTGGAGGGGAGCACTTCAAGCTAAATAAAGAGAATTAGTTCAGAATTTTTTTTTTTTTTAATCTCCTTTTGTAAGTTAAAATTCAGAAAGACGCCTTTCATAGCAACTTTCAGGAAAAGCGAGTGTGATATGAAGCACCCACACCCGCCCTGGTTCACCTGGGAGGCATCTGCAGCCAAGTGCACATCGTTCCTCTTTACTCCCTGGGTCAGTGGGTTTCCAAGAGGCAGGATTTGCTTCTTCCCATACGCTTCTCTTAGGCGCTTCTGACAAAATTAATCTCAGACCTTGAATTTTGTTGTGACCGTTTATTACTTCTGTGTGTTCAGAACATAAATGATACGAGTTTGGTTTGCAGTTTGGGGGGATGCGAAAGGCACTTTGGAGAACTCAGCAGAACCCCCCTGCTGTGTTCAGGGGAGTAGGACATTGCATGTGGACAAATCCTCTGTAAATCAGGTGTATTTGCTCGAGGAAATACTTGTCAAGAGCAAGGAGGAAATGCCAGTAGCTGAGCCTAAATTGTTTCACCTGAAAGCTCTTGGGCTGCTGAGCTGCTCCTGAATCCTGAGTCCAGGAGAGACATGTTTCATGTGGCAGCCCTCCCCTGCGGCAGGAGGCGCTGGGAGTTTTGGGGCCCCCAGTCCCAGTGCAGGTGTAACGGGAGGATCTTAACCATGGTTCCCAGATGCAGAAAAAGTACATCCAATTTAGTCCAAAACCATACTCGAAAGAAATGAAAATTTCTTGACAACTGGAAATCCTGTTTTTCCGCCAGCTCTATACCTGGCTCCGATTTCATCTCCTAATGGAAACAACCTGCAAGATCCTAATTACTGGCTGACAGCTCGGGACAGAAGAGGTAATGGCATTGTTAAATGGAGGAAGCAGATTTCATCAGCGCTTTGTCAACTGCCCTGCCTCCTCATTCATGTGAGGCAATGACTCAGCTGTGGATCCATGATCCAGCCCCAGGCCCCTGCCTCAGACCGGATCACTCTGCAGTACGGATGTGATCTGGATCAGCTGTGAATAGATGGCACGGGATTTAATGCTGCCTTGGTGCTTTTATGTTGGCTTTATGTTGCCTGTGGGAGGCACGGACTGACAGATGACTAGGCCAGGAGCCTGCCAATACAACGTCGAAAAGGTAGCAAAGAGTGGAGCAAGCTTAAACCACCAGAGGAAATTTTTACCATATCTTGGTTCTTTATCACGTTTTTTTGATTTGGTAGTAGGAGTTTTAAAGCTGGATTCACTGTACCAGCAAACCACAGCATCAGCATTAATCCTGATTTTCAACCCCTTTCCCTCTGTTTTATTAGTCAGATCATTTTGCAGATCTGACCTGGAGCTTGGCTCCACAGACGCTTCACTCAGCACAATGAGGGGCCAACTACAGCCATTAGGGATGAGGAGATGTCTAGAATGGCATCCTGGAAGCAGAAAGGCAGACAGCAACCCCTAAACTGTCTCTGCCACCAAAGGATGTGGGACGTGGGACTCCCCTCTCCAGAGCTAGGATCTGCTGTCCTGGCTCTCCTGGTGGCTTCAGAGATGCTTCTTCTGGTGCTGGCTGTTACTCCCTTCAAAGTATGGCTTGTCTTTCCTTCTTCTGTTTTTTGTTGGTTTGGGTTTTTTTTGTTTTGTTTTTTTTTTTTCCTTTTGGTGCTTCCAAAAAGTTTTGCACGTTTTATTTCTTGCTGGAATTCTTGACAGTTTATCATTAGAGGCACAATTTACATATTTGTTTCAAAGCTCAACCTACGGGTGGGTCCTCTCTTGTTCTAATGAACCTGAAGAAGTTAATGTAAATGATTTAGTAGTGCGATGTAGAACCTTTAAGTGTTTTTTGTAGGACCTTGGTTCTGAGATGGGTTCATAAACAGTAGCCCCAAGTGTTCTCTGTTCAATCTGTGCCCCAGAACACAGTAGGAAGTGGTGCCCCCTCCCCATCCCCGAATTCTCCATCTCTACCTGTATGCACGCACGTATACACACCTACGGATATGCCTCGTTTATGTGCGAGCCAAATGGTTACATGATTTCATTGCAGTGCTTGTAAAATGACCGTCTCTCTTGCTTTCTGCATTGCCAAAAATCCTCGTTGTTTTTGTCATTTTAAGATTAAATGTAGGTAGACCTAATATAGATATTGCGTGTATGAATGCATGTAAAAAAAGGAATGAAGTACAGCTGTGCAGAGGGCAGAGTATTGTTTTTTTTCTGTTGGAAGGACCGCTACAGTATTGATACATTAAAAAAAAAAAAAAGAAAAAAGAAAAAAAAAAATCTAAAACCCAAAACCCCCTGACCCTCTCTGGTGTGAAGACCCCTCGGGGCTTTGCTCACATCTCATCTCCAGCTCTGGGTGAGAAGAAGCTCAGAGATTTGTTGTCTCTTAACTTCTTTTAAGAGGGTTTCCTTTAAAAATCTGTTTATGGTTGGGGAGGACATGCCTGAAAAAACATTTGCACATAAAACAGCTGTTAAGTGAATCTCCACACACTGAGATCAAGAGAACGTGAAGAAATATGTACTTCCAAGGACCTCTCTGCCAACTTGGAGCCTCCTTCAGAAAATAAATACAATCTCCCTACAAGTCTCTGGTAACTTAGTTACTGAAAAATAAATTGAGCTACTTAGACCCTTGAACCTTCTTTCCCCCCTGCTCCTGCTAAGTCTGAAGCAAATGCATAAAATTGTGTTGGAATGATATGCACCGAAGCCAAATAGATTGATTTTAATGTTTCTTCGGTATGTTGTCAGCTAGTCAAGTGCAGGCAGCGACGGAGTTCGTCTGTGTGTGAACTAACCACTTCCAGTAGTGCAGCCGCTGGCCTTCCAGCAGTAAATTAAAACATCGTGAAGCCCTCTTTAAACCTCCCCTCGATGCCACCCGCCAAAAAGAACATCACCTGTGAGCTGTAGTACAGTGTTATTAAGGACTTTTCCTTATTTGTAGTTTAATTCCTCTTTCCTTCTTTTGCATGGGTCCCAAAAGTAGAGGGCTTGCTGTGGTGGCACAGCTCAGTTTTTTCCTCTATTTGTCTGTATTTGTTTTGCTTTGGGGTGCCATTTGGTGCCAGCGTGCATCTCCTTGGGGCGGCTGCACAGCCCTTGTCCTTCGCTGCAGCATCGTGGCCCTTTAAAACCCTCCGCAGCCGCAGCCAGAGGCAGTCAGTCGGTGGTGCGCTACAGATGTTTTTACAGTTCATTTCCAAACAGCTGCTTTTCCCGTCTTTCGTCTGTTTTTCCTTTATTTATCAAGTCCCCCGAGGATGGCTGATGGCTCACAACCCTGGCCAGGGCTCCCTTGGTGAAAGCCCTGGCCAGCGGCCCCGGGGCAGACCCCCGGGCCGGGCAACACCTGCTACTGCAGAGGGGGGCTCGCTTCAGCAGGTTGCCGTAAGCCAAGGCACAGTGGCCCACTGGCTCAGCCGCAGGGCGGACAACCCACCATACCTACAGCTTTTCCTAAAATGAGCTGGGAAAAAGATGGAAAAGGGCTTGAGATGGGGGATCGGTGGCGCCGAGGCCCCTCTATGGTGGCAGGGAGCAATCTCTGCCTCGGGGACATGCCAGTCGAAGAGCTTTCGCCTCACTTACTGGTGCTTCAGTGAGCTCTACGGATTAAAATATCAAGGGACATTCCCTGTCTGCCATCCCGGTGGAGAGCGTGCGCTCACCCAGCTGCTGCTGCCGTCAGCCCCCCGTGTTCCCTGGTGTGCCGGGATTTGTCCCGTACCCACATAAAATGTTTTGATTGCAGGTAATGGGAGGCAGGAAGAATGAAAACAAGCCAGAGCGCCCTATTTGGCCAGCTGACAAAAATCCCCAGGCATTTGCGACTCAATCCTTGGCTCATGAGCCGGATTTTTTCCCATTCATATTCCCTTTCAGCAGACAGATTTCTGTGGAGTGTTTAAGGGAGGCGGGGGGGGAAGTCCAAAGATGAATCCTTTCTCCACCCGCTCTCTAACAAAGTTGTTTGTTCCTTAAACTTGTTTGCAGAATCATGAATATGCTCCATCTGCTGCTTTTCCTTTTATATTTTCTTTATGGCAGTTCTTTGCTTTGAAGGAGCGCAGGGCAAGCGAATGTTTCGGGGTGGCTCCGGGGTTGTTGCAGCCCTGTTTGCTTCCCTTGTGTGAGGCAAATAAACCCGGCGCTGCCTTTTTTTCTAAACGAGGTTTCGAGTTTTATAACAGCAGGTTTCAGATGCCGCCTGGACTGGAGGATGCTCAGGGAGTTGGTTGGTTGAGGGTCAGGTCCGGCTTTGTTAACTGGGAGGGCCTGTCAGCTCTTTCGTCATCACGTTGTCAAGTTTGGGCTGGGCAGATAATTGCTTGTGACAACTTTGCAACTCTGAGAAACAAGGTCAATCTTTTTCAGTGCGGATTCTTGGAGCAGAGGCTGGAAGGTTGAATGCCAAACCAAAGGGTTTGCTGGATAAAGAAACGAGTGATAAAATGATTCTGCATTTTGTGCGATTCTTTTGTAGAAAGGCTCAACTGGTCGTCCCTCATACTAAGTTAAATTGACCGTGTGGTCTTGCAAAACTGAGTGCAAGACGCTGCAATTCTCTTTTAATAAATGGCCACCGTGTTCTGGCTTCTTGCAGAGCGCGTGGAGTGGGGTCAGCACTGGCATGGAAGGAAAAAGCACTGAGAAATCAAATTTGAATAGAATAAATGTTATGCAAGCTAGCAGGGAGCTCCGCGACCTGGAGAGGAGTGGCAGGGAGCCTGGAGGCTCGTCTTCCTTTCTAACTTACTTCTGGAGACCCTCAGCGGAGGCTGCGGTGGAGGTCGCCTGCGGTAGAGGAGCAGCAGGGCCGGAGGGCAGCACCCCTGATGGGGGTCCGGCCTGTCCAGGGGCAGGGGAGAAATGTGTGGGGTGGCATGGGTTGGGTTGGGTTGAAGTTGGGTTGTATCAAATGTATGCATGTGCTTGTGCAGCAGGGAAGCTGGAGGGTTGCAAGGATCCCTGCTAGGAGGGTCAAGGCCGGCACCCACCCTCTGGTCTGGGGTCAGAGTGCCCATGAAAGAGAAGGATGTGTAGATAATCGCTGCGGAGTCATCTTCACACCTTTCCTCCACAGAGGAGCGCTTGTTGCCCAGTTTCCTCACATGGTTGGATCAGAGGTGGAGCGTTCCCTCTCCCACTTGTTGAGCAGCCTACTGCTTTGAAAGTGGTTGGGAGTCCCCAGATTTTACAGTGGATAGTGTTGAATTCCAAATTTCTGATTTGAAATATCTTTAAGCTTAGCTCTTGAAAGTGAAGCATATAAACGGACTGTGATAACCATAGATGGGTCTGGTTGGAGCTGGAAGGGTCGAAACATTAACTTAACTTTCCAGGCAAAGAAATAAAACCAATGCTGGCCATTTCAGTTGTCCTGGAAATCGAGGATGTCAAGTAGTACCTGCACTCTCTGACCACAGACATTGGTTATCTGTTGACATCAGTTGAGATATTTAGCAAATATTTAGGGGATACAGTGTTGCAGGGCAAAAGGCTCTGAAAGGGTGATCCTTTTAGGTTTTTTCTGTTCGCTGGCAAGATCTGAGCACTTTCCCAAAGCCTTCTGTGAAGTACATTATGGAGCTGAGCAAGATACTTAGAAATCACTAGCTTGCTTTGACATGATAAAGGCATTAAAGAAGATATATGTAGTCTTGACCAGCTCTTGGTTTCAATTTTTCTTTGCTTCTGCATCTTTCTTTTTGTTGGCATTTGAGATGCATCGCTTCTGTTAGGACTCCCCTTTCTGCATCACTGTCAGAGTGATCTGCGTCTCCCATGCCATATTAAGTGGGTTCAAGCTGAACGTGCCAGAATTGCGTGGTGTCGTGCAAAATAAAATGCAGTTTCTTTGTCTGCTGAGTCAAGAGAGCCAAAAACAGGGATGGTAATTGCTAGTTCACTCGCTTCCATGCTTTGAGTATTTGGCAGTAGCTTTGAGCACTTTTTGTTTCTCTTCTATCGTCAGGCAAAAGCTATAGCAGTCGGTTTGTGTCAGAGCTTATCTGCTGTTGAAGTAAACTCTTGAGTTAGAATGGTGAGGAGGCAGTTTGGCAACGGCAAAGAAATTATGCAGCAAGTTTTTCCTGTAATTTCTTCCCTATTACAGCATTTGCAGCATTAGGAAATGCGATATGAAAAATATTATAAGGCTAGAAAGGTGTATTTGGCTTTCATATTTGCAAAGATGTTCTTTAGGACAAAACTACTTGCTAAGGTTTATTAAGCAGTAAGAGTCAGGATTTTTTTATATCCTAAAGTGAGGCACCTTTATTCCTAAAAAATAAGAGGTCTGACTTCTTTTTTCAGTTCGTGTAGACCTAGCAGTCCTGCCCAGATGCTAGCTTAGATAGGGAGCTCCTCTTTCTCTTTAAAACCTACTTGCTTCTGATTTAGGTTGAATTCCACAAAAGCTTAAGCTGATGCTTAAACCTACGTACTTGGGGGAGACTCCTTAAAGTTTGGGTGGAATTTAGACAACTTCAAAAATCATGCACATGAATACCATTTTGGAGGACTGAGGCGTTCACGGACTGATGAAGCAAAAATTTACATTTAGGTTCAACTGAATGAGAGCACTGCTTTGTTCGCTTTAGCTTGAGAAGAGTAACTCTGCATCTTCCCGAGAGTCTCGTCCTGCAACCCCTCCTCTTACGGAGTTGTTACTGACTGACTTCAGAGGAAGATCTGCACTAAGAAAGTTTGTCGCCCATGATTGTTGCGTTTCAATGACTATGAAAAAAATACTGTATGTAAATTCACCCTTAGAGAAGATTATGGGAAAGCAATTAATTTCACTTCTGTTTGGGATTATTTTTGGCCAACATTTTTACCAAAAAGGGCTTAGTTTCAGAATACTAAATGTGAAAATCTGTACTGCATGACTTCAGTTATTAACAACAGAAAAACTGTCCCATATGTTTTACTGGCAGAGAAAACATATTTTTACATAATAGAATTAGAGCAGAAAATATTATTCCCTCTTGGAAACATTATAGTATATTAAATATTAACTTGGAAGCTACATTTCCAAACAGTTTGATTCCAAAAGCTTATTAAAATTTGATGTATGCTCTAGTGTCTTTGATTTATGTTGGTTGTGTGCGTCCTAATTAGCTAGGAAAACGTCAATTGATGGCTGTAAAATTATGAATGTGTATCTTGCCACTCCTGAGTCTTCAAGCAATTCTCAGGGAATACCTTTGCTTTTATGGGACTTACAAGTGGAAGCGCAGTTTTCCTGGCTATAATATGTGAAGAAAGTACATACACAAATGGCCTTTTACCCTTTAAGAGCTCCTCCATACCAGGGCAAGCGTTGACATTTATGAACAGACTGTTTTGTTTGTGTTATGGTGACATCTGGAAGCCTTGATCCGAATTGGTTCTCTCCTATTTTGCAAGGCGCTCTACATAAGGATCAGTCCTTGTCTAGGAGAGTTTACAGTCTAATTAAAACTAGATGCAGTAAGTACCTAAAAGCTGAAAGGGAACGGGAAGATGGAAATGGTAAAGCATGGTGGTTTCTGTTGCTTCCAGATTTACATCTATAAAAATGAAATTCATAGCAAAAGCGTGAAAGCACTGTTTTAAGCTACGAGACTTGTTGTTTTGCTGCTATACTTCGTATTCTTCCACAGTTGGATTTATTCAGCTATGTTCAGTTGAAGGTTACAATGGTAGAATGATCTCCTGGTGAGAGCCTGGAAAAGTGCAAAGCTAACGGAGACACCTCTGCTGGAGTCTTGGACCTAAATACTGCAGCCTCAACTGTCATCAGCTCAGTCTGCAAAGAAACACAGGCAGAGCACTAATAAAAATCTCTGCATTAATGACACTCCCACTGGGCATTCTTGACCAGGCATTTAATATATGCCTTGACTTGTTGATGATTCCAGGTTGCTACTGGCCCTCCCTCTGCCTTTGATTAAAATCAAGTTGCGACTCACGGCGCTGGCAGGAGTGAACCCTGTTGGAAAAATGAACATACTGCCTTGTAAAGAAGGAGCGTTGAATCACTGCCTGGTCCTCCTTAGCAGTCCTGTGAGGCACGTTTGGGATGGGCAGCAGCAATACGCACTTTGCCGTGCTGTTCCACTGGTGTCCTCTCTCCTCCACCTGGGGAGATGGAGGCTGTGTCCCTCCGTCTGTTCAGGAGCCTTTCCGCAGGGGTTGGCAGGAAGGACTCCATCTGAGATGGCTTCCAGATGTTGACATTTCTTCTAGAACCTGGCCTGGGAATAACCACTACCCTTCCCACCACTGTGTCCCTCGTGAATGGTTACAGACATTTCAGCCGGAGTTTATCTGTTCAGGGCATGCTTTGGTGCAGCGGTGCCAGTAAGGAGAAATCTTTGTGGAAACCGCTGGAGATGTCACTATTTCAGCAGCATACCTGTGTCATAATGAACTTACTGTCATTAAGAAAAGGAAGAAATTTTGTGCAACTCTGGACATACGAAGTAAATCTTGTATTCAGTCTTGGCTTCTCAAAAAAAACCCCCACTTTTTAACATAGGATATTATTGGAGATGGGGAGGAAAAAATGCTCTTCTTCAGAGAGATGCCTCCAGGCGGTAATTGGAGATCAGAAAAATATTTAAAGACCAGCGTAAGCACATTTTAACAATACTAAAAGAAACCAAAGGCAAAAATCATAGTGTTTCTTTTGTGACTGCTTTTTTTTTGTTGGCATGTTAAGTGATCTTTTTTTATCATCATGACTGTCTGGTCAGAGAGCTTTTTATACACACATTCATTAGGCAGACCAAGTTGGAGTATAACTTTTTTTAGCCTCTGTCTTTGTGTTGCATTGTGTGTGACATGTTCACATGTGCTTTCATGAACGCCGAAGTCAGTATCTTGACTGGGACCACGAATAAGTTAGGATTTGGTTTAAGATATTTGACGTGGAACATGAACAGATGAGGACTAATGAATTCCCCTGTCAGCTGGGATCGCCGGGACCTCCTTGAAAAGGCTTCAGGCTCTCTTAAAAATCCCACCCATAAATAATCCTGCAAAATGCCTCTTCCCTCTGTGTGTAATAGAAATCTAGAAAGCAGAATCATTTGTCACAAAGCTGTGTCAGTCCCAGGCTCTCTGTGACTGCGGCAAGCTTGCAGGCAGATGGGTGCTCCTTTGCTATGCTCCGCTTGCCCTGACTCCACATGAGCCTGTGCGTAGAGTGAGATTTAAGAGAAGCAGAAACTGAGCCTGCATGGCTTGACTTGAGGTGGTGCTGGGCTCCTGTGGCCATCCTTGGCGGTGGTAGGGCTTGTAAGTGCGCCGCTGGGGAGGCCCTGCCCCGGGTGTTTGTAACGAAGCCCTTGCTAAAGCTGCCATCGGCATCTTTGGCCGCCGAAGGAAAAGCTTCCGTTCATTTTGCTGGTCTTTGGGTTGGGCCCTGAGTTTTGCAGCTGTTAATTAATCATGCTGGCACTGAAGATCAGTGTATTTGTTCTTACTGGTCTTCCCATTACTACCCGTGCTTATGAATGGGTGGCAAGTGCCACAGCCTGTAGCCGCCTCTCCGTGCCCACGCCGTCTTCATAACTAGATATTTCCGCAACAGAAAAGGGGATTAGTCACAGGAGGAAGCAGGTGTGTCAGATGTATAGGAAAGAGAGTGATTAACAGTGGTATTTTCTGCTCAGGCTTCTCCAGTGAACTGAAGGAGTCATCCTCGGCACAGCATCCCCCGCTGTTCAGCTGCAAGGCTCAGGGAAGCGAATACCCCCAGGCTAACACCTGGTAGGCCACTCGCTGCACTTTGTACAGAAACATGCCGCCTTTAACCAACCCGTCGGAGGTTTTCTCCTTTCTGCTTGTAAGCCTTCAGAGGAGGAGAAAAAAAATGACTTCCTCAATTCACAGAACATATAGTTAAGTGGTAGTTCTTTTGTCGCCCTTTAAGGACTCTTTATTTCTTTCCCCGTGAAATTGCCGGTTTTGCTGAGTTTTGCCACCCCCACGATGGGGGTAATCCAGCCACCCCTGACCGAGGAAGGTGGTGTGAGGGGTGGAGGAGTTTTGGCTTGCTGCCGTTGGTGCAACCCCAAGCAGGTGGGAAGGTCTGCTCCTCCCGCTGCTCTCTCGTACCTGTGCCTGCCATGCCATGTTCGTTCCGGCTGTCTTGGTGGGACAGCTGCCAAACCTGGGTTTCCAGAGTCACGGTCTAGTTACTGGGGTCATTTTTCCTTTGCCTTGACCATAGCAGGCTCTTATTTTAGAAGCAGTTTTTCTCATAGGTCAGACTGCCACCATTTGTGGAGGGAAGGTGCGTACCTTGACTAAGGCTGGACCTTGGCATCCTTCTTCGTTTTTCCTACATCAAAATGGCCAGACATCTGTGCTTTTCAAACCTAGGTTGCAATTGCTATGAAACACTTTGGTTTTGTTTTCTAAAGTCCTTAAAAGTTTAATTTTTTTATGGTTACATTGCTGGACCTAAGTTAATAGTTGATAGTTTGATATGTTGAAACCCGATAGAGAGGTACCTGTGAGAACTCACACTGTGAAGTTGTTTTTTGCCTGGCTGGGTCTGAGTGCTTCTTGAAGGGAAGCAAATCCAGGTGAAGGGAAAATTGTTTCCCCTTCATCAACATTTTAGGAGTAGATTTCACCTTCAGATGCACCTGTACAACTACCCCAGTGGCAAAGGGAGGCAGAATTTGGGCTTCGATGCTGTAATCTACTAGGATAAAATACTGAGATAGGATACAAATGGATTTTGCCAAGTCATGTGTTGCCTACATATTTATTTTTCTAACATATTCTCCAGTAGTTTTAAGTTTATTGTTATGCTGCTGTTGTTCAGGCAATTTAGAGTAAAACAGTACATATATTTTGGAAGAGCCAAAATAAATATTAGGACGTCATGCCTTGCTTCCCTTCCGCAGTTGCTCTGCATGTCACCAGCAGTAATGAAGGAATAAAATTTACAGATAGTCACCTCCCTGGAGTGGTTTCCAATGTGCAAATGGAATTTATGGAGGTGGCTTGTTCACGAAGCTCTTTTCTCTATGGCAGATGTCACAAAGTTCCAGAATGGTAATATGTTGCTGAAAATAATCCCTATGTATTTTGACAGCAGCTTCAGAAAACCTCTATCTAGTCAGAGGATTATCTTAATCTGTGTCAAGAGATATTGCTGAGAATTTGCAGAAGGGAAAAGCATTTAGCGCGGCTTTATTTACTTCAGGCAGCTAAAGAGGGGTCATGGACTATATCAGGTTTGCGTGGCAACGTTTTGGTAGCAGGGGGGCTACAGGGGTGGTTTCTGTGAGAAGCTGCCGGAAGCTTCCTCTGTGTCCAACAGAGCCAATGCCAGCTGGCTCCAAGACCACTGCCCAAGGCTGAGCCCATCAGTGATGGTGGTAGCACCTCTGTGATAACATAGTTAAGAAGGAGAAAAAGCTGCTGCGCAGCAGCAGCCAGAGGAGAGGAGTGAGAATATGTGAGAGAAACAACTCTGCAGACACCAAGGTCAGTGACGAAGGAGGGGGAGGGGGTGCTCCAGGCGCCAGAGGAGAGATTTCCCTGGAGCCAGTGGTGAAGACCCTGGTGAGGCAGGCTGTCCCCCTGCAGCCCATGGAGGTCCGTAGTGGAAGAGATATCCACCTGCAGCCCGTGGAGGACCCCACCCCAGAGCAGGTGGATGCCCAAAGGAGACTGTGACCCCATGGAGAGCCCGTGCTGGAGCAGGCTCCTGGCAGGACCTGTGGACCTGTAGAGAGCAGAGCCCACACTGGAGCAGGTTTGCTGGCAGGACTTGTGACCCCATGGGGGACCCATGCTGGAGTCCTGAAGGACCACACCCCATGGAAGGAACCCACGCTGGAGCAGTTCATGAAGAATTGCAGCCCATGGGAAGGACTCGCGTTGGAGAAGTTCGTGGAGGACTGCCTCCTGTGGGAGGGACCCCACACTGGAGCAGGGGAAGAGCATGAGGAGTCTTCTCCCTGAGGAGAAAGGATTGGCAGAGACACCCTGCACCACTACAGGGAAGGAGGTAGAGAATTTGTGAGTGAAGTTAAGCCCGGGAAGAAGGGAGGGGTGGGGGGAGGTTGTTTTAAGATTTAGTTTTTATTTCTCATTACCCTACTCTGACTTGATTGGTAATAAATTAAACTAATTTTCCCAAGTCAAGTCTGCTTTGCCTGTGATGGTAACTGCTGAGTGATGTCCCTGTCCTTACCTCAACCCATGAGCCTTTTGTTATATGTTCTGTTTCCACTGATAGTCTAATTACAGTGAGTATCCAGAAGTAGTAAGTGCAAATGCTGTGTTTGGAACTATGCACTGAATCCCCTGATACGAATGGACATTGCTAACAGGGTCGCTCCTCTGTCTGGTGGTCATCCTGAGTGCACTCTTCCGCACACCTGGGGAAAGAAAACGGTGATAGAAACACCAGGGAAGTGTCACCTGGGGATGGAGTTACATTAGGAGGTGCCAATCTTGTTCAGATGAGGCATGAGAAGGCAGCAGGCTCAGTGACCTGCATGTTGCTGCTGTCTCTAACCCCCATGGTTCCGAGATTGTATCATGAGGATGTGGCCAAAATATTAGGTCATCAGCAAATGAAAGATGATTACAAGGAGCGTGACAAGACACAAATCATCTGGGCAGGTTCGAATGCGAGCAGCCTTTCAGATGCTAGCGCAAACTGAAGTATTTTGTTCGTAAGCAGAGCAGTAAAGCATAGCCAGTCAGAAAGTGGGAGGGATGGCATTCGAAGATGGTCCCAAAGTAGTTTTATATTCTTTCTGTCAGGGGCAGAATTACTTCAATCTTCTCTGTCAGTAAACTTTTATTTGAGAGCCTTCATCCAACTGGTGACAGGGCCAGCATCATCCTTCAAGTAATTGTATCCACCACAAAAGGTTTTTGTGTGTCAAAGGAGCCTGACCCGATTCATCAGGTGGGTGAAGGGCTTCTTTAATTGGTCTGAAATGATGATTTCAGTGATAGACATGGAGAGCAGCGATGCTAGGCTTGGCTAATTGCAGGCTTTCTGAGTAGCAATTAACATGTCAGAAACATAGTTATGCTTGAGGAAAATGCTGAAAGTTTCCTCGCCTCCTATTAAAAAAAAAAAACAACAAAAAAACCCCGCATATGGAAGTCTCCTGTAAACTAATGCAAACAATCTGGTAATGCTTCGGGAGCATTTTGAGAGAACCTGTTTGTCAGTGGCGTGACCCGATCGTTGCCTGTCGGGAGATGGCTGTAAAGAGGGCTGCCAGCAGCTCCAGGTTTGCTCTTACTGAAAAGGGAGAAGATCACGCTGTGTGTATGAGGCTTGCTAATACCCCTTGGCAGCTGTAAGAATTTCCAAGACTATAAAAGCAGCTTATCTCCCAAGGAGGAGAGCCCCCTCGCCAGCCCCCCTCCAAGATTAGACAGATTAACTTCCTAAGAAATAGAGAGTTATTCCACCCCAAACCTACGCTGCTCATTCAAGCTAATCTCTGGAGGGCTGAAAGGCCTCTTGTCTGTGATTGGAATCATATGATAAAGCCTTGCTTGCTTTCTCTTGTATTGTGCCAAAAAGTTTGTCTTGCTTTTGATCTGGCTGAGAGCTGAAGCGGCTTTTAGTGTGTTTCCGTGTGTCGTATGGAGCGTTTTGAGACAGAATATTGGGTTTTGTCTCTGGGCATCTGGCATTGTGTCTCCTCGTACCTGGTGTGGTGCTCTCCTCGGGCATCTGCTGTGCCTCCCCCTTCCGAGTGGTGGTTAATAGCACCTCCGAGGGGGCTTCTGCACTGATGCGGTGGAATTTTTCAGGCCTGGGGCAGAACGCAGACTAAAACAGTGGGGTTAAATTGTTACCTTCATTTGCAGATTATATTCTGCAGGTTGAGGAGAAGAGAATGCTGCAGGCCACCATGGTCGCGCCTTCCCTTTTGCGACCTGGCCCCGTGCTGGGGATGGCATTCACGTCTATTGCTGTACTCAGGCGTGACCTTTAAAAAATACTAGTAGCAAACACGGAATTGTACTAGCTGCAAAGTCATCAATAGATGTGATGGATAATCTCTGCTTCACTCCTCCCTATAATCTACTGATCTTTGCTTGATGGACACTGTGAGTTTACTTCTGAAGGGGTCCATCTTTGGCATAGACACTGGGAAGGCTATAAATGTTATTTTTTTCCCCCCAAAAGACAAACTTTCCACTTTATTAAATGCTCGAGAGTCTTTTATATCAATAATCTCTTACAGATTTTTTCCTAAAAGCAAGCACTCTTTCCTCCTCCCACCCAAAAAAGTCCCGAGGAAAAAAAGAAGTCTTTCCAATGTTCAATACATCAGAGTTGTAAAAATACAGCTAGTGCTCAGCACACGGGTAAAGTTTATGCTCCCCAGAACTGAATCCTCATTGCTTTGCAGAGCTATAGCAAATAGGCTTTGCTTGGACAGGCAAAGAGACAGCATTTCAGAAGGAGGAGGACGTCCTCCACACCACATTTTTCAGTGCTGATGCCAGATGCTGATGTTGAGGTGTCCCCTGTGAGTGGCTGTGGTGGGAACCTGTCTTCTCATTTTGGTACAAAGACCCTGGGCTTAAGGCAGAGCCTGAGTGTGCTAATGCTAGGCTGATGCTGGGGGAAGCTTAGGGACGTGGTGTGGGCTACAGACTCCCTCCACAGCTGGTTACCCTGTGCTTTCCCAGGGTGCAGTAGATTGATGCCACTCCTGCTTTGTTTATTGCTGGCTGGGATTGAGGGTCCTGGGAAAAACTTGTCCCTGAAAGCCCTGAAGGGAGGAGGAAAAGAGGAATTGCAGGGCATGTGGTTAGTTGAGCACTCTTTAATTTGGGAACGTCAAGGCAGACTCCCAGGCTCTCTTCTGATAAGATGAAACACTCGAAACTGTGTCAAAAAATGAGGCTTCCAAAAATGTCTGAATTCGGATCATAGCTTGAACCTTGGCTCCCTTCTGACCTTATGTAAATCATGTAATCTCCCCTAAGAAACATAAGGGGCCTTGCCCTTTGAACCTGTGGTTCTTGGCTCATCCCTTTTCTGGCTTTCCTGTTCAACTCCTGGAAGCCATTCTTGTTTGCCTTCGGGTTGGGAAACTGGCTGCTCCGTCTTCGCAGAACAATGGGGGAAGATTCATTCATTCATCCAAAAGATTTATCTTGTTTCTGTCACAACGAAGTTTTTGCCTTCCTCATATTTTTGCGTCTGTCTTGCTGGTCTAAAGTCTGAGTGAGTGACAATTCAAAGCCTGCTTAGCTAACGTCACACGAGGAATAAAACATTTTGGAGTAATGGAGGGGAGGATTGGTATTGTTTTCCTGCACCCTGGGAAAACATGGGATGTTCAGCGCAGGGGAGCCTGTATCACCCTCTGAGCATCCTGAAACTCCCCTCTGAACCAGGAGGAGAGCAGGACGTCTGCCTCGCTCGCTTCATTTGAAAGAAACACAAATACAGTGGAAAGCGTTTCGCACATAGTCTGTACTATGTCACATGCACCTATTTGTATCATTCAAAAGCATTGTTTTTTAAAAATCTTTGCAGTTTCCCATTAATTGATCAGCAATACGGTAACCAGCTTCGCTTGCACTGAGTTTTGCCTCTTCCATCACTTCTGGGAAGGTCAACATGGATGTTAGGGTGGTTGCTGTAGTGGAAGCTGTCACTAAGGGCTTCTCTTTATTTTTTTCTTTCTGTGATGATTGTAAAAACTTTGTGTTTATTAAAATGCCTGTGGCATTTAATGCCCTATTGTCTTCCTGCTTTGCAAGCAGGAAGGCAGAAATGTATATTTTCCTTTACAACAAACCAGCCTTTGTGAGATCCTGACTCACTGGGCCTTGGTGTGCCAAACTGCCACAAGTGAGTTCATTGTAAATGTCTCTAACAATGTGTAGTTCATCCCTTGTGTTTTTTGGATTATGAAATCATATATCGATATACAGGTATGAGAGGGGCTCTGCATCTATTCAGCACAGGTGAGATTGTTATCTGGGCAGTAATTAGCTTGAATAGGAAACTGGAGTTAGCTGTTTCCCTATGACAATTTTGCACAGTGCAGACATTGAGATGCTTATATTCTTTGCGTTCCACAGGTCCCCTTTCTTCTCATAGCTTATCTCTGTTTTAAGTGGTTCAAAATAGATGGCATTTTAATTGTGCAGATGCATCAGATACTCTGGAATGAAACCAGATCTCTCCCAGTGAGGGTCATGCTGAAGTTTTCATGTAACGAGAATGACTGTGAATCAATTACTTGATACTTCATTATGACGAAAGAAAACAAACATGGCATCAACAGTGGGTTCAGCAGCCTTTATTTCAAAAGGGAACTTGCAGAACCATTTAAGGCAAAATAAAATCCCAGAGAGGATCATCAAAGGGCTCAGATGAGAGCATAAAATACTGTACAATGAAAAATGTCACAAAAGCTTCAATGCCTTAGATATGTATGTGAAAAATTTCAGGCTGAGCCTTCCCACACTATGGGAGGTCATCAAGTAAAGCAGAGTTAGCTCTGTTTATCGCCAGTCAAGGCGACACATGACTTCATTTGGGTTTTAGTCTCATTACTGCTGAAGTGTGAAGTGTCAGGTTAAAAAGACTACACGCTTTTCACCCATAGGGATTGCTCTGTTTTAATGGGTCAGGTCAGCGCTATGGCTCAAAGCATTGCAAACGATTAATGTTTAATACATTTTAAACTTAAGTCCTTGGGAATACAAAATTAACCCTGTGGACGTCTGTGATTGGGAGTTCTTGATATTCACCCGTTTCAAGGAATACACTGTGCTATTACTGCTGGCAACAGAGAGCTCAAACAAAACCAGAAGAACATATTTTTCTCAAATCCTATTGTTCTTCACAGAGTGGTCCTGGCAATCTGTGCTCTTGCATCCTCAAGGATTGCCAGGATGAATTATGTTACACAAACATGTCAGTCTTGGACCATGAGAGGAGAGCAAGTGTCCAATCTAGGTCAAGCAAGAAAGTACTGCCTTTTTTTCCCCGCAGAGATTCCCATTTCTGACTGTACCTTTTCCCATTCTTCATATTGTATACCAAAACTTTAAAAAAAAACCAAACCCCAAACAAACAAAAAAACCCCAAAACAAACAAAACCAACCCCGCGCCCCCCCCCCAAACCCTTGTCCAGAAGGGAGGAAATTTCTATCCCATGTTCTTGCAATTTTTGGGGCAAGATTTAGCTGACAGAATGCCTTCCTGATGTCCACAGGTTAAAAACATTTGATGGGGTTTTCTGACATACCACGCAATATCTCTGTCAGCTTTTGACATTGTAACTGTAGTGGTGGATGTCTAAAATGAGTAACTAAGGAGAAATTGGTGCGTTCTTGGATCTTGTCAGCAATGTTACTTTCTTGGTGGTTTATCATGCCTTGTTGAGTATTAATAATTCAGAAAATACTGGCTAAGAAACTGCTTAATATACTGCCTTTTTTGGAGTGGCATGAGGACAATTTGCCTTAGTCATAATTTTAAAGGAATGCAATAGTCTCTGCAGTATAAAATCTAAGAGGAGCAAATTTTTATGGTGGTAACATTGTTCATTCAGACCTCTTTTTTTTTTTTTTTTAACCTAGAGTACTGGCACATCTATTTCAGAAAGGCATAGATAATGTCAGCGTTGAGTTCTGTGGCTGTATAAAACAGTGGGATGATGAGTTAAATTAGTGTATATTGATTTGTGGCTTACTTTTTATATGATTTAGTAAAAGGAAGCGCAATTAATTGAATGTCTTAAATTTTAAGATTAACGTTCTTCTAGATGTATCATCTGTCGAGGTCCTCTCATGGCTGTTGTTCCTATGTTGTGTGCCAGAAGAAGTATTCTGATCAGCAAGGCCTAACAGAGAGATGTTTCTAAAATGGGATTATGAATCTCGTAAATCTTTATTTCGGAGACCTTTTCAGTGTCTTGAAGCTGAAGCCAGCATGTCAAAATCTGTTACTCTGAACTAAATGCAACAAATAGCTCAATTGAGATTCTGGGTTTGAATTTTTTTTTTTTTATTTCTTTTAATTGAACATTTGTTCTTAGGAAACAGAAAGGCTAAGAAAGATGTTGATATTTCCTCCTCACCGCCAGCACTAGAGTTGTCTATTTTTATTTACTCTGAGAGGCAGGGAGAATTGGACAATTGGCTGAACCACATTAACCAGCATCATCCGCTTCTCATTATTTCTGATGCTTCCTTAAACTTCTGAAATCTTGAGACTGTAAAGAAAGCGTACAGTCATTTCTTTTGAAAACCACACAGATTCTGGCAAAAATTCCAGTGCTTTCAAACAATGACAGGATATACACTGTTGTCTTTGATCCATACATTGGGAAGGGCTTCGCCCCCTACCCATCCTCACCCTCCTCCTCTTTGCCGTTTAACTTGGGTTGTCAGAAGTGGTTTCAGGGTATAACCCTTTGCAGACAGAAATAGATCGGCATCCCACGAGTGCTAATTTGCCTGGCAGTCCCCAAAAAAAGCCTGGTGGTCCTGACGGTTGCGTCCCAGCTTATCTTGCGAGGCCGTGAGATGAAGCGCTTTGTAGCAGATGGGCTGTCCTGAGGAGGAGTGGAAGAGCAGCTCTTGAGTTGGGAAAAGAATGTGCAGCATGGATGTTGTTTTTCTTTGTGGTTGGGTGCAGGCAGAAAAGGATGAAAATGTGGTTCGGAAATCAATTGCAGACAACCGCTGCTCTCCTCGGAGGACTGCACAGCAAGCATGTATGTGCAGGAGACACTGCTGACCACTGACCACATCCCACTCACCACCCATTAGGGATTTTCAGAATCCATAAGAAAGCCAATGGCAAGAGATTTTTATTTATTTTTTTTTTCTGAGGGGTGATTTATTGTGAGTATCTCTTTTAAGCTTTTGCAGCTGGTGAGTTGGGTTTGTATCTGAACTTGAGGCTTCATCTGGGCTGGGAGGGGGTGGGAATAGTCGGAAAAGGTTCAACAGAAAAAGAATGAGGAATTTATGCTGGGCATTTGCAAGCTCTTCCTGGGGATTTAAACTATTTGTAGACCTAAACCTCAGATTCAGCTGCCCTTGTGGAAGGGGCTTTGTCTTCTGTCTTTTCACTCCACCCCTAGCTCTTTGAGTACAGTAGCATAAAGTTTTGAAAATACTGTACTGAATAGTCTTAGTCTTAAAAGGCTTTATTTCAAAGCATAGTTGGCTATATCTAGGCAGGTGGCTTAGCTCTGCTCAACTCCAGTACGTCGTATCTAGAAGTGTTTGTCTAACTTGCTTAAAACTTGCATTCGGAGGTTGAGCTCAGCCCCCCTGGGATCTGGGCCAGTGCTCCCGGTCTGCGTCCTGGCACTCACAGCACGCCACGGGCTTGCACAAAGTCGGCAGAGCGTGAGCACCTGCCAATCACCCTGAGCTTGCCTGAGCACCGGTGCGGCCGGTCAAACTTCTGGAAACGGTCTCTTCCATCAGTCCTCTCATTAGCCTTGCCCATGTGTAAAGGAGGCCAAAATTCCCATTTTTATTCCCAGAAGCTTTTCACAGCTCCACTGATCCTGTTCGCTGTGCTTTACAACTGGCTTTATATACAACGTAAAAAACCTTTTCACGTTGTCCAACTGTTAAAAGCTAAATCTAACATGCAGAAGTAGTCCGCGTTTCCAAAACTCTCATCCGCTTGATGAACCTCTGTGCTTGGTAAGAAAAAGCCAGGACTCTGCTGGTGCTGCAGGTGAATGTGCTGAGAGTGACGAGGGAGTCAGTAACTTGTTTCTTCCTCTGGCTTTTCAGGGCGCTAGAGATAGGGATGTCATCGTCTCCTCTCGCTATTTCGCCAGTGGTCATTTGTATACAATGCAGCATACAAACGATCTGATGCACGTAACAAGAAGGGAGGGATGATTTAACTTCATGTAAATTTAATTTTTAAGCAATTGTCTTAATCTCTTATTTGAAGAGGTAAGAAAAGTGGATGGAGTGTATCTGCTACAGAGACACTTCTTGTGTCCTGATGGAGACAAGTGTCTTTTGGTTGGAGTTAGTATAGCACTGCGCGTATCAGCTGGACACAAAGCCACGTCCCTCCCTAGATAATAGCTGGCAGCATGGCAGCAGGGAGGACCTAAGGGCTTTATGATGTGGATGCAAAATTGACATGCAAGAAAACAGTGAGTTTGAACGTGTGTGTAGACCTCCCTATTCCCAAGCTCTCATCATGAAAATGAACATGCGCGTTTACGCCCCATCCCACTCCTGTTGGTTTGGTGAGAGTGTGTGAGAGAGCGAGGGACAGAACACTTGGAAAGAAACAGCTCAGCTGGAGAGTGCAAGAACTGCATAAATGAGGGTCCACCGAGGTAAGAATTTTTGAGCAGGAGCGTGAAGGTCTGCTTACGCAGGCAAACGTCATCACGAGTCCTGTCCCAAAAGAAGGCGAGGCAAGGATTTTCTGTGAAGCGTTGAAGGCGCCTTAGTTGTGCTTCAGCAGTTGATCTCGGTGGGGATGGTACCCGGTGGTGCTTGCAAGGGACCTACCGGTACTTATGGCATTTCCCACAGTGGAATTAAAACACGTGTGGGTTCATCTGTGCCCGGGGCAATGGGGAGAGCTCTAACCCCAGGCGGGTTGTGTGGGGGAAGGCAGTCACTTGTGTACCCAGCGATTGCCATCTTGAGCCGTGGAAAAGAGGCAGCCGGGTGGGCAGGAGAAAGAAACATTAAGTTTGTCCGTGGTGATACTATTGCATATGGTGATGGAATGAGAAGGGAGGGTTACCTTCCTTTATTAATGCATCTTCACCGATAATTGATGATACCGTCTGCTTCTGAGCTCTTTCCTGATTATAAAACATGGTTACCTCTACAGTAAGAATTGGGACATGGTCTGCAACCACGTTTTTTACACTGTTACACTTGCAATGTAGATAAAAGTGTAGCAAGTCCATTGTACACTGAATGAGCAGGGTGGAGAGCAGGGGTTTTTTTAAGAGGTTAAATAGATTTTGAGCTAAACAGATGATGTCGTATTCGATCATGAGATGTGATTTTTATTTTCTAGTCTTTGTGAATGTCTACTGCTATGCCTTGTGATGTGAATGCTATTTCCTGCAAGTGCAAAAGTTTGTTACAGTTTTTTGCTACCTATAGGAATGCAAAATGAACTCTAAATAAATGGAAACTTTCTATTACCTACATAGACCAAAAAGCAGATGTCAGTCTTTAGTTGGTGGAGGTGAACTGCCAAATAAAGTTCAGCCAATTTTATTGGGAAATGAGGAAAATCCAGTAGAATATTTTCCAGCATTAAATTGCCTTGCTTGTCCAGCATGCTACTGGTATTAAAAATATAGATTTGTTACAGATGCCAGCAAAATATTTCATCTTGTAG
Source organism: Larus michahellis (assembly GCF_964199755.1). NCBI lineage: Eukaryota > Metazoa > Chordata > Aves > Charadriiformes > Laridae > Larus > Larus michahellis. Next base: position 76,064,646 of record NC_133897.1, on the reverse strand, counting down.
AGAAAAAAGCATTGTGTGGGAAGCTGCAAAATAATTTACATTCTAGTTTCCCAGGGCCTTTCCAAGGTACTTTTTTTAAAAAAAAAAAACCAAAAGCAAATAGACTTGTGTTTGTTTTTATGTCAGGAGCAAATACCTGCAACTGGTCAAATAACTTGGAGAGAGGTTGCTTTGTGGAAAGGGGTTTTCATGAGACTCTTAACAATGAGCTAAGAGTGGAAAGGGGTTTTCGCAAGACTCTTAACTTACCTATTGCTGGTTTGTGAAAGGTGTGGCTACTACATCAGTTAATAATGTAAGTTGTCCTACAGACCTTCTAGCTGAGGGACACTGTTTTGACCGCAGTACTTCAAATAACTCAAGAGTGTCAGGTATGGTTTTGGTTGAGCCTTCTGACCCAAGCAGAGCTGTGTGCAAGACCTTCTGGTTTTCTGAAAACTGCTTCAGCTGGGCTGAGCTCTTTGTGAATAATGTGAAATGGCGTAAGTGTACTTCTGGATTCTACCTTACAAAGCAGCAGCCTGCCCTGAAGCTAGGCCGGTTTCCCTGAGCACTCTCCCTTTGCGTGCTCTGGCCTCTCTGATGGACAGTTTCACACAATGTGGTGGAAGTGCTGCCATCCACCCCAGTATCGCCCAGGGTTTGCGTAAAGCTGGGCTTAAATCACTGGAGAAACCCCAACTGTGTCACTGGAAGGGATTTTACTGAGTGTATCCATAAGGGGAAATACACGTGGTGCTCCGTGCACCTCCACATAGAGAACAAACCTGCCTTGCAGGTGGTGATGGTATTTCCACCTCTTGTAATACCAGTGCCTTGAAAGTACCATGGTACCACCATACAGCCCAATGCTGTTAAATTTTTTGGACGAGGGATCGGTGCTGTTTTGGAGGAACTGACCCCTGCAGTATTCCGTTCCTCTGCTGATCTGCTCTCCCTGTGTGTGTGTGTGGGGGTGTCCTCAGTGGAGACAGCAGCCCAAGGGCACACCCAGCGCTGCAGCAAGGGTCACATATGGGACTGGGTGGGCATTTGGGGACAAAATTTTGTTTTCTGCTGAAAAATACAGTTTTGTTTGAAGCAGAAGTATTTCCCAGGAACAAGAGGATTTCATTAAAAAAAAAAAAATCAGTTAACTTCTGAATAAATTGAGGTGAAATTAGGTTGTTTGTATCTTTTCATCTAGTGATTTCTGTTTTCTTTCAATTTTTAATTTTTATGTGCTGTTAGCATGAAACTCCTTGCTTCAGTGAAGTTCTGCTTCCAGTCTGACATTATACAGCATCCACTCGAAAGTGTTGGTGTTTTGGAAGTGGAAGCTCCCTTTCTAGCCTTATCATAACGCTGGGCCTTTTTAAGATGATTAAGTGTGTTACTGTGAACTTCAGCTTTTAATGCTTACCTGTAAGACATCTAAGCCATGATGGTATCTGTGAAGTTTGTAAAGAGTTTCTAATAGGAAGAAAAATAAGAAATTTTTACTCCTTATTCAGTAAGATTCCTTATTGAAGCTACATTTTCTAGTAAGGTGGAAATCAAGCAAGACCATTAACTTTGCTAGCAAAGGCGGCTGTGTTTGAAGGGCTTCTGAGAGGCAATTTCTTGCCATTGCTTAATGCTGGTAAGTTTGAGCTTGTAAGGTATGTCTCCTTGGGCAAGAAAAAGTAAAGTACAGGGAAAGAAGTAATATTTGCTGTATTCTGAATATAGCATATTTCTGTCCAAGAGACTTTTTGATTCAGCCTATATTGGTTAGTTAAGAGTGTGCAGCCTTTCAAGAACATTCACTTTTAAGAAGAAAACTAATCCAAGTCAGTAAATACAACATTAATTCTGTGTGTACGAGAAATACAAGTCTCCGAGGAAGGATATAGCGAAAATACACCCCACAGCCTTACCTGAGCCATATAGAAATGCAACTTTAGCCTCTTCCATTGTTCTGCTTGTAGGACACCACCCATATGGAGCACAGAATCTTAACCTGAGAGTTGGCTATTTGTATGTACTAGCAGATGGTAAATTTTAAGGCATTTCACTGTATTGATTTTTCCCAGTTTTAATTTTGCATCCACTTACCTGTTTTGCTTCTAATTTTATAGGACTCCTGAGGTCCTGCTGTAATGCGGGTAAAATTGCTCACACAGAGACTATCTAAAGAGATGTTTTATATTACAATAGCAAAGCTGCTTTTTGTTTGAACTGAATCAGCTTGTACTCGATTCCACCCTTATATATGTATTAATTTGGAAAGTTTATCAGTGCACAATTTGCCATTAGCAACGTAACCAAAATAAAAGGGCCTTAACGAGTCCTTCTAAACTTGTGTTTATTTATGGATAGACTAGCTCGTGAACTTTGTCTTTTCTCTATCCCATCAATTCTGAAAGTAATATGACTTTTAAAATTGATTTTAACAGGGAGGAAGGGGGAAAATCTAGTTTCTTTTGGAGATCCTTTGCAACCTTAACTGTAAAGCTGCCGCAAATAAAATACTAGAAGAGGGAGGGAAGAAGAGATTCTTCCTTCACTCCATTCCTTTTCACTTTGTCCAGAAAAGCGTCCGAGTGGGCTTTCCAAGGTGCCCTGAGACCAGTGGCCATGGGCTTTGGGAAACACTGAGACTGGAGTAGCGTTTGCATGGTCTGGCCCCACTATGGAGTGAAAGTGGTGGTGACAGCCCGAAGGGCAGCGCTGGGAGCTGGGACTTGCCATAGGGGCTCACTGGCTTTGTATTAAACAGGGGGAACAAAATAAGGCTGATTAATTTGGAGTGCATTCAAGTCATCCAGTTGCCCATGGGAAGGTCGTTTTCTTGAAAGGATTCCCCACTTGAAGGCAATTGGAGACAGGGGAGGCTCTAGGGGAAGGGAGCTCCCATGCCAGAATTGAGATTTGGGTGCCTCTTTAAAGGTTTTCCATTGCACTTTCTTCTGTGTGCAGAGAACAGTAGGCACTTCTATTTTCTTTTGTGTTTTTTGTTTGTTTGTTTGTTTGTTTTTTAAATTAAATAGTCATACTGTTTCAGATAGCTGTCTAAAGACCTGGATGTTTACACGTGGCAATCCCGCAGTACCCAAAGAGGATTTATCTGTGACACACTGAGCCAAATCAAATATATGACCATGGTAAATCACAGGTGTCAATAACCTTATCTTAGGTCAGTCAGGCTGTCAGTTATCAGAGCATTGTCCATGCCCAGGGCCTTTTTGGGTGAGAGGCAACTCAGGTAGGTCCTATGGCAAATGATGCATTGGATGCAGGATAATTGTCCCAGCTGCTGTCTCTGCATCGCTGCTGCTCTTGCTGCCATGAACAGCTATGAAGAAACAGGAGAAAGGCACTAGCAGAGGAAAAAAACTTTTCAATAAATTGAGCCAGAAATACGAGGTTAAAATATGTACTCAAGAAGGTTTGTATCAGCTTTGCCGTTCTTGAGCATCAGATTTTTTTGTGTGTGTTTATAATAAAAACTAGTCTTTGAACTGAAATATTTCTTCCCACCAAAAAGGTTGTGAGTTTTTTGTTTTCCCTAATTGGAAAAAAAAAAAATCCAAAATATTCAGAGCATAATTATGAGAAAATAATTTCTAGTGGAAATACGTATTAGAAAATATATTGTATTTTTTTATGTCCCCGGCCTTATCTCAGTGCCTACAGTAGGAGCCGAGAGTTCTGTTTCACCCAGACTCTTTCTGGCTCAGCCTAAAGCAGAGTTGCTCAAGCTTTTGATTTTTTCCACATGGTAAAGACAGAAACTTTGTCTTCGTCCCATAGAAAAGTTTTCTAACGCTGGATGGAAAGATCTTCTAACACTTTGAATGGATGCTATTCCCAATAAGATAAACCTTCTATCTAAAATATTTTCCAGCTCAGATTTTCCTCTGATGGAAAGATATCGAGTGATTCTTTCCATGCGTTTGGGTAAGAGTGAGAAATAATGTTGCTAGAAACTCTTCAGGATCTTGAAATACAAAGGCGTTATTATTTGGGTTGGGATTTTTTTTTTTAAATGTCTTTGGATGAAAAGCGTGGGTCAGAAAGAGTCTGCGAGGTTATATACATCAACACCTTGCCGAGACATCAAGCATGTGGAATTCTATATTGCAGTGATTATGCTTTAAAGAATGCCCGAAAGAATTCTCCTCGGCTACCCAAACAAGTGCACGTACATCAGGTAGTCACAGGTCTTCAGAAAACAAATAAAGAAGTCCACCAAAAAAAACCTCCTTGGAGTTGGCCTATTTCCTGTAATTTTCTAACTAGCATAAAGTAGCCAAAATCTGTGGTCTAGACTGGTTTGTTCTGCAGATTTTTTTTTTTTCTTGAGGATTTACAAACCACAGAGAGTTGGAATGGGTCAGAATAAATATTTGCTCATGCACCTACTGATTAGAGCTTTCAAAGTTCCCAATCTTGTTACAACACACATGTGAGCATTAGCATTCACGTGGGTTAGGTAAATACAAGGGGTTTCCTCTCTACCCACTTCCCCCCCCCTCCTCAATTTCAGTTTAATGGAGACAACACTTTAAATGTGGTGTGTTTTTCTTTTGGTATCCCGCAGTGTTTTCTGCCTGGCAATTCTCTGAGAGACTGTTATTGTACCAGAGAGCACATTTTTTAGAATCCTTTTTATCCCCCTCCCTTAATATCGAGCATATTATTACTCATCTTGGAGCACTTCATCACTGCTGTTTCTGAGTTGGAGATTTCTCCAAGCATGATAGCAGCTGCAGCTAATAACATCAATTATACAACATTTAGGTTCCTGTTCTCCTATTTTGACTGGAGGAAGTTCTTTACTAGGACATGCCATGTAATTAATTGCCTTTTTTCTGCATGCAAGCATTATATAAAGCTTTAGCCTTGCTGTCGCTATACGAGAATGGCAGTAAAAACATTTATTCACGCAAACCATAGCCCCACTTGTTAGGGTGGTTTCATGTGCAGGGGTAAAAACGATTTGGTAAATGTGCATTAAAAAAGAGTTTTGCTTGTCAGATCACCCTACTGTGTATATGTTTGTAAAGGGAGTGTGTTGAGGTGCTAGCCTGATCCGAACTTTCTAATGGTTGACGGTTTTCTTATTAAAACACAAACAAAAAATGACTAGGTATGGCAGCTATCTCCCTGAAGCCTTGCTAACGCTGTCAGATCTATAGCATTACCATCCTGCAGTAACTTTAAAAAAGAAAAAAAGATTTTAATAGACTTTAGAAAGGAAAAAAAAAAAAAAGGCAATTTTTTTTGGTAACTAATGTGCTCGCCACTGAGTCATAAACTAAAATCTGTGTCTGGGCAATTCAGCTGTTGACAACACTGAAAACACTTCAGGCAGGACAAAAGATAAAAGACGTATTTTAAGACCAGAATTTGAAATCGGTTTTGGGTATTTATTTCAATCGATCTCTCTCCATATGTTTATCTTTACTAAAAGCTGGAAGAGTCTCGATGTTTTTCTCCGAGGATGGCATGTGACCAGTCAAGGCAAGAGAGGAGGGCATTACTAAAAGAGAAGGAGCGGAAAAATAAAATCAGTGATGACAAGGCTGGATTGGGTGGGGCAGAGAAATGCGGGGATAGCCAAACAGCCGGGACGTGAATCGCAAAGAGGGAAGACATAGAAGCCAAATGTCTACAAATTAATTGTGGGCAAGTGGCTCTGCTGAGAATTTTAACACCTTCACCTTTGTTCATTTTAAATTCTGTCTCCAGGAACCTGATATTTTAAGGAAAAGGGTCAAGATAAACTGAAAGCCAAAAATGCCTACATACTGAGTTGGTTTTTAAACCAGTGAAGTTTATTAATTTCCTATTTGTTAATCTGAGGACTTTTGGAGTCAATTTATGTGCTGTTACTTTAAGACCATTTGTACGTAACTTTGATTTTTAAATGCCTAGAGCCCAAGGATTGGTTTGTGTATTTGGTGAAAGAGGGGGGGAGAAGGGAGAAAAAAAAAAAAGTAGAACTTGGCAGAGGCTGTCCCTTTTCCTGCTGGATGTTTTTCAGGTGAACTACCCAGCTATGCTACTGTATTAAAGTCAGGCCAACAATGTGGAACTAAGGATTATTCCACAAATCCTGTTTTAATAGTTCTTTTAATGGTGTTTTTCCTCAAGTCTTACTTTTTCCCTAGGATTTCCCATCCTGATCAGGACTCTCCCGTCTTCCCCAAAGCGTTGCATCTCCCTGGCTTTTGACCAGGCTGGGACCGTGCTCCATGGCCAGGAAGAGGAGCTGTGTCCCCCACGGGCCCAGCGTGGGGCTGCAGCCGCCGATGGCTTTATCAGATGGACAGAGACATTCCAAGTATGCTTCTGGTCACTGGGGGATATGGGAATACAAAAAATAATGAAAAAGGAAGGCTTAGAGGAAAGCTGTTGGGCAAACTGGGGCTTTTTGTCAAGTTGATTTTTTTTCTTATTTTAATTTTTTTTTAAGGGTGAAATTCTTTACCCCTACGCAGATTGTTAAAGCTGTGTGACATCATTTTCTTTTCTTTTTAACGCCCTGTTTTGAGAAGCTGAAAGGCTGCAGGTTAGGTAAAACTATTAATGACCATTTTGTGACCTCTGCTCCAACCGCCCACAGCGGCTGCAAATTTTTAAATGTCTGACAGCTGCTTGGCTCTCCGCAGCATCATTATATTGGTCGACAGCAGATGAGATTTCAGAGGTAAAAAAGCCACCTCCCAGATCGCACCCTGCTGGCATGACCAGTAGGCAGATTAAAAAAATTGAATTTCCCTGGTTTGATAGGGCAGGAGACCTCCATTTTTATGACCTCCCTGAGGTCATATGAGCTCCCTCTGGTTGTCCCCAGCTGCATCCTTCCTGTAGGTTGCATGGAGGGCAAATGTTCTCAGAGCTCCTCTTGTCTACACCAGGGTCCGGGTGGTGCTGGGCGCGGGCTCACACCATGGCGCTTGTGAGGAGAGGGCTCTGGGGACTTTTCTGGTAGGATTGCCATGTTCTTCTGCTTTTCCTCAGGCATCTGCTGTCAGCGGGTGTGAGGCAGACCGTAGGGAGCTTTGGTTGGAGCTGGCATGGCCAGTCTCATGTAAACACAGCTCTCATGGAAGCGTGTGGGCTGGGGGAAGTGCGCATGGTGGGCACGAAATGTGGCATGGGGCAAGTGTGAGGACAGAGTTTTGCAAGACGTTATTGCCTCGGAGAGAGGGACAGATATCTCACATTGATGTCATCACTGTAAAATATTCTGGGATGTCTGTCTCTTAGATTTTCTACAGTTTTCATGGTTGCAGCTCTTGTGTGCTTCCCAGAGGTGTTAGGGTTGCACAGTGAGATCCATCCCTGAGGGGCCTCACGGCCTGTCTGCCTTGGCTGGAGGAGGCTGTGGAAGTGGTGAGACTTCCCTTCTCCTTCTTCCATCCCTCTTTTCCTGTCCTGCACTCTCCTTCCCAGCCTTCTAATTTGACCCTACGAGAAGAGCATGCCAGGGAGCAGGGTTATGTGGAGGGGGACAGAGACCATGTCTGCCTTCGCGGGTGATTCAGCAGAGCAGGAGGAATCGGCGCGGCCGGTGCTGGGGCTCCTCACATCTCCATTAAAGAGGGTTTGCTTTGCCTTGTGTCTCCTCCAGTACCCAGCGCCGAACATGCACGGCAGAAGGCTGGGGAGAAAGATTGATACATAAGAAAGGCAGCAAGAGAAATCGCAAGTTTAGCAAGGTGGTTCTGGTGTTTCTGCATAGTCTGACGTCTTCGAAGGCTCTGGCTCTTCCGGTTGGTGCAGGGGATTGTCCTGGTGCCATGGTGGTGCTCAATCCCAGGAGTGGTTGGGACCCTGCCATCCAAGTGAGGTGTTGGAGCTGCTTCCTCCAATTTGGTGTGCTGAGCCAGCCCGTGGTAGACAGAGGCAGGGAGGGGGTTCACTGCCAAACCACGTTGCTCCTTAGACAAATATACATGACCAGGAATCATAATCTTTGAAATTATTTCATGTTTCCTCAAACACTTCATGCATTCTCTCTCCTCAGTCTTCAGAGCTGAGGCGTCTTCTCGCCTCAGCTCTTCTGGAGAGTGTTTGCTGTGTAGTCGCGTTGAATGTTGGCAACTTGTGGCATCTCCAGACCGTGATTTCATTCTTTTTAACCCTGCCATCCCTTTCTGCCCTCCTTAGGTACAGGGCTCTTTTCTCATGTCTTCTCTTTTCTCTGGTTGATGCCAAGTCTGGTGTCCTTCGTGCTCTCTCAGAGGGAGCCCCGCCAGTTCCCCAAAGCCTGTGCTCGTCGGTGGCCCTTTGGCTGGGTGCTGCTTAACGCAGTCATTTGGAATTGGAGCCCTGTGTAAAATACTAAACGCTAAATAATAAGTGGTGCAACAGCATTCCGTGGTGTCTGCTGGAGTCACAAGTCATGTCAGTCGTGCTACCATTACGGTGTGGTGGTGTAGGCTTTGGGACAGCGTGACAAGCTCAGAAGCACGGCTGATTTGCTCTGTGCATCGGTGTCTCGATTGCTGGATTAAACCTTTTCAATAATTTATAAAACCTTAAGTGCTCTGGGCAGTATTTTTACAGGGAGCGATTGCATTGTATTCAGGAGATATTTTTCTCAGCTGGGCTATTAAATGAAAAGCTGAAACCTGCCTGTGATGCGAAGAGATGAGTGTGCAACAAAACAAAAGCATGCAACTTAACTTGCAAACATTGTTTTGTTGCCTGCTTTCCTACTTGCTGCTGGTTGATTCACAGTCTTACTGATAAATATAAAACCTCCCGTGTGAAAAAAAGCAGAGAGGGAAATGCCCGTAAATTAAAAAAACTTTCCCACTTTGCGCAACCTCAATTTTGAAATTGAGCTCAAACGTGCAAGTGAATTGGTTTGGACTGCCTTAAATTCCTGCGGAAGGGTGGATAATTTTGAGAGATGATGCGAGATAAGCCAGGCAACTGCTACACCATTTAAAAAATTCCTGAAAACGTTTCCAGACCCCAGTCGGTGCACCTGGGGCAGCTGCGTGCTTCCAGGGAGCTCTGTGCCGGCGGCCGTGCCAGCAGGAAATGCGGCGTGACCTGTGGCGAGCCTGGAGGGTGGGAAACGCCGCAAGAAGTTGATTTCCACGGGTGGCTCTAAGTGTCCCGGCCAGATACTGTGTGGGCATGGGCGCAGGAGCAAACACAAAGCCAAAGGAGCAAACAGGAGTGGTAGGAGCATCCGCTTCCCTCCACGTGCACAGTTGCGAAGCGCTTCCTATCGTGTGTCCCTGCCGGCAGGCTGAGAACATCGCCGCCTTTCCCAAACGCTGGGTCTGCGTGCATGAAACCTGGCTGTGAAGTAGAAATGGGTTTTGGAAAGCATAATATTATTTTAATCATAAAATTATTTGGAAGCTCAATACAGAAAATAGCTTCAGATGACTTCTTCCAGAGGGGTGGTTTTTGCAGTCAGGGTCTTTATCAGCTTCTCAGTGGGAACTGCATTAATATGGCCACAAAAATACAAACAGTAGTGCCTTTGATAAAGCAATTTGGCATCCCTTAAGCAGAAAGATGTTTTGTTTTCCTAAGATACAACACCGTTTTCAGCTCAGGGACCTGCCGTACGTGCCAGCGTATGGAAAGAAAATACCAGTTTTGTTAACATTTGTGTTCAGAAGCCGCAGGGAGGGGACGAAGGCGGCAGCTGCCTTTGCAGTTGCGATCTCTGTTATTGCTGGGGGTCAGCACAGGAAGCCCAGAAGTGAGTGCCCCAGAGTGGTGGGGATGCCGGTGGCCTGCAGTCAGCTCCCGGGCTTAGATCCCAGAGCGCGCTATCCCGAAGGCTCTCCTCCTCCTCCTCCTCTTCCTCCTTTTCCTCTCCTCCTCACCTTCGCTTCATTTCTTCCCATCATGTGCTGGAGCGAGGCTGGTCCCCACTGCCGCCTGCCTCCCAGCACGGAGTGGAAAAGCTTTACTGGCCATACAGTAGGCATCTTTGTGGATACTGTGAAAATGCCTTTTAGTACTTTCTGGTGTCCCGTGGGTGTTATATATTTGGTTAGTGCATTATTTTGATTTTTAGACTGCCTTTGGTTCAAGAATCCTGAAAGGAAGCTGTTGTGCAACTGTTTTAATCTCATTTTACAAGGCGATTCCAACTTGATTCCCAGCGCAAAGAAACAAAGAAGAGCTCAGTTGTATTTTTTGTCCAAAAGTAGAAAGCCCTCCTCCTTTGAAGATCTTCTGTAGAGTGTTGTGTTTAGAGAGTGATTTGCTATTGTTTAAATTTAATCTCCATAATTACATTGGGATTGGATTAATGACGGGTTATTTTTCTGAGTCATTCTTTTCTGGCACTCACAGCTATCGAGCATAAAGCCAGGTCTTCATCAGATGTAAACTGGCATCGCTCCACTGAAGTTAGTGGAATAATTCCACTTTATATTGTGGCAGCCCAGATGTGATACTATAGCTGTTTCGAAGAAAGCACCCTTTTGGAGTTGTTTGGCCTTGAATCTCCTTATTTTTAAGCTGCCTAGGCATTAATTTCCAATTGCATTATATTTGTGGTAGCACAGCTAGCGGTTGTCTCTCGACCACCTCAGCTGGACCCTAAGGGATCAACAAAAGGTGCAATGCCAGATTCAACCATAAGTATCCTGACTTTTTTTCTGTTGAAAAACTGCTTTTTATCACCAAGAGTGCAAGCGGGAAGAGTTCATTACTGATGTCTGGTGAGCTTTTACATGCTCTTCTCTATGAGAACAAACCTTGGTCTGTTCATTGGGGATGCTGTACTGCAAATCTGGGGGAGGTGTCTCTGAAGCAGAGGGACCGCTCCTTTTTTAAAATTAGTTATTTTTGCTCATTCTGCTTTTCAGAAGGGGGGGTAAAGAGAGGGATCTGGGGAGACCTGGCACGTAGGAGAGCGGCAGCAGGAGCAGTGGGCAGTGCGCTTGATGTAGGGGATGGATCTGTCACCACAATCGGGGTGACGGAAAAAACCAGTCTTGTCTTGTAGATCCTGAGGGGCTGTGTGGAGCTGCTGTGATCGTGGAAGGTATTTGAAGTCGCTGGGCTGAGAGCAAGGTGGGAAGAAGGGATCTCCCCCACCCTTGCACAAGTTGGGCAGGGGAGGATTTGCTTTCAGACCTCTTATTTTAACGTCTCACCTGAGTTTCTTCTATTTTAAAGAATTTTCTTGCTCACTTATTTGTGAAATGGCATGCTAATAAATCTTAGTTTGGAGAATGGGAAGGTTTTGCTTTTTTTTGGGTCCTTACTGTAAAGAGAAAGCAGTCAGTCCTGTCTCTAAGCAGCAGTGGATTTAAGGTGTCACTGCAGCGGGTTATACCGCACGTCTCTGTAGCCTGGTATCCAATGACAGTGGCACGTACTCTATGTAAGTGTGAAAACCAGACAGCAGCGGTCCTTTCTTTCCCTGATGCATCCTCACTGCTTCCCGGAGCCATCTGTTTTTGCTGCTGGCCTGCTCTTGCACCTGCGGGTCCACTTGGTACAACGTAACTTCTGTTTCCTTGTTAACCAGCAGAAAGGAGGTGTGAAGCATTTTAGTCTTCTGTTCTTCCCATTTTAAGACATTAAACTGGTACTTTGTGCCCTTTGTGTTGTACTTGTTGCTCTTTTTTACACAGTATTTAGGAAATACTGCTTATTTTCGGAATAAAGGTCAGCTTTAATCTTTGTTAGTAACACTGCTTCTACAGTTGTAATCATCTGCCAGTGAGGCGGGACTATTTGGGAGACTTTGGTGTCTTTTTACAGATTGACCTGGTAGATGTGGAAAATACAGACAAGCCTTCAAGCGTATCCTGGGCGTGTCTTCAGAGTAAAAAGGATGTGCTGCAGGTCGCATCCGTGTGTCTGATTGTCTAGATAAGCACTTTTTTTGAAATAGGAGGCAAATTGTAAGACCCAAACGAAGACTGAGTCTTACACTGAAGTCAGACATCCCTCAGCTTGGATGCACGAAAGGCTTGCATGCCTGAAAGCTCCTATCTTCTGTCCTCCCCCACTGTGTGTCAGTTAGTCTTATAAAAGTACAACTAACTTCTATATTAATCCCACCCTGTATTTTGATTCTTACTGCCTTTTGCTTCTGTCTACAACAACTGTGACCAAGGTTGAAGGTTGTTTTTTTTTTTAAGCTTACATAAATGTTGTCCTGTGTAAACCACTGACAGCTATTATTGAAGAAATTCTGGTGATGCAGCTGTAAGGTTGCAGCAGTAGATCAGTAATATATGTTGTACATGGTCCTTTTATTAGAGGGAACTGTTGGAGCTGTGGTAATGCGTAAAGTATTTGGGGCCTAATCCACTGCTTCGTTCCTCCAGATGTGATAAATGCTGTTGACCTAATGCAGAAATTGGTGATGTACAACGGAGAAATTGCCTCTGAGCTTGTTATGTAGCTGTGGTGGCGAATCTCCTGTTAGCGATTCCAGTTTTCAGGGGCTTTCTCATTTTATTAGCAAGGGAGTCATGCGTGAAGGCTGAGAAGAAATGACTAGGAATGGCTTATATTTGAACTCAAACTGAATTCATGAATATTTGTGCAAAACTCGTGCAATACTTGTGCAAGAGGTGATGAATGTTGGTCGCTTTTGCTGGAATGTGGTTGCAGTGGTCCTGCAAAGCCAAGTCGAACATGTTGGGGTGCAAACGATCATTCAGAAGTTTCAGCCTTGCTGGGGACAGGATGGATGCAGAACGTCCCATCCCAAATAGTCAGGTATCATTCATTTGCAACCCCTCTCCTTCCCAGCCCCCTCCAACGAGCCGGGTTGCTGTAGAAATTATAATAATTTATATAGACAATATATTCCAGAAAGTTTGCTTTTGGAGCTCTAGGTTTTGAGTACACATATTTTTGGCTTTCGCTCCTAGAGTATGAACTAAAGACTTTTTTCAGCCACCGCTGAGATTCTCACCTGAGGACCTTACCTAACATGTTTCTCAACAGCTGAGAACTGGAGAAAACCACCGAATAGCGTTGACACTTGGTGCTACTGTTCCGAGTGAAAATTGTGTTTACTCGGGAAAGACTGTTGTCCTGTTATTTCTGCCTACCAGTTACTTCAGATCAAAAACTAAATGCTGAAAATTCCTATACACAAGGAGAGTTTATTTCCATGACCATTATTAGGGTTACATTTCTTTTGGTCCAAGGTATATGTAACACACTCAAATGGAAGTAGAATGGTATAGTTACCAAAATAGATGCATTGTGTTAATTTCTTAATTAATTTTTTTCGGTGCAGTGTTTTTAAAGTAACAAGTATTGTAAACAGTATGTTATTTTTAAACCAAGGACATTTTGTGCTGAAATTGGGTATTGCAACACTGGGTTAGAATTAGAATACACAAAATTCAAAACCACAGTAACCCTAATTTTGCCATTCTTGCCTTTTTAACTGCTTAACAATAGTGTTGTGTTTGTATAGTATTTAAAAATATTTGTTAAGGGGAATGTAAAGAGCTACTGGCAGGCTTCTCTTTTAACTCTTTGTGCGTGCTCAGCCGCTCTGCTCAGAAATGAGCCGTAATGAAAACTTAGGGGCAAGTACTCCTGGTGTCCGCAGCTCAGACTTTGTGTTGCAAGCGAAGGAGCAGCCGAAGCGCCAGCCAGGATGGGGACAGAGACCTGCACCGTGGAGTGGACAGTCCCCTTGGCTCAGAGGACATGCACCCGTGATGGGCTAAAACCTCTATTTGCCATCTCCTTTCCCAACTCGCCCTGATACATGCGTGCCTGCATCTGTAGTCTCCAAGGAGCTACTCTGGCAAATGAGTAATAAAGTTCAGGATAATATAGTCTGGCCACGAGGATAAATTTTATATGGCTGTAGTTCATGTCATGACCCTAAAATCCCTGGGTTTGCCCGTCTTGGTCCTGATGTTCTGGCCAGTACTGGGCAGAGGTTACGGGAGGCCAGCAGCGCTCAGGGCTGCTCGCTTTCAACCTGCCCCGCCTGTGAGATGCCCGATTTTCCCTGCGAGCTCTTTGCACAGTCAGGGCATGCACGTGTCCATCTTTGGATGGAAATTAGCTTTGGATTTCATATATCACCGATCCGACTGACCTGAACGAATTCACGTGGGGAAAAAAAAAATATTTGGAAAGCAGCTTGAGAAAGGATTTGTCCTTTTTTTTTGTTGCCTTGCATTTTGGCGTACACTCTCTGCATTTTGCATACGAGGTCATCAGACGCGTTGTAACGCGATTGCAATACAGACTGGGTGATCCTGGGAACCGGCAGCTCAGATCTTGCCTGTCCAAATTTTACTATTCTAAAACGTGACTTCTTTGTTAAAAATGAACACTTTCCAGGGGGTAAAAAGCCCCCAGAGCAGAACTGTTGGCATCTTATATTTTTAAGCTGTCTTGCTGAATGAAAACAGTTGATTATTAACTTGATGGGGTGACAATGAGTATATAGAACTTAAATATCTCACCACTCCCACAAAGAAAAAAAAAACACTCTCCATTGTATCATGGGGAAGATACATAGCCAGAAAAACTTTCCAACTCGTTAAACTTTTATACTTGCTTCATACAAGCTTAATGTAGGTTTTTTTCCATCCTGTGATGTTGTAGGGATGCTTCTGAATGCAGCTGAGGAGGACACCATCAACTTACAAGTATTTCTTTCTGAATGTGCCTTTCTTCTAACAGACAAAGCTAAATTACTTAATCTGAAGGATTAAAAAAAGGTTTCCTTGTTTGTGCATTTCAGGTTGTTTATTCTGTCAAGCCTGATAATGAAATCGGTCTGAATGTTTCCCCTGTAATCAGTTTAGTCAGCTTCTGTGATTGTGTGGGGTATTCGGACAAGGACGGGGATAAAGGAAGAAAGTTTTAAAAAACAGGAAAATACTATTGTAAATATATCGGGCAAGTTATAAACTGGGAAAGAGTACTTGGAGTCAAGCATCATACCTGCTGCTACTTTTGATGCTCTGTAGTGGCGTTTGGGTGGGTTTTTCTTCCTCTTGTGGCTTGTGTTTGACTTTTTAGAGGGAGGAGTATGGGAAAATACTGATTTAAAGGATTTGACTGTGGCTATATCGCTTTTAAACTGACTGTTTTGTAGTGGAGACACGTGGAGGTCTGGCTGCCTTAGCTGACTTGAGGTCAGACAGTAACAACAAAACGTGATGTTTGGGCTTATTTTGAGCCCCGTGCCGGGTGGGATGGCTCTGCCTCATGCACTTGGAGACCACATCACATCTTGATGTGGGGCCATAGCTGGCAGGAACTGCTGAATATTCCTTTTGCTGTTTCTCTCTGGTGTAATTTTAGTTTTCCGGCACCCTGATGGGGTTCTGCTGCTCATCCTGGTTGTGTCCTTCCCCTTGCTCTTCCTGATCCTCCTTTATCGTCCTCTGCTGTGAGCCCGGGGGAAAGCCGCCTTGCTGCATCTCGCCCGCAGGTCAGCTCGTCCCCGCAACAGCACAGGAGGGGACGTGGGTTTCAGCTGCTCATTGCATCCATGAGCAAGGACTTAGCAAGTTCTAAATCAAGAATCGTTGCTTCATACGCATGTCTCTCCAAACCCACGGATTTAGACATTCCCTCACCATTAATTACATCCTCTCGTCTTGTAGCAGCAAGTAAAAAAGGCCAAGTTGGGCACATCGTCTTGCTGCAAGCAGCTGAACATGGCTTCTTGTTGGTTGAATGCTTGCGAGTTTCTGAAAGTACATGGCCACTCCGTTTTGGGAAGTGGATCCTGTGGCATTTGCCTCGGGCTGGGGCGTAGCGAGACAACTCGGGCCCCTTCTTGGAGGGCGCACACACAAGTGATGCCAACCAGTCCAGCATTGCCAGAGTCGTTCCCAGTTAAAAACAAGGCTGGATGCTTCAAAGGAAAGCCCAGTTGGCCAACAAGGTAATTCCTAGGTGGCACTGGAAGAGAGCGGTATACCATCATGCAGTCTCTGATGGAGATGCTGGGTGTCGCCACCTCATTTCTGGAAGCCACAGGGTCTGGTGCCTGGCGTGTGTCAGTCATTTGACATCTAAAGTGCTCAGATAGATGAGTGGTTTGTGAGTTTGCCTGTTCGCCCCGTGGCAGCTCTTTAACGCAGCATCTCCGAATGTGGTGTCCCACAAAATGCTCGGCAGCAGTCATGTGGAGGTGAAAAGATTTCCAGGCGAGCTTCAAAGAGAAGGATGTGACTAACTGTCTCGCAGGGAGCCAGGATGGGGACCCAGCCAGATGAAGCAGCTCACATGAAAGGGCTGCCAAAGGAAAGGGAGAGGACACAGACGAAACTGGGACTGGGGGATGAGGAGGAACAGGCAGTCGGGAAAGGTAGAAGGAAAAATCTCCGTAGGCTCTTTCCAGCGGCCAGGAGACGTATCTGCTCTCCAAGGAGGTAACCTGTGGGTAAAGCAATCAACCTCAAGCACGTTGGCCGTCGTTCTTGGCTCTACCACGAGCCTCCGCTGCCTGTCCTTGGACAAGTCACTCTCCTGGTGACTCAGTATCCCAGCTGTAAAACGGGGATTGTTGCTTACCTCATGGGATGTTGTGAGGGGAGGCTCATGGATGCCTTTGCAGTTTGATGTCTTAAGCGGGGGTAGCAACAAAAGTGATCTGTACTTCCCTCGCCGTCTTCTCTGAATGTAATCATGTCCCTAATGATAATATAATGGCGACTTATTCATCATTGACATACACTTCTTCAATTGCACTGGTGGGAACAGTTTTTTGGTTTTATTTTTTTCCCATCGGGGCTTTGAAGATGTAATTTTGTATGTTTATATAATATGTTAATATTTTAAGCAATTTCTAATAGACAATTAGAAGAAATAATGAACAATAAATCAAAGTCAGACTAAACCACCATGTAATCAAGTAATACAAGAGTGGGACTAGAAGCAGATTTTGCAAAGGGAGCCTCAAACAGAGAAAATGCAAGTCCTGAGGCATGAAGAAGGAGCGGTTCTGGTTTGCATCTGTCTTAAACTCTATATCTGATAGCGTACCTGAGGAGGGCTAAAGCCAAAAAGCAAAAGGGGTCGCTCCTCCTCAGCTCTCTTATTCTTAAATAAGCTTCTGTAAAAGGAAGGGGAGCTCTGGTTAACTTTAACATTACATTTATTTCAAGGGTCAATCTTACTGTGCTCACAAGGCAGGCCGACAGCTAATGCACAAACCCGGGAGCCAGAAGCCAGCAGTTTTTAGGACAGATAGGGAATTGGTTGACCTGGTGCTAGCACTTAGTTCTGTCTGTGCCTTCATGTGCTAGAGCAAAATGGAGCCAGTTGTCTCCTCTGTTGTAAGGGGGGTGCGAGGCTTAAGGAAATGCTGTAAAGAACATGGAGATTCACAGGTGGAAAATGCTGGGGGCAGTCACAGCTTCAGAGTTTCGCACAGGAGGCACACGCACAGTTATATTTCACCTGTCAAAGCTGGCCTTTCTTTAAAAAATCTCAAAGGCATTGGCTAGAGAAGGTGAACATTCATCTTTTCCGAGTACTGTATTTGAAAGGCTTTAGCTGCATAAGCTTTCCTGGCACTTGCCAAGGCTATCTTTGGAGAAAAAAAATAAGATTCCTGTTTTTTTTAAGGAACAGGTGGCAGTATGTGGAAACCTTTTGTTGTTAAATTTTAGTCACGGTTCCTTTTTTTCCTTTTCTTTCTTTTTCCCATCTGCAGTTGAGTATGACAAGGAGTTCACGCCTCACCAGCGGCACCACAAGGAGTTCAAGTTTAATTTGTCTCAGATTCCTGAGGGCGAGGCCGTCACAGCCGCTGAGTTTCGGATCTACAAGGACTGCGTGGCGGGGAGCTTTAAAAACCAAACTTTCCTTATCAGCATCTACCAAGTGCTGCAGGAACATCAGAACAGGTACGCAAGAGGGGGCTCGCTCTGCGCCACCAGCCGCTCTCCTGGGGAGGGCTGAGCTTGTGCGTTCATGTTGAGAGGACTGCTATAATAAATACTGGTTTTGTTCACATTAACGGGGTTGCGCTATTGCATGGCCCTTTCCGTGTGGGAAATGGGCACGGCAGAGTGCAAAATGGACCTCAGCCTGAGAAAGTCCACGGTATTGTAGCCTAGGGTGTCACTTAGCTGCAACCTTCGTGTTGTCTTTAAGTAGAGCAAGAATCTGACGTGAGGCAGTAGATTTGTAAGCTAAAGTTGTTTTGCTGGCATTGCTCTTGCGTACTGAAATACACATATACCCTTTCATCTTAACACTACCAGCATAAAAAGCATAGCCTTTTTCAAAAATTCTGGTGGTTAGTGCAAACTCGACCTGCTCTCAGGTGGACTTACATTAAAGTAAATAAAGCAGAAGAAAATTCAGCATGCTGACCACGGGTACAGAATCATTCCTGGGCTTTCAGTGGCAATGACAGAGGTAAAAAAGAGGCCGAATAGAAACTGTGACGTGTAAGTCCAAACAAGTGTAAATGGAGTGATTAAAAAGGGTAACGTTTCTGATGGGGGAATCGTGCAAGGCAAAAAAGATGGAAATACGAGGTCAATTAAATGTCAGAGTAATGCTGTGGTACAAACGTGTTTCATTACTTCTGCTGAAATGCGTCAGACCTTTAACTGTTCCTCTGCTGCAGGCAGAAAAAAAGAGACCAGAAAAAACAGTGTTTAAAAAAAAAATCTCCATTTCTTTCCTCTGCGAAGGCTTCCTGGGCGTTTTCCTTTCTGGTCCTTCTTTCTCCAGCCTTTCCATTAATGCCATTTGGGGAGATCCGCCTTTGATGATTTGCTGATGTGAAGGCAACATCATTAGTTAATCATTTTTTCTGTGGGGAGCATGGCCTTCAGGGAAATGGAGAGAAATACTCAGATATATAAGTGATGGGGAAGAAGGTGTTAGTTTTGAAAGGTCAGTGTTCCTTTCGTGCTTCGAGTTGCGGGTTGCTGGAGTGCCTCCTGGGGTAACGTGCTTGCTGGTTAGGATGTTACGTCAATACCCACTTGAAGAGCTGATGGAAGTCCAGACGGTCACGCAGATTTCATAGATGTTAGCTGTATTGTTCGTTTGTAGCCACATTGAATAAAAAATACTGAGTTTTGGTCTGGTTTAGATTTCACAAGTAGAGAGCCCACCTCTGGAGCTGGAGGAAAACCTCTGCCAAGTGCCTGTGGAAGCGATCGATGCGCTGCTCTAGGTTGGTCACCAAAGCAGAGCACAGAGTACGTCAGGTCTGAGGTTGCCTCTTCTAAGGAGAACTGTCAACTTTTAGATGTATATAACCTTCTTTCAGGGTAAACTGTGCAAACAAGTAATGCATTGCGGGAAAGAGAATAAAAGTACAGGATATGGCCCCTAATGTACCCTTTTCCTAACCAATTTGCGAACTCTTTGTTCCAAAAACGGCTGTTAGATCTCTGTACAGCAACGGTGCTGGCACCTCATATCTTTGTTTAAAATACCATGCCAGAAACATGCCAAAATCAGATTGTGCTGTGACACACGTCCTTTGGCACTGGGCACTTTGTGGTCCGCACGTGCTGGGCGTCTCTGGGTGCTAGAGACCTCCCTACGGATGGAGCAGAGGCAGCAGCTCGGATGGGGGTCACCAGGGTGGTCTCTCTCTGGAGCTGGCGAGTCTTTTGGGTCTTTCAGTTCCCTCCTGTCACGTTCCTCCTGCCGCTGCCGGCAGCCGTGCCGAGGGGATCCTGCCATCGGGACTGGGAATCGTGAAGCGGCTTCCTCTAGGTCCAGACTGCCAGCAATTCCCCATCCCTCCTGACATGGGCTTAGGCGTGAACCACTGACCCAGGGATGAGTGTCTGCAGTTCGTTACTAACCTCTGACTCATCCAGTCCCTCAAGGCTCCCTTTTTTGTTTCTTTTTCTTCTTTATTTATTTATTTTTACTGGTGGGAAGGAGGGAGACATTTGGCTAAAGAAACTTGGGCTTCGGGTGAGTCTGTGGGACTTGTCACACCATCTGCACAGAGACGGCTCACAGGTTCTTGAAGCTGTAAAAAGGACGTGCCCTTCTCCGCCCTTTTACAGCTTAAAGGACTCTTTCATGTACACGTGAAATATAAAAGCACATATGAAAACATGTGTTTGGGTAGAAATATGTGCATATGTAAGTATTCTTTGTATTTTTCTGTATATAAAAGTGTATGTTAGTTGTCACCTATGTTAATTGTCCCCTATATATTAAAATTATGCAGATATTAAAAGACCGTTAAAATAAGATACTAGAAGCTGCTCACCAACTCTACAGTATTACTTTCAGTTGAGGTTTCTGACTGTATAGGCTGCTGCTGCTATAGATTCAAAACGTGCAGCCGCGTGGACTTTGGCCTGCAAACATTCTTGAAAACAAATACTAAAAAGTTGTATTTAGCTGTTCACTAGTATCTCTGCATGGAGGGGGAAAATGCCTCACATTCTTCTGGTAGGCCTTAAGGAGCTGTATTCTCTGCGTGGTTTTGGGTTTTGATCATCAATTCGCTCACTTGCTTTTACTGTGTGGAAAAAAAAATCCAAAGTGCTTTTTTCTCCCCCTTTTGTCTCAGTGGGTTAATTTGGAATACCATGTTTTCTTTTCCTGTAAAGAACATTAGGAGGTTAAATTACAAAAAAAGAAAACAACAAAAAAAACAAACCCAAAAAACCCCCAAAGCCCAAACCACTATTTTTTGAAGGAACTTGCTAAATGTTTGTAAGGCTTCTGTTGCATTCTAGGAGACATCTTATGAGCCAGAAAATAACAGCTGCCTTTGACTTAAAAAAAAAAAAACAACCAAAAAACAAAACCCCCAAACTAAAAAAAGTTGTGTCACACTTCCTTTGGAATAATGGTTTGAGTAACAGCCTGATGTTTCCTGACATTTGGTGATATTTTATTGCATAAGAAAGAGTCTGTACAGATCTTGAAGTCTAGCTGGTAAACTAGCAGGTGATACAGAAGGAGTTGAAGTAGCACCTTTTTCCATCTTGTTCTGCTGACAGATATTCCTTCTGGTCAGGAAAATTTGTCTCTGAAGGCCACAGAAAGTGCCTGTTCAGTCAACATTGGCAGTCTTGAGAGCAAGTTCAAAGTCACCATGTTAATCTTGGCTTTTATGAGGTTAACAGTTGTCTGAAGTGATTATTGGTAGCTAAAAAAATACTTTTGGGCACAAGTAATTCTTAACAGGGCAGCTGGCATGTATGGATTTAAACCGGCAGTCCGTAAAAGAAAGGCAGCATGCATCTCTGAGGGAAAAAATCCAAGGAAAAAGAAACCTGGCTGCACCTCTCAAAGAAATGAACTTGGGAGGGCAGGAGATAAGAGAAAGATTCAGTAAATACAAATCTTCACCAAAGCTCACAGCCTGGAAGTATCCCTTGGCTCTGATTAAGTGTAATGAAGTGGCTTAATTCAGTATTACTTGAGCAAAGGGGGAAAAAAAAAAGCTCATCTGGACAGTAAGAGCGTGAGCGTGTGACTCCAGCCCAGATGTGCGTGCTGCTGCACGGAATCGCAAGGCACTGCTGGCCGTTCCCTGATGGCTAAAAACAAAACCAAGCCTGAGGCTAAAATTTCTACCACTTACTAAATCATCAAACTGATTTTTGCCACTGTAGACAAGGCTAAAAGCAAGGATTAAATGGGTCTCCTGGATAGGGGTGTATGCAGAGAGAGCACGAACAATCAGAGATCAATGCTGATTGAAATAGCATGACCTTCGGGGATAAATTTGACCCTCTTCTCATTCAAAGCCATCAGAAATACGGAGAGGATACTTGCAGAGGCTTCAGGCAGTGAAACGCACATTGAGGACAGTGTGGTCTAAGTACATTCTCTCTTAAAAAAGAAAACATTTTAATACTGACTCACTTGTGTCAGTAATATTTTCATCTCCCCATTCCTTCCACCCTTTCGTAAGGTAAAAAAAATAGTGCCTAGAAACTAGGCTTTTGTTTTATAACCAAACCACAGTTAACGGCCACGTTTTGTCATAACACAAACTGCTGGAGTTGTCAGTGGGATGCTGCGAAGAGATTAATGAAATCCTCAGGATAGGTCAAGCCTTGTGGGCAGCCGTCAGCAGTACGCGTGTCGGGTTGTGTGGAGAAGAGGCTTCACCAAACAAGGCTGAGGTGACCTCTGGTTTGCTTGGAGGGGGATGGCTCTGGGTTTTGAAAACGGGCTGTGGGCTTGTAGGGGCTGAGGTGGGAGGGGGAACGGGTGACACATCCGCCGGATGCTGCTGCCCTTCAGCTTCCAACCCCCCAGAGGTTAAGAGACTGTGCCATTTGAAGGCCAGGGCGGGATTTCTCTTTTTTATTTCCTTTGGTATGCACAGAAAGTGGGGAGATTTGCCAAAGCACCCAGTTTAGGAAGACAAGTGGGCTCAGCTTCCAGGTGCTTGTCCCACCTTGGCCGTATCTGAGGGGGAGCTTAGTTTCAGCAGGCAGGAGCTGCACAGCCTCGACTCTCCTCTGTTTGGTGGTACCGATGCACGGCTAAAGCCCTGCACGTGGGCTTGTTTCTAAGGTGCAGCGCTGATTTTGTGAAAGGACCAGCAAAGCCCTCAGTGATTGCTGGTACCTCTTGGGAGTGGATTGCCAAGTAAGCAAGACCTTTGCAAGGGAATGGAAGAAATGAGTTTGTCCCTGGAAACAGCTCATTAATTTCTTTTCCTTTCTCAAAAATTCCTTGCTCTCACCCAGAGAGGTGTCAGGTCAGGACTAGTTTATGGTTGATCAAAGATGTTAGTCCTTGGGTTGGATCATCAGTATGTTTTCAAGTGTAAATATCCTGCTAATGCAGACCTCAGAACACTCCCACTCTGTCCAAACAACTGATCTATGAAAAACACAGTGGCCTGTGTTAGTGATCAAAGGAAGATACGGTACCTTAATGGTCAAAGTTTATTAAACAGTTTCGTTTTCACCCAGAGTGAAATATGAGGACTTGATGTGCAGAAAGATTCCTCCTGTATGATAAGACACCTGTGGACATAGGTGTGCCCTGCAAAGCGACCGCCTGGGGAGTTTGTTCTTCTGCTGAACACAATTCCTTAAGGGTTAAGGCACTGGTTGGATTTTAGCTGCCAGTTACAGTGGTAATAAAGTCTTCCTTTTTGCAACAGGATATTTATACAAATGTGATCCGAGCTCCTAATCTAAAGGGCAAATTGATTTGCCGGCAGTGTTTATAGCTTAGAAAATAAATAACCGTCCTCAACTGGGTTTTGGAATGGGTTGTGTAATACAAATGACAAAACTAGCATCAATCTGTTTCAAGTTGGGGTCAGATTTGTATATAGTGTGCATATATTTGTATATGATAGAGCTGTTTCCATGATGCTATAGAGAAGCGGCTGTCTGCATTTCAGTGCAACTCCCACTGTGGGTATGCAGTTTGTTGTGTTTTAGAGTGGTTGGTTTTTAGTAGTTTAAAAGTCAAAGTTATTCTGGATGAAACTTACTCCTTTTGTAACCAGCTGGCTTTTTCTACCAAAACCAAAGAATACCATATCAGTGCCTTATTTCTTTTCTTAAAGGACAAAGATAAATACAACCCCTTTGCCCTCTCCCCCATCTTTATGCCTCAGACTGCATTTAAACTCTGAGGTGTAGTACTGTGGCCATCACTACAGCTGCAATACCCTGTAGTCTCATTAAATCATAGTCACGAAAATGAGAAACGCATCTGCTATCCCCGTGACTTGGGATGATTTTTCCTTTTTTCACTATTCCTATTGGTAAAATGTTAATTCCTCAGAGCTGTGAAGCTCAAGACCTTGAGCTGGATGTGGGGGGACACCTTTGCACTCAAATATCAGTGTTGGCTTTGCTGGGGATTACCAGGGATTTGGCACGGGGAGGCCACATCCTCTAGCTCTAGGCTCTGATCTTTTACTCTTTGCCGGATGCAGCCTTGAAACCAATATTTCACCCTGCTGCTTTTCCAGTGAGTCTACAAGACTTAACCTCTCACCCCTGCAGACTTTAATCTCCAGGGGCTATGCCCGCGGTGATACAGGACAGCTTCTTCAGCCCGGGGGAGCTTTTATCAGACAGAGCGGTGGTGGCATGAGGCTGGTAAGCGAGCAGCGAGAAGCTGAGCTTACCTGCCTGTCCCTTCTGGTGCCTTCTCATGTCTGGATGCATCCAGGATGGCTCTTTTCTGCCTGTGCCAAATTGCAGACCCCCCTCCATAGTGTCCTGGCATCTCCGTTTAGTGCTTTTTCCTCCCTGTCAGTCCCTGCAAATTAATGCCCAGTTGCTGGTCTTCTATTTCACCTTGGAAGTACCTTCGTTTGCAGGCTGACAGCTCTTAACATTTCCTTCCTCGTTTCTAAGGAGCTCTTATAGGTCATGCATGTCTCTCGTTGTCCCTTGGCCCACAGATGGTATAGCTTCTTCAGGACAGTTAAACTGAGCCTCGCTTCTTCTCATAAAATGATAGAGACTGCCTTTGCTTTCCCTGGCAGCTCATTCCAGGTGCTGGCTTTCCCTTGCCCGAGGCTCTCTGTACAAGCGAGCACTGATTGATTAAATTTTGTATGGCGCTTTTAAATCTTTGGAGTAATGGCCATTGAGACATCCTAAGTCGTTAAGGGTTTGTATTGCATTTGTTGGCAGTACCTCATGCTGTGCGAGCTTCACACACAGTCTGTTCTATAAGTAATAAGCACTTTTAAATTCAAAGTAGCACTTACATCTGCTGCAAGATGATGGATCTACAGGTTTGCAAAGGCTGTGATCTCAAAGTTTTATCTATGTGGAGCTCCGTTCAACTCTGTAAGACTGAGTCATTTGTGAGGGCAGTTATTAGTCCATCATTAGTGGACAAGAACAAATAATCTTGCTAGTTTGCTATACGCAGGATAACTTCTACGGAAGGTTGATGTCAGTGCAAACTAAAGACTCAGATCCTGAGGTACGCAGAAGAGAAGAGCGTTTAGAAAGTGCGTTAATTAAAATGTAAATCCCACACACTTCTGTGCAAAATTCCCATTTGAGAAACTGCTGCTAGGCAGTCTAGACTATTATGTCAACTTGTCTTTGAAGAAAAGTAAACAAAAAGGTTCAGCTGAGGAAAGTTTTAGAGACTTATAGTAATTAATGCTTTGGTAAATGGCTGTTGATGCGTAACAATCCTTTAAACACCTGGGTAATTGCGAGCTTTGAAGTTGGGCCAAAAATGTTGTTCCGAGATGCGTAATTAAAATTAGAGACCTTTAACTTGGTCATTTTGAAGGTGAGATTTCTGTTTGTTCTCACTGTCTCCCTGGTAAAACTTCTGCCTGGTTGGGGAAAGAAGGCCAGGGAGGGTGGGAAAGTAAAAAACCTAGTTCAACAGATGCTTCTTTAAATTTAGCTTTTTATAGC
The DNA here is from genome assembly GCF_964199755.1 of Larus michahellis. Classification (NCBI taxonomy): domain Eukaryota; kingdom Metazoa; phylum Chordata; class Aves; order Charadriiformes; family Laridae; genus Larus; species Larus michahellis. The sequence continues at coordinate 76,039,351 of NC_133897.1, read as the reverse complement.
TTTGGTGTTTTTCCTGTAGCAAAGTTCCATGTTGTAATGTGTACCCAGAACAGAGAAATTATTTTAATGCGAACATTTCACTAAGTAGTAACTAAGATTAACCACTTGACCTGGTTACTAATTTGACTAAATTCTAATCTAATTAGTGTTCAATTAAAGAGAATTAACACCCAGAGACATTTTGTTGAAAGGTTTACACAGAGGTTTCAGTTAACAAAATATTTATCTTACAGGGGGAAAAAAGCACTGAAATTAAATGCAAGCTGTTTCTCCTATAAATGCCCTGAGTACATGGTTGGGATGCCAGTGTTCAGAATAGTAGCTATATTTGATATTTATATCTGACAAATCATCTCGCTCTCTGAGGACACTGGAGCTAAATCCTGCCTTCTGAATTACACAGGCTATACTTCTCTGGTAAACTGTGTACTTCTTTCTGTTTATTGCAGCCACTTGTGATTCCTCCGTTGACCTTTTCTTCTCCGTCCTCCTCCAGAGTCTTCTGAAGGCCATGGAAACACTCCCATCTATTTCTTGGGACTTGAGACCGTGCTTTAGGGCCCTGATCCAGAACAAAGAGCTCCTGTTTTGAGTTGGGAATCTCTAACTTGCCTCTTCCCATTTAATGTCCTCTCTTGTCTCAGGAAAATTTTTTCAGCTCATTGCTGCAGTTTCTCCCATTTACTTGCTTCCCTTCAATAATCTAAGGTTAATAGATATTATGCCTGCAGCAGCGTTCTTATGGAAGTCATTGACTGAACTCATCCAGGTGGTTAGGCACACTGGAAATAAAGATGAGAGTGTCAGGCACCATAGTGACAATGAGATGACAGTAGCTGTATGAAAACCCAGAGGCAGGGTTAGGCAGAGAGGATGTTAAGAAACTGCCTGTTTTGGTGATGAAATTTCTTTCCTGTACACTGAATTTGAAAGTGCTGCTGTGCAGGTCCCAGAGGTCCTGTGATGTCCTTGGCACATGGGGTTGCTTGTGCATAAAACCTCTGGACTAACTCCGCTTTCTTCAGCCTGTGCTGAGAGCAAATGCTCCCTCTCTGCTCAATGATGCTGGCTCATGCATTTCTTCCAGCCTTTCTTTATCTATTTTTTTGCTTTCTTCATGCTCCTTTCCTGTTCCCTCAGGTCTCATCTTGCCTCCGTTATTCTCAAATGCTGAAGTTTTCTGATATCCTTCTGTTGACGTGGCCATGTGCATGGTTGCGTGCTTTCTCTTGGAAGGCCACTGCCTGCCTCGCTGCACAGGATCGATGTCATCGCGTAATGACTAGAAATTCAATACTTTGTTCCATGCAGCTTGCTCGGTATATGGTCTGTTTTGCACCTTCTTGTCCACTCTTCAGATTTTGCTTTGACTATGGGCTTGCATCTACTTGTGTGTAGCACTCTTCAGCATGGTATCTGTCTACTTCCTAAACTACTTCTTTTTTTTGGCATGGCTATAGGGTGAAGCTAATGGCGTTGTTCTTGTGCAGATGAGAAGCTGATGCATATACTGATGAGGGTCAACTGTCTCCGCTAGGTCTAGTTGCTATTTTCAGATGTTTTTTTTCCTTTCTCCAGCACCGCCCCTTGGCTTGCTGGAATCCCCTGCTCGTCTGCTGTGCGTGCTCCAACTTTTGCAACAGGTAGGGCCATAGAGTGTGGGCCTGCTAAGCAAACACTGATGGCAAAAATGGTCCCTGCCGAAAACAGCCCACAATCATAGAATGGTTTGGGTTGGAAGGGACCTTAAAGATCATCTAGTTCCAGCCCCCCTGCCATGGGCAGGGACACCTCCCACTAGACCAGGCTGCTCAAAGCCCCATCCAGCCTGGCCATGAGCACTTCCAGGGATGGGGCAGCCACAGCTTCCTCAGGCAACCTCTTCCAGTGTCTCACCACCCTTACATTAAAGAATTTCTTCCTAATGTCTAATCTAAATCTCCCCTCTTTCAGTTTAAAACCGTTACCCCTTGTCCTATTGCACCACTCCCTGATAAAGAGTCCCTCCCCATCTTTACTGTAGGTCTCCTTTAGGTACTGGAAGGCCGCTATAAGGTGTCCCTGGAGCCTTCTCTTCTCCAGGTTGAACAACCCCAACTCTCTCAGCCTATCTTCATAGGAGAGGTGCTCCACCCCTCTGATCATCTTCGTGGCCCTCTGCTGGACCTGTTCCAACAGGTCCTTCTTGTTCTGAAGACTCCAGAGCTGGACGCAGGGCTCCAGGTGGGGTCCCAGCAGAGTGGAGTAGAGGGGTAGAATCACCTCCCTCGAGGCTGTGCAGCAGCTTTAGCTCTCATGCTTCCTGCCTCTCTTTTGCAGCCCTAGTGGGAGAAGAACGGAATAAATGTGTCCTCAGAAAGCAGAACTGGGGGTGGGGGGGAAATGCAGTTGTGCGGCTGCATTTCCCTGTGAACACTGGGGCAAGACTGGAAGTGTGAGATTCACATCGCTGACGTCTGTCACCACATTGGCAGCTGTGTTGCCAAAAATGGCAGCAGTAGCAAGTTGTAGCCCTCTGTGAGCCATTGATGCAGGAAGATGCCAGTAGTTTCCTGACTTCTTCTAGAAGCAGAGGGATGCTGAGTTGGGAATAACGGGCCTGATTCACAGAGGAGTGGTGGCCATGGGTATTTTCTATTCCCTTTTCTCTGCAGACTTTTTCCTTTTATCCAGGGTCTCTCCATCTAGTCCTTGCATGTCCATGTATCCTCCATGACTGCAGCAAATCCTTCAACCTTCCCTATCTAATTTGATATTCTTTCCCTTCCACCGGCGGCCAGCCTGGGAGATCTCCCAGTCTCTGTTGCAAGATCATACATTGTCCAGCTTTTTTGCAGGAGTAGCAAGGACGTTTCTTCTCAGCCATGTGACTGTAGGGAAGAGCAGATTTCCCTCAGGTGGTACATGGTATTTGGTTTACCAAGTGGGAAAGGAGGGGAAAGTATGTTCCCTGCCTACAAAAAGTCCAGAGGATTTTGTTGCTAAGCTCTGAATCTCTGTTGAGCCTTTGTGGGCAGCAATTTTCAAGTACTTACTGCTTGGCCAAATTTGAGGTGATTTTCTTAAAGGAGGAAGGACATGAAACGTTTCTGTTCTGAAAAATAAAGGAATGGTTAAAGACTCTGAATTAAATAGTTGAGATTCTTTTTTATGTGAGTAAATTTTTTTTTTCCCCCTCCAATTTTGTCTTTGGAAATAGGTGACTGAATATTTTTTTTAAAACCTTCATGCCAAAAACAAAACTAGTAAGAAATTATATGCAATTTTGTGCAGCCTGGTGAGGTTTGGGTGACAAACATTAATTAAAAACAGGCTTAAGCAGAAAGTATTAGGATGTATTACCTATTAGCATTACTACTATGACCTACGGTACCTGTGGGGTGAACATTCAGTGTGGACTTCGTCCGGTCGAACAATGCAAAAGTCAGCTGAATAGCAGAGCTGATTGAAAACCAGTCCTGTATGAAACTTTTTGCAAAGAGTTAGCTGGATTGGAAAACTCAGTTGTTCGTTTTTCTGCATTTTACAAAGGAATTGAAAACCTTCCAAATTGAGCGTGACATACTGGGATAAAGTGGAGCATTCTCATTCGGTAGAATTATACTTTAGTCAGGCAGTTTGCTTATTGCATTTGGGGAGGACTCCAAGATGGGGGAGACCCACTGGGAGGCATGTCCATATTTTAAATAATCCAATAATGATTCAGGTTCAATCTGAGGAAAAAAAAAAAAGTGTGATTTGGTAGAAAGAAGAATTGCAATTGCATTTGAACATGAAAAATCAGTGATATAAACGCACCCCAGGAAGTGACTGTGTCCTTTGTGGTTCAGTAGCATGAATCTAAGGATTATAGCAGATCACGAGGTGAATGTGAGGTAACAGTGTGGGTTTTGTGGAGAAGCGAAAATCATATTCTGAGATGTATGGATAGAGGCATAGTCTGTGAGGCGCATGAAGAGTATTCTTTCACTGTACTCAGCATCAGTGAGATCTTGATCTGAGTTGGGTCTATAAAGAGCAATGAGAATAGTCAAAGTCTATAAAACATGGCTTGTAAGGAAAGACTGAAGGTGCCGGTTTTTGTTGTTTTAATAAGAAGGGGAGGTTGTTGTGGCATTTAAGTTAGATATTATGGGGAAAAGCAAAAAAAAAAAATAAAAAATAAGTGCTTCAAGTGAAACCAATTCAATTTCCTGGAAAGAAGGTGGAGTTCCTGAAGGCTGGAAGTCTGTAAGATCAGGTCAGGCAAACATCTCTCAGGAGTCACATGGATATAGTTGATCCCGCTCGGAGTTCAGGGGAATGGGCTAGATGATGCCATATGGTCCTTTCAGGCTTTACAGCTCTCTGATGTCTAAGCGTCTTTCCAAAATGCAAGGCAATGGGAATATAAACTCTGAGCCTCCTCTTCATGTTTTTGTAGACCTGACTAATCCCATGTGGTTGAGTGCTCATGAGGGTTTGCTCTTACAGAGTTCCCAGCGGCTCTGCAGCCAGACGTGTTTGGTTTGGGAGGATGTGGTGCCAAAGTTACTCTGGTCTGGAGGTTCCAGTGGGACATTTTCTGGAGCGGGCGAGTGCCGAGGAGAGTATGGCACTTAGAGGAGGGGAGGTGGGAGATCAAAGAGCAATTTGTGTGAGGGGGAAGGTCATAACAGGCGCTAGGAAAACCCCTTTTCAGATGTAGTCCATTTCAGGCATTGGAGAGGACCAACGTGTAGGTCATATTCAGAGGTGGGAATGATCTAGTAGTTCATTCCTCTCTTAAACCTGGAGAGGGGAGGAGTGGTCTCAGCTGCAGCTGCTGTTTGTGGTCTCCTTTAAGCAACACTTCAATTTACATACTCTGCCTGGGAAAGCCCAAATCTTTCAACCTTAAGGTTTCCAAAACATGTAGCAGCTGGCCAGCCCCAGCCACTCGCTGCTGTTGGAGGTGAAGGTCAGAGTTGTTCCTGAACCCTATTCCCTTTGGAGAAGCGGTGGCAAAGACTCCTCTGGGAAAGGCTGCTGAGTCAACCGCAGAGTGTGCGGCTACCAGCGAGGCGGAGGAAAGCCTCCACGCTGTAAAAATACCCACACTAGGAGCCCAAATGTACTTAAGTGCTTATTTTTCCATGTGTGATCTCATGCAAGCCAAGCTGCTGGGCCGTATGACATAGTAGTTGGCCAAAAATAAAATGTAACTCAATCAAAATGTGGGGTTTTTTTCTGAAGTTAACCTTTGATAGGTGGAAGGTACAGGTACCTTGTTTTCTCATTTCCATTAAGTTATTGTTAGAAAAAAAGGGGGGAAAAGACAGGTGAAGATGGGATTCACACCTGGTATCCATTTTGTGATGATGGCCACAGGTGAAGGCCATTTATTGTATTGTAGCGCTCTTACACAGGAAAGTAATCCCTATAATACAGTGAGAAAATGTACATGGGATATATCTGGGTGCTCCTCCAGCTGGTTTCATCGAACTGGTTTTTGGTGGGCATTTGATGCTGCAACAAAGGTGTAGACTTGATAGCATTTGAAGCTGAAGCCCATGAAGGAGACGGAGTACCAAGAGCCTTGGAACAATGAGCTCTAATCCCCATTGATAATCCTCAGAAAAATGTCTTTAGAGACCTTCAGAGGTTCATTTTCCCTCACTGTTTGATGCTTGGCCTGTTAGGTGATTATTATTTTTTTTGGTCAATTGTGGTAGATCTGTGTTGTGGAAGGTGGGATGAAACCATGGAACCCCTTTGACTAAAGCCACTGAATGCCTGGAAATGCTGGTAGTTTGACCACTGTCCTGCCACAGCTAGCGTTACACTCTACAGGAAGAAGAGTGGCTTACGAATCCCTTGCTGGTGGATAAACACCCGGACCTAAGGACTAGGGTTGCTTTCCTCCAGCCTCAAAAATGATGAAAAACCGTTGTAATCCTGTATTTCACATGCAGAAGTATGTGCATCTCATGGCAAAACTGTATAAAAACAGGCGGGTTTGGAGGATTGGGGTTTTTTCTAGCTATTAACATCACACTTACTTCAGTGAAAGCCAGGGGAGAAAATCCCAGCCCTCACAATGTTGTCATTATGCTTCTCCTCTGCAGGGCCTCTGACTTGTTCCTGCTGGACACGCGGGCGGTATGGGCCTCGGAGGAGGGCTGGCTGGAGTTTGACGTCACCGCCACCAGTAACATGTGGGTGATGAACCCTCAGCACAACATGGGACTGCAGCTGAGCGTGGTGACCCGGGATGGTAGGTTACGGGCCAATCAGTGCGAGTAACCTCATGAGCCTCTTGGATGCTGTCTAGAAGTGGTGCTAACAGAGTCTGGGTGTGATGTGGGGAGTAAGCACCCTGCCTTCATAGGCAGCTGTAGCCAACACCTCGAGCAAAGCATCTGAGGGCACATGAGAGCTGTCAGCTTCTTGGCTGTCCCATGACAGCCCCATGAATGAGGTCAGGTGTCTCTGAACAGTACCAGGATGAGGTGGTGGATGGTAGGTTAGGGGTCCCAGTTCCTGAGTTGGAAGGGGGCATGGAGCCGGGATCCCAGGTGGGATGAAGTTTAGGGGTGAGAGGAAGAGAAGAGGGCAGGTATATGGGTATGTGCCTCCCCATGTGGGCTTATGGCAGCCCTGATGGCTGCTGCGGCTGCCATCGCTGCTCGGATCTTATCAAACCAGAGGTGGGAGCCCTGTGCTGGAGAAGCCATGCAGTCGCTGTGTGGGGCTGGTCCCTCTGAGGGCTGCTGCATTTCACAGCCCACAGAAACTTCAAAAGGTGGAAAGGGAAAGGAGAGACTGCAAAAGAGCATGAAATTGAGTGTTGGAAGACAAGTGATGGGGAAGGAGAGGATCTAGATGGGCAGAAGTTGACCAAAAAGGTGACAGTGACATCTTTCCTCTATAGAAACCAGTCTCAAACCTTATGTTTTCTTCCTGTGGCTTCATGCTGGGGTTTGGTACACCTGTGGGGTCAAGTGAGACCAGATAGACTGTCCACTGTTCTCCCGGAGGAAATGTTAGTGCCAGCCTCCCCCTCCTCCAGTGGCCTGAGAGCCCATCCCTGTCCTGGCAAAAGCATCCCATCTCTGTGCCCTCTCCTTTCCCTATAGAGGTCTCCTGATCCCATCTCTGCTTCTTGTTTTTCACAATGAATTAGCAGAATTAATTTCATGACGCAGCTGGGCTTTGTGTTTTATGTATCTATCTGTATACCTCTTCAATGCCTAAACAGGAGTAGAGATGCCATAGGGGTACCAAAGAGCCAGGTGCTGTGGTGGAGCCTCTTGTCCAGGATGGATGGAGTGCTGTCGTAAAAATGTCCATAGGTCATGGTGGCAGGAGGGGAGTGTTTAGTGATAAAAGAAATAGAGCATGAGCCAAGAAGAAAGGAAACGCTGCTCATGGGGATGCCATGGTTCTGGATGGACCAATCCAACAGCACCATTTCTCTAACACTCACTTTTCTGTTTGATTTCAAGGTTTCAGCGTAAATCCTAGAGAAGCAGGCCTTATAGGCCGAGATGGCCCTTATGACAAACAGCCTTTCATGGTGGCCTTCTTCAAAGTGAGTGAAGTCCATGTTCGGACCACTAGGTCGGCAACGAGCAGGCGCAGGCAACAGAGTCGCAACCGCTCCACTCAGGCTCAGGATGTTTCCAGGGTGTCTAGTGTCACAGGTAATCACGCAACACCCATTTTGTCTGGAAGCTGGGGCGACTTCTCGTAGTGTTTCTATTTGCTTTGGAGTGCAAAAGCAAGAAGGGGGTCGTAAGGTGGGATGCTCTTCCTTGGGGGAACAGGTGACACCTCCAAGGGGACGGGAGAGAGAGAGTATCCCATAATGAGACTTACAGGAGTCCTCTTGAATCCAGAGTGGAGTCCAGACCCCTGTGTGAAGTTGTAGACATTGCATTCAGGGGGGCGAGGCATTTTAACTCTGAATTTTGCGCTTGCTATGCAGTATTTACCTAGAATTACACCACATGAAATGCAATTTTTAAAAGATTCCATCTCTGCGTGCACTGAGAGTTGTGTTATTGCACGTATGCATTTCCAGCAGGGTCCTCTTTCGGTTTTCTTTGGAAAAGCGCTGGTAGAACAGCACAAGATCCTTTCTTTTTTTCCTCGTGAGAACAGCGGTGTATACACGGTGAAGTGCATTTCCAGGCAGGCAAAGAGGCTTGCCTGTTTGCCGTGGAAGGGTTGCATGTTGCAGGTGTTGTACAGCAGCCTTGTGGGTGCTGTTGTGAGCTGATGGGACAATAGCATAACTCTGAAATTTTGACAAAAAATTGAGTGTCTCCTGTCTTTTAAGTCTTGTCTCTTCTCCAGACTCTCTGCCCTGCATCAGAGTGCTACAAGTTCATTGAGTACCTTCTCTCCTCTGAAACATTTCAGCCCGTTCCAAGTTACTTGATTAATTTGCTTATGCTGCCCCCTTCATTTCCAATAGGATCCCTGCTTTTCCCATGTCTGGAAATGACTATACCCCAAGGAAGAGAGGCGGCTGTATTTTTTAGTCTATGTCCAGACACAGCATGGGGAGATGAGCCAGCATTGCTGAAATTTAGCTGCTGTGAATCCATAGGCTGTCCCCTGCTCTTGCATGTTTGGGTTGTGGGTGAGCCACGCTGCACCTGAGGTGGCCCTGTGCTGGCCATGGTGTTGGGAGCCTGCAGGGAGCCAGTGCCAGGTTGGGAGCTCCTCTAGGGCTGGCAGCCAGGCTTTGGGCATGGCCATGTGCCGATGCAGCCCTATTGCTCCAGCCCAGCATGGTGATGGACTTGCCCTTTGGGCTAGCGCATGCAAGCAGCAGTTGGCCACAAGGGGCCATTGTGTATCCTTGTGGTGCACACGGCAGCATGGCTGTGGGTTCCCATGCCGTGCCATGCAAGTGCCAGGCTCAGTTGGGTCTGAAATGTCACTTCACAGATTTTAAGGGCGGGAGGAGCAACTTGGTCCTGCAGCCTCACCTCCCCGATGGACACCGGCCAGTGCCAGAGTGGCATTGCCAGAGGAGTTATCATCTAATCTGGCATGAGAGCTCTCTGCCAGCCCCACAGGTGGAGCCGTCTAGTGGTCCCAATTGCTGGGACCCGCTTCAGTCCTGGTTTTTATCGGGGCCTCCAAGCTGCAGTTGTAAAGACGGGCATCACAGCTGCTCCAAGGGCTACTTTCCGGTGTGATGGGCTTGCCAAGTGCATAGGTAGTTTGTTCATCTGGGCATTATAAGCAATAATCCCGGCTTTTACGCAGGTGGCGTGCAATTCTCCCACTCAGGTGGGCTCGGTCACCACGCTCCATTCATTACGAGACCCAATTTTTTAATGCATTCACAGCGCTTTGGGGAAGTTACTCGCTGTGTTGCTCTTTTGTGGTGCTGGTAGAGGAGCCAGGGTAGGCTTCAACTTTCTCTCCCCAGCTCCACGAGCGCTGCAGTGCTAAAAACAAGTTTTGACTACTATTAAATCAGGTGATGTGACTCCAAGTTCCAGAGGGAGCAGATATATTGGGCAAAAAGGGCCATTTTTATATTGCTGCTTTCTTGACTACACCACACATCAGGTCATAAAACTATAAAAAGACAAAAAGGGAAAAAATAGCTGGTCGTTCTGTGGTCTCAAGGGCTTTTTCAAGCTTTAATTTAAAACCTGGGATTTGGCAGTTCAGTAGTCAACAAGGTATAGTTGAGCCTCTGTGGATTTAAGGTGGGGGAGATGAGGGGAATTTAAAGTTAAGATGTATGTTTGGTTGGTTTCTGTGTTTAGAAAAGAGAGACTACATCAGCTTATTTTCCTTTCTAAGTGTGACACTCTTGGATTCTGTTTTTCTTAAGAAGTGGTTGATTTAATAGCCCAAGAGGCACCGATGACCGATACGCGTTTTTAGTGTTAAAGAGATCACAGGGATTTTTTCTTTTAGTTGTGTGGGTTCCTACGTCCATGCCTTGATGATGCACGGTGGGGCTGGAGAAGTGTTCACCTCAGGATAAAGCAGGAGGGGAGCCCGGGGGTTACCCTGAAGGCTGCCTTGCTCTTCTGAGGGTGCTTTGATGCGTCTGGACTCAAAGCGGGCGGAGAACTGGGTTGCTGCGGTCCCCTCTTGTGCATCTCCCTTCCTGTGTGTCTTCCTCTCCCACTGTATCTTAACTTCTTGTCAGATTTGTGGTCCGTGCTCTTCCCTGAGCCAGGATTGCCACTGTCTGTTCAGGCTTGAGGGCAGTTTCTCTCCTGGAGAAGGCATCAAGGCAGCTGGCTGGTGTTGATGTTTTTTTGTAGATTGAGCCTTCCTTCCTCTATGTTAGTGAATACCCAGGGTTTTCTTTCTCCAGTCCAAAAATGATCCCCTTTCCCAAAAGATGCTGTGAGTTGGGCTGGGGCAGTATGTTTAACGAAGCCCCATTTACTATCTAAATATGGAAAGCATTTCAACTCCTGCAGTTCGGAGAGCGCGAAGTGTGCTGCCAGGCTGGTACCAGATCTGGTGAGCCGGGTGGTTACGTGAAGGCATGCTGCTACGTGCGGGACTGGGACCCTGCTGTGCTCCCTTTGATGTGCAGTTGTTGTCCTGCAGTCAGTACCAAGGGCTCAGATGCTGAGGTTATGGCTATGGCATAAGAATCGCAATGGTCTGTATTTTTTTGCCAAGAACGCTCGTTTCCCCTGTATTATAAATATGTAATTGTGACTGGCTTATATAAAGCAGAACTGAGTAACCCCCATGGTTATAAACTGCTTTGACATAGAGTCCTGCGTCAATGCATTCCTGGAGCCAAGCTCTGTTCTTCTGCAGAAGGAGGATGAACAGGGAGAAAAGGAAGTAATTTTCGTCTGTTGAGGCAGAAAATCATGCGCCAGCTCAGTCAGGCCCAGGACATGGAGGAGTGAGGTGGGTGAGCGGACCGTGCAGGTGTTTCTCTGCCGTTGTCTGTAAGATCTGGAGGCCCTCACTCAGCCGTGTCTTGCGGTGGGTTTATCTGATGCTCTCAGACTCCAGGCTGACCCTCTAGTTAACCTGAAGACATGGGGACTCTTCAACATAATGAACGGTGACCCTCGTGCCCAAGGACTTGGCTGCCACACAGCCAGCTGCTCCGTCAGTGACGGTTTCTGTATGGGGCTGTCTCCTTGTCCAGTGGCCATAACCCTTCTTCCGTGAGTCAGCCTCCAGGCGCATCCCTTCCTGTCAGCCCCTCCTTATGGAGGGGGTTGCATTTAAACGTCTGACTTCAGGCTACACTTGCTGCTCTGAGTGAAACTCATGCAACACCCCTTTTGGGGTCCTTCTCTTCAGTCACCCCAAGGCCTGTGGGACTGGTGTGAGGTGCTCCATGAGAAATGGAGGGGCCTTCCAAGCGGCCTTTCCTTCCAGCAGACATGCGTGGCACCAGGCAGACTTCTCCGCACGTACAGGAACTAAATACTGCAAAGGGCAGCGCGCACAAACACTGGAGGCAAATAAGACCAGATGCTTTCGCAGTGGCAAGGGTCTTGTTAATAAACATCATTATCTCGCATCCAATCTTCCCTTTAGTAGCACGCTCAGATGCGGACAGGAGCAGCGTGACCGGTGTTTCTGCCTTCACATGCGGGTCCATGTCAGCCCGACATCTCTCCTTCTCCCCACCCAAGCAGATCGCTTTCATGTGAAGTGGGCTGTTATTAACCGCGTGATCAGTTTACACCAGCTTTATCCGGACAAATCACCAAAGTCAAACACCAAGAAGAAGGGGCTGGCCTTGGAGACCTCTGTCAAAGCTATTTTGGACCACAGATGCAATTAATTACCATGTGGAATTTGGTAAGCTGGCACCTTGGGAGCAGCAAGGGTGTTCTCAGACGGACCGACCTCAGTAAATATTTATATATTCTTTGCCAGCACTTAATGTGGGAGAGGTTATAGGAAATCTAAGGTGGGTGCATGAGTATCTGTAGGAGGAAGACCATTAGGGTCGGGCTATTCTCTCTCCCCTTTCAGCAACACAAATGCCAGTGTCCGGCCTTAAGAGAAACATCTGTGCTCGCAGAAAGTCAGACTGGGCTTCTGGTGAAGGCAGACAACGTTCAGCGCAAACAAGCCGCAGAGAGAAGGCGTCTTAACTGTGCTCTTTTAACTGCACTGTCCTGGAAGTTATTTTTAAGTGCAGAACTAGGGGTTTGGGTTTTTTTAAAAATCTCTGTTTTAGACAAAATAGGTTGCAGTGGGATTAAATGCAGTGGCTTGTAAATGCCATTTAGTGTTTCTGAATTGGTACATTCAGGGGGGTGAAAAAGAGAAGAACTTGCTAAACCCGCAGTGAGCCCATAGGAGCTCCCAAAGCAGCTCCCTGAACTCGCAGAGCTGTTGAAGGTCTCTGGCAAGCAATCCTTGCTGATCGTGTCGTGGCAGCGTCATCCAGCCCCACGGAGGTTGTTCGCAGGGTCCCCCCCCGGGGCTGCTGGGGAGGGACGCGTACCCTCTTGGATGTTTGGTCTTGCGCTGCCAACCACCTCAAACAGCAATTGGGGCTAAAACAGTTGAGCACGCTCGACTCGGGTAGCTGATACTGCTTTCCAGGCTGTGGAGAAAATGTGTCGTGGAGGCCAACTTCAGTAGCTCAGCGAGCTTTAGCTCCCCACCAAAAACCCTTTACTGTGTGGATTCCTCTTTTTTCCAGGCCCATAAATGGATGTATGTGGCTCTAGGGCACATGCCGAGCCCCGAACCGTAGGAATGGATCGTTATTATGTGCATCTGTATTGCTGCATATTTTTCCTCATTCAGAAAGCCATTGCTAAGGGTTGATTGAAGGTTTGTAATACCCCTGAAGCTGGGCTAAAGTAGATTCCGTAGACTTGGTAGGCGAACATGTAACAAGAAGAGAGGGCAGGGGGGCTTGGGGTGAGGGTTAAACCAGGGAGAGTGCAAATCCCAGGGGAGGGGATGTTTAGTAAGTTGACGTTTAAGAAAGCGAAGGCTGAGTTTGGGCCAGTGAGGGGGCAGAGCTGTCTGCGTCTGCCTTTGATGGAGAATAGCCGGAGCTCGATGCAGAGGGTGAATCGGGTGACTCAATGGCCAACCAGTGAACCGGGGCACGTTTTGGGGGGGCCGATTTCGGGCAGTGTGAGAGAGGACACGTTCATAACATGTTCTGCTTCACGTAGCTTGTTAAGCAGCTCTTTGTTTTCTTAAACTTATGTGATTGCTCACAGCCTTTCTTCCCACCCCTGTTTCCTCTGCCACCCTTGCCTTCTCCCCTTTCCTGTAGCTGATTTGGGTAAGTTGTAGCTGGATTTGGAACGTAGCATAGTTCTGCCCACTTGGTTGTGAATGGATCAACTCCACTGTAACTCCCTGTCAAACACAGATGGTTTTCCCCTAAGCAAACAACGTATTTCCCATTGAAGAACAATGAAGTTGTGTTTGCAGGTACTTCAATGAAAGCCTTTGACCACTAAAAGTATCTTCTGCTCATTTTTTTCCGTTGTTATGACCAGATCATTTAGAAACATCAGATGCTAGAAATTTGCTCCTGGGCTGAGCCAGGGCCTGAAAAGCTTCATCTGAAAAACCCCACCACACCCTGGTTTCTACGGGCTGTGTCTGGTTTGAAAATGGAAAGCTTGAATAGAGAAACTCGCCTCCGTCCTTGCTACCGAATGCTCCTGAAAGAGCGAATGTTTATGCTGCAGCAGGCTGTTAACCAGCTCTGCTCACCTGATTAAATCCCTGATTGAAGCGAAGCTATTGAAAGTCTGAAATGCAATCCTTAGAGTTTAAAACCCAAACTGCTTCTAAAAACAACTTTCTAATCTTTGGAGGTTTGGAGGGTAGGTTTGAGGTGTAGGGTTTTTTCAGACCTCAGTGTTAACTGTACCCAGCTGTAATGCTGTGCTGCCCTTAATGTCAGTTGGATGTGCTTCTAGTATTATAGTTTTTCTTTTGAATAAATATTTGCATTTGTAGTTCCCAAACTTCGGGGGGGGGAGCGGGGAGTGGTGGTGAAGGGAAGAAAAAGAAAGGCTTATTCAGAGCCAAGGAAAAAGTCACTAAAAATATTTTTCTATCCCAGCTGCTGCGTTTGGGGAACGCTACGCTGGGAGGGTGCCCTTTCAAGCGGCATTAGGGGCGCTGGGGAGGGCTGGGTAGTCGAAAGGCCCAGGGCGACGGGGGGCAGGAACATCAGTGTGTGGCATCTGCCTGATCATGGAAGCGGCTTTACTTGGAAATGAGGAGAGGAGAGGGAGAGGAGAGGAAGAGGAGAAGAGAGGAGAGGGAAAGGGAGAGGAGGGGAGAGGAGAAGGAGGGGAGGGGAGGGGAGAGGAAGAAGAGAGGGAGAGGAGATGAGAAGGAGGGGAGAAGAAGGGAGGGGAGAGGGGGAAGAGGGGAGAGGGAGAAGGGATGAGAAGGAGGGGAGGGAAGAGGGAGAGAGGGAGAGGAGAGGCAGGGGAGAGGGAGAGGGAGAGGGGATGAGAAAGAAGGGAAGGGAGAGGCGAGGAGGCCGCTGTGGGTAAGGCACTGGAGGAAGACACAGCCAGTCTGGATCCAGCTCTGGGACAAGTGTCACTGCAGGGACGGGGACCTGGGCTCCCATGCTTCTCGGATGAATTTCCCACCATCTCCTCCTCTCGTGCTTCCCACCAGGCACGAAGCGTGGGCTCAAGCCACCCTGCTGCCCGAGGTGGCTTCTGTGGCTGCCGCGATGAGGTCCAGCAGCCGCCCGAGGCCTGACGAAACCAGCCACCGCCCGCCGAGGCTGCGTTTGTGGCGGCCACCCAGGGGTGAAAGGCCCCTCTGTCACGGCTCAGCTCCTCCTCTCCCTGCGGTTCCAGGTGTTCCCGTGCAGAGCCGCCTCTCTTTCCAAATATAGATGGGAAATTCCACTCGCTGTCAAAAGCTGCATTTTGTAGGGCCATCGGGAGCAGCTCCTGCGTGGTCGAAACATCTTCATACCTTGCGCCGCGGCAAGGGGAAAGGTCTCTGGTCAGGGCTTTGCACCCTGTGCCCCCCACTCTTATGTGCAGTATTAGCACTAAGGAGCAAGTTAATGTTGAGAGTGTGTCAAATCCTTTGTTACAATAGATAAGCAGGTTATGGGAAGGAGAAACTTGTTTTTCAGAGCACGGCTCATAAGGTCCAAGAGTGTGGAGGTGGTGCATGAAGCCATGTGTGATGTCCGGGGCAGGCTGGGGGTAAGGCACGGGGAGGAACAGGGACATGGCTTCACTGCCTATGGGACATCTAAGCTGTTTAAGGACTTCTGCTAACCAGTTCAGGGGCACAAGGTGATGATCAGCCTTCCTGGGGTTGTAATCCTCTGGGTAAGCGTGCGTGTTTTGAGCTTACCAGCTAGAGCAGCACGCGTTGGAAACCATGGCCGAGGAAGCGGGGTGAGTTTGAGCAGCCAGCAGGGATAGAGCCTGTGCCAGGCTGAAGGCACAGATTTATTTTTAAGAAGTCATTTTACTGGAGGTGTTTTACAAGCACTGCTTGTCAAGTTATTAAAGGCAGCTGAAGAAATTAATAAACCAAGTCACTGTGACTTGGGTGCCTCCGTTCCCATAGGCATCTTAAAGGCTTCAGCCCTGCTTTGGATGCCCTTCAACACCCTTCTCCTTTTGGCTGCTGAGGCAGTTTCTCATTGCTGAGCCCTCATCTGGCCAGCTGTGCCCTCCAGCAATGCTCTGCCTGTTTTACTTTCTAAATTCCTGTTTTCTTCTTTTTCTTTTAACAGATTACAACAGCAGTGACTTAAAAACAGCGTGCAGAAAGCATGAGCTTTACGTTAGCTTCCAAGACTTGGGATGGCAGGTGTGTGATGTTTCTCTCCGGGTAAACTAGACATTTTGTTATGAAATGTTATCTAAACAGTGTCACGGTAATTCCACTCGAGGCTGCCATTATGCTTTAAAATGTCCCTTGTGCCTCCTCACTAAAACCAGTCACAGGGAAGGGCAAATAAATATTGATAGTTGTGACATTTGATAAGATCCAGAGGAAGCTTGATACTTTATGAGATTCAAGTATACAGTCATCCTCTGTCACTCACGGGAGTCATGGTACGGGCAAGGGCTCATATCTGTGTACTTCTAATGATAAGGGAAAAAATCTGATGTTAAGCAGTGATTTTAACCAAATCAAGGTTTTTATAGTGATCAGCCTAATTTTAACCTTGGCCACTGTGTTGAAATCCTCCATCTCCTGTCCCGCAATTAGCACTGGCTGCGGTGGGTGGCCTGAAGCCTGGGTTTAGTTGCAACACTGTAAGGCCAGAGAGTTGTTTAGAGTAAGTTATTTAGGACCAGGACATAGTGTCATCAAACACATTTCAAAGAATGCCCTCATCTTCTCTTTTTTATTTTTTTTATTATTATTCTTTCATTTAGCACTTCTTTCAGGGAGGTCCCATTTCTATCAGCTAATGTTTTTACCAGATTATGATTCAGGAGGCGAGAGCTGCCCCTGCGGCTTCTGTAATACCCTACGCGTGAAAGTCCGCTCCCAGCTAATGGGACAGCAGCATTTTTTGTAGCTTATGTCAACTTCAGCCCCCCAGCCCCAACTGTGGCTGCGTGCTGTCTCCAATACCCATTACCTGTTGGTGGCTTTTCTTTTCACTTGTGCACAGCCTTCCCACCTCCTCCTTAGCTCCCTTGCCCTGCTTCCAGGCAGAAGGCGCGTTCCAGTTGTGAAGTTCATGGTTGCGACGGCACTGCCTTTACCTTTCTAGTTGCAGACTTGAGCAGAAAGGTAACATGCTGCCAAAGGAAGGCCACAGACCAGCGGGGCTATTTGCAGGAGCTGGTATCCAGATCCTATTTGTTGTAGAGAGAGGATGGAGGCAGGGCAGCAGCCCCCTGCAGTCGCTGTGCACCGTGGGCTCTGCTAAAAAAACTCCTCCAGGTTTTTTTAGCAGAGCGCTTCCCTTATTCTTATACCACATTAAACTGCAAATTTAATCACACGGTCTGTACTGGCTTCTGTAGCAGGAGAGTGACTGTCTTACGAAAAATAGCTTGGTTTACCGGGATGAAATTATGGGTGAGCTAGTACAGTAAAATGAAGAGGTGGTTTTGCTACGCCCAGGTATCCTCATGTTAGCAATCAAACAGCAAACTCGACTAGCAAAGCTGCAGCAGCAGTCTCCGGCTGCTCAGGCCTGCTGTAGCGAAATTCGGGCTAACCCAGGTGATTGTTGCCAGGTAAAGGGGAAATCATCTGAGAATTATGTGCACGTGAAGCATACCAGTATGTTCTCCTGCAGGCTGACCTGCAGAGCCTGACACCAAGGGAGGCGAAATGTCTCCTGCTAATTGGTGGCGCTTTTAGTTTACCTTTGGCTCTTTTGTGTCAGCAGCAGAGAAGCCGTAATGTTTTTATGAGCACTTTGGTGAAGAATTGCCTTCTTCCACAGCATGGCACTCAGATTGCCACCGGGGCCACCTGCTTGCACATGCAGCTCAGGCTGGCTGTCCTGCCCCTCCTTTAGGAGTCTGGCAGAGATGAAGCTGTTACGCAGCTAAAACGTCCCAGTGGCCTTAGCAGACTAGCGTCCCTGTGTAAGGTTTAGTGTCTGTGAGGCACCATATCAGTGTTTTATATTCCCATTCTGGAGTTCCCTGGCATGCAGGCATGGACAGGATTTTCTCCAGGAGGGGACACCGGCTACGGCTGTGATTCAACCAGCCTAGGAAAGGTAGTTCATCCAGAGGGCCTAACCTGCAGGAAACATTGGGACATAAAGCCATCCAAACCACAGTCCCCACAAGGCAAACCAGCAAGAGTTTTAGGAATAAAACTCTTTTAGTTCGTGGCAGTTAAGCTGTGCATAGACGTGACCCATTCTTTGGACATTAAAATCAGTGTGCCCATGGAAAAGTCATGGCTCACAAAAAAATCCCAACCCAAATCCTAATAGCTTCAGTGAAAACACATTTTCACCCTCAAGAAAAAAGTTAGTGGAAAATTTTCAGCTGCTCTTAATTGCATGCAGTTGTCTGTGCAAGTTGGCAACTTTTTAATTTGAATCACGTTCTGTTTGTTTCCTAAAAAGGACTGGATAATCGCTCCAAAGGGCTACGCAGCCAACTACTGTGATGGGGAGTGCTCATTCCCACTCAATGCCCATATGAACGCAACCAATCATGCCATTGTACAAACTCTGGTAAGTCTCCAGAAAGCCGGATGCCAAAGCAATAGGTGAATTTGTAAACGCGTTACCATCGTCTCAGTTCTGTTTTCTTTTTGGCAACAGGTTCATCTTATGAATCCCGATTATGTTCCCAAACCCTGCTGTGCACCTACCAAACTAAATGCCATATCTGTTCTTTATTTCGATGATAATTCTAACGTAATCTTGAAGAAATACAGGAATATGGTAGTAAGAGCTTGTGGATGTCACTGACAAACAGTCTGCACACGGACTCTGTGATACTACCATGAACTTCCATACTGCCTTCCATGCTTTCACCAACTACCTGACCTTGGAGAAAAAGAAATAAGTGATGAACCACCTTTCAGGACACCACGTATGTGCCTTGTGGGAGGAGAGGGTGTGGGGAGCACATGCTGGGGACCAAGCAAACCCCGGGATTTCTCACAGACTGACCCTGTGCCACAGAGGCTGCTCAGCTCTGCAGAGCCAGGGCGCGCGAAGCAGCAATATGCCCCCACACGCTTTATTTAGCTGGGACAGTCTTAATCTCACATAGCAGCTTGGCCTTAGCAGTTGCTCGGATGTGTGCTGCAGTTTTACCAGATGGGCACCCAACACAAGTGAGGGTTTTTTCTGGGGGGGGAAGACGAGGGGAGAGAGGGGGAAGCTAAAGACAGTGGTGTTAGTACTTCAGACTTCAAGCATACAACTTGTGTAAAATAATAAAAAATTCCTAAGGTTTGGAATCGCCTTTTGTCTAAAAGGACCAGTTACTATACCTAGACTTGTTAGTCTCCTCCTGAAACACATCATGACAGTAAGCATCTTCAATTGTGCCAAAGCAAGCGTGTCAGATCTCTTATTCTGCAAGCACAGTTTAAGTCTGATCCTGCAAGCGTAAGGTGGCTTGGCAGCACCCTGTGTTAGAAACACTAGACCCTGGCTGGTCTTTCCCGTTCACTATTTGACTGAGCAATATAACTTTATACACTTGGTCTTAGGCAACTTCCTTCCGCTCCCCAGGCGGAGCTGCCTCATCTACTACCACTTGCCCAGGAAGGAAGTCAGGATGCTTCTACAGCTGTAACTCAGACGTAAAAGTTTAGGGGCTATTCATTCTCTAGCTGGACCATTTATTTACAGGAAGACAGAATGTCAACAACATATGCAAGTCTTTGGCCAACCTCTCCCCTTCAACGCACGCAACTAAAACTGGTATAAAGGATACATTCACAGTGTAGCCACAGTTTGTCTAGCAGAAGCTAATAGCAAATTGTTTTGGTCAATATTAAACTTGTATTAAATGCACTTACCTCTAATTCTTGCATTTAAAAGGCTTCTTGTAAATACAAGCTATAATTTATTGCACTTGTCACTGTATATTCATTGTGCTGTATCATTTATAGAAAGACTGCTTTTTAAAAAAGTTTTTATTTAGAAAAATCTCAGTGTAAACAATTGTACCACTTTGATTTTATACAAGAAACTCATGAGATTGTGCTTCACTAGAAAGTTGTTAAAAACATGATAATAAAGGCTTCCTTTAAGGCAGAAGTATATACATTGATCTAATACATCTGCCAGTACAACACTTAGCTTTCACTGTGGCTTTTTCACCCTTACATATTTTTAGATTGAACAGAATCAAAAGTTCTGGACAGACAGTGAAGTGAAGTACCAGGAGAAATTCACTGATTTAAAAGTTCATTGCTGTTTTGCCTTTTTTTTTAAAAAAAAAAAACAAAACAAACAAACAACAACCTACTCCATATGATGGACAAAAATCAGCATCTTGACAGATTAGTCAAATTAGCCTGTAGCCATCCTCATTCCATGAGTTTCTGTGCACACGAGACGGCAGAATTCAGTCCTTGGTTTGCTGTTGTCTTTGTATCATGACAGTCTCTGCAGTGTAAATTCTTTGGCTTTCAGTTATGTCTGATGTGGAACATCTTATGCACCAAAGAACAGATCCATATTATAATCCAAGGCACCACAGAGTGCGTGGTCCTAGCATTCAAACTTATCAACGCTTACAGCTTGGAAAAAGGTTAAGGCTCAAGAAAGGTGGGGAACTATTTTATGCTACTGTAGAACAGCTGAATGGAAAAAAAAATTAAACATTGTACTACTTGTTATTCTCTAAGTACTCTGAGTAAGGAGCAGGTCAGCACAAAGTCTGGATTCAGGCGAGGGTAGGAAACGCACGTCATCAGCTCTGAAGTCTAACTGATCATTTAATATTAACGGAGCAGTTATAATAGCGCCTATTCACTTTGGCTCTATATAAGTAGAGCATAGTTACTTCTCTGGAGCTGGACGGAAGCAGCCTACGAAAATCCACCTGACACATGTACACTATGGCATCGGTAATGTTCAGGCACATGTTACAGTACCATCACTTTCATTATGGCTAGACCTCCCACGCGGAGAGGATTAACAGGAAATAACCAGCTCATGGTGGCTTGGTATCTTCCAAAGGTGTGTGTGTTTTCAACCTCCCGTGACTTTCCATTTCTTAACCAGTAGCTATATTAAGACAAATAGGGTTTCAAGTACAGTTGTAGAGGCAAAAGTGACTCAACACAGCTGTAGCTTTTACCTTTCTAGTAATGGTAGGCAGTTTGTGAGGATTACACTTTAACCAAATCTAGCCTGAAGACAAAAATATTCTACTGGTGCCCTTAAGCTGGTTTTCTTAATGTATTTTAGTCTCAAAGGAAACCATTTACACTTCATTGCGGAAACGCAGAAATGCAGCAATACTACCAATGCTGAAAATACTCTCAATTTGCACAGTAACTACTTGTTAGTTTTCCTTCGCACACAGGGTAGCGTGCCTTTAACACGCACACAGAGGGAAGATACCAATGTTTAGTACATTCAATTTCCTAAAAACAAACACAAAAAAAATGCCCTAATCCCCACCCATACCCCCAAGTACACTATTTGAAAATTAGCAATGATTGAAATCCCTCAGCTACTGTACAAAGACAGCCAGGGACGGAGCATCCAGACTTTTATTACAATTCATCCCTTGCCTGACGCAAGACAAAGCTATGGAGTGATTCAAGGTCTCTCGTCCCATTGTGTTCACTGACTTTCTTTCCACCTCGGAAAAGCAGGAGTGTAGGATAACCCCGTACCTTCAAAAGACACACACACAAAAAAGAAACTTGTTACTAATGTCAAAACTCACAGATATTTTTTTGCTTGTATTTACCTGACTCTGAAAAGCCACCAAACCCCTCTAAAACAGTAAGCCATTTTAATTTAAAAAAAAAAAACAACCCACAAACCCAAACACTGCACTAGAACTTCCAATGCCAACCTCCAATTTCTGAACATTTGTAAGTGAATGGGATAATACATGTTCCTTTAGGTTCTTCCACCAGCAGCTGGGAATGGCAGCTCCAGCGCTGTCTTCTGTTGTCTGCCTACCAGCACCAAAAGACATCTTTTTTTTCCCTCTAGGAACAGAACTTTGCATCAGCTACCACAAGATTGCTTTGGTGCTTTCACAGAGGGAGGCTTCTTAAATTAGGGACTGCTTCAGCTTTATCCACTAATGAGAATGACCAAGTCTGAACAAACAGTCTAGGAAAGAAACGGTGTCACCAGGTGCTGCTCTGAACCACCTCTTTTTTGGCTAATGGAGAACACAGCTGCACTGTCACCAGGCTCCCGCAATGCAGCGGCCAGCTCAGCTGCACGCTGGAGCCTCTAATATTTGGTACACAATACTGTCCCGTTCATTTCAGATCTTTCACACTTACAGAAAATCTGTTGCAGACGTTACGTTCCACAGTGCAGTCTACTTCTGCTATTTTGACATCAGTCAAACCTGGAAATTGCTCTTTGGCAAGATTCTCCCAAGTTGGAGCCAAGTTCTTACAGTGACCACACCTAGAAACAAGAGAGAGAGATTTGTTTAGCAGATACACCTTCCAGTTTATCTCTACTGTCTTGCTGCAATAGCTGTAAGTTTAACTAGCTGCCTTTCCTATCCCCTAATGATTTCAACTCCCTTGCACTATAATGTCAGTAAATGAGCTAAGAAAAGGAGTGATTTTATGTAAGTTAAGCACTGAAGTAGTTTCTGGCCTTCGTTAGTCTCGTTTGGAATGGTATTCTGGATGTCAGTGCATTAACATTTTACCCTACAGAGGAATATGAAGCCGAATAAAGATGACTGCAGAGAATGTTTAAATGAAAAAAGAAGACTGCTTAGAAACAAAAATGTTTTAAGTAAGCGAGGCATAGAATGTCTGTAGTGCAAAATAAGTTTTCAGGTAGCATATACCACTTACGCTAAAGCTACGTGGCCCATGTTTAATTATTTAAATGATATTTTAATTTCCCTATTAAATTTCTTCCAGTTCATAATGGCTGCCTCGACCAATGCAGCATCTCCCAGTGTTGGAAACTCAATTTTAATACAGGCATTTATCAACACAGATTCTGTTTTTATGAAACACTCCATTAATTTAATGCACTTTTTCACTGAAGGTACTTTGAAGTTTAACCACTACCACTGTACTTTCAGGTAGATCTGCAATGGAATTGTTTGAAAGTCAATAAGCTTCACTTAGCAGATGGCAAAAAAAAAAAATATATCAGGCCCTATTCTAATGTGCATTAAATAGAGAATCATTCCAATTATATCATCAATAACACCAAAAAGCCTATTTCTATTTTATTCCCTTATGTCTCTACAGTAACTTGAGAATGCGGTCTCAAGAGTACACACAATGAAACACTAGTGTCAAGAGAGAAAACGATACTGTGAAATGGCAGGAACTATAGTAAAGTATTAATTTTGTTTATATTTTGAACTTGGCTTAGCCAAGTTCATAACTTGAACTTCTTACTGCCTTCAAGAAGAATTCCCAAAGCACTTTAGACTTTAAAGCTGCGTTGCTCATTCTATTCTAACCCAGCTGCACCTTAATTGGGTTATTAAAACAGCCCCGTAATTGCCTCGAGGCTGGATCAGGACATTTACAAAAATAATGAGAGATGTCTCTGCAAAAGTTTTCTTAATACAAGTCAGTGTATACTTAAACCACCTTGTTAATACACAGTGACAGTATAAAAGCATTTCTGACCATGCACAAAACCTACTAGAACAGGATGATTTTATGCTTACTATGCAAGTTAACATTAATATTTATCCAAAACTAACTGAAAGACAGAACTAGCAAGCAACATAATAGCATTTGCTGAGCCCTACATAAGCTAATCCACTTGGAAGAGAAAAAGGTCATTTATATGCAGAGCACTACAACTGTATACATAAGCCTGACTTTCAGAGCCAAAACTAGGATACCAGCTACATAAATATAGGAAGTATTTTCCTAAACGGTGGCTTTCAGAGAATTGCAGCCAGGGAGCACCCACTGATTTAAGAACTTGACCCTCTGCATCCTGAACCACCATTTCTCAGCCTGCCGTGAAACGCTGATGGTATCTGTGAGATCCAGCAGCACCCCATTAGAATCTCATGAGATGAGGAGATAGCTGACATGCAGTATTATTAAGAAAAGTTAATTAAAAAGGGAGCATTTCTTTATCTCAAACTTTTCCAGAAAAAGTTTCTCAGATAATGAACTACTACATATGCCAAGCAGCCCTGGGTTCAGAAATCAGACTAGAAGCTGCTTTGTGCACAGGTGTAAACTGAATTTACCAGCCAGTTCTGTTGGCGGCGTAGTAGCACAGGCACAGATTCAATCTCAGTCCCTCACAGTGCACAGAGAGGATAAAGGGAGTGAAGAACGAGCCGTAAACGTGAAGGGGTGTTTGTGTATATGTATGGGCAGGGTATTTCTTAACACGGTGGTGGCAGATGCTTGCCCACATCCAAAAGCAGATCTTTCAGATGTAAGAGCACATAGAAGTGGCTCTCAAGCAACAAACCACACTGTGGTAAAAAGAGGGTGACAACACTGGAAGAGACTGCATCATTGAGATTATGTAAAACGAAGCTTTCTCTGGTACTTCTTGCCTACAATAAGAAACACATTCATCCCTACTGACAAAGTATTTGGATACTCCTGAGCACATTTAAATACGAGTTGCATTTGCTTGTGTTGCTTTGTAGTGGTGACCTTTTACCACCACAAACAAAAAGATCTTTATATATTTTATATACTGCATTAATGGAATGGCTAGCGGTGAAATCAGAGATGTGTTGTCTTTCACACAGTGAAGTACAGCTTAATTTTCATCTCTCTCCCTACACTAGGCTTCCTTCTTTTGGCTAAGAGACTGCGCAATGGATGAGAATGATGGCATGCAAGTTTCATTAAATTCAGTCCAGGCACAAATAAGATGAAGTCTATAAACCAGAGGGGGAAATGTAAAACTCTCTCTTTGTCTCAGAAAGGGAATAGTAAGAAAAGGGGGAAAATACCTGTTCTATGAATTTGTAATACTGAGGTCTTATCCCAGCTCAAGTCCCAGGCTCCGCTGAATAGGCCAATAATGGCAGATGCCAGATAGGACATTACTTTTTTTTCCCAGTGCTTTCCATTGGGTGTTGACACATACACCATCTGCATTGCACACTGCTACCTTGGGCCACTATAAGAACATATTCCATGGAATATACTCTTAAGAACATCTCAGAACTGTCACTTGTGCCAATTAGTGTTTTGTCAGTTATTTGAAGAGCTGATAATTATCCATAGCTCTACAGTCTGTACCAAATCCCAGGTGCTCAGATGAGGCTTCCAAGAGAGGTTGGTTGTGGCAGGAAAGGACCCAAGGCCAGTATGCTCTCCTTTCTCAACTCTGGTGATGCACTCCCCTCACCTTACCCTAACCAAGGGACAGAAGCACACCAAGCCTGCAAAGAAAGCTTCACTCTCCTTGTTCCTCAGCATTACAAGGAAGCTGACACAATAAAGCTTCTCTGTCAGCCTTTCCACAGAGAAGCATCCCAAGAAAGCTAAAACAGATTGAGCTTTTTTGCTGTAACTCTTGCCAACACACACATTCTTCATTCAGTTAATTCACGTTTTAGATCCAAACAAATACAGCACTACACGCAACTCACAAGACCGACAGCAACTAATGCACTGACAGCTTAGCCCAGCAATAATCCTGAACAGCAACAGGTGCAAACTTCTTACCATGGAGCATAGAACTTAATAAAGGTGATCCCCCGAGCAATGGTTGCATCAAAGTCTTTTTCAGAGAGAGAGAGCACTGCAGCCTGTTAAAAACAAACAAAAATAAAAGTGTCAAAAAAAGGCAAAACTCAAACTGGAGAAGATAATACTATTGATAATATAAACAAAAGTAGCAGCAGCACACCTCACTTTTACCCCCTTACAGCAGGAAAGTAGCTGCTTTCCTCCCCTAGACAGATGTAGAGAAATGCATATTTCATGCTCAATCTCATCCATAATTGGAGAAACAAAACATCCCTATTTTCAGGGGATTTGCCTGTATCCAAGTTTTTCACTTTCATTTTAATACGCTGTCATGCAAATGCTTCGAGGAACAACCCTGAGAGGAGTTGGCTTAAAGCACGTAATGGCCATCTGAGAGTTTGATGAGGTATTCAAGGCATACTAGTGATGTCTTGACAGCTGTTCTCCCTCTGCTATATTCACGTGTTGCCTACACAGAAAAAAAACTGTTACCAGAAACATGTATTTGCCTGTCAAGAGGACATCACTACACCACACTTGAATGGACGCCAGGAAGAATTTTTACTCCTGATAACATCAGAAGCAATGGCGTGGGAATGACGGGAGGATAGCACATTGCTTACAGACAGTCTCGTATGAGAGCACAGAACCATAACAAACTTCATTTGTTGTGGGAGACTCTTAAGGGTGGGAGGGATTAAAAAAAAAAATAAAATACATCTCATGCCTATAAAAGCTTCAAATTCAAATGAAAGCAAAAGAAAAACAAGAGTGCAACTGACAGCACTACCAATTCTACTTTACACCCAGTAAGTCTTATGAAGAGAAGCCAAACAGAAACTTGAAATTACAAATTACCCAGTACCTTTAAACATTTCTGTAAATAACTGTTAGTTCATGAAATTATTTCATTACGTTGAAGTGTTATTACCTCTAAAGAATTATTTAGAAATTTGAAATTATACTCTCTAATTATTAAATAATTGCAAATAATTAAATGAAGAAAAAATGAGCAGTAAATACATATTCTTCTATTCTGAATTTCCTAAATGGATATCTAACACAGATGTTCCAAACATCATTTGCAATCTAAGATACCAAATCTGAAAACCTCATAAATAACTTCTTCCCCATGATACACACAGCAAAACAAATTTTAAAGATCTGCAGATTACTATCAGAATAGCAATGCGAACTATATAACCACAAAAATAAGTTTAGTATCAGATAGCTCAATTTTAGCTTGGTTTCTTAAGAAAAAGCGTCTTATGCAATCACATAATCTGAGCATTTGATGGTCACTCTACCATAAGGAAGACCATAAGTAGCAACGTCTGGCAGGAGAGAAGTCTCACGGACATAGAAGTACAGCTTCTGTGAAAGGGCTGACAAGTACTTGGCCCATGTAAGCCATGGGGGAATCCACGCAGGGGCTCAACATTGGGACACAAATTTGGAGTCAGAACTCATTGGTTTTGCTGCCTGTGGTACCAGCTGGGGGCTGCTGATGGTAAATGCAGTCAGTGTTTGCTGGCTATGCAGGCTAGCTAGCCCCTTGTTTCAAAATTCACGAAAACAAAACCAGAACCAAGGTGTCTGAAGAAAAGTGACCAAGAAATGGTGGCATCCAAAGCTGCAATGTAAAGTTACAAGGATGAATTGAGTCCTACACTGTGTCTACTATTATTTGGCCAAAAAAAATCCCCCACAATCCTTTCCTGTTTGTATGTGTGCTGATGCATGCAAGGCATAAGTGGGAATTTGCATCACATGTGGTTTGTGTTATTTCTATAAAAATAGAAAGACAACTAATTATTTTCTGCATTGTACTAACACCAACTTGTTAGGATCTTCCAAATATGAAGTCAATTTAAAAAAAAATAATAAAAATTTGAGGGGTATGAAAATTGCAAATCTATGTTGTCTGTAGTGTTTGGTAAGCCACTTTATGCAAGATGAGCAATGCTGCTAGAAAAGTCAACTGGGAAGGTAATATTCTCCTGTGAGAAGCTGCATATAAACTGTATTTATATTAATAATATTGATGCTTTTTAATTACGTAAGTTCATTCTACATCACAAGGGAGTGTAAATCACCGTCCCTTATTTCCTAGGCAGAATTATGTTTTCCACATTTTGTGAAAAAGTATGCTTGAAAACCATCCCTAATTTCTCAACTTCACCAATTTTACATTCAGCTACAAGAAAAATGACAAACGAAATACCAAAGTGATTAAAAAAACCCGGAAAACTAAATGACATAAAGCACAACTATGCAAAGGTGATAAAAGTTGTTCCTGTCAATTCCTTGGCAACATTCATAACCTCTGTAGCTCCTACAACCAGGATTGGAATAAGCCTCCAAACCTGAGGACTTTTCTTGTCACAGGACACATTATCTTGCCACATTTAGATCAGTCTTCATAATCTTTGCTTGTTTGTTGTTTCTGCTTAAGTATGGGACCCTGGATTTTTTTAGGGGCTTAGCAGTGTGGGCCATCCTCCTGGGTTCAAGTGAGGATCTTGCAAGAAACGTTCATCTCCACAGCAATGAAATATGCTGTCATACAGACAGAAGTGCCAGCAGTTCCGCAGACCAAAAGAGACCACACTTACGCCGCTCTATCTAAACAACTTATTGTCACCATAAAAAAGGAGCCAGATTTTTTTTTTTCCTTCTCCAATTCACCAGGTTAGTAAAAGTATCACTAGGATTTATGGTTTGACTCCACTCATTAATTACTAAAAAAATAGCCAGGAAAGTATTTGGTAGAGTTTACATCTAGAAACTGTCGAGCTATCAGAGAGAGAGAAACAGATGGAAGACTCAGACAGGCTGCAGAAACAGTTTAAACACTTTTAACACCACTGCAGAGTGCGGGAGCACTTACCTCAACACGGGTGGGTTCTGCGGGTGGCTGTGGGACTTCAGCGGGTTTATCTGCTGGTGGTTCTTTCACAGAGCTCTGTAGTTGGGAATCCACATATTCCTTTAAGGAATCGAAGTCCCTCTTCCCTTTGTACTGGTCACCCTACAATTATCAAATAGTTTGTTCAAGTGTGTATATGCAGTTAATCTAGCAAATAAATAATTACCAGAAAAATGTAAGATTGCCAAGTGTAAGCATATTCATAATAAATATGATTATCTAGTCGTTAAACCTCTCCATGGCATTCCATTCACTCCATGTTTTCAGGATTTGCCATAGATTCTTCTGTACCAAAAGGGAATAATCTAAAATCTCCTTCAAATTAAAGGTATTTTAGAAATGCAGAGGGAAATTTTGGAAGCTTTTCCACTTTGACCTTCATCTCTCACTCCGGTCAGCATTTTCAACATTTTGGTTTTCTGAATCTAAAGCTATTGCAAGGAACAATAAAATACCCATCACTGTTTGGTGGTGGTCTCTGTTACCATAAGAGCTCTGGCCAGTGCTTTTACAGGGCCGAAAGGCTTGACTTGCCTGTCGCCTGACTACACAATCGCTCCTCTGGCCCACACACTTGTCACACATCCTCAGAAAAGCCAAACAGTAAGGCAATGCTCTCTGAGTGCCTAAGTTCATCTGGAAGCAAGAGACAACAGCTGCCTGCCGTGGGGAAGGCACTTCCAACAGCAGCACCACTCTCACCAAAATTAAGTCATATTTTTGAATCTGCACGTAAAGCCCTCAACCAGCTAGATCTTCGAGAAGCCACAGTGTGCCTTAGATGCTTCCCCATATCTCAGGTACTTTCATAACTCTAGAGAACAAGACATCAGAGCACCTCTGAGCAGTTTCTAGTCTCAAATCCACTGCTGGCCTTCTCCAAACCGTCTCTTGCATGATTGCCCTAAGCGCTCCCTACAAAAATTAGTACTAATTTCTGTGTTCACAAGAGAGATCATCACTTCAAGACACTACATATCCATTTTGGATAGAATTTTTGAGTTTCGGTACCATGAGGTGTGGGCTACAAGATGTATCTCCTCTCACAGATGAGGAATACTCTTCAAGAAACAGCCTACAACCTTCCATACGTTGGAAGGAAGAACAGACACCTGTTCAACTACTTCCTATATCTTTGGAACTCTTTCTGCACATTTTCTTTCTTTTGTCATTGATAATGTTACTTTTAACTATAGCCACTTTCCCCACACTGGATCTAAATCCCAAAGGAATTAATCTAAGATGATGCAAGAAGCCTGTACCTGCTGGTTTGTACCCATTTCAGCAGGGCAGGGTCAGTGCCCATTCACTTCTCACAGGGTTTCTGCTGCATCTAACCAAGAGGGGTGGTGTCATGACAGACTTCAGTTATGACAAAGGGGATGATGGTATTACAGACCACAAAGCTGGGGGGCTGAAGCAGTTGTCCTCCTCCTTCCCCTGCTTACTCACAGCATAATAGCAGCCAGAGAGATTTCCAGGAATTTCTGGGTTGGATTACTGGAAAGTTGTTGGGGTTGTTTTGTGTGTTGTTTTTTTTTTAAATATATTGTATCAGCCCACAAAGGAACACGCGATTCTGGTGGCAGTATGCCACCAGGGAATACCACACTGCCAATGGAGAAAAGCCAGTTTGATGTCAACAGAAATTTATTGCTCAGACTAATGGCCAAGATTCAGCTTTACCAAATACAACAGCAGTGATCTGACTTTTTCTTTCACCGCACTCTTGAGTTAAATAACTCCGAACAACTCAAACTTCAGTAATTACAAATGGTCAAAAAAAAAAAAAAAAAAAGTCGATCTGGGTTGTTGAGAAAAACAACAGCTAGCTTTTCTAGATCAAGACAGTATGGTTCTGGCAACGTATCTTGCCATCTGTAGCTATCTAAAAAATAAAAATAAAGCAAGTGGAAAACCATTCTGGAGTTACAGCAGAACACTTCCCATTCTTTTGACTCACGCCATATAGAGACAAAGGTTTAATTAACTGAAAATACCTCTAACCTTGGACATGCCACCATGTTTGACTTGAGCACTCCCTCCACTTCCAGTTCTGCTTCTGACATGTGCCAGGCACCGCTGCTCGAGCACTAACAAGGCTGTGTATATCCTGTGTGTATCAGGCTGGGATTCAAAAATCCAGGTGCTGCTTCATTTCAGTTCCCTGGAGCGTCTGATATCAAACCTCACATGCGCTGGTACGTGCGTATGGACACTTTCTCTTTAGAGTGTCAGAAAAGTGCCTCAAGTGACAGACACTAAACTGGACTGAGTAGCAAAGCTTACATCTCTGATACTGTAGATGTTCAAAAAAAGGAATGCAAGATGAGTGGGGCAAAAACCCCAAACCCCTCAAAATTTAATGGGTAAAAGCTGAAAGAGGAGTCCTGCATTCTCCACTTGCAGACCTATTTTTAATATCCATTTAATACATTTAATCTATCTTGAAAGTGTGAAACATATGATAAGTAACACTACTATTTATAATATGTTTATTTGCTGCTGTTCATGTACATGGTACAGTTTACTTCCCCCCATAACTTCAGAATATTGTTATTCTTTGAATTGCTACAAGGAAAGATGTCAACTGGGCCCACAGGACTCTCAATCACAGTGTCAGATGAAGCGTTCAGGTTTATAAGAAGGAAAACTTTCATCACTCAGACATCACTCAGCAGATCAGCACCACCTACAGATGAGAACCTTCTGATACATATTGTGAAAATTATATACTTATTATTTCTATTTCATCCATGGTTTTGTGTTCCATAGAAGGTAAGGCACTAAGATAAAGTAAACCTTGAATCCTCTCACACAGTAGCATAATTGGAGACACTACTTACAGACTTACGAAGATCATACCAGTTATCTGCAGAGCACAAAGAGCAAAAAACTTTATCTGTGGATGAAATATACCTCTTCCAGTACCTGACTGAACCTCCAGCATCTTTTGTCTCACAAGCAGACTTTCGTATACACCCACTTGATCTTTTTTCCCCCGGGATGCCAAGCATAGTCCAAGTGTTATCCAACAAAAAATAGTCTGATCTCTTGCTGAGCTTGCAGACTCACCTTTTCACCATTCCTAAACCAGAGGAGTGTAGGATAGCCACGAACTTGGGTTTCAGAGCAGACTTCATAATGTTGGGTACAGTCGACCTATATTTTGAAAAAAAATATATAAACCATTCAGTGCATAAAATAAACATAGAACCAGTATCATAGCCTCCCTTATGTTTAAAATCTCAGAAAAAACACAGAACAAGCAATACATGGCTTGGCAAAACTCAGTGCCAACTACTGTCTTAAGAATGGTTATATCTGCCTTCCAAACAGTGGTTTGGTTGTATAACTGGGAGGCTGCACGTTTGATTTTTTTTTAGGAGGGATCAGGGATGGAGGATAGAAGGTAGTAGTAGCAGTTACAAAGAACAATGAAGACATAATTAAATATTCCAATTAAAAAGTACTTGGTATTCTTAGTGAATAAAATCACTGCATGGACAATAAGACACAAAATGCTAATGTGAGAGAGCTTTAAAATGAAGATACGTTGGCTCATCCATTTTTTAAATGACTACTCTTTAAAGACTTCAGAAGACATGTCAACAGCTAGCAAGGTAACTTTACTTCATGGGAAGTTCCAAGTGCACAGCAACATTCAATTCTAATACATCATAAACCAATCTGTAAATTTATTAGTTTATAATCTTTTTTGGAATCAGGAAAAAAAAAGATAACTTAAGCATTGCAGCCTTTGCTCGACACTGCACTTGGATTTTGAATTTTACATTAGAAACACTTTGCTCCAGATCACTGGAGATCAATTCTAAAGACTAAACAGCATCCTGCCAGTAGGTATCATTGCCGTTAAGACACTGTTCCCCCAGATCACACAAAGGTCATGGTTCAACCGTCTTAGAAACAGTTGTGTTTCCTGTTTACTTACAGACTTACAATCTTAGCCAAGACATGTTTCAAATAGCTTCACAAGGTATACAGTTACACAAAATTGACTAGGTATGGAGACAAATAGCCACTATCAATAATAGTAACTGCGAACATGACAGACAACTGAATAAAACAAATTTTGGAAATTTTAATTTTTCAATTTATTTTTCTCTAGGTATCAGAGAATGTTAACTTCAAGAAGATACTTAAGCTAAGCAAAGATTTTATCAGACAGCAAGCAAGGTTCTCAAAAAGTAAATCAGCAGATGCAACATTTGGTACAGACAGCATCAAAGGAGCAATAGCCTCTGATATTTTATTCTCAGAGGGAATCTAATTTTATATCCACCAGGTCTCAAAATTTTGTATATATATGTCTTCTCTAAATTTCAACTATGCTGACAACTATGCTGTTCTGTATATCTACAGCGTACCCGAATTTGCAAGTTTTCAAAAGCATTAAAAATAATAATAAAAAAAAAAAACCAAAGTCAAACTCATGACCCCTAGTAACAGCTGAAAGTGCTGTGAGGGCAGAGGCAGGGGAGACAGCTTGGGGTTTGTCCCTCTGAAGGGCTGGCAACACTGCTACTTGTTACACAGTCTTTCACATCAGTGGAACTGATCTGAAAGCTTAAGGACATGGAAGTTGAGTCCGGTCAGTTTTCCACCGTTGGCAAATACAAAGGGATTCATATCATGAGCCACCTGGACTTAGGTATGGGTCAGCAAATAAAGCCAGTAACTGCAATTGCCAGACCACCTCCATACCTCTGCACGGAAGTCACTCCACGTACAAGTAACAAGCTCCCATGGTAAATACACCACAGAACCTGGTTATCAACCCTAAGGGAAATAGTAAAGCAGGACAAGATATCAGTTTTTAAGGTAGAAGACCCCCTGAAACCTTTAGAAAGCTCTATGGGGGTAAAGAGGAAGAAAGAAAAAAAACCCAGCCTAACCAAGAAATAATTCATCATAATGAGCCCTGTAGATCTAAAGCTTGCTAAGGAATCCAGCACTGTAAAGAGCAAATCAGAAGTCACTTTCCCATTCAAAATAAATACTGAAGTCTATCAAGTTCTAACAAAAGGGAAGCATAATAAAAAAAACAAATCTCAAAATGTTATTCCCTGCATCTGAAGTATTAGACTTATTCCCAGCTCTCTCTGAAACACAGGGAGCTAGCTGTGTTTCTAGCATGTCCTTCCTTAAAATGAGGGAGTCCTGTCAAGTGTGGATGTGGGGGAAAAAAGATAACCATCCACAAATAAAAATAGAAACTATGACTATAAAAGGATTTAAGAGGTGACAAACAAAACAACTGTTATTTACAAATCACAGTATGAAAAGCTTAACACTTGGCTGAAACATTCATTCACACAAAACACATTTTTCAGGGTAAGAGCACTTCACCTACCTTGCCAATCTTGACAGCTTCCGAATGCTCAAAGGCTTGAGCCAGCTGTTCCCAGGTTGGGGCCAAAGCCTTGCAATGACCACACCAAGGGGCAAAGAATTTGATAAAGTGATTACCTTTTAAGTCAAAGAAAAAAAAAAAAAAAGATTTAACTCATTTGGAATGAATTTGGCTGCAATTTA
Organism: Larus michahellis; assembly: GCF_964199755.1. Classification (NCBI taxonomy): domain Eukaryota; kingdom Metazoa; phylum Chordata; class Aves; order Charadriiformes; family Laridae; genus Larus; species Larus michahellis. The sequence goes on along the minus strand of NC_133897.1, from coordinate 76,005,585 downwards.
AGACTAGGTACTAATCTCAGACTGCAAATTTATCATGGTATTTCCTGAGTTAAAGATAGGAAACACTGTGAATCAAAGGCCAGGACAGAATACTTCAGCAATTAGGTTTTTAATGCTGTATGCAGTCCCACAGTGTTGCCAATTTCCCTGAAAATCCAAACAGCTTCACAACCTCAAGCCACCAAATGAGATTATTAAACCTGATATTTTTAACCTAACCATTTGCTACAATGTCTAATTCTATCATGTCAATCACTTGCCCTGTTACAGAGTAGAAAGAACCAAGGAACATGCATTTATCACAACATAAATGAAACTAAGTATTAGACTTCAACTTAAACATTCCTTAGGAATGGCCACTGCGTTAAATCCATGAGCTACCTAAATAATTTTGTTCAGCTTTCTAGTCTTTTTCTGCCCTGCTCTTTGTATTTTCATGTCAACTATTCAGAAATCTGTGCCTTTAGTAGATTTTTGCAGTAGAGTGTGTCTGTACTACTGCTACTAATATTTAGTTTAAAAGTATAACCTTAATTGCAGAATACGAGAATATGTAATTTCCTTCAATTAAGATTACTATTAATACAAGATGCTGCACGCTTTTGCACACATCAAGGCAATGCTCTGTGAATACGAAATAAAAATGAACTTAATTAAAACAAGGAAAAAAATCAAACTGAATTGAAGGAAATGCTAGCAACTGGACGAAAGCTCATTTTAAGAGAATTATTCATAATCCTTTGAAGACTGCTTTGGGGCTGATATTACTAGAATTCATTTCTAGTTTGAGGGCTTGTTCACAAAAGGAGGTCAGAGGAAAGACATCACAAAATAACTAGGAAAATCAAACTGCAGTAGTAGTGTACTCTAACTTGCCTGGTCTGCACATGGAAGACTTTCAAACTGATGGACATGCTTTGCTTTGGTTAAGTAAACTGCACACTGAAATTTCTCATGAATTAATCAGAACATCTAGTCAAAATCAGCTATTTTATACCACATACTCTAATGTGCTCTCCTCCCTGATAGAAAAAAAATAAAATTCTTTTTTGCCCTAGAGTACAAAAAAGGTAAAGGGAGACTTTTTAAGAAAAAAAGTCAACCTTCCAGCTGGAACTGCTCAGCCTCCTACTAAATCTAAGCACTGAACTTCTTGTAAGTGAAGTCAAGAGGGGACAACAGCTTTACAGATAATCATAAACCTGCTCAACCATCATGTATGACCAGGAGAATGTCTCCTCTATGAATGCCAACGGATATATAATAAAAATATTAAAACATTTACACATACACTAAACTTAACTATCTTCTCAGACTGTAAAGTTGTTTAATGCTTAGCATCTCCCTGACAGTTTAGAGAATCCATGAAGAATTTCGATGTAATTCTATATTAAGCCACACAGGCTGGGAAATTTTAAGTTAGCTGCACACACACACAAAAATCTTTTACACTTGAAAACATTTCTAATCAGTTAATGGTTACTTTATGAAGCTCTAGGATCTGCCTCACTGGTGCTATCACATGGGCACAAATAGTTAATTTAATCCAGGCTTTGTTTTTAGGAAAACAGCTAGAGATGGTAGGCTCATCTGTTGGTATGGCAGCCCGAAGTCTGTATTCTAAGATAATGCTCATTCTTTAAAAAACCCACCATGTGGAGGGTGAAATTTCACGTTATGTATCACTCCTGGCATTAATTCTAAAGCTTTTAGACAAAATATTTTTCTAAAATGGCCAAACAGGTGAAGTGTTTTGCCCACATTAAATTCTGGAGGAAGGAAGCTAAACAATATCAAATAAGGGGCCAGACTGGAGCGGGATGGGGGCAGTAAGGAGGAAGCGGGTGGATTATATTTATCCAGAACGGCAGCCTGGGAGCAAGAACAAGCCAGCACCTAGGGAAAGAGGAAACAGTACTTGCAAAAACACAAAGTGAGTGGCAAGACTGTGACTGAGCAAGCAACTCAGGGAAAGAGACAGTTTAGTCGAGCAAGCCCCACTCACTTCTTCCATGCGATGTGAGGCCCTAGTTTTATTGCCTTCTGACTGGAGTGCTGCTTTTAAAGTTTCTCATGGTGTGCAATATGGAATTAAACTACTGCATTTTTATACATTCTGTAGTTTCATCCTTTTTCACTAGGTATTACTGGAAAATAGAAGTGTGGAGGGTGGAGGAGGTACCTTGAAAACTAATATTTCTACTGCAGACTTCCCACTAGTCATGTCTCTGTAAGCAAGTATCTCATGCTTATAAAAAAAAAAAAACAAAACAGTTACCTTCTGCTATGTGCATCTTGAAATTGTCTGCTGAGAGTTCATACATTCCCTGCTTAGGTTCAGGGGCTTTTGGTGGTTCCACATCAGTTTCTGAATCCTATTAATGAGAAAAATTAACTTTCATTGTCTTGTGCAGTAAATACATAATATTTCATTGCATCCCACCATTCTGTGGTAGTGTTACAAACCCCGTACTCTGCAGTTTTAAATTCCTAAAGCAGTGTTCTTATTTAGCTTAATTTAGGTATCTAATCTTTCCTAACAAACAACTACTTGAACGCAAAACATGAAAAAGACTACCACACAGAAAAGAGCTATCACAGTCTTTGGAATAACAGTCTTTCACTGTACTGTAGTATAGTCATAGAGCGCAGTAACTGCTATGGCATTTATCACATCCCCATATATTAATATGCTTAGATTACACAGCAGTTCCTCCATAGCATCACACATCAGCCACATCTGCCGTCATACCAGTTTCAGTGGTCACTGGGCTACTTAAAAATAGCTGGTGAAAAAGCTATTTTCTGCTCCCCTAATGACAGAAAGTGGGACCTAATGACTCCAATGAAGGCAACAACAATGGGAAAAGAGCAAACACTTTTTAGGTATAACTTGCAGGAAACCCATTACGACTTCAGCAAAAGCAAGTCCCTACTTTCTAGATACCAGGGTCAGAGCTGAAAAGATTTTTTCTTTTTTTTTTTCTTTTTTTTTTTTTTTTTTTTTTAGACTTCGAAGTACATTTCTTCAAATAGTTTAGCATTTAATGTTTAATTACTTAAAATACCATGTTTATTTAAATATAATCATGTTATAACTGCGGTTCAGCAACCACTAAAGCTTTATCTTGACTAGAAGCAGCAATCACAACAAATTTAATTTAGGCAAGGCTTGGATACCATATATAAGTGCTACCCCTAAACTCAAGGGTTTTCCTTGAGTTATCGGCTAGTAAAGTTAAGCCAGTTATTTAAAACTCTTTGTTTAGGCTACAACATTACCAGATGATAACTGAGCTAAAGATGGCATCCATATTTTAAGAGATAATTAAGCCCAACACAAATGCAATTTATAACATATTATACCTCAATTGCTTTTCTTATTCTAGAAACCTATGGCCTACAAGTGTCAACTGAATTGACACTAAGAATTGCATCTTAAAATGTCAGAAAGCTAAACATTAAAAACTGCATTATGTACTGTAGTTTTAAATACAGGAAACAAAGGGCAGGTCACAGGATGACAGTTTTAATTACTATTCTGACTTATGTGGAAGCTGTTCCATATTGTTATTGCCACTTGACTTTTATTCTCAGGAGCATATTTCCTCCTGGAAAATGAAACCTAACTTACAGAAATGACAGATAAGCAAGTCTGCAGAAGGGAATATTTCCTCATTTCCTTTTCACTTACAGCTGGTTCCTCATTTAGTTTCTCCAACATCCAGTTTTCCAGTGCTTGGAAGTCCCTAGGGCCTTGGTATTTCAGAGGTTCTTGTCCCGGTTTAAGCAGCTTCAGGCTGAAGGATCAAAATGTAGAAAAGAGTGAGGCAAAAATTTTCACATAGGAAACATTCTTGGAAAGCCAACACGCTTTGCTAATCCACAGCAATGCAGCTCAGACTGCAATAACAGCTCTCTTGATTATTAACATCAGCATCAGCATCTCCCTTAACTTAAAGGGTCATGGCTAGAACTTTTTCATTCCCATGTAAGCTTTTAAAGATTTTTAAAACAGCAAAAAGAAATACTATGTTAAAAATCAACACAGCGTAATGTCACTTTGATCAATAAGCAAGAGCAACTAAAACATTGCAGCATTCAGTTCTAAGGTTAATCATTCATTATGCCTATTAATCCTATTTCAGTTTGTCAAAAAGCATCAATTTTGTTTTGTTCACTTCTTTCCGTCACCAAAGGAAAAATATCCAATGCTTATTTTCCCAGGAATTTCTTTGTCACATTTCGTTTCCTGACTGCTCTTGGAATGTAGGACTTTTCATGTGGTATTAAACTGATAAAAAACATGCTGAAACAAGTCAACAGGACAAGGAGATAAGCAGCTGCTTGTAGGGATTCAAGACTTCATGATTTTAACATTTAATAATTGCTATCAAAACTTCTCCATAAACTACTTAAAGCTTCTACTACTAAATATTTATGTTAAAATTGGAAATATATTTGGTAAAGGGACAATATCAACTTCTGACCTAGTCTTATCTTTTAAAGCAAATCGTAGTTTCAATTACTACTGTCACCTGGCTCTCGATTCCCCTTACCAAGCTGTCATTTAGTACTGTTTTTTCTTTTTCTTGAAATGTTTTTCTCTCTCTTCTTGCTCCCCAGTTGGAAAAAAATGAACATATGAAAGTGTTGAAAAACCACATAATGCAAATACATTCAAAAGAGATAGGAGCTCCCACTGTCTTTTCTATTTAAGGTATTCTTGAATGTTCCTTGTGATGATAGAAAGTCAAAATTTTGGCACGGGGAGGGGAAGCAACTCATAATAAGAGGGAAACAACAAAAACGAAACAGAACATCTAAAATACATCTCACAGCAATAATTCTGAAGAGTAACAAGAAAAAAAAAAGATATCAGCTTAAAGAGCCAGCTGCACTTTATTTTCTTCAAATGAGGGTAAGTTTTCTCTAGTTTAGTTGAAAGAGTATTTTGCAGCACCAAATAATCCTGCAACAACTGTACTAAAGAGTGCAGAGACCTGCTCAGCCAGTTTTACTCCCAGAGGGATGGAAAGGGGATGCAGCCTTCCCTTTGACGGGTGTTTAGAAAAGCATTGTAGGGACCAGCACATCCTGGACTTGCAATAATTCCTCTGTGCCCGAGGAAGCTGTGAAATTTCCCTTGCTGGAGGTTTTAAAAACAGGCCAGTTAAAAAATGACCCACACAGGAAGAGAACTGATACCATGAATTCCCCTTCATCTCTATATTTCTATAAGTAGCAGACTGTCTTATCATTTATACTTTTCAAGTAGAGGAAAGCAAGCACTAACTATTCCTAGATATTCCATGACTTTAAAGGGAATGGGGAAGCAATTACACATCCTTTTTTTTTTTTTCTTATTCAAAATCTCTGCCACTCTTTCTATTTTACAAGGAACAGCACCATCATGTAATCTATTCAAACATACAAAGATGACCAATGCTAACTTTTGGGGATATTAAAATAGAGTTATAATATTCATTGCTTCTTGGTATTTCTAGTGGAACTTAACCACAAACTGCCCTTAAGGACAATTCCTATTTCAACAAGGACTTTGCTATTTATAACTCTCGACTTCTACTCAGTCACACTCATCTGCGTCAAAGTGCATGCAGCCAGGAGTGTATGTCAAGTTCAGGCTGCTGCTGGGGTCAGCCGTAACACTAGACAAAGTGAGCAAAGGGAAGGAAACTGAAAAATACAGGCTGTGGAAGGGCCACAGATGATTACATTCTCCACTTATCCCCACTAAGATGAGTAATTAGTAAAGCAGTTGAAAAGATCCCATCTGTTTTTGCAAGAAGCTTTAACGAAGACACGAGTGAAAAAAGTCCCTTTGCTCCCTTTTGGCATCTAAAAAGGGAGCATGCGTACCTAACCCAAAAGCACTCTCCAGCCTGACCTCTCATCGATACTCTAGATCATGTTCTGCCTACCAAAGCCAAGGTAGTAAGGCATACATCCTTTGTAACAGGGTAAGTTTAACAAACCTTAAACCCCAAATGAATTTCTCCTAGACCAATATAAGCAAAATTATCTAGAAAAAGTCTGTACCACATCACCACTGCTATGCTAAGTGATACTATTAATTTATCGTTTTATGAGCACCAAGTTCACTCAAAAATGTTAAGAGATCACCTATACATTAATTATGAATGGCTCGGTATACTGATGAACTTGTGACAAGTTATTTTTAAAAGTACGGTTACCAGAGACCAGATCTATCATGCATATCAAAGCTGTATAATATACTGTTGCTTGAGAAAGAGGTACTCTCAGAAAAAAGAAAAGGACAATTCTGGGCTTCATTTAAACACAGCTATCTTCCAAGACACAAAATAGTTTATTTTAAAAAATTAAATAATAAAAGAGTAAGAGTAGTATGTATTGCACGATACTTGGCAACATGGTAAAAAAAGCTTAAAATGAACATATGAGGTCCAAAGGGCTACAAAGAAACCCACCAAAAAATATAGCTCAGAAGTTAGCTTCAACAAATTGGCAGAGGATCATGGAAAACTGAAAAAGAAATAGGAGCAGACATCCTTTTATACTTACGTAGGGTATCCTCGAACGCCAAATTCAGAGCACAGTGGAGTGTCTGTAGTACAATCCACTTTAACAACATAGACCTGTGGGTTTTCCATGTTGTTGTATTTATCTCCCAAATCATTCCAAGTTGGCTGGAGACGCTGACAATGTCCACACCTGTGACAGAAGAAACAAGATATTTGCGTAATCGTTGCTTATGTTTAGAGGGGAATGAATTTATGGAAAAGACATAACCAGAACGGTCAGAGATTTTGATAAATTTACAAGTAGCTAAGTCTGAAAGCTTCCATACTGCAGCACTGTTACGCTAAGCAACAGTGAATACTATTAGGTATCGTAGGACGCTGCAAACACATCTCATGTACAAATTGTCAAGAGATGAGAACTTCTTGCTACTATCTTTTTGCATGACAAAGCCTACTGAACACCCCCTGAACTTAGTAAGGCTATTGAGAGTTTGTCTTCCAGCCTTCTAGAAAAATCCTGAGAGGCTGTCTAGCTTCTTTCTGCTCTAACATTTCAAAATACTGTGTATTTTAGCAGAAGGTAAGAAGACAATGGTTTCTAGCCTCTTTGTAAGGTCATTTGTGTTTGCGTGCATCACAGGACTTGTAACTCATGAGTCATGAAACACATCAGGACTGATTTCTGAACAGGGTTTCTCAAAACCCTCCCGTAATGTGCTTTGCCCCAGCAGCACACTATCAACTAATTATATCTGCATATACACAGAAAACTGGCCTCATATAGTTGCTATAACACCAGCTCACCAAGAGTAGAAAATGGCTATTATTCTTATTGTTTTTCTAGTCGTTCCAATCATTATAGCAATACCTTATTCCTGTAACTACAATGAAAAATTTTAAGGAATGGATTTTCATTTCTCTTTAATGGCTGCCTTTGCCAACCCTGCAAGGCATCTAAAAATACATAATTGGATTAACAGAAAACATTCTCAACCTCACAGTATGAAAGCTCTTATTGCCCTTGGCATGACTTAGGCAGTGTACTTGGTAAGTAACAATTAAAACACCATTACGACTTTGGAGAAAGTTGCTCCAATTTAAAACATTTTCATTTATACAACTGGTTTAAGTCCACTTGTAGACATGCTGCAAGGATTCACACATTTCCAGGTATCCTGATATCATTAAGGCAAAAAAAATAACCTTGAGATTTACTTTACGCTAAAGAACATCTTCTGACCTTAATAAGGTCCTGTTACAGTCAGCTGCAGTGGATCACACATACTCCCACTATGTGGGGGAATACGACCTCCCATATGATCTTCTTCTGAATTGTCATGGCGAAGGGATACGATGTGTTATTACTAAAACTAAATATTCTTTAAATACTTAACTTCGGTCTGAAGTCCCTCCATAGTCAACTCTTTCGTGGAGCTTGAATTAAGAGGAGGATTTTGGATTCCCTGGTCCCTTCCCCTAGCAGCTATGAGTATTTTAAACACTGAATGAATACTGACTGGTGTTAAAGAACAGAGCATGGAAAACTAGGTAAGGCAATCTCATGTAATTAACCTGCTGTTTTTTAAGCACAGAACAGAACTGCCTTGTCCATATTTAACACTGTAATCTCTGCTATACACACAAAGTTCCCCTTTCCCTCCCTTCTTCAGATTCTATGAGCTAAAATTAAAAATAAAGCAGGACAAATGCTCATATCTGAATCAGTAATCAACTAGTTAGTCAGTCCTGGTTTTCATAGAAATTCAGTGTTACATAGAAGGAAACATAAGACAAGACAGTCCCCAAAACACTTCTTCTGAAATTCATAAGGTGTAGCTGCAGAATATGTAAAACCAGAGAAGTCAAAAATAAAAAGGGCAAGACCATGCAATATCACACGCCTCTCTCAGCCCCATGTACCCACACAGTGTTTCACTGCTACCACTCCACATTACATCAGCGGGGCTGGAGAAGCAGCCTGTTCTACCACTGGGGACGGTGGAGACCTGGGTGTCAATAAGGAGCACTGCTCTTCCTTCCCTGCAGGGGCTAGGAAGGTGCAAGCATTCATAAGCTCTGTTTACAAACATAAATGAAGAGCCAAAAGAGACTAACAAGGCTGTGGGAAAGATCCACCTTTCTGAAAATAAAAAATAAAACAACTTCTTGTACACCACTTACATCAGGAGGTACGGGTGAAAGGATGCTATTTTTAAGAATTTGCAGATAGGTTGGCCATTTTAACTCTGAGCAACCGTGTGCCACAAGTGCTCGTGCCTGGAGATTATTTCGCTGTGGCAGTATCTATAGAGTACCAGGCTACTCTACCACACACTGACAGGTCAGTGCTCCTCCCACAGCATCAGCGCTTCTCACATGCAAAACTGGATGGCGGACTTCCTGGGCAATGACAAGGGGGATGTAAAGGTACGTAAGACCATACATGTCAAAACTGCAGTTACTGATAAGCCCTCTGCAGTCAGTGAAGAACACAGACATTTCTGGAGGCCACCAGCAGAGCCTGAGCTCTGGAGCTAGCAAGGGCGGCTCCACAGCAAGCTATGATTGAAATCATTATCCAATTAAAAACATTGGTAGACCCTGGGGTAGACAGGTATAACGGTACAAGCAGCACAGGACCAGTCTCACTCTGAACAAAAGAATCCACTTAAGGCAAAATCCAGTCAACAGAGTTCAGTTCAACAGCAACAAACCCTGGTGATCAAATCTGCTTTAGCTCAGTGGACTTCCAGAGGTTCACTAAGAGACCACATATGTTGAAAAGATCTGTAACAGTCAAAATAATGCAATGAAACTACTTGTTTGAAATTCCTTCCAACTAAGAAACCAGGGGAACCCCCTTCCTCTGTAGACACACAACTGACATGGCCAACACCCTAAGAATATCTAGTGCCACCAAGAGAGTAACCTGCCCATGGTTCTGTCCCTTGTCAAGTGTAGCTACCAAGGGGGACAGACGGATGATCAAAAACCTTACACATCTGATGGTAAATGACTTGGAATGCTCTCCTTTTGGAGTAGCCCACAATACTTAAAACAAATGTAGGACCTCATGTGTACTGCTGTTGTCTGGGAATGAAGCCCTCAGCAACATTTGTTTCGAGAATTCGGAAGAGAAGAGTTACAACAGCTCTGTCTAACCCAACTCTTAACTGGTAACACTGATGACACATTAGCAGCATCCATAGCAATCTGAAAGACAATCCTAGCTGAATGTTGGGTTGTTTGCTAGGCTTCTCCCTTGTAACTGCAGGGAGCAGTGCCAAAACGCATGCCTCTATGAGAAGCATTAGGAGATTAGCACATTAACATCACCTAGGAACAGGGCAAGAGGCTCTAACATGGACTCCAGGGCTGCCAGGACTACTGGTGTGTATAAACACCTCTCTCAAGCATTTGGATATTTCCTTTGTCCTCTTCCCCTTGGACCCAAAACCTGGCCCTGTTGCTGCCTGTCAGGAGCCAGGAGTCCACACCAAAGGCCCTGAAGCCGAAATCTGGATGCTCTTCTCACCCTTAGCAAGCTTCCTCCAGAGAAGCTGCAACAAGTCTGGGAAACGACGCAGCTCCCTCACACTTGAGTTGGGCAGAGATCCTCATCCCTCCCAAGGGTGCAGCGTGGTCCAAGCTTGTAAGGCCAGCGCCCTCTTCAATGCAGGCTGAGGATGTGCAGCTAACGCTGTCCTCCGCAACAGCCCATTTGGCACGGGGTCTCCTGTGAAGACTGCGCCAAGATAAAAGCTCATCTGGTTTTAGGGATGCCTGTGAAACAGGCAGTCAAAGCTTGGACAGACACAGACATCATCATCTGGCAACAGAATAGAGCAGAAGCACTCCTGCTCTGCATGGGCATTGCTTAGGCCTTACAGCACTCTCAAGTGAAGGTCCTTCACTAGGAAGTCAGGCGTCCTCCGCTTTTCTGATCTTCGGAGAACAAAGGAAGGCGTCTGGTCTTTGAATCTTTTGCTTAACATTTTTGTACGGCACAAACAAGTCGATGTTAATAACAAAAAAAAGTAGTAGTTCCTCGGTTTTGGAAGGAAATCCTTTTCTGCTGTTGATTTCAAAGAGCGTCATGACTCACGTATGCCTAAATGGCACCATGTACCAACAGATAACTTAGGATCAAAACATAACTTTTGCATGTTGTTCCCTTAACTGTATTTTACCTAAATTTAAGAAAACTTGGAGAAAAAAACCTCAAACGAACAAACAACCCTAACAACAAAACTCCCAATAATCACTACTGGATATCAGTAAATCAGATAAAAAAGGGTAGGGGAAGAGATGAAGAAAAAAGAAGAATGTGAACAACCACTAGAAAGGCCCAGAGATAAGAAGTACCGTCCTCTTGACAGCTGTAACACCCAGCAAAGCCCTGTTCCCCCACTCTTCAACCATTTTTGTGAGAAACCTACTAATCCAGGACAAAAGGTCGTGGCAAGTCTCTTGCAAAGGCTCTGAGAACTCTCCAGCTCTGCTACAACCACCTGTGGCCCCGGGGACACGGCACTATCGTTATACGGCTTTCGCTGCTCATTTATCTTTAAATTTCACAATGGCAAAGAGAATGTAACTTCTGCAATGAAAATATTCGTGAGACTGGGGGCACAGGGTTAAGTGATGATCACCGAATCGCAACTACTGCCACGCATTCGGTCTCTTGGAGGAACGAGGTGAAGGAGAGCCCGGGGAGGGATAGCGAGAGCCGCCGGGGACAGGCTCCGGGCCGGCAGAAACCCCAGCAGAACCGGGGCCGCCCCGGCTTGCCCCCTCACTGCCCGGCGGGGTGACTTCACCCGCAGGCCCCAGGCGGGGGGGCTCTGCCGGCTGCCCACGCCCGCGGGGCCGCTCCGGCCGCCCGTGCTCCCCGCTGGCCCTCGGGGAAGCGGGCGGCCACGACGGGCCGGCCCGGGACTGCTGCAGCCCCCCACACGGCCACCACGGCCGCGGAGGCCCGGGCCCGGCCCACGCCAGGCTTCAGCTCCCCCTGCGGCCCCGGCCCGGCGCTCCGCAGCCCCCGGCTGCCATTTAACGCCTGTCCCCCCCGCCACCCCCGGGGAAGGCGCCCGGCCCGGCCCCGGCTGCTGGGGCTCAGGGCGGCGCGACCCCGAGGCCTCCCCCCGCCGCCGCCGGCCCGGCCCGGCCCGGCCGCCTCCCGCCGCCACGTCAACGTGGGAAGAGTCGGGCGAGGAGGGCGCCAGGCCGGGCCGGGCCCCGCCGCTCCGGATACCCACCACGGGGCGAAGAACATGACGAAGTGGGGGGCGGCGGCGGCGCCGTGCCGCAGCATCTCCGCGCTGTAGAGGTGCTTCCCGTGCGGGTCCGGCTCCCGCTCCCGATCCGCCGCCGGGCCCGCGTCCGGGGCCGGGCCCGGTTCCGGCTCAGCCCGCCCCGGCCGGCCGCAGAGGACGGGGCCGAGCACGGCCAAGGAGAGGAGACGCCACCAGGCCGGGCCGGAGCGGAGCGGAGCCATCGCAGCGGCCAGCGAGCCAGCGATCGGCCAAAACCCCGGGCGGCGGCGGCAGCGGCGCCGGCTGCCGCCTCCCCGCCCCGCCCCGCCCCGCTCCGCCCGGGCCGGGCCCCGCCCCCGCCCGCACCCACCCGGGGACGCGCCGGGACCCCGGGCACCCCCCCCACTGCCCCTTTCTGGAAACAATAAATAAACAAATAAATATATTCTATATTACTTTATTTATATAGAACATATAATGTTTAAGTTTATATATTATTTCAATATTTCTACATTAAATTATTAATCATTATAACACATTGCATGCAATATAAAAACATAACTATATACTCTATATCATTTCATATAATACATATTGCATATTATATATAATGTATCATATATATAATTATACATTGTTGTTATACATAAATATATATATTCTATGAAAATATATAATTATTGTTATATGTTACATTATTTATAACATAATAATTATATTTCTATATAATTATAAAATCTTAATATTAATATTTATACATTAGCTTATTTTAATATATCAGTGCCTATCTGTAAGTGTATATATAACTGCCGTGGGGATGCTGGAGTCACAGCAGCGTAACAGTAATCAGTAAATAATAAGAATAGTAGTAGCAAATAATGCTAAAAGATAATCAGTATGAGGTAGCTGCAAGCTGATATAACACGGGAGAGGGGGTTGTATTTCTACAATTGCTCCAGTTTAAATTTATTTCAGTTCAGATTTTAACTGCGAGCCCTTGAGTTTGGGATGGCAAAGTGGGTGAAAATCAGCAGCTCACCCAGTTTAAATGGGAAAGTGCCTTTTGATGAAAACATCAGGCAGCTAAATAAATCAGTGCACACACATACAGGCAGACACAGGTGCACACAGGCACCTAAGGCCTTGGCACCCGGCATGGCCACCTCTGCAGGGCCATATCCTCCTGTGACACCAGGGCTGGTACCCAGCCAGACGGGGCCAGCCTGGCACCCTTCCTCACCCCGAGGAGCTGCCGCTTGCACTCGGGTGCACACATGTGTCCAGACAGGTGGGCTTCTCTTCATACTGTGTCTTCCAGACTCCTCCTTCCCTACCTTGTCCCTTCTCTGGAGGCTTCCCTCTCACCCTACCTACTCCCCAGGGCTAGCACCAGGAAGGAGCTGGCTGCACTGCCCCTCTACATGTCCCACAACACCCACCTCCAGGAAACCGCCTGGGCCGGTTTCCACTTAAAGCCAGTGCTGCCTCTGGTCACTCAGTTCACTTTTATGCTACAGCATCTTTGCAAGGGCCGCTATTATTTAAATTAAAAAAAATTAAAAATTGTTTATTAAAAAAAGGTAAAAATTAAAATTAGAGATATCTTTTCTTTAACAATTTAAAATTACTTTTGAAAGCTACTACTTGCCTCAAAACCAGGCTTCCAAAATATCCTTATCCAAAATATGTCAAACGATTACAAAATACTCAAACTACATTTATTGCCAAGCTAGAAAAAAAAGACAAACCTAGCTTGTCCAGAAAAGTAGCTAATCACCAGAATCAGAATTTAAGTACAAATCTGTCCCTTGACAGCAGTAACCTCTTCTTTAAACAAGGTTCATTTCTGTGCTTTTCAAATTAAGTGATTGACTAATCATGAATTCAAAAAGAAAAAACATTTTAAAAAAAAAGGCAAGCACAGAGTATTTCCCTCCTTCAGTGTACAAAAAAATACCAACAGACCCCCTTAAAAAAAAAAAAAAAAAAGCGGCAGTATCAGTGCGGGTGAGAACAATTAATTCTCAGACCTTGACGAACAGTGTCCCGAGACAACCAGGTGAGTTGTCTAACCACAGAAAGTACCTCCTCTTGTTAAGTAAGCTGGTTTCTAATAATACACTTACATTTGTAAGTGTATTTTTGGTCTGCTTTTTTCTCTGTGCATCTAACACGCTTAAAAATAGACTTTTTAATTAAATTAGAATCTTAAATGATCCTCTTACCTTAATTAAAAACAGATTAATTAAAAGCTATTTTGAAATAATTTTTAACAAATGTGGTTTCCATCTAAAACACAGACCACATAAAAATGACAGAAATACAGCGTTGCTTTAGGTAGAAACCCGAGTATAATGGCTCAGTATCCCCAAAATGAACAGGCACAGATTACAGTTAAGCTCTTGGCAATTAGCAAGAAGTACTGCTAGGTCAGAACTGCCGATAAGAATAAATCTTTCTTTGAGAAGATCTCTCTCCTCTCCAGAAAATGCTAATAAGATTAATATTGCTTATGTAAATTAGTGCTTCCTGCTTGCTGATTTGGATCTCGATTAAAATTCAATTACCCTGGCCACCACCTCACTCCAGCTCCCCACTCCCTCTGCCTTTGGAGCCGATAAACTTTCTTTTTAGTTCTGCTGTTTCTATTGACTGCTTCAGGAACACAGCAAGGGTGGGGAGCAGACCAGTTGAAGACGCTCTGCAGGTATCCTGGTGGCAACTGCTGCCTCTCTAAGTTTGCTTGAAAGAACACCTACAAATGTTTCACACAACCCAAGCCGTACTCATGTCCCATCACAAAAGGTGAAGGCACATCAGATAAGGGGGTGATAAGCAGAAGACTCCAACCAGTCACTAACGTTCCTGTTCCCTCGTTCTCACTACTGTTTTCCGCCTTGAATTCCTCTTACCTTTCTTCTGCACCCATACAATCCCCCAGAGCAGCATGCCAACATCACCTGGCCTCCTGCTTCTCCAGCCTCTGCCTCCTGTGCCCCAGATGTGTTCCCAAGGATAATCATTCCTTGCTCATCAGCAGGGGTTTCCTCCCAGATGCAAGCCAGTGACACCCAGGAGCTGAACTTCCCGGGTACTCATCCCAGGGTAAGCACCTGAGCATCGCCATGGAGCATCTGAGCAGGCAGGACCTGGGGCAAATGGTCCCAAGGAAAAAGAGTCACCAGCAGCAGTAGCTGCTGCTCAGGGGTGGATCAGCGATGACTGCATACGCTTGCTGCAATTGCTCCTCGCTCATCGGCAGTTCACAGCATCTCGTTCTGGGTGACAACATACATCTGGCGGAAAAAAAAACCAGCATGAAAGCCCATCAGGCAATGGGTGGCAGCTGATGTTTGCAACAACTGATAAACTAACCACCTAATCAAGAGAAAATTGTCAATGCACAGCAATTAACCTGCATTGTTTATCAGCAAGAGGGGTCTCATCCCTGGATGTCAACAGTCACTGCTGATTATGACTCCCAGTGAATCCTACAGCCTCCGTACACCATCTCCCAAGCTCCTCAGGGCTCTTGACCTCAGTTCTGGAAGCAAAACTAATCTCAAAATCTTTGCAGAGGAAAAATCTCAATATCCCAGCCCCAGCCCGCTGCTTCTTAACTCCCCAGGCAACCAGCTCCTGCTGGCTAAGAGCCACTGGCTCCTTCCTGGAGGATGCTTTGGCCTGCAGAGGTGAAACAGTACCAACAAGTTCTTCATCCACATGTTGTGCTTGGCCAAAGAACCTCCTTGGTGGGTAGTGAGTGGTCATGGATGCTCTGCATTGCATAGGCCTGATGTAAACATTTTGTAGGACCAAGGGAGCCTGGGACTGGAAAGGACCTCAGAGGTCATGGAGTATAGTCCCTGTACTGCCAGATAATAGCATCGTACAATCCTGTTTGTAAACTAACTTAGCTCTATTTTAAAACAGGAGAGAGTTTTTTTTGCCTACACCACTCTGAAAGTTAGTTCCTTGTCTAGGATTATGAACTTTTTTCATAGTTGGCCTATGTTTATTTATAGCTCATTCATACCAGGCTGTTCCTGTGCCAGCATTGTCCTTTAGATGAAATACTCCTTTCCTGTCACGGACAGTATTTAGAGGTAGCAGTGGCATCCTTTCTCGGCTTTTGTTCGACGAGACTAAACAAGCCAACAGCTCCCGTTCATTCACAAGTACCGTCCCACAAATCTTCTGCACAAACCATGCTGGCAAATAAAAAAATAATCAATCATCCTCTCGTCCATTCACACACAGCTGAGCAGCGTGTTTTAATGCCTGTATATCACAGTTGCCTTATCCCCCACATTAAATGCGTCCCTAAATTGGGACTAGCATCTTATATAAGAGTTTGACTATTTTGCAGATGTTTCCCTTTCTGTTCATGGTGCAGACAACTACTTCCCCTCTGCAGCCCTGACATGAAAAGATGATACTATCTATGCATTTAGTTTGTTTGCTTACTGGCAACCAAAGCAATCTACATCCCTCTGTAGAGTGCTCTGCTTCATAGAATCTAGAAATAGGTGCTCTGCAAACCAAAGTCTGATCCACACGCATCTCTCTACCACAGTTTTTTCTCTTCTATACAACTCAAGTAATACAGGACTATTTGCAGGTGGAGAAAATGACCTTCAGAAGGAGCTTTGTTGCCCTGTTTTTCCCAGCTTCCCACTCCTCGCTTATGTTTTCGCTCATTTCAAGGATTTCACTAGAGCCAGACTTGTTTTCTTCAGGGATTCCTGTTTCTGATACACATTTTACAACAGCAGCTGAAGTTGTGGCAGCAGAGGATGCTGATATCCGGAAGCAGTGAGGAAAAACAAGAAACTTCCCAAGATCCTCAGGGAAGAAATACCAGACACGTCATCCAGCCCAGCTAACACAGTCATCTGAGCAGGAAAAGCTGAGCCTCCAGGTTTTCACTGGCCATGTTGAGCCATGCTGGCCATGATGCAAGACCTGCTTTGGCCATGTTGAACATTGCTGCCTTCTGTCATTTAGAAATACTTTAACAAAATCTTTTTCTTCTCAGGAAAACGGCGTGTGCACATTTCTTTGCGATGCTCGGTTTTGGATGGAATAGAAATAACCTTTGGGAGCCTCTGTGGGCCTCATAAAAATGGCTGTGTTCTGCTCCATTCCTTCAGACGGAAACATGGTCACGTATTTGACTTACTGTACTGGTTTTGGCTGGGATGGAGTTAATTTTCTTCATGGTACCTCCCACAGTGCTGTATTTTGGATTTGTGCTGAAAACAGCATTGATAACACAGGGATGTTTTAGCTATGGCTGAGCAGTGCTTACACAGCATCAAGGCCTTTTCTGTTTCTCATGTTGAGTGAGTAGGCTGGGAGGGAACAGCCACCACAACAGAGCCCAACTGAGCAGAGGGGAAAGAAGGAGACGAGGGGACATTTGGGGTTATGGCATTTGTCTTCCCAAGTCACTTCTACGTGTGGTAGAGCCCTGCTTTCCTGGAGATGGCCAAACATCTTCCTGCTGATGGCAAGTAGTGAATTAATTCCGTATTTAGCTTTGCTTGTGCACATATCTTTTGCTTTACCTATTAAACCGTCTTTATCTTGACCACAAGTTTTCTCACTTCCTCCCTTCCGACTGGGGAGGGAATGGGCAAGCGGCATGTGGGGCTCAGTTGCCTACCAGGGCTAAACCATGACACTTACACAAACCAAGTTATTTTTTCCAACTTTTTTCCTCTTCATCACTTTTTTCCTGTTTGGGGAAAATCTTCTAAAACTACATGAGTTTTCCCCTTCTAATTACATTCAAAGATTGAGACTCTCTGATTTAATGCTCATTCATAGTAATTGGCAGGCACTCGGAGCCAGCGTACAGCAGTGGAGGGTAGTACAGCACAGCTGACTTCGAGACATCAGACAGAACCTGGAAAATCAGAGCAGCTTTTACTACACGTTGTATGGTGTGATAGTATACAAAACAAAGGGAAAAGTCAGTTTTACTACAGGCTACTCCACTGAGTCAGTATAGTGCTGCTATTTATGTTAGCCCTGCTTTTTGTCCCCGTGATTCACAGCAAACACTAGTTATTTTAGCATGCCATTTGTATCTCAGGTGTATCATTTAACTTGCCATGCAAATGTAGTTTTCTCATTTACGTTCCGCTGTTAACTCTGTCTGTAATCCACTCAAAAAAAAGGGCAAACTCATATGTACAACCCCCTAAGAGACTTCCAAATCTCAGAACAGAACAAGTCGTATTTTGACAGCTGTCCTTTGAATCCCAAACTACAACCCCTCAGGGGACGTAGCATTATGTAATTTTAGTGACAGCACAATTGTCATTCAGCTAGAAAGAAGGATATTGTGATCTCAATGGAAAAGAAAAGCGATACTGCCATCTGTAAGCTTATAGCCCATTTTCTTTGGTAATTTGTACCTCTCATGAAGGGTTGGGAGTGGAAATTACTACAAGCTGTTGAATAAAATGACATCATTTTGCCACCCACAAAACGTTACGAGTTTGACAGCCTAGAAAATGGCACAGCAGTAAGGAAAGAGCAATCTCATGGCAAGTGAGCGCTCTTCTTTCTGGAGGAAACCTATGCTCATTGTGTCGGCCGACCACTGTCTCTGTGGGACTCTGACCACCGTGGCCGCAAACCCGGGTTTCAATAGTTGCTCTCTCCACTGGCTGTAGGAAAGGGATATATAATTGCTGGAAATGCTACTCCGTGGTCCTCCTATTCTTATGGTTTGGTCAAATGAGACAGAATTTTGCTTTCAGGCAATTTACTCTCTATTGTAAGTCACTGTACTGAGAAATTAATAAACAGGGAAATTCAGTTATGCAATTAGAAGTTGTTAGGAAGAATAGGATAATATAGATTGAAGATTTCATGGATCATAAAGAAAGAATTTCCTGTCTATTAATTCTGCAGCTGCTTTAATGTGTTCCTCTTAATGATGGAATACTGGAGGCTATTTTTTTCCATGGTTGAATTCTCTTCCATTACACTGCACACACCCTCTTAAGTAACCTGCAGCTGCTTTTATCTGCCAGTACGAATGCTGGCCCATTGTGATATTTGACATATTACAGAGCCCCCGTGATTTCTCAGCACACCCTAAGCAAAACCAACCCGAAGCGCAAGAAACGGGGGCTGCCAGCACGAGCAGAATTTTCAAACATCCTGAGATATCCGGAAGGTGAATGAAGATTAGAAAAAAGAACCCACAAAAAACACTTGTGTAGACAGAGTTACTCACTCACAGTTTCTGGCCAACTCATCATGCTGTATAGCAAGGAAACTGTTTTTAATTATTTTTTAATCAGCACTTTCTCCCTGATCTGCCCTGTACCCTTCTGGTGGCTCATAACCAGCATACTCCAATATCCACCCAAAGAAAAGTTGGACTCTGATGTTGCCCTTTCGAAGCCAGCTGCAATTTAGGAGACCAATAAGAGCATTTTTTTCCCCTTCGTTTTTCTCTTCTGAACTGGGACGCCACCTCTCTTTAGAAAAGAAGACCCATAACTATGGAGGACTCTAATTCTAACTGACAGTGATGCCAATTACTTAATGTTTGTTTTATACTTCCAGTACGTCACATAATCTAATTTGAATGTTTTAGACCTGTAATGTGCTTCTTTTCCCTGTAACAGCTGATGTCAAATACAGTATTTATGGTTCCACAGAAGCAAAGAGATTCAAGAATAAAACAAATAACCACCCTTTTAAATGGGAGCTGGATGATTAGGATTTAAACACAAATGCCTTCCTTATGCATTTCACTGCCTCCAAACTTGACTCTTCTTACCTACAATCTACAATTTTGCACCTCTGGTACAAGGACTTTTTTCTTTCTATCTCTCACCAAGCCAACAGCTTCTTTCTTCATTTTTAGCTCTTCACCTTACTTCTTTGTCTTACGTTATACCCATACTTCTCAGTATTTCTCTTCTTTTGCTACAGAAGCATATTAATTGAGAAATTGCTGTATTACACTATCTATTCTATGGATTATAAAGTTAACTCTCTCTATACCGCGATAAATGAAAGAAATTTAAAAAACATGTTAATTACTCATTGTGTTTCTTTCTAAATCAGGCTAACGTTCACCACTCTTTCTTCACATACATGACAAACCCATCCAAGACACACAAAACCAAAACCTACTGGTCGTGGTTCCCTTAGGTTCACCAAAGGTATAGGTCCACAGCCAAGACTTTACTGCCCACCACCAAAAGAACAGCACAGCACTGGTAGGAAGAAAGTTTGGAGACAGTTAAGGAATATAATTTGTAAAATAGATAAGGTGGGAGCAGCAGGGTAAGACAAGAAGAAAGGTAACCAGGCATGGTCTGCAGTAGAGCACAAGACTATGTGAGGGGAAGAGAAGAAACATCCAATGTAGAAAGGCATGAAGACAAGCGCATGGTCTGGAGGAGCCAGGGTGTTCATCCATACAGACAAAGGGAGAAGCAATCCGAAAAAAGGTACCGGAGTGCAGCAACCTGTGTGTGCCTGCTGCAGGACCTAGGATATATTGCAGGAGAGATGCTGCCTGGCCAGGTCTCTGGTTCTTAATCTGTCAATTGACTGGAGGCCAAGTGGTCACTCGCTGAATTTATGAGCTTGCGAGCAGCTGTAAACTACCTTGTCTGGGAGACCCCATCTGGGGCTACTGGGGGAACTGGGGACTGCAGGGCACACCATGCTCCCCACTGCCAAACGTTACTCACTGGGGAGCAACCGGTGTGCAGTGAGAGGAGCTCTCAGAAGGGGCTGTCAATACTTACACCTTTTTGTTGGTAGTAATACTCATGGATAAGGCAAAGGTTGTCAGAGTGGCAAATATTTTAGAGGATGCTTATTCCTTGGTAAGCTGGACATTTTATCAACATCAAATATAAAGTCACACACTTTAAAACAAGGGATCACGGCGTAACCTAGAGACTAAAGGACGGTGTTCAGGAGGCAAGAGCTTCACAAAGTGCTCAGGAAGCATTTGGGTATAGGGTGAAAAGGCCAAAGACAGAGAAGATGGTGAGACATTTCCCTAGAAACCAAGGAGAGGGAAGGGAGAGCACTCGTGGACAAACAAGGCAGGAAAAGAGAGAGGAAACAGAAAATAATACTGTCACAAAACCCAAGAACAGACAAACCTTCAAACAGGATGAAGTAAGTCATCAAGGAGGCTAGCAGAGAAGCATGCCATCATTCCTCTGAACACAGAGAGCTGTCTAGGAACTGTTTGGAAATGGGCATAACTGTATTTCTGGAGAGACAAAAAGTGAGACAACTGCAGATAACAGTGATTAAATATAACTAATTTGGCTAGACAACCATTTAGCTAAATCAGCTCTTTCTAGCTTGCCTTTAGCAACTCTTTAATTCCTGTTTGGTGGAGAAAGACATCAAAACATCATGAATGTTACGCACTGTGTTCAACAAACTTATTACCACTACCCCATCACGAGATCGGAAGAGGGGCTGTGGGTAGGATCTTTGGAGTTTGTTTGGGATGCCTGTAGCCACTATAGTTTCATCAGCTTTTCTGTCATTCTCCTTATGTGTCCAAATGGTTCCCAAGCAGAGACTTCTGTTTCAGGAGCAGTGACTGTGTCCTTGCCACTTCAGTTTGCTCTAAACTGCTTTAGCTATCAGAGGTTTTGGAATCATCATTCTCCATGAGAAAGGTTGTTCTTTTTGTAGACAGAATTTAATCTTATCTAGTGAAATATGAGTGTGCTTCTAGCACATTTAGTGTGCTAGAAAAGTATTAGATACCTATATTTCTGATCTAATCCTTGGGTAAATACGACCAAATCAGTGACTGTAGCTTTAGGCGTTCAGCCAGGGAGAAATTAATTTTCCATGCTGATGTTCTTAATGAAAAGCACAGGTACCTTAAACAGTTTAACAAAACTAAACATGCTAGTTTTTCTCTGAAGGCTCAGTCTATGTGTTAAAAAACAAACCGACCTTCCTTGACTGCCCTCTTGCCAAGATGTATAGACTGTATGTGTGCCTACTGCTAAAAAGTACTAAAACAAATATTTTGATTATGAGCTCGAACACAATTTGATAAAGCTCTGCATGTAGAAAATGGTTAAAGATCTTGTGATTAGGTAGTTACAGTTCAATATATAGTTATATATACATTCAACTTATGTTTTATAGAAACCCTAAGTAGCCAACTACACAGGGGCAGCTACTCTAGAATTGCATATTTGTCTTCTTTTCCTCTTCCCAGATGGACCTATGTCAACGAATTCTTCCTAAAAAAGATGATAACTATTCTGAAAACAAAGGCAATACAATCAGTTGTCTGAGCATAACGGTGGAGTTGCCACTGAATTATATAGTCTCCAACATGGCACCCTGTAGGAAAACAGCAGCAGCTTGCAAAGAAGCTGGAGCAGTAGCAGTCGATGGTGGCTCAGAACATCACACCACCAACCTTTGAACAGTTTAATCTGCTTTCTTCCTCCATCTCATGCAGAGGAACATGTCATTTAATCATGATACAGGGGGATACCAAGGGTAGTCTGAGAACATTCATCCAGTTGGCATAACCCACCAAAATTCCTGTTTCTATCAAGCCCAGTCTTAATTGAAAACACTTCACCAGGGGCTACTGTCAGTTCCTCATGCTCTGTTGCAGGTCATAAGATTCCTCTTAAAGACCAGCAAACACCTCTCTGAAGCGTCATTTGCTACGGAACTTCCAGGTAAATAAAGCGTCTCTTATTGAACCTATTCTGCTACTCATTTTCCTACTTGAGAAGAGGAAAGGAAGAAAATCTTACTCTGTTTTTATGATATTAAAAATGTATTTATGCACATATTTCTCTTCCTGAACTTGTATTATTTATACTGGTTGGTGATTTCATGTACTCAAAACCGGCAATTGGCTCAGGGTCTGACTTTCTTTTACACTAAAGAACTCTCAAGCCCGGCAAACAACAGAAACCGAGCTGTAACTACTTGCTCTCGTGTGTACAAAGCACTTTGTGGAGTCTGCGATGGCAAGCAGATCATATCACTAAATCAATAATGCAAGGTAGGCTTTTAACCGTCATTCCCACTGGCACAGGGCACTTGACGCAGCGTAAATCAGGCATGCATCTCACCCTCTAGAAAAAGAGGAAAGCCACTTTTCTCTCACACCAGCAAAACACCCTGCAAAGTGGATATACTTTTTAAGCAAATGACAATGTTATCTTCAAGAAATACAACATTCTTTGAAAGAGCGTGTTGGGATTTTACACAGCTCTCCACAAACATTAGGACAATAACAGGCAAGGGCTAAGCATTTTTTGCATGATGGGAGCAGGAGGGAGTGGAAACCCAGGGTTAAGATGCAGCACTTTTTCACTTGACATTTAGTCAGTGTGACACTTATTTATCTATTAATTAGTAATTAATCCATTCTGCATATATTTTATTCCAATTCTAGTGTAAATTTGAAATAACTCAAGCAAAGAACAGAACTGGGTCTCCTGCCTACAGAGTACCATCCTTTAAAGTACTGCAGGGAAAAGAACCGAGAAGAAGTGATCAACATTCACCACTCAGGCTTATGTGCCAAGGATTATTTCTACTTAAAGACACATGGGACAGCCTTTCTTTGCTTGGAAATATATACCTGGTCCTAGGAGCTGCAGAAGCCTTCAGCAAAAAAGGAATCTCAGACTTTGAATTAACCACATCAAAATGAAAGGACGTCAATCAATTAAATCATCTTTTTCCTCCCTGTGTGACTGAGATGGATTCAAATGAAGGCTGCCTGAAACAACTGTTTTGACCCTAATATCAGCAGGTTGGTCTAAGTACCAGAAGAACAGAAAGACATTTTGTCTCTATCTCAGGGAACGCACAAGCCAGCCATCCCGCAGGTTTACAGGCCCTGGATCCTGTCTGACGTGTGGCAGATCCTCCTTGAGCAGGTAGCACGTGTGACAAGGGAGCTTGTTTCACCTGCTGAAATGTGGTCCTGGCTACGGTTTATTTCGCTGTTATCTCAAAGCAGAGGCAATACAGGCTTCTCTAGATAAGGCTGTGTACACAAAGCTTGTTTAGAAATGGAAGTTATTTTTAAATGGAAGATCCTGCTTTTCAAGTCAATCATTTATTGTTGGCATGAGGCTGACAGGCAGCTGACTTGAGCCTCCAGGACTCTCGGTGGACAAGCACAGTCGTCGTCGGCCGAAGCATCCAAACTGAAGCCTCTAGTGCTACCAGGTTTGGAGAGACACAATAAACACAAAACACTTTCTGATGAGTCACAAGTCTCCTTGCTTCGCTGAGAAGAAATTTATGCTCAACCCGCATGAGTGATGTGAGGATTCATTTTTGAATACTTGAGAATTACTTTGGAAAAAAGACATAATAAATAGTAAATATGTTCTACTGAGCACTCCAGGTAGCACACCTAGGAACAACTTCTTGCATGTGATTAACTTTTGCTTTATTCTTCCTTTAAGTTTGTTGTTTCTTGTTCTTTATAACATATTCACTCAAACTAGCAGTTAACTCAAACAAGTTACAGCTGTCACACAACCCTACTTGGACATCCCTACTTGCACAAAAAGATAAAAACATGGATTTTAAAAAAACATAATGATGAGAAATCATCCGGACAACAAGCTTTTTAATATCTGTTATTCCTA
Source organism: Larus michahellis (assembly GCF_964199755.1). Taxonomy (NCBI): domain Eukaryota; kingdom Metazoa; phylum Chordata; class Aves; order Charadriiformes; family Laridae; genus Larus; species Larus michahellis. Next base: position 75,981,141 of record NC_133897.1, on the reverse strand, counting down.
TTAACGTGTGTTGTCACAATGACACCTGGCTTGGGACCTCTCTTTGTTGATAAAGTTCAGATACTGGAAGAAGGAAGTGCAGTTCCTTGATACAACTCCTTAAGTCAACACACGTCATTGGCTTTATTACAGTGCTCTTGCAACCCTTTGCATGCTCAACATCTGGTGGTGAAAGGAGACTTACCATTTCAGGTACTCTAATGTAACAATTACTACTGTTGAACTACAATTACTACTGATTGGGTAGTAGATTGTAGTAGTACTGATTGGGACCCCAGTCATAAATTCATGACCCCAGTCATGAATATGCATAAATGCATATTCAAACTTTTACAAAGTTGGAGGACGCGCTGAAATCAAGGGCTTTGTGTCACTCCCATCTTTAGAGGTACCGCACTGTCTTTAGCTGCTAACATCTTCTGCGGTTGTCTCAACTGAGGCACTCAGAAGAGGAGGGTGGGAATTTATATGCTGCATTTCTCACACTGACATGCCTGAAGCACTGAAGCCAGTGGGCCCGGTCTTAGGGTGTAAACTATTAGTTTTACATGGTAATACTGTGTGATATCACACGTTTATAACCATTCTTACAAGGCACTTCTCTGGTACACCAGGTGCCTTCAGACATTGCTTTTTGCATCTGCAAATGACACAAACGTCCTTAAACTAGCAAAGCATAGAGAAGTTCACATGGAACTTCAATCAGCTGAAGTCACACGTTAATTCAAATTTTTCAGCCAAGTGCATGTTTTTTAATTAATGGAATATTTTTAATTATCAGGCACCTGGAATATCTCATTTAATGGACTTCAGCAGAATGCTTCTTCAGGTATATTGATATATATCTCTTAATATTTATCTATCTATATTGATATATAGAGAGAGATGTATCACAATTGCGTTAATATTCAAGAGAGCAAAGCACTGGCCACAAAAGTTTATTTCCATAAGGGGTAAAAATAAATATTAACTAAAAATCTTTATTGCAGTTACTTTTAATCTTAATATGTTTTTAAATGTTAATTAATGAAAGCCACTTCAAGAGGTGGGAAAATCATTCTCTCCCTTTTATGCGCTGGGAAAGCGAGGTGCATTGAGAGTCCCAGGCTGACCTAGTAAAAGCTCTATCAGACGCTGAACTCTGCGGTGGTGTCCCAGAAGAACACCTGCAGGCAAATCAAAGTAACATCTTTGCCCGCACTCCTCGCAGCCTTATTACCTTCCACTCCACGAGGCAGCCTAGGAGGAACGCGCAGCCCTGACCTACCCACGATGAGCATTTTCAAGCCTGTAAATGCAGTGCTGGCATTGGGGGTCTCGTCTATGCAGAGGCGAGGGAGGCGTTTGAGGTTTGTGTCTCTCCTCCTGGCACTCTCACCTACTAGGGAACCACAGCAACTGCTTAAGGCCAGTATCCAAAATGCAACCGCAACACTGACCTTCCCACCATCTTATCAGGGCGCTAGGTTGCACATTTTTTGGAACATTACGACAATGTACACAGGTTGTTCTTGTGCTGAGCCCTGCATAGTCAATGGCAATAACTAAAAACCTTTTAACGCTTTAAAACAGTATCCTTCCGATCCAACTCGCAGTTTATGAACAGGATTCCTCCCTGAACTAAAGGCAAAGCTCTGTGAGATGAAGCCAAATTCAAGCTGATGTTTCAGCAGCTTCCAGCCACCATCTTCTGAACCGTCCCTCCAAATCAAGCTGCTGTCCCTCACGTGGCCTTCTCTTGCTGGGGGCTCTCCTGGTGCTGTGTACACACCATGTCTGAAGCTCTGGGAAACCTTCAGTGTCCTCTGCATCAAGAAAGAGAAATGCTTTTTAACACGTGCATTTAATTACTAGTAGGAAGGCATTGTCCACGTGCAGCTCAGAAAAGCAGTACTTGTTGAAAAGTTCGGAGATCTCATAGATCTCTAGGTCTGCCATCTGTTTGGATCTCTTAGGGGACAGATTGCACTGAAACCTGCAGAACTAGATTAAATTAGAGGAGGTCTCGACTTGTAGCTGGAGGAAGGGTTATTTGCCTTTGCCACTTTCAAATGCTATTTTGAAATAGCATCAGGTGCTCTTCTGCAAGTCGTGCAGGGAGCGCGTTTGCTCCTCAGTCTCAGAAACGCCTACCAGGTGCATTTGCTGAGGGTTAGCAGATTAACACACTGGGGAGGGGAGAAAAACCACAAACAGCTGCATCTGCCTGCATAGAAAGGAAGTCCTTTACTCTGTATAAAAAGAAAGGCTACTACCTGGCATAGCTACCAGATACACATTTAATCAGTCTCTGGTGAGAAGGGGATTGGAGAAAGACAAACCGAGTGCTTAGAGTCCTCTTTGGGACAATGCTACTGCTGTATGTGAAGAAGCAACCCTAAAAGAAGCAGCTGAGGGTCCAAGCGGAAGATTCTCTGGTGGCATATCCAAGCAGAAACTGAAATACCAGGGTACTGCCAATGCCAGTAGTGGTAGGAAGTGTCCCTCAAGCTTTTTGAGGGAACTCCATCTTGCTGGGTGTGTGAATATAGCACAGTAATCTGTGAGAGGATAAAAAGTGCTATCAGCTATCATGGCGTAGATGGAGGCGATAAATTATAGTCCAGTACGTCTGGTAATCGTGACTGCAGTGGAAACAACTGACAATCTTGGGACCGCACTTCCAAATCTCCTCCATCCTGAAACATAAGCTCTCTTGTGGGCTCCTTCCTACTTTTACTCGGGACTGACTGGTGTTTCTTGGCCTTTCTGGGTCAGGAAGCTATCAAAAGCATTTTGGAGCTCCAAGCATGCTCCCACCCAGACAGAGTCATGCTGCACCTGAAGCGGCTGCATATTTTGTTCTCTTTTTAGAAAGACATTTATGACAATGCTCCCTTCCGATCTCATAGAAGGTGTTTAACTTCCTCACCCCCTACCTTTCGCTTGAGAATCCAATGTAGCTCGTGTTCCTTATCTATATTTTGTTACTGATAAGACAAGAAATCTAAAACACTTTAAAGAATTAGATAACACTCACCCTTATATTACCCTTATAGCAGATTGATGGAGAACCATGTTTCAGCTTCCTCAAATCCTTATGAAAAAAACAGAATCAGAATGAAAAGCAGAACCGAATCTCAGGCAAGGTTAACATGACACCACAAAAAGGAAGCTTAAAGAGATATTAGATGGGAAGGAAAGACACACAGTGAAAACTTGACAGAAAAATCAATTTGATAGCACATCATTAAAATAAAAGTAGTTGTTTTACATCAAACGCCAAACAAGTTGCAGCACTACTAAGGCTTATATGGCTTGAATGCTTAGAAACACGAGGTAAGATTATGGGCTGAAAACCCCAATACCTTAAGAGGAATGAATACTAATGGGTTTTAAAGCCACATTGGTGACGTTGACCCTGGGATAATGCTGGAGACAAACAGACACTCAATCACCGCTTACCATACTGGCTTAAGTAAAAAGTCATGCTGATGCGAGCAGCTCTGGGCTCCATTGCTCCTTCTCACCTCTGCTCCTCCCTTTCTTCTTTCAGGGACACGGCGGTGCCCAGCCTCGCCTGGCAGAGCCCCTCGGGGCACTCGTCCTGCTGGCAAACGCCCAGCGCAAGGGAAGGGCACCACTGAAATAAGTAGCTGACGGTGGAGGCCGCTGCCAAGCTCGTGGTCCCTGCCTGGGGTTTTTGCAGCCCATGGAGCATCCCTAGCCTCAACCCTGTGGCCACTGCCGGCCAGCGGCTTGCAAGGTGATACTCAGGGAACAGCCCGTAGCACAGGTCTGCCTGGTCTTTTCAGTGTCCCAAAACCGCCTTCCACACCATGGCAGTTTAGACAGGAACAGGGGTGCTACAGCAAAGAGATGAATTTCATTTCACAGAACACCAAATGCATTGATTTCTCCCAAGAGGGGCTGCATTTTGCAAGAAAAGTATTTATTTTTAAGTTTGTCGATTTCTTATTTTGCCTTGTGATCTAATGTAGCTTTTTCCTTTCCTTCCCTGGCACCACACTGGCTATTATTTATTTATAGAGCAAGCAAAAATGGGCTAAGCTCTTAAAAAAAGAAAAAAAAGAAAAAAAAAAGAAAGAAAAAGATATGGGAAAGGTGTGGTCTCTTCCTCCAGTGCTAAGAGCCTAACTTTAGATGTGATGGGATAAAGTGGGAGTGAGAAGACAGGAGGTTGAGATGGGCTCATGGACAAAGATTACAGCGTTAAGTACATTTTGGATGTTCAAATTTTATCATAATATTGTTGATTCGCAGGAAATCATTACTTTGCCACCCTCAACTCGCATGTACTTTGGAAATCAGTAGCTTTCTCATCTCTTGGTGTAGCGGTTCTGAAAAATTTTATTGCAAGCCACCTCCGTGTTGTTTTTTACCACTCTCCTTTCTGTTGCAAAACAAAAATAATGTTAATGGCTCAGTAAAGCCTAACTTTAGAATTCAAAATACCAGGAAATTTAAAGTTTAAAAAGCAACAGTAATTTTGTGTCCTTGCGTCAAGGAAGCTAGAATCTTAAATTGGGTATGACGCTACACGGAAGCCAGCTCTGAGATCTGAAGTGAGAAGTAGCATGATCAAACAAATAAGAGTTTGAATTTAACACCTGTTTTTTGGGGGGAAAAATCACATGTCTCTCTGACACTTGCAAAAAGCATGTTGCAAGAGCTGAAGAGTAACACACGGTACCATAAATGCTCAAGTGAAAGATCTGGCTAACGTTATGGAAAAGACAGATCCACAGAAAAAGAATTTGAAGGATCTCAATACCATCTAGCTGTATAGACGGGGGAGAGGAAAGAATAACAAAAAAATTATCTCTACCAAGTCAGACAGGAAAGATGGTTTCTGACATTGAGTGAGGTCACAAAGAAGATTTGGCTAAATCATATAAAGAAATGCAGAACAAATTAACAGGCTCCAGTTTCTCCTTAATCTGAAGGGGGTTTAACAGTATGAAGGCCAGCTGTAGTAGACAATCCACAACATACCATTTCTTGCTGCTTCCCACCCTAAACCCCCAAATTTGCCGTATTCCTTTGTTAAATTAAACACATTGAGTCGTATTTCATTAATCATTATGAGTTTTGTGTCACATAGAATTCTAGCTTCGTGGGTGTTTTAATTAGATTCAAAACGCTATTTAATAAGATGTCTGCTTTGTCCAAAGAGCCATGCAAATAACAGCTGTAACTGTCTGAGAGTTACCATGTTTGTGAAGTATGAATTTATTTGACTAGCTAGCAAGGGGACCTTCTCCCAGAGAGAACCGCAGTGCTATCACAAGGTTGGACTTTGATATATTTTTTGTAAGAAAATTTGCCTCCAGTGTTCTTACTTTTTTTCTCTCAAGCAAAAGAGCCATCAAGATCAAACGCAGCTGCGTCGATATGAAGAGGTGCTCACCATTTTGCTGAATAAGACTCGAGAGAAGCAGGATGAAATATCAAATGCGAACCCTTGTGAGCAGATTTCACATCACCCATAATGCGGGATCTGATGACTCGCTTGTGTTTAAAAATACCGCGCTTCATTCAAGAAGAACAGCTTAACCAACTCAAGGATGAGTGTGCATTCGTGAAAAAAACACACCTCATGACCAGATTATCTTCACGTTCTTGTCAGTGTGGATTTGGCACTTGAAAAGAGCCTGCTGCATTAGTCTGCTGTGTCGTAGGCGACTTAAAATAACCGCCCGGTTGCCGCAGAACATTAAGTTAACTGATGGGTGCCGGCCTCCTCCTCCGACAGGTAAAGCCCAACACGCGAGGTTGGCTCTTGGTCGCATCCTGCTGTTTATCTGCGGCAGGCAAACAGCAACCCTCTGCTTCCAGAGCTCCAGCCTCCCCCTGTGTTGGTGATAAGTTACTTGCAGAGTCCTTTCTGCCAATTGTTCTTGGCAAACGGACCGGGGAAGACTATTGTTGTTGCTGGCTGTTATCTCTGCCTCTGACTCCACTTGGCCGGGGTGCAAATCCATCTCTCTGGTGTGGAAACAAGCTGCTGGACTCTGGATGAGGCAACTCATTAATAAACAAAGAGTTACAAAGGAAATGGGAATCAGTCTTAACAAAATAAATGCATAAAAAGTTTATTGGATGCTAGGGTGTTTGTCCTCCCCAGCATGACACTGCTTTATCTCGGGCCCCAGCCTTCCTATCAGAACACAGGGAAGTTATTAGTTTATCAAATTTTAATCAGCCTAAATGTTGATGTATTACTTACATAGCATGGAAAGTATTTTCTCTGTTGTTACTGGTGAAGGTGGGTTATTTTTAATTATTAATTTATATCTGTTTCTCCATTTCTATACCTTCTTTCTCCGCTTTGTGGAACGTGCCAATGCTAACTGGAAAACCTTCCATCACCTACTGCTTACTCCGTCTCTGCGAAGGAGCCCAAGCCAACTGCTCTGCAGGAAGCTCAGGACTGAAGTATTAAATTATGAAAATTTCTTCTGTGTTGAAGCAGAAGTATGTGATCAGATTCAGGAACTCTGGGCTTGGGACTTGGCGGTGGGGTGGCTGCAGCATTTTAATGGGAGGGTTGGTGGGGTTTTCTTTGTGGTGGGTTGTTGGGTTTTTTTTTAAATAAAGAGGAGATTTTTGAATTTTCTCCTTGCAACAGCAGCCTTATTCATAGCTCCCTGTAGGCCAGGGAAGATTTCATTTAGATTGGGATTTAGTGCTTGTCCAGCAGTACCATTATAGTGGTAAAAAGAAAGCCTGGCTCTTCTCAGGTCGCTTGATGCTCCTTATACCCGTAAGGAGAGTACTACCACTTTTCTTGCAGGAGCAGTGGGAAAGCCTCACAGTTCCCTCATCTGTGAGATGTCCACAGCCATCTCCCCTTCTCTCACGATCAGAACCCAGTCTTGCTCTCCAAGAGACACTTCAACAGCCATTCCCCACACAAGCACACAACTACCGTCACGTTAAAATAAAGCAAGATAGACACATTACGCTTTAGAAGAAAGGTTAGAAGCAAAACCGGCTGCAGGCAAATGTGCATGCTGGACTATTAAGTTCCACATAAAGCAAAGCCAGCTAGGTAGAAAGCTTATTTACAGAGAACTCTTATTAAGCAGAAGCAACAAAGCATTACAAATTTAGCACAGAGAGCAGCCACCTTGCCTTTCAGTACCCTTGCAAGGTAAATTTATTTCATGGCCCCAGAAAGGCTTTCTAATGGCATAGATCTATTTGTTTTATAGGAAAAAAAGGGATTCTTTGTGTTTTCCCAATAGAAGTGCGCTACCTCTCTCTCCCTCAGGTCATGATGTTATGTAGCTACCCACCCGACCACCTTTCAAAACTCACCGATCCAAAGCCACCCCACCTCCCACAAGGTATTTCTCACGAGCAGCACTGTCTTAGTTCTTCTTCCTGCCCAATATTCACTGACAAGTTTCACTCTGGAAATAAATCAAAGATGACCAACCATATGCATTTTCCTCATAAAGCTTTTCGTGAAATATAAATGAATCCGTATCTACCTAGCAAAACATGAAGCTGCAATAGGACAGGGGATTCTTAAAGAAAAAAAGAATACAGCAGCATACTTATGGCAAATTTTCTTTTTGTTTGTTTTTTGTTTTGTTTTGTTAATGCATTCCCAGAGTTCCCTAACTAATTATGAACTAGATAGCAATTGTTACACAAACACATACTGTGAAATATATTGTTTGAAAAAGGAAAATCCATGGAAAATATATACCTGAAGCTGAGTGTCCGAGGAGATGTCCTCTTCTGTTAGAAAGTGTTGTGCAAACAATAGTGCTCAAGAGTTATGAAAGGTCACAATGAAATTTGCCTAAAAAAGCCAATGGAAAGTTTCCTAAGTGGAGTCCTTCAATGACGTGTGGGCAATTTTCCTAGAAGGTTCACCTAGAAAGCAGTCAGTCAACGGCAACCTGTAGTGTAGACTACAAATCTCTTGTCTTACGTAAAAAACAATTTCTTAAATCAGTTGTAAAAGTCAAATAGATCTAATCCATTTTGCTCTCTATTCTTGAATAATAAAGAAATGTGATAGACATACGATTTACTTTTTCTGCACTGTTTGCTCTATTAAAGTCTTTTTCCTTACTCTCCAAGTCAGACCCCTAAAGGTTTTTCCCTACATACACACTTCTCCAAACTTCATTTTATTTTCACCGTCCTTTTTCTATCATCTCAGTCATACCCCTTCTGAAATGAAGCAGACTGTATTTAGTAGTCTATGTGAGTACATACTATACACCATGGTATGAAATTATTTTATTTTTAGCATTGTTCTTTTGCTTTTCTCTTAATATTACCCAATTTACCATACATCTATTTGCTTTTCAGACGACACTGCATGATGAAGAGATGTTTCACTCAGTTCTTCACAGCAACATATGTGTCTTTTTCCCAGCTGGCTTCAGTAAATTTAAAATCTAGTATATATAGTCAACATCGTTCTCTAAATCACATTACACTGCAATGATGGCTCCATCATCGTGTCAGATTGACTGCTCTCTGTTAGATCCTTCTACATTTCCTTCTTATCCTTTCTGAATGTGACCCAGGAATTTTTTTTGGTCACGTGTTGATTTTACCACCCCACTGCTCGGCCCTTCCTCCAAATCTAATATTAGACAGCACCAATACAAACCTTGGGGAAACTCTGCTTAACCTTACTTAAACTCTATGAAAACAACTTGCATCCACCTTTTCCATTATAAAGTCTTAGATCTTCTACCATAAAGTAAGCCAGAGTGACCTTTTCATGTTAAAGAAAGAAAAAAAAAAAAGGGGAGGGGGGGAACATCGGAACTGTGAAACCTCTGATTTAGGCTTGTTGAGGAAAAGCACGGTCAGGGATGAGGTGGGTAAAAAAGGAATGTTAGAGCTCAGAGGACATTGTTGTTCACTAGGAAGCCAAGCACAGAACAGGAATGGGAGGAGGGAAATCACAGAAGTGAATGCACCCCTTGGGAAACAACTCTTGAGGGCAAGTCCCACATCCCGCGAGGAGGCCGTCCGTCCACACAATGTCCTGCTTTCTGGGTTGCACCTCTGTCACGGTGTGTGGGGAAAGAGGGGGCTGATCGTTGCTGGAAGCGTATGTGTCATCTCCTGCGAGCGCAAAGGCAGCTGTTCTACCCATTGCCAAAAGGGTTTATGACATGCAAAAACCAAGTCATAAAAAAAGAAAAAAAAAAAAAAAAAAAAGGATTCGAACTCTCCAGTCCTCCCAGGGATAATTACAGAAAATAACAACAAAAATAAGGTGGCTTCTGGCACTTTTGGTGTTTCAAGGCGTTTACTGTTTTGAGTCTCGACTGCGGTAACGTGTAGGACGCATAAACAGTGAAGTTGGCCAACCAGATGGGGCACGCAACCTGCTAATTGGGGAAAGTCTGCCCTAGCATCTGGCCACCGGTTGACGACAACAGCCCCCAGAAAGCAAATTTTTATTTTTATTTTTTTAATTATTATTTTGAATCCTGGCTCAACCACTGGTCTAAAATTTAAATGAATATGCATTTGTTAGGTAAAAGAAAATTTTTTTCTGAATACGTATTGGCTTTCATCACTTCTCTGTTTATAGCATTTAATAACAAGAAGTACAGGAAAAGAACGTAACTGCAAATGCCTTGTCTATGTATGTAGTACCACTATCCCTACGGCTTTGGTTTTATCCTTTTTCCTTACTTACACAGAAGTTATACAGATCCCAGGAGCAAGATATTATCACAAAACATAGCTACTCCAGTAAGATATTCAGGAAAATAACCAAAAAACCCAACTCAAACAACAAACCCACACACGAAAAACCCTACTAACTTTGCATGCACAGTTACGTGTTGGAAAGAAGTATGATTTGAGACCTTTTCTTTCCCTTTCAATTTTATAGAAAATAAATTTTGAGCTTTCATGACTCAGTTATTTCCAGTGTAAGAGAAGGTGACAATCCTGTTTTCCACAGACATTAAAATAACACATTATAACAGATAACACATTCCATGTTGTCTTTTTTAAGAAAAAGACTGACTAAGGTTTCTGGACCATATATCCTACAATATACTTTGTTTCCAAGCGAGCTGACACTTGAGTCTTCTAATGTGACCTTAGCTGGTTACCACTGAGTTAGATTCCTTCTAATCAAAGGGCTTAACAAAATATTAGTATTACAGAATAGCAAGACATAACAATGACTCTTAGCTTGCTTAGTTGACTCTCTGGGTTTATTTTTTTCCCTCTTTCTTCTTTATGATTCTGTAACGGAGTGAAGGTCTGATTCTCAGACTAGATTTTAGCTAATAATCCTTTGCACGTGCCTAATTGCATGGGGTCATGAACACTGCGAGTATTATGTAGGTAAACTGCATACTTGTAATTGTGAAAGGTGGCAACTGAAATTATGTTCCACACTGTAAATTATCTGACCTTTCAGTTAAATGTTTGTTGCCAGCTTAATGGCCACCGAAGGCGTTTCAGTAATAGAAATAATTTACCACCTTTTACTCCTTTACAATTATATTGCCAACTCAGCAGCGAGCCAAAACGAAGCCGAAGGAACGGCACCTGTGAAAAGCAGAGCATCAGGTCCTACGGCAGGCTTGAGTCCCATTGTCAGGAGCAACTATGAGGCCATTTGACAAGGCTGGCGGCTGAAGCCTGTTGGGCTCCACCAAAACAACTGTGGAAACTATTAGCACGTCACCTCCTTACTGTGAAGCAAGAGTACAGAAAGCAAAACAAAAATAAGAATTTCGCCTTCATATAGGTGAATTTCACCTTCACCAGGGCTGGCAGGTGAGGAAAGAAAGATCTTTTTAATGGTAAACAAAATTTAAACTTCACTATTTTTTGGTTTATATAGAAGTCGCTGTACTACCACAAAACCGGTAAGCCTATTGTGACATTTCAGTAGCCTTACTATCCACACTTTACGGGTAGTACCAACACAGTCTGATGTCCACACGGCATGTTATGAACCATGTCATATGTTAAAGGCGATTGACGTCATTGTTGATGAGATGCCTAGCAATTTTAAACGCTCAGAAAAAGCTAGTATCGAGATGCGATGAACTAATTAATGCTTGATACAGCAAACAGCATCAACCTTTTCATTATTTCATAGAACAGAAATGAGCAGATAAATTACAAACCTGAAACAACAGATTCCATTTCGGGAAAAAAAAAATAAATCTAAATAGTATGGGCATGAAAGTTAGGTGGTATGAGAACAATGATTACATTAATCACATTTCTTTACCATAGTTCAGCGTTGATATTAAAAAAAGGGACTGTTTGCATTCCTCCTTGAAGAGGCATGCCCGACTCCAAAAACGCTAGCTAAATTCTGTCTGCAGTGAAGTTGAAGGGAATTTTGCTAAAAATTCCTACAGGAGCTGGATTTCATCCTTCTGCTTCCCTGGCACAAACAGAACGCACTGTGGATACACGCAAACCTCTCTGCTGCCTCCAGGTCTTTCTGGCCAAGAGATCCCTTGTAAGAGCTGAATCTGCTTCACGATGTTAAGTACAGAGCTAGGCTCGGCAGCCTCTGCTGGCGCGCTGCAAGTGCTTGCATAGGTACCCCCTGAAGCTGGTAGGACTACTCAGTCAAGTTCTCTCAAGGAAGTCACAAAACAAAAACATCCCTCAGAAAAGCTACATGGAATGCGTAGCTTCTCACTAAATCAGAACCACCACGTTTCTAAATCAATTAAGTATAATTTATGTATTTCCCATTTATGACCACTTTCTTCAAATTTTATCCAGAAGCCGGAATGAGAGCAGGTGCCATTAGGAGCTTCTGGTTTAATAGTATTTCATTTTGATGTGCATTGATTTGCAGTTTTCTTGCTATGAATTTACAAATTCATTAATAGTGCGGGGTTCCCTGTGCTACTTTGCTACAATGCCTCACTTTGGATCCAAAGACACGCTTCTTTGCAAGTATTTTCCATCTGCTTATTAAATACCAAAAGCGAGCTCTTCAAAGATCAAGACCATCAACTCTTTTCCCAGGAGCAGCATTTCCACTTTTCTATATGCCTATATAACGTCTATTATATACGATCCAAACTTACAATCCCATTTAAGAGCTGTTCAAACATGAATTAATGAGGAAGCTGAAAACTACATTTGACAGAGAACCTGCAAAAGCAGTGTCTGAATCCTCTTCAGTGTATTTACTCTTCTTTCCTATATACTAAGCAAAAAAAAATGCATCAAATGAATATGGGCAGCAGATATAGCTAGTCATTTCTGAGTGACAGAAACGGGACCTGGATAAGGCTGGTAATAACTGCTTTCCTTGAGATGCAAGAGAAAGTGGTAAAGATGCTTTTTTTATGACTCTTCCCCACCCCCCCATTTATTTTCCTATTACAGTGCAGCTCTCGGACCATGCTGCTGGCTTTATTTCACGGAGGTAAAATGGAAAAAAAAAATATATCTTTATTATTATACTTTCCTATCTTTAAAGAAATTTGGTTCAAGGTACTTTGCCATCAGGTTCCTTCTGCTTCTACCCGTAATTCATGCGATTGCTGCTGAAAGCCCATTAAGAAAGAAGCCATGCCTGTCACCGGACAATGGAGGATGTAAAAGCACTTCATTGTTCCTGCTCTGAAGAAAAACAATTTGCCACAGCCAGACACCCCCCCCCCCCACCTCCCAGCAGTGCCAAGTGCGCGGTAATTTATTACCTCTGGATGTCTGATTCCAAGTGAAGGAAACTGAAATGTCATACCTTCATTCATAACACCGTCTCATGGAATTATTTTTTCCGGATTCCTGGGAAGTTGAAATATTTGAGAAGAATATCAGGAACTGTTGTTTTAGCCTGTTTGGTGAGTAGATAATTGCCTTCCAACTCTATTCTTTCAGGAAATGATGTGAGTGTTGCATTGTTCCTAGACGGGGGCAGCAATGTTTTTTAACAAGACACATACATATATATTTTCAAAAGAAACAAAACACAACAAAAACATGCAGCCTAAGCCACTGTACCGAACCAGACTTTTTGAATGTGGTGTAGATAAGAGGTTGGCCCAGACAACGCGTCCGCATTTCACATAACTAAGAGCATTCTTTAGAAGGGATGTAAGCAACACTTTTTGTTGAAGAGGGGAAAAAAAAAAAAAAAAGAAATCTAAAACAAAACCCTTTATGATGTGGGAGTAAAAAGCTCATTACGTTAAGTGATATCAAACATGACCAGAAAAGACCCTAGGGAGAAATTACACTTTTTTATTGGATTCTGTGGGACAAACTAGCCTGGGAACTTGAAAGCTCAGGGAAGGTGCACGTGGAAATCACATCATATATGAAGAATAATTTCTTACCGTGTGAAAATTATTTGGAAATAGTTTTCAGCTACAGTTTCTCTTTATGGCAGCTGTTTCAAAGGGAGCACACTGAGGCAATGACCTACAGTAGCACTAATAGGAGAGCTGCTGGATAACCTCCTTGCAGAGGTATCTGGTCTTAGTCCAGTTCCGTGCCGACAGGCAAAGTACAATCAGCGCTGAAACTCACAACAAGAGAGGTTCAGTTGGAGCCTCCTACTCTATTTTGACTAAAGATAATGGCAAAAGTTCAACTTTTTGAATTTCAATTAAATTTTTGATAAAAGTAAAACTGGGCCTGCAGAAAATGTAAAGGAGGGAATCACAGAATCACAGAATTGTAGGGTTGGAAGGGACCTCTGGAGATCATCTAGTCCAACCCCCTGCTAGAGCAGGGTCACCCAGAGCAGGCTGCACAGGAACACGTCCAGGCGGGTTTTGAATATCTCCAGAGGAGGAGGATCCACCACCTCTCTGGGCAGCCAGTTGCAGTGCTCTGCCACCCTCAAAGTAAAGAAGTTCCTCCTCATGTTTAGGTAGAACTTCTTATGTTCAAGTTTGTGCCCGTTACCTCTTGTCCTGTCCCCAGGCACCACCGAAAAGAGCCTGGCCCCATCCTCCTAACTACGATTTCTTTTTCAGGAGAGGCTGCAAAAGACAAAGGGGCAGTGTACAGAAACTCTGCTATTCCTTTTCATGCTCCAGTTTGACCACGACACGCTTCTCTAGGACTTGCATTCTCTCAAAACAAATAAGAATTTGCATTTCGTGATCCTGTGGTGATGGTGACTGCCACCTCGGTGACAAATACCAACCACCAACTGAGGGCAACCTGATGCAGTGGGCTGCACCATCCCTTTCCTCCCTGCTTCAACGTCTGGCTAAGAAACAAAAAGCCAATACTTAGCCTTGTTACACAGAATTCTATCTGTTCATGGATGTTTTAGAGGAAATCGCATCTGCTGTACCACCTGCAAGTCACAGCTGCAAGAAAATTTCAAAGCACAATACATCCTGGACACCCCACATTTCTATATATATTTTTGGGGGGGGTGGGGGTGGTGTTTACAACCAGAAATGGCAGCCTGTGTTTGGGCCACTTCTGGATATGCAAAAAGCCTACAAAACGAAAGAAAGGTACTGCCCTACACTGGGTATCTCTGCAGGTTTTGTATTCTGCGCTCAGGGGGTTCCAGGCAACGTATTCAACACATTTGCCTGATACAATGAGCGCCTCTAAACTTGCTCGGGACACAAATATCAAAGTCCTACTGCCTCCGAGTGTTTCTTGATTCCAGAAAACTTTTCCACTGCTGCGATGTATTGCTGGCTGCGTACTCTGAAGAGTTTTTTGAACCATTTAGGCTTTGATAGTCTAAAGGATAATTCCTCCTTAGGACTCCAAACACTAATTGGTTGTTTGAAACCAGACTGCAAACCAGGTGTACAACTGTAATTCTACCCTACAATTTTCAACATTGTTTAGTAAATATTAAATTTTCTAAGTTATGCTCAATTTGCTTTCAAAGCAGTATGTTGGAGGGATGCACAGTATTTCCTATTTATGTCATTTGCCTTAGAAGCTTTCTAGGTGACATAGTAAATATTGGAACAGATTTAGAGCCATCTGGAGAGGGGATTTTTAGGAACCGGAATTTATTTAATGAGGGCTAAAAACATCTGGAAAGAACAAACTTGGGTCCACTCATAAAGGACTTCCTATGACCTCAAGCAAGCCGGAACCAACTTTCCTGAAGCTAAAGCTACTGAAAAGCGCTGTGCATATTCTAGAACACGTTACTGCAGGAGGCATTTTTGCATCTCCCCGCTTGGGAGAGCACTGGCAAGGTACCACCCCACCAGCTTTGCAAAGCAAGCTTGCAAATGTATTTTACGATTAACTGAGAGACAACTAAAAATGCTTATCCAGGTCCGGCAGCGTTTGCTGTGGCAAGAACAAAGGTAGTTTTTCTCCAGATTACAGAATAGAGGGACCATATGCCATGATATGCTGGATAAATTTATAGATTATGCCCATCTCAAAATGTTAGTCGTAAGCAACGAGCAAAAGCCATAAAGAGTGCTTTGATTCTCATTAAGTTAAAGGTAATGCCTGTTAAAAACACAATGATACTCAGCTGGAGGTCTCCTTGTATCCAACCAGTGAGTCATTAGCGGAAAAGACTGAGGAAATGCAAGGTTTTATTTTGAATTACAGTAATTTTCAGTTTTAAACCACAGCATTATCCATCCTTCAGTGCAATTGTCTTGAAAGTTCATATTGAAAGGCTCAACTTTTTCTTCACTATCTATAAAATGGTGTTAAATAAAAATCTGAACTACCCAGTTTCTGGTTAGGCCCAGATAAAGCATTTAAGATGACAATCTGAAAACTAAGTGGTTACCTATCTCCACTAGATTCCTAGTTAGGAAGCACAAATTTGAGCCCCAGATTTTCAAAGCTACAGCTTTAAGCTCTAGTGGGACTTCTGCAAGCCCTTCTTCTTTCTAATGATCACCACTGGCTTGAATAAATTTGTTTTTACTTTGGTCATTACTATATATAAAACTACCACATATAAAACCGCAAGGGTATTGCACATAATACTGTACACTCTTTAGAACTGGATGGTACATATATATATATATATATAGAGAGAGAGAGAGAGAACTGTAATTCTAAGAATTTAAATAAATCTTTTAAAAAACTCCCCTTGTTAATTGCACCAGAATAGATTTAAGCTTTCTTTACCTCTCCCTTTTCTTTTAAATGTCTACGTTATTTGGAATTTCTAAATAATCTGATGACTGAACTCTTTTGGAAAGTTGTGTTACTCATTAAAATCCTACTCCAGCAGCTGCACTCCCATCTTCCTGCAGGTTCTGCTGTATCTTGACACACAGACCATAAACCAGACCAAGAGCACTGAGTGTACTAGATCTTTATTACTTTGAGAAGTTAATTCCATTATAAACAATGAAAATAATTGGCCTGTTTAAAAGTATGCAGTATGATAATTTTGTTCACCAAATTTTTTGCAGAAGTCCCCATTATTGTTTTTTTTTTTTTATTTTTATGGCATGTTCTCTACCAGTAAGCATAAACTTTTGCCTCAAACTTCAGAAAACCTGATCCGCTAACCCGGGCAGCAGTGTAAGAATGCAGCTCTTGAAGGTCTTCATCTCTGATACTGAGTCTACCTTCAAATTATAATAAATCTTAATTAGTGACTATAAGTATTGTGATCAACACTGGCCAGATAAGCACTCCCTACATAAATAAGAGTGACCTGTTGTAGTTTTTTGAGGACTAACGGGGCAAAATGGTGCCAACAAGTAGTGCAATTTTTATTTAAAAGCATGTGGTTTCATCATCGTCTCGTACTTACACAAAACACTGTGTTACAACTGAACACAAGTATTCGCATTCTATACCCGGTATAAAAACAGGCTTTCTGCCGTCCCTCTTCAGGCTCGCACTGACACCTACCGGGGAATATTTGTAAATCTCAAGATCCATCGCCTAGAGCCATAGGAAGCTTTTCAACTCGGGAGTGAACTATGTATGATTCAATTCATTGGCTGGTTATGCCATGTGTTTGCTATTTAATTTGGCTACTGAAAAAAAATCCCCAGTTTTCGAGTAACGATCTAACAAGCCATAAATTAAAATATCAGAGGAGATGCAGGGTTCCAGTAGTAATTACGGAATTTTTCTATAAAAAGTGTTACCTATGGTTAGCATAGAAACAGAGTAAAAGCACATAAATTAGCTTTCTCACTCCTTCCCAAGATTAAAAAAATTGATAGGCCTTAAACATAAAACATTCCAAGGAGAAGAGCACATAGGTTCATTTTTAAAACAAGGCAGCTAAAAACAAATCAAACCCTTAAGCATTTCTTCAGCTCCTCAGTTTGTTATTACTCCTAAATACAGCAGCAGCACATTTCATAGAGCAGCTCCAAGGAAGATACCAGTTTCTAGCAATGTACTCGTTAGAGTAGAAAGACTAAGAAAATGAATATTTGAGTGACTACATCACATCCAAACCCACTTCTAGTTTCAAAGAAGAACAGTTAAACCTACCATTCAGTATAATAAACAGCACTAATAGTTAAGGAAAAAGTTATATGCATAATCTGGTACAGAGACAGACTGCAAAACCCACCTGCCACACTAGAAGTCAACTGAAGTGCTGAGGACCCCGTCCAGCTCCTGCTGGAATCCAATGCAAACTTCAATGGAGTTTAACAGGGATTAAATAAATTCGCAAGATTTTTAAAACTACGAAATTCAGTCATGTAAATATTGCAAGTATAAGGTAAAATGCTTCCTTCATGCACCAATGCCACAAAAACAACTTTTAAACTATTCGTTTTTCTATTTGTCCCAAATGGTAGAGACTACCGAATAGCAAGAATTTGAATCTTACAAAGAAAGCCCCACTGTGGAGCACTATCGTGTCCAGACAGACCATAATCCCACCTTGCTAAAAATCTGCTGAAGATGAGAATCTTTTTTATTCATCAGATGTGTCCTGTTTTGAGAGAATATTAGACACATCAGGTTTGGGGGGGGGGGGGGGGGGTGTTTTTTGTTTGTTTGTTTGTTTTTTAAGCGTTTGGACAGAAAAAAAACAGGTTTTCCTGTAAATGTTGGCAAGTTGCTTCAAAGACAATTAAAGCCTACAACATATCATATAAAAAAGTGAAAGTTACTGAACAAAATAATTCATCAACAGATAGTTTTCACGTAGTCCCCACAATGAATAAGAGTGGGCCAACAGCAGATAAGGACTATGAAGAAAAGTGTTTTCAGATGATCCTCGGCATAAAAATACCTGTATCATTCTAAAAGAGGAACACGTCTTTAGTGTTTGCATTTAGAAACTTTTCAAAGACTCAGCAACACACATTCCAGAAAATTTTGGAAATACCTCTTTATTTTCCAGTGAATATCCAACTTGCAACACTTGTATCATTGCTTAAGAGCCCTCTAAATTGATAAAACACAAAAATCTACAGCTCCAGTGCACAGTTAATTAGATATCTACATCTTAATAAAAATTATCAGTGCAAAAATAAAAATGAATTCAGTATGCAGTTAAATGCATTTTGTTATAAAGATATTTGGGCTTTGGGCACACATACATCAAATAATTCGGTAAGAGAGAAGCCATTTTCAGTCTGTGCTCAAAACAATCAAAACTGTTCCACACCCAACTCTAAAGACAGGCAAGAACTAACTTTTTCTTTTTAAATATGTCTGAGCCTAGTTACAACATTCATCACGGGTACATAAACTGAAAAATATTAAGAGAGGTCACCCTCTATTCAAACAGGGGTTGTTCTAAAAGAGGCTTTCCTATTTTTCACGTGTGGGATACTTTTGAGACATCTACGTTTTTTCCATCCACAACAGAGAATTAACAACATTCCAGCGTGCCCCAGTGTCGGCAAGTCCTCTTTTCAGTCCAGATACACGACGATGATTGATGAAGCTGTTGGGCCTACAGTAGCAGGCAGAGCAGCTTGGCAGGAATTCAGTGTTATTGAAAGAAATCTCAAATACTTATTCCATCTCCTCTACTAACTTTAATCACACTATCAACATGCTGCCAGGAACGGAGCCTTGACACCAAGCCATAGACTTACACAAGCAACCATTGTTGGCATATTGCTGTTGCAATGCAGGTAAAGGGTAAATTCTGCTCATTTTTACCTGTTTCCATTCTATATTGGACACCAGCTGAATTATGGAAAGATATTTCCTGTACTAACGGTTAGCTTGCAGCAAATTTCATTAAGGTACTATGTCTCATTTTGCTTGGTTAATGAACTGATTAAGTTAACTTCTTCAGTTATACTGCTGTTAACTGCAAGTTTTATAGAAAAAAAAGCAATACAGGAGCTTCGCATACCCCGTAAGAGTAACAGTTAGTAAGAAAGCAGATCAGTACTACACGTGTTTTACCACTAATCTGCTCATTTGTTATGCTGATAAAGAAACAAAGAATCTTTCCTCAATTGCTTTATAAGGTTCTCACAAGCTTACCCTAAGTAAACCAACAGCATGTCAAATATTTAAGGTAAATACTGTACTAGCTACAAAGCTAATACAAAGACTGATATGCTTCTCAGGATTACTTTTGAGCTTGTTTTGGCTTTGCTTAAAACAGTATAGCTTAAAAAGAGAGGTCTGAGGCATTTACAGGGAGAGAAAAGAAATTGTTGTCTAAGCTCTCTTAGGCTTTTTTATGTTAGCATAACCATTTACATCTCAACTCTACTTCCTAATACTGAACACACAACCCAAAAACTGGAATTACAACTGGATTTAAAACACTGTTGAGATCTTTCATTGCTGAAGCTTCAGAGCAAAGTATTCTATAAAACAAGTTGGTTTTCCTGAAATCTATGAACGGGAGTTATGGTTTTCCCAGTGAATACTCAGCTAACTATGGCTGGAACCTATTACATCTACTTTTTGGGAAAGGGCTGTGGCTGCACACTGGGATAGTTAATGTTACATCAGTCTGTTTTCCCAAACGATACGATACTCTCTGCAGATGGGAGAGAATTCCAGTTTGCAACTCCCTGAGCTGATGTAGTCACACAACGTAATTTCCAGTTCCACCTTCCAACAAAGGAAGAAATACTGGCATTCCACTCGCCCTGAACAAAACAAGCATAGATAGGCACTTAAGTTGAAAGCATGCAAACCTTTTCTTCCCGTACTAAACATGTAGAGGAAGTTCTCCTTTCTTCTTCTTTGTTTCAGCTTTCCAAAAGAATCTCAATTTAAGTCAGAAGCAACCGAGTATTGGCACAAACCCAGCGCTAATAAAAAAGAAAGGTCTTAGAAAGAAACGTATTTGGCCAGTTCCTTCTCCATTTCAGAATACTGCTCTTTGAGGCGCTCCACAGCTTTTCTGTGCTCTTCGTCCACCTCTGCTTGCTTGTTTTGTTGTTCTTTCATTAATTCCTCCCAGTGGGCTACACGCTTCTCTTCACGAGCCATCAGCTTGTCCGCCTGAAGCTGAGAGAAGTAAAATGAGAAGTTTTAACAATCATTTCCAGATTAAAACAAGAGGGTTTAATAAGATCTACATGACGTTAAAGTATCAGAGAAACTGGGCTTTTACTTCAGTAAAGGAAAGTGAAACAAGCAAGAAAACATATGACAAGGTGAAACTAAAAAGAAACATTTATTTTTATAAAGTATTGTCAATCCAAAACAAATGGTAGAATGTCCATGATACTATCAACATGATAGCACTAGCAACAACAGCTTTTCTAAGCTACAGCCTAGTGAAAAATAACGAAATAAATATATGGAAAGACACTTCAAAGTTACTAGCTCGTCCAGTTTGCTTCTGGTAGTTTTTAAAGATCATACTTGTTGCATTATTTGCTCCGCTGATTACTGGTATTGTTAGAAATACTGTAAGCAGCTGATACAAATCCGTATTGTCTCACAGAGATTTTCTTTTAAAATGAACTTCTGGTTTTGGGAACAGAGTATTCAGTGTTTTCAGCCCCTTACTTATGGGGAAAAAAACTCTCAATCAATAAACAGACACTGCTTTCCCCCCGCCCCATTTGTTTTTTTTTCCTTCTTCTTTTCTTGAGTTCACACAGAAAGAAGCTGCCTACGGACACGAACAGACTCATGGAGTCCGCTGTTCTAAGAGTGGCCAAATGAGAAATAATTTAAATAAAATGCAGGTAATGTTTGATTAAGTGGTCTTAAAGGACCAACAATCTGCATCTACTACAGCAAGTATGGGCAAGTCTATGTTATATATGGTACAGACTAAAAATGCACTGGAAGCATTACTGTGTCTGAGTTACGATGAAAACACTAGGACCACTGTATTTCGTATTTGTGAGTGCTAGACAGAATAAAATGTTAGGGTTATGTATGTCTGTTATTTAGGCATTATGAGAGATTACAGGATCCACTTCAACACTGAAGACAACATTTGAGATTTTATGTCAAATATGTGTAAATAGAATGCTTCTGTTTCACAACAAATGACAATGGTTAATAAAACTCCTATAAATTACGTTAGCCAATCCTTCAACATATTGCTCCTCTTTTCTTGACATTGCTACTTTCCCCTTGAACATCTCATTTGTTGCAAAAGAAGTATTTTCTACATTCTTTAATGCATTTTTAAAACTAGAAACAAACCGCGTTTCTACTTTATCACAATGCTTAGGTTCAGCACAGTCATCAGATACTAGTCTTGATGAAAAGTCTCTAACACAGAAAAGAAAGTGTGAAATTGAATATCTACGTTGTTATATTCTATGTTTTGTAACTGGGAGTTAGTGTTTCTGCTTTAGCCAACTAGCTCTCACTGTGATTAATGTCTTCCTTTACAAATAAGTTATTTTTCCCCTCATAGTTTCATACCGCTTGGCTCCCAATAAGTCTGATTCCTTTCACTCTCTTATCTTAGGAAAAAAAATAATCTAGCTATCTAGAAAGAGAGATCATACACACATCCAATATGCCTGTCAAAATGAGATGTACTTCAGTGGATTGCTTGCATACAGTATTAACAGTCTGGCCTTCTTATATTATAGATGCTGAAGTCACAATAAATGTAGACAGTTGTTCTTACATTTGCTCCATCTTCCAGCAAAGGAGAGGATTAAATTTTTTTTCCTCCTTTTTAATGTATCAGAAATGACTATTTTCTATGTACAGTACTTGTGTGTAGGAATAAATACTCTCATACAGCTTTATTAGACATCTGGCATTTTTGTCAGCTAAAGGCAATGGGAACCCATTTATGTATTTGTCAACACTCTCTATGCCTTGTTCTTCAAGACCACACACCGTGGGTTAAGACACTAATTTTGCCATGCAGCATTTTTGTATGCAATGTAACAACATCATGCCAAGATCCCTTTTGTTTGCAACAGACACAATATCAGCTACTAACAAAATACACTAGTGTATATTAATAGTTCACCTACTACATTATTTCACATTCAACAGGTTTTTAAACTGTTGGTACATCACACACTTTTGGACAGGATCACACAGCACCTACCCACACCACACTTCAGCTACACTAACCAATGCTCCTCACAACGCAAACACTTTACAAGGAACATGAAACTCATGTTACTACTTGCTATTTTCATTTTCCACTGCACGATTTCTACCCAAGGATATAAAATTATTTACCTGGTAAAACAACTGAACACACTTCTAGAACGTGAGATAGCTAGCTTTAGTTTATCAAAAATCTGTGGTCTAACTCCTTTCTTCTCCCCCAAAACCTCTTGCCTTCCCCTGCTCAATGAGTCTTCAGCTTGTTCTGGCACAGGAGAAGTGATATTGTGAAATAAAGGGATATTAGCGGCCAGGCTATATACAGTGCCTCATCTATGTCTAAATAAAAATTTAAACAGATGAATACTAAGAAGCAATTGCTGCTAAGTGCTTATTCTTTAAATTTATAAACGTAAGCAGCATTCTACTGAAATAGTAATTTTATAGACTAAGATTTATGTTGGAAATTAAGTAACTCCATATAATTGCAATTTACACCTTTAACAGAGTAAAGTTGCAGATATGAATAAACACTTTTAAAAAAAAGGAAAAATAAAATTAAGATATGCTACAGCAAGCAAGTAAGAATGATAAGAAATACCAACTAAAAGACACCAAGGACTTGAACACTATTTTAACTCTCCCACCCTGGTAAAAATCTGGAAAACCCCGCTGTTGTAGCTCAGTGCACACCTTGGGCACTGCGGCTCTCCTTCCTAAAAAACAAATTCAAATCAAATTGTTCTCAGCAGCACCTCCAGATCATTAACATTGATGGCTGCTGAGTGGATACTTTTGCGTGTGTGAGAGTCATAATCTTGAAACCAATATTCCTGCTCTTACCAGACGAATAGCTGTGTGAACAGCAAGAAAAGTGTGATTCTTAATGGATGGATGCCTTAGGATGCAGCTCTTTCAACCAAAGCATATGTTGCAATGTAAACTTGCTTCTTATTAGAAGTTAAAGAAAGCATGCGGGAGAGATCCATAAATGCTATAGCTGTGGGATAAGCTTCAATGGGCACTTCAATCTTGTTAGGCATCACAGAACAACATGAGAGAGAAATCCTGACCAAAGACAGGTTCATCCAATGCTCAAATGCAAGAGCCAAGCTGCAATAGACACTATCTCTGGAGCTGAGGTACTGATCATCTTCCCTCATCCAAGCCTTCTCTGGTGTCTCCTAACAGCTACTACCATGGTACTGCCCTTCTCTTAGCAGAACCTCACAAACAGTCTCATAAGGACCCAGGCTCCCACACAGAACATGGACACCTAGCTCAGGCCACCAAAAGATTCAGTTTATAGGCACAGAAAGATGACTGTCACACTGTAGCTCTGCAAGTACCCTTGAGGTTTGCCCTATATTGTGTTTTCGTACCACAATTGCTCTTCATTCCTACCACATCCTCTTCATATCCACTGCTGTTAACTTCACTGCTTTATTCAACAGAGCATAACACACAGGAGGAAAAACAAATGAAATCAAGACACGATGCAAAAAGTATTGTGATCTAACTGTAGCTCTAGCACAGCTAGAAAGCATAAAGGTCCATAATGGTAGATGACATGATCTCTCTTGTTAAATATGCTGTTGGCAGTTATCAAAAATCTTTAAAATACAAAGTTTTGCAGGATGGTAACCAATACAAATCCACACCAAGATGTCTTAAGTCAAAAGTCACTCTCAAAAAGCAAACAGTTTCCAAAAGTCAACATAGTTACATAAACTAGTGATCTGTAGAGACAGCGTGGAGTATTTTATACTATCAATTCATAATTTCCGTATTTATAGATTTGCAAAAAGTTTGTTTTCCAGAAAACAATACATTTAGAATTTGGTAGTGAGCCTAGCAAACTAATTTCCAGGCTGATTTTGTAAACCTGAGGAAAATAACATCTTCATTTTCAGAGAAGAGAACTTCCGGTTATTTTCCATCAGCTTGTTATTTAGGAAGCTTTCCAATGTCATATTACACTTCTCACTCCTCAAAGTCTGACTACTTAAAACCAAAGAAATAACCTCAATCAACTGAAATATCAATACAAATCCGTGCTGCCATCTTAAGTATCAGGATCCCTAGTTATGAAGCATTAATTCATTGCACATTTAAACTCATGCTCAGTAGAAAAGAGCACACGAACATCATTTAAGAGGAACAATCTTTGAAATACATACCTTCTCTTGCTAAATATGAACTGAAAATTGAAACAAAAAGCTAAAGCTCTAGGTAAACTGAAATAAGTTCTGGACCATGTGCAGTCAGCAAAACACTTCAAATGAAATAAAGATTTAGAGAACTCCCATATTGCTGAAAACGTTTAATTACAAATTCTGGATTGCTGGCAATGATTCAAAACCCAGAAACAGATACCTTGATTTTTAGGTTTCATTATTGTTTCCAGGGCTGCCAACTGTAGAAACTGTAACTTGTAAGCTAACAAAATATCACAAAGAACAGCACATACAAACATGAAAACCAGTATACTTTCATAGAACAATTTTTCAGAGTATAGCTTAATTTTAATTCCTACCTTTTATCATTTCAAATGACTGCTAAAACAACCAAACAAAAATCTATAAAATAACTATAGTCTAAACTCACAAGTAAAAAACGCCAAACACTAAGAACACAAGCCCCTTAAGTCAGACTTAATTATAAATTAAAAAATAGCAGCTAATAAGCCCAACATAGCCACCTCTGAACACATGTAAAGTTCCACTGTTCTCCTCATCCAGTCAAGAAGTGTCTACAGAATTGTTTTGGTATTTAATTGTATAAATATACCAGTGCATGATAACAAGACAGAAGCCAATATTATGACACCACATTCAGGCTTCAGAACAACATGTTTTGTTCTTAGGTAAAACCTCACGACCTTTGTAACATGGGAAAACTGCTGTATGAACTAAAGCATGCAGACAGACGTACCTGAGCCAAGAATAAGTCTTAGGTAATTCATGATATTGTATGGTATCGGTACAGTATTTAGCCAGGAACCAAAAAAAAAAAATAATAAAAGAGAGTCTCAATAAGTAACTATAAATTGCAATGTTTTAAGCAACAGACAATCCAACATTTCTTGCCATGCTGCAGATTTCTATTTGAATCAAAAGACCATTTAACTGGCAGCAACAGTACATTATGCTTTAGGCTTTCAGTCTCTACTAGAGAAAAATGTGTTCCTAACAGACTAAGGTCAGAAGACTGGCACTTATTATCACCTACTGCCTAGAAAAAAACATTTTTACCCCATCTGAAAAGATCTAAAAGGTAGTACAAATGGTAATTCTCCATGGCTGTTAATTTGGCAAAATTTGGATAGATTTGTTTGTTTAATCAGAGAATCGTCTCCTCACCCCCAAACATTCTTAGAACTCCAGCTCTATCCTCCTATAAAATTTTCAGCCCCAGACCACACAGATACAGCTTTGTCCTGTCTTTGATTGCTGGTTATGCATTCTTTCAGCGATTCCTCTTCTTCAAACCGTATTTCAGTCGTTATGCCAGAAGTTCCACAGAACGTAAGCCATAACAAGTAGTTTAAGTTCACTTTTCACATGTAACCCAAATACTTCTCCTCAATTTCTGCCTTTCAGTATAATTTTATAAATACAAGTTTGGGAAACTCAAACTAAACTTAGAATCTGTTCTATATTTGTAACAATGCCGACTTCTTTTATAAGTACTTTTTTGTAAGATATTTAGACATCACTAAATTTAGAAGATTTTTCGGCTTTCATGTTCATATAAAAAGTTGAAAATAGTTTTGAGTTAAAGTTTCGTAATTTGGTTTAGATATAAACCAAAGCTTGTCTACGTTACAAACATAGTTGCTGCCTTATTAACTCCTGTTCTGTGAATTCCCTTTGGTGTGTTAGCAAGTTTACATATTTTGGCAGTGACGTCTTTCATATTCCTTTTATATCAACACCTACGTTCAGACATTAGCTATTTGGAAAAAATCTAATCTGATTATGAAACCATTTGTTTCCCCTCAGTACCGCATACTGCTTGAACTTAAAAGATTCTAAAGCTTTCTTGTATTCAGTACTGACTCACATGAGTTGGTTGTATTTATTTCTATTCTTGTTGTACTGTCATTGGTTATAGCAAAAATTAACTTTTGTAACAACATGACATTTTTCAGTAAACTTTGTTTTCAGTATTACTCAACAACAAGAAAACCCCCCAAAAAAACATCAAAAAACCCCCACCATTTGAGGCAGACTCAGGCTTTGAGAAATGTTACCATACTAGTTCATGTTACGAGCAATTAAGATGTAAGACCATAATGGGAAGTGTCGGGTAGCTTCCAGTATAAACCTGCCCAATTCCACATAAAAATATTTAAATTAAAGAGGAAAAAGTAAGAATATAGTACACAAAAACACGTTTACAAAATTTCTTCTCTACTTGCTCCCACAAGCTTAAAGTAATCCACAGCTTGAATTACTAATTAGACATTACTATTCTTAATGGGAAGACAACTCGATGAGACAGTGACACTCCTGTAATCACAAATTACTTTACATCTTAAGTGAAAATGTAGTAGGGATAATGTCATTTCCCTTTTGTTACTTTGCCAATACCAGTAGCTGAAAGGAACTGCAAAAAAAGATAACCAGTAAAGCAAATAAACTTCAAATTTATTCTATTCAGCTGAAATTGAATTAATTTCACGAAGGGCTGTTAACGCTTGATTCACTTGACACTAGATCTTACAAAAAAAAAAAAAATCTATTTTTTTTTCAGAACACATGACTTCAGAAAGAAAAGAAAGGAAGAAGTATTTCTCCTTAAGTGGCTGCACTTCAGTGACAGCTTTTATCTATAATTTTAAAGTTTCCTACCTGTTACTGCTTACATTTGGAAAGTTTCAAGTCAAAAAGTCTTACCATACAAGCTTAAAGAAACACTACAAATCCTGAATAGCTATTAGCATTGCTCCACTGCATATAAAAAAAAAGTTGACTGGAAACATACAGCTAATATTTTAAAAAAGAATAGCTACCATTCTTATTAAGTGAGTGTTCATTTTGTAAGTTATAAATTTTTTATTGAAGTTTTACTTCAAAGAAACAGTAGCAGAACTGTAAGAATTTCCAACTTAACTTCTCCACCAATATCTACTCTAGTCTTAGACACAAGCAAACTTTGTCAGGGTTTAGCAATGTGCTATTCACACAGTACCAGTATTCAACTGCAACTGAACTGCCCATCTTCATCGATTACAAAAAGGAAAGAAAAACATGACTATCAGCTTACATAAATCAATGCACAGCCTGTTTTGCGTGATGGCCACAGAAACGTCTTCAGTTTTTCTGAACTAAATGATTATAAATAATATTTTGCAAGTGAAAAGATAACACAGGAACACAATCATGAAGGAGTAACGGGAAAACATGAAACTAATTTCTTGTATAATTTTCCAAATTTTAGATTCAGAGCACATGTATTTCAAATGAGCAAAGTGTAGCCAACTGAAAAGATTCCAATGATTCGCATGTTCCTATAATATAGCCCTTCATTAAATAACCCATCCACAAGTGAAAAACACACTTCCTTTTCAACAAGCAATATATATAATACAGTCAAAGTTCTCAGCTAACTAGGAAAGATTTACATTTCCATTTTGGTAGGTTAGTAGGTGTTTTTTGTTCCACAGAAAATAATTTTTTTTGCATTTAAACTTTCCCTGTATGTGACAAATATTATAGCCTGAGCTAGGGGGAAAATAAAACAAATGAAATAAAAAAAAAAAGTTTCCATGCATCAGGAGACTGTAGGAAGAGCTAGCGATCCATTAACTTTGCAGTCAAGAACATATATGCCGCTGCAGTACGTGTTTTCTAAGTACAGAAATCAGGCCAAAAGAAGTTTTACTGCCAAGTATATAAAGCATAGAAAAATATGATTTAAAGTTTTGCTGAACTGAATGCAGATAAACTTGCTGTAGAAGCACAAGACTCTTACTTATATCACATTATAAAAAACCATCCATCCATCCTTTACCTTCCTCTCTTCATGCTCCCTCTCTTGGAGTCTATGGATCTTATCGTTGGCAGCTTGCACTGAAATAACAAATTGCAGTAGATCAGTCTGCTGTTCTAAACCAAAGAAACTTGCCTGAAAGGGATTTAAAAAGACATGAGGCTTTTGCAAATCAAGACTATATTCCACTGTGTTACTTAACTCTGCAAGAAAAAGGTTTGTCAGTACTTGCAGAAAACGCTTTACATTGGTAACTGCATATCACCGAGTTCAATTCTTGTGTGTTCTAGAAGCCAAAAAGAAAGAGGCAGCCAGGTCTTCTTGTGCTCATACTCCTTAGTGTTGCTGACGAGCTAGAGTGCACTACTCAGCACCTCAGAAGACATCAAAAAAACTCTCAAGTTGGTAAGTAGAAACAGGTGACCAAGCTCAAAGTTTTAGGTTTTGGGGTTTTTTTTCTTATTTTTTCCCCATCAAATGTAAGAAGTGATTTAGCATAAACAACCTACATGGAGAACATCTTTATGCTAGAGCCAGCCTCTTCTCTCGTGAGACTAAGCCAGGGAAAACTTCTCAATGGAAATAGGAACTGTATTCCTACACAGTTTTTTTTTCCTAACTTATTTAACACTTAATTAATGCAGAATTAAATAAACTAATTTCCCCAAAGCAGTCATATCTCCCACAAACGTATCCTAGTATTGAGAAATACCTAACTTATTTATCACCATCATAAAGCTGGTGACTTCTCACACCAGGGGGCAGGCTCCTGCCCCCCTGAGGACTTCCAGTTACAGAACAGGTTCACTGCCCGTGATGAGCTCCACTGATGAGGAGCTGGGAGCACCATGAATTGGAGCATCTGGTGGCAGAGCCTAAGCCACTCAGGACCATTAGAAGACAATGGCAAGTGATAGTTGTAGCAGACTCCCTATGGCAGGGGACAGAGGCTCCCCACCTATCAATATGTTTTGTCATCTAGGGAGGTTTGCCACTTGCCAGAAGCTCACATTTGGGATGTTGTAGAGAAGCTACTGAGGCGCAGTCTATTATTGCTGCTGCTCTTGCATGTAGACACCAGTGGTACTGCAGGGGTGACCTGAGAAGTATCAGGAATGACTACAGGGATCTGGGGACAGTGGTCAAAGGCATGGGGGTCTGGGTAATGTTCTCCTCAACCTTCCTGGTGAGGGCGGTTTTGGGGGTTAACAGCTGGTTGCGCAGTTGGTGTTAACAGCAGGGTTTTGGTTTCTACAACCATGACACCCATTCTGAACATCAACAGCTGCTTGGAAAAGATGGGATACACCTGACCAAACAAGGGCAAACGTACCTTCGCTAACAGATGGCCAACCTGGTAGGGACAGCTGTAAACTAGAAATGACAGGCGAGGGAGTGATTCTTCAAAGAAATAGAGTAAGGAAGTTGGCAACAGCATAGTCAAACCAAGGGTCTGGGATGATGGTAACAGAAGGGACACAGCACCCTTTTCAACGATCACCTCCTCCAAGCTCAAGAAATGTCCATCACAACAAGTAGGAAATCAAGCAAAGGCAGCAGGAGGCCTGCATGGATGAACAAGGAAGTCCTAACTGAATTCAGACTTAAACAGGAAGTATATAGGAGGTGGAAGCAGGGGCAGGTGACCGAGGAGGAATACAGAGTTGCTGTCTGATCGTGCAGAGACAGAGTTAGAAAAGTCAAGGCTGACCTGGAGTTGAATCTGGCAGGGGATGTGAAGGGCAATAAGAAGGGATTCTACAAGTACATAAACAGCAAAAGGAAAACTAGGGAAAATGCAGGTCCTCTGCTGAATGAGGCAGGGGAGCTGGTGACAACATGGAAAAGGCCCAGGTACTCAATGTCTTCTTTGCCTTAGTCTTTACCATAAAAAACAGGCTTTAGGAATCTAAGGCCCCTGGGACCAGAGGGAAAGTCTGGAGCAAAGAAGACTTACCCTCGGTGGAGGAGGACCACGTTAGGGAGCACTTAAACAAACTGGAAACACATAAGTCCACAGGTTGTGACAGGTTGTGTCCACAAGTGCTGAAGGAGCTGGCTGATGTCACTGCGAGGCCGCTCTCTCTCTTTGAAAGGTGACTGTGACTGGGAAAGGTTCCTGAAGACTGGACTCCTGTCTTCAAGAAGGGCAAGAAGGAAGATCCGGGCCAGTAAGCCCATCCCAATCCTGGGAAAGATCATGGAAAAAATCCTCCTGGAAGCATTTCCAAACACGTGAAGGAGAAGGTGGTGATAGGGAGTAGTCAGCATGAATTTACAAACAGGAAATCTTCCTTAAGTGACACAACAATCTTCTACAATGCAGCGACTAGCTTGGCAGACGAGAGGAACACAGGCAACGTTGTTTACCTCAGCTTCAGTAAGGCTTTTGGTGCTGTCTCCCGTAACATCCTCATAGACAAGCTAACAAAGTATGGGGCAGGTAGGTGGTCAGTGAGGTGGATTGAAAACTGGCTGAACAGCCAAGCCTAGACTCTGTCATCAGCAGCACAAACTCAAGTTGAAGGCAAGTCACTACTAGTCTACCCCAGGGGTTGGCACTGTGGCCGATACTGCTTAACGTCTTCATCAGTGACCCAGATGCTGGAGCAGAGTGCATCCTCAGCGAGTTTGCAGATGATACAAAGTCAGGAGGAGTGGCCGACAGATTACATGGTCGTGCTGCCATTCAACGGGACCTTGAGCAACTGGAAAATCAGGCTGAGAGTAATCTTATGAAGTACAACATGGGGAAATAACAAATCCTGCGTCTGGGGAGCAATAATGCCAGGCAGCCCTACACGCTTAAGAACAACACAGCCTTGCAAGGAAAAAAAAAAAAAAAAGCATCCTTCCTGGGCTGCATTAGTAAAAGCACTGCCAGCAGGTCAAGGGAGGCGACCTCTCCTCTCTGCTCGGTGCTGGTGAGACCGTACCTGTGGTACTGTGTCCACTTCCGGGCTCCCCAGGAAATGAAAGAGATGGACTTACCGGAGCAAGTCCAGCATGTGGCCACAAAGACAATTAAGGGACTGGAGTATCTTTCATGTAAGGAGAGCCTGAGAGAGCTCAGACCGTTCAGCCTGGAGAAAAGAAGGCCCAGGAGGGGATCTCATCAATGTGAATAAATATCTGATTGAAGGGAATGAAGACGAGGGAGCCAGACTCTTCTCCGTAGTACTCACTGACAGGATAAGAGGCAATGAGCACAAATTGAAACACGTGAGATTCCATCTGAACACAAGGAAATGCTTTCTTCCAGTGAGAGTGGTAAAACACTGGCATAGGTCACCCAGAGAGGTTGTGGAGTCTCCATCTGTAGAGATATTCAAAACCCAACTGGACACAGCCCTGGGCAACTAAGGCTCTAGCTGCCACTGCTTGAGCGGGGAGGTTGGACAAAATGACCTCCAGAGTTCCCCATCCTATCTCGGCCATTCTGTGATTCTACTACTAATGATGTATTGCACAGCTGGCCATTAGAAATGCAGTAAATATCCTCGACTCCATTTAGGAGGTATTAAGACATATTAGCATGACTAAATTTTAAATTTCAAATATTTTCCTGCCATTGTTTTACGTGTATAGCATCATCTACCATTTGTTATTCTGCCAGATGCCATATAAATGAGTTATATGAAATTAAATGCTTATACAACATGCTATACATAAAATATAACAAAACTCACACTGGCATGTCTCAACTGCATAAATATGGCAGCTAAAGCTATATAGCCACATTCCCTTGAAATATCTTTTTGAGAAGCCATCTCGCTGAATAAGAAAAAAAAGAATATACTGAAAAAGTAGTACAACAAATTTTAAACTTTCTTTTAAAATCTGAGCAATAAAAATATATTAGATTGTTATAAGGATGAAACTAGGATTAGCATACAACAATTATTACTACTAGCCTATTTGTGACTAAAGATAATAATAATAGCACATTTCACAGCTATACAGCAGCAAGTTTTGTTTTAAATAACAGGGGGCTGTATTATGGCCTCCCATGGGAAAATTAAGAAACGTGAAGGTCACACCACAGCATACTTGCAACAAACCAGAAAACTGAAGATTTTGTCCATTCCTTTAGCCAACATGGAGCAATGTCCATGTTTCTAAGTGAGCAGTGAAAGATTGAGCTGAAATACGACTACTGAAATCAACAAGCAGCTCTAACATAACCTTAGCAAGAGTTGTGTTGGCCAGACCAATAAATACCAAAAAACATCCCTGTTGTTCACTTTTAAAATTTCACAGAAATGAGAACAAAGCACAGAAATGGTAGAAAACTTATCCAAGGATGTTAATTTTTCCACAAATCATATTTTGAATCCAAACTATTTAAATTATTCCTCAAAACGATACAAGATGGGAAATAAGAAGCAACACACTTACATCTCTTGATTGCTTCATTCAAGTTGTCATGCATTGCCTGCTCACACTTAGGAAGAACGTGTTCATTTGTTTCAAAGATTGTGTTCTTTAGATTTTCAAGTACCCGTAGTTCTCGGAGGCCACGTTTTTCCTGTCAGAAGAATTGAAAGAAAATGAGTGGCTAACAAAGAATTCTACTTTCCAAAATAAGATGGTTTCCCAGTTGATAAAATAATAGCTTTATCTCAAAGATTATACCATTGTCTATTAAACTGTTACTCTACTTATTTAACACAATGCATAAAATTAGTTTTGTGAAAAAAGACAGTAATGCTCCATTCTTCACACTAGAATACAGGAATACTTTGAATGGCACTTCAGACCCTTGTGAGAAAAGTTAGTATTTACTAATGAAAGCATTGTGTGGAAAAATGTGCTGTTTTGTATAGATAATTTACAGCATATCAAAAACCACAGAGAGAAACAAAGCTTGAAAGCATTGCATTTTTACAACTCAACTGTTACAGAGAAATAACGTGATGTCTCACCTTCCAGATTTAGCATGGTATGAGGTTAAAACAATGCAAGTAAAATGTTTTTTACTGAAGGAAAGCAATGAAGTCAAGACTGAAAAATAACATAACACAGTTGATTGAAGAGGCAGCCCTTCTTCCGGCTCACTGCTGATCACGATTAATTACAAGAACAAGCTCTTGCTTTATTGTTTACATTTTAAAAGAAAGTTTAAAAAAAACATCTATTTGCCACAGCACTCCTCCCACTCTGAATTTCACCTGCACTTTACTGTAGACAATGAAAAGGATTCAGAAATCTGCTTCAGGCTGCTGCCTGCTTCCTTGTCCCCCTCTTCAGACTTATGAGTAGAGTTGCACACAAGCATCCCTGCACTGAGAGCTGCTAATCATAAAGCAATTCTAGATAATCGAAAAATACTGCACCACATGAAGTGGGCAATTGGCTCACCACACCCATTTTAAAACTTCAGAAACAGAGGAGGTACAGACAAGTCAAGTCGCTTAATTAAACAGGTTCCAGACTTCCTGAATGTAAGTCTACATTCTTTGCACAGTAGATGCTTATCATTGAAAGAACAAGCTTATGTCCTACTACAACCAAAAAGTATCTGATATCTCGAAGTAAGAAACAAGTGTAGTTTTTGGAAGAAATTCTAAGTTGCAAAAATGTAAATAATCCTCTGCTTTGCTATTTTCCCCCTAAAAGTATAAGCTTGAAATTAAATTTCTAGAAAAGATCTAAGAATATACGAAATCTGTCTAAGAAATGGAACGTGGCTTCGGCTGCAATGAGAGAAATATATGAATTATAAAGATATGAGTTATAATTGTGTAATTGAGTTTAAAATTTCCCTTCCTATGAAAAGCCGTGTAAAACTATTTATTGTGTCCCACAACTTATTCAGGGAAGGCAAAAAAAAGAAATCATTCCTTGTGACTCTCAAGCCCATATGATACACATCTCATGAGAGTTTAGTTCACATACTTATTTTGCTAAACCAGTAGAGAGATGAATTAGACCTAGTTGGAATATTAGCTACAGTGTGGGGGCAGGTGAAAGACAATTTAATGTCATTTTTTTAAAATAAGCTCTGCACACTGGAAGCTTGATCTATAAATATATTTTCAGGATTAGTTTTAAGATTTTTAAATCCCACCGTCTTTAAGAATTAAAATCTAATCAAAAATAAGCCTTTTCTTGGCACAAGATTCTACTTTTCTAAACTCATGCTGCCATCTTGTGGAAACTGTTACACTTTCCAAGCAAAGTCGTATATAAGTACTTTTACAATCCACAGTACTTTAGCCTTATTTGCATTAATTCCATTTTTAATGATTTTCTTACTTTGCATAAAGTGCTGCTCTTCTCTCCAGAAATATTACTTTCTTTCATAGAAAAAAATTTAAAGAAAAAATAAATTACAATTCTGCCAGCTGAATCCAGATGAGCCACAAAGCAGTTTCTCAATCAGATGTAAACCAATACTGGCCAACAATGTTTTCCTTGAACCAACCAGACTTCTCTAAGATGTCAGGACTGTATCATTCTCCTACATCAATATTCCTGACAGTCTTTTGCGAGATAAACATTTATGCCCCTTAGAAAATGTTTTAAATAAGAAGATGCAGACATATACTACAGATCTGTTAGTTATTTTGGACAAGAAATACACGTCAAGCCTTTCTACAGAAAATGACATACAAATTACAATCTCCAGAAAGATGTTAAAACTGTTAGAAGTCTCAGACTCTGAAGGTTACAGCACACAATAATATACAGATACTTACCTCAAATTCTTTAACAAAGTAACGTATTTCTCCCTGAATTACTGGTCTGTGATCCAGCAGTCTTGAATAGATTTCCCCAACATCTAGAAGATTAAGGAAAATCAGATTTTTAGTTTTTCTCTCACACTCCATAGTAGGCTACCCAACACAAGGTAGCACTCCATGCTTCAGTGCAAGAGGCATGACTGCTCACCAACATTTCTAGGCTACCCTATCTATTCAGTAAACTGCCAACTTAAGATAAAATGCAATGAATCAATATTCCAGATGCCACAGACACCCTTCTTTGAAGGTGAACATTCTCCTCTGTCTCTCAGCTCTCTCTGTTTCAATCCTACTCCTCAGTACAGCTTCCACATCTGACTGTTAATGGTGGTAAAAGCGCAGAACTAAAGCCCGCAGCTCAGCAGAGATTCACAGCTTAAGATGTGGGAGTTTTCTGCAGCAAGACACAAGAGGAAAGAAAGCTTGCTACGAAGGAAAACTGTTAGCACTTTCTAGTATTCTTGTTACCTAGGTTGGAAGGGACTTTTCAGATCATCGAGTCCAACCATCAACCTAACAGTGACAAAAACCACCACTAAACCATGTTACTCAGCACCATGTCTACTCGTCTTTTAAATACCTCCAGGGATGGCGATTCCACCACTTCCCAGGGCAGCCTGTTGCAACGCTTGACAACCCTTTTGGCGTAGAAATTCTTCCTAATATCCAGCCTAAACCTTCCCTTGCGCAACTTGAGGCCGTTTCCCCTCGTCCTATCGCCTGTTGCTTGGGCAAAGAGACCAACCCCCACCTCGCTACAACCTCCTTTCAGGTAGTTGTTCCAGGGCCAGAGACTTGAAACTTATTCTTGAAGAAGAGTTTTTACAACATAAACACGTATGAGAAACAGGCCTGGCTGTCATACAGGAGGAAAAGAAAAAAAAAAAAGCCCAGTAAGTTCAAGAGCACTCTGAGGGAACAGCAAATAAAAGACTATTTCAAGAAATACTGGGTGTAGTTCCCACAAGCACAGAGGCCTCGGCCCCCACCGGGACCCGGTTCCGAGCTGGGCCGCTCCCGCTCCTCACCCTTGATGATGGGCTGAATGGGGGACGCGGTCGCCAGCGCCTCCCGCCTCCTGTCGCTGGGCAGCGGGGACGCCGCGCTCCGGCCGGGGGACGCGGGTCCAGCCCCGCTCATGGCGCTCGGCGGCGGCCCGCGGGCGGCCCGGCCTGACCCTTCCCCGCCCGCCCCACTTCCGCCTCGCCCCGCTGCCTGGGTGTGAGGTCATCGCCGCGCGACTGTTGCTGCGGTAACGGCGGCGGTGACAGCTGCTGTCGGGCCCGCCGATCCCCGCTCGGCCGCGCTGAGGACGAACGGTCTTTACAGGGAAGGAAGAGCTGCCGCCGCCGGCTGGGGGGCCCTGTGCGGCCCGGCCCCGGCTGCCCCCTCCCGGTTCGGGCGCCAGGGGCGCCTGAAGCACAGAGCCCAGTGAGTGGCGCCCTCTGGGCCCAGCGACGGGCGTTTCTGGAAACAACACGCCAACCAACCAACCCAAATCCAGAAAAAAAAAAAAACCCAACCCAAACTCAGGACTCGTTTGTTTGTTGCTTTTCTTTTGTTCGTTTGTTTGTTTTAGGAGAAGGGATACGCATTCAGATAAATCAGTCCGCCTCTGGGTGTTGCGAAGGTGAATAGCAGCTGTTGGACTCGTGGTCTACAAAAATTAAGGGCTTGTTTGCTCACAGCCCTTTTTCTAAAGTTTGAAGCAGCAGCAATATCAATGGATGTACATCGGAGAGCTGGGAGTTGCTGGCATTTGATCCAGGATTTTA
This sequence comes from Larus michahellis, assembly GCF_964199755.1. Taxonomy (NCBI): domain Eukaryota; kingdom Metazoa; phylum Chordata; class Aves; order Charadriiformes; family Laridae; genus Larus; species Larus michahellis. The sequence continues at coordinate 75,944,216 of NC_133897.1, read as the reverse complement.
CAAACATAGCATGCAACATCTACTGCACGTTCCTTATACAACAGGACAAAGGGATGTTTCTGGAATCAGATAAAGAGGCAACAAGGTTACGTTCACCCTTCTGACACATGCTGGCTACCCCAGATAAAAGCGTATGGATTTCCCTGATACAAGAACACAGGGCTTGGTGGTAGCTGTAGGACAATAGGACATAGTCTGGTCCGTGGCTTATACATATGGGGAATCCATAACAGGAAGTACAGGGGTGGGATGGGACTCCAGGGATGTCAGGAACTACTGGGCAGGAGGCAGCGAGGGTACAGTATTAGCAGCACCTGGCGCCTTTGTAGCATGGACATGGACTGATACTTTCAAGAGAGGTTTCATCGTCGGCCTTCTCAGCAGGGAGGTGAGACAGGAGTGACAGGGAGACATGGCTTGCAGAAGTCAAACAGAAGATCGGGACCCAAGCCCAGTTCTCCTGCACCTCGACCCTCTGCTCTGCCCAGGGGGCCGTACTGGCTGGACCCAACTCAGAGCAGCTGGGAAGAAACGACTCCGTGACTCTCTGGGCCAGGACACCAGGCAAACTCCTTTTGTATCACATCACGACCATCAGGGACCCAGGGTATGGTTCCACATGTCCCCTGAAGAGGCGTCTTCCAGATGCCCAGAGCTCTGGACAGTGCACGGTTGCCAAGTGTGACTTATTCAACCGAAAAGCATTGTTGTGTTCCCTCCTTTAGGACCCCCACCACCACCCATCATAGACAGGCTCTGCTGATGTCTTACTCCAGAACTGCACTCTTTCAGGTCTCGCTTTTGCCCAAGCACTCCCAACATTGTTGCGTGGCCAGTGCGTTGGAGGCATTTACATGTGGTGGTGCTGGCCAGCAATTCGACAGGGCTCCTGCATGGTATCAGGACCTCAAGCAAAGGCAGCATTTCCATGGCACACCCAGCGTGCTTCTGCCTGACCCTGCCTGCTTCAGGGATCACCAATTCACTGCAATGGCTGATCTCCTGTATTTATGTACAGGCACTCACAATCTCTGCCATCGCCGTGACCACAGGCCAGAGGCAGTGGCAGGGAGGTGGTGCTCTTCTGCAGGCTGCGGAGCTGAACACCCTGCCTTGATTGACCAAGAAGACAAGGAACGACCTCAGACATGCGACCCAGCTCTACTGTGTGACCGGCACAGCCACGATGGTCTATTTTATAACTATAAAACAAAAAAGACTTAAAATCCCTAATCATTTCTTTTAGAACCATTTGAGTGTGTCAGGATATTTTCAATATACTTCCCCTCTTATAAACTACAGTATATTAACTTTCTTCCAGGATCTGTTTTTCTTTCCATGCAATATATACTCAAGAACTTTTAGAACAGCTTGATCCTTATTTAGGTAATTGCATCTATAGTTTGTTTTTTTACACATCCTTTTTACTTGCAGTACATACCATGCTGCTCTGTGTCTTTGTATGGGAAATGAAGGAAGAACTGAACCACAAATTCAGCTAAAGCTGCAGCAACCTACAGTGTCCTGACCTGGAATACCTGGAAGGAGGCAGTTTAGCTGGAGCAATTACTATTTTATGAGTAGAAAACAGGAGAAGTAGTAGTATTTCTTTTGTTAGAAATTAGTTCTGCCCATGTTCTATTCTGCATAGCTTTTGTAAGGAGTAATTGCCTGACTGAGAAAAAAAAAAAACTTTTTTATTGTATAAAGCTATTACAACAGACACAAAAAATGATCCTATTATTAAATTGTGTCCCACCAGCAAAGCTCAGAAACTGCTCACTGAAATCACTATAATATTTTTTGACAATACATATAATCTTGTAAACTCAGCTTTGAAAATGAGTGAACTGGTTTTGTTGAAACATTCTCCCCCCAAATCAGTCAAAATATGGTTAATATCTAAATTAATAAGAAATGATTCCTACATTGGAAAGTGTGGAATACTTCAACAAACGTTATTAAATTCAGCATAAACATAATCTAGAATAGTTTTTCACTCCTTCACTGTTACATAGTCTGCAAATAGTGTGTTAAATAGGCAATAATTAGCAGAGAAAAAAATAGTTCCCTTTCACGTATCTTTTTTTCCCCCCAAGTAACCATCTCTTGCAATCTATAGATTAGCATTTATAGTTTTCCATTTGGATCTAAAGCACATAAGCACTTGACAATAAATGACATCAGTGCTCATATATTAATAATATCTGGAGGATATTCCAGCTGGCTTGATGATCACTAATAATTAGGGGTAGAATTTTCAAATGTTAATTTTATCCCCTTCCAGCCTAGCCATCTTTTCCTAGTCTCTCTCTCAGATTTCCCCCTCTAAGCCCTATGCTCCAGCTATCTTTTTATTTGCTAAGGAGGAAATCCTGTAGTGAAGGGGGTTTATAACTACCGCATTTCTAAGAAAGATTTTTTACATCATGAGTAATGTCAGGTTCAGAATTACGGGACTGCAACAAGGGCGAATCCTGTGACAGATAAGTGCATCGGTTTCTACGACTTCTGTCCTGAAACCATTTCTACTCTTTGTTTGAATACTGTTGTTTTGGTTTTTTTAAAAAGAATATGCTTTATTTGCTGCATTTATGTCTGGTCTTTGTTTGTTTGGCGTTTTTTTTTGCCCTGCTTACTCTCACTGCCTTGTCAAGCTTATTCTCAAAAGATATTTAAAGAAATTAAGGAGGACTTAAAGAGGCGATGGCTATAAAAAGACAATACTTGTGGAGCCCCTAACCTGTCAGTTTGTAGGAAGTAGTCATCAAGTCACAAAAATATGGAAATAGTGATGGCTCGGAGCATGAAAATCAACATATGTAGTCATCATGTATTTTTTGGGGAGATAGGCTAAACAACCTCTGTCACTTTTGCCGTGCAATGGAACCCGCTTTCTCTTTGAGGGATCACCCTGCCACTTCCCATTAGTGCTAGCAGCACTCCGAATTGCAAAATCTCCAGATGAGCGTGCCGAGTCCTGTCATTTCCCCCACAGGCTGTCTGGCGACGATAATCCACTAGAGGATTGTTTCATCCAAGTGGCGGTGTCCGAGTCAAATGCCGGCAACAGGCAGGGAAACCCAAACCTGTTGAGGCAGACGTCTGCCGAGACGGTGGGAATCGGAGCGACGGCCCTTAAGAGGGCGAGGCGGGGGACATACTTTGCGCCAGCAGAGTAAGTCCATGGGCTGCACCCGTGACAGGAGACCGCGACCGCCATCGTGATGGGTGGAAGTTTGCGGGCCGCGATGCCGATGCCGGCCAAAGCGGGCCTGGGGCTGCGCTCTTTGGAGGACTGCCTTGTCAGATTAGCCGTGCGGCTACTGTATTTGATGCTCAACCTGGACGGACAGGCCTGCCAGGCAGAAACTGCTCAGGCAGATGATGCTAGGGAGGACAAAAATTATCCACCGCAAGACTAAGAAGACAGATGACACCCAGCAGGAACAGCAAGCCAAATCTGCAGAATCCACAATGCAGCTGGCTAGCCCCAGGCTACCTGCCTCTTTGAAGTGGAATAGACATCACCGACGAGCTGTCAAATTAAATCACCAGCCTGGAAACGCTGAAAGAGATTTAGTTCTTCCAACGGAGAAGGGAAAGCTTAATAGATGAAAATCTTCCTAAAGGGGCCAAGGTAAGGTGGGAGGGGAAGGGGGAATCCTTCAGATGCAGCAACAATGAAAAAATTACTCACCTCCCGCTTGCACGCAGAGTGAGCGATGGGATGTGCAGCGTTCGGCAGCAGCCACGGTGGCTGTAGTCACCACCAGCACGGAAAACAAGGCCACGCCTGCAGGAACGTGCACAGAGCAGCAACAAGTAACCCTTGCTATAAAATCAATTTCCACACCGCCCCCCCCGCCGCCCAAAGCTGTGATATCTGTGTATGTTACCCTGGAGTTGGGCTCTGAAGTACTTACTACAAATCTAATATTCGAGATGTGCAGCGGTGGGATACAAAGACCCAGACTGAATCCGAAAGCTTGGTGCAGCAGAGGCGCATGATGGCATCTCCCCTCACATGTCTTTTACAGTAAAATTCAAGCAAAAAAAAAATGTACAAAATACATTTCAGTTTCAATAAATCCAGAACAAAAATTACAATTACCAAGTGAGCAAGCATGTGCTCAGGTGTATGGTGAATATGAAACCTGGCGTTTCCGTGAGAGACAGTAGCAGCACGATCCAATTATAGATGCAAAGAAGAAATACTGCTCTTAGGGGGAAAATATTAAATGTATTAATCCATTAAGCAGCTGCATCATTGCAATTACACTTTGAAGTTAAAGACCGTGAAACACACCAAAGATTAAAAGAAGTGATAAAATTGAGAACCAAAAGAAAAGAAAATCAAATAGGTCTACAGATCCCTCCTCCCAGCAAAAAATAAAGATATAAAAAAATTACATACGAGGCTCTGGATGCACATACAATTATAAAATCAATTTACAGTCATACCAAGGCAAATTTACTTGGAGAAAAATCATGATAATATCTCTATTCCCAACTTCATCACTCATGTAGCAGACAAACCATTAACTCACCTGCAGAGATGCAAACAGAAGACACTAGCAGGTCAGAAAGAATATGAACCAGACCTCTGAATACAAGAGATTACACTGAATTTCTTGATAATGATTTTACAGGTGTATCTATTCCTTTATTTTCATCTCTCTCAGCTAATCTCTTTTTAAGTATTTTGTCCTCATCTCTTCCATATCCACTGCACCGAGGAGCAGAGTTTTGGTCATGTATTCCTTTTTAACCAAGAGAATAAAGATGCCCAAGTTCTACAGCTCTCTTCATCTGTAATGTTACTCGGGTTTATTTTATTTCATGGACAAAACCGTGTTATCACTTCTAAGTCACATTTTCATATAAAATAGTTCATATAAATGAGTGTCTTATTCGAATTACAAAGTACTCATGTCCATCTTAAACCTTAGTTAAGAGTCCCTGCTAATAACCCAGGATCCACACCCATGCTGAAGAGTCTAGATCACTCTTCTATCAGCTGTAATAATAACAGAAATAAATGTGGGTATGTGTGTGAGACAGAAAGAGAAGTTGAAGAATTGTTTTGTCCTGATACTTCAATGAGCTATAACAGCTACTGGGAATTTTAAGCTGTACCTTACAAAAAATAACTTCCCCATTTCTAGGCCTATGTTCTTCTAAAAATTCAGATGGTAGTAAGAAATTCCTGGAAGAAGGGCTACTTCAGTTTAAAAATATTTTGAAGAGGGTGGGGTAGGCTCTAGAGAAGGATTACAAGATTAAAAAAAAAAGATTAAAAGGATGTGAAAGGCATACAGCTAGAGATGCCAGCTAGGAGACTTCACTGTCCCATTGTTAGGCATTCTACCCAAAGAATTTCTGGCAATTCAATAGGTGCAAACCTCTTGAAAGCAAGTGCTTACTGTGGGTGGGCAGTGAAGAACAAAACTTGCTTGACTGGACTGTTTCAATTGTTAACCAGAATTGGCATCTCCTAACTTGGTTTCTGTGTGGAAAACTGGGATGCCAGCCTGGTAGGTAAATCACTGACACAAAAGGAACTTGACAAAAAGCATGTTATACATTTAAATTATCATCAAAAAATTCTTTGCAGTTTTGCTGATGAAAAGCTTACACTTCAGTTCCATGTGAATGGTCAGATTTTCTTCGTGCCTAGGTCTAAACTGGAACTAGGTTTTTTTGTTTGGTGTAACACAGGTCTCAAATTTTTCATTCCTACTCACTCTTCTCTAATCCCATATTAAACCTGGATTTTGATATAAATCACTGTTGCCCAGTTATAAGCCTCAGTGCAAGAACTGCCCCTAGAGACTTCTGAAGTCAAACCAAACTCTCCCTTGAAAATGAAGTTACGCATACAAAGACGGGTAAAAACCATCGTCACATTTCTAACATCTCCGATGCAATACTTGAACATCTGTTTCAACCCGGCTTGTCTGCAAGCAGTGGTCATCTTGGCATCACAGGGAAAAAGACAAGTCAAAGTGTCAGATTTCACCAAACACTTACAATTATCATATTTATTTCACTGTTGAATTCTTCAGTTGCTGAAAGGTTGTCATGCAGCACTATCTCACCATATGGCAACAACCTCAAGTCCTAGAGGCGCATACTTAAAAGACCATAACATGTCAGGCCCCCTGAATAAATTAGATAGAACAATTATGCAAAATAATAATAATGCAATGATGAGATAAGTTAACAAATGAGTGTTGCTGTTCATGAAACGTTGTGAAAATAAATTCCACACATCACTGTGGTCATCATCATCATCAAACTGCGAAGCAACAAAAGTAAAATATCACAGGATTTACTATGCCCTTCAGCAACTGAAATTTTAAGAAAGGAGAAGGGGGTTGCAAGGGAGGAAAGTCACTTTTACTAATGTTCAGTGAAAGTATAATAAAATATTACAGAAAGAGAAAGACAAGCGGTAGTAGCTTTAAAACAGCAGAACATTTACCCATGCACTCTTTACGCAGACCGTCAATGTTAATTTGAGAGCTCAGGCACATTACACCTCATCTGTAAACATGAAGCATCATCTTAAAAAATGTAGCTCGTTGAATCTTAGATAGGCCAAGCTACGTTTCTGTGATTTTTCGGAAGTTTTTTTACAGATTTGGTTGCCCTTGATGATCAAAAGGCATTAGACAGAAAAGGGGAGAGGGGAGGAAATCAATACCATCTGGTTTCCCCAGTCGTCTCTCTAAAGGCAAAGTCTCAATTCATCCTTTGCTTTTAACCCTCTATTTTCTTAACTTTCTTGAAATGCTCAAGTGAGCATATGACAATGACCAAAGGCCTTTTAGACAGGGTAGAGTTAAATTTTAATAATCTGCTTCTAAACATTTCATCTTTCCGTTAGCTGAACGTTTTTTCTTTCCTTTTTAACATTTCATCAGCAAGTAACACTTCTGCTCTACACTAGAGAAAATAAAACTGGCACAAGAGGCTAGGGGATACTGCAGGAGTAGCATGTAGCCACCTTGAGAAATCTCGACACTTGGAAACAGCGGCTGTTTGGGATTAAAAAAAATAAAAAAACTGCTTCGTAGTATCATCCCTACAAAACTTGTTTGAAGAGATGACAGTATTATTTTCAGAAATATTCTTAGCTCTGGTTCCATTTCAGTGTTCTTAGCTGTAACGCAAGCTGCTGTTTCCATGGATGAAGGCTTGCACGCACACTGTACTAATCTTAAATCACTCTCATTTGCGATAGCACATATAAAAACAAACAATTTGCAAGATGAACGTGGAACTTCACCATCCCCTGACCAAATGCACTGATGATTCCCACTCACGCTTCCCTTCTGGAACAGAAAATGGTTCATTACAGTAGAATTTAGTAGAAACGTAGGTGTTTTTCTAAGTCTCATCATCGCTTGCTCCCAGCCGTTAAGCAGGGGAAAAAAAGCAATCTCTCTTACAGACATGCTACTAGGCAACAAATGTTTGTATATATTGGGAATTAAGAGTGCAAATACTGACAGTAAGAACTCCCTTCTGTAGTCAAATATGAAAAGTTTGGAGTACGAAGTTTCTAATGCACATTTGCACTAAAGCCCACTCCACAATTCTTGAACTGATCTCAAGATTTCAGTGAGATCTTCATAATTAAGTACACAAGGGCTGCTTCTAAATAGCAGGGAACAAGAGTAACTAACAGCAGAAATGGTAGAAGCTCAGAATTAAGGCCCCTAGAAAACGATGAAAAATTTTCAAATGAAGCAAAAATATTTTTTTCATTTACAACAGTAAGACATTCCTATAAGTAACATTATAGGCCTATAAACCTTATAAAGAAATGACGTATATACAGAAAACACCTATTATAAAGCCTGGAAGTGTCCAAGTTAAGCTTACTCATGCCATTTTCTTCTGTCCTTCTATGTGTCAGGATATATTTTAATTACCTCATCTCTTATCTACGTTTTTCTTAATGCATTGTAACATTCAAAATGCTCAAACAGCTATCCAAGATTATCTTTGTATCTACGTTATTGGGTTGGAGGCTCCTAAAGTAGCACACGAGGTAAGACAATACTGAGAAGTTGTTTGCTGAACACTGTTGTAGAAACCAACATCAAACTTTATCAATTAAAATATCAAAATATTTTTGATAGCACTTTTAAATTTGTTAAAAATAAAAATGGAGGGAGCACATTCTACAGTGAAATGACTGATTCGATATATCAATTAAAACAAACTTTAAAACATTGAGAGTGAACTTGACAAAGCAGCTCATTATTATATTTTGTTTGTTTTTTTTTTTTTTTTTAAGAATCTTGAAATTCACATTTGCACTTGTGTGGAAACACCATATGAAGTGAGACATATGCGAAATCTTGAAAAATGCTAGCTTTGTTACCCAGTTTGAAAGAAAATGCTTCTAGAATCAAAATAAAAGTCCATATACTACCAAATGAAGTATCAAGTGAGCTGACCTTTTAAAAGCTTAATTTTCTTTACTGAAGAAAACCCAGAAAGTTTCACAGCCAAATTAAGACTACAGTTTTAAAATAATTTATTCAGTCACATAAATACTTTGTAACATTTGCATGTTCCCTTTTTCACATCCTTGGCACACAATATAGCTCTTAACTTTTACAAAACTAGTGTAAACATCCATGGAAAATAAAATGAAAGGAAAGCGGGACATATGTAAAAATTCAATAAATAGCAAGAGGAGTGAATAATTGAAGGAAAATAAGTAATTCTTTCCTACAAAGACCATGTAATTACACTTGAATGTTTAATTGAAAGAACTTTTCATTTTTTAAAAAATAGTGAATTGAAACTCATTTTCCATCTTTCTACTATTGTTGCATTTAATCAGATACATGATACAATTCTTTAACTAGTTCAAATTCTTGAACAAACAATAGCAATTCAATGCAACTGTATTATTTGAGGCATCAACAGTTTTGGTTCACATACAGAAGGTTAGAAACCAGTATTTGCAGGGTAGTGGTTTTGGACATCACAATTTCTAAACTCCAAAACACCCTTCTAACATGACACAGATTTTCCTTAATGAGCATTAGTGTATAATCTGTTCTTCATAAAGATGACTTTAGACAGATGTTGTCGGACACCTGGATAATGCTGAATGTGGCTGAACCAACGAGACACATTAAGGTATTTCTCCTTTTCTTGCACTGTGAGGTCCACCTGCATAGCGAAGAAATACAAGGCACTGCAATCACTAGTATCATAACATGTGGTAAGGTAAAATAAAAGTAGGTAGTTTTACAGCTAATTTCAACTCCCATAAGAAGTTGTTACAGTCCAGCAGTATTCTATCTTAATTTCACATATGAAAACTCATAGCCCAAAATACATGTTTACTTTAATTTACTCAGATGAAAAGTCCTGAAGGGTATGATATAGAGGTGGAGAAAGGGTGTTTTCATGGGGTTAGCATGCAGTATTGGGGGGGGGCAGGGAAGAAGGAGTTCTACAACATACACAAGCCTTTGACATTAATCCAGCAGGTGGTCTTGCTCCCCAGGCAAAGTGACTACTTTGTATTTCAAAGTCTATTATAAGTACAGAAATAAGGTTTTTTTTCCAGGCAATTTCAGACTGGATAGAAAAATTGAAAGTTCTTTTACATTTTGAGCAATAGTCATACAATAGTTACTAAGAAACAACATAGCTTAACTGTTCAGATGTGCTAGCTCACACTATTAACATAGCAATGGCATGATTTACCTGCTCTAGGTGACCCTAGAGCAGGGGGGCTGGACTAGATGATCTCCAGAGGTCCCTTCCAACCCCCATCATTCTGTGATGATTCAAATTACTACAGTAAGACAAACTGAAAACCTGTCCATACTTCATAGACATATTTAAAATACTATCACTGCTACAGTTTGAGGTCCTGTTGTTCACTAGAGTTCTCAAGTCAATGGCACAGTCACTTGCTTAGTTTAACCCAGACCAAAACAGCTGCACAATCAGTCAGGAAGAAGCCTCCAACTATCATAGAGCTATCGCAACAGCTCCTTGCCACAGGAATCGTGGCCAAGATTAATGACAAGCTTCAAGCCTACGTTTACTTTTATCAGAGGACTGGGTCAGATAAAGTAATCCAGCACTACAGATCCTAACTATACCTTTCCAAGTCTTCTAAGTTCAAGTCAGCAACATCCTCAAAGCTTCATTACAAAGTCTTTTATTACTACAGAGTCTTTCAATCCAGCTGTAGAAGAACTATTCCCATCCTTATCACCTGTATTACTGTTCCTTGATTAGCAATTCTAGGTCTCCTCATTCCCCTAGAGTGAAATTAGTTTAACAGCTTAGACAATAATCTGTTTCTTCACATTAACCTACCACAACTGAATTACAAACAGGGTAGTCCTCAAAACAGACTACAAAAACTGTATCAGGAACAAAACGTGATCTTCACATCAACTACCCTAAGTATCTCACCAATACTTAAACCAATCAGTGCAGGATTCACCTCGCTTCATTTTCAGTTAGCTAAGTTAGCCATCAAGCTTAACTTTGTCATCTTGACAACACCTGCAGTCAATGAAAAAGGGCACACCTGTAGAGGATAGTTTCAACAGACAAATCACTAGCTGGACATGCCTACTATTTTTCATGTTTGGACTTCCAAAGCTACTCAAGGTTAATCCCCTCCTCAAAAGCTGAACAGATGGCATATTCCTTATGCCTTGTTCTACAAACACCAGACTTCATGGATAATGCAGGTTTATTGCAAATTTGATCTTGGGCATAGGAACAGTTGGAAACAAGTGTGTTCCAACAAACTTTTAAGTCACAGGCTATACATACACAGGCTATACATAGCTATACATACTCATTTACTCAGTTGTACAAGTGAAAAGCTGGTGTTCAAAACTAAGTCTCATGTTGAAATTTCACCTCACAACACACCAGTCCTCTCGATTTCAAGAGTTGCCTGTAACATTTGCTGCTTCTCCTTGCTGTCCCCTCACACAGCCCAGCACTTGGCTTCGAACTGTAAAGCTTTAAACATGCAGAGGTAAAAACAAAATAAGGATTTATACTAGAAGATGAACCACTGGAAAAATACCGAGGAAGAAAAATTTCAAGGAGTTGCAGGAAGGAATTGTAAACCAAGGCCACATAGCATTAAAGCTCTATTAACAGTAAGTTAAGAGCACAGTAACTGCGGCAACAACCAAAAAGCAGGGATCTTGCAGCTGCTCCTAAACCCAAGTAGCTCTTCTTCCAGTTCAGGCTGTATGAGAAAATCAGCTTCCCTTGCTGCTGGCATGGAAATGTAAACACTATCCCTACAGCTGTACAGAAGGGCACAGACAAATTAATTAAAACACAACCACATACTATTTTTGCTGAGCCAGAAACATGAGTTAATCGGCATTAGCCAAGTGGAAAACAGTAACACTGTTAAGGGGAAAAACTCCAGAATTTTTAAAAGCATAACAAACAAAAAGTGGAAGCTATTAAAATGTAACAATGAGTGTTTCATAAATTGCCCACGCTTCTAACGGTACAGTATATTCAGGACAACAAAGCCTATGCAGTACCATTTAGGGGAAGATGCTTTTTATGACCTGCAGTTTGTCATAATTAGCAGTAGTTGGAAGCTGGTACACAGTATGAAGCCGCAGAACCATTTACAAAGCAACACAGTGCATGAGAAGAGCAACATGTATACTTTAAGGCCATCTAAAATTACTGAAAAGCAAAGGAAAGTATTCAAGTAAGAGCAGATACTAAAAGTACTGGAAGTTCCATGAGTGTCGTATACTTAAACTTACAATACCCTTTTTCAAAGTCTTTAATGGGTAAGCACTTGGTTATGAAAATGCTGAAGTAACCTTCAGATATTGCACCATATACAGTATTTCCTCCTCATAATTTTATGCTGGTAATTCTCAATCTTCACATTTCTCTGATGTAAATCAGAAATAGAAGTCTGGAAAACTATTTCCTCCTCCATTCTGTTAGTGTAGTGAAAAAAAACATCTGAAGGGCAAAACAGACAGCTACTCTAATAACAAAACCTCTTTTTGTACTCCAGGCACAACAAGCAAGATATTTTTACTTATTTACATAATGTACTCTATCAGTGAAATATATTAAAAAGCACTTTGTGGCATGCTCTACTTTTTACTCTGAACATAACTCTTAGGTTAATTGTTTAGAGATCACTTCCATGGCATTTTTTACAACATTTTGTTAGATGGGTATTTTCTGTTCTTCCTCATTAAATTAGATAATTCCCCCAAGTTAAGAAAGGCTGCTGTTCTGCTGTTAAAATAATTATTTGCTATTAAAGCAATTATTTTAATAGCAAAGAAGCAGACACTCAATTTGACAGGCTTTTTTTTTTTATGTCATGAAAAAAAAAAGAGTCATATTCTTCCACCACAAAGCTCACAAGGGGTAACCAAGGTGGTCATCATACAATACAACTAGAAGAGTTTCTAGAAGGACTATAAATACACAAGCTTTAATTATATTTTCTTCCAGTAGCTTTGGGGATGCAGGCATAAATTCCTATTCCCACACCCTGTATGTGCATGGAAAGTCTAAAACCACCTGCCTACATCTGAAGTTCCTCAGCATCAAGAAAAGGATAAGATACTCACTTTTTAAATTTAGCCTTCAGATAAGAGGGAAAGAAAAACAAAACCCACCTGAATGGTGTATTTCATGAAACACATGTACTTTCATATATTTTTGACTAATTTTATGGTGTTAAAGGAACATGCTTAAAATGAAACCTTTTCTTTAAAGTAAAACTGTTTTCTGTATTTCAGTAACTAAGTACCATTTTTAGCCTAATTTTTTTTTTTTTTTTAGAAGGAAAGCCTGTTATCCCAGTGCTAAGATAAGCAGTATCAGTGAATATTAACAAGCATTCTTGGCAATCTGTTTATTACAGGAAGTGTTCATTATGGAAAAAATTAACTGGAAAATAAACTACTATTGCAGTTCAGTATTAGTAGTACACAGTATAGTTCAGTATTAGGAATTCTGACCCAAGGAGAAAGCTTAGTTTGTTTTGTACTGGATTTGACCCCGCAATTTTGACTGATATAAATTTCACCCATAAGTTATTTTCTAGACCTTATTAAAGAAATTTTCAACTCAGACATATGGATTTGACACTACTTCTTGTGTTCAAACAAGATTTTTGAAGTATAAAAACAGATCAACTTTTGTATTGATTATTTCTCTTAAATTGAACAAGACTTGTACTGTTTGAAAATACTTCAGAATAAAAACATAAGGAAACTTTTTTATTGTTTTAAACAAAAAAAATTATATGAAAACAATTTCATTACCACGGGCAGAATTTAATGCTTACTGATTGCCTGAGCTATCCTCAAGCAATGCTTCCAAATTCATGTTTTCTCTGCAATCTATGCTTTAACCTAGAACTTCACTGTTCATCATATTTACCCACATATATATATTTAAGCAATCAAACTGTCGAAAGACAGCAATATTTATATTAGATACATGAAATTACATATGACAATGTAAATCACGTTGATTGAAAAAGCTCATATAGACAGTTAGCATCAAGCATTACACTTTTGGGGTGTTTGTGACCTATATTATGATGCAGAACAACAATGCATACAATTTAGTTCCTGCCTTATAATAAGTGTATATTTCTAATTAATAAACTCAAAATAGACTCAGTCCGAAAGATGCCGGAAACACTACCTGTTAATCTGACTCTCACTCATTAAAATACTAATGCCTTTCCCACATAGTATTATTGTGCTTATTAATAACTAGAAGTAATAGGAACAACAAAAGAAAGGCATACAACTGCAAAATTAATAGTTGCTGCTCTTCAGCAGACAAACTGATTAGTAAGTTCAAATGGATGAGCCTGGACAGTAAAGAATCAGGTTCCAGAGCCTGCCTGGGAAAATGGGAAGGGCAAAATGAAGGTCAGAGGAGAGGAGAAATATGAAGATGTATGATATATATGCAAAAACACTAAGAAAGGAAGATGAAACCACAGGTGAAGAAGTGAGCAATAGGCCTGGGTGGTCTTTCCAATAAAGTGTGCATCAGAAGGTTTTTAAAATTTTAATAATACTTGGCTCATTCAGGACGATCATGGTATGTCACTAATATTTACAGTATTCTGTTACTAACATCTGCATTAGCACGTAGTTGGTAGTCTATCAAAAGCAGACATTAATCCTAAAAGTCATTATCAGTAACATTTTCAGATCAATTTTCTGGACAGCTTGATGGACAGCAAGAACTGTGGGTATTCCCCCCTCCCCCCCTGCCGTGCCTCCCATTTCTACCGCCTCTCCTGAAGGATTATAGGAATCATCCATTGGCATTTTGCACAAAGCTCAGCTGAAATACTGGTGGGTATGACAAACTGCTTCCCTGGACCACATCACATTAAGAGATACAGCAGCTTTCCCTGCTCCCCCTTAAAGCTTAAGAGTAGAGATGCAGCTCTGGACATACTCTCTTCTCATTACAAGAAAAACAATTAAAAAAAAAAATCACAGGATTCTAGTTCAAGATCTTACCTCTAAAGTTAAGTACCAATACGAATCAATTCTGAAACCTTCAAAATCATGTAATTTCTAGGTAGTAGCTTCTAGATTTTCCTCTTTATTTAGGATAGCCACCCCATTATGTGTCCTTTATACCTTTCCGATTCAGAAAATTATCTTCTATGAAATCAAACATTTCAGAAACAGATGCTGTACTATAAACTTGTCCCAAGTAGTGTCTGGATGGTTGCAGGCACCCAGGAGCACCAAGTCATTTGTTTTTACCATCTGTTCCTATTTCCCAAAGCAATAACTTGTATCTATTCTTCTTGATTAGGTGGTCTACTCTAGAGCAAACTCTAAATTTAAAATACGCTTGATTTTCCCCTGCCTAAGTTGAAAAAAAAAAAAAGAATACCGTCATATTTTTAGGAAGTACTTAAACATTTTTTCTATGTCTACATATCATATGTGAAAAGTAACCTATTCTGACACTCTAGCCAACACATCTATCCTACTACTTAAAATTAATTCTGTTAAATCATATTTGCCTTGTAAAATATCTTAAGTGACTTACTCTAACATGTTTTCATAAGCCTTCTGAAATGAAGCTTCCCTTCCCTCTCCTCTGCTTGACACTCATTAGAACTTTGACTCCTGGATAGTCAAGATACTGAAGTTTCTTCTCATTTTTGGTAGTATTTCATTACTTGATCTTTCCTCCCCTCACCTCAGCCTCCCTTTTGAAGCATAGCGTTCTTCCACTTCTCTTCCAGAGCCCTGTTTTTAACTGTATAAAGTACCCATTCACTCAGTTGACTAGATTCACCAATTCTCAGACACACGTGCATTTGTCGGAAGCATCTTTTTCTGATTACACCCCCCCCCATTTTCTAATGTAAAACTGATTGATTTTATCTTCTCCCAAGAATTTTGCAGGCCTTTTTGTATAAGTACTGTGGTTTGTTTAGTAGTACCCACTCCAGAGAAGGACGGTTCATTTATAATCATATTACAGCCACCAAATTACAAATAATTTCAACTGCTTCATCTTTAGATTACCACTGGGGGTTCAGAACTGAGGCGCAATGATTTATAAACACTTCATAGTAAACCCTGAGCTGACTACAAAGAACGTCAACACTTTCTCCACTCAGTACATACTTTTATTTTCGGGTTAGAGTTTGGGGTTTTTTTGTGCTTTTTTTTTCCTCCTAAGCACCAGCTCCCCACGTTATTTTCATATTCTGTATGTTATCAAGTCTTATCATTAAGTCTTGAAACACAAATGACATTTTGTTATGGCTGACACTTCTGTGTGCATTCATCCTTCAGGAACTTAATTTAGGTGTATCTTTCATAGCACCAGTAACATTTCTCCAATACTAACACGGTCAGTACTTTCAGTTCTGGTATGTCCTTTCAGTGTCATTTCCCTCTTTCCCCGTGTAGTTCTGTAAGCAGTCACGTCTCAGATTTGACTAGGTAAGAGTCCTCGTACCCAGTAACACAGGGACAGGTATCATCCTTGTTACATTACATGGAGGAAATGAAAGCATTCTGGACACTACAGATAATACACTTCTTTTGACAGACCCATAGCTAAATATTAAAAAGTAAAAAATGAAGAACTTATAAACAAGTTTTATTTGAAGTTCTTATAACAAATCTCTCCATTTTTGTTCCGCAATTGTCACTCATCAATTCAGTAGGTCAACTTCTACAATAATAAACTGCTCTTTAGAAAAAGAACAATTATGACAGTTGTACATATAAAAATAATGCAAGTAACACTTACCATGATGTGATGCAATCCATAGTACATCAAAACATCTGCTAAGGTAAAAATGTTTCCTGCAAGGTAGACTTTATCTTCAAGGTGTATGTTAAGATCCTAAAAAGGAAAAAGTCATTATACTGCTGTAGTATTGACTTTGTAAGACAAACAATTAAGGCAATTGTTAAAAATAATAGAAAACTTCCTCTGGAGACAATGCATATAAAATAAAAGCGAGTTTCAATTTATCCCAACTCAGCAAAGGGGAAAAACATCAAAAGAAGAAAAAAGTCTAAAGAATGTAAAGATAATAAACTAAAATACCATCATTCTTTGACAGAGATGATTCAATAAAATGTAAATGTTGGTCTCTAAATAAAGTACTAGCCAGCTTGCTGATGGCACATAGTTTTTCATAATTCTCCCACTTACATCCACTCTAATTTTTGTAAATACAAGTGTGATTTATTTTACATATCAAGCTGACTGCACAGAAATTCTTTCAAATCTGTCTTTCTTGGCTTCAAATTACTGGAATTCAAAAATGCAGAGTTGTGTATTTTTTTTATTAGCACACATGACTTAGAAGCACCGCTGTTACACATTTTACATTTGATAAGTGGAAAATGCAGTCCTATGACCAAAGGAGAGCACACTGCTCTTCCAGCAGCAGCTTCTCCTGTCCTCCAGGACTCACTCAATGCAGCTGGTCAGCAAGGGTCTGGAACTGCAAACATGTAAGAACCCGGGAATCACAAACAGATAGTGGGGTAGGAGACAAATAACAATTCTGGAAACTTAATACCCACCAGCTGGTATCATTTGACACCTGCTTTTATTAACATTGAAATCACTGCTAACAATTCTTAATGACTGATACTGTCAATTCAGTTGCTGTCTAGGCCCATATGAAGAGAGCACTGCTTCAGCATTTTAGGATCATCTCTCTCTCAACAATTCCGCATCAGAGGCTATAAGGGTAGGTAGCAGAAGGCCTCCACTTAGGTTCAGTGAATAAACATTTCAAATCTGCATTACTGACTCTTTTTCATGGCTTTTTGTATGCAGTCATTCCCTGCCAGAAAACAGGAGGCTGACAGACTCATCATTACTCAGGTGTATTGCTCCTGAGAACACAGGCATCACACCTCAACTCTGCCTCATTACCTGTCCTTCCTTTTCTCCACATCTTACCTACTTCTCCTCCAACATATGCACCTTTCTGCCCCCTACTTCCCTTTAAAGAAGTAAATGTAACAGCAAGCAAAGTCATCTACTTTAACCCTGATCCCAGCATAAGCAAGCTTTAATTTTATAATATTCTTTTCAGAAATGTAGGAAAAGAGGCTCCCATCTTTTCCTTTGATTTGGAAACTCTCCCTATTAGTTCTCCTCTGCTGGCTGAAAAAAACTTGTAGTAAATGCACTCCTTTTTCCTCAGAGATCTCCTTGACAGTTTTCTTAAGCCACCTCCTCCCCACATCTGGAAACAGAGGTAAGCAGCTTAAACAACTAGCATTTTTCAAAACATCCCTAAAATAATTTTTCAGTCTCAATTACAACATGTTCCATGTTAAGGAAACCTTTTATTTTAAAAAAGTCTGGAGCAAGGAAAAAGTGTTAATCATTAGTGAACAATTTAAAAATTTTGTTTAGCTTTAAGCATACTGCAGTTTTTTGTGGTTCCATAATTACTGATATTGAGATATCCCGCAGGGCAGACAAAATCCCCACCCCTAAACACTAAGCTAAAACGCTGAGACTTTAAGACATCTGACTTTGCATTTGAATTTGACAAGTTTGACTCCATTATGACACCTTACTGTTTCTTTGAAAACCTCTTCATGACAGGACTCCTGTACTTCCATAGTATTTAAACATCCTTATGTCTGCTTTGATTTCTTTTATTGGAACAAATCAGGGAAAAATATTAACCTCTGCATAGTTAAAATTCTGTAAGGTCATCTGCCTCTGGCTATATAGCTTCTTTTCTTTAGACTGGTTTGCTGCTTTGTTCATGCTAGTTAGCTCTCAAATTACTTTAAGCATGTAACTACAGTTCTGTGGAATTTCATACACACAACACAAAGGCAAAAGCAATGTTACGAAGAAAAAGCTTGCAGGAATCAAGAAAAAATCTAGAGATCTGTTTACTAGAAAAAAATAATCATAAACTCGTCTATTCTGACACAGATTCTCTGACCAGCATTTTTCATTTTGATTAACCAGAAATTCAACGTGCATTATAATGAGTAGTAATGCCACGGAAATTATAACACACCCCCCCCACACACACCCACCCACCCTTTCTTCTTAGGCTAGGCTGTGGAATCAGGATTTTGTAAATTAAAAAGTTCGTTATCTATGAAGGTACAACCAACACAGTTATTCCCCTGGTCAAAATTTTTGATTTCTGTATCAAAGAAGTTATGGCATGCTAATTCTTAGTTTTATACACCTTCAAGAGGTAGGCTAGTTTCTACGCAGAAATATTGTTTGCCCAGTTGTTCAGGATGGGTTAATATCATACACACATGGGTTAATATACTGCGCACGTATACTCAAAATATTCATCTATATAAAAAAATAATCTTAAAACTTTAAAGGCAAGGTAAGCCAATACAGAGTGAACCAATTATTTATTCTGGTTCATCAGATTTTATGTAGTCAGTTAACTGAGCAAATGGAATTTGACAAAAATGGTTTAGTCTTGGATAAATTTGCATTAATTTACCATTCTGGTTTTGAACGTGTACTTTCCTCCCATAAAACAGAGACAGATATTCCAATTTCATTCTGTAAATCAAGCTAATTCAGAAACACCACAGTACAATTTTATTTTTTTTTCCATGTGCAGTAGGCACATTTAGTTAATCTTGCCTCATGGGTTATGCTTCCCATAGATGATTATATTATTGGCTAATAGCCAACTGTGTTAGAATTCCTGAAAGTTGAGGTTTCTTAAGTGACCATGGCAATAAACTGAAAAAGCGTTCCTGTCCTGGAGAGATTAATGAAAAGATGAATACAAGATTGTATTTGAATTTCTATTACATCCAGGAAATTCAGGTCTGTTAGCTGTCATTTGTATCATTGTCTTTCATGTACTGAACATCACTGCTTAAATTGATTATGTATATACAATCCCAGTATCAAATGACTGAAATAGTCTTGGGCGTTGCTTATAATTATATGAACTTATTGTTGCAATCCCTCAGGAAACCCTTTCTCAAGCTTCAGACAGGTATTTAAGGCACTAATATGCGTTGAACAACTGTGGCAATTCAAATGCCATTTTTGGGTTAGAGGGTGGGAAAAGCAATGGAAAGAAGAGATGTTGCATTATTTATGGACTAACCGATGGATTTCCATTTGCTTGTTCTATGGAAAAAAATCTAATTAACAGCCCATATCTAGAGTCACAGCTCAACACATCCCATCCATGGCACACTTCTGGCTATTCCACAGCATCGCTTACTATCTTTTAAGTATACCATCTAATCGCCTGTAATCCGATTCATCCATTAAGGCGATTGAATACCTTCCAGTCACCACAAGCTGAGACAGCAGCTTGGATAAGTAACATTTACTTATTACAACTCAGTAGCTTACAATGGATCTAATCATACCCTGATTTTGGTTTGGTTATTTTGTCCACAGCAACACACTGCTGGAGTATGCGCTTCCCTTGCACATAGAAGCACATCCTTTCTGTCAGCAACATTCTCAAGGTCATTTATGCCCTAAATGCCTTTATATTGCACCTCGCAAAGACAAAGAGCTGAGCACTCTCAAATGCCCAGACAAGCCTCTGACAATGCAGAACCCAAGAAAAGGATTCTGTAGCCATATCCAAGAAAAGCAGAATGTCACTGTTGGGGCATAGCCATCTTTTTAATTCTAATGCAAGACTTTTCTCTGTAACTGGCAAACTACGAGCTAAATCTAGTCTGGATGACTATTATATTCAACATACTGAGATTCCTGTAAAAGACAGAAGAAAAATAATCAACAAATGTCACTCAAATAATCAAAATTCAATCCTTTACACCTGTAAGTGCACAAAAATATCCTGGTGCTAACAGAAAAGGGAGGGAAGTCAAGACGGAAAGCTGAAGGTTAAGAAATGCTTGCTGGACAAGCTTGTCAAAGTTGGTAGGCACCCCACTTAGAAGTCTGTCAAAGAACAGTGTACAAGAACTGTGGATTAACGGCATGGACAGAGCATGGATTAACCTGCTTACGTATTTGCGGAAACAGTAATTTTTCAAACAAGCACATTAAATAAGAACTGAAGCTCTCTTATTTGCATTTTTAATTGGATTCAATGATTACAGCCAGACAACACACGAAATTAGGACAAAAGTAGCTGAAATCATGGAGTATTTTTGGTATGAGACACTGAAGGTAGTACACAAAAATTCTTGGTTATAACTGTCTTTCAGAGACTACAGATTTCTATGTTTCTGTGGAAGGTTTTCTGTAGATTCAAGTACAAGCTCCTACTTACAATATACCTCTGAAGATGGGGGGAAGAACCCTCAAATCTTAGATCTCTAAAATTGACAAAGCAGAGACATTCAAGTCTCCTGAATGGAATTTATTAACATCTAAGTACACATTTGGTGGCATAAAAGTTTCACAAAGGTTCTCAATTCCTTCCCAGACGACTAGAAAAACTACTAATTATCAAGCACAACAACTCAGTAATTTCCAAATTTTTTTTACTGTGCAGCTCCATTTACCACTAACCAAACATCAAAGAAGCAAAGGAAAATACTCTCTCATCCTGTGGAAAAGAAAGTTAACATAATGCATGGGATATTATGTTATCACTGTTACTGACAATCATCATTCTTACATATCTGCTGAAGAACAGTCCAGGGGTATTGCTCCCATTTATTTTATCCAGTACAGGAGTGCAAATAAGAGTTAGACAAAATTCCAAGAGCACTTTCATTGGCTGGTTCTGAACAGTATGGCATTTTCTCTGAATGAATATAAAAAACCTAGTTGAGATGGTGTGACTACTTCATGATTGTTTTCATGCCAAGTAACAGCTTTAGTCAACATGTCAGTAAGAGCAATTTAACAATCTATTTTCTTAAGGCCAACAGAAAACCCTTCCTGTTCAAATTAACAAACATTACACCAGTTATTTACTGACATTTTTCAGAACCACATCACCTCAATTAAGGGTTAAACAGAGGCAGCCTAAAGTTTACAGCAGAAGTGACTGAACTGTTTTTGGTGCAGCTTATTATAAATTGTCGCTCTAGGCTGCAACTGTCCCAAGACTGCCATTGTGTATTCCAGACACGTTGTAAAACTACAACCTCAGACTTGCCTCCCTATTTTAGTTTTTATTTTTTTTCAGCTGTACTCCCTTTTGGCATAGTATACTTTAATCATAGGCTGCCTCTTTTTCTGATTAATCATGGTGGCGAGAGAACAAATTAAAAAAATTCTTAATTGCTATACTGTGAAATTACTAGTGCTGGAACAATTCCACAGCAGCCCCGTGTCAGAATAAATTCTGTCTATTCAACATCTGCTAAGAAAAAAAACACATAGGAAAATTTTAAAGGGGTAATAACTATTAGAATATACTTAAAGGTAGATTCTCCCTCAAGTGACACTGACTGTTTCTCAGTAAGGAAATTTTGCTTTGTTTCGAAACACTTGTTTTATTTACATACTTGTATTTCAGTAAATTGTCTTTTCTACGCTGCCAGCATTGCTTAGGCTAAAACTGAAAAGAGATGCCAGCTTTGTCATGAAAGCGTCGTATCTCTGTGTCTGGTTTTAATGCTCAAATGCAGTTCTGCAAATACTGACATGTGTGTGCTGACAAATCAGGTATCATCACTTAAGCCATCCAGAGCAGATGTATTTTGTTTTAAAAAGACAAAAAACTTGCTTTTGGTTTTTATACAATAGAAGGGCAAGAAAGGCAAAGAAAAGTTAGTTATTCATTTTCATACAGTCTTCTCACAGTTTGGGAGAGAAAAAAAGCCATCACAAGGTTGTTTGAAAAATGACTGAAATGATTTAATATTTGTCATAAAGGTTTTTTCAAAAATTAATTAGACAACAGGGACCTCTGAGGGCCACCTAGTCATACCACCTGTTCAAAGTACAGCTAAACCTGAAGTTAAACCCTGATTAGTCAATGCCTCCTTCAATCAAGCTCTGAAAATCCCAAAAGGTTGACAGTTTTCATGCAGTATCTGTGGAGTAAGCATGACTGTAAAGGTTCTAATAGTATTTGCACACAGAAAATAAGAATAGAGATGTTACAAAAACAGAAGCAATATACATAAACTCATGCTTAACCAATGGAAGATATTCCATAGATACAAGATCAAGATAATTCAGATTATCTGGGGTGTGAGAGAAATGGTTCTTTAGGGCTTTCAACAAGTTGATCCTTGTTAAGCAGGCATGATATTCCAAGTGCTCAAGATCAAGGAGGCTGTCAGTTTGAGAAGGACAACAGACTACTAACAAGGTTTTGCTTTGCACCTTTTTAAGATACAAGACTTCCCTTGATTTTAAGTAACACAATCTGTTAACTTTTGAACACTGCTTCAGTTTATCTTTGGTTTCTGCAATAGTTCTAGTTGACTCAGACTCGCCTCACATAAAAGTCAAAAGTATTAATTAAGACTCTGCTAGCCTCAAGTAAAGTCAGCCTTCCTAATACCTTGCAGCTCACAAAGCTATTCTAAATCCAGACGCACTAGTAGCACTGAGCATTGAGTACTTTCCATCTAAAACATACTTTTAAAACTAGAAAAAATAAACACTTTAAAAATTGATTGAATTTCACTGGTGTTTCATGCACACTTAGTAAATAGAGCCCCTAGCACTTAACAGTGTAAAGCAAATTTTCTCTTCAAGCTTCTGTTCCCACGAGACTGCAAAAATACTAATTACCAGGAACAAGGAGTAAGAAGGAAAATAAGACTAAGTTTTGCTATCTACTCCCTGCCATATGGCTGCTCAAATAACAGGGTGACCCTTGAGATTCTCTTTTCTGCTTCCACCTGTTTAAGAGGAAGTAAGCTTCAGACTACACAAAAAGTTTAATACAGTAGACCAAAGCCTCCATACAAAGTAGCTCACTGTGAAGGGCAGTTTTGCAGAGGTTCCTTTATGATTTCACTTTTCAAACGCAATTCAGTCCAGTAACTCCTTTTGGTGTCAATACCGATTACCACATCATCAAGTATGGCCTGTATCCATAATTACCAAATCAATAAGAATAGCTCTTAAAACAATCAGAGCAGTGTTATCTTGAAATACAACGCAACTTGTTTATAGCTGAGGTTTTATGAAGACAGTAAGAAACTGGCATCTTACATGGCTAATAAGAGACTAGACAACGGAACAATCTCTATCTGGAACACTCTAGGTAGTTCACAGCATTATAGCCATAAAACACTGTAAGAGCTCCGATTCATATATTTTATAGTTTAAGCTGTTTTCCCCTGTTTCAGATTGTTGGGATATTTTTGTCAATAAAAAATTAAAAGCAGCAAGCAGAATAAACGCCAGTACTTAAAAATACTGTCAAGTCTTCAGTGTTTTCTCAGTTTTATTAATTGGTTGCTCATACACACATTAGCACCGTAATCTTCTGCAAGGTCTAGTCACTGAAAAATTTGGTGGCAGAGTAATTAAATACTCCTTACCTTCAGAATTATTCTAGTATCTTCTTTACTAGAGCCTCCATCTACTCGAGTCACTCTATATTCCAACCACTGCTGAACGACAGCTTTCTCTTCTGCAGTACTTCCAAGCAGTTGGTCTTTCTTAGCCTGTTTAACTAGGTGGGCAGCTATGGTCATTAATCCTGTCAGACCAGGTCCATTGTTTGTTTGAAGAACAGGAATCTAAAGAGGAAACCAAAGTAATACTAAACAACTAATTCAAAAAGTAGTTGCTATAAGAATAGCTATTGTTTTTTCTAGCCCCTCAAAAGGATCTTTAAAGCAATACATCAGAATTTAGAAGTATTCATACTAAAGGTAGTAACATTAAAGAAAATATGTATGTTCTCTTTTTAGTTTTTGGGATGGTCTATTTTCAGTTTTTACAGAAGAAATGTATTTAACACATGCACACCTTTAGCTCCAATTAATCGAATTCTGCCAATGTCATAATGAAATAGTATTGCTCATTCTAACACTGGTAGAAATCTTACTAACTAACTTTTGACTCGTTTTCCAATTCAGGACTCTTGACTTACAATGGTGACGTCATCAGCATCCAGTTTCTCTCTGAGTAGACGGCAGTAGCCAGATTTACTGAAATGCTTATTCATGCTTACTGTTCTATTGACAAATCCTGTGACAGAAATCAGCAGTTCACTGGTATCAGGGGAGGACAACACAACACACCTCTAGATTTAACCATGTCTTTGTTAGCAACATTATCACATGCTAAACTGTGCGAAAGGAAACTGAACCTCTAAGAGCCAGAAACAAAATGAATGAATTGAAACTCACTGCAACAGACTAAATCCCATTCAATCATTTATGATATCAAATGACTGAAGAGAAACTGATTAAGATGCAATACAACTGCACTAGCACCATAAAAACGCAGAAAGAAGAACATTTTAAGCTGACATCCCTCCAACGACCCACGATGGCCCTCCCACAGGCCGAAGGAAGAGGCTCCCAGAACCCGCGAGTCGGTAGCGAGGCCCTACAGCCAGAACCGAAGGGGGGCTGCGAAGGAGGGGGCTGAGGCAGAGAAGGCGAAACCCCGCTGAAGGGGAAGAGGCGGCCGTGCGGGGATCCGCAGCCGAGGCCGACGCAGGGCCGGCCCACCCGGGAGAGAAGGAGTGGAGGGTCCATTGCCACCGTCGCACCGGCGTTCACCGCGGGGGGCAACGGCCGCACGGGGCCGGGGCGGCGGGAGGGGAAGCGGCGAGGTAAGAGGCCGTCGGGGAAGGAGGCCAGCAGACACCCACCCGCCCGCCCCTGCCCGCTCCCGACCCCTCCTCGCTCCCTTCACCTTCCGCTCCCCCTGGACGCCGTACTTGTTCCCTTTCGGCAGGCCCAGTAGCTGCTCCAGCAACGCCAGCTCCTCCGGCCCCGGCCGCGCGGCGGCTGCCATCTTTGGCAGAGGACCACCTGGGAAAGGAAAGGCAGCCGCAGCCGCCACCTGACAACAACCACCAACCCCATTGGACGAAGAGACTACCCCACGGCCACAGGAACCGTCGCTGTTATTGGCTCGGCGGGGCAGGCCAGCCAATCAGACGCTGAGCGGGGACGACGCATGCGCTGAGCATGACTTGGCCTCACAACCCCTCGGGGGCAGGGGGGGAAGAATGGCGGATCACTAAGGGCGCATGCGCAGCTGCGAGCACCACCCACCCCCCCCCTTCCCCGCCCACCCGGTGATGTGCGCAGGTGCGCGCCGGGGCGGAGCACAAGGTGTTAAGCCACGCCCCCCGGGGTGTGGCCTCGGCCGGGGGGCGGGGCGAGCTCTGAGGGGCAGCCGGCGCGGGGGCAGTGGGCGCGGGGGTCGTGAGGGAGAGGGATGGCCGGTCCCGGCCCGACAGGCGAGGGAAGCGGGGGAACATCGACCCGGCGGGCTCCTCGCCGCTCCACGGCCCGACCCGAGCAGCCCCGCCGCCTCCCGGCGCAAGGCGCTTCCCGGCCTGCCTTGGCAGAGTCGGTTCGTTACCCCTTCCCCACGGAAATAACAGCTGCTTTCTTCCCGGAAAGGGGCGAGAGCTGCTGAGGGGTTCGTCGCCTAATAATAGGAGGAGGAATTAAGGGAGGAAAGCCAGTGGCTTCTCCTGATGCCGGTGCCAGGTCCGCGCACCCCCCGGTTCACAACGCCCGGCCCTGGGGTTGCCCGGTTGGCGGCGGCGCGCAGGGGCGGCGCGGCAGCCGGGCCGGGTTCCCCCGCTCCCGGGCGTCCCGGCCTGCCCGGCCCCTCGCTGCCGCTTCTGAGGCAGGTGGATGGCTTCATGCAACTGCCTTCCTCCGTCCCGTAAATTTTGAATTTGCTGTCCAAGCGTAGACAAATTTAGCAGAGAAGCTGAAGTTCCAGAGAGAGTTACGTTAACCAGAGATTTTGTGAAATGAAGGAAGGACGATCATGCAGAACCAAGCCATTATAGGCACAGACCAAGGGTATCAAAGGAAGAGGAGGGATGGAAGTAGGGTTAAGAAAAACATATTAATGAGCCATGGTTAATGATAGCAGTGAAGTTAAGAGATTAAAAACCCACAAAATGTGAGCTGGCCGTGAAATAGTGTGATTTAACTGCACATTAGTGTTTGAGATTTGTTAAAGACATGATTTAATCCCCTCTCTGAAGACACTCTGCTGCAGATGTTGTACCTCTACGTCTGATTGTAAATGTTAGAAATTAAAACAATTTTAGATTGGCGGGTCTGTTTGTGCAAAATGTCAAAGTGTGGTTCTTGATAGAAGACTGTTAAATACTAAACTAGCATTTTTACTAAAACCAATGAGCTAGTCTTGTCCTACTACTGACAATTTCAAAATACAGACTCAGGGCTATCACTGCATTAGTCATCTTAAATAAGATGATCCTGTTGAAGGTCCTGGTTCTTCAATGAAACGTTTTGTCTTGATACAAGGTGACATTCAGATTTGTACTTTCTGTTGCAGAAAAAGTCTGAAAGTGGCCACAGAGCCTTCATCTGAGTGGGGACCAATTCTGAAATTGTGAGCAGATTTTTAAGCTTTTGCAGGAATTTGACCAATCTTTTATATTAACATCTGCAAAGCACTTCATTAAAAACAAAAAATTGCTCTCCCTTGAAACTGGCATTGCTCTTTGCAAAGTTTATTTTTTTAATTCTTCACCTCCTTTCCTACAACAATATTTTGAAATGTTAGTGTTCCAGCTGTGCTCCAGTGTGACATCAATGAATGATTTAAGACTGTAAATTCATAGAAATATTTTGCCAATTTTTTAAAAAGCTAATTGATTGTTTGAACCATGTATCAGTAAATATATACTTACATTTACAGGTTATTTATATATTTATAATTATTAAATGATTTGGAAAGCAGAAGATGAGACATATCAGTGTGAAATATTAGTGCAGATGGATTGAAGAATCTATCAGTAACAATAAAAAGAAGTTTACCATTTCAGTCAGATGAAAAGATAAAGCTTTTTTTTTTTTTTTTTGGCTCTCCTCCGACTTCAGAATGTTAAAGTTCTTGGAAGGGGAGACTTTATAAAATTAGGTGGAGAAGATTAACTGCTTACAGTTGTGTAGCAGTTTTCCCTTGATAACAGTTCTTAACCGTGTCTCTCTGCCTTTCTTTCTCTGTGCACAGTTCTCCCCTCATTCCATTAGGTGGAGCTTTGTGATTAAGACTGCAGAAAAAACTTGCTTCAAAGTGCAAAACAATTCACCGCGGAATGGCTGGGGGAGGAGGCGAGCGAAGCCTACTTTGCTTAGAGGTATCAGTGTCCTGTACGCAAGCTTGATACACAAAAATATGAATCAAGACCCTCACACACAAGGAAAATAACTTGAAAAATCGATTCTGTCAAACAGAGAGCTGCTCTAATCTGCTGTTATCATAGTCAAGTTCCAAACCTAAAATACCTTAGGTTATAAATTAAATGTCAAATATAATTAATTTGGCACTTGAAACATGACGTGGATGACTGTCCTTTAGAGAAAGCCTGACAGCTTTATGTATGTCACATTGGTATCTGTTAAAACGAGCTTTACATGCCAGACGATCCTTGTGTGAATCATATTGCTGTTAGCTGTACCAGAATTTTGTCAATGTAATAAGTCTCAGAACAGTTTTCTCCTTAATTGTCTGAAGCTTTTGCAAGACAATATAAATCAAGTGTCATCTGCCTCATCTGGGCAAAATAATGGTTTTATCATACATCAAATACGCAATTTATTTCTTATTCATTACTAGAGAAGTTATTGTTGAATATTTACATACAAATCTATATTTTATACAAATGGAGAATGTTTTCTGCCCTGTGCCTTGGACCCACTGAATTTACAATTTGAATCCGATTTTCCTTCCACCTTCTTAAATTCAGCAGCAGCGGCTGTAGTCCTGCTGTACCCTGCCACAGGGAGGTCCTGTACCACTCCTTCCCCAGCCCACTGCCCTGACACCTGGAGACCCCCTCTTGCATGTCCTCCTTCCCCTGCCCCAAACTAGAAGCAAAGAGGTCTTTCTTCACTTTTTGCATTTTGCGTCCCTGCTTTGCACAATGAACCACACTAGCTTTAACGCATATTTATTCATAGGTACCCCGTGGGAAGTGGAGAAGGCAGGTTTGCCCAATGGACACTTTCACAGAGTTGTTGAAATAAAAATACCAATAAACCACATTATTTCCCACTAATAGGACCAGTAGGACCTTCCTAATCCAAACTTCCTAAAAATTCCCCAAGCAGAGATTTAATAGCAGAGTGCTGCAGCAAGGTTTCATTGCTGTAGCTTCACTATTAATTTTTAAATGCATGTAACAAACTTGCTAAATGTTTGTGACTGATGCCCTTTATACTGCCTGATCTACAGTCTGTGTGAGCGGAGCTATTCCTTTAGCTTAAGAGAAAAAAAAAAGAGATTGAGACCTTACTGCTGGTACTGCATTCGTTGAAATGAGGGGCATGTGGGCAGTCAAACTAAAAGATCCAGACTTGTTCCCGGTCCATGAGGTGTCTGAATGAAGCAAAGATTAAATTGACTTTTTTTTTTTTCCAAGTTCTCTTGGCAAATTGAACACACAAAAAGAATGATTCTTGTAACAGCCATCTCTCCTCTGCTTCAGCTTCCCTGTTCTTCTGCTCAACCCCGTGCTGTACAACAGAAACACGAGCCCCAGGTCCATGTTAAAATTTAGCTATTCTTGTACGTGTCAGGCAGAAAACAACTTAACTCAAAAGCAATATTTTAAACTTAAGAGGCACGTTAATTTTATCTTTTTGTCTTATTCCCACAAGGTTACACCGACAAAAGGACTTCTAGTTAGAAGCCTTTCTGCAGGCAATGACTCTGAGATGTTACTGTCCCAGCAGCCAGCAGCTGATTTTAGCCTAAGTGCGTATTGAAGGAAACAGGGAAGGGAAAGTTGCCGTGACATTACTGCTGTGATAGTGCAGCACCAGAAGAGGGGATGGGAGACTTACCATATTGCTGAGAAGACTGGTCTCACGCACATGTATGTCTTAATTTAGCAAAATATGCATATGTTTGTATTCATTGAAGTCGGAGTGACAACAGGATTCATCATGGACCATTACAAAATTGACTTAATTCTTTTTGTCTTCTGTTCCGTGGAAGATGACTGCAAGTCACGGCGCTGCCCAGGCATTACAGCGATTCAAGGTCATCATCTTAGTTGCAAGACAGCGCCAGATCCACAAGCAGGGTGGCTGCACTACTGCACTGCTGCATAAAAGCTAATTAGCCCAGGTAGGCAGCAATTAGCTCCACACTGCTGTGCCTGTTTTTAATGCATTCCCAGAGATGACTCGCTTGTTCATAGCGCAGAGTTCCCTGAACTTCGTCTGTTATAGCTGTCTGCGTTTGGATCTCAACAGCATTGTAACTTTGTTTTTAGGTTAAATAACTGTTGAACATGGGTGTACGTTTGGGTTTGATAATTCCAAAATAATTGTGACTATTTTCCATGGATTTGGAGACCAATCAACAAAGAATGTGTATGTGTTCATATATATATATATATATGTGTGTCTATAAAAAATGTCTCGTTGTTCCTTCACAAATTTGATTTCCCTGAGAAAACACAGATCCGCATGGAAAAGTTACTGAGATCTGTAGAAACATAATCTTCTCTCAGCTCCATCCTTGTTTCTTAAGTCAAATTGACTATCCTGTATTACTTACTCACCTTCCAAATGAGAAGCTTTCATTAAAGAAAAACAATCGAAATTGGTGGGTGTACGGCAATGATGAATTATGGAAAATGGCTGATTGTTTGGCACAGAGGGGAACAAAATGATGTCTGATATACTAATCTGAATGCTTGGGTTCGGTGTGGCAGAGGAACCACTGGTTTGTTCAGTGTTTATGCATACCTAGCACAAGCAGTTCTGTTCCGAAGAGGCAGCTAAATAACTAATTTTGAAAGTAGTATACCTAGAATGCTACACCTAGTTTATCATGTGTAAGTGTGGTATGTTTGGTTGTTGAAAATGTAACCTGCTGATTCTTTTATGGCTGAGTAAGTGCTGGGTTTTGTCTGCTGTGTTTTTGAGAACAAACACGAGCATTGTAATTGAATTGCTACTGGCAAGCTGTTTTTTGGGGGATATGCCCTCTTTACATAATGCAGGGTCCTGGGATGAAAAGGCTAAGCTATTTCAGCGTACTCTATCAGTAACGTGCCACGTTAGTCCAGACTAATTCTGTTCTTTGTTCTCCAGCTATTGCTGTGCTGAGCTGGAAATATGTCCTGAACATACACTAGATGGCAGACGGGTCAGGTGGCTGGAAATGAGCCTAGCCCGTTCATCGTCACACAGCCTTCTCTCCTGCCTCCGAAAGATCAATTGGTCTTCCTCAGGCCTGTATAAAAGCACATTTGGCTCACTGTACTGGATATGAGTACGCAGTCGGCAGACTAGAAGCTGATCTAGCCCTCTGCCCACAAGATGCTAGGCCATGTTGTTTCCGACAGATTTGCTTTTGCCTTTTAGCCGACAAGGAGAAGATGCCCGATCAGTAACATCTCGATCAGTAGCAGCTGTTGTTGAGAATAAGGCTTGTGTTAGAGAAGCGGATGTGTTAAAGAAGCGCTGTCAGCACCTGAGGCAGGCTTTGATGGCTTGTCTTCAACAGTAGACTCCTGTATTTGCCCTGCAGGAAATGATGGCAGCTTGTCGCAAAATTTTTGTAGCAGAACATCTTTCCAATGCTCTGTGTTTGCCCCAGGATGAAAGATGCCCTCAACGTTGCCCTTAAAGTGGAGATCTCGTTGCGATGCCAGCATGTGTGGCCTTGAACACATCAGTGCTTACTGTAGGATCTTTTGGGAGCTGTCGCGACACAAGGTCAAATTCGGCTGGTGTGGTGCTCGCTTGACCCACAGCTCTGCTGGTGTAACAGAAATGCTGTCAGCTTTCACCTCTCCTGATGTCCTTGAGGAAAGGATGGATTTGAACGGAGATGTCACATCGCTATCAGATTATGCTAATGTCATAGGTGAGTCTCACAGGGCTCTAGGAGTAAACCACAACTTAAAAATAGTCTTTCCAATAGTGGTTTTATTTTTTTTTTTCCCCATTAGTGATATTCCTAGGAATATCATCAGTGGTCATTGATTGCTTTTTTTTTTCTCAAACAAAAAAGTTCCCTCAGTGTTGAGTTGCAATCAGATGCATTTAGGATTCCTGCTGTGGTATGTAAATTCCTGAACTGGTGTACCTCTTCTGATTTTAATTATCAATTAATCTCCAGATTTTAAGGACATAACTACTCTACAGTCAGACTCATGCTAATGTAGTTATTAGCAAAAATAACACAACTCTATAATGAGGATTTTAGGGAGTTTGCTTTGCCTGTCACAGGGCAAGAGCACTTCCATAGAAGCAAGAGAGTTTTTGTTGCCAGTTCATCTAAACCTACTCAGCACCTCTCTAGGCAACAAATGGTGGAAAACCTGCTTTTTTTCTAGGCTTTTCTCTAGGGTAAACTACTACTGCTTGTGGCTCTGTGTTGGTTGAGAATTATGGAGAAGTAGATGCTCTTGTACCTTCAATTGCCTTATTCACCAAGTCAGCTAGTCAAATAGTTGGGACTCTTGAGAAGAGCAACGGCAAAATCTCAGTTTGAATAAACAGACATAATTAGAAACTAGGAAGTTTAAACTTCAGTTTGTAAGTGGTTCTAAATACAGAGGTCCTTTGGGTTCCAGACAGATTCATACTAAGTTGGGTTAAAACCACACCTGGATGCTGTGATATTGCACCGTGCACTAATTGCCAGTGCCAGGAGCTTCTCTGCTCCCCCGTTTATTCCATCCGTCTGCACTGACTACACGGTTATGCGAAGCTGTTCAGAGAAACACCTTGTTTTGGAGGCACGTCTTATGAAATAGCAACCCCGGTGGCTCTCCAGGGTGGGTATTACCTGTATTGCTGTGTATCTGATGCATTGTGGTGATTAATTGTTGTGAGAGGATTCTGCCTCTCCCTTTATGCTTCATCTCAGATGAAAAGCCTTTATGGCCTTCACTAGTGCATCTTGTAGCATTTAGGGAACACGCTAGTTAAATCAGTAACAAAAAAAGAGGAATCAGGCTTCGGTTGTCGCTAATCTAACCATCTGACACTTCCTAGAGTATCTGTGCGTTTTCTCTAATAGGACAGGAATGATCAAATACTTCACACAAGCACATTTTTCTTTTGATCTTTTTGAGTCAATGAGGAACCATTCAATAAAACTAAGAAATGTTGCAGAACAGAAAAATGAGAAAAAAAGTAATGCAGACTTGACACAGTGCATAGGCAGGTGTATCTATACAGACATGAACAGCGAGAGGGTCCTTTACTGAGCGGCAGCCAGCCTCCAAGGAAAGCTTACAAAGCCTTTCTCCTGCAAACGTGGTTTGAGACAAGTTGTGTGACAACAATGGGAGCAAGCAGTAGGATACAACCAGACAAATGAAAATATGGAGCAAGCGACTCACCATGGTTTGAGTTCTCTTCCGTATACCTGCAATCAGAAGGTTTATCTGCAGCGAAGCGCCTTGAAGCTGGTACTGCTAGTGAAAATGAAAATGTTATTTCCTTCATTTGTTCGTTGCTTTTCTTTACTCTGTTTCTTTCAACTTTTAATTGCTGGACACACAAATCTACACAGTAAGCAAACATATTCAAAATATAAAATTGTAACTACAGTGGTACATTGTATAAATTTTTAAATTTTTTTTTTCCCATTAAAGCAACTTTCTTAAAACTAAAATATGTTTGGCATATATGTTATAGATGCAGGCCAACACAAACTCCATCTGTGAGAGGCTGCCTTTGTAGGAAGAAATTTACATTTAGCTTTTGGCAAGTGTGTTTTTTTGACATTAGCGCATACATCACCCAAAGGAAAATCTATATTAGTGTGGAGATGTCACCTGATGCTCTGCTACTGAGACACATGATGCTTCACCCAGGGCTGCAGGAAGAATTACACAGCAAGCTCATGAGTTTAAGAACTTCAGGTTATGTTGCACCATAACCCATGACTTTGATAATGGATCTACCAGAAGAAGAGAGTGTTGCAAATAGAAGATTATCTTGTCCTCCAGCACTTCCACAAAATCACACAGTTCCTCCTTTTCCTAGGTGTTTTTTTAATTCAGGTTTTTGTAATGAACTCTTCTTTTCTGCTTTTCCCTGTTGCTCCCTACAGTGATCTTCAGTCTTGCTTCCTGTCTCCATCCAAAACTTGTCAAAACCGTACTCGGCGATGCAGCCCTTTTTTTAAACCAAAAGGGGCTGTGTTTTGGAAAGCATTTTGTGGAGGTGAGGAGTGAGGCTTATGTGGTGATGAGTATTTGAACTGATTACAGCAAGGAAGCATAACGCAAAAGAAGAAGGTTATGATTCTAAGCTGCTGGGTGGTGTTCAACACATCAGTGACATTGTGAAAAATCTGGTTTAGAATTATTTGAGCCCACAGTCTGGGGGACTGTAATTGGGTTTTACTCCACAGGAGCTCACAGAGGTTCAGACAATAGTTTATAAAATATACCCGGAGATCAAAGTGGTTTGAAATTCAGACTGATTTTCTATCTTTTTTTTTTTGGTGTGGGAAAAATGAATAAACCCTGAAAACACTTTCATTTAAGGCCAGTTCCTGCCAGCAAGGGAAATTTAATCCACTCAAGCCACCAAATCATTGAGTACATTTATTCATTAAAGTAATCAATCAGTGGAAATAGGTTTTTCTTTTTATATATTAAATGGCAAAAATGATGAGTTCATAAAAATGTCAAGAAATTTTCATCTCTGCTATCTCTTCTCTTAGGTCAGCTGTCTTCAAATGTATTATCCCATTTGTGGGAATCTTACTTATTCTGTCTTTCTTGTAGAAAGCTGAGTATTAGGTATTACACAGAGATTAAAATTGAGTAGAAACTATAGAAAATGTCAAACATAGCAGAAATCATGACACTTGCTCTTTTGACTAGTCACAAAAACATCAACAGTTGTTAATTTTTGAAGCTAGTACTCTGGCAGTGTTACATTAACACATCAGTCACAGCAACTTTTTGTTTACATTTTTGCTAGCATCTACAAGTTTGTCAAGATCTATCGTCCCTTTCCGCTATGCAGTTGACTTCTTTTATTTTGACAAATGGATCCTTGCCAAGAAGTTATGTATGTGCCTTGCACATCATCGTTTGGAAGCAAGAGACAACATTGTGATTATCATTTTTCTCTACTATTTATAATGCAGGCTGCTGCTTTGAGATCTTTTAGTGGAAAAGACTTGGTGAAGAAAAACATCAACTATCCATTTGCCACAGTAAATAAAATTACATGCATTGTTTTGTCTGACGTACTCTAAACCTAGGACTTAAGCTCCTTCTAGCTTGGGAAAGATGAAGCGCCTCCTAGGTCCTTCTTGGAGCTCATATTCATTTAGGAAAGTAGGAATGTAAAGGGACCAACCGCGTGACATGAAATTCAGTGTCTTACAACTGCAGGCAGTCCTGTAGTACAGACTAACCAAAATTTGTAAAAGACCCCCTAAGACCTTTGATTGAAAGACCTTACAATTGTTATAAAGATTCTAAAACTCAAAAAAGGTGTCACAGGTAAGGAAGAGATTAGATAAAGGGCATTGCCAAGATTTCGGATGAAGCAGGAATTTCTTAGGTGATGTTTCCAGACCTTCCCAGGAAGTCGTGGGACCATGGGCCATGCCCCAAGCTTCAGAGGAGGAAGGATATTCCCAGCTAATTTCCTGAAGTAAAATTCTGTCCTGAAACGTGTTGTTATGAGACCATCAGTTTGTTACTATTGAGTCTGACGACAGGTTTATCCCTGAGAGTGTGAAAAAGGCACGCTGAAGAAATAGCTGGTCTTCCTCAATAGTGCCAGCAACATCCAGTACCTCCCCTAGCACTGCAGCTCCGTCTGTGGCCAATCTTCAGAGGAAATTGATTGACAGCAGCCCTGAAGTATGGACTAATTAAATATATCATAAGTAGGTTGCAGTGAACACAAATCAGCTTGACCCAAAAAATTTTGGTTCCCAGATGTCAGCAAGATTTTCTGTTTAGCTTTTTAATATGGTGAGGGTCCAGAAGCGGTGTCTGTAAATAACAGAGGCATCTTTGATGCAAATTCTTACTCCTCACAGTTTTAAAGTTTACTAACAAATATCTTCGGAGCAAGCAGACTCTAAAGGGCAGCCAAAGGCCTGTTTATATGGGGAAATCAGCATGTGGTAAGGTAAGATGAGAACTGATGGTACAGTAGCTGTCTGCACTCATTCTTCATGGGGAGAGTGGCGAGCCCTCGGGGCGCTCTCAGATGGCCTCTGCCTGCGCTCACCAAGGTAGTTTAAGGGGTCGCTGTCCCTGGATGTCTGCCTTGTCCTTTTGCTGGAGATTATGGCCCCTATTCCAGCGCTATTCCACACGGGTAATCATGGCAGAGTAGTTAGTGACTTGCGCTTTTGCAACGTACATAGCTGTGTACCTACGGTCTTGTGCTAACTTCTTGGGCACATCAGCCCGATCGGAGAAAAGACTCTGCAAATTTCAGCTATTCAAAAACACAGTAAAGCTGTTCCTTTTTGGACAGAGCAACACCATATTGTTTAATTGTTTCATTAGAACTCAGCGACCCTCGTATTCTTGATGAGATTAAACAGAGCAGAACTTTGCCTGAATAAGGGTGCGCTGCTACAATGCAGCTATCATTGACTTATCTCCCTAAACAGGATAACGAAACCCTTTTAGATCCTACTGAGCATTTCCTTACATGCCTACTGCATGCGATCCAAACCCCTTTTTTCTTGAGATTTTGTTGTGGATCTCAGAGTTTTAATGCATATCCTTTTGAGGCCTTGGGATTGTGCTGCATTGTCTTTCCACGAAGATGCAGTGTTTGGGTAAAGAGAGCAAAGAGGCAGATAAATCTCAAAAACTGTTTGTGCAACTTGGAGATCACGTCGCCAGTATGTAATAATTTGTTGAACACTCCACAGAGAGCTAACAGAGTATCTTTAATTGCTTTGCATTTTTGAAGGAATGCAGGTATCTTAAAAGTATCCAGAAAACACAGTTAAGTTTCAAGCTACTGTAGGTTGGGCTCACAGCCTTAGCATCTTAGCTCACAGGTTCAAAATGACTAGCCTTTACTACACATCAGGAATCTCTATAGATGAATGATAATTAACAATATCGTGAATACCACTTCATACTTCCAGAACTGGCAAAACCAATTTTGGAATAAATGGGGTATACACAGAAAAGACTTCTATATATCTGGCTGTTATAAGTTCACCACTCTCCTCTGTATCCAAATATTCGACTACGTGTAAATGAATATACCCGCCAGCAGGAACAATTCATGAGGCTGAATCCAATAACACACCATGCAATGAATACTAAGGTTGCTCGCTGTACCAGCCTCACCAGTGTTGAAACTTTCTTGACAAAGGTTCATCTGCACTTGGCTGGGTCTAGTCAAGGTGGAAGAGTTCAGGAACTCTAGGCAGATCTTTTGCAACCAGTTTCCTTGTGTCAAAAAAATACCTTGCCCTAATACAAATTGTTTTATGGACACCACGAATTCCTACTTTGAAAGACAGCTAGGTCAATATTAGTAACAAAGAGGAGAAACCTAGACATCTGCAGCTTCCTTTGGGTTCTTTCATGCACCATTGCTGATACTGAAGAGCAGCTGTTTGCCATTTAGCACATACAACAACTTTGCTGTAAAGGAGGCACCCAGCTCTGCTGGCCTCCGCTGATATTGATGCCAAAAGCTCGGTTCCAACACATCAGGTTGGTGTTTGTTTAATGTGCAAAACCACTAAAAAGTCCTTGGGGAAGAAAGTAACTCTGAATTTTCAGAATGTTTTGTCTATTTCTGTTCCACAGCTTGTCTTGCTTCTGCTGCACTTTGTAACATCTGGACTCTGTAGGGGCAACGGAGCGCGTGTTGGTTCTGTCCTGTGCTCTCCGCCCTGGAGCAACAAGTGCTGCTGGTCAAAAGACTCTTATTTTGTAGCTCTACCAAAGAGGGAATGTAACTGGAAAACAGGTGGGAAAAATCATCAGTGCTACTCAAAAACGTTCCTTTCATATCCAATACTTGGACTCAGGTTTTCTTCTTAAAATTACCATATCCACTGGAAATGCTTAGTGATTCACACAGAATCCCATTTAACAGGAAATCCTGTGAAAACACACCATTCCAGGCCCAGACCTACTTCCACTCTTGACAAGGAGAGTTTTGCCACCAGTTCAAATGAGAGCTCTTGGAGTATGATCTATGGAGCCTTCTGCAACCACAGATTTTTGTTCTCTTCTAGTGTTTATTCATATGATAACAATCCCACAATAAAACAGAAGAGAAGCACGTAGAGCTGTTTGAAGAAACACAGGGCAGGTCCTCGGGTAGTTAAATTAGCACAGTTCCACCGTAGGCAATGACATATACTGTATTCACTGAAGTTATGCCAATTTTTCCTAGCCAAGGCTCAGGCTGACAGTGTTTGGACACATCACTGTTCCATAGACTATCTGTACGTCTGGGTGGGACAGAAATCAGGGGCCAAATGCAGTCCTTACATAACACTTCAGAAATGTTACAGAAAACTGCGTATAAAAAAAAAAAATATATTTTCAGAGTGAATTTAGTTAATTTTTCATCGCTTTGTTTTACAGAGCTGCATAACTGCAGTTGGGGACCTCTCATACTAGCTAAGCTGTACAGCCACGGTGAGGGGCCAGTCACTCGGAGGGCTTGCAAGTTCAGCTGAGCGGTCCCCACAGCCAGACCTGAGACACGCTGGCTTTCATCCACCTACTTAACCTCACAGACGAAAAGCAGAAACTTTGCATCCGGTCTGATATCTTAGATATGTACGAATATGCACACGCATTGATAGGCTGCAAATCATTTACATAGTTAACACCAAACCGAATGAAAGCAAACACAAAATACAGACGTATGATGTGAAGCATATAAGTATGCTGGAGATAAAGCCTGGTTTCCAAAGGCTTCTGAGAATCGTCTCATGCCATAGGGAGAGGCGCTACTTTCCGCGATGCGTGGAGCCAATTATACCAGTGCCTTGACAGAGTGGAGGGGGGAGAAACCTTTCTGCTGACCCTGAAAGACAACAAACTTGCACCCTGAGGCCTGATATCTGATTAGTTTTTCAGTTTTTTTACATCGCATGGCTGTTAAGTAATAAAATAGTTTCTTCCCAAAACAATAACATTTCATTTACCAATATACTATTTGGAGCATTCCTCTTAGTTTGTTTCCGACATCAACTTAAAGACCTGCACCTCCCCTCCTGAAGATGTGGAATTGCAAACTGACAAGCCCAGTTAGTAATACCTCCAGGGATTAAGGGGACAGAATATTTATAGGCAATCTAATGTTTTAGAGTACTTTTCATTAAAAAAAAAAAATCCAGCAATTAGGTACTAATATAAAAAGCACTAAATTTTAAATTACTAAAAGGTTATGTTTACATGATATGTTTTGCCCACTAGCCACGCAGAGGAAAAAAGTTAAGCATTTGGTTTCACTCTGAACTTTATGCCTTTGATAAATTTAAGATTACTGTTGCATTAAAGCCATTGTATGTCCTCAGTGGCAGTTAAGGCCTTCAGCACTTGCAGGATTGAGTCTGGAGTAAGGACGGGAGCAGTAATGTGATCACTCCTGAATTGTACTGCCTAACATCTAAGAAGGATCAGGAAGACAATCCTTAGCCCTGAGCATTATATACAAATGAAATAGGGGTTATCTGGGGGCAGCATAATTCATTAAATGTTCCCTCTAAATGTAAAACACCAAATTCCCTCGACACAGTCAGCCTTTCGATCTGCAGTCTAGTTGTGACATAAAAAACGGTATTACAGTAAGAGTAAACTTAAATTCAGAAAAGCTCAGAAGTTCAGTTAAAGCTCATTCTATTTTCTCGTTACATCTCATAACAAACAGCCAGGAAAAACATTATAGATGCCATAGTCTTTTGAAAAAGTATCTGATTTTAGAAGACGGGACTAGCTTGTCAGCTGGTGTCAATCAGGAGATTTACATTAACTGTAATCCAATTACCCTGTAGCTCTATCAGCTGAGAAACTGATCCAGGAGCTGTAACAGTCAGTTAGAAACGCATCCCTGTATAGCTTCATCTTCCCCTTGTACATCTTTCTCTTTTGCTTCAGACCAGCGCTGGGAAAAATTTCAAACAAATATTGTGATCAGATTTTTAGGGAGACTGGATAAAATTACGTTATGACTAAAAACCAGTTTATTTCAACGGAGGGCATAAGGTGATCAGACCATGCAAAGTTCAAAAAACCCCCACAACTGTAATTGTACTGTAAGACATGTACATCACCTCTGTTACACAGACAGAAGACGCTCTTCTCATCTTTGATATATTTATCCTTACATCAAACCCTCCCATGAAACAAGGAAGGATGGTTTGTCCAGTTTGGTCAAACAGGACACAACAGGGTAAGTGTTTTGCTTAAGGCTATGCGGGAAACGTATATCAGAAGAGTGTGAGTCTTTCTCATGCTGGAACGCCCTAATCCCTGGACCACTTCTGCCTACTTAGTTCACCTTCTGTTATTTAATTAATACAGGCTCTATCGATAATCTTTGGAAAGTCAGTTATTTACCCTCCACCTTAACCAACAGAGAAAAGTTGAAACGTCTGCCTTGGGAGCTGACAAATGGAGGGTGCGATATAAAGGCAAACGGTTACTGATTTTAAATATACTGTCTGTTACTGTGCCACTAACAAGAGACCAGTCCAAGGACTGGGATGATTTGAAGACGCTCCCCTGGGCTCCACCAGCAACTGCCCAACACCCTGCTGGTGCCAGGCAGGGGCTGTCGAGTAGCAAGACCGCTCCCCCTCCGTCACACAGCCCCATCTGGCCTCCCAAAGCTGGGACCAAGTCTCAGGGTCTGAACAAAGGCTAATGCTGACCCTAGTGGACGTTCAGCTGTGCCAAACGACCCTTGATTTCATTATAAATCTCCAACAAAACGTGAAGGAAAATTAAAGAATTTAATGCC
This sequence comes from Larus michahellis, assembly GCF_964199755.1. Classification (NCBI taxonomy): domain Eukaryota; kingdom Metazoa; phylum Chordata; class Aves; order Charadriiformes; family Laridae; genus Larus; species Larus michahellis. The sequence goes on along the minus strand of NC_133897.1, from coordinate 75,903,597 downwards.
AAGGTCTCAGATAAAGCCTTTGTAGGAATCATCCCAAATGAGAGTATAAAAATATTGGTGGAGAAAAGGGAAAGGAAAATCCCTAGTTAGAGAGAAGCATTTATGTTTCCATTTTTTTTCATAATTGTGTTTTAAAAATTCCTCATGGAAACGCTGCCGATCCATGTATTTGAAAAATACAATCTCTGCCTGTTCAGTCTCTCCCAGAGCGGGTCAGTCCTGATTCACCGTCCAGTGAAGCAGACAGTTGTACTTCCTTGTGTTTGTGTTAAGTTTAGCCTAGAGATGTTGAAACTATAACGGAAATACACATCTAGGGTCCCTCCAAAACTCAAGATTGCATTTTAACTACAGATATTGTTTAAGTCCTTTAAGATGTAGCGTATACTAACAATGATGTTACAAGTGGTTAATAGAAAAGGGGCCAGTGGAAGAAGTCAGTGAGTCTGACCACATACTGGCTTTTTATTACCTTAATATAGTGAGACAAAGAACAGAAAAAGTATGCCTTTTTCTGAGCGATTCCTTTTTTTATTCAAAATCTATGAGGGCTTATCTTAAAAATATATGATGCTATCAAGTTCAGCAAGCTGCATGATTTATTAAACCAGGGTCACCATTTCTTCCTGTCAGTTATATGTGATCAGTTATTATACATGCCTATCACTTGTTATATATTTATTTGTTGGAGATTAGAGACCGTTTTTTAAAAGACTTTCACATGCAGGTATCAGCGCACAATACCCAAGAATTAACTTTCAGCTGGCCAGTGAAGTAAATGTTTTGGGCCACGTTATCAGTTGATAGAAATCCCTGTAGCCACGTGCTTCCAATTTAGCTCAGCTCTGAGAAACTGGCCTATTATCAGTGACCTTGTACCTGACCATTTTTGGCACAATTTTGCTCTGGCATGGTGTAGCGATGCTGAGACATTTTCCCAGAAAAATACAAAATGTTATACACCATCTCGTGTCAGGTATTCTGTACCTCAAATTGGTGGAACAAAGCATGTTATTTCCACTTAGTGGGAAGAAACCAACATTGTTATTTCTACTGCTCTGGTGTCAGGGCTTTTTATTTCCACTGCAATGATTGTACAGGCTCTCATAACCAATAAGCCAACATCCACCCTGCTGAAAAAAAAAAAACAAACCAAAAAAAACAACCTTGGCTGATCTGAAGCACATTAGAGAACACAAAAGAAAACTGACTCCAGGCTGCAGCTAGAATGGAAATGTCTATTTTCGCGATAGCAGTGGTGCAGTTTGACTAAAAAAATGTCAATTTTCTGACACATCAGCAACCTTGGGATTGTTTCTGGTTCTCCAGATGATGCAAGCAGGAAAAGCAAAACAGCAAGCCAAGGGTGTACATATAGATTCCGTGCCAACTTCAAGGAAGGCAAGGAAATGTACTACTTGCTTATAGTTGTGTAAAATAAATGCAGCTCAGATTTAAAGTTTCTGGACACAAGTGGTCAGATATAAAGGACCCAGATACGCCATATGAGACAAAAAGCCTCTCATATCTCTCTACAGCAGTGTAAGTTTTAAGAGAATTTCCTCCGGATAAGGGACACAGCATCACTTCTTCTCAAAATTTCCTGCAATGAGAAGCAGCTGGAGGCTGAAGTTGGGGCTCCCTGGAAACGACTCCGTCATGGAGCCGATGTGAACCAGTGCAGTGTGAACGCTGGCTGTGCCCCCCCCCCCATTCCCAGCCTGCTCTTTCCACTTGTTAACCCAAACTGCCCTCAGTCCCCGGCCCTCCGAGGAACCTTCTCTTCCAGCACAGCCTGATGCTGTGACCTCCAGCTCCCAACAACAGGCTTTCTGTTTCACGGCACGTGAACTTGGGCCAGGAGAAGACGGGTTAGATTTTATGAGGACTGCAAACTATGGAGTCATTGCCCCTGAGCACACAGAAAGTTGGGCTTTGGGCTTGGTGCAAATCTCCATGACTTCATGGATGCAAATGGAACAAAACAAATTTGTTTTAGCTGAACGTACAATCTGTAGCTTTTGAGGTTACGCAGGATTTATTTGCTGTAGTGAGAAACAAAAGGTCTTGGTTTTATTGCTTATCAGTGGGAAAAAAAAATAGGTCTCTGTTATCCATGAAACTAAGGCTCACTCACTCATGTTTTTATGGCTTTATTAACACCTGCTATATTTTAAAATGAGGGAAACTTCAAGAAGGAAAATAAAAGGTGCTGTTTGCTGGTGAAAATGACAATCCCGTTATTTGGAAAGGCAATGGTCTTCTCAGCTTGATAAATTAGCACAAAATGTGTGCAGAGATATGAAAATGAGCTCTTTAACAGAGATTATCACCTTTCACCTTGGAACATGTATGTAAATGCTCTTTACGGCATTGTTTTTTCAGGAGGCTGTACTTTGGACCCCGACTTGAGAATTCACAATGTAAGAATATGATTCAGAAAATTTTGTATAGCATGGCGATTTTTATAAAATTAATTTACCTCATAGAGGATTTTACTGAGAATTGTTTATTTCAAGTCACCACAGCCCTTAAATTTCAGGCTGACGCCAGCATAAATTGTATGCTGCTTATACTACTAGAAGTTGGGGACACGGTCGCAAAACATCTCCTACAAGTGCCTGCAAAAAAAAAAATCTAAAATTATTTTTAACCCACGATAAACCCTTCTCACCACTTCCAGCTAACGTCCGTCTAGTTGCTGTCATACATCCTTACCCCGTGGCAACGGAGACCTGGCCATCCTGAACCCCATTTCTCAGAGGGGACGAGAATGGGGAGAAGGAGAAGATCTCAGCCCAGTTATGAGCTACAGCACCTGGATTTGCAACAGAAGCGGTACCACAGGGCAGGAACACGCTCGGCACCCTCAAGGTGGAAACACGGCGAGGCCGAGCTGTGGACACGGTCCCCGCCGAGGCGCTGGCGCCGCATGGTCTCTCCAGCGCCGGCTGAGGTCACTGTGGCTCCGCGCCTCCTGCTGCTTTTGGAGCAGCTTTTTTGCTGCTGGAAGAAAGGAAACGGCAACAGATTATTTTTTTTTTTTCCCTTTATTTTTTTTTCTCAGCACATATAGTTTATAAAAATGGGGACTAACTGATGGTTGTAATTTTGATAGAGATTTACCTGTAGGCAAGATGGCAATCAAACCCACACTATTAACAGAAGGCTGATTGAGTTAATGAATATAATTGTCAACTCTACAAACTGATTCAGTCTGTCTAACAATCTATCAGTTTGTCTTTCCTCTTGCAGTTTGTCCCCATTCGTATCTTGCTGTATGGTGACTGTAGGTGAATACCTAAAATGCCTACAAATATAAAATTGTTTGAGGGAGGACTGATGGATGCTTGGGAAAGAAGAGGGGATCTGCTATACAGGGTAACTGAATTTATCACTGTTCAATTGAACACAGTAAATTTGGGCTAGACAGCTGAACTAGTAGGTAACATTACCCTTTGTCTTTTTTGTATCACTGGTCTGGACCAAATTCAGATCTTTTACTTGTTGGACTAAGTCTGCAAATGACACATCCTTAACTTAAACGACTTACACTCTGGTGGATGAGATAGCGTGCAGGAAGCTTTGCGTATAGATACTGGAGACGGGTGCTCCAAAGTAACAATAGCATCTTCTGGGGAGCAGGGAAGAGAGAAGGAGATGGGAGAAAACATCAAAAATGCTTTCTGTGGGTCAGAACTTCAGGCTTGGTAAGTCTGCAGCTCACCAGCCTAAACTGAGACTGCAAAGCCCACCACTTGATCTGCAGGAGGTTTCCTTCCCTACAGGGAACTCCAAGGGCCTGCAAGGAAAGAATTCCCATCCTCCCCATCGCTCAGGCTCAAAGTTCAGAGGGAAGGGAGCGAGGTCTTAGGCGAGAACTAGGCTACTGAATAGTCAGAAAAGCACAATTTGCAGCTCATGCCAGGATGAAATCCAATTCAGAAGAGCCCTGTCCACCTCAGACAGCCCTTCTAGGAGCTGTTACTATAAATGACCTTTCCAGATGTATCAGGAAAAGTTCACATTCAATTTTTGGAAGAGGCATGCATATTCTGCCTTCCTGGTAGAGGTTGACACCAGTGCTCAGAGCTGCCACCACTGAAGCGGTGAGGGACAGCACACAGCAAGAGAGGTACCCGCCTTTCCCCTGGGGTCACACACAAGCCAGAAATCAGAAATTAGAGCACAGTGCGTCACTGTAAATAACATTGTCAAGAATTGTGACAGTGAAATAATAATACATAACTTCTAGGGTGGAAAGAAACCCTGTGTTTGCTGGGAAGTCACTTGTGACTACTACAGGAGGAGGGAAGGAGGGAGCAAAAACTCATGGAGAGAGGTCAGAATTACAGTCCCCAGGGCAGGTGCTGCTCTTCTTGAAGCCAAGTAACAGATCTCCCTCACCTGCTCCAAGAGAAAGACCAGGTGGAATGAGATTTGCCACAGCTGTATTTGTCTGTTTGCAAGTGAGGCTTTTACACCACTAAACGGCAAGGACACAGGCAAGGTGTCCGTAGCTGTGTTTTAATAGCGGGCACTAGGCTCCGGCAGGGGCCTCCTCTAGCTGACCTGATAGAACACAAATATAGTTGCAATACGATTAGCCTACGGATGCAGTGTGCGTGATGTATTGCCTCACTGGGGGCGGAGGTGCCCATACTTGTATAATTAAAAAAAAGAGTTGTAAGCGAGGAGACTTATGCAAAGTCTCCTAGTAAAGAGGTGACAAGCTCTTCTGAAATCCAATCTCCTATAGCCGTATGTAGGTAATGCTATGTTTTGCCATCTTCCCTTCTTCTCCAAGTCTTTTTCAACACGTGCATGATAATACAATATCTATCTGTGTTCTGACATGACTCTGCATTCTTAAAGCCTTGCATACAGCAGATGGAGAAAGATTTATAACCCATTTGCTCATATTTCTGCTCTCCCTTAACTAGCTCTTGCATATAATTCATTTTTTTTAATAGAAGAGTATTTTACATGTCCCATCATGCAACATTGCAAGCCTCTTTCCAGCATAAAGAATCCTCCCCCTCCCAAATTTTCTTATGCTGCATCACCGTGTATGTGTCACGGCTAACAGCTGATTAATACGCCTTGTCTGTACGACTGCGAGTTTATCCTCAAGTTAGTTGGGTTGGACAGGGGGTTCAGAGACTACACTGCCATTGAATACACTTACTTCAAATTTAACGTGAAGTTTAATCAATAAAAATAACAGCAATAGGTTTGTCTCATTCTGCTTTTTTTATGCTGTAGAAATGCCTGAGTATAAACCGCTTTCGGCTGTTCCTCAAGAGATACCTTTGTCATTTATTGAGCACTTTGTGCTTCACAAGAATTCCTATTACAATGTCACAACTTCAATTTGCCTTGCCCCGATGCTCTTGAAATGCCTAGCCATCTGATGGAAAAGGAAGTATCATTTGGTGCCTTCATGTAGATATTATCTAAATCAACAGTGGCTATAACATATTTGCACATGCAAACATTAAAAACCACTGAAAACAGAAAAAAATACGATTAATAAAAAGTGAAGAACCCCACTCCAAAGAATAGAGTGGAACTGATTGTTAGGAACTTCAGTGAACGAGTCAATATCTCCTGCTCAAAAATGAAACGTTAGCTAAAAGTTGAATTAACTGAGTAAGCCAACTAATTGAAGCCTTAATCATGACCCATAAAAATAATAGGATTGTTTGCTTTTTTATTTTTGTGCATATAAAAACTGTCTGATAGGCATTTTTAAAGGAGGTGAGAGGAAAGCAGGGATTTTATGTTCACTGTTCAAGTCCTGTCTTGCTTGCCTGCCTGTGAGAACTAAAAAACTATTTAAATTATAAGATTGGAAGAGTCAAGAGCAAAAATGTCAAGTGTTTAGGAAAGAAAAGGTTTTTAGCCTTGACTGTTTTGATTTTTTCAGTTTGTTTAATTTTAGTGACTAAAAAGCATTTGGAAAGAGGATGTTTTTATTTAAAATTCAACATCCATAATACTTACATTATGGTGTGAAAGCTGTACTAGATGAGTGATACCTTGGCAGATCTCCCAGGGGCTTAAGTGGTGCAGGATTTTACCCATTATTTTTAAAGCAAACAAGTATAGGGGAAAAAAACAAACAGAAGAAAAAAATTCACATTTTTCATTGTAATAAAGAAATAAATAGAGCACCAGCTTAACTTGAAAAAAAAAATATCTTTGCCAGACCAGCCTTTCACAGAAGGGATTTTGACGGACTACTGGGTCAGGTTTGTTGTCTGAAAATATCTGCCCTAAATATAATTTAGAAACAAAAGGGGTTTTGGGGTGGTCATGGCAATTGGTTTTTTGACTCAGTAATTTGGCAGAGACTCAGCCTTTCATCTTACCTGAAGGATTTACTAAAATTCACTATCCGAAATAGTAGCTCAAATTCAGACACATATATAGTACCATGGCAGACTGTTTCTCATTGGAAACGGCAAGAACCTTTCCTTTTACTTTTAATACTTATTTAGTGATTTTTATGCAACACCAGTAACACCATTATCTCAGCATTGACAGAATGAATATAAACTGTAAATTCTGTTCTTTGAGTTATTTAAACCTTTGCTGGATAAAGTACTAGCAAATGTGATACTAATTAAGAAATAATCCTGCACAATAGCAAAAGACGTTAGATCTTTATGAGTAAAAGGAGTTTCTCCATTTTTAATATTTTTAAATCTGTGGTAGGCATAGGATAATGTTCTTAATTTGTTACTTTTTAGTCAAAGATCAAAGCGCATTATAAATTAACCTTGATTTGAACAATACATTTTCTTCACATTCTCTAGGCCTGGGGTTTTTTGAAATCATCAGTAACTTCTGGGGGGTGTGTGTAAAGCAATATGCGCTGCCTCTGTGGCCAAAAAGTAGCATGAGAAAATTTCTATGGTTTTTAACTTAAACGTAAACATTTTTAATCTTAAAATCTAGTATAAAGTTATTGACTTAACTTTCGAAATGGGCTTAGGTACTATGATGATGGGCAAACACGACATCCAAACTCAGGCGGTCGTGTTAGAAGATTTAGAAAGCTCAGCACAGGGGTGCCTGCTTTAATTTGTGGTTCCCCACTCTCAGCAGCTCTGGGATCAGCTTCATGCAGAAGATTTCCCCCTTCTCAACCATGCCAAGGCACCTATTCAGGGAGCTGCGTATTCACGTGCTTATTTCATGTCCCTGGAGTTGAGCTTATTGATTACTCACGTACTTAAACACATGCTTAACTTTAACAGATTTGTAAACTGGGGACTAATGCACTTACAGTCAGTCTCAGTTTTGTGCAATAGGGATATACATCTAAAAAAAAAAAAAAGAGAAAACAAAAGGAAAAGGATATATGAGCTCAAAACAGGCTTTAGACACATTTGAGGCAAAGTCCCCTATTGCATCTAGCCCGTAACATTTCTGCCCTGTTTCTTCTATGGCTTTGAGTTAAAACTGCTTTTCTTCCAAAACATGGGCAAAACCATTAATCATTAAGGGCAGTAGTAACAGTGGCAGTATATGACAGGCGTTAGTAGTGAGAGAAAAGTAGGCTGTGTAAATGCAATACTTTATTCAACATCACACACTATTTTAGCATAACTGTTGTTTTGGAAGGTTTAAAGGTGTATTTTTGGAACAGCTAGTAAGTAGGGTATAGGATGACTTCTGATCTGTATTACGCCATTTTCCCTCGGTTGTGGTTTGGTTTTTTTTAAATAATTTGGCTGAACAAACATAAATTTCATCGTGCTATTCCCACACATCTGTATTTTAACTGTGTGATGTTTCACAGATTGCCACCATGTGAAATCACCTAAAACTGTTCACAGAAGTATTTCAGTACAGTAATAAAGAGGAGAAAAGCACCCATTAGTAAACAGAAAAATGAGCATATGGACAAAACTGTAAATATTCAGTTTCATCTAATTAATTACAGAAGCAGAAAGATTCTCTCAGTACCAGCATTGGCAAATATTGATCTGTGTGCCCCAGAGTACAGTCCTCAGAAAGGTCTCCTTTGGACTAATTGCATCTGTAAGGTGGACAGAGAACCCATTTATTTCTCTAAAACTGGTTTTCTGAATAAAAATAAAGCTTATTTTCGGAGACAGTTAGCCTCCAACCAACCTTTGAAACACAGCTGTTTTCTGTTCTCACATCTCTCATCTATTATTATTATTATTATTATTATTATTATTATTATTATTATTATTATTATTATTATTTCTTTTTGTTTGCAAACACTCATTCTATCCTAGCAGGATTTACTTATATCCTGCAGTGGGACACTAAGCCCCCAAGAGGTACGAGTTTACAGGAACCTGTTATGTCCCATTTTCCAGCTGTGGGAAAGTGATTCTCAGGGAAGGGAAAATGACTTGTCTAAAATCACACAGTGAGATTAATGACAGAGCCAAGCATCGAACATTTAGGCTGTGGTCAGATGATCACTAAGATTGGATTTATGCATTACTGGATCACCTGGCAATACAAATTTGGTGCAGACAGGCATGCATTCCTGCTGAATTATTCACACCACATCAGATAGTGCTTATGTCAGCTGGTGCCATGAGATAGCCCAGAGTACAATGAATCCCAAATGCCATTCATTCTCATCTCTCAAGTGTAGTTTGGGATGATGGCCTGTTGCACTAAGGTAGGGAAGTTAGCTCCTGCTTATGAGGCTGTTATTACCATGGGGACAACACTAGAAAACCACCATGTCACAACTAAGGTGCTGTTTGCATACCATCACATGCCAGGGCATCACAGTTTCCAGGATGCAGTAGGTCGCAACACGGATCTGTTGCTGGCTGTGCCCCTGAAAGTGGCCTTTTCCTACTAGAGGCCAGTGAGAGACGTGCAGACGTGGTGCCTGGAGAACGGTGTTCAATGCTGGGCTGCACAAGCAGGGAAGGAGGAACAGGGGACAGAACCGTCTGTTTTGCCAAACCTTTTGTCCTTGCTGATAAAAGTGAGTACAGTTTTATCCTAAGGCCAAGGAATTGCAGGTTCCTGTTCCCTGAAGCATCTGGGTCTGTGAGAAGAGCTATGACTACCAGCAGAAGGTTATACTTCAAATACAGGGAGATCAGCAATATGGGGAGAACTTGTGAAAGGAGATGTTCCCAAATATCTGCTTGCAGCTGTTTCTCAGGAAGGTGTCCACCCAACCAGTAATGCTTACTGAACACTGAAGAGAAAGGGACTTTAGCTCTCTTCAAGGTTGTTGACTCTTAACATTCAGATCCCAATCAATTTGGGGATCAAAAGTCAAAAAGACAGTGCTGAAATTCAGAATGCTCTTCGGAAGGGCCCCAGCTCATGATGTGTGTGACGTGCAGGAATTTGTAGCAAGCGTTGCTCAACTGAGTATGTATCCTCTCCCTCTGTCCTGTGACCTGTCCTGATTGTTTATCAGCATGTTGGGTCACTGCAACACTGTGCTGGGGTCATCTTCAGCTAGTCTCAGAGACCTCATGAAGCTTGTGCTCTGTTCTCCTCAACTGATGCCCTGGAGACAGGACAGTCTGCAGTCATGGTCAACCACTCATGTAATTTGGTGCTTCCAAAAATATCCCAAGTCACGCTTAATTCTCCTGAGAATCCTAGGGCACAGTGCTTGCATCTTGTTGGGGTTGTCTTTCCAGGGTCTGTCCACTGCAATCGTTAAACATGCAAAGTCTTACTGATCTGCTGGGCCAGGCCCTGGCTTGGAGTCACTTCAGGTGAGAGGCAACAAGCTACAGCTGTCGGCATTGGTGTGTCCAACTGCTCGACCTTGAGACAAAAGCAAGGTGACGGGGCTCAATGAAAATAAGGTCCTCATCCGTGGAATGCCCTAGCAGATGTGAGGTCATAGGTTGGGGAGTGAGGTCATGGCGATGACTGGTGTAATGGTGGAAAAAATGGCATTGGTAAGGAAAGTATCGAGCATCAGTAGACTTCCAAAGAGGTGGGACAAGGTATGGGTTCAGTCTGCTTATCACACCAAGAGACCATCACTTCGAAGTGCAGGCAACAGGATGTGAGCAAAAAGGGACTGATGAATGCTCTAGAGGCTAAAGAGGGATCTGCTAATGAAGTAAGGTTGTCAGTTAATACTCAGCTAAATCACATATCCTGATAAGTTAAAGCTCCACTTTTTTTTTTTTTTTTTTTTTTAAGAATAAATGCCAGTGGTTTACACTGTTGGTCATCTTGTTTCTGATTTGGGCTTAGGTGCTCTGAAACCGAAATAATTATAGCATCTAAAAATCTCCTTGGCTTCTCTCCATAGCTAGGTCATACGTACTCTCCCAAGTTCAGCCAAACTGAGATCGTGCAACATGTTCAAAGATGGCATGATGCAATTGTACCATATATCATTCCTCATGATATCCTGAGTGGTTGAGTAGACAGGCAAAGCTTGTTACCTATCTTGATCTATAAAAACATTCTTTACTTAGCAAAGCATTAGTCAGATAACATTTCTGTGTACCCATGTTTACCAGTGTATACATATAGTTCCTTTCTAGGATGAAACATTAGACTAGATTGCAGCCAGAGACGTAGAAGAGTATAGCCTCCAAGAAACAGGAATTCATCACACAGGATGCACTGTTGGTCAGGAAAAAGGGTGTAGTCAGATTTACTACTGCAAATGAACCTAGAGAAGTTGAAGAAGTTACCTCTTCTAGCTCTTTGTGACCACTTCTTAGTTTTATGACAGAGCTGCCAGCATGATCCTGTTTCAATTCATCCAGCTCAGCTTAAACCAGAGATGAAGGTAACTTGAGAAGACCTGGCTGATTAGGCATTGAATCTATTAGGATTTACATAATCTGTTCTGGTGGCTCAACTATGGGTTGGTAACCACCAGCTGAAAGATGGCAACTGACAACTGGGGACAGTAATGAATAGTTAGAGGTTGTAATATCTTGAAGGCTCCAATTACTGCCATTGCGACTCTGTGACTATGCCCCAAGATAGGAGTGTGGGAGTGACTCGACTCTGCCAGTGACTAAGCAATTAGCCCCAAAGGCGACATGGCACATTTCTCTGGGCCTCCATTTCCCATCTGCAGAAGGAGAACAGTGCTGCACATTCAGTTTTGCTTAGCACATTCTGCTTTGACACTGAGTGTGAGGATTCAACATTAAACAGGAATTTCTCAAATGCATCATGAGGAAACTAGGCATCTACTGAAATACAACTAAAACGGTACTTAGAAATGACTGGAGATGCACCCACGTCCTTGCAGTAACAAGGGTTACACTTCATCTCCTTCATATTCTCTTTTTCATATAGAGAGATCAGAAAGACCTTATTTGCCCGTATTAAGATCACATGGCGAGCCTTTTCTTGGAGCAAAATGCCTGCTAAAACATTTTGGTTTATGTAAAGGCACAAAGTGGTATTACCTATGGGGCTTCGGGCTGCAGGGGCCTCCAGGCAAAATGCTCTGCATGCTGAAGAGGAAATGCAGTTACTGAAGTCAAGTTTATGTTTTTTAACCTATTTTTCTTGAGATAACTTTGTCAGATTGTCAAACAAACTCTCCAAAGGGATTTGAGTCACAACCACATTAAACTGGAATCCAATCTTGTTATGCTGGCCTCAGCGAGTGGATATTCCCTCTGAGCAAGCCTGCACTGTATTAAGCTGCCTTCTGTTTCTTCAACCTAAGCTGTGAATGTATAATCATATTTCCTTTTGAAAATGACTTGTTTTTCTTCATTACAGAAACAGGATTGATTTTCCTACAGAGTGTTACACTTGTCGAAGCAGCTATAATCAAATTTCAGTGTAATGTCCCTACACAAGTGATTCCCACAATTAAAACCGTAACCGTTCTGGATACCTGTTGGGTTGGAGTCTAATCTTCATATGTATCTGGAATAGGTCCACTGAGAACACGGGCCAAATCCACAGCTTGTGCAAATCAGTCACTGGAGCCCCATCTGTGGGTACCAACTGTGGATATAACTGCCTACTTTCAGTGAAATAAACAGAGTCACTCATTAATACTGGTATGACAAAAGGAAAAAATTGGACTGATAAATCAAAATAAATTCTCTTTCACATCAGTGAATGACAGAAGCTACAGAATTTTTAAAATTTTGCAGTAGTCCCTGATCTAACCTTAAATAACATTAAGTGGGTACAAGGATAGCAATGTTTCAGTAGTTAGCTCAGGAGAGGCTTTAGTGGCCCAAGAACTCCCATGCCAAGCCACGGTAAGAGTGCGCTTCCTCAACAGGCTCTATTTTGGGTGAACAGCCTTGCATCGTAATGAAGACATTTAGGTCAGTCTTGAAGAAAGCAGGGGCTAACGCTGTGTCCCTTTACATGTGTGACTCTTGAGCACTGCCTTTGCTGCCTCCTTAGCAAGTCCATGATTTTTTTCTGAAAACCTGTGATTAAGCTGCCATGTCTGCTTATATGGGACATGGAGTGCAAGATCTAGGCAAAGTTAATTTTGGAAAAAAAAACCCACAAACAACACACCAAAACCGAACAACGAAACTCAAATAATTTAAAAATACATTTTCTAGGGCTTTACTTTTCCCCAAGTTTCCCCCCTTCCATTGTGATTTGTACTGTTGGAGGCTTTTCTTCTTCCTTTGTCTTCCTCCATCAGAAAAGTCCCAGCTGAATGGACTTTAGTTTAAAGAGGTATTTTCAGGATTGCTGAAGAAGTCCCCTTTAACTGACCTGTCCTTGAATATCTGCAAAGTGTAAATTAAAATCAAACCCAGCAAAGAGGTGAAAACCATTCTGTGATATTACTAAAATGATCCTGCAGTTCATTCCCCAGACTCCCATCATTTGTAGCCCTAGTAAGGGTGTGCCGATTTGCTCAAATGGACCTCTCCTGAGTAAAACTTCTGAGAGAGGGCAAATACAGCTGCCTTCCCAAACACATCCTGCCTTTTCTGTGCACCGGTCACCAACGAGGAAGCCACAACCCTCCTTCAATTGACTGATGATCATTCACGTGCTCTGAGTCTCCCTCTTTTCTCCTGTACTGTGCTGGTTTTGGCTGGGATAGAGTTCATTGTCTTCGTAGTAGCTAGTATGGGTCTGTGTTTTGGATTTAAGCTGGAAACAGTGTCGATAATACAGAGATGTTTTAGTCACAGAGTCGAGGCCTTTTCTGCATCTCACACCACCCCGCCAGCGAGTGGGCTTGGGGTGCACAAGAAGTTGGGGGGGGACGCAGCCAGGACGGTTGACCCCAACTGACCAAAGAGATATTCCATGCCATATGATGTCATATAAAACTGGAGGAAGAAGAAGGAAGGGGGCAACATTTGGAGCGATGGCATTTTGTCGTACCAAGTTATGGAGCCCTGCTTTCCTGGAGATGGCTGAACGCCTGCCTGCCGATGAGAAGTGGTGAATAAATTCCTTGGTTTGCTTTGCTTGTGTGCACGGCTTTTACTTTACTTATTAAACTGTCCTTATCTTAATCCAGGAGTTTTCTCACTTTTACTCTTCTGATTCTCTCCCCCATCCCACCAGGCGAAGCTGAGCGAGCGGCTGTGTGGTGCTTAGTTGCTGGCTGGGGTTAAACCACAACAGTAATTTTTGGAGATAAAGACAGTTTAATAGAACAGTAATGGAAGAGAAAAATCCAATCAAATCAGTTATTATCTCGAACCCTTTGAGCCCCACGTTGGGCACAAAAAAGGACTGTCACGATACAAAGACAACTATAAACTTGCCCTAAAGGGCAGCTCTGGATTTCTTCCATTACAGGGGGATGAATGTTTAAAGCGGTGCTAACGACAGCGCTGCTGAATTTGCAGCTCCACCTATTTTCTGAAGGTCAAGCAGCCTGACCTCCTTACAGACCCTGTGCAAGAGCACACACACACACACACACACACAGAGAAGTAAGTAAAAATAAACGAAGTATTTGCCAGCATGCCTTTCGCTTACATCCACTTAGTATTATCTATTGTAGTCATTGCATTGGAGAACATCATGTTATTAAGGGAGGCCAGCTCTGCCAAGTGTTAGTCCCCCAGAGGGGACTCACCCATGTGTTAAACATTTTAGCGCTCATAATAGAAGGCTATGCTCTATATTTCAATGACAATTCACTTAGTGTTTACAGATGAGATACTTGGAAGTGCATCCCAGCAGGCAGTGTTTGCTTTCGATACCGAGAGAGTGGGCAATAAAATCATGTAGTGCATACTGTTTGTGAGACGGATGTGTCTTGTGGCAGCCAGCAAACCAGATACTCCAGTTCCTCTCAGGCACTTAATGTGTGCATCGGCCTTGCCCAGTTATGGAGAGCCCTGAACACACTTGACTTCCAGAGGCAGCAAGTAGGCTGCTAAGAGCCTAAACAAGAGGCTGAGTGGCTGGAGAGCTTCAGAAGCGTAGTGTCGCTTCGCCATTAGGCAAACAAACTGCTCCTTTCTCCACAACAGTCATTCTGAAGGCATCCTGTAACAGAAAAGATGGAAGTATTTCAGGCTGCTTCATCCACTTTAAAAGAGAGAGCAGACTTCACACAACCTTGTTGCTATAATCAGAGAGTATATAAACGTGAAGGAGGAAAAGACCAGGGAATTACAGATTTCTCATGGAGTCTTTCACCCAATACTCTTCTAAAACAATCTGGTGTCCTGAAGCAGCATGCGCTTTGGAAGACTGTTCCAGTTTCTGTTTCCTTTAAGTAGATTTGACTTTGTCTCATTTAAAGCGAATGTGTTGCTTTGTTGACATGAAAGTTTTGATGACACACCACCCTAATTGTTCGTTGCTCTAGAGAAGCACAAACCTGCAGCCGATGCTCTATGACATGTTTTTGCGCTTCTCGTTGTTATAGTTTTCCACCAACTGATCATCACAGCAAGTCAACCTGCAAATAAGTCCTCCTGAGCACTTTAATGAGGCCCTTATCTCTGGCCAACTTAGGAATACTCACTGGGCTCTCCCCTGTTGAACAGCAGCAACTCCAAATAACCCTCCCATTAAAACGAACGCGCTGCTGTCAGAGATGTCAGGTTGAAGGGGCGGCAGGCTTCTGAAGCCACTGTTGCATCATTCTTTTGCTGGGCCAAGGTACAATGCCTACCGGAGTGATTAGAGCAATTACTCAGCACTGTTTGTCACAGTCAATCAGATCTGACCAGCATGAATGCAGCCGAGACCTAGACCTGCCTCTCTAGCAAAGCATTATTATTGGTTGTCATCTTCGTCTTCAGTAGCTCTATGCATGTGCCTAAGTTGGAAACACACTAAGAAAACTTCCTAGCAATTATTTCTCTTTCGCTTCTCTCCTTGATGGGCCTCTCCAATCATCTGGTGCATGCTTTCTTCCCCTCTTGTCTTTCTGCCTGTGTTCCTGCTGATATGTACTGTGACTTTCTGCCAACGAGTTAAGTAGCAAAAGCCACTTGGGAGTCTCTAACATCACCCCTTCTCTGTTGTTAGTTTAGCACGAACCAGAGAAGGCTGCTCATTGGGAGCTAACAGAAGACATGAGAGAAACCCCAGTCTTTGTAAGTCCAGATCTCTGTACATCTCCTTTACAGCATTTTCTATGGCAAATGCAACCTAGTATGAATATTTCATAGTAGACTGCTTATTAAGATTAAAAAAATGCAGATAAAAATGTGTTGCTCGAATTCATGTAAAGAAAGTTCCATGACAGGTTTTTGTATGGCTGGAATTAGGACATCTGAGAAGAACTACACTTGAACCCGCTAACTCAAGTTGCCTGGCCCCTATATATGGCTACTCATTCTCACTCTTGCTCTTAAGGTTTGCTTGAGATCCACAGGAAAGCAAGGACAAGCACATCTCTGCTGTCTACTCTTCTGCTTTCCCTGCACAAACAAAAGTATCCAGCCGTGCTGCACCTCTGAAATGCCACATCTTCTCCTCTTTTTTTCTTTTTCTCCTATGCGCACAGAAGAGAGATACTTCATCAGTATTATCAAAGAAAGAGCCAAACGGCATAGAGACATAAGTTTTAGGAGGCTGAGATGCCACAGTGATGTAACTGCAGACAGATGAATGGGTGAGGAAACTTAAGGCACACCCATACAAATATCCTGCGTGCGGATGTGTGAGGGAGAGTACAGGACATAATTTCTTGCAGGTCATATCAGCAGAGGTTCTTACACTGATTCTATCAGCTATTAGTTAAGAAAAGAAAAAAGCTTGTGACAAGAATGTGTGTGGGAACAACAAGACTTCAAATATCAGTACGGGTGAGATCTTAAACGTGTATTATTGTGATTATTGTTACTAAGAAAAATGCCTGTGTTGTTAGTTGCAGCTATTACTAGTAATGAAGGAATAAAGGGGCCTCTGATCACAAACAATCCCACCAGCACCTTTGTCGCATTAGTACAGTAATTTCAGTATTGCTTTTAAAGCAGTTGTTCGAAGCAATCAGTTAGAAGTATAGTATTAAACACAAAATGTTTTGTAATTATTTTTCCGGGAAGCAGCTACGTACTGCAGAGTTTATAATATACACTGTGCTCAATAATGGTCTAAGGACCCAGAATTTTAGACAGTTTCCCGAATACTTTGCTAGAATCAGGAAACATATCTACCTTACACCGGCCACTGGAGGTGATTCTTTCACAGGCCCCTTAAACTATCTTTTCTCAGCTTGGCTGAATCAGAAGTTCAGCACTCTGATACTTTTTGGATACCATGGATAAAGATATTGGGATGTGGGGCACAACAAAGAGTATTTCAGCTCTCTGACTTCAGGGATAAAAAACGGGGATGCTTTGTAGTTTGTCAGATCCTTAAATCCTTTGAAAAGGTTTAAGGATAAAAATCTACAGTAAGCTTGAAAATAATACATGTTGGCAATAATAGTATAAAATTACAAATAGATGAAGTAAGAAAATGCATTACTAAGATTATACTTAATAAGTATCCTTCTTAGCTGATTTATCATCCCAGCTGCCTATCAGACTGGCTGATTAGCCTTTATGACGTACCCAAGGGCTGGTATACCCTGGCAAAATCTTAAAGGTATATCTTTTTTCTCACTACTGAAAGTGGTTTCCAGAGCCATCCAGTGCAACTTCTCTGCACAATCTGTTTCTTCTATAGCTCAGAAAAGAGTAATTGTCTCTTCCTCTTCACTCTCCTTTATTGACAGTAAGGAGGTAATGCAGGGGATCAATACTTTTACCTTTTCTTTAAGGTTACCAATTGCTTATCTTAATTGGCAAATTCCTGGCTTCAGCTTTAATCTGTCTATTCTTGCAATCTAGGACACAATAGCAAAGCTTTATAAATCTTACAGCAACTGTCAGTAGATGCATCTTATGAAATGTAAGTGTAATCAGCCTTTTAGCACCAACCTACGGGTTCTAATTAAAAATGAAGGATGAAACCCTGGTTTGGATTGTTTTGGTTTGGTAACGTCCACATACTGGCTATTAGTTAAGGCTTAGAAAGCAAAAGTTAAGGCTTAGAAGGCAAAACTGGATATTCTGGGGGAAACCAAGAGCACTCCAAAACTCTGTCGTCTGACTCAGTCTCATGCTGACCATTTGCACCAACTGTTGTGAATTTTTTTATTCTGAGGCAGGAAAAAAGAGACTGCTATAGGGGCATTGCCACTTCTGCTGCAACTTTTCCCTGTTTAAGTAGTGGTTTGACAGCATGTGCTGATATCCTTAGAGAACCCACTGAATCTGGTGGTTCTCCATGTGGGTGAACGCACTGCAGGACCAGAGCCTTAAAGGAGCTTAAGAAGCTGGCAAATGCTCTTTCTCACTGCTTGACTACCCTCAAGTTTGGATTTTGTACAGGTGGACATGCTTCTGTTGTAGGTGAAAGGTTTCACCTACAACAGAAGTAGGTTTCAGTCTACTTGTGAAACTCAAGGAAACCCTAGAGACCGGTGAAATCAGTGGAAGTATTAAGTATACATGGAAGGCACAGCCAGGCCATCAACTTGGTAGATTTTTCAAAATCTTGAACTCCACAAGATTAACTTATCCATATAAAACAGTAACTAAACACTGTGGGTCCTAATATTTTCCTAAAATATTTTGGGGTCCTATGTAATTTGCCTCTCACATTGGCAGTTCTCCCACTGGGAGATGGCTATTTAGTTAAATCAAAGATGGCTTTTACAAATAAAAATTCCAAAGAAAATAAATTTAATACCTCTTGAACTAAACAATTTTCCTCGTGCAGTAAGTTCACTACTTGACTGAACTAATGATATAGTGCTGCTCTCAAATTAATTGTTAGTAAAGCTATGACTGATTGAAACTTTGCCAGCATTGGTCTAGGGGAAAAATGGCAGATCTTAGTGATTCTGAAAAGTTTTGCAAATGCTGAGGAGAAGGCATAGAAAAAGAAAAGTCAGGTTGTTGGTTCTGATTCCACTGCAGCTGATTGCATCTGGCAGTCCGTCTCCATCTGAGTTGGTAGCTGTCTGAGTACAGTACAAGGCTGCATCTTTTTGCATCCATTAGATCTGAATAGATTTGATAAATTCAAATATCAGCTTTCTTTTCCCTTCTTTCCTGACTTTTCTCTGGTAGGAACTGACTTCTCTTCAGGTAGCGGAATCATCATGGTTGTTATTACCTGCTATTTTAATTGCAGATAATATGCCTAGTGTTGTACAAGGCTAAAATAGTCTCTTTTACCAATGAATTCATCATCAAAAATATGGAAGTTCTGATTACCGCACAACCACTTTTGAGACAGTGACTGTACTTTGTCATCTGGAAGAAAGATTTACCAAAAAAGATAACTTGCAAATAACTAACTAACTTTTCCCAAGAGTTGTAGAAAGTTTACACTTTTCTAACTGTGGTTTTGGAATACCTTGAGGAACATCAGTGCTGCAGACAAGGATGGGGGCTTACGCAGGTTAGTTTCAAATGGTCTAAGGGGTTAGCTGTGGCAGCCTGGAGCCCCACCTGAGTTAGTCACTCTGCTGAGAAGCAGAAGATTAAAGCTTTTATGGGGATGGATTGCACTTGTACAAAGCAATGCTCAAGCTGATTAACAGCACAAAATCATTTTATTATTACACGTTAAACTCTTTAGACATTAGCAGGAATATCAGCAGCACTTGAGATTCAGCAAACCCCCATGATAAGCCAAAACAACTGAAAGGCTCCTCAAAAAAACCCCAACACCAAGCCCACCAAAGTCACTGGTTGCCTTAGAGTAGACATCACTTCAACCTGTGTAGATGTGCTGGCGTGGTGGTTTATTCAGATAAAATTATTATCTGAATAAATTTGTGGCCACAGTAAATCTAACAATAAGGGACTAATTCCAGATCAAAAACTTTTTGGCTATAGGATGTAAAGCGCTGAGCCAGGATAATCTCATTCCAGCAATTTAAATGTGGTAAGAGTATTTGGATGTATTAATTTCGTACCGCTGGGGTTTCTGCCAAATGACATACTGTCTGCCTGCTTCATTCAAACTTGTCCTTTAAACTAGCACCTCTCAGCCTAACAGAAGAAAATAAAGCTTGCATAAACTCTGTGTAATGTACACAGGGTAATTCAACAGACAAGCAGTCATGTATGTGTGCATACCTAGGTGGGACCTGTACCACTCTGGGCTCCAGTGGGGTGTAGGTCTGATGCGCTGAGTGCAGAACACCAGCCTTATGTTTAGCGTGGGAAGTAAATGTGAGGAAACGTTTCTCCTTAGCCTGAAACCAGCCTCATTAATTCTCACCCCAGTCTAAGCTACATATAATATTAATTACATATTAATAGTCTGTTCCCATGGTTATAGGAAGTGGGTTCCTTTGTATCTGCTGCTGCTGGGTTCTGATTCCCCGATTGATCTGCAACAACGGTAGCCAGTTCAGTTGTGTAAAGTCTGCTCCTGTTATTCCCCTCGCTGTTGCATTCAGCTTCTAAAAGCATGAGTGTATGAAGTGCAGATTTTCTGTGTAGGAAGCCTAAAACAAAACTAGGAGAATTACAAAGCTTTGGTCTGGTAGTTAAACCAATGAAATAATTTCGGTTTCTTTCGAAATAATTTTTCCTTCACTTTTTGTTGGAGGGAAAAGATTTTCCCTCTTTGCTTGATTTATGCTGTTTTGGATAGAACAAGACACAGTAAAAGAAAAGAACAACATAATCAAACACAGTATGGAACTAAACCAAAGTGAAATGCAATATACAAATTAAGATTTCTACAGCAAGCATTTACTTCTTTTTCTGTAACTTTTCTCTTTAAATGCTCTTGATTGAGGATTTATACTGTTTTCATACATGCAAAAACTGTCAAAGTTGTAGCTAGAGAAGGTAATAGTGTTGGTTTAGGCTTCATGTTTTAGGCTGTGTTATTACGTTGCAAACGTTTCCTTTTGCCTTCCCGTCATATTTCCAGCACACAGTTCTGCTATTTCTTACCACAAAAATTGAGACCTCTGCTCTGACTGCTTCGGGTCTTCCACACAGGTCCTATTTCCCCAGTAGCTTAATTGCACCCTTCCCTGGCGTGTGTACACAGCAGGCACTCTGCATTTATAATTTAACCCTTGAAAGAAATGCTATAGTAAATGACATGACACACACAGACACTTTGCATAAGATCTCCAATTGTTCCGTTCCTATACAGCATGAAGAATTCCTATCTGGATACAGCAATGAACTCTCTACACATTTCATGCCTCAATTTTCGCGTTACTTCCAAAAGATCTTTTTATTCGAGCCAGTCCTGAATCCCTTTTTCAACATAGCTTTCTGTTGGGACCATTGAGTCTCTGTCTTTATCTCTCTCTTCTAAGTAAACTTGCTCTGCACCTAGTTGCTGCCTGATTTAAAAAGTCTTTCCCTAAGACAAGGATATGTTCCTTTCATCCTCTTACTTGCCATGTGCTTCCAATCTTGCTATGTGAGTTTCAGACCCAATACTTCTGTTTCCTGCAAGCGGTTTTGTATTCTATAATTCCTCCTCTCACAGAAAACCTGGATAGGTTACTTTCCTCACTTCAACCAGTTATTGCTACACAGGATTTGCGTTTCAATAGGAGACCATTGATGTTCAAAGGGCCATATTTTGTCAAGGCTGGTCAAGATACGATACAGCACAGATAGTGTATGGCAGATCCTACTTTCTCTGATATGTTTGGTGATAGCATAGTTTCACAGTAAAATTAGAATTCACAAACTGCAGATAGACAGATTCCCCGACGTGTCACGATTTTATTTTACAGAGACTTACTTGAGAGGCGGTGCTCGTGGGTTCCAATACGTTTAACATCACCTCGGTAACGAAGCTAAACATCAGTTTGAATTAACAGTTTGAAGATGTTAGAAAGAAGGAAAAGGGCTTATGTAGGTTGCCTTAAGTCACCAAGACAGAGTGCAGAAACACTAGAGTAGAATCATCTTCTAAGCCCTATTCTTCTGTTTTAGCTACGACGGCTTATGTACCTGCTACTCCAGTCGCAGTTTAGCAAATTTAGGCCGGACTGTTGTTTCAGCAAAACATGGTTACCCGTTAGTGGAATTAACATATAGTTTCAATTCACATTTTAACAAGATTTCTGTTAGGAACATGTGTCTGGGTGGACACAGTAAAGCTACTGCAGCAGTGGATGAGACTGGGTGATTTTTTTTAACAATACTTTGCATATTGCTTTATTATTTCAAGAAAGGCACATTTAAAAAAAATGCTCAGATCTTATGTAAGAGCAGGATATATGCAGAAAGTGTTTTCTTCTATCACTGTATAAATAAAAGACTGAAAAACTCTAATGATGAGTAATGGGCTTTTCAAAAAATGACAAGGAGAAAATTGTGCCAAAGTGAATACACAAAAAAGTGCCCCTTAAAAATGACTCTGTCATTACAATTTACCTGTTGACTTGATATGCAGGACCTGAAGGGCACTTGCTACAGGAGGTTAAATAGGTTTTAAAGTATCTTCTTTGTTGTTTTACCATAGGCTGTTCACAAAAGTAAGGTGTTTGCTCAGAATTTTATTTCAGGTCCTTCTAAAATAAGGGGGAGAATGCAAGAGAGTGTTTAAATCTTTGATTATGGTTTAAAACTTTCACTTTAGCTGGTGCGTACTTGCTTTTCAGCCCAACTGTGGCAAAGTATAACAGCCATTTTTGCAGACAAAATGGATTGCTTTCTAATATATTTGTATTTATCTCTGAGGTGATCCAGCACTCCTTGCTAATGATTAACAGCTGTGCTAAGCATCAAGTATTTCTTCTCACCAATTTCTTAGTGAAATTATTGATATATTTTTTTACTGGAGTTCAAACTCTGCTTGCTTTGTGATTTTATAAGTCACATCTATAGAGTCTTTGTCATCCATGTAGGATGATAACTTGTGGCCAGGCGGGATGTCCAAGTTCTGATAGAGCCTGTCTGCTCCTGCCTGCCTGGATTCCCCAAAGCTTTGGTGTGAACTACTATGTGTGCGGTGCTGGCAGTCAGGGAACGGGGACCCTGGTGAGAAACACCGTGCCAACAACTTGGCAGCACGGTGTCTTCATAGATACTTTTGGCTTTAACTGCGTGGTAGCTTGGATGGTTGGGGACAGAGAACTCTCCAGTTCCACTTATGGCATAGTCAATTAAAATACTGGCATTTTTTTGGCTGATATTGTTGACTATGAGCAATGCACATGGATTTCTCCCGGACAAGCAAGTCCTTCCTCTTTTCACCATCTTGTTACTGTTATCAGTCTTACCATCATCATTAGGCTTCTGCTTTTGAAATGGTGCTTTGTGGATTAAGAGATCATTTATAACTAAATTATGCAAGCCGTGTCTGTGTGACAGTGCATTTTGTTACTGAAAAAGGCAATGGAGTCCAATTCTCTGAGCACGACAGTATTTTACATGTCAGCGCAGAGTAAGCTAAACTATTCCCAATATTGTTACCATGCTGTTATTGCTGGTATAACTGCAACCATTATTAAGGGCCAGTATGAAGCATAGTCATACACATGGCTTCTGAATTGAAAATCAGAACTGTCTCTAAAAAAACTTTGCTTGACATAAATTTAAATCCAATTTCCACAGGAGCTTCACCTGCACATTTTTAAGTGTCAAGAGACTTAAAAAATCTCAGTGCATGGAGCCTTACAGCATCCCAATCAGACAGATTCTCCAAGATGGGTTGCAGAAAATACCTACATCTGCAAATGGCAATATTCCTGTTTTACAGGACAAATCTGCATTCAAACAGTGACCCAGTCAAATATGGTGACAGAGGAAATATGCAGCAGAGGTACTAACAGAATGCATGTCTCCTGCATTGAGTCCTGTATTTCATCTGTCCAAAGATTTCCTCATTTCTGTACAGCCAGCATTCTGGAAATTCCTGTGATTGTTATTGCCCTGCTTTGATCACGTAAAATACCACGGCACTTGTTGGGAATAGCTCCATACAGGTTTCTTTTAGTATTTTCTGTGAAGTAGAGGAGAACAGACATCCTAGAGGAGACTATCTTTACTTTGGACAAGGAGACTGAAAATACCTGGCCTTGATGAATTTGGCATTTGCTGCTCATTTCCTAGTCCTGTTATCAGTGGGGCTTTTTGTCAATTCATCGCAAGTCTGTAGTCACATAGGAAGAACAGTGGCAGTACTGGGGCAAGGCATTAATTGTAGATGGGATATACAGTTAGTACTAGCCGCAGTAGGTCAGACAGTATGTGGTGGTAACTTATCATAGAAGGTGACTGAGCACTGGGAGTAACTTATGCACCAGTTTGATGCTGCAGTTGGTAATCAGAATATTCAGAACACACATGACGTGCTTGAAACAAGCATGTAATTAGATGACCTTTATCCCATTGATGTATGCTTGCATGACGCACATCCGTAAAACAAGTCGCAGCATTTTAGGGGACATATCCTGATGGGAAAAGCTGTAGATAGTTATTTAAAAATAAATAAATAAGGTCTCCTGCATATTAGCGTAGCTTATTTAGCTCAGCACTTCAACTGGTTGTTTGCCATGTCACGCTGATCTAGGACTGTTCTCATATCAGTTCTAAAGCTTTTGACATCCTGCATTCAAGATCACTTTGGATTAGTAGGGATTCTGGACCCTAAACTTTTGATTCTTGTGACACTTTTGTTCATTTGATCCACCAGCATGTACCAATGGATCATTTTATTTAAATTAAAAAATTCACTTCTTCTCCATCACCTTTAGATTTATTTTTCATCCCCCATCCCCATGCTAGAAATGTTCACATAAGCACACATGTAGCCAGTAGGACTTAGAGACACACATCCACAGTAACACGATTCGATATCACTAACTGTAACAGGAGCAGAACAGTAACGCTCAGGTCCCTAAGTGGATGTGGCATTGTTTAAGCCTCAGGCATACAAATTAAAGCACCTACTAGCTGCCGTAATTTGCTTGGTCAAATATCAAGACAATTCTTCCACTAGCTCCATCTTAAGAAAAAAACCCAAACTTTAAAACCAGCCTCTGCTTTCTTCTATTCCATGTATCCTGGAACTGATTCAAAGGCTGCAGAATACTTGCAGGTATTGGAAATAAACTGAAACTGGAAAATAAACGTGTAATACTAGCAGGTCGTGGAGGCCATGACAAACTTCGGGCATGAGGACTTCTCCTTCACTGCTCAGAGAAGACCATCCCTGGGGAAAAAAAGAAAAAAAACTGCCGAAGAAAATGTGGTCAAAAGTTACTGATGTAAAAGAAATGCTGTAGGCCCTTTAAAAAGCAGCTTTCTTATTGCAGTACAATTAGATAGCTAACACAGCAGTTGAAATTCAATGAGATTTGGTATTTAACTCCCTTAACTTGGGTTTTCCTCAAGCATCTGCTATTCCCACTGCCTAGGAATTACAGTCTTTCTAATCACAAACCAAATTTATCACAGCATCATTATTCAGGTTTCTCCTTATTTAGTTAATTTTTTGAACTGCAAAACATGGGCCTGTTGCTGGCCAGAATTGTCCACCAGTGTAATACAAGCATTTACTTATATTTGTTTATACATTAGCGACTTGGCTACATTGCTTATTCTCTCAGCTACACACAGAAGAGGTCACTCTGGCAAGTATCCCCTGGAAGAGGTGGATCAGTTGAAATGTGAGGATCCATTACCTCTAATCCCTGCCAGTATTATCGGTATTTGGCTTCCCAGACAAGAGCAAAGCGATCAGTTGTGCAATTGCGCTTCTCATTCCAGCTGATACGTACACTCATGTACAGTCAATGCAATCCATGGTAGGTCCCTTCAAGCACCTCTTTATAATGTTGGATAAGCCACCTGTTTTCCATTATCGGGTAAAGCTTGAGAGGACCCTCCAGCAAGACACCAGTTTTATGATTAATTGTTTCTCAGAGATTAAATGCAGTAAAATAAAGTTGAGTTGAATCCCAAATTGCTTACTAAGTTTCTCCACTGTGTTTTTCCAGTTAAAAGTTGTGACCAAACTCAATAGGAGTTTGCTTTGTAAACACCAAAGTCCAGACTTTTAAATTTATTTGAACAGCCAAAATAGAATTCACTTAGGCTACAGATGCACAGGGTATAAAATAATCTAGAAAAATTGAGGAAAGACTGCTTGAAATAACTCAGCAATTGTGCCGTTGTTGGCATTGCCTTTTTTCGTTGTTTTCTCCCCTGTGCATACTAGAGTCCTCTGTCAGCTTTGTTCTCAGACATATTTCTTCCAACGTGACCACAGCTGAGCAACTGAGATACTTGTAGTTTTATTGCAATGTTCTCTTCATCAGAAGATGAGGACACTGTTTCAAGAGGCTGTTTTATTGCATTTAAAATTTTAAAGTTTATTCTAGTCCATATGACCAACATCAGGATGATGCTAGGGCTGATATCACAGTCTGCTAAACAAAATAGGTAACTTTTATGAAAAAACCCTGTGTTGTGGCAAGGGCTGAAACTATATGTCGTCTATGATCTTCAGCTTCAGGATTGTAATTTTCCTTTACCCTCCATGGGTCACGTCAATTCAGAGCTCTCTTTTTCCGGCTTCCTCCACAACCTGCAACCTCCTTTTTCAAATCTCTCTGCCCAAAATTCCCAGTCCTGACCAACAGTAAAAATTATACATGTTGCAACAGGGTACTAAAATTCTTCCTGTGTCTCAGCCCACTAAGATGAAAATTTTGTTGTGTTGATATAAATACAAGGTCTTTTGCTAGGACGAGCTGACAGCCTAGTGGGCAAGACAGAAACACAGGCAGAGAGAGGAGAAGGGATTTGCTCAGGCTCATCCAGCGGTTAGGAGCTGAGGTAGGAGTTGTGCTCTTGGTCTCTGGCCACATCCACAAGCAAACTCAGCATCCCATCCTGTCCTCCAGCATGCAGGGCTGGGAAGAAAGAGGTGAAGGTTTTGCGAGGAACTTGAGCAACACAAGACCAGATCTTTAGAAGTGGAAACTGTTTTCAAGTTGCTAGCTCACAAAATCAAAGGCCCCTCTTATCTCCTCATGCAGCTCCTCAGCATCCTGAGGGAAGGTTGGTTTCCCAGCTCTGCCAGTTTTCCCCAGTACTGAAGCACCTCTCAGCAGCTCTAATCCTTGGACTCTCCCACACAGAAGTTAACGAAGTGCCCTGCTGTGGGACATGTATAAGCGTCCACTGGGAAACTATGAAGAACTGAATAAATTAATTTCAAATATGCTAAACCAGATTGACATGAATTCAGATCAGCTTTCACCTCCTGTCTCCTTATAGACTACCCTATACACCAAAATAAAATAGACAATTTTTAGCATCCTAAACTCACTTCATTGTGAGCTGGCTACATACTTAACTGGGAAAAAAGCGTATCACTTTGGTCTCCTTACAATAAGAATTTGACAGGCTGATGGCAGAACACATTTTATCTTTTGGCAGTATTTCTCAGTTTCTTCAACCCAAACCATTCTCTGATTCTATGATTACTTTACTTGATACAGTGGAGCAGTTTGGCATATTGTTTATACAAGCAGCTTCATACTAAGGGAAACTGTGTTTTCTTGTTTTGGTACAATGGTAATTTTTGAGAGCAAGAAGAGTTATTTAAGTGCCAAAACGTGAGTATTGACAGAGCCTGGCTTCAGGTTCCTGATCTAAAAATCTTAAACTAATTTTTCAAAATTAAATTCAGAGACTCCTATCACACACAGTTGTAAGCCAAGCAGAGCCGCTTTTCACTGAAAGAATGGCCTTTAGTTTGTGAAGGGGTGATCTGGAAGACCTGAGACACACAGGGAGAACCATCCTGCAATTCAATACTATGTTTCAAGTTTAGAAAAAACACCGGAAATGTTTGTGTTGTAAAGTTGCTTTTTGTGAAAGTAGAGAAATTATATACAAAATACTAATGAATTTCTAATGTACAGAAAAAAAAAAAAAGAAAAAAAAAGTCAATTCATGGAACAGAATTAAGAAAATACTACATCTCATGGAAGCAAAACATGATAAAATACATTTTCACCACTTCATCCACAAACGATTTTTTCCTGCTAATTCCAGCATATGATTTTTCCTCTATTGTGTTATTGTTACTATTCCTCTCCTATATAAACATAAGAGTCATAATCCAGAGTTCCCTATACTGTAAAAAAATAGAGCATAAGGATGGCCCAAGATACAAGGAGGTTTGAAGTCACGTCATCGAGACCAGGAACGGCTGAAATACTTTCACTGCACCACTTTGAAGTGTTAAGTAAATGGCTGCTATTTATCGACCTGTCCATTAGTTTCCTAAGTTGTTTATCTTATAAAAGGTAAATTGTGATCTACAGAAGCAGAGACTGCCTTCTTTTTCTCTTCTTTATATAGAGATTAGTACAATATACCCCCGGTAGTCCCTTCCAAATTGGATGTTTGGAAGTTTTGCTAATATAAAAGTACACTTTTAATATCAAAACAGACAATATGTTGAAAGTAACTATTTTACGTTTTGTTTCAACTAAACAATAGTATTTAGTCCTGAAACAGGAAAAAACCCAAGCAATCCAACCTAAAAGAGTTAACTTCCAGCTTTTCAGAAAATTCAGAAATATCTGAAACGCATATTGGGGTCTGAGTCATCTCTCTTTGTGACCAACTTGGGGTTAATTTTTTATATTTTTCCTATTTTCTAACCTTGACTGATGGCTTATAAACATATGGTTTACAAAACATTACAGATCAAAGATGCATTGGATAAATGAATCAATATTTAATTTATTTCTATTATTTTGGGCTTACCTTCATTAAAGTAATATCTCTTTTTATGTGTGGTCAGGGATCTCAGATCTCTTTGATGAAAGCCTATTTGATAAGTCAAGCTTTCCCAAACAAACCCCAGCTGAATTCACCTTTATTCCCGAAACCACAGTTTGCTCCTTGGCGTGAAATCCAAGACTGAAATGCTGATAAAGATTCCCAGTGAAATCTTCCAAACATTCTTCATAATATCATGTGTGATATAGTGACAAGCTATACGTTTCCCTGGCACTGAGATTGAAAATGGAAATGTTAAGTATAAATCTTTGTGGAAGTGTCAGTAATTTTTAATAATTTGTTCTTTTGTGGCATTCATATGTGAATGATATATTTGTCCTAGAGCAATGCGAATTCATTTCCCCACATCTATAATATCTGCAGTAAGCTAAATTAAAAATACATTTGTACTTGTACAGTTAAATGATCATATTTAATGAAATGTCGGAGATGAATCTTAGCAAATAGTCAGGAAATTATTTCAGAAAGAGCAGCATTTCATTACTGGTGGTCAGGGAAAAGCAAAGAGATTAAACAAACGGTTTACTACTCCAAGATATCAGAGGAGGTGGGGGCAGTTCTGTGCGGGAGGTAGCTGTGAATATCAGACCTCAGCGGGGATTTTTACCTAGGAGCAAGGAAGCATTTGTACCGCACGAGGCTAGCATGGCTAATGCTCGGGGAGGAGGAAGAGCTGCTGATACCTGGGCCCGCAGAGGCTGCGGGTGTTGCACGGGTGCTGTGTTTGGCCGCTGGGAAGGACGAAGGCTGCGTGCCTTCTCTGCTGGGCGATTCCCGCCGGCTGCTGCCGTGGGTGCCGGTCCAAGTGAGCCCATGGACTGTCTGCCTGGTCCCCGAGCAGCTCCGGAGCTGCACCCCCAGGCTGGGTGAGCACAGGACTTGGTAAATATGAGAGCAACGGAGCTGAAGTGGGTCTGACAAGGTCGAGGTGAATGGGCAGTGGGAGAGGGAGTGCTCAGGGGCAAAAGAAGACCGGGCAAATTGTTTTTGCTGCAGACATTCAGCAATAAGATATAGTTGAAAGGTGAAGTGCAGGACCCGATTTATAAAGCCATCTAGCTACTTTATTTCCATGAGAATTAGGACTCTGTTGAACCCTCCCCTGGAGAGCTATCGGCATCTTTCACCAGTCATGTAACTTTAAAGAAATCTGTTCTCCAGCCCCTCAGGGAAACCTCTCTGGCTGTTTAATCGACGGGGAGACACTCATAGAAGAGACTCAGATCTCAGGTAGGCTGACCTGGCCTCAGCAGGGCTTTGTTTCTGTCTGTTGTCTGTGTAAGGAGCAAAGAGCAGTGAGGCACCCAGCTTAGCTGTGCTTCAGCTGCTTGTGCTGCGAATCCAGCCCTCCATCCCTCTACCCATGTTTGTAAACTGGGAACGCTTCCCATGCGTCTCTCCCACCCTCCATCTCTTTCGATTATTGAAATTACAAGGTCTTCAGGCTACAGACCATCACAGACCAAATCAGGTTTGCGTGGAAGATCTGGCCTAACAAATCTGTCTGTGCTGCTATAAAACGACTGCTACTAATGCATGACACAACATAAATCAACATCTATCAATAGGATCAACATTTTAACTAATTAATTTTCTCAAGTTCTGTAAGAAATGCTGTGGGAGAACAGAACTAATCTGAATATTAGAATTAAATTCTAAACTAAAGATACAAATATAGTAGAAATGACAGAAAAGATGCTGATTTTCTGGATTCCACAAACATTAAAGGTGAAAGAAGAAGGTATGAAAATTCTTTATTGGCAAAAATCCTAAATCACAAGAAAAATTTTCAGGAACATGAAGTAAATTAAATACCCGAACTACAGCATTTAAGTATTAAAAGAGAGTAATATATGCACATATATATGTACAGCAGACAACACAAAGGTGACAAGGTTGTGAAGAAACAATCCATCTCGAGCCTCTGCCATCCAAGTATGCATGCATATAAGCTGCCATTTCCTCCTTTCTGATTTCTATCCTGTCTCAGGCCCTTCAACCATAATGTCTTCATAAAAGAGAGCTGAGCTTTTTGCACCCCATTCTGCCATTGTTTTTCTCTTGCTTGCTTTTATAGCAATAGCAAATTACGAAAGAAGAAAATATAAGTTACAGTTTAGTTTGTACATTTGCACCCATATTATGTTTAAAATAAATATCTGAATGCAGCAGCCCATGTAGAGGAATTTACTTGAGATTCTGATTTGCAAAGTGGAAAGAAAAGCCTGCTGGATTAGTTAAGCAATTAATCAGGTGTGCAAAGCCATCTGAATTCTCTGAACAACACATTGTAGAAGAACTCAGATCATGCATACAAAATTGAATCATGGAAAAATGGTTGAGGCACATCAGGTTTGAATGAGGAGAGTGTCAATCACTTCTGTTTGTCAAGGTCCTTTGTGATGTGAGTCACCAACCTTAAGGAGGGACAAAGGATTTGTGTAGGGATCAACATAATTCTCATGTCTGCTCTGATTACCTTCAGGGATATACATATAGACTTGCCACACATTTCTAAAAAGGTTCTTATTTTTGGAATAATCTCCCTTTTCTCATTTGAATTTCTTTTTAGAGTTTTTGTAGTTGCTGCTCTTCAGGGAACTGTTTTAGGCAGGCAAATGCTGTCTTTAGTGACCAGTCTTGCCAAGTGCCCCCAATGCCACTGGGAAGGCTGACGAAAGTGGGATAGAAGGACTGGAAATAGGTTCAAAACACAGCTGCAAAATTTGGTCCCCCATAACTTGTCACCATTCTTCAGTACAGAGGCTGAGGTCTGATAGGTTTTTGTGGCAGGAGGCAAGAGAGGGCTTTCTACACAGGAAAGCTGTTAGTACTCTTTTGCTCCTTATGATTTGGGGCTGGGAACTTACAGAGTAAATTCTTCAACAAGATTTTTTTTCTCCTAATTGCTGCAAAATAGATATTCACCTATTAATCACTGCAACACAGAATGATACTACTAAAACAGATGCTACCAAACTGCCACCTTCCAATTCCATTGAATTCTGTTTGGATAAAGATGTGCTTCAAATCTATTTTCCACTTGCAATTTAAACAGGGCAGAATATGCCACAGACAATTTTACACAGCCACACAATTTGAATTTTTTTGGTATCACATTATAAAAGGAGATTATGCAAAGTACAAATTACATGCCTAAATTCAGGGGAATCCTGAATCCATTTCCAGAGTCTAAATATCCCAGGTGAAAAGAAAAACAGACATTCAAGAAAAACACATTTTCTCTAGTAGCAAATTTGCCTCGTACTCCTGGTTTTAATAATCCTCAGTGAAACAGCTGAGGTATGCAATGAAGTTTTAAGCTTCAAGTTCTGATTCAGCAAATCACTTAATCATCTGCGTACATTTAATGAGATATTCTTAAACGCGTTACTGAACTGACTCCTTAATGCTGCTTATATTTGTCTCTTTCCCATCCTACTGTCCAGCCCCTACTAATCCTCTACTTTGTCGTGTATCTGCTTTCGCTTAGCTTTTGTGTCTTTAGACTTCTTAATCAGAAAAACATAGAGCCACCTGAAGTACCAGGAGCAGCACAGCATTCTACATCCTAAGCTGCAGTTGCTGTGAGAATCTAGGACAGGAACAAACCTTTCTCATAGTGTGTTATATATTAGGAGCACTGCAAAAAGCGATGAAGAATAGATACTCGGTTCAAACTGGAAGACAACAACAACAGCAGCAGCCAGAGTTGTGCTTCCCTAGGAGAAAAATGAGCTTGTGCATTGGATAAACCACAACAACATCTTAAGATTTCATCCCAGCTGCACTAGAACAGCGGGAATCAAAATACTTGTTAATGTTGTAATATGTTTGCTTTCAATCAGACAACAGAACAATTCATTCCATTTGCTCAGTGTTTTGCCCTCCTGAACTCCATCGCCACAATAGCTTTGCAAGCACATCTGAGCAATTCCACAGTGGGTTTTACATCCATGGTAAGTCATATCTGCTGTGCCTATATGCAGGACATGTGTTTTATAGAGACTGCAATGAATGATTCTTCCCCAAATTTGATTCTGTAAAAAGCTACTTGACTGCTCCAAGTAATCTTTTTTATTCTTCATCTTAGTTTACTCTTAAGGGTTTTTCGTTTCATCTTTTTCTGCTGTCCTAATGTACACAAATCACTTTTAGAGATAGTGTCATGCGTATGAAGGGAGCAATTTATCAATACAGACACCTCTTTGATGAAGGATGGTTTGTCTTTACAAGGCTGGACAGCCCCAACTGAATTTCAATTTGCTATGGCATGCAAGGGATTTAGGGGATTAAGGTTGGTGAGAGGCTTTAAGCATCAACCAGCTTATTATTGCTGAAGGAATATATGATTTTAAAACCTTGCTTGTCTTGATTTCTTTTAGTATGTGGGGGTGAGGTGGAGAGGGATGAGTGAGAAAAGCAATAACCTACTTGATGATTTAACAGTGATTACTTTTCTTCAGTCACACGCTGCCTATTTTTTAATGGGACAAGTAGAGCTATAGGCCCAGATCCAGTTGACACCAACTAAATATCTGGTTAATAGTATTTTACTACTAATAACAAACATAAAAACTTGTAATAAAAATAAAGCTGCAGGGAGGGAGAAGGCAAGAAATGTAAGTCATAAGTATTTATGTAAATGCAGAGGTGGTGAACCGCTACAAATAAATATTTTTCTGAACATAGTTTGTTGTCTGGTACTTAATACAAGCTAATTGCTAAGGAATAATATTTTCTGATGAAAAATATATTAAGTGTCTCATTCACCTCTTCTTTGTTGGAATGGCAGAGTGGGAGGAAACCCAAAGGAATCTAGTGGCTTAAAGCTATGTTAGTTACTTTGTGCACTGTGATATTAATTAATTACTGATAAATATAAAAATACTGTGAATCAAACACCATGAAGTCTAACATTAAAGCAAACACTACTATTTTTTTGTTGAATTCTGATTCTTTTAAGTAACAAAACCACTACAGGACTTATGCTAACAAAGAGACATCGTGGTTGGTGTTACACCACCGTGGAGCTGAGTGCAGGGGAGAATTACAGTCATGAGTTCCTTCACAGGGCAAAATTCCCAGTCTTCACTTCTTAGCATCTGATCTAGCTCCCACCAAAAATATTATCTCTTTTCTACAGAAGGATTTCACATAGATCCATACTCAGATGGAGAGCAAAGGAAATTTGTGTGAAGTAGCTTTTTTCTTCCCCTTCCCTTCTTCTCTCGGATCCTGTGCTATCAGAGCTGGAGGCTAAAGTCCTGCCTGCATCCTCGGGGCAGAACAGCACAAGAGACGGGATGTGGCTTTGTTTACCTATCTATTTATCTATCCATGCATCTATCTGTCTGTCTGTCTGTCTGTCTGTCTATCTATCTATCTATCTATCTATCTATCTACTTATTGCAATGAATTCTGTTTCTTGGGAGGGTTTCCTGGTGAGCAGCTATCAGGTAATTTTCACGTTCTCCTTGGTGTGCTCTAATGAGCATTTAAGTGTTTCACAAGAAGTGGAAACATTTCAGCAGGAGATAAAACCTCCTCTGAAGACTCAGAGGAATATTCTGAGCCCTTCTCAGGAGAACTGAGATTTGAACCAGGATCTTTTTCAATCCAGGCACTCTGTGGTGCACAAGGGAAGCGGAATAAAATTGTCCCAGTTCTGTGAATCTACAACATCCTTCTCAAGAAAAATGGATACAAGTTGCTAGAATAAAATCATCAAGTTGAAATAAGATGCTTCCCTTCCCCTTCCAACATTTTAAGCCATGTTAAAAATACATGCTTTGTGGGTTTTGGTTTTTGGTTTTTTTTTGGGCATTGATTAAATCACTGTCTGTCCATACAAAGCTGAATATAAGCTTCTCCACCTCCCCTTGTTGCCATAATGTTTCTTCCCTCTACAGCACAAATCATAACAAAGGAGGATAAAACAGACTTCATGGCTGTGCTGTGTTCTCTCTTTGCTAAGGTTGTTAAAAAGGAGTGCCAGTTAGATATCGTTCATCGGGTATCTTCTGAGCTGTGCATAGTTGTCTTCTCTGTGCTTTGCTAAGGATTTTGAGTCTGATTTTGTTTGCTGTAGACCTCGGGTTTTTGTTGTGTTTTTTGTTTGTTTGTTGGTTTGGGTTTTTGTTTGTTTGTTTGTTCTTTGGTGTTTGTTTGGTTTGGTTTGGTTTTTTTTTAATACAACCTCTTCAAGGCTTGGCATAGCTTGGGCATGCAATTGGACACCTCCTAGAAATCCCAGCACATAACTTACGTGCACTGCATCACAGGAGAAAGATGGTCTGAAAGAGGATGCAGGGCTGTGAGGAGAGGTTAGACAACTCATGGCAGCTTGGGCCATGAAAGGTAGATTCTTCTGGATATAGACAGAAAAAAGGTCTTTATGACGACAGGGAAATTTCAGAGGCATGCCAGACCCAGGTCTTCTTCCATCATGAATGAAATGCTCCTCTGCTCCACTGTGCTATAGTGTCCAGCCCTTCCAGACAGCCACGCTACTTACTCCAGAGGCACAGAGGGTGCAGGTGTCAGACTTTCGTCCTCCACCAGTTGGCCCATACGCATGCGCCAAGTCTGGTGCTCTCTGGAGCTGCTCAGGGAAGATATTACCCTGCTTCTACACAGCCCCAAGAAAGAAGGACGGCAGAGGAAACTCAGTTATGACCTGGGCAAGGTGCGGGGTGGAGGCATCCGGTGAGGCTGGTCAAGGCCATTAGGGCCTGTTAGTGCCCCCAGGACCCTGGCACAAATAACCCTTCCTGCACAATGACCTGTTCCAGGAGTTATGTGAGCATCTGTAAACACTTAACTCCTCTTGCTTCTCATCTCAGAAAAAGGTTTGAAGCCTTTCCCTCTACTCAGGTTCAGAAATGGCCTACTAGGGTTTTTGAAATAGTGATGATCTGAAGATATAATTTAATTTGATGAGGCAATTCAAAGCCTGAAAGCTTGTACTCTTTTCAACTTTATCAATTGGTGTAATACAAAATAATACCTCTCCCCACAATGCTTGTTTCCCCTGGAGCGGAAAGGCATTGTGTATACTGCACTGTTAATCCTCTGTTAAGTGATCCACCAGTTCCAGTCCTATTCCCTGGACTGGTTTATTGCAATACATACACTGACTGTAGCCTCCACGTGGTGGTATCCTTTAATATGCCACACTTTTACAGAAGTGGTGATGCATGTTATGTTGGTTCATTCCCTTATCTTGACTCTCACGTACACCTGCATGGGTAGTTCAGCACAGATATATTTTTCTAAAGATGTCATTTGGTAAATTATCACCACAACATCCCATGATCAATACAACAGCTTGGGGAAAATACATACGCTTACATATCTAGCAGCGTAAATGAAACCTCTACTTTCTATTTCGGGCCAGGCAACAGGAGACAAATGGGGAAAAAAAAAGACAACCAAGAAAAATCAGATTTTCTATAATTATATAAATTACAGCAAGAAAGACTGTAATCACCTAAAATGCCTCTGGGGAGTTGGATTAGCAGAAGACAATTTCTCAGATCCACACTCCAGGGTTTAAACCTAGGCTTGATATTCAGAATTAGACTACCAAGCTAAAATAATTAACCCTTAGGAAGCTAAATATGTAAGTCAGAGATGTAGTATCTGGCTAAAAGGGTGGAATATGTGATTGATGTTATTTTAAAATTCCTGTGGATCCTAATATTTGACAAGGCCTGTCAGACCTCATACTTCAGTCCAAACTGTGAGTATATTTGAATGAAAAAAAACTTCCCAGTTTCCCTCCTCTTGACATCCAATGAAAAAGCAACCACCACTCAAACAAATATCTGTAAAAACCATCAGACTTCCTTCAGTAACGTGTGTCTATTGCTAAATATATGATAAAAATACAGATACAGATAAAAAAAGACAGAACTAAAGCTGATTTGTAACAAACCAAGCTAAAATATTGTAAAGGAAATTCGAAAACTGGATATAAAAATAAGCAGGGTATGTTGTGATATGAAAGTACATATAAAGACAGAGAAATAAACAGGAATGCCCCCTGTATTTTCTTTAGATGACGGAAAAGCCTCTTATCTGGCATATGGAGAATGTCCTTAATGTAAGAATTAAAACACTCCGAGGAGGTCCCCTCCACACTTTCTAGTTTTGTGGTGGGGGCATAGATGGGGCAGTAGAGGAGGGCAGCGTGAGCAGGTCAGAGATGACTGTTCCTCTGTGTGGCTGTTTCCCTGGGTGCGGGCGGTGTTTCTCAATACCTCAGCTTGGATTACGTACCAGCAAGTGTCAAGGGTCTAACCCTAAGCAGAACAGTGAAGGAATAAAGTTGTATTAATGCTATCTGAACCTCCTACTTCTCTGTGCTGCAAGTTTTGTGCTTTGCCTGGGGTCTCATCCTGTGATTTGAATCCAAAATACCACCACAAATATCTAAAACCTAAAGCTGCTGAATCTGTTACTATTTGTGAATCCTAGACGAGATGTTACTGTCTAACAATGAAAACATCAATAATTCTCTTAATCAGGGTGAAATGTTTTTTCCATGTAGATATTGCTTTGAGAATAGAAGTTTGTATGAACAACATCAATCAGGGAGCTCGCACAAATGAATAACTTACAGCCCCACTGGCAGCCAGTATTGAAGATTAATGCTGATAAACACTACATTCAACATGAGATGTGATTTCTGAAAATAAATCAATTTATTGGATTCCCAGACATATGTATTTTGTAGTCAACCATTGATTACTGACTCAGCTGATCCTACTGTTCATTCATCACATGTGCTTATATAAAAGCTGAACTATTCTCTTTCAGGACTTCATCTAATATATAGCACAATTACTTGTGAAGCAGTGCTGTTCCAGTTAAAAGAAATTACATTTGATAGCTGCACACTGAAGTGGCTCCATTTACGTAGCACAAACATGACAGACATACGGATATATTTTCTGGAGATAAGTATCGTGAATCAGAGGCACTGTTGCACCTTGAACTGTACTGAATATTTTATGCTGCATACCAAGGATGACTCTTAACTGTTTAAAGAGAGCGTCGGTGTTTATGGCATTAATTTCTTATATGTCAAACAATGACAATGTATTTCACGCTTGCTAGCAAACAAGAAGGGAAATCTCCTGTCTTCAGTCCCTTACCTTTTTTATTA
This sequence comes from Larus michahellis, assembly GCF_964199755.1. Lineage (NCBI taxonomy): Eukaryota > Metazoa > Chordata > Aves > Charadriiformes > Laridae > Larus > Larus michahellis. Next base: position 75,866,181 of record NC_133897.1, on the reverse strand, counting down.
CAGCATATTTCCATTCTACCTACTCTTACATGTGCCTCAATAATCCAGAGGAGCTGACAAAACCAACAGGTCTATAAGCAAATTAATGCAAAAGAAAAGATGGTAAAAGGCAAAGCATTTTGTTGAGATTAATTTGTAGGAATGGCAGGATAACTCCTTAAACTGTTGTCAAGTCTTCCTTCATTTTGCCTAAAAAGACAGGCTTTTGTATTCAAGTCCTGAATTTGCAGAAGTCCTTGAACAGGTGAAGGGTTCTGTGAACTTGAATTACATGAGTTTTACACTTCATGTTAGCACACACTTAAGACACACCTGAACTAAGCATCAGTCCTGGTAAGTAAAAAAAAATGGCCCACATACATACTTTTGTATTACATTAATCTTACCATTACTGACAGGCACTGGAGTCAATAATAAAATGCCTGGTGACGCCTTTATTGTACAAAGCACATTCTTGTACAAAGCACCGTTTTATTGCCAGCTGTACCTAGAGTCACAGAAAACACTTGTATGATCAGCACTTTTGTACTTCTGGGTGGAAGGCTGGTTGGTTATGCCATAGTTTTGATAAAACTGGTGAGAACATGATGACAAGGATAAAAAGAACGCAGGCAATGAAAGCTGGAAATAGTGCTTTTTCAGGACTTGGTACCACTGAATAGGAGTTAGATGCAACTTCAGCAATTACAGTTTTACAGTCTTATCAGAGATGAAGGAAATTTTCTTTTTTTATTTCTTACCTGGTAACTTGTTTATCATTGAGAAAATATTTTTTTGGTTTCTTGATTCTGAAATGATCCTAGGTCTTCATTAGGAGAAGTATTAACCAAAATGCTTTGGAAGCAGCAAGTAATCTAGCTATGTGCGCAGACTCATTTTCTTGTGCTTTCTCTAACCCCTTTCCCTAATCTGCTTCTCGCTCTAAGTTTTCAGCAGATAAATATCATTAGCTTGATGTCCATCACTGGAGGTTCCTCAGCAGATATCATTTTTCTCACAGAATGAGAGAATGATAGAATCATAGAATAGTTTGGGTTGGAAGGGACCCTCAAAGGTCATTTAGTTCAACCTCCCCTGCAATAAGCAAGGACATCTTCAATTAGATCAGGTTCCTCAGAGCCCTGTCCTTGAACGTTTCCAGGGATGGCACATCTACCACCTCTCTGGACAACCTGTTCCAGTGCGTCACCACCCTCGTTGTAAAAAATTTCTTCCTTATATCTAGTCTAAATCTTCCCTCTTTTACTTTTAAACCATTACCCCTTGTCCTATTGCAACAGGCCCTGCTAAAAATTTTGTCCCCATCTTTCTTTTAAGCCCCCTTTAAGTACTTAAGAAAGGCCGCAATAAGGTCTCCCCGGAGCCTTCTCTTCTCCAGGCTGAACAACCCCAACTATCTCAGCCTCTCCTCATAGGAGAGGTGCTCCAGCCCTCTGATTATTTTTGTGGCCCTCCTCTGGATCTGCTCCAACAGGTCCATGTCTCTTCTGCGCTTAAGGCTCCAGAGCTGCGCGCAGTACTCCAGGTGGGGTCTCACCAGAATGGTGTAGAGGGGGAGAATCACCTCCCTCCACATTCTGGTCACTCTTCTTTTGATGCAGCCCAGGATATGATTGGCTTTCTGGGCTGTGAGTGCACACTGTCACCTCATGTGCAGCTTTTCATCCACCAATACCCCCAGGTCCTTCTCATCAGGGCTGCTCTCAATCCCTTTGTCCCCCAGTCTGTATTGATACCGGGGGTTGCCCAACCCAGATGCAGGACCCTGCATTTGGACTTGTTGAACCTCATGAGGTTCACACGGGCCACTTCTCGAGCCTGTCCAGGTCCCTCTGGATGGCATCCCAATCCTCAGGTGTGTCAACCAGACCACTCAGCTTGGAGTCACTGGCAAACTTGCTGATGGTGCACTTGATCCCACTGTCTTTGTCATAGATGAATATATTAAACAGTACTGGTCCCAATACAAACCCCTGAGGGACACCACTCATCACTGATTTCCACCTGGACATTGAGCCGTTAAGCCACTGAGCCCTCTGGATGTGACCATCCAACCAATTCCTCATTCACCGAACAGTCCACCCATCAAATCCATACCTCTCCAATTTAGAGAGAAAGATGTTGTGGAGGACCGTGTCAAAGGCCTACAGAAGTTCAGATAGATGACATCTGTAGCTCTTCCCTTGTCCACAGAAGGCCACTAGGTTGGTCAGGCAGGACTTGCTCTTGGTGAAGCCATGCTGGCTGTCTCAAATCACCTCCCTGTCCTCCATGTGCCTTAGCATGGCTTCTAGGAGGATCTGTTCCATGATCATCCCAGGCACAGAGGTGAGACTGACAGGTCAGTAGTTCCCAGGGTCCTCCTTTCTACCCCTTTTAAGAATGGGTGCAATTTTTCCCTTTTTCCAGTCACCGGAGACTTCACCTGACTGCCATGACTTTCCAATATCATGGTGAGTGGCTTGGCAATTCCCTCAGGACTCTGGGATGTATCTCGTCAGGTCCCATAGAATTCTGTATGTTCAGGTTCCTCAGGTGGTAACGAACCTGATCTTCTCTTAGAGTGGGAGGAACTTTTCTCACCCGATCCCTGCCTTGTGGTCCGTCCACTTGAGAGATGAGGGGAGAGAGGTTGCCAGTGAAGACTGAGGCAAAAAAATTGTTGAGTACCTCAGCCTTCTTGTTTGTTGTTACCAGTTTGCCAGTCTTTGCTCATGAGGGTGGGTACGCTTTCTTTGACCTTTTTTTTCTGGCTGACATACCTGTAGAAGCCCTTATTATTCTTTGCGTCCCTTGCCAAGTTCAGCTCCAGCTGTGCCTTGCCTTCCTGACCCCATGCCTATGAAACTGGGCAGCATCCCTATACTCTTCCCAGGTTACCTGTCCCTGCTTCCACTGCCTGTGTATTTCCTTCTGCCCTTTAGTTTGACCAGCAGTTCAAACTGAGTTTGACTCAGCCATGCCAGTCTCTTGCTCTCCTTTCCTGATTTCTACACCTGGGGATCAGGAGCTCTTGCACTCTATGTAAAGCATCCTTAAAGACCTGTCAGCTCTGTTCTGCTCCCTTGTCCCTGAGGGCAGTTTCCCAGGGGGTCCTACTGACTAACTTCTTGAAGAGCTGGAAGTTTGCTTTCCTAAAATTCAGGGTCCTGACTTTACTCTTTGCCTGACCCATATTCCTCAGGACTTGAAATGCCACCAGATCACTGCAGCCCAGGCTGCATGCAATCTTGACGTCACTAATTAGCTCACTTGCGTTGGTCACTGTCAAGTCCTCTGGTGGGGCTGTCTGTTACCTGGCTTAAGAAGTTCTCTTTGATGCACTCCAGGAGTCTTCTGGGTTGCCTACAGCTCGCTTTGCTACTTTTCCACCAGATGTTGGGGTGGTTAAAGTCCCCCAGAAGGATAAGAGCCTGTGAGAGTGATGCCGTCTTGTCCATGGATTCAGCTGTGTTACCATCTTTACTGGTGGACGCAGAATTCCATGTGTTTGTTTTCAGATTCACCAATGTTTGCTGATGATTGTATACACTTAACTTCATTGTGTATGTACTTTAAATTCATTGTGCAATGGCTCCTTGTCTCAGCTGACCCCTTGCTGCATTCATGGGAAGTAAGACACAGCTGTCATAAAATACTAGTTAGCAAAACCTGCTACTCTGCAGGCAGAGATGTGCAACATGCGATGCAAATTCAATATAAGGATTATTATTATTATTATTACTACTTATTATTATTATTATTCACACCAAATATAGCTGTTTATGAAAAAGCCAGCGTGATCAGCATGTTAGGGTCTACAGAACAACTTCATTCCCACTGGCATTTTAAGAAGGAACAAGACCGTGAAAAAAAGCTTTCAGTTCCACTTTGGAACTAACTAAATACAATAATATTGTATGACTAAAAGAAAGATAATTCTGTGAGTGCAATGCAAAGGAAGTCAAAGCCCAACAGCTAAAGAGTTTTGTTTTAACAAGGGACCCATTAAGAGCCTTTGATCACCTGATCTGAATGTTCATGAAAGAGAATGTAAAATAAGTAGATTGAAGAACACAGTTATAAATGCTTTTGTGATTTAGATAAATTTGTTTAAAAATCATAAGTAAAAATTAAGCCTGATGGAAAATGATTACTAGTCAGTCTAAAGGCATCGTGATGAGAAAATCTGCTGTTCTGAGAACACCTAGAAAAGAAATATGTGCAATCTGTAGTCTGGAAATAGAAGGAAAGATCCTGCTTATGGCAACAGCTGCAAAAGTGTTCTTCAGAAAGCAGGATGAAGCACAAATTAAGCAGGAGAGAAAAAAATACATGAGCATTGTGCAAAATAAATGGGATTTCATTCTGAAAAAAATAGTTCTGAGAACAGTAGAAATAATGACACACATTTCCACTATGGCTTTTTGACTTCCGGTTGAATTCACATCTGCACCAAACACACAAAACAGCATATCTAGAACAACCTTTGCCTGCCAATTTACTACTTCCTGTGGCTATTGGCTCCCATTTACTAGTCTTTCTATAGCTAAGTAGTCAAACCATAAGAAAGAAATGAAGAACAGGAAAATGATTTTGTTAAGGTCTGCCAGAACACCCACAGGGACTGTAGGATCCTTGTCAGGATGGAGGGGAAGAAAGTCTGCACAAGCCATAGTCCCTAAACACACAATCCGAGTCTATTGTGAGTCCAGTTGTAATAATAAGATGGGTAGCACACTGGGGGCCATCACTGCTTGCACTGACTTTTTGCTTTGCAAGGGAATGGGCTTCAGTTAAATTACACTTGATTATGTATTACAGTATAAATGTGTAACAATGGATGATTCAAAGTCAGTTGGAACTGCCGGTATTGCGCTTGGTCCCATATGGCCAGTGGTGCCTTAAGAACAACTGCCATTATTTTGTCAAGACCACAAGTATTCATCTAGTGCCCAGTTCACTGTTGTCTTCCCACGTACAGCTGGTCATTCCAATGCAGGCTGCAAGGAACGGGGATTTAGATTCCTACAAAATGAGAATGTTGGTATCTTCCATACAGTCAACACTAGTGTAATGTCTACATGTGAAGCAAGTCATCATAAACTGAGCTGCAAATTTTTAAGACTCAGCTGGTCTAAAATAGTGCATTGACTTCAGTGGTGTTGCTATTCCATTTACAGCAGCAGAGAACCTGTACAGTGGTCTTTGTTAAAAAAAGGAGATTCTTTTTGGTGTATTTGGCAAAGTTTATTCTATTCTATTCTATTCTATTCTATTCTATTCTATTCTATTCTATTCTATTCTATTCTATTCTATTCTATTCTAAATTCTATTCTATTCTATTCTATTCTAAATTCTATTCTATTCTATTCTATTCTATTCTAAATTCTATTCTATTCCATCCTATCCTATCCTATCCTTGGTAATTGCTTGTGTAATATATAGTAAACATTATTTCTTTGAAAAGTCTTTGCTTTTATTGGTATTATGAAAAATTTGTAATTGCACCGCTGAACTGCCATCATACTGTCATGACAATAACACAACTGCCATTGATTACTGACATTTCATACGTAGTCTTACTCTCACTCCTCTGTACAATCCAGGTTTCTTTTCTGTTGATTTAAACTAAGCCAATTGTGGAACTGACGTTGTCTTCAAAGACAGCTCCATCAGTCTCCGACTATAACGACAATAACATCTTTAAATTAGACTGAAGTTTTGCTTTCAAAATGGCTTTTACGGTGAAGGCATCTTCCTCTCTGTACTGCACTGCTTGCATGTTTATGACAACCTGACTGTAATTGCAGCTGAGAAATAATTTAGGTTTAAAAGCTATTAGTCCCAGATGTACAGTTGAATTCTAGTCTTCATTACAGAAAACACCACAGACTGAAGAAAAACAGACAGGGTCGGAGTTGTCCAAGGCGCAGTGAGAGGAAAAGGTGATTATCCTGGCAAAAGCCCACAGGTACATTGCCTTGCTGAGCTGTCGTTGACTGGGGAAAAGCTACTTCTTTAAGGAATGCTGCTGTCCTTTTAGAGGTATTGTGTGGAAGCAAATGCCAGGGAGATTTATGTGGTTCATTCTCTGACCTGTGATAATGCATCATTAGAGTCCTCCGTGTTTTCCACCTTTGTGAACAAAGACTCATAACGGGGACGATTATGCAGTGGCAGCAGGGGAAGCGTGGCTCAGGCACACGGAACTTCGCCCAGAAGTTGAACAGAGATATCTTTTTTTGCATTGTACCTTCATTTCACTTTATTCTAAGGACTCTATCCCTCCCTGCTTATCTGTCCAAAGCTCAGACTCCTTGACAGAATTAGAACATAACACAAAGCTAAAACACCCACCCCCCAGTTATCCTCCTTGTTTAACCCTTCGCTTTCTTGGTGAACATTATAATAAATTTAGAGGCATAAGAAACTTATAGGGAGAGCTGAGGTCACTCGTGATCCCCGGTGAGAGCTCTATCGGGTCCTCTGAAGTGAAATGATAACAGCGAAAACTATTTCATGGCCCTGCGTACCTTTGCTTTTATCCTGACCCCAGGCAATCTTTTTATTTAGCTCACTGAAATGCAGGGCTGCTGCTCTAGCTGACTGACTGGGGGATAAGTTTATATCTATTTAACCAAACCAGACTAGCATCCCCTCTTCTCTGGCCATGGATGGATATGGATTCAAGCAGTTGTAATGCTTTTTTGAGAACATTACCGAGACATTTTAATCACGGCTTACTGCACTGGTAGATTAGTACCCAAATGCAATGACCTTCTTTTTGCTGTGGACATGAACATGCCAGAAAACCAAACTGTACTATTCTTTGTCGTGATCCAATAAATTAGGATTAAATAAACAAGAGAGACAAGTGCGATGTACTTTGAAAATCTGAGTGCACCTGTTTTGTAGTGGAAAATTGGATGTTCTTTTTTTTCTCCCATAAAAACGCTCCTGCCTGTGTTTGCCTCTTAGGGGATGATGCTATAACCAGAATTTACGCGTGGCTTCCTACATATTTTGCACTTGGAGATTATTAAGAAACAAAACAACAAAGAAAAATTGGTGTGTGTTGGGAGGTATTAGAATACATTAGTCTGACTGTCTGTCTCCTCCACTGCACTGAGGTCTGATTCCACAAACGTGCGCAAGAAAGTGTGTTGTGGGGAGGCAGAATTGTGGAGGAAGGAGATACTTGAAAGCCTTGTAACCATATTTAAGAGCAACCATTATCATGAAGGGCTAGCACCAAATACTCCATTCCAAACCGTTGTTTTGGCACTTCCATCGAGGAAAAGGGGGCACCATATACTTCCGCATCAAGATACCTGTGATGTGTACCCACTTCATATTAGTCTATATGAATACACAGAAAGAAAGAAGGAGAGGCCTGATCCTGAAATGGAATATCAAGTCCGTCAAGCCAAGAATGTCTCAGAATACTCAGCCCAGGATTTTCTCAATTTTACTTCCTTGTGCATACAGTGAGATATATTTTACACCATGGTGGAGGTTATGTCAGCATGTATCAACAAATATAAAAGTGAGTGTGCCCCTAGTCAGCTCTGCAAGTGCAAGTGGATCTGTTGTTCCTTCTCTGCAGGGAAAAGGAGGTGAATTGATATATTTTGTCACATTCCACCTGTAAGTAGGTGGTGTACCATCAGCAGCACCATATTACAAATCAAGAATCTCTGTCTTTATTATCTAACATGTCAAAATTCAGAAAGGAGCAGCAATGTGATACTTACTTTCCATGTTGAGTAGAGTCTATTTCCACGTGTGCAAGAAACCAGTTAGCACCAGAGGCAGTGGCATGTTCCCCACACGTTCACAATCTGATTTCAAATAGACACCACTGTGATCCAAAAAGAAATAGCTTTGCATGGTAAGAAAATGAGGAAGCCTCTATCTCTTCGATCTTTTAGAGTGTTTGCTAGGCTGATCTCACCTGTTGGTTACTCTTTGCATGCTTCTGATGGTATTGAAAATAAATAATTCAAAACAAACAAACAAGAAAAACAATCAAGCAACATAAAAAGGATATCTGTTTGGTTTCGGTGAGGCATAACAGATGTTTTGCTTAAGCACAGTTGTATAATACTTGCATAAAAAATAAGTGTTTTATTTCTCTTGTGTCCTGAAAGGCATGTAGTAAAAATAATTTTATTACTACCAGGTGTCTTCCTCAGGTAGTCAGGTAAAAGAGTGAAAATATTTTTATAATTGTTATAAACCATTTTACAATATCTTAATTCATGGTTTAAATTGAGATAGTAGAGAAGTTTTTGATGCACAAGACCAATGCAAGGCAAAAAAGATTGTGTTTAATTCAGTTTTGTTCTATGTATTGAATTCCGTAAAAGCAGGTCTGCAGGCAGAAAGCTGTAGTTGCCTCCAAAAGTATGTATTTTTATATGGTTCCTTTTATGAAAAGGCAATTGTAATTCCAGCACTTCACTCATTACATCCTTGACTTAGCTAAGTGCTTAAGCGTCAGGCTAATTTTAAGTCCCGCTGTGATAACTTGCATATGTAAGTTAGTCATGGTTAAATCTGTGGTTTAGTCGAGGTGTGCTCCAGTGAAATCTCTGATACATCTGGCACGTGTCTACTGAGGCTCTGTGTATGCAGTCAGGTGCTCCTGTGGAGAACGTGCCACCGGTCACTGAGGTTTTAGGCATCTTGTCATGCAGAACCCTACTTTAATAATATTACATGCTGTGGCGCTAAGTTTACCAGGGCTACATGAAACTTGTCCTCCCCTTGCTATTTACCTTCCACTGATGGACCTGCCGTGCAGGTAGCAATGATGAAAGATATCCCAGCAGGGAGAGTAGCCAAGGATGCAGAATTATTGGGAAAGCAGATGCTTTTCAATAAACTGAAGAACCTGCTGCCCTGTGTTGCCAGTCAAGGTTCAAGATCATTCAAGCCTTAGATGAACCTTCCTAAAGTGTTAAGCAATTTAGAGTCCATTCCCATTTCTGGTGAAGACTTTGTGATTCTGAAAACTTTGATAGATGGTCATTCCTCTCCTCTCCTCTCCTCTCCTCTCCTCTCCTCTCCTCTCCTCTCCTCTCCTCTCCTCTCCTCTCCTCTCCTCTCCTCTCCTCTCCTCTCCTCTCCTCTCCTCTCCTCTCCTCTCCTCTCCTCTCCTCTCCTCTCCTCTCCTCTCCTCTCCTCTTTTCTCCCAAAATGTCTGCCTTCAAACAATAAGCAGTTTCAGCAGAGGGTGGCAAATAAATATGAAATATTGCATTTCACTAGAAATTAAATACTTAGTAAACTCTGGTGTCCTTGAGTTACACAGTTAGTAAAACTGATAATAATAAATAATTATTATTAACAAAGAGAGTTTATTAATAAAGGATATAAAAATGCTGTCTTAAACTGCATTTCAGCTGTATACCTAGAAGCCTTCTGCAGGTGCAACATTGTCTCTCATTTTATAAAAGTGAAAGCAAAAGTGATATTGCAACCTTGTGATAACATTTACTGATAAGTTTCTAAATAGAATTACATCACAGCAATGAAATCAAAGAAAGTCACTTATGACCAGATCTCTTATTGTTGAACATTGTAGGGAAAAAAAAAAAAGTCAGAGATTTACTCAAAAATAGAAGTGGAAGACATGTCTGTCGTGAGTTTTACACTCAGTAGGTGCACCCTCTGGTAGCAATGCCTTAATTCTCTGTAAGTATTCCAGTGATGTGCGGCTCACCTGCTGTTGCTCCTAGCAAAGCACTTGGATGACAGAGGCTTCTATGAAAAATCTATTTTTCATAGACACTGTTCGTACTTTCACTCCATTCCCTGTTTTTGATCACTGTTTCTTTAAATATGAACTAGGCGTTCTTTGGGCACCCACAATTTTTCCCCCCTTTTTTTTTCTTCTCATTTAACCTTCTGTTATTACTGCATTACTTCTTTATGCAGAACAGCAACAAGATGCCAGAAACAAAATAATACAGAAAAAAATGCAAGCATCATAGTGTTCTAGTGATATAGGTGATAGGCAGGAAGGAGAAATGAAGCTTTTCGTTCGATAGCTTTAGTGGTATGCAACTATTTCAGGAAGAAGTTTCATGAAATATGTGGGAAAAGTATTTGGAACATTACGTGGAGAAGTAAATTTGAAGGTCACTAAGTCAAAGGAAGGGAATATATTATTTCTGAGGAGAGATAGAGTAGATGGAGACAAGGCAGAGGACAGCAGATTAATGAGAACAGTGATCATTGTGCGGGGAGGACAAAAGAGATATATATATGCAGGAGGGCTTACATCACACACTAATAATCAGTTGCTGTGTTTGTAGTTGTCATACTAAAAATATTGCTGCTTTATAGGGGTGGGTGCTCAGGGTATCCTCTGCTGATCAAGAATTATAACCCTCTAGGTAATGCAGCTTTAACATGCACACTAATCTCAAACCACTCACCATTCAAGCAACATCAAGCCCTAACCACACCATCAGTGCCAAACTGACCCTGCTCCCTCTCTCTTCACCATTGACAGCCCCCACAAAAGAACATACCTTCTCCCTTAGGGCAACTCACTGGCACAAGGTTTGGTATGGTCACACTGGAAATATCAAGCAATGTAACAACAGTAAGAAAAGAGGATTAATTCTAGGAGATCTTACAGAGCCATGAGATCGTGTAACTGTTCAGCACAAAGGAGTGAGGTCTGCTTTTCAGGTAGCATAAGCCACCTTCCTCCATTCTGCTTCACATTTCCTCTTTGCATTGCTGTGAGAGCTCCCTAATACTGAAGTACCCTCACTCAGAAACGACTGACTTACTCAGCATCTGATGAGCAGGAGAATCAGAGAGAGATCCACTTCTCTGCCCTGATCAACACACACCACTGCTATCTGACTGTCCATTACAGTAGCAATACAAAAGTATTGCTTTTGTATTAGAGAGCATCAGCTCTCAGTGGGTCATGCTTAGGGGTCCTGTAGACCTGACTGGCCCTTTTAGTAACAACAGGAGGTATGGTAGATAGTGTCAGGAGTAAATTACACTCACCCCTTAGAATTACACTTGTTGATCCTGTAGATACTGCACGCATGGGTGAACCCTGGTGCTCTTCCAGACCCTGGTGCTGATGCGTTCACCCTTCAGAGCTTTTAAATGTGAAAACAACTCAGAAAAAGAGGAAAGGATCTTTACCCAGTTACTTCATTGAGTAACAAAGAAGTGTAGCAAGTGTTTAAAAAATTTGTGATTACATTTCAAGATATCCTCCCCTCCTCTTAAGTCATAACTATCCACTTGTCAGGCACAGAGGTCAAATGAGTTTTCTAACATCATACACTAGGATGATGGTGGATCCAGGAATCTGCATTTACAACTCCAATGAAAGCAAAACTTCCTCATTGTGAAGTGCTGGAAAGCCTTATAAAAGAGGAATATATATTTAAACTCCTGTAAATGATGTGAAATCCACCTCACTGTTCACACACTTGTAGAATTAAAACATCATACCTATGTAGTCAGAGTTTAGAAAATAATACTCCAAGAATTCCTCGTGTAAATCTTGACATTAAACCAATCTTACCCTTGTCTTGCCACTTGAATCATTTATTTAAGCGGTGATAATAAAAGGTGTCAGCAATTCAGTTGTAAGCTCTTGAAGATTTCTGTGCGCAATGACCTTTAAGTGTTTGCATCTTGACAGGTGAGCCGTTCTTAACGTCTCCTATGAGATATGGTGGGGGCAAGGGGTCAGGCACGCTAATGATAAAATTACCATTTACCTTTTACCTCACCAGTCTCAGTGCCTGACATTATAAATGTAGGTAACCTTTCACCTGAAGGCTCTCTTTCTTCTGCACTGCTAGGGATTATGGAGAAATGAATGTGCTTGCAGCTGCAGAAGAGGCATCAGTCATGAAAAAAAGAAGTGCTTTCAGTGATCCTTTCCCTTTAATTTTCATTTTTGTTATTTTAAACCAAACCCATATTTTTAGAAAAAGTATGTAGAGCTCTACCCTGTTTTATTTTAACAAAGAGACGGTTATCTGACTATTTCTATTTTAGCATGCTATTTCTGCTGGAGACTATTCTGCTCTTTCTTATTAAGATGAAAGCACTACTTGTTAATTGATTAATGCAACTGATATCACAGCAGTCAATAAGGTTCCTTTCAGGGATAAGCAGTCACATTAATGAGACTGTATTGATGATCTTCATTATGTGCCATAGCCCAACAGAGTCAACTTGTTCACATTTGCATCCTGATGCAAGTTCTCCTGAGCTTCAGACTTGAGTCAAGATCCCTCTTCCAAAGGCAGTGCCACTCGATCAGTGGTAATGGGTACACAATAAAAGCACTGAAGGTATCAATATGAGTCTAAAGACTATGTAAGGACTGCTGATCTCCCACTCATCTATGATGTGCTTGATTGCTTAGAAGTAAACAGTTGCACAATCTGATATACTATGAAGCTTAAAGAAGATGGGTGGCGAGTATTTACTTTTCCATGTAAAAACATTTAAGATTTCTAAAGGATGTGTATTGTGAATAGGACAACTTTCATGTCTAGGAGGAACGTTAAAGATGGTACTAGGTGCAGAGCTTGTATTTGGCTGATTCATGGGCAGATAATTCATATCCTGATTTGAAATATGTATTCTTCTTGCCAGAGTTAAAGCATATGAGGGTGGAAAACATATGAAGAGACAGACACAGAAAATGAGATTCAGTTCATTTCACTGATCAAGAGCCAAATGATCACAAGTTTTAGTAGAATTACCTCCCAAGAAGAACAGTCCCTTTCTGATAAATGCAGTCACGCAACCGCTAGGGCATAAATCGTACAAATTGAAGTCTATAGTTCAAATATAAATCTTTATATTCGGTTTCATGAAATTTGGTATTGTGTGAACATAGATCATATCTATGAATCTTCAGGCACAAATCTAGTTGCATTTTATTCATGTAATAAGGATATACATTTTGCAAATTTTCATTCAATATTGACCTTAATGAAATTTTACTCTGGGAAGTCTATAAAAATTGTTTCTTCTTATTCATATTGGAAAACCTGAGTAGACCTATTTTTAGTTTTATCTCTTCATATACAGATAAAGAGTACGCACACAGAGTTCAAGCATCTAATAAATGAAAGGCACAACTTCTTTATCATATTATACTGGTCGAGTAAGGAAAAGGCTTGGTTTGTACTATATTGAAAGGACAGGCAGGTTACAATGCTGAAAAAAAAGCCCCAAAACAGAAGAAATATTGTCCCTTCAAGAAAAGTGTATAGCTCTCCTCTCGCATCAACCTGCACTACTTCTGCCATCAGGGAGTTTGTGAAGGAGTGAAGCAGGACAGAAAGCACAGGAAAAGCCTTCCTCTGGGAAGCTTGCGCTGAAATCAAACGTGTTGAAAGGACACAGACAGGGATGTCATTCAGGCTGGATATCCTGGCAGAGTCATTTCCAGGCTTATCAGATCATGTTCCACTTGTCTGAATACTCTTGTTTTACTTCTGTGCATCAACACAAACTCAGCCCCCAGCACCAAAACCAGATTCATTTCCACAGCACAAAGGACTTAACTGTGCTTTTCAGCAGGTTTTCCTCCTGTCCCTCTGCCCATCTTTCTCCTGGAAGAGATTGCTGCTCCTACATTCAAATTCTGCATTTACTGTGGCATAACTATTTTCTAGTTATGGCTCAGACCACAGAGGCACACACAGTATCATACAGATATGTAATAATTTTCAGAACGAGAGTATGAGAGGTTGCAGGTTGCAGAGACACCACAGATGTACTATAAGTCGCTGGCAACATTTATAGACGGATTTTACAGATTATGACATATTCCCATCCACTCATTAATTTTTTTGGGACTGGGACTAATATTCCATGCTTCTGCAAAGTGTCAAGAACACAGTATCAACTCTGTTGAGGAGAAAAAAGAATTCTGCCAGTAAAATATTTTTTTCCCCTCCTCCAAACTACAGCGTGTTGAAGGATACAGGCTCATTAAGTTCAGCAATCAGTTTCTGAGTTAGGAAACAGGAGTACTGTGACCACTTAAAGGGTAGATTCCTACATTGACAGAGCACACACATTTAGCCCTCACAAATCCCGCAGTGTTTCTCAGCATGGACTACATGCTCCTTGCAATATCATGCCAGTAAAATCCCTCAAATGCTGGATTACTCTCTGTCTCATCCCCTTTGTGTTCATTGAATATATATGATGCTAGCTGGCTTGAAGGAATCTTTCTTTTGATTTCCCAAGGGATATTCACTGAAGGTTTGATCCTGCAATACACTGAACACGCTGAATATTTAAGGTAGCCAGAGGAATTTGAGAGCATGGAGTCGTCTGCGGCTAAAGACATGAAGAGGAGATGCATTGCACTGGCTATGTCTTGTGCAATGTCCTGCAAAATATTTCCAGGATGGCTAGGCAAAACAGTGGTACTTAAAAAAAAAAAAAGGCAAAAAAAAAAAAAGATCTAATAAGAAACACACTTTGAGTCCTGGAGGGAACTCCTACCAGATACACCACATTCCTGAATCTGCAAGGAGGATCTGGTTTCATGGCAAGGACCCAGTCAGATCAGAAGACTTTCTACATTATCTCTAGTTGCTCAGCTCACACCTATTATATCCAACAGGAAACATATTTTGCAGATTGACTAGAAAACTAAGATAATAGGACATATTTAAAATACAGGTGTGTCCACTTGAGAGTATGTTTATTGATTGTTGAAGCTTTCAAACAACATTAATCATGCAAAAAGGCAAAAATGTGACATGCCCGTTCAGGAATGGAAGAGAACTGACTTTTTCACAGAAAGGTTTGTGTCAACATATTTCTGAAAATTAATCAATAGTAGTCAAATAACTCTAGTGACGGATTGAGCATTCCAGCAGGGACTACAGGATATAATACATTATATTTTGTTTTTACAGTTTTTGGAAAATTTAGTTTGCTAATATAAAGCGTAAGTGGATATGTCTTTTTATATTTCAAAAAGGCATTCTGCTTTTCCAGTAGAAATAAAAATAAAAATGGCAGCCATGCTGATGGGAAAGCTTATTTATAATTTAGCAACACTTTGAAATATATTCAGTTTGGATAAGTATTTTGTCCCCAGTATTCAAAGCTTGCTCTATTCTCGGGTAAGACTGGAATTGGCTTCCGAGAAGGACTTTAGTTGGCTCTGGATCTAGTCCTTATATGTGAAACTACTCCATGACCTTTACCTCTTGCTATGCTTTATACACCACCAAGCACATGGAAATTGCTTACAAATCAATAAATGGATTTCATTTTCTAAAAGTATCTATAGCAGGAGAGATTTGTTTAAATGAAAAAGGTGTGCTTCATGTGTTCACTTTTCAGATTCCTCATGATGGGTACGACTTAATCAGGGGATGGGTTAAATTGCTTACTTTTGGCATGGTGTGCCATATAAATGTTTCCTAAAGTTAGTATGCAGGTATAAATGTTCATATATATGAGCATGTGAAAGTGCATATCCTTAGCAGCAATGCAAAGAATAAATGCATATTATTATATTTAAATCCAGTATATATTTTTCAAGTTAAGATCAAGACCTGGGAAACAAAGTCTGTGTGCAGGACTGGCAATCCTCTGGGGAAAAGCCAGGAGAGTTGATTCTTAAGAGGTTCATTCACTGCTTCTTCCTGCTTTGGAAATGCTGAATGGGAAACTCAGGTGCAGCATTGCCAAAGCCCTGCCTGTCAAGGAATGTAGTGGGAAAAGCCCTTCAACTCTCACACAGACCCTATGCGTCCAGCCAGCCTTCCTGCAACTGCTGGGAGAAAGATGTGGAGATCCTGGGATGGCTGTGGTACTTGTGGGCAGAATCCTCTTTACTAGCTGCATGAAAAAATCCTCTTCTGATGGGAAAAGCTGGAGAACAACTGAAATCCCAGAGGTTTTAAATTTCCATGCTTATCTTCTCATGTGTTTCCACTGAAGAATGTAGTGGGGGACAGTGGTATTTGTGAGGACGTAGTGCTGCTCCCTCTTATTAGACACTTTAGTTTCTTCCAGCCTGTTTTCGCATGCCTTATTAGATTTATTACTGTGTGTTTATAGTACTGCAGTTGTACTTTGATGATTTTAAGATGGGTGAGGCTGGAAGGGAATGGGATGACATTTCTAGAATAATTTGTTCTGCATAAAACCTGTTCCCATTAACACCCAAGACCATTCTCTACTTGTGTAGTAGCTGCTGGACCAAATTGGCCCATGCCAACAGGCACGCTCTGCTGAATGCTCATGAAGCTTTGCTGGTCGACACCAGCTAAAAATTTGGCTCTGCAATTTGCAGGAGGGAGAGACAGAGGTAAAAGAAGTTTAACAGCAAGTGTCAGACTGCACTTCCAGTTACACCAGACAAAGTCTAGAGTAAGTTCATTTAAAGTGAGGAATTTTTTTGAGGCTATCTTTGGTGTAACAGAAAAGAGTTTGTCCCTGAGCATTTACGTTTTTCAAAAATCTTAGTCAGGCAAATACTTTTTAGTCAGTCTCTGAGATGCTAATGAAACCCAGAGTAACCCACTGATATGCAAAGTATCTCATTTAACAAATTTGCACACACACACATATGTGTGTGTGTATTTATACACACACGGTGTAACTGAAAAAAAATCTAAGCAAAAGAAAAATCCTCAGGACTAGATACAGTGCCCTTTAAGTACAGAGCTGTTTAAAATATCAATCTCCTTATTGTAATTTGATGTGTGAAATTCAGGCATGCATTTACAATTCAGATCCCATTCCTTAGGGATTCCCATTTAGGGCCTGTTCATATGATTTATTTAGTGCCTTTCGTCACTTACTTATGCTTGAGATCGTTAGGTATAATGCACATATATGCACAGGGATAAAATGTTTATCATCATTACTTCAATGAAGTCATTTGCCATCCTTGACACCCCCTAATGTCCCAAGTGCTTCAACCCAGTGGCTCATTTGCCCAGCCTTGCTCTCTCTTCACTTTCTCATCTCAAATTCTCAATGTGTCCCCTTCATCAATCATGGAAGTTTAGCGGGTAGCAGGAGGGAAGGCAGCAGACTAATTATCCCAATATAACAAAAGAAGGTCCCCTTTGTGTTGCAGGAGGGACGGGGATGGGGGAGGGAGAACAGAGGAAGCATAAGTGCGTATTTCATGCTTCTTTGAAAATATTAATGATGTTTAATGGAAGTCAAAGAACACACTGGAAGCCACTGTGGTCTCACAACTATGTCCCACATCACTAGTCCGAGGACCTGGTTTCCCTCCCTGTGAATCATCTTGCTGCTCTGCCTTGCACCAGGTTGCCAGCATTTCACCACCACTGATATTTGCAGCCAGCAACCACGTTGAGTGTACTCTTTGGGATCTATTTTTCAAAAAACAGGATCCAAATCACTGTGCCCTGACTACATTCAGCTAATTGGCCCTAGCTTTCAATGACATCCTGGAGTGGGGATGAACAAATTGAAGATGAAAGGGTGGGCTGGGGTGGGGGCAGGGGGAAGTTAGCATGGCCTGGGGCACAATGTCATACGCAACTGGGGAGAGGCGAGGAGAGTGCGGGGTCTGGGGCAGCCCCAGGTGGCTATGTGCAAGGTGACTTTTTCACTTTGAGAGGAAGAAGATTGGTCTTTCACATTTCTCTGCCTCACTGGTACAGACACCAACTGCAACATGGTATTTCTCTGTGACTCAAAAGCAGGAATATACAAAAAGCCTTGCAGAGTCTAATGGTGGGGAGACAGATCATATAGATGTTCACACTCGGTAAAACAAATATTTTTAGGGGTGCTTCAGAGCTTGGTGAAATGATGGTTGCTGATGTGTGCTAGATCTGTGAAGGAGCAGGTTGGTGCACCATTCAGTCAAATATTAGTCATAACACTGTGGCTCACCCTAGTTAGGGCTCTAGGAAAATGAGCTCGATAAAATGATAGCCCAGAGTTAGGACAAATTCAAAAAGAAAAATCTTGTGTAGACCACAAAACCAACACACAGTAAAGAGCAATCCTCTTGAAACAGAATCAAACAACATGAGATGGAAATGAACAACCATTTATCTACTTCTTATTTTTCACATTGTATCTATGCTGGGCTTTGATCACTTACTCAAGCATTAATATTTGCCACACTCAAAATTCAATCAATAGTGACAAATACCAGAAAGAAAATTCACAGGTTTCTGAATGCTACCTGGCACTTCAAAACACAACATTAAATAAATAGCCCCAGCAAAAGCTTTATTTTTCTGTCAGTGCACCCTTCTCCCTTTCCCCATGTACGAAGAACTTTTTTTGCCGTACACCCAGAGGATGGGGCTGACATAATCAGGGAAACACATCACAGAGGGGATGGATGTGGTCTCCACAGAGAACACAGTAACAATAGTTGTCTCTGATTAAAACATAAGAGATTCTGTCCCTGAATGCATCTACTGTGCCAGCCGATAGAAGCAGATGTCCTACCAGGGAATTCCCAAGCTATTTGTTTGTCCACAGCTATAGGGAATGAAAGGGAAGATGAACTACTGGCATTGGAATAACGACAAAAATCTATGCCTCGACAGAAAACTAAATTTTCTTGGTTTAATCTTTTAGGGAAAAGTATAAGCCTATATATAACCTGGGATACTTGTAATCTCCTCCAGTTTAAAGTGTGTGATTGTGATCTAGAGGTCACTTCTGGTCCACTAACGGACCTTTCCCACATGGACTTCTCCTATCTTTTTTAATCCATCTAACCTGTTAATCTCCACAACATCTGATGGCAGTGAGTTCCACAGTTTACTGAGACATTATACGAAAAGAAAACAATGGACTTTTCTAGATCTTTGATAAAGATTTGCCATTTCTGTCCTCCTGAAAGCAAGAAGTGTGCTGTTTTTCTTAGCCATTTTTCATGCCATTTCTTAGCACACCAAAAACAAAGTAGAAGAGCCAGTCTTCCATGGCTGTCTTCTCAGAATTATATGTTGGGACCTTTTTCTGCTTTTTAGAAATGGTCACTTCCAGCTTAACAAACATTTAACATTCAGTCACTCATTTTCCTGCTAAGGGGTCCGGTCTATTTTCTTCTCCTTTCTGAGCCTTCAGGATGAGATGATTAGAAAGACTACACTTGAAGACGATTATGAAAGAGATAACATAGGTTATCATGGATGCTTTAATCCTTGCAGTTGAAATAAGGTTTGAGCCACAACCTTAGCAAGTGATGTTTTTGTTAAAAAAATTTATTATCTTCTTTTTTTCTACTCTGAAATAGAAAAATAATGCACTGTAGCACAGAAATGAATTCTAAAGCTATGGAGAAAATGCAGAAAGTAAATTCCTCCAAAGGGAAAATGAATCAGCGTTCTTTCCAGGGAAATGGATAAACATGTAAAGAAACATACAGATAGAATACTGGCATTTATTTTCCTTTAATACTTTTCTTTAAAGTAATACTTGGAGTGATTTAAGCACTTGTTTTTAGGTCTACCAAGTAATTTGCTATCCTGTATGTCAGGACTTGTAAGCACTACAAAATAAAGACCTTTCATCAAAAAACACTCAGAAAACTACTCTTGCCATGGAAATAATCAGGGTTTTGGGGGGGGGGGGTTTGTTTGTTTGTTTTGTTGTTGTTTGGTTTTTTTTGTTGGTTTGTTTTTTGGTTTTTTTTAATCTGGTGTAAAATGTCCCAGATTCATGGACCATCAAATGTCCATCCTGCAGCATTACTTTATTTCCCAACTGGGACTTACAGTTCATGGCATCTGCTCTGTGTCTTTTACTCTCCAGAATGCTTTTCCAAAAGTAGGTAGCACGTGGCTCAATGTATTGAAATTGTTCAAGGCCATGACTCACATTTTCTCTGTGTCAGACCCAGCTCTTCTGGATGAAATGTGCTGTATAATAAGAGGCAGAGCAGCAATAACAGCTCAGAAAGTATTCCCTGTTTAAAAGTTAGGATGCTCCATCCACTTTCTCTGAGTGATTGGCCTCACTCTATCCTATCAGTGTAAAACTGATGCAATGTCACAGAAAAGACTGGTGTTCTGGATGGTAAACGTAGTATTACCTTTTATTATTGGGCTTGCCAGCATATCTGGCATCTATTTAGGCATCTAATTTATGTAACCAGGGACACAGGCAAAAGAGGTACTTGCTGAGGATGGGAGAAAGTCAGGAGCAGCAGTTTCCCTTGGCAATTGCCAGAGCCCTGGCAATCCTGCTGTTTTAGCCCCCTGGCTGAACTTTGGGATTTCAGGAAGAGCACAGGGACAAGTGCTAATGGCAGTGGTGGCTGCTACATTGCTGGAGGGCAGGCACATGTGGTGTTTCCCCACAGCAGCAGGCAAGGCTTCCTCTCTGCTTGAGGTCCTGGCTGGGGCAGCAGCAGCGACTCTGCCTACCTCCCTGGCCCTTTCCTTCACAGGGAAGGAGTTATATGTCCCAGGGCCCCTCTTTCTTGAAGAATCAATGTTTATTTCTACCTGTGCTGCTGGGGGCATCTTGAGTCAGCTCTGTTCAGTCCATTTCATAGGAGACGGTCCACACCTCAAAAACCTCACTGTCCAAGCACAGGAATTTCCAGACACAGCACTGTAGTCCTGTTTTCTACACTCCTCATTTTCATACCGTCTTTGCACTGCCTTAATATCACATTTAGAAAGTGTCAAGGCATTTTCTTTACATCAGTGTCCCTCCCCTACGTTCAGTGAAACCTGTTCTCTGTGAAACAGGTTTTCCCCTTTCTTGAGATTCAGAAGCTATAGCGATAAGACCTCTTTACTGACACACCAAAAGAATAAATGCAGCCTTGCAGGGCTCCTGGCTGAATCGGGACGTTAATGAGTAGGGAAACAGCAGTGAAGATGATGGCTAACCAATCAATAATGACTGAATTACAGTTTAAAAACTGGATGTGTTAGATAGTTATTAACAATGTAATTATTCATAAATGTGCCTAATTATTCATAATTATTCAGAAACCTTATTACTTCCCTGATTGTCATAAGTGATCTCCGAGGCCAATTATTATTTGATTATGGCCACAGGACTCTATATTGGTATTACTTCTTTTGTCCTAGAAAAGTACAGAGAAAGCTGGTGAAGTGAAATTCATGGAGGACTATCGGCATTGAGCAGTCCGTTAAGAACAACAAGTCTGTGATTTGAAAGCCTCTGTTGTCTTTCCTCTTAGCTCTTTCTTCAGGTTTCTTTGATTCCTTTATTACAGAAGCTGCTGCTGCCTAATTAGGGTTTTCTTGTTGTAATTGCTGCATTTGATATCTTAATAGCATTACAGTGAGTGTGAGGGAGGAAGGGGGAAAGGGGCAGAGGGACTATCAACGCACATGTTTGTGGAGAAACCAAAAGCTCCCCAGGCTGTATGACTGAACCAGAAAGGCCCAGGAGCCACATCCCAGCTAGCTCAGGTATCTTGTAACTCAGCGGGGAGCTCTGTCAGATGTGGATATGGTAGTTGTTAGCCCCTGACAGTAAGAGTGACGGTGGTGTCTTTCCCTTTAAACAAAGAGTTGAGCTTGATTAGAGTCATTTCCACAAAACCAAGGTGAGAAAAATGTATTTTACATTTGCTTAACACACTGGTACTTAACTCACACGAATGTAAACTCAAACCTAACTGCAAGCTTGGTCAAACGCTGAACCAGATGGAGTCAGAGTGCTCATACAATCAGACCTTATAATCAGAAAATCTGGGATTTTTGTCAGAAGACACTGCACTAATCAAACAGGAGCATCAGCTTCTTTCCACTTTCTTTCTTTCCCTGAAAACATTAGAGCCATTATATTGTGGGGCGGCATTAGTCACATTAAATTAGCATATAGATGAGTTCTGGGGGTAGGAAGGAGGGGGAGATAGGTTATGATAACCTGATGCTGTAATGCAGAAATCTTTTGGCTTATATACCAAGTCCCACAGAGCCCTGAGCTTGTTACACAGGGGAAGATTGCAGTTTCCCAACAGGGATGCAACCAGCTTCTATTGTGTAATTTTACTGACAGTGTTTAATAAGAAAACACACACCCAAGCACTGAAGAATCATGAACCAGGCTCCACAAAATCAATTGATTGTTGTAAAAATCACGAGATTTAAAATCCCTTCCAGGTTTTCTTATTTCCTTCTGGTTTCTGAACCGGAAGGGCTGGAAATCTTTTCTCTGAACTGATAGCCAAGATTGTCCTTTTAATGACTTGAGGAGGTATAAAGAAAAACATTAGACACTGCAAGGGCTGTCAGGACCATTAGTGGCTCACAACCACTATGGTGTGAAAAGAAGGGCTGCCCAGCTGTGTGGTCATTTCAGCATCCTGCAATCCAGAGTGTATGCATCGTAGCAGGGGGTTCAAACGGAAGTACTACGGTTCCTCTAACTCTTCCCCATCCCATTATCACTAAGTCTGTGACCAGGTGGGGTCATGCATGTATATTTGAGTGCTGTCCTCACTTCAGTGGACAAGGCCAGGGTCTGATCGGGGTTACATCTCTGTACCCTTAGAGCTGTTTCACTGATGGCAGTGGAATCTGGGAAATGAGATCACTGTCCTCTGACGGTACTCTCACAGCTGAAGATACGTCGGAAAATAGTTTCATGCTGAGAGAGGGCTACCAAATGTAGGAAATGTAATAGCTCAGCAGCAGCTGAAATGTGTACGTGTATAGTTCTGGGTTTTTTTAAAGGTTGAGAGTAGCATTTCTTCTTTTCATCAGACTATGTGATATAAACAGTTAAATACTGTTAATCCTCATCTTTTGCAACATTGTCTACAATTTCTGTGATGGGGAATAAAAACATGCAACAGAAATATACGTGCAGGGTGCAGCCACTTCTGAGTGCTTTGTGAAGTTAGAACTATTTGGTCTTTTGTTGAAGGCTTTGATACAATAGGTCTCAAATAGCACAAGTTGTTGTGCTGAATAGTAACATGAAAAGAATATACTTGATTTTTCAAGGTGTGTCTGTGTGGGAATAAGAGTTTAGCAAGATGCATGTTTAGGGTCTGGGTTCTTACGAAAAGTACAGAGGAACAGAAGGTTTATATTTTTTTTAGAATACATAACCAAAAATAGGAAAACGCTAGTCTGCCAGACAAAGACTGAAGACCACTCCCTTCTTCAGAAGTCTTTATTTCACTGTGAAAGTGAAATTTCTTTAGTCACGCTTGCGTATCTTTGCTCTTCTCTCACCAAAATCATGATAGCAATTCAATTTCTACAAGTGCTATGGGGAAATGAGTGCTCAATTTGCACACTGGGAATACTTCCAGGAAGATGCAATGTGGCTTGACATGGTAAGATAGAACTCTTCAAAAACTCTTTGGCAAGCTCCAGCAGAATGAAAATTGTGAATCTTATTTTGCCACAGTTCAATCCCAATCAGGCTCTATCGCATTACAGGATCCAAATCTCAGTGAGTCAAATTAAGATGTAGCTTCAGATTTTGCAAGTAGGATCGTGCATGTAACCACCTATTTTGTAATATTGACATAAATTAATCTCTGCTCCCGTCCACCCAATAAATATTACTGAAGCTAAGATTTGCTGCAGTTCTCCTTGGAATGACAGCTTAATCTAGGCCCAGAAATGCAAAGTTACAGTAGCTGCTAGGATCCCTAGGAATATCCAATCAGAGATTAAAAATGGAGTTCATATATGTAAACAGTCTCGTTGAACATTTTTGACTACTGAGTATGTGTTATTTGTTTCTGATCAATACAGAGAAGAAGACAAATGTGTAAAAAATATTTCACATTTAATAACACAGCATAATTGCTAAAGCAGGGCAGAATATCTTACATATATCTTTTTTTAATATGGCTGAAGCTTCCTGACTTGTAACACAAGCTGTAGCTACCACACTGTCTTCCGCTTCCCTGACTTTCAGTGAAGTACATTTCACTGTATGCTAAAGGATAAGGCTTAGATCGTTCTTAACTCACTTAGGATGACAGACCAATTCTGCAGAGCCCCAGTGCCTGAAGAATTAAGAAGGTGCTTCCTTTCCATGAGCCTGAAAACCCAATGCTGCTTTTTCACAAAGAACAACAAGCAGCCATCGGGTATCCTAGTGATGAATTTTTAGTCCTTTAAGCAAAGTTAACCAAACCCTCACAGGCAGCAAAAGCTACAGCCCTACTTTTAAAAAAAAAAAAAAAAACACAAGAGAAAATTGTTCTACGTGTGTGTGTTATTTGTTCCCCCTCCCCTTGTGGCTTCAAAGGGTGAAAATGGAAGAATGTGACTGCAGAGCATAATGGGTCAACACTGCAGCTCTGATCGCTGGAGCATACACTCTAAATTTCACGCTACATTAAGTAGATTTTAAAACCTAATCTGCTCCTACGAATGTTTTATTGGTAATTCTATGAAGGTACAGATTGCTCGACAACAAGGGGGACATGAGAGAGGTACCTGGTAATCCAAAACTTGGCAACGCCCCAATGACTGAGCGCTCCAGCACATCCAGTCCACCTTGGCTCAAGAGGGTGCACCGTAATAAGCCTCCTTTCAGGTCTCATTCCCCTCTGCTGTGACAGTGAAGGCCATTCATTTAACCAATTACACTTTTTCCCTTGGTGTCCACATAACTCTGATGTATTGATCTAGTAAGAGTGTATTCTGCACTGAAAGGTTAACAGATCGGCACTGTTTGAAAACCAGCTCCTGTGTTCAGCCAAATACCATTTGAGGGACCAAGAAGGTTTCAGCTGGCTCTGCCACAGGGCTGTTAAAATTCTGTGCTACAATACTACTCACTTTTTGTTTTTTCCAATTTAGATTTCTCCAATTTGAAATAAACATTGGCCAGAGTGCTGTAATCACTAAGCTAGAGAGCTATGCTTACTTTTTCTTTGCCTGGCTCCACTGGTCTTTAAATATTCTCCTAAAACCAGAGCAGTAGCAAAAAAGTGACTGGAGCTGTAGCACAATGACACTATGCACTGAGCTACGTCAGTTCTTTGATTACCTCTTCCTATAACCCCAGATGCACACCCCCGCTGCCACCCTTGAGTTGGTACCACTGCTTGTTTGATATTTCCATGAAGTGCTTCAAGGAACTAAACCATTTAAAACCTCTTTATTTTGGTTTTGTATGGCTAATTTTTGAGTGGTTTAGCTCCTTGGCTTGTCTTGTTGCAGGATCAGACCCGTGGCAGGGCCAGTACAAGAAAGGAGGCAGGAACACGTGGCTGGCAGAGTAGGGAGAAAAGGGGCAGCACCCCCAGATCTGATAGATCTGTTCCATCACTCTTGGAGCTTCAGTCTTGTGGCCCACAAGCCTGACCTCCAGCAGCCTCATGACGAGAGCGCTCCCCTCAGAGCTATGCACAAGGCACCCCATGGACAGATGGGGCTGTACCCATGTCTCTGGCTGAACCCACTGCCTGGAAAGCTACCAGCAAAAAAAGCAGAGAACTGGGATGGTATATCTTCTGAATGCGCCTGGTTTTGTGTGAAGCCTGATCATTGTCTTGCTCTTGTCAGAGCCCACAGAGGAGATGGGGAGGAATTTGCTGTTTGCAGATCCAGAAAGGGCCTCAACATGAGATGTGCAGCTCTGCCATGACTGAAGCACTTCTGGTCTAGCCATCAGCAGAACTGCTGGTGGCAAGTAAGCTTTACTGCTGAAAACTATGGATCTGTAGATTTTGGGTGGTCAGACAGAAGTTTGGCAGGTGGCTTCAGCATCAAACATGTGATATTAGGTATCTAAAGTGAGGAAATTATAGTACTTATGACTATCTCCACAACTAAATCGGGACCCAAACCTACCCACCGCATTTAATTTATCTTCTTTGAGAAGTTAAGCAGTGATCCTTTCTAATAGAATTGGGGATGGCAGGATTGAACCCTTATTCAGTAGAGCTTCCATGCAATTTTTAGCACGCTTTGCAAGCCTTCTCTTTCTATTCCACGCTTACTGTAACCCTAGTTCTCCTATAATAGTATAATTCTTCTGGAAAAAACTTTAATTTACAGTTCTCTTACTTTCTCTTTTTTATTGTAATAATTGTTTTACAGATGTATTACAAATAATCAGGATCCTGTACATTACAAACAACTGCACAGAGGCCCTGATTGAATAGTCAGGTTGTAATTCAGTCTCCAGGCTGAGGGGTTTGCTACCATACCTAAACCCTTAAGCTATATTCTTCAGTGTGGGACATTAGCAGGATCCCTCGATTGAATTACAGCATTGTATTCCATCTGGGACTCAGTATTGTAGTGTACTTAACATTGTACTACATAGGGAGGGATGAGAGTAATGGAATTTTACAGTAATAAGATTTTTTTTTATGAAATGAAAAGTAGGCATATAAGATACCCAATTATCTAGCATTAGTGGAGTTAGAAATAAAGGCCCTGTGAAAGCATACCTGAAAAATAAGCATTTGTTTTATTTTCTAAATATTATATTGTGCTGTTAATATACAATCAATCTCTTTAGAGCGCTAAGGCTTTCTCAAAATGTAGAACTTGGTATGAAGTTTTAGATGGATTTTTATCACAATAATTACGACATATTGGTAACTGGTTTTTGAAATGAAGCCCCCCCCCGCCCAGTTCAGTAAAGTATTTTTTCACATACGTCAATTCACCTTTATCAACACTAAATTCATGTACATGTGTACATTTCAGATACTTTATATTAGATACTTTAAAGATGTTCTCTGA
This sequence comes from Larus michahellis, assembly GCF_964199755.1. NCBI lineage: Eukaryota > Metazoa > Chordata > Aves > Charadriiformes > Laridae > Larus > Larus michahellis. The sequence continues at coordinate 75,839,485 of NC_133897.1, read as the reverse complement.
AATCAGTGCTAAAAGTTATTTTTTCTTTTTCATTCTGCTTAACAAATCTATGTACCAGAGAGAGGATGGTGTAATAGCACTGAAAAGCAAGTAAAAGAAGAGCTGACACAGTTCAATATCTGCGGCTTCTCTGCACTGACTTGGGTAATATCATATGTAGTTAATAAGAAACAAACTAGAAAAGCTCAAATTTTTATAGGAAGAGAGCACGACATAAAAAACAGGCAGACACAACAGAAATAACTCCCTATCATATATTTTTCTTTTTAATTAATATTTCATGATCAGTTAACCAGCAGTCTGTTATCTTCCTAATAAAGCAAAGGTATTATAACCAATAAAAAATATTTATTGCCACATTTTATGTTTTAATCAAGGGCAAACCCCTCAACATATTCTTTTTTAGCTCTTTGACATGGTGAATGATTAAGTAAAAAAAATAGCTTTTTATGCTAAAATGAAAATGCTATGCATTGATTAGTTAATTAACACAGCATCCTTTGGAAGTGCAATAAATCTGGGAAATGAGGAAGAAATAGAGATAATAATCTGAAAGATATAGTGTGCAACTCAAGTCCTGATTTCACTGTGCTAATATCAATTTTGCCACTGGCTTCAGGGGCCGGAATTTTCCTCTCAGTCCTTATGGCAGAGATGGAGAGTGTTATGGGAATCTCAGAAATCCCCAGGGAAGTCCTGCGACTTGAGGTTTCCAACAACACAAACTGGAGAAAGTGCAAGTGCAAGCAATATGGGCTTTATTGGTCAAAATAAAATCTTAATGAGCCCCTAATGTACAGTGGGAGAAATTTCCAGTTACTGGTGGGTGATAATCTGGCAAATTAAAGTAAGTGGACAACTCCAATCAGTTCAGACCTGAATTTGGATCCTGCTCTAAGCTAAAATAACTAATGTGTTTTAAGTGGCCTTTATTTAATTTTCCCCTTCATTGTTGCCATCTCCCTGGTTACTATTCAACTAACCATTTTTTACCATTTTCTCAAAAAAAAAAAATTTAACGTTTAGGCCTGGACAAGGTATATTTTTTTACTAGTGCTGCTGCTGCAGCTGCTGCTGCTGCTGCTGCTGCTGCTGCTACGACAGTTGTTGCTGTTAATCATTACAGGAATAAATATTTCTGAAAAGCAACAAATCCACTTTGATTAGTAAAAATCTTAAGACAGACTTGGTCCCTGTTTCAAAGAAATACCTTAGACAGATTTCCTGATTTTCCAGGAAGGATCTAATTGAGAAGAAGCGCAGAGATCGCTCTCAGTCTAGAGGTCTTCATGGGACAAGGACCCAAATACCATGATAAGAAAAGACAAAGGTAAGGATTAGGTTAAAAACTAAAATATGAGAGACATGATATTACAAACTTTCTGGTTTCCTGAGGGAGGTTAACAGAAGTAGTTTGCAAATCTTACCGTCTAAAAATATTAGTGCTTCCTTCTTCCACTTTATGCCCTAGGTAGTAATCTTGTTGTACAGCCAAGCGAATGACATGCACCTGGACCTCAAGGTTAATCGTGGGCCACGGAAGTGGGGTGACGATGCAGAGGCTTACACATTCTGTTCTGTGGCCACAGACATGGGGCAGCAACTTCTGGCAGAGGGACGGTACGTGTGGCAAAGGGCAGAGACATCTTACAGTCCAGTAACTACATCTATCAGTTGGTCTGTCAGAGTCCCCAGGTTGAGCAGCAGTGAACCCAACAGCCAATTCAAGTAGAAGGATTTTATCCACTTTTAGCTTGGATGAGACAGAGTTGATCTTTTTTGCTTGTAGAGACAGGTATGTCCCCTTTTATATGCTACCACCTACTTAGAGTCTTTGCTCAAAATATATTTTCTTTAAAAAACCCTTCATAATCTAGTTTGGTCCTATCTAAAATGGGCAGAAAATTGTGTACCTGATCTCTACGATGCTCAGCAGCTCACAAGAATTGCTGTATGTTCCAGTTTCCCAGTGAATGATATGGTGGGAAAAGGACAAAATGTATTGTACTACACAAATCTTTCTTACATATGTCTGCGTATACAATATGCAAGTTTAATTCCTTAAGATTTGTAATCAAATGCTAACCTGTCCCTGTTGTTTCAGGGGCTTGTTCTTCTCCCACATTAAAGATTTTAAATCTTACAGATTAGTATCTGATTTAATAGATTCTAGAGTTAAAACAACAATGATAAAGCTGAATGATTCGTTCGGATCACCCCAAAGCCAGGCTAAACTGAGTTGTAATGCTGAAGGAGTGAAAGAATTTTATTTTGACAGGAAGATTTCTTCCTTTTTGTGTCACACTTCATGTTATTCTTCCAGCTATAAGAAGCGCAGAAAGTGCAGAAGTGCATACTAAATTATTTGCAGCTGTTTTAATAAATGGACTATAACAGCCCAATAGCATATAACCAACTATAATTCCACATACTGATATGCATCTATTGCATACACTGATCATATCTGAAACGTGCTTATAACATCCATTAATTATTTATTAACCCTTTATAAACCACTTCAAAGTGGAATGCTAATATCAAGTACAATCTTGTGGGAACCAGGGATAATTTTTCCCAGCAGATAAGTGGTATTTTCAGCCTGATCATGAGATAACTTTGTACTTCATGGACAAGAGTATAGAGAGAATCCATGTATTTTTGTTCATTCCAGGAAAAAGTATTAAGTCCTAGCTTACTGCATGCCTCAGTTATAGCTTCATTTAAAGATGTGTCTTGGGGAGGGAGTGTAGCCATTTGATACTTAGAGGTCCTGCTGTAGAATTCAAAACCTTACTCATGTGAGTCATATTATAAAAATAATACTTCTTTTCCAACATGTTATAAAGTTTCCAGGACTCTGAATATTCAATACCAAGCTCTATTTGCTTTGAAATAGCTGTCATTGACAAAGGCTTTCCTCTTTTTTTATTTCTCTACCTAGGCATTTTTGAATCACTTTGCTCTGATATCTAAAGTACAGAGGTGTTAGCAGATATCACTAGTTGTGAGAAAGCAGGAATTGGACCAGAAGAAAACCAAATGTCATTAATGGCTTCTTAAAGATACATCCTGCTTTATCATATTTGCAGTAACAGGGCTGGACGTCAAAAAAGAGTTTTTACAATAGCTTCTATCTTCATCTCCTCTCCTCTCCCGTCATCTCCTCTCCTTTCCTAACTTTAAAAATATTTTAAAACCGAAAGCCAGCTCTGATTGTATTCATTATTAATTTTACTAACCTTCCCCTTCCAGTTGGAAAGCATAAGCCATAGGGTTTTAAACACACAACACAAGTCTAATGCAGTTCCCCTTTCAACAAAGGTAAAATTCGCTACTGAATTTAAAGGAGCAAAGACAGAGCACTGAAGTGCTTCTGAAAATCCTGCCTGTAAATTGCATGAGCAATGTAGGAAATCAACCTTCTCTCCTTCATTTCAGATTATCAGCTCACAAGCTACTGTAATCAATACTAGTGATTGCAATTGGATCATACTAGCCTCTGCATCCCACACTGCTGATCTCAAGAGTTACACTTTCATGATCAGGCCCATGGTTTATCTCAGCAGGAACAACTCACTTTGATTGTATATCATCCACAATTGGTTTTTAAATACTACCTGTGGTGAAATTAATTCAAACTGAAATTCATTCTGATCCAGAAAGAGCATGTATGATACACACACACCACTTGCTTTTGCATTCAAGCCTGGTGCAAGCAATCTGTGCAGGACTGACAGCATCCTTGTTATCATCTAAAGGACAGTCCTCAGCAGTCAGTCAAAAACCCAAGGTTGAAAGAAGCTGACACAGTGACCATCAAAGTCTTCTCATTAAAACTGATTTCAGATTATGAGTTGACTCTCCTTGACCAGAATGACTCTGTGGATGTTCATGTAGTGTATAAGGCATTGCTCAGACAGTTGGTAGCCCCAGCAGCAAATTGTGCGACATTCTGTATGTCCAGAGGGTCAGATGAATTCTCTCTCCTTCATGGGGTGTTCCTTGCATGTCCTCTGGGACCAAAGGGGTAGGTCTTCAGTTGTTCTTGGTTTATTAATTAATGAGGGTGATATTTAAATGCCTCTGAGATATTATTGGTGAGGATGACATCTACATTAGCTGACTGGCTCTGAGGTTATGAATATTCACTCCTACAACCTCTCACACTATATATATTTTTCCTCTTCCTATCTTTTTTCCTGATGTCATTCTCACCTCTTTCAAAAATAGTCCCACATCCTTGAAGTCAGGGTGTCTTGCCAATGGGGCTTTCTGTAGACTGTACTACACAGCAGTGCACAATATTATCTGTTTGGCACATCATACTTACTTCCTCGTTTTAGTACAATTAATCTGTCAACTCTTTCTGGTTATACATTTTTGGTTAGTAATACAAGAAGCATTGTGTTGGGTTTATTTGTTTCTTCTCTTCTTATTTTGCAGAATTGCCTTTATTTCTATGAGATTGAATCAATCATTTCTTAAAAAACAAACCAGCTTTTTAGGAGGGAAGGGACAACAATAACAGAACCACACTAATTCTACAATTTAGTAGTACAGGATGGACTTAAAGAATTTAAATGTGCTAAATATTTGTGTATTTCCTTTACTGGTTGCATTGCAATGTTGTAATTACAAAGTCATAGTTCACCGTTTGGAATGCCATTTTCCAATCACAAAACCAGACAATTTTCTGCTATTAGGCAACTTTTGTGCCACCTAGTGGCCCCTCCTCTCTAAATAAGAAAAGCATCTGGAATTCCCTCCTCTAAAATTCTGTATGCCTCTGGTCTTTAAGTATGTAGGAAACCTTCAGTAGTAGTAAATTGTGAACTAAAGAGTCAGAAAGCCCTACTTTAACTATGAAAAATCTCCTTTGCTATCTTTTCTTTCAGTTTTTATTTGCAAGCCCTTGTCTGTGCCTGACCTGTGCTACGCAGAGAGGATTCTCACAAATGTTAACTTTTATTACTGCAGTTTATTTCTGGGGGGAGATCTTGTAATTTCCAGTCACTTTTCACTCAGACATTTTGCTGCTTCCAACAGGTTAGTCCTCAGTTCACCCTTATTCTGTTGTAGAAAATGGAACAAATTGCCACCAGAGTAGAGATAAGTCAATATATAGTAGGAAAGGTGATGAACCTTTCCAAATAATTATACTGTTAGCTGTACTAGCCACAGTTTTTTGACCCTTGCTGCCTGAAGTTAGTCACCTCCACATATATTTGGGTACCAAAACAGCAGTAGAGTTAACAAGTTCCCAGAGGCTGCAAAGATAGACAGACCCCTTTGGCTTCAGAAGGAATTTGAGATGCTGAAAATGTTAGCTCATCCCACATCTGATCTCCAAATAACTGTTGTGTTGTCCTAAAAACATAATTGTGTCTCTGTGGTCCCACTGATGCACTTCAGACACTAAATCCCAGTATTCAGTCTAGTCAGGCTGGCTCCTATTTGGGCACACTCTTTAGGTGAGAGATGTTAAATGCAGGCTTAAGGCTAATTGCAGAGTGCTTTCGTAAGTGGCAATGGATAATGAACAGGGGCTGCCAAGCAGTGAGAAAACCTGTTTTGAGCTGTGTATGAAAGGCTGTGCACTTCAGTTACATCATCCCATAATGACACTGAGTTTCACAGACTCACTGACAGTCAACACATATGAGAGAGATCCTCTGCTGGTCATGGGCAGTTTGACACATGCCTATTTGCATCACCTGCAGTCTATTTTCTCCTGCAGTCTGTATTGCAGTGCCATCTGGACACCAGTCAAAGATTCAACATCTAAGCACTGTTTTGGTCAGGAAGAACTAGGTCATGGGTTCTTTCTGTAGCTTTCCTTCAGGCATTCACCTGATGGAGTCTGATGGGTACTCTCTGATCAGTACAGAGTGGGACTGCAATGTTTACTTGGACTAGAAGATCTAACCTCTTCTTCCTCAAGTCTCCACGGTACCCTGGGATACTCTATTTGAAAAGGAACTTTATTACGATGATATTCATTTACGAAGACCACTGATTTGAGAAATGGCCCAAATAATAAGTGCTATCAGAATAATTACAAGACTATGAGGCTAGCAGTGTGATGTTTGCTCTGCTAATTGTACTTAATTTACTGTGAAGTTTTTCAGTGACTCCTGTAGCTTTGAGTGCACTGAATTGTGGTGCTGCTGTGTATACCAGAGGGAGAAGATTATCCGTGAGGTAGCCCAGTGAGAACCATTACTGAAATGATCCTACATGGCAGGCCTTCCAATGCCTTTTAGACACAGCCAATGGTCTGAGTAGCTATGCTGCTTCAGGCTGCGTAGCCTGAAGTAGGCCTTCTGCCAGGGACTCCTGGGAATACAGCTGCTACTCATAAGGTGCAATGGAGAAGACAGTAAGCTCCAAACTGCCACTGAGTGCACGTATGAAGACTTTGTTCTGTTTCCTTCCTTGTGTAAGGCCTTAAACCGACCTTTTGGATCATGGTAATTTACAGATGTATTTGCCAGGGTCAGAACTAAATGTCTGTTTGCAATGGATGCTGAGAGGCAACAATGCTAGGCCAGTCGTATATCTATAGGTCACCATGGGGCCATGAATACATCCCCTGTATGTAGCCAGGTCATAGGTTTACCTATTACATGGGAAATTCTCCCAGGGAGCTCATGTGAATTCTTCAAAAGGGAAGAGCCCATCGTCAGGAAAAGACAAGAAAATTATTTGGGAAAAAGAGACAAGGAAAGGAAAGGAAAGGAAAGGAAAGGAAAGGAAAGGAAAGGAAAGGAAAGGAAAGGAAAGGAAAGGAAAGGAAAGGAAAGGAAAGGAAAGGAAAGGAAAGGAAAGGAAAGGAAAGGAATAAGGAAAGGAAAGGAAAGGAAAGGAAAGGAAAGGAAAGGAAAGGAAAGGAAAGGAAAGGAAAGGAAAGGAAAGGAAAGGAAAGGAAAGGAAAGGAAAGGAAAGGAAAGGAAAGGAAAGGAAAGGAAAGGAAAGGAAAGGAAAGGAAAGGAAAGGAAAGGAAAGGAAAGGAAAAACCTAGAATGAAAAAATGGATAACAAACTGAAACACAACCCCAGCTGCCACTGACTGATTTTCAGGCTGCTTCCCAAGGAATAAGGTCACGGAATCATTTTCTATCTCTTTGTGTGCATGTGTGTATAACTCTCCCTCCTTGGTAAATTTTGAGTCTATTGACCAATATCAACAGAATTTCACGGAACAGTAGAGATCTCTGAGAGATTAAGCAGCTTTTATGAGGGTAGGCTGAGGAGAAAGATCCTACTGATATTCCAGTCCAGGGAAAATACTTAAATCAGAGCTTACACCTTCTCAGACAGCAAAGCTAAAAGATACAAATCTGTAAACAGTCAATTGTAGGACTTATGGCTTTATTAAAAAATTTTAATTTGGGAGCTATCCTTTTGTCCTTTAAAAGCAGGATAGGCCCACGGTGAGCGTGGCCAGGCTCAGCTCCCTGAAATCACCATCGCTATTCTGATTTAGATCAGCAGAGCTGACGGTAGCTGAACTGTGTTTACCTTCCCCCTTCTTCTTCAGGTAGAACAATGGACCCAAGATATCCAGGAGGTCAGCAATGTTAAAAGCTTTTAATGGATGGACTCATGACCATCAAGCTCATCTGACATCTGAGTGTGGGCTGGACAAAATCCAGTGTTGTGACATGTGCCAATTTGAAGGCAGTTGTTAAAGAAGCTCCTCTCAAATCGAAGGCAGATGACAGGAGCTATTGCACTGGTTAAACCCTCTTCTCTTTGTCTCTTCTGCCTGTTACCTGTTTTGTATTAGTGAGGCTGACAAGACCCATAATAAGATCACCTGCCTGTTTGTCTTCCTCTTCCTCCCCCCATTAGATAGAGATCAGTGCAGGCAAGGGGAAGAAAGAGGATTGATTTAGATGGACCTAAGAAAGGTGTTCTCATCTGAAACCAGGTGTTCCTAATGCCTGCCATAAGATTTATTACAGTCTGCATCAGGCAGCCCATGGTGAGCATTCCTGAGTAATTTGGATTTAGTGTCCTACTGGCTGATGGACAATGACCTCTCCTTGCAAGCCCTCTTAAGTGTTTGAGCCTCTCTATTCCAGCTTCCATTCTTCAACCTACCTCTTCTGTCATACCACAACAGGTACTTTATGACACGTTGCCATGCCAGGAAGCCGGCATGAACAATATTACACTACACCCAGCCTGGGGCTATTGTGAGAAACAGTCAAGTATCTGAAGTTTAAGCTAAATAATATGGTCTTAATGAGATCATGTAGGCTACAGATCAAAAGCATAACCAAAAGGGAAAAAGTTCAATCAATCAGCTTCGTCTGTGTGCAATAAGAATGACCACAGCAACTTTCCACTCAGTCCTCCTGCAAGGTTACCAGAGAAAAAAGTGTCTCAAAGGGACTGGGCAGAATAAAATATTTTTATTGAGCAGTTTTGACCTCAAATTAATGCAGGGAAAGTGTTACCCACTGCTATATAAAATGAACCCAATGCTGTGCGGACACTGACTATCCTTTTGACTAGACCAGGAGTCCAACATTTGTGGTTTTCATCACAAAATTTACCATTGTTTTGGATCTTTTTTGGTACTTTTGTGCACTTGCTGATTTTGCTAAGCTGCTGGTTCAAATGAAACTAAGACCTCCTGTATGTGAAAAATACTGATTGTTGGCTTGTGACAATAACAGCATAACTCAGTTCATCAGGTCCTCTTGTAGAATCCTACTGATCACTGGCTCTCATTGACTATCTTTTCAAGATTTCCTATTCAAATCCTGCAGGTCTAGGACCATTCCAGTAGATACCAGTAGATACCATTCCTTGCATTCCAGAAGTCAAGGCAAGGGAGACTGGCTAGAACTTCTCCAGCTTCAGCTCACCAATTTTCCAAACTTTATAGAAAATCCAGAATCAGTCACTAGGAATCTTTCTACACCTGTCTCTTCCTGACAAACTTGAAGACTAACAGAATGTGCACAGAGATGTGAAGCAGTTAGCTTTGGTACTGCTATACTTTGGTTTTCATAATACTCTATTCCTTATAAAACAATCATTTAGTTGAGTTAAACAAGTGTATTGCTAGAAAGCCAGAATTTAAAAGGCTGGTATTTGGCACGATATGGAAAAACACTAGAGTTTTTGTTTTATAGCAAATGGTTTTCCTTTAACTAGTGAGAGGAATATTTGAGAAAATGAAGTTTTGCACAACAGAGTTTGTGCAGTATTTTCTTTTTTTGCTATGTGTTTTAACTGTTGGAGACAGGACATACCTTAGTAGTCCTTAAATGCCTTAAATGCCCAAGGTCCTCTAAAATGTTCTTATCTATCACAGGTATTTTTTTAAGTTTCACAGCTCATCTTCAGTGGCCTTGCTTGGGGTGGCCATATTCCAGGCTGTACCTGGTGAAATTGTGTCCACATAAGGACTCATGTATACAGAAGTCAAAAAACCCTGAAATTTGTGAGCTGTTTTCCTTTTTTTCTTCCCACCATGCCTTTTCTTAAAATAGAAAATCACAGAAGAATAATAGCAAGTGCAATGGCAAAAACTGCATGATCAAGTTCCATAGTTAAAGGCTTTACTATCATTTTAGTGAATCTTAGCTTGTACATTCAATAATTTTTCAGTTGTTTAATTGCATATTATTTTTCAAATGCTAATGTAGCTAGATGGCAGATATTTTATTGCTACAACTTTACAAACATATCTGTAGAATCTCCCTGTGCTCTGCACTATGCTGTATATGCCCATGAAAACCATTTCTCAGCACTCCTAAGAAACTGAACATATAAAAAAATGAAAGCATAAAAAGGATGAAAAAATATTGACTTAGACAAATATTTAGAGTTAATTCTTAAATTTAGTTCTTCCAGTAAACAGAAAACTGTCAGTGGTACTGCAGAATCCTGGAAGAATCCCTGGGGTAACGATCAAAACCAAGGACTGATTTAAGAGTAATAGATCCTTTTAAGGGTTTTAAGGGTGAGACTTTTTGTAACAGGCGACATGCAGTAGGCATGATCCAATTCCCCTTTCTGAATGGGGAAAAAAATATTCACCTTTCCCTGTTTGTAAAGTCATGTGAGTTTCTAACACATAATTTGTAACAATACTCTGTTGCCATGTATCAGTGTCCAGACTGGGAAAATATTTTATCTTCCTTTATCAGGATAAGAGGGGAATAAAATGTAGGACTCCACTGAGAGATCACCTGAAAACTACTTTTGTAAAGATCAGTCAGCACCTGTGAACACACAAAATTGCTTTAACTCAGTAGGAAAAGTGAAGGTATACCTGAGGACACTCGCCTGTGATACTTCCCAGCTCCTCAGACTTGAACTTCACCATCATGGTAAACTAACATCTTCAGAGCTAAATAATCTGCAGAACCTTATAGCAGTTTACCACTGAGACTAAAAAGAAAGCATAATACTCTAGAAGCTGCTGGAACTGAAATTTGGTCTTAGCATAGCAACAGTTCATGGTTTCATTAATCACCGTTTAAAGGCACAATCATGTATGTTTCGATATATTTGTGCCATAGGTTTCTACTGGTCTTTCTCTGTCCAAGCCAGAAACCTACTTGGGCTTTGTATTAGAAGTCACATTTTGCTGGGTGGAATACACCTACTCTACCTGTGCTAGTAAAAGAGCAGTTTTGTTGAGAAGTTTTACACAGGACACCTAGACAAAAGAAGCAGCAGGAGGGCTATGCCTGTTGTACAACCACATTTACACTAACACTTATACCCACCAAGCTGCGTCACTTTCATGCTGTTACTATTGACAGTCACACTTTCACAAAGCTTTTAAGCATTGTCTGGTTTGGAATTCATCAGAAGTATTTGGCCATCTTTGGTATGAATGAATGCCAAAAGTAGTTAACTCTGAAGGCTAATAGATATTTAATACCCTATCTTGGTGCAGCAACAGAGCCTGACATGGTGATTTACCTGTTACAACTGATTAACATTTTGATGTTCGGGAAGATATCAGAAGGCTAAACTCAATTAGCCAAAAGGAATTCTACTAAGGCTGATCTTTTGTTCATGGCAAACATCCTACTGATCTTATTTAAACTCAACAGTAAGATCAAACAACAACTATGCAAATCCCTAAGTTCCCTGCATACAACTGTTAAATATTATCAAACCAAAGGCATCCCTAGACACAGCGTGTGCAGACATTTAAAGTTTTATACAAGTGGAGCTGATTTCGGGAGTCTATTAGTAACACCTATGACATCCATTATCACAGTTTCTAAATGAATTTTCTTGGTTAAATGTACTTTACTTTCCTCGTTAAATGTATTGTATAGACAACATGCTCCAACTTCATATCATAGGCAAAAAATAATGCTGGATCACTAAGTCCTGTACAGTCCCCATGTGATGCGCAGTTTTCTCCAATCAGTTATAACTACTTTGGAAGGTAGTACGCAACTGTGAGCACCTAAATAGGGCATCCAAATCCCCGACTTGGGTACTAAGATTAGAAAGCAATACAGAGGTGCTCATTTTATCTGCTGATCTAGACAACAGAGATGGATATTCTGGTCATCTTATTAGAAACATAACTGATGTGAAAAAGAGGGCTTGTATATATATTAATATGGTGAGAGCTTGCTGGAGCATTACTGCCCAGAACATGTTCTTAAAATCCTCTCATATTCTAGATAATTTGCAATCACAGCAACACTTCTTCTATTTCTAGCTATAACCTAAATTAGTTGATTGTCCCTTTTTCCTCACATTAAAACATAGGTTAAATGGGAAAAGGCAAAAACTAGGCAAAAAGGTAAGGATCACAGAAGGCTAAAAACAGATTACAACACCGGCTTTCAGGAGAGCAGACTTTGGCGTCTTCAGGGATCTGCCTGGGCAAATCCCACAGCAAATGACCCTGGAGAAAAAATGGGTCCAGGAGAGCTGGCTGATTTTCAGGGATCACCTTCTCCAAGCTCAAGAATGATCCATCCCAATGAGCAGGAAATCAAGCAAAGGTGGCAGGAGGCTTGCATGGATGAACAAGTAGCTCCTGACAAAATCCAAACATAAAAGGGAAATGTAGAGGAGGTGGAAGCAGGTGCAGGTGACCCAGGAGGAATATATAGACACTGTATGAGTAAGCAAAGATCAGGTAAGAAAAATCAAAGCCCATTGAATTGAATCTGGTGAGGCATGTAAAGGGCAACAAGATCTTCTGCTAGTACATCACCAGAAAAAGAAAGACTAGGGAAAATGCAAGCCTTCTGATGGATGGGGCAGAGGATCTGGTGACAAAGAACAGAGAATACTAAGCTACTCAATGCCTTCTCTACCTTGGTCTTTACTGGTAAGACTGTCCTTAAAGGAATCCCAGGTTCCTCAGACCAGTGGGAAAGTCCCAGAGCGAAGAAGACCCACCCTCAGTGGAAAAGGACTGGGTTGGGGAACATTTTAAAAAATGGACATACACAAGCCCATGGGATCTGATGGGATGCAGCCACAAGGCTGGTCAGCTTCACCTCAGTCCCTGGGAAGGTGAAGAAGCAAATCCTCCTGGAAACCATTTCTGAAAACATGGAGGAAAAGAAGCATGCATTTATGAAGGGGAAATTATACTTCACCAACTTGTTTGCCTTCTACGATGAGACGACTAGGTTGGTGGAGAACAGTGGTTGTTGTTTATCTTGGCTTTACTAAGGCTTTCAATGTTGTCTCCCATAACATCTTCACAGACAAATTGCTGAAGTACAGGTCAGATGAGTGGACAGTGGGGTGGGCTCATAAGTGGCTGAAATGCAAGGCTTGAAGGATTGGGATTGGTAGTACAACATCCAGTTGGCGACTGGTCATTAGTATCCCAGTGGTAAATATTGAGGCCAATACTGTTTAACTTCTTCATTAATGACTTAAATAATGGGATGAAGTGCACCCCCAACAAGTGTGCAGATGATACAAAACTGGTAGTGGTTGAAACACCAGGTACGTGTGCTGCCATTCAAAAAGTACAGGACAGGACCAGCAGGAACCTTATGAAGTTCAACAAAGAGAAGGTCAAAGTCCTGCATTTGGGAAGGAATAATCCCGGGCACCAGTACACACTTGAGTACCAGCTGGAAAGCAGCTTTGCAGAAAAGGACCTGTGGGTCCTGGTGGACACTGAGTTGACCATGAGTCAGCAGTGTACTCTTGTGTCACAGAAGGCCAAAAGCCTTGTGGGCTGCATTAAGCAGAGCACTGCCAGCAAGTTGAGGGATGTGATCCTTCCATCCTTCCCCTCTGCTCCGCCCTGGTTGCACACATGTGGAGTGCTGGGTGCAGTTCTGGGCTTCTCAGAACAAGAAATACTGGAGCAAATCCGGTGTAGGGCCACCATGATTAAGGCATTACAGCATCTGTCATACGAGGAGAAGCTGAGAGAGCTGGGACTGTTCAACCTCAAGAAGAGAAGATGCAAGGGAATCTTATCCAGGGAGCTTGGACTAGACAATCTCCAAATGCCCCTTCCAACCTCAATGTTTCTGTGAAGACCTTCAATACAAATACTTCTGTTGCCAAGTAGTAACAGCGAAAGAAGATTAAAACACACCAGGGAAGGTCTAGAGAACTATTTGAAGTAACACTGTAAATAAAGAAAATTCAAAACTCTCCATATTGTGCCCCACATTTAACATAAAATTTAACCATAACTGATTTCTGCGAGAAGAAAATACTGACTTTTGTTTTACATTAAATGCTTTGTTCACTGAGAACCATGCATTTATTTACATTAGCACTGATAAAATAGGAGCTTCCCAACTTACATTTAAGCTAGGGAATGATTAGTGTTAAGGCACAGTGGCATTCATGAGGCCATTCATCATTGTTGTTGATGATTATCTGGGAATAAAACACAAGGTTTCCTGACTCTAACACTAGGATTCCTCTTCAGGAGAGACCTGCAGTGAATATTTGGCTACTCTCATGTACAAGGATTTTGATTTCTGGTGGAGAAGCACTCTTGTTCCATGGCCTTTATTAAAGTTTAAAAGAAGAGTTGACTTTTTCCTGTATTTCATGCTGAGGAGGGAAGAAACAAACTTCTCTCTGAGCTGACCTTTAGGAGATGTTGCGTTGCCTCAAGCTCTGTCATTAAACATAGCAGTGAGCACTAATGTTTATGATAGAGTGTTAAAAAAGGATCTAGACAATAGGACCCCCTCTTTACTTTTCTGCTGCACCCTGCTGTCCTAAAAATATGTGTGTTACCCAGAGTCACTTAGTATTTTGCATGTGTGCATATATTTTATGCACATGGAAGAATCATATGAATTATTTGTAAACATCTATGGGTATTCTAAAAATCAAAAGCATCTCGTCAGGACTAGTATCAAGCAGGAACATGTGCCTGAGGTTTCAGTACTGTTTTGCTTGTCTCTTCAGCTGATCAGTAAAACTTCAGACCCTGGTTTCTCTTTTGCCCTCTCTGCATTACAATCAACAGCACGGAGTAAAAAAGGATAGAAAAAAAATACTTTCTTCTGCCAAATATCTGCTGCCTTCATAAGATCACATCTTCTGATTTTTTCTTAACTATTTTTTTTGTGTGTGCATTTAAGTCCTGAAAGCAGTGACCCTGTTGCTAAGCAACTGAGATGCTTAGGCCTCAGCCCTGGCGGTTGAGATGAAAAAAGGTCAATTAATGTGGCAGGCCTGTCCTTATCAATATGCTACTGTGGCACCAACTTTTATTTCTTTACAGTAATATATCATAATAAGTTTTGTAGATCTTTATACTGTGGTTCTCCTTTTGAATAAAAGCATAACTAAGACTTGAGGGTATGTCTGATATAACAGAAAATGTAACCATAAAAAAAAGAAACCCAGAATAGAAATCATCTGACTGCTGACTATCCTGCTGTGCTGCCTGAGGCAGTTACACATTTCCATTGAGTTATTTTATGATCAGGCCAGTATGTTATTGAAATATTATCTCTTTAGCCTTTCTCATTCTGATAAGAAATGACAGGCTCTCAGAACAGTAATACACATGGAGAACAAAATATGGAGCTGTGGAGAAAATTCAGTTGGGGTAAAGAACAGCAGCTTGAGCATACTCCTATTAAAACTTTCTCACCATCCCTGTGCTGGATTTTAAATAACTGTCCTTCTTTTTTGTTCCAAAGTGAGCATCATATTAGTGCTACTACTGCTAGTCCTACTACTAGTACTACTACTACTAGTACTACTACAAAATTTTGTCAAATAATTTAGCAGTGTGAACCACTTGGTATATGGAGAGTGTCCCTCATTTGGAAACACTGTTATTTTAAAAGGCAGTCAACTGCCCATCACTGGGTTTTTAAAGCTTATTTAGAGATGTCACCTAAAATCCATTGACTATTTCTACTGCCCTCATCCGCCTGTTGATCAGGCTCCTGACTGTGAAGATCTCCTCCTCCTCCTTTGGAAATTATCAAAGCTTCACAGGCTTCTAAGGTGGAAGTTGCCGGCAGTGGCTCTGGTCACTTGGGGATTAATGGGTGATAAAGCCAGCCGTCTGCCTCTCTTACAGGGTGCACGGTGTCTGGACTAGTGTCAGCAGGGGCCTCCTCCCTTCCACATGCTCAGGGTGGGAATGAAGAAGCATTCTGCCTGTTCTGGAACTGGTGGTTTCCAATTTGGCAGCACCCTCTGCACGATGAAGGCACTGCCAGCAGGGTAAAGTGTGTTGGGGTCATGCTGCCTTTCATTAGCTGGTACTGGGATGATCAGTGCTCAGACAAACTGCCATACGGAGAAACCGATTATTATATGGTGATTTGAAAACACAGAATGTTTTGCCTGCATTACTGATCATTCTTCTTTACCAAGTGCTATTAAGGTCATAAGAAAGCTTGGTCTTCCTTACTTTTGACAGTCTTGTCTACCAAAACACTGCACTGTCAAGAGAGATGCTCAGTGCAGATGTTGGTGGATGGGAGTGCCATTTCTTGCTGGTTCTTTGCCTTTCCTTCATAGAATCATAAAATCATAGAATCATAGAGTTGGAAGGGACCTCTGGAGATCATCTAATCCTACCCCCCTGCCAGAGCAGGGTCACCTAGAGCAGGTTGCACAGGAACGTGTCCAGGCGGGTTTTGAATGTCTCCAGAGACGGAGACTCCACCACCTCTCTGGGCAGCCTGTGCCAGTGCTCTGTCACCCACAAAGCAAAGAAGTTCCTCCTCATGTTTAGGTGGAACTTCCTGTGCTCAAATTTGTGCCCATTACCTCTTGTCCTGTCCCCAGGCACCACTGAAAAGAGCCTTCAAGCTTATCCTGTTGCCTGAGGCAGGACAAAAATGTCTGAGCGAGGTCCAAGGGCTTAATTATGTATTCGTTCCAGCAGTAAACAAAGATTGCATGTAGTTAATTATGGTGGTTTCCATGAGTGATCCTTATGAGTCATGAGTGACATAGCGCGGGAGAGGCTTGGTGAGGGTCTTCTAACACCTGCTAGCATCCCTTCAACTATCCTGTTCCACAGAAAATAGGAGTTAAAAGCCACAAAAGGCACCCTGCTCCTAATTCTATAGCTACTCCAGAGAGACGGCCTTTAGAAGACCATTTTGTTGCTGTCAGTTGAAAGAAATTCAAACTGCAGCCATTTATATCTTATTTGCAGTCACTTCACGATTTCAGGTACATAAATGCTACCTTGTTAATTGCTGTTTATAGATAAGAATAAAACTAAAGGTCTCACTCCCTGTTTTGAAAGCATGACTATCCCTTCTCTTCCCCACACTTCCTACCCAAGTTAAATAATTTGCTTTCACAAAATTCCTCCTGACTTTACATTTATGTGAGACTGGACTCCAGCTCCACGGTTGTCACCCTGCTTCAGGGATTTCGTGTTCCCTCTGTTCTATACCCCATGTACATAATGGCACAAACTGACCTCCAACTAATCTGGAGCGAGGACTCTAAGCTGTTCAGCCTGGTTCCCCTGCAGTTACGATGCTCGTGTGTTTTACTTCCTTGTTTTATAGCATTAATGGAGAAGCAGATGTTGCCTTCCTCCCTGCAAATGCTATACAGTGAATCATCTTAGCCTCTCTGTAAAATTTTAACTTAATGGAGTCCTGGCATTTGTGATGAGCTGAGGAACTTAATTTTATAGAACAACCTATTGAACAAGCTGTTCTTGGACATTCCCATCTCAACTAAATGTTAAAAGTATTAAAATTCACATTAGCACAAGAGGAAATTTTGCATGGGTAATCCTTTAATACAGTGTTTTATGGCTCTATTAGCTGCACAGCAGCTGGTGACATGATGAATTTAATCCATTAAAAAATTCAGTAAGAGGTTTAAAAGTCAGCTTTTTAAAACATAATCTTGCTGCAAGGAAAGAGAACTTCTCCTCAGGGCCAGAGACATGGTGAGTTCACAGTGTGGCAGGTATACGAAATACAAGCTTTCATATGCTTATGGTTTCACACCTAGCAGAGAGCTTATGGTGATGAGAAAGAGCTCAGGAGCATATGGGAATTCTTAAGGAGTATGTTTAAGCAATGCATCCGTCCAGCTTTCTCTCCATCTCTCTTCATTTTTTTTCCGTTAAAGGATTTAATACTGTAGAGTTAAAAGGTCGCCTTTCTGCTTCTTATATATCTGTATTCCATACAAAGACCATAGCACAGGAACTATTTACTTCTCACCTGAAGATTTACTACCTGTCAAAGCCTGGTAGAACTAGAAAATTCCTGTGTTTGCTACATGAAGAAAAATTACAGATTTCTGAAAAGCCTTTTCTTTTTCTTGTTTTCGATACAAAGATAGAAGTTAACATGTTTTATAAATGTGAATGAGTACACAATCCTGCCAAGTTGTTATTTTACCATGGTATTTAATAGCCTTCTTGAGCAAGCTCCTACAGCCACATAGATTTAGTAAAAAACTGAGTTTCCATTCAATAGCTTTTCTTAAAAGCTTCTTTGCAGATGCAAAGAATCCTCTGAAAACATGACTGAATTCTTACAGGTTTGTAACCTAAAAAGTTAATTAAAAGTCCCTAAAAAGTAATTATTATTCTTTTAAGCTGCATGACTTTTAGGACATTTTAATTATTTTAGGAGCCCTCTTCCAACACTGTTGGCAGTGTTATCATCATATATCCTTACTCCTTATCAGTTCTCTGGAATCAGCCCTTTTATGAAATTAGACTGTGCAGTTGTTTCAATCACGGCTTCCCCATCCAAATATTTCACCAATATCTACATTCTCCTGGATGACTTATTTTGCCAGGAACAAATACATTCTAGCTTCCCGTCCCAAATATTCATCTTTGCTAGGTTTCTCTGGGTAAACACTGAACGTGCTTTAAATCAGGACAAGCACATTTCTTTATGCAACGCCATTGGTAAATTTTATTTATGGTACATCTGATTATGATCTATGATGTACTGTTGTAGATCATAAAACAATAAAGGACACTTAAAGTAAATAATTAAGCTGGTCTTTAGCCAATCCAACTATGCCAAGCAAGACCCCACAGAACTTCAGAACACTGCCATTTAAATTCTTTATTAAGTTTAAGAAGAAGTTCAATCACATAAATTGCTTTTCTTCTGTGTACCCTGCTCCCTCTTCCCTCTGCCTTTAGAAATGGCTGAGGTGAAAGTAAGAAAGAACTGTACAAAGACAGTATACTCAGATTGATTGAAAGCAAAACTAAGGGAAACATTTTTTGTTCAATGTATTTGATATTACATGACAGTTTTATTTTATTTTCCTCTAATTGACTTTGTGCTTCTTACATTTCATCTGGGTGCATATACAGGTAAGCTTCATTACACAATGAAGTTGACTGATAGAAAGAAATTCTTGAAGAATTTGCATTTACTAAAAAAACCCCAACAGGATAATGTGTGCTCTAATTTGAGCTAAATAAAAGCATATCTACATATTCAAGTGCCTGCTGTTGTGCATTAGGTATGCCCATACTCAAAATGAATTCATGACTTACAGTCTAGGAACATCCAAAGATAAAATGGAACTGCTATGTGTAGATATGCACTAACTAAAGGTTAAGGAGATTCATCCATAGAAAGCAATTATAGTATTCAACTTCCTTTTACCTGATGAAAGGGGGATCTTTCATCATGTACTTTGTGATCGCTTGGGGACTGTATTTCATTAAATAAAGCTCGTGTAGATACTCTGTTTTGCAACTGCTGCACACATCCACTGTGCTAGGACATGTACTATGACAGAGTGTTTCTCACATTTTGGGCGAATCTTTTGACATGAAGGTATATATAATGCTGCATTACAGTACCCCACGAAGTTTAAACTGTGTGTGTGTGTGTGTGTGTGCACGCACGCACGCATGTGGGGGATGATGTCTGTATTACACTACATCCTGGCTCCACACTTGTTTTGCACACATTTTTGTGGCTATGCCTGACAGTATTTCTCCATCGCTATTGGCTGTCATTTAGGTACTTTGCCACATCTTTTGAAAAGCTGTCCTCAGTGCAGTGAGTTGGGTGGGTCAACATGGAGGCGTGTCTCTTGTATTAAATTGTTATCTTGATGTGTACATCTAACCTCCAGAGTGTACTATCAGGGTGGTATATTTAATAGTCACAAACCACCTACTTGGCTGTCCTTTACAAAATCCTGAGATTTTGCAAAGGACAAAGATAATCTTTAAAAAAAGGAGAGATCAAAATAGCAAGCCAAAACCTGTTTAGAAGCACACACGCTCCTCAAGATCTCTGCCATGCTTTTCCTTAAAACCTATTTCCAGATAAATTGGTGTGAAGGTTACACTAGCTGAGAGAACGCATTGTCCTTTGTCCCCTCAAGTGCCTGGCTGTTTAGAATGTATCAATTTGCATGGCTTTTTTGGTTTGTTGATTACAGTAGTGTGCAAAGCAATTAACATCTCCAAAAGCTCAGAATGAGCTGCTTTGAGACGAATGTAATTACCACAGAAGTAAAAAATCTAAATTCAAACTACACTCAATCACCACATACAATGCAATTAGTAAAGAGAGAAATAACTTATTTGCCCTTTTAGAGTCATGAAACTTGTTATAACACACCCTTAGCAATACATTATATTTAAAATTGGATTTGTCAGAGTAGCATTTACTGGCAAACTTGATTCCTTTTTCCTTGTTACAGTGTGTATCACAGATGGCTGATTTGTAGATATTCAAATAATTGACTGTATTTCACACTTTCAGTACCAATGATTTTTAAAATAAGATTTTGATGCAGGGGAGCAAAGAGTGAAGAAAGATTTAGAACAGCCAGAATAATACATTCACATACTGCTTTGCATATATATGTATGTGTATATATATATACACAGACAGATACATACATAACGGCTTTGCATTTAAGAACTGTGAAACTTGATAAAACATCAATTAATAAATGCCCACATCAGCCCTCTGAAGTAGGCATTGTTGTTACACTCAACATACATAAATAACAGGGAAGAGCTTATCAAATGTAAATGGGAGGTTCTTCATGTTTTTATTATTGAGACACACAGCTTATGTTTACTGTATAGCATATAAGTATGTGCCTACGGGCAATTTCTGAAAGTATGCATTCTACTTATAATAATAAAATATTACAACCTTTATTTTATTACTGGAAACTGTCTGATATGGAGACAAGCATTTTAAATACTTCTAATACCTCTTCTTTGCTAATGTCATTTACCTTTCTTTTAAGTTTAGATTGTACATTCTTTTGCATTTTTCTTTTGAAGCATGTTCTAATTCAGTGTGACAGTTTGGCTGTTTGGCAACTCCATTTTGTGCAAGAAAATAGTAAGAATATTGTCATATAAGTTAATGCTACAATTCCAGATATCTCTTGTTTGCCATTTAGCCAGTTATTGAAAAACCTTCCTAACTTTAAGAACGCAAATTATCCCTATAAACTTTATGTAAAAACAAAGTAATGGATTTGATTTGACAAGTCATTGACTGAATCATCTCTGTGGACTGCATCAAAAGGAGAACTCTGAAAGGTGTGACAAATGACTATTCAGACTGCTTTGTGTTAGCAACTTCGCAAGTGGACTAAAAAAATAATTACTAAATTCGTAAGAAAAATCCCAAACTGTGTAGAAAACACAATTTTATTAGTATGTGGTTCCAATGTGGTCTAGTCTTATACAGGAAGACACCTTAGCAATGCCATGTCTTTATTAGGTATAATTATTTATGCTAGTGATTGTAGAAATAAATGCTGCACTTAAAAAAGCCACAAAATTAACCAAAATAGATGTATTGTTATAAAACCTAGTTAGATTAGATATAAGCAACTTGGTATTTTCAAAGTTCACACTTATTGTAAGTATCTGCTTATTTATGATGTCATTTTGACATCAAATTAATGTAAGCTACCTTTACAAAGGTAAAATAGTGCAAAAAGCCACATATGAAAGGAGAAACTAGGCTTAAAAGGTATTTAAATTACCGTGTCTCTCTCTAAATTTCATGACCTCAGGTAAGTAGATCAGCATTTTGAACAGTAGCTGCCCATTGTCTCAGCTCTTATTGAACTCCTTACTGCAAATGTCCAAACGTGTGAGTAAAAGGGTCAGGAATATTTTTTTGTTTTTCAGCCTTCAGGACCACTTGCCTGGAAACAGTTATTCCTTGTAAGTTAACCTTTCAGGTTGTTTTCTCTAAACCCAACTTTCAAAACCACTGAGTAGCTACCAGGGGCACAGTCAGAGGCTCCTTGCCTTTATGAAGGACAGACTGACAACAACATGCTTCTACAATCTCTGCTTCCTGCTGATTCACTTCCATATGAGAGGAGAGGCAGTGATCAAGGATTTGCATAGCCTTCTTGTCTATGCCCTGTCACAAATAACTCTACTGCAGTCAAACAGCCTAAGCTAAAGCATGTGGGAGGTAGGTACTAGTTTTGCCATCTGTAAAATTAGGATGTTAATATTTAGCAATAACACAATTTAAGAATGATGAAACAAACAGTACTTGAAGTGTTTTAAAAAGAGATAAAGAAGCTGCACAAGTATTCATTGCTGTTACTATACAAGCATTCTGAGGTGAGCAACTTCTATATGCGTTATGTCAAAAACATTTAGCAACAACTTATCTACTGTAGCTGGAAGAGTACCATTTATAAAGAAAGTCCGGAAATAGTTTACTACGGCTAGCAAATGAGGCCTCTAAAAAGCTGTTTTTCTTGGTGAAGAACCACAAACCATCAGTGACAAAAAGGATCTTTTAAGTTGTCAAAAAAGTCCACAAAGGTATCTCAGGAAAATAAGAAGCATCCTGGAAATGGCTCAAAAAAGAGGATGTGGATTCTCCCACCTGTGAAGGGGCAAGCAAAGCAAGCAGTGAAAAAATGAGAGCTGACATGTGTGTCATATGTCAAGAAGACAGAGTGGATAACAAGAACTGACACGTAGGAAGACGTCTTTGTCAAATTGCCAGAAGTTCCAGAGCTGGGGACACCTTGCTGAAGGCAGATGAGGTTGGGAAAGATGAATGCACCATGCCACCTTTCAAAGGTCAAGACTGCAACAGCATCGATGAAACGCTGCCACAGCTGCAACACAATCTAGGTAGAGAAAGAAAACTTCCATTCCTTCCTGCAACACAAAAATTGAAGGGAAATCTAATAATTAGCCTATTACAGGATAGTCAATCATTTAACTACTGAAAATCAGGGGAGACATGTTCTAATCTCATTTCACTTGAGAAATCCTGTTGCCTTTATTGGCAGGATTTGTGCCACTGATGGGAAATCTCTCATTCTGACTTCAAGAGCAGTTGTTCTCTTGCGGCCTGATTCATTAAGTTAATGGGACACTTTCTCTTGACTCCTCTGAGAATAAGATCTGTGCACTGATAAATCTCAGTAGTTTCAGAAGTTCATCTAATCAAAGGTGATCTGAATGTCTTCCATCCAATTACTGCACCAAAGACAATCAGTTCCCTAATACTTCCAGATACTGCTTTTTCAGCTGGGCCCATCAAGCCAGGAAAAATAGTTCCTTGCACTTTATTGTACATCTGTATCCTTGCCCATAGCTCCTGGCGACCCAGAAAGAAAAACAGCAGGCGGGGAGGAAGGGAAGAGTAGAACGGTATCTTTTATGCCAGCACAAAGAAGTGGGTTTAGAGTTTAGGAAAGATTCAGGGTTTGATGTCATTTTGCCTAAACCGCTACAACCATTCCTGGATTTTGAAGCCCAAAGCGCAAAATCCCTTTCTGTGAGAATTCAATGTTTTTTCCTTTTCTGTGGTATCTTCCTCCCAGACGTCGGTCTGGTACTTCCTTGTCGGTCTTTCCTCACATTTTTCACCTTTCAACCCTTCACGCCCCTCTGTTTCTCCTAAATAACTAATATATGTGACAGTTTCTTCTGTTTGTTAATTCATTTCCATTATCAGGGATGCTGTCTCTTCTGTACACTTACAGCTACACGTACCTGAGGCACCCCCTCTTGACTGGAAAAAGGTCAAAGTGATCTTTGCTTGTGATACACAGTAATTCATAGTCCTTACATTCCAAAATATGACCAAGACACTACATTTTGCTATGTATTTTATGATGTTTAATGTACCCACATGGTATTCAGGAAAGGTCTTGCAATAAAAGCAGTAATCCCCATTTTACCAGTGGAATTTAAATCAGGAAAACCCACCTGCTTTATACTTTCCTAGCATTGGTGATTAGAATATATTATGTACATGGCTGGGTAGGGGAAAATAGGCTAGTTGAAATTGATATATAAGCAGTCCCACTGTTTGTAGGAACTCAGTGCAGACTTCATGGTTCTTTGTCATGCTGTCCTGGATTGCTTGTCTTTATCTGCAGCACTGGGCAGCTCTGTTTTGCTTGAGAAGCACTGGAAACTAGGTATTGCACAAAAATATAGGGAGGGTGCCTTGCTTGTGAAATTTGGCTGTTCTGATTGCAAAGCGTTGGCTGGGGCGAAGAAGGTCGTAAAAAAGGTAATATAAAAATCCATCATACAGCATTGGTCTCCTTCCGCACCGGCTGACTGCTAATCTTTCCCATTTCAGTGCACCTAATGGAGATGAGAGATGGAACAGCTAAGCTAGTCTCAATTACAATAGGTAACCTTACCAGGGTCATGTGTTTGGTCTGAGTAATTGTCAATGTTTTAACAAGGCCCGCATTTAAAGCAAGAGAGAACAAAAGGGGTAAAAGCCCAAATTTATCTGCCTATACTATCCATTCTTACTAGAGACCAACTAAAGCAAATGTTCCTAATTCCATCAAGGGCATTTCTTCCGTTTAATGAGCACATAGGAAAGAGAGACATTGTTCAAGTACAAGGGTTCAGTTTGCAGCAAGCCACAAATCACATTTCATTTATCAGGCCTACAGATGACAGGATATCATCAAGTCCCTGGAGAGTCATATTCATTAAAAAGAAATCTTAAGTAATTACAACAATTAATTGACTTGAAACAGTTTCGGGTGGAGAAGGTTTACATAATTCATTTGCCAGACAAAACAAGCCTTATGAAGTCAGGGCAACATATTATTTAGAAACATCCTCCTCTTCCTGTCGTCTTGAAAAGCACAGAATAACACCAAACACCTGGAGACAATTGACATGGGCAAACAAACAAACAAACAAAAGACAGAAGAAGCATCTCAACTTGTATAACTTTATAAAAGGGATAATGCTTCACTTGCCCGCACATGTCATTACTTAAAAGCCTCAAAATAAAGCATTCTCTTGTTTCTCCTTGTGTTTATTCTAAACAGACAGAGGATTTCTAAGGATTATTTATGTAATAACAAATTTGAGGAAAAAAGGCAAACTAAAACCCTTCACACAGCCTCTGTACAATGCAATATATCATGTATGTCTAGTTGCAAACTCAGCCTGAAGTTTCCTCCAGGTTGTAAAGTGTGCAGACATACTTTGCTACTTCCTGTTGGCTGATCCTGAATTCATAGATATCAGAATGCCATTCTCACGTCCGTACCAGCCATGAGCAGAAAGGTTCCTCAGATGACTCTTATTATGCTATCCAATATTTTCTGGTGCTCCCTAATCCGCTTGTTTCTCCATTTTATACTCATTTTACAAATTGAGGAACAGGTTTTTCTGTTCTATGTGTGTTCAATCTCTAATACAGTATAGTATTAGATATTATTACATGAATTTATACAGTATTAGTTGCTGAGTAGGACTTCTAGATGTTACTAGAAAACAGGTACAGCACTGAAATTTCCACAGTAATTCCAGCTTCTTGAGTTGAAAAAGTTCTCTAAGTGCTCAGACTGTTTTTAAAATGTTACGGTTTCCATTGGTGACCCCCACTGGAATTTCACTTCTCTGCATACACATATCAATTATCTTTGGGGAAATTAAGGAAAAGAATAGTCATGCTTCACAAAACGTATTTGCCAGAATAACAACCACAGAAAAGTAAGTGCCAGAAATGCTTTGGAATGCTTAGAGAAGTATTTAAATTCAATGTGTAGGGACACAATTGATTTATCATATCGTTTCACTAGAAGAACAAGGCAAATATTATTGTGAGACTTAAACTAGTTTCCTACATCATTAACTAAGACAAATTTGCAGCTCCACCTAAAACTTAGGAAATGTCCAATTCAAACGATTAATCATACACAGTGTCAGTGAACAGATTGACAACAATCAGTGCCCATATTTGATAAGGAACAATGCCATGTTTTTTAACTTGACTGTGAAAGACCATGTAATTTCATGAGTTTCTAGCCTCTACTATCTGCTTGCCACGTCCTATCACTGAGATCCTCGTCTTATTTCAAAGCTGTTCCCATGATGTCTGTCGAAAAAGAAAAAAAAAATCCTATTTCTTGTAGTGCTGTACACTGATAGGAAAAATCAAGAATTTCCCATGTTTTCTGGCTATCTATAATTCCAGGCGTCTTATTTCACATATGTTCTGTTTAATTTCCAGATATTTGGAATATTTTTCAAATTACCATTGCCTTCCTTTGAAGTGGGTAGTTTGAGCTGGCTGCCACAGTGAAAAGAGCCCACACATTTATGAGTTTTAATACGGCATATTTTCCATATATACAAACGTATAATTTGAAAAAAAAAAGGCTTATGTGAATTCCAGCCCTCCGATAAAATGCAAGTAGAGCAAATCATTCTGTTTTTCTTAACTCATCAACTCATTAGTACGTATCCATCAAAATAAGGTAACATAGATGAATCACATCTCCCTTAAATTTTTATATGCTTTGTAGGTTTAATCTGCAATTCATGAAGACAGAGTACAACTTTGCTGCTGTGTACTGGCAGGACCAAGGAGGGGTTTCAAATAAAAGCATTGTGTTTATCTGTTATTCTGACCACAGTAGGCAGTCTAAAAAAAGAACAGAATATATAAAAGCACTATACATGTTATTTCTGAACTTTTCATACAAGACTGAGGCAACAAACGCATCACAAATAAGACATGATGACTGCAGCAATGATTAATGAGATACTAAGTGCAAGCAGAAAATATTATTTTCTGCCTAAGCATACAATCACAATAGTCTTCACATTTTTTTCAATATTGCACACAGTTCACATGTGCTGGAGCCTACATAGCAGAAGGGATGCATTTAAGTAGCATAGATAATCCGCACGCTAAGTTTCAGACCATTACAAATGCAGACAACCAAGAAAGAAAACCTACTAAACCTTTGATCAGGCAAGAAAGCAAAGTAAAAATCTTACCAACATAAGAAAACTGGAGCTTGATGGCTGATTGCAGATCATAGCCAACGTTGGCCCTGATTCCTGTTGCAGTTCCCACCAAGGCAGGACCCACCTACAACAGCAAAGTACACCTCAACACAGGACCTGCCCTGGCAGATCCTGAGTGTTTGCCTGCCAGAGCCCACTTTAAAAAAAGAAAGTCTGCCTTATGCCCTTAAACTATCTCCTCTTGAGAGTGTAAATCCAAATACCCCTTGGAGGGGAGAAAAGGTTCAATACTTTGTTTCCCACTCACCCCCGGGGCTGGGGCTGTCCCCCCACTGCAGCTCCCAGACACTCTCAAGGTGGAGGTGCCTCCCCAGGGGGGCTGTCATGTTCCTCACAGCTCCCTGGGAGACAACTCTCTCCTCAGCACCTGCAAGGAGCAGGGATGCTGCTCGGGGAGAGCTGTGGCTGCACCCAGAATATTTCTTCTTACAGGTTTATTTTCCCTTAAGGCATCCCCGTCCCCTGTGGCTGTGGCTGGCTCCAAGCGCCAGCCATGCTCTGCCTCCACATTTCTAAGGGGGCTGTTATGGAGACAGAGCCCTGCCAGCACCAGTACCAGAATAAGGGAACCGCACCATCACTCAAACCTCTTGCCATAATACTTACTGCCTTATTTTGTTAAGAAACAATTTAAGTGGGGTGGGGTTTAAGCCCCAAGCCTCCTGACTGTGCCATCTTGTGCTCTCTCTTTGCTCCTCAGAGAGACACCCCTCTCGCTGCTGCTGGTGCTGCTTCCTCTGCAGGCCTCCCCTGCTGGCAGTGGCAGGTGTTGACAGGATTCATGGCAGCGGCTGCTCTCTGGGCTGGCTCGGGTAGTGGGACAGGGCTTTTCCTCCCAGATGCCACCATGCTTCCCCCTCACAAAGTGCTGCGGGAGCCGGAGAGGCCTGGGTGGGATGGAGGGAGCAGCTTGCCTCCCTGACCCGCCACCTCACCACTCCCACCAGCATGGCCACCTCTGCCTGTTGTTATCCATTAACCTGTGAAAAACTTGTGAGTGGGTCTGAGGCCACGAACGGACAATGCTCTGAGGCGGCCAGCCCAGGGAGGGACGGCAGCGCCGCCATCTCCTTCCCACGGGGTCCCCTGAGGGGGGGCGGGGGCCCAGCAGCCCTCGGGCCCCAGAGGTTTTACTGTTTCTGTCTGTGGTGAAGTAGGAGACCTGAGACCCGTTGCCAAATGGGCAACTCTAAAATTCAAGGTCTTACCCTCCCTTTGATACATTCTTCCTTTATTCAAATTTCAACTTTTTTTTTTTTCTCTCAAGTTTCTCTGCAATGCCCATCGTGTAGAAGGAATATTTTTATTTCTTTTTTTAAATAACTACATGTATTTTACAATATAGTTTGATTCATGTCTCACCAGCATTACAAAATAAGGAGAAAGTGTCCTAACCGGTGTAATCCATTCTCTTCAGTCGTGCAGGCGCAAATCAAAACAAAATCCAGCACAGCAAGGCCTTTATTTTGCACACATCATTTTGTCTAATTAGATATTACCGGGTGATGCTGGTGATAAGTGTTCACCTACTGTCTGTGAAACGGATAAAAGCTCTTTTGTGTCTGTATAATTGTGCTCATTGTGTACTGTTTGACCTTAGCAGCCACTACCTCACTAGCCTTCTCTACTTCTTTTTCCTCTCAGTCACGTTTACGATTTTCCCACTTTCTGCACACCCAGAAACACTGGAGGAATGGGTCTGAAGAAGGTATGTGGAAGGCGAAATACACTTGATAAATTAAACCTTTCCTTTGCCATTTATACTAATTTCTTACAGAATGTATGTGTCTCACAATACAAAAGAGGAATGTAAAATAAAAAGGATTTAATTGACAATATTAATTTATGTATTCAGTGTTACAAATGCAGAAATATAAAAATGACATGGATATGACATCTGCATGCCCAGCGTTTGTGTGCTTATCAGATATCAGCACTAGGGGACAAGTTAGATGTGGGGTACACATTTTGTGGACTAGATCTTCAGCTGCAATAAATCAGTTAGCCGTGCTAAAGCCAATGGATTTATGCTGATTTACACCATCTAAGAATCTAGCAATGTACAGGTGGATGAGTATGTCAGAGGCAATGCTGGCAATTCTCGACTTCACAAATGTAACCCAACAGATTGTGCCTTGTAGGAAATGTACAGAAATGCATTTAACCTTCTTTTTGTAGAGAGGAAAATTCTTTTCAATTTGAGCTGTTAATATATTCACAAATTTAAATGAAGGAAACCAGAACAGAACTTTTATTTGTAAGCTTCAGCTTTAAAGCAAAACAAAACAGACCAAAGGCCTGGAACAGAAAGGATCTTTTTGTAGAGAAAACCCCAGGTCAGGTACCATTTCAGAAGGTTTATGGGAAAAAAATACGAATTCTAGACTGCAGGTTCAGAAGTTGTTTTACTCCCATTGAAAGTGTGTGGGATAGACTCCTCCCTCATTGAGGAAACAAAGAGGTTCTAGAAATGTATGTAAACCAAATAACACATCAAATCAAAGTAATGCAAAAAGAGAAAAAGAACTCCTTGGTGTGAATCACCTTTGCCAAGCGTATAATCCTGACAAAAGGGGCAGCTTTTCAGGTGGTGTAAATGATTGTAACTCTATTGACTTTGGTAAAGTTGCACTATCAGAGGATATTACCCTCTTTGTATTTCTGCCCAAGGCACAGCAATAATGACTAAAAATGTAGAAAATTACCCAGAGATTTTCACATTTTTAAGATTATGCTGCATTAATCCAAAATCCATTGAACTCAATAGGATTTTTTAATTGAATCTATTGGGTTTGGATTGCCATGTTCAAGCTAAGCGTGAATCTACAGCCATGTTACAAACCCTAAAAAACCTGGTGTTTGTAATGGAATTGCTGATAGATCCTTAAGCATAGTGGTGCTAGCGGGAGTCACTATAATATTGTAAATAAGGTGAATAGGCTCTTCTTATCTCATTTCACAGCTGAGCAGTGTATTGCCAGATAAATCAAATCAGGGTAAACGGCTTCATCTAATAAACTGGGTCAACATATAATGTATTTGTTCAGGTTTGCACTTTCATTGATTCTCATTTGATTTAAGAAGAGATATTTCAGTTTGTGTTTACAAGATTTTTAAATATCTCTTTTCCCCCTTCTCTAGAGAACGGGCAAGTGAGACGGTGTGCAAGCTGGTAGCATCACAAAAATGTCAAGTTTTCTGTTTTCTCTAAGTTCTTGTGCTTTCCCTTTTTATGCATCTGGGAGAGAGTGGGGGTGGGGAATGAGGGAGTTACTATCTCTTATCTGCATTTTCTCAATAATGTTTTAGTGATGTTTGCTAATGTATCATTCATTAACCATCAGCCACTATAAAAAACATAATCTATCTCACAAAGTGGACATTATTATCGCATTAAATCATTTCACAATATACCTGAACGGTTCCACATGAGGGGCCTGGCCTGACTGAGCTCAAATGCCTTGGGGGCAAACTCTTCAGTAGTAATGAGATACGAGGTCTGTCTGTGATGAATATGATATTACTCGTGTCAGTGGCTGTGGACTGCACCCAGAATATTTCTTCTTACAGGTTTTTTTTTTTTTTCCCTATTGCAAAGGAACTCAGGCAAAGCACTATTAACCCAGTAAATGAAGCTCTAAAGATCACAGAGTGTGCCCATTAGTCGACAAGATTGTGACTAATCCAATTTTTCTTGCAGGGAGCAATTCTAATGCTGCTGTAACATCTGGGAATGGCAGGGCCCGCATTACTGATGAACCTGGGTATTTTTCCTCCTACCTTTTTCTTCATCGAAGAACAATTATTACAGTCACTTATTTCACTGCTTCTCCTCCTTCCCTACATTTTGCCTCTGACTCCTTCTGCCATGATGACCTCTTTGAAGATGGTTAAAATAATATCCCAGGCTGACAGAAGAACTGGAAAGGGTGAGGACTGAAGGAGGCTAAAAAAGAAACCTATTGTGCTTTTAGGAGTATGGACAGAAAATGTGCTTTTTCACTGCCGGAGAAGGATTAGGTTCCCCCAAAACAAGCAGAAAAGGGAGCTAGAACCTTTTATTATCAGTCCTCATTAAAAGCATGCTGTCTTAAATTGTCCCAGGGTTGGAAGAGAATGTCTTCTTGCTTCTACTTACTCTGGTAAAAGCATTAAGTGTTATTCTTTGTGTGACAGCGTTACATGTCAGGAACAGTAAAATCCTGCTTTTCTGATTTATTTATTGTTGATTATGGCATTTCATTCTAACATAAACTGCTGGTTAGGACAGGCTTGGGCAATTTCATTTAAATGGAACCTCGAAAAATGTTTTACAATAGTAAAAATTCTATCAAATGCTGATGGCTAACATATGTAGATTTTACAGGTTGATTTTTCTGTGTTCAGAAGAAAATCTTACCTTCACCAGTTCAAAAATGCAAAAGATGCTAAATACCAATAGAAATCTCTTCTTATGGGTAGGGAACAATGCAATAAGGTAGAGGAAGAATGGATTAAGTCCCATTTACCATAGCTTCATTTGCAGTGTTGCAATATGGGAAGTTTACGGATAGAAAATGTTAGGGAATTATGCATCTAGTTGCTTAAATCTTTGCATGAAGAAAATTATCGTTGCTCTCATAAATCTGCAAGCTGCAAGCCTATGAATTTTAGTAGTGGTTACATTGGAGTTTCATGCTTAATCTCTCTTGTACATCCCTTGTGCAAGACTATTTTATTGGGTTCCACACTAAGAATTAAAGTTTGTCCAACATTCAGAATGTCTAAGCTAGAACTCTACCTCTCTCAACAGCTGCAATTTCATTTTTATTCTTTTATTACAGTGCTCACACTGTGGCAGTATCTCTGCAGAAAATGGGGTCTGTTTAACATACCCTAGGTAGTCTGGGTTCTGGAAGCAGAAATGCCTTTTTCACAACATATTTGTATTTCTGCTTCTAACTGAAACCAGAATACACAGTTGTAAATGAACAAGAAAGAAAGAGATATGGTTTTAGACTAGAACTTTTCTTCTTCTCTTTTCTAGAGTCTGAGGACAGGACGAGGATTCTGTTAGTTGTCAGTAACAATTCTGCAATGGCTCATGAGTTTGTTATGGAATAAATCTGGAGAATGTCCCTAGGTGACGTCTGCAAGAGTCCTTGAAGGGCTGGTGCTGTTCAATATCAGAAAGAGAAATAAAAAAAGTGATAGAGTGAAACCAACATTTGCTAATGTTTGTAACAGTGTAAATATAGCGAGTAGGAAAGAAACAGGTATTTTACACACCTAGGTACACAGGACATTACATAGAAATACATGTTAATTTGAAGAAATAGAATAAAGTCAGAGATGCTGTGAACCAGACGTGGGAGTATTTGTTATGTAGAACAGTCATGCAAAGTAGTGACAAAGGAAAGGGTCAAGGCAAGAAATATCTTTGATGCTATCAGTCCAGCTGAAATGCCAAAACCTGGCAATCCAGACAGTGGCTTTCATCAAGAGGAAATGGAGAGAAAAGCAACACAAAGAAAATGCCATTACTGCCTTTAAAAAGATGTAGTTTAGTTTCACAGTGAACAATCATGTTTAATTTGAGACACTATTTATCTTTCAACAAG
This sequence comes from Larus michahellis, assembly GCF_964199755.1. Taxonomy (NCBI): domain Eukaryota; kingdom Metazoa; phylum Chordata; class Aves; order Charadriiformes; family Laridae; genus Larus; species Larus michahellis. Next base: position 75,807,133 of record NC_133897.1, on the reverse strand, counting down.
AAAGCAAATGATGAACTATACAGTGGTTTGTCATGCAATTAAGAAAGAACGTAGCAAAAATATGCATTTTGGTACAAATCCTTCTGTCAGAGCTTAGCGTAAGTAAATTAGATATATTTTGAACTCTTCTCTAATTACCACGTAGACTGGAAAATCTCTGCTTCTCTGTTTTGAGATTACAGGGAGGTTTAAGCTAGGTACTACTGAGAGGCACACATTACGTATAAAAAATACTAATAGCTGGAGTTATTGAATGAAACCCTCTCCACTCCAAGTCAGCAACAAAACCACTATTGGACCAACTGAACAAAGATTTTATACACAGATTCATACAGGCAGTTGTAAATGTGTTCATCTAATTCCGCTGCTCTTTGGATTTTCACCAATCCAACTAAAAGATAGTTCGCTTAGTGATGTCAGAATGTATGCATATCCATATATCCATATGCATATCTATATATGTATATATGTAGCATCAGAATGTTGCCGTGCCACTTTCCGGACCAGATTAGCTAGGAACTTGCCAAATGTGTCTTACATGCCTTTCCTGACTGCTGTATGCATGTAGTATTGAAAACGAGTCTGCAAGACAGAAAACACTTGTGCTTGTGACTGAAGTGATTAAGTATGCAGATGTTTGTTGGATTAGGCTTTTAAAGTGGATCTTGCCTAATGGCCATAACTTCTGTAGATGTAAGTCATGAATCAAATGGAATTAGTTGATGTATGATGTTACAATGCTGGTTGAAGAGTGGTACTTATTTTTGCCTTTGAGTAGGTAACAAACACCGTAAATTTTTATGTCGACTTTTGCTATTATCTTCTCAGCAATTTAGTTTTATTTAAATTGTTTCTCTTTTGTTGTTGTTGTTATTTGTCAGAATCCATCTTTGACTTTCTCTCGAATAGCTGAATCTGGTAAGCTGTCAGCTGGCCAGTATGAAACTGCAGCAAAACTGATGTTGACTTCCATGGTATCAGGTTTTCACTCACAGTTTCCAGCATGGTTTGAGCTGACATGCAAATCCAAATTCAGCTACAAGATGACAGCAAAAGGATTTTTTTCAGCCTACAGATTGCTAAACTGCCTGAAGGGTGCTACTTTCTCACATACAACATGTCTGTAGGAATGTTTGAGAACGCTTGTGCTTCTTTGTGCCTGGTTAATTGCACCAGTGGTAGAACCTGAGAACAGTCCTTTCAGGAAGCGTTTGTTACTTTATATATAATTGCAAAACACAGCCTTGAATGGTGTTTTTGTAGGGTATCATCAAAAATTGCCCAATGGTACAACTCAATATTTGTGAAATTATTTTTTTCCTCTGATGTTTGTCATCATACTTGATCATTGCTAGATGATATGTTTTTGCTGTATCAAAAACAATTGAGTTTTCTTCCTTAAATGCCAAGAGAACTGTTGCAACTCCCTTTAATATCGACTCCAAAGCCTAGTTTTACATTTTACATGTCCGAGTCTTGAATTATTTTCCTGATAGTTAAATTAGCAGCAAAATGCAGCCGCTGCAGGGTCCTGAACAGAACCTAGGGAGTCACTGAACTACTAGTTCTATTTAGATATTGGACTAGTGGATATTGAACCTACTTGTAGTCGATTTATTACTGAAGAATGTTATTTTACTGCTTCTAAAAAAGCCTCAGGCATTTGGGCATAAACTGTGTCCTACTGTTTAGATGCAAGAGGATACCTAAAGACAGTTGTTAGGCAAACTTGGTAGCACGTAGCTGAGAATAAAAACTGGGCAGCACTAAGGCTGCCTAGCTCTGTCTACCACCTTATATCTCATCTACCTTTTCAGTTATGCTAACGTTTGTCATGTGACTTTGTTACAGTGTCCATCCTAGGAAGAGAGTCCCGCATGGGCAATTTGAACTTTTCAGCCTTTTTTGAATTGGCCTAATAACAGTGTAGCTACAGCTGTTGCTACAGGTAAGTGAATGTGCAGACTTTCTGTGCTTTAGCCTCAGCAGCATTAAGCAATTCATTTCAGAAGCTACACTTAAGAAAACCACAGAACTAGGATATTTCCCACTTGACTTCAATGGGAATCTTTTTCCCCTGAAAAAAGACACGCTGTATTTTGTTGCCTAATATCGAAAAAGGCACTTCACTTCTTTTTAGAGGCATTGAAAGTTGGAGCAGAAGTCATGGGACAGCAGATGGAAAGGAACATTTATGAATGGTGTTACCCTGATTTACAGGCAAATGGGTTTTCAGGTGTTATGGCCATTAGAGTAAAGCAACAACCCATTTGAACACGATCATAAAGGAAGAGACAGTAGGCATGTAAGAGAAAAGCAGTCAAACTTATAAGATGCAGTTGTGCTAATCTAAATGGAGCTTCATCTCTTTGTTCAGGAATAACTACAGTTCTCTCAATGTCATCTTGGAAGATGATTGAATGAAGTTTGTGCCTGATTCTGACAGGACTAATGGGAAAAGAGGTGAGCAACATATTTTTAAATGATAGTACAGTAAGCGGAAGTGGACCTGCTCATGTAGTAATGCTCTATTAATTAAGATCATCAGGAGGCATTAGGAAGGAGAAGTGGAAGAGCCGGAAATGTTTAAAAAAATTATTCAAGATATTATTTATGAGCTCTATTTCTAGGACTGCAGCTAGTCTGGTACCTCTCTCAAAAATAAATGATGGGGACTGATGCTGCATAATGGGACAATTTACAAATAGAAATGAAAGAAATGTTTATAATTTTGACCTTAGTGACTCCAGTAAGATCAGTCCTTTACTGGTTTAATATTGTTTCACAGTTTGTGCTGTTAAATCAAAAGGTTATCTATAATACATCTGGCACTATTAATGCAAAGGATCAGGGGTATTCAACAGACATTTATTCATTATTAATATAGATAATAAAGGATCATTTATGAGCCTACAGATGAGATTTTTATCATCAAAAGCTTAAAAAGGGAAATTTATTTTTGCTTCAGGACAGAGATGAAAAGAGTCAGTAATGGGAAATGTAAGAGTCAACACAAAACTGTCAAATTCATTCTTTTCCTGAAGACAGCTAGCACTTGATAGTAACAGATTTAAAACAAAATAAAATTAAATGTTTTTGCTGTAAAACCTCTTTATTGACAGGGAGGGGCTTTCAGCACCAGTGTGGTTTGCTCTGGTTTTGTCCTTTAGCAAGACAGTTGTCAATCCTTTTCCCTCATGCAGCTGTGCTTTCCAATGCCTTATAAGAAGACCTGGAGTGGGAGAATGTATCATTGTCTCAAGAATATCTGGGAGCTGTTTGAAATTGAACTTGACAAGAGGGAAAGTCAGATCTAGGGACTCTTCATTGTTTTTGGTGCAGACATCACACTCATATGCTTTGTGGTCTAGGAATGTAACTCTGTGCCATATGATGGCATAACAGTAAACAGTAGTAGTAGGATGTCCACATGTGAAACAAATAACAAGAGTAAAATATTGAATTTTTTGCTGTCTTGTAATTGCTGGTATTTACAGAGGGAGAACGAACCCCTAGTGCTGCTGAGAATGCTTATAAAGTGGCAGACCTTGAATCACCGAAGCCGGCAGAGATTTCTTAATATCACAGGACCCATAATATTTGTTGAGACTGCCCCCGCATTCCCAAGACTGCAGTTGCCTAGTAAAGTATCCCTGTATGAATGGTGAAAGCCAGGATATTCAGAGTTAAGGCTAAAATTCTCTCCTCGTTTCACCTATCAGTGTTATCTAGGGCAGTTGCTTGAATCAGCTTCTAGGGTTCTCAGAACATTCAATTATCTTGTTTCCCATATGATCTGCAATACCCAAGGGTGGATTTGGAATTTGATGAAGTTGTTTCTGATCTGAGGGTATGGACTGACCAGTCTGCTTGAGATGACCTCAAATCCTCACTAGGAACAGTGGTAGTAGTAAAATAGAAATAGATACATTGGAAAATTAATTTCATTACTTAGATGCTGTCCTTGCATTGCCTAGAGCTTGGGCACAATTCTGAAAATCCTCATTTACAGTCCCCTTTTTTCCCTTATTTTCTTTGGCCTTTTTCATGTCAGAAAAAGAGTCAGCATTCCCCTTGTTATTTGTGGGATCTTGCAGAAATTGTGTAGCTTTTTCTCAATCAAGCAGATGAAACCTGGCAGGCAATATAGAAATGAGCCAAGAGCAAATTTGAGTTATATGATCTCAAGGATTTTTGAAAAGTTTCTGCCTTTTTAGCCATAATCTCATTGAAAAAAAAAAAAAAATCTAAGGACCTGGGAAAAAAAGCCCTTTTCTGAAACTTGATCCAATAGAGAAAAACCCATAGGGTCGTATCTGGACATGAAAAATTGGATCCCTTTTCCCTTCCCTCTGAACTGAATAGGGTTTGAATGTTTTGGATTTGAGACTGTGAATAACACTTGAATATAAAATAAATAGTTTATAAGCAAATAAATTAATTTTCCCTCAAGGTAGAGGATGGGGAATGGTCCCTGGATGGGCTTGAGAAGTCAGGTGCTTCATCACATGTCAGAATTTGTTGTAAAATGATGTATCGCGGGGGGTCAAAGAGAAACAGAGCAGAACACAATGGGAATTTCTGCGTCAAACTTTCTTTCTTTGAGTTGCCATTCCAGCCTCTAACTCAAGCACGATGACAAGTAAGCCCTGACATGTTACCTCCCCAGCTGTCCATTTCAACCTTCTACAGATATTACTGTTATAAGAGTTAGCAGGATTTAATATTCATGCGCCTTAGCTGCTTTCCCGCAAAGTCCACTGAACCAAATTGCTCGCCTTTGTGGGAAACTAGCAGTAGGGTGACCGTTCCTCTGGCTCTGCTGTGGGAGCAGTCATCTCTGGTATAATAAACAGCTGGGGGTAGCAGCATCTTAAACCTCTCTAGCAGTCTGCTAAGTAAAGTTATGTAAAACCCTGTTGAGTAAATCCCCAGCAACATTAGTCTAAGTCCCATCACTCAGGTAGACCACAATACCTGGACAGCCTTCTCTTGAAATCTGTAGAAAGAACAGTCTGCACAGAGCCACGTGTGGGTTTTGGACCACAAAAAAATTAAAGAAAAAAACCAACAACAAGTAACCTTGCTACGTTTGCTCATTACATGGATTTTTAATCCTTACCTAACTTCCTTGTAAAGCCTTGTTAGTTTGGACTTCCTTCAACATATGACACATAAGAAAAAGACTGTAAATACATTTCTGGCTTCAGGACAGCCCCTGTATTGCAGATGAGTTTTAATTTTTTATTATCTGTCAGAGTTTATGTTGAAAAGGTAGCATTTTTAACAAGTTAATGTAGACAATTTGTCATCTTTTATAAATTCCTTCTCCTTTCTCTCCTTGTGTCTCTAACAGGAATAGGTTAACATATTACATAAAGTCATTGTTAGTCCCAGGTGCAGAATCTTCTGCCAATGAACAGCTACATATCTAATTAAAGAAATCACCTCAGCAACATCTGTAGTCACTCCTGGATGCTGATGGAGACCTGTGAACATGCACTGATGACCTTCAAGCTGCAGAAGACTTGAGAGGGCATCAGAAAGACAAAGAAGCGAAGCAGCTGGTAAGTTTGAAAATAACATGGGCTATTTTTTTAGCTGGGCAATGCCCTTTATTTCAATCACAAAAGATTAAATCCTATGTGACATGCAATACAGATGCCAAGGTCTTTTCTATCAGAGAAGCTTCTTAAAATTCATGAGAAGCAATCAGAAAGAATTTAGATGTGTAGAAAGTGAGGAGAAAGTGATTGATACATTAGACAAATACATACCTGCCCAAGTCATTAACATGAGGGAGGGAGGAAGGATACCATGGTTAATGCACAGAGAAAATGCAGTATATAGAAATATCTCTGAAAGCATTCAGCTAATTAAAGTCCTGAAACAGGAAAGTATTACTCACATGAGTAGTCAAAATGGTAATCAAACCACCACTGTAAGGACAATTCACGAGTAAAGGTTTGCTGTCAAGGCCTGTATGAAGTAAATGCGTGAAAAGCCTGCACTGATGATTAAATCCTGTGCTTGTTAAAATGTAATAATTCCAGTGACAGGGAAGAGATTTGATTAGTGTGCTTGGACAGGAAGGCATTATTATGGAGGAGTGATTTATGGTATAGAGTGGCACAAAATTTTCAGGTTTTTTTGTACATGTTCAAACAGAATCCAAGGGTATTTTTTTTCACAGAGTATGGCCATGTGCAATTAAAAGCATTTATTAATTTTACTAAAATGGATAGGTGCTTGTATTGTTTTTTAGTCTAAAAACTACTTTTTGCACTTGTAAATGTTGGGTTGGTGGTTTGGTGTTGGTTTTTTTACATACTAAACAAAGAGCAAAAAAACTTTGCTCTTGAATAATAGAGAGATTGCATGCAGATAGGTGGCATAAAATCTGTGTCAGATTTATTCCCTGTGCTGCAGATTGTAAAGAATAATAGTACTTGTTAAACTGACTGGACATTTCATGAAATATCAAATACTGTCCACTGAAATCACTTGGAATCTTTCTGCTGATGTGGTTGACTTTAGACCAAGCCAATAGAGCTGTTAGCTCTTCACAAAATACTTTTATTCTACATTTAAAAGCAAATTAATAAAGATTTGCTCTGCTCTGGGATGACTGAAAATACGCAACAAATCTACAGTACAAGCTTTCTGTGACTGGCTATATTGTGCTCTTGTGGTTTGCACAGCAAGTCATCTTCTCAGCCAATATAAATTTGGTAACTTCCAGAGTCTTGAATGCAACTGTGATGATTAATCCCAGATGAGGATCAGGGTCTGCTGTATTCTTGGAAACCAGCCTCCACTGTTGCTTCTACTAATGAGCCACTAACTTTTTCCCAGTGCTCTTATTCCATGCCTGTTTGCTAACAAGCATGAAACATTTACCTAGGGGTCTAGGAGCCCTGTGACACTACTTTGAAGTATGAACATGGCCCTTTAATTATCTGTGAGACTGCATCTTGAGCACCGTGTACAGTTTTGGTCTTCCCATTACAGAAAGGCATTGACATACTGACACAAGTCCAATGGAGGGCCAACAAGATGGTCAGAGGTGGAAGCACATGGTATATGAGGAGTGGCTGAGGAAAGTGGGTCATTTCATTTGGAAAGAGGAGGTTTGGGGGGAGATCTTATTGCTGTCCTCTACCACCCAAGAGAGCATAAGGATGGTAGGAGCCAGTCCCTTTTCAAATGTTCATAGTGAAAGGCTGATGGTCAGCGGGCCCAAGCTGCAATAAGAAAAATTCTGATTAGATACTAGGAAACAAATTTGCACAATGAGAGCAGTCAAATATTGGAACACATTGCTAGAGAGGCTGCACACTCTCCATTCTTGGAGATATTCCAAACTTGCCAAGCCAAGGATCCAAGCAACTAGTTGGACCTGCTTTGAGCTGGGGTTAAATGATCTTACCCCAGAGCTCCCTTCCAATCTAAATTATTTTATGGTTCTGCATAACTACTTTTCATCTCACAAGCAGAGATTTGCTACAACTGAAATTTTCACACCACTTCCATATATTATCATGCATTGAAACAGCAACAGATGTTCATCTGGTGGGTTTTCACTGGATTCAATTTCTGCTTAACTAGTCTTTACTGTATTTTCTTCTCAACAGTAGCTGCTGGTGTAATTAAATGTTGCTAATCATTTTGTACTATGCCACAAACAATGAATTTTTCAAAGAATAAATTATAAGATGTGCATTGCTAACTGTTGTGTATTTTTCTCGTGCCTAACAAAAGTGATTCAAACAAAGCAAGTAGAGTACATACATGGCTAAGCTATGTATTATGCAAAACAAATCAATGTTAAAACTTAAGGCTATGGAATGAAGTGCTCTGGAGTTAAAAGTACTAGAATCAATATGGCTTGTATAGAATGAAAATTAAGACCATAGTCAGGTTCACCTGAAAGGGAGATGAAATTCAGTGTAGATACATGTCACTGGCACATGAGGAAAAGAACTATCTCAGATTTCTATATAAAATGTTGTGCTCTACGCTGCTCATCACCTCTCAGGAACCAGATATTATGACAACAAAATCAGTATTTACATGAAAACACCAAAGCAGTTCCCAAATGGTCAAGGAAAGAAACCAAACAACATTAGAAAAAAGTAGAGATAAAACCAGAAAATGTCAATAGGCCTCTGCAAGTGTGTATCTTGAATACTGTGTGCAGATCTGGTCTCTACTGTCTCCACTTTCAAAAGCATCTAACAGACCTGGAGGGTCTCCAGAGAAAGACAACAAGGATGACTCATGGCCTTGGGCTTCTCTGGGACTGTTGATGGAACTTTTTGTTGCCACCCTAGTCTACCCATCCCACCCTCCTGTGTGACTGTACCCTGGTTGGTGAGGGCTGTGGTCACTCTCATCTTCCAGCTCATTCCTTGTTGTGGAGCAGCAAGAGCAGGGCTGCTCCCCAACAAAAACTTTTTCCCCATGGGGATAACCAAGCAGTGGAGCAGGTTGCCCGGAGAGCTTATGCAGTCTTCTTCCTTAAAGCTTTTCCAGAAAAGACTGGATGACGCCCTGACTAGCTTGCTCTCACCCTGCTTTGAGGAAGAGGTTAGTCTAGATGGTGTCCTGAGGGTACCTCCTACCTGAATCGTCCTATTAATACCGATTGGATAGAGGTTGATTGTTCACTTCATCTTCTAACACAAGAACTATTGGGGTATTGAAGGAATGGGAACAAATTCAAAACAAAGGAAAGAGGGTTTTTCATAGAACTTCTTGCCATGGAATAGCATGGAAGCTTGAGGTTTACGTGGAGTCAAGGACTGGACAAGCTCGTGGAGGAGAAATCCAGTGAGGATTTCATAAACAGAAACCACCTCTGACTCTGAAGTCCCAGAGTTGCAAATTTTCAGAAACCTGAAGAATATTCAAGGCTACTATTGTCTTATACTTTATTCTTATACTTTTCCTTAACACATCTGCTATTCGTCGACATCAGAAATAGGCTATTGGGTTAGATGAACTTTTGAGATGAATCAGTATAGCTGTTCTTTTGGTCTTTTCTCCTTTCCCGGTTATGTTGAGAGAATTTTTTTCTCCTCTGGAGCCCTTGGCTAGAGAATTCTTAGCCCTCCAGGAGTGCTGCACGTGCACCTTGGTCAGTGCGTAGGGCTGCTTAATGCAGTCAGGCTCTTCAGAGACTTCAGCTGTCAAAATCTTTCCAGTTTTTGACAGCAGACTTCTCAGAGGGTTTATAGAGATTTGAGATTTGATCAAATTTGTGCTAAAGGCATATATCTAGTATCTTCTTCCCACTTTCAAACTTCTGCACTAGAGCATAAAATGTGGGGCATATTATCAATGAATAACTGCAAGATTCTTTTATTAGAACCAGAAAAACACACTTTCTCTCAAAAATGGATAGTCCTTTTTGCAATCAGTGAGATGAAGATGCTTGCCCTGAAAAATTATTTCACTCCAATTAGTTAATTAATTAATCAATTAAAAAAGTGATGAGCAAATGAAAAAAAAGTTCTTATACTGGAAGGTGCTGGACAGGTTTGATGTTATGTGTCACTTTTGTTTACCATCACTCTGAGAGGGATCCCATGTTTATATCATGCAAGAATGCTAATAATAAATTTCTCTTTGTATTGCCAATCTCATCTTTGGTGGAAACTATTGGATATTCATCTCATATATATCACATTATGATTTCATGTAAGGCCTTTATATAAAATAAAAACCCAAGTAAATGAGTGACTATATGATGCAGGTAATATGTTTTGGGTAGGTGAGAAAGCAGCAAATAAAATGCTCACATCTGATTTTATTTATTCGAGCATTTTCTGCTGGGACACATTTCTTGATGTGCAGTCACTGTGGCCTAGCGTAGCCTGTTCCTTGGGAAACGGTGATCCAGCCAGGTTCATGTAGGCAAACATGGCTTGCAGGTTGCAACACAGGTTGCAGAACCCAGAACAGTTACATACTAACTGTTTATAGCACAGAAGAAAATCAGCCTTGTTGGGAAATGAATATTTCTCATATTTATACTTTGGGGTTTGATTCTGACAACAGATGAAATGAGAACTGATTTTGTAAACCACAGTAGTGCCCTTCTGCGGTACATGTAAAACTAATGAAAAAACCAGTCATTCAGTTAGTTCAGTTCTCTTTTCTCTCTACCTCTGGATCCCAGTTTCCTTTTTCAAAGAACCTCCTTTTGGTCCACAAACCAAAAAGAAATTGGACAAATTACACCACATTGGGATAAATCTTTGTCACAAAGAGGTGTTCAAAGCACAATGAAGTGAGAAATAAGTTACAACTGGTATATCCGAAGTGTCCATGTGCATTCCTGAGATATATATCTATATATTTTTTATTATTAATACTAATAAAGGCAGGGCACGGGTGCAGCAGGCCTTAGTTTCTGTCTTTGGGGACTTTCATCTTTAATATAGTCTCTTAAAAATACATGCATTGCTACATTTTTCATTACCCTTAATTTTTTCATCAATCACGTTAATTTATACAGGGGGCACTTAATAATAGCTAATTAACACTTATGACTTTTTAAATTAAAAGACCTTTGGAGAGATTACTGCTGATTGCGAAAAGGTTTTTGTTCCTCCCATTAAAAAGAGAAAGAAAGAGAGACTGAAGATCTGGCCCGGGCATATGAGGGGAACTTCTCTCTTGCTTCACTGAACACAACAAACGAAAACAGCAAAGGCCTGCACAAAGGCAATACTGCTATTAGCCTACACTCCTGAAAGGTGCCATTATTTTAACTGATTTTTAAGCAGCATATATATTATTCAGAGTGACCTTTAAATAGCTGAAAATTAAATTATAATTTACTGGGGAGATATCTAAAGCCATGTAGCTATTATTACCAACAAAAAAAGGACCATGAGCTTGTACAATCTCCTGAAATTATATTTTTATTATTATCAAATGCAGTGAAGAGAGAAAAAGCATTGAATTCTGACAGTGAGAGGGCTTTCATGGATATCAATAACAATTTTTAATAAACACCCTATTTTTGCAATGAGAAGTTGCCCATGTTTAATTTTTGACTGTGTTCACTTTTGGATATATCAGGGAGCTTTTTGGACTCACACCACTTTCCCTCTCTAGTGACTGTATGATTTCTTCCTTTAAAAACAATGGATTTCTCATCATTTAGTATCTCTGCTAAACACTTCCAGTGTTCTCTAAATCTGTATGGTCCGGCCATATAACTTTGTTTTAAAGCAGCAATGAGGGTTTTTTGCTGTTTTTGTGGTTGTTGCTATCACCATTATAATAGTTATTACTATAATAATATCTTAATAAGAATAACTAGATGACAATGACGATGATGATGATATCCCACCAGTAGATATCTCCATTTCTTGAGAGACCCCATAGAAATACTCAGCAACCATAATGTCCATAGGATTTTACATCAGTCTCATGATGAGAGGAGTGATGAACTGAATTTCAAACTGAAATTGCTTTTTTGCTCAGGATGTATCTACTTCTACTTTCAAATGAATGCATTGTTTCCACATAAGAGACTTACCTTCTGAAAGAGCACAGCGGAATTGATGAAAATCAAAACCTTCTCTGTTTTAAAAAAAATATTAGAAAATAGTTTAAATAGTCAATGTTGAATCTTAAAGTAATTTCCATTGCATTCCATAAATTAGGTAGCAAATTCTATAACCAAAAATCCTGAAACCAAATGGGATAACAGAAAGAGTAGTTTCTTTTAAATTATCAGAACAATCTTCATCAAAATCTTCCAATTCACAATCATCTTAATATTAAACATGGAAATGATCTCGCTGATTCTCTAGGACTATTTGTAAGTTTAATCTAAAAGTACAGCCAAGGCTAACCTTATCTCTAATTCTTGAAGAACACATAGCCTTTAAAAGTCGTCTGGCTCATAAAAAAAAAGAGATTAAACAAGCAGCAATATATTTTATTGATGAAATAAAATTTATAAATATAGAATATATATATACATTCTGAGAGAATGCATAGATACAACATTTTTAATAAATTAGGTTTTAAATTAGTTCTTTACCCATTTAGAACAGCAGGGTTGACTCTAAAAGCACAATGAACAGGACTCACCTCAAAAGAGACATTCAAATGATATTAGAAAAAAATCTTTAGACTAACCACTATTGCTATATGGTTTCCCCTTTATTTGAAGCCCATAGAACTCAGCTTGCACGTGGTGATCGTTTTTCTGCCACCAGACTAATGGCTCTTCCAGATGCCTGTGATGTTGCTCAAAGAAGCAAAGGGATGTTGTCAAAATATGTTAATCTTTGTAATCTTCTGAATAGCTAAAATGAAACAGCACGTCATATTGCATGAGAGTCATACATGTGAAGCTGAGTAGGTTTGCAGTGACTGAATGATGAAGAACTTGGTAGGTTTTTGTTCTACCATTGTTTTATTGGCTCCAGAGAACTTTGGATGAGGTCCTATGGGCTGACCATCCCGGCTAATCATGCTAGGTGTGATATTCACTGCTTACCTGGAACAACCAGCAATTGCACTTTTAAGCCCTTTGTGAGGGCTCTCTTCTGTGGCTCTCTTAATTTTTGCTATTCAAGGTGATGTCTCAGCTCTCTGACAGCTCCAAACTGGAGAAAGAAGCCAGCCCACAGGGACGCTGGTTCTTCTGAGCATTGTGTGCCTGTTCTGCCCTTTCAACTAACATTTTCTACAGTAAAGAAATACTAAGCCACTGAACCACATATGGGAGAACTGGTGTTAGACATCAAGACAGTCTTAGTGCTGGCGAAGCAGGAGTTAGCAGCAGTGTTATCAGAGGCAATGTTTGCCAGCATGGCTGTGTGATGGGACTTGAAACGTAGCGAGGGCCTTTGTTCACCTCTCCTCAGAGGAAGCAGGCCAGCTGATATCAGGAATCAAAGCAGTATAAGAAAAGAAATTTGTTCAAATGGGTGGCAAGGCAGTGCACTATGGCTTTGAAATTGCTTGACATCCTGATGAACTGGAGCAGGATTTACATATAAACGATGTCATACAAGCATATTCTCCACAATGCTTTGCCAGTAACCACCTCAGCATTATTCATTTTGATATCACCCCATGCTGTGAAAACATGCATGAACCAAGAGAGTTTTACTGTGTTCTACAGAGTAGAAAAATAATTATAAATAAAAATAAAAAACAAATACTCATTATTATATATTGGCAATTTACTTGATAATGGCCCACATAGTTACAACCAACATCCCTCATGTTAGAATTTCATGCTACAAGTGCCTTCACAGTTTAGAATAAAACTGCTCTGGTATACTGTGTTGAATTACTAAATATCTGAATAATAATAATTAAAAAGGAATTGGAAAAAGCTAAGCTTCAATTTATAAAGATTTTCAATTAAACATTGAAGCAACATTCATACTTACTTTACTCTCTCAGCAGACCTCAGATGTTCTGCAGATCATAGAATCACAGAAAGGTTCGGGTTGGAAGTGACCTTAAAGATCACCTCGTTCCAACCCCCCTGCCATGGGCAGGGACACCTCCCACTAGACCAGGCTGCTCAAAGCCCCATCCAGCCTGGCCTTGAACACCTCCAGGGATGGGGCATCCACAACTTCTCTGGCAGCCTGTTCCAGTGTCTTCACCACCCTGAACATAAAGAATTTTTGTAGTGTGTGAAATCCTTATCCTGCAAATAAGACTAGTCCTAAAGAGCAAGAAGAGGGACACATGTTTATTCTCTTGATTTTTTTTTGCTATGAGAAAGGTAATAGCAGTACCTCACGTAACTTGAGACAACAAAAATGCAAGGGAAGTTGGAATTCATGGGAAGTGACAGTGTGCTCTCAGAGAAGGGATTTTTTTCCCCGTAGTATTTTTATAAGTAAACAGCGGAATCACTTTGCCAGCTAATTGATCTCTCTACTTATCTATTCCACAACTTTAAATCATCATCCATTGTTTTTCATATGAAAGCAACAGAGATGATGAAATCCCTGATGGATTTCTTTAAGCCTTTGGCAAATCTTCCCTGTTTGGGATTGAATCTCCTCTTTAGTTCTTTTTGGGAGTGGGTGGAAATGGGTTTAAGGTTCAGAGTGGGTAGACAGTTAAGGTTCAGGGGCTTAAACTGCATGTATGACTCAAAGTGGAGTTTCTCAGAAGGCTTGACTGTTTTCCCTGGCGATTTAACATCTGTTTTATCTCTTTTGGAAGACTGTCCACTCTGAGATACCCTTAATTGAAGATGTCCCCAGCATTTATATGCTACTTCTGGGACTTTGTGAACTGCCTTGTCCCCAGGGAGCACTGCTATCATGGCAGTGCATAAATCAGAACTGGAACTTTGGTGTAAATGGGCCTGAATCGATTAATTGCTTTAAAAGTCTTTGTGATTTGCATTGTCCCAGAGGACATGCAGTTACAGTGGTTCAAAGATCATACCATGCTTTGATGTTGCCAGGTCTGGATTCATTATTGCTTGAAATTGTAAGAAGAAAGTTTTACATGGACACTGGAAATTAGCGGGGACCCAGCACAGGGATGTGATCCATGCTATTTTCTTATCCAAGCTTAATAAGCCTTAGAAAACCACCGCATTGTCTTGGAATACAGGAATTTGCGGACAGTTCTTTGAGTTTTGACTGAGGTCACCTTCAGTTAGCTTCTTCATCCTGGGGCTAGCTCCTTGGAGCTGTTTGGATGTTTTATAAATGCTGATCTTGGGTATTGTTAGCAGTTTGTCTGTGGAAAAATCACACGTGGCCCATTTATGTGGTTGCTGTTGTAGTCAAAGGGGCTCCCAAGCTTAACAGGCACTCTAGGTTGCTAGATATCCCAAATTACAGAGGTTTATATCATACTGTCAAGCTCTGTGTCCCACAGGAAAACTGTGTGGGACAAAGGTCTTGCACTGTTTCGGTTATGGCTCCCTGTTGTTTTTCTAGATTGCTGGCCACTCAGTTTGCAATGTATCAGGATAACAACTACTGCACGAGTCTGACCTACTGCACATGAGGTAGATTCTCTGCACTTCTGTTAATTGTCTTTCTCGAACTGTGAAAGTCTCCATTCAGCTCTGTGGTTAGGGTTTTCCAAAATCTCTTAAGATGTGGTCATGGACAGATCCTTGTGACTTCAGAGCTCAAGCCCCATTTTTCAGAAAATGTACTCAAACTTTAGAGCCCAAAGTGGTAGTGTATGTGCAAATTTTAGTCTAGCTCCGTGGATCAAGGAAACAAGTTTGTTACCTCTCTAGGATGGAGTTCATTCGTTATACTGCTTACAGAGCTCACATATATGTAAGGAAGAAAGCAGATTCATCTTGTAGCCTTCACAGAAATAATTTTAAAATACGCACATAGAGTGGAAAAACAGGCAACATAATAATAGTCATGAAAGCAATAATAATAATAATAATAATAATAATAATAATAATAATAGTAATTAACAATTCCTTTCCCTTTTCCAGTCCAGGCAAGGAAGAGTTAAAACAGTTTGTACCAATTATTGACTACAAGATCTGCAAATGATTGCATAAAATTTCCAAAATATGCCTGCAAGCTTCTATTATTGATGTTGTGCCCCGGGACATGCACATATGGATTTAATTGTCTAAAGTGTTTTATTAATTAAATTGCTATGATTTACCTCTCCCATGTTAGCATTTACAGTTTATGAAACAGCTCGTAATTAGGAAATGACTATACTGATGTTGCTTGTTTACTTTGCAAGCAATACATAATCGTGCCACATTCCTCTTTTAAACCCACCCTCCCAGGCTACCTTTTTTCTAGCCCGATTAATAGGCAACTGCTGCTGGTGCGTTAAATTGGTTTTTGGATATGTGTAGGGGGGAAGATAACTGCTAGGGTTACTGCTGCTGTTGAAGTACGCTGCAGCATCCTTCTTCCTAGACATGAAGCTTCATCCAGAGCTCTCTGAAGTTAATGGGTGACTTCTTACTTGCGTTAGTGTTTTGGGTCTGTCCCAACAAGCACAAATGAGGATTGTTTTCCCTTAAATATAGTATCATGTTGAATGTGGAAGCCCCAGAATACTCTAGCCAGGCAAATGCTCTTTTATTCTCATAGGCAAGACTTGAATTTGCTTTACTGACTCTCAGAAAGATTTTCTAGAATGCTTACAAGTAAATGCCTTCAAGTTGTGCACAACTAGATTTAGTCAAATGAAATAAAGTGTGTAAGTTTTATGCAGAAGAATATTCACCAGTGAGTAGGTAGTTATTACTGCATCAAAAGGTTGCTTAGCTGATACAAATAATAATTCTCTGTCTGAATGTTAGTATTATTAAATCTATAATTAATCTTTATGGGCTCAAATCTTGTACATTTTTTTGCTTATTTGGAGAATGTAGACACCATATAAGTGAGCCATATGTATACATGGAGGAAGAGAAAGAAGAAAGGAGTGTCATTATAGATGATAGATTTTAAGACTAGAATGGAAGAGAATAATCTCTGGAGTAAAATATGCCACAAAATGTCACTTGGTAATTCCTATAAATATTCTTATTTTTCTTCCATTCTGCTGGGAGAATCCATTCTGATCTTACATAGGCATGGCCTCTTACACTCCTACAAATTCCAAAGAGCTTTACAACCTTTGCTGATGCCCATTAACCAAGTACTCTGCTCTCCCCAGCTTCTTACTGAGTTCAGTGAGAGCAGGACAGGCACAATGCAGTTGATGGCATTGACTCAATTACCATATGTGCTGGCTTGTTTGTGATGCAAGCTAAAATCTAACTGCATCTTTGGTTGAAAACTGCATTTTAAAAAACCCAAGTCAGCAGAATTTTGCAAAGGAAAGATGATGATATGTGAAATGAGAATCAGGTCTTAAGATGTTCATGTGTCAACTGGCGTTTTCTTCCGAAAGATTTAATTTACCCTTTTCTATGAAAAGAAACCTTGCCAAGCTTAAGACTTCATCTTGCTATTCTTGCAACATAGGATACATCTGGATTGTACCACAATTTAACATCCCCTGCCAATGTAATGCTTAATAGAGGCCTTTCACTAGACAACAGAAGATAAAGTGATCTTTGAGCTAGCTACTCTAATTGTTCTTAGCAGCCCTGGACTGTTTTAGTGGTTTTGGTAAAACATAAAGTTGTCTTACAAATGATTCCTGCCCCTGTGGCTTATTGAGCATTTAGTGTGTACTGAGTTACATTTCAAAGAGGCAAATTAATAATGGATCTCTATACACGTAAAAGTCTTTCAAGAGAGATCATTAAATGGGATTTACTGACACTGTTGTATTGACTCTGATTCTATTTGATGAATGAGTGAGGTCGTGTCCATCTTCAGTTTGGTTGGTAAGTTGGTTTCTTCCTCCTTTGCTCTCTGTGTAATTGGAATGCAAAATTGCCGTGATGTAGCAGTGGACTATAAGATAGCTAAAATCAGATTAAAAAGGGATCTTTCAGGTAGGATTCCAGGGCCTTATTTAGTGCTTTTAAACAGCTCTCTAATTTTCCAAAATGTTCATCAAAGTGGTTCTGCTTAGTCCTATGAAACCTGTTAGGCAGGTAGGACCTTTCAAAACCAGATCCTTTCTGTAGGTGCAAAAATACGACCACCCGAGAATGCCAACCAAAATACCATTGTTGCCTCAGAGGCACACTCTCAAGTGACACAGATATTCCTTATTCCAGGCCAAGGTTTTCAAACACTAATACCTTAGGGTGATGCTGTTTTACTACAGTAAGTACACTGGTATTCTTACTAGTACACTCACACTTCCGGAAATAAAGACTAATTTCATAAGAGTTGGGATAGTTACTTCTGCATAAAACCAGTGAAAGTGAGAAAAAAACAATCATCCTGTCCATTTCTGCCATTTCCAAAGGTGCAGTTGACTAAGAGCTTGTGCATACCCTGGACTTGTCTGTCCTGAGGAAATGTAACATGCTGGCTACTATCCTCCTACTACACTTCCAGGAGTACCCAATCCACACTGATGAACTTTAGTCTGTTGAGACCCTTCTTCCTCTTTGATTGATGGAGAGTGACAAGAAGGTGATTCAGAGGAGAAGCCTGATCTGTCTAGGTCTTGCTGTGGAGCCCTGGAAAGCATCCTGAGCTGGGTAAAGGCCATACCAGCTCTTAATTTCATGCTGGGTGAAAATGAGCTGCATGCCTCTACTTGGTGCTTTAGTTTTCCTAAGAGGGAAACACAGGAATGAAGGCAAAGAGAGTCCCATCACATCTCACAGAGGTCCTTATACATAGCCACTGTTGCCCCTTGGAGGAATACCCCTCTCCCCATCAACAGCAGCAGGAGCCTGGAAAGATATTAGGAAGACTTAGGAAGAAGTTCTTTATAATGAGGGTAGTGAGACACTGGAGCAGGTTGCTCAGAGAGGTGGTGGAGGCCCCGTCCCTGGAGATGTTCAAGGCCAGGCTAGATGAGGCTCTGAGCAACCTGATCTAGTTAAAGATGTCCCTGCTGACTGCAGGGGGGTTGGACTAGACGGCCTTTAAAGGTCCCTTCCAACCCAACACATTCTATCATCCTATGATTCTATGATTCTGTATGTTGGAAAGCTCAGCTTCCCATTCCTGGAGTGGCAACATTCGCTTTCCCATCAGCTGTGAAGCTCTGAGTGGACGCTGCCTAAACCATGCCACGTGCTGTACATTTTCCGAATTCTATTCACAAAGTCACCTTCTTTGCCATCATGTGCATGCTTCAGGCACCCCCCACCTTCACAAGGTGGTTTCGTTAGGATTCCAATTAAAAGCCTGTGAAGAAATATCTTTGTTGCTCTTTTCTTGTAAATATTGTAACTTTGGTTTGCTACTGGAATTTTAAATCTGGTATCTGTGTAATTAAAATGCCAGTTATACTGCTTTTCAGTTTAATTTTGTCATTCACTCCTCTATAAACTCCCTCACTATACCTAACAAAAAAAAGAACTAATCAGAAAAAAAAGAGAAATGCATGAAATCCTCAAAGATACAATCTAACCTTTATAGGACTCAGAAAACCACTTAGTACCAGCGCTTGGTGTAATGTTTAGCTCCATGAGGGCAACAGCAGTATGTCTACCGTAGTAACGGTTTTGCCTCTTCATAACATTAATTGATTGAATTTAAAATCGCAACATGAGTGTCAGCATGCCATCTTCAAATCCCTGCCACGATTTTCAGTGCGTGTACAGAGCATTTCTGGCTGGAGCAGCAGGTGGGCAGCCTCTGGCTGGTGCAGAGCTCTGCTTCGTGGCTGCGCTCGGCTGCTGTAAGCCCTCGAGTGTTTTCCCCTTACAGAACAACTCACCTTTGCAATCATGGGCAATGCAACAAGCAGCCAGCACTGAATATAGGTAATGCCGCTGTGCACCCCTGTGCCCTGTTGCATCTGTTGGCTTCTAAACTAAAAATGACAGAGGAAAATTAATGGAGTGTGTGTAAAAAGAAGACTCTTTTTAAAGGCACGCATACAAATCTTGCCGCCAAACAATGTTCTTCAAGAATAAAATGCCGTTTCCTAACTGAGGACTTGGTTAGAGGCCTGAGAGAATCAAGTAGAATAGTTTCTGCTGACTTCTCCAGGCTACGGATAAAATCCTTCAAGCAAAATTTTCATATCTCATCCATAACTCATGTAAGTCGCGTGTAGAATCCCTGATTAAAACATTATGCCTTAAACGATGCTTTGTGAGGAATAAGGAGCGTGAGTTTTTCCTATGCCTTTTCACATCTAAAATATACCCAAAGCTGCGAAGTACTGCATGCCGCTGTGGCCATGAGGGCAAAAAGAGCTCATCTGTTTATATGCAGGGTCAGATTTTCAGAAATGCTCATCTTGCACAGAAGGACCCGACTAAGTAGCCAGAGCCATGAGATGAGTCCTCACATGGCATGAGTTGTAGCAGTCCTCTGGTGGTGTTAGAGTAGGATACGGCAACTGTGGATCCATCCCACGGCATCTAGCAGACATCTCCACGTTAGTCCATGTTGACTTTGGTCTCTTTTCTAAGCCATAGCAAAAGGCGGTCATTTCAGGTGCCCAGAAACAGAAGCTGAGCCCTTTTTGTGAGCTTTCACTTGAAAATTTGGCCCCATAGATGCCTCCATCAAGTAGCCATGAATGAGTACTCTGTTAACAGTCAGATTGCAGTACATGTGGAAGCCACACTTGGCACCCATGAAAAGATAAATTTATGTCATTTTCCTCTTCCATTTTATCTCTTGCGACAGCATTAATCGGCCCCAAGTGACATATTTTATGATGGCCTTTTCTTATTAAGTGCTAAGCAAAACCTGTATTTCTCCAGAGCACTCAGGGGCCACTAGTGTGAATTTGTCATTAACATGCTAAAGAGTTCTGCTCCAAGAATAGTGTGACCTGTTCGTTTGTATGTTAATAGAGCTTGTGTCTAGAAAGATTGGAAGGCAGTCTTCCACCAGGCGCAGGCCGCTCCTGAGAACAATGCAAAGGGCTCCTGTGAAATAATAATAATAATTAATAATTAATAATAATAATAATAAAAAATAACACCCCCACCTTTCCACTTCTTTAGCTTCTTTAATTTAAAGAACTCCAAGCACCCTGCAAATTAATTAGGCCTCACAGCAATTCTGGGAAGTAGCATCCCCTACCAATCTGTCATAGGAGCTGAGATGGTGTAGATGGGGAAAGAGGGATATTTGCCTTAGACTTTGTGAGAAGTCAATGGGAGAGCTGTGGATAGAAGCTGGAGTCCCGATTCATGCTCCCCTGCAGCCTGCCTATGAGGCAACATTGCTCTGTACAGCGCAAAAAGCACAGCGCGTCTAGAAGATCAAGAAAGAAATTTCTGGGAAGTTTTCCTCACACCGACCCAGGAACCCGAATCCTTCTGTAAGCACAGACTCATCCCCACAGTGTGCGGTAGGAACATCTCTCCCATCTAGCTTAGCTGTCAAAGGATTTAAATGGATATATAGGCGCACTCCTATCAACACTATTATATACTTTTGAAATGAATTCAAAAGGCTCACTGGAGACAATGGGAAAGGTTGTCTCTGCCTCTTACCCCAATTTCTTTACCATCTATGTAGAATTAAAGGGAAGGATGCAAAAATCAATTGCTTTTTCCTACCGGATTCAGATTTAAAATATGCTTCCTCAGGAAAGCTTTGAGTTGCACATTCCCAGCTCAACGCTTGTTCTAGGCAGCTTTTCGTATTGCACAAACAGTGTAAATGGGCTGAATTACATTTAGTAGGGCAGGGCAGGACAGCGAAGTTCAACTTGTAGTTTTGCTCCGTTCCTGGATTTGCCGGCTTTGCAGATCAACGTGTCTTTAAATCCCCTTCTCAGTCCTTCACGTGAACAGATAAATAGAGCAAAGTAGGTGCATGTGTATAGGGGTAACGGTTACAGCTTTAATCAGAGGGAGAGTACGTGGCTCAACTCTGTACCTGTGTTGATTTGTGCATTTGCTGTTGTGCTCACACTGGATGTAGAGCAGACCACGAAACCAACGGTATCTTCGCCCTGAAGAGCATTTAATCTGAGAGGCAAGGAGAAAGAAGAAATCATATATATAATTACTTTGCCACAGGAATAAGACGGTTTCATCTGGCCAATTACAAGGACAGGTATTTAAACGAAGAATTTAGGGGAAAAAAGTAATTGCTTTACTGAAATAATGGCAGGTACCTGGGAAGAGATGCATAAAAAGACTAAAAAGGATTCATTAGGCATGAGTCAGAAAAGACCTCGAACACATGCCAAGGATTTTCTCAATGCATTCAGATGAAGCCATAAGTTGGCACTATATAGTTACAAGGTGGGTCTTTTAAAAATTCATGTGGAAAGAAAGAAATTGTCTAAAACTGCTGCATACTCCGCACTTCTGACTCTCATCCAAGCCACAGTTTAGCCATGCTGTGTAGAAATTATTTGTGTTTTTTTCTTCAAGGATTTCCCATGTTATGCTAAGGATTAACATTCTCTGCCACTCAACAATATATCGAATGACATAATTTATCCAGCAAGGTAAATGTCAGACAGTGCCCAGAAATATCACTTGATAAATTAACAGTGAGTCTAATAACAGGGGGGTTTATGCTAAAGAAAAATAAAAAAGGCGAAGAACAGAAGGAACACCGAGCTATTTCCACATGGTTTCCTCATGGTTCAAGGAATGGGTTGGAGTTTACTTGAATTCAAGGAGGTAAAATTAGCCAAATAATACTCTATCTGTGTGGATGTCTAGCAACAGAGGGAAAGTGTTGAAAACCCAAAAGACGTGAAATAGAAAAGCAGCATAAAAGTTTAAAAAATAAAGCAGAATGGAGGAGACCCCAAAAAGAAAAAACCGTGAGACAAAAACATTTTGGAAAGGGCTTCATACAAATGTGTTTTGGGGCACCTTTACTTCCATACATGTTATGTGATATAGAGTTCATCCAGGCTAAGGATCACAGCTAATTCACTCACTGTTCCACCCCATCTGTAGATGATTGCAACCCAGAATATTTTTAAAGGTCATTTTACTAATTACAATAGTCAGAGTTTCCCATCAGCTACACAAGGCTGTGTCACTTTAGGCCATTTGGTGTATCTCAGCCTAGTGGTAAAACTAGAAGTAAAATCTCCTTAAGTGATAGAGTCATATCAAAATCAGCAACACACCGCAAATTTCAGTAACCCAATTTAGAAGTGACAGATCAGCTAAGGAAGCGTTAGCATTAGCTCACAAAAGCACTTATGACCTGCTTCCAAAGGGCAACGACAGAGCATTTTGGCAAAAGAATTAATATGAGTTAGATTAGGGCTACAAGTCGCTTTGGGAATTACCTGTCAGCTAGAAGTAAAAGAGATGTCTATCTTACAAAAATCCAGAGATGTAAGTTTTGTTGCAGGTTGTGTGAAACTGTTTCCCTCGTTATTTTTTTTTCCTGAAAAAAAAAAAAACATTTTTTTCATTATTTAAATCACACATAGTTAAGTAGCCAGGTTCTCATCTTGTTTAAAAGGGAGAAAAACCCTCCATACCCCTCTGTGCCTGTCGCGCGCTCCAGGCTCAGAGGGTGACATGGAAGCACAATAAGTGGGAAAAAAAAGGGAGAAACAGAAAATGTTTAACATTCAGAATTTGTCCACAGCTGATAATTTATTGGAACTCATCTGTAACAAGGCCTGGCACTGATTTATAAGTTGATTTGAAAAATAAATAAAAGTGATAGAAACCTGCATTCGGTTTTAATGATAGACTGTTGCAGCGTGAAAAGTAAGGATATGAAACATTGCAAGGAAATTAGATATTATGCCCTGAAGACAACTGCAGCTACCAGCCCATTAATTGTTAGATATTTATTATTAAAAATTTCTTTTCATGAGCGACTGCAGAATATTTGCGCTCTTAAAGTTGTTGAGTTCTGACATGAATGAAGCGTGTGAAGCTCATTTTTTTCTCCCCTCTGTGCGTGCGTGCGTCTGTGTTTGTGGAGCTGACAAGGTAGCTGACCCCAAAATGTGATGAATCTTTTCTGCACAAACACAAACGCACAAGTGCTGCCTCTGAATTGATACTGAACAGGATAATGAATGCCGGGAAGTTTGTTGCTGTTCTGAATTTCAATAGCAAGGGGCTTGGCGGTGCTCGGAAACAAGTCTTTCTGGAAGCAGAGAGGGCCCAACTCTGTTTCCAGTGAGATGAACAGCGTTTCCAAAGAGCTCGGACAATTTCCATGGATAGCGTATTATCTCCTGTGTGCTCCCGGAGCTCCACCAATTCTACGCCAAGGGCTGCAGGAAGGAGGAGACAGGTAGCTAGTAAAAAACAGCAGCGTATATTTGACAAACCCAAAAGAAGGCAAGTAAAGTATCATTTTAAAAAGCGCTCTAAAGCTGTTGGCAAACCGAGGCATTATATCATGCCTTAAAAATACGGAGGAAATTGGGTCAAATAAATTCTGAAACAAAACGAGTTCACAGAAAGGCAAGATCACCTCATGCGTCCTCCTACTTCTCCGCCCTCGACTTAGTAAATAGGCAGCATTGCCGATCTTTTGAGGAAGTAATTTCTAAGGGCTGGAGCATGCACAGGAGTGATGCACACGAGACACGGCACGGGGAGCTGCGTGTCTGTGCGCTGACTGACACAGTGACCCGCTGAGTGACCATGGGCGCTGGCCTGCCTGTAGAAACAGAGACAACAATATGCCCTTTCTTTTGAAAGCACTTTGAGGACAGCTAATGAAAATGGGAAAGAGACAGGGAGAGAAAAACATAATGTTTTATTATTACATGGTCATTATATTGCAGTAGTATCTAGAGTTACAAGACATCACACAAACACATAAAGAGAAATAGTCTCTACCTCAATTGCCCTGTGATTTACCTGTCTCAGATTTTGCTGTGAGTTATTATTAGCACTTATAATAATTAAGTATGATGTATACTCATTAAGTATGATATATAATAAGGTGGCTACAGAAACTTAATGGAGGAAGATCACCTTTAAAATCCTTGCTACTTGGATTGTCTGAGGCTAACGTTACCATCACGAGCTGTTACAGTGTTCGGATCATAAGAGGCAATTCTTAACTCTAATACAAGCAAAACAATACATGCATCCTTGTTCCCCTTTTCCCTTCCAAGTTGTATAAGGCAGCTTATTCCCATTTCTCCACCCTCATTTCACTTGGAAAATCGTATCTCTAAGGCCACGTGCACTATACAAACGAGGTTTTTGAAAATAAGGATGTCTTCAGCTCACAGTAAAAGGTACCTGGTACTTCATCTATCCTTGGGACGTGGCCATTTCTTTCTCCATAATGAAATATAACTTACAGTCTACATTACTGTTATTTCCTCATAGGTATTTCATTGGTGTTTCTAACGAAGATAAAAGGGGAGGCCACATACTTCCATTGCAGAACATGGATTTTAAAAGGAGGAACACTTTATGCAGTGCAAAGAAGACAGGCAGCTATTAAAGAAGATTCACAGTTATAGGCAAATATATTAATGGTGGGGTTAGCTCTTGAAATGAGAATTTATAACATGCCTTAACCTAATCCCTCATTAAGATAATTTATTCCCACCCTCAAGGTCTCACATCACAGCTAGCACTAGGCAAATAATTAGTAACAAACAATTCATTTGATCAATTTCAACTCCTCTTTTTTAATGAATTGTCAGCCAACACAGTACAATTTTCTCAAATATATTTATAATTCAACATTATTTGCCAATTTTTGTGATGAATTTGTAGCCTGTTGTTTATCCAGGAGGAGTTGGGTGCTCGATGGAAACTAGTCAGGGCATTTTGAGTGGATGCAGAAGTCACATGGCATAGTTGTGTTCTCTGTCTGGAAAATGGGATGTAGGGATCAATTTAACTTTGAGAATACTCAGGCTTTCAAGATTTGAACATTATTTCCCCTAAATAAAGTTGAGCACATGAACATTTCAATCTGTAACTCACAGACGAGGATGGGAGTTCTTTGCTTCAGGGTCATGTTGCCTGAGAGACTCACAGCTCCCTTTGCAGCAAGGTGGGAAAGGAACCTACTTCTACCTTGCTGCTGCGAGAGACCATCCTGGCCTAGAGAAGGCTGCAAGCCCATGTGCTAAGTAAGGTAGCCTTAGGAAGTTACTCCAGCAGAAGCATTTCCTGATGAATCTCCAGCAAGTATCCAAACATTTGCTGAAGTACTGACTAAGCTCTTTGCTCGGCTGCCCTTCCGCCTGCTGTGGAGAAACCCGTGGGAGTCTACTTAGTAAGAGTGGCGTCCAGAGGATTGAAAGGCTATGAAATGAATTGGGGTCTCTGACACAGCCCTATCTGGGCCACCACAGATGGCCTGGAAGGTATTTTCAAACTACATTTTTTCATGTTGTATCAGCCAGAATGAGAGCAGTTATCAAGCTAATGAAATTCTTACATCTCTGTCAGCTGATGGGACTAAAGCCATGCGATGCCATTTCCTAAAACAGCAGCAGCAAGCCACCGACCGAAAGTGCCACCTATAAAACAAAGGAAGAGAAATGCAGTGGTTAGGGTATAAAGGCACCAGGCTGGGATGCAGCAGGTCCACGTTAGAGTCACCCTGTGCAGCAGCAGTCCTGTGTCGGCCATCCTCTCTTCTTTATCTGTGAAATGGGGAGAAATGTTTGGTCATTTTTCACGTGCAGCTGGCTGCCTGTTGATTCCGTTTGCCTTCCGTGACGAGGACAACTTCGTACTGAGGGCTGTTTGGGAACCAGTGAAGCAGAGCTGGGTACAGGTTACTCCAACACAAACAGCGTTAACTAGGGAGTTCAAATAGTCTCTCTAAGCCGAGTACTCTAAATCTTGAAAATTCAGTTATGGTTAAACTTAGAAGAAAACAGAGAACAAAGCAGAGAATGTAACTGAAGCTCTCAGCCTCACCGCAGCTCTGGAGTGACACAAAGCCGTAACTATTCAGTGACAGAGAGGCATTTTAGCTCCTCAAATTAAGCACTTTAAAAACAATGCAATATATTTTCCTCCAATGTTTTATCCTTTGCATGCCTGGATACAAGGCGGAAAGAAGATGTGTGAGATTTTCGGGGTGAGAGTAAAGTGGCAAACTATACTGTTCTGGCTGGGGATAGTTACAACTTCCCCGTAAAATTTGTGTTCTGTGCATTACATTATCAAAACCTGAACTTAATTTTAATTTAGCTCAAGACTTTCCTTAGGATAAACTATTAAAAATCTGTTACATGAATGCCAATTGAGAAACTCAAATAAAGTACTAGAACTCAATATTTCTAATGAAGACACCATTAAAAAATAAAAAAAACCCTCACACTCATGCAGTCCCTTACTTCAAAAAAGTCTAGAGCGAGAGCAAAGAAAAACAAGTTAGTATTTTGACATTTTTTCCCCTTTACTAGCTGTTTTAGAGGACTTTCAGAGTGGCCAGATCTCTAAAGGATGGGTAAAACAGAAACAGGACGCAATATTTTCCCACATCGAGAATGCGCTCTTGACCTCCTGCTAAAATGCCATCTCAGCCTTACTTTGGAGGAGTAGCAGAAGTGTAAGGAACAGATTCTCAGGTATTGATGCTCCAGCTACAACGCTAGGGAAATATAAAGAATAAAATTGAACAGAATCATTTGTAAATGTGCTGATTCAATTTCATCCTGTAAAACTGGTAAAATGCAATGCACCTTTTATAGAAAACCTATGTAGAAGACCAAATTCTATTATTTATTTCACTTGTCTACCAGCTACAAAAATGCCCAAATAGATTAAGTTGTACAAAGCGGTGGGATAGTGTCTCTCCATCTTTCCATCCTTATATTTGAACCTACTCTATAAATAATTTTAATACAATTTTAAATAATTTTAATTTAGTATCATCTCTGGCAACATTACAGCCTTCTCAAGAAAAAAGGACTGAAAGAGACTCCAGCAGCCAACACGACTGCTCTGGTAACTAGACCACTGGATAAAAGTCCCCTGTTCTAGCATTTCTGTCAATCAAGCTCTTTGCTTCTTGTGGCTTTTTAATGGTATCATTAACTAAAAATGTAACATCCCGTTTTAGAGCAAGGAGTATTTTCCGTTAAACGTAAACCGTTTTTCCTTGGGTTTTGTTTTCCTGGAGAAACCTCTGCCTCTCCTACCACCAAAATGTTCCCTCCACTTTCCCTGAGGATTAAATTTGCCCTCAGCCCAAGCCAAACATTATACACGCAATTGCTTGTGCTGGTGAGTTTGAATGAATTTAAATTGCTGCAACTCAGCCCCAGGGAGGAGCTGGTTGATCTCCTTTTGTAGTAATCTGTACATTTTTGCTTTTCAAGAATTTCTACAAATCTCTATTTGGATTCACAGTTTCTTTAAAAATGATTAATTGCCGTTAGTTATTCTGCGTAAAGCCCTAATTTCATGCGTATTAAACACATGAGTTCATAGTAGTGCCCTGTCCTTCATTTACAAGGAAAGGTCTCAAATACTTTCTTTTTCTTCAGGAAAGATGTTCTTTTTTTGGCAGAAGAGGAGCACTAGTTCCTCTTTTTCCAACAAGAAAGCCCAAAGATATGAGATTCTGTTATTCTGAGGTTTTGGTTCTCCTCTGAAATGTAAGCAGCAGCTACAGCCTTTTTGCAGTGAAATAACAATAGGTCTGCAGTCCACACTGCTCACGTGCGCCAACAGGCTTTATGGTACACTGTGCAATGCACTACATTCAATAGAACTCGTACAAATCTGTAGTTATTGCACTTCTTGCAAACTAACAATTTAGATTTAAAAATCTATAAATAGACAACTGTGGAGAAACAGGGAATCATGACTGAACAGGCCTTTATTAATCCATTGTTTAAAAAATAATCTGCAGTACTGTCAGCCACAGACTTCTGAGTAACAAATCCAACTAAATTACTTGGTTTGCTTTTGGATGCCAGTATTCCAGAGGCAAAGAGACTAAATTAAGTTAGAGTCATAAGTGTCAGTTATTCCACACAGTCAAAATAAATCATCAATTGACTACATGCACTCATTGAGAGTTAAGAGAGTCAGGATGCAGCTCGCACATTAACCGAGGCGAAATTATACCTGTTAGAAAAATGTGTTGGTTTTGTTTATCAGTAGGATAATATAACAAGTATAAATGCATGCTTAATATTAACCAGTTTAGCAGAGAGAGGGTATGTTCACCTCTACAGCAGTGTGCAACTCACAGGCTGCTGGTACTGGTGTTCTGATAGTTGGATATTAATGGACTCTGCAAGCAATGGGACTTTGCCATGATTTTTCCTCCATCCTTTCTTGTAAAGAGAGCTCTAAGGTTGTGAGGCTCCACACGTATTCAAGGAAGTACAGCTGCATCTCTCTGCTCAGCCCCAGATTTACTCCAGCTTCTTGCAAAATGTAACAGAGTTCAGATCACAGACACAAGTTACTGCAAGACAGGGAAAACGTGATCTTACACTGTCAGCCATAGCACACTAACCACCTATGTGCTCAATACGTATGAGATAATTCATGGTTTTCTTCAGTGAGGATTGTGTACACACGGGCAGTTTCTACTGAATTTACTATGTGGCAGTTTTCCCAGTCTCGTGTCACAGAAATTTGTGGACACAAACTCTCAGGTGTCTATCATCCATTTAAAGGAGCAAAATGTTTACATATTTTGGGAGATCTGCTCTTTATTTTTTCAATAATTCAAGACCTTCTTTGCATAAAGAAAGAGTACATATACCCCTGGCTCACAAAGATAACAAAAGAATAATACTATGAACACTCAATAAGGTCATAGCTGTCATGGTGAAAGGAATGTAAAAGGAAGAAAAATTTACTTGCAGAGTATAAAACTATTAACTAAGATGCCAGGTTTTTAACTGGTATTCTCCAGTTAGGCTTTGGGAATGAAAAAACAAAAAGGGTGAGGGTAGAGGAGAATAAACGGAGATAATCACAGAATGGTAGGGGTTGGAAGGGACCTCTGGAGATCATCTAGTCCAACCCCCCTGCCACAGCAGGGTCACCTAGAGCAGGTTGCACAGGAACGTGTCCAGGCGGGTTTGGAATGTCTCCAGAGATGGAGACTCCACCACCTCTCTGGGCAGCCTGTTCCAGTGCTCTGCCACCCTCAAAGGAAAGAAGTTCCTCCTCATGTTTAGGTGGAACTTCCTATGTTCAAGTTTGTGTCCATTGCCTCTTGTCCTGTCGCTGGGCACCACTGAAAAGAGCCTGGCCCCATCCTCCTGACACCCACCCTTTAAGTATTTAGAAGCATTGATAAGATCCCCCCTCAGCCTTCTTTTTTCCAGACTGAAGAGACCATAAGCAATCCAGCCTGGGTTGCTCCTCTCACTAAAAGGAACAATATTCTCCCAAAGGCCCGTGTCCTCGTGTAGATACCTCAGCTCTTCTTCTGTTGCTGCCCTACAACATCGCACAGGCAGAAAAATTAAGCTTTTTGTAAGAAATAACAGAGGTAATGTATGTACCGCCAGCCCTCCCTGCTGTGGCAATTTGGAGAGGATGATGCGTTATGCACCATCTTATTTGCTGTTGTGATAAGCTTCAGACATGTGCCATTA
The DNA here is from genome assembly GCF_964199755.1 of Larus michahellis. Lineage (NCBI taxonomy): Eukaryota > Metazoa > Chordata > Aves > Charadriiformes > Laridae > Larus > Larus michahellis. The sequence continues at coordinate 75,777,067 of NC_133897.1, read as the reverse complement.
TTTACTACATGAGGCTGAGAAAATAACACAGGTTACCAATTCTGTTGAAGAGAGATTACAATAACAGAAATGAAGACAGGGAAGAAGGGATGCAGACAGCTCTTACTGTGAGTCTCAATAAATAAACTAAACAGAGAGGTTAAAAGGTGGATATTGAAAATTACTTACGAAGAATCCCCTCTGACACAGAATATTACTTAGGAAAAATACAAAGAAGAAAACAACCAACCTGGACCTGCCCGAAATGTGCAAAACGCAAGTATCCACACTTTCAAAAATACATATTTTAACACTGTAAGTCATTCACAGAAAGAGAACAGTTAAACTGTTCCAGAAGAAATGGAGCAGACTGAAGAAATCACACACAGCTCCCTTCAGCCACCTGCATATCCACCAAATGTTGTTCACTCGTTTTCAGCTTGGCACAGCTGTTCTCAACTTTGAAGGTGACTGACAGGAGCCAATCCTATTTCCAACCATGAGGTCTCAACATACCTAAAAAGAATGTCTTTGCCCGTCAATCAAGGGATACATTTAAGATGAATCTGTCTTCACAGTGGATCTCCCCAGATGGCAAGGGAAGCTTTGCACAGAGAGGGGCAGTCCAGTGCTCTTCTGTGGTGATTCAATTTGGTATTTTCAGAACAGTAAAGCAGTTAAAGTTCAACAGGATTTCAGTTGTCTTCCATTGCTTTGAAAAATCCCTGTCCCGATTCTTAGTCCAGCTACCGAAACCTACTTTGTATCTGTTGCATCCAACGTTACGCAGTGGAAAAAAAGGATAGCCAAGAATTAATGCTATTGCTGTCAAACGTGTCTTGATTTTCATTTCTTTCCTTTATTGACGTTCTTTCCTCACCCTACCACAATGCGCAGTGCAGAAATATAATCTGGTAAAAGACACCACATTGCACCTTTCCGATACACCTGTTCTCCGTACAAATTTAGCTCTCAGCAGGAAAAAAGCTATCATCTCTCCCAACTAGTGACATTTCTATTTAGAAGCCAAACATGTAGCATTTGTATGCAGTTTATGCTTCAACTTCTTGGAAAAAAATGAGCTGCTATCAGAGAAATAATAGATTATATTGGAGCTGTCTTGCAATGCAAAATTTACCAAGTCTAAGATGGTCAATTCAAGTTGCCTTTACCTATGTGCCTGTGGATCAAAAAGCTTTAGGCAATAACTGGTCTCCTCCCTGGCAAGCATGCAGGCGTGATTGCTTAATCTCAGGCTGCTTTAATCCCAGGAAAGATGGGAGTTTGCAAACCAAGCTTGTACAGCCAGGTGTGACTCATTTCTCGAGGATAAGGTGTCCAGGGAAAGCAGGTGTGACTCATAGTAAGGATTAGCTGCTTTTAAATCAGTTCTTACCTACGTAGTTATGTAGAATTTGTTTTCTTTTGCTAAAATCAAGGACGGTGATATTGCCTAACAGCAAGAATACAGTCTTCGTGTGAAGAGGCTGAGCACTCACATTCAGATTTTATTATTAGCTGCACTGCACAGGATGGTGTGAACTAGGGAGAGAATACTCCCAGCCGTTCACTTGAACTGCTTATTAAGGGCAATTTTTAGCATATTTCTCACTAAAATGATTTTCCAGTACCAAAATTTGGATAGTACACAAAATAAATAATCCTAACTTTAGGCTAGAGCAACAAAAGATTAAAGGCATGTTAAAGCCTAAAGAGCTTAAATTCTGCTTAGTCGCTGCCTGAAGCCTATATGAACTCTGCTTAATGCATTAAAGCCTTTCAGGGGCCTCAAATCCGCTTTGTGGACACGTCCATGATTGTCCAAATCCTGTGGCTGCCATGTCTATCTCAAACTGAAAGACCCATCGAGTTCAAAATAAATAGGTATACCTTTACCTGCTTGTAAGCATAAGCAGATTTACTGGATTAGGCATGAGAGTATTAATAGAGAAGGCTACATTTAAAGACGCAGGGAGCAGACAAGTCATTTCTATCTTTAAACAGCACTGTTCATCGCTGGATGACGTGGCTTTTCTCTCCTCAGCCACCGCAGTCTGAGCCACGTCTCCCCCTCAACTGTCTTCTGAAGGGGTACTTTTAACTTTTAATCTACAGCTCGTTCTGAAAGCCGAGATGGGGCACTTCCAGTTCCTGTTGCCATCACTGTTTCGCTCCTGCGGGACAAGTATTTAGCTGGACCTGGTCATTCAAATTAAGGCTGAGATGGGTTCGAACAACTCACCTATCTGCAAATTTGAGTGCCTTTGCTTTCTATAGATAGCCTCTAACATAATCCACTTCCTAAGCATAGCCCGTAGTGCCCTTAATTTTTTGTGCTGGGTGCTCTTTACCTGTAACACATGGTCCTGCAAAACACTGCGATAGTTCTCATGTGATGGTACCAGCGTGAGGGCTTGTGGTTTTCGACGTCATGGAGGAGCGTGCAATGAGGAAGCACCTCTGTAGGACGCAGCCAAGAACATCACGTTATATGCGAGACTGGGCTACAGAGCCTTCGTAATGCTTTGTCACCGAGGTGCCACTGCTGCCTCATTCCTGTTCCCCAGTTGTGGACAACAGCGTGAAAAAGACTGTGCTCTGCACAGGGTTGATTGTGTCCGTATTTATGTTAACACCGAGTGCTAATAGTTACTGTAGTGCTGTGGGACTATAACGGAGTTCAGGAACTTGAAAGTGAGGCAAAAGTGAAGAAATAGGAACTGTAGCCTGTCAGGAAAGTTTCATTCTTCTACAAATGGTACCAGTAAGTGGATCCTATAGATGTGCCTGAATTCCCAACAATTATTTTAGCGGCCAACTGAACCACTCACCCACAGCTTCACAGTCTGTAACTGAAGCTGTAACCTTCCTCGTATAATAGCACTGTGTTTGTCCTTTCTAGGGAGAACAGGGAGAGCATCCTATTTCATCTCCAACTAAAAAAATGCACCTTCCATTTTCTTATGAATGCTAGAGACTTCTGGGATGTCTGCATTTCCTCAAGACGTACACTCCACAGGAAGTAAGCACAAGCATTCTAATTCTTAAACCGTGAGTAAGACTGGGCTTGGTAAATCCGATTTACTGCCGGCGCTACCTGGAAAATTTGGGAAGCTGAGGCCAGACAGACTTGCTGTCTGAACAAGAGAGCAGAGGGGCCAGGCTGGCAGCAGAGAATCAACCAGACGTAGAGCATACCCAAATCCTGCTGCCTTGCAGCCCTCCCCCACGCCTGATGGGAAACTTCACCCAGAACATCTCACCGAGCCTATCCCAGGAGACAGGTTACAGCAGAAGCCAAAGTTACAAGACCCTGTATTCAGATGTACCTTACTAACAAGCCCAGGGGATGTTTATTTGATCAATTTTCCCTTCACTGCTGCACTTACAGATAAATAGCGGTTTCCCATGTGACGGGTTGTACAATGGTGAAGAGCGGTATTCAGTGTGTGCGCTCCAGTGCTGGTGGGGTTCAAGTGTTCAACCTGACATAGCAATTTTACACGGAACTAGGACCGCATTAGGATAGACTAATTAGGACTATTAGGACTAGGATAGACTTTTGCACAGGTACGCTCATGTAAATGCCCGATACTACAGAATGATATTTAAATGGAATTTACCCCTGGGTTTTGAAGAAGTAGGAAGGCAGCTACCGCAGCTGACCCTGTTCATGCGAAATGCTGACAACTAACAGGCAGCAAGCGGTGTAGCAACACTTCTAACAGACACATGTAGACAAGATGCTGCACTACAACACCCAGTAGCATGGTAAGAGCTAAATGCAGAAAATAAAAAGCCACTTTGAACTCCTTAATGAATGCTTTCACATAGTTCTGTGTTGACAGCATCAATTTTATTTAAGTTTCTTGCGTTTGCACTAAGAGATTGACATAGTGTCATTTCGCATGGAGTAGCGGTTACCAAATGAAGGTTTCTCTCTCGAGGGGATTGTGCTCTGAAGTTACTCATTATTCAGCTAGAATCGCACTATCAGGCATTCTCAGCATGGCTTCTTCAGCTGACTAGCCAACTGAAACAGAGATACTTGTTTTAGGTATGTTTATTAGCACTTTGAAAACAGGAGAAAAAATGGAAGCATTAGAACCTGGACAAAGATCGTAAGATTTACGACCACAGACTGGTTGAGGTTGGAAGGGGCCTCTGGAGGTCATCTAGTCCAATGCCCCTGCTCAAGCAGGGCCACCTGCAGCCGGTTGCCCAGGACTGCGTCCAGACAGATTTTGAGTATCTCCAAGGAGGGAGACCCCACAACTTCTCTGGGCAACCTGTGCCAGTGCTCAGTCACCTCACAGTGAAAAGGTGTTTCCTGATGTGCAGAGGGAATCTCGGGCGTTTCAATTTGTGCCCATTGCCTCTGCTCCTGTCACCAGGCACCACGTGAAAGGGCTTGAGCTCCGTGCTCTTCGCATCCTCCCACCAGGTATTTATACACATTGATGAGACCCCTGAGCCTTCTCTTCTCCAGGTTGAACAGTCCTGGCTCTCTCAGCCTTTCTTCACAGGAGAGATGCTCCAGTCCCTTCATCATCTTCCTGTCCTTTTGCTGGACTCTCTCCTGTAGCTCTGTCTGTCTCTTGTTCTGGGGAGCCCAAAACTGGACACAATGCTACAGGTGTAATGAAAATGACAAGGTAAAACTTTACACTTACAATAAAACATCAAGAGAAGAGGAAGCATAAAACTGAGAAATCTAAATATTTAAATATCCAAAAGTGTAGAGAAGCAATACATTACTATCAGACCTCAAGAGAAAAAAAACAAACAGCAAAACAGCAGAAATTGATGCGCGTACAGAAAAGAACCATTAAGACAGCATTATATTCTAAGCTGAGTACCTGTATACGAATGTTCTTTATTGCGTTGCTGTCTTTGCTTCTCTACAAGTGAATGGTAAAAAGATACAGATCTGGCATGACATCATTAAGCCCAAGTCCTCACATCATGACAAGTCCTCACAGTTTTCCAACGGCAGCAGCTTTTGACCAGTAGCAAGGTGAACTAAATTCGGACCACTCACTTGAAAGTGAAGGATATTATGCATCTCCTATGACTGCTACTCTCTCTGGCTTATTCCATAGCAGTGTTCACAGAAAACAGAACAAATCAACAAAACAATAACAATGCACACAATGCAAAGAAGCTTCAAACAAAATGCAGGAAGCCTACTTTCTGACTGTCTTAATTTGACTTTAAATTATACTAGTATAGATCACAGAACAGAAACAATTTAAAATCTCTAATACTGGGGTAAAAGAAAACTGGGCTCGCAATGGTACTGTTTTATTTCAGGTACAGAAGGGCTCTGTTGGACTTGGGGCATAGAATAACCGAGGGTATTAACATCTATTCCCTGCTCACCACAGACTTACTAAAGCAACTTTGGGCAAGTTACCATCTCTGCTTTATCAGTGAAATGGAGATCGGATTTTTCTGCCTCATAGGCAAGACTAAAATTAATGTCTATAAACTGCCTGAATAGTGCAGAGTTTTATATTAAATATTAAAATTAATATAAAGATATTTAAACAGGTAAAACGTAAAAGAAAAAAAAACCCTCCCGCTACCAAATTCTGAGCTATTACCTATACCATATATAAAATCCCTCTAGAAAAAAAGAAGTATTAATCCATTTAATTACTTCCCTAACTTGTGAAGTTTACTTATTATTTCCTGCCCTCCAGAGTATACATGCAACTCTGTACATCTTTCCAGAACAGTAAAGAACTCCAAAAGTTTCCATGACCGAACAGGCAGCGGTCAAACATGAGAGTAGGGCTTGTTTGTGCCTGGGAGCACGGGAGGCAGAAAGAAAAGAAACAATTAAGACAAACCAGGTTAGTAAGAAAGGCACTTATTAAAGAAAAAAAGAGCACTTGCAATAATTTATTTCCTGTTCCTTTAGTTCTCAAAGGCAAGCAAGGGAGAAGTGAGATTTCCTTGGAAGATGGAATGAGGTCAAGGAGTTAACTCATACATGCACTCATCAAGACCTTTCCAAAAATAACGGAAAGTATAAAAGGAAAGATTTTTTCATGGAGAAAAAAGGATTTAAAAGAATCATCCAGACGCTCATAACTGATATGAAGCAGAAAATATGGAATGTGACCAATCTGTAACAGTATGATGTAAGCCCTTAAATGCAGGAATAGAAACCTAAAGCAATTCATAGTGCATTAAAAGAGCATGCTAAAAAGGGAGTTAGCATCCAAAAAGTAAGACAGACAAGTAAGGGAGACAAGTAGGCATGACGCATGCCTAAGTTTTAAGTTAAAATGTTTGGAAAGTTCAAAGCATGAGTGGTAAAACAAGATTAGGAAATACTGTTTAATGAAGTTTTAGGAAACACTGTAGGTTTAGGGGGTGTTTCAGAGCATTAGTTTTTCCACACTTGTATTCACATACAGGTACCTAAATAATTAGCAGTTTGAGGATACCGATGTACTGAAATACTGAAGAAATCCACTGCACAGTCAATTACTTCGGTATTCAAGTATGCCAAATAAGTGCAAAAATGTAATGTGAAAGCAACTGCAAATGCATACTAATTTAGGGAAGCAGAGCTCCCTCAGTCCTCCGAAGGTGAGGGTGTCACAGAGGTAGGTTGCTGACATCAATGGAGACCTTGGGCAGCCTTAAATTTTAGTGTTAACTTCAATCCCGTTATAACTAATTCGTATATCACAGTTTTTTGGGGAGAGGAGAAAGTTGTGTAGCTTAAGCAGCAACTAATTCACATTATATTTAGATAATAAATTTTATAGTGACGGAACAAATGGGTGTTTTTTCTGTGGTTGCCTCCTGTAAAGTGTCCAGGAGACAATGACTATAAAATGCAAGAGTTATTACGATCAGTCTACGTAGCAACATTAGGAAGGGTTAACCAACATACCAATATAAGCGCTCTTACATGAAAAATAAAGAAGTTACAGTTACCTTGTCGAAAAGCCCTTATTCTTGTTTCATAGACAACATAAAACCAACACACGTATATAGTACAGAAGATCCTAAAACAAAATTTTGTAATAAGAATACTCGGAGGTTTGTAAGGTTCTCTCACTTGCGTGTGCTATAAAGCTTATTTAAAAAAACTCCACAAACAGCAGTTCCCTGAAACGAAGGTTTTCTTAACATCTTAATGAAAGTATTAAACTGCACAGACCGTGACAGGTGACAAATTATGAACTACTCTCACTTGTGCGTGCATTTTTGTTAAAACGCTTACATATTGCTGTTTATCAAGTACTAGACTACCCCTAAGAAAATAAAAATCTGACCCTTAAATTCGTGCTATTGACACTAAACCTACAATATTCATTTGTCTACAAAAATCATTTTTAAAGTACACCTTTAAAACAAAGCATAATTTCCATAGTTAAGAAAAAGAATAAGAAAATAAATCAAATCTTCCCCTAATGTGTGCTTCATTATCTGTCTTGTGTACAACAGAGAATAAATTAAAACGTAAATTATTGTGAACATTACACTCTCCAAAGAGAGAAAATAAAAGCAAAACTGGATTTCATAAACTGTTCAGCAACCTACATACTACATTCAAATTCTAGCCAGAAACTTTGGGATTGACTTTTCGTCTATTCATCTAAAACAGATGCCAAACAAATTATATTTACTATGACTTTACAGATGTATGGTATCTTTCACATAATTTGGTTTCCTGAAGTTCAATGTTTAGCAACAGAGTTTACAGATGGCAAAACTGAGACTTACCAAATTTCCCCAAGCCAGTGAACAGAGTAGTAAATGTTCTGTAATTACTTTCGTTTCAAAAGGTTCAAAAAAATGCCCCTCTTTTAAGCTTGATTGGTAACTTAACCTCACTGGAAAGAGCAACTTCTTTTAGTGAAAAGAATGTAAGGGAATATAAGAGTTGATAAACATAACGGGGAAAGAAAAGTGTATCAATCCCCTTGACTTAGTCAAATGCACTCTTGCATCAAATTTGAAATTGTAACCCTTTTTCATATCTTGTCATAAGACTTTGGCTTCAATGTGAAAGCAGATAGCCATGGCAGGCCACCCTTCTCTTTCAAGGTGCATCTGTTTGTCAAATTCACACCTCTCTACCTTATCCAGGAAACAATCAATCATACGTCAGCTGGGAATTTAAAAAAACAAAACTGTCACATGCAATAAATTCTCATAACTTGGCAACACTGAGCGTATATGGGTTGAAAGGCTTTGCTGACACACCAGAGTAGCTTGAAGTGCTGGAAACGGTGCACTTACGTTAGTGCAGCTCTCCACTCCACATATTGGTCTCATTGTGCTAAGACGGCTGTGCTACCCCATGTTCTATTTTATAACAAACTTAACATGGCATATGCTAGCTACCAACTCAATAAGCAAAATTTAAGGCACATTTTGTGTCTGTGCTTTGATTACACGCTCCTTGGAACAGCAATTCTTCCTCAATGTCTGAAAAACATTTTGCACATCTTGAATACTTTCATAAACTATTATTTTTGGCAGAAGGCAATCCTGTGAGATATTTCAATTCTTTGTACATTCCTCCTGACTATACAATTCCATGATCCAATTTACTTCTGTCTAATTTGAAAGAACACACACCAAGATGCATCTAAGGGACACAACAACAGCGACAAAAAAATCATGGCCACATGCAAAGAATGAACTGTAAGGTGATTAGTATTTTTGAAGTGCTATTATTAAATATATAAAATGAAAGAGATGGCAAGTGATTCAAAAGTGAGTTGAATATGAAAGTGAGAGAGATAAATGGACTTAAGTCTTCCTAAATTTATGACAAAAAAGACAGACTGGTAGTATATTGTCTCCCCTGTCATTAAATAAAGAAAATTGTAATCTGTACCCTAATCCTCTTAAGTTCATCACGGGACCACACAAAGACTGACGCAATACATATTCCAAATAGATTAACAGTTGCTGTTATTCTTTACTCCAATATTGAAAATAAAGATTTTTGATTTGATGATACTAATTTAGAGGGCTTCCACGTCTCTCTACACCACTATGATATGGATGGCCACAGGTCACTAGGAATTTTGTATTTCACCAGAGAATAAGCAAATAACAGCTACTCACACCACTGTTCCAATCACAACTTTTTCATTCTCTGTTCTCACCCTGTTCAGGTCTAAAAGACTGTTCCCCCCTTCTAAAAGCACAAACTCAATCTCATTTTTGTTACTTGCAAGCAATAATCAAGAAGAGTAACACCATAAGATTTCCATAAAAATTTCAATCATTACAATAAACATCAAGTTCTGTGATGATCTAATCAATAACTTAAAAAAAACCCAACATTTTTTATTTGAAATGAAAAAGAGTGACAACATACCATATTCTAAACATTCCACCTTTAAAATCGCAGTTTGGTCAACCAGTTGCTGATTAGGTTCCATTAAATGTTAATACAGTATTACATTTAAATTATCCTGCCTCGACAATGAACAAAGACAAAGAATCACTAATCTTAGATCAGCCGCACGGCCAATATTATTCAAATGCCCAAATTAGTCTTCTACTGTGTCCCCATTTGGAGTGCAGCTTCTCAGCAGTCTGCCAGGAGCTGCTGTCCTTCATTGCCTGATAATGCCATCTGACAATGGCCCACAACACCTTTTACGATGAATTCAAGTGCTCTGAAGAAAGGGCTCACAAAAATGTGCATTTCTAGCAGTCTGCAAGCAGACAATACGCCTTCAGCTCCTTTGGTTTTAATAATGTTCCCTTTGGAAAGTGAATCAGTTGAAGACTGTTCCAATAAAATAATAAGTCATAGTCTAGACGAAGCACAAAGCACTGTCTATACAGTTTGTGACAACGTCCTTGTTTTTCTTTCTTCCACACTTTTTTTCCAAAGACCATCCAGTGAAGGTAGTTTGATTTTATCCATATTCTTACTGTAAACATTAAGAAATATACCAAGGACAACCAGTAAGCCTGACCACACGTACCTAAAGAGGAGGTGAAAAAAAGTTATCATTAGCACTTTATCTGTAGTGATCACATAGCAATATTTGTGGATTAAATAAAAATAAATCCCCTACGTTAAGGAGAGAAGAGTTTTTAAGGGAAAAAAAACCCCAGAAATTAGTGGTCTCTGAGGAAGAATTTGCTTGAATCTTTATTGTTACTATCCTTCCACCCTTCCTTTTCCCACCCTGTCTGCAGAGCTTATTAAGGTGCATTTGTACTTAAATAATAACTAAACAGTAGTTGTTCTTTCTCACATGAATACAGTAGTCCTGAGGGGTTGTGGTATGTTTTTCCTTTCTACAGTTATGAGAGCTATACTCTCTATTACTGCTCAAAAATGTGTTCTCACTCAGAGCCTTATATCCATACTTCCCAATGCAAACTTAAGCCTCAAGATTTTAGCTGGAGTAAATTCCATTTGGGCATTTGGCTGTAAGCTTAGTTCTTAAGTCTCAAATAATAGATAGCAATAAAATTGAATACTATTTTGTTTCAAACCAGAAGCCATTAACAAAAATGTAGCCGCTTAGCTGCATTTTTCAATGTAAGTTCTTCCCTGAAATTAGAAAAGGGAAGAAGCCCAACCTCAAAAATCTTGCAATTTAACATATCAAGGTAATAGAAGCTTGCAGTTATTTAAAAAGGCTAGCTAAGAACTCAAACCTGAGCTCGTAAAAGGGGAAACACTACTGTAATGGAGAAAATGCCTTCCGTTAGACAAATCTTCCTCCACAGAAATTACTCGAACAATTTATTAAGTATCATAAGCACTAGAAATTATCTAATATTTTTCTTAATAAAACAACAAAAAATGCCAACACAGGGAATAGCTTGTCTTCAAGACCACAAGGAAAATGGAAACTATTTTCTCTAGTACGATTGGCATCAACAAGCCAATCAATATTTACAGCAGTGGGCTGACATTTGTAGAAGATACAAAATGAAAAGCATTAAAGCCTGAATGTGATCAATTAGTGTTATATTTCCATGATCAAGAATGTAATTTTGTATAAAATACACAAAAACCCCATTTAAAACTATAAGTACTTACTGGAATGTGAACGGCTTTGCAAAGAACAAAAAAGAAAGCACAATGGTCATTGCTTTTCTTCCTGTTGTTACTGCAGAGGAAAAAAAAATATTTCTTTAAGAATTCAGTTACAGCAAAAGAACATATTGCAGTCTTCAGTATTAGCAGATAACCTCGTGACATAATTAGGTGTCCAGCTAAAACAATGATCATCCTTGGTGCAAACACAGACTGCAGATGCCCCGGTTCGGTGCAAAACAGACCTAGAACTATATGCTGTTTGAAACAAGTATACCGCATCAGTAGTATCAGCTCCATTCACAGTATCCGCAAACAGAGAAACTTCCAGAACAAGACTTACTATTTAAGTAACTTCACGCTAATCAATTCACAATATCTGAAAGCAACAAACACGCCTTGCAAGTAACTGATGGTATAAACTAATCTGTTTGTGCAGAAAGAAGTAGCATCACTATTTGGATACACCAAATCTCTTGCCACTTCTACTTCACATTATTACAGTTCAGTGGTGTTTTGGGCTGTATTTTTAAGTGGAATGGGATCAGCATCTCGCCATTCTTCTGAAGGTACTGAAAATTTATCTAACAGTGCAAAGAAATAAAACTTCAGTCAGAAACCTGAAAGACCAAGGATGTCTGACTTCAATGATTATGCATTAGGAAGTTTTCATCAAAAGCATTAAGAGACTTTCTTCTACACGTGATCTTATCTCTAGAAAGAATCAAGGTAGTAAGAAGAGTTGAAAATACAACACTGTTACCAAAATGGAAGTAAACTATCTATTTGGGTTATTCTCAAATTAACTATAGCCACAATAATTATTTGAACAATTTCAATGCTATCTGCTATGAACGAGAACACAGTGTTGCTAGGAAATTGTGTACTGGGAAACCTATATAGTTTATCACTGAAACAAAAAATCAACAAATGACTGAAAGTTATAGAAAATGTTTATAAGAAAGCAATAATGCAGCCAGGTGCACCAGTTCAGCTATGGAGGTTAAGGGCCTGAGAAGGTGTTGTATGATAGTGCAGGCTGCTCACTTAAGAAAGACCCCAGTACAATTGTCTGTATGTAAAGAAGAACTACATTTTTTTTATTAACAGAAAATATTTTGCTCACCATGAAGTACTTTTTACTACACCATACTGGAAGGCCTTACTTGTATAGCTACATCCACACTAGTCTTACTGTAACATACTGACCAGAGGAACCAATGACTACCGATGTATATTGATGCTGTTATGGCTAGTAAGGTAAGTTTCATTCTCCCCAACCCTCCCCCACAAACAAATATTTACCTAAAAGCATGTTTTGTAGTGGAAGAAACAGCCTTCACCATTGCTTTATCTGATCCAATCTCAACTTTTTAGCAACAATTTTCTTTACATTTTAAGAAATTTATGCGCATCAAATAAAATGATTTTCTATTACATGAAAAATTAAAGGAGAATGAAAAAGAAAATTGAGTTTTAATTAGAAAACAGTTTACAGATGAATAATTTAAAAAATGGTTAAATTACTTCAGTTTTTCTAATTACGATTATTTCTGTTCTTTCAAATCAGTTATTAATTAAAATATTTATGTAACCATTTCCTTCTAAATTAAGTGCCTTTTCTTCTTTTTCCCAATTAAGTCTGATAATTTCTCATTCTGCTAATAGAAATACAATTTTCATTAAACTCTTTCACCCCACTACCCCGCCAAGAAGGGGGAGGGTGGATGGGGGGTGGGAGGGACAGTAATGAATGTGGTGTTCTTTCAAGGCACAATAAACATTTTCACATTGCTACAGGCAAGATGTAAAGGGCTCAAGTGTTAGGATTGTCAAGGTCAGGCATAAGAAAACCTGGGAAGAGTTTGTTATTCCACAGCATTTTTAAACATTTTTTTAGCACAGGAAGACTTTTTAAGAGCTATTTTAATACTTGAACCAACCCTCTCATCTGGGCCAATTTCCAGTGAGGAGGCGTACTGAACTTTGTTAAAAACAAATGAGACACAGAAGTGCTGCAGAGGCAACAATTAACGGGAGAGCAGAGCATGCAATCCTCAGGTCAGAAAACAACCGTCTATATTTTCCTCTCCACTACTGCGAATGAAGTAAAGCATCACTCGACAGAAACCAGCTTTTAGGGGTAGAGGGAAGAGAGGAAAGTGGCTCCAGCTCCATGGCATCTGATACACCTTTCCCCTTGCAGGCCCTCGTGACTAATGTTTGTCATTTTAAGAAAAAGTAACCTGAGGAAGGAATGAGCCTGGTATAACTGTTCTCCACAGACTACTGTAATGACTATATAAATGATAGGGGAGGCTAGATGGGCAATGACTGATTTTTGAAAAAAGCACTCAAATTTCATTTTAAGTTTGGAAGCAACAATTTTCTACAGACAAACAATTTCATGTTCTATAGCAGCTGCATATAGTAAAGAGTAATTATTTCAGGGACAGCCTGAAAACAGGTGTACTGGAAGATGCTGAAAAATTATCAAGTGTCCAACTTCCTTTAGAGTTTTTAGACACCAAAAAATATTAACATTACAATTAACTACTGTTGAAATGAACAGCAGGGTCATTTCCCCTTATTCCAACAGTTGAGGACATTCTGATATGTAAACACTTTGTCACTTGACTGTTCTACAAACTCATAATGATACAGGTTAAAAGTATTCATTTGTAATACAGTTACGTCATTTGGCTGGCCACGCTACGGTAACACCACATACTAAAATATGCCACAGCCTCACAAATACAGATGCAAGGCACAATAAACTAATGCAAATAATTTCTGAGCCACAATTTCTGTTGCGTCTCTCTTACTTTGATTCAGTCACTTTCTGTACTGCTTCTTCCATTAGGAATCTCAGGCAGACAATATAGCAGTAAGGTCTGAACACACTTCCTTCTCTGAAGCCATACAGTTGTCCTTCCACACAGAATGTCTTTAGTTTCAATGCTTCTCATTGTTTCTAAGGCACACATCAGCCAATGCCTTAGTAAAGACCAAACATAACCAGATGACATTACTTGCCAGTGCAGTGCTGAGACTCATTGTGCTCAGTGGCTTCCTCATTCATAGAAAGCCAATCTCAGCTAGTAGTATTTCAATCTCTCCACGTGATTTTTCCAGATGACTGGTTACTCAACGTGAAGAATATGTCCGGTTGCATACGGGATAAGAGTCAAGTTTGAATATCTACAAAGGTTGAAAATCTGTAACGGCTGGACTAGATCTCCAGAGGTCCCTTCCAACCCCTACCATTCTGTGATTCTGTGACTGTCTCTTGCTTCACATCCTCCTTTTCCTCATCCGTCTGGACACATACCTGGGGCATGTCTGATCTGCAGATAGGTCTCACTTGCGTTTATTGCTGGGAAATTATTACATTATTAGGTGAGAACACCACATCACAGAAACTTTTTATTTGTGCATGAACTATCACAGGCAGAGACAAGACAGCATTTGGTGACTTTCTTCGCCTGGAGAAGATTCCATTAACTTTTATCATAGAATGGTTTGGGTTGGAAGGGACCTTAAAGATCATCTAGTTCCAATCCCCCTGCCATGGACAGGGACACCTCCCGCTAGACCAGGTTGCTCAAAGCCTCATCCAGCCTGGCCTTGAACACTTTCAGGGATGGGGTATCCACAACTTCTCTGAGCAACATGTTCCAGTGCCTTACAGTGAAAAATTTCTTCCTGATATCTAATCTAGACCTACCCTCCTACAGCTTGAAGCCAGTACCCCTCATCCTATCACTACACCTTTGTAAAGTCCCTCTCCAGCTTACTTGTAGGCCCCCTTTAGATACTGGAAGGCCGCAGTAAGGTCTCCCCAGAGCCTTCTCTTCTCCAGACTGAACAACCCCAACTCTCTCAGCCTGTCTTCATAGGAGAGGTGCTCCAGCCCTCTGATCATCTTCATGGCCTTTTGACATTCTTTAGGGCCTTGTATTGTTCCACATTCACGTGCGGTTAGCAGACGCACATGTGAGTGGCCCAAATCTTTTCAACATGTTACTGATCAGAGTTGTTTACATGTGTTTCTTCTGACATGGCTGATACACTCATATGCTGTACCAAGCATTTAACAGAAAACATGACTGCTTCCATTTTTTGTCGGACAATTACATCAGATGTCTAGAAGAAGATCTGAAAGACTAGATAGACTCTGCTTCTGTCATTAACAATAGGCTTATGCCCGTCTCATGAATACACAAGTGACTGAATACACAGCCCACTAGAAGTTTGTTTAGTTCAAATCCTGACTTTCAAAATTAACACACATCCTTTATTCCCTTCAACTCAGTAAAAAGAACTGAGCAGACCATCACAAAAGTCAGAATTTGTTCCACTTGAGTTTATTCTCAACTGAGTCTGGAGAGTACATTTACTATTGCTAGAGCAGCATTCAACTGTGAGAGTGTGGGCATTCAGAAGCTTCAGGGGAGTTCTTCATAGTTTTTCTAGCAACAGAATTTGCTGGAAATCTCCATAAATTTTGTCCTTAGAGACTATGACACTGCCTACTATGCCTTACTGGAACATCCTTACCTTTCCTTCCATGTTTCAAATTACACCTTTTTCTTACACCTTGCTATACATTTCCAATGCAATTCCTCTGCCTAGAACAGTGTTGTTTCTGCATTAAAACAGCACAGGCTATATGCACGAGATCACAGGCTCCTCAAGGTTGAAACTGTGGCACAGAAAGAACCAGGAAGGTGTAAAACACGCACTACTAAGGAAGATCCATACTACACAAACCACAATCAGTCAGCACAAAGAACAGGAAAAAAGCCACAGTAAGAACAATTCTCAAAAACTCTGTCCTAAATAATAGGATTACTTTCTGGTTTTGTACCAAAAGCAGTAAAGATAGCATTTGTTCCTACCTGTTACAGCCAGAAGGGCACCAAAGATTTTAATCAAAGCTAGAACAAAGGATATGCCAAAATAACCAGTCAGGGAGAAAAGGAATGCATAACCGTACGTCTGAACTGGATGCTGCAACAATAACAAAAAAAGCCTGTTAGGAAAATGTAAAACAAACCCTGAGGTATTGCAAAATGACATAAAACTACAGACTTTAATCAACTGCTTGAGCAATAATAAGCTGTTCAACAATGCATTCATGCAAAGATCCTTATTTAATTTTAGTTAAATAATGGAAAAATAATAATGAAATTATAAGCTTATAAGTCTGGTCCTGTGATTTTTGTTTTGTTTTTTAAAACATTACCCAATCTAATACATCAAAGACTGTAACAACTTGCTTAATATATGAATTATACAAGTCAACCAGTTTACATGATGAAAATATAACTTTAGAGAAGTGGTGAGATTTTCTAAACCATACAGAGCAATGTTTTCCAATGAGGTTCTTCATAGAAAAAAGGAAATCTTTATACCTACCTTTGAGCAAAATGTTACTGCAGGGCTTAATCCACTAGTGCATGTTAATCCAAATAAAATATACACAAAACCTATTGAATAGGAATACAAAACCTAGAATAGTTTAAGAGAAAATAATTACCAGGTGATACTATACAAAAGGACAAAATTAAATGCTTTCAAATGCTTGGCCCTTCTAACGTGCTCAACTTCTCAGAGTTGCATTTGCAGTGATTGAAGATATTTTTACTAGGATTTCTATAACAGCTGATGTACAGTGAAATGCGAACAGTAAGCGTTACAGACATTCCTCCTATCCACAACTACATAAAAAAAGTTTCGTAAGCTAGTCAGTTAATAACATCCTGAGGTCAATATTGACTGCGGAGAATCCTTCAAATTCAGGATTTCACAGCCTAAATAAAACTTCACACAACTATGTAATTTAGTATTTTGAATAACATGTTAGATGTATTTCATTTTCTGCTACTTATCCTGCACAGTGAAGATCCACATTACATTAAATTTGCAAAGGATAGCACATAATCACCATGAACTGCTACAAGTTTCACATTAAGTTTTATCTGTGTTGCTTCAGTTCATGTACATGGTGTACCTGCATTATGGTTATAGGATACAAGACTTTCAAATATGACCAGCTCTGGCCTAGATCAGTACTCAGAACAGACTACACTCAGCAAACAGGTAAGCTCTTCATTTTATCTGTACCCATATTTAATTCTTAGCTTCATACAACGACAAAAGAATCTTCATCCTATCTTTTCCCATGTAGCGGCAACAATAGAGCTGGAACTTCCCATCCATACGTCCCTCCGTACAGCAGGAGGCATTCAGTATTTGGGCAACAGTTAGTGGCCTTTTCTTGTGAACATGGGAGACAGTCAACAGACCTATTCTACACGTTACTAGCTTCAAAACTTGGTGTCAATTATGGCTGTACTTCTTTTGATACAGGTTTCATCAATTGTTTTCTTGCTGTACTATCTCAACTATTTGCAAAAATAAATCTAATAACAATTGATAACACCACCATGAGACAACTGCACACTTATCACTGCTCTACAAAAAGGAAGAGGAATATACATTTCAAGAACAGACCTGCTTTCAAACTCTTAAAAAACAATGATCTGATCTTCAGAGCTCTTATTTTACAGTGTTTTTACACACAAAAGGTAGTCTCTGGTTCTTCATTTGCCTCTGCATCCAGCTTTTCTCCCAAACTACCCAAAGACCTCACTTTTCACAACCAGGAATGCGCACCACATTGCTAGTTCCTGGTTAGGCAGTGTGATATATGTCACCCACTTAGAATCACACACAAGGCAAATTCAGGTGTAACTTTCCAGAGCAGTGGTTACTATTTCAGCTGCAAGACATCTTTTCTCTTTTCATAATTGCTTAATCCAGGGCAAATTCCAAATTCCTCAATGAAACAGAGATCCTGTGAATGACAGGTTCTTTTACTATTCAATTTTGTTTCCAGATCACTGTCCATTAAACATGATCTCCAATTCAGAAGACCAGTTAAATTTTTACCCACAATCTCAAATCTAGAAAAATTATTTCTGAAATTCTGCTTGTACTTCTGCACTGAATTCTCCAAACAAAAACCTACAGTGTAATATCTAGGCCTCAAACAAACAAAACCTTTATATCCTTAATCACTACACTGATTCTCTACAAGTAGTATGAGTATACAATACAAAGACCAACATTTGCCAGACTAACGCAGAATAAAAATGAAAGTTCTGGAGATAATAGGAGCTTCATAGGTAAGGCAGTTAACAACTGTCAGATGATTGTTAGCAAGATGCAGAGTGGCAAGAAAAAAGTTACAGATTGTACTTTGTTTTGGATTTCAGAGATTACAGCTATAGAAGGCTGCACTGGGTTGGGTGAGGTCCACGTAGCTAAAATCTCTGCCTCCAGCAGCAGTCAACAGTGAATACTAAGAAAAAAGTACAAAAATAAAAAACCAAGAACACGATGACACTTTTCAGGTATATTCCACTTTTCCAGAAACTTGCAGCTCAAACTTCTTGAGTCAACCTAAGTCACCTTCAGCCTTAAATGAAGCTTCCTTCTAACTATTTTTTTCTCCATTTATGAAGCTATTCTCGTAAAGGAGAAACCAGATTTTCTAGTTAAATTTCAAATACATGCCAATTATGCAAATTACATGTCAATATTTTTTTATTTGTGGCCTATTCAAATACTGTCTGTTATAAATGATTTTCTTGTATTTACTCAACTTTAGAGAAAAAGATGCCAAATTCAAACATAAATTTTGTCTATGAAGAAAAAAGTCAGACCATACGAACAGCTAATCTGCATTTCAAGTATATAAAAAGACTGTGCAAGACTTTTTCAAAATTGTGTATTTCACTGAATCAGGAACACATCCATTGACCTATTCTGAAAGCCAGAGTTTTACGGATTTCAAAAAGCTTTCAAAAGCCAGCCTATCAAATGCTAGCACACTCTAGAATCAAAGTCTAGCAAGTAAGAAAAGCAACATGTTCCATGTAACAAATGTTCATCTATACCAGAAGAACAGTATATATTTTTCAAAGACTTTTTTTCAGACTCCGTTGATTTCCGCCCTGCAGGGTAGACAAAGAAACTGTTGCTAGAAATGAGTGTTTCTACAGCTGCAATATACATTTGAAGTTGCACACAGAAAGCAGCACTCTTGAGAGGTTAAAAACCGAAACAAGCGAAAAAACAGCAAAAGCCCCCAAACAAACAATCAGAAACCCCTGAGAATAGTACACCAAGAGCCCCTCTTTACATATGTAAGAGAAAAACAGATTTAAGTTTCATGTTTTGTCATTGTATGCCTTGTCTATGATAGAACGTGTTCTTTTAAAATTGCAAATCTGGTATTTACCATTTCTGAATTAGAACCATTGTGCAACTTCATAGCTTTTTCCTGTACATTTCCTATAACTGCATCTGCGCAGAGGGCAAGGGATATTAGGACCACACCTAATGTAAGAAAACAAACAAACAAACAAAACCTGTTCAGAATATTTATCAGCAGAGTAGTGAGGAAAACCACTCTGTACCTATCCTGAAAAAAAATATCTCAGGAATAGAAAAATAATAAAAGCCCCTCTATAACAAATTCTAAATGTCAGCAAGACTATTTCGTTATACCAGCATAAAGCAGTGTCCACCCCACTCCCTCCATCAGTTAACTCCTGAGCACTATGTGTCTCTAAGCTTGATAGGAATATCTGGACATTGTTATAAAGAAGCCAGCTTCTTTAGTTTTTGTAGTAACAAGAGTGAAAGAACATCAGCTTCATTTATTTAGGTATTCTTAATGAAGATAAATAACCAGAAAACATACTCTTTTGAGTAGTTAATCCTAAATTATTTTTTCCTGAAAAAGGGAAATAGAAGCGTTAGACAAATGCAGGAGGATTCACAGTGGGAATCTTTCATTACTGAAATACTGATTTTAAAAAAAACTACTGTTCAGGTACAAACCCCATGTTTTTAGGTTATCATATTTGTTCACAACAAAGGCACTACACAGTCACTAACATAATCAGCTTTCCAATAACAAAAATTAATAACTCTTTATCCATGCCAGTCACAGTTCACGTCCCAACCTCCAAACTTCTATTCTTTCATGACTGTAGCAACCTTTGTCTTTACTGATGTATTCAGGTTAAAATACCACTTTTCCTAAATATACAACATTACAGAACATATCAGTCATCAAAAGCATGTTTACTGTTGCTCTAGTCTTCGTTCCTTAAAACACTCTAAGTGTCACGGAAGAATGAAGAGTGGAAGACTAGAAACAAGCAGGGTTATATTTTCTTAATATTATGTTCTTACTATCAGAGGACTCAAAATAGGCATTGTGATGGACCAATTGGAATATAAGCTCCTGACAGAGGAAAAAATATCCCAGCTCTTAGGATTTTCAGAATTGAAAGATTTAACTTTTTTAAGACCAATGAAATTTAAGGTGGCATCTCCTTGGCCAGCGTCTGGATACACAGGAACTTCCAAACCAGCATTTTTAGTTTGGGAACCATTTCCCTTCTAAGGCTAGACTTATGCAACTGAAGCAACAGAAAAAGACTCTCCATTATTCAAAGTTATCAGGCATTGGAAAAGGTATGAGTCAACGGAAGTGACATGATAAACTGAGTAACACTGGTTATGCTAAAGACAAGAGTATAGATATTTTAACTACATGGATTCAGCTCTGGTCCAGAGGTATAATTACATCTCCACCTCAGCAAGAGCCTTGCTGCAGGTCACTTCTGTTAAGGGACTCAGTACGTCTCCAATCTGTGCTCTCTATCATGCTGGCTCCAGCAGTGCTTAATGGCCCAGGCACATCACTGGACAAATGCATGGGTTCAATAGTGGATTGAGATTAAAAGGCTACCTAGAATCTGAAGTCTAAGTGTGCATGGAAAGGAGAACTGTAGGGACAAGACAAATGTTAATATTACCTATATACACCGTTTGAAGAGAAAAATTTTTCCGCTCATTGTGATAGTGCTGCACCTGCTGAGCAGCAGCAGCAAAACCATGAACGAGACCAGTAACGTTATGTAGCATGTAAAGCATGAAGAAAAATGACTGGAAGAATTGGTCCTAAGTTAGTTCCGAAAGAAATTAAACTTGAAGGTCTTGCACCAACAGACTTGACTGAAACACTACATTACATTGTATTCCACACTATTAATGTGATGCTTGAAGTCATTAAAATATTAACACTGCTTATACATTTAGAAGCTATTGGATATTTATGTAAGTTCCTCAACAATACATTCTCACACTTGTAATCCCCACCACGCAAATGTGTTAGATTAGTAAGCTGTTTGGACTTTACCTGCCCATTAAGACCTCTTTAATACTCCACATTTTAGAAGCCTGCCATACGTAAGATTAGATGACACAGTAGAGGTAACCAACCAAGTAATATCATCTTAAGAACAGTGAAGCTAAGGGCAAAACACCTCAGTCTGCAAAAGACTAAACTGCACCTATACAAACAGTTTAGGGCGGAGGAATGTGCATTCAATTCGCTTTTTACTGTGTCTTCACTGAAAATAGTTAATTTCCACTTACGCCTGTAATGGCACAGCAGCAGAATTTCCCGTAGCACCAATGTTACAAGACTGTCTCCTTCTGCACACCCTTCTCTTCTGGTTTCTCTTTTGAAAGTCCTGTATCTATATTCACAGCTATTTAGGATATCTGCCGTTACCTCTCCAATTTGACAATGCTAGGAGATGCTTTGAGCTCTTAGCATCAACTCCATCTTGAAAAGTATACCTCTTCCTTAGTTACAAATATGTACCTGTTCTGGCAGAAGAGAGTTTCTGTTTTCTTGGCTGAAATCTTCCATGTGTAAACAAAATCTATGTAGATTCCTTTTTTGGCCCAGCAATACTGAGATTAGATTTCAATGGGGGGGCAGGGAGGGGTGAGAAAAAAAGAAAGGAAAAAAAGAAAAAAAAAAAGGATTTGTAAGATTGTTCATCCCAATAATATTTTATGTCTGCTCATGCTCCATTTTTAGTATTTGCATCAGACAACAAAGATTATGAGTTTTGTTTAACTTCACAGCATAGTTTTTCCTCTCTTAGAACTGTGAAATGTAAACAGCTTTGTTCTTAACAAGTTAGAAGTAGTTCTATGAAATCATGCTAGAATCACACTAGTTTACATGGAAACAGTTCTACATAAACACACATGGATCACTGGAACGAACTCAGGAATTTAGGGGGCAGTAAGCTGGGAGTAACATAAAACTGCAACTTAAGAAAACAGTAATTTAATTTGCTGTTTATGTTTTTAAAGTTTTAACATCCTCAAATACTTTTTTATTTCTTTGAGGATACTATATGAAGATACAAAATTAAATTCTGCCATTTTCAGTTCTTATTCTGTGATTTACATCAAGAAAAGTGTAATTATTGAAAAGAATACGCCATTTTGCAGAGTGAGCAACATTTTTAATAATTTTTATCACTGGTTTTACAATTGGGCAGCTATGTATTTCTGCAACACCAAAAATCAGTACATTTCTTGAAGGAAGAGACCATCTATTTCCATAATTCATCCTAGAAAAGGAAAAACTCCACCTTTCCCATTATGAAAAGTTTCTTCTGGTTAAATTAAGTGACATGGGAATAAAACAAAACAGGCAAGAGGGAACAGAGAAATACAGAAAGAACCTTCTCAGAAGGTAAGGAGAATTTTGAATTACCTTCCTAAGGGGAGATCCAGACTTCTGAATTCTAGTTCTATATTCTGTTTTCACAGAAATAACTTCCTCCAAATGGTAGTGCTCTAAGCTTCAATATATACAGACTTGTTTGAAGTGTTCAGAATAAATTAACAATGAAAGACAACCCTGTTTATTCTCTGAAGACATTATGTTTTTATCTTGTGTTTTGCAGATCTTTGAGAGCATCAGGACTTTGCTTCATTTGCTGCACTTTACCCCAGCCCATTCAGTTGAAGAATCAACTTTCTACATGTTTTCAGAATTAAGTCTAGCATGTATTTCAGACAATTCAAAGTTTAGAAAAGGAATATATTAACATGTGAATGCACTTAGAGGCTATAGTCAAAACATGCTGTAATGGTAACACATATCCATACATCACAAACACTAGACCATAATTACATGCATACCAACATCATACTGTACTCAAAATATATTATTTTTTTCAAGCAGCCACCAGTTATACCACACATAAACACATTAAATGCACAGCAGATTATATAATTCACAGATTTTTGTAATTTCTTCCACTACCAGTAGCACTAAAGTTACATTAAATGGCATGAGAAGTAATTCATGAACAACAAGGCAAAAGATACATACAGTTTAGACAACATCACAAACTGATCATTACTAACACTGGATAAAATAATATTTTGTGAAGAAAAAAAGTATTTTCCTTAAAACAGAGAATTTAATACTATTTTTAGGAACAAAACTTCTAAATCAGTGCCTCCACTATTAATAAATAAAGGTTTCATACTGAACGTCTGCTGTAACAGTTGTTGTAACTCATCTCAGCATTTCAAAAGAAGAATACTTTAAAAGTAGACTGTTCAAAAGTTTTTCAAGGTTCACTAGTAATCCGAACGCTGGCCAAGTAAATAACATGGATTTTATGAATAACTAATTCTCCCTTATTATTTGAGAAAGAAATTTAAGCAGGTTAAAATCTTTTCTTTCCTTCTAATTGTACATAGTATAGAAAAGTTAGAACGTGGGCACTCCTACTAAGAACTACCGCAAATTTGAGTGAGACTGTGAATTAATATAAAGTAAATGGTTCTGAAATGGAAAAAGACTTAAAGGTTTAATTAGAAAAGTCAGCTAATCTTTTGAAGTTTTAAAATGGTCAAACTGAACTTTATCATATTTATTTTAACAGATCTACTGGGAAGTAAGTATTTCTTGAGAATAAGCATGAGACATTTCAACCTAAAGGATGGCATTTCCAGAAATTTTAAGAACCTAAAAAGTAACACTCACAATAAAGGCGTCTTCTGCCACAGATACAATATGCCACTGCAAAGCTACAATGAAACCTTGTCCATGTGACCCATGAAGGCATTCCACCAAGAATTGTCAGAACTTCTATGGAACACTTATTGTAGGAAAAAACCCAAACATTTCATTAAATTCTAAAATATGATATATCATTACCTGTCAAGTTGAAGTTTGGTGCAACTGTGCTGTCAGCTAAAGTAAACCATATTAATCCAAGGCTCATACATAGGGCTGCAGACACATCTGCAATATTATAACGTTTTCCTACAAAAGCAATACAAACAACATCAATGGACTGTTAATACTCTCAGAGTTTCATGTTTATCCTGTTTAGCAGATTATAAGGCAAAGGAAAAACTGTTCCAGTGTCATTCTCTTACTTAGCTGAAGACTTAATGCTCTGGCCTTTCATGACTGGAATTCATTTCTTCTACAACAGCAGTTCCTAACATGTAGGAGGACCTTAACGGATACTATCTGATTCTTGAGATCAGTTTTAGGTTTACTCCTAATGACATAAAGCACATCCTCCCTGACAAAGCATCATCTCAGCAACTTCAGGACAGCTTAGATGTTTTCTTATGATTTTTCCCTCATGCAAGACATTTTGGCTGCCTTTATTGATTAGAGAGAAGTCATTCCCAACATCAACAGATGACTTGAATACTTCTACTACATTGTCCCTTAGTTTGGGAGAGAGGCTGTGGAGGGGGATAGAGAGAGAAATAGAGTAGGGAAATGAAAAGGCAGGAGTTAGGATATCTTGTTTGATATAACATATTCCTTTTTCAGAAGCTGTACTTTCAATAGAAGCTTCCAAGGGAACTTTTTTGAACTGAATTTTTTTTTTTAATAAAGAAAAATAAAAAAAAATCACAGCTTCTGAGAATACAGTACTACTACAACACAATACAAAATTTCACAGAGCTTTAAGGGAATACCAGTCTCTCTGCATTAAAATTATTCAAAATGACTCCTAATAAAAGGTAAATACTGCGTGCACATGTGCGTATATGAACTTGTAACCTGCTCTGAAAGTTCAGCTTTCTATTGCAAGTAGAAGGCCAGAATTAACTACAGAAACATACCATTCTAGATTCTGTCCACTACACTTGCCCATGCAGAGCTTTACTGACTTAATGAATTCTTGTGTATCAAACAAACAGAAACTTTTTATAATATACTTAAATATTCCAAACCCAGAAATACTGAGGTATGTTTATTCACATAACTCTAGTCTTCATCTGTTGTTCTCCAGATCCCGTCTTCTGCTCTTGGAACGTAAACTATGACTTTAGCACTAGCCAAAGACATGTAAAGTCAGGTGTATTTCTCATTAAACATTTGATTAGAATTTAGGAATTTCAATTAGGAATTTAGGAATCAAGCTTTTCAAACAAGAGCAGGGGATTTCTTCACAAATCATGGCTAGATTATTTTTTTTCCCCCCCTCAAAGTTTTCCATTTCAGTATTGAAAATGTTTCATTTATGAAGTGATTTGGTTTAGAAAACAAAGTTACATTACTGAAAAATTAAGAAAGCCTCCAAAAAATGTTTTGCGAGTGACCTGTACAACTTATTTTTCACCACATTTTCTGTTCATCTAATTGTATTTGTACATTTTCAGAGAAGGTGCTTCTGAAATTCGTTTTTCCTCCTATAAGAAAAACACTACCTGTCCCTCTCTATCCAAGAGCCTCAGTAGCATTTAACAAAGTACAGGATTCCATACATGACTGCTTCCCAAAGAATCAACAAAAAAATAATCTAATAGCAAGACTAACTTACCTTGTATAAAAACCCCGCCTATCATTACTGGAATCAGCTTACAGCACTTGAAGATGACTTGAGTAGGGTAATTCAGATATCCTAAAGAGGTATTTGACAAACCCATAGTTCCCACTGTTAAAAACGCTATTATCATGTAGGTTTTCCCAGGAATTCTACAAAATATAAGCATACAAATCTTGGTATTACAGACACATTTGGAGGAGATTTAGCTTGGAAAATTTAGATAAAGGAATATGTTTGTAATACAACTTCACCATTCTTCTCACTGAATCTCATTCCATAATACGAATTTTAAAATGCACACGGAATGACTGATTTCAAGTCTCCTTTCTTTCAACTACTGATAATAAACAGCGTTCAAATACAAGACAATAAAAAATTCATGGCTAGTGAAGTATTCAAGCAGTACTTCTTTAACCTCCTTCTGAGAGGGTATATTATTTACAGAAGAATCAAGACAACGGCTTCAAGTTACTTGTCAAAGGAAACAGAAGGTTGGTATACCAAGATATCCTGAATCTTAGTCCTCTCATGGCCACTGCATCAATTTTTTGGTGAAGTTTTCACACGAATGTTGACATTTTTAGAACGAAGGAAGTTGAAAAAAGTACTATCGTTTTATAAAACTCAACAAAACTAAGAGAGAAGTGATTCAGCTATCGTGAACAGAGGGACTCCTTTAACATTTTCAGATGTACTGTTTGCAATTTGATGAAATTATCATGTGACAACAGATGATGCAACAGTAATTTTTAGCAATCACTGTGCTCACTTTGTGAAGTGACTTTTTACAGTTATTGTTGTGCATACGTTCAGCTGGTTTTTACGCATCCTCAGAGCCACATTAAGCAACATAAGGAAATGTCTTCCTGTAACCCTGTGTTATCCATAACTCATTATGTGATCTGGGCATTCTCTGAGGCATGCAAGAAAAAATTAAAATTTAAGAAACAGAGAATTTAGCATAAAAAAGTAGGCAATGGACTTT
This sequence comes from Larus michahellis, assembly GCF_964199755.1. Lineage (NCBI taxonomy): Eukaryota > Metazoa > Chordata > Aves > Charadriiformes > Laridae > Larus > Larus michahellis. The sequence continues at coordinate 75,750,285 of NC_133897.1, read as the reverse complement.
TTTATGTCTACGAGAAGATACCTAGGTTATAGAAAATAAAATGTAAAATACATTTAAGATCTACATTTCCAACACGACTTACACATGGGTCATGCTTGGTAAGCATTAGCAACTATTTGGTAATCAAAACCTAAACACTAGTTACATAACACCCAAAAGGCAATACTATCTGATGCATCTCAGAAAGTCAGATAACTTGAAATATAACGTGTGAGTGTTTAAAATTAAAGCAATAATCTCTCAAAGTTATGTTGTTTGACTATGGAAGAATTCTATTACCTAAAAGCAATATATGCAAAATCAGACAAGGTTGACTACAGGTAAGGAAAACTAGTTATACACAACTAGGATATAATGCTTTAAAGCAATTTTAAAATTCACGTACACCATGACAGCCTCTACCCAAGCTTCCAGAGGGCAGTTTGCAGAGGCTGTAGGTGGGCAGGAAGCCACAGAACAGCCACACTGAGTCAGATCAAACTACCCCATATCCATAGGATTCAAGACAGCAAGAATCTCCCTGGTCAACAGCAGTGAAAAAATACAGAATAATTTTGTAGCAGGGTGTTACGAGTGCTATTTTAACTGAAGAATTCAAAACCTAAGCACATCCATTGAAGCAAATCTGCGCAGCCACATGCAAATGGAGAGCAGACCTCTGACACTCACCAAGATGCACAGCAGGTTAGAGGAACCTCTTGGTAAGGATGTGCCAAGGTTTGAGAAAAAGGTATTCAATGAGAGATAGCTTGCTTCAAGTGCCGTGAAGTGCAGTCGGCCCTATTCTAGACGTGATAATCCCAAGCAACACAAACATGAGTCAGTCTGTAGCAGCTACCGTAAGGACAGAATATGCTCTCTCAGTGGGACAAAGTAACAGTACAGTCAACAAGACCACATACGGGTCTGAAATCTAAGTGGGTGCTTATATAACATTTTCTAATATTGTCCAGTAAATTCACATTATTTTAATTACGTAACTGCTACCAATGCCTCACAGTATTCACATTCAAACAACAGAAGTTAAATTCACCATAAATATGAAAACGTTTCTAGTTTGACGGATAGTGGGTAAAATGCCTGGAAAAACACATACCTTCTCCTTTTGTCCTGAATCAACTGCAATTCTATTAGTCCGAAAATGGAATAAAATCCAAATTGCACTAAAGTGAGGTACCAACCAAAAGGTTTAAAACCTTCCACTGAAAATATCAATTCCTATAAAAACAAAAACCCACGAAGGTCACATACATACATCAAAATATTAAATCGAAACAAAATCAACATTTTTTTTTTCTTCATGTACATGCAAATCTAGCCTTCGCAGCTGATGGTTATTAACTAGAATTTACCTGCCATATGTAACTTGGAAAATATTGAAAAAGACAATTTAGGTTCTCCAAAATGCAATGAGAAAATTTACTGCTGTTGTAAATCCACTGAAATTAATGGATGGATCCATCAGGGGAATACATTTGATCCATTAATATTTATCTCAAATTATAGATGTTTCCTGTCTGCTTTTCAGTTGGTTTTCAGTTCATTTACTTCAGTAGACTGTTTTTATCCAGAATTTATAAATAGCTCACAATAAGGCAAACAGAAACTTTCCATAACAGACATATTTACAAGCAATATTCACCTCTTAGGAATGCGCACCTAGTATTGTGAGTGCCTATATTAAATAGCATTTGTGAGCTTATAAATTTTCAGGCTGTAGGAACATTTAAACCCAGAGCAATCTGTTATGGAAAAATACATGCACTGCATAAAGAATTATGTAGATATGTCAGTTATAGAAACAAAAGGCTACCTAATATTTTCCTTTTTGAGATTCTACTTTAAATTACTTATAACTTTTTCTAACTAAGTAACTTTATTTTAACAAACTTCTCAACTGTTTTTGAAAACTGCCTTGGAAACGCATTGATTTTAAGTTATCAACTTTTTAAATCACTACTTTATTGAGAAGACACACTGCAGTTAAAAAAAATTAAAAAAAGGAACAGAAATGTAACTGGTCAAGGTAAGAGAGAAAAGGTTAGCAGGAAGAGAAACCATTTAACTAAAATGGTATAAACATTATGCTTCTGCTTAACAAACAATCATAGTACATGTTTCAGCTCTGTTCTGAAGGGAGAGCAGAGAGAACAATAGACTATTATTATTGTACGGCACTCACGGAACTCAAGGAGAGCTAAAGGTTTCAACACCAACAAAGACTTGCATGTCAGTCTGTATGGTTCTACAATTTGTTTTCAGAAGACTATGAAATCACAGTTAAAAAATACACATTCAAAACAATACTGAAAGGTGTACCTTGCACACAGAAGTAAAAGATCAAATTATGAGTCCAACTGAACCATACCTCATAGGCATATGAACGACAATGGAATTTTACATTATACAATTACTTACTGCTCTTGAATTCTGAAAGGTTGACTTTGCAATCAGTATCTATTTTAAATGTCTATATATATTAAAATACATGCTGTGGTATTGTGCTATTGAAAAAGAAAAGGGGAAGGAGGAATTGGCCTGAGACAAGTTCATAGCATTTACCTGTAAATATCCATAGATGAGATAAAACATAAAAACTCCAGAAACACAGATGAAAAATTGAGTAGGTTTGTTAAATTTGCTGAGATTCATTCCAAGAACTACAACATCATCTACTGATTTGATATGAGGAGACATAGTTTGAGATTTGGAAGGCACACTGATGGAAATGTATTTTCTTGATGAAGTAAATTTCAGATCCATGATTCCTATTTCGCTGCATTCGGTACTACTGCTATTTTCTTTCTGCTCTTCTCTTTCTGTGTGTCCTCTGTCTGAAAGCTGAAAGAAACACTAAGGTCAGGTAAGACATAACATACAGCCTTCCACCAATAACAGTAAGCAAATGTGACATTTATATGTAAAATATAAAGGTTTAAGAGTTTTGTTGGATTGATGTTATATACAAATTTTATTTATCTTTTCTGATGTCCAAAGTTAACATCAGTTAATATCAGCAACTCTTTATGAAAGCACTTTTGCTTCAAGTGGGAAGCAACATTCCTACACTCTAACAAAACAACCACAACAACAACCCCAAAACACCAGCAATGGAAAAACAGCTTCAGTTTCACAATAGCTCAAACTAGCCCTTTTATGCCAGTACTCACAGAAGCGACAGCTTGGGACGCAAGTGATCCCCATGATAAAATCACAATGAAAAAACTGGTATTGAAGCACTCTGGTTCTGTCTACTGTACTTCATTTTCACAGCGAAATACATCAGACTAGTCGACTACATGGGAAGCCTTGCTAAAAGCTACATATTTGAGCCTGATTGGTTACAAGCATTCAACTCTCATTCTCAAATTTATTCACTATTTCTCACACACTTCTGAGGCAAAGAACATGAAGATGGAAACAAGAAGATTAAGAAGCCAGTCTCTGAAATCAGACTGGTTATCTGATGGGGTCTATGGTATGGCAATATCTTTAATATTAACCACATGCAGCCATTTCCACATGTAATAGAAAACAAAATTGGGTAACTGAAGCCTGGAGAAGGAATTTAGCAGCTTATCAGATTGACAGGCAAATAATTCTTTTCTCCAGCTCAGCAGAATATGATGTTTGAGGCTTTTTTTTTTTCAGCGTCAAGATAAACGCACTTGTCAGTCAGTTGTCCCAAGATTTTTAAATGTAGGTCAGCATGTAGTTCAGCAAGCAGTCAATAATTAAATTCTGTTTGTCTCAACTATTTAAGGGTTTGCTTTCTCCAGCTCAAAAATACGTCTGCTCATCACACGTGTATGAAAAATGCTCTTCCCTCTGTTTTTAAATGGAGAACGTGCTAATATATAAAAGCTAGATCATGCAGTAAATGTAGTAAATGTAATCTGCATGGACATTGGTAATTTATTATACAATACAAGAAATGACAAGTTTAGCTGAAAAATGAAGGATTAGTACAAAACGTGCAATGTGGTTATGTTTCCTTTTTTGATACAGCCTACTATCAGGTTGGAACAAGAATAGCTTGGGGACTATAATAGGAGTTTCGGGACTATAATAATTATCTGTGTTTAAATTCAGAGCTCTTCAGTTGAAAACCAAAAGCAAGAGGTAGGAAGTTTACCCTTGTGGATTGTTAGCTAATTCCAAATTGAGATGGCCATAAAAAAAGGAAAAAGTTTAAGTAGACTCTTTTCTGTAAAAGCAGAAAAGTACCGATGTAATGCAACGAGGCACTAGTGAGCTTTCACATGCAATAACATAGCATTCTGATCACCCTCAAAGACAGATTCAAAGAAAAACTACAAAAAAGGTTATCAGGATGGAGGAACAGATTGCCCATCTTATGAACTAAAATAAGATTAAAACATAACTTGCCCAGCCTAGCAAAACCCTGATGAAAAGAAAATAGACTTGCTTTCAATAGAAGTATCACAGGGTTTATCATTAACAAGGAAAAATAATTCTAATTTTAAGGACAGTAACATGAGAGCAAACGGGCATGAAGTGATCATGAACAAACTTCTATCCGTAGGCTATCCGTATTCTAGAGCAGCCTGAAAACGAAAGAAGGAACAACTGAACTGTTTAAGGTGAAGTTTATGAAAGCAATCAAGGTAGAGCTGTTAAGATTGGGTGTGATAACTGCGCAGTACCTTTAGTCCTGTTTTATAGCATTCCACCACTATGGAAAGCAAAGTAAGATGCCTGTAGAAGATACTTGGTGATCCTTACTCGGTCACTAAACCATGATATGAACTAGTACTCCCCCCAGAACTGCACACAAAGTTAGGACTCCAAAGTTCAAACCCAAGGAGCAAATCACTATGAAGGAAAAACAATGTATTTAGAAATCTACCCATTGCTGACATCTTAGCTGAACTTGTATTTTCATTGGTGCTTGTTCAGGTCTTTCCTGTCCAGCGTACGCTTCCCCTTGAGAGGCACATAGCAGTCGTTAATGTCACACTTTCTCAGCAGGAACAAGAGCTGCAGAAGTAATCTGAGCATCATTTTTTACCTACACTGAAACACAGAGAACGGCATAGGCCCAGCAGAAGACACAGCCGTGTACTGTCATGTGCGCTTCAAGAGCCCAAAAATGGAGTGAATTGTATAATGCATAGTTTTGTACCTACATTTTCCACTCTAGCCACTAATTTAGACATTACTTGTCTAATAGCTGTTTTAGGATCAGAAGTAGAGGGAAGAAGAAACAGTAACGAGTGTATTTATGTATTTGGTCTGTCTGGGATGGAGTAAATTTTCTTCATAGCAGCTTGTATGGTGCTATATTTTAGATTTGTGACCAAAACAGTGCTGATAATACACTAATTTTTTACCTATTGCTGAGCAGAGCTTACACAGCATCAAGGCCTTTTATGTTTCTCTGTCTTCCCCCCCTCCAGTGAATAGACTGGGGTGTGAGCAAGACACTGGGAGAGGGCACAACCAGACAGATGACCCAAACTAACCAGAGATACTCCATGCTATAAAGTGTCCTGCTCAGCAATAAAAAGGATGAGGAGGGGGGTTAGAGAGGTTAGCCATCATTTGCTCAGGAACTGGCTGGACATCAGTCTACCTGTGGGACGAGTGATTGCCTTTACATCACCTGTTTCATCTTCTGTCTCTCTATTTCCACTTTTCCTCCACTTCTTAAACGATTTTTATCTCAACCCATAAGTTTTCTTGCTTTTACTCTTCCTTTCCTCTTCTGCCATGCCTCTGGGTGTGGGGGGAAAGTGAGCAAGCAGCTGTGTAGTGCTTAGCTGCCTATTGGCATTAACCCACACCACAATTAACACAATTTTTCTGATTTACAACTATTTATATTCAAAATATTTCCTTGGGAACACCATCAATTTTTACAGTCCGTCCATTTAATTTCTTGCAGATTACTGAGTGTACCACAAAAGTAGTAAGAAACAACACTGACAGCTCCAGTCATGCCCAAAGCCATCCATAGATGATGCATGGTAAATGTTTTTTTCTCTATTATGTTCTAAAGGAAAAAAAAAATTGCCATGTTCAAGAAACATTTCGAGGAACATTATTTAACAACAAACTGTAAAGGTATGTATCCATCGGAAACACTCTCCACCAGGTAATTTCATTGCCAACAGTGACAGAACTCTTCTGAAGTCCACTGTGACTTCTCAAACTCTTATTTTTCTATGTATCAAAAATGCTATTAAACCTCCTCTCACCAAAATCCCTCAAGCAACTGATTCACCTTTTGAACAAACATGCAGGAAAAATCTGTTTTATGAAGAGTCAAGTAGCTTAAGAGCTGTCCTGATGTGTGTAAAATAGCATTTTCCTCTCCTTTTTTATCCTGTATGTAAAAATGTAAACAACACATTTTTTAGATCAAAGACTTTTTGTTCCTTCCCCTTTGAAAAAAAGTCCCATGCAGAGCACGATTTTAACCTTGCACACAAGTAAAACAGAGTGATTATTACAGGAAAAGGAAGCAAATGAACATGTAACTAGAAAAGCTAAATTTCTTTGGCCTCCAGAAAGTAACTTATACCAAGCATGGAAAAAACATCAGGAAGGAGCAGAGGCTTTTTTATTTGATCCTGAAGAACATCCATTAAACACATCGGTTTGGCAGAAACTAGTATCTCAGTACTCTCAGAAAAATTGCTCGCATGAGCCACACAAGGCAAGTTCCACGCTGGCCAAGCTCTATTTCCTTTGCAGCCAATTACGCAAAGCCCTGGTGGCAGGACAGCAGCTGGCACCGTAACAGGGATGCTCCGGGTTACAGGGACGCAAACGTGCATCTCTGGGAAACCCGAGCAGACCCTTTCCTTGGGGGTACCTGTGACTCCTACCCCAGAGGCAAAAGAGGGAAGGGGGACAGGGACCGGCATGATCCCTGAAGCTTCCTTCCTGCCCACTCGCCTGCGCCCAGCCCTCTGCCAGTCGAGCTGCTGGGGGCTGGCCCACGCCACGCCCCGAGGCCAGGACAGACGTGGCTCTACCCGAACACCTGCCAGCTGCCCCGAGCAGTGGCTGGGATTGTGGCTCCCGAGCACACACGGGCCGCCATTCCTTTCCCTTCCTCCCGGGGAAGGAAACGTCTCGCCGCGGGACACCGCCTCCTCGGGCCAGCCAAAACCCTCCCGCCAACCAGAACCAGAACCGGCCCCCCGCGCTCCTCACCGCCGCGGACATGGCCCCCCTGTTTGCCGCGTGACGCTCCCCAGGAAGCCACCCCGGCGCCTCCCCGCTCGCCCCCGATGCCCGGGGGAGGAGAGGCCCCGCCCACGGTACCTGTTGGGCGGGGAAGGAGCGGTGCGACGGCCACAACCCCCCTCCCCCCGTCCTCCTCCGCCAACCGCGGCGGCAACCCTCCCGCTACCTCCGGACCCGCGCCCTGCCGGAAGTGGCGGCGGGGATGCCAGGGGCCGGCGCGAGCACCGAGCGCATCGAGGGAGCGCCGCTCGCTCGGCGCTCCGCTAACGCGGCCTCGAGGAAAGGAGGGGGGTTTGGCGGCATCCACCCGCTGCCACCTCCCCCCCGAGGGGGGCGGGGCCTCTTCCTTAGGGACCGCCCACCGGGGCGGGGGGAGATGGGGGGATACCGCAGGAACTGCTGCTTGGCGGGTACCGGTACCCGCTCCGCCCCCTCCCGGTATACGGCCGTAGCGCCGGACTGGAGAAACGGTCCCGGGTGGCAGGACCCAGTGCCCCGCTGAGAGACTCCTCGCCTGCCCCCTCCTTCCTGTCTGGAGAGGGCGGGAGGGGCCGCCTTAGGGAGGGAGCGGGCCCAACGGCCGCCCGCCCGCCCAACGGCCGCCCGCCCAACGGCCGCCCGCCCAACGGCCGCCCGCCCAACGGCCGCCCGCCCAACGGCCGCCCGCCCAACGGCCCCTCTGGTGCGTCCCGCCGTCCCAGGGGTGGGTGGTCGCCTGTCGTTCAGGCGGTTGCGGCAGGTCCGCTGGGAGCGGGACGGGCTTTAACGCTCTGGAATCTGCCCCGGCAGTTTCTGTGTTTCACGCCAGGGTGAAATCGGACTACTTTGGAACCCTCGACGGGTTTTGTGTCAAAGGTGGGCTAATACTCCGCCGTTCCGATGTGACTTGTAAATCACCCATCCACGTGAAGCTGCTGCCTTCGTAAAAATCGCAAAAAAATTGCATTTTACTCGTCAGGGGGGCCGCCTTGTGATCTTGCCACGCGAGGCCGCAGGAAGAAAAAAGTAAAAACATTTAATGGTGTCAGGCGAAAAGGTAAATGAGAGCAATAACAGCAAAATGCATACAGAACATAACAGCCAGAAGAATCAGGTAAAAAGCTCTACACAAAAAGTAGCTAAAGGCATTTTTGTGAAAATATATGAATTAGATGTAACTAGAAAATACATAAAATCATATCAGGCTATAAAATGGAAATGCTGAGTTTCTAGTAATAACGTGCAGTAATATTTAACATTATATATAAATATATATATATTGTCCTGTAGTCATTGGGAAATTTGAGCTTTTATGTTTGCAGTGTTTTAAAAGTTTTACCTTTTCCAATGCTACTATAGTAAATCTGTATGTATTATGGATAGTAGCAACACGTGCACAAGCATTTAAAATCAGCATCCTGGCCTGTATCTGGAACAGTGTGGTGAGCAAGACTAGGGAGGAGATCATCCCCCTGTACTCCGCACTGGTGAGGCCCTACCTCAAACACTGTTCATTGGGCCCCTCACTACATGAAAGACATTGAGGTGCTGGGGCGGGTCCAGAGAAGGACAACAAAGCTGGTGAGGGGTCTGGAGAACAAGTCTTTTGAGGAGCAGCTGAGGGAGCTTGGGTTGTTTAGCCTGGAGAAAAGGAGGCTCAGGGGAGACCTTATCACTCTACACCTACCTGAAAGAGGGTGTAGAGAGGTGGGGGTTGGTCTCTTCTCCCAAGTAAAAGCAATAGGACAAGAGGAAACGGCTTCAGCTTGTGCCAGGGGAGGTTTAGGATGGATATTAGGAAAAATTTCTTCACAGAAGGAGTTATCAAGCATGGAACAGGCTTTTCTGGGAAGTGGCTGAGTCACCATCCCTGGAAGTATTTAAAAGCCGAGTAGATGTGGTGCTGAGGGACATGGTTTCGTGGTGGTTTTGGCAGTGTTAGGTTAATGGTTGGACTTGATCTTAAGGGTCCCTTCCAACCTAGACGATTCTATGATTCTATATTTTTAAGGATATTTATTAAGTGACAAACTAAAAAGAAAGTATATGCTTGAGGTTGACTTTAAAATAATAACAATAATTTTGAACCCATCTTCTTGAGAGGTTCCAGTGCTTCTTAGTTTGGGTTTCTTCTATCTGGGTTGAAGGATTTCACATTTAGCAAACAATTGTGCTTTTTTGCAACAATAGGGATGGTGCTTTTCTCTGTCTCCATGACAGAAGTGACTACCCTAGTAACTAAAGTAAATAAATCCAAGCTTGCACATGGTCAGCTGGGATCTTCTAGTTTCTCTAAGTAAATTCTCTAGATGTGCCATCTGTAATGAACTTTACTGTTATGGATATAAGTGATGTGATTACTTGTCCATGATGTTATTTTTTTCCAGCTACTGCTAGGTGGGAAATAGGTATCAAGAGGGAGTGCAAAGCTCCCAACTTTGTGAAATTTGAAGGCAAGTTAAAATATGTAAGACGCAAGATGTTAAGTAGAGTGTGCCTGAATGACTCAGTGAAAGCAGACAGATAGGAGGAAAAATCAAACCGTACCACTAAATGGAATTGACTAAGTAACCTGTAAGTGGAACAAGGAACCTGGAGGCGTGGGGCTCTTGACTAGGAAGAGCATTGAGGAGGTACACACTGGCAAAAGTGATTCTGATATTCCCTAGTATCTGAGACTTTGCAGTCTTGTTGCTGTCTTACTGTAAAACTTTTTTTATTCAGAAATGTAGAAATTAGAAAGCTCGATTTCATCTCGGAAGGTCTCCTGCTTATTGGTAAAGAACATTCATTTTGCTATTTGCAATGCATTTTTCTACTTCTGTTATCCATGTTCCATCATTCAAACTGGAGAGAGTGTAGAGCAGAGTGTATACTGGGGAATGTTCTCTTTAAATAAAGCAGAAGAATGAACGACGAGTAGGATGTTTATTATTGATCTCACAGATGTTTTTGCAGTCTGCAATATGAACACGTATGGATTACTGGTAAAGCTGGAAAGCAAATTACATTTTCTTTTATCGTTTTTAAAAATGAAGTTAGGGCTTATGAAAGGTACTGCATTTCGACTCTGGGGACTTAACTTCTCTGTTTAGCCAGGAAATAGATATTGTACATCACAAGCAGAGGCAGCAGAAGTATTAAAGATCTCGAAGTTCTCATGCAGCCTGTCTGTACTTGTCCTTCTTGACCAACTCAAGATACCAATAGGGAAGCTTACTCTGTGCACAAACTTAATCCTATGTCTGTCTTCTGGAATACCTAAGTGAAGATACACAATAATGCTGTTGGCTGTAGTTTTATTGACAAGAACTTTTGTTCACTACAATCTTACTTAGAAATGCCAGCTTCATATTATGTTTTGTTGTCTTTGTTGTCTAGCCTAGATTGGTTTCCAGCCCTTTGAATACAAGCATTTCTAATTTTTCAACTGTAAAGTGGTACACCTGTGGCCATGTTCTATATAGTTGGCTGGGAATTAACTAAAACAAAGGTGTTGTGCATTTCTTCTTTGTGGAAGGGAACACAAGTATGGAATACTTTCAGCAGGTGCACATCTTGCTTTTTGCTAGTGGATTATGGACAGTAATATCTTTGTGGCATAGTGTGTGTTCCTATTAAGAATTTAAAGGAGTAAAAAATATTTCCTGTGTGCGCAAAATTTACCCAATACAGGTATGTTTCCCCATGAAACATGTGCATAGATATGCCATTAGTGAGACAAGTATCCACAAACATTTTCACCCATCTGATAAATAAAATGAAGTTAATGAAGCAAAACAATGAGGGCTTTTTGTTATCTTTCAGCCTACGTGATTTTTAACTTTGTATAAATAATTTTAGAATATGCTATGTTGACTAAAGCATGATACGTGCAAATGAGGATGCAGTTTGTGAGTCTTGATACAGCTAAAACCGATGTAATTTACTGGTTTATCGTCTTTACCAAAAATGGTGGAGAATTACATACAAAGCCTCCTATTTTTCTATGAATTGTGCTTTAGGGTTTGCATTCCAGACAACTAAGTATTATGCAAAAGTAAGTATTTTGGTTAGATGGAAGTGCATCTTGGCTGTCGTAACTTCATCTGCTGAGTTTATGGGAGTTACATGAAACTAGTCACTTGATTGACAAAAAGAAGAGAGGCTGTTGACCTCTGTAGCATGGGGAAGAGGGGGGAAGAGCAATAGTTCTCTTATGCTGTTGGCAAATATAGTGGTGATACTGATAATTTAATACCATATTTTTCACAGTAAGATTTTCCTGCCGGCTTTGTACAGGTTTTTGTTGTTACTCTGAGATGTTGTGGAATGAGAACAAAATAAATAAGGCACATGTAGAAGAAAGACTTGATTGGCTTTTTGCTAGGAATATTTTTTAAATTAGGAGTAAGTGCCCACCCAAACTGGGGGTGGCTAATTAAGTATAACAATATCAATGCAATTAAAAAAGCCTGTATTTTACCTTAAAATGTATATGTTATTTAGGCTTCTCTAATAAATGTTTTCTGAATCCTTTCCTATAATTTTCTGTACTTAAATTCCAACTGCAATGATTTTTCTTAGCCTAATTTTTAAAACCTTTTCTAATGTATTCCTTGTCCTACTGCATTTTACTGCCTCAGAAACTAAATTGCAGTTTTAACAGTAACAAAAAGCTCTATGATTATAGAATACCCAGTTTGAAATGTGTGATACATCACTTCGTATTCAAGGGAAAGCTATTGTATCTAGAATTATAAAGTTAAATTAAGGTTCTGCCTCTGACATTACAAAGTACTGTAATACTGATTTTTAAATTTTTAAATTGCACTTAAAACATGGAACGTATGACCAGACAGATAATATATCAAGTGTTGATAACTGTCTAGATTCAACTTCATTATTTCTGTCTTTTCACTGGTGCATATACATGCTAGTACTCGGAAATGCAAACAGTAAGTAATTTTTTCAGAGAGAGTGGGTGTGCAGATGTATATTCTACCACTTGTTTGGAATAACATCATAGGGAATTTTGCGGGCATAACTGGTTGATATGAGAAAAATTGTGCTTAAGCAAGGATGTATTCAAATTATTTTGTATTTTGTAATCTGAGGGGGTCCAGTCAGTTTAGGTCACAAGCAGCCTTCTTTTTATTCATAAGCAGTTCTGAACAGGCGTATGACCCGAAATTGACAGCATTCCACTGATGACACTCCAGAGCATGTGAGTAAAAGCTGTCTTACTTGTGCCCGCAGGTCTTTTGTTACACTGGAGACAATGGCAGAGTAAGTATTAGTGAGGCAGGTTGATTGATAGAATGTTTTCTATATAGAAATTTCTCACTGTCCTATCATATGTTTTTTGTAATAGTTTAGGGCCTTCTAGACCGTAAATAATAGGGCGTGTCATGGCTGTGCAAAGTTTGAGTTCTGAGAAGTGAAGATGTGATGGATATTCTTTCTTCAAGTGTAAGATTTGGGAGGTTTGCTGAGTAAGGATGTGGCTTTTTATACATCCTGGAGATATGTGATGTGTGCTTTGATGAAATGTGAAGGGGTATCTGGGCTTGAGAGCTAACCTAAGAACAAATATTGGGTCAGATAAATGTTTAGTCTGTTTAGTCACACTCTCTGATGGAGTCTAGGAAGCTGAGGATACATTAAGCAGTCCTCCTTAGCATAGACCCCTGTCTTGTGCTAGTACCTTGTATGGAGGTTGTGTCTATGTTGTTTATTGGCCACTAGAAGACATCTCCTCCATCACTTTGTCTATCTAGCTTTGAAGCCATTTAAGCTCTTGGCCTCTGTAATGTTCAGTTAAGGAGCTGCTGTAGGGAGCTTTAACAGATTCTCTGCTTGGGCGTATCTGGGATTGAAGAGTACTGTAAAGGTCATGCAGTGGGTAAGTGGAGACATTATACAGTATTTTGAAGTACATGAACTTGCAAGGTAGGTGTTTGACAAGCAAGGTATGTTCCTGGAAAAGAAAACAGACAGGTTTTGGTGTCAAGTGGGTACTGGAAAGGAAGGATTGATATCTCTCAGAAGAAGGAATACAAGGTCTATTTTATGCTTCTGATTGGTGGCTTTAGGGAGAGAATAGGTTTGGACAGGCTTCCCTGGAGAATGATACTTTTGGATAAGCATCACAATATTTTATATTGTGTTGAAATAAATTTGAATAAAAAATCCTGAGTTTCTGAAGTTCATTCATCATTACATCTTAATTCCTCTTAAAAAAGGGTTGAAGTAGTTTTTACACTTCAGTGGTTTCTTCTGCTGAATTAGTTAATAATATTAGTTAATAACTTGAGTCAAAGAACTCTGTATGCTTTGCTGATGTGCTAGAAAAATTATCATCTGGGAATTAGCCACAATTGCAGTTAAAAGCAATATACTGTATTTATTACTAAAGACCTGGTACAATAAATAATGGATTTTATATGCATTCTCAAATTTTCTGAAGGCAAGGAAGATTGTGAAAAACTCCATAACATAATGTAATCTGAAGAAACTAACATGTTACACATGGGAAGGTTTTGAAATGAATTCTCACATCACTTGTTTTGTACTCATGGGTGTTTTTATAGTATTTTATAGTGTCTTATGAGTATCTTTTAAACATGAGATGATTAAACAGCGCTCCTGTGGAGTAGTTTTGTCACCGCTTTATGGGCATCAGAACTGGTATGCTACAAGATAAAATGATATATCCAGGATTGTATGGACTTCAGTGGCTGAGGTATGAAGGGAATGCAGATCTCCCTCTTGTGTTAACTCTTCCTTGTGTTTTACAAGGGTTGAGAACTTGTCATCTGTGTGTCAAACCATTTTTATGAAAAGTTCTATTAAGCTATCCTCATCTCGACCCTGCAGTTATCTGAGAATGGATCCATATGGCACACTATGGCAAAGAGTATCCACTGAAAATGTTTACAATTGAGCCTATTTCTCTCTGCCCCAAATCAACATAAAGTTATATCTTGCATGCATGAAAATATATTTTGCAGACTACAGAGAATTTACTAGAGTAGCCAGAGAGTCATAGTCAAAGTTATTCTCTACTTGTCATTGGATGGAGTCTCTTTTGAACTGACGTGTGCCGGGTTCAGCTTCCCGTGGTCCTGTTGGTGAGAAACGTAGTTCAATTTCTGCAACTGCCAGCTTAATCCTCTGGCATCTTCTTGGCTATAAAGTTGCATTCAAGTTTGGTTTGTAGCAGCAGCATCAGTACTGTTTTCTGTTATAGGAGATGTCTCATCTCTGGTTTCCCACAGTGTGGAACTGATGAGATGAGTGATGTATTGAGCATATCCTTCCTTCTATACAATCTCACCAACATTTGCCATATGTTTATAGGCCACAGGAAAAATTTGTGTAGGCTGATGATTATTGTGTAATGCCCAGATGTCTGGACCAGTGGTGCTGGGCCTGCAAGAACATTGGTTTGTTTCTAAGTATTTGTCTTGCTCTTGAGACTGTAGTACTCAAGATCTTAACCTGCTCTGTTATACTAAAATGTCATGAAGACAATGAAAGTAACTAAAACACCTATAGAAATGAGAATTGTTCAAGTTTCAGAGCTGTGCAGAAGACAGGTAGGGGCAACGGCAGAGCAGACATTTGTTCTCCCCTACCCCCCCAAAACCCTCCAAAAGAAAACTATTATTATTTGCCTCAAGAAAGTTGTACTTAGTCTCCCAAATGCTCTATCAGCTTTCTTTTTTTTCCTGTGATTTCAATGTTACTATGATGTACAGAGACAGGAAGCAGAGTTAGTTGATGCTTTTCAGTGTTGTATTGTCAGTGCACATTTACTGGCCTGGCCTGCTTTCCACTACAGTGAACAGGACCCCTGATTTCTTGTGCTAATCGTCTGGTCAAGCCAGTTGGAGATACTCTTGTAAGGCAGCAGGGTGCTGCATGCTTTCAGACGTGCACGTGATCGTTGTGCGTCTACTGACTACTATAGGCTCCTGAAGAACCATCTCTTTCCCATCTAATAGCAAGCAGCTGCCTGTGTTTTCTGACTAGTTGAAACCCAGTGCATTGGAATAAATAATCATCAATGACCCCCCCCACCACATTTTGCAAGCTTAATTTAGCACTGATAGAAGTATAAAGTGTTTATTATATAGATATTTCAATTTATGAAGAAAGTATGTCAGAAAAGACCTCTAAGCATTTTATTTCCATAGTAGTGTCCTTTTATAGCAATGTTTTTTTTTTAAATTGTGCACATTTGCATAAGAAGTATTTTCTTCTTCCCATTAGTAAGAAAGTCTCCAAATTATGCTTGAATCTTCTTTATTATTGCTACTATAGCGTCTAGATTGTTCAAGCAAGACAGGGCTTGAGTTGTGCTCAAGTTTGTATAAACGTACAGTAAATAGAGCTCTCTGACCTGGGGAGTTTATAATGTGGAATAACAGAAATAAATACTAATTCATATGATGTACAGTCCATTTGGTACAATACAGCTTCTGTGGGGTCACTTCTTATTTGGGTATCTTCTACTGTGCATGGAGAGAGTGCAAGCATATCATATATAATTTTCCGGTATACGGCAGTTATCAACCACTAACACACGTGGTAGATAGCTAGGGCTAGCATGCCATGAAGTGAAGCATTAATATCTCACCACTTTCAATACAGACATCTGATGAGCTTTCCAGACAGTATGGAAGTGTTGATCTCCATTGTTCCTCCAAACAGGATGATCCTTAGTTTGTCAAGTGTCTCTTCTGACTCTTCAGGTTTTTTGTTAGGTTTTTGTACCTTGTCACATTGGTATTGTTCACTTGAGCTCTTGAGTTATTATTACTATTTCATCAGTTTCACTTTAGGTTGTGTTTTCCCTTTTCCTTTCCTGAGTGGCTTTAGCTTACAGTCTTTCACAACTTAGTAAACGTAAATAAACATTACGCAGTGTGCTGCTTAAAACCTGGCCTTGACTTGTAGATATCTGAGCCCTGGGCTGTGGATTATACTGGGAATTTTATTGCCTCAAGAAATACTCATTTAAGAAGTTATGGTGAGATCCTTCAATGTGCTGACAAACATTACAGCTCTTGGATTGTGAATATGTGATTTTAAAAACTAACCAAACAGAAATCAACCTTTTGGTAAATAACTGGAAGGATAAAATTTGTATATGTGCCTTCAGGCGAAGAGTACGTTGTCTCTTTGAAAGTTGAGCTTTATTGGCATTATTAGTGTTATGTTGGTTTCTTTTTATTAGGATTAAGTATATTGGTAAACTTTCTTTTTGCCTTCTAAAGCATTGTGGATTGCCTTTTTAAATAGGGTAAAATATGATGTATTTAGAGTCTGTCTAAAATGCTTGAGTTGAAAAACTTTTTGTGGCATAATTAATGCAGCTGACAAAGTTAAATTGATATCTAGAAAGTTATCTTCAAGGTCCTAAAAATTGTCTCATGTCATATGTAACTTCATTGCCTTCATTAGAAATCCCTATGGATGCATCCAACATCTGACTACACAGGGATGGTGCACAACTTTGGCGTCAACTCATTACACAAACATTCATGAGAGGACAGTTTTTAACTGTTTTAAGTTCTAGAAGATAGCAAGAAATTGGAAAAAACCATAGTAGAGTCATAAAAACATTTGGATATTATTTATGTTAAATTCTGAATGTTCCATTTTATAATTTCATTTGCATCATTTTTATAGCAACTGAGTTACTCCTGTAGGCATTAAGTAATTAAAAAAGCATTACATTCCTTCGAGTGCTTATTGAGTCGTCATAGGTACTTCATTTTTTATTTCATTTTTATTAACAACTCATGCACTAAATAGAAAGGAAAATTTTACTGATTTTGCATGAAATTGCTAATTCCACAGTCTGTGAGTACCCATTACACCATGAAGCAAAGAATACAATTCTTTTCAACCTTCTACAAAAATGAATACATTATTTTTTTGAAAAATCACCACAATTTTTACCCCGTAATTTTTCGCTGGAAATAGTAATTGCAATAAAATAGCATACTGTCTCCAAATATGCTGAAATGTCAGACTATTTACTGCCATAGTAGAGATATATAAAGAAGCTAGTTTTGCTTTACTGAGTAAACAACCAAGAACATTTTGATTATGAATATGTAAGCATCATTTATATGTGGGGTGACTGACTTTTTCCTATATGTCAAATCTATACAGATTAAGAGTCTGATGTAAATGTCAATATGAATCCAGGTATGACAGCTCTATTTATTTCTAAACATGATGTACAGTGCAGCGCCTGTTTCTGTAACCAAGTGTGCCTGAAAATTAAGTGTGTCATATGCATTCATTTAAAGAAACAGCCTACAGTCTGCTAAAGACATCATATAAAGAAAAATACCCTTTTCAAGAAGGGAATTTGTTACTTGGCTATTTTAATGTGAATTGTTTCTTCTTTGCAGCATGTCTGCTATGTCTTTGGTAGCCAACCTGATTACCCCATATCATAAAAATTTAGTACCTTTCTACTGCAGTAGTTACTGGGTTATTGTTCATTTTGAAGGTATAATCAAGTCCATAAATTGCTAACTCTGCTGCTGAACTTAGGCCAATAATCTAAAGTCTTTTTTTTCCCCCATGGTCCATCTTGCAAGCTCTTTTCCTTTGCTAAGCAGTTTAAACTGATATTTACAAATAAGTTAAGTAGCATTATAACTTTCTCATTATTCTCAGTTTATTACAGTTGTATTCCAATTGCATGTTTACGTTGAAAGTGGTGTATTTTTGTGGGGTTTTTGGTGTGGTTTTTTTTTATTTTTCTGAACCTACACAGCATTATTACTTGGGGTAATCCGGCCAATTCTGCCAAGGCCTTCATCATATTCTTTATAGACCCAAATCACATTGCAACATGGCTAGGTTGCAGTGTAGTTGGGCTCCATTAATTATATTGTTTAGTGGTATCTGGAGCAGTAGCATTATTAATGGTGTGTGAGAAAGTTGAAAATTACTTGGGGCACAAAAGCTGGTAGTAGAAAATCCTTCCACGAGCAAGAACCAGCAGGGTACACTGTAAAGGATTAAAGGTAGTGTTGAACAATTTTTGTTTAGATAGAAACTAGTGGCCTTTAGTTCCTGTGTACCCAATGCATTTAATTTTGAAGATTAATCAATTCTTTCTTTTTTTTTCTCATATTTACTGCAGGAGAGAAAAAAAAATTAAAGGGAAAAACAAATTTTGTATATTTGCTATAGTGAATAACTGTTCTTCTTATGGTATTGTCTGCGGCAAGTGCCTTGACTGGTAAGCATAGTTAGTATTATTCTATTTGTGTGAGCATTAATTGCAGTCGGCCATTCTGAAAAAATGCTATACTACAGTTGTGTTAGAAGAGCACCTGGTCGTATGAAAATATTTGTATCGTGGTCCTTTGCTTGTAAGATATTATGCTTCAGCTATCTGAAAGGCTGTTCCTTACGGGAAGTAGATAGAACTCTGCTAGTTCCTATTCAGAACTCTTTTATAGTTCATTTGCCAGCACAATTGTTCTGGGGCTTACTAACTGGAATCATTACTTTTGGCTGAGGTATCGGGACATATCTCAGTGACTCTTCCAAAACCAACAGGTTTGGTTTTTTTTAGATTTAAACAAAGTTCCTTTGTGTAATTTTCCCTGCAATTCCCCAGTCTCTTGATGTTTAGTGTTTTACATGCTGAAATGTCCATGTAGATGTTTGAATTCCACGACTACAAAACTGAACCGAGCAGGAGTTCAGTTTGAAGTGATTGAGTGTGGTGGCAGACGTGACCTTAAGCAACGAACAGTGATCTTTCATGACTTATATTGTCCATTTGTAACATTTTCCATTACAAAAGAATTAAAACCATTCTGTTTGCTTGTTTCCTGAAGTGACAAGTCATCTGCTTAGAAATGTGGTCTTTTAGTCCAGCCATTTATCTGTAATACTTTGAACTAGTACAGTGTTTGATAATTTCTGAAGAAGGTGTAAGCTCTTACAAGTAGTCTTTCAACACCATACTGTTTTTATTCTAGCTTCTGTTTATAGGTGAGAAAACTGAAGAAGTGAGTGAAGCACTTATAACGCGGTGGGCAATTGTACTTGTATTGTTAGAGCTCATTAATTCCTTTCACAGCGCAGTGACTGTTGTCCCAGAATGCTTCAGCTTTGAGGAGAGTTTGGCTTCATTTTGCAATCTAAAATTTAGGCTGATTAATTTTTTTTGTTGTTGTTGAAGACAGACAAATTTGTCTTTGTTCTCAAAATTTTGCTGGCTCAGTGCATTTGTTGCTTTTTTGTTACTCATATATGTACATTCCTGTTCTGTGAAAATTTTTCTGGAAATCTTTAGGCATGTAGGATAGTCATGGAAAAAGTTTCATCCAACCTGATTTTAGTTGGATGAAATTCAGGAGTTAGTCAGGATTAGGAAGGCTTCTCTGATCATAAATGTGAATGTGAACTGTACTATTGGCTAAGTGAATTTTCCTCCTAGTAGTCTGTGGATTGAAGTGCTTGCTTCATAAACAGAAGATGAAGCCTGTGGATTAAGTCCTAAGTTTTGAGGAACAAAAATGCAACTGAACTACTAAACAAGCTTTTCGTATAGGTGTCAATTTTTGTAATGTTTGTTGAGGAGCAAAGTGTCTGTTTCCCACCAAACTGAAAGAGAGTCTGAAAAATTGATCTTTGGTCTTGCTCGTTTTGTGGCCATGTGCTCAAATGCCATTAGGCTCAGCAAATATTGCCTGAATTTAATATTCTTTGGCAAAACTATTTTTCATTTCAAGCAATTGGATTATCAGCGTGAGGTTACTAAAAATGATGAGGTGTTTTCACCTGATACTGAACTGGAAGTCTACGAGCAGGACTAATGCTTTCTGTATCCCTGTTGCACGCAATGGTTGTCAGTCTGTGCCTGGACTTCTGCTAGATTTAATTTTGCTGTACTTGAGCCTTGCCTGGCATTCACTCCTGCTCTGCAAACCTGGAGAAAGGCTTTTTTATTCAGCTGGTTTTTTGCAAATACTTTCTTTTGGTGAAAGCACTTTTTCAATCTGCTCAGTGCTGCACAGTTTGTTTTCATGTTTTCTTGGGTAATAGATTTGGATACAATATTTGCTGTTTTCAGAGTCGGGAAGTGACTAACCTAATTTCAGCTTTGCATGTATTCTCCAGTATTGCTTGTTCACTTGGGTGCTTTGGATATTTGGCTGGCTGAACAGAAGGGACAGAAAGATTAGGGATGCATTTTTCCAAGCCCTGGAGAGATGGTCCTAGAGGCAGCTTTTGTATGTTTTCTGGTGGTAACTAAAAATGGATATAATACTGACAGACACAAGGTATTTTGCTGTGTGTTTGTCATGAACATGTAAGAGAGTGTGGACAATCTTGAAGGAGCAGAGAAGAATAACTCAATAGTTATTCATAATGCAATGTCTTTGTTTTATAAGCATGTCCAAAGCTTTCCCAACTTGTTCAACTCCTGCTATTGTTGACCTGCTGAATCTATTCTATTTGAGGAAGAGAATACGAGTGGTAAATACTTTCTGTTTATGAAATGAATAGTTTAATTTTATATCCCTTTCTGCTGTTAGTAAATCCTCTGCATAAATATAAACACTGTTTCCCAAAAGCTTGCCTAAGAAGTGGTATTTACAGAAGTGTCAGTTGCAATTTTTTTTTCCTTAGTGTCAATTTGTTAGAGGAAAGGGTGGACTGCGAGAGCTGCAATAGTACTTTAGGCTCTCTGAAAATTAGGTACAACAGTAGATCTTAATAAACCTTTTCGGTTAAACTAAAACTGTGTTCAGTTTAGTTCTGAGAGTCAGAAGTGCTAGAGGCTGGATTGGGGAGATTTGTAAGCCAAAAGCAAGTGGTATTCCCAGGATTGTGGCTGAACATGACTATCAAGAGAGATGACTTATACCACAAGTCCTCTGCCCTTCCTGTCAGGGCAGTGGCTGGCTAGGAAACATACACTTCTTGACCAGTTCTGTTGGCAGCAGCACGGAGACCATGCATGCTTGCAGTGCTTAACCGGATTTTGATTGCTAGATGGGCTGAAGTATGCTGGAATGGATGATAACTTAATTTTCCTCACTAAAGTAAGAATTCTTGGACAGCCATAGTACATTTAAAAATCTTTGTTAAACTTGCATATTGGTTTTTTAATTCTAGTTATTTCTAATGGTCAGGATAAAGATTTTTTAGACCTTCTTTAAAGGATGCTTTTCTTGTGCTCAGTTGATATACTGCAACCAATTGCTTAGATGGTCTTTTTTTAGACTAGGCCTCACTGGTGTCACATCCGGTTGCCAATGATGTATGGGTAAGAGGCTTGTGCCCAGTAGACATCATCTGCTCCTGGACTGTGCCCATCACTTCCATAGAGAGTGGTCCAAGGAAAATTTCTGTCTTGTGTAAGGAGAAAAAAAAATAAATTGCATACTCCTACATGACAGCAGTATACTGTATGACTTTCACTGCCTCTTGCTTGACTACCATGTTACTAAAGACATTTAGGTCAAAGCAACCTTATTAGACTTGGTATGGATTATTGCCTCCTTGGTATAGTCCTCCCATATGGTTGTTTCAATTCCAACAGTGCAAATTTCTGCAGCTTGTTATATACTAAAAATGCCAACATAGCTTCATAGGGAATTGACACCAAGGAAATCAGATTAAACAGTATGGTGCGATAAAGACATACGTATAAACATAACATGGTGTATAAGCGTTCAATCCCTTTTTGAGTATTAATTGCCCCAGAAGAGTGTCCGTGTTCTATCACAAGGATCGAAACAGGGAACGTTTATAGAAATTACAGAAATTGCTATGTGGTTAGCTAGCACCAGGACCCTAAGAACTTAAAAAGTATGAATAAATGTATTCCAATTACAGACTAATGCAGGTAATGGGTTTATGGTACTTAGAGGGCTAGATCTGTTCCCTGACAGCCTGCAGACATTAGGGGCCCCTCATGACCAGCCTGCAATGTAGGCATTATGGAGTGATTTTTACTTTACTGCCTTTTCCATCAGATCATCCCCTTTCTTTCACACACAAGGTTAATTCACTTCTTGATCACATTATTTCCTCGCTGCTCTTTGACAATATAAAAATTCTGAGTGGACAGCTCAATCCCTCTTCCATCTCAGATTTGATTGTTATGGTATTGCCTGGCGTCCCTCAGAGGCCTCCAGCAGCCTTTGCTGCACTTTATGACACTTAAATGGCTGGGCTACAATTTCTCCATCTATTCACGAAATGCTGTTAATAACTCATTTCCAAAGAGGCCCTTCTTTATGTCTTGGCATTAAAGGATTTTTTATTAGGTGCCAGGATAGGTGACACACAGCCCCAGTAACCAAAGAGTTAATTAATCTGTTGAAATTTATTGCCTTTTATACTGCACTCAGTGTGACAGTCCCTAAGAGAAACAGATACTATATTTACAACCGAGCTGAAATATTCAGTAATATAGTCTGCATACTGACCCACTCCATCAGTGTATGCCTTTTGCTGGAGTACCCATTAATCAACTAAGATGGATTTGTGTAATCTGTCTTCTTTCTTATTCTGAGATTCCAATAAATATTGAAATAATAATTTATTGATTACTCTGCAATATAAATGTGTAGTAAAGGCACCCAAGATATTTGCATAGTAATGCATTTCAAAGCTCTTGGCGTTCTGTAGGTATGAGGAAGAGAGAGAGATTGTAACAGTGGTTAAGAGTGATGGAATTCCTTTGGAATGCAGAACACCGAGTTCAGTGTTAGCAGGATGTGGTGGTCCTCTAAGGTCATTTTTGAGATTGGTGAAGTATAAACTGTAACAGGGTTATAGTTGTTCTCTAAAATCTCTATATTAAGGGTAAGCCTATGTTTTTTTATTGGCCTCTCATTTGGGTAACAATAAATACAGGGGCATTTGACAGTTTTGTGAACAAAAATGTTTCAATTCTTTTGAAGTGAGGTGCTTATCAGAAGATACTGAGTTTGTTCTTTCAAAAAATAACAGTGTGGGCTGCCCACTATATTGAAGTCCTGCTGTAAAAGATGTGTATTCCTGTAATATACATGACCCAGTGGGGCAGATTATTTGATGCAGCCCTCCTGAGAGGTGAAATACAGAAGGCTCTGTCAAGAGAGGGATTACAACAGTTTTGGCATGAATTAGAGACTTTCTGGGGACTGCTGTAATTCATAGCAGCCTTTCTTTAGCCAGCGGGATGCAGTATACCATGTATTTTCTATAGCAGTGAGATCCAAGGTTTCCACACGCCTAACCATGCTCTATACTAGGGCCTGGCATGGAGTACAAGGCAGTTTTTGTTGTTGACTCTATGCTGCCTTCCTGTGTTAATTTCTTCCTACCTCCTTGTAGTTTACTCATTTGCCTTGTTTATCACTTTAGGGGTGGATAAAGGCCATGGAAGAAACCGAAAGAAACTCTGCGTAACTACTGAAGTGTCGTATACAAGTAGAACAGTTTGCATTCAATTGCTGAGCAAATCTCTGTTGTTTATGACATTGTATGGTACATGTACATGGTACCGTCTATGATACCGTGGTACATGGTACAAACAGGACTAAACCTGTGATCGATTTTAATTCTGTTTTTAAAAACTGCTGCATCAAAAAGTTAAGGATGGACAACCTTCTTGGAATATTACCTGCCGAATATTGAATGACCCTTGTGAGGTAGTGACAATTTACCTCTTTATGCTTTTTCTTCTCATTTTCTTCACTTCCTGATGATAAGAGCTAGAAGCAGCCTTACAATAGACAGTAAGACTGTGGTATTTCTGCCAGAGAAAGTTACAAGAGAAAAGCTGAGCAAGTTTTTTGGATCACTCTTGGAGAGGTGTTCTTTTACTAACTGCAATTAGAATTTTTGCCCTTACTTCACAAAGGCTTCTGCCTTTGCAGACAATGGAGCAATAATTAGATAAGAGGATTTCCTGGCTGCTGTTTAGGAAAAACAGATCATTGTCCTTTCTTTGAGAATGCCTACAAGAAAAAAATCTGCTCTGGCAAATTCCTTTTCCCTAAGAAATTAGAGGAACCAGTCAGTATGGCTGGTTTTGAAGTTTCAGTGGCCCATTTAGGAGACTCTAGTGTCTCAAAAACTGAGAAGGATCAATTTTTGTAGCATTAACACAGAAATACATCCCTCTAGTAAAGTGGCTTTCTTATTAAAAGATTACTTATGGTTATCAGCATAACTCTGTCATGTAGTGTATGAGATATTTAGTTTTGCCTATTTCTTATGCTGTAAATGCAAGTTTTTTTTCTCTTATATGTATACGGATAGCCACTGTGTGAGACTTTCAATGTAACTATTGGTCTATTTTGCCCTGAAGATTCAAATGCAAAATTTCATCGCTGCTTATTTTTCCTAGATCCCAAATAAGTTACCAAGACTGGAATATTTAGGGTTTTTTTGCTTATGAAAAACTTTAACCTCCTTCTGGGTGCTCTGAGGTCTGCTCTCTCAATACCTTGGTATCAAGCAGTATTATCTATTTGTCTAGTATCAAATGTAGCATATTCTCGCTCATGAAAACCATGATCATGAGTGGAGTTTTGGGTGATAATTTTTTTCCTTGAAAAGTGCAGGAGCCCTTAGTTGAATTCAGTCACGGGTGGTTTATGCAGCACATTTCAAGTCTCCATAACAATTTTTCATAGTTTTGGGTAACTGCTTGTGATCAGAATAACTGAAGTATAGATAAAATTGTACTGCACAGGATTTGTTTTCTAGTGTCTTGCTGATAAGGTTAACCAGATGGTGAAGTATAATCATTGAGGCAGTACCATAGATCATCACAAAAAAAAAGACAAGACAGAAATGGAGGAGGATGATGAATTTTCTGTTAGTTTTCTTTGTACGTAAATTGAAAAAGACTCAAAACCTACAGAAAGCCAACCTTTAAAAACTAAACAAAACCAATGCCATTCTATCCTACATTTCTGTCTATAGCACAATATCCAAGGAAGTCAAAACCTGTTGGTTTCACTTTTTTTTCTTTAATGGAATTTCACCTATTGTGAATTTGATATAATTTTTCAGGAATGCATATTCTGATCTCTAATTCATGACATGAAGTATCTTAAGATCAGACACAGGGGTTTAAAATATAAACTGCTTAATACGATTTTTTTCATACCACATTGCTTTGAGTGATCTGAAGTCAACTATTGTAGGAAGATCACAGAATTAAATTGCTTTGCAGCATGATCTGGCTGTTAACCCATAATTGTATAATGTTATAAATGTACAATTTTATTTTTTTAAAAATTATTTGATCCCTGTTGTCAGGAACAGGGACTTCAGTGACAGAGATTCCAGTGATAACAAAAGCGTCAGCATGGTCCTGGGGTATCTAGTAAGACCTCTCAGTTTGAATACTAAGTTAGTTGTTTCTTTAGTCAATAGCGTTCCCCAGGGCTGTCTAGTGATTACACGGGTTTGATATAAAAATGATTGCAGCACGCAGCATTGCAAGATGCACATCACTCAGTAAGTGTGCTTCCTCGGTCACAAATTGAATTGTATATCACTTGACTGTACTGATTGGCTATGGTAGGCTTTGGGTGTTATGAAACATGCTGCATCTTCAACTCAGTATAGTGGGAATTTTGGTTCATTGAAACACTTTTTGGAATGCATGATAGGGTCTGATATCACATATTTGTAATTATGTTAAATACTGTGAGACTTGCGTTTGCAACCTTTTCAGGGGTATGAACCTTGTTTTTCCTGTGAGTTTGTACAGGAATTAAAACGCACTGCCTGACTGCTATTTCAGCGCAAATGAAAAACAAAATGAATGGAAACAAACTATTGCAAAGTATTGCCTGTGTAAGGGCTTATGTGAGTAGGCTGTTAGGAATGCGCTAGGATTTGACTAGAGGAGAGGAGTCAGAATAGAGGAGTGTTAGAGGGTGTGAGAATCGTGCTGCTGCAGATTGTCTTCCATTAGCATATTGATAATGTAGATTGTCAAAGAATTTGTACACATTTTAGATTTGGTGATTTTGAGGCTGTTAGTGTAGATGAGGGATTACTTATGCTTCTAGCATAGCTATTAGAATGACTGAAAAGTTCTTGCAGCATTATTAGGACATTGCAGGCAAGCCATTACTATGGGCAAACTGATGGTCTGAATGAAACTTAAGCCTCTTCTATCAGGTATGTTAGAAAAGTCTCTGTGTGTTGCAGATACTCATAAAATGAATAAGAATGCAAGTGTAACAACATACCTGAGGAAGTACTGATTGTTATACTAGTGTTTCATGGTGATTTCTAGGAGGAGACCAATTATTTAAATTTCACAGATGATTGTATTTCTGGAAATAGTTCTCCAGTTTTACGTGGAACCTTTTTCATTGTCATCCCTACTAAGATTAAAAAAATATTATACATTATAACTTCAGAAGTTTGTATATCTTCTAGAATTTTCAGCAGTTGCTATCGGTTATTCAAGTTCTGGATGAAGAATCATTTTCTAACCAATTATTTTTGCAGAAAATTTACTATTTCTATTTCCAGATGTGTCTCTATATATGACATTTTTATTTTTATTTACTTTTAGAGAAATTATGGTGTAAGAACTGTTGTGGATGATTGAACCTATCACTTCAGCACTGAAATAGTATATATGTTCTGAGTGAAGATATTCAGGAAAAAGCCATTCAATGACTTAAAGGTGATTTCTTCTTCACTGTACTTCGAATGCTTTCATAATAACCCTGAAAGAAATGAAGGTTATATATATATATGTCTTTACTGTTATGCCCGTGATTAACTCAAACATGAAGTTTTTTTTAAATTGATAGTCATTTGGGACTGTGTACACAGCTATGGTGTAAGGAAGTGTTGCACCATCCAAAGTCAATGGCAGTTGTGCCCTTATATGCCAGGCCTGACTATGGCCTCTGTCTGTTTAGCCATACTATATTAATATCATTTGGATATTCCCAGAGGTTATGTTTTCTTACAAGCTACATATTACGGTTGGCAACTTGTGACAGGTGCACTCTGGTTCCCATATGTCTTATGCAAAACTGCAGGAAAATGTATCTGTGCTTTTAACATCAATATGCCAAAATGTCAAGAGTCACCTCTCAGCATAAAGACCCTCAGAAATACAAAAGAAAAGTGCTTGGCATCATCCCTTGTAAATGCAGGCCTGTCTGAGAAGCTGTCTGTAGAAATACATCTGTCAGTCATTGCAGAGTACTCTCTGTGAGGGAACACCATGCAACACTGTCGCGGCTTAAACATTGTCCCTTCCTTCCATGTAATGGTGCATCTGGCATGAATGCCAGTTGACCGCAAAACTGAATGATGTTCAAGGTGAGGCTGTCATTTGCTGTTGGCTTATATTAAGCCACTGTCTAAAGAAGTAGGATTATAGCTGGGCAAATTGTAATGAATCATCCATGAGCCTCTTGATGATATCTCAACAGACATTCACCTTGCTTAGGTTTACCTCTTCTAATTTTTATAAATTTTGATGTATGCATCTGAACTGCTTTTTCTGGTCGTTGTTCAAGATATAACCTGATAAATTGGTGCTATGTAGAGTTACATTAGACCCCCCTTTGTAAAAAGAAAAAAAACTAAGCTGTGTGGTAGTTGATCTCTGTATATTACCCAACCCTAAGTTATTTTTTTTGGTTATGTTTCTCCGTGGTTGCTACTAATTAAGAATACTTTATATTACATTAAGTTTAGAAAGCAAAACTGAAAGGCAATATGATAATATGCGTAATATTTAATTTGCATGTGTGTCTAAAGAAATTAAAGTAGTGGAATCAAATTATAGTTTACGTTGATATCATCAGGAATTAGAAGTTGAATTATACCAAACTATAATACCCATGAACTTGACAGAAAGTCAGGGGCAAACCTCTTAATGTTATCTGTAGGTCTGGTTTGGGTTTGTGGTGGTTTTTTTTTTAAGGTATGATTTAATTTTTTCTTCAAAACTATAACAAACTGATGCATGGAACATAAAAGGACAAGTAGTGTCATGGCTGTTTAACAGAATTATTAGTAATATATTTCAGAGTAAATATTAATTGATAGAGCCTTTTCTTAAGAAGATGCTTTTTCAGATTATAGAGGTGGATCTAAATACCAAGTTTTTGTCTTTTCCAGAAATTTGCTACTGACATGACTCAAGTTTTAAGCATTCTGCTCGTGAGATCTGCCTCAAACAATGCGAAAATCCCCACATACTAAAACCTGACTGTTACTTGTTTAAAAAAAAAATGGAAATATTGCTTGAGGGTAGCACATGAAAATTTCAGATTGCTCAAGTGTGAAATTTTATCTTTCAGATTTGTTGTCCTTTTTTCAGTTATGGAGGTAAAATTCTGTGTTTATTTGGGGAAATGGCAATACCAGCATTAACACATTATGGTTCACTATTTTTCCTACACCAAGAAACTAGGTACAGAAGGATATAAAACACCCGAGAGTAATTTATATAATGTTCCTCATACATTTAGAAATCTAGAAATTTGGTGTTCAGTTTGCCCATACTTACTTCTGCTAACTATCACTTTCCTGCCTTTATTTTTGTTAAGTAAATGCCTTACTTTGGCGTACTGCTTATTATCATTGAAGTTGGCAGAAATTTTCTCTTAATTCCTCTTTATTCAGCTGGAGTCCATGGGTGGGGAAATAACGTATGTCATCTAGTAATGTTAACATTATTAATGTGAGTATTGTTGGGGAAGTTAAGATTCAGACAAACGAAATTTACAAAAGCTTGTTTTAATATTCAAAGCGTTCTGTTTCTCTGTGCTCTGTAAAAACTTCATCTCTGTCATTCTTTTATATAACAATAACAAGTGATGAAGTCAAGCTTACGTAAAAAGTAAAGTAGTGTTTTATTTATAGATTTATTCCAAAAAGTTGTATTTTGAAAAGCTTGCCATTATGAGAAAATCTTGGTGCTGTATAAATAGCATACATTTAAGGCAAACCTTTTAATGTTAGATCATTCTAACATTAAAATTCATTGTATTTCAAAGAGAAACAAAACTAAATAGCATTTAAGTCCCATTTTGGCCTGTAACATAAATTTCACCTGCAAAATACATTTTCTTTCTAATGTTTCTGCATATTTCATAACTTTTTCAATGAAGTTTTTTATTTTTCATTTTTCATATGAATTTTTCATATTTTTCAATTTTATTTTTATCAAATTACTGACTGCCTTGACCTTCCAGGACAAAATTATTATAGGAAGCCAAGTGCAGTGTTTTTTTTTTCTCCTGACTTGATTTTTTTTTCCAAGGAAAAAAAAACAGTGATGTATAAGCTAATGTTCATATCGAGAGTGACAGTACTTTAATATTCAAGAAACAGTTCTAACTAAGGATCTTTTAACTAATTTGCTGCTATAAACATTAATAAATTAGCATTCACAGCACCCCTGTGAGTGCTATGGCAGAACTGGTTAGGAAAACTGCAACTGAACACTTTTATGTCAGAAAATTCAGCTCTTTTAAGATCAGTCTGCTTCATGAAATAATTTTTTTTCCTGAAAAATTATTCTGAAAACCAAGATACTTGGATAGTGGCAACGTCCTGCTGTGGTAAGAAACATGTTGATTTTTTTTTTTTTTTTTAATTTTATTTTATTTATTATGTAGACAGACAGAGCCTGCACTAGAGGGAAGAGATTCAAGGCAAGGAAGTTTGTTCTTATATAAATGAATTTGGACTTGTCCAAATGATGTTGTAAGAGACGGTACCTGTGGCTTCTACTCCATACCAAGGTGTCCTGGCCCCATATTTCAAATAACAGTACTCAGGCCTTATTTGCTATGCTTGTATTTGCCAATCAATTGGAAAAAGGCCCATTTTCTTGACCTGAAGGTGTCACCCTCCTCTTAGGGATTACCGTCCTCCAAGGTTCAGCATTGATAAGGCAGTGTAACTTTGGCTGTGCTCTAGAGGAGATTTGAGTTGTGAGAAAGTGCCTAAACTAGAGCTACACAAGATAGGAAAGGTAAAATTGCAGAGAGAGGTTAAGATAGCTGAGGTGGGTTTGGTTAAAAGTTCATAGAGATTCAAGAAGGTTATCACCAACATGGAAAAACTGAAAGAAAAAAATGATGTTGGCAGATGGGAACTCAACAACATCAAGGAGCAGCCACTCCAAGGAGCAAGAGACCAACCTTTCCCCACCTGGATGATGCCTGCCTAGGTGGAAAATACTCATTATTATTGAGGCATGTTATTAAGGATGGTGACCGTATTAATGCCTACTGTAGTAGTTCATCTGTTCTAGTTGTATTTTGTGTGTGTTAGCCAATAAATACGTGTTTTACACTTCTAAGTTGCATGTAAAAGGTGCCCAAGCAAAGCGATGCAGAGAAGGGAGAGTTAAAAAGGCAAATTAATAGTTTGTGTCCATAAAGCTAAACTCATTCTTACCTGTTCCTTGCCTGCCTTTTCCCAGAATAGGCTGCCCTTATCCACATTGTGTATTGAGAACAACAATTTTGTTGGCCCTCGGACCAAGTCTAGACATTGTCTGAGGGAATGCTACTTGGCATGGCACGAAGCCATAGTGGACAACATGCCACAGCTAGATATTATAGATGATTAGAAGTTAGTACTCAGTCCTGTGCCTTGGCCGTGCTCTGTTTGCTACTGCAGATGTAGCTGTTCATTCTAAGCAGGACGTGTTCTTTTTTACCACAGCTTTTAATGGAACTATTTCAGTGGCAACTTAATTTTTTCCTGCTGTGTGCACACAAGATTGCACCTTGTTCAAAATCTTCCTTTTCTCCATTCATGTTCTTGCTTCCCAGTTCTCTGGCTCAGTAGAGAACTCTCTGCAGCTGCAGAGCCAAAATGGTATTTTTTTAACTGTTTGCTTTTAACTCTGTTGTTGTTGTTACTGTTTCAACACTGTTTGATTGATTTGCTATGATTTTCCCTGAATCAAAAAAAACAGGGTATGAACCAGAGGTAGTAGACTCAGTGTCTGAATAATAAATGAAGCAAGGCAAATGAAGGAAAAGGGAGAGGTATTAAAGGAATTCAGAATTATTTGGCCACATCAACTTGGGGGAAACGATCCTTTTATGAGGAAACTTTGGTGTTGTGAGTTCATACCAAAATCTAACAGAGTATAAGTCCTAAAGCACAAGAGAACAGAATAAATATTTTATCATGTCCTTCCACAATTTGTCATCATTAACCAGGTGACTTTTCGGCTTGAGTGACATGTGCTGCGTTGCTATTGTTTTTTATTGTAGCAGTTAGGGCTGACAGGATTTTCAGCGAATGAGCAGCTGCAAGTCTCCTAGGAGAGGCAATAAAATGTCCCAGAAAAGTATCAGTTTCAAAAACACATTGTTTCAGCTCCAAAACTTAATGTTGGCTTTTGTCAGGAATGTATTACAGTAATTGGGATTGCAAAAAAAAATTGGATTTCAGGGAATTTCTCCAGGGTGCAATTCAAAAAGAGGGATGAAGGTGGGAGAAATGGTGCCCAGAGACAAGTTAGATGGTGTTCAAACTAGGCAAATGGTTGAACTTAGTCTGCTTATAACAAACTAATGTGCAGCATCAAATACAATGTTTTATGTCTGTCCTTACTTCTGCATGCATTTCTATAGGAGAACCTGACTGTTAGCATCATCCCCAAATTCTGCCGGAGCTTTAGAATCAGAATAAAACTTTGGGTCCTGTGGAACTTGTGCCATTTCCATTTTCCCTTCTTTTGGTGGGAGTTAACTAGGAAGTGTTTCGTTGCAGCTTTTCAGCTGTGTTGTTATTTCTTTGTCCACTTTTTTGCTAGATATGTGTAGATGTCCTTGTGCATTGTGTTTCTGTGGTTAACTGTTACCAGTAGTGCTCTGAAGATCTCTCTAGCAGCTTTAACGCTGTTGTAAGATATCGTGGTGATTAAGATGAGTTTCTTTCATTGGCATTTTATAACCATTTACTATATTCTCTGGTTTCTACATTGTTTATTTTGCTGATCTTATTTCCTTGGATGAGGTCCAAAGTAGCTTCTGATCATATAAAACCAGGCAATTATGTATTCAACTATAAAATTATATTATTAATTTAAATATTTTTTACTGATTGCCCTAGGAGTTGATCTTTCAGTTCAGTTTGGTATTTCCTGACTTCTTAGTACAAATTAATATATTAAATTATTTTTTGTGTTTACCTTGTGGTAAAAAGATAAATATATGTTCTTGAATGAGCACTGGCACTGTTAGTGGTGTAGTTAGGTTCTCAGGTGCAATATGTAGAAAGGAGTATTCTGCTTTGGGGCCTTTTTTTTTCTTTTTTTTTTTTTTTTTATCATTGTTGAGCGTGCATTGTCATAGATATCAGCAGGTGTTTGGATTGGGGCATTGTTAGAAATAACAAGGTAAGGGTCAACAAGGACTTATTTTTTTTTAAATAATGCTTAAATAATCTTTCAGTTTAGCTTTAGCTGTTTTTTACAGTTTTTTTTCTTTTGAAGAATGCATATTAATTATGAGAACAGTGAATTGGAAACATGTTTCTGAGACCTATGCTAATATTTACTTATCAGTAAAATAATCTAAACATGAAGTTCCACAGACCAGGTATATGACCTTCACTAAAGAGTTATCTGACAATTACCTCATGTCTGCACTAATTTCTGAAAATATATTGAAAAATGATTAAATTAATTTGTTGTAAAGTCAAATTAGACTGATGTTTTTATTTTTAATTCTACAGATTATCCAACTTCAATTAAAAAAGTAAAATGAGTTTAGTCTCCTCCAGCTTTGGCCAGAAGAGGGAACCATCTCACTGTATCAGCCACTTCTGTGACTGCACTTAAAAACTTTTTGCTTTTGTTTTTATTCCTGCATTGCAACTAGATACTGCCTAGCCGTCTTAGGACTTCTTCAGAATCATAAAGATATTTATTTACCTTAGGGTTTATTAACACCTCATAAATTACATTGAGTTTATTGTGTTCTGCATTCACTACCAGAAAAAAAAAAGATATTGCTTAGTATGGGCTTGTTAACTTGATTGCTTTGCATGTTAAGAGCTTACATCTTCATTGTTTATGCACCACTAAAATAGTATAATTTTCAGTAGTACTGTCTTTAAGAAGTGCAGTGAATAAAAAAAAAAAAAGTGAATATGATAGCTTGAATCCTCTAGTTTGTATTAATGCAGGTTTTGTTACACAGCTAGTCCATGCATCCAGAGCATTTCCAGATTGCAGAGAATGGAAAGTACTTGGGAATTACTGATACAGTTAGGGGCTTTAAGATTGGGAATCTTGGTTCCAGAAACAAGTAATTCCTCTTCACTGCATAGAAACCTCCATGTAGATAATAGCAGATACTGCGTTTCATTGATTGGAAAGGGACAAGAATTATATTTTCCCTATTTACCCTCAGCCCACAAAAATTATTTTTAAAAGATATCAGAATCTCATTTACTTTGCTTGGGCTTCAGCACAGGGAACCTCCATCCTGTTCCTGTAGCTTTTATGAGATTGTCAGGCAGAATAGCAGGTATGATTCTCAGGCTTCCGTCAGCTGCCTGAGATTGTTACAACCCCTTCTGTGCAAATACCTGGGTGGAAGGAGAATGAATTCACAGGTCAGTTTTTCCCATGGTGCTGGAGGATGTGACATGCAGATAGGTAGAGGGATACAGTATTGTTTCCTTACGCTTTTTCCCAATACCCCAACACTTTCTGCAAAGTGGTTGTGGCACCTGGGAAGTGAAACATGCTGTGGTGGAGTATTTTGCAAGCTTTCTAGCTTTAATATGCACTGAAGTAATGCTAGTGCCTACCAAGGTAACTCTGTTAAAAAAACCCCAACCAAACAACAAAAGCCAACCAGCAAAAACCCAACAGCTTTGAACTGGTCTTTACTTTTTGAGTTTCATTGTGTTCCTGAGATTATTCACTTGTCAGGATGCCACTTTGGTCTGAGATGAATTGCAGAAGCCCTTGTACATTGTGCTCTCAGGACAGCAAGGCTTTACATTTTGGATGACACTGGAATGCATTAATGTGTTCTGTCCAGGTGTCCTTTGTTTTTAATTTTGTTTTCAGGCTTCTGTTTTCTAGTTTGCCTTAGCTAATTTAAAACTCCTGGTAATGATAAGAGGTGATCAACACTCAAATGTATAATTTGAGTGATCTACTGTTTCATATGGTCAATGGCTCTGAACTGAAAGCAGATAGAGCAGGTTACTGGCTGATAAAATTCTGCCATTGCATTCATTGCATCAAAACATCCCAAATTCCATGAATAAGTAGTCTTTGGGCAGAGGTTTTGTCATTCAATGTCAGTTGTTATTCATAGTATACCAAAATTATCAAACTTATTTTAAGAGAAATTTAATTTTTTAGTTGTGCTGACTAGATCTCCCATGTGCATTTACTGGGGTCACCTGGAGCTGTAATGCCTGGCATTCAGGGGAATAAAATTACTCTTAGGTTCTTAAACATGACTGTAGAAGTATAGCTTTAAGCACCTAGTTGTAAAAATGTTAAACATACTGATAGACATAACATTATGAAGTGACATAGAAACACTCTTAGGAGGACCATCCACTTTAAGAAAATGGAGTCAAGGAAAGGTTATGACCAATTGAAAATGCTGTACTGAGCATAAGCAGGAGAAAATTTAATTGTCTGAGATGTACATTTCCTAGGGCACACGATTAATTGTAGTGGAAATGTTCAATTGCTTGTAATTTTGCAGAAAATTCCCTCCTGGGCTCTGAAACTTTACATGCTTAGTCATAGCCTAATGGAGCATTTTCTTAGAAAGTTCAGCTAATTTTTTTTTTAGTTATACATATGGGAATAAAAACAGTTTTGGGGGACTTAATGTAAATATGGCTCAAACTGACAATAAGAACTTTGGATTTACATGAGTCTAGTAGAGATTAGATTAGTTTTTTGGGTTTAGGTGTTTTCTGGTTTTTAGATTTTTTCTTTTAGAGTTTGATGTGCGATGTGTTCTGATGCAGGAATACAATTTTGGGGAAAAAAGATTAAGCAAGAAGTATTAAATATATTTGTCTAAACACATAATATATACTGTAACATTTAGTTCATAGCTGCAGCAACTTCTCGCAGTATTAATATAGCATATGTTCAACTGTATGCTGAAATATGTACTCGGTGTCTCCTAGAACAACTTAAAATATTTAGGACATTTGTATATTAACAGTATCAGCATGTAGTGCTAACTCAGTGTTCCTTTCTTTAAGAAAGTCTTGGGAAGTTTTGCTTGAATAAAGGTACTGGCTAGAACAGCACCCCTTGTGTGCAAGAGGTAGCTTGCTGGACTGTTCAAGTGATGGTATTTGTTTAAGAGAATACCCAGAATGGTGACCTTGGGTCTCTGTCTGTCCCTACACTGACATATGTTCCATTTTCACTTCATATCACAGTGGAGTTGCGGTTATTTCATGACTAATCTTATTTTGTAGTTATTTTATTTTCTTGGTGAATTGCATTTAACAAACATTCCTTTCTAGCATTTCATTCTCACAGAACTATGCAGTCTTCTCCTAAAAAGTATTAAGATGGTGTGATTGTGAGAAAACTCATTGAGTTGATGTGTACTTGTTTGCATGTTATATTTGGATTTTGCAGGATATTTTCAGCATCTAAATTGAAATGTTTCTCATGTTCCAGTGCTATATTTAATTCACTGTTTTACTTTTCTATTACATTTACAGTTGGTTTTGGTTGTTCACTGAAGACCATCCATAGTAGACTTGCAGATAAGTTGTGTACTTTTAATGGTGAGCTAGTATTTTATTTTATTAGATGGATATTATGAAAGCAGAGAGCATGATAGGATGTAGAAGTCCCTCTATTTGTGGTGTACTCTATCAGAGTTTATTATTTGGTATTACATAATTCTTCTCTTCCTCAGAGAGTATGCCCATATGGAATAATTTTTATTATCTACTTCGGAAGTTTTCACAGTAATTTTGCTACAACTTAGTTAAAAATGACCTTGGATAAAGCTAGTGGATTTTTTTTTGGTCCTCCTGTGGTTACCTAAGGCAAGTTTCATTGTGTATCCTGCAGCAAATCTTGATGGCAAATCTCTAGTTAATGGAAGGGAGAATTTTGCTCTAAATGCCTATAATTGTAGTTGTTAAATACACATATGTTAACATATAGTTAGGTTTGTATTTCTCCTTGCTGGTTGTAGAGCTCTAGTTGCAACTCCTTTGTATGACATTTTTGCAAATTTAGGTAATGGAGGATTTAGAGTCAAAGTTGTCAGTATTTATTGGAGAAGTTAAAAGTGGCTGGATTTGCACAGAGATTAACGATGGAGAGAGTAGCTATGTTCACAGTAGGGGTTATTTTGTCTCTTTTTCAAATTTTTTTTTTCCCAAGTGGAGAGCTGTAGGATAAATTTTGACCCAATGAGACACCATGATTCATGAAGCCTCTGTAACCATCACATCCCTCCACCACCTTGTTTGTGCTTTTGCAGCACGTGTAACGACAAATACTCAGTACCACTCTTGCTTAAAATAATATTTGCTCAGGTTCTGAAAATGCAGGAAACATTCTTCAGCTGTGTCTAACATTTGTGGAAGTAAAATATTATATAGTTTGGGCTTAATTTCTTTCTAAACTTCGTAAAAGCAGTTTTGCTGGTTAGAAAGAAGGCTCAACACCTAGATGCATGTAAAACTGTCTATACTCTAATTCATCTGTGTTTAAGTGGTTATTAAAAGTGTCATTAGTATAAAACAAACTTCCTTTCTCATAGAAAGTTTGTGATATGCTAACCACTGCTGAGAACGGAATAAATACAGAAGAAAAAAAGATCAAGTAAACCGGAGTATTTACGGTTGTGTGAGTTTTTGTTTTCTGTTTAAAATAAGGAACTGTGATTAATAATGGAATTGGAAACTAACATGCTTAAGTAGTTAGGCAACATACAGATATATGATTTACATGCTCAAACATAGTATTTGCTTCTCTTTCTTTGCTGTTAATTAATGTTAGAGTGGCTAGCAGATTTATTTTTTTTAATAAGCCAGTAATTCAGGAAAGCATATTCAAAAGGGCCCACTATTTTGTGTGCTCTGCTTCTTGCATGCCTGCATTGAAAGGTCTTCAGTGCGATTTTCACAGGAGGTGAATGATCTCAGCTCTTGTTGAGCTCAGAGCAGTGGGTACTGATTACCTTTCAAAGTTATGCTTTGGGAGTCCCAAAATGAGAATCCAGATACTGAATTACTCAAATTTAGCAAATGGTTTTAAATGCATAGACTGTGATATCTGTCTTTCAGTTCCTTCATTTACAAGGAGGCAGAACAGCAATTCCCCTGTCTCATTAGGGTGTTAAAAGGTTTAGTTGGAAGTCTCTAGGATACTTTGAAAATGTAGAACACCATCAAAGAACAATTTAATATAAGCCAGAATCAATTGTGTCCTGCTTGCTGGTGCCAGAGAATAGAGAAGCTCTTCTTCCTCTTTTATGTAGGAGGTAGCAGTTTTGAAAGCTCAGAGGAGAATGGGAGTGTGTAATAGTGTGCCTCAGTTCAGATGCCCAGTGTAGCCACTGATTTAGGGGAAATCTCTGCAATGAATTCTAGTTTGCATCCCTCCTTCCTTGGAGACAGCATTACCTCCTATTATTCTGTATAACAAACTCATCATATAGATTCTATATTCTTTGTTAATTCACATTAGGATTGAATGAAAGAAAGTATTGATCAAAGTCTAAACCCTTAGTCTTAAGAGCTCAGAGTGGAATTCATCTTGTCTTTAGACTACAGTGTAGAACTCTTGAACTTGACCCTGTAGTTTCTGCTCTTAGTCAATGTAAAGAAATGGGCGTCTCTAGGATATGATTCATCTTGACCTTCATTTTCAATATGAGATAGATCGAACCTAGAACTACCGTGGGGTGGCTCATGAGCAGACATCTGCATTGTCAATGTTTAAAATTAAAAAAGCTGTATCCTATCCTAACTTTCTGGAAATCCCCTGAAGTTGATAACTGGAGAACTGCCTGATTCATGCGTCTTAGCTGGGCTCAGGTATAACATGAATGTTGCATTGCTCAGACTGACCTGTTCATCTGCAGAAAGAGAACTACAGTTATCTGGGGAACTTCAAAGCCTAACAGGATGGCTTTACTGGGTTTTGATAATTAACTGGCTAAGTAGGAAGGTATTTCAACTTAATTTTATACTGGAGCTCCTTAGTTCTGCATGGGTTTTGTGCTAGCTGCTTACATCTTGCACTGGATTTGGACAGTTTGTTTTTCCTCCATGTTTATAAGCCAGTAGCTGCATATCAAAACCTAGAGTCACTTGAACACTTTTAGTGTGGGCTCTGAGCTTTCTTACGGCCTGAGAGTATCAAACAGGAGCAGGATTGAGTTTGCGGTAGTCTTGGCAAGATATACACTAAGAAAAATGCGGTCATTTTTGTGTCTACTAAATAAAATTCCCCATGAAGTGTGCTTGCACTCTATTTAATCTTTTTTTTTCATTGATTGACTTAAGCAAAACCACTCACTTGAATAACTAAGAACTCAGCAGCATGAGTAAGGTCTCTATGGCCTGGCTTGAGTTCTTACTAACTATTGTGAATGGTTCGTGAGAAATCCCCACACTGAAATACTGAAAATATGAGCCCAACATCTTTGATTAGTATACAGATTCTTGAAAAAATGAATCTTGTCAAGAACAATTTATAAGCAGGACTAGGACTGAAAAAAGGGGAAAAAAACCACCACAAAACCATAGGAAGAAATTAAAAAACAAACTAAACAAACAAACTAGTTTTTTAACTAAATTAAAAAACAAACAGACAAACAAACTATGAATTCTTATGGGAAAATGAAACGTGAACATGGGAGGATATTCTGTGTAGGGTCCATGGGTGCTGCTCAAGTACGTGAGAGGATACCTGTCATTGAACTAATAATACAAGTTCTTAAATGTGTGATACTAACTCTCTGATTTTCACATTGTCTTTTACAAGTAGTCTAGCTATTATCAGTCAATATTATGAGTCCCTATGCAATATTGCATGCTGCTTATCTATTTAAGGGCTAGATGCTGCTACCTTTGCTTGCCTTGCCAGAATATGTAGCTGATGGAAGCTACCCCTCACAACAAGGTCATAGCGGTAGTTTCTACTTCAGCAGAAGTCTGTTCTGGAAAGAGGCACCATGTCCAACATAAAGTCCCTTTTATTTCAATGCAAAAATCATTGAATATGTTGTTATTTAGTGTCAGAGAGAAAGACAGAATCTCGCCTTTGGAGGGTGAAGCAAAAGCAATTTCGATAAATCAGTTGAGAGTTGATGACAGTGAGCTGTGAAATGCAAAGATAACAGTTAAATGTTTAAATTAAATCAAAAGAGAGGAGTACAAAGTTTGAAATCATAAAGAATATTTTTTTCACTCCTCTGATACCTTATGTTGAATAACCAGATCATTTTATTATTGCAAATACTGTGGCAGTAATCTTTTACTGCTTGCAGTATAGGCCTACAGCATTAAGTTAGTATAAAATTACATATAGTTTAATATATCTGTACAACACCTTTAAACAAGCTTCTCTAGGCAGGAAGGTTATCCGTCTTATAAATCTATTATTTCATTGTACATCTTGATAGCCTAGCATTGCTCCTAGCCATGTTTAAGCATTAAATAGTGCATTATTATTTCACATAAATCAACCAGAGATGTGTGAATTCATAAATTTTGCATTTGCACAGACAGTATTTTAAACGTTTTACGGCTTCGTGGGAACTTGGTATAAGAACCTGTACACAAATCAGTGCCCAGGAAATTTCAATAAAATTTAATATCACAATTACTGCTTTTCAAAGTCATTGCTTGAAAATATGCAACATTTCTAAATATAAGAAATGTTTTAACGGGGTCTAAAAATTACAAACAAAACTTGGAAGCAAGGTCTTTGGTCAGGTATTGCAGGATAGCTCCATTATTGCAGTGGAGTGGATGGTTTTTCTGATGTACCCTCTGTTGTCATCCGTGTTGTTTTTTCTGCTTTATTTGTACTTTTTTTAGTGCTCCAACTTTTTGTTTCTTTTTGTCTTTCACCTACCTTCTTCTAGGCCACTAAAGTGTAAAGAATCATGCGCAAGCCTGATTGTAATAATTCAAGAAACTCCACTGAACTTAAATATCTACGTGAGGTTTTTCAGATTTGGATTCTTGTGATTAAAAACCTCGAAAGTACCTTCTCAAGAGATTTTATTTTCATACAATAAGTTATATATTTATTAAATGCAATGTAAATATTCTGCTGTTAAAAATGACAATGTCAAGAAAAAAAAAGTAAAGAACTATGTATCACGTGTTATGCTGTTGTATCACATGATAAGGTAGCTCTATGTTTTACAGAGGAAAAATAAGCATATTGGGACAAGACATCCACATAACTGCTGAATTATTATTGCTTCTGGACCCTATTATGTTTCCTATGTCAAGTTTTCAAAAGTTGACTGTTGCTTTATTTATCAGTAATAAGCTTAATTTTGTGAATTCTCCATTACAGTACAATTGCAAGGTAATTTGGTTTTCCCTTCTTAACAGATGGGAAGCAGAATCAGGGAAAGCTAAAAGCTATGTGGTCTCATGCCCATTCTGCCACAACAATTACCTTTACTTCTTTCGAATGACCCAAAGGGCACCAGGAAGTACTTTGTAGGGAATGAAGCCCACCTGTGTTTGATCTCCAAATGAATGGAGATGGGAGGAAAGTGGGAAACCACTTACAGTTCTTTTGCACTTTGCAGAGAAATACAGATCTCTCTTTTTTCCACCATTCAGCTTCTTCCTCCAGACCCTTGTATGTACATCAAAAGGGAACTCCTTACAAATCTCAACTCCAGATTGTACACCAGCAGGCTGAATCAGGCTCTTGAATATTTTACCTACAGATTGCACGGATAATTTGTTGCAGAGCCAGCAGTGGAATCTGTATTTAGAAATACTGAATTCTGTTTTCTTTTTGTGGGTCCATCTTTTTTTTCCTTAACACTGTCTCATGTTGAAGTGAATGGAAATTTTGCCATAAAATTTAGAATAATATCCCATTATTATCCTTTGTGTCTATGCAGAAACTGTGTGAGATTGTTTAACTAGAGCGCGCAGTTTTGACTTTTTTGTTGGTTTGTTTTGTTTGGTTTTCTTTTGCACTCTTCCTTAGGGCTTGGAATTCTTTGCTTTCCTTGCAAATTGTTGTAATTGAGGTGGAAATACTTATGCACATGTAAATTCTACCATCGTGCAGTTAACTGAAATATTCTTGGCTTCAGTCATTTTAGCTGTGGTCAAAAATATGGTTAGATTTTCTTTTACCAATTTGAAATGCTTTTTGTCTTACTTTCCCACAAACAATAAATATCTGAAGGGAATTTAATTGAATGTTAAAATATTTCAACTTTGGGTAAAGACTGAGCATGGAAACTTTTACCCCAAAAGACAGATGATTTAGAGACCATGGGAAACTGTTTTTTGGTGTTCATTAGAGCAGACATAACTGTACATATGGTAGACTACTGGCTTGTCTCGGAGAAACACATACAGTACAGAATTAACTTTCTACAGGACAGAGATTGCGGGGCAAATTTGGCACAGATTCTGCTCTTAGTAACTCTGGGCAACTATTCTATGTTCTACTGATTAAATGGGCAATAAGAGTGACAAAGAGAAGACTTTGCTCCAAGATTTTATAGTCTGCCTAATCTGGGAAGCAGGAGTCTTCATTTACAGTATTTGGGAAAAGTCAAGCATGACTCCTTTAAGTGTTTTCTCCTGAGCACATTGGTCTTTCCATTTCACTTTTCCCCAGCAGGTGTGTGGTTGCTGGTGAAGAGAGAGAGAAAAAATTCATCTGCATACATGCATTTGAATGGGATTGACTTTACTCATAAGAAAAAGCATGCAATATCGGGCCGCGGCACAGTATGAGAATTTATCTGAATGTGAAAGTGTGGATCCAACCAGGAAGTTATAAAGGGAAATTCATACTGTTTGGGGAGAGGCGTTGTGAAAGGTGTTCTGAAATTGAATAGTGAAAACGGTAATAATTCCCTCAACTGTAAGTTTTGAAAGTTTTGTTTGCTGCTGTGAAAGTTTCATCACCTTAGTATCAAGGTTGTTTTTTTAAAAAAAGTTTGTGTTGTGTTGAATGTACTGAAGATGATCTGTGCCTATCTGGCTTACAGATTATTGCATTCAGTTTTCCATTGCCTGGAACTCTAAGGAGCTGAGATATACTGAATAGAAGAAAAACATAGTTAATAGTTTTGCCATGCACCAGTTTAAATATATTAACACTGCATCACCAGCAGTTCTGAGCAGGAGCACTACACTAGCTCATGGAAAAAGCTTAGATTTGGAAGCAGTATAGTTGTTTTTATCTGAATGAATAGACCCCTGCAAGACCTGGGCTAACCAGTATTGGAACAGTATTGGTGTCTGGAGAACCGGGAATTTTGATTATAATGAAAAATGTTCTATATGAAAAAAAAATTATTATACTTGAAAATTAAACCTTTAAATTTTTAGTGAGTATAAATTTCTGCTAAAACTAAGATTTTTATTTTTCTTCTGGAAGATGCAGACAAAAAATTGTTGTTAATGTTTTGTGGAGTGAGGAATATTTTTCTTGTTTCTAGCAAAGATTATTTTAAAACAAGGGAAATGAAAGGGTGGGACTGACAAGTTTCATAGAGCGGTGAATTCTGGAGTTTTTATTGAGTAGGAAATATATGAGCAGCTGAACATTTGAGTAGTGATTCTAGAAAAAGTTATTACACCTTGTCAGAGAAAGATTCTTTTTCTGTAATACAAAGAAGATGAAAATTTCTGTACTATTTTCTGATACACTATTGACGAGCACAACCGTCTGTGTCATGGGGTGCATATGAAACCCCGATGCTGTAGTTTTCTACTCTGGCAGCAGCTATAATTGTATTAACATAAATGGAGTTAGCTTGGTATAAAAGTGGGCTAGTGAGGTACAGAATAAGGCTGTGTCACCTAGGCTGCCATTTTACATCTACATTGTGCTGCAGTAAAAAATTACTCTAAGTGGAGAGTCCCAACAAATCAGGTCCCTGTTGTTTTTGAAGGCTAGGCATATTTTGTGGTAGCGTTCATTACTGGGCAAGAACAGCAAAGAAGTTCAAGACTAAGATTAATGGTATCAGCAGATCATTGTCTAAAGATTAATCTTTTTAAAATGATGAGAAAGGAATAGACACAGTGGGCCTCTAGCTGCCTACAGCTACAAAGAGTAATAATAAACATTACTATGGCAGGGCTGGCTCTGGAATACTAACAGAAGCATATCTTGTTATCATCAATAAACACTAATGGTGGTTTTGTGGTGTTTTTTTTGGCTACTGATGACTATTGAAAATGGTGTGGCTTTTTTCCCCCCTTCCTAAAGCACCAATTGTGTGCTTTCTTTTGATGTCTGACTCTTTAATATTCATTTGTTTGGGATCAATTCTCTCATGGTATTGCCACTGTATTACTTTCTCTTACAAAAACTTCTACATTATTGCCTCGGTCTAAAACTATCAGGGATTAAAAAAAAGGTTCATTACAGAAATTACATTTGCTCAGTAAACCCAGGAGGCATTGTCTTTCTGTGAGCTCCTCTATAACTAATCCTTGGTGCATGTATATTTTTTCTGTGTGTGCGCCGTTTTTATATTTAGCAGAATATGTATTTATACTGCACAGGTGGTCCACGTAGCAATTGCATAAATCTCTTTATTTTTCAAAGGCTATATGTCAGCAACTGATAGTATAGGAATGGTATGTATAGGCTAAAACACACAAATATTCTTTCTTTTTAATCTCAGCACGATTTATGCATCTCTTGTCAACATTACAAACTTTGTGGTTTGAAAAGGAATTGTGAATTTGTGTTCAAAATGATTGGAGAGGAAAAGTCTGAAAATTTTGGAATTCACACAGTTCTTG
Source organism: Larus michahellis (assembly GCF_964199755.1). Lineage (NCBI taxonomy): Eukaryota > Metazoa > Chordata > Aves > Charadriiformes > Laridae > Larus > Larus michahellis. Next base: position 75,706,077 of record NC_133897.1, on the reverse strand, counting down.
TTTCTCATAAGCTTAAAAAGGCAATCAATGACAGAAGCAGTCCACTTTATATCCAACAACAGCAATGACAATGATGATCTAAATGTCAGCGAGGATCAGATCCTGCCAGCCTCGCTCAGGCTGAGCAGTGGATTACTGCAGGAGCAGCTCCACTAAGTTCTGTCAAGCTCCTGGGGTAGTAAAATGTTAGTGTGATTTAATAGCGGTTGCAGTGGGTGTCTATATAATACTACGACATGACCAGGCGTAGAGACTATTTTGCTAATTTGCTTCCATGAAAGTGGGCTTCTGTTCTTGTATTAAGACACAATTTTGACTCAGGTTTAAAATCTGAGCTTGATGCAACCAGATGTTTATGTACGATGAAGTTTGTGTGTTATCTACATGATGATCTGGGGGCTGAATAGCGCTCACTGTCTTTCAGAGTTACGCTGCACAAAGTTGTAACGTGATGATCAACTTCAAGCCAGGTGTGGGAATATGTGAATGGGTATGGTCAGGTGAAAGTAATCAGTGTGGTAGCTGTGTACATATAATGTATCATTGTATATTATTTATCACGGCATGCAGTGTTTTCCAAATACAGGAGTACTGCTGATAAGGATTACAAAGTAGGAAGATTTCAATTCTTGGTCCAGAGAGGCAGTGTTGCAAAACCATCTCCTTTCTTCAGGGCTGGATGAAGGCTGTTGCTCCCTTTGAAATAAACTAAAGTCTAATTGCTCTGGTTTTGAACAAGGGAAGTCTAAATTTTAATTGCTATAGTGTACTGAATTCTTGGCTACACACTACTAACTCAAAGGAGGTACCCGATAGGAAACTTTTTCATTTTAAAAGTTTGTAAACTTATTTAGGATGGAGATTGCACAGCGTCTTTCTCTTGTGGCTAAAATTTGATTGAGCATCTCATTGCGGGATAGTGAATTCAGTATAGGGAATTGCTTCGATGAAGAGAGGGTAAAATTGACTTGGAAGTCTTACCTAGCTTTACTGCAGGTAGTCTTAGAACTGAAATGCATGTTTCATTTTGATATGGAGTTTGGCAAATAAGATGTGAAGATCTAAAATTTGTTTTAAAAGCCATCAGGGTGGAGATACTAGCTGGAATAAATGTAATAACAGGAAGGTATGTCCAGGTCATTCCAAATCTAATGTAGTGGTCCCTTTGATTAGTAGGTCTTCAAAAATTCACACTTACACACTTACAGTCTGTCAGTGATTTCAGTAAAGTTGCATGATATGAAAAATGGAATGATGCAGCCCTTGTGCAGGTCTTCTGTTTAAGAAACCTTTTCTAACTAGAAGAAAAAAGCAAAAAAAGTTTACCAGAAGCACACGAGTACTTGAAGGGCTCATATTAGTTTTGCTTGCCTTCTGTCAAACTTGGTTCATAACCTTTGACTGTTACCCTGATTAAAATTAATATAGTTTGCTACAGCTCAATGCAGAGCTCTGTTAAAATATGTCATTGGCTTCATGGCAACAGTGTAATGTTTCCATAATTTTTGTCCTGTGCTGAGAATTGAACAGATTGTGTTGGACAATCTTAAATTGTCCAACAGTGTCCTTGTGGCAAAACCTTGTCAGAATTTGGGATTGGGAGTTACTCTTTGGGTTAGAAGTTCTTTGGATAATTCCACTACTAACAGTGAAAGCCACTTGAGTGTGTATGTGTTCATTGCCTGAGACATTGTGTATCACTTTTAAAAAATACCAAGCATTTATATTTAGAAAATATCTCCCTAATTGTATATATTGTTCTGGGTCATTATTTTCTCATTGTTTAAATTACAGCTCATTTATTTAAAAGAATACTTGTCAAAGGAAAGCTTTAAGTACTGATTTAAGAAAGCAGTGTTAAATAATTGAAATGACTGTGATAAAATTGCCTTAGTTTAAACAGACCAGTTTTATCAGTCTGTTTAATGAATTGTGCTTTTATAGGGTGAGATAAATCTAATGTGAATTCAAGTGGTTGCACTAGAAATACAGCTCTAGGTGGGATCTCTTGGTGGACTTAGCTAGCAGAATTAAGAAAAAAAAGGCAATTGTACTCCTGTGTTTCCTTTCAGAAATGCTTCATGTACAATAAGCGATGCTGATAAGAAGAAATTTTTCACTGTGAGGGCGGTGAGGCACTGGAACAGGATGCCCAGCAAGTTGTGGATGCTCCATCCCTGGAGGTTTTCAGGACCAGGCTGGATGGGGCTTTGAGCAACCTGGTCTACTGGGAGATGTCCCTGCCCATGGCAGGGGGTTGGAACTAGATGATCTTTAATGTCCCTTCCAACCCAAACCGTTCTATGGTATCTTACAGAGTGTTGTATGTATCTATAACACCTGGGTATTTACATATGGATTGCACAAAGTATCTTGGTCATTATTTGGAAAATTTTTATGCCTCTGGATGTAGAAATCAACTTGGAGGTGCATCCAGTCCTGCAATTGTTAATTTTCATGAACTAGAATAGTGACACAACCAATTTCTTTGTAAGCTGAGGAGACTTGTCAGGTTGGCCTTGCTACTTACTGATAATTTAGAAAGACTTTTCTCTCGTTGCAAGAAAAACAGCATATCTGCTTTGGAGCCAGACTGGAGATAACCATTGGTCAGTGGCTGACGCAGGAGAATCCTGGGATATTTTGGATTCTGTTGTTTATGCTTCTATGTGTTATTAGAACACAGCTTGCATACAAGAAGAGAAAGAGTCATTAAAAATACATACTAAATCCGTTGTCATTAGAATGAAGGGACGTAGTGCATCATCAGCTCTTCTCTTGGCTAATCCACTTAAATACCCTACATAGCAGGATTGGTATCTAATTTGGGGGGATAAATAAGGGATTCCTGTAGGACCCAGTCTCATTGCAGTTTAAGGGAAGTCCTTATATGCCTATTCATATTGACTAGCATGCATGGCACCATGAATGTCAATGGAAGTTCTAGGAAGGTAGTATTCAATGTGTGAGACAGTGACACATTCTGGTCCCAAAATGATGGTGAAATTCTTGTTGTCTAGTAAGTGCACTTGGTGTTGTATAATTCAAAGGAGATCACTGAGACAGTAACTAGCATTTTTTATAACTGGACATACCCACATTGAGTGTTTTTTAAATTCTGTCAAGCTGATTTTGGGAACAGTTTACCCCGTCAGCAATCATTGTGCATGTAAGTGATATCTCAGGGTACAGAGTCAGGCGTATACATATCCCTTCAACAGATTTCAGCCCTTTATAGTCAGCTTAAGGAAAGAAATACAAACTTCCAGTGTGCACAGAATTTGTCAGACAGTATGTGACTGGCTTCCCAGGAAGTTTGACTCCAGCTTCAGCTGAATCCATACAAATTTTTCTTGTTGTCAACAATGCCTTCACCACTAGTCTTCTGTAACCAGTCTCCACTGTCAGATCTGCAACCTCGCTTGCAGCACTGGAAATTATAATGATTACTTTAAAAAATAATAATAATTAAGATGGAGTCTCATTGGTTTACACAAAACACATTGTAGCTCTAATCAAACAGGCATGTAGATTTCAAAAATGATGCTTGTCTTCATGCCTTATGTTTTTACTTTATTATCCTTAGGTTAGACATCCCTACTCAGCTTGTTTTCTGTAGCATGGCTGTGTCTACTGACTGATGCTATGGTGTGCTGGCAAAATCACCATTGCACCTGAAGGAAATTTCTTGAGATTTCAATTGTTTTGTTGTTTTGAAAGGGGCTGGGGGGAAGGAATGCTCTCTCTTGCTGAAGTTGTGAAACAGGAGGAAGAAGATGATCTTTAAGGTCCCTTCCAACCCAAACCATTGTATGATTCTATGATATTTCATAATTTAAGCTGGCTATTGCTTCTCTTTTTCTTCCTCCCCAAAACGGTCTGTCTCCAAGGTCTGTGCTTTCCTGTTCCATGTCTGCTGCTAACTGAAATTGGTCTTACAGTTTTTACTACAAACTATCAGCTTGTCCATCTGTAGAAAAACTGATGAGATTCTTGTTTCGCTTAGGCTTACTTCCCTAGACACCTGCTAAGATTTAAGTTTGTTGAAATTAAACTGCTTTCAAGAACAACTTGATTCTGATGGATTCAAATAAGGGAAAAAATCAGGTCTACATAGCTGTCTTTCGTAGTGGTTTTATGATATGAAAGCCAATCAGAAAACAAGAGAAAGTGAAAATCTGAAAAATGAGGGAGGCATTTGAGGTCGAAGAGGTTAACATTTTTCCTGTTCAGAAAGTACCTATAATTTTATTAGACAATAGACTTTTCTGTCTTTGTTTTGTAGACATTTCATCTTTCTACTACAAACTTTTAAATAGTGAAAGGATATATTAAATACCAAGGAAAATTATTTTTAAAAGCTATTTTAAAAATTAATTTAAATGTAGACAGCTGTAGTATTATGGCATTAAAACACCCCAGGGTCTTTTTTATTGGTCCATTAATACTTGCCTGGAGTGGTAGAACACACCTGAGGCAAGATTTAATGAACCAATAAAACATGCCCTAGAGTGCCCTAATGCTATATTGCTAACCATTCCTATTACATAAATGTACTGTTTGCATACTTCCTTCATACATTTCAGAAAAATCTTCAATTAAGTGAAGACCATATGACAGTTCTTATCCATTTCTTATCCAAACTGAGGGTTTCCATCAGCATATTTTGGAGTGATTAAGGTGATTATATGAAATATTCTCAATCAACCGCTACAATGCATTGTGCCTAGAACTTAATGGACTGTCCAGATGGTGAATCCTTTAAGTCTGGTTATGTGTTAAGTCAGTGTGTTTCCTCTCTGTTACTGAGAATTTTCTAAAGTATTCCTAAGTAAATTGAATGCAATGCTGTTCTATTTCTGTTCTTCTCTTGAAACTACCCCACTTGTTGTTTGCCTAGAATCCACCCCAAAGCAGAAATCTGGCAGACGAACTAGCTGTAACTTCAGTCCTGTTTAAATGCTCAAGGATGTTACTAACATGATGTTGTCCAAAATCTTTGACATAGTTTAGTCAAAGAATGATTTTAGTCCTTTTTAAGGGGGTAGATTTTTAGAAGCGTAAATCAACTTTAATGGAGCTAAGCTGCTTTATATCAGCTGATAGTCCAGCTCTTTGCTTTCCAGCACATTCAGAAGGATCAGAAATATCATACTTGTATTAAATCAGACAGCTCAGATGGAAGAAAGTATGAAGGACACTTATTGTATTTTGCAATTGTTAATTTAAAGCCTTTGACTGGAGTTAGCTTTTGCACTAATGATTTAGAATGTTCATAACCATGAGCAAAAATTGATAAACATACCTAAGTTGATCTGTACTTAGTAACAGGAAAAAGAAGCAGAAGATTGGTTTTGAATGTCATTGCATGCAGAATAATGCTTCTTCAGAGAATGAGAGTGAGCTTTGTACGTTATTCGTTTTGCTTTCCAGCATTTTTGTGAGGCAGGATGATGTTCTCTTAAAGAAAGAAGATAAAGATTCATAGATGTAAAGTGTAAAAATGGCTTATGACTTTTACATATTTGAGAATCTAACATGAAATAATGTTTGCATTAATGGGACTTTGTGATAGTCGAAGAGAAACTAAATACGACTTAAGAGTATGCATTTGGCAGAATCCTTACTTGAAAGCTTAGAAAAGGATAAATAGAATCTCATGTCGTCAAACTGATACAGCAGAACCAAAGAAGTTACCACTTGGGTATTTTTGGGGAGGAAGGCTTGTAGTCCAGGCTTGATCTTTGCAAGACTATTTGACAAGTTGAACATATATAAGGTTATGAGCCACATATACTTGTTAAGGCCAAAGTGACTTTACTTACTTCTAAGTCTAGATCCTCAGCTGTTGTGAGTTGACATAGTTCCATGGAAGCCAATGAAATTATACCAGTTTATTCCAGAGGAAGATCTGGCCCCTAATCTTTCAAGTAACAGGCTCATTAAATGCTTAGGGCCAAATTCTTTCCTGGCATGGCTCCATTGAACTTAATGGAATTAAGCCAGCAGAGCATTTGGCCATTGTTTAATACAGATAACAATCTAAGGGGAAACAGGTTTCTGTATTTGTTTTTCTTTTGCTATGTAGCATTAGCAAACTGTATGTGATTTTTATAAGACATAATACATGAAGTACTGGCTAAAAGAGTCTGCATAGATATCTCATAGGTAGAGCACCAGACCTTCTTGACGTGCTACCTTATTTGGAACAAAGAGTACTGACTTGATCAAAGGTTAAAACTTTTTACTGTCTTCTGGGAAGGTTCTGCCCAAACCGTAATCTCTTTTCCCTACTTCTTTTATCATCATTTCACAGTACAGTCCTCTCAGAAATTTAAGCAGTTATGCTTATTGTTGAAGTTAAGACTATCTTAAAAATATGCTCTAAAAATTATGCTCTGTTGATCCTATTTTTTTTTACTTTCAAAGAGCATGGTGTGTATATCCTGTTTAAGAATTTTCACTGCATCATCAGCAGCTAAAAGGCTCAAATAAGTAAGTATAGCATTGCTATTATCAGACATTGTTTCCGAGAGCCATTTTCATTTTTTAAAAGATCGAGATGTTTGTCTAAGTTTTGCCTTAGTTTCATTTTTGCAGCCTTGTTAATGTTAGCTGGGCCTTATTCTTTTGTCTTAGTGTGTGGATGACTTATCTGAGCTTGTTAATGCCTGACATGAAATGTGGATGAGATTCTGCCATGACCACTCAAAAGTAGTCTCTTGGGTTTTGTCTCTTTGCCTTCTTTATTATTGTGAAGTCTTTTTTCCATGTTGCTCTGAGATGTTGGGCACTGCTCTCAGCATCAGTTAGGTCTAGACTTTTGGAGGAAAAAAGCTTTCTTTGCTATATTTTTGGAGCGCAAGTATGGAAAGGTGAAGATATGTGGCCGCACACCCTATTGCATAATTGATATTTACTACAGAAGCCAACCTTTTTTGAAATAAATATTTGCCATTGAAGGGCTTGAGTCTTTGATAAGGTTACTTTGCAGCTAAGTTCAGACATAGCAGGAATCATCTCAGTGCAGGTGAACTTCCCATGTAAAGGTTATAAATCTAGTTCAGCAGTCATTTTGTGACCCATATGCAGTTTTATAGAAACATGAGCAACCCAAACACTAAAATCCAAAACAGAGTCACCAGCCCCTTCTACATCATTCTTATTAAAGTTGGGCCAAGAGAGATCACTGCAAACTATTTGCAGTTGTGGGTGATGTAACACAGCTCAAGGGCATTCAGTACCTGGCAAGCAGAACTGTCTTTGAAAGGACTTAGATGAAGGACCACCAAGAAAACACAGAATGAAAAGCAGTGGAAGGGAAATTCATTGCCAATTAGTACCCAAAACATTCAGATGGACAAGAAGAGCTCCTTCAGCAAACGAAGCAGGGGATGAAGAGTCTGGAAACCAGGTGGTAGGATGAAATGACTCATTTGAAATTACGCATGAAAACATAATTGAATGTCAAGGAGTCAGTATAACTTCTGGCTTGCATAAGCTGAGCTGATGTTTTCACATTTCTTTTATGTTTTGGACTTGACCTATGGCGTGTAAAAGAAACAGGTATTCTTTCCATGTAAGGGGAAGGGCACTATTGCTGTTCCAAATAGTACCTTAACAGCCTTGTTTAATGGAAGCCCCTGCCTTCTCTCTCTGCTCCCCTGTCCCAGTTTGGATTTCTCTAAATCAAAATGTAACTGAATAATTCACGATAAGTAAATTTGACAGAAGGGGATGAAGGTGTATGACTGCTCTGATAACACCAGCCTGCAGAGTTGTTTGCTTGTAGAAATGAGAGTTCCCCACATCTCTGATGAAGTGACAGAGTGGAAGCTACAGAGCATAATAGCACCAGGAGTTCTTGTTGGGGCCGGTGAGTGGCTTAATAGCACAGTCTGAATCTGTTTATTTGATTTATTTTTTTTTTCCCAAAGAGCGTATCTGCATATGAGCATGTTTTCAGTTGTATTGAGCAGCCGAGGTGTAATTTTGCAGTAACTGTCTATGCATGTGCAGGGATGTGTGCTTACAGTTAATCCCTTTTTTCTCTGAAAAAAGCAAGTGTAGAGTTGTGTACCAAGTTTAAATTAATGGCTGTGCTTTAACACTGATTTTTTTTTTCTCTCCATGCCTGATTTGATGGTTACTTTTTCTATGCCTAAACATAACTTGTGAGAAAAATATTTGTGTGAGATTGCCCAAGTAATTAGCCAGTTTACTCATGCAAATAAATATTATTTTTTTAATTCAACTTGGAACATCTTTTTGGCAACATTGCCTTTAATTACAGAAACATTTAAAAGAAGACAAGAACGTAGTGCATACTAAAAATGTTCTGTGCAAATAGTGAGAGGATTTAGGTGAGCAGCAGCTCTGTAATTACCTTGCAGCCAGAAAGACCCTCACATTGTTTGAAGGCTGTTAAAAATAAGGAAAGAAATAATTTTCTTCTCATGGGAAAGGAATTAATTAGCAGTGTGCTGAGGGCCTTGGGATTGGTTCTTATCCACAGGAGATAAATAAACCCAACATTTCTTCAGACTACTCAACACGAACAAAAGATATGTGGGAAGAGCTTCTTTGTAAGGCTGAACATCAAATCTGGCCCTTGAGGAGGAAGGCTAAGAGAATTTTTAACCACCTTTGCACTTTTCCAGCATTGCTTATTCCAGAGGTTACTGAGGTTCTTTACAAAATAGAGGCAGCCCTGAAGGCCTAAGTAAGTCCAGCCGCTTGGCTGACCTGCTAAGGGAGGCAGCTTTGCAAGGCTTGCAATGCTGCAGGTGCAATGCTGCGTGGCTCTTCTTTTTTTATCTGTGTTCTGTCAGCTTGGGCTTACACTGAGGTCTGCAGAAGGCATCTTAAAAAGCAAGTTTGTGAGACATTTGCACTGAAGGAGACAGTCCTTAGCCACATCATTAGATCTATAATTTGAATGTGTTCCAATGTTTTCATCTGGCTTCGGAGGTCTAGATCCTAGGATCATAGAGCTATTCCTAAATACCAGTATAAGTACTTCTCTTCGTAAATGATCTGAGATTTATTGATGGTGAAAACAGCAAAACCTTTGCCTACTATAGCTTAGCATAGTTTCAGAAGGAAATAAAACTTATCACCTCTTGCTCTCCCTGTAAATATCTGTTCTCCAGTGTGAACTTTTTAACTATTTACCTAATTTCAGGCATCAAAGATGATAATTTTGTGCACATTTCTACCCAAGCATCTGGATAGAGGAAAAAAAATCCTTATTAATGCCCCTGCTGAAAAGAGTTTATGGTGGGAGCATGTTTATTATACCGAAAATGAGAGAATTTGTGCAGAAGGGAGACATTACAAATGCCCTAATTATTAGAAAAACTTCAATTGGAAGTCACACCTAGAAAATCCCAGTCATAAAACATAGAATTCTGTGAGACCAGGCTCTCTTGGCTCCTCTGCTCACAGAACTTTAATGTTTTGGGAGTTTTGCTTGTTTGTTTTTTTTTTTTTTCTCCACACACTGGATCCTTACTTTTTAGACCTGCTTCCCTCTGTGAATGTAAAGGAAATGCAGCAATGTCTGCTTCTTACGGTTTTTCTAGCAGATGATTGTTTTATCTGGTGTTAGAGTTCTCAGGGGACCAGACCACTGATAAAATTTCATATGTAAGCAGTGACAGGTGTCCTCCGAAAACTTACAGTGTTTTCCATTTTGTATCATTGACTGCTATTTGATTCCGGTACTGTAATAGCAGCTAATAGAGGAAACTATAGCGCCATTATGTTAGATCCTGTAAAAACATCACACAGAAGTGTCAGACATTCTGCCTTTAAGCCTGCAACTGATCGACAGGTTTATTTTTTGGGAAATAACTTCTGTATTATAATTTACTAGCAAGTCTCCAACAGTTCCTTTTAGCGTTAAGATTACTAGGACAGGCATTCAAATAAAGCCTTCTACTTATTGTAGCTCTTTAGCAAGCAAATGAAGAATCTGAAAAATTCTCAGTTCTACAGAAGGAAGAGGGGAAAGTTAGTGACAAGATTTTCAATTTATAAGACTTACAAAAGCATTAGAAGACTATTATTTTTAAAGGAAGAACCCAGTTTACAAAACTGGTTTTGATTATTTCCTTTTCTCTTTAGTAGTGATGATATTTTTAGAAACTTTTATGTAGATCTGTGCTGCATTCATTGCTGCCTAATTTGTATAAATTGGGTTCACTTTGTATTTTGTTTAATGCAAAAGAAACATCCTGTATGTGTAACAGCAAACAGGAACCCACGGTTTTCAATGTCAGTTCATAGAAGAGGAATGTCTGGAATTCTTAGAAAGACTAAGTACTACCAACTTAAATGAAATATCGATGCTAAGATGCTGAACTACTGATACCATGTTCCTTGTCAATATTTAAGTTTCTATAATGCGTATTTATTGACAATGTTTATGAATTGGACAAAAATATTCATTTAGTATTCCTGCTACCTAAATATGCTGAAAAGTATTTTGCAAAACTGATTAACTGTGCTTATATATATTTTTCTCCTATCTTAATTGGTATTGCCTTTATGTGGACATTTAAGTATCTGATGTCTATGTCTAGTCAAGACTCAAGCTTACATTATTGTTGAGAAAACACCAAGAAAAAGGGAAAATAGTATTTTGAGGATAATTTACTTTCTTTTGATTGAGAAACAATATGTTTACTTGATAATTTTGCCCAATGGAAAAAAAAAAGGAAGCTATTTCTGCATGAATATATGGAAATATATGAAAAATTATGAAAATATTAGGTATGGAGAAGAGATTATAATGTTCAGTAGCAATGTTTGCAGAAGAAGAGATATGTATAAATGCATTATGATGGATTTTAGAAGATTTCTCAACCATTAGGGCAATTTCATTTCCGAGTGGTAGGGACAAGAAGCTTACTTATTTCTTTATAAAATCCAGAAACAGAAATATTGATGAGGGTTTGCTTTTGGTGACAAAAGAGATTCCTGTCATTCATCTGTTCCGAATAAATAGTGTAAAATAAACAATGTTTCCAACAGTGTTTTGGTCAAAATAGGTGATTGCAAATATTTATCCAATGCTTTTTATTGGTTATACTTTTGTTGTAACAGTTTGCAAGTATTCTGATCCCTGTTAAGGTTCTTAGTGCCTTAAGAGTTTAGGATGGAATATACTCAAAATGTCCTAGTTATTTTGATGGTGCCAGAAGTTTTTGGTATGGTACGTGTTTTTTCTTTCAGAAACTATTCTCTGAACCTTTTAAAATGAAAATTATTTTAATTTTCTCACATAAGCATGAACATATTCCTGTCTGACCTGATCCAAAGCCCACTGATGTCAGGACTTCTAGTGAATTTTTGGATGGGGTCAAACAAAAGAAATTGGTTTTTTGCCATCTTTGAAGGGGAAAGATTAAATTCCGTTAAAAGAGCCATCTCTCTTGTATGATCTTGTACTGTACTGTTCTTCTCTTTGTTCATATATATTCCTGCTATTATAAACTAAGTGCTCGTTTGAAAAATTCAAGCCCCGTCTTATTAACTTGCATAGTTTATTTGTACCTTCAGGCTATAACTAGTGTGTACACTAGAGTTGATACAGAACCGTGAATCCAGAAGAATCTATCACAGTGACATGATTTTGGATGCATCTTTGTACAAAATTATTTAGTATACATTTTCAGAGGCTCAGGAACCTAAGATTCTCTCAGACTTCAACTTATTGGGTGAAGCTACAATATATGAAAATAAAAGATGTTTACTGTATGGGTATACATAGGGAAATATTCAAGTCTGGCCTCACTGAAGCCAATGGGGCAATGGTGTTTTACCACTGACTGCAGTTGAACCAAGGTTTTCATTCATATGCTTATACTTGTGAGATAGCAAAAAATACACTCAGACAAGTCTTTCTAAATATATAAATATAAAATGTTGTTCAGTTATTCATGATATTCACCATATTAAAGAACAATTACAAATCCATATGCCCATGACTATATACTTAATTATTTTCTGTAGCCACAAGTCTGTAGTATGTAGTGTAATTACCAGGTATTTACAGTCTTCTTTTCTCTGTGTAAATAGAAAAGCAAGAACCTGTTAAACATTTTGAAATTGTTTATCCAATTGATATTGGTAACATCTTGCATTTTTAAGGCTTTTGTTTTTCCAGGACTTAAATTTTTAACACAATATTGCTCACAGCATTTTCTTTGCTTTGGAGATGACATTAAAAAATCGTTTTTCCTTGTTTCTGATTTCCTAAGATGCACACAGTATCTAATTTCACTGAAAACTAATTTTTTAACCTTAAGTTAAAAAGTGATTGTACACTGGCTGGGGGGCTTCAGCAATACACACAGTTCCTGTTGACACTGAGATGATTCCCGACCGAGGAATGTAGCATTTATTAGTAGCAGGAATTGCAATGAGACTGGATGGACAAGGCAGGCTTAGGTGTATTTCCTGTGGAAGATAATTCCACACCTTAAAATGACCGTGTGCAGCCCAGTTAAAGGTGGAATACTTCCTTGTTAACAAAACCGGGAAGGAGTATCCATCCTTTATATGTTGCAGATGGCTGAACAGGATCTTTTTTTGATACTTTGAATGAGATCTAACCATACATTTCTGCACTGCTGGCCTGTTGTTCAGGGAGTATTTGCCCTTTTCTGTGCTTTTCACAGTGCATTCTTACCAGTTATAGGTAATTGGAGGGGATATACGCATCTTCTATGAGAACAGTGAAAACTGTTTCAGAATATCTTCCAAGTCCGCTGGAGCCTCTTAACTTTCACACGGAGGGGAAGTGCTCTCTTCTTGCCTCTTTGATGAGGGCAGATTTTAATGCTGATAATCTTAGTTTACATCATGGTCATGCACAAGGTTACTGAAACTGAATGGTCCTCACCACTCAGAGAAGTCTGCGTTGACATTAACAGTAAACTCAGAATCTAGAAAGACAGATCTGCATTTGAGATACTGCAAACACCAGTGGTGATAAACTCAAAAGGATCTCCCGTTTTTTGGGAGGTGAAAGGAAAATAAGAGTAAAAGAGTCCCGTAACAAATGTATTGGTTGGATTGGAAAATTAATATGGGAGATTTGTGTACACTGGGTATATTACATACATCTGTAATTCAGACTCCTAGTTCTCCTGTGGGATAGGATAACTAACTGGCTGAGAATTTCACCTAGAAAATCCAGTACCTAAAGCCACGTAGGATTTATCAGTTTAGGTCGTCTCTCTTTTGCCAGTTAGCCTCTTGCAGAGCACAGTCCCTAAATGTGTCTCGCAGTGGTATTCCAGTTCTCCTTGTTGGTTCTTCCCAGGGCTGAATTCCAATCAGGAATTTGTAAAATTGCATATTTTTTTTCCTGGAATCTACTTGGACATCCTTTCAGACACAGAGTTCCTGTGAGCCCTTCAGGGTTTAGCCTTCTCCTTTTACCTTTAGTGTTCCCCCTGGCACTCAGGCTATGGCTCTCACTTTCCTCTAAGCAGGGGGAAAACTTCCCATTTTTGTTTTCTCCCTGGTCTTTCTGGTTAGTCTTTTCTGCAGAGGGGTATGGACATCCTCCTCATTCAGTGCAAGGTGTACGCCTTTCCCCAGGAGAGAGTTGTCTGGTACTCCTCTCCTCCTGGGGCAGGTGTCAGGTAGAGCCAGGGCAGGAGGCTCCGTGCTGTGGCTGAGCCAGGAGCTGAGAGTGATGGCAAGGCAAGCACAGCAGTGCCCTCACTGTCCAGTGATGCAGTGCCATGCTACTTGAGCACGTAGTGCAGAAGAGGACCACTGATGGTAACTGGGATCACCTAACAGTGCAGTGATTGTCACGCCTGTCCTGTCCTAGGGCTGAGGCCAAGCTGGGAAATGAAGTCAGCAGGTTGTGACAGCAAGGTACAAGGCTAGGCACAGGCATACCTGCCACATAGCTCAGGTGAGGACCGAGGGCAAAGCCTTGAGCTTGAGTACAGCTCTCAAGCCTCAGGGTTGCAAACCCCAACAAGACTTCTCACAGCTCTGACCCGAGCTTGCAAGGCTACAACAGATCGGAGCAGGCCTTGAGCACAGGCAGCCAAAGCCCTTAGGGAGGGGTCTCTCAGTGCTCTCCAGACCCTGACAGGCAGGGGTCCAATTGGGTTTTGTTACTCAGTGCCCTGCTTTGCTTCGAGGAGGAGACCGTTCAGCCCTTTGTTAAGATCATACTCAATGTGAAGCTTAATTCTAAAATTAAGCTGACGTGTAAATGATTTGCTGTTCTTGCTTTGTTGCTCAAGTTTGCAGTACCCAAACCGCAGTTTGTGACATTATTTTATTTTAAAGGCCACAACTGAGATTCAGTGAAAGTTAAGTTTTGTATCAAATCATCAGAAAGTCTTGCCAGAGCTTTAGGACTGAGTGCTGTGCCATTTGCTTGTCTCTGTCACAGTCCTGGGGAGCTAAGCTATTTGTATATACCCGAATAGATTGCCAGAATCAATCCACTTTCCAGAGATGAACGTGGGCATGTCCTCTTTTCCACTGTAATGTGAATACTCAAATCTTTCCACATAAGAAACTCATATATTTGAGTTTCACAGCACTCCCTAATAAGGTTTTATAGCCATTAGTGTCAGTGCCATATATCACTGAGGCATTGAAAAAGTGGAGTTTCTTTCCCAAACCACCTTTCTAAGCATCCAAGATGAAGTGATTTTATAGCTTACACTTCCACAGATCTTTCAAATCCCACAGCACAACTTGTTTCACCTGAGCCTCAAAGATTTTTGTAAATGATTTCCCAGAAGCTCTTGAGGGGGTCTTTTCTCTCTTTCTTTATTTAAATTTAAGCTTAAAATGTGATTAGATTCTGTTCAACACAAAATTGTTCTAAAATACATTGCAAGCAATGTGTGTACAAAAGGTAATCTACACTATCTAATAAATAAAATTGTGTAACAGTTTGAAATTTCAAATGTGACCATTTGCTTTAATATTGCGAAGTGTTTGTTAAACCTTTAAGCTTGTGACATTTTTCCACACTGACAGCTAAATAATGAATTAATGGCTTTAAAGTCCATGGCAGCCTGAGGGTTTCAAATGCGTGTTTAGTCAAAATAATTGGTGCTTTAATCATTCTTTATGAACCAAAATTGTTCCTTAGTTGTACAGGAGCGGTGCTAAAGCAAATATCTATGCTGTGAATGTTCTTTTGTATTTCTAAAATTATCTGCTAAGTTGGAAAATGGTGTCTGGATGCATTTTCTTCTTTAAAGAGGTTATGTTTTACTCTCATAATGACCACCTACATGGCTACTGACTGCACTGTCCCTTCACTGACAATGAGCAGCTTATTGTGGTTTTAGTACTTGTATACACAGAGGTTGACCACCAAATTTTGTGAGTAGACTGGAGGGTATGGGGGGGGGGGGAACCTCAGACCCTGGACTGTCAGATACAGTGTGTAGGACCCATGCATAACTAAATAATCTCTTCACAGCAGAGCTGTCTGTCAGCCAAACTATGACATGGTTAAGAGCTGCATCCATAACATCTGCCGTTAATAGTGGGAATAAAAATCTTAGGTTAACAAGGGAGGATACTGTGGTCCTAGTCTTGCAGTTGGTATCGTGTGAATAGACTGTGCCTGCACAATATTCTGATGTGCTTGTATTGACCTCAGCAATGCATCTGTGCCACATAAGCAGGAGATGCTAAGCCACTTAAGATCCATCTGAGCTTGCTACAGGCCATCAGGGGTCTAAGGAACCTTCTGTCTTCTGTGCCTGGTACAACTGTGATGTAGGTAGGACCTACTTTATAGCATGAAGATGATTTAACTTTTGGCTCAGGGAAGTTTGTAAGACCACAGATTCCTATAAGGTGTAAAGGTATACTGGAAAAAGTATTAGTCTAGGTTTGCCATTTCTTACGTTTCTTTCACTAAACAGCCACTAGTGACCTGTGTTGGACTAGATATGGGCTCAGATGAACTGTTGCTGTGACCTAGTTCCTGTGTTATATGACTACCTTCAAGGAAACACGGCTCATCACATAGCTAAAATGAATTTGTTGGAACTTTTGTGGTGCTTTTTTATTAGTAACAACAATGGGGGCAGATTGCAAATGGAAATTAATTCTCTTCAGGATATGCCTCTGTATCTATTTAGAATAAACTCAGAGCACGCTCTTTGAAAATTCCTGCCACCTGGTATGGTTCTGAAGACTGTCTTTTAGAAATAGCTTTCTGAGTGTCAGAGAAGATGTTTCTGGCAGCAGTTATTCAGCTTTTGTCTACAACCAGTGAATCCCCACAACATCTTACCTTCTTTTGTCACAGCTCTACATGAGTTTGAAATAGCCTTTTTCCAACAGCCATGTTGGGCTTTCTCTCTGAACTCTCTGTGGGTTTTTGTAGTAGCCTAAGCACAAAACACTTTGATATAGGCATGAAAAAACACTTTGATATAGGAATGAGGGGCTGTCCAATCCTCTCTTCCTCTCAGTGCTTGTTAGGATTGACTTGATGTGCTGTAGATGGAGTGTCTTTGAGACAAATCTCCAAGCTGGAAAAAACAAAAGCAACAGTGTGAATGACTGCAAAATGCAATTATTCTTCTCTGACCATTAATGCAGGAGGAAAATGGCTAATCTGTATCAAATTTCTTCCTATTTGGATAGCGTGACTGTATCCAATTAAAACGGAACACTCTGCAGAAGTTTTACTTCCTGACTTCTAGCTCAGGATGCAGTGTATGCTGGTACATCAGGTTCTTTCCTTTCTGCATATAAAAGAGGAAGCCCAGCAATGATGTTGGGAGTAAATCAGTTAGTGTGGATTCTGAGGGGTAAAGTGTCTTGGAAGGGGAGAAAAATATCCTAGCAAGAATCACCTGGCCCTTGTGAATGATAAATATTTTGACTCCCCAAATGTTTCTGCATTTCCTTGAAGCTTTTCCCTGGCTTAATAGTGTGTGGTAATGAAAGTGTAGAATTTCACCTGTACTTCATTTTTGCCCTGATATATCCTTGCTTTGGCAAACCTTATATTACTCTTTGGTTTTTTCCCCCTGTTTTTTAGGGGGGTTTTTGTTTTCTTGTGGGTTTTTTTTGGGTTTTTTTTTTTCTTTTTCTTTCTTTCATTCCCTCCTCCCATTGAGTGATAGACAGGGAAGGCAGAAAGAGATAAACATCTGCTAGAAACTACTTGTACTTTAGGAAGTTAGGACAGATCATCGCTAATGATCATCTATCTCCTTGAATGATTATTTGTTTATTTGGCTGCACAAGAGAGCTCAGGGAAGTGGCTGAGGCACCATCCCTGAAGGTATTTAAAAGACGGGTAGACATAATACTTAGAGACATTGGAGGCCAGAAATACAGGTTGTTCCAAGCAGGAATTAGATAATGTTTATGGAGAATTGGTCCATTGAAAGCTACCAACTGTGCTAGTGCAGATAGGACCTTCTCTGTTGGAACTCGCCACGTATAACCTCTGTCTTTGTCTCTTCCTGTTAGTGGTTACTATCAGAGAAAGAGTGTTATGCTATATAGGACTTTTATAGAATTATAGAATCGTTTAGGATGGAAAAGACTTTTAAGATCATTGAGTCCAATCGTTAACCTAGCACTGCCAAGTCCACCACTAAACCATGTCCCTAAACACCACATCTACATGGCTTTTGAATAACTCCAAGGATG
Organism: Larus michahellis; assembly: GCF_964199755.1. Classification (NCBI taxonomy): domain Eukaryota; kingdom Metazoa; phylum Chordata; class Aves; order Charadriiformes; family Laridae; genus Larus; species Larus michahellis. Next base: position 75,688,395 of record NC_133897.1, on the reverse strand, counting down.
GTGGCTCAACCACTTCCCTGGGCAGCCTGTTCCAGTGTTTGACAACCCTTTCAGTAAAGATATTTTTCCTAATATCCAATCTAAATCTCCCCTGGTGCAACTTGAGGCTGTTTGCTCTCATCCTATCACTTGTTACTTGGGAGAAGAGACAGACCCCCACTTTACTACAACCTCCTTTCAGGTAGTTGTAGAGAGCGATAAGGTCTCAGCCTCCCGTTCTGCAGGCTAAACAACCCCTGTTCCCTGACCCGTTCCTCATAAGGCTTCTGCTCTAGACCCTTCACCAGCTTCATTGCCCTTCTTTGGAAACACTGCAGTTCCTGTGTCACTTAGGAGGGCAGTTCTTAAAGCATCGTTCATCCCTTACTGAAATAAGCTGATGTCTAGTAGTATATCTGCATCTGTAGTCAAAACTGTGGTAGTTTTTGACATACAGGCCTGAGATATTAAATAAGTGTTAGGTCTTAATTTTTTGCAACAGCAACAAGTAAATGCTTATATCAGGGTGTGCAGATGGCTTCTCTAAATCCAATGTCCGGATTTAGAGGTGGGGTAGAAAATCATTACAAGGACAGTACCAAAAGAAAAAGAAAGGACGAAAATCGGTTCTTTGAAAAGTAGGAAGTTACTGTGGCCAAATGAAGCAAAGAAAATTAAGAATGATGTCGCAGGATTCCTGCCAAAAGTAAGAAACATCCAGCACTGGCCTTGTGCTACCAGTCTCCATTCTATTGGAACAATTTAAACTGAATTTTGCTTTAAAAAAATATTTTAAAAAAGTTCCTCGCTAGAGAGCATTTAAACAGTTACCTCTGCATTTGAAACATTATACTTAGAGTATCTGGTAGTTTATAGGAATGAGAGTTGGTGGACACCTTGAGAAAAGGCCAGTTGGTTTCCTGTTTGGTTTGTCGAATGGGTATGCACTGTGAGTAGTCCCATTGACTTAAATGGCACCACTCCTGTTATTGAAGCTAAACATGTGCTTCAGCCTTATCAGGATGGAGGAAAGGAACATGGGGATGAACGTTTGCAATTCTTGGCTACTGTCCTTAAACCAGGAAAGGAGAGCTTATTTTAATGGCAATATCGAGCCTTACAGTATTTCTTTCCACTTTTCTACAGTAATTTGAAGCATGTTATAGTTTGAAAGGATGTAATTATAATTTTAAAATAATTCACAATAGAGTTTGTAAGATTTCCTTTTCCCTGATTTTGCTCTCTAAAGGCTTTTTTTGCTTTTTTTCTTTTCACTAAGAAGAACTGAATCGGGTAGCAGCCAATGACAGTTTTAACTATGCATACTGGGAAAAGACTTTAGAATTTGACTATGCATGCCTAGGACAATTAATTTAAAAGCATCTACATATGGACAAGTGAATGACACCTCTTGAAGGAAGGGAGATATCCACGCTTCTGGAAAGTTGTCTAACAAATACTTCATTTCTGTTATTGGGAGCTAATTAATACAAAACTTTCTTTATATGTACACCCGAGGTCATATTTTTAGCTTTCAAAATAATATCTCAAATAGTAATAATTGCTATATTATTTTGCATTTTCTACAGTCTCTTTCATCTGTGTTTTTTATTCATTGTTTATGGGGGGAGCATGCTGATTGAATGTAAGATTAAAAAAAGCTTTATCAAACTCACTATCTGTCTGTTTTCTTCACCAGAGAAAGAGCATTGAGTAAATTGTGGAGTTACAGGTGATACCTACCTACAAGGTGAGATTCAGTCCTTAAGAAGTATCCTTTGCAATTAGCTGGAGGGTGCTATCTTTCAGGTCTAATGTAGGAGCTCTTGTTTCATTATCTCTGTGGCTAGAGATCATCCCGACTACTAGCCACTTGGCAGGGTAATTTCATTTGGTCAGTCTGATTTGTTCTATGTTACTGGTGGATTTTTATTTTTTTTTAATGCTTGTAACTAGGTTTGTATTTTGCAGGTGTATCTGCATTTTATAGTGACCTCACATTTTCAAATTTATACGAGTTTTTGTTACGTTAGGGAAGACAGTCAAAAGAGAAAGAATGAAAGTAAAGACAGTGGAACTGAGTTAGACAGCGGGATTGAGCGCACCTTCAGCAAGTTTGAAGTATCCTGGGCTGCATCAAAAGAATCGTGGCCAGCAGGTTGAGGGAGGTGATTCTCCCCCTGTACTCTGCTCTGGTGAGACCCCACCTGGAGCACTGTGTTCCTCAGCACAGAAAGACATGGACCTGTTGGAGCAGGTCCAGAGGAGGGCCACAAAAATAATCAGAGATCTGGAGCACCTCTCCTACGAGGACAGGCTGAGAGAGTTGAGTCTGATCAGCCTGGAGAAGAGAAGGCTCCAGGGAGACCTTATTGCAGCCTTTCAGAACTTAAATGGGGCCTAAAGGAAAGATGGGGACAAACTTTTTAGCAGGGCCTGTTATGATAGAACAAGGGTAACAGTTTTAAATTAAAAGAGGGAAGATTTAGACTAGATATAAGGAAGAAATTTTTTACACTGAGGGTGGTGAAACACTGGAACAGGTTCTCCAGAGAAGTGGTAGATGTGCCATCCCTGGAAACATTCAAGGTCAGGTTGGACGGGGCTCTGAGCAACCTGATCTAGTTGAAGATGTCCCTGCTCATTGCAGGGAGGTTGGACTGGATGACCTTTAAAGGTCCCTTCCAACCCAAACTATTCTATGATTCTCTGAAGTGGTCGTATCAAAGTACAGTCACATGTCCTTTGTATCACCAAACAGACTCTTAAGGAAAAACAGTGGTAGTATAGAATAAGAAAGTTGTGACATGACAGTACCTTAACAATTATCCTGTATTTCTCATATAAAAAATCTCCCTGTTTCTTTTTTTTCTTTCCCCAATATGAAGAGGTATTTTCATCCTGCTCTTCCCTTGAGAAGAGACAGAGGAACACCAGATGTCTTTCGCTAGCAGAAGCTAACCTATCAAGCCTCGGAAATGGATGTCACCTTCCAGGTACCTTTCCAAATATACAAATACTCATTCATTCTGCAGTGTTGGCTGAGTTGTTTTATCCTTCCCTCTTAGAATTTAACAAAACACATGTGTTCTTAAAAAAGACCTCCTAGAAAAATTTCAGTTTTTAAAGTTTTCTAGCCTTGGGTGCATCATGATCTGAAGGTTTAGTAATCTCTTAAAACTTGTGATTGTTATATAACTAAATGTGCCAGTTATTTTTTTGAATGAAGGTTCATGAAAATCTGAGCTAGGGAAAAGCTAGTGAACTTGCTCCATTTCTTGAGAAGATGGTGCTGCAATTTACTATGTTAATTGCAAAACATACAATTAGACGTTTCTAGTATAGTTAACAGTCTTTCAATATTTTAACTACTGAATTAGAACAATGTTTTTATTAATTACTCAAGATTGTGGGTGAGGGTCTCTCCTGATACCATGATTATATTTTCTTTATTTCTTTCCTGTTTGGCTATTAACTATCTCTTTAGTAACTCAATTTCTGTTCTCAGTGCTTAACACAGAGTTGAAATTGGGATGAGTGCATTTAACTGTGCAAGATTCATTACAAGTCTATGAAAAAGAGTATGAAATGGGTGAAGTTCTTCAGTATGATATTATTTTTTTTTAGTAACGTCAAACATGTGAATAGCATAATAAGGGTGCTTTGTTTGGCCTTGAAAGAATCATGTGGGAAAGGCAATCCTCATCCATTGTAAAGTGAGTACAGAGGTTTCTCTCGCCCCACAGGATGTCTGAAGAATTGGGATTGTTGGAGCTTCGATTTGGGTCTCGGACAAACCAGAAACGGTTTAAGCCTTAAGTACTCATTTAGGCATAGTATATCTTGTCATCTGAGATGCAGCTCTAGGAGCAGGAAGATGCAAAACAGAACTTTTTGCTCTATTTACTTTTCCTCATCCTATTCTGCTATGTCAGCTCTATATGTAGTTACATATACATGCAAAAGACTATCTCTGTAGCCCATAATGCATGGAATTGAGGACTGAATGTGAAAATTTAAAGCAATTTCAGTTGCCAAATCATAACCAAGTCATGTGGATGGTCTGAACCACATAAGAAGGTTTTATACCCTGATTCAGCAAGTGTGCTCTTCAGTTTTCTGAATCCTTTCTGTATTTAAATATAGCTAAACAATCTCATTATGGTTGCTGTACTGTTGTATCTGCTATTTAGGGGTGGGTTTTTTTGTTTGTTTGTTTGGGGTTTTTCCAAATTTCCTTCAATATTGATGAAAACATTAAGAAGTTGCCAGTAAGACCCTGGAAAATATTTACATCTAGATTTTTTTTAGCTGATAGCATAACCTTCCAAGCACATTCTCCACAATTTCCTCACCAGAAATTGTATGTATATGTGTGGTTGCATGTTCTGTTCTTTAATTGGAATCTGTTTCTAATGCAATCTATAGATTACAGCTGCTGAAGCCCTAAAAAAATATTGTGTGTTGTAATATGTGAGATAAATCCGAGACTTAGCAAAACAGAGCCTTTCATTTTTTATCCTGGAAGTATGCTAAAGTTGGATTCCACTTTGATAGTAGGCATAAGAAATACATGAATATTACAACTTGTCATTGAATGTGCATAAAACTCATAAAAATGCTGTCTGGTTTGATTGTGTCTCAGCTTCAATATTGGGAGTATACTTAAACATAAAACTCACGGTAGAACCTAACTGAAAAGGTAATGTGTGGATTGAAATGAGAGAAAATATTTGTACTGAAATCTCTTGAGCTTGACCACTGTGTTTTCCCTAACAAAAAAAATCTGTTGTACTTTTTGAGGACTGTACTGTGGGTGTTTTAATAGAATCTGACTCCTTTGTCATAATCTCTTCGTCTAATAATTCCTGTGCAGCTTTTTTTCCCCTTATCATTCACTGTGTGTTAATTTACATTTTGATTTCTGTGTCCTTGACCCAAAACTGTCAGGCCAGGGTAATACTATCATCTACAGCAGATTGTAAACTATTAATTCTCTCCTCCTTTATGAACAGTAGTGTGCCATATGCAGATGGGGCTCCTCCCTGGAAGCTTGTGCTTTCCAGTCTTTGAGGGTCCTCCAGTCTGTCACAGATGTTCTGTTCTGAAACAGGATCTCAGGTGAACGGAGCAGGTTTGTCTGTAGTGCAACCGCAGTATCAGGAACATAAGGCATCTCCATGCTGTGTCTCACAGATGATATGTCTGGCCCAGTATCTCCCTTTCAACAGTGACCGTTACCACACAGTCCAGAGGAAAATGCAAGAAATTTGAAGTGGCTGTTTGGAAATGATCGGTCCATGGGAAAAAATTTCTTTTTAGTCACCATAATTTGCCAGGCTATTTCTTTGCAGAATCACACGTCTTTTCTACGTTGCTTGGCACATATTCATCTTTGTAACACATTTCTTATTATTCTGAGTGAGTTTTCACTGTCTGTCTGAACCCATGTTATATTTTTTTGAAAAAAACCTCCTTTCAGTGATAGGTAAGGACGTGCCTAATTAGAGTTTGATAAAGGAATTTGGAATGTTAGATAAAGGAAGAGCAGGTTGCCTTTGAGGTGGTCTGGTTGTTTGCACCTCAATATCATCTTACAGGTTTTCTCTTGAATAAATTAAGGAAATGGAATTTCTTGATTAAGTAGAAGAGACATTTCAAGATGTCTCCATCTGTGAGCATGTGTATGTTTGTGCAAATGTCTGGATATGTATCTAAGTGTTCATGTATATCTTTTGTGCCCATGCCTACATGTGTGTATGAAGTAATTCACAGTCTGAAGGACTGAAACTCAAATATGCGGATGGGAAAAAAGGGGGACGGATTTGGAATTTTCTGATTTATAACTGCGGTGATTATGCTGTAATTTTCCCCTCTCCCTTAGCAATTAAAATATTTCCAAAAGAACAGATTAAAACACAATAACCCTTAGGAGGAATAGTGTAAAAGAGCAGGGAGGCCAAAAAAATATCTTTACATGGTGTCTATACACGCTCCTTGAGTTGTCTTTACTGTGGTATCTACCCACTCATCCAACCAAGGCTGCATCTGTTTCTGGTCAGTGTTGGAGCAGTCTGAAGGGAGAATCAAAGAGAGTGTCTAGGTACACTATGGACATCGGTAGCTAACCGTCTTTACCATCTAATGCTTTAACTGGTGTCACCCATGGGGCTGAAGTTGTCGGTACTGTCTTAATTCCTATGAGGCTGCCTTAACTTACTTGCCAAGTCTCTCTCTCTCTCCTGCAGCTGTTCCGACCACACAGTTGCTTCATTAAGTAGCTCTGAGTAATGTGTACCATCTTACCTTTTGAAAACGGCTTATTCAAATCTCGCACCATCATGGCCTCAAGAGGATCTACTGCAGCAATGCTACCTATCACTTGATAACGTAAAACCAGAAAACATTATTGTGTAGCCCTGCTGCTTGAAAACATACATTATTAATAGCAAATGCCAGATAGATTAACTGGTCACGCTGTTGTACAAGAACATGGGTCCTCCTTTTCTTTTTTTCCAGTTAAAGGGTAGGATAATTAAGTGGACAGCGAGGATAACTTAAGTGGTGCCATTAGAGATTGTTGCTGCATTCCAAATAACCCCTTTTCTACTAATCTGCTAGAAGAGAAACTATCCACCTCAAAATCCAGTACTTAGGGCACTGTTTCATAGGAAACACAGGGATGGAAAAAGACTCAAATTCAGCACCATTCTCAGGTAGCTGTTTTCTTTCCCCTGATCTCAGCTGTCTTGTTGCTCAAGTCATAAAATGAAATGGTTACATTCACACCTGTGTATATCAGTGGTGGATGTCTCTGTACAACATATACTGTAGTTACTGATAGATGGTGGTGGAAACTGGTCTCAGAGTTCAGATTCATAATATGATTAAGAGACCGCATTTCTTTTCCACATCCAGCATCATAATTTCATGTATTTCTAGAACTTTTGTAGTCTCCCTGATGATGATCCTGAATAAAGAGGTGATAGTAACTCTGACCAGCTCTAATTAGCCATTTTTGCGGAAGTATTTTTCTCATTAAACATATGAATACTCAGTTTCCAACTGACTGGAGGTTTGTGTTGCCTATAACTATTCAGAGCGGCAAATGTTTTGACTGAGATTGCAGATAATGGATTTCCACTACGCTTCTAATATGGTGGCCATGACAGAGATAACACAAGAGCATCAACAGCTTCTGAAAACAAAATTGACCCTATCTGTCATGAGACTGCAGCCTTCCTGCTGTTCAAGAAAATCACATTCCCCTTAGCCCATCAGATATTCAGTGATATTGATGATCTCTTGAATAACAAAGCATAGCAAGTACAGCTTTTTTTATAGCTATAGAAAAGAAACCAAACGCTCTTTTATATTATATGTATTATTTCCTGTGTACTGTTTATGTAAAAGTGAAACTACTTGTGTGGTAGATCAGTATAGCAGAGGAGGACCATATGTGCTATTAATTTATTGTTGGAAACTTACCACTTATAGTAAAAATGAAAGGAGCCACAAAACTTGACGCCAGCTTTTCACTGGCTACCTTAAAGTTTAAATATGTATATAGAAGTAGTTTTGTACAGGGTTTGTAAAATCAGTTATATTATTTAAGTTCCATGCTTCAGTGATAAAATTCAACTTTACTAGAAGAAAGTCTTATAATCATTTTCACATTTGCTATGCATTACTCTCCTCTCCCCCTCTTTTCTTTTTTTAAATAAATAGTACTTTGCAACAAATTGATTTTGCTAGATAGTGCATTGATCATGCACCTTGCCTGGGGACAGAATATAGCTTCAAAAACAATAATAACTAAGACAATCATCTAATTTTACTGAAATAAAACTGAAAATGTACACCCAATGAAATAATCTCTGAGACTACTTTAGGTGCATTTGTGCTTGTACTTTATCCTCAGTGACACAGTAATCTACTAAAGTTCTTCTCTCGATTTTTCTCTTTGCAATCTGGAAGAACAGATTCACCAGTGATTGTGCTCATTTATAAAAGCATCCAAAACAAAATTGAACCCCAAGGCTGATAAACTATAAAGATGCTGATCAGATCTGAGCAGAATGGACGGGATGCTTTGGGGCTTGCTCAGCTAAAGATGGCTCTACAAGACTGATGGCTTTATATACACAATTACAAACACCATAGCTTTGTCGAATGAATGGGAAATCATAAAATATGTTGCTTGCCCTTTATTAAGTAAAGAATGGTATTTTGTAAAATACTTGCAAAGATTTACTAAATTTCTGTAATTTAATTCCTGTCACTGTATTTTCTTTTCTTTGTAGAAAACTTAATCAAACAATCATTTGGAAAGAACAATCCAATAGAGTGAACCTTCTAGTCCTGAAGAACAAGTGGCTAATTGATTTTGCTTATCAATATATATCAAGTGAGTGCACAGTGTCTGCTTCATATAAAATTCATTCATTTACACTAGTTTTATCATAATCAATAATAGTTTAAAAATTCATTCATTCTCGCTAAAATTCTTCTCTAAAGGAGATGCTGAATTTAAGAGTTCTCTACAAATTAGGTACTTATTGGAAATCATAAGAAGACAAATGCAGCAGGACAAAGATTAAAAAATCCTGTAATTCTTCTAAGTGGTATTTCCTGATATCATAAACAAGCTTTGGCTTTGTGATGACATGAAACAAAGTTACGATGTGGTGACTCATCCGGGTTCTGTAGTGACTTTTGAAATAAAATCACGTAAGACAGAACAACTTAATAATTTTAACAATAGTTTTTTAAAGCTTATGGGTTTTCTAAAGACTGTTCCATTTTCTTTCATTTTGGAAGCGTACTAGTCGCTGGAAAGTCACTGACATTTAGGGAAGAGCCACATGTTACCATGAAGTCATGCTGTTTTAATCTTGAAATATCCACTTGGGGAGAGGGGAGGGGGCAGAGAAAAAAAAAATGAAAAGAGCGAGAAGCTATTAAAAGTTATCTATGTAGACTTTAAAAAAGAAGGACATCTCCCTAGCTGGGATCTTAAAATTAAAATCTATAGTGTATCAGAAGTCAAGTTTCAAAATTTCTGTTAACTTGCAAAAGGTAATTTTAATGAAGTAGGGCCAGATACTAATTTTTTTTTTCTTTTTTAACTGGCATTCTTGGGATCATGTTTGTTCCTTATAATCCCTAGTCTGTTTGTGTCTATCTTATATTCAAGGTATGACTATGCTACAGTCATAGGTGTGATTATGTTAGTCAAGCAAAAAGGCTGAGAAGTAGGCTAAATTAGATGCAGCTGCCGCAGCTGCTAGACATAGTTGCTCCACAATTTTTGTGATTGCAGGTGCAATTGAAGAGGATCCATCTTCTTACTCCAGCTGTGTGTTTCTCCAAAGGCAGAACTGGTGAAAGGCTGTGACAAGGATTCCTGTGTAACATGTAAGCATATAGTGCTGTGGTCAGTAACAATAAGGACCTCATGTTATGGGAGAATGTTCATACTTCAGTTTGAACTGCGTCAGACTGTTCAGTTTGAGTATGAGTTCAGTTTGAACTCATGTGCCTGCGTCAAGTTTAGGCAACAGAGGAGGAAAAGCCCTGAGGTGATTCAGAACAAGCAGGCTGGGCTGAATTATCTTCTGGGGGAGTTTCTCTTTCTCCATCAAGTATACAGGGAAATTATCCTCATAATTTGTGCACCGGAATTAGATTGTATGAATGCTCCTCTCTTTCCCCTCCATATCCTGGATAAGCTTTTAAATTGTGCTTTCTATCTTCTGGTTGTGACAGCGGTGGGCCTGTTGCTGCTAGTGAAATCCAACTAACAGATCTGTGAAGACAGGGTTGTTTTGGTTTTGTTTTTTTTTTGTTTGCTTGGGTTTTTTTGTGGAGAACTTTTGCCTGGTGAGAAAAAAAAAGGATCTTGTTAGACTAGTTTAGCTTAGGCTTTGTATATAAAATACTCTCCTCTTTCTTTTCTTCGGTGAAACTTTAAATGCACTGCTAATGACTTCTCATAGGGTAAGAGATTTGAAAATTTTGAGGCGTGAGCTAAAAACAGTAGCTACACTACGTACATGAGGAAAAACTGGAGTGGATAAATATCTTTTTCAATGACAGACATAGTTCCATCCTTCAGATTGACTTACATCTTTCATGTATAATTACAGCACACTGAGTAAAAGGAATAACAGACTGGCCACCAGTATACTTCATGCAATGAAGCAAATTATTTGACTGATTTTTTTTTTCCTGCTTTTCCAGCTCTGTAATACCATGTGTAAGGATAGTATGCTTACTTGCAATGCAAAGCTAAATCTCTCATTAAAGTAGACAGTGGTAATTTTTTTTTATTGTTCGCTGTGAAATTCTGTTGATCTAAAATTGAGATACTTATATTTTTAAAAACATGAGCTAAAAGAAGAAGGTGGTTGTTGCTGATTTTGCTCAAACATTTTTTTTTGAACCTGACAGGAGCAATTCCTTCCCTTCCCCTCCATTTTTTTAATGAAGAGAACTGGTTTTAAATGGTATGGGCTAAAGAGTATCTTCATGATGTGCTTGTAATTTTTATTTTTTTTTTACTGTTCTAGCTTAATTCATAATTACAAGCTTATTCCAATCTCTGCATTATGGAACCACATTTTAGACCAACAGCTGTTATCTACTTTCACTTGTAGCCTTGGGCTATGCATATTTTAATATTCATTTACTATGTGCCGATAAACTAAATACTTCCTACTGGAAGTCTATGAAGTTAATCACAGTATCTTAGTTGCTGTTCTGTCTTCCATGTAGCTCGTATTTTTTAAACTTACTATGTTATACAAATTCCTCTCCTTCTTCTCCCTGAAAAAAAGGGGAAGAGGAAAGGCTACTGCGAAATATACAAACAGAACAAGCTGATTAAATCTGTGATGATTAGAAAATAGAGAGGAATACGGTGTAGTCATTCAAATGACACAACCTTCTCTCCCGTTCCTGTATCTTGCATAAAATTAGTATAAACCTTGCAACATTGCCTCCAGCGATATTTTAATAGCTGGCTTTGTATTAACTGTTATTTAAATAGTATTAGGTCCTCATATGCATATAATATAGCCTAAGGGTAGATATTTTCCAATCTTCCAGGCACAATCACAACTCCAGGCATCTTTGTGTTAAAAGTATAAAACGTGGCAACTTTGGAGATGAAATTTGGTGAATAGGGAGAAAATAAAAGTCTTGCAACCCATTAAAGTTTAAGTCTGTTTGTTGTGTAGCAATGGATAAAGAATTGGTGAAAAGCTGTAGAAGGGCATGAAAATAGATTACATCAAGGATGAGTTTGGTGATAGAAAGTAATAACGTCAAGGCTGGAGATTTTAGAGAGATTTTTCATGTATTTCTGGAGTGATGTCTTCTTTCCACAAATTACGACTCAAGGGCAGCACTTAGAGACAATAATAAACAATAGGTACCTGCTTCTGCTCATGTTAGAAACAATGGAGAGTTTTGCTACAGAATTTGGTGGAAGAAGTGTTATCCAAAATCCCTATGGGACATATCATCGGTATTGTGAATGATTGAGGTCTGAGATGTGCTATTGACCATCCTGATACCTGAATATCCCTGAAGAGTGAGTAGAAGCACACTTCAGGCTAGATTCAATAATGACTTTTCGGACCATGAAGAAGACACAGCTATCTGAAATCACAAACTGCATTCCATAAAGTCCCTGTTCAGTTTTTGTCTAGGACTGCAGATGTCTGAACTCATAAGGTACCTCCCCACAGTTGTTTTGGTGTCCCAAGTACACTAGCTTCCGTGCTTGCTGAGAACTAGGGAAATTTTAATAAGGTCAGTGCATATCCCTTAAATTAAGTCAATTTTGGATGGAGAAATTGTTTTTTCCTTCACGTAGGTCCCTGGAAGAGAAAATCTATTAGGCATGTTACAAGCAGGATGGATGTACTGGCATTTTGCATTAAACGGTGCTTGAGAGAATACCTAGAATTCAGGTCCTCTCACCCTCACTTAGATGCTTGAGCCAGTTACTGTCTCTAAGCCAATGAATCTGGATTTCTGACAGTCCAGTTTCATAGCCTCAAAAGGAAAGATGGGGAAAATTCCTGATTCCAGAATTTTGGTGTTGAGAGTGCTCTCTGGAGCTGTGGGTTTGAACTCGCCTGAGCTGAGGAGAGCGCCTCTGTAAGAGGCTCTTCCATTTCGCAAGGGAGCCACTGATCATAAGGTTGCTAATCAAAAGGTGAATGCCAGCGCTACCGCATTACGCCAAGAGAACAGTGGCAGGATCTTATCTTCTGCAGGGTGCCCATGCTGTGAGAGCCAGAGGGACCCAGATGCCTATACTTTGAAAAGCAGTGGAAAAAGAATTCAGATACACCTTCATTCTCAGTATATCTTAAGTACTATCCAGTTCCTTACTGAGTGTGGAGGTTCTCTTCTGTTTCATTGTGAAGTACCTTAACATGAATTTATTGTTCTTGTTCTGGCCCTTGAAACCTTCTGTGACATAGGGCTGGCTGCGTTTAGCTTTCTGTGATCAGCCAAATCAAACCAAATGAAAAATAGTGCTTTCTTATGTTGGTATTAAAATATCTTGAGGAGGCGCACATCATTATATTTGTAATCAAATTAAGATATAAAATTATATCTAATCTGAAATTTGTATCTCTCTTTAATTGACCTCATAAAATACATAATAGCCTACAGACTGCAGTTCACCTTCACAAGCTCACTGATGTCCTTCATACTTCCAATAAAATACTTCGCACACCTCTGAAGGCTAAAAAATAGTAAGGAAAACCGAATGTAAAATGTGCCTTTTTTTTGTTAATGAAATAAAATTGTCCTGAGTCATAAAAACATAAAAAACCATCAAATTATGTCCTAAAGATAAAAAGCTTGCAATGAAAAAAATGTAAACTAAGTCCCAACCTGTATCAAACTTTACTCAAGCTTCGGGAAATGAACAGATAACAGGCCATTGAAGCTTTGTCTTAGCAGAATCCTGAGGCTTTGTAAAGCACAAATGCAGTTTGCAAGTAAATTGAAAGTTGGGTATTTCCCCTTGTCCAAATTGATAAGAGAGCACTCTTTTTTTGCTGAAATATATCAAAACTCTCTTTTTAGCCCAATATGGATGTACGAAGTGGAACGCCAGTCCTGTGGGACAGTAGAAGTCTGTTTTTGTTTTGAACCGGTACAAAAGTACCAAAATACTTGGAAGTGGAAAGGTCCATAGATTTTGCTTCAGTGCTGTACTACATCTGCCCCAAATGCTGTACTGCTGCATGAGAGCTGTCATGTGGCTGCCGTGTTTTATACTCACTTTTGCCTATCAGTGCTGTCAGGTTTCCCAAGATGGCTCAAATGGTGTGATCAAAGCCTAGGCTGCTGTTCCATGGGAAATGTAGTCCCCGCTGAAGAGAATGGGGGCAGCAGTTTGTGTGTTAAATTGTGGGCTACAGCAGGTGCAGATTGATACCTAACAAAACCAGAACAGAATGCTGTGGTTCAGTTCAGCAAACCAAAATATTTTAATTTGCAATAACACTGACTTGAAATACAGTGCTTTCATGATTGAAAATACTTGTGATAAAATTAAGATGTTTCCATAGCAAATTGCAACTTCTAGAAAATCCTCCTTGCTAAAAAAATATCTGATATCTGCAAGGAGCTTTGTTTTTTATAGTTGCGTGTCTTGCTTCTTGCTGTAATTCTGTGAAAGTTAAGGAGACTACTGAAGTGAATATTGACATGGTTGTTGCATGATTTAAGTTTAAGACAGAGGTCAGGTCAATAACGAAGACTGTATTTGCATTGGGCTCTGATGTCATTGTCAGCTATGTAACATTACATATTCCTCAAAGAGGGGACTTTCATCTGTGTTAAGGAATATTGATATTGTTGCACAGTTGTTTTCGAAGTTCTTTGATTTTCAGATCTCTAAACATTTCCAAGTGAATGTCCAAACCCTTTTGTAATGATTATATTATTATTGATGCTAAGCTCTTTTCTTAGTCACCTTAGAACATGCCTGTGGACCATGGATAAAAAACATTGAACTGAACTGTTCCGCATCCATTAATGGAAAAAAAAATTAAAATCAGTGGACTTTTTAGGAGAACCATAGTGGAACATAAGAAACACATTAACTGTTCTGTGCTTTTATATGTGTTCCTATTAAACAAGTTGTCACATAGGCTGTTTGGCCAAAGAAAGCAAGCATAAAATACAAAGCTTCAAGTAACTATATAAGCTTAGCGAAGAAATGTAAAACGTTCTATGAACCAAACCAGGTCACTAAAAATACCTATTGTTGCAAAAAAAAAAAAAAATCAGATGTATTAAATGTACATAATTGTGAAATTTTGTTTGGTTTCGTATTTACTTTCAGACTGTAGGTTCTAGTTTCCTTTGGAAAGTGAACTGTTTTAAGATCGGTATGTGTTTCTTAAGATAGCACTGAAAGAAGTGGTACACATTACAGTTGTTGCAAAAATGTCTCTGTGAAGGACAGGTAAAGCCTTCATGTGCTAGTGGATAGAGAATGGTTTGTTATGATGGCAGAGCAGTGTCCTCATGATCTAAATACCTTGACTTTTTTTCATTGCAAAATAAATAAATGTGTTTATATGATAATAATTTTATATTGTAAATCATAAATGTGTTTACGTATCCTATACCTGACGATATCTCAGATTGCTGCCTTATTATTTTATTCTTCTACTTAGTGGTTCATGAACTCTGTTTCAACCCTATCAATTTTCTAGTGTTTTCTGGTGTTTTACAGTATATCAGCCCTCTCCACTCTGCCAGAGCTCTTTTCACCAAGAATATTAACCACCATTTCTAGTTAAGCCAAAAATGCTTTTTTTCTTCCCCAGCTGGTATTCCTGCTTTGCTGGCTGTCTTTCAGCCTCTTACCCTTCAACTCCATACCAGAGAGGCTAGATGATTCTGGAAGTCAATGTTAGCTTATTTTAAGATTGATGGTTAAGTGGACTCTTTAATTTATTTAGGCAATTGTTTGTGTCATCAAACCTTAACCATATTGATTGCTTGACAAATGGAATTTGTCATTTGGTTTTCGTGATTTGTCTCGGGAGCCATCAAAGTTACAGTCTGGGGTTTTTTTTATTTCTTGGGTAGAGGATAGTTGTACAAAAGAAGACTTTCTTATCTTTGCAAACTTTCAGAAATATAGTTGTTCATCTCCTCCAGTGTGTGAATAATAATAATAATAGAATGTCTTTTCACCTGTGAGGCCATATCTGGTTGGAATGCCTTCATGAATATTTATTTAGGCAAGCATTTGCTGTTCTTAAGCTTTCTGAAAACATTTGTGTGAATGAAATCTTGGTCAGCTGAATTAGTCTGAGAAAATTACAATAATAAAAACAAAAGCAATGAAACAAACCAGAAAGCTTTATTTATGAGATCGTTTGCTATTTTGAGGTTTGTAATAGGATAACTTTGGTCTTCATAATCTTTCTGACTTTCTACTTGCTTTTTTTTTTTTGACTTTTTTTCCCCTCCTTCCCTTGTTTTATCAAGAAAAATAAGGAAGGTAAAGAAAACAAAGGAGGAGGAATACATTTCCCTCAATTACTAATTACCAATTATATCTTGAGGTCATATCTCAAGATAATGTGGGGGGACAAGAGGAATGGTGTTTTCCAGTTTCATGAAGATCGAGCATCTTTACTACATGTTAACCATATCCAGTTCTCATTCCTGGTGAAGGACAAAAGAATTAAGAAGCCTGATCTTTTGTATTTCAAGGATCTGCAGGAGAACTAGGGAAACCCACACCTGCACGTTCCTTCTGCAGAGTGATGGCTTTAGGGAGAAAAATGACCAGCAGTCTGTGTCTGGAAGCTCTGAAGTCCAGCACTTCTTGCACTTTGCAGGTTCAGATCCTCTTAGCAGTCTTTATTCTCTGGTGCATGTTCTTGTTTATGACACTCAGCTTTTTCAACTGAAAAGCATCCCTGCATGAAAATGGTATGAATAGCATGCTACTGAAAAAAAAATTTTCTAAATTCTCTTGTCTATCATCTGAAGTGACGTGGTTCTAAATTTTCTGTCAATATTTCATTAGCACTGTAGTGCAAAGATCCAGAACAGTGTGTGCAAAAAAAAAATAAATAATTATACTTTCAAGGAATCTCTTCTAGGCAGAAATAGAAAATCAGAGAGAAGAAATGTATACAGAATAATACAAGTGAAATTGTCACATGAAGTAATATTTAAGAGATCGCACAGATGATCTTCACGTTATTATAGAGGATTAAAAAAAAACCTCACAAACCCAGAGTAGATCAGTAAGCATTCAGAATTACTTTTGTTGTCATTGTGGATGTGGCCACAACAGATTCCAGCAGCATTCATAGAGAGCACACGCAAAAATAGGAGACAGAAAAGGTAAAATAATTAAAATCCACAGTTCTCCTTCCAGAAGGTAAGAACACACTTTAGTTTAGGTGTTGTGAGAATTGCTTAGAGTCTCTTGACTGAAGGAATCTGCTTTCTTTCCTTTATATATGAAACTGAGAAGACAAACTTCTAACATGGGTGCTGTCTCCCTACCCTCATTGTTGGAACTAATATATAGTTCAAATGAACCTGACTCTGACTCAGGAATATACTGGTTCTTTTCCTATTTAAATTCTTAATTCTGCTCAGTTAGTATAGATCTGTTTTTCTTTTCTGACTAAATACTGCAAGAGGTAGTAAGCTTATAACCAGAAAACTTTTGTGCATCTAACGTATTCTCCATGCACACAAGGACTTTTCAAAAGCTTAAAACTGCAAATGTGCTCAAGCTTCTTTCTGATTCCAAATTCAACACTAGCTAAGTTTTCACAGCAAGCTTCTTTATTTTTTGTCAATTTCCAGTTTTAGATATTTGTGCTTTCCTAGGTTAGAATATTATTTCTTTCTACGAAGGCATAAATTTCTATTTGTGACATAGCAATAATTTCCATGGCAACAAATCATAGTATTATGAAGGTGAGCAAAATCCAGCTACAGAAGGCTGCCAGTGGTGGGGGTGAAAGCTTGGAAAAAAGCCCTCAATAATAACAGGGCTAATAGAAAATTATAGGCAAAGTAAAAACTGTTTTGTTTAACGGTTCCCTATTTTCATGTTTGCTCAAGGATAAAACTATTTTTAAGGGGGATGTTCTGGAGTTGACTGGTTGACTTTGCAGGGATTTGGACTAGCTCCTGACAGAACTCTGATAAAACTGGCTCCTGCATCTCTCTGTGAGGTTCTGAACACCTTATTCAGGCAAAATTTTTACTGAATTCTCTAGGAGTTTTCCATTAATACAGATTCCTATATTCTAACTTGGATATAGTTACGTAAGTTTAGCCTATACTATAAGTGTATAACTTGTAAAAATGTATCAAATGGTTCCTTAAGATTTTCAGGATGTTTCATCACACATCTTATACCCAGGATCGGTGTTCGTGATCTGGCTTGTGATGTTTTAAAAAGGTTTTGCAATATAGTTTAAGTATAATAACGAAGTATTTCACCTGCACAACAGGACCTTATGCATATTAACTCCAATAGAAACAACTATCTTATGGTATTTTAAAGGTTATTATATCTGCATTAAGTACTGCAGCACCGTTTATTTTCTTCCATATTGATTTTTTGTTATGCTAAAGCTGTACATTATTTAAGAGAGGAGAGGAAGTTAAATCCTAATCTTATTAGCACTGATCTGAAATGCATTGAGTTCAATGGCATTTCAGTTTGTCCTGAGTCTACTGTGACTGAGAACAGATGTGGGCCCTCTTGGATTAGTTTTTCATTCTTATGACATAGTAATTTCATTCTGGATTAGATTTTTCATTCATATGACATGGTTTTGGCACATGTTGAATTGATCAAAGAGTAGACAAGGCCAAGCCTATCTGATTATATAATTGCTTCATCTTTTGTACCATAGTTGCACGGGGACAAAGCCTGAGATCTCCACCCATTTTGAGTGAGTCCTTTTTAAAACAGGCCTCAGCTGTCTTCTAGGTTTGTTAATGCAGTTGCATTGAAAACAGTACAAATTTGCCTAATAGAAAAGGGTGTTTTAAATAGAGAGGTGTAAATCTGCTAGTTGAGTTCAGCTGGTAGATTTGTACCCAGGTAATTAAAACCAGAGGCTGACCATGACCAGAAGAAGCAGGTTTCAGCTGTTTGGCTTGATGTTAAGCTTTTCCAAGGATTTCTGTGTAACCTTAGTCAAGGTATGTTGTTACTTTTTGCCAATTTTCCACATAAATATCTTCCTTAGTTTCCAGTTTTTGCTGTAAGCTTTTTCTTTCTTGCGTGGTTTTTTTTTAGTTTTGGTTTTTGGGGTTTTTTTTGGGTGGGGGGGAACCAAGCAACCCCGTTTTTTACTCCCACTAGGAGGTGCTCAATGAATAGGAACATAATCTTAGGGGATACTATGGGATTCGACCTGGGCTCAACCACAATAGCTTAATGGTAGTGTATGGCAAATGAATGTTTTCAGTGTATGTATGTACTGGTACTTTAGGGGAAAAAGTCATGCTGTGGTTTCTATACCTCCATTTCACTAATGGAATGTAAGTACATTGCCTTGGTAGGTGAGGTTTATGTGATCTTTAGATGGCACAAACCAGTTCGTTAAAGTCAGAATACTCTCCTTGTACTAACAGCAGAGTGTTTGACTCAGTTGCCAATTTTCTGAGACATTCTGAAATTGTTCTTGTGGGCTAGTGCCTTTCTTGTTGTTGCATAAAATAACTACAGTCACCATAGATGCTATTGTGCATATTGCTTGAGAAAACGTCTTTCATTATTCATTTGTTGTGGAAAAAGCAACAGCACTAGAGAGCCCTCATCCCTGTATGTAATAATCACATTGTTTCACTCATTCGTAGCTGGTGACTTTTCTAAATATTTTTGATCAATAGAAAGAAATGTAAAAAATCAGTAGATTGCAGCTTGTAGCTGGAATTGATAGATAGTTTAGGTGGCAGGCTTTGAACTCCCTTGGCAATCAGTAGTTGAAAGAAATTACCTTACTTCCATAGCTAGGATCTTCTGCCAAATTTACCCTGTTCACTTCTAAATCTCTTACATATTTTAAAGGATTAAAGTTAAAGATGAGATTAAAAACTTTCCTCTTGGCTTCAAAAAGAAAACAGAATTCTCTATACAAGCATAACTGACAACCTCCCATGAGAAAAAAAAAAAAAAGAAAAACACTAAAGATGTTTCCCCATCTCCTTAACCATTTATTTTCCTTTTTTTTTTTTCCACCTAGATGGCTCTTTACAATATGGTGTTGTTAGACCTTATAAAAAGGTTATACTTTATGATTTGACATACAGCATTCTTCTTCCTTTGAACTCTTCTTTGAATCCTTAATTCTTAACAGTGTAGTTAGTTCTACATGTTGTGGCAGAATTAATTGTGTTACCATAACATCACTTTCCCCTAATAAATTTTCCACTGTGGGGATTTCAGCACTTCAAAGATGATACAACATACCTTTTGCTAACCAGATGATAAGGTTTCATCTATGCAATGGAGCCAATGATTATTTTTGAACCAACATATAATTATGAAGACACAGTGAGAGAACTTTCAACATGCTCACAAGTGGCAGAACTAAACGCAAGTAGAAATGTCATGTTGGGGTGGAGGTTCAAAGTTAGCATCCAGTCTTCGACTCTGCAGCTGCTATAATTACACAACTCTGTAAATTGGAATCATTTATCCTCTGCCAACTGCAGTAATTAATTTTCTCTTCAGTCAGTGGAGGGGGGATTGATCTTTCCTTTATGAAAATCTTTCTCACGCAAATACCACTTTGCTCTTGTATGTTTCCAGTTCTGGAAATTTGTCCTACTATACAACAGGTATTAAAGAGTGGAGTTGCAGCTTCCTTGCCTGTGTGTTCTTGTCTGTGTGGCAGTGATGAAAACGAAGATCCAAAGTGTGGGGGTTTTGTCATGATACTTAATTACCATCTGATTGTGGAATTAAGGTGGCTTGTCTAGTAGTAAATTATGACTGGTGGTGTTTACATGCAGACCTTTGGCTGGTTATATTAGTCGTGAGAAGACAGGTATTTCTTCTATCTGAAGGCCTTTTGAAAATCTATGAAAATGGTTTATGATTTGGATCTCATTCATAGTGTAAGTGTGTTTCCATTCTCACGCTGCCCTTGTTCTCTAAATAAGTGGCACTTTAGGAAGAAATCTTGGCGGGGGGGAAAAGCCGTAATCTGAAAGCCAGGGACTTTATCCTTACGGGTCAATTTTAGTTTGGGCTGTAGCTTCTTTATGCTCTCTGGTTGCTGCAAAAGAGCTGTTGCCACATAATTATTGCCTTATAGATATTGTGTAGGAGAGGAGTCTAGCCTACTATATACTTTGTGTAGTATTACCGTGCTAACTGCTTTGTAGTTAACCATAGAGGCTGTATGTGGTTGTGAATGAGAAAACCTGCTATGACTCCACTGGATGTTCAGTGTTCCTGATGGCCTGAGTGAACCTCTAGTCAGTGACAGTGAATGTGTGAGGGAGGTTTCTGTTGCTTGTAACTGAGCTGATCCCTTATAGACCACAGAATTAAATGAGCAGGAATAGTCACCTTTACTCTCCAAAGGGCTGCTGGCTCCAAATGTGTAACTGGGCAGGAGTCAGGACGTCCAGCCAGAGAGGACAGGACCTGACTTTTCCAGACCCCTCACTGTTGTCCTTCCAGCTCAAGAAGAGGCATTTCAGTGATGCAGTGTGGGAGAAGCTTTTATTATCACTACCCATGCTATGCCTGCCCACAGAGAATATGGAAGACTTCCATCTTATGGCTGAAGAATTTTCTGAAGTTTTGCTTAGTTTTAAACACTGCATTTGTTTTGCCTTTTCACATATTACCTCATACTTTCTGGGCCAGATCTTCCATTGCAGTAAAGCTGTTGGTATTTTTCTGATGGCCTCTTGAGTCCTGGTGAATGCTGAGGTGTAAGCTACTCTTAACTACTCTAAAGCTACTTCATCAACCCTGGTAACTTATGCTAGTGGACTATTCCAGCCTCCAGCTGCCACAGATTCTCCACCTGAGGTGGAAGGTGAAAAGCCCAGGGAGAGATTTTATCCACTCCTGGTATGTAAAGTTGTACTTTATATAGGCTGGTGATCCCCGAGTTCTCTAGGACCTGATTTGCTTTTGTGGTTTAGTGTGATTCTGAATGAAGATACAGCGCAGGAAGGATCAGAGGCAGGCATAATTAATTCTCTTTAGGAGGAAGGGTCATTTAAAAGACTTGTGTTTCTCTCTTTGCCAGTGCCTGGTTGGACCTTTTCTATAATCTTCTGCAAATGATCCAGTGCTTCTGAACGACTGTTGCCTGGCAAGTAAGAGTAAATAAAACTATAAGAATTAGAACACTTGTAAAGTAAGAAGTAAAAGATATGTTTTGCTTTCTTCCTTTCAGCCTATATATATTAGATATTTACATGTTAGTAGAACTACTGTATATACAGTAAAAATGATGGCCATTTGAGTAGAAATACAATTTTGTTTACCTCTTGATCATAAAGGAGGAGTGGGAGATTTCTCTCCAAAAAGAAACTCACTATATTCTAGTTTGAGATATTTGATAATCCTTCTTTGTATCAGAGTTTAACACAGTTAAAACACATCAAACATGATCAAGCTACATTTATCAGCAGAAAACAGCTCAAGTAAAATTATTAAAAATCCTTTGAATTTCAAAGGCAGAAATACAGCGTGCTGCTTTGGTGTTTAACTTCATATGGTGATTCAGAATGATCTGCTTCCAGGCCTTGATCCTTGCATATTTATAATTGCTTTATTGGTGTTGGAGGTTTTGTTTGCATTTAATAATTATGCAGCTCAGAGTGGTTGTTGAATGCATTTCTGAAAGTTTTGTAAAAATCACTATTGGTTTGGACAGGCAAAGCCCACATATTGATAGTAGACACGCATTTGAAATCAATACATTATTTGTATTTGGGAAGCCTGGAGCAAAATCCTCAGGTGGGGTAAATCACCATAACTCCTTTGACTTCCATGAGATAAAGTTGATTTTTCACCAGCTGGGAATCTAGACTTCGTTTTGGTTTCCCGTTTGACGAAACTGAGCCAAAAGCAAAGGAAATGTTTTATAGATACATATTTTTCCTGAAAAAGAAATTAAAAGAGGAAAAAAAAAATCTGAGTGGGGATCATAGTAAATGAGCATCTCTGAGTGGAACAAAGGAATAGAAGAGAGGGGCTAATTGTTTAATTAGTAAATGTCTGCTTGGTTAATGACATATTAATGAGTTTTTAAGACAGTCATATCATTTACCATAAAAGACCCATGTGCGTATCCCTGGATGTACTGTATAATTAAGTAATGTGACCCATAGGAGTTCATCATTTAAAAACCTGTCAGCTGTCTCATGTTTGGTAGCAGATGAGTAAGCTCAGGAGGGGCTCACCAAGAGGACTCAGTTACGCATTTAGGTCTAAAATATCTCCCTGTATAAAATCTGTTAATCTGTCAGTAGTATCTGCACATAAAAACAGCATGGATTAGGATTTGTCCAGCAGTCCATTGAGTTCTATGCTAACAAAAAAGCTGTTTCTGTGAGGTAGCGGATCCCACAGGCTTCTCTCTCTCAGCTCATTTCCATTATCTGTTGGAACTGAACAAGCTTGTGAACAAGTGCTTGTTCAAGGTGTCGGCCCTGGGCTGAGACATGAGATTTACTAGCACTGATGGAGTTCATGCTATTCTTTAGATACTTTGTCTCTGCCAGTAAGAACTTATTCCTGGTCATAGATGTACTTTAAAAGTACTTTAGAAGTCCTCCTTCTAAAGAATTCTTCTGGCTATGTCAACAACATATATCTGTTTAAAAATTTTCCTCCCTCTTTCTCCTGCACCCCACTTTAGGGCAGCAGTAGGCCTAGTGTTTCGGTTTTTTTAATCACAAAATATATTCTTCACCCTTTTCATATTTGAATACTGCTTAGTGCAGTGTTGCAGCAAGCTCGTTGCTGCTTATATTCCTTTACCTTTTAAAAAGAATGTGTGCATTAGTAAAGGTGTGAATATTGGAAACTGCTTGTCTTCACCTTCAAAGAAGGGTGCAAACGTCATGATCACTCATCATGTATATCTCTCTCTCTCTGTGTGTGTGTATATATGTATATCACTGTCTCAACATGTATATCTATATATAATCTCATACATAAATACATTTCATAGCTGGGATCCAGATCTGAAGGTTATCAAAGTTTGGGGTGAGCTTCAGGTGCAGGGTGTGTTTATGATCTCTCTCAGAGCTGTCTTAAGCCATTGAAAGACCATGGGCAAAGTACCTATGTGTTACACAGAGAACTCTAATTGCACACCTAGATGATCCAAATGTGCACATCCAATGCGGATCAATTATGCAGCGTGTATAGTAAATCTGATACATCTGGTGTTAGACTTCTAGGCACAGGTGATAAAGACCCTCTTAAATTTTGGATTTCAGGGCTTGGCCTTTGTGAGTGCATGATATAGTGGCAGAGCACTCCTATAATTTCTGCTTCTTTTCCTCAGCAGTTTTTGGAGGGATTGCAGGAGCACTGTCTCCAGACTTCCAGGCTTTTAACGCAGAAAATCCAAATACAGCATACAGAGAGAGTTGGACAGGTCTAACCCTACTGTGCTGTTGTATTAGTCATTTGGAGTCTGACCCTAAAGAGAGCATGGGCATGCTGAAAAAGTTCTTTGGGTGCTATAATACATGCTTAGTAATTAACAAAAATATCTGTGTGTGGAAAAACATTAAGGAAGATCGAGACCACTTTTCATTTTCTTGTGTTAAATTTCCAACTACTTTGGTTCCCAGGATACCTGTGGCAAAATATTGTAGGTATAGTCTAAGAAAATATTCTAGTTCTAGAAACAGGTTTTGGTCAAATTGCTGAAAGCTTTTTTTTCTAGTTTCCATAACAATAAATGCACTTATGTGACAAAAAAAAAAAGTAATTCCAGGAGCTGTAAAATGGTAACTGTGGCTTATTGTAAGTCTCCAAGTAATTTGGAACTGGGTATGTTTTGAGGTTCCCCTTTCTAGGGGACCCCTTCTAGTCTCTTCAGGTTTGGCAATTAAATAGATAAGAGCTAAGCTGTATGGATCAGATATAAGCAGGTCAAGTAAGGGATTAGGCCTTCTTCATAATACAAATCAATGACAGTAGGGATGACTGACAAGACAGCAGAAGCAGCTAAATGGATCATTTATTTGAGTCACTACTGACTCAAAGTCATTCTTATATTCTATTGTTACTTTCTGGATTGTACTTTTAGAAAGGCATTGCTTTGTCTTAATTTAAAAAAAAAAAAAGAAAAATCTTTTGCAAGCAGATAGTGAGCTGCTTGAGAGAGAGTAGTGTTCGAAGTATGGGCCCTTCCCCAAAGATGGATATCGAGCACCACCTAAAACTCTCAGATTAAATCTACGCACAAGCAGAAAAAGGAGAGCACTCAATATAGTGCCTGGCCCAAGTACATGGTGTAGAGGCCACAGAAAGAAATCATATAGACCTTATAAATTTTTAATTTTTTTTCTAATTTGTTTTTTGGCAATGGTAAGTGAAGTACTACCGCTCCTGATAGATGAAGTTTGAGAGCAAATATTACACACCGACTAAGGGCTTAATTCCGATCTACCCTCTGCGCGTGTGTATCATTAATGATTCATTGCATATTTTGAATAATAAGCTGTCTGCATAGTGGAGGGCAGAACATAGTCCTAGGAGACTATTGCATGTGTGATGCATTAAGAATTATATTGAGAAAATGTAACTTATTAAAGTAGCAGTCTTGGGTTAAGTCACTGTTGGGGTGTATGTGTGTATCTGAAAATTAGGGGAAATTAAAAAGTGATCTTAGAGAAGGGGGAGAGACTGTATAAATACAAATTTAAGGGAAAACTATTTTTTTTTAAAGGGACATGAAGCATGACCTTCAACTCCTGAGTTAATAACATTTGAGCAAAGCTGAAAAAAATGTATTTGTTTGCCTGTTCTAGTTGGTTTAGATTCTTTTATTTGTTGAAAGTGTAATCTCCACCTTGTAAAATGAATGTGAAAATTAAGTGACTTTAGCAACAATCTGCTTTCCTGAAATGATAAGTATAATGAAAAATGAATTATATTTTATTTGCCTATAAAATAATCTCCTCTTTAAAGAGAGCAAGCAGAACTTTGGTTGCTATATGTATGATCCGTACACAAACGTGTATGCATTCAGTATTCCATATATATGTGTATAACTTGCACACACATCAGACTGTCAAAATGTGTTTCTCTTCTTAGTCTCAAGTAGGTATGGTTATAGTAAAGTAAAACTAAAACAATATCCCCCAAATGTGTGCTGCTTTTTTTTTTTTTTCTCTCCTCTGTCTCACAACATATGTAAGCATAGATGGCTTCTCAGCTTTGGGTTAAGAGTTCCAACAGTCTGCACCAGCTGAGGATCTGCCTCAGGCTACATGTATGTACTATGTAGCCTGTTAAGAGTGCATTCTAATGCAATGTTACTCTGCATTCTATTTTACTTTCAGCGTATTTCATCATACTATGATTATGCATATTATGATATTATGACTATGATAGAATCATAGAATCTTCATGGTTGGAAGGGAACTTTGAGGTCATCGAGTCCAACCATACACACACAAAAAAAACCCCAACACCCTACAATCTCTGCCACTAGAGCATGCCCTGAAGTGCCAAATCTAGACATATTATGATTATGCAATACAAAGCTTCAGAATTAAATCCTAGCATGACTGAGGCCAGCTCACACTCACAAGTCAGGAAATTAAAAAATTACAGCTCTCACAACAGTATTAATTTCCTATATTCTACACATACAAAAAAACCTATACTTACAAGAAAATGCTATTTCTAAGAAATTTCTTCCTTTTTTCAACCACAAGAAAACCTTGTCAGCCTACTTTAGGAATGTAGCAGGGTTGCCATGTCCAGATTGAAAGGTGAAGGTTTTTCCGCTTTCTCCATGCTGATGACTGATGCTGAGAATGAAGGAAGTGCTTTGCTTGAAGAAAGACAATGGAGCCAGGCTTTGGCATTCTTACTGATAGGATGAAACCTGAAAGAAGTAGTTTGTCTGTAGTGAAGCAGGGATATTATGTTGCTCTATTGATGCTTCCCTTTTCTAGATCGGTTTCTGCATTGGGAATATTGGGGGTAAATAGGAGCTACACATGGGTATGTGTGGATGTATTATATTTACTCCTAGTGTATCTTATTGTCTGTTATGTGTACAATATACATGGATAATAACAGAGGAGTAAAAAGAAATACAATTGTGTATATACTGTAGTAGATACAGTGTTGTCTGTGCTGGGAGGAAGGAAGGAGGGTTATTTGATCTGTGTTTTAAGAGAAAGTGATACTGTGAAGTTGTCTAACTTTGTAAGCTTTTCCTTTGAGGGAGATATGTGTGCAATCTGCATGCCTGGCTAGCTCTTTGATGATAAATTTGGACTCAGTTTTTAGTCAACTACAAGAAGGTGCCAAAAGCATTGGCATCTGTTTTAGAAAATTGGCAGAGTTTCCTTGGCTGCAAATTTCTTTATCCTGTCTCATTACTTTACTCCTATCAGCTTTTACCTGCATGAAGAAAGACCAAAAGAAAAAGGCAAGAAAACCCTTTAAAACTTAAGTAGCTATTACAACAACAGAGCCTAAACCACTCAGGGTGAAGATTCTATAATTTCCACTCTTTACACATACTAGGTGCAATCAAACAACTTGAAGCAATAACACAGGGGGAAATATGTTTTACATAACTTGACTTCCAAATAGCGATTATCCCTTCAAGGCTATTTGTTTTCCCAAGAATCCTGCTGATTATAGGCTCTACGTTAAACCTGTTTCAGATGATAACCTAGCTAAACCCTGGCTTTCGTTACGTTAACCAAATTATGGATGCTATGAATGAGCAGGAATTATGGGTTTCTCCTGCATGCAGAACTTGTTGTCTTGAACAGACCAGCGCTTTGATACCAGGCACTAGTTCCACGAGATCACAAAAGATGAGGTGAAACCCCAGTAGCTTAAGATCAGTAGCAGAAACCTTGTTGTTTTCAGCACAGCCAAGCTGTCATCTCTAGTGTTTGCAAGTGTTTAAGCTAGTTGGCTATATGTGACCTAAGAACTGCACTGGTTTTGTTTTATGGTGAATGGGTCCTGGTGGTTGTGGTTTTGGGTTGTTTTGTTTTTTTTTCACCCAGATTTCATTTGATTGTTTTGAAAATATGAGTTAGAGTCATGTTCTGTTCTGAATTAGGTGACAAAATAAATGGGAGATACTGTTCTTAATCTATAATTCATCATCTAAGGAGATCTGAAACCATCTAAGCAGATCTGAAGTCATGAGATCCTAGAAAGCTGTCAAGAATCTAGCCTCTGTCTTTTGTAATAATCTGTAGTCCCAAGGGAAATCACATTCACATTTCATGCTCGTTGTTGCTGTCTATGGGCTGGCAGAGACTAAGTGTTTCTAGGAGAAGAAATATCTCAGTTTTACTTGTAAACCGTTTGTTTTGCTTGTAGGGCTGTCACTGCAAAGCAGCTTGGGTTCCTAGTGCAAGTATCAAGGACCCTTACTGAGCCTAAATGAAAGATGCTCCTCGACCGGCTCTCCTTTTGTTGAGAGCCCAAATCCCTCTTTAAGTGGGTTTTCTAAGCCTGTCTTGCATTGAATCTGTGATGTTTGAAGGAAATTGTTTTGGAAAGAAACTCACAGTGCTTATTAGTTCCTGGAAGCTGCAGGTCTCTCCAGCAGCTCTGTTTTAGGTACAAGTTTTTTTCCCTAGTCAGTCTCCATCCTGCCCTCTCCCTCTTGCTGTTCCTAGAGTGGAAACTGATTCCACCCTATCTCCAGCTCACACTGCCTCTGTAAAATAGATGAATCCACAGATGGATAATATTAAATTTGTGGTAAAGATAGAGCAAGCTTGGTTTACCAAATTGCCATATACATAAAACTTTTTTGCTGTATGTGGTTTTGATGGTATTTTAACATGAAGAAGTAGCCATACTTTTTACACTCATAGCAGATGCATGGTGAGAGAATGTAAATCTTGCTTCTGTGAGGCATCTAGTTATGATGATTTCTTCTTTTTTTTTTTTTTTTTTCTTATCCTATCCCTGGTGTGATAACATTTTGTCAGCTGACCATTCTCCTGTATGAACAGTTGTAGAAAGGAATCAAAGAATTACCAGCAGACAGCTGAACAGTAAAGAAATGGTTTACAAAGGTTGTCAGGAAAAAGGTCCAAATGAGAATCTGTTAATTGCTAGGTTTTGTTATTTAGGCATTGTGTGAGGATCTAAGAAAGGTCATGGATTTTGATACAAATATTGTGGGGTTTTGTATTTTTCTGTAATCAGAGAAAATAAATAAATGGCGTGTGAATCAGCACAACACATAACAAATATTACAACCTTTTACCATAGATGTTTCAAGGAATATGTTATTTGAAAATTGTTTGTGCAAATTATTTGAACATTTACAAGGGTGACAACTACATATTAAAAAAATAATGGATGTTTCATAAGATTATTGTTAGTATAGACAAGGGCTTCATTTATATTAATGTGCTGTGACAGTAATAAGATGCCTCTGTAGTTTTCACTTTCGATATTGACAATTTATGCCCTTTTATTAAAATAATTTTGTGTTTCATAATAGGGAATGCTGGAAAAAACAAAAGTTTCTGACAAGGCTTGTTACATGTTTTCTTCCTCACACTTTAAAACCCAAAAGGTGTTTCTTGCAGTCATTTAAGAATCACTACTAGATTCACTTTCCACTGCAAATGCTGTAGAACATCCATCTTGTGGTAGTGTCCTAGATATAACTCATTAGAGCAGCTCTGCAGTAAGGAAGAAACCTTAAGGAGTCAAAGAATCATAATTCACGCCTTCTGCAGTACAAATGGCCTGCCAGGTGATTTAAGAACTTGGAACTGTGTAGTTCAACTTGGTCAGGGTAATAAGGTAAAACCCTTAATTCTGCACATTTGCTGGCATTTCCTCTCACTGACGTCATAAGTGGTACTGGATATGCTTAATATTTTGTGACAAGGTGCGTATATACCTTTATTGCACCAAAATATTGTTGGCTTCCCCAACAGTTTGGCTTGATAAAGGATTGAATAAATTGGTCTGATATGCCAGTTGCCTCTTAGTAAAACTGATATTTATGTCCTTCATGGGTGAATGTATGAATTTGTAAGTTAAGCACTTAAACTTTTTAAATGCATATGTGGGAAATACTAATGTTTAAATGTAATTTCAAGTCACTTTAGTGACCTTTCCTCTCATCCAGCTTCTATGAAAGGTAGGGCCAAGGGACTAGAATAAGAAAGAAAAGCTGTTTGTGGCCAGATGTATGTATAGCAGTTAAAAGGTTCATTCTACTTATTGAATTTTATTTCTTGGTTGAAATTTGTGTTTGGATTGTGTAATTAGTAATAGCTTGATACTAGGTAGTTCCTGGGACTGTCCTCATGAAAGGAAAAAAATCAATAACAGGCTGTTTCCATGTCTGTGTCCATACAGACATCCAGTTATGAGTGGAGCATTGAGATGGATGGCCCTTAGATGGGCATAAGAATCCTTGACTTGCATATTTTTATAAATATCTGGAACAGTGGGGAGGAACATTTTGATGACACAGTTTGTGGGACATTGCCAGTATGTCTACTAATTTTATGGGTTTTTTGGTTTGTTACCCTGTCTTTCTGCAATATAATATGTATTTCCATATCCCTTTTAAGCATTCCTGGAATTTTCTCAATGGGATGAATGATCTGCAAAGGTGTTCAGAGAGATTTTATACAATCTTTTTAAAGCCATAAATACATACACAACTCTGGACTGTAGAATGAAGTCATAGGATCATAGAATGGTTAGAATTGGAAGGGGCCTTAAAGATCATCTAGTTCCAACCCCCCTGCCATAGGCAGGGACACCGTTCACTGAACCAGGCTGCTCAAAGCCCCATCCAACCTGGCCTTGAACACTTCCAGGGATGGGACATCCACAACTTTTCTGGGCAGCCTGTTCCAGTGTCTCGCCACCCTCACATTAAAGAATTTATTCCTAATATCTAATCTAAATCTCCCCTCTTTCAGTTTAATACTGTTACCCCTTGACCTATCATTACACTCCCTGATAGAGAGTCCCTCCCCATCTTTCCTGTAGGCCTCCTTTAGGTACTGGAAGGCCACTATGAGGCCTCCCCAGAGCCTTCTTTTCCTCAGGCTGGACAACCCCAACTCTCTCAGCCTGTCTTCATAGGAGACGTGCTCCAGCCCTCTGATTGTCCTCGTGGCCCTCCTCTGGGCTCACTCCAACAGATCTGCGCCCTTCTTGTGCTGAGGACTCCAGAGCTACACGCAGTACTCAGGTGGGATCTCACAAGAGCAGAGTAGAGGGGCAGAATCACCTGCCTTGAACCTGCTGGCCATACTTCTTTTGATGCAGCCCAGGATGCAGTTGGCTTTCTGGACTGCAAGTGGACATTGCTGCCAGCACGCCCCAAGTCCTTCTCCTCAGTGCTGGTCTCAAGCCATTGTCCACCTAGCCTGTATTTGTGCCTGGGATTGCCCCGACACAGGTGCAGGACTTTACACTTGGCCTGGTTGAACTTCATGAGGTTTGCATGAGCTGACCTCTCAAGCCTGTCAAGGTCCCTCTGGATGGCATCCCATCCCTCAGGCGTGTTGACTGCACCATGCACCTTGGTATCATCTGCAAACTTTCTGAGGGTGCACTCAATCCCACTGTCTCTGTTGCCAACAAAAATGTTAAACAGCACTGGTCCCAGTACGAACCCCTGAGGAATGCCACTCGTCACTGCTTGCTACATGGACACTGAGCCATTGACTGCAACCGTTTGAGTGCAGCCACCCAGCCAATTCCTTATCCAACGAGTGGTCCATCTGTCAAATCCATGTCTCTCCAGTTTAGAGGTAAGGATGTTGTGTGGGACAGTTTCAAACGCTTTGCACAAGTCCAAGCAGCTGATATCAGTTGCTCTTCCCTTATCCACCAATGCTGTAATGCTGTCGTAGGCCACCAAATTTGTCAGGCACGATTTGCCTTTAATGAAGCCATTCTGGCTGTCACCAGTCACTTCCTTAGCATGGTTTCCAGGAGGATCTGCTCCATGGTCTTGCTGGGCACAGAGATGAGACTGACCAGCCTGTAGTTCCCCAGGTCTTCCTTTTTTTCCTTTCTAAAAATGGGGCTTATGTTTCCCCTTTTCCAGTCAGTGGGAACTTCATCGGACTGCCACAACTTCTCAGATGTGATGGATAGTGGCTTGGCAGCTTCATCCACCAGTTCCCTCAGGACCCATGGATGAATCTTATCAGGTCCCATGGATTCAGATGCCTTCAGATTCCTTAGATGATCTCCAATCTCCTACAGTGGGTGGTTCGTCATTCTCCCTCTCCCTGCCTTTGCCTTCTGCCACTTGCAAGGGCTCTAGCCAGACCACCCCAGTGAAGACTAAAGCAAAAAAGTCATTGACTTCCTCAGCCTTATCCGTATCTCAGGTGACCAGTTCTCTGATTTCCTTTCGGAGAGGGCTCACGTTTTCCCTAGTCTTCCTTTTGAAGACTAGACCTATAGAAGCTTTTTTTGTTGCCTTTGACATCCCTGACCAGATTTAATTCTATCAGGGCTTTAGCTTTCCTAACCTGATCCCTGGCTGCTCAGACAATGTCTCTATTCCTCCCTATCCTTGCTTCCACCCTCTGTACACTTCCGTTTGAGTTTCTCCAGGAGAACCTTGTTCATCAATGCAGGCCTCCTGGATTTTTTGCCTGACTTCCTCTTTGTTGGCCTGAATCAATCCTGAGCTTGGAGGAGGTGATCCTTGAATATTAAGCAGCTTTCTCAGGCTCCTCTTCCCCCCGGGGCTTTATCCCTCTACCAAGCAGATCCCTGAAGAAGCCAAAGTCTGCTCTCCTGAAGTCCAAGGTAGTGAGTTTACTGTGCACCCTCCTTGCTACCTTAAGGATCTTGAATTCCACCATCTCAGACATAGATTTTTTTGTTTGGGTGTTGTTTTTTGTTTGATTGGGTGTTTTGTGTTTTTTCTGGTGTGTAGTGGGGTTTTTGGTGTGGTTTTGGGGGCCTTTTTTTTTTTTAAGGGAAATACACCTAAGTAGGTTGTCTGCCTTTCCAGACAATATTGGCACTCAGCACCCAAGTACGGAGTTCTTAAGGAAGTGGTGGGTCTTCATTTTTGTTCATTCCAGCTACAATGGAGACTTGAAAAAAGAGGTGGAAACTTTACACTATTTCCCTAGATTCCATGAAGTGACATTTGATGCTTAGTGAACAATTTCCCCCCTCTCCCTCCCCCCCACCGCCCCCCCGTGTCTCTTTCATCTGTCTGTTTCTTAAGACAGAATTACTAAGAAGAGAGTTTTGTGTCAGGAAGGTCAAGGTTATTGAACTTTCAGAGGTATCAATTGCAATTGGATGGCAGCCCAGTAGGAGGATCTCTTAACGGGGTGGA
This sequence comes from Larus michahellis, assembly GCF_964199755.1. Lineage (NCBI taxonomy): Eukaryota > Metazoa > Chordata > Aves > Charadriiformes > Laridae > Larus > Larus michahellis. Next base: position 75,655,810 of record NC_133897.1, on the reverse strand, counting down.
ATAAGAAACTTACTTTTTAGTCTGCTTAAAGGTAATACTTTAAAATGTGTGCTCCAAGGAATCAGTCTTTGATTTAGAATATTTTGTCTCCTGCTTTTCTGATCATGCAGACCTTAGATCTTTCTATGATTAAACTATTTTTAGCAGATGAGAATTCCTCTGAATTCGATTACAGTTTCTTTTGCATTTAACCCTACCTCATCTGAAGAGGGATACAACTGGGGATTTATCTTCTGTTAGCTTTTTGGAGTGTTTGCTGGATCTGTGTCACTTTCTCCTTTGTTCATCTTTATTGCATACTTAGTGATAGCTAGAAGTTATCTCTGAAAGTCAGAAGCATGGAAATGGTCCTCGTTCACTTGATTAGCCAGGCTGGATGGCTGTTGAAACAGGAACTCCTCAGTCACAGCAGAACTGACAGATAGAACAAAAAGTGGAACAGCTGGTCTCTTTAATGGAAAAAAGCAAGTTTTCTTACAAAAACTTTCTCCATTGTTTTCTTCTCATAGATGTTTGTGGTCTATATTTTAGTTGCATGTTTAATTGTTCTATGATCATATAGACACTCACTGAAAGGAACAGAATTTGTAGAAGATGCAGGTGTGGATAAAAATAACTACTAAGAAACAACTAAAAATTAAAAAAAAATAGTCTGAAGGTTAATATTCTCTTATGGAAGTTTGTCTGTTGTTGCCCCTAAAAATAACAAACCCCAAAGCTGCCAAATAAAAAGAAGGTTAAATGAAGAGAAGCTAGTAAATTTTAAAGGAATATAGTCAATATAAAATGTACATCTTTAGACAAGGACTGACTTGCATTCTGTATATAACCAAGTTGGTTAATTGACGCTGGCATCCCACCATCCCAAGGAAAGGTGAACGGCTCAGTAGTGGATGTGGCTTCTGCTGCTCAGCTCTAGAGTCTACTGCACAATCATGTTTTTATGCCTAACGCTCTAGGGGGATGTCTTTCTATGTTGTTGCTGTCCTTCTATGTCAGGAAATCAAAACCAGGAAGAAAAAAACCCAAACACTGGATAAGACTAAATGTGTATAAACCAGACATATTTTCATTTGGATAGAAATTAGAAGGAAGTTTCTGTTCTGTTTGAGAAATTAGGTTCTGGAATATCTCTCTGATGGGAGGAGTGGGAGTGGAAAAAAAAATAAAAATCCCAAACCCTCTAACTCCTTTAATTGTTGAACATTAAAAATTTATGATAGCATTGATGTAATGCCTATGCATGGGCTTCAGTTGTCTGGCTTAGCAACTGTGGGGTTGGCTGTGGTGGCCTGGAAGATGCCATCCAGTCCAGTGCTTCTATGAATCATTCCAGTGAAACAACTGAATATGTTGGCGTTCCCTGGATCTCCGTGTTGTCAGTGAGAGGTAAGCAATGTATAGCATTTAGAAGCTGCTCTATTGAAAATAATTATGTAGATTGAATGAAAAAAATAAATGAAAGAAATTTTCCAATTTCAACCTTACAAATCACAGGGTGGTTTTTTTCCCTTTTCTCTTCAGAATTTAGAGGGGGGAAGGGAAGGGAGGGAACCCAGACCCTGAAGCTGTGACCTGCATATGTGTGTGAGTGTTAATACAATACTAAGATTTCAGACATGAAATGGTGATTATCTTCTTAACGTCTATTCATTTAAAGGAATACAAAATGCTGTAATTTGAGTGGCAGCTCTTATCCATGAAGCGTTATTCTCTCTCTTAATCTTTGATTAGATACATCGTGTGCCATTAGATTCCACTACATTACATTTAATTTCTCTTCCACAAAGTAATAATGCCATGCATTAAAGTTAAACCTTAAAAAGAAGATACTTTAACCTGAATTAAGAGTGTATTTAGCTAGCCTTAAAGCTTTTCTCTCCCCTTAAGATAAATACTCAAACAGGCACAATAGTTATGCTAAAACAAATAGATTCCTATAATGAACTAGATCTTCCTTTTTTTTTTTTTTTTTTATTTAATAGGAGGCTTGATACCATTATACTGTAAAGCAAGTGTCTTGCTATAGGAAAACAGAGAAGTTTTAAGCACATCCCTGTCATCTGACAATCCCCAGGAACCCCTCTGCTGCTCTTAAGTCTTTTTCTTTTTGGCCAACTGCCAAAATCCACTTTAATCCAAAATAGTTTAAAGACTTAGGGTTTGATCCAAAGTCTGTTGAAGTCAGTGGAGATTTTCAGTGCCTTCAATGGGTTGAGCAGGCTGTTGAAACAAGCTGAAGGCTGACATTTCATTTACTTTGGGGATACTGTTATCTTATTTATGTAGGTTAAGAGTAATTATAGGTAACATAGTGGGACAAACCCTGCAGTCCTTAGAGAATTCCTATTTAGGCTGAACCATTCAAGTCCTTTATCCATTCAAGTCATGGATAAAGATGGAAATATTCTACTTTGAGCTTTAATTAGCAACAATAACCAAAGGCATAGATCTTTAATTTCTCATTAGCTATTGGTATGTTAGGCCAGGTAAAAAGCAGATATGGGGGAAATGTGCTTTGGTTTTAAATGTTTTTCCCCAAGAAGTGGTGTTGAGAGGATTATGGCATTCATTTCCGTGCCTAATAAGGTTTTATGCCACACCCTTAGGCACATATCTGAAGTATCTTTAGGAACAGTTCATAACAACAACAGCCAATAGCCTAATTTTCCTTTCTTTCCCCCTTGAGGCAGTTGGTACTCCTTGGTTCTTTTATAATATTTATTTTCTTGCTTACCCAATTTTCTCTTCTGCTAGTGGGTTGTCACACAGAAGCCGGTGTCGAGCCTGTTGTTGCCCTTGCTGCACTCTTGACAGCAGATCGGGGAAGGTAAGAAGACATGCCCAGTGGTCCTGGGGCAGGATGGACAGGAAGTGCTGTCCTTTATGTCCTTTATTTCCACTCCTGAAGTAGTGCCCTTTTCCAAAGTTCCCAAGTCACTCCAGTGCTTCACTCCTTTCAGTCCCTCACTGCAAATGTAAAATTCACAGAACTCTTTATTTAAAAAAAAAAAAAAACAAAAAAAAAAACAAACAAACAAACAAACTGTAGAAGAAATATTCTGAAAACCCTCCCTTCCCTTCAAATGAGCTTGTGTTTTGACAATTTCCCTTTTTGCAAAGAAGTGGAAAAAAAAAGTTCATACTGGAAAACTTCTGATCAGATTCTAGTTGAAATCCTAGTCTCTCCTAAATCATTCTTTCACCTGTTCTACTCCTGACAGCGTCCACCTTAACAGCTTTGGATTGACAGTCTGACTAAACTATGCTGTCTATCTGCTGTAGCTTGTCAGCAAGTGAAATCAGGTTTATGTGATTTTTATTTATTTTTTTTATATTTTAAAAAGTACATCTTTGAACCTGTCCTACCAGCAGCTAAGTACCTTTCCAGACCCCCTCAAAGACTTCTCGATTATCATCTGATTCAGTTCTCCATTTAGAAACATCGTCCTTCAATCGCACAGAAGTGTCTGAAATAAGAGTTGTTCAATTTGATGCTGTCTTTTTGACTATGGCATACAAGAGTCTTCATCCGTTTCTCATAATTTAAAATATAACCTTTTAGTCTTTCATGTTTATTCATTCACTGCTGTAGATGGTAACATCAATACCACTGTTCTTGTCACTAAAATCTATATCACAGGCATAAATTGTGAGGATACAACTAAAGGTAGCTTTCCAGGGGGATTCCTAATTGTATTTGCTTCTGAAACTGAGATGTAACAATGTTGGTACATGTATATGTGCAATAAGGAAAAAAAAAATATGAAAAGACTGCCATTTTTTAAACTGTAGCTCTTCATATTTGGTGGCTATGGTTAAAATGACATTTTCTGATACTTATCAGCCAATGTTGCTTACGGTATAGCCAGGCTAAAAAGAAAGGAGAGTCATTACTGTCATGACCACCTCGTATTTTTCAAATATGGCCCTCAGCAAAAGGATGTGGGTTCTTGATGGGTAAAAGTATGTAATGTTTTGTGAATTGCTTTTGCATTGTGTCTACTGGTGACTTTGTGGTATTTTTAGGTAAGTGTTAACTTACCTAAAGTTAACTTTATTTGTCGCTGTTGCAGTCATATCCATAGGAGAGAATGGCTTTAACAAAGCCAGTGTCAGTAGTAGCTGGAAAAATGTTGCTTAGATAAATAATGCATCATATCACCTCTGCTGCATCGTGACTGCTCACAATATTGTGCAATGTAGTGCCAGGGATGACTTGTGATTCGGTGACTTCAGTGTGGATGATTGCCATCAGCGTAAATGTGGAAAGATACTCTGACCAGAAAATGGTATCTATCTTCCTCAATGTGAGATTTTCCTCAAGAATTACCCACTCTTAATACTGGTTTTGTGGACATTCCGGATCAAATATGGAGTCTTTGTTCTAATTTTTGAGGGCTACCAAGTTCCCTGAGAAAAAGCCTCCATGTAGTGTGGCTCTTTATAGTTCCACAGGCAGCTGTACTCTGAAGATAATTATTAGCTAAAAAGTTAGAGCTTACCAAGGTGTTTTAGAAGTTACTCTTAAAGTTCATGTGGATTAACCAAACGCTTAACACTGATGTGATGAAGGAACTCAACATATCTGTATTATTTCTTAGCTTACTATAAGATGTAACAGCATTAAGTACGCCTTCAGCATATGCATTGTCAGTGGCTCTATAGAAATATTTATTTTAACAGTTGTTGAAATGCTGGTCTCTGAATGTACCCGGTGCCTTGTATGGCTAATACTCCAGTGGAAAAAGATGTAGGTGATAGGATTTTGGCCAACCTTAGACCTCTTCCTGAGCAACGTAAACCAAATCATAAAAAGTGATACTTGTGCTCAGAGTAAGTGTATTAGATCAATATGGTGAGAGACCTATATATTCATGCTTTGGCTTTTTATGTAGAGGAGGTATCAGGAGCAAGTACAGCCAAAATTTACCAGAGTAGACTTGTCAATATCAGCCAGTTGATACAGTATTGAATTGGAGTGGTGAATGCAGGAATCATGTTTGCCGTCTTCTAGCATACTAAAAGAATACTATTTGGTGATGTTCATTGACCATGCTCCTCAGGAGGATATATGCCTCCAGAGCATTCATTAGGGTACTTTATTACAGTACATGTAACAAAACTGAAAACTTAAAGTAGCATCAATTTTTTATTATTATTATTATTTTATTTTATATCTGTAGTGTCCATCAATGTGTTGCTGCTACAGTTTAGGAAGTTTTCTATTGTTGAACAATTACCAGGATGACTCCTCTTATTTTTGGGAGTGGAAGTGTAGAGAGGAAGCCACTATTGGCTAGTCTAACCATATTCAGAGAAGTTTCTACGACACTAGGGAAAAACCTGAGACTACGTGCTGCTGACAAAACTGTGCTGATGGATACCAGAACAGGACCATTTTATCCAAAACGGCCAACTCCATGGAAGGCTTTTTGGAATAGGAAGACTTGATTCAGGTGGAAACAAATGTGAAAAAACCAACCAACCAAACAAAAAACCCCAAAAAACCCACCTACCACACTACTCTAATATAAATTCTTTCCTTTGGCTAGTACCATTTTATCTTGAAGAATGACAAAGAGAATTGTAAACCTAACCACAAAGTATACAGAGAGATTACTTCACACATCATCGAAGTATATCCTGTCTCTGGGGCAAAAACTAACAGTGGTTTAAGAGCATACAGTGATGCTGTATGGGAATTTCTTTTTGATACAATTCCAGCTTCTAGATGTAATTTCCCACTATCATGTTCAGTGATGGTGATGAAGCTAATGTTGCTGTTCTTATTTTAAATGTGCCAGAAGGCTCTTTGATAATCCAAAATATGCTGGGGACTTTGACTGTATCTTAAAATTGTAGGTATCTCTCTTCCGTGAGAGTAATTTCTGTAGAGTTCAATGGGACTGGGTGAATATAGATAAAACATATTGGCTTATGATATCTGTGCCAGTACTGTAGGAGATTTCTCTCTATATAGCTGCACAGATAATTCAAATCAACAAGTGCTTAATTGGTGATGTTTTCTTTGCAGCAAGGCAGTGTTCCTACGATGGCTAAGTACTGATTCACTTCTGTTGTGAGAGAAAGAAATGAGCACAAAGTAATATAGCTGTGGTTTTGATAGGTTTGTACGTGTTGAACTCGGAAAGGTCATGGTGCTTGATGGGTTGAGGGTTAGAATAAGGGGTTAGAGTTCTCCAGGACCCAGCCTGCACTTGCCGTACAGTTGTACGGGTAGTAAAAGACAAAAAGCTGTAAGAGAGAAAATAAAAAAAACCTGTCATGACCTGTAATAAAAAATGAATCCCACAAGAATTTTGGAGTATTCACTTAATACATTCCATGTGTTGTAACTATGGCAAAACTTTTTGAGCCATGAGCTAGCATTCCTAAGTAATTCCCCAAATTGGACTAACTGGCAGGGATAATTTTTTTTTAAGTCAACATAACCGTATTTATAATGTTTGACAAACTAACTGTAGTTTACTTCAGGCTGTTGTATCTGGTTTCTTATGGTATGTTTCACCAGTTCACTTGATAGCTCTGTTGCACAGAACTAGCCAAATCTAATTTACATACTGGAGGCTCTGTGGTCAACTGGAATTATGTCTTTGCCTTGTAATTCTGTGAACCTGGATTCACATGTGACGGGAGTTCAATAGAATAATGTGTTTGGTGGTCTCAATTACCAGCATGTCACCAGAAGAAATTTGTCCATATTAGACAAACTACACAGATTTGATGGAGTCCAGGCCAATTCACATCCTCTGATCCAGGGAAGTCAAGTAGTGGAAGAAAATGGCATGAGTTCAAACTAGACTAGCTCTGCTCTGGGTATCTAATATTCACAACTGGTACGTGTATAGTAGACACTGCAAGCATCATTGACCTTGACAATACTGGGAAGATAATATTTTCGTTAAAAAGGACAGTTTTTGAAATGGTTTAATATGCACATCACATAGATTCTTCTTCCATCTTCTAGATTTACTGAATGTCCATCTCTGTAGCTGCTTTGATTGTGTTTTCTAAGGTATTTACGAAGCAATATCCTGTCCAAGGCCAATGTAGATTTCTCCTAGTTCTACATCAAGACATAATTGTTGTATACCAGACAGTAGAAGTAATTTACTTTCTTGAAGGTCTGTCACTTGGTCTTTTTGGCTGATTTTCTTCAATTTTCTGAGTGACAGTAGAGCTTGTACCCTGTAACAGAGACAGTACCCAGTGACCTTTGTACCAGTGACTGCAGAATCTGTAACTGTGTGCCCCTACTGTAACCCCTCCTCTAAGAGTGTGTAGACATGGAATAGAAGAATCATAGAAAAAAATAGATTGGAGGGAATCTCTGGATGCCTTGCTCAGCTTGCCCTGTTTGAAGTTGGATAAGGATGTCCTCAGACCAGGGCAGGCACTTACACCAGGATCTGGGAATCCTCAAAGGCGGGAAGTTGTCTGCCTCTCTGGGCAACTGTTCCAGTGCTTCGCCATGCTTCTTGTGAGGAAATCTTTTCTTATGCCTAATTGGAATTTCCCTTGTTGCTATTTGTAACTGTTGCTTTTTGTCCTTTCATTGTGCTTTCATTGAAAGCTTGTTTCTGTCTGTCAACACACGTCTGGAACATCACAACCAATTAGTCTCTGCTCTTTATCTCCTTGCTCCTCCCATTGTTTTGTAAACCAGTGGTACAGGGATGCTTAGCAAGTCTTTTAGGTTTGGCCTGAGACTTTTCTACTGTCAAATTGTCTTCTGGAGGGGGAAAAAATAGTAGACTACAAATTGTCTTGATTTTTTTCACTCTTTTCAGGGGATGCCTAAAGGATAAAAGATGCAAAATTCCCTATTTTATGCCTGTCCCTCGTTGAAATTATTCAAGAGATGGAGGAGTGCACTAGACGATTGCTTTTAGGAAATCTTTAAAGGCAAATGAAACTGTGAGCCAAATTCCATTTGCTGGACAGTTGAAGGTAAAGAAGGCAGCTGCACTTTGGGGTGAGAGGGAATGTGGAGCCAATATCTCTTTGGTACCAGTGCAAATCTTATGCTAAACTTTGTGAAAGTCTTCCCCTTAAAAAAAAATTTCAAAGTAACACAGAGGCTGATTGGATGTTCTTTTATATATTCAGGGTAAATCTTGATTTGTAACGCAATTAAAAGGTTTTTGCATGTAAGTGTAACCATAAAAAAACTGTAGAAAGTTGAATTACATTTTTGAATACTACTCTGTCAGCTGAGAGTCTTTTCATCTACGTGACTGTTAATGTACTCAGACACAGAATCATATTATGAGATCAGCAGCAGATTATCATGTGCAGAGATGCCATTAAATACCCTGGAAGGAGTGCTCTCTTCTGCCAAAGTGTCCTGGTTTAAGACCAAACGACAGTGTAGAGGCTAAGTGGATTTTGATACCAAGAGGCTTTGATCACAGATGCATGCAATTTTACAATTTGCAGAACTTCCTTGGTTTTCTGGGGGGAGAGATGCCATAGTCCAGGAGAGAAGTTGGGTGTGTTAGCATTAGAGGGTCTTTACAAAACCTCCTTGTCATGAGGGACAGTGGCCATGGCCTGGGCGCGAGGTTGGGCAGTTGAGTGTAGTGGTTCCAGTGTGCTATGCATGGTCCTCCTTCAGGGCTACGGGTACTCATGGGTTCTTCTTCCTCTCCAAAGGCTGGGGGGATGGTCCTGGTGCAAGGCTGTAGGGTTCCCTCCCCAGAAGCATTCTGGGGAGTACTAGGGAGCTCTGGGTTACAGTGTTACTCTTGACTGTCCTTAGAGGACTGCGTAGAGAACATCTCACTGCTGAGTGGTCTGCATTAACTGTGCTCTCATTTTCTGAGTTACTGTTTGCATTGGTGGTGCTCACAGGCTGCTTGTTCCAGACACATCTGGACGCTTTTGCACTTTTTGATCATCAGCATGGTTTGGCTATCTATTTCCTTGAGCACACCAAAACTATTCAGTTATTTGGGACAAGTGGCTGGTTGTATTTCATCTACTTCTGTTACAGCAAAAAGTAGGTTAAGATTCGCAGACTTATGCTGAGAGCCATGCTAGCTGAGCGTAACTCACGCTAGCTGCTACGTGAAGCTGCCACGCTCATTAGCTGAAAGTCTCACTGAACTCTGACATAGCTGTCCTTTTCTATAGAATGATGAGGATACTCTTCTTGGTAATATTTCTCATATTAGTATTTCTACATGCAACAGAGTTGGCAAATGTTTCTGACTCATGTTGGACAAAACCAGTTCCTGTGTTTGATAAAAATGAGTGGACATCAGCTGTTCACAAAATGCATGTTATGTGGACCATCTCTAATCTCAAGAATATATCAAGAGGGCAAAGAATGCAAATACTAAGTGAAGTTATATGAAAAAATAATGTAGTTAAAAGGAAGCAAAGCAAAAAAAACACAGAAAACACACACAGACACACACAAATCAAAAAACCCCAAACCAGCAAACACCCTGAAAAACAAACCCACTCCCAGGCCTAACTGAGAACATTGAAAATTACAGAAGAGTCCCCAAACAGATTGGAGCCCTGCAGTAGTGGCCTCACTATGGTAAACTAAATCATCTGTACAAGCTGGTTCCAATAAACCATTCAACGTGATAAAGGGGTGCTATTATATTACAAAGCCCAGAAGGCTCTGGTACTTCCACTATCATGAACTTGAATAGGTTAAAAGTATTTAAATGCAACTGGCATAGCTTTCTACAGTAAAAACAGAGCTACAGGCAGAAAAAATACCCCTTTATTAACATATACAGTAGGTCACCAGGACAAATTAGAAGGAAGTAATCTGGTTTGTTCCGATCATTCAATACTGTGAAAACAGTTTAAGAAACTATGTAAAAGCAGCTGGGAAGCAAATAAGTTTTATAAGAAGTCCTGTAATAAAAAGTTTCTCTTGAAAAATGAATTGCATGTTGTACTTGAAGGGGCCTCTCAAGATACAGTCATGTTTTCTACTACAGTGAGAGTTAGCCCAGAATCGGCCTCTGAAGGGTAGACTCCTTGCCACCTTGCAGTTATTGTTTTATTCTTTCCTTCCTGGCTTCAGTACTAGTGGTGTGACAGAAGAGAGAGACGGTTGCCTGCAAACAATAAATCCCATTCTGAAACATCCGCTGTTCTTGGAGTTCTGTATTGCCTCTGTGGTCATCTGACATTCAGTAAAATAGGAGAAAGACAAAACAAAGTCTGTGAGCCAAATGCCAGAATCCTTACTCAGGCTCCGTTCCCTGCTTGTTGATGAAAAACGTGCGAGAATGGGCTGCAAGGGGGAGGAAATCACTGTGAATTTCAATTCCTCACAGTTTCCTCTTGGTTTCTTTGGTCAGAATGGTTTTTAAATCACAGGAACCTCTGGCCTTAAAATTTGAAATGCATATTTTAGGGGATCTGAAGGCATCAAGCAACCAAATATGCATGATATAGCATTTGGTGATAGCTCTGAGGCAGCATAGTGCTACTGAATTTGCCTGACAGTGTTTTTGTATGGTGTATGCACAGGGGGACAGCTGGGCCGGGCAAGTTTCTTGGGAGTGTGGCTCCAGGGGATGGGGTGACATAGGTTCTTTCAATAATGATCAGCAGGGCCTGATTCGTCTCCCAGTCTACATGGGCAAAAATCCCAGCAGGACAAAAACCTTGAACCGTTCATTGTTTTCTGTTGACAGTAATTTGTGCAAACCAGATTGCATAGACAGGGTATGCAACCTTAGCCCATCAGGTGATCTGGGGGAATGAGCTCCCCTTACCAACAAAGCCTTCTGAATTTTTGGTGTGTCAGTTGCTGAATTTGGAGGATGCTTGAAAGGAAAGATTGTGAAGGCAAGTGAGGGAAACACTCTGCTGAGTCAATACTTTCCATGCAGAGGGGACCCCTGAGTTTCTGCAGCTCTGCTGTCAGCGCAGCCTTCTTTGTGCAGTGGGCTAGATTCTCAGCAGGTGTAAATAGGCACGACTTCTCTAAAAGCCCACTCAGCCTTGCCTGTCTACCTTGGTTGAGAATCTAGCCCTTAAACACCATGAGGCTTTGAAGAGTACCTGTGGTTTGGGTCAGGTCTTCAGGAGATTAAAATTGATATAGCTCAGCGTGTCTCTGGGGAATTGCTCTGGCAGACATGGGCTGCACATTTAGCTCTCAGATTTTACTCTGATTCACAGTATCAGAGCCACAAATAGAGCACAGAATGCATTGTTGTGTCATTTATGTATGCCCACAGTTAGACATCATTGGCCTCCACCACAAATCTCCCAACGCAATCATGGCAATTAGTTATTTCATGATTAACATGAGAAAATATGACATACTGAGAGCTATCTTCCCCCACCCCTCCTTCCCACAATCCCTTGATCCTCCAATATTTGAGAAAGAAAAACGAATTCAAATATTAAGTAAAACTTCTTGTCACAACAAATATGGAATAAAAAAAAGATTTGAAATACTCAGTATCATTTATGATGTAATCTCCTGGCAATAGAAAGCTGGCAATGTGCTACAGTCATGCTTTCAATTACATTACTAAGTAATCACACATTAAAGTCTAATGGCAAATGATTCTTTATTCCCAGGGTGCCCTGTCCAATTGTTTTCTAAATTGGTTTCAGGAATAAGGATGCAAGCATGACTGCAAAAATATTATTTATGGTTTGGAAGTCATCTTTTGTATCTTTTTTTTTTTCCCTATGTGCTTTCTGGCAGATATTTCAGAATGTAGTTTATTATTTCTAGGTTCATGTTTTAGTTTGACAGTTAAGAAATGCTTAAACCTCATGATAAACTTGGTTGGATTGATAGATAGAGTTGTCAGATTTCCTCTGCCACCACATACGTTGCTTGTCCCATAGGAAATTAATATTCTCTGAGGAAAGACCTGTGCGGGAATTCAGTATTTTTGCCTTTCTCGTGCACTTGCATCTTCCTTTCTCAGTGCCTGCAGCAACTGGTATACAGTAAAAAGAATGTACAGGCTTTGTGTCTTGACAATACTAGAGTCTTCAAATATGACAAACTGTAGGACTTATGCTCCTTCTCTTCATAAAACAACAAAAAAAAGAATATAAAGAAATAAAATGAACTCCCTGAAGAACGGAGAACATCAAAGTGCAAGATAATTCTTAAAGCTTTAGGAAGATAAGAATTCAAATTGTGGGGGAAATTCATGCTAGAGGTTTGAAGTTTGCCTTTAATATTGCACTTTGCATTTTGGAAAAGTATATTTATACACCTGATGCTTTCCTTTTTTTCAATATCACTATGTTTAAACATCTTAGATATCTTTAATCTCATGTTAGCGTTTAATGAACAGGATTTATATATTTAACTGCATTTTCACATAGTGCAGAAAGATAAAACATTTCATAAAGTTTAATTAATCAAGCCATCACGCATTAAGTTTATCAAAAGGATACAGTACCTCTGGTGGTTACTTGAGTACTACTTGGGTGCCACTCAGGTACAAAGAAGGAAGAAATGCAAAGCAGGCTTGTGTGAAGAGTATATGCTATGAAAAGATCATGAAAGGAAAATGAGGGTATAGTTGCATAGGTCTGCCCCAGAGCCAGCTGAAGCAGCCAGTGCCATGAGCAGCAGCCATCTGTCCATCGGAGCATTCTATGCTCCGTTCCTGAGCATGGAACTTAAGTCCATGAAAAATCTAGATACTTTGGATGGCCTAAATCTAAGTCTCTCTGTTTCCCTATTGACACCACTCCTAATGATGGGAAATTTTTCTGTGGTACCTGCAGAGAAACAAAGCTTTATATTGCTGTTAATATTGTTATTAATATTAATGTTTATATACATAGAGAAAGAAAGATACATTCAGAACTTACTTGTATTACACAGAAAGGTCTTTAACAAAGACACAACTATTGTTGGGGTAGAATTTATGGAGCAAACTTACAAGGGCAATGTATGTTTCTGTTTGTTCCTGCTGCTCCCAGGATTTCTGCCTCCTGTGCTGTTGGTTTGTTGCATGATGCAGAGATACTGTGAAACTATATTTTTAGTTTAATTCTTCCTTTGCTTTCACACCAAGTGTGTTATCTGGTGGAATAACACTGCTACCGGATACATAGACCCAGCAGGAGCCCAATGTGAGCACCGCCAAGCTGCCCCAGAGCCCAGTATGAGCCCTGCAAGGTTTGATGAATTCTAAATGTTAATTAAGTCAGATGGCTAGTTTTAGTTAAGACCATAAGTGGGTCTGATCCCTGTGAGATTTTGCTATAGTGAAAACGCAAGTACTAGAAATTACATTACTGTAATGACTTTTACAGAGTCTATATGCTGAGACTGGTAACTTTGCTGGTGAAAGAGATTGCTTGCTGTGTAGAAGGTGTATTATGAAGACAGCACTAGACCACAGTAAAGATAATGTTTAACATAGAAGTGGAATTCAAATTAGCGGTGTTGTGGTAGATGGATCTGGTGGTTTGATTTGACAACCTCAGTCTCTGCTTTGTACTGCAGTACTTGATATTGTTGTGGATGTCAGTGCAGGCCATCTCTGACTTTTATGAAGGAAGCCACCAGAACCAGTTCTGGGGGATGGGCTTGTCTTGGTGGGTTTTTTTCTCAATGATATTACCTGAAGATTAGATGAGGTCATTTTTCAGAAGAGGCCGGGCACTACCCTTTAGCTTTCAAATCTGCAAATAGTATAGGTCATTTGAGAAAACTGTCATGTTTGGGACCCACACCAGGACAACATTGGCCTTACGCCCTACAGCACAGCGCAAGATGTCTTGCTTCCATGTTATGAACTGCACAATGTGGACTTTGAATGACCCTTTCACCCAGACCTTTGACCTAAGCCCTGAATTAAACTTGACAGACCTAAGTAGGATTGTGACTCAGCGTGAGTAGATATTCTCAAATAGCCCTGCATTATTTATTTTATTTGTTTGCTTTCAATGTAAAATTTTATAGGCACCATGGATTTTTTTTTAATGCCATGAAGCGCTCATTTTAAGGGTAATGCTGTAAATAGTAAAGCAAACAAGTACATGAATAATTTTTTTTTTTTAGTGTTCCTCTCTCCCTACCTCATAAGCGCTCTTGAGAGACATTAGCATTAAAGTGCCTTGTATTCAACTATACTTAGGAAGGAAGTCTAGAATATCTGCTTCTTGCATTTATCAGGTCACTTCTTGACCTGAAACAAGATCAGCTAAGGACAAACCCTAAGCATGAAAGAATAAGGTTTATAAAAATGGCAATTGCTGCAAGTGTTCTTTAAAGAAATATTTCTGTTGTGAGATTTTAACAGTATCTGCCTCTTTTAGTAAAGGAAGAGGGAGTGGAGAAGAAAATGAGGTTGGAAGTGTTCCAAATACTCTAAGCATAATTTGCTGATATTTGGTTTGTGCTACAAATGTTGAGAAATTAATTAGAAAACTGTCCAAATTCCCTAAGAGTACACTGACATGTTGTCTTTTACCAAAGGCTGTTGCTAACAGTAAGAAATGGTTCTGGTATAGAGCGTAACGCAGTGTGTGCTAAGTACTTACTGTTATATCACTTTATTTAAAGGTTTCCAGGCCTTATAATAATCAAACCTTTTTGTGCTAGGTGATGTACAAAGAAAGTGGGGGACCAGGGGAATAAGGAAGGGGCCTTGCTATGAAATGTGGGCAATCCAGAACAGAAAGGTGTATACAGGATGCCTTTATTCCCATTTTATGCTGTAGGATTGGAGAGAGAGTAAGGTTTGTCCTGATTGAGCAAAGGTGCTTTAAGCACCTGCCTGACGTAAGCATCTAATTCATCTCTTGTGAATATGTATGTTAGTATCTAACTGAACTAAGATGTTGGTGGCTTATCTAAAATCACATTTCATGTCTGACACAGGCAGCGATGAAACACAAACCTCCTGAATCCCAATCCTGTGGTGTAGCAGCAATGTCAGCCTAACTTTAAATATGAACTCACTACCATTTATTGAAGATTATAAAGCGTCTGTGTCTCTCTCAAGTTCTGGAGAGTTCAACAAGTTTCAACTGTCTTATAGTTAACATCACTTTTTTTTTAAACCTTTTTATTTTCAGTTATTGTCTGTGGAGGCATGAGGAAGGAACGATCTAGTTCCAGTACAAAAGCAGTGTGATCAGGGCCAATCTGCATAGGTAGCTGTGTTTTGCAATTTAGTTCGGATTAATAATTTAACCTCATTGCTGCAGAAACGCTTTGTTACAGAACTTTGAGTCAGTTTGGACTACAGGGATGTTTTCATGGGTGTTTGGGAGGTATGAGTTTACAAGTTACACGTTAAGATACCTATCAACATTTTAGTCAACATTTGTCCTTCCAGTCTAAGCAGGTTCTATTTCCTCCTTTTGGTATTGATTTGAAGTATCAAGATGTCATTTTGGATTGCATTCAGAGATGTTAAGACTTTGATTTGGCTTCATTTCATCATATATAATTTTCTTTTATTGATTTTGTGCTATTATGACTTATACAATCATTTGAAGAAATATCAGTACAACACATTAAGATGGAATATGTTTGAGACTTAAAATTCTTTTTTCTGCTATTATGGAAAAGACTTTTTTTTTCTTTCCCAGAAGGCATTTTGAAAGGGAAGTCATAACAAATGAATGAATTCGTGATCTTGGAATAATATAACTTTTTGATGGGCCTTGACCTCGGTAGACTGTGGACTAGTTTCTATATGCATCTTGTATGTTGGATTATAGGATTCTTCTTGTGATTATTGTGTACCATACTTGAAGTAAGTGAGATACTCTATGTTCAGTAATTTTGGATTTCAGCTCCATAAAGATTAACATCTATGACATTGAGAAATGGTAAAAGCCTCCAGGGATATTTCAGATATAAGAAAGTGCAGTGAGCCTGTCTATATAACTGATCACACCTTGACTTAGAAGCTTATTCTGAAATCAATGCACCACAGCTACACACACAACATCAGGGGAAGTCTTCAGATGAGAATATAAAGTATAACAATGTTCAAAATCATAAATGTATGATCTTTTCTTCAACTGAAAACCCAGTTATGGAATAATAAAATTTTTTGTTTCCTTTCATTTGAGGAACATGACCAAAGATAACTAGAAATTGATTCAGTTTAATCGTTTCCAAGGAATCAAATAACTTCTTTCCATGGACTGGCAATTTTAGCCTATGGATAGGGGAGCTAGCTGGTGAACACACGCTTTCACGTGAGGCATAAGCTGTTGTCAAACTTGAGGGGGGTTGTGGACTCAAAATTCTCATGAACAACTTCTGCTTCTTCCTAAATTCAGTTCAATATATCGTCTTTTGTAAGTTGAAGCATTTTTTAAAAAAAAAAGGAGGAATAAAAGACAGGTTATTTAATCGTCTTTTAGATGGAGTAAATTCTGAAGCCTTGAAAGGAGACTAATGTTAATAGATGTCTATTCCAGTTTTGGAGCTTAGACACTGAGGATATGCATTCAGACTTCTGAGCTGAACTGAACTTTCTTGAAGTTTACCTTTTGCAGCTGCAGACAACAATAAATTTATTCATATAATGTGCACATATATATATGTACAAACATTCTCATGAAGCCATAACAAGGAACTGTGTACTGGAAATGCAAAGGATGGCAAGGAATAATAATACATAAGATGGTTCATCAGAGGGTCTGAAAGTCCTTCCCTAGTAGCAGTTAATTATTCCTGAAAATGCCCTTCACGATAAAGCTTTTCATTAAAAAAAGTATTAAAAGCTAAAAAGTGTTTGTGACCTCCTAAATTCAGCAGAATTTGTTTCTTATTCCCAAATGCGTTCAAGATAATGTTTAGTTGTAAACATGTGCTAAAATTATGTGGGCATGAATACATAATTATTTTTTAAGGGCCCTTGCTGAATAGGTTTGCTTTTCTGATTCAGGCTCTGACTGTGGAAATGCATGATGATGCATTTTTATTCCACAATGAATATAGAAGTCTCTTAAGTTCATCTGAAACCATTGCCTTTTTTTCACTAATGTGAACTAGCTCTTTCATTTAGGTTGTGATTCTGCTCTCTGTTTATGTATTGCTGTAAAACTGGAGTAACTTGAGCAAGTAACAACGTTAGATCATTCATAAAACTATAAAAAGGATTATGCTGACTTCATCATATGTACTGTATCTTTTCCCTGATGTGTATGAGCTACGTTAATGGATTAATTACTGTATGTTTATACCTAGGGATTGAAGTAGTTATCATGCTTTTGTGGTAACCAGTTCCTCCTCCTGATTCTTTTACTCTTTACAATAAAAGAAATTAAAAGTAAAAGCCAATGACTGTATATCCTGTGCATTAAGGTTGCCATTTGGTCCTCTAATTAAAAAATTCTGCCAATTAGTAACATAATTTCAACCGAAGTTTGTGTGGAGACCACTAAAAAGGCATTGTCCTAAAGCCTGAAGGCAGAGATCGTGTTCAGAAACAATCCCTTTTGTCTGTGAATGAGTATATTGTTCATTCTTTGGAAAGCTGACACAGATACTTGTTGCTGACGTTTACATTTCTGTCGAGCTGTATGAAAATATTCAGTATAATTGCATCCCACACAGGCAGACCTCTCAGCATCCTGGAGTCCCAATGTGTGCAACGGGCTGTCTTGGATGTAATGAAGGGACAAAAGGGGTGCAGGCATCTGATCACACAGTGAGCACAGACATGTATGATGGTGTAATAAGAGGGGCACCCTCCCCTTGGATGTACCCAGGTGACATGACAGAAGAGGTGCTGGTTGGGAATCTTGGGATGCAGGAGTGTTCTTGAGGGCAAGTCTCTGCTATAAGGCATGGGTGACCGAGCTGCTGTGTGGCACCTTTATGTCTCTTGCACACAGGACTCTGGGCATCTGGTGAAGGTGATTGGCAGATGTCCAATCATCAATGTCTGGTGCATGGTATCTGTGGAGAGGCAGAGATGCTGTTCTACCAGCATGTGAAATACTGTCATTGTGATGAAGCCAAATGAATAAGAAGAGTACTTGAGATGTAATGTTCTGTGTGCATGACTTTTAAGCCTGGGAGCACCCTTTATTCTTTTAAGTGTTTCTTCAAAAGCATGACATTTTGTCCTTTTGCCAAAAAAGTAGCCTAGGACCCATTTGTATGGTGCCAAGGCCCTTAGTGTACTAGTAGGTCTTAATGGTCATGACCAACCTCACCTGGGGTTTCAAGCCATACCCTCTACCCGTGGGCTCTGGAGGTCTATTTGAACTCAGCCCTGGATCTTCAGGTTCTACCTGAGCTGTGTTGTAGGTGTGCCTGTCCCCAGCTCAGCTACAGCTATGCCTGTGCTTGGCCAAGGGCTCCATTGATCTGGACTGTGACACATGGACTGATTTCTTGGCTTGACCTTGGGCCTGCCTTGTCACCATGGACCTTCACAGTGACCTCTGGGCTGTGGCCAACCCCCGCTGCTGCCACTGGACCTGATTCTGACCTGTGGATTGACTTCCTGGCTTGACCTTGAACTGGCCTCATCACCTCAAACTGACCTGATGATCTCTTTGTTGAACCTGGCCACCAACCCTGGGACTGCCCTGCTTGCCTTACTTGAGGACAATGGGACATGTCACCTATCTGGTGAAGGCCTGCCCTGCTAGCTATGTTATCACCCTCTGCTCCTGGCCCTGAGGCACGAAGGGCCAGGAGCTTGCAGCTTCCTGATATACTGTTCGCTTCTGCTCTTCATCAAGTCTCTCTTGTGTGGATGCAATGATCTGGAAAGGTGCTATATAACACCAAGCTGAAGTTTACTTGCTTTCTTGCAATGTTTTTGTCAGGTTGTCGGATTTGAACCAAGAGAAGTAGGAAAAGACATGCTGCTTGGGTGGGGAAGAAACAGGCAAATCCCAACTGTGCAGTCATACCTCTTCTTGAAGGACAATTGTGTCTTTTATTATACGCAACATATGCAGCTATTACTCATTTCTGTCACAGCAAGAGCTTCTGCCATTGTATTTTTTATACTTAGTCTCTAAATTGGCATGTGGAGGTGCATGAGTTCCTTCAGTGACCTTTGTGAAAGTGGAGGTGCCTCAGCTACGTGGCCCAAGTTAGACAAGACGAGTCTGGGTTTGAGCACTCTCTGTGTCATCACCCATTGCACGTTTGAAACATCACATGAAATGGATAGGCAGATTTTAAAAATCCATTTTTTAATCATTTCAGTTCTGTCCATATGTTTTTGTGCACAAAACCCCCTAGCTGTATTTAAGAGTTGGCTGAAAATATGGCATAAATGGGTTGGCTTAAAGTGACTGCTGCTTCCATTTTGTATTTTGAGAGGATGTTTGCGACACAGCAAAATCAAGCTACAGATGTCCGAGTTACTGTGAGTGCTCATGACAAAGGAAACTAGATGTTTAAAGTGTTTCCAATGGAATAAAATGTCACCGCAAGATGTAGACACAACAGAGTTTTTAACCACTGGTTAAAAGCCTTGCCTAGGGTTGTCCATAGTTGTGAAATAGTGACAAATTGCTATTAATAGCTTTTCATCTGTGCATCCTGTAATATCCCGTAATACCACTTTACATAATTGAACTGGAAGGTTATCTAAAATTCATCTTCGCACTGTTCTTACTAAACAATATAGATATAAATTTTGTATCCTCACAATGTTCAGATTGCACAGGGCATGTTTGAAATGTCTCTCCTAAATCATGTATTCTTTTCTGTTTATACTGTAACTTATCTGCAAATTTATTTCAAAAGGAAGTCTTCCCAAATACCTATCAAAATCATACCTTTAGGTATTCAGTCCATAGTGAAACTCTGTGTTAGATCCTAAAAGCACTGTATAAGAAGTAACCATAATCATGATAGTAGCTTTTTCATTAGAAGTCTATGGAAGTAGAACAATGTATCGGACACTGCATTTAACAGAGTTAATTAGTGTACAATGGTTATTTAATATGTTAATCAAGTTTTAATCATGATAAAATAGACTAATCTTGCCATTATTCTGTCATTATAAAAGTGTAATTGAAATAGATTGGAAAAAAATACTGTACATTCTTGTCAGTGTCTTAAAAACTCTGAGCTCAGAAGCACTGCAGTGCTCAGATGCACATTTCAAAATAAGTTGTATTTTATCAAAGTAGATTTAATTCAGTTGGTGGTTCATGTTAAAACTGAGAGCCACCCACTTAACAGAAACAAGTTCAGGACATAGTTCTGCAAACACGTTCTCTCTTTTAGCTTGACTTCCTAGGGAAGAGGCTAATGCAGTCATGGTGTCCGTCTCTGACCATGTCTGTCTGTCTGTCTTTCTGGACATCCTCATGAAGTCCAAACACTTGGAAAACTTAAGCCAGATTTGTCAGAGAAGTAGAAGTTCTGAAGGAATGAAGTGTCCACAAGCTTCAGAAAAGTATGTAAGAGGAGGCAGTTGTTTCTAGTAGCTGTGCTGACAAAGTGGCTGGAAGCTGAGCTTGTGCATTAGACTTTGAGGAATCTGTGCAAGACAGAGGCGTCATGAATGCACTACAGAGTTCTTTTGGGTTTCATTAGACATTAGAGAATCCAACCACAAGTACAAGTTCATAGGAATCCAGGCCCCATTAGTTTTACTCGGTTACTTGCAGAAAAAGTTGTCTAAACTTTGCAGTTGGTGGCGTGGCTTTCATCTTGGTATCTTGATTATGCAGACCAGCAGATTTACCACAGCTTGCAACAAGCTGTCTTGGGTTACAAACTTGGGTTATCTTCTAAAGGAAATCCATGCAAGGATGTATCACGCTTGAGGTCCAGTTAGCATAGACCAAGGATGCATACCTGGGAACTAGGCCATGGGGAACAAAGGGTGAGGATCTGCAGTTTAGTCACAGCCACAGGGCATCATATTTCATTAGGGAGGGAGAGGGTGCCTTCTCACTTAGGCCTGTGGTAGCCCAGTCGTACCAGCAGCCACGGTCAATAAGTAATAGTAACAATTATAAATTTGTGATTAAAATCAATTATTTTCATTTCCCTCAAGCTTTTGGGGCAGTCTTCAGAGTTCATGGTTTCGGTCTATCCTCTGCAATCAAGGAGTTATCAATATTTTAACCATCTTTTAAAATAATTGCCTGATGCATTCATGACTTCAGGGTTGAATCTCTAAGAAATCTGTTTTGTTTTTTTTTTTAAAAAAAAAAGTATCTGGTCTTGTGATGCTCCAAATAACATTGTAAGATTTGGAAGCACAGATAATAGTATTGATTTCAGATCTCTCGCTAGGGAAAATAAGTAAATCAGATTGGTTACAACTATTTAGAGGCCTGACTTTTTGTATTTTGTGCATAAGCCAAAATCTTGTTGATTTCCAAGGGGGTGCCACACTTTCATATACCTGTAAAGGTTGTTAGCGTCTGTCTACTGTGAATTAGGTGTCTAATTACATCTGTAGAAATATCGTTCTTCCAAGATCACGAAACCCTTCCTTTGCTGCCCCCCCTTCACCTCCTCCCCCCCCCGCAACTGTGTTTCTATAAGCTATGGGTTTGATTTTTTGATGTACTACTAAAAACAGCAGCGTGGATAAAATGATAACCCTTTAAATTTTAGTACTGCCGACTTTCCTGCAGGCTCTCCGAAGGAGTACATTGTAGGGAAGTTTATAGTGCTGTATCTTTTAGCAAAGAAATGTCAGGTTTAGTGAGGCAGTATACACTGTCTGCCTGTGTCCTGACTGATCACTTTTGATATGAGTTGTGGTTTGGATTATTTCCTCTATTCAATTTTGTTATGAATCAGTTAAACAAATGGAATCATTTGTAGTGATGAGATTAAAATAATTGCTGCTAATTTTTGCAATGCCCTTTTTATAGGAGGATCAGCAAAGAGCAATCAAAGATTTCTGATGTGGGGTCCAGTTTGACTTAATGATGACCAACACAAGCATATGAGCAAAATTAAGTTATGACACAAATAGTGGTGCAAATGATGTAAGCATCTTTCTTTTAGTAGTCAGGAGCCTTTTCTTGGAATGCTTAGTTGTAGCATTGGAGAGCCCCATATTCTCGTTTGCTTCATCTCTGCGGTTCTGGCAGTCAGGGGAGGTAAGCTGGAGAAATCTCAAGATGACCTCCGTTCCCCTGCGATGGTGCTGAGCAGCCAGAGAAGGAGCTCTGCCCCAAACTGCATCATCCACTGAGTAGGCGTGTGTTGCAGTGATGTTGTCTGGGTAAGTTATGGCCAGTTTTGGCCTTGATAAGTAACTGATACGCAATGTTCTCTGTATACCAATCATTTTGAGCCTGTTGTCTTACAGGCGTTAAGGGTTACTTCTGAGGACCCCCGTTTCCCATGCAGGAATCAGCGCTGCCCCATGTAACACTTTAATATTTTGCAACTTGAAAATATTTGTTCGTTGATCTATGCAGTGAAAAGAATTTGGTGAAGTTTTAAGTGAACAGTATAGGAACATATATTGCCCAAACATTTTATGGCATCTTAATTACAAAGGTTTTGTTCAATTAAGTGAAATACAGAGTCATTTCAGATGATGAGGGAAATAAACAGGATATAGGGTTATACAGTTAAATTTTGGCAAAATAGTACTCACATTTTCTGATATATAATTTTTCCTCTACTGAAGCTGTTAGAATTAAAAAAAATACTAATTGGTAAATTTAGTTGATAAACTCATTGTTCTCTTTTTTTGGTAAAGTTATTTTTGTTCTCCAGGTTTCAAAAATTACCCATATTCTTTTTTCATTAAAATGTTCACTGATCATTTTCACTTAAAATTTAATTAAGAATGGATTTAGATCAGTTGCTAAATAGTCTTATTTACCAAAACATTACAGTTTTAGAAGGGGCAGTATAGGCCTGGTAAATTTAAAACATTGCTAACCATTTCTTCCCATAAAACATATAGCATGGAAATGAAATTTTTGGTTTTAAATACTCTAGATGATTTCGTAGTAAAGAAAAAAAATTGCAATGCTAGAAACAGTTTGTGAGAATCTCATATGGAAAAAAAAATTCCGTGTACTTTTGTTGTTGTTGTTAAGCCAGCTTAAGAAAGGAATAATTTGTAATATTGTGTAATCAAAATTGATTTGACATTCAGAGCATGCACATGACTGAGAGCAAAGTATTTGCCTAACATTTATTAGGGACTATCTTATATTAAGGGCTCTTCAAAAGACCGCTGTATTTATTACGTTCTGTTTGCACACCCACTCACTTTCAAGATGGTGAAACTCCCAGAACATTGCTATTATAAATATAAGAAATTACTTATCTTCTTTACCCTAGTTATTTCTTTTCCTATCAGTGGTTCAAAATCAGAGGTGATAGTCCCTGAAATTGAAGAGTAGCATGTTAAAAGCTAATAAGAAATATTTACCCCTCTACAGATTTAACCAGTGGAACTCATGGTGGTAATTTCTGAACAGGGAATTTAGATTTGGACATTTATGTGGTGCTGATAACTTTAAGTTGCATTTAACATTCTGTTAGTGACTTTGAAGGGAGATACGTTTGCACGATCACAGTAAGGAGATACTTCATCTGGTCTACTTGCTTGGGTCTAGAGGATGTGCAATGGCTGTGAGGGCAGGAAACGCTACCTTATAGCGATGTCCCCTCTAGTCTGCATGTGACCAGTTGTAGGAGCTGCTGTGGCTGCGGCTGCTGCTTTGATGTGGCCGTACAGGAGTTCCAAAACTTTTAAGGATGCAGAGAGGACCCACTGTGGATAAATACATCACCACTCAGCAAGCGGGAGAAGTAAAAACTTTTTTATGTATCTTATTTAGCTGCTGGGCTGACCACACTCAGAAACAGGATAAAACCAAGCTAGGTGGACCACTGTAGTGAGTCTAATAGAAAAACATAGGGATTTCCAGACTGGGTTGGAGCTGAAATTCCTCTAGCTTAATGTCCTCAGAGTCCAGTTCTGGAGGTGCTGAGTTCAGGGGACAGTGTAAAGAAATCTGGAGTTGATAAGGACAGGCAATCCGTCTTTGTGTGTGGGTAGTTCTGGTGTCCCTGTGACTGTTTTACCCATGGAGGTGTTTTAACTTAATACAAATTAGTTGAAGAACCACTAGCATTGCTTTCTGTCATAGGAACAGCCACGGACATCATAGCTAAGGCTGGTTGAAGAATGTTTTCCCTGCAATTTTCTCTCTTTTTATTTTGTTGGTTGGCTTGTTTTGGTTTTTTGGGGTTTTTTTTGTGGGTTTTTTTTTCCTCCTGTGATACTTAAAGTCTAGGTAGGACACTTTTTAGTCTGCGAATCATTGTTTCTTCCCTGTTTTCATTCTATTAAATGTTAAGAGACTACATGATTGGTCATCTAAATTACATGGTATTGGTGGTTTTTTTGTATGTGACATCTTAAACTTAATGAGATGTATTGCATGAGCCTTGAAGATCTACTGGACCTGTCAGAATAATTTGATATGTGGTTTTTTGGGAGGACTTGTTTGTTGTGGTTTTTTTTTTTACCAGAAACATAGTATTATTCTACAGTATTCACCCCCAAAAGAAGGTAGAATGCTAAAACTTCCTTTTCCCTACAAAAAGAATTTAATTCACTGTGGAATACATTTCTGTTTTGTGGTCAGCCAGACAGAGTAGTGGGCCCCAAGTTCATTTTCTGTAAACGCTTGCATGAAGGAAGCTTTCCTCACACAAATGCTCACAAAAAACAAGGTCAGTTAACATGTTTAAAACCAAATTCTGTTCTGAAGTCATGGGTATTTCTTCAGTGCTAATTTAAATGCTCTGTTTCAATTACGGTTCTTCAACTCTCTGCTACAGTCTTGAATGTGACTGTGGCAATGACGTGGTGAAAGATACTCTGATTTATTTTTTTTTTTTATATGCCTCATGGCTTGATTCATGTATTATTGTTCTGAGATCAGGAGCTAAGGTGCTTTTACCTCTGAACTTCTGGTGTCTGAGAGCACGCCCCTGACGTTAGAGGAGTGCTAGGATCGAGCAGGCTTTGCAGGATTATCAGTAAGTCGTGGTGAGGGAAAGGGCGATGTGGCAGCAGAGGAGTTAAAGTAACCCACGTGGAACTGGCAATGGCCCAAATCATCTAATTCCATTAAACTGGGAACTTGTGACACTGCTCTTAGGGGCACAGGGGATAAATGAAATGGATGGCCACTGTTGAACAGCAGATCAATAATTGTCTTTAAAAAGTAAATACGGTCTCCAACCATGTTTGACAGTAACTGGAAATGATTCTTTGGCAACCATCTATTTACTTAAACCCAATGTGAACTGTCAGAGCTTATTAGGGCTAGATATAAGGCAGGGCGCTAGGCTATCTCAATTAGATACAGTCAGCAAGTTTTTGCTATAGTTCCCGTGATTAACACCATGCAGCACAAACCCCTGGCCAGCTGTGCAGAGATAGTTGTCTCTTTGCTGGATGCTCTTAACGAGACTTTCAAAACAACAAGGCTAACTTTGTTACCCGCCCCCCCCCCCTTTTTTTTCTCTTTCCCGCATGAGGCCAAACAACACGATTGAGTTCTTTATGAGTTGCATATGAGGTCGCAAAGAAGGCGCATTCAGCTCGGCTTTGATCAAGCGGGCGGCCCATCAGCCCTCATTAACGGGAGAGGAGCGGAGCCCGGTTTCCTTTGGCGGCAAAGGGCCGTGGCGGCGGCGCCCGGCGGGGCCGCTGGGTGGCGCTGTGCGCGTGGGGATGGCGCCCTCGCGCCCGCCGCGCCCGCGACCCGCCGAAGGAAAAATGGCTTTTTGACTCAGAAGCGTTTATTAAGGGAGCCCTTGGCCGTGGGATTGTCAGGCCGCCAGGGCTCTGGAAAGATCCGGCAAACCACAGGTGCTGCTCTGCAAGTGCAGGCCCCGAAACGAGACTGAAACCCTCTCAGAGGGGAGAGAAAAAAAATAAGGAAGAAAAAAAAAACCCAGAAAAAATAACGTAAGTGTGCTATTCATTTATTCAGAGCCACGCAATCTGCCAATCATCCTTTACATCACTCGGTGCCTCGGGAGAAGCTGCTCAGAAACAATCTTTGTAACTCGAGAGAAACAGGCTTGTGCTTTTGTGCCACTTGGAGAAAGCATGAACCATTTTCTCCCTTATGAAACTCAGCATGCATAAATCAGTTAGGAGAAGATCTGAAACCTCTGACCCTTGCAGATTCAGACCAATGGGAGCTAAACCCTCCCCTTACTCCCTCACTCTCCGCTCATCAATAAATTCAAATAAAATAAAATCAAGAGGAGGGAAAGGAAGGAAGTCTGAAATGACAGCCCAGGCGCTGGAGAAGGGTTGTCTCAGCTGTATGCTTATGTTGTCCGGCTGTAGAGGTGCTGTGTGTGTAACATGCCTTAAACAAAATCAGAACAGGAGAAACTATTTATTTATTTATTACCGAAGGAAAGCTTAGCTTTAACATAAATTGCATCGTCAGCATTAACAACAGATAGGGATGCAAGATCTTCCTTCCCACCCTGCCAGAAGAGACCGAGCGCCCCATGTCATAGAATGCCAGTGGGCGCTTGGATTTGCAGCAAGATCCACACTTCTGGACAACAGGACAGTCTTGAATGCCGCTTTGGCATAGTGAATCACGAACGCCAGAAAATTCGGATTACTTTTTAGTAGGGCGGCTGGGTGAAGGTCGTTAAAAGATGATAGAGACCCATACAAAGGAAGCAATTTACACCACCACTAGAAGGAGATACATTGATCCTCCAAAATCCAAAAGCTATGCTACATATTTTTGATTATCATATATTGACATCTTATATGTTAGTTTACTTAAAAAAATGCCATTGCTTATAACGGGTGGGGTATATTTTCATCCAATTACTAAAGTAATTAGATTCATAGCTACTCTTATGCTATGCCTTTCATGCTTCAGTGATCTTTATTCTCCAGTTCAATACATATTGAGCTGGGACAGCTGCCTTTCAACTTGGTTTGCCTAAAAGCCACACTAACCTTTATCTCCAGATTACCTAATCTTGGGATAAAATGTAGGTCTTATTTAATTAGTTGTGATACAAGATTTTCTCCATGTATGTTTCTGAGAGAGCAAACCTTTTACCTTTGCTAACAGGCATCCATGTGACACTTTGCACTCGCTCTAGCTCCAATTGATAGCTGTCTATGTGGAGGTATAAAAACATGAACAGACCTTCAGACATCATCTAGATCTTTCCTCTGGGACAGCCTAAAATCATATACCAAAACTGCTCACAGTACAGAACTCTCTTTATTGGGCCTCTTGACACTTTCATCCAGCCCCTGCCCAGAGGGAAAGAATTTGCCCCTTAAGGGAGAGTTCTCTCTGCCATGTCCGTGTTGTGGATTTGTTTTTTGTGAAGCCTGTCAGTGAGCTTGTGATGGGGGTAGCGTGGGCTAGGATTTATCCTGTGGTGCTTTGCATACAGGTCCATAATACCATAATAAACTCTTTCTCGCGCTCATTTTTTTTTCCTTTCTTTTTCTTGAATCTTTTATAGGTCTTCCCAGTTTACAGTTTTTGAAATGTCAGGTTTCCATTGAGCAGTTATTGCAGGAATTGTTTAAAATGTCCTTGGCTGGATTCAGAGTAATGTATATGATCTGGGAATCATTGAGAGTAGCCCAGAAAGTCTAGTGGATTGTGAAAAAATAATCCTGGGCTTGAATCTTAGCAGAATTCTCCATTTAAAATAAAAAAGGCTATTGGGGATGGGGAGGGGTGCTAGAGGAAAACAAATTACTTTTAAATGCTGGGTATCCTTAAAATCAATAGCCTTCGCTATCCACATGCACATAGAGAATCAGAGTCAGTTAATAGGTTTTGCATGTGTGCTTCTGAAACTCACATTTTTTTGGATCTTGAGTATCTTACTTCTGCCTTTGACAAGAACACGCTGCACAGGAGGTTTTTAACCAGCAGCCAAAATATGGGCTCACATGTTTTTTTAAGGTTAGTTATACATCTGTTTTGGGTAAAAATTGTTGCGGGAATGGAATTTGACCTATAGTGTTGGGCTCTTTGTGTGATTTGTTTGGTCTGAGCTTATAAATTGTTTAGTTTTGTTTATGTTCATCTGTGTAAATTCTAAAAGGAGAAGTCACCTGAATCAAACAGTGTGCTTGTCTGCTTTTCTGTCTGCTGGATGAAATCTGAAAATAAGAGAGGAAAAAAAAGCTATTTGATCATGGCCGTGAAGGACACAAAAGCTCTCCCATTTCGAGTATGGAAAGTTTGTCTTATTCCTTTAAGTGATGGGCTAGTCTCCAAAAACCTGTGAAGTGTTCAGTTTGAATAAACAATCAAAGCTCTGGATGTTTATCTGAGCCTTTTCTACAGCCCTTTGGGGTGGAAATGGGTTTGGGAGGCTTGAGAGAATGAGCTCTTTGTACTCATTGCATTTGGTGTGGTCAGGAGTACCACAAGCATAGCCTTTCTTCCAGTCATTTGGCATTTCAGCTTCCTGTTCTGGTCCCACATCAAGGTGTATAATACTGAAGCAAAAGAAAGGGTCTTAAAGGGACACCATGAAGAGAGAAACTATAAGTATGTATTAGATTTCTATTTCTATTTTCTTTAAATTAAAAGGATCATCTTCAAAATCAAGTCTATGAAGGCACCATCCAGGCACAAGTGGATTTTCCCTCTCTTGGAATAAGTGGGCAGTCAGTCTGGCACAGGGGACAAGCTAGCCAGGTCAGGACTTCAGTGGTAGATGCATCCATGGTTAATCTCCTTTTTTTTTTTCTTTTTTTTTTTTTGTTTTGTTTTTTGTTTTGTTAGTACAATGTGGCTACATTCCAACTTTTACTCAGTTCCGTCTTTACTAATATCTTTATCTTTAAAGATAAAGGGAGGTGTGAGTCTTTAAAACTTTGGGATGTCCATTTCGAGCTGGATGGGATATTTGGGAAGATTCTTGTTTTACGCCAGGTGGTTTGCTGACTCCTGCTTCTGTTTGCTTGGTTTAAACCAAAATAAAAACTCTGTCAAAAAATCCTTTTAAATCCCCTTTCTTCCTCGTGGGTTGGACCATCTAACCTGCAGAACATTGTAGGGGGATCCTTACACCACCTGACTTTCGGTTTGACTCCTCAGAAGTTGTGCTGCTGCTCTGAATCTCCGAGTTCCAGCTCTGAGCCATAGAGGTGCTTGATCCAGAGAGCTCTTCTGGCTGGCTGTGAAAAGCTGGGTGATGTAAGTCATCTTTCGCTGGAAGGTGGAGAGCACCTTCCAGGTGTGCAGGAAAGACTGTTGGCTAAGGCACTACTTGAAGGACTGTGGAGCTTGCTTAAGTATGGTGAGCACCTTACAGGGCAGGTCAGAAGTCCCTAGCTGCAGAAAGCTTTGGGGGAGACGTGTAAAGCACCCCTGTGCATACAAGCCACTCTGAATTGCTTCTCATTAAAGCAGTCTGTGCTGGCTTGGATACTTTTCCCATGAAGGGCAGCTTCTAGGTACTAGGGGATGGTCCATAATTTAAGTTTACAGCAGTGAACACCGGTCTACCACTGCAGACCAGAGTACAGCCAGCCTGTTTCAAATCAGTTTGCAATATCAGTGAAAATCTATTTGGCACTTGTTCATTACCCTTTTTAAGCCAAAGCAGATTATTCATTGTTTCCTTTAATGTCGTCTGTTTGGTTTATGAGGAATGACTCAAGGAAGTTTTTCTTTAATTCAGAACAAACAGTCTGCTTACACACTGATCATCTGCACACGTCAGGTATTACGATGGTGTAAATGATTTTCAGGGTCAAGCAGAAGAAGAGAGAGAGAGAGAAACGTCTTCTAGGAAGCCATGGCTATGGATAGCTTTTCATCTCTAATCTGTTGTAAAGATCTGAGTGAAGATTAGATGCGTTGTGCGGTATATTGAGGTAGTACACTATTAGTCACTTACCCCTGGGTTCCTCTCTAATTGGTAGAAAAAGATACATTACCCTAGAGGACAGTTCAGAGCACCTTGGGCAGGATCCTGCTTCATGGCCCCATGAAGGGGATGGTTTCTCTCTGCTGACAGCTGGCCTAGCTGACTAACGGTGCTGTCTAAATCCAGACTGTGTGTGCTCCCCTCATGTCTCCCTGTTGTATGCAGTAAACAACAATCCAGGCTTGTTTGTCCTGAATTGACTCTTCTCTTCAGCAAGAATTTCAGTTGTGGCTAGACCATACTTATAAAATGCAACATATGAGTTTTTTGGCTCTGACTTTAATGTAAAAATTACAAATAAATGCGTAATTTGTAAGAAAATGTACAGTTTAGGGATGAGGAGGATAGGAACAGCCATTATAATAATGATGCCAACCAGTTCAAATTCAGTCTGGTTCTGTCATACGTGTAAGGTGCGGTCTTCCAGGGGGTATTTGTTGGCCCACATGCAGGGGGCTGAATATAGCAAGTAAAGATTGTTTCTTAAGCATTGGTATTATAGTTGATGCTCCATCAGATACAAAATGTACCTAATCTCTATAAAATTTACAAAAGGAGGCAATATGCTTCCTGCTGGTTCCTGCTGTTAGGAGTGTTGTAAGTGGGGAGAGGGGGATGGATGGGAGTTTCTACAGTGCTGTTACAGCATGCTTTCTGCACATATATATTATGCAGAGAGATATATCTATATGCACATTGTATAGCTCACATGCACTTCTAAAATCTTGTATCAGTGACAAGAGCAAACTCCCAGGAAATTCAAAGTGTTACAATTTGGAGGCTGGTTGACAGGCTTTAAAAAAAAAAGTCAAAACATTTTTTAGTCTGTGTGTCAATGTATGCTTCTGTCCATGCCCAACAAGAAGGCTGTGACACAACTAGCACTGCAGGAGTGATTTGTTGTTCTGTGTTATGTTCTCTTGCGTGTTTCCAGTCAGCTTTCAAGAATCTTCTTTTCCATGTGCCTTTTCCCTATTTCTCTCTTGTGTCATTCCTCCGTGCTTTCTCAAAGGAAAATGTTACTGAGTAGTTGTGATCTTTATGCTAACCAGTACTCCAACTAAAAAGTGGATTAGATTCTCCTCTGATATAGTGTTTTAACTCCTGTCAGTGGAGTTCTAGATTTTGGCAGTTGTAACTAATCACATCACTAAAAGATGTATATAGTCAAATTTATCAATGGTTCTGGAGTGATATACGTGAGATGATACCATATCTGAAGGCACCATAAAAGATATATCCTGAGAAGCAGTCACTGTTTGAACCTTTTAATATTAAAAATATTTTGTCTTTCTATCAGCCCTGTGTTATTAGGATGCCATAAATTACCTGTTCCACGACTTGCAGATTAAGTCTTCTGCACATGAGGGTTATGTAGTATAATCAATAAGATGACCACTTCTAGACTGCCGACTTGCCTGGGTTTAGAGGCAGTTAAAAATGTATAAAAGGAAATTAGTGAAATCCAAATTGTTTTCATTCTGCAGCGTTGAAGTTTTCATATGACATTTTTAAATGTAAAATACATTTCTAATGATGATTTTAAAAAGCAGTTCATGGATGTTTCATAGAATAATGGAAAATAAGGCTTAGAAGAAATATTAAGAAGTGGAATCAACTTTATCTGTATTGTTCTTGACAGATATTTGTCTAATATCCCAATGAAAACCTCCACCTGGAGATTCCACAGTCTCTCTAGGCAATCTGTTTTAAGGCTCAACTGTTCCTACTGTTAGAAAGTTTTCACTGTTCTCTAAATCTCACTTGCTGAAATGTAAGTATCTTACTACTTTGCCAAAGTGCATGAGTACGATAGATTATTCCTCTCCTCTTTGCAAAAGTCTTTCTTTCTCCCTTAAGCGTATAAAATACCTTTTTGTTTGTTTGTTTGTTTAATAAATTCTAGGCACTTGATGTGCATGTTCCTGTTGAATATGTTTGCTACAAGAACTGCAGGGCATTTGGTTCAGTTATATGATACCAAATGCTTAGTTATGTCCCCTTTATATTTTTTGTGTTGTTGCTTTTTTCACTCTATGCGCAGACTGATCCACAGTCAGTTTCTGCAGTGATTTTGCTCACAGTTCCATTCTAAACTGCCATAATACCATATTCCCTGGACATCAATAAATCTGATGTATTTTGACTATTTATCTTGCAGGCAATAAATATCTGTTTACAAAGTACGTTTCGTGAATTCACTCAAATTACATTTGGGCTGCTGCAATCCTGGAAAAAAGAGGTGCTAAAGGTTTGATGCGGGAGAACATTGCATTTAACTTCAGGGGAGAACTAAACTTGTGATTCTGTCATCAAAGGTGAAACAGCAGAGCCCTATTTCTTGCTAACGTTAAACCATTTATTCTTATTTAGCTGTCATTTTTATTACAGGCATTCAGTCTGATGCTCATGACAAAAAAGTTCAGACATGCTTCAAAATGAATTCATTGCATACCTAGTGTAGAAAACTATACTTTATGGATGGTAGCTGGAGGTGGCTTTATGGTTTACCACTGATTATAAATTATTTAAAAATATATATGTATAATTGATATGCAGAGTTGATAGCAACAATTTTTACGGGAACATACTCTCGTCTCTGTTTTATTTGTGGTTATAGGCATGTAGATGAATCCAGGCATATGGCACGTATTATCTTCGTGGGCCCAACAGCTCTTTGTTTATACTTGATACATCAAACTGCTATTTATGCAACTATTGTTAGAAAAAAATATTGTTATAATTGGGAGTATACTTCTGTGAAGATGGCATAATGAAGAACATGTTCTTACTGTCTCATAATGTAGTATTTCCTCTAAGGAAAAGGGTAGTTCCTTAAACAATTCATGTAAATAATACTTAAGTGAATGACACATGTATATAGGAAGCCAAATTTCTGAATCTCTCTGAAGTCTCAGCATAAATTCCACCCTCTCTTGCATTATCTACCATAGCAAAGATCATTGCTTTTCACAGGTATTCTTAAACCTAACCTGCTTTGATCCTTTTGAATTTAATCCCTTAGATTCTTTTGGCAGATACCACACTTAGCTTTTTCGCTAGTCTGCCAACCACAGTCCTTCCATTTCCCCAGTCTGAGCAAGTGCAGCAACTTGCAGTTGTGTACCTTGCCAAAGCTGTGAAAAGACAGTATTTGCAATGTGGACTTGAGCTGTGGCCCTCGTTCAGACTCTAGGAGGTCACTGCAGAAGGTCCCATTTTCCTGTTTTCCCCTGGTTTCTGAGGTCATGAGGAGTTGGGTTTTTTTCCCACTGTACAAGTTACATTAATGCTAAACGTTAGATGTCTGGCTTCCCTTAGACTTCACGGCAATAAGCAAATAAACTAAAATAAAAGCAAGTAATATTACTGCTTAGCAACAAAATGAGTGTCCAGTGTGCTTTTGAATGCTGTACTCCTACACAGCTCTGCCAACCATTAGGCCCATGATGTTCAGCTACTAAGCTCAGATAATTTTCAAACCATAGACCTATACTTTGAGCACCCAGTGGCACTTAATTATTTCAAACTTTTTATTTATAGGCAAAATCATTGGGATCAATGTGGGAAGATGTGTTTTAGCCACAGTTCAAAAAGCCTGGGTTAGCTTAGAAATCAGAGAAGAGCTGATATTTGCAGCCTGCAAAGTTTTTATATTTAAAAACTAAAGTGAACGGTGTGAGGTCAAGACTGTGTAATGTTGAGGTTATGGAAATGTGTGTTTAATATATAAATCAGCATTCCTTCTGTTTAAATGTGAAGTCTGAACTTGAAGCAGAAACTAAAGCAAAACTCTGAGGAGGTGCTGAATAGTTCATGCAGTGTGGTGTGTAGTCCACGTTGTGAACTTCTCTCCTGAGGTTACGTGGAATGGCTGTTTAGGCAGCACAGGATATCTGAATAGGCAAATGCTTCCTTCTCTGCTTGGTGTTTAAGGTCCTGCTGCTGCCTATATGTCTGTAAAATAAGACAAAGTGGATCTGGAGGGTTTGTTCTAGTCCGTTTACAGTTGCCCAGGCTGGATTTCGAAGAGAAGAGAGGATTTTGCTCTGATGATTGAGATTTGCATGTTGGTCGTAGAACAAATGTATTTGGTAATTTTTCTTTGCATTGCACATTCCCCTTCTTTTGAATTATATGTTTCCTGAAAATAATGTCTGAAAAGATGGACTGCAGAGTTTGTAGTAGAAGATGGATGCTCAGCTGCAGAGGAGAGTTGTGTGGGGAGGGACCTTTCCCTTCTGTGTTTGGCTCACATACTGATTTTCTCCCTGAGCAGATTTCCTGTCAGATTCTCAAGAAGAGCAGCTGACGATGGACCTCCTCCCAAAAGCCTCTGGAGCAAGTGAGAGGTTTACCAGTGATTTCAGTGGGAGATCAATCATGTCTTACCATTTGTTACCCATTTGCAATGCCAGAGTGGTGGGCGTCAACTGAGCGCATGGCTTTTCTCTGGACACACATGGGAAGTGACAGATCCTGCCCAGCCAGCTTGTTATCTGAGTAGGTGAGGCTGACACAGATCAAACAATGAAGTCAGGAGATGAAATGACACACCTCAGGTTACCAAGCAGAATGGTAGGGCCGAGAAAATCAGGATACCCAACACGTAGTCACAATACTGCTTAACAGATAATATCCTTATGACTCATCACTGTTCCCCTTTTTCTGACAGAAAACATGCATGACACATTATCTGGCAACCTGGTTGATTTATGTATCTGGCTAATGTACTAGCAAAACAAATGAAATATTCACTGCAGTGGTCCTTTTGCTTACAGTGCTGATTTTAAGTGCTTCAGGTTTTGGCATTCCAGTGTGACACACTTATAAATCACCTGGCTTTTATAACCTGATTATCAGGGTCAGTGAAAGTGATTTTAATGAGCCGCTGAGTGTCACTAGTCACTATGGGAAGTTTTGTGAACATAGGTACAAAACAGGGATCTGGACAAATAATTTTGGAACAAATTACTTGTAACCTCTAAATCCATTTACGTGTTCAATCTGAATAAGCAACTGTTAGGTTGGTTGCTGCAGTTCTGGCACTGACTTTGGGAAGTTTAGCGTGCAACTACATCTAAGCTGTGTAGGATATAAATTAGTCTGCTCTGTGTTTTCTAAGTTCCAGCACGATAATGGGATCCCATTACTACAGAAGTTCTAATGTAATAGCAATAAAAAGTAATCAATAGCATAAGGATATCTGCTAAATAAGTAATATATAGAACATCTGTGAATCTCCAGATAACTTTTTGGCCACATATGTTCTCAAAAATGAATTATAACTGTTAGAGTATATGTCTGCCAAGAAAAAAAAAAAGGAAGGGGAGGAGTTTACAGAAAATAGACATATGTTGAGAGCTGTTCTAAGTCCTGTAATGAGTTAGGTTCAAAACATGGCTGGCAAGCCATGGCATTCCTGTCAGGCACTCAGCAGTCACAGGCCACACAATGTCATCTTTGACATATTTTTGGAAAGGTAAATGGACCCTTCTTAACAATTGCTTCAAGTATTCAGAAATGAGATTTTGGCACTTTTTCCCCAGCATCAGACCCTTCCTACTTTGGAAGGGTTAGGTGCCTTCCCATGAGATGCAGATGTAACCAGGTAGAGATTCTCACTCATGTCATCGTGGATTATACCTTACCTAGATTGACTGATACGTCACTGTCGGTGAGAATGCTGTGATATACCATGCCCAGATGTGCATGTGCTAATAGCAGTAGTAACAGCTGGTAACAGGGTCACTTGCCACGTATCACGATATATATGAAAACATAGCAATCGGTCAATATAGCGTCAATGTTGCTGTGCCTCATAGTATGCTTTTATTTTATTTTTTGGAGTAAGAGGAAGAAGAGTGAAAGTAATACAAAATTTGAACAGTCTCATGTTATTTGGGTGAAGGAGAAATAAGACAGTGTCTGAGGGTCTCTGTGAGCTGCCTCTGTTTGGGGGCCTTTCACTGAGGGCATATTCAGGAAAAACTGCCTCATAAAACTCTTAGGCAAATCATAGCTATAAATCATAGGCAGCAAAACAATTTCCCCCAAGCCAATGGCAAATCGTTGCTATATCTTGAGTGTAAATTACTAACAATCAGCAACACACCTAGGAAATGGAGCAAGTCTATGGTATATTTACGATTTATCAGAGGTGAATATACTTTTGACAGAATTTAAGATCTCCAGAAAAACATAAAGAAATAGGTTTGTTCCTCAGGTTGTATTTACCTCCCTTTCCTGGGGAGCTTACAGCTGGTGCAGAAGCTGCTCAGTGCTACCTTTTTTATTGCCCACTCCCAAGTCTGAGGTAGTTCGGGGGTTGTGTTTTGTTTTTTTTTTTTTCTTTCATCAAGGGACATAATCTCTTAGACAAGATAATTATATGTGTATGGACTATATTCTGATCTTATTTACAGAGTCTGCAGTAAATCGTAACTCCAGTGACTGCGAGGGAGTCATTCTAGATTTATGTTATTATAAATGGGATCAGAATTTGACTTGTATAAATGAATACTAAAGAGGGAAAAGAACTGTTCATGTTCGCACTCCTAGCCCCTGGCAAAGGCTAACTTAACTTCCTTAGCTTTCTTCACTGAGCATGGAGATGTTCAGTCACCATTGATCTTTAGGAAGGATTGAATCTGGTTATAGAGCTTTCAGAGCACCAATCATAATTATTAATTAAGAGTGGTATTAATTATAAATGCTGGATGTGTTACTGCCAAAGGAAGTCTAAAGTCAGTCTGATTATATATGTGTTCGTTTCTGTGTTCATCTTTGGTAAAACTTAGGACCACTTCTGTGCTTCAAACACCTCTTCTCCTTCTTAAATTATACTTTCTTTTCCTGTCAATATTCTTGTGAGAGGAACACTAGCAGTCAGCTGATGTGGGTACATCTCATTCCGTAAGAAGTCTATTTTTTGACAATAATGGTGAGCCAAGTACGCTGCTCAAGGTTTCATACTACTCTGTTGCCTTCTTACATCTTCCCTATAGAGAGATATATTTTTGTTTCCTTTCCTCTATTATGGTGGAAAGCCAGAAGAATGACTTAAACATACATTTTTGGTAAACATTTTTCTGAAAAGCAGTTTTCTTTTAGACTGTGGTAAGTCAGTCTCCACAACCACTCAAGTATATAACCTGCAAATGATTCATTCTGAATACTGGGGATTGCGGTTGAAAACTTTTTCTTCCCCATCCTGTGATTGCAGGAACATGAATCAAAAACATTCTTTCCCCCCCTCCTCACTTTCCCCCTTCCCCCAGTAAACAAATCCTAACTGTTAGAAAGCAGGGAAGCCAAATTTATCTCAGCTAACACTGAGTTTTGGAGAAAGATGGGTGTTTTTATAGAACTCGGATCTAATTGGCTTCATCATTTTTGAAGACAATTCATTTTCTCCCCTGATAAAGAAGGGACCCTGCAGTAGATAAGTCGCTGTCTTATTTGTCAGTTGCTATGTGCAGTGACTCTGAAGTCAAATATTCTACCTCTTTCCAATTTGTAAATATAAAATAACAGAATGAGTAAGTAATACTGGATTTATTTTATTTTTTTTTACTGTTTCACTTTTTTTTTTCCTCAGAAGTCTGCTGTATGTCTCTTGTTGATAGTATGTGAAGATACAAATTAGGTGCTTGCCAAGTAACATCCTATTCTAAACAGGGAAGCTGTTTAGAATAGGTTGTTAGCTGGTTTGTTCAGAGGAAGACCTGAGGTGCTGCACGGATGTCTAATTCTGGTGTTGTCTCAGGTAGGGAAGGGTAAGGACTAATCTTTGTAAGTGGTACTCTTTCCCTTGGGTTTCCATCCTGTGACTTCCCCATTGTGTGACTTAATGTAACAGTGATGCTCTTCTAGCACCAGCCCACCTGTGGATTTCTTCTTTAGCCGTAGACTTTTAGCATTTTACTGTAGCTGTAGACTTGTACCATTTAGCTGTGAGCAGCCTAAAACCAAAATGCTTTATCTAAACTTCCACAAATAATATTTGATCTTGAATAAATGGACCGTAGAAAGCCTGGTTAACTTTTTTCTTTTCTTTTTTTTTTTTTTTTTTTTTTTAAACAAACCAGCGTAATTTCCCTCTTTGTTTTTCTCTCTTGAAATAGTTTGATTAGTCTGTTTATAACATGGGAGTTGCTGAGCTTGCCACAAGCCAAGCCGTGAATAAAAAATGTAGATTGACAGAATAACTTTTTTTTGCAGAGAACAAATTCTAGCTAATTGCAAGTGGTCACTAAATTTTCCCCCTTCCTTACTGGTTTGGTGTCCTCAATCCATTCTCATGCCAGAATTACAGTTACCTCATGTACATTTCCAAGATTGTTTAAAAGGCTCCTCTTCATCTGCCTCTAGGACTTTTATCTAGGATTCCAAAACAGTCTGAGACTTGATAAACTGTTGAAGAATATTGCAAAATGGAAAGTATTAAAGTGCGAGGAGAAATGTCCCTGCCATGTTGAAGGTGTCTTAACTTACAGTCAAACAGATAGTCTTTCATATTCTTGTAATAAGATTAAGAAAGAAATCAATTTTGAAATTAAACCAGTAACAGGAAGACTGGCACTTTGTTGAAAGCTGTTAAGTAATTTAGAAAATAAATTCACCAATCCAAAAAACCTTTTTAGAGTTCAAATTCCAATGTTTATTCTACTTGTCACTATCCCTTAATGTATTTTCTTACAGAGGCAGGACAAGCAGCCTTTGATGTCATGTAAGGCAGT
Organism: Larus michahellis; assembly: GCF_964199755.1. Taxonomy (NCBI): domain Eukaryota; kingdom Metazoa; phylum Chordata; class Aves; order Charadriiformes; family Laridae; genus Larus; species Larus michahellis. The sequence continues at coordinate 75,617,167 of NC_133897.1, read as the reverse complement.
AATATGGCCAGTAGCTGTACCGTAGCTTTAATGTACTGTGGAGGACTTAATGTATATTGGAGGACTTTTCATGTATTTCTTTTTTTAAATCACTTAATCATTTTCTAGAAAAGTCATAAATATGGTATATTTTATATGATCAAATAAATTGAGTAATTGGCAGGGGAAAAATCAGCTGTCAGGTCCAAGGTACTTCTAAAATGTAACTTTTGATTTAATTCTTATCTTTACTGGATTCTTCAAACTCTCTTTGGTATCAATGTGATTTTTAGGTAACGGACACTGAAGAGTCATTTTCACATGCATTTCACATGCCTGTGCACATTTCACATGCCCGTGCACGTGAAAATATGATACTAGGTATATAGCTTTAGTTCTGAACTTAGTGGCTTGAGTCAATCCAGTGCTATACTTGGGTACCTCTGGGTTTGTGCATTCTTTATTGGTCTTGCTTTCAAATGGATACACAGCTTTTTAGAGTTTCACATAACTGTTTTCAAGGTAGCTGGTATTTCTTTTAAAGCTCCTTTAAACTTCATGGAGTCCTCTAAGTGTGATTCTTTGTCATCTCAGAGACCATGACATCCATGTATCTTTTTGTGTCAGTGATTTTAAGTCTTGGATATTTCTCATACTTGATGTATATTGTCTTTTCACGTAAATGTGGAACACCAGCAAATCTAAGCAGTGATGTACTAAACATTTACATGACAGCTTATATTTGGAGATGCCCAGAAGATTTTTCAAAAAATAAATACTAAGCTCATGTAGCATTCCTCCGAACTCCAGTTAGTTGCAAATCCCATTACACACCTGGCTCAGTGACACTATACTTGTTGAGAAAAATATATAGCGTTATTTCTTGGACTTTGCTCATAGCTATCTTTGGTGTATTAGCATCTAATGTCTTCCCTTTCTCCTCCTCCTGTCAGGTAGCAAGGCTGCCGTCCTTGAAGACGGCAGATCCTGGGAGAAACACAAGAGCTGCCTGTTGTAACTGCAGTTCAGGAAGCACTCTGAACAAAATAGCAGCTTTGGAAGTTTTTTTCACAATACAAGTTGCTCACTTGTGAAAAGCCAGGCACAGGTTACAAAATCAAACTGCTAAACAGCCTCCCAGAATTTCCCCATTATCTAAATCCTGAGTATCTATTGCTGAGATGAGAGGTTGAACCAACTTTCAGGTGGAAGAGCAGAGCAACAAGTGTGACTTGCAAAGGCAGTTATTTGGGGAAGCTGTTGGGAAGAATGCACAGTGATGTCTAACAAAGATTTTGCTATCAGAAGTTCGTATGTGTTCTCTTGGATGATCAGATGCAGGCAGAAGGAATATTATGCTGAATTGAATGATTCGCATTATCCATCAACTCTAATGTATTTATTTCAAGGCTACGTAGTTAGCAGGGCTGTGTACATCAACCTTACAAGCATTTTTCTACCTTCTTTTATATCAGGTACTGGTAATCAAGGATGAAAGGTGATGATTCCAGATGACAGTTTGAATTACCAACTTTTGGAAAGAAACCAAATGCAAGACAACCTCCCACACTTGCCCCTGCCCCCACCCCAAGCCCCCACACCCTTATTTTAATTAGCTTAGTTGTCTTTCTTTGGCTTTTTTTTGTTTGGTTTTTGTTTTTGTTTTTTGGTGAACGCTATTTGGAGTTGCCAGTGGGGTTAATTCCTTGGCTGTTCTGTCAAATGCTAGGTTCTAGTACAGATATTTGTGTATATATGAACAACTGTTTTTTAATAACCTGCCAAGAAGCTATAATCTTCCATTGCAATCCCCTGGGATTTAATTAGAATGGTTTTCCACAGCCTGACATGTTTATGGGGCATAGGTAAAGAGACAGTTCATAAAGCTGTCAATTTTCTGAGAAATTAAAGAAAAATTGGGCTGCTTAGTGCCTTGGCAATTCCATGCTGCTGATAGTAGCATTGCAAACAATGAAATCAAAGGCAATGTAACAAGATACTGATGCATTAGAGATGGGGAGGGTTTAAAATTATATACAAAGCCATTTGTCAATTTGAATTTGAATGCATAAGAGGAGAAATATGGAAAACAAAATATGAACTCCAGTAGCTGTACATTAAACTGCTCAGGTTTAAACAGTGCAAAGCTGAACAATAGTCTCTTCATTGCTTTAACAGTAGCTGTAACTTTCTCTCCCAGGGCAAGTGGGAAGGAATGAAAACTGTGAAAGGAAATAAGGCTGGACTATGAAAACACTTGCTACTGATGTCTGTCTTCCTTGCTGAGTGGCGTCTCAGGATGCTCGGTCATACAACAAAAGGGTATGAGTAATGCCTAAGAATTATTCCTACGAGGTACAGTTCATAGTATTTCCTCATAGTTGATACAGTCCAGGTCTCTCTGAGACTGTTACACGCTGACGCGTGAAAACAGTCCAGCTGCCAAATTCTGTCCATATTCTTTTTAGTGACTTTTCAGTCAAGCTATTTGGGTGTATCTGAGTTTGGCTACCTTCTTTAATGTAAAATAGCAGGTATTCCCCCTTCTGTACAGCTCTCATGTGATTGTTTTTAAAAAAGCAATCGGAGTTGCCATCTCTGCCCCTTGTGCAAATCATCTGTAACTTCACAGCAGAGTTAAACTGATATTGACAACAGTGAGCAATGAGAGTCTGGGACATGGTTTCAATAGCAGGGTGAGCTGTTGTTGAGGAAGCTCTATAGTGGGTTTGGCATTTAAATGGAATTTACTAGGGATGGTTCATGTCTGCGTTCAGTATCAAGCGTACACTTCTATAACACATAAAATCAGAGACCTGTATCACCTCTGTCGTTCAGTTTGAGTGGCTTTTCTCCAATTCTGGGAATTACAATTTAGGAATAAATATGGACAGACTGGGGAGTGTTCAAGAGAAGGTTAACAGATAACGCAAGTAGAAAAGGTTCATGATGCACAGCTCACCAAGGAAAACCTGAAAAAAATTGTGTTTCTCTTGCCTTCCAAAAGAAAGAAGTTTGCAGAGGCACAAAGCAGTTTTCTGATGTATCAAGGGCTCATCTCCAGATTGAGGAAAGTCATGCCAGGAAGTAGTTTGCTTAATTATCAACAGAAGTGACTGACATTAGGAGGAACTTTCTAGCTGTAACTGAGTTAATCTCTGGAAAAGCAGGTTATGGAGTTGTACTGGTGTCACAGATGGAAATATTTGACTCGGTTATGATTTAACAGTGATTCAAAATTTATTAGCAATTTAAGGTAGATTGAGAGGTTGAATTTTAGCAGCACTTAATCATGAATCAGTTTAGAGGTTTACAAAGTGATCTAACAAAATAATTGAACAGCGACTTAATTCCAGATTCGAAGATGGCAAGATTCACACTAGCTTACTGTAAGGTATTCCAAATCAATACATATGGGCAAAAGCACAGATCTCAAATTAATACATATACACATAAGCAAAGCAAGCACATGTGCACACACACACAGAGATCTCTGATTACTGGAATCGGGAATTTCTTAATAGCAGGCGACTCTAACAAGCTGACAGGTACTGCTTTTAACTCGTACACGTGCATGGACAAATGGAAGAATGTCGACATCCATAAAGCTAATGTGTATATCACAAACATATAGGTGGAGAGGTGGATGGAAGAGGGGCTAGCCTGTAGTCAAAATTCTTCTTTCCCGAGTTTAGGGGAAATACTCGCAATGCATCGGTGTTCCTCAATGGGCGGCAGTTGAGACTTGAGAAGGGATTGTCTCACCCTGGCCTTTTAGTCCTTGAGGTGTCAGCTTGAGCGGTGTCCTCACTCAGGGGAGATACTGGCCACAGCCTGGTGCAGTCCAGAAGAGCTCAAAGGGTCTATACTAGAATCACTACTTATAGGATCTGAGATAATTGACTTTCATCAGGTACTTTTCCACTCTGGCCCAGCTTGGACAATGGAATATTCCAGTATTTTCTACTGGTTATGCAAGCCTAGAACTTGCTAGACCCTGGGCATCCCCTGCTTTGTGGCCACAATCCGTATGTTGTCAGAAGTGATCGATTATAGTTATTATCTTCAAACAGTAGGAGCCATGGGGACCAGGCACACTAGTGTATTCTGGTCTGTTTGCACTCCACCTTTCCTTTCTTTCGTGTTGGACCTTTATGTTATGTTCTGGTCCGTTGTAGTATTATGAGGCGCAGGTGGGGAAGGAATCACGCCAAGTACTGAGTGGTCTAAAGGCGGGCGGGAAGAGGGAGGAAGTAGTTGCACCACCTCAACTGGTTTTGGCTGGGAGAGAGTTAATTTTCTTCATAGTAGCTAGTATGGGGCTATGTTTTGGATTTGTGCTGAAAACAGTGTTGAAAATAGAGAGATGTTTTAGTTATTGCTGAGCAGTGTTTACACAGAGTCAAGGGCTTTTCTGCTTCTCACACCACCCTGCCAGCGAGTGGGCTGGGAGTGCACAAGGAGTTGGGAGGGGAAGCAGCCGGGACAGCTGACTCCAACTGACCAAAGGGATATTCCATGTCATACGATGTCATGCTCAGCATATAAAGCTGGGGGAAGAAGATGTAAGGGGGGGAAGTTTGGAGTTATGGTGTTTGTCATCCCAAGTAACCGTTACGTGTGATGGAGCCCTGCTTTCCTGGATGTGGCTGAACACCTGCCTGCTGATGGCAAGTAGTGAATGAATTCCTTGTTTTCCTTTGCTTGTGTGCACAGCTTTTGCTTTACCTATTAAACTGTCTTTATCTCAACCCACAAGTTTTATCATTTTTCCTCTCCCGATTCTCTCCCACATCCCACTGAGAGGGGGTGAGCAAGCGGCTGTGTGCTGCTTAGTTGCTGGCTGGGGTTAAACCATGATAGGAGTCTTTGCCAGTGGAGACTTTTAAGAAGGTTGGACAGGTTCTTCCTTGTATTTTCCACCTGCTGTAGTACGAAACAGAGGATTGTTCTAGTTCTAATGTTTTGTATTGTACTGTTCTTAGAATTGGAGAAATGATTTGTCATAGCTCAAGTTAATCAAGGGAAGACCATATCAGGGTGTATATTGCATAGCAGTGACTTTGCTCTGCTACCACAGACGAGGCAGGTGAAAACACAGGTGTTACAGAAGTGTGTTTAGGAACTGATAAGGGAAGGTACATTTGCTTTATCCAGATCTTGGCTGCATGTTAAGCTGCTCAGATGTAAAGAGTGCAAAGCTGAATAGTAGTCTGTTCAGGGCGTATGGACTAGACTCTATATTTCTCCTGAAAGTAAACAGAAGAGTGTGACATTTCAGGCTGAAGGTGTCATGACCCACAGACAAGTTTATCATCCCTGCTACCTTGTGTTCTCTCTCTGTCTCTGCTTGTCCACATATTCACCTATTATACACTGTCAAGATAGTTCAGTGTCTTCCCGTGTCTGGTGTTTGTTCATACAATGCAATGCAGTATGTAATGCAATGAGACCCTGCACTGGAGTCCCTAGGCACTATTCCAGTAAGCAATCACAATTAATACTGTCAGCATTTACTGTGGATTCATTTGTTTACTTTTGCTATGCCATTTCTTAATTCATGTCATTTCCATTTCCTTTTCCTTTTGTCTTTACTCTGTGGCTGTACTCTTTCACTCTCGTTTGTTTATCTTCATTAATATTTCTGTTCCTTTTTTGTCTTTTGCTGCTCGAGTCTCCTCTGCCCAGCTTTTCAAGTTATAATCATTTCTCCTATAAAATATATTGTAGGAGCTATCAGATACAGAGTTTGTGTGATGTGTTTCTTATAACCATAAAACACCTTAGGGAGAATACTTTCTCAGCCCAAAACATCATATTTTTGCTTCTTGCAAGATTATTTAACTTCCTGTCTTTTTCTCATTTCTTCTTTAGGTTCCTACCACACTTACCAGGTTGGTGGGGATTTTTTCAAGCAACTATAAAATAAAAGTCACCAAGCCATTGGATCTAGGTTTTTTTTTTTATATTCCTACACGTACATGATAAAAAAGGGAAAATAAAAGTTTATGAGCAGAGAGACTGAAAAAGGAGTGGAAGTCAAGGAGAGTCTGTGCTATAGGTCAGCAAAGAACACAGAGATTGAGTGCAGATCAAAGAAAGTTAAAAATTATTTGACAGCATTTGATTTAGAACAGCCATGCTGAGAAGTCTCCTGTAATAATTTATCCTACCTTTCACTCGTAGATTGCTGAGCTGTCTTGAAAGAATTCAGAGACTGTGGAATGCAGCCACTTATGATTTGAGAAGATGGGATGCAATGTAGTGTGTCAATGCATGATCAAGATGTCACCTTCTATCATGACTGGTTTAGATGATTTTCTACAAAAAGCTGTGAACTGAATATTCATGGAAAAAAAGCAGTTTCTCCTATGCTTTATGAGGCTGATGGAGGGAAGCTTAGAGCAGAACACCATGTAGGATTGTGCTTCTTCCTAAGATTGTTACATTTTGTAGATGCTCTCTCCCATTATGAGTGCTTCTGCTGTGGTGAGGAGTTATAATACAAATGGAATGCAACAGGCTGTGCTTAAGGTTAGTGTGATTCAGTATCCGATATATCCTATGTCTTAGAGATTTGCCTCTCATCTCAAATATATATTTAGAATGGTGATATTCCGTTGAATGGAATCATGTTTTTCCTGAATTGGTCCCCGTGATTCACTGCAGAGGCAAATAATATGAATCCTTAATTAATCCATAGAAGAAGACAAGCTAAAATGGCAGTCATCAAGATTGAACGGCACTATCTCAACTACAAAAATGTTTCAGGAGAATTTTCTTAGGGTCCTAAAAATTTCTTATGTGGACTTCTGCTATTGGTTATTCAGGGCTGCCTTGATGTAGTGTTTACTGCAGTGCAATGTCCCTGCCAACGCTACACGTTCTGAATTCACATGTCAGCCTATATCCTCCAAAACCATGAGATTGGCTTAAAAATGAGGAAAGTTCGTACCGTGCTCCAAGATTTGGGGCTTTTAGAATTATACCAAATGGTACGTGACTATGTGGCAAAACAATGTAAAGGTGTGTCATCAAAAAGAATAGAATAGAATGCCCAAACATGCCCAAGCTATTCATGCTTTCACCATCATTGGTGGTGGCCATCTGCCAAACGACTATATTTATATATATATATATACACGCATATATATATGTGTATATAATGCACTGGGGAGCGTATTTTGGCGACGGTAAATACCTAATAATAAAAAATGCTCTGAAGTATTCTGTGACAGCCCCATTTTGATTTAGACAACAGTAGAACTAGTTCTGTTGTTCTCACAGATGGACATAGTCCAGTGGAACGCAATTCAAATGTAGAACATTTCTACTGCTTATCACAAGAAATCATATTAAATATGTCACAGCAGATCTTTAACATTTTTTATGAAAAGGTACAGGAAACATCTTATTTCTATCATGTTCCTTTATAAGGAAAATGACCTGTAGGAATGAAATTCATGAGCACAAAATAGATGGCAACTGTATGGTTTAAGGGATGCAATTTAGTTTTTAGCTAGAGCTCACTGAAGCTTCATCTAGAAAAAAGAGTATGTTTTTTTAAAAACAAACAAACAAACAAAATGATTGTGAGTACTCATGTCTGACCAACAGATTTCATATGGGAGACAGAAGTCTGAGTATGAAATTTTCAGAAAAGAGTGATTGACATCAACTTCTAGTCTTACATTTTATTCAGTATAAATGGTGTTTAGCATGTCTTGAAGAAGGTAAAGATACAAAAACATCTTTTGAGCCCAGTTATTTTGTCACAACTGTTTGCTGGGCACTTTTTTTCTACTGTATTGTGTAAGGACCAGAAACTGCAGTAAGAACCATGAGAAGATGTATTTTTCTGGAATTGTGCTCCTACTTCGTGGCTAGATGCCCACTGTCTATAAGAGGATCCTTGGATGATGAGCTCAGATGTACAGGTCTACATCATCCACATCTACTTTTATTCAGATGTATCTCTGAATAAAAGTCATAATCTCTGGTTTGCTTTTAAGTTTTCATATGACTTCATTAGCAATTCTGTTACACTCTTACTCCATTCCATTTGGAGACTATACATAATATATTAATACCACACATTGGTGCTATATCTGCCTTGGTTTTTTATGAGAGTGTTTTGTCTGTTTGCCTCCACACCACACCCTGTGTCTTACTTTTGGGGCTCCCTCTGTTGCAAGAGTCCACCTGTGTGTAGTGGTTTCGATGATCTTCCACTTTAAAATTTTACTAAATGTTGTGAGGTTTAAATGATAAATATGTCTGAGCTTCTCACTGTTTTACTATATATGTGATCCCATCCCACTTACTCTACTTAGTTGTTTACTTCAGAGTGGGATTAATCTCTTTCTGAAATTATTGGCTAGCCTAACCAGTCATGGTAGTTCTCGCTAAGGCCAGTTGATAAAGAACTTTACCAGGGTAATCAATAAGTGTCTAAAATATGTGGTCTTAGTCATCCTTTGGAGGGAGTAGCAATCTTTAATGATGTCAGGCCATGAAAACTGAGATTCCTGTCAGAAAAATGTAGAATCTAAAACCTAGTTTTTTAGTTTAAGCACTCCAGATTTCAATGGGACTTGTCAAAGTATGTTAGTTTAAGTAGAGATGCAAGTTTTTCCATAGGCTTGTGTAAGCCTGTCTGGCCGATCCTTACTTTTTCTGCTTTGAATTAAGACTACTTTGATTAAAAAGTTCATATTAAATTCATCACTCCACTGAATTTTTCCTAGCTTTGTGGAAAAGTCTTTTGTGGCTTTTAATATCAGATGTTTCTACTATTCCTAATTGAAATCAGAGTATATGCAAAGCATGTATTTCCAAGATTATTAGAGTAAATGCTGTAACACTACAGCACTAGATCAAACGATTCACCAGTTACAATGCAGATTTTACCATCCTTACTTTACATGTGACTTCAAATGCAATATCCATTGGTAATATTTTTGGTTTTCTGATTTCTAAATTACAATCTGGAAAGATCTGCTTAACATCCTACTTACTAATTATTTGCATAAAGGTTTGTAACACTGAAACAAGGCCTGCCTTTTGGCCTTGCTTTAGCTCATTAATGCGGAGTTCATTTCAGTTCATTGACTTCTGTATACCTGCTGTTAGATGACGTTCCTTTGACCATCTTTTGTTGTACAGTGAAGAATGTGGATGCATCTTCCCATTCTTCAGAGCAACATTTGAGCAGCACTTCAGGGCAGTTGTTCAAGTTGCTTATTGATATGTGTGATCCAGTCTTGTGATTAAGTATTTTGGTATGGGTTCAGGCCATGCACTAAAGACAGAGTCCCATGGTTGCCGTATTCAGTGCAATTTTCCAAACACTATATTTTGATGTGTGACTTATGATGCCTGGTTTATTTATTTTTTTAGCATAGATTCACTGTCCCTTTCACAGGCAGTTAGTGAAGTGAGAATTCCAGTTTCCCAGATAACCAGAAATCTTATAAGGATATGTCTGTATTTGTCTTTATATCTGTATTTAGGCATCTGTGTCTAAAGTCATAATAAAGTTATCCTCTGGAATGATATATACAATGGACCCCACTCCTTATAATCTATATTCCTCAGCCTTCTAGAGTTGCTGCAACTACAAGCGGATCTCCATGTATTAGTCACCTAGATTATCTGTGCTGAGATCTATTGTGCTTCTTAGAGAGTATTTTCCTAATTGAAGGATTTTGATTTAGTGGTGGTATTATTTATTACTGTCGGTTTTATTTTTCCAAACCATGGTTACCTTGACTTTCCTAGGCAATGTTTCTCTATAATGTTCTTCCCCAAAACTCTGGTGGTGATCTAACTGGTGATCTGTAAGTGTGTTTTCTTGTGTCAGGCACTACATGCAAAGTCCAGTAGACATGAAATTTGGAAGGCTGCTGCAGTCACGGGCACTGTGATGGACTGCCTTGCACAGAATGTTTGCTCGTTGACCTGTTCCCATAAATCCCAGTAAGAGGGAGAAGCTGAAGAAGTCACAGTCACAGCAACAGTTACATATGTACTATGAACGAGGTAGAAGCGAGCCCTGGCAGTCACCCTTCTCTTCCTTTGCCATCTTTTTCAACTGGGGGCTTATACTATGACTTTCCACAGCACAGGTGTGCTCACCTTTGGTGCACCTTCTAATTCCACCATTGTATATTTGAATCATTTTAGTCGTAAACTCTTTCTAATGATGTAATTGCTTCAAGCAAGCTACAAATCACCTTAAGATTGTAGGTCGTATTTTGGGTTGCATTGTCACTGTGGAGCCTCTGGAGTCTCATATGCTGACCCCATGTGTACTCCTAAAGTCATCTTTTGGTAGCTTTAGGTCAATACGTCTGTCAGTCTTGAATGCACAAATGCAGAGAGATTCTGTGTCATTTTTTCCCCCATGGTTCCCTGCACAACACCTTGCTTACATATTCAGCACTTGGGGAAAAGTTGATGGCTAAGCAAACCCAGAAATGGGAGAGTTGCTGTTTTCCTAAAAATTGTATTATTGTATTCCCTGTCTTCTGTGCAGCAGGATGTGCAGGCAGTGTTCACTGTAAGCAGTCACCCTATCTTTGATTAAGGCTTAGGTGTTGAGATAATTGTCTGATTTTTAAGTGTACTGTTCTGGTAAGTGCAACAAGGAAGTGTGTTTTTTCATCTGCTGTACATAAATGTCACTATCACAGGCTCAAATGAATGAGACCGATTTTATGCCCGACGCTTGACTGTGGCTGGAATGGTGGTGGCATGTCAACAACTACAACAGGTCATGTGATTCTCAGATCAGGGAAGGATTTTAAGATCTGAAGCTGAAGATTAGGTGTATTTGTGAAGGGGAATGCAATAAAAGAATACATTTTTTTTCAGTGCATCAGAGGAAGGGGCTCTAAACACCCTCTCCTGAGGAATTCAGCTGCATATCAGTGAAGGTAAAGTGGATATAAGAAAAATGCTGTGTGTATGGAGAGCATTAGGAAAGGTCATATATTTCAAGAAAGAATATTGTTTACAAGGAGTGTTAATAGGTTTCAAGGGAAATGTTAATTTTTTTTTCCTGGCTGAAATAGCTACTGTAAGTTTTTAATGGTTAATCATTCATTCTTGAATTTTTATATTAAGCATTTCATATTACTTTATTGACTTAACTTTTATGCTCTTCTTCATTTTGACAGTAAAGAATGACCAGGCAATACTCTTTGAAAATTGGAGACCATTTGCAGCTGCTCTCTGCTGAGGAAAGTGAATAATAGGGTGCCCTCAAGGAATTTCAAAGGTATCACTCAACAGAAACTTTTGTGTCTGAAGAAAACTAGATCATTTTATCATGGTAGGCATACTGATATGTTTGCTTTAATAAAATGCCATATTTCTGCCTTTAATCTCTTGTCAACCAGCTATTAAAACCCCAAAGTGTATGCGTGCAGCACATGTAAACACTTGTGGTTTCAAGTTTGCCACACAACATACAAACAAAGCATGTAATTTTTGTTTTGTGAACAATCTGTAATAAACTTACTGAGTAATGGCAATAAGGTGCTTTTTCTCACCCACCCCCCTCCAGCCAACAAATCAATTTGATTTAATTCAATAATTCATGTAATTTTTTCAAAGCATTATCTGTATCCTACAGAATTCTCTTAAGTGGTCAGATGAGGAAATAATGACAACTGTTCTCCATGTAAATAGTGATGAGCACCTGAAATAATAGTAGCGTTAGAAGATGATTACTTATGAGAATTGACTTTCTGTGCCTCAAGCCCCTGGAATTTTGCACCTGCACTGAACAGTTCCCCTTGTCTTTCAGCGTGGCAATTCTGTGCTGTTAACTCACTCATCATTTCTTGCCTGTTAAGGCAAGGCTTGAATTGGTGCCCGCAGTAATAGGCGCTTGCTTTGAAAGTAAAAGACATTTCTTGAGACCCAGCTCTTGTGGTCTTTGCCTCATACTCATTCAGAAATTCCAGAAGCTTTGAGTGGATAAGGATACCTTAATGACTTTGGGAATTGCTTTAAATAAGAAGATTGAAAGATAATATATTCTGAAAAATAGTCAATAAACATGTTTTGAACAGCAGTTATCTTGTTTATGAAATACATAATAAAATAATTACATTAACAGATAGTATCTACGTTCTTTCTATCAATCTCCATGCACTCAGGTGTTTTACAAAATGAAAAGCCTGTCTGTTCATAAACCACTGCCCCAAAACTGCAATGATTAAGAGGGAAAAGGATACATTTAAGATTGTCAGCAGTCATATAGCATGTGAGTGAAGAACCACAAATATTTGTAAGTATATGTAGTTAAGAGGGAGGAACAGAGCTTCCCACAGTACTGCCTGCTGCAGGAGAGGCACAACCACTTGTTGTACATGAACAAGCTGGGAGTAAAGATTGCATTTCCCTTGAGTCCGGTGAAAAGGGAACCATAGCTACACCAAGCCAATAGCTACGCTGTCAATTTCCTGTCCATACCCATTCTTTTCCCTATTATATTAACTTTTTTTAGTGTTTCTCTCAATGGAATAGTGTTAAACTTTCTCATTTCTACTTCTGGGGAAGTTTTTCAGTACCTCTACTGATTTCCGTGCCCTTTCTCCATCTGCTCTGTTTTCTTTGAGATGGAGTTTATCATAATGAAGTTTGCATTAGAAGTAAAGAAAGATAATAAATTTAAATAATTAGTATTTCATTGTTGATTTTATTGCATAAATGGAACATGTTTTCAGTTTCCCTGTATGCAGGTGGTCAATAATAAGATATTTTCATACAGCTGTCCAAATTGTTTTCCTTATGTTGTTACAATGTTCTGTGTTTTCTTTTATTTTTCACTGGATTGGAGTAGCTATTTATACACGTGTGGCATTAACGCCTTTCTTTTTTTTTTTCCTTTCAGAGAAAGTTAATGTTCCTTTTCTGCGTTGAATTTCAAATACACAGTGCCCTAGGTTTGCTGGGTCCTTTTAAATCTCAATCTTCTTTAGTTTTGGCTCACTCACATAATTTAGCATGGTTTTCCACCCCACCGTTACCTTACTTTCCTCTATCATATTTTTTTCTTCAATTAGTTTGTTGGACCCACGTTCTATTTCTTCCTAAACTGAAAACTGGTAACTTAATTTCTATATCATGGGAAGACATTCCTGTAATCTGCTACTTCATTTACCTCCTGAGTTTTATCAGAAATTTTTCTTTAGATGCATTGTTTATCCAAATATCTTTTTCCCGCTTTTTCCCTCTTTTCACTTTTTTTTTAGAATCATAGAATCATGGAATTGTTAGGGTTGGAAGGGACCTTAAAGATCATCTAGTTCCAACCCCCCTGCCATGGGCAGGGACATCTTCCACTAGATCAGGTTGCTCAGAGCCCTGTCCAGCCTGGCCTTGAACACCTCCAGGGATGGGGCTTCCACCACCTCTCTGGGGAACCTGTTCCAGTGCCTCACCACCCTCATGGTGAAGAACTTCTTCCTAACGTCCAATCTGAATCGTCCCATTTCTAGTTTTAAACCACTCCCTCTAGTCCCACCATTACCCGACATCCTAAAAGGTCCCTCACCACAAGCAGGCCCCCGTAAGATACTGGTAGGCCACTATAAGGTCTCCTCAGAGTCTTCCAGACCAAATAACCCCAACTCTCTCCGTCTGACTGAGAGTTTTTCCTTTTTTTCCTTTTTTTCCTTTTTTTCCTTTTTTTCCTTTTTTTCCTTTTTTTCCTTTTTTTCCTTTTTTTCCTTTTTTTCCTTTTTTTCCTTTTTTTCCTTTTTTTCCTTTTTTTCCTTTTTTTCCTTTTTTCCTTTTTTTCCTTTTTTTCCTTTTTTTCCTTTTTTTCCTTTTTTTCCTTTTTTTCCTTTTTTTCCTTTTTTCCTTTTTTTCCTTTTTTTCCTTTTTTTCCTTTTTTTCCTTTTTTTCCTTTTTTTCCTTTTTTCCTTTTTTCCTTTTTCCCTTTTTTCCCTTTTTTTCCTTTTTTCCTTTTTTCCTTTTTTCCTGTTTTCCTTTTTTCCTGTTTTCCTGTTTTCCTGTTTTCCTTTTTTTCCTGTTTTCCTTTTTTTCCTTTTTTCTTTTCCCCCTCTTTTCCCCCTCTTTTCCCCCTCTTTTCCCCCTCTTTTCCCCCTCTTTTCCCCCTCTTTTCCCCCTCTTTTCCTTCCCCCCCCTTTTCCCCCCTTTTTTACCCCTTTTTTTTTAATATTTTTTTAATGAATTTTTGATCTGCTGAGCAATTCTAATGCATTGGAAACTCATAAGTTTGCATCACAGAATTTATGTTCAACCACCTGTTTTATAGATCTTCCTTGGATCTTTGTGTCAGCCTGTTAACTGAGTTATTTTCATATCCAGGACTGCCACTAGCACTTTTTCATTCACATTTCATATAAAAAAATATATTGATAGAATGATTAGTATAAGTTAACCCAATAAGGACTAAGAAATTATTGGATAGGTCGATACTGTTCTATATACCACGTATAATCCTAGCTTATTACCATGTGAGTACGTTCAATTTATTTCTTTCTTATTGCCTATGAACAGCCTGTTTATTTTTACCCTTCTATCTACTAAGTATTTGTTAATCTTCTGTAAGGTATTAGCGTCCTCTGACCACATTTTTACCAATGACTCAGGCAATTGTAGTACACTTTTCAACAACTTTTAAGTTACTTAAGAGTCTTTGATTTGGAGCTGGGTGTGTGAACACCTTAAGTCCTTCTAACCGTTTAGTTGGAAGATCTCTAAACTTTTTGGTTAAATTTTTGGCTGCCTCTGACTTGTGATTTAAATGATTTCTTTTTATCAGTGTTTTCTGACGACGGTTCCGTATTGCTAAATTGCAAAACACCCACTGTTACTGTCCAGTGATACGTCTGCAAGGGACATGACTCTGGAAGCCTAGTAGATCTCTCCAGTCCCTGATTCCTGTGGTCTCCAACATGAAACGTTCTTGCCTGAGGCTACAGGCCTTGCGTGGGCAGAACTCTGTTGGGAATTTTCCCTAGACTGTGGCTGTAAAGTTTGCAATGTTCTTCAGTTCCCACATGAAGTTATGGGATTTTTTTTTTCTTTCCACTAACATGTTTGCTGGAAAAGTCTTGTTTATGGTAAAAGAAGGCTCTTTTTGCGTTCTCAAAATGGAGAAATATTTCTAATCAAATATTGGAACAGGATGTGCTGGTGGCCTCTTGTTTTCCTGTGTTATCTTATGCTTAGTCTTTATGGCTACATCTCAACCAGTAGACCTCTTGGTATTTCTGTGTCCTGAGACAAGATGTGTGTCTCAGACAATGTTCTAACCCCATATCTTTCCAAAGTCTGGCATGCAACACCTTCCTCCTTGCACCCCTGGTCAGCCTGCTGATTTTCATGGTAAGAAAACCGAGGGATGCAGGCCAAAAGGAGTTCCTGCTGAGTGGTCCTGCCAGGTCTTTGTTCTGGATGATTGAAGTATGCCCACATGCTTTTGTTCGTGCTCACTCACATTAAATATGATTTAGTATGTAGCTATTAGGTTTCTTTCACTGATGTGCAATGTGTGTGGATAGAGTTACTGCTTAACATCGAAAAGTGAAAAAGGAAACCTGGTATACAATTATGAATTAATTAGGAAATTATTATTCTATTATAACATTTACTACAACTGTAATCTATTACAACCATTATGTGTCTCTATTGAATTTATTGCTGACAAATTGCTTTGTGTAGTCTGGATTTAATACTTACAAAATGTGATTGCAGGAAGAAACTGCTTTTATTTTCTGCATCTTGTAATGGGATTTTTTGTCAATTCATTTGAATGTGACAGGAGGTCTGACAGACAACTGATGAACCATAGCAGTTCTCAGAAAAGAGTGGAGTATTCTGCCTTTAAAAACTGACTTTGATACACATGAATGTCATTTTTCAACAGTCTCAAAACATGCATCAGATATGTCTTGAATTACGTATTCTTTGCTGCATAGAGTCAGACAACAAGCAGGCAGACAAAAATTGGGATGGAGCTACAACAGAAACTGACCCAGGAGACAGTGTTGTTTCATGGCTATTCTTATGGTTAGACATTCTCTTTCATTACTGGTAATGAAAAGTAAACTGTTTAAAGCCTTCTTGTGTGCACGTGTCCAGTTTAGAATAGAGTAGCTCAGCCCAGATCAGGCAAAACGGAAAACTGAACTGTGCGAGAAGTTTTGGCCACAATAACAGCATTTTGCAAAGTATTCTGAGCAGCTCCACTCACCTCATGCATTCCACCCGTGCTGTTTTACGCCTGGTGCAGCTCTGTGCAGAGGGCTGTCGTGGCCAGCGCTGCTCGGCCTCTCACTGACTGCTGGCTGCCTTTCCTAAAGTAGCCTCATTAGCAGTAGTTTGGGTCTTGATCTTCACCTTGGTCCTCCATGCTATGCAGGGGTACACAGTGTCATCTTCCTGACATATGGGTTGTCTTTGGGGTATAGAACTAAGATGGGTGCCATGCATATTTGCTTCCTGGGACATGTGAAAGACCAATCTCCTATTTCTGTACAAGACAGCTCTTGCTAAAAGGAGATCCTGGCATAAATGCAGGGCAATACCCATAGTACACGAGTTGCGTGGGAGGCTTTTTGTCTGAATTTCTTTTTATGGTAATCTTCGGCAGTGCAAATGTTGGTATTTTCTCAAGAGATGCTCTTCCACTGAAAAGAGCACATTTTGTATCCTTTGCTCATTTTGGGTCACCTCAACAGGGCAGGCAAAATATTTATGCAAATAAAAATGCAGTAAATATTCTGTGCTAATCTGTATGGATCAGCAGCAGAACAGGATCAGCTCCTCAGTCTGCCATCATCTTTTCATGCTTATTTAGGCAAATTGCATGTCTGCTTCCTCTGCTGTTTGTAAACACTTTAGAACAGAGGCTATCTCTAGCAATCTATATCTGCAGCGCAAAGGGCAGTGAAGCCCAGATTTTAACTTTGTCCTATGGAAACTATTTTTAAAACAGCTTTGTGGCATCTGTGTAGACCTGTGTTTCAGTGCCAAGAGTCAAACATAAAAATGAATGTTGTGGTCTCATTTTAGTCCTGTTTCTGTCCAGGCTTTGCTAACACTTGCTTGTGGTTGGGATAGAACTGGAACGTTTCTGGAAGGTATGTATGGAATTACGAAAGCTGAAATTATTACTTTCCTCTTGCTCAAACTGGAAACTCAAAAGACTCAACCTACTTGTGAGGCATCATGGGCATGCTTTTTGCTGGGGAATAAAGGATGTCCTCTTTCTTTTGATCAGATAAGATAGTCTTCATTCCTCCTTGTTGCTGAAATTGTAGTGGACTGCAGGAGTCCAGGAAGTGACAAAAATCTTGGGGTGGTAGATGGTGCAGAAATGTGGAATTAAGACAGGGTTTGTGCATCTCAGGCAACTGCAGTCCTAGTGCACAAGGGGTAACAACAAAGCTGTGCTCTTTAGCAGCAAAAGCAATGATCGTGGCAAATCAGCTGCGTAAGCATTGTTTCACCCAATAGTAGTATGGTTTCCATTTTTTCCTAGATTGAGGACAAAGTAGTTCAGAGGCCTCATTCTGTCAGTATCCTTTTGGCATTCCTGCAGGGCGGAGACTTAACATGCAGGGTGAACTAGAGCAGAGAGACAGAGCTGTGTGGCATCAGTACACTGAAGCTCCTCTCTATGTGCATGTAATCGTCCCAAGGAGCTCTTCATCAATACCCTGGTCTCCCTGCTCTGCTGAGAACTGTTTTTACAGGATCTGCTGGGAGCTGCCATTGAAGAGTAGAGTTATTTTCTTTGATATTGGTGGTTTGCATGTCAAGTAAACAAGTGTAAAATCTCATGTAGGTGAAAGTATTTATTTTAGGCAGAATATGGCTTTGGAAATCTCAGAAGGAAAAATCAAAGCTTGGGTAAAAAGGAGGCTTCCGTCTGATGTGCAGTATTGCCGAATGCTTGGATTTTAGGTCTATGCTCAATGCTTTCATAGATTTAAGGAATCAACAGCAAAAGAAAACCAACCCGAGTCTTAGAATGAAAAATTTTAAGTGTGCTGCATGCAAGATGGCACTGATGGGGTCTACCTCCAATTATAGTTTCACTTGGGCTTTTTCTTTGTGTTTGCATGGACTGCACAGACTGGCAGAATGAGATGACAGCTTTTTCTGATGGCTCTGTTAATATTTTTCACTAACAAGGAAAGGGGAAGGGAATAATTCTCTGCAATAATATTGACTTCTTATGTGATCTTGGGTAAGTCACTGGACTATTGTATGCTCAGCTTCCTCAAGAAGAGAACAATGCTATTTCTGTGTCTTGCACAGGTGTTATGACTGTTGGTGTGAATAAAGGATATTTTGTTTTTCATGGGTTGAACCGGCACAGAATGTTTTTCGTTCTCTTTAAAAAAAAAAAAAAAAGAAAGAATGTTTCCAATCAATCAGTGTGCTTTGTCCGGCATATACTGAGTTGTCCTATTATGCTTTGTAAATTATCTTTAAAAAAAAAAATACAAAAACCAAAACCAAAACTTTTATTTTTTGAAATTTTAGGTCACTTTTTAAATGAAAACTGCCCTTCTGAGAAGAACAATTTTCAGTAGAAAATGTTGAAGCAAAATGTTTTTTTACATTTCAGACAGTGAAACTCATAGCATTTCTGAAATAGCTCTGTCAGAAAAAAAAACCCTACTGTTTGACATGTTCAATTACCTCCTGCTCCACCCCCTATATTTTTTTCAGCTGAACCTCTGTGTGTGAGTTTATTATAACAGTAAAATTCTTTGAAAGATGTAGTGTCCAACTTACAGACCCAGGTGCATAAAAGAAAGCTGAGGTGACTTTAAAGTACCTTTGCAGCCTTTGGACTCCAGTCTGATTTATAGATATTTGTATTTATGTGTCTCCACTTCTGGGGCTTCCCAAGGAGTCACAGGAGTGACCAGATTTCTTCTGTGTTAAATGCCAGTGCTGAAACTTTTTTCTAGAGTCCTGGCCTCAGTGCACGTTATTATCCCAATGTATTTATAGGGCACCTCAGGAGGCAACAGTTGAGCCCTTTACTGTAATGTTTGGCTGTGGCCTTGCAGAGACTGCCCGTGCTGTCCCTTAGCACATGGGGGAATGCAGCCCCATCCCCCGGCAGCGCCTGCACCACCAGCTTTTCTAAAAGCCTGTGGATGCTTTGATTTGTAGTTATGGTTAGGCTGCAGTCAGCTATTTGGATGAAAATACCTATCTTCTTGATCAAGGCATGAATGCTAATAAAGGCTGGTGGTTTGCCTGATAAGAGTTACTTAGTGCTTGCATGATTTTCTGAATGCCTTGAAAACAGCTTTTAAAAATTCCAAATGCAAATTTTTATGGTGGAATAAGTGCACTTACTTCATCGGGTCTTTAAGAAAGCCAAAACCAAAACCTCATTCAGAGATTCATCACTTGTCTACCCTCTTTCTTCCTGAAAAGGGACTGAAGAAATATTTTTTATGTTAATTATCTACCTGCTGAAACTCGTTATGACAGGATGGAAAGGAAACTTCCCTTTTGGTGAGCAATTCTGCGATTGCACATTTAATACTGAACTACAGTTTATAAATACGAAAAAACCCCAGACTGCTTAAAACAATTATTAACGTAACAAAGCAAGGCAAGAACAGCATCCAAAGAATTCATGTTTGAAGTAACAGATAATCCTGTAATTGCTGCTACTTGGTAAAATTCTAAGTATGAGAGAGGGAGCCTTTACTTTAAAATAGCACATACACATCAAAGATGCTTTCCTTGTCTTTTGTACAGTAGCTTTCTTTCAAGTAAAGAAACACCCACACAGAAAGGGAAAAAACGGTTCTATTGTGCTCTAAAGTCAGTTCATTTCTACTTGAAAGTAAATTCTGTTTTTTGGCAGCCCACAGATGGAAATGTGTTTAACGCTGTGAAGGTGAATTGCCGCTACAGCAAGGACTGGAAGCGGATGTCAGCATGAGGGAGTTATTGTCTGGTTTTCATAAGTGGTTCTTTGCTGAAGGATTTTGGGCTAGCCATTGCCAAAGCTTAGAGCAACGTTTGTTTCCTTCAGTTGCTGATCTTCATAAAAGCATGACGCAAAGAAAACTTGCCTTAGTGTGAATGTGAGCATATTGCAGGTTTCAGCATTCAAACTGGAATCCTGACTCCCACGTGCACGGGGGCTGTTAGCAGAGCAGTCTGCTTAGCTCTCCTAAGAGTAGTGACTTTGCTATTTTCATCTAATCAGAGAGGTAGAAGATGTCAAGAAGAAGCAGCTGCTGCGAGGACTTTTCTTCCACTGTGATTAGCCAAGACTTGAACATCACCTATACTGCAACTAATGTTTTAGAGATTAAGCAACCACATTTTAATAGAAATCAATCTACCAACACATGCAATATAATAGAAAATAACCTCTGTATATGTTTTTGAGTTGTCCTATATAATTCCATTGGGAGTATGGAACTGCCTTTTCATCTCTTCAGAATTTTTCAAAATGCACATAAGTGTTCTCTTTCTCTGAATTTCCATAGGAATATTCTTTAAAGTGATTAGCAGAAGCTGGTGAAGGATTTGGTGAAGTCCTGATTCAAAACTGTATTTTCTTTTAACATAAATTTCATTGTTGTCTCTGCTAAAGAGCCTTTTCTGAATTCCTGAGAAAGGTCTGGTGGAACTGTGGTAATGACCTCCCTTCTTGCAGTTGATGTTAAATATAAATCTCTTATGTACCAATGTTTGTTTCTTCTACTGCCCACCTTCTTTTGTTTTGCAACTTAAGGATTGTTATGGTATGGATTTTTTCTTGTTTAATGTGAATCACCACACAGCCAGGTTGATGTGCCTGCCTGCTACTGCAGTATAGGTGGCAGTAAATGGCATGTTTTAATCCCAAAGATAGGGCCCATTTCACTTTAAAAGATGGCTGGTTTGCCTGTGCAAACTCAGTCGCTTGGAGTGGCCGCACTTTGTACTCCATCACTCAGAGGTGATGGAGACACCGGAGCTGAACACCAAGCCTTTTCTAGCAAATCACAGGCCACAGTAAGCTGACAAAGCCTTGAAGTACAGTAAGTAACTAAATAAACGTAGTTGATTATGTGTATCTGATCTGGCTATAAGGGGAGTCTGGGAGGGGGTTTAAAAGCAAGCGGTATCACTGGCGTAACTCCTCCTGTTAAAATCAAGAGGAGTTTTATCATGGGTTTACAATGGCAGTGAAGCTCAGCCAGATAGGGGGGCTATGGAACAGGATCCTACTAAACAGTGAATCCTGACTAGTGATAGTCTTCTTGTGGTTATAAACCTTGTTACCGACAAGTGAGGCTCTTTCTAAACTGGAGTTTGTTCTTTGAGCCAGATTTCTGCGACTGTCTTCCTACGTCGTTCACGCTATCGTGTGTGCCGTCAGAGTGCACTGCTGGGTAGCCAGCAAAAAACCTTTTTCAAGGAAAGGTGTATGCTTGTGAAAATTTGAGTGTGACCCCTTGCTTCAAACATGCAGTCCTGTAGTGATAGATATCAGCGTGAGGGAAGCACAGGGAGTTAGAAAGGGAACAGAAAGAAACGTTTATTTCACTCTAAAAAGTGACCTTGGAAATGTGCATATCAATTAACCAGCATCTGCCAAGAAGTTATTCTACAAACACAAAACTAAAGAGCTTGCAGAAAAGTACTTTTTTCTTTCTGAAAGGGATGGCTGGATGCCCACATGAATACTGTATCTCTACCAAAAATGTGTATTTTTTTAAATCTCTTATCAGATATACCAAGATGAAATTAGTCTTCAGTAAAAATGCTGCTGAGAGCCAAGGAGAATTGGGAATAAGAAACTCCACAGTTGCAAATGCTAGTTTAGTTCATTTCACATGAGCCTGCTGAGAAAGAGCAGAACCCTTGTCCCTCTGAAATGTTTTCATAACCTTTCCGATATCCAGCTCTGGGTGAGAGGGCTGTGGACATTCACTGCATGTCAAGTGCAAGAGAGAGACGAAAGGTCTGAAGGATCAGAGCTCATCCCAGAGCAACTATTCCAGAGATTTGGGCGGTAATAACACTGATCCTAGACAGAATGAGCCTATATGCACTGAATAATTAGGAGTGCTTATCTTCAGTGGTTTGGTTCTGTATGTCTTTTTGTTACAGCTTAGTTGAGCTTTCTGATAGAAATAAATTTCAGGAATTTGGTACACCAGAGGAAAAAAAAAAGGGGTGGTGTGTGACATGGGATGGGACACAGTCCTGAGAGTGATGGCTGCCCCCAGGAATTGCAAAAAGGGAGGGAGAGACATTGATGTGAATTGTGATGTTTCAGTTGGCTTATGTGATTTTTGGTCTATCCATTTTAAGCAGAGCCAATGATTCTGAAGGGCCAAACTATATTGTTACTTACATGACAAAAAGGACTTAACTTATGTATATAGCTTACTTTTTTCCCTTGAAACATTATCTGTTGCCCGTAATCTGTTTCTCAGGAAAGGGAGGAGGAAATCTCCAGCATTTATTTAATCACTAAATGGGATAACATTGTCTCCATTCTGAAGGATGCTAACTACTTATCCTTGTTTGCTGAGCACAGGTCGGTTGCTTGTGACCACAGGACACAATTTAATAGATTGAACTGTGTCAGTCACCACGGTAACTAGGCCAAGCACAACTTCCACCTTATTTTCGCGCACAGACTTCTGCCTTAATTTCTTCTTACGTGAAGGATCCACAATAGCTGGAGAGCGTGTTAGACTCTGTTGATTTTACTTGTATTTCTCTTTTAGCCTCAATGTCCTGCCAAACAGCTGTATGTCGCCAACTGTAGTTCATTCACATTTTTAACCCTGAAATCATCCTTTGCCAAGCAGAATTGCTCATAAACTGCCTTGTGCTTGTAGTTGATAACTGATTCTGTTACATTCTTCTAATATTTGCGCGATTGGGTTAAAGATATGGCAAAAAAAAAAAATTGATCAATTTAAAGGGAAAAAACCAAATAGCACTTTAACTAAATCAAAGTCTTGCCTGAATCCTCGGCTGTAACCCCCCATACATTAGCTTGCTGTAATTTGCAGGATGTACTTATCTGTTTATTTGGGAGCTTAGTGTAAAATATATTGAGCTGGAAATGAGAAGGTTAAACCAGCTGTGGATATTGTAGCAGAAAAGCAGTAGAAGGTAGGAACTTCTACTGGCGTGACATTTTACATGGGCCATTTTCATTATTTCAAACCAAACTGCACATCATACTGCAAATTTTAATGTCTTTTATTTACACAGCCCCTCAGCTAGACTTACAAAATTGTTATCTATACTGTGCTGGCAAGGACACTGAGACATAGGGAGATGTAGGAAAATTGTCCAGGGTCTTGCAGGAGATCTTTAACACGAACTTTGAGGGGTATGATGCTGCCCCTTCTTTTTTTTCCCATGAAGAGGGAGACCGTAAGGGCTCGGGTCCATACTTCTCAATGGAGAGCTGTTTCATTTCTAAGGTGAATTATTACCTTAGGATCAGAATGTAACACGGGTAACCTTATTTATGCTGGTTAGTACCTAATTTCTTATACTGTCATACTGGATATAGAGGGATAGCCTAAAAAACACGGGGTATCCAACAGACTGTGAGATTCTGATCTGAACCCTTTCCTATCCGATAGTCCTCATTTGGGGAAGTGTATACTTGTACTTGAGATTTGAATGTGAACACAGAAAGCAAGTTATGAACTGCTTAGACACAGATTTTGCTTGTGGTCCACCCAAAATTGCTGTCAGGATGATTTTAAGAGTCATGTATTCCTGATATGGTGGATGCCAGTTTGATTCTTTCTGAGCATACACTACTAGAGCTGTAGGTAATTCCCAGATTCCCTGTAATGCAATTTGCTTTTGTAAACTTTGGTCTCTCTTTTGCCACAGCCTGTGGGAGTCTTTGCTGATGTAAGGAGCTCTCTGTTGGAGCTGGCAGCAATATGGTAGCGTTATAAACCAATCATCAGCAAAGAAAACCTTTATTTGCCTCCTTCCCGAAAAGGGGAAACCACAGTGAAAGGCGAAAAACCTCCAGTTACTTTATGATGCCAACATCTGCATCATTTTGCAGAGAACTTATTACAGACGGAACAAATATATCTTTGCTGTAAAAAAAAAAAAAAAAAAAAGGAGTGAAATGAGGTTAAGATTTCCTTGAAGACTTCTGAGTCATGAAAGTTAGAGCTATTCTACAGGAATGGCTTATGCACAGTGCAAGCGCTGTTCTGCTGCGGAGATTAATGCTACTTGGCTTCATCTGCCAAGTGCAGTAACTTCCTAGCTTGCAAATTACACCTGTTGAATCACTAGTTTGTTTTCTTCTTGCTTAATTTTTCAAGTGGAGCTTTGGGTTTGCAAACAAACAAAAACCCCTGTGCTTTTTTACTCCTTTTTTTATGCTAGACAGTATTCTGTCTGGTGTCTTAGCTGGGTGATGAGAAAGGCAGTAGGAATACGATGCATTTAGCTGCATGCTAGCCAGGCATGAGAAAGCATGTAGGAAGAGCTTTAGCTGACTTTTTTATATAGCACACAGTTAAATATGGATGTCACCTTCTCAAAAACAAAGAAGACAACCAGTCCAAAATATTTCTGGCCTTGAATCCTAGTTGTTAGCACAAAACACAAGAGTTTAGCTCTGAAAACTAAGGTGAACTTCATGGAGACATTTGATGGAAGTCAGTAGTCTTTGTAAGGAGCGTGAAGGCTCTTTGTGACCTTGTCATTCTTTCCTAACTCACATGTCTTTTTAGGATTAGGGAATTCATTTGAATTCAAGCTAGCTGAGGAATGGTTAATGGTGTTCTAAAATACGGAGTAAACTTGACTTGAGATCCTAAACTCATTGTAAAGCTGGTAGCAAGAACTACTTTTTTAACCTTGTGTTCTCATTTTTAAGCAAATGCTGTCCATGCAACTAATGTATTTAGAGATAATGCTAATAACAGTATTACTAAATAGAAATAATACTGCTTGTTGCAGTGGGCTTAGACTAAATGACCTTTAAAGGTCCCTTCCTACCCAAACTGTTCTAAGTTTCTATGAAATCTAAGAAGATGCTTGGATCTTGATCCTGTGACCAGAAATCAGTTTGTGCCTCTACAGCTGGTTCTTTTATTTCAAAATCCATGCTCTTACAGGCTTCACTTTCTCACTATTCAGTTTAGAATCGCATGGAAATGTCTGCACGTGTAATACTGTAGATTGTGTTTGCCAGAAAACTTGATAGCTAAATTCCATGCCATTTTGTCCATTCCTCTTCCCAGACAGGGTGATTTCTCACCACAGAATGCTGCTGTGTCTTCTTGTGTTTTGGAAAATGACCCATATGATAGCAGAAATATCTCCAGTCTAGCTCAACCAGCTGGTTTAGGTGCTAATAAGAATTCAATTATGCCAACGTAGACTACATGGTCCGAGCAATGCATGTTTACCACTTCCCTGGGATACCTTTTCCACTGGTAGTGCCATACCATGATCCTTCCACAGCCATTTAGGTACATTTCCATCACGGTGCTGCAGTCAAAACAGTAAGCACAACTTAGATCTATGCTTGAATCTGTCTCTTGTCTCCCTGTTTCCATTTCTATGTGTTTTGATATGTGAGGTTAAAATAAAAATCTTTCCAGAATAGATGGCAAATAATTGGCTTCAGCTTCTTTCCTCTTTCCTTTCCCCACTCAACCCACCTGGGCCTATGTTTATTGAACTCCATACATTGTCAAGACAGTATTTGTAAATGGAATTTAACTGTAGGTGAGTGGTACAAATGTAATAATATTACACAACTCTTGTTTAATTTTGAAGGCTCCATCCTCAGCAACAGCGCTTATAATGGACGGTTCAAGCCGAATTATCCATTATTGCTCCCAAAGTTTACAATTAAACTATCGATCAAAGCTGGCAGAAAATTCTCAAGCAGGCTGGGTGTGCACCAGACTTGTTTTAGATGCAGGCTGAGGGAGAGAAACCCAGAAGCAGCCTTCAGCTAATCCTCTTAGTGCTAACTGTCCTGGATACAGCAGTGATTATGTATCGTGCTTATACAGTTTTAATAGTGCAGGTCCTATGCAATTTGCGACCTCTATTTCTGCCCAGAAAGATTGGAGCTTAACAGGTTTGGATCCACAGGGAACCAGCTTCGGCTTTTAGGCTTCTTCAGACACTGCAGAATGCATCTTTTCTGGGGAATTCCACAATAAAATGACTGTTATTTATCATTACAAACCTCTTTATCATTTAGTCAATAAAAGGCCTCTCTCTCTCACTTTTTTTTTCCATGGTGTGCTCAGAGTCAGAAATCTGTATTAGTCTCCCCTGGCCTGAAGGCAAGAGATGTCAAATGCTAAATCATGATCTGCCCTGGCTTTCTGGCTAAATTGTGTATGAAGGCCTGAGGCAAAAAGGTGCACATGCTCATTATTTGAAACAGAATGATTTTTTCCCCTTTCTTTCCTTTTTTTAAAAATACATATTGAGACATATATGGTAACACACATACAGTAAGCTTCTGAAAAGTATCAAAACTGAAACAAACCAGCCAGAGCTAAATATGTCAAATATATATGCTTGCAGATTGGGAAATAGAAAAGGGATTGTCAAGAAAAATCAGATGATCTTCCCCTTTTGAACTTTTTGTTAGCAGTGGGGGAAAAAGTGTTAGTTGACAGCAAGGTGACAGATGTGGTAAATAATGCATCTGGTGAATTCACCCCAGTTTTTCTGGCGGGGGGAGGAGACATTTGAAATGAATCTTAGTTTGAAATTGGTCAGAAAACCTGCATGGAAACATACATTAAAGCCTGTGATTGTTTTGCAAACTGTTTTGAGTGTGTCTTCATCTACTTATTTGTTTGCAGTTTGTGATAGATCATCTCCCTCACAGGGCATTGTTCCTACCCCAGGTTGGCTAAGAGACATTTGCAAAGAGATTTTAGGACAGTCATCCCTTGGGCAAATTTTTGTGTGAACGTATTTGCATATATATGTCAAACTCTCTCACTTTTGTAAGTATTCTTGTGAGGGAGGCATCACGCATATCAAAATATTGGTGGGAAACTTAGTTAAAGGGTTGTGCTTGACTTTGAAACAAATTTAAATTTTTATTTATTTATTTTGACACTAGGGAAATGTTCAAGAATGTTGTTTTCCAGTATTTGTTCAGCAGAAGGTGACAAGGAGCTTCTATAAAAGCATATTAAACTGCAGTTTTTCCACACTGTGGACTAGAGTTTCAAAAGCCGCAATGAAGCCTACAGAGCTACTCTGGAGAAACTAGACAACGTAGGTATTATTTTTAGTGCTCGATATTTTCTGCGTTTAACAACAACAAAACATTCTACATACTTATGCTGACTGTCTGCTCTCTTAATGTAAGCAAGAAAGGGGCCACAGCTTGGACAAGAAAAAGGGCTCATATGTAACAGGCATTATGTTCAGCCAGACAAATTTTTGACATTGCCATTTTGATGTTGATTCCATAAAACTGGATTTATTCAAATGTTTTGTTGCTGGTTACAAATGTTGGGAATGAGCTGAGGCTGCTTGAATTCAGATATTCTGTTTCTGAAGGTTTCAGGGAAAGGATCTGATTGGATCAAACTTTTCAGGGAAGCCCCCTCAATGGAATGGCATGGCACTGGCTGGTACCTTCACCTAAGAAGCAAAGTCTGTGAGCTCAACGTTTTTTGAGCAGTTAAATTTCCAGTTCTTAATGGAGAGCTTTATTTTTAGATATATATTAAATACAAATTTGTTTGGTTTAAAATGTCACTGATTTATTAGAGGTGTGCTAATATGTAATTTTTAGTTATGCCTGAAATGGTCTGCATCATCAGTGTGATTTTTACAAATTTAAAATAATGCACTTTGAGAATCCTTATATCCTACCTAGTCAGATAAAAAATGAGGCTGCTCTGTATACATCACTCATTCTGTATTTCTCCCACAATGTCCTATTGAAATTCCTTGAGCTCTTCCCCCAGCTGTCACAAATACAAGAGTGAAATTAAGAAACCGACTACGGTTTTTGAAGCCTAACACAGTCCCTGCTAGTTTCTAAAGTTCAGTTAAAACTTTTTTAACTTAACATGCAGAAATAGCGCATGAGATTGATCAGACTAAAAGTGAGTGAAATAAGTTGATGTTTTCATGTTTGTCGTATCTAAGAACCCATCAGACTAGTATAAAACAGGAATGCTACACATGAACTTTTCTGCAATTTCACTTTTCCCTTCACACGGTGGTAGAGCTTACTAGAAAAGCAAACTCTTAGTCTCTCTACTGCTTATGGTTAAATTAAATTCTCCTCAGCAAAGAAGCTGACTTTACAGGGACACAGCTTGATATATTGCAGCTCTATAGATTCTTCATAAGTGCAGAGGCTGGTGCTATATCCTATCTCATTCAGCTGTGGATTTTGTTCTGGGTTCAGGTATGTGTGAATGACCAGCCATTCCCAAAGAAATGTATAGATGCGACTGGTGAGCCTTGCTGTGGTCTGTTCCTGCACACTCTTCTGCAAGCAAATCCCCTGTCATGGCTGAGGGTAACAGCAGCTTTATTCTCTGAAGCTTCAAGGTACAGTATTCCTGCGTTTCCCTTGACAGTCTGCTGTTACTCAGGGCCGGAGAGTATGTGGCTTGTGGAAGAGAGAGGGGATCACATGTACCACGTGTGGAGCACTGCACTTACGCGGTCAGGTTTTTGGCACCCCACTGTTGGCAATGAATTTGGAGAACTGAAGTCCCAGGGCAGAGATCCTTCCTTCAGTTGAGTTCAGCAGGTCACACCCACTCTTAGCAGGTGTGGTGTCAAACATAGACCTGTTCCTCTTAAAGGAGTTGCACAAGGGTAACATGGAGCGAGTAAAGCGTTGCTTGTGTTAAGAGTTGTACAGAGGACTTCTTGCCTTGAAGAGCAATAGCCCCATTGAACAAAAGTAATAGAAAATAATAAGCCTAAAAAGCCTGTACAATAACATGCATTCTTCTGAGGTCTGTGCAATACCAGTGGTTGGTATAACAGAAGAGTGTCAATGTTAAGACTATTGCAATTTAAAAGCAGCTTAATGTTGCTGTTATTACTCCTGCTAAGGAAAAGGAGTCCTATGAAACCTGTTGCTATGAAGCACAAAACTTCAAAAGTGTTAACTGTTATTATATAAGTTTTAACAGAATCTGCTTACTTCTACTCTTTAAGCACAAAACATTTCTATGTTCTTTCATTCTGTATACAGTCTTCCATATTTTGCAAAGTTTGAGTTCCCTGCTGCTTTTATGCTTCTAAGATATCACATGCCCTTTTTGTATGTATACACTGAGTTGTTCAGCAGAGTTCTTCGTGAATGTCAAGGAAACACAGAATTGTGGAGTAATATTTGTTTGCTAAGTGTTTTTGCAGAACTCTCATGGCTATTTGCTTTGCTTCTTTTTTCATTTTTTTCTCTTTTGTGTTATTTTTCTTTAAAATGGAATCCAGTGGGACTGTATATTGTGTGTTAAGTTTATTTAGTACAATACGTCCTGATTCCTCTTTCACTGTGGCTGTAACTCAAAATAACTCCACTGAAATCACTGCAGCTTCACTAACATAAATCTGAGAATCAGACCCATAAATTCTTTATTCATTACACAAGAGCAGAAAGCACTTGGGAATGATAGACTTTTAATTGTTGCCTCCCTTTCACTTAATCATGGCCTAACTTTCTTTAAAAGAATTTTAAAATTTAAAAACAGAGCAAAAAAACCTAGTAGTCTACTTCCAAGATGACACCTTATATTGACAGCTTTTGTCATGCTGTGAATTTTTATGCCTACTTAGAAATCACAAAAATAAGCATAAGATGTGTAATGGAAAAGCTAACCAACGCGTATGTGTAGCTGTAAGAAGTCTGAGTCACATTCATGTATTTTGAACTCCCTAACATGAATCTGAAATCATGTATTTCGTTAGAAAATACAATTACATTTGTTTTATCCTTTTTTTTTTTTTTCTTGGCTTCAGCTTAGCAAAGTGCATCCTCCAAACTGAAGCTGCCTTCAAGAAAAGCAGTACTTCAATGAAACTGACTGTTTCCATACTTTTAATGATGTGTTAATTTAGTTGTAAATTCATGCTTCTTTAGGATTCATCTAATCTTATCCCCCAGCTATATTTGTAATTCAGGCTTCCTGTTTTAAGGTCATTCCTAACTCAGAAAATGGTCATTATATTGGGTATAAATATAAGGACGGATTTAAAAATGTTCATGAACTTAGTATAGTTCTTATTTAAAAAGCCAGCTCTGTGTACTTCCTGTATGGGATGTCTGAATAAAATTTGTGTTAATCTCTTCATACAACTGATAACAATAGCCTGAGTCAAACACAATATGCTAACCATTCCTTTTTTCTCTCATGTATTTTCTTTGTTCATCTCAATAATATATTTATTTATCCTTCTTAATTTATAGTTCCTATAGCATGCACACATTAAAGTACAATATACGAAACTAATAAAGAAACTGCATCCATAACTTTTAGCTCAGCAAAACTCGATCAGTTGTAAATAGAAGCAGTATTTGGGTGGGAATTTTTTGAGATTTTATTAACTGTAGTCTCTGCAGGATCTGAAAACACGCGATCAGTTCCACAGGTGAGCTCCTCAGGACCTGAATCAGTCAGGTGCCAAATGTGCTTCATTGCTATTGTGTAAGATGTTAGTTGCATCCACATGGCTAACCGCGCTCCAGACATGTCTACCATCTGCATTATTGATGTGTAGGAGCCTGCTGGCGCCTCCATTTGAGATGACCTTTAAAGCAGTGAGAACGGGAAATGGACAGGCCACAAAGCTTGTGTTGCTCAGAGTCACTTTTAAACGTGCACTTCACTTTGTAGCACAGACATGGCCTGGGTGTTCAGTGTGCTGTATAATATGCACAGATGACAGCCTGAGGACTGCACACATCACCTGGCATAATGTCAGTAGTCAATCTGTGGAAGGTTACTAAGCCATACCTTCATTTAAAGCCACTTGCTTTGGTGGGCTTCTGCTTGTCTTCATGTATTCCATCTACTCTAAAACTGGACTCAATGATGACAAAGGCTTAGCCTGTTGTAAGGACGGCGGCTGGCTTTAAGGGTGGGCGCCCACCTTAGTTTTCCTTGCAAAGGGCTGTGGAAACTTCTTGGTCTTAGCCTGAGAAGAGAAGGGGGCAGACAGGTGGGAAAAAGGGGGAGAGCAAAGCTGGTTTGCGTACCAGGACAGGAGGCATCAGGGAGGCATTTTTTTAAAAGCTGATTCCGCTGTCACCATTGAAACTACCTCTGGCACCATTTTTTTTGCAGTGGAGGAGCAGTTTGTCCTCTTACTCCTCATTTTCTGTCTTTTCCTTCCATAATCCTAGATTATGTGTTGTCTGAGACTGGGACGCTCTCTCTCCTTTATTTGTAAAGCACATGGCTGACGTGGCTATTCTCCCTGTAGTAGCCTGCCAAGTACCACTGGATTACAAATAGCGAGAAGCAGAAAGAATGGACGGTTATCGACACTGTGCTTATAGGGCTACTGGCAGACTTGCTTCCTGCCATTTGGGTAATGGAATTGCAATTTCAAAATCAAATATTATTTTCTGTAAGAAAGCATTTCTTTTCAGAATCCTTGGCACTCAGTGGCCTAAATACTGCAGTCCTGATTCTGGCAAAACGCTAACAGACATCAAAGTTACTTTTTCCTTGATTCAGGTCTGCAGGATTGTGCTTTAAAGTACAAACATGTCATATGTACGTGGCCTAATTCCCAGAAGTGCTGAGCAGACCCATAGTATGTTGCCAACAAAGGGAGTGGAGAGAACTAGACAGCTTGAAATACAGTAGTTAATTAAATTATTCATGTTGCTTTCATTATTACATTTATAACTGCATCATCGTGATGCGATGTGTTGATTAGCATCCTAAGCGGTTCATATAATTAAACAGAGCATAGGGAATTAGCAGGCTTACAGCAATACTGTGCTACCGTTTCTGGCACGTTTCTGTTTACATCTGTTTGATGGATTGGGAGGTGACCACAGTGTGAGAACTGATGAAGAGGCGATGGCTTCCTTCCTTTGTGTACTGGCACGATCCTGTGTCTGCAAAGGGAATTTGCCACTGCAGCATCAGTGCAGTGCGTGGCTGGGCCTGACACTTGCTCCTGAGCGTTGCCAAAAGGGTGCTTGATGTCCTTGATGTGAAAGCGCCCATGCAGCTGTTTCTTTTTGCCGTAGACGTCTGCAAAGTTTGTAATGAGTCACTGACACATATTTGTAGTCAGCTGTAGTCTGCATCTGGAATGCACCGTAACACTTGGTCTGTCAGAGTATTAAATGTGAGCAAATGCCCTGCATTGCTCAAAAGGGGGAACTCGTGCATTGTCTCTGATCCGGACTTTAGCTTTCCCGTCATAAGCAAATGGCTTACCTTCTGTTTTGCCACGTGCCAAATTACAGTTGTATTGGGAAATATTGGCAGGACTATGTAGCATATGTAAAGTACTTTGAATGTAGACCTTAAATATTATAGTTATTAGGGAGTATTGACAAATGTTTTTGGGCAACGTGCGTTTTCGATGAAGTTCTATGACAAAAACAGACAACAGTCACATAAGTCTCCGCTAGTTCAGCCAAAACCCAGTTTCTGCTAGGGAAAAGGAGCGACTGCATCTTTTTAGGCTGAAGATTAGAAGAAGAGATCTGGCTTTGGAGATGGTCTGGCATATGCAAACAAGACAATCTCATGAGTAGGTTGGACCTTAAGACCATTGATTCGTTAGCCTGTCTTCACTAATGGCTGGTACCAGATGATTCAGAGGTGTAAGAACTCTGATCCAATGGCATGTAGTTTAGCAAACAAAAAAAATAAATGACACGATCCAAAGGCTTAGTTTTACCTTTGTAGTACTTTACATCTTTCTGTATTATTTATAATCTCCTTTCATCTGTGTCGTAAAATGTATGCCCTCTACAAGATTTTCTTAGGGTTTTGGAGAGAGTTCAAAGAATTGTAGCAAACTAATCAAGTGTCTAATCTGCATTTTATGTGAATGCTTAAAAAATGCTTCACAAATACAATAATTATCTTGTAATAATCCTTACAGGTTTTGATAAAAACCTATGTTTTAAGGAACTTCATATATGCATGTAACATGTTTCCTGGCTGTATTCTTCTAAACCACGTTGAAATATAAAGTGTTGACACGTCCCTGATTTACATTCTACTTCTTACACTCACGGGCGTTTGAACTCATAGGGCTGTTTCAATTTTCCGATTTTTTTCTTCATGGTAAATTTGCATTCCTTTTCTGGAATATTCCTTCACATTCTCACTCATGAAATGTCTGCTATGTAATATTTATAATACAAGAGCAGACACTTGTGCTAGTCTGCTTTATTGAGCTGACTTGACCCTCTCATTGCTAGGTGTCAGTGTAAAAGTACACTTATTATTACACTTTATTGCACCAACAAAGACAAAGGTAATAAATTAATATTTTAGACTGAATTGTCTCTACCTTTATAGGAAGATCCACTCTACAGTCTGTGTACTTCACCTCAAAAAATGTATATATATTAATGTGTGGTAATGGTACAGAATAAAATTTATTCTGTGATTTTGAGAAACTATAGTTTAATTAACTTGATCTACTGAGTGCTTGAAGGTAGCTTGCATGAAATTTATATATAGAATATACCCTGTAAGATTCAGTTGTCATCGTTAAAAGAATATTATTGCACAGGGTAAACGTGATCCACTAATTTCTTTGATTTCTTCTAGCATCATTATTCTTAAAAAAAATAAATCTGTTGTTTTGAGGGAGTCTTTCCTACTGTTTAGCAGATTAATGATCTTTGTCATTTATTACATTATCAGTTCTGCATGCAATAGATAACATTTGTATAGGTTCTTGCACTAATATTGTACATCACTGGTGACTGACAGTACAACTCGTCCACATAATTTGTGCAGGCTGATTCACAGATATCTTACCTGACAGCATTCTAATTTCTAAGTGCTCATTTTTCTTCTAATGTCTTTTTTTCTCATACTGTTCTCTGCAAAAGAATACCAACAACACCGTCCCTGCCACTTACAGGTTATGATCTCTGATATTTTTACCGTTTGTTTTTTTTTTCCTGGACTGCTTGTGACAGAGGCAGTTTTTCATATGTAGCTGAGATAGTTTCACAGAGGATGATATATAGCTAAGAAAAATCACTGTGCTACTCTGAACTTCAGTGACAAGCCTGAGTGAAGGTTATTTTTTGTTTGGCTGTTCTTTTGGGGTTTTTTTTGCTTTGTTTTTTTTGGGGTTTGGTGGGTTGTTTTTTTTTTCTGAGAGGTGTGAAGCTGGATCAGAAGTTTCTTAAAAAGCTTTAAAATAAACTGATGATGTCAAGAATTGCTAGGCAAGTTCACTATAGGTCTTTTTTTTTTTTAAGAAGAAATGGAGTTTAGTACTATGTAAAGCACATGGTACTCTGTATGCATGTGTAGTTATATCATCTTAAACTGTCAGGAAATTAAATACTGTTGAACTTGTTTTCACTCTAGAGGTATCTCATAGAAGTTCCGCAGAGAACGCTCCCACTGGCTGAAGACCTGTCTGTCTTCCTTCTGATGGCTAAAATTCTAGGTCTCCCTTCTGATGGCTAAAATTCTAGGTCTGTGGTAGTCCTGCTCATTGAAGTATATATGGAGTATATTTTAAAGCCTCCCTGGCCTTCAGAAGATTCTCACTCTTTCATTACTCCGGTGGTTGCTGAAGGTGAAGACAGCAAGTCCCACCTAGGACCACAGTCCAGCGGGGTGGGCTGCCTGTCTCCTCAGTCCTACTGGCGATAAAACAGTTGTAATAACTGTGCGTTTAGATAGAAATCAAACAGGCTGCATTCCCAGTAGTTAGGTATTAGAAAACATTAAGAAGATTCTTGAAGCTGAATCAATTAAATTGGGTTTTGGCTTGCTTCTTCAACTTGGAGTCATTAAAAAAAAATATTTAAAAATGGCTTGTCCTACAGTGTGACGTGAAAACCATGAATAGGTTTCTGTTTCTTCACTGTGGTACTGTCTCTGGATATCCAGATGTCCTCCATCCGTACTTTTTTTTTTTTTTTTTTCTGTATTTAACGTCCACTCATCATGCACTTCAATGACTGTTGAATCTCTGCCTGATTTTGAAGTCCTTTTACTTCCTTTGTTAATTTGTCTATTTGTTCCTGTGCCTTCTGGAGTTATTGCCCTCCTCTTGTCCTAAATCAGTCCCTTTTTTACTATGCAGTTACTTCAAGTCTTGGTTCTGCTTTGTTACAGCCTTCCAGCATCAGTTTAGCTTCCATTTTTTCCTTCACTATGTCATTATTTTGCACGTGTAAAAGTTGGCATGTATTCCAGATTTCATTGCTAGTAAATTCTTAGATATCTTTCTCTTCTCTGATTTAAGTCATAAGATCAGTCAGCTTTTACTCTTTAAGTGCTGTTTTCCTGCATGACTGTTGCTTGTGATTGGTTCTTTCTGAGCTCTTTCTTATGTCTTGCCTGCAAATCTGTTTTGTCTGCATGGATGACCTCTTCCTGATTCTAGGCTACTTGAGATAAACATTGTACGTTATAGTAATAAAGGAAGAAAAAAAATAAGGGAAAAAAGATAGTCTTTATACTCTTTTCCTATTACCAGAGGTAAATGGAGCCCAATTTTAAATCTTAAAGCTTGTCCCATTCAGCCTGCAGTTTTATGCATACTCTTAGCATCCACATACTTTCTACATTTTTTGCATGCCTAGGAAACTCTTAAACGTGTCATTTCTGTAATTTGCCCAACATCCAATATAGCTGAGAGCTATATTGCAAAGCTTTTTTCATGACTACTACTGCAGAATTTGAATTTGGATCCTGTAACTGTAGGGATAATTT
The DNA here is from genome assembly GCF_964199755.1 of Larus michahellis. Lineage (NCBI taxonomy): Eukaryota > Metazoa > Chordata > Aves > Charadriiformes > Laridae > Larus > Larus michahellis. The sequence continues at coordinate 75,581,249 of NC_133897.1, read as the reverse complement.
GTGGCTTTGCCATTAGCCTTTCTTTTTTATAGACAGTGAATCCTAAATGCCATGTGCCTCCCTGACTGTGTGATGCAAAAGTGTGATTTGCCATTGTAGTTCTAGTCTTAAATCCATTCGGCTTCTGACTTTTTGTGAACAACTTCATGGAGGTAAAGATTGGGATTATGATTCATAAAAATGCCATTTTATTTTCTGTATATGTTGTGGTCAAGGAAGAACCAAAGTAATGTTTATAAAAGAACACCCTGGGAAAAGTTATATTGATTTTATCTAGCCTACCCCTGCTTTTTCATTTTTAATCTTAATGCTTTCTCTGCTAGACATGAATTTTTCCTCTTTTAGTGTTTTCAGTAGCTTGGATTTACTCCTTTGGTCACATCAAAGATGGTTGCCACAACTGCTCTTTAGGTTCCTGGATCTCCATGAAGATACTTGCTGTCATTCCTATAGAGGGGAAGAATAAAAAAAAAATCAATTTTACTTTGATGGCAAGGGGAAAAAATACATTTTCCTCTCACATTCTACTTTCAGAATTTTTTATTCAGCTTGCTTTTTTAGAGGCAGTGCTGTCTGACTTCTTTTGTGATTCTCTTTAGATCTTACTTCATGGTGGGAGTGCTCTTTTCCTTAAGGTTTTGTTTGTATTTTCTCAGAAAAGAACTAAGTGCAATGATGGTTGTGTACTATGGCAGTAAATGTTTGCTGAGGCACGGGTATCAGTCATATTTATTTCTGCAGCTTCATTAGAAATTTCATTTTACCTTCTATATGAGTAAGCCACACACTTGATCACGATGATCCTGGATTTTCATGGCTCCGTATTTTAGGATTGTTTAAGACTGAAGTGTGTAACGTAGTTAGTCCATTCCCAACATGCAAGAGCCACCTCTTGTTTTTCTCTCCTGGTGTGTTGACAGAACATAAATTGAGGAAAAGTAAAGGAAGTTAGTGCATGTGTGGATACAGCACAGGAGCTTAGTCCATCAGTTTCTCAAGTGAGAGGTTGCACCACTGTTACCGGTGAGGCTTCAAAAGGGCTTCTGTAGCTGGGATAACAGAATCTCATTTTCATTTTTTCCCCTATAACCTCCTTTCTTTACCTAGGTGCAATGTGTGAATGAAAGAAAGAGGAAGGAAGAAGAAAGATTTTTCTAAATGTCAACTACCAGGAAAGGAAACAGGACATAAGTCTTCTATAAGTTTTTGGGAAAAGGAATTTTACTGTATATAGTGTGTGTATATATTTATATAATTATATAAGTCAAATTAGGTGTTAGCAATAATCAACGTGCGCATAGAAGACCATATTTTTTTAACATAGGATCAGTCATGGTTGAAATCATCCTGTTGCTTTTTGTACAAACATAAAATTCTGGATAATGGAAAAGCTGACCTTTTTAGAATAAACTGACTGCATTCAAAGTTGTTTTGATTTCTGACCACAATTTTTCTAAATTATTTCTTATAGGTTTCAGGGGTGCCTGTGTGTCTAAGGAAAGCATAAGCTTCTTCTAAGTTTTTCATTTGAGTCTGAAACACCACTGATGTGTGGATGGGTATTTTGCAGTTACTTTTCTCATGCAAAGGGAGCGCTACTGTAATGCACTGGGATTCCCCTTGTAGCAACTCTCCACTTTCAAGTTCCAGCTAGTGGGTCCTCCAAAAACATGTGCACGTAGCACTGTATGCAAGAGAAAAGGCCAGGGTGTTATGGTTTTAGCTGAGCATGCTGTATAAAATGCAGTTACCCCAGTATTCCGACATGTTCTGATCCACCGGTGGCTTGGGAATATTTAGCCATAGGGTTGAAGCTCAGATCTCTAATTAGTGGCAAGACACTTCTGCATGAGGCATTTTGTAACTTAAATGTGAGCTTCCAAGCATTTTTGGATGTTAGAAGATTCCAGCCCACCAGCATTGTGTGACGTTACTCTGGAACATAAAACAAAAGCTGGAGATCACTAGCACAGCTCCTCAATCTATTGTTGATGTTGTTTTGCTGTTTATACAGACCACCAGGTCTCTGGATAATGACGATGATGGAGAGATGATAGCTTGATTATCCCACCGCTGTGCTTTTTCTGGGAACTGATGAATCCTTCACACTTTTTACTATCTCAGGCCAGTGTTGCTGGGGAGGATGAGAAAAAGTCGTAAAGATGACATGTTTGCTGTCCTGTTCCCTGATGGGGCTCCAATGTATTACCTGGATCTAATTATCTCATCTCCAGTTGACAGAGAGGCTTCCATGGCATGCTTTCCATCACTGGGAGCCTCCGCCAAGCTTCCAGTGGGCTGTCTAATAGCTTGATATATTTTTGGACCTCCTGCTCATTGGATGAACAAGCTGAAGTAAATCATGTGTTGACCTCAAAGCATTTATAAACTGTAGAACATTATATTCTCATCAGAGCCATAGGGGCAGTAAACTATAGTTTCTCTGCTGTGAAACATGGTTTTGGTTATGCACTGTTACTAGGGTTGTACTTAAACAATAATATATCATTTGTGGCACATGTCGCCTTCTTTATTGAAAGGCAAAACAAAGAGTTGAGGACAAAAATCATTACTACTTTAGCAATTTTTCACAAAATGCTTTTGTTTTGTACTTGACACACAGATGGGACATTGTACTGCAGTGCAAATGATGTATAGCAGCATGACAAATTTCATTTCCTTTATAAAACAAGAATCAGAATAGTGGATGAATTTGGGGAAATGGTGTTAACTTTTTTTGTTAGTGTTAAAAATAAAACAAATAGGGGAATAAATACAAACTAAAATAAAAAAGAAAGAGAGATTGACTCTGAGGGAAAAATTCCTCTGGGAAACTGTTTGAGCCCTTTAATTGTCTTGGCAGATATCGATTAAAGTGCTTAAATGAAAATATTGAAAACAATAAACTCACTTGTGTTAGAGCTTTTGTATCACTTTGATAGTGATAATCCATGGCTAAGGAAGAAATTAACACAAGGTGTTACACAGCAGCTGGACTAAGGAAACAATAGAAGATCAATTCCGAGGAAAGCGAACTGTATTCTTAGCGCCACTTTCAATCGCAGACTCTTTGGTGCTTCAGCCATGTTAAAGAAATACAAATTCTCAGCCTCCTTGTTTCGGTTTAAGTCTGTATCACTGTGGTATATTGCTATCTGTTACATCACGCTGTGAGAGATGTCCGGTTCTTGGGGAAGTGTTTTGGAGTTGGTTTTATTAGCGTGGCTTAGCTTTGCCTTTTCCTTTTATTGTGGATTTGAAGAAAACACGCCCAAAATCTTTACTCTGTATCTTCGACGAATTTTACATAACATTTGTCTGTTATTAATCCTTAATGAGAAAACAAGAATTGAATGACTGTAACATGCAAGAATCCCAACCCATGCACAAGCACAAGGAATCCCATGTTGTGAAGTGTTGTACACACATGAAACAGAGCATCAATGAACAAGAAAATTTCCACTGTTTTCCCAAAACTTTGTGTAAAAGTGTTTCATCTCAGTCTTGTTTCGTGCACAGCTGAAATTCAGTCCCGTGGCCCTACAAAGCATCAGAATTATTTTTGTTTAAGCAGGGGCTGACTTTTGCCATTTTCACAATAGCAAAAGCTAAGGAACTATTTAACTCTTTGGCTTTGTTACTGCAGAAATCCTCAGTCTGGACTGCTGTGATCTAGATTTTAAACAATTAGAGGTTTAAGGCTGTTCACGCCTACCAGTCTGGGGATGGTGCGTTAGAAAGATAAGGTCTGTCTGAAAAGTATGAGTCTGAACATGAGTCTGGGCTTTGAAGTCCTCTTTCCTCTCTGCTACCAAAATTTTGAAATATTATGAATTTCTGTGAAGCAGGTGAGGAAAAGATATCCATGCTAGGTAAGAGGACGAAAACTGGGAAATTGTTCTCTGAGCAACAAACTTGTGCAATCTGTGGTTAGCTCCTGTGTGGACTCTCTGGTATCTGACAGTGCAGCTGCTAATGCTGCCGTCTTTACCTTCGTCAAGGCACTTATTTGGTCTCTTTCCTCTATCCATTTACCCCTTTCCATGAAACTTATTTGAATTCATTACATGTGGTCCTCTAATACATTCAAGTCTCCAGTCTTTCTGGCAAATTTGGTTGGAATTAGCCTGCAGTATCCAAAGTTTTCAAGACTCGGACACAGACACAAAGGAAGAATTGTATACGTGTGATTTCCCCAGTCTACAAGAATGTACTGTGTTTGTACAACTAGAACCAGGGGCTGCAGAGAGGTGTGTTGTAATAGCGAAGAATCAATTTGTGAAAAAATATTAACTACATAAACCTTAGGTTCCATCAGTGTCTTGCTCCATCTTTTCCCCAATGTTGCTGCGTTATAAACTGTGGGCACAAAGCTGCAGTAAAATGATGGTGCCTGCTTTCCCTGCAAATTCACATCACAGATCCAGTACGATGCCATTTAATTTGGCTATGAGCTTAGATATGAACTGTAACAATTTGCAGTATTTATACTGTTTCGTGGTTAAGGGTATTTCCTTCTTTTATCTCCTGTCTGTCTCTACTTATGTCATACAGGGCTTTTATCTTGTCCTCAGCTGGTCTAAGTTGACACAGCTTTGCTGACATAAACACAGCTACAGTTATTTACATAAACTAAGGATATGGCCATGTACATGGGATCAGGGTGAGTCTAGGCAATGACAGCCTACTTGCAAGGAAATATCCAGGCCGGAGGCCTTGTCTTGAAGTTAATAATTTCTGCTTTGTTCTGTAGTACTGATAATATAATTTTTTGCTCCAAGTGGTCTCCTCGTAAGTAGGTTGGATAAAGCTGCTGAATTCCTATTTACCAAGGTCTACTGAGAGATTTTACCCTAGTCTACTTGTTAGCCAGCACGCTGTCTCCAGGTTCTCCCAGGGCAGCAAAGTGCACCCCTGCAGCCTGGCCTTGTACTATCACGGAATCATGGAATTTTTCAGAGTTGGAAGGGACCTCTAGAAATCATCTAGTCCAACTCCCCTGCCAAAGAACTGGACGCAGTATTCCGGTTGTGGCCTCACCAGTGCAGAGTAGAGGTGGAGAATGACCTCCCTTGACCTGCTGGCCACACTCGTCCCTATGCAGCCCAGAATTCCATTGGCCTTCTTGGCAACAAGGACACATTGCTGGCTCATGGATAATTTACTGTCTACCAAGACCCCCAGATCCTTTTCCTCAGAGCTGCTTTCCAGCAGGTCCACCCCTAACCTATACTGGTGCCTGACATTCTTCCTCCCCAGGTGCAGGACCCTGAAAGTTTAGAGAGAGATGAGATACGCAGGGTTCATCACACATCTGGAACTTAGCGTAGTCTTGGCAGATGATATTCACAACCCAGATCTTATCTGGATCTGTTATTTAAATACCCTTTGTGTAGGATATACATTTAGAAATCCTTCCTGACATACTAGGCAATAATAGCTTGACTATAGAAGATTTATTTCCTTGGACTGTAGGAAACATGATTTTTCAGCATTTGTCTAGCTGAGCACTGCTTAACCTTTTCTTTGTCAAAACCACCTTCCTGGATGTCTTCTGTGTTGATCTGTAGCACCTTCCCCTCTAGCAAGGTAGAAGACGTCTAACAAAAAGAAATCTCATCCGGAGAAACCCTGGTTTCTGCTGTTGCAGGTAGAAGCTATGAAAATGTTGTGCCATTAGGTAACCCTCAAATCTAGAGAAACTCCTGGGATATTGCTTCTTCTGTCTTCTGCTACCTATCTGTGGGTAGTGGCTTTTGTTCTCCTTATGCAAACATCTAAACTAAAGGAGATCAGCCTTTTCATGGGCTGGGCTGCAGGATATGTCCCCAAACCTGATGTTGTTTCCTTGATTTTAAAGTTTTACTTAATTAGATACTTGATTTTTTTTTTTTATTTTAGTATTCGTAATTTTGACTATTACATTGAAGTATCTTTTTAATGTGCTGTGTGTTTGTGGTTTTTGCTGGTGCTTCTGCCAGGGAACCTCAGATAATGGAAACCTCAGACAAAGAATTAGATTTCCTATAATTGTATAGTTGACAGCAGTTGGAGTGGTTGTAATCACATACATTAGCTGCTAAAATGCCTATCGGGGGTTTCAATTAGAAGGAGAATTCTGACAATAGTGTTGAGAAGGTGAGATCCCAAGGAGCCCAAAGGATTGAGAAGAAGCTAGTAGTAATTATATTTTGGACCTGGAGAAAAAGAAGGTGTCAGGCAAACAAATACGCTTCACAGAAGCTATATCTGCTTTCTGTAGGAAGATAGAACAAGTCGAGACCAAGCCCTGTGACAACCATAAGCTGCCAGCTGTGGCAAAAACCATATGAATTACAACTTGCTATGGCTCGTTGTATGTTGATGCATGGATAATAATTTAATGAGAACCAGTCTTCATTTGTTTTCCTTTTGATATACAGCTGCAAGTCTAAGCCAGGCTTGACTGCATAGGACATGCTAATATCCACCCATGCTCTAGGAATGACTACAGAACAGTGAACCCCAAGCTGGCCCAGCTTCAAAGTGAGCAGCATGTCAAGGGTGAGGTATATCTTTCCTTCCAATGACATTAAAATGTGACTGGAAATTCCATTCTCTGGGCATCTGTGCCATGCCCTCCCGCTCTTCTCATCAATCAGTCACAAGGCACTTTTATTTGGGTGACAGTGAAGCAATCTGAAAGCAGACAACTTGGAAACATGCTTAACACATCAAATCTCCTGAAGGTCTTTCAGAGTTGCTTCATCCATCTCTATTGATTCTTCTGTAATACTTGGAGTCTCTGGGTGAAGAACATATCATAAAATGCTACAGAAAGGAGGTTTCGGAGAGCTGTTAACATTTTATATGGGCTGGCTACCTTGGGCACACTCAAGTCAGATGTTGAGTGAGTTGTCCATAGGAGTGAATGCTTAGCATAGCACCGTCATTTTTTTCACAGAACCTAAGGTGTGAGTGATACAGACATTACTGAGTTTACATGCCATCCTTTCCAAATGTCTGTCTGTCTGCCCTGCAGTACTATGGCTGCAGTCCCACTAGAGAAAGTCCTTGAGGAAGACCAGCAGCACCTAGAGTTACTGTTCTGGAGAGGGTTGAAGGCTGGCAGTCTGTGGGAATAGGATGGGAGGGAGGATACTGAGGGACAGGAAGGACAGTTTATCTGAGCCTTCAAGGTCGCCTTCTTTGTGGACAAAGGATGCTGGTGTCGGACACTGGGCTGGTCTTCCCAAAGACCACACACTGCTGTGTGTGTGCGCTGTCTGCTTGGGTTTTGCCTTAAAGAGAAAGAAACACCACAATGGGAAATTACAACTGTCCTTGTACCAGCATGCAAGGCAGGCCCATAAGCCTGATTCTGGCACCTTTTGTCCCTCCACTCTGCAACAGGCCTGGTGGTCAGATCTTTATGTGAGCTTTGAGGGTGGTGATTCTGCCCCTCTACTCCACTCTCGTGAGACCCCACCTGGAGTTCTGCATCCAGTTCTGGAGCTCCTACTACAAGAGAGATGTGGACATGCTGGAGTGTGTCCAGAGAAGGGCGACGAGGATGATCAGAGGGCTGGAGCACCTCTCCTATGAAGACAGACTAAGGGAGTTGGGGTTGTTCGGTCTGGAGAAAAGAAGGCTCCGACGAGACCTTACGGTGGCCTACCAGTATCTTAAGGGGGCCTACAAGAAAGCTGGTGAGGGATTTTTTAGGATGTCGGGTAATGGTGGGACTAGAGGGAATGGATTAAAACCAGAAATGGGACGATTCAGATTGGATGTTAGGAAGAAGTTCTTCACCATGAGGGTGGTGAGACACTAGAACAGGCTGCCCAGAGAGGTGGTGGAAGCCCCATCCCTGGAGGTGTTCAAGGCCAGGCCGGATGGGGCTCTGAGCAACCTGATCTAGTGGGAGATGTCCCTGCCCATGGCAGGGGGGTTGGAACTAGATGATCTTTAAGGTGCCTTCCAACCCTGACAATTCTATAATTCTATGATTCTACCATCTGGCTCACTTGACCTTCCACCTCTTGTGGGCATTTTGTGTGATGTATGGACCCTTCAGCCTTTTTCTGAATTGCTTTCTCTACCCCAATACTTGTTTCACACCATTTTCCTGCTGCTGCTTGAGGTTTTCCTTTGAAAATGAGTCGTTGCGTTGTGGAAGGCAGGGTAAGGAGGAGATGAAAACTTAGTTTCTTGGCTGTTTTGTTTTTTGGGGTTTTGTTTGTTGTTTTTTCTTTGTTTTTGGTTTTTGTTTTTTTTTTTTAAGTCAAGTAACAATTGCTTTCCCCTAATAAGCTCTACCAGGCAGTGTTTTCTCAAACCAATTACCTAATATGATAGCCCAATACTAATTTGTAGCCAACAGTTATTTATTGTATGCTATTTGGGAAAGTATCTTGCATACTATTTCACCAAAACGCTTCCATCCCCCCAGGTCATCCATCTGTGACATCCTGATCCAGTGTGCAGTGACAAAAATCAGGTGTGAGTTACGACCATTATGCAATGAAAAGATGGTTTAACTAGAGAAATAATTTGAAAGTCAAGTGAAGTGAGATTTGGATTTTACAGTTCAAAAGGATTTTTAATGTCTTTTTATTATTCTGTGTGCAGTATTGCAAATGCTCTTGACTGGAGATGCAAATAATATGTAAAGTTGGGGTTGTCCTTCCTGTTTTTCCAACAAAAGCAATGGGTACCCTTAGAAATTCAGTAATTTAACCTCTGGATTACTTCATCTGTGTTTGCTTGTTGCTTTATGAACGCAGATGTTGTTAAAGATATGGTGCTAAGAAGAGCACCTTTGTCACTACCTGCTGTACACAGTACAATTTAAATGACATAGTGGGAAAAGAATATCAAGTTTCACTACAGAAAGGTTGGGACAGCGTCACACCTTTTCAGGTGGGAGAATCAGATCGTGGTCATCTTAAATTTAGTAGCAGCTATACTGAGTTAAGTCATTCCAGGATTGGGCCTGAAGTGACCTGTTCCTCTAGTTCCTTTGAAGTTTGTAGCAATGAACAATCTGCCCAACATTGTGTTATTATGGGAGCTTATTCCAAAAATTAAAGCATAATGAAACATACCCTCATATCTTCCACCTGCACCTCAGGTAAAATTAATTTGGATTTTAAGCCAAAGTAAACAGACATGTTTCACAATGTCATAAAAATCATCATGCATTAACATCTCTTTTTACTGCAATTAAGTTTTATCTCACATGTAAGTTCTCTCCCCGCTCCTTGACTTTCTTCTGCAACGTCTGTTTCGGATACCAGCGTTCTGGGGCATTGAAGTCTTCGGCATGTATAAAAGGCATAACGTGACCTACAGGCACACAGTGCGTACTACAGTATCTATAAATGCCTGCTGCGGTGATGTCTCTGGTTGGAATTAGGGTTCATTTACATTAAACTAAAAATAGCCAGCCGCTGCCCTATGGAGTTAGTATTAAAGGATTTTGATGAAGCCAGGAGGGAGGGAAGGGAAGAAGATTCGGAGAATGAGGGAGCAGTAGCAGGGAGAGCGTCAGCACGTGCCAGGAAGCGAAGCAGTGGCTCTGTTTCAGCCCCGCGGATGCATGGGAGCGAATGGCCGTGTGTGCCCACACCTTGCATGTCAGCCCTCAGGGTAGACAGCAGGAGTATTCTGGTCAATCTTAACTGCCTAGTCACAGTCCGTCAAGTTAGCTGTAAAAACTTCTGTTTCAATTAAATATAAGCTCGTTGTATTTTCACACAACAGTTAATAAAATAAAACTCATTAGGAATATAGCATTTAGACTAGAGCAAGTGGTATTTTTTTTAAATGTCACACTGAAAACCACATTTCCTTTAATCAGCATCTGCTCTGTGTTAGACTGCCTATAAAATCCGGTGCACTGTTGACAATAGGGGAAGATGAAAACAAACAAACAGGAAAACTACAAAAGACACGGTATTAACATCAAAGTGCAATAATCCTTCTCTTTCCTTGGCATTTGAAAAATGTCTTTATTTTTGACCCTAAACAATTTAACTTTCTTTCCACCAGTTTTGAATTTGGACAACAATATGGGAGGAGTGATGGAAAGAAAGTAGGGCATTGCATGTGAACTGAAACACGAGATTAGGAGACCAAAAAAAGGAGAGGATAATAAACCGTTTTGAATAAATTAAAGAGTTTTTTGAAAGCAAATCAGCTCCATCTTTTTGGAACACTGATTGTATGGAAAGGCTTGCCCGCACAGAATTAGTGACATCTCCATGTAGTTTGTACTTGCACAAATAACGTCAGTGTTTCTGTAGGAACTTAAAGAAATGCATGAGAAAATTCTGAGAGTACACTGTGAAAAAAGGAAAGAATAGGCTCTGTGTGGTTTTCTTTCGTATCTAAATATATAAGTATAGCTTATTATTTGGTAAATATTAACTGTTGGGATAAAACTTGTGTAGGTGCCTGAGCGTTACAATGGGCTAAATGCAAATGATCCTGAGTCTATTGTATTTAGGCAGTAAACTGCTAAATACCTGGGGTGAAAGAAGGGAGGGGACTTCCTTAATCATTAAACTAGTCCTTGAATATGGAGGATAACCACATCATCTCTAATCCCATTCATAAACACATCATGCTCCAGAGTTAAAATCATTGTGGTTTTGTCCCCCCTATTCCTATTAGGAAATATTTCATTGCTCTGATGGTTAGAAATCCTCTTGTAATTTCCAGCATAATTGTGGCTGGTTTATACCTATTTGTTTTGTGTCGGCTTCAATGTGAATAGCTTTTTTCCTCCCTGCTGCTTACCCCCGATACATTTATAGACAGCAGTCATGGCACCTCTTAGCCTTTGTTCTGCTCTGTTAAACATGCAGTGCTCTCTTGGTCTCCTCTAATAAAATAGGTGCTCCTTTCCTTCAGTTGTTTCTGTTCGGTATCTACTTTTTAAACTAATCGATCTTGAACATGTTTGACCAAAATGGGGCTTCGTGGTCCGTATGAGTCCTCCTACACAAATTCTTAAACAAGGGCTGTTGATTTTTTTTTCTGCTTCTGGGAACACTGAACCTGATGCTGTTTCAAGGGCTGAGTGGTGAATAGTAGTCACCCTGAAATTGGTTACTGCAACTGTTTCTTTCTTCTCCTTCGTCTCCTCCAAATAACTATCCCATACTTTATGGGAAGAATTGTCACGAGTATTTCCTAAAGGATAGCAAACACATTTTTTCTGATGTAACTTCAGCACCTAAGTAAGCAAGCCAGGTCTGGTGTCCAGGCCCCTATCTTAGGATGGGATGACTTGTCCTCTGGAGATGCCCATTGCATTGCTTTCTCTGTTGGCTGAGGTACTAAACTTTTATATGTCCATCAATAAGGTGGGACAAAGGGTGAAGGTGCACACCACTGCCATTTGAGCTGGTATCCCATTTATGCTGGTCATCAGTATCAAACAGTATCTTCTTTTGTGTGACCACCTCTCCTGTGACAGCCACTGCCTCCTGAATGTTATCAGCAGATTCGTTAGCGTTTACCCAATTACCGATCGCTAGAGTTATTCCAACTGCTGAAGGCCTTGCATGAAATATAGGTCCTATAAAATAAGACGTACAATTTCAACCCTGAGCTGAAGCCCATGGACTTGAGATAAAGCTCCCAGTAGCAAAAGACACCAGTTTTGGCTTTCCAGGCAGCACCATGAAATAGTAGACTTAACCAAAAAGAGACTTTCTATTGTTAGTTTTTGTTTGTGACAATATGCCTGTTAGCATTTCAACAAGAATTTCCCACAAAAAGCTCATCTGTACCATAGGTGAAACGCCTTTTTGAGAGCAAGAATTAAAGACTAATGCAGCTATCTATTTGTTTTCTATTTTAAACCCAAATGGGCTATGTCAGACTTTGCAGATTATGCCTATGGGAATAGCAGAGGCCACAGGACTTGGCAAACAAATCTATGTATATTAAGTACATTTGTTGGAAATGTTTATGCCAGTTTTCCCTAAAGTAAATGTTGTCTATTGATACTAGGATGTTCAAATTGTATAATGTGAAGTAGGACATGAGAACAAAACCTTTCAAGCAGGCCACAGGAGGAAAAAAATATTTAATTCCCTAGTATTTGGTTCTGTTGTATCTATTACAAACTGTTAAAATGCTGTTCCCAAGGGATAAGTCATTGCTAGCCAGTACATGTTTACAATGGATACAAATCAGATAGCAGAGGATGCCGCTGGTTTTCTGATGACTGCTAGTGGCAGCGTGTACCAGAGCACTGTACCTTGCAAATGCCCGCTAAAACTGCTGTCTGGGGTGTAACACTTTGATTGGAAATTTAATTTTATTTACTATAAGGAACATGGGAAAGTGCTTGAGCGCTCTTACAAGCAGTTTCAGAAGTGGTTGCAAATGCTGTGTGAACGCTGGCCTGCGTAGTTCACACATCCCTGTGTGTATGAGGAGTATGAATACTTGCAGGCCTACACATACCGCTCGTCTTGGTATGTCTGGTGGCATGCTGAACTGGACACAGGAATACCAGAGCGCTACCTGCACATTCTCTGTACAAACAGCAAATCTGACCTGAAAAAGGGTGTTGCTTTGAGTGGGGTTTGGTCCAGATGCCCTCCAGAAGTCCCTTCCAACCTGAATTATAATACTGTACATCTACTTACTGCTGGATTTCTTTTACCTTCCTCTGAAGCACCTTGGTGCTGTTTACTAAAGCAGAATATTCGACTAAATAGGTTTGAAATATCATCCATCCTGGCAAGTCCTGTATTTCCATGTGCAAACAGGATTTGTTAGAAACTCAATACATATTGAATGTAGGTCTTTAGGGATCTCTTATTTGATTTGGACAGGTAAATATTGAATTGTCATGAAAGGTATTTGACTCCATTTTGGAACATAAAACAGAAAAGGTTAATTGAACAAAGAAACGAAATCAACACCAATGGTAAATGGTAACACACACGTTACTGTATATCCCCTTCTGACTTTGCAAGTGGTGCATATTTTGCATAGTTATATAAAGCAAACCTTATAGTATCACAAGCCTCAAAGAGGTGAACAGGAGTTGGGAGGGTGCTTTTGTAATCTTGTCAAACTCGTTTGTGAGTTCTTTTCCTTGTCAGTTTTTTTTTTTTTTTCTTTTTTTGGAAAAAGTCTGCTAATTTGGTCTCCTTTATTCTCAGTTACGCTCCAAATGAAATCCTGACTGTTGCAACTTTCATTGCCAATGTAAAATATCATTGGGAAGCTGATGCACTTTGCGGGGTTTCCCACAAGCTACTCTGATATAATAGGAGGAACGGGACTGTAAGTGGTGTCAAAGAGTACAGCTGCCCCACACCCCAGCTGGAGCCAAACTTTTTTTCAGTGAACACTTCAATTTTATTTCAAGATAATGCATGCTGAAATTGCTGAAGATTTTAATATTTTTTTTTTGCATCTAAAGAAAATATGGAAAATTTTGGATACAGTGAGAAATGTTCTTTCTACAAGTCTGTAAGTCAGCAGAAATTGGTGTAAGAAGAATTCCAACTCACACTTTTCTTTCAGACCTTGAGATTTGTGAGCAAGCTTGTACAATTAATACCATCCCATGCAATATGCAAGATTACTTTTTAAGATAGAAACGAACGGTACTATTGCTGGCAAGATAAATAACACTCTGTATGAAACTGTACATATCAGTTGTCCTGCGGTGTTTGTTTTTTATGTAAACCTTTTTTTTTTCTTTAAATGAACACTGCTCATTTAAAAATGTACACATGAAGGAAATACTTGTTTTTACTGATTAAAATGTGTCTTTTTTAGCCTCCCTGACAGTGCCATTCTTTGCGCTCTCATCACAGCACAAAGAAACACTGTTATTTACCCTGGGAAACAGGTGACTGAACTTATAAAAATCACTACAGGACAAGATGTATTGAGGCCTGGCACAGAATGACAAATTCTGGCGGGGTTTGCCAAGAAGAGACATATTGATTTTTAAATGATTAATAAGGAGAATATAATTGTATTTCATTAAGATGGATGGGATTTCATTTAGTCTGTCTTCTCCTTTTCCACTTCAGATGCGAAAGGAAATCAAGTCATCATCAATGGCACCTTGTGTTAGCCTGCCATGGAAACGAGGTCATTGATTGAGTAAAAGAAGTTTCTGAGAGGCTAGCCTAGCCTTTAATGGAGTTGCTAGCATAGATAACATGGCAAAGATAACAGCACTAAGTTTCTCTCGCTATTTTGAGAACAAGCAGGACTAGGAAGACGTTGATAACATCTTCGTTCTGGACTTTGATGCTTTTCAAGTTGCATATTATCCCAAGTAAATTGAGATGGGCATAAAAATACACGGGATTTCTCATTTGTTTTTATAAAGTCATTTAAAGCCATTCCACTGTCTAAGCCTGAGGGACCAATAGGCTGAAAAAGGGAGGAATTCCAAATCCTGTAATCCAGATGTGTTCTTGGTATTTTTATCAAGAAAATCAGTATATTCTCAATCATAAGCATGTAATTAACTTTTCTATGGATTTCTATGGATTTTAGGGTTGTGGTTAAATTAAACCTGTCCTTCCAGTGCCTCCTGAAATTGAGGGCTTTGTGAAGGAAGATGTGCTATTTTAGATCATTTTTTCAAGCACTAGATTAACAAACAGAAGACGAGGAACTTCTCTCTCTTGTTTTCCAGCACATGTGCCCAGGATGCTAACTCACATTACTTCTGACTAGCTGTTGCTTTTACTCTTCCTGTATACATCCAGCTTCTTACCATGAGTTTTTACGCTAGTTGTAGTGATTATTCAACTACTCACGTGGCAGTGCCTAAACTGCTTGAGTGTGGCATGTTAAGTAAACTGATTTTCATTACATTGCCAATTTCTGTTTCTCTTGTGTCATCAATTGTATTGTTCCTGCAGTTGGGGAGTTTTCAATCAGAGCGTTTAGATGAAATATTGAAGAGATTTTAGCAATGGATGAGCCTAAATGAGAGATATTTGGTATTAATTAGGAAAAGTTGAAAGAATATACTAGTTAAGGAATTAATGGGGAATGGGATGATGATAGAATGAAGGATTAAGAACACAAAGTTGATAATCACATTAATACAATGAATTCATGTTCCTACTAGGTTAACAAATATATTACAGTGCAATGCTGAATTTTCGTATTATTTTGGATTCAGTTAAAGACATGAAAGATGTCACTCTACTTCTGCAGACAGAAGAAATTGGGTTTTTCAGTTCAACCAGCATGGCGGTGGACAGAGAAGGAAGGCTATAGCCATGGAGTATTAATTAAAAACTGATAAAACAAAAAATTAGCTTTGGATTGAACAGGTAGAGAACAGATTTTCAGGTATCATGGATGAGATATCATTCAGGTATCTTACAATCATAATTATATTGTGTCAGAGCGACTACTCATGCATTGTAAACTTCAGTTTAAAACTACAGTTGAAAACATGCCTCATGTTATCAAGCCCATTTTTCAGGGAAGAAAACTGAGACAATGAGGTGGAGTGAATTATGTTCTGAGGCAGGTCAGGAAGGATCCATGAGTTTGTTCCTTGAGCTAGACATTCATTTACTGTAAGACTTTGAACAAATCACTTAGGAGTCATGGTAGAATGGAGATGTTGGTATTTATTTATATGCTTCCCATGAGAATTAAACATGTTTGTTTGTACAGTTTCCTGTAAGAGTCAGCTACTCTATCCTCCCTGCAATGTGAAGACACAAAAGTATGCATATATGCGTAGCTGGTAATGGAGAATGAGCGGAACTTCTGTTTTGCATATGCTAGGTATCTTGCTTCCGTGGAGGCTGAGGAGAGCACGATATTCTCGGGATATTCAAATAAAGGGAAACGGGAGGAATCTGGGGTGTAAAATGCAGACCATGAGTTTTTTCTATATCTATGGAGATACTGGTTTTGAAAGAAAGTGAGAAAACTGTATTAATGAAGCTCTCGGCCTCTGCTGGGGGAGACTGCATAGTGGTCTCATCCTCCCAGTTGAAACGTTTACTATCCTTGAAGCCACAGTTTCAAAGGTAGGCAAAGTTACTTTCTCCCTCTCAGTTTGAGACAAAGTCAGCTTCCTCCAAAATGCATGGTGGAGATGCCAGCCCAGGCCTGAAACTATCTTAGATAAGTGCAGCTGTAAAATTATTCGTATTGCATTTTGTAACACAAATGGTTTCAGCCTCTCACCCCTGCACTGCTGTGTCCATCTACAGGAGATGACTTTTCTAGTATAGAATGTGGTACGATTCTCTGATGGGCCATTTGCTAACTGATGTTCTGCTGAATAAGAGGTGATATGTACATTTAAAACGTTATTGCAAAATATCCTAATTCACTAAGACATGACTTACCCTGACAGGTTTCTAATGAAACATCACAAAAGGAACAAATCATGGCAACTAGAGAAAGGAATGATCCCCTGGATGAGGGGATAGAGTGCACCCTCAGCGAGTTTGCTGATGACACAAAGCTGGGGGGGGTGGCTGTCACACCGGAAGGCTGTGCCGCCATACAGAGAGACCTGGACAGGCTGGAGAGCTGGGCAAAGAGGAACCTTATGAAATTCAACAAGGGCAAGTGTAGGGTGCTGCACCTGGGGAGGAATAACCCCATGCACCAGTACAGGTTGGGGGCTGACCTGCTGGAGAGCAGCTCAGTGGAAAGAGACCTGGGAGTCCTGGTGGACAACAGGATGACCGTGAGCCAGCAACGTGCCCTTGTGGCCAAGAAGGCCAATGGCATCCTGGGGTGCATCAAGAAGAGTGTGGCCAGCAGGTCGAGGGAGGTCATCCTCCACCTCTACTCTGCCTTGGTGAGGCCGCACCTGGAGTACTGTGTCCGGTTCTGGGCTCCCCGGTTCAAGAGGGACAGGGAACTGCTGGAGAGGGTGCAGCAGAGAGCTACCAAGATGATTAGGGGACTGGAACACCTCTCTTATGAAGAAAGGCTGAGGGATTTGGGTCTCTTCAGTCTGGAAAAAAGATGGCTGAGCGGGGACCTTATCACTTATAAATACTTAAAGGGTGGGTGTCTGGAGGATGGGGCCAGGCTCTTTCCAGTGGTGCCCGGGGACAGGACAAGAGGTAACGGGCACAAACTTGAGCATAGGAAGTTCCACCTAAACATGAGGAGGAACTTCTTTACCCTGAGGGTGGCAGAGCACTGGAACAGGCTGCCCAGGGAGGTGGTGGGGTCTCGGTCTCTGAAGACATTCAAAACCCGCCTGGACGCGTTCCTGTGCAACCTGCTCTAGGTGACCCTGCTCTGGTAGGGGGGTGGGACTAGATGATCTCCAGAGGTCCCTTCCAACCATATGATTCTATGATTCTATGAATGATAATATGGGTTTGATCCTGGGGTTGAACTCCGGTGACTACAGCAAATACATTTTCTAACAAAGATATCTTTCAAAAAAAAATATGGGTTAACAAAATCCCTTAATTTGGGGTACTAAATACACTGTTTTGTATGAAAGGGTCTCATTTTAAGCAGAAATTCTATTAACGAAGTGACATGTTAATTCTAAAATAATGCATAAACTGTCTATTAAATGTAGTCTAGGATGTGATGAGGTTTGTATCTGTTTACTGAATCAAGCAGAAAAGGTCCTGGAATCTCAGGTTCCTGGCTTCCAGGTTAGTAGCTATTCTGGGGCAGTGAAGGCACTTGTCTTGCATGAATTTTTGTTAGACTCAAAAAACTTTAAAAGTTTTGTTCCAAGAATGGATGGAATAATTTTTAAGACTTGAAAAACTTGGAATGGGAAAAACTTCTAAGACCTCGCTTTGCTAAGGATATAATCTCTGGTTTTGCCTAAGATTCTTTGTGATGGTCAGCAAATCATCTCTCACTGTATTCTTTTTCTAAGAAAGATCTAGTACTATTCTCCTAGCTCATCCTATCTATATGGATGCTATTCCTATTAAAAATTCTGTCTCTATGTTGAATCCAGACCAGTGTTAAAAGTAATCATCACCTAATTTTTTTGTTTGTTTAGTTAAATCCTTTATTCTTGCTTTTCCCTCTTTTCCTTCCTTTCTTTATGAAGTCTATGAATATGCATTCTGGTCTTCTCTATTTTGTTTAGAGATGCCTTGGCAGTGTCTGAGATGATTTCTCATGGGGTCTAACATCAAAACTGAAAGGATGAAGGAATTAGATATTTAACAAAGGCTTCATTTGTTCTGTAAAGTTAATTAGTCACTCTTGACCGTCACATTAGATTAAAATTAAATATGGGTCAATTAACACTTGTTACTTTTCTTAGCTTCATTTCTGACCAGTCATGCTGAAATTATCACTGAAAGTCACAAGTTTATTTAAGTATAAATTAAGATGCGGAATTTGCTTTCTCATTTTTTCTAAAATCACATTTTTTTTCAGAGCTTAAATCTGTTAATCCTTTTTTACTTTGGTAGGGCAATATATCTAAATAGGAGGCAGAAAAGTTGTAATTATCACAGAAGAATCACACCTTTTTTATCTTATAGTGTGTATTAATAGGTTTGGTTTTGAAGCATTTCTTAACCGTAACGTTTAATACACTACCCTGACAACACTTTATTGTCTGCACAAATCACATACGTTAGCATTTAGTGTTGTATTACTACAATTACCGAACTAAATCTTTGACTTGGTTATTAATCTTGAGTCACGTGTTGTATCTTGACAAAAAATATCACATCCTTGGTTTTTGCTTGCAACAGACCAGTTAGATCCTTACCTTCTTTCTGGGTGACCAGATGCCTTTGATTTATCAGCCCACTCACAGTACAGTGCCTTTACACCAACGCAAAAACTTCTCAGGTGTGAAGTTTTTCCTTCCTCATATTTCTGCCGAGCTAAACGTCAGGATAAAGTCTCATTTCACTTTATTAGGAAAACACGGTGCAACATCTAACATTCACCAACTTGATTATCACTTCCTCTGTTTTCACCTTCAGAGCTTGTGGGATGTTAACATTATTGCACTGGTTATCATGGAGCCCGCTAATTAAGGCATGCTTTCAACTTGTGAATGTAATGTAAAAACCAAACAAACAAGCAAACGAACAGAAGACAAACCAAACAAACCCACTGTTTCAGGTTAGAAATGATTTTCAATGTTTATATTACATTTTTTCTTTGAATACTATTCTGGTTTCCCCACCATTTTTTCCATCCTCCCTTTCAGTCCATAATTTATTTTTATTGGTTACAGTAAGACTGCAGGCTTTTCTACAGCTGAACACAGCTGCTAATGTTTTGCTATTGATTCCACATGTTAGCTCAAAAGTGTATAATAATCTGTTTTAATCGTTGCCTTTGGCTTTTCCTCTTCCACTCTGAGAAGTGCCCTCTGCCTCTGGCCTGGCATGGCCATAACCAGAAACTGATCCTAATTACATCAAGCCACTCTCTGCCAAAATGCCCAAATATCCGTAACGTGTTTGAATAACAACTGTTGGGAGACATAACTCCATCCAGCTCCCTGGAAAATGCTTCAAATTATCAACTGTAGATGTGCTGACAGGAAGAAAATCTTGTGGGCATGGTAGAAGGCTAAGCTACCTCTGGCCCGAAAGGGAATACCTCAGCAGTACAAATGTAATGCTATTTGAGTCCCGCCCCCTCCTTCAAATCCCTGCAGCTCTGAGGAAGCTCCAAATTATAACAGGACTCCTAAGGGAACGGCACATAATCAGCCCTGCTGAAAACATGTTGAATAGCGCTAAATAAATCCCAGGTCTAATTATGTTACTGAGACTGCACGGGGACTGCACATCTGGAAGTCCCCCCAAAAAGTCCTGTGGTAGTTGCAGCGAAGCAGTCAGCTACTCCGGCGTCCATGGTAGCTCAGCAGCCACCTCCAGGAAGGAGCTGTGCAAGTCCCCTGACGGTGCAGGAGTAGCCCACGTTAAATCACTGCTTATTTAATCTGTTAAACTCCTCTCCTTCAGCCTAGGGGGCATCTACCCGGGCTGGCGTGAGAACCAGAGCTGTGGCATTGGGTAGGAGCAATTTACCCACTGCTGCTGGGGCACAGAGCCTTCAGCTGCTCCCCCCGAAAAAGCCAAGCCTTTCCCAAGCACTCGGTATATAGAAATGATAGACACAACTTGGGGTTTTGTCTGCAAATATAGCGGGTGGTGTTTTGTTGAAATAAGCAAGAGCTTTGCCGCTGGCTTCTCTGGGGCTGTGTTTTGACCACAGTGTTTCGTGACACCAGCAAGCATTGGGAGAATGTGCACAAACTGCTCAGCAACCTGCACCATCTTTTCTACAGAAAATGACTGCTTTTTACCTCGGGAAGTGTAGTTCCTTATCCTGACATGAGTGGTGCCTTTCTGAGAAGCCCTGCGTCTACTGGCGTGATTTTTAGGTGCAAACACGAACTACCTGGAACAGACCTCACTACTGGGAGCCGACTCAGACTATATGGCAGGTCTGAAAATAAAGCCTCTTGTTTAGGCTTCTGAATTTTCTTTTGCTTCTGTGGTTCTCATCAGTGATCCTGAAGAAAAATACCAGCAGACCTGTATCACCAATAACTAGAAAAAGCTAGTTAAAACTATTTGCAGTCCTCTTTATTTTATTATGTTCTCCTTCTGTTATTTGATTAGTTGGCTGTCAGAATAGAAGATGACATACTAATTACTTTTGTAATTGTTATACCAGTATAGTGCTGATAGTCAATATTACTGTGGTCTGCAGTCAGAGTTTTGTATTGTTACATATTACCATGGATCAGTGATTCTTGATGATATATGAAATGAATATTACTGTTTTTTTTAACTTCCTAAGGAGGCCTGGGAGCACCCTGAGAATGTCAGTGCTAATTATGCAGACCACAGAGACAAATTCTTTCCTCTTTGCTGAAATATTTCCATTAGAAAACGGTAGAAACCAAGAAAATTTGGATGGTCAATAGTAGCTCTGTTTAGTGGCTCTGCTTAGTGTTTAGAAGAGCTTGTGGAGTATTACGTATTGCTGAAACTTAGGGGAGAAAAGATATTTAAATTTCTCTGTTGTGTGGGATACATATAGCTATTCTTTGATAAAATGCTCCTTTAATGTTGTGCATAAGAAATCAGGTCTTTCCTTTGAAGTCAGAAGGAAAAAGTAAGGAATTAAATTTTCTGTTCTCTGATTCCACCCAAATTTAGATAATTTATCTTAGAACTTTATTAACAAGAGGATTTTGGTTTCTCAAGGTTTCTTTTTCCGTGTGCATGGTTTTTGTGGCTCATTGAATCTAAACATATTCCTGTTCCCTTTCTCTAGTCTGTAATTCTACCCCCAGTATTAAGGCTGATTTAACTTCTGTTTCAAAACATCAAACCTTAGCAAGACTATATAGGTAAATTTCTATGAAAATTGTCCCGGGTGTCTTCCCTACTTCTCCTGTAACCACTTTAAGTGATGTTTTACTGGTATGCATTTGATAACAAAGAGGTGTAAATTCTGCTTGTCAAATTGTGCTCAGAAAATACCCTAATATGATTGATGCCGTTCTTTGTTAATTCGATCTAGTGGCATGTTCCGTTAGTACAAAGCACAGGTCTCACAGATCACTAAAAAAAGCTGCTTGATTCCTATTCTGTATTCTCCAAAAGCTTGCACTGCACAAAATGCATCTTTTCTTTCATCTGTGGAGTGCTAGTTCCGTGTCATGATTTTCTCCTTCTTGCAGCAGTTCCTGGGTAACAAGGGGGAAAAGCAAGCTGGACCTTTTGAGTCTCACCTTTCCCGAACCTCACTGCAGTCCAGTGACACCTGCAATGCCTTCGCTGCTGATATTTTCTGCGGTTCTGTTTGAATTGAAACTGTGAAGGCCTCAGAGGTTTCCATTTGGAAACTTCATTTCTGAGAAAGACTCAGCAGTTTCGTTGCTCAGTCAGACACACAATTCAAATGTTTAGCGAATGCTAAATCTGCAGGTCGCAGATCTGCCCGTTGCAGGGTGCTGTGAATGCTGATGTTAACATGGGTTCAAGAACTGGGCAAATTTATAGATGAAAACCATGATTATGACAGACAGAACAGATTGATGAAAGCTGGGAGAGCTTTTGGGGAAAACTACCTTTATATACAGCTTTTTCTATTACATGCTTCTCTCAGCATCCACTTTTGGCCACTGTAAGGTACAGGATGCTGGGCTAAACAGATCTGTGGTCTCACGCAGTCCAGCTGCACTTAGCCCTTGTGTTACCATGCTTTCACATAAATATCCTAAAGCATAGAAGGTGGACAGGATATCTGTGGAGTTGCTCAGAGAAGAAACCAACAGTGTTTCTTTTCAAAACTGATGCGCTCACCAGCGTGGCTTGTGCCATAAACCAGATGCTTTCCCAGGCTGACAGCTTCTCACTATTTGCAGTGCTCTTACCAGGGTCCAGGCTATCAGAAAAGGCCTCATGCTGCTATCCACTTCGTTAAACAGAAGTTGGTTTTATATTTAGTGGCGCATGGAGCGTACAGATGAAAAAAAAATCGCTCCTAAAAATTCAGCAAGATGAATAGGTCCTGTGGAAAACTAGCAAGGAAGTCTGAATGCAAGATTAATATGCAGTCCCAAGTTATGCATCCCACAACTTCTATTGATTATCTGGAAAGGAAAAAAAAAACCCCATGATTCCCTATATAAGTCAGACTGAAATTCTTGTGCAACTGTTCTTAAAAGAAGAAAATAATTTGTCTGGGAGGAGAGCTCTTTGGTTTCTGTTTGAGGGAGAAGAGGTTTAAAAGCTTCCTGACATCACTTTACTGTTTACCAAAGAATTCTCAAAATAAGCACAGAATTAACAAATAGAAGAGTTGTGCTGCTTACAGGCTTGTCCACACTAGAAGGTCAGCGTGGGCAATAGGAAAGGACCTTCAATCTTTAGGTTTCTCCCCCTTTTGGCTCTGAGTCTGACTTGTAATTTTGAATATGTCATACTTGCTGTGCTTATTGTAAAGGTCAACAGTAAATGTCTCTGTTCTGAGAATTTGATAGGGAATTGGCATCAAGTGCTTCAAAGTTGAGGGACTGGGTGAGGAATAGATTGTAAGCGTGCGGTGTGTTGTGTGATGCTTTGCTGTTTGAAGATCATCCTTGTGATGGGTTAGACCTTATCGGTCCCTCTCTTACCTCTCTTTTATACTTAAAGGAAAAGTGACCGTCTAATCCTACATCATTTCCTCATCTGCTTTGTAGATGACTTTGTTGAAGAGATGTGCTTTCTGGGTTAGGGAGCCTTTTTATCTGTCAGAAACCTTATGACAGGATGTAAATTTCTAATTTACACAGAACGGAGAACGACAACACCTTCTCTCCTTTCCCAACCAACAAGAAGTGCAGTTACCATTCATTTGCTAGTCTTAATTATGTTTTTTTTTCTTTTATTATTATAAGTGCTTTCCAAATCGTTACTGCCTGCCTGCAAAGGGAAAGTTCTGACCAAAATATGAA
Source organism: Larus michahellis (assembly GCF_964199755.1). Lineage (NCBI taxonomy): Eukaryota > Metazoa > Chordata > Aves > Charadriiformes > Laridae > Larus > Larus michahellis. The sequence continues at coordinate 75,557,809 of NC_133897.1, read as the reverse complement.
TCTATAGCGCGTCATCTAAAGGGTGTGAAAAATTATATCCTATAAGGTCCAATGCTTTGTATTGATCTTACAGAAGAGACAAATCTCATGGGTCAAAGTTGAAGTGGTATGGACAAGCAAAATCAATAATAATTTTAAAAATAGGCATTTTTTTCCTTTTCTTTTACTAATTCATGAAAATAGTACAAAAGCACCGTAAGACTTGCACTTATTGATGCTTTACAGATTGCTACTGGTTTTTTTAATTAATTATGTTTCGGAAAATATTGTTTTGCCAACATCCAGTTCGCAAAAAGGTATTTTAAAAGCTGAAATCAAGCATTTCTATAAGAATAGATCTGACTTACGTTGTGGCATGGCTAATGCAAGGTTTTTTGCAGCCACAGACCTGCCCATATTTTCTGGATGCTTGTACTGAGTCTTATTTACTGAATCTTATTCTTTTTAGACTTGGAAAGATCTAGATTTTTCTTTGTTTTACACAAATAAAAAGAGATCCTCTCAGCTGGATTTTTTGGAAAGCTTTCTGTCACGGAATTTTAATGGTAGCAGATTTAGAGTAAACCTGATTGCTTGGGAAACCCTGCAGTCACTGAACCTCTTGATCAAGTGTCTGGCCACTGGGTGTGGGACAGGAGGCACACTGTCCTATCTGCCCTTAAACAGAGTCAATAATCTAGGAGAAATCTCCTCAGTTGAAATTATTCCAAAGCTTCTCTGACTCTTGTAGGCTGGTTTGCATTTGATCTAGCATTATTTCAGGTTTCAGCAGGAAAATTTCATGCGGCTTTACCCTGTTCCCCCCTATTTGCCAGCACGCAGAAATTTAGTTGAGAGCTGCTTAGCTTTTTTGTTTTTCTCTTGGGAAAATCAGGCTGTTGTGGATTTCTGCCATGTACAAATAAACCTCCTCTACAAATCACAGAGGTCCCTCAGCAGTGATTTCCATGACACCCACTCATCAGTGTCCACCTTCTTGAATACCTATGTGCTGGCGTGATCACATTAGTGTCTTTGTTGATGACTAAAATGGAGGATATCATTCTACAACATATGCCAGCAATGAATTTCTGTTGGCAAGCACCCTGGAGACTGAGATAATTCATTTAAAAAAAAACCAAAACAAACAAAATAAAATTATAATCCAGATTTGAATTATTTTGTTAGGAAAACGCTTCCATCTTCCCTCTTGCAGCAAGTAGTATTTTGCTTCTTCCTACCTCTTGAGTTGTGGACTCTCATTTGAAGAGGAAGAAAAATGGACTTTGACCTAGATGACTTTTTTCACTGGCAAGACTTTGGCTTGCTGTTAAATATTGTTATTATTTAAAGTCCCCAAAATGTGCTCCATACTGAATAGACCAGTGGGGGAAATGTCACCCCTAAGAGTGTTTTTGGCTCCTACTAAGAGCCTATTGCAAAGAGCATGCCTTGCGCCTCATATAGGTTAACTTGCTAACCGGAGACCAAGTGTGTGGGGCTGGGGACAGGGGAGGAGAATCCCACACGCACCTAATTATAGCCTTTACTATTACACAGCACTTGGCAACCATTAAACAAACAATTGTTTAATTTCAAAGCTCTTCTAATTAAACATTAGTCACACACTCTCCCTTGCCCTTTATTTGCTGCATTAAAAATCACAACCCTAAAAGAGCTTACTTGAAAGATTCCATAATTAAGCAACCACTTACTCCAGGAATATCAAAATCTTTCTTTCCCAGGGACAGCAGTCGTGCCTTCAGGTAAAGGGTTACCACAGTGTAGCCAGTGGCAGAATCCAACCAAAAGTATGTATAAAACTCTGTCTACAAGCATTTAAAAAGTGCAGTGGGAAGTGGGTGGAAGGAGTGTAACAAAGCAGATTGAAGTGGAGAAAGAAAAACAATAGGTACAAATTTCTACCAGTTTCCTCGGGCATCCATAGCAGCTGCTTAATGATACATGTATCATTATATCTTGGAGTAGTTGGAGGGCAGAAGCAGACTTGATTACACTACAGACAATTGTTTCACAATAATTCTGGACCATTTTTCATTAGCTGTCTCCCCTCACAGCAAAACGAGGGATAATTTTTTTTTAAAAAAAAGCTTATACCTCTAGAAGGTTGTCCAACAGTTAAAGATTTTTAATAATTCATCATGCGAAACATCTTGAGCTAAATACTAAATTTCCCAGCAATAACAACAAAAGATGAATGAAAGGAGCTGAGGTTAACTTGCTCTGATAGAAACAAAAGGGTAAATAAAAAGAACGATGCTATCACTTTTCCATGATTTATCAGTACATTTTTATTACACCCTCCGCTTTGACATGTTTTGTCACTCAATCTGTTGAGCCAAACCAGTTCATTCCAAGCAAGCTGATTAAGTAACTGATTAAAACGAAGCAGCAGATTTGTCTGCCTATAATCATTTACCATCACAGAAGCAATAGGTGGCAGGCCTTACTGGTGAGTGCAGCTGCTGATGTTACCTTTAGGAAAGATACGGGCTTCTGGTTTTGATCACCTGGCCTAGGTCATCAGGTCACAAGCTGGTATGACTGTAGTGGTGTGAGCAATGACTTTTATGGCAATTGTTATGTTTTCTTGCTATTGAACCCCCTTTAAAAAGAGATGACTCATTCATAGTAACATGTAAATGCGGCGCTCCTGACTTCATTAGAAGGACTTAATGTATCCAGCTATCAGCAAGGAGCTTTTTGTAGGAGGAGAAGCCTTGTTTCTTATTTTACGTCTGCTTCCCAAGACACACTGTGACTGATCCACAGGGCAAGTAAAAGTGACTAAGACCTAAGTCCAGGCTCCGAAACTCCTGAAAATGATATGGCCTGAGATTGTGAGTCCTGTTCAATGGCAGCTTGTTTGGAAGACTTCTTCAGGTACAAATGAGGAGGTGATGGGAGATGAAGTGCAAGGAGCCATTTCAACAGTGGTAACAACAGTTTCCTGCTACCCCAAAGACGGGCAGCACCTTCCACAGGAGTCAGAGCTGGGGTACAAAGTTGAAGAAGTGAAAGACCTGCTGCTCCAGACTTGCTGTTTATGCTGCTGAGAGGAGGGCGCAGGTTCCACCCAGAAATAGCTTGTCCTCTGACCTCCCTCTCCGAGGTGGGAGCCAGCTTGGCTTTCCAGCACAGGCAAAGCAGGTGATGGTGGTGGTCTGCACCATTTGACATTTGTTCCTAAATCCTATTTTGGGTGCCTGAGGATGCAGCTGAATACCTAGGATTTACCAAACCATATTAGAGATGTGAAATGAATGGGAGCGAGGGTAAAAGTCTTAAATCAACAGCTATGGTTTTGAATACGTCATGAGGGGTTTGCCTGCCTGCCTGCCATGGTGTGTGCATAGACACAACAGGCTCTCCTTGCAAGATGTTTTGAATACTGCTGTGATGAGTTAATGCACTAGCTGTATGCCTTTTTGAAACGCCTAAACTTGGGAAGTCAAAACAGGAGACCGCTGCTGTTCAGGATCCTGGTGTGGGACATCTCTACAGGCAATAATGTGTCCCAGGAGCAATCTTTCCAAGACCTGGTCTTGTGAGCATAACGGCATGAAGCAGCTGCTGCAAATGGCATAAATGTTAAATTCTGATTCTTCATCTCAGGTAGAAAATTTATTTTTTTCTTTCCTAAGAGGACCATAAATTTTCAAATTACACAAAAAAAATCTTTTAACTCTTAGGTGTTGAGTCCTTAAAATCTTGAAATGTGATGATATACCCTAAATGCACCCACATTCCATATTTCAACTTGGTATTAATAAAATTAAAAGCACTTCCAAATATAAGGCCACTGGAAGTTAGATGCACTTCTTAAAATTACTGGTTTAACAAGTGATTCTGCAATCAAATGTGTTTTTAAATGCCGTGTCCTGCACTGGTCATTACATTGCAGCCTGGACACTTCTTTGATCTTATTCAATTCATCATTGTCTTGTTTGAAGATTGTAATTTCAGCAGGTTTTCAGAGAAAAGGGAGATAGCAGCCAACTACAGAACATAGAAAACTGTAAAACATCTTGCCATGTTCACTTTTCCATTGCCCCAGCAATTGATGCTGTTGCTTCTCTTGCCCTGTGAGTTATAGCTTTAGTAAAGCATTGCCAGATTCAAGTCAGCAGGCCTCTGCTGGCAGTGCAGAATGACAATTCTTATCTGTTTTCTATAGCCTGACATTTTCAGTAAGGCCTGGAAGGTTTGGTTAATAGGGTTTGTCAAAAGGGAGCTACAATATAAAACGTTGAAATATGGAATGAGAGCAGAGCAGAGAACCCGTGTCATGTTAAATGTTACCAAAGCAATTTCTAGGAGACTAATTATTCACAATAGATAACTAAATTGTAAATCTCTATTACAAGTGGGGGATTGAATGTGAGTTTCTTTGGAAAGCAGTTCTGAAGTCTCCTACTTTAATAGCTAATACGTAAGGAAAATGGTAGGTATGCCAGAGGCTTTGGAAGATGAGAGGTCAAAGGGTGAAGGGACAATAGCTCCAGGATTCATTCACTCTGAAAATCCTGAAAAGACATATTTGCATTATAAAATGCCTGATAGACTTTTTTTTTTTTTTAGTAGTCTGATATTGAAAGCATTCTGATATAATAATCCCTTATGACTATTGCTAACTAGAGAAAGGATGAAGGGACAGACATCGGAAGAGGGGCATCTAGATATGCTTGAGGGTGCTTAGCTGTATTTTCAAAGAACGATGATAATCAGGTACTTCCTAAAATTCCACGGCCTGCCTTTTGGGTGCAGGTTCCCTTCTAGGATGGTAATTGTGCTTGCTAATGCCCCCGTGAAATCTTTCGTCCTATTACCTGGAATAGCACATAACGTGTGGTCTGTGCCCTGAGGAGGTATTTGTCCCTGCCCTTTCTATTACGAGGCATTTTGTGAGAGAAGAGGAAAGATAGTAGACAGTGCCTATGAGAAGAGGATCTCTGAAATATCCTTTTAGGATAGTTCATGCAACATGTCTTGCTTCTGTTTTCTAGATTGCTGCTCAGCTTTATGGATGCCTTTGGATGTTCTTATTTATTACTAAGTAGTTTTTAATAAGTAGATGATGCATTGTGGCACAAACTGGATGTCTGACCATAGTTTTCCTGTTATTACCTCTGTTCTCCTTCTTTATTATTGCTTCTGTTAGCATTTGCCATGTAAATATATGGAGACTTACCAACCCAAGACAACGTGCTATGCAACAGGAAGTGTATTGCGAAGAAGCAGGGCTGTAACTATACTCCAGGGTCGCTGAATTCTTCTTTCTGGACTGAAGGGTAACATCCAGCTCATTTGCAAAACCGTAAAGAGAAGATCTTGTGTCTTTTTGCAAGTGCTAAACGGGGAAACTGTTCAGGGCATATCAGGAAGGTATCATAATTTCCTTCCTGGTGTCTGTCTGTGCAGCTGTAAGAGGAGATGAATGCAGTAAGGTTATCTTTGGCAAAGCATATGCTCAGAAATGGGGCTCCAACTCTTGGGGTTGTTGGGGATTAATGAGGAACGTTTATGTCCAGAGTAGTTGCATTAGACATGATGTAAATGTAGGCTGGGTGGATTTCTTTTCTTCTGCTTCCAAAGGAATATGTGAACTTTCAAGAGTTCACTGTATTGGAGAAAGTTTGCAAATTCTATTATTCTTTGCCATAAAGATTAAAATGTTCTTTTTGCTTTTTCTACCAATAACCAACAGCGATCTGAATAACTGACAAAGAGCAAAACCATTACCTTTGACTAGGTAGTGACCATGATGACACTCTTAACACTTCTGTATTGTGATGGTGGAGGGTCCTGTTACCTGCAAATGCATTTGTATCGTTAATAAATTGCATGGACTTTAAGCAATAGACCACAGATTCTTGTTGCCTGGACCTGAGATTAATCTGAACCTAGGCCGGAGAAGCTGAATTGGTCTGGTTGAAGCTGATGGTCTCAGCAGAATTTCAGGACTTCATAGGTTTGATGTATTTTCAAGTAGTCTGCTCTAACAGGCAGCATGATTCTGTCTGTGTTACAGTTTATGTGAATATCTTGGACGTGACCATAGCAGGCTAGTTATAGCTAGTGTGCATGAATTCTCTGCAGAAAAGCCTCGTGCAATATTCTTAGAAAGCACCAGGCTAACTGCATGCATCACACAGTCACCACACCTGCACAACAAGAGCTGGTGTTTCTGCAGCTGACTTGTTAATTATGCACCTCTCATTAAGGCTGATGAATCCTAACATATCAAATTTATTTTGCTGCACTGTGTATCTGAACCAGAACTATTTATGCCCATGAAGTCAGGAACAGAAAGACAGCAACCCTTGTCTGTGTCATATCTGTATCTAGAGCACAACCAGTGGATTGTTACATCAAGGAATGAACTATCAAGAAACTACAGAGAGGAAATGTGGACTGTTTCACTAGTGAAGTCATTCTGTACACAGAAATGGTCCTAATTATTAAGCTGTTGGCACTATCATACTGCAGGTGACTGATGAGGTCATTCTAGGAAATCACTGTTTTGAGGAGTCTTTAGATCAGCAAGTTGATTATGGAGATTCTCTCACCTCACAGTTTTAGTGCGTATTTTCAGAGAGCTTGCTTAGACTTTATCTGCAGTAAAGCTACTGTTGATATCTGTCATATATGAGCAGGAATTACTGGCAACCATGCATTTAATTTTTCTGTGCACCTAATTTGTATTCATTTCCACTAAAAGGAGTGGCAATAAAATAGTGAAGGACAGTATGGTACCAAAGAGAACAGTAAAATAAGTCCGAAAGCAGAAATGTTTCCTGAGTTTGAGTATGACATGATTTGTAATGCAAAACAGCAGTTCTTTCATTTCATAGCCCATCAGAGTTGCAGGACAAGGCAGTGCTTTAGGAAGCATAGTCTACAATAAGTGGTTGCTACAGTAATAAAATACAAAGAGAAGCATGTAATAGGAAAAAGAAGAGCCTAGAGCCTGGGAGATGGGCAGTGAAAAGGGGCATTAAAAGTCTGACCTTCTCAGAATAGCCGCACGTGTTTTCATCTGAGTGCAGTGTAGAGATTCTCTTCCATCCTGGTGTAGCTGGTATCTCTGAAGTTTCCAGTCACTCTGGGACTTCTGTCAGTCCAGAGTCTAGTGGCACAAGAGGGCATATTCACAAAGGTTTCAGTTGTAAGAACTGTGTTTCCGGTAGAGAACGCAGAGGTGAGGCAAGGGCCTCATCCTTGACCAGTTGGGAAATCTCTCTGATGCTCTTACTCAACTAGTCATTCATATTGTGATCTCTGTTAGGTCATAGATCTGGGTTGCTCCATTTGGGAGTCAAATTCAATTTCATTATTAAAAGATTCATATATATTATTATACAGTGAGGAACTAGTCCTTGATGGGGAGGGTAAAAGTAGGGGTTCTTAGCTAATCCCTTTTCTAGTATTTTATAACTATTGAGGCCAGACAAAACAATTATTTACTTCCCTGTAAAAAGTGTCACAGAGCAGTGAAATAAACTTTCTGAGAAAGGTGTCCTCTAGTCATACAGTTGTGGTGGAGCCAACTCGCTCCAGAAATGTGATGGAACATGCACCAGGGAGGTGGAGCCACTGGGGTGCTGCTGAGTGACTTCCTTCTGGTATTAAATACTGAAATTAATGTGAGATTTTCCTAAATAGGGACTGCCAGAATGTTGTAAGTGATGGTGATGTCTTTTGAGACCAGCGCATAATAACGTGTTCTGGTCATGTCCTTATATTATATGGAATAGATAAAATCTAGGATTATAAATTGTTCTTCTATCCGTTATTATCCATACTAAATGATTTCTTGATACTTCAAAAAACAAAACTAATGCACAATTAAGAAAATGCCATTGCTATCTCTCGTGCAAACCACCTTGTAATATCATCAGCTACAGCAAATAAGTCTATTTTACTACAGAATTACATATTTTAATTGATGGTTAAAGTTCATTCGTTGTAATGTATTTATTATATAAATATATAGGTGGCAGAAGTAGAGGGAAGAGCATTCTCGGTTGCATGTTCTTTCTCTTTATTTATGTTCGTACTCTATTTTTTAATATATTTAGTTGCAGAAACAGTAACGTACTTTAAAAATAAACTTTACCTGGAACGATGAGACAAGGGAAGAAGGCATTTGAAGAGGCATTTACATTTTTTCCAAGAAATGACTCAGCGATTTGCATTTGCAAGGATGCAATTTTTTAAATTTTTTTTTTCCCTAAATAAGCCATCGTATTCAAAGTTGATTTGTTCCAAGGAAAGGAGCTGAAATTAGTTACTGACATGCAATAATTCATTTCTTATTTTACCAACAGTAATTAAATTGCCCGGAACTGTTGTCATTTAACAGCCTATTAATTGACTAATGTGCATTACTTGCATGGAGGCTATAGGTAAAATCCAAGGATTAAGAAAAGAAGAAAGAAGGAAAAGAAAAACCTCACTGATTTTCATGACCGTCATAGATGAATGATTAATTTATTTAATAATGGAATGTAGTTTTTGCAAACAACAATAGGTTAATTTTAAATATGCAATTTCATCAGCAATAGCCCTACAGAAGGAAATGGTAGTCAGCTATTAATTCTTTGGAGAGGAGCAAAAGGGCTACTTGGTTGTGCTTTCTTTCAACCACATGAAGATTATATAGCTCTTCCTTCTTAAAAATCAATGATTTCTGGGTGGATCAGTATTTTCATTATAAAATTCCGTCCTCTAATCATATTATTGGCCAAACATTCTGATATTTTCCTCCTTTTGTTCCACCAACATCGAAAGAAACCTTGTCATGTGCATCGGATAGTCTCAGCCTAATAGCAACTACACACAGAAGTGGATATAGGCAAGTTCAGCAGCTTTGATTTTGTCCAGTCAAATATGATACATTCCAGTGCTGCATTAGTGGCCTATGTGGGGGAAAGAAAATCAATGAGGTCAACATTTAGGTCCCAGCTGAGAATAATCCACTTTATAAAAATAAACCAAAAAGTTCTCCGTCATCACAGTAAACTCTAATTTATAGTGTTGGAGGCTCCTAGCAGAGTCTATGCCTATATGAATAGACAGGGAAACAAAGGTCACGTTTTTAAAGGGAGAGATGTGAGATGGGATTTTCTAAATCACCTAACCATCAAGAGACTAATAACAAGAATGTCCTTCTATGAATTTGGAATCATCAGTTAGAAGATGAGGAGGAAAATTACTTGGATATATTAGCTGCCTAAATGTGAGAGAAGCATGGAAATTCAGTCCAGTGAAGTAGCACTGATGGGGAAAAAAAAAAGAAAACATTAAAGTCATCATATAGGGCTTCTAGGAGCATCAAGGGGAATGGAATAGCTTCAGGACACAAGGCTGAAGAGACCATCCGTATTACTCAGTTCATACACCATGGCTGGGAGTTGTTTGGCCAAATGCAGGAGTCAACACTTCCCATGTCTCCATCTGCTTGGCTTTGTTTGCAAGGATATGATGAAAAACAGGCACTCCTTTGTACTGTTTTTCCTCATTTAAACACAGCAAATAAGTTGTGCTCTGCAGGTGCTTATTTTTCTCTGTTGACTAGAAAGGGAGCCAGCATCAATAGATGGGGTGTAGACACATCCACTGCAGGTCTGTGAAGTTAGAGAAGATGAATCCCATCACTGAAATGGGTGCCTGTCATATCTGGGGACTTGCCCAAATTCTTAAATGTCCCTGAACCTGCACCAGGCCCTAAATATGACTGTGGGTTTGGGGTCACCATCATTCCTGTTGTTCAATGGAAGACCACAGGTACAGTGAAGCCTTTGGACACCTGTGGTTGTGATGCCTCGTGCAGAAAGAACATTTGATTGTGCAGCCAGACTCCCTAGCATTCACTAGGCTGTCTTTCGAAGTGTTACTTCATGTAAGCCCATAAAATGCTTGTTTTTGTTTCAGTAAAACAGTAATTTAGACAATAACTAAGTATGTATGGAAGAATATATGGGAAGGCTATGAAACTATTAATAACATTGGACACCTCCTGCACTGCTTTAATGCATCACAAGTTAGCACAGTATTGATTCAGTATCAAAGTTCTGAGAAACAAGCCTCTTACCAATATCTAGGATCCGATGTTGTAATTGAACTAGAAAATGTTAGATTTCCAGCATTACTGCTGAGAATTCTTCCCAATAAATGTGTGTTTTCCACTGGGGCTGAAATCACTGCAAGTGCTAGTTTTAATTTTTTTCCTTTTTATATTTTTCCTATCATACAGGTTCTTTTCTCCCCTCTGTGTGTAAAATAAACATAATGGGGCCAACTTTTGTGTTTTACTCTCTTGACTTGTGGGAGGATCATTTGAGATACTCAGTATAGATAATTAAATCTTTCGTAGAAGGATTAAACTTTGGAGAAAAGAAAATGGGTGGACTTGGAAAATATTGTGTAGAAAAAAGGAGCCAGTAGGAATGATGAGCAGCAGAAGCTGCCAGTGTGCAAGAAAAAAGGAGAAAGAATGGAATAGAAAAGGGAGACACAGTTATGACACTGAAGCACAGGGAAGAAAAAAAGAGTTTAGGCTTAAAAAAGAAATGAAATAGTGCAAAGGAAGGAAGTGGCAAGAAGAACGGCTTTGTATTTGGACTCTTCATTTTGAGTGGGTGCAGGCATACCCCAAAGCAGATGGCACATCAGTTTCCACACGTACCTCCTTATTTCGGGATCTCCTTCAGATTTACATATTTCTTTTATACAGCATCTTCCATCTACAGCTATTAACCTTCAGAGTCTGTCAGTGAACACTGAAGAAATATGAAATACACTTTTTTTTTTCCCCCCCCAAAGCTCCTTTTGATTTTCCTTCTTAGATCTAGGGTTGCATAAGCCTCGTTTCTTTCAGAAAACAAGATCATGAAGGGAAGCCAAAAGATTATATATACATTTATTATTTTTTTTTAGTATCTTTGGTGGTGTTAGATGCTAGTGGTTGTTAATTTATGTAGTGCCCTTGCCTTTCCTCCAAATAATAGCATTCTTTCTCATAGCAACAGATCCTGGTAAGTGGCCTCAGCTGCAACATCCTGCAAGGGAAAAGCATACTGTCATTAGACAGCAGAAGATACAGCTATGTAGAAGGGGCAACAGGAGTGAACTAGAGAGTTAGGAACGTCGCTGCTGTTGTAGCATCTTTTATCAAGCTACACTGGTATATTTATGCGAAGATTGTCAAAACTGCGTTTTTTCAGCTGGTTCTAGTCTGTGCATTTACAGTTGCTCCCATGCTGGATGTGGTATGGATGCAGCAGCCTCCCTGCTGGCTTTCCAAAGTGCTTGGATTTTCTTTATCCAAAGCTATGCTTACATTTTGGCGAGAGTCTGTTCCGTGTGAGAGGCTCTGCAGAGTGCAGAAAAGCTTGTTTCTCATAGGATGCCAACAGTTCTTATCTATAAATATCACATACATAGTTAATGATAAGTAGCTGAATAGCCGCAGCTATAAATAACTTGCTAGTCACATGTATTTTGTTCTTCAGTTGTTTTTCCGTAGGTAATTACATGTAACAAATATAACATGTCAAATGTAGATAACCTAGAAATTATTTATCCTCTTTGTTAGTCATCCTAGATGGCTTTTAACCAAGAACATACATTCACAAAATATGCCTGCAAACCACAAGTGGCAAAATCTGAACCTGTAAGTACACATGATCTACTTTAGAATAGACATTTAGCAATTAACAAGGAAGAAATGACACTGACTCTTCATAGCTGTTGCACACTTATCAAAAGGTCAAAATCTGAAGAACTTCTGAGCCTTTCATAATTTCTAAACAAGTACAGTCCAAAATACATTTTAATCTTTGCAACTGATTGGGCTGCAGAAGAAAAAGGAATTTCAGTGGTTTAAGTCCAGTGATATTATGTCCTGGACCAAATGCGGTAAGAAGATACAGAAATTATGGATTGTCTGGATAAGAAGTAGTTCCCAAAACCATCTGACATATCATCAGGCTCTCTGGTTCTTCATAAAGCTGTTATAGAGTTACTCTATTGTCTCGTTAGACCAGCTAAGTCTGACTCACCTCTTTGAAAAGTACTAAAGATCTGAATGCCTCGTAGATGTAGGAGCACAACAGCAAGTACACACAAATCTTAGAAATTATGCCAACCTCATGGCAAGAATATTAAAATAAGATTTATGTTTTGGTGGCTATGGCTAATGTCACAGAAGTTGAAGTTTTAAAATTAACGTCTCATATTGGTGTATGCACTTTTTGCACTGTCATACCAGTGGGCTTGACCATCTGTTCATTCCCATTCCAGAACCTCTGAAACGGGAGGGTTTAGATAAATGGAGAAACATGACCTGAAATTTTCTATTGATAGATCTGAATGTTTTGCTATTTAAATTGTAGAAAAGCTATTCTAAGATAATTTTGGAATTTTACACTATGTTTGGCCAAATAGCAATAATTAGTCAGCACTTCCCAAGTTTACATCTAATTTCTCCTCAATTTATGAGACATATTGCCAGTACCGTTGTTTTCTGGTGGAAGTACCTCTGCGTGACAATTTATACTTGGTGCTGTTGTTCCTGTGATGAAATTGTTCCTCAAGCCCACACCACCATCATCCTGGGCCATAACAGACATGAGTTCTCATGTGCCGTTGGTGCTCAGACAGGGTTCCTGTCGGTGCAGGCACAGTCCAAGGTGTTGCTGTTTCCCTCCAAACTGTGGAGGTGCGTTATTTAGCACACAAGTTTGCAGTTGCCGCTGTCTGAAACTCACATGGTCATAAACCAACAAAGGGGAAAAAAGAGAACACATAACATGGGATTCAGAAATAATTCATGATGATTTAGTTTAATTTGAGTTACTATAACCCTAAAGCTTCATTAAAACCTAAAATGAATGCTATTTCCTCCTGAGAGCAGAGAACAATCTGCTAACTTTTGCCAAGATGAGAGCTATTATGGTGTACAACATGAATGCATATAAATTACAAGGTTTATATTTGCAGTTTTCCCTAATGTTAACTTTGACTGGCATGTCAAATTAAAAGCAAGAGGGAAAAAAAAGGAAAACCTGCATCAGATTAAGAAACATATAAGGCAGTGTAATTTCTAACTACAAAACACAAGACCTTCACACTTCAAACAACCCAAACAGGTTTTCTTTTAATGATTAGGTTTCACTTTTTTCCCCTTTATACTAGAGATGCATAGAGAACTACAGTAGTATTTGGAAATAATTCAGTAAGCCGGGTATCTCCTTTTTTCACAACTCTGGTAACACTAGGGATGTTTCAGGTTTCCTACTGTTAACGTTTGGTGCAAGGAATGCAGGAAAATTAAAGTAGGTTGAAAATTCCTGATTGAAACCAAAGTAGAAAATCAAAGAAAATTTTACATGTCAGGACACGACACTGGAATTGGCCTGAGCACACTTGCAATGGCACTTGCAGCCTTTTGCAGGTAAACAAATAGGAAGTTGCTTTCCATTAAGGAAGACAGATGCTGCAGAGAGCCTGGGTCTCCCCAGAGCAGCTGCTCTATCTAAGATCCAAATAGGTCATTTAAGCCCTGATCCCACAATGAGAACTATTGGGTCAGAATGTGCCTATCCAGGGATTAAGTCATGACCTGATAAAAGTGAAAAACTGGGATTTTTATATATACTTAAAGCGTGTTTTCAGAACATGAATATTTCAGAGGGAAATTTTTTCCTGCCTCAATCTTTATATTTGATACAGAGAGCTTCAACTTTTGCTCATTGCAATTCAGCTGATTTTTGCTCCCATTGTTCAGCTCTTTTTTCATTCAGATAGTTTAATTTACCTACTCTTTTATACACACAGCTACTGTGTTTATGGATAGTGAAATGTTTTTCTATATGTCAAATGAGCTTTTTAAAAGTATTATACTCTGCAGGCACGCAGGGGATAATGTTTAAACATAGCTTTCTCCTGCCTAGGCTTCCAGTCGATTGAATTTTGAATCTCCTATGAGCTAAAAAAATTGATTATGGAACATTTTGGATAGGGTTTGGAACATAACTGTGTAGCTGTCTATTGCTGTGCGTTACCAGAAGCGTAATAAAGCAACTGAGTCTGGGATGTCCTTTTAAGGAGATTATTGGGTAGGGAATGGCTTAACATTTCTAGCTTCCTGGTGAATATTTTGAACAGGGAAGAATATTGCTGTAGAAGTCTACTGGAATATTACTGGAATATGATCTTTTCCCATTTACAGAAGTTGAAAAACTCGTCAACGTGTAGTTGGGAAGGCAACAATTGCCCAGCAACCACGGAGCAGTCGGGGACAGACGGGCAGAAACAGACTCAAGACTCACCTTCTGTCTTGGCAGTGAGCTGGGGCAGCTGATGCTGGTGGAAAGGAAGGTGGGGGAGGTTGCCCATCCCACCGCTCTGTGGGGTGGGAAGGTGTCTCACCCCACATGCCTTCTCTGTCAGTGGCAGGAGAAGCTGACTTAGTGTCTCAGTCCCCTTGTACAGGTCACAGCTGTGTTTTGCTATCCCATCGCCGGCTGCTTGCCGCTCTAGGAAGGACAGGGGTAGAGACGGCAGTTCCTTCACTATAGCTTTTAGCAACAGTGGCCTATCCACAGTTAACGGCAACTCAGATACCAACTGGAATGAAAATATACTTTATCCATACAGGGAGCTTTATAAGATGTCTCAGAATTGTTCGGTGTTGGGGTTTAAAAAAAGGCTGGATTGAAGTTGTAATTTTCCCTGTTTTCCTTCTCCTGCACTGTCACTTATACTTTAGTCCTTTTCCTACTGAAGAAAATGTGATTTTATATTCCTTACAGCTTCGGTCCTTCCCTATTCATACGTAGAAGAACCATCTTTTAATGTTCTCAGTGAGTCTAAAACGTTTTCCAAGTCTGTTAATTTCATAACTGTATTATTTTCAATTGCAAAGTCATCAATCACAATTCTATGACTGCTTTTGGCTCTCTCTTCCTCCCCCTCCCCCCCCGCTTTTGTAGCTTCAAGTTCACTCTTTTATTGCTGAAAAATCCTAGTATTTTTATTCCTGTTCTAAATCTGGCTGCTTCCAAATCCCTGGAGTTCCAAGTCAATATATTTGGTAATGACTTCATACAAAGGAAAAGAAGCCAATTTGTGTTTTCCATTGTTGTGATAAATGCATATCTGAACTTTCAGCTGGTCTTGGCTTCAAAAAATATAGTAACCAGCTTTGCTGGGTGACACTGGTCTGAGGAACAAACTATGGCATGAGGAGTACTGTGATACTCCATTTTCTTTGTTTATTTTTCAGCGCTTCAGTGCTCCACACCTGAAAGTAAAAGTAAGAGATGCAGGCGTAAGACCGACCAGGGGTTTGCTTTAAACCTGAAATTAGGGTAAGGCTCAGGCATTTGAACAAAGATTTCTGTTGTCTTATAGGAGGCACTACATAAAATCCCATGAAGGAAGGCCATGCCCCTAAAGAGAGCACGGAGATACGTATGATTAAAAAGCATTTGAAATTAACCATCAGAAATTCAGGTTTTAAGGAAATCAACATTTTCTGTGGAAGGCACCAAATTTTATAAGGATTTTCTGTCAAGAGACATTTTGTTCACATGCAGTGTGTGGTAAACCCTCAGTCAGAGCTACTGGTATCCCTGAATTATGGCATGATGCTCTTTTTTCACACTGTTTCTTGATATAACTGTATTCTCCTTAAGGGAAGTGACTGCAAAGCCCTTCTCATCCTTCCCTTTCCTTTTATCTCACCTTGTAGTTTAAAGAATGGGATCAGGTTTTGCTTTTTTAAGAGTTCTTGTGGATTTATAGCTGTGCAAATGAGAAGTGAACAGAACTCAAATGCAGCCGTGGAACTGAAAAAGAAAACAAGCAAAACTCCTAAACTTCAGCGCTACCACCACCCTGCCAGAAACTGCCGGTGGCCAAGTTCTCTCTATTGGGAGCCTCCTGATCCTCCTGTGTGTAAAACTGCCTATCTGGACCCACTGGTCTGGGGGCAAAGCTCCCAGTGACCCCTTTAAACTCAGAGCGAATTTAGCATTCAGTGCTGGCTGCCGCAGCCCCATCAGCAGTAGTTTGACCTGAGCTGGCCGGCACACGGCAAGCTCATGTATCTCTGCGTTGTGATGCAGTCACACAAAAGTGACATTAATGTAGATGTACTTAAGTAATAATATAATTCCAAGTAGTGTCCTCAGAGGATGAATTGTACTGAGAACCAGTATACTGATGCTAAATTGAGCACTAAATTGAAGGCTTAAAAATGAGGAAGCTAGTAAAAAAGATGTTAAGGTGAAAAGTGAGGAAATTAAAGTGTTGCAGCTCAGCAGGGGGGCTACTTAAACATCCCATAAAATGAGTAATAAATGACTACCCCTAGGAAAAAAAAGAGCGACTCAAAGAGCACGTTTGCAAATTAATAGGTATAGGTAAAGGCAAAATTCTGGAAAAGCCAAACATGTCTCTGTACAGGAAGGGAAGAACTCAGCTTATGAAGAGGATTACAATTAATGGCAGGTAAATACGAGACAGAAATGTGGGGAAACGAAAAGGCTTTTTGCAAAGCAAACAGCCAAAAGCATATAAACAAATAACAAAGAATTGTTCAAATCTACAAAGAGCAGGAAGCCCGCTAGAGCAGACAGAGCCAGAGTCAGCTAAAGGACAAAGCACTAGGAGCGGGGGCAGGATAGGAAACAGCTGTGTGGTAGCTCTCCTGGCTGCTGCTCCTGGCCAGGCTCTTTCCTGGCCTGGTGTCCCCTGCTCTGAATATTTCTCTTTCTTGCCACAAACCTTCTCATGACTTTTTTTTTTTTTCCTATTTTTCTTTGGTCTGTGGACTTTCCTCCATCACTGGGCACAGGCTATGGCTTGTGTTTCCAACTGTCCCCTGGAGAAAGGGATATTTCCCCAGGATTATTTAAGTCTAGCAGCATTTTGAAAATGGAATGCCTGTAAAATCCCAGACCCAGAAGTTCCTTAGGGAATTTAATCTCTATAAATGTTTTGTCAACATTTTCTTTTACCTCTTTTGTGGCTTATATTGCAATGATTGAAATGTGGGAGCATATGGTATAACATAAGATATTAAAATGATAAAGAATACACAAAGCATCCTTGCAACAGCTTTGTGCATCTGCTTCAGCATCTTGGCTAAATTCCAATATGGGTTATTAGCTTCCTAAATTCCCTACTCTTTAATTGTCTCTGTGATAGGGTCGAATTGCATCTATTCTAGTGTCCTGTGCATCTGTGCCTCAGTTTCCCAGCTGCACCGTCCTCTGATTAAAGAGCTGATTTAAGATTAACCCTCGAGCCCAACTGTTAAATCTTGCTGTACCAAAACGGTCCTCGAGAACAAATTAGTCTTTTCAGCCCCGCTTCTGGGATGCTGGTACTTTGCTGGTGTCTTTGGAGGGCTGAAATGGGTTTTTCTCTCACCTTCTCGAAGTGTCCTGAGCCCTGAACAATGGGAGCCCTGCAAAGCTAAAGCCTAGACACTTGAAGAGTAAGACACTTTGACACAGTCTACCATCTTGAATAATGTGTTGCTAGCAGCTCATTCCTCTCTAAGCACCATTTTAGATGGTGAACATTCACCAAATTTTAGTGTTGCAAAATAATTTGTGAAATTTGGAGAGCAAAGAATTGTAAAAGAATGTAAGTTTATGGTGTTCAGCCTAGTTGTTTTTTAGTTTGTTCTCTGAATAATTTGGGAGTACTTGGTATTTAGTAAGTAGAATGCTGCCTTTAAGTACTTTCTTTTGCCTTAAGCTTTTAAAATATTATTCAGGCACTGAAAGTAGTGGAAAATAACTAGTTAATGAAGAAAACTGATTTTTAGATGAGGTAACCACTCTATTGTGTAGGGTTTTATTCTATATTACACTATGTAATGATAAAGATAGATTTGGGGATGAATGACAGGAAGTAGTTGGTTAGAAAAAATGATGATAGATCTTGTGTAGTCAGGAAAATGACATATAGAATCTTTTCTCTTGTGCAGGAGGAAAAATAAGCTGTGGTTTTGAAATGTAGCTTAAGGGAATGGCTGGTAAAAAACCTGCTGAAAAACGTTAAGGATGTGTGCCAACGGTAACTGCCTGTGTTTGTTTTGCTTTTAGTTAAAAGTAATCTTAAATTGGAAAAGTAAAAACGTACGTAATTGGGGATTTTGATAGTGTATGAAGCTAAACCTTTAGAATTTCCACAGCACTTGAGAAAAGTGGAGGTTTTTTATTATAAAGCGTGTGTTTTAATGGTTTGAAATAATAAGTCTAATAATGTGTATATATGTCTCTGTGTGTGTATATGCGATATCCAGGGAAAGTGAGGGTAGAAGGAAGGGAACTTCCAATAACTTGGCAGTCATATAAAAACAAACAATAATCAGAGTAAGTTAAAATTTCACAACAGGAAATGTAGAGAGCCAAATCATACTCCCTGTGCACCACTCAAGCAACCACAATGTGCTCTGGGGAGTCCTGGGGGCAAAAGATCTTCCCACCCAGATGTTCCACAGCTGCAGCAGGGTAGGCAGAGCGGGCTGCCTCATTGAGGAAAGCATGGTCATATGGGAAAGCATTCAGTTGAGATTTGCAAAGCCACAGAAGGGAAACGCTCAGGTCTATTAACTGGCATTCAAACCAAGGTGACCTGGAAAGCCCCAGGCTTATCTATTTTATTTTTTTTTGTCTTTTGTGAGGAAAAGAAATCGGAGCTCTAATGTGACTGAGAGTGGTCAGGGGATAATACATCTAGCCTGCTGTTCAGCCCACCCCTTGTCCAGAGTTGGTAATATTATCCCAAACATTGATTTCTACCTAAGTAAATACAGCTTACCATAAAGGTAGAGCCCAGACATCACATTTTTATTTCATAGAATCATAGAATGGTTTGGGTTGGAAGGGACCTTAAAGATCACCTTGTTCCAACCCCCCTGCCATGGGCAGGGACACCTCCCACTAGACCAGGTTGCCCAAAGCCCCATTCAGCCTGTCTTTGAACGCTTCCATGGAAGGGGCATCCACAGCTTCCCTGGGCAACCTGTTCCAGTGTCTCACCACCCTGACAGTAAAGAATTTCTTCCTGATATCTAATCTAAATTTACCCTCTTTCAGTTTAATACCATTACCCCTTGCCATATCATCACCCACCCTGATAAAGAGTCCCTCCCGATCTTTGCTGTAGGCCCCCTTTAGCTACTGGAAGGCCACTATGAGGCTTCTCTGGAGGCTTTTCTTCTCCGGGATGAACAACCCTAACTCTTTCAGCCTGTCTTTATAGGAGAGGTGCTCCAGCCTTCTGCTCATCTTCATGGTCGTTCTCTGGACTTGCTCCAACAGGTCCATGTCCTTCTTATGTTGGAGGCCCCAGAGCTTGATGCAGTACTCCAGACGGGGCCTCACAAGAGAAGAGTAGAGGGGCAGAATCACCTCCCTTGACCTGCTGGCCACACTTGATGCAGCCCAGGATGTAGTTGGCTTTCTGGGCTGCGAGCGGACATTGCTGGCTCATGTTGAGCTTCTCCTCAACCAGCACCCCCAAGTCCTTCTCCTCAGGGCTGCTCTCAAGCCATTCTCTGCTCAGCCTGTATTTGTGCCTGGGATTGCCCCAACCCACGTGCAAGACCTTGCACTTGGCCTGGTTGAACTTCATGAGGTTGGCCTGGGTCTACCTCTCAAGCCTGTCCAGGTCCCTTTGGATGGCATCCCTTCCCTCCAGAGTGTCAACCGCATCACTCAGCTTGGAGTTGTCGGCAAACTTGCTGAGGGTGCACTCCATGTCACTGACACAGATGTTAAGCAGCGCCTGTTTTGGGGTTTTTTTTGCATCTGACCTTCCTCTGAATCAGGAGTGTTTGAAAATAGGTCATTGTCCTGGCCTTAGTTGTACCAGACAAAATATTTAGTTGTTCATGTGGTATGTACTTTTAATGGAAATGTTTACCTAATGCATATTACCTTGTGCTATAGGATAGTTATGTCTTCCCTCTTCCTTATCTCCTGTGTTACTGCTAACATAGACCAGACAACACTGAACACCCATGACAGAAATGTATCTTTTTAGTTTATACAAACCACATTAGTGTGACAAAGCTTAAAATAACTGCTGTTAAAAGAAAAAAGCATTTATGGGAAGCATTTTATTTCCTTGGCTCCTATTTCTCATGCATTGATGATTATATCTGTTGACAAATCACTGCAGTATTTCTTCTGTGTATCAAATTTACGGGCTTGAAGTTCCTCATAGAGCTGGTAATTTCTGAGGTCTAGCAAATCTTGATGAAGGGGAGAAAAAAATGATAGCGAAAATAAGTGTCACAAAGGAAAGAGCTGGTAGAAGAGTGTCCTAGAGAAGAAAGCACGGCATCGAGAGGCAGGCCACGGGAGTTATGTTTCTAGCTTGGGCACAGATCTCACGTTTCCTCTCCGTGCTGCTTCTTGGCACGTCTGTGTTGTTCAGAGATGCAAATTTGTTGTCTCCTACTCTGCGTGGACCATGTGCTTAGCCTGATGGGAGCAGTTCAGCCAGTGATTCTTGCTTCTACTCCAACAGAAATTGCCATCGTCAAGTCATGCCTGTATGTTTGCAGCCTTGAAGACTGCCTACCCTCAGTGATGCCAGCCTCTGGGTCCTGGGAAAATAGTGATAGTTCTGTGGCTTGTACCAGGCAGCCTACAAGTTTGTGAAGAATCGGTGTTTACTTCTCACACTAAACTTGCAGTAGAGCAGTTCAGATACTTTTTAAACCCAAGTGTGTAAGGTGAGGCTCCAGAAGCCTTCAGGGCATCTAAATTAAGGTTGGACTTTCCAAGATGCACAGCATCTGCAGATCATCTTCCAGTGCCTGCTTTTCCTCCTCACTCCTGTTGGGCCACAGATCCTCAGAGTGTCGGAAACTCACGCTACTTCTGCTCAAGACAAAACTGTTGGCTGCGAAGCAAATGAAACACTTCTATGGATTTTGCATGCTTCGTGTGACCGGCTCACTCTGTTGACTAGCTCTTTCACAGCATGGGAGCCAATGAACTTTTCCACTCTGCGATTTTCTTCCCCCTTCCCTGCCCCCTCCCTCCATTACGCTTTCCATGAAATACTATGGCTAAGAGAAGCCAACCCTTTGCAAGGAAGGAAAGTGTGGATCAAACCTTGTGGAATGAGATCCAGGAGACTGTGCACAATGTGAGAAATAGCGATGGCTTTTGGTGCTTTCTGGCATACTAAGTGATCTAACTGGAACCCACCAAAAACTGAATGTTGGTCAGATTTGGCTGCTGTCTGCCTTCCTCGTGTTTCCTGGCTTGCACGCTATCGGCACTGAACATGAGGATATTTTTGGGATCCCAGAGTCGTGTGGTCAAATGTTCAAAAATAAATGCATTTTTGTCAACACTGCTAATGCTTTTCTGCAGATTTCAAACCCATTTTTTCAGCCTTATACTGGAAAAAAAGTTCTGATAATTTATGTTACCCAGATGTTTTAAAATTCAACAGCTTTCACTACCCATAAATTTAATAGCATTAAACACCTGCTGGCTCAGAGTAGCAGTTCTTGCCAAAAAGAAAAGCAGGAGCAGAGAGATACACTACTAATGTGCTCTCTTCCTTACCATCAGAGCTAAGGCTCTGAGCTGAAGCCCAGCACAGCGTTACCCCATATGGAGCAAGTTTTTCTGCCTCTGTGCTTCAGAGTAGAGGACTCACAACAACTCTAGCCTGCCAAATAATAAAAAATGAGAGGGGGAAAAAAAAAAAAGAAAAGAAAAATAATTTTGGAAAATTAGGAAGAAAACTTTTCTTAGGCCCTTACTGAAACTCAAAAAGTCTGATTAGTGAAAACCATGGACAAATCTATACTGAAATATCAAAGCCTGGAGGCTCTTGGCAGGAGTGAAGGAGCACAGGTCTGTGGCAGTCAGTGGCACACCACTCTGAAAGCTGGACCTGGGATGTCAGAGGAGTATGAAGGATCTGACTGCAACACACAGGTATCATGGTGGTGATGAGCTTCAAAAGGACAGGTTTTAAAATCTGTGGAGAAACTCGTGGAGGGAAGGCTGAAGGGAAGAGTGAAAATCTTAAACGATCGAATGAGATTGGACATCATTTAAGAGTACAGTTTTGGAAGCAATACCGATGAACTGAAACCAGAGAAAATAATGAGCAGAGAGTTTTAACAGGCTTGGCTAAATGTATCATGTAAAAGTTTTCAGTAACGTCCTTGCAAACAAAATCTTCAGGGTGGTGTCACCAGGTTTACAAGCACTTTATTTTCTTGTTAATGAGAATTTGAATGGATTTTTATTTATAGCATAGTTGCTGGAAAGGAAGAGCATGAACAGTGATTCAGAGAGAGGAGAGTGTCGCCACATTGCTGTGGGTGAGTTGCTGATGAAGAAATGGAGGAAAAGGGTTCTGAAGGCAGCAGCTGCGGCCTTCTCCCTGATGGCCTTTGGGGGCTGGCAGCAGGGAAGTGGAGCATGGTTTTGGAACAATTTTTGTAGGTGTTGCTCTGGTATTTTGGAGGAATGGCCTAGCAATCAGGCTGTGTTTGCAAGATGGCATTAATAAATTGAATAGAAATATTTAAAGTTGGAGCTCTGGCAGAACAAGCTGTCATCTCTGCTCATCTGCCGTGAGAAGGTAACAGGCAAAAACCTGTGTGGTTCAGCCACTGCAAGTGGCTTAGAAGGTGGCTTGTGGTCACCACCTTCTCCCAGCAGGGAGTGGTGTGTAGAGCCAGGTGGCTGCTCTCTCATACCTCACCCCTGCAGAAGGACTGCACGGAAACAGCACCGCTTTAGGAGCAGCCGATTGACAAATCAGTGGGAACCACACGCCTCAAACCAAGTAATTTATGTGAATGAGTTTTTTCAATGTAGCTTGTGGTGGTCCTGTGCTTGGCCATGGTATCTTAGTTTGATTTTTGTACGGGAATAGTCTTGAGGTTTTTGCTTCAAGAAACATCTCCAGGTAGACGCTGTAATAATAATGTTTCACAAATAGGAGGCAGTTTACATTCTGCCTTTGGAACAAACCAATAATGTACCTCAGACTCCAAAGGGAAATGTATTGTTAATGGAAAAATTGTCTTCATCCTCTCTTTCTATTTAAGGCAGCCTTTGCTGCCAGTTTATCATGAACACATAAAGGTCTAATGCAATACGGATTAGATGGTATAAAAGTAAGAGAGCAGCAAGAACTCCAGATGTTCATTAGTGGAGTGGCTCTTGTAAAAGGCCACTGAGGAACTTCATCTGTTCTGTTCCCTCAAAGATTTCTAGTCATTAAATAATTTTCAAGGGACTCATATCAGCAGATTCTATTGTGTTTTATAAAATCTTTCCTTTTGAACACTGCGAGCTGAGTTCACCACTGGATTGGAGAAACAGTTTCACTGCAGTTGCTCCCACTTACGTTAGCGCTGAATTTAACCCTCCGCCATTGTGCACACATACTGCGAAGGCCACTCAGGTGCAATGACAGATGGGGCTTTAAAACTTTATTGCCTTGTATCTAGAAACATAAGTAATAGTCAATTTTGCATTGCTCTAACATTTTTAAAAGTAAATTGAATTTTTGGATTGTATTTCATTCTTACATTTTTAATAAAGTGTAACAGGCACCAGCCTTAAAGCCACATTTACAGGATTAGATTTTCCACTTATATAACAGAAGGCATTTTTTTTCTCCAAAAAAGATGCATTTACACTTGCAATCACTGTGAGCTGTATCATGCCAACTATTGTTGTGCCCTACGCTGTAGAGAAACATCTTATCTACCGAGAGAGAAATCCAACATTGATTTTGTTCTGAATGTCAGAATAGCTTTAGTCATAGCTAAATTAAGAGGCTGAACACTTACTTATTTTGTCTCCACTTTTTTTTGGTTCATTTGCTTGTGTATGCATGTGAACATGACTGGGTAGGATGTTTAGAGTGATTTTATACCTCAAGTAGAGAAATGGGCCTCTGAGTCACCCCAAGATACTTACTTGCTCCCTGTCCCACGTGTGCTTCTCTTTTTCTCCTCCTGCCGCCACCATCTGTTCTTCGTTTCAAAGTACTAATCTCACCTTTATTTTTTTTTTACAATTTCTTACGTTGTGGTTGTACAAAACAAAAGACTTACTTTCTGTATGAAATTTAGGGACAGTTTCTGATAGGGAACCGAGGTGTGCTTTGTAGTCTTTATCATCAAAGAAGTTAACTTTAAGGATGTGAAAAATAACATTGCCCTTAGTAGTAAGCATACAAAGGAAGACTAGGTACTGTGGAAGTTCAGTCACTTTGTTTGTCATTTCCTTTCGATTTTCAAAATTGCCATTTTTCTGCTTAAAGTCAATGAAGCTGTTACTTGTAAAGCCACAGAGATAAATAATTTTATCTTGTTAGTCAAGTATACAGTCCTCAAGTACAGACTCCTCCAGAAATGGGAAGAATTTGGCAATTATTCTCATTTTGTAAAAGCAGCATTTTCTAAAAGCAACCTTAAATATATATATGCATAAAGAGAGAGAGAGACATATCCTTGGAACAAAAATACACTGTTTTCATAAGGGTATAAGTCCAGCTGATGCCATGATAGATATTGCTATAGCTGTTCTTAAATACTTGTTTCTAACGAAAGTAATCATCAGTCAGGAAGTGACGGGACAGAACACTATTTTTAACTTCTATGCCTTCATGAAGCTCCTGCCTCCTGTTGGCTTACAATTGATCAAAATACCACAAAACCACCAAGCCACTCCTTTTTAATTAAAAGGCACCCAGTTTCTTATGGAATCAGTTTTTAAGAACTACACTTCAGGCTTTCTAATTTTTGCTTCAGAAAGGTTTCTAGCGCAGTCTAAAACATGATCTTCTGTTACAAAAAACCCAACTGTTACTTTTTTGTTCGTTGTGTTGAAATACGCAGTACAGAAGGCACAACCTTTCCTCCGTCTTTGTTGTCACAGGTGATGACACTACTGTTTGAGGCCAAATTCAGTCCTTGATTACAGTGAGAGACAGGAGTATATGCCTTTGGGGGGAAATGTTTTGGATCTCTCGAAACTTTTCTATTAGGCTTCTCTTTCACTGTGTGTATGTATTAAAAAAACAAGACTGTTCGGCTAAGATACGAAGCCAGACAAAATACACTGAGCCATATCCTTACACGATTTCACTCAAAATGGTTGTACTGGGGCATAGTTATGTTGGTAGAAGACCTCAGCCATATGAGTGCTGTTCCTACAAGTTCCTAGCTCCGTCAGGGCAGATCAATTACACCCTCCTCCTCACAGTGTAGTGAAATTACAGTCCTTACAAGATAGCGCATACCTTTGAACGTACAGACATGAAGCTTAATCAATAACTGCATTATTGTAAATTATTTCCTCATTAGGTATACATGTTTACGCTGATAAATAGGATGGGGCTTCATGGAGCTGGTCCCTAGTTTCAAGGCTTGTGGTACCATAACATAATTTAATGCTAAGTAGCATTCTCAAATTAGTTGTCACATTAAGACTTTCATTTCCCTTATTTTGAAACCTGAAAGACGTCGGTTATTTGCACCTAACCAAATGTTAAGCCCAATTAGTGCTAGGTCCAATGTTAGACTTTTGGGCAGCAGCTGCTCCAAGTGGAGTCCAAATTCTTGGGTTAACTACCTATTGTCTCTATATAGTTCTTGGGAACAAAGGGCAGAAGAAAAACAAAGGGAGGGAGAACTGTGTCTAACCAGGACAAAATTCTCAGTGAAGGATTGGTTTTAACTGCCATCACTTTGCGGAGCTGAGTTGTCAGTATCACCTCGACAGGACCCGCCAACTGGCACCCTTTCCTGAGGGCAGGGGCCTAAAAAGAGTTTCTTTCAAAGGTCTGAGCTGGGGTAACTCACATAAAGCATAGCCAGCAGGTAAAATGAACCTTTTGTAAATTAGCCTTGTAATTAACGTGCTCGTCCAGATGCAAAGGCTCTGCAACCCACTGCTCCCAAAGGAGGTGCAGAAGCACATCACCCAGGTCAATGCCTTAAATCCCAGGCTGTGAGGGAAAAACAGCTCGACCTTTCAGGTGGAGTAGCGGCATTGGGCCGTGAACACAAACCGGGCAAAGCTCAGGGGTCTGGCTCATAGATCGCATGTTATGAGACTGTGCTTATTTTTCTTGTATGCTTTGTTTACTTAACTGTAGGTGGGTGTCCCATTCTTGATCTCTGTTCTCAGAGCTGTTCACATGCATTACATTAAACTATAATGAACTAAAAAGCAAAAACAATTTTGAGAGCGACGCATTCGTTGCCTCAGTGTTCCCCCTGGGGGAAAAACTAGCAGGTCTCTTCAGAGCTTCAGGACACTGATAATCCTCACTGACTTCAGAGGAAACTGTGGGCACATTGTACTTTCAAAAAGAGAAAATCTTCTGTTTCATGTTGCATATACCACAGTAAAGGTACAACACTGGCATATTTGTAAAAAACTTGGATGAAGGAGCTGATGGTACTTAGCCCTTCCTGGCAGACTGGCAGTGTTTCCCAATAAAAGGATTTGGAATTAACAAGAGAAAGTCAGAGTATTTCCAGGGCTTGCAGGCTTGGTGTCGCTAAATAAGGGTCTGCTTTCTGAGCGAAAGCCAATACTTTAATGACAGAAACCTGGAGAGATCATAGACACTTTCGTTTAGTGCATAGGATTTGTGAAGCTAACTAAGTGAACATTTAGAAAGGATTATTATTCTTTTCTTTTTTTTTTTTTATCATCTTGTTTGTCTGGTTGATTTATCCTCCTGTCCTCCTTACACTGTCTACACTTTAATCTGTTTCTGGTTTATGGGAACTATAAAAAGTCTTTTACACTGAGAGATTTACTTTATTTGAATGCAAATTAAAACTATTATCTTTCAGTTACAGGCCAAAGATTGCAAAATAATGCTTGTTTATAACTTGAAAAACTAATCTTTTCCCCCCTGTAATGCCATGTAAATTGTTCAGTTAAAGTAGAAATGTACAGTTAATTTTTGCCAATCATTTATGTGGTTTATATGTTAATTTGCTGAAGTGGATAACAAGACAAAGAGGGAGTTAGATTGGAATGATATGAAACTACAATATACTTTGCTGCTGCTGACTCCATATAAACACAATCTTGGGCTCAGCCTCTTTGTGGTGCTTCCACTGAAATCAAAGAAGCCAGTACAGTCTATGTCTGGCTTATATTTTTAAAGTTAGTACTTATGAGAAGATGAAATGGAATTGGTGGAAAGTCTAGAAAGAGAGGGAGGAGAGGAAGAAGATACGTTACCTTTACACAAATATGGCAACACAGATGGTATTTTGAAGGGAGGTGAAGACATAAAATGTCCTTCCCAGAGACTGGCCCTGCTTTTTCTGTCTGATAAACCGTTGGTACCACAATCAGATCCTTTTGTGGGACAGAGAACCTGATGACCCAGCAGTTGGGTATAATACAGTGCTTGTATCCAGGTACTGAGCATGCACTAAATTACTCTACGCCACACAATATCTGCCCCAGAACAAAATAATTCTGTTTTATTGTTGTAAACACCAATAGGTCTTGTTTTCCTTTCCACTTTTCTACTTCTGGTGGAAGGACTCAGATGTAGGAAGAAAGAGACTTACTGCATGAAATGGTAACAGGTAAGCAATAACATTACCTTACTTTGTCATTAATGGCTTGTCTTTTACGAAGACAAAAACCTTCCCACATAGCCCCTAGAAAACATGCCAAGATCCACAGAACAAGGCACAATATAACACATCAGGGATTTTGAAGGTACAGGAAGAGCAGGATAAAAGCAGGGATAGGGACTTCTGGCCATCTTTGTTTCAATTTAGGCGCACTGGTCCAGTATAAAGACCCAGCAGCTCCCTAAAACCAGAGCTTGTTGTGAGATGTGGCAGTCACTCTCTGATGCTGAAGTTCACCAGCTTGTCCTGCAGCTCCTACAGGGTATGTGAGCAGCTCTCAGCATACTGCCAGGGGTGCATCTGTTCCTGGGCATCTCCATCCCTCCGTGCCCAGGGAAAGCAGCTCTGTTCCTGCAACAGGATGGAGTGGTCCACCAAGGTGGGGCTTGGCTAAGTAAGAAGCCCTAAACCATGTTTCTTTGTCACGTTTGCCTTCGTTGCTCAGGACAATGATGATTCTGCTCCTGTCCCGAAATCCCAAATGTTCATCATCCATATGTTTATGAACCTGGCCCCAAAGTGGTTTCATGAATCTCGTGCAGCACATGAATTCAAGAGTCAGGAGTTAAAATCGAGCTTCTGCTGTTCATGTCCTATCTTACTTCTGACAGGACTTATTCCTGTCTTACTCATTATTCCTTGGTTACTTACAGGGCTTATTCCTGCTTCTCCTTCATGTGCCTTTTTGAAAAAATACACATTTCTGTAAAGTAATTTTTCTCTAACGCATGCAACAAGTTGCCTGGTAGACTGTGAGGAGCTTACTTTCAAGAGTAGAATCGCATGCCTGCTGAAGACAAAACTAGTTCTGTGTTTCAGTCTGACTGTGTGGACTCTTCTCTGTGAGTACATAAGACACATACGTGTCTTGTCTTTTCCTTACAATGTATAACTGGAATTACACCCACAGAGAAAAGGGTACTTCCCTTCCCCAGCAGCTTCTCTAAATTGGATTAAGTTCTACCTCTGGCAGCCAGAGCTGAGGCAGAAGTGAAGCAAGAACTGGAGTATTTATAAATTCCCAGACTGTTTTGGGAATAAATCAAGAAATTCTCTGTGCATCTCTGGATATGCACATCAGAACAGAGAAATGAAGAAGAAAACCTGAGGATCTTAATTTCCTCTGGAAAAGACTTTTAGTCCAGTCACACCTTGCTCAGATGTAATGACATGGGAAAAAAGGCCTTAGGATTTCATGTTGCCCAAATAGGGAAGTTGTAAGGGGAGTGTTTGTTCATTCACACATTGAGAAATTAATGGATACTCAAGGCCATACTGGTAACTCTGGCTTGATTTAATTTCTTAGGTCTGACCAGACCAATCAGTGACAGAAGAAAAGACATTCGTAAAGGTCAGACATCTCCAAATCACATCCTTTTCCTGTATTACCAATATTGTAATGAGCTGACATGGAACATTTTTTGAGCTGTGAGAGCAGCTCTTTTTCAGCAGTGAAAACTACTTTTGATTGCCAGCATTCTGGTAGTGGGTTTGGTATTGTCTGCTCGCCAAGCTAGCAGTTAGGTCAGCTGAGGAAGAAAGGATTGTCACCCTGATAACTGATAACGTAGCCAATAACCACTGCCTTATGTCTAAGAGGTTTTGCTTCAGCTGAAACTTTTTTTTTTTCCTACTAAAGGCTTGAATTGTGAAATTCTGTAATCCTGAATTCATTCCAGAACTCAGAGAAAACCCACTGTATTGGTTTCTTTTCAAAGTTCTTAGTGGGTTTTCACAATATGAAGCCAGACCCTCAGTTAGCACAGAATGTGCCAGTTTCTGTGACGTGGAAACTCAGTTCATGGTTTTGATTGCATTTGGTAAATTCATTCACGGGACATTAAGGTCATTGCTGAACACAAATCAAAAACTTCAGAAAGAATGGTGAAACTAGAGTCTCTGTTTTTCTTTTGTACTGGTCCCATCCTGTTTTCCTTAAGTCAATCAAAAATTATATTTAAACTGAAAGTATGTGGGGTTTTCCTTTGCAGAAAAATGCAATGAAAGCATAATTCCTCTGTAGTTTCTCAATGCCTCGTGCAAGACAGGGAAGTCTCTTTCAGTCTTTTTCTTGTTGGAGATTTTCTTGCTAAAAAATAAGTTTGCATAACCAAAATTCACAAGAAAAGAAAGGTCAATGTCACTGGCGGTTTTAGGGAATTCTAGCAAGAAATTTAGGAGCAAAGACCTTGGTTCACACTTTCATTTGGAAATAAGTTTGTGTAAATTTTAAGTGTCTCTTAACTACATTATTTGAAGTTCAAAGTACCTAAATTCATACTCAGTGGAAAATTTGATCCAGTATTAAGATGAAATGTTTCAATTTGGAGGAAATCTTCTGTGTGTGAACTGACTTATTCTCTGAAAAAAATCTAAGATGTATCCTGTAAAATTTCTCTTTAAAGAACTGTGGTTTGCACATTATTTCTGCGGGAGCTTTTCTTGATCACTGCTTTATATAAACTGACTTGATTCCTAAATAACTTGAATAGACAGGAAGGGGACTGGGGAATACAGATACAATCTTAAAAATATTGTTTCTGCTAGTGCTATAAGAAGTAGCTTGGTTCATTTTGACTGATATTCTTTTATGCTCTGTTTTGAAATACTTTAATTTGAAGCTTGAACTGTGAAATAACAGGGCCAGAGGAATTTCCCTTCTGGTTTTTACTGCTTCCCAAATTAAGTCATATGGGTAAAGATCTTAAAATCTGGCGCCAGTGTGTGGCTTTACTAATAGTATCTATGTGATCATGTCATTCCCGAGAAAGGCATGTTTCAAATAAAAAGGAAATGTCAACCTTGAGTATCTTTTATTAAATCCCTTTTGTTTTTTCTCTTCAAGTTCAGCTTTAGCTGACCACTTCCTTTGTCTGGTTTATTTTTATTAGAAATGAGCAGATTCATTAACTGTGCAACTCGGTGGTCAGGCAGTGACTGGATATGTCCAATAATGGGTAATAGTTGTATTTTTCATTGGGAGACCAATGTTTGCTTTGGAGATGGCCTGGGGAACAGATGTAATCTGAGACGGCTCTATGTTTACCTCTTGTTTCACTGATATGCCGAGCATGTTTGAAACCAGTGAGAAAGAAAAACAAACATTTCAGAAGAAAGTACCTGCAAGCACTCACCGTTTCCCCAGACTGCGTCCCTGGGCTCCAGCCAGAAACTCCACAAACAGGGCTACGCGCACATGTGCACACACACACGCATGCACACACACACACGCACACACATAAACTTCTATATTTCGTGACACAGTCATGCCCTCAGCCTGCCTGGTTCCAAGAATGCTTTCCAACTGATCCTATGATCCACTTTTTGCTGTGAGGGTGACTGAGCACTGGCACAGGTTGCCCAGAGAGGCTGTACAGTCTCCGTGCTGGGAGGTACTCAAACGCCATCTGGACATGGTCCTGTGGAACCAGGTCTAGGTGGCCCTGCTTGGGCAGGTGGGTTGGACTAGATGACCTCCAGAGTTCCTTTCCAACTTCAACCAGTCTATGATTCTGTGGTTCCATGTGTATGTAAGCCATTTGATGAACTTCTTGTCAACTGATGCAGTAGACTTGACACAAGTCAGTGTCAAGGCTACTGATCAACGTCTGTCTGCTCATCAGAAACCTTTTTGGATGAGCATTTCATGCAGTAGGATTAATATTTTTTTCCATTTTTTTGTGCTTTATTTCTTCTCTTTTGAGCAGTTGTCACTTTCTACATGGATATTTATTGGTAGTCAAGGTCACTTGCAGTACTTGCCACATAGGTGACTCAGATGAAATAAAACAATCTGAGGAACATGAACAGAAGTATTCCAATATTATACACAATATTGAAATTATGAGATTCTTGTCTCCTCGTGTTTCTTTCAGCATTATTTCCCCTGTCAAAATGACTAAATTTCAGATTGCAGTTTGCATGCAGGCAATAAGAAGCGCTAATCTTTAGTAAAGGAGGAGGAAGTGTGTGGGGAACTGACAGCAATTCATATTGCCTATTTCCCAAAGCTGTCTCATTACTCTTTAATTATTTCTTTTGCCAAGCACTCTTACTGTGGCAGCAGAATAAAACATTCACCCAAGCTTTGTGCAGTTGCCAGCATACATACTCTAGTTCATTCTTAATTGGTAGAAATTACTATGGACTTACACTCTGGGAGGTGTTTCCCACTTCTATGGGCTGGTGTACGGCCCCCGATGAATATACAGTGGTCAGTGAGTTTCTTTCCTGTGGTTCTAGCAAGAGCTGGTCTTATTTAATATGTCATGCATGCAGAGGGGAGTAGTGGCTTGTCACTAGGGCTGATCAAAGTCTACAGGGTTAGTTTGTGTAATGGCTTGTGAAATGAAACGCTCAAATGTGCTTGCAGTAATTGGTAACAAGCCACATTTTGCAGGAGGTAAACTCTTCACAAGAGTATAGGTTTCTAGTTCTGCAAGGTAGAGTGGGAGGAAAGGAGAAAGGCCGGATCTAAGGACAGAGTGAATCATCCTCAGTTACAGCCAGATAGAGAACACCCTGAGAGAGACCAGCCTGTCACTGATCCCTCCGTGGCGCTCTGGACATATTTTCGGAATGTCCCTAGGAACAGACATCCCAAACTGGGCAGGAGATAGCTAAGGGCTTTCCTGAAGAAACAGAAGCTTTTCCTGAGTGAACACCCTGTCACGGTAATTAGCAGACTTTGGGGCTACTCCGCAATAAAACTAGTGTGTAGTGCATTCTGGTGGAGAGTAGGTGGCAAACCTGAGCTTTGAATCTAGCATTCACTTCAAGTGGGATCTGGGTTTGCTACAGGAACTTCAGTCTACTGGGTAGGCTGGGTTTTGCCTCGTGGCAAAAACCACTGCCACTGAGGAGCTGGATACACCTGTCTTATTTTCCAGTGACAGCACCCCTCCTTCCTTGCCATTTTGTTACATCTAAAAAAGCTGAAATTTGGTGAAAAGGGGATGCTGTTAGGCAAGCTGTTTCTTAGGACTCTTTTCAGGGCTGATGCTGGTCCTTGTCCCAGAAGCAGCGTGGGGGTTCAGACTGGGCCACCAGATGGAGGAGAGAGAGAGGAGAGGAAAGATAGTTCTGTAATGGGGACATTATTCTTCTTACTGTGTGAAGCAAAATAAAGATATGATCTAGTCGTAAACACAGTGTATTTGTATGGCTGCTCCTACCCTCTCTTCCTAGAGCAGGAAAAACACTTCTCTGCTCAAAAGCAAGGAAGTGCCATTACTCCTGATGGGTTTGGTGGCAGAACTGATGTCGAATGCCATAGTTCTCACTAGCTGGGTCCACTCTGTTGTGTTACAGCCTCCAGGGCAGTGCTCCCAAGTATAGCATTTTCTAACTAGTAATATTGTGTTGATGTCTGTAATGACTAGGTCTTTTAGCTGGAAGCCGGGAGCTAGTAGGTTGTGCTCCCACCTGACTTCAGAGGAGTCTACCTCCCCAGCTGGTGACACCACTATTGCCTGCAGTTTTGTCAACAGACAGAGGATCTGGACTGGTGATGAAGAAGGAGAGCTGTTTAAAAGAGGAAAAGGAGGTATTCAAAAGAGTGTGGGGGACTTCGGGAGCAAGTCTGCTAGACTACCAGGGAACAAGAAATTCCTGGACAGTATAACATATTACACATATGCTTGTTTTGTCACCCTCTTCTAGTGCTGTTGGGATTATTTGAGAAAAGTTTTACAAGAAAGATGTGGTGGATTACTTTCATGTGTCACAGTAGGTGCTCTTTCACATATTCAGCCTGTGTGACTGCTGCTCTGTTGTATGTTAAACTAACAGAGTACAAGTTTTGCAAAATCACAGTCCTTCTAGTGGACAAAAATTTAATTTGGGAGCAAGCAGACTGTTGAGTAAGTAACTCCTCTTCCCATTTCCCTAAAGTGAAAAAATGAACATTAAAGGCAACGTGCAGCTAAAGGTTTTATTCTGAAGCCACCTGAATACTTGATTGCCTCTGTCAACTCTGTTGCAGTTAGGATTTCACATGGAGCACGGTGTAACCTCTTGAGGCTTGCTGGTATCTGGATGATGTTCGGTAATTTTATGGCCTGTCTTTCTTTTCTAAGGAGACTTCCCAGACAAAGACTGTTGAATTGCATCGTGTTGTTGAATATGAAATCATTGTCACATTTCGGTTTGGAAACAACAGATGAAACAATTTCAGCAAAAAGAGACTGGGATGAAACCGAATCCAGGTGATGGTTATAATAATTATGATAATTAAATAAATGCACGGTACACCACAGTATTAAATAGCAGATGTGCTTCTTTGCAGCTAAAATTTTGTCAGTTTCAAATTAAAACCAAGGTCAGATTTCTGGACTGACTTACCTCCCATGCGATTTCATTAAATGCAGAATGGTTCCGTGGCATGTAACTTGGCACTGAAGTTAGTTTTCAGTACATGGTTTTATGGTTCAGGTGCAAAATACTGCTCTGGCTTGCATGTATATAAAGGTTATTATACCTTGGACTGCACTTCTTTTCTTTGTTTCAAAATTTAGCGGATCAGCTAAACTGTTAATTTTCTCAATTCCCCTTTGCTCCTTCCCCTAATTCTTCCTTTATTAAAAACAGGTTCATTAAAAAAAAATACTGATTGTTAGCCCAGAATGAGGACTAAGGTCAGTTGGCAATTTTAGAAAATTAAATCAGACAAATGAATCATATTTGCAAATTGGCTACTTGAGCGTGCATGGATATTTGACCATTCTTTTTTTATTGTGCAGATCAGTAATAAGAATGTAATAGCTACCATTCGTGCAATGACAGTAGGAAGGCAAGAGAAAGGAAATTCTTTTCTTTTTTCTTTCTTTCCCTATGCAAAACACCAGCAAAAATACTTTTAGTAAAAGTGATAAATGTTCTGGCTCTGCAGGTATCCTATAATTAGGAACTGTTACTTCTCAATAAATTTCTTAGGTGCCTAACAATACACATCTAGCATTAAATTCTTACATATGAGATTGTTTTGTCCAAAAGCATCATCACTGCACTTCCTACACACATAGAATCAAGAAATAACAGACCTGCAATGTAACTCAATGTAACAGGTTATTTTACGTGATTATATTATTCATTATTAATTAAGATTGTTCTTGCCTCCGTTGCTTGAAGTTAGGAGAATCTTCAAAGGCTGTTACTGTGCTGACAGTGATTCTGATGTGTTCTCCCCTTGTGTTTCTCTACGAGGTTGCTGACATATTCCTAAGATGTACGTGCACCTTGTACATCTCTTGTGGTATGTGAATGCTTAGCAGTCAGTTTTGAGACGTACAGTTAAAATAATAAAGCAGCTGCCTATTTTCATTTAGTTTTTAAATGTCTGATGACCTCAATGAGCATTCTGGTCTAGCAATTTGCCAAATGTAATTTTAAACTTACCTAAACACCTTTCTGAAGAGATTTTTATAGGAGCTGTATGCAGTATTGGCACCTAATGGGTATTAAAATTCTGAGGAAAAAAGCTGAACAGGTGAACACAGCAGGGCAGATTGCGACCCTGCTGTTGTGTTGAAGTCCTCCAAAGCAGTGCAGCAACACGGAAGAAAGACCTGCAAAAAATGGTTAAACACTTGGCCATGTAATTATTTCAACGCTGCTTTCTGGTTGAAGTCTTTGGGAGTGTTGTTTTGTTTTCACTGGGAGAAGAGCTGGATGATGAAGTAGATCTTTTGATTAAGCAGCCTTCTTTGGCCTCTTGAATGTCCTCTAAGCACCAGACTCCCTTGGAAGCTGCTGTGCAGAAGGTAAGAAAGTCTGGAGGCCCAAGAATGTCCTTAAATAGATGGCCTCATTGAGACCACCTCAAGTTGCCTACCTAAGCTGCAAATACCAGAAAATCCCTTTCTCATGGGATTTTCAGTGCTCCCTTCTGTTTTCCATCTGCATGTAAGGAAGAGATGGGGCATTTAAAAGGAAGCAAGAAAACACTGTGAGTAATATATATGACGCCTGGTTTTCAGTGCCTTCGGGTTTGACAATTGGTATATGCTGGTTCTACTAAGGTATAATTTTTGTTTGAAGCTTTTCCCACAGCTGGGCTGTTCATGACACCACCTTCCCTCTGTTTGGATCGCCTTAAGCCTTCACACCTTTAAGCCTCCTGCTAAATATGGATGAAATGGGCCAACACCTGAGAACAAACACAGACACTGTGATCCCATCAGCTTAATTTCCTTAAGAAGCCAGGATTAACTTGTATAACTTTTTAGTACCTATAATTAGTATACATATGTATCTATATGTTATTTTAGCTGAATTAGTTTATTTATATGCTGTCACAAGAGAATGAAGTAAGTGAGTCTGACCCTGCTTTGAGCAGGAGGCTGCGTTTGGTCCCCTCTGACCTGAGCTGAGCTGTGATCCTATGGTCTAACAGCTCATTTCTATCCCTAGTTCCTGCTGCTCTAATATTTTTCCTATGCAGAGGGATGTGAACTGGTGAAACAACAGAATATTTGACAGCATGAGCGGAAATGCCTCTCTGAGATGTGAAAATGTCTCTTACCTCGTGTATTTGGAAGTTATTCTCCCCGTAATAGTAATGCTTCCTTGTCACTTAATTGTATCTGTCTTTCCACCAGAACTACCTGCTGTGGATGACACCTATCACCTAGCTGCCATCAGCTCATTGTTTATATGACTTGTATTAAGAAAATTGCATTTCTGATTATGTTAATGACAAACCTGGTCTTTGAGATACGGTGGGTAATACAGCGAGGGAACAGCTAAGCAGAAAAAGTAGGAAATTCAGTCACTTGCAAGTTTGTTTTTTGGTGTTTTTTGGTTTTGTTTTTTTTCATTTGGCTGAGTTCATGCTGAAGTCTATGTGTTTGTATTAGCCCTGTTGGGACATAGTTCAGCACATTATTTATACAAAGTTTCTTCAGTGGCTGATTGTTATTAATTACCATCCTGAGTTCTTTGCAAGTCAAGCTGGACTCCAAATGAAACTTGTTTTCCGAAGTAATTAGGAGTTAATGTTGCAATGTGTGTTGCCTGCTGTATTGTATTATTGAAATAACATTGAAAAAAAACTTGTTCATTTGCTTGAAAACCTCCAAACCTTTCTCTGAAATGGGGAAAATATTTAAAAACTTATTAGAAAAGAAAGGCCTTCCTCAACCCTATGTGTGCTTGACTAGATGAAAAGAATAATACAAAAGAATTAAAATGGCATTCCCATTATTCTGCTAGAATAGTAGAATGCAACTTTGAACAGAACTTACACTGTAATAGGTAATTTAGACCATAAAGTCACCATCTACGCACCTGTAGCATAGATTCCATGTAGACTGTCTTAAAGGCATGTTCTTTGGTTCACCACTGATCTGAAATTTAGTTTCAGGTTCTCAAAATGTGACTGCTAAATTACTTTTTTTTAGCCAGCATCTTTCAATCGTGTTTCTATGTTGCAAGGAAAACAGATGAGTTGACAAAAAGGTGATGCTTTTTTTTGGCTATCTAAATAATTAGAAAGGGAATAGCTGCCTAATAACAGATTTTCATGTTTAAAAGATTTCTGAAACCTTTTATTTTCTCCAGAGTTTACTTTTTTTTTTTTTTAATTTAACAACTGTAGCCCTAGTTGTGGACTATATGGTAAAGAGTTTTCATGGGAAGGACAAGAATCATGACATAAAGTGTGTTTTAATCAAGATACCAGGTTCTCCAAAAGTGTTCTGTTGCTACATTTTTGCATGCGCTCAGACACAAGGCCATCATATATTTTCTTTGCACATTTACAGCTTAATTGAGCATTTTTCTTCCCGCTAGAAGGCATAGAAATTTCTGCCCTAGTCTTTGTTGTTTTTTTATAAATGCTGCCAGAAATGATAACTGGCAATGAAATTTCAACGTTCGTAACTTATGCTTCCTGTTGGTATTGCTTTTTTACATGTCTGGCTATGACTTTGCAATTGAGTGCTGGGTCAAAGGTTGAAGAAAAAATGCAGTGACCTTCTGGCCTTTTCTTACCTATTTCCTGTAAGAGAGCAACATTTCAGCCAGCTGTGAGTCTCTTCAGAAATTTTGATGTGATAGGATGTCTGAAACTCAAATATCATGGTCTTTAGATGGGAAAATTCTGAGGTAGCAAGTCTGCTTGGACTCTCCCAGAAGAGATCACAAGATTTAAGATCCTGCTTCCTCTAAACGTGTACTGTTCATCAGCTATGACAGTTCTTAGTTACCCAAGGTGTAAGGCAACTTGCACACATTGCTTAGAAAATATAATGCCTCGTTTAGGGGCAGAAAGCATAGACCTTCGCAGAAATAGAAGCTAACGTGGTAATCCATGATGGTAAAGACACACTCAGAGTGACGGTGAGGACTTCTCACACGCACTTGAATATCATTGGCTTCACAGGACATAGCAGTTGAGAAAGGTACTGCAAAATCTTTGGGAAGTAGAACCGGGTTTTTTGTTGTTTTCTTTCACTCCAAGATCTTTTTGCAGCTACCTGAAGCCAACAGCGCTCTGCGGGTCCTGTTCCAGACTGGCTCCCCTGTACCCATTGCTAAAAACATGGTGGCTCTTGAGGTCAGGTCGATTGGCGATCCAGGCAACGCAATGAGAGCCCTGACAGCCATTTAACATGTAATCTATTCCTTACACTATAGGGCTCTGAGCTATGCACACCAGGAGAGCTTATTCCTGGTGTCCCTGTTGTGTTATTTACCTCTGCTCTGAGCAGTTAAGTCCACCACAGCCATTTAGTAAATTATCAGTTTTCTTATTGGCCCTAAATTGCGCCTAATTAAAAATC
The DNA here is from genome assembly GCF_964199755.1 of Larus michahellis. NCBI lineage: Eukaryota > Metazoa > Chordata > Aves > Charadriiformes > Laridae > Larus > Larus michahellis. Next base: position 75,519,328 of record NC_133897.1, on the reverse strand, counting down.
TGACCTCCACAAAATAGTCCTCTTCCTAAAGAGACAGAACATAAACAGGAAAAATCAGCTAATTGCTGCAAAAACTGCTTTTGTGGCACTGTAATTGGACCTCAGTGAAATGAATGAACCCACTGGGGATTCCCTAATGAATGTTTAACTGCAAACAGTAGTCGGGCACTTAAGCAGCTAGGCTGATGGTCCCTAATGAAATCAAATAAAATCAAATAAAAGAATCTGGCACTTTACTAACCAGATTTCTTGGCACTGGGACATAAAAATAATGTAATTCTGGGTAAATAAAATGTAAAGAAAAGTTATTAATAAACCAGTGAAAACTTAGCCACTCTTGCTTGGATTCTTTCTTTTTCTACTGAAAAAAACCCAAACCCTCAAAAACCTCTACATACTGTGTTGAATCTTTCTAAAGAGTGCTTTCTTTTATTTTCCTCTTTCCCTAACAGCACTAAGACCTTTTTTGTTTTCTGTTAATCGCATCCTCTGAGTTTATTTTGCAATACATTTTTCAGAGGCTGGCTGTGGAACTGCATGATGTAGGCAATTGATTAAGATCCCTTTCATTTTTTCAAACTTTAACAGGGGGTGAAATTCTGATGACCTCAGTAATTTGAGCTGTGATTGCCTCCAAAGATCTGTTCAATGCAATGGGTAAAATTCTGGCCTTACTGATGTCAGCTGTGTAACTTGACTTTGAAAAGCGAGTCATAAAACCCAACTGGTGCAGGACCTCAAGGTTGTATTAATGCATAAAGCAAGCCTGAAGAACCAGGGACATGGCACCATTGCATAACTTTGTTTATTATTATTATTTTTAATGCTCTGTTGCACGAAGATGGGACCTTGTAAATGATTTGGAGTGCGGGTTATGTAGGTTACCAACTTTCAAAAAAGGTCTTAAGTGGTTTTGTTTAAATTACTATTAAAAATACTTCATGACATTCCATTACAATTGTTGTAGCGTTGATGACATGAAAACCTGGCAAGCTGCATTTTCATTAGTATCTCACACCTTTTAAGTCTTTGCTGAAATGTAGTGAGGGTATGTGGTATTTTGCAAGTATTGCAATTAAACCAAGCGAGAGTTGGAGAAAATTCAATTTAGTTATGCGCTGCCAACTTTATTAAAATAGAGAGAGGTGCTACTTATCATTGTGTCTAGCATGCAAATACATATAGTTTGTTTACATATTGTAAATAAAATGTCCATTGCAATATATTTTCAGAATTATGAGTTAGAATATCTGCTGGCTGTTTCTTGATGTGTGTGATAAATGGGCACTCAAACTTCTTATTAACAACAGGTAGCATTATAATTACTTACCATTGCCAGTGAAAATATTTTTCATGAGTAATTAATACAAATGAAGTTTGCAGTAAGATTTAGTTTCTAAACTGCACAGTTAGATGATACTGTACCTCCATTCTTATGTATTAGGTGTAATTTAATAGACTTATAATGCTGAAAACCTTTGAAATATAAAGGCATGGATACATATTTTCGTGTATGTATGGCAGAGGGGGAAGTTTGAGTAACGGCTTTGCATACTGAATGATGAGTCATAGTATAGAAGGGAACCAATTGTTAAATCATGATGGTAGCTGTTGCTAAGTAGCTATTGCTGAGATCTGAACAGTTAATCTGAACTGATTATATGTTTCTAGGAGTAATCATTGGAACCAAAGAGTGAGAATAAAGCAGATTTCAGCTAGAGAGGGATCTAGACTTCCTTGGTGGAACAAAAAACAGTGCTGTGGATGGACAAAGTAGTTCAGAATATTAAAAACTGAAAGTATTATTGCTGTTCTTGTTAACATTCCTCCATTCAGGCCTGGCGTATGAGAGTGAGAAGTGGCTATAGACATGATCAAGTAAGGTTTGGTGGTGAGGTAGGTAGAGAATTGTTTCAGATGCTAGTAAGGAGGAAGAAAGGGATTGAGTGTTGGTAGCATCATTCATTACCAACCATCTTCTGGTTGTTACCCATTCTGGCTGGTACAGCTAGGAAATTGCACAGCCCCATCTAAGTTTGCCTGCAGATCAAAAAAAGCTCCTGTATGGACATTCCACCTGCAATAGTGAACCTCGAGACAAAAAAATCTGTCCCTTAATGATCTCTGACTGAAGTAGTAGTTGCCAACTCCAGTTGTAAAAGCATCAAGTACTCACACTTTCAGAAAGTAGTCAAGAAGATGTTTTAAAATAAATCAAAGCTCACCAGCTGTTATCCATTTAAGATTTATTGAAATTTAAAAATGAGTGGTTAATGTAGCCTAAAGTAGGAGTATTCTTAAGAAATTAAGACAGGAAACCATAGGGATATATATTTCATGATGGACTAAATGACAGCTATGAAATAAATCCCTCATTCTTCAAGGAGAGGGTCTCTTTTGAAGACTGTAAAAGCTGAGAAGTGCTACGCTGGAGCCTGCATTGAAGAAAAATCGTACTTCTTGTAGATGAAATGCACCCACAGTGCTTGCTAATTTGCAATGTAAATTCTTTTGAGTGTTTGGAAGGGATGGTGGGCAAAAAGAATATGTCTGTATCGGCATCTTTGAGAGCCTTGTTGAGTACACTGGTGCTGAGCTCGCAGGGCACCATACCTGGGCTTCATACATTGGCACAAGTGTTTGCTCCATTATAGACATATGCAGAATTGACTGTATTGGAGCCGAATATGGAAGAACAGAAGAACATTCAATGTTGACAATTGCATCTCAAACTGCAGATTTTTGCAATCATTGCAAGAAAGGTTTTCGATTACCAGATCACGCTTCTTATAGGATGCAAAGTTTAGAAGTATTATTGTTATCAGCATCATATGGCATTGCATGGTACCACATTTCCCCAAATAGCTTCTTGCACATTTGTGTCATAAGTGAAGAGATTTTAAAATTTTCTGGCATTTTGTGAAAGATATTGGGGAGCTCTTGCTAGCTTTACAAATTTCTTCCAATACCTGTATCATGAGTACATAGATACTAGAGAAATATCTAACCCATTGCTTTTAGTTATGCTTTGAGACCTCATGAATGAATAATTAGGTGCTTTTTCATTGAAAATGTAACATATTCAGCTCTTTTTCTTGAGCACAGCTTTCTAGAAATAATGTTGTTATTAGAGAAAAGTTGGGGGTTATTAACTGACAAAACTTACTTCATTTCCTTTGAGGCTGGACAGCAAACTTGAATAGGTGGTAATAAAATTAGTGGAATTATCTGACGAGAAGCTGTTTCAGGTCACTTACTATTGTAATCAATCAATAGTATAGAATAATGATGGTTTAAATATGGATGTTTAGGTGTTCTCACTGCATCAATGCAGAGCTGCCAGGACATCCCCAGCAGGACTGCGTTTAGTCCACATGCCATCACAGAATCAGGCTTAATTTATGAATCAGGAACTTTAATGGTAAAAGCTGAATGTTTTCAATACCCAGAGGTAAAACATTAAGAAAAAAAAAATACTGAAAACTCGTTAAGAAGATTTTTGAAAAAGATAAAACTTTAAATGATTACTGAAGGTGTTTTAGCCAGATTGAGCTAGTTATTTAATGAGTGTCGTGAAGATATACAAATTTATATGGATAATACAAAATTAATTATTTCGTTCAAGGTTCAAGATGACAAATTTGAGCATGTCTCCTCAGTGTACTACACTGCTTCCAGATACCTCTCTATACCTCTACCCTTTTCCCATACATTGCTGTTTGCCCAACTTTCCAGTCCAATTCTCTCAATAAATAACAGGTCGTTTCCTCATAAGCAAATTAAAAGTTGGTTTGGGGTTTTTTCTTGAGGGCAAATTATAGTAATAATTTGATGTATCTATCTCCAAGCATAATTTTAGTCATCTAATCCTGTGTCAAAAGATGGGCCTGTCAACATTTGTTGCCCACCACGGAACCGACGGCGCGCCGAGGGCAGCAGAGGTGTCTTGGACAGAGCTGCCACCCACCCTGCCATGGCCGAGGCCCTTGGCTCTCACAAGGCAGTGGCAGCTGTGCAGGACTCGGCCTCCTCGAGAATACTGTATTGCTTTTAAACAAAACGGGGGCATTCTCTCCCTGCAAAGTGAGTTTAATTTAGTTGGGACTGGCAGCTGCTATTTTTGTTGCTATTTGTAATTGATACAGGGTGAAATTTCCTAATTTTCTACAAACACAGGCAGTGACAGAAGGTGAAATTAATTCTTGTATGTAAATTAATGAATCGGATATGAATGCGCACATAACAAAAAAATCACCTTTTTCGTCCATACAAATGCCAGTGCTACTTACCTGGGAGAAAAAAAAATTACTATTTCAGTTCATAATCCTTTTTTCTCCTCCCCTCTCCTTTCTCAATTTTTTCAAATAATGGCATTTTTTTTCAAGCCTTTTGCCAATTGGCAAGCATTTTTTCCATGTATTTTTTTAAAAGAAAAGGATTTGCAAACAGGCAAAGAACTGGGTAGGAAATATAAGAGTGCTGGTGAAGCACATCAGGCACAGAGGCTTTCCTGTCAGAATTCATGGCTCTTCATTTGTCTTCTATTTCCAACACAGTTTAGACTCATGTGCTATTTCACGCCAAACACATTCTGTGCGTCACCATAGCCACTTTGTGTGCTCCATTTCTTCACTCTGTCAGGAAAAAGGATTTTTTTTGAAGATCCGCTGGTAAAGGTTAGTGCTACTTCTCCGTAATTACATCTGCATATGAAAATGCTTTTTTATAAAACATGATCTGTTACTACCCCAAAAAAACTCCACAACAAAGCTACTGCTTATGCCAGTGGAAGTCTTTATACGGAAAGTATTTTACATAAGAAAAATAAGAAAGAGAATTGTTTTCCTCCTATTGGAAAATAAGAGAAACATACTGTAACAGTAGTCCGTCTCCTTCTTTCAGCCTGTACAACTGCAGTCCTCATTTTTTAACCTCGAATTCTTCTGCATTTGTAACAAAGCCAAAATATTTCATTGTCTCCTGCTCCAGTTAAGGAAAAAAGACCGATCTTTTTTCTTTAAAGGTCCTTAATGGGGATAAAGACAAATGTTAGAAATAAAATTTTTAAAAATCATCTCACACCAGTAGGAGTAATTTAGCCTTCTTATATTCAGCATTTTATATATAAATACATGTAGATATATATATATAGATATAGATGTCTGGACTGTGAACCAGCTGCTGGTCTGACAGCTGGTGTGTGGGTACCTTTTGTCTGGACTGTGACCCTCTGGGCTGGCTGGTGCTTGCAGATACCCCCGTGCGACCTGTTTCCTGGGAAAGCTGGGCATTAGGCTCCTGTGCACGGATGGTGTGAAAGGTCTTTGGGAAAATATGGATTTAGGGGGAAGGGAATCTCAAACCAATGTGTTTTCAGGAGACAGGAAGGAGGAATGTACGTGGCGGGTAATGCCAAGACCAGTGTGTTTGACATGGGCTCTGGGGTAAGTCATGAATTGAGCCTTGCTGCTCAGGCACCTCGCAGTATTTGTCACCACCTTCTCCCACCATCGGGGCCGGTGGCATTCAGCTTTGGAGGCTTAAGGACGGCTCTGCTGCTTGCACATTTGCTGTTGTCAACCCTGATCATGAGCAGAAGGGAAAAGTCATTTTCACCAATGATACGTAACGTGTTTCATTGACTGAAATGATGCATTTCTGAGGCAGTCCTTTATTATAATTCCAGCTGTGAATCACTGCTCTAGATTTCCCCTAGCACAACTGAGATCAGAGGCCCTTCCACCCAATGTGTCACTATCAGAATGATGAAAATCAATCAATGATTCCAATTTGTGATTATTTGCGTATCTACAGGAGTAGCGTGTATTGATTCCCAATCTCTACATTGCCCTTTATGCTGGCAGCCATATAATGAAGAAAAACAATACAAAAAAGGAGATAAAATGAACTCCTGTATAGTCTATGGTGTTCTAACTGAATTAAAGCAGTGGTGAGTGTGTTGAACTCCAGCCTTACCAATTTTATGTTCATTTTGTTTAGTATCACAAAATAGAGATAATGATAAATTGTAAAATAATTATGCATTAATACATCATCTGAAAATTAAAAAGCCCCCAAGTTTCTTGGTCTGGTGCCATAATAAGTGCAGTGTGAGTGACTTATTCAAGGAAGAAGGAAAGCTACAATCTGGGGAGACTACACAAGGGAGCTAAACAGCATATGCTCACAAACAACAAAGGAAGAAAATATTTTTTTCTTCTTCATTTTAGGCTTCTGGGATTAATAAGCAAAGGGGAACTTGAGAACTGAATTTTTTTATGTTAAAAGGCTCATTTGCAAAAAGACAAAGTAAATGGAAGAAAAATAATTTATGCAGTGAACTGCTAATCCAGCTGTTTTGCTTCTGGGCTTAATTGGATTTACCTAGAATTGATACTTGGTGTCAGCATGTGTTATATCATCAGCACAAGCAATAGTTACCAAACATAAAGAATCCTATCTAAGGCAAAATATTAATTTATTTGACTCATACTTATTGTAATCACTTTTTATTCACGTATGTTACTACTTAGTATTTCCGCTTGATGCCGTCTCATATATATGATCCAGTCTTAGTTATTCTATCTTAATATCTGAAGCAGTTCAGCAATGTAGAAGACTCACAGCTGAATAAAATGGGCTAGGAAATGGTTATTCATCTCTTGTTCTGCCTTCCAGGCAGCTATGCTGGCTATAAAAAGGTGTGCATTGTGCCTAATGGCAGGTGGGTGACATCTGAATTCTCGAGCAAGACATATACTGTAGTGTACAGTACCTTCAGCAACAAGAACTTTACTGGTTCCGTCTGGAAACGTGGAGTTATCCTCAGTGCCTGAGTGAGATTTGTCAGCTAAGAAACCCTGCTTACACATGAATGTGAACCCAAACCTGTTCAGCAAAGCAGGGAAATTGTATTCTTTCTGCAGTACGGGGGAAATAGGGTGTGGGAGGGATGTATTTTGTTAAGGGCATGCGTCACAGACTCATCAGAATACGGCCAAATAACTGCATTAGCTGATAAATGTGGTATTTTTCTCCATGGTGAGATAATAGTGATCCGTCATTCATTATATAGAGGTATTCAGCAGATACTTAGACTCTCTCTTGACCTGCAAGGTTTTGGTGATCTGTTCGCTTTCCTCATTTGTGGTGATTGGTTTCCGCAGTAACAGTTTGTTCTGGCTGTCTGCTCTGGTGACAGAAAATCTTGAAAAGCCAAATAATTAATGCAGCAAGTGATGAATAGCGCAACATGAATAGTGCATGTTCTTGTTCATGAAGGGATATCCCTATTTGCCTGTGAGTGCAATGGGACCCATTTCTCCCACACCCCCCAAACATTATTAAAATAAATTGTCACAGGTGACCTTCCATTTCAGGGTGGTGGGTGAGGACGCGGCCTCTGTACCTTCATGGCAATATATGGTGGGCATACGGTCCACACCCCTCAGCACAGGGGTTGATCTTAGCTCAGCAGAGAACAAGAAAGGAGGCGATTGTGGCTGAGCGTTTGCAAGCAGGGTCCCGGCTGCATTTGGCCAGCTGTGCTTATGAACCCAGCCATAAATCTGAATTGATGCTATGTCTCGGCAAAGGAGACCACCGGCTTACTCTCCACCCTCTTCTAGTACTCGCAGGCCATGCTGTCCACCTCTGCTCTCATTTTCTTGTGTGGCAGATGGGAGAGTGATTGGGGACTCTGTAGTCCAACGACTGCAAAGCTCCAGGGGCCTGCAGCCTTTCCCCAGAGCGTGCGCAGAGACCAACATCTCTGCCCTCTGTCCTTGCAGCTCAGCTGGCGAGGCATCGCCATGCACCATGGCTGGAGCCCCCTCCACTCTGGGAAGCAGTGAGAAAGCTGTTCCTTTAGCGATGTGCAACAAACTGCGTCTCTTCCAAGCCTCCCGATGAGACACTTACTGCAACACGGGCAGCATTATCTGAGCTGACGTTGTTTAGATGAGTTTGAATTAAATGCAATCAAGATCATTCCAAAAGCAGTAAGAGGTTATTGTCACGAGATTATGTTGTGAGCTGGCAAACAGGAAAACCCAGAAGGCCCATCTTTTAAAATTTCTATTACCAAAAGACAAACAAGTAGAGCTGCCACTCCTTATTAAGCACTATAGGTAGATCTGGCGCTTCACCAGCTGTGCGATGAAGGAAGCGTTTAGATGCTTGCTGCCGCTGTGGCTGCTGCTAATAGACCTTTGGCCACTGTCCCCCCTCTAAAGAAAAGGGGCAGGGTATGTGTTTGGGAGTTGGAAGTCAAACAGGGGAGGATGAATTTCTTAAAGCAACCCTTGCCTCTGGGCATTCTCCAGAAGTGTCTCATCTTTGACCTCTGCAGAGGTTTCTCTAGGAGGTAAATTTTAACTTCATTTAGAGTCTTATTTTGCTTATAATGCAATTCATTGTTAATGCAGCTCTACTGATTTCAACATCTTCCTGTTGAATGACCTGCAGATGGGAGAGATGTTTAGTAACTTGGTCTGTTGATGCTTATGCTCAAGGCGTGATTATTCTGTCACGGAGTGCTAGGCAAGTGCCACCCTCTGAAGTCAATATGGTGTATAAAGATGAGAAACACTTGCAAAAGTAAGTGACCGGAGGGAGTCAAAGTGGGAGAGGCAATAGTTTTCCTGCAGGTAGCTTTGCTCATTGTTAAGATAATAAAGATTTACTGGCACTGAGCTCTTTGGATTGAATAAGAGAATATGAAAACAGTATTTTGCTAGGTACATTGCTGCTGTTTGTCAGGGAGCATAGGGCTGATTTTGTTTTTCTTTCCACTGGTGTACTTCTCTTTGATATGGCCGATCCTTATGGATGAGAACTGAACTGGCCCCATCTTTCAGGGCAGGTGTGAAAGAGGGTTGTTCCTCCCGTACCTTTCCTGCTGTGGGAAGTACCTCTGCTGGTGACGTCTCACTGTTGGGAGCTGGTGTCAAGGGAAGGCTGTGGTAAGGGAGGGAGAGTTTCGGAAAATGGACCTGAGCCGTGGTGTCTAAAAGAGGCATCTTTCAGAAATCGTACATACTTTTTTTCTCCTGTCTTTACATCCCAGGCTGTAGATACCAGATAGCTTTGGGGACCCAGATTTTTATTAGCCCTAGAATTACTGCTCTTTATGCTTATGCCTACCTTAATGATTAAATATGTGATTTAATCACAATTTAAGTAAGTCAAATGTCCACTGCTTTTCAATTGCATCTAGTCCTCCAGTGGGCATGGTAAAGACATTTCTGGATCTTTGCAGTACTAAATGAGGACTATTTCTTCCTGAAGATCTGAACAGCTTCCAAACTGGGATTTTTGAAATGGTTATAATTTGTTATAGGTGACAAATACTTCCAATATTTTTATACCTTCAAAGTTATCATCTTTCTGTCAGCTTATATTACCCACGGGTGCAATTCCTGCCTTATCATTAGCAGTAAATGCTAAGGAAGAAGGAGTGATGTGTGCATGTATAATGTTTTTAAAGCTTCAAACGCCTTACTTTTTAGGGACGATAGAACTAAAATGAGATAATTGTAATTACTTGCTTATTTATTTAGCCATTTTGAGAATGCAGGTAGTGGTATGCTTGGGGAATTTCTTGCTTAGGAAAACAGTGCAGATGAAAACAGGGCAACACGACCCACCAAAATGAATACATCCCCGCAACAAAACACAGGAAAGCCTTGTTCAAATGCTGGAGTAGATAACTACCCATGCTGATTATACATCCAAGAAATAGTTGTGGTAGAATCTAGTGCCAACTTAATGTTATAGGCAAAGCTATCATTTATATTCTTGTTTATTGCAGAAAAAACCTGCTTCATTTATTGAACCAACCACGTTGTGAGATAATCAGCCCTGTGGTTTTCCTTGACGTCGCCGTAGAAAGCAGTGTCGACTGCAACTCCATAGATGGCAGCATTTCACAAAGAACTCGAACAGCGCCGTCGTTCCTGCCTGCCTTTTTCCTTTTTTTTTTTTTTTAAATTCTTCTCTTCTCTTCTCTTCTCTTCTCTTCTCTTCTCTTCTCTTCTCTTCTCTTCTCTTCTCTTCTCTTCTCTTCTCTTCTCTTCTCTTCTCTTCTCTTCTCTTCTCTTCTCTTTTTTATTTTTTCCTCTCCTCGTTGTCTTCTTTCTTCTTTCTTCTTTCTTCTTTCTTCTTTCTTCTTTCTTCTTTCTTCTTTCTTCTTTCTTTCTTCTTTCAATTTCTTTTTTTCTTTTCTTTCTTCTTTATTTTCTTTCTTCTTTCCCTTTCCCTTCCCAAACTGCTTCCTTAATCTGTTGACAGGATTAAGAATTCCTGTTGTTTTACAGGAACTAAATAAATACTTTTGGTATTTTGGAACCCTCTGAAGTATAACAGAGTGGTTAGAAAATGTTTATACTATGGGAAAGGTATCAAATGGATATTTATAACATTTGAAACATTGCCTCGGATTGGGGTGGACTGGACTCTGAGAGCAGACTGTTTGCATTACCCACTTTCAAAGTATTTTGTCAGATCCTAGTGTGATGGGACTAGACTTCAAGAGAACAATTTTGTATGTTTGTACATTGGGGTTTGGTTGTTTTTTTGGGTTTTGGTGTGGTTTTGTTTTGTTTTGTTTTTGTTTGGTTTTTTTTTTTTAATAGAGCAAGTGCCTATTTGCAAGGGAAGAGAGTATCTCAAAATAGAGTAGAAAAATATCAAAAGGACAAAGACTCCACTAAATCGATCCATGTGAATTATTCCAAGTCCTGTAATATTTCTACTTTATTAATATATCATAAAAGATCTGCATTGCTTCACGACAAAAATCTTAAAATTCTGGTTACGTATGAGAATACCCTTTCATTCTCCAAAGATTTGTTCTGAGGGAGTTGTAAATTTTCCCCCAAATTAACTTTTAGACTGAAGTATTTCTTCCTATTCTCAGTATTTTCTTTGCATTTCTTTGAACCTGAAAAGAGAAAAATGAACCTATTTCTGATTTACATTTCTTTGAACCTGAAAAGAGAAAAATGAACCTATTTCTGAGTTACACATGCATGAAGAAGATGATATTTACGAAGTAAAAATATTGTTCAGTCATAATTGAATATTGGAATTATATACTGAACAATTTTATCACATAGTTAGTTCTCCAAGAAGACAGCATGTTTTCGTCAGATGGAAAAAGTAGTTGAGAAAGCAAAATGTGGAATGTAGAATATATGCAGCTGGTATAAAATATATAGTTCTTCGGTGACATAAGCATTTGACAAATGCAACTATTCAGTTGTTTTTACAGAGGATTTCAGCTGATGTGAACAAATGTTTCAGTATCTGGCTATTTGCCCACAATTTGGTTGGGTTTGGAGTCTGGATGGTTGTATTTATACTAATCCCTGTGGATTGTACTGAATTCTTCAAACCATAGGAATTCAATCTAAGTATGTAAGACGAATGTGGCCATCTTTCCATTCAGTCTTGGTTTCTCAGTGTAATATTTTGCATCCTCTGTTGGCAAAAACCATGAGAAATTCAGGTGGAGTATTAAATATGTGTGAAGTGGTTCCTTCTGAAGTAGCTGGGTATTTCTGAGTTTGTTTAATCTGAAAGGCACCATTTAACTGGGAAGGCTTTTTTGATCAGCAAGAATTTAGACGTGTTCCATGTAATTCTTCCCTAAAAATTGGTTATCACTGTATTTTCAAGTGTTGACATAGCTGTCTCTCTCTTGCCATCTTGATAAATAGTAAATTATTAAAAGTATATTGTAGAATTCTCAGAAGAGCCTATGAGCTCTCCGAGAATAGCTGTGGTTAAGACAATCATTGGGAAGGTGGCAGACCACAGGTAAAATCTCTTATTGCCTTGACATTTAAACTATATCTTTCATATACTCAGGTATGTGGGAGATTGGTGACTAATCACCAATTTAGTAGACTTTTTGATGTGTGTGTGTGTCTCTTGTCTAATAGCCTATTGTGGACATGCAAAACCTTTGTAATAAAAGTGCGAGATTTGACTAAATAATTTGTTACCAGCTATATGCAGAACGCGTGGGTTCAAATCCTAGTTCTGCCACAAATTTCTCATGTAACCTCGGGCAAGACAATTTATCTGCCTAAAAATTAGGCATCTAATCTCAGCTAGTCATCTAGGCTCCCTCTATAGTCAATGGTGAGAGATAGGCACCTCCAGAAGGCGGCTCATACCTCCTATTTTAGACCCCTATCTTTGAAGAAGATGAATCACCCCCTGCAGGTGCCTGTATCTGCAGCCATTGATACTGAGGGAGCCTGCATGTCTAGTCTAAACTAGTTGCTTAACTATTAAGTAGCTAAATAAAGGTAAAAAGCATTTCACTATGGGTATTTTTGTGCCTCATTTGCCTGCGTGCACTGAGAAGAATTCAGCCCATGTGTGAGGGACGCTAATGCAGACACACATGTGCAAGACGGTTGTGGGTGGTTTGCAAAACTTGATTTGTCAACATCACAAGCTTTTCAGTCTTAGCATGTAGGAACCAACTGGATAATTTGGTCTTCAGATACCAAAGTATATCCCCCCAAGTGGAGGCACCCTCACTTTCCGTTAGCCCTATGGATAAAGATATAGAGGAGAAGGAAACATAGACGTGTATTTAATCTAAAATGTTCTTGTTGGCTGGGAATGGGTTTAAAGAAATCAGTGATCTACACAGATTCCATATCTTTGAACTAGATGTTACGTTACACTAAATATGAGCACTGACGTTTGTGTTCAACTCTTTTCTGCAAACAATCCTGAATCATTTAATTCTGCTTCTGCAAGAAGGATAGGAGTGTGAAAAAAAAAGGAAGGTCTATGTTGGTCTATGAAGTTTTTATTTTATCCTGCAGTTTTATATTTATTAGCTATCTCAGGAGGGTTTTCTCACCTTCTCAATATTAGTCATCACTTTTAGACTCTAGTATGTCAGTCAATGAGTACAATGGCATAGCTGCCCAACAGCAGCTATAATCTGATTATAAACCCAATGTTTTCTGTTAATTCCTTAACCATCATTAGGGGAAAAAAGCCATTGATTTGGCAGTACTGTGAATACGTGAAGACCAACCTGATACTTTGAATTTGGTGGGATCTCACAAACCAGTACCTGACTAGACCCATGATGTCCTGAGTCACAGTTTGGAGTGTCCTGCACTGTAAAACAAGTGTGTGGAGCAACTGTAAGAGACCAACTGCTGATGGCTCTGAGGCAGTTACATTCAGTGGGAAGGGATGTGTTTGTCAGTGCAAGAGGAGCAATAAGCTATATAGTCTCATGCTGCAGTCTAGTACTGTAGTCTGAGGCTACCCTATGTAATAATCAGAAAGGCAACATTACCATTAGGTTTGAAGATGATTGCTGGGAGAGACACAGACATTTATTCCTCTTCTTGTCCATATGCATGAGATGGGTAGAGTGCCTTGTGTGGGGGATCGGTGAGCAAAACAGAACAATGGAGGGAACGCTTTTCTCTTTTTGAGTTTCCTTGGGACTGCTGTGTCTCCATGCCGCTGCAGCTAAATCTCTCTTACTGGATATAGGGGATCGGCGAAGTGGGTACTTTTATGTGCATTTGAAAATACATGCAGTATGGACAGAGAAGAACATATATCAGATTGGGATTAGATATGGTTGAAAATGGTCTTTCTCATAAACGTGGTATCACTTTTATCTGCAGTATGATTTTCGAATAAAGGATGCAGAAGCATGGAGAACTTTTCCATATTCATTCATTTCATTAATCTCTGAAATGGACAGTTAAAAAGGGCATGAAGCAGAAGCACTGGCTTAGATGCTGAAATATATATTTATTTTCAAAAAGAAAGATGTAGCCAAATCACTTATACTTTGAAATCAGGCCTAAGGTGTCTAATAAAAACACTTGGTTTCTCAACTTTTAGACAGAGAACTTTGATCACATGTTTGACAATGAAGATTATTCTGTGTCGGTAAAGAACAATTTGCTGATTTAAGCATATTCATTTTTTCTCATACCATTAAGTGAAAGCTTATGTTCACGAAGAGTCAATTTCTAGGTGTCCTTTGTCTGTCTCTGCCTTTCTTCTTCATCTGCAGTAAAACAATGGAAAAAAGGAGAAAAGAATAAGAAAAGGTGGTATACAGACTGAACTAAAGGAAACCAATTTCTTTATTTCCTTAGAAAACAAGGCTGCTGTTTCAGATGACATTTTTGCTTTTGACAAAATTGTCAAAAGAGATTTAACTCCTCTGTTTCCAGATCATACGATTTCTGTGGAAGAGTGCCCAGCAAAGGAATTCCTCTGACTATTATTAAAGACAGATCGGATTTAGCAAACTCTGTGTTATTTTGAGATAAGAAAATTGCACAGACATAAACAACTTGACATTTTACTTCCTCTTTACACTCTGCCTAAGATGGAAACCACATGAGTGTAGGCATATTGGTTTGGAAATATGAAACATGACAAATCTTTGTTTTGCTTTGTTTTCAAACTTGAAACCGAAGAAATTGTACGCTTCCCAGTGAATTACACAGTCAGGTTTCCCTGGGTAACCTATGATTCTTCAGAACCTATTTTAGTGTTTTAGGAAACTGTTAAGCCAGGCTAGTAATTGTTTATTAGTCCTCAGTGTACAGTTCAAGCCAAATAATTACAAACATACCCATTCTTATATCATCTTAAAACTACTGATTCTGGAGGGAACCTGTTTCCTCTTAAAGGAAAAGGCATGTTTTCTTATTGAATGGGACAGTGAGTGATAGAAAGGGTGGCCCCGTCACAGTCAGGGGCAGGTTTGTCCTCGACTTAGTGGGACGCACTTCCACCCACCTGGCTGTTTTAGCCACTTCTGTACGATGCGAGTGCACTGCAGTGCTTGCGGGAAGCAGGATGTCAGGGCAGCGCACACCGAGTGTCCCAGTCCCAATGGGTGCTCTGTTTTCCCTTTTGAAGTCATATTTTGAAGGATAAGAAGAAGGAAATTATGATGGAAGGATTAAAAAAAAATCTACCGTTGAAGCACATTTGTTTTTATGAGTTCGCATTCTAACTTTAACCTTTACTCTCCGTCAGCTGATTTTTGCACAATTAAAACAAGCTACTTGCTATTCCCTTGGCAGGATTTTTTTGCAGAGTAAAACATTTTTTGGAAACTCATCAGTGAGTTAGATATTATTTCATTATATGCTGTTTATCTGGAAAAAATATGTGTACGCTATATTTTGGGAAAGTTCCTAACTGTTGTTTAATTTGTTATTGCTTGGTATGCTGCTCTGCGGTTGTAAGAAATAATGAAGGACTTTCTGTGCTTGTGTTATCAAGGGCTCTGCTTATTTCCAAAAGGAGCTAAATAGTTTCTGAAGAACTAGAAAAGCACTGCGAATGAGCTAGACTTCTGACCTGAAAACGCATCAGATGATATCTCAGCTTGGATTGTAGTGCCACGATGGGTAAAACTCAGGGACTTGTACTACAGACCATCTCTGAAGTTGGCCTTTGGGGTCACTTTAAAGCTGACATAACCCATATGCTTTCCCAAATTCAGTACACCAAGCCCCTATGTTTTTCATCTAGTGTTCCCTGTTTCTGATATTAGTCCTTTTGTATTTTTTCCCACGTATGAAAAACTGAGATAAGTTAATTCCCAGCCAGAGGATGGATTAATTAATATTCAGATTGCATTTTGCAAACAGTAAATATAACATCATGGAAAACTATGGATAAATATAATTTAAGATTCTGAAAAACATCCCCATGATACGGAAAACTATGTCCTCTTTAAAAACAGGTATGCTGATACTATGGAGGCACACTGATGGAAACTGTATTAACAAGACATAATAGGAACCAAACTCACCTAAAACTACTGTATTTTGCATAATGTAGAATTTAACTTTCTGAATAACTTAAGATGATCTTTCTAAGGTCAGAATAATTAATGTCTTGGATGAAGTGGGAAGAACTAGTGTTTGTAGGGGGTGTTACCAGCCATGATAATATTGCCAGAAAAGAATGCGGCAGGTGAAATCACAAAGATATTGATGGAAAATAGATTTCAGGTAATCCACAGGGTCTTTTTGAGAAATGTGAAAATGCAATTATTTTGGCTTTTTGAATATTTAAAATATAATTATTTTTTTATCATCTTTATTATCCATATCACAATGAATCTTCATCTTTTGTAGTAGCTAATCATTATGTTATAAAGAGAAGATGAAAGAACTTACCCTATATTAAAAACTGTCTGGAAATGTCCAACGATATGACTTTCTGATGGATGATCCACTGTCTTGCAAACTTGAAATTTCATTTAGGAAAATTTCAGGAAAATTTTCTTATGCCAGAGTATTTTTCATCCGAGCATTTTCATTTTAATTGTAACATTTGACCTGCATTAATTGAAGCATTAAGCTACAATCTTGTTAGGAATTCTAGGTCTACAATCTGTCCTGTAAACTTGTTATTGGAATTGCCCTACTCTTCCTATAGTTCCATGATGATTCTTTTTGACTTAATTTAGTCATTTGTCATGAGTGTCACAGCTCTCTGAATGCCATAGGGCACATATAGCCTGACCAGGAAGCCAGGTCTATAGGAGAGAGTGATTATGTCATACATTTAACTCTGACTGCCATGAGATAATCTAGAAAAATGCTATATGCGGTTTAGTAACATAATTGACCACCAGTGAAGGCACTTCAGATTGATTCATTAAAGTACTTGAAATATTTGGGTATAAGAAATGATGAAATGATTGCTTTAAGTTAAAAAGAAGTATTTAAATGAATGGTTCTGCTCTTTCCAAATCTTTTTTGCTTGATTTATATTCTGTGGTTTGCAATTCTAAAATTCTGAAAGGTTGACACTTCTATCTAAAATAAGAAGAAAGATGCAGAAATGGCAGAGTTTCTTCACACTGGAAATTATGTATTTTGCACGCCTCCCCTGATAAAATATATGTAGTCCTCTGCATATTGCTTTACTTAATGTAAGCATTCCTTACTGGTCCCTGTGTCAATTGACTCAGTTTGCCAAAGTGCCAGGCCTCCAGATTGTTGAGTTCAACTCTGACATCTACGTGAATTGCTAAAAGTGGAATAGAGGCTTAGTTGCATATAACTGGGGAGGGTGGTCTTTTCATTCCTGGTTGTCTGCACGCTTCGCTGTTTTGTATTAGGTTGTCACTGGAGAAAGGGACTGGACTGCAGGTCTCAGCTATGCCAACTGAATGCCTTCCTCACTAAAATATATCCTTTGTAGATCCAGCCCAATGGCTTCCATTTGTTTCTTCATCTGCTATGGTTTCCTTTTCATGTCATTGCTCCAAAGCTACATTTAGTGTCTTAGTGTTCAAACCCATATGATTGCAATCCATAGTATAAAACAATAGAACAATCCACTTTTTTGGTAATCAAGACATCTCATGTTTCTAAGTGTTGTAATGCAGGGTGTTAAGCAAACGCTGACTGTGTTAGCAAACCCAGATATGTGAGCATGCATGAGCTATCTGCTACAATACACACAGCAGTCACAAGACCCAATCCTTTTTTCCCATTAAAAAAAGAAGAATTTTGCCATGGACTTTAATGGGAACAGGGTCTTTCTTCCTGGTGCTGCGTGAAGAGTGGAAGAAGTCTTTTAGTGGTAATGGACCAAGACACAATGAATTAATTATAGTAAGAAATCACTGCTGGGCCTAGTTAGTATCTCCTGCATCCCAACCATGTGCTCTCGAGAGAAAGAGACACACAAACTCGCATGTTAATCATTTATTGTGTCTGATGGCAAAAGCAAAGTGGAAAGTAATGGCAATACTGTATTTCGTTTCTTCCAGATCTACATTTTATTTCCTTTGCTGTAAAGTTTCTATGTATGCTGATCAGCCATGTTTCCCTCATTTTCTGCCATCCTTTACTAAGTTAGGAGACAAATTCCACTGTTTTAACCACTACGTGAAGCTGACCAATTCATTTTATTTAAATACATCATGCAACTTATCATACTATTCTGGAAGCCTGGCTTTTCCTGTGCATTCCAATGGTGATCTCCATTTCCTCTGCTCTAATCAACACCATCAGCACAGGAAAAAAAATCTGCTTCCTATTTGATTTTAAAGACTCCTATATTTTTTTATCTCTAAGACACTTTGAAAAAGTTTTTTAATGCCTAGCCATCAAACAAACCCTTGGTTCTGTGGATGATCCTTTTCACAGAACTAGTTCCCAGTGCCTTCACTTTCGCTCAGAGATGGGAATAAGTGTGAAGAGGGGAAAATTGTTCCATCAGCAAGAGTGAGATTGGACCCAAGGGTAAAGGTTGCTCATCTGGTGCAGCGTGTCAGGATTAAAGCCTCCCTGTGTGTTTCAATCAGGTTTTAGAGTATCTTTCCAGTTTTTCCTAATAAGCAGCCTTCTCAGCATTCATTTTCTTGAGACTTGATCTCTGGACTTTGTTATCCTGAATCTGAGTCCTTTTTATCTGGGGAGGTGGTCCTTTGAAGTGCCCAACCCTCAGTACCTGACTAAAGGATGACTGGCAACTCTTAGGGGCCGTGGCTTTTTAGAAAGGTGTTCTTTCTAAAGACAGAAAGATATTTCACTAGAAATACCTGCCTAAATAGAGGTTACTTATGTGGGTAGCGTGAACTGGCCCTTCCTTATTTTTTTGTCATGAAGTGCACTTGATCTTATTCAATTGCCTGGTGTACTGTGGTAGAATTGAAATAGAATAGAGTGTCATATTGCAGAACCGTAGCAAGTTATTATGGTCACGGTCTCTCCTCTGACTATTTGCAAATTAGCATTTTACTAACAGGGGAAGCATATGCTAGATTAAAACAGGGAGGGTTTTTTTTTTCTTTTTTTCTTTCTTTTTTTTTTTTTTAAGAAAGACAGAAATGGCAAAAATTATGCTCTTCAATTTCGTTGTGAAATATCTCTCCTTTTCAGGGAAATATGTTTTCTGGATGGATTGCCACCTGCAGAGTGTACTATACATCTTTGTTAAATTATTTTCTGTCTCTGCAGAAATAGCAGTTTAGTTTTGTAGTATTTTTTAAACAAAATGACTGAGCATTTAGCACAATTATGTTCAGCATTATAATCTTTTTTTTTTTCTTCTTTTGTCGAGCCATCCTTTAACAGGGAATAAAAAATGAGACACACTGTAAGCTATTTTGCATAAATGAATAATTATGATTGCCACATATTGCCAATTGTAATTAGAGATAATAATGCTAGGTTTTGGAGCTCTTACTCATGCATTGCTTTTCCAAGCAAAACAGAACTTTTGCAACATTCATCCAGTTCTGTGGACAGATTGTTTTTTCTCCTCTCAACAAGGACACACACATGTGCTTCCCCCCCCCACCCCCCGCTTTTTTTTAAAAAAAATGATAGCTTTAATTAGTTGAAGGTAAATAAGTAAATAAAAGACACGCTATAAATAGTAGGCTTTTAGCAAAATTAGAGGCACATTAAAGATAACACACTTTTGGGACTTGCAGATCAGTTAGCAAGTCGTCTGAGCATTAGAGGGAAATTGGCAGCTGCTTACAGTTAGCAACCAAAAATGCTGTAGGTAGTGTATGCATGTGCAGATCATTTAAGGGCTCAGTTTACCTTATTTACATTCCAGCACCTCTGGGATTTGAGGAAGGGTTGGCTTTTTTTTTTTTTTTGGTGGGGAGAGGAGGTTGATTCCTGAAAACTGCTGAGGTAAAAAACAATGTCAGGCATCCGATCTCGCAAAGCAAGTTGCTCACTGCTGCAGTGGTAAAACCTGCAGTTTATACGGTTCTCGGATACTGTGCATCCACATTGACATGAGAACTTGGCATGGCGCTAGACTAAGAAACAATGCTGTTTAATCAGGTGTGGAGTGCTGGCTTATTACTTTTGCCAGCAGCTTTGTTTTACTTGGACTGCATAGCCTTGTAAGAATTCAAAGCCATTGCAATATTGCTGAAGAAGCTTTCTGAGATGTGTAACTAACCATAATGCTGTATCTCCAGGGTACTGAATGAATGCAGCAAACAAACTGTACTTTGCAACTGTCTCATTTTCCTAGGAAAAATGGACCAACTTCTGGAATTGTTGTTCAGCTCCCAGTCTCAGTGGGAGTTCTGTCTGAGCACAGGCAGGCTAAAGCCTAAACAATGAGCATTAAATTTGGCCCCTTCATCTCAGGGTCTCACAATTCTTTTGGAAATGTTAACAAATTAAGGTTCACAACCCCCACCCTGTAAAATAACACTGTTCCTCTTTTACAGATGGGCAAAGAGGATCATGAATCAACGACACCAACAAGAGCTAGAGATCAGAAATCTGACTCTAGAGCAGGCTCCTCCATTGTCTTTATTGATTATTTTTCATAGCTCTGTTAGATCCCCAGTCTCTCATTATGCTTCTCAAGAGTTTTCATAACTAGAGTTAGGGGTGTTTGGACATGATTTTCCACATGGATTATTCAATGCATTTTCCTCATTCTGCATATCCTGACTTGACTTTGTCACTTAAACCCTAATTGGAAGGGTGCTGCAGCCATTACAGGTTACAAATCCTGCTGTTTTGCCTACCACGGAATGATTTAAATGTGAACATAATCACTGTTCCTTGCCCTGCAGAAGCTTTCGTGTGGCGGCACATCTCACAATTAGGCCACACCTAGCTGAAATCTCCCAAAGGAGTGCTGGAGAAACCATTATCCTCTTTAGGGATTGGTAACCTGGCATAGATAAAAGTAGGGGAAAAAAGAGACCAATACTCTCTTAATATGTGCACTGAGGTTTTTTTATGGGATTTTAAAATGATTAGACTGTTGTTGCTGGTTTCTTTCCTAGGCAGGAGGTGTATCAAAATGTTCTCCAGGTAGTTTGTCCTTATAAATCATGTAGCTTAATTTTCTTCTCTTAGAGCAGAATCTCTAAGATACTTTGATATAGTAGACGACACTTTAACAGTGTTTTACAAGCATATGCATTACCAGTTTCTTCCCATTCGAGATCTCTCAGCAAGGTTGTGGTAACAGCAGCCAATGCTTTTGTAGAAAGTGGTATTAGAAAAATACCTTTTGTATCTGACTTGCTTTAATATGACGTGTTTACTACCTACATGAATTCCTAGTTGCTCTTTCTATTTCCTTCCTGTCAGCTGTTCTCCATTCCCTACTCCCTCATCATCATCATCTTCTTTCCCGGGCATGCATTTCCTGAAACCTCATTCCCTTCTTTTTATCTTAACTGAATATTCTGTATCATTCCTTTCTTTTGCTTACTCCTTTGTAAGGAGATTCACAGCATGGTCATCTTCTTTCACTTGATTCTCTCCAGGGACCTTCTCAAGATTGCAAGTTTGCTGATTTTCTCAGTGCAAGAACTCACAATCTTGTGCTTATTCTCTATTTGCAAAGCTGTTAACTGTTGTCTGGTCTCTGATCACATGATGATTCAACAGCTTTTTCTCTCTTTCTTCCCCCCTTGGACAAATAGACTTCTGTGCTGCTACATCCTTTCAGATAATGCTGCAAGTATCAATTTTTATATCCCTTTAATTAAACCGTAGCACCCCTTCCAGTCGCATTGCTTGAACAGGTATGTTCCCTTTCAGGGTTTCTTAGCTTATGTTCCACTGCTTTTATGTTAGTTTTCAAACTGTTCCTGTGGTCTCTCTTATTCTGCCCTTCATTCATAGGAGGAATTCAACAGAAACGTTCAGGGCCGCTCCGTTGCCTACCTCTCAAAGCCTCCTTTAAAATTCTCCTTGCCTTTCTAAATTTCCCCAGATTTTACAGACTTAAGTCTATTGTTCACTGCTTATCCCTCTCATCAATATTTTCTCCTTGTTTCCTTTTATTCCCTGGATATCCATTTGTTATCCATTAATAACTTTATATTGTAGTTGTAATCTCTTGCAGCACTAACCATCATAATCTTTGTATGGTGCTGATTGCCATGGAGATCTCAGTCTGGGACTAGTTCTCTTAAGAGCTGTGGTAACATGTAAAAAGTTAATGCCACTTCAGTCTGTTGTCCTGTGCCCCACTTCTCATGATCTGGAACCAAACATCTGGATATCCCATCTATCCTGAAACCGCAAAGTTATAGAATTTGCTCGATCACTCTTTACTCCTCACATGCAGCATGACAAAACCATGCAAAAGTGTCTGAATAAACTCCAGTCTTAATGAGTCAAGCTAACACTTTTTCTTGTAACGTTATGCAAAGATCCCTAGCAAATAATTCCCAATGAGACTGAGGACTGTACGGTGTGAGGAACAGGGTGAAGGGAACGGGGCCACTGCAGCGATTACAGGTTCCTTTCATTTGTTTTAGGCCACTCTGTGCTGCCAAGTTCATGTATATTTAAGCTGAGCATATAAGGTCAGTTAGATTAATTGCTTTCTGTATATATATTCAAGGATGGACGTACAGTCAGAAAAGGGGAGAATGGGTCAAATGGGGTGTTCACCAGTGCCAATTATTTTAGGGAATTTTCAAAAGGAAAACTGAACCAGGAATGACAGCAGATTACAATGATGCTGCGAGTAGGGCAGTTTTATTTTTAGTTTGTTGGATCAATGGAGGAAAGAGGGAAAAATAATTTGGGTCAGCACAAAGGAAAAAAATGTTTTACTTTCCTCACCCAAACAAAAGATAACTCAGTTTAATGACATCTTTCACATGATGGATCACAGAATGGTTGCAGTTGAGAGGGACCTCTGGAGTTCATCCAGTCTAGGCCCCCTACTCAAGCAGGGTCCCCTATAGCAAGGTGCCCAGGACCATGTCCAGACAGCTTTTGAATATCTCCAAGGATGGAAACCCTACCACCTCTTTGGGCAACCTGTGCCAGTGGTTGGTCACCCTCACAGTAAAAAAGTGTTTCCTGATGTACAGAGGGAATCTCCTGTGTTTCAGTTTGTGCCCGTTGCCTCTGGTCCTGTCACTGGGTACCACTGGAAAGAGCCTGGCTACCTCTTCCTTACACCCTCCCTTCAAGTATCTGTATACATTAATAAGATCCTCCTGAGACTTCTCTTCATTAGGCAGAACAGTCCCAGCTATCTCAGCCTTTCCTCATAGCAGACATGCTCCAGTCCCTTCATCATCTTAGTGGCTCTTTGCTGGACTCTCTATGGTGGCTCCATATCTCTCTTGTCCTGGAATTGTTGTGAAATACTTAGCCCTTCTCCTTTAAAAAAAAAAAAATTCAGATTAAACCACCTGACTACCTCATCACAAATATGTGAATAGCTTTTATCAACTCAAATAATTTTCCAAGGCCAAAATATTGACCCTTTTTTTAGTGCAAATTACATCAATGGATTTTTTTTGTTTTTTTTACAGACCGCAGATTTCACAGGTCAGCCTTTCTGTGCTATATTGGTGCAATCCCTAGATAACTTCAATAAATTAATACAATCATTCCTGGTTTACAAAGGTGCAACTCTACTGAGATTTTTAAATTGATCATAATATCATGTAAATAGGCTGGATTTCTCCTTATCTGGCATTTAATCTAAGCTTTCATACTAATTTATTATATATTATATTATATTATATTATATTATATTATATTATATTATATTATATTATATTATATTATATTATATTATATTATATTATATTATATTATATTATATTATATTATATTATTCTTGGTGTTATTCATGAATTTGAGGCTCCTAGTATTTATAACACTAACAATTATTATTGATTATTGTCATTGTTTGCGGAAAAGGTATTAGGATTTTGCAAAGCACAGAAAATGCAAGTACACACCACAGTGAGAGAAAAAAAACCTTTTGCCTGCTAACATTAGTGCATCTTTTAATTAAAATATATACTCCATCCTCAGTTTCTGGCTGCCTTGATAAACATACGAGTAAGAGATAATGTTTGATCGGAAGATCATGTTTGCCTTTATTCTTGTCTTCTTAAATTAAATTTAAAAATCTCTCCAAAAAATATGAATTCAGTATCCTCCTTTTTCTTATTTTCTGGTTAACTACGTTTTTTTGCCTGCAATAACAAAGCCATGAAAAAAGGCAGCAATCCCCTTGCTCATGTGATATAATTCCACACTCTGAGTGTGAATACTGGCAGATCAGCAGAACGAGCCATCTGCAAGCTATAAGCTGTGTCTTTGCATGAGTAGATTTAGGATGAAAAAAAAATTGTCTGACCTGGAAGCCAAACGTTACTTGGCATCTTTACTAGAGATCCCTGCGAAGCCAGCCACCGCTTGTGCTGAATTTGTGTCCTTTCTAAAATATATGTCCCTCCCTCTTGCCATCATATTTTGTAGTACACGTACGTGAGCGCACACGCAGAAATGCACACACACAGGGCTGCACCACGGGCCACCTCAGAGATGCTGTACTGCAGTTTAATGAATATCAGACTTCATAGTTAGTCTCCGTTGGATTGCCGTGCTGGTGAATAATGAATATCATACTGCAGGGTTAATCCCAAGTGGCTAGTTTTCTGGTTTTAACAGGCTGGGTGTTAGTCCTGAAATGCTTGTAAATGTCTACAGTTCAAGCATTGTGCAGTGTAGGAACATGCACCTCTAAATCCTCACCTTACTCAGGCCGGTAAGTCCCACTGAAGTCAATGGAGATAGCCAAGGACGTAGCGCAAGATGGATCTGTTCCTACAGTATTCCCCCCTCCTGGCTATTATCTCCCAAACTGCTGAAGTCCCGCCTCAAATAGAAGAGTTATGCACGCTGCCAGTTTTTCCTTTTCATGAGTTGCTGTCTCCCTTCTAAGCTTGATCCGCTGGCTCTGACATCCTAGTCCTCTGAATTATAGCTTGCGCCTTCAACTAATGAAGTCGTTGGCAAAATTCCCATTGACTTCATTCAGAGAATGATCCAGCTGAACAGCACTGACTCCTGAGAGCTCCTGAGCCCTTGCGGAATAAATGCGAGTTGCAGAGCCACAGGATTTGCAAAGATTTGGCCCTAGATTATAGAACATTTGGGGCAGGTGGAGTCTATCTTTTCAAATAGGTTGTGAAGTGCTGTTTTCACCTAAAGTACCCTAGAAATGATAAAGTGACAGTAACACTTGTCAGACGACACAAAAAATAAAACCTGTGGTGGGAGCAGGGAGGATAGAGTAGCCATTTGCTGTTACTGGACTTGAGAAGATGCACGTAGAAAGGAATAAAGCAGTACCTTTAAAAAGAAATAATTTTCCCCCCCCTTATTTGTCTTTTTGTCTCCATTCTGTATTTGCCCCCATTGGGAGAATTAGAATCTGATCAGACCATCTCAGTTCTTCTAGCTAAAAGCTAATGCTTGCATAGGCTACATTTTCTGTGCTCTTATACCTGCTTTAAAAAAGACCTGCTTTGAATTGCATTAAATTTTTCCCCTCCCATTAACTTCAATGGCAGCAAAACCAGATTAAAACAGAAACAAATGAAAAAACTTCTCCAGCATTAGAAGACATAGAGGTTTATTTAACATGAAATACTTTCTTGCATGATCCTTCTCCTGCAATTACAGTGAGCATTACTGCTGCCCCACTGCTCTTTTAATATAAACTGAAACAAGCTAAAGAGTTTCTCGGGTCTCGGGGCCGTAGGTGATGATATCCTTCTTGCACAACAAAAAGAAAAAGCCAGTGGCTGCCCATGCTATTAAGATACGATATAGGCACAATAGAGGGAAATATTGGGTATCTAAATATACGAACATATTGGCTGCGGAGAAAAGTCCTACAAAAGGAGATTTCACCATGCCGCAGCAGGAGATAACTGTGAATCTGGGATGGGAAAAGGGTAGCGCTTTGAAGGCTGATACCGGTGGGCTTGGCACCTGCTTGCGTGCGCCTGGGAAATCCTGGCAGTGTTTGGGAAGGCAAAATTTCCCTTCATTATCCTTTTCCCCTCCACACTTTATAGTGACTTAGAGCATTTCCCTTGCAACAGCGTGCACTATTGGCCACCTATAGAATGGGGCCTTTGCTCTGCCCACGCTGGTGTTTGCGCGAGATCTGTCTTTGTGCTCCGTGACATTTAAACGACAGAGTGCTGGACTGTGGTCTCTGTTCTACCTGCCCTCTAGAGTCTGGGGCCATGTTTTGAGCAAACTTGCCAATTGTTCTCTTTAGGGAGTGCTACAACAAGAGGCAGCAACAACATTATAAAGCACACGTTGGTCCCAGTATAGCTCTAGCTGCCCAATGCTAAGCATGCTAACAGCCCCATGTGGGCGCCTTGCTTCCACTCTGCATAATGCCTTACTCGCTTTTTCCCTTCCACAAGGAGTTAAGGATGCAGACGTTTAATGTCAGCAATAACCACGTCCTGCCTTTCAGCAGAGGGCGTTCAAAACAGCAGGCACATTTTCAAAAACAGAAGCTAGAAATCGGATATCCAAGTACGTACTTAACTATATGCCTACTGCGCTGATTTCCTAAAAGAGTTTAATGTTAGTCCTGAAGTTTGAGGTCAGGTACGACAGCAGGAGAGGCAGCCACGCTAAGGGTCAAGGGCCCCAGAAGGCAGAAATTTCTGCCCATTCCCTGACTCAATTGGGTCAGGCAGTGCTTACCAAGAATTGAGAAAGCTCATTAAGATGAGGAACTACAGGAGAGATGTTGGCTTTAGAGCAAGGAGAGCTGCAGCATGGGAAAATGGCCCCTGCAGCCCATGTTTTGTGAGAGATGGTGTCTTTTCTTTTCTTCTTTCTTTTTTTTCCTTTTTTTTTTCCCCTCTCGAATTAATAAAATGAGCCTGAGGGAAGAGCCTGAAAAAGATTTTGGCATGATGTTAGTCCTTCCTGGGTTGGGGAAACAAGCCAATAGCCTTACAGGCAGCTGACTCTTTAATCACATATTTAGTATCTTGGAGAAAAATATTCCGAGGTGGCTAAGTGACCTCTAGAACCGAAATCTATTTCAAATGTAACTCAGAGATTTAGGAACCAGGGCACCCTGCGAAGCCCATCAACTTAGCCTTTCTAAGGGCTCCAAGTTTTAAAAGTGTTTTGGTCCCTAAATGTTTGGGTTTTTTTTAAATTTCTGGTCCTGTGCCATTTTGTAACTCAGATTTTGGCTTCTGCGTGACATTGTCGTGTTTGAAAATATTAACCTTGATTTTCTATGCCCAAAGCTCCAGCTGGGCTCAGTTGGTTTCACAGGTATTCAGACCCTTTAACGACCTTTCAAAGTACATAACTATGGATCTAAGCAGTTGAATGTAGACTTCTCCGTCCAAGCTTAGGTCAAAGTATGAACATAATGAATGAAAACAAAATACGTTATTTCTCTGCTCAGTGAACTCTCTTGAAGCACAAATCCAGACCAGGTCCGCAGAAAATACTATGTTGCCTTCTGCAGCTTATTCTACCATTAATGAGAAGGTCTATCTCAGATTGACAGGGACTACTCAATGGTCCACACACCTCTGAAAATGCTTTAAAGTGCTTCAAGAACACGGGCGATGTGATCGTCAGAAAAACAGGAAAAGCTGGGAACCCGGCTGAGAGTAGAAATACATGTAACCATGTGCTGTAGTTCCTAGCCTGATACCCCTATTACCTGAAATCACTATTCCTTTACAAATCATGCTGTCACAAAAAAAAAAAAAAAAGAAAGAAAAATTACTGAATGCAGTTAACCAACTTATCCCAGAGTGAAGTTTGATCTCACAAGAGAAAGTTGGCTGAGACGACACCTAGGAAGTTTGTTCTTGCTGTAGCTCTGGGAGCAGGGGTTGTTGCGAGGCTGTGGGGCGGTGGCAGCAGTTGACTGTTTAATGTGATGAAAAAATGGCCACGTTTTGACTTTTCTCTTTGTTCAGCTGAATTTAAAAGTCAGAAAAATTGCAAAAGGTAATAGCTTTCATATGTGTTGATGGGACTTAAAACCATGATGCTAATATAACCCTGTGTGCCACTTCAAAATACGTCAAGGGCCCTATGTGTAAAAGCCAGCTAAGTTATAGAAAATGTAAAAGGAAAGTCTTTGTAGTCCTTTTAAATCTGGAGCTCAGCAGTTTAAGTTCTTACCTAAGAGAGAAATACAAATCACTCGTACATTGAATTTTGGTTTCTAATTTAAAAATTTTCCTAATTACCAGAAAGTGATAGAAATGAAAACACTTTTTTTTTATTATTAATAAAAACACTGGGAAAAGTGGAAAATTATGTGAAATCTCTGGTAAGAGACCTTGTTGGAGGGTTTCTTTTCAGCAAAAGTAATAAAGTTTTGTGCTAGAGGAATTCTCTGATGAGACAAAAGGAAGTCGAAATGATAATGCACATAGTGCCACCACAGAAATTTGGAGCATGTTTTTTAAAAAGGGAATTTCTCTGGACCTCTTTTATGGCTTCAAAGCCAGGGATCCATTTAATCACAGGAGCAGAAAATCTAATGCACTGGTAGCTGTCTGTTTTTTAGATTTATTTATGTTGCATTTACACTTGAAATTGCTTGAAAGCATGAAAGAGAAAATCGCGTTGCAAAAACCATGCCTTCAGTGACTAGTACCCGTAAGAAAATTAGGCAAGTTCTGACCACAGCTCCAAACTGCTAACGTGTGTGGCAGAGGAGAGGGGAGAAGGAAGCAGACAGGCAGCTACTGATTCAGACAGAGCACAAAATTCCAGCACAATTAAAAAAGAACGGGAGTGGTGGCAGAGAAGAAAGCTAACTGCGCCGGGCGCGTTGAGATGGGGCAATATCAGGTTATCATATTGTAGTTAAGCCAGGAGCAGCTGCTGCCAGCAAAACCAAACCTAGCTTGCTCCTTGGCTGAAAACTTAAATATCAACACCCTTTAATTATGCATAAAAAGATATACAAAGCTAGCAGCTTTAAAGTACTGTTATTAATTGCACCAAATGCTAGTGAAAGATTGAATTATTCATAGTTATAGTTCTCAGGGGTTTCTTGATTAAGGAAAATAAGGAGAATTTGATGTGAATATCTCGTTTCACATAGCTTTCTCTGTTTGCCTAATCCAAGAAACAGGGATATATTTTACATGTCAGATCTGCAGAAAATGCATGTATCTGCTAGTTCCTTAGCAACCTTCTGGGATATGCCTGCATCTACTCCCATAAACCCTGCATATCAGAAACCATCTCCAGTGGGTTTCCAGGGATCAGTGGATTTTGCCACACTAATAATACCATTCATGTGCAGTTAGAGGAAAGAATTTTCTTTACTTACAGGATCATTACTGTGTTTGGGGTTTTTTTGAAATGTGTCTCTAGGAAAAGAATATGCCAACACATTTCATCGAAAGCCCTCTCTGTGAACGAAGAAGGCTGTAAGCTGTACTAGCCATAGATATATTTTTCAATAACTGGAAAAAAATAATGCTCATTCAGAAGTGCCGTTGTACTCATCATAGCCCTGGTCCTATTCTTAGTTAGAGGTAGTAGCTGAAATCAGCACAAACTTGTGGAAGGGAAGATTTTAAAAGAACGATGTATCTTCATAGTTTGTGCATTTTCCTCTTCAAAAAGAGAAATCTTTGCATTTCCGTTATCCTTACAGCACATGTGCCTCGGATTTGTCACTGTGATATAATTTGTGAGCAACCTGAACCTTATCAAACAACCCTGTGCTTTTCTGTGCATATGGTAACAGACAGTAGCCAAGGGATGGTTCAGCTGAGTAATTTTTACTCGTGCAAGTAGTGGATACTAGCTGGAGCAGGGAGTAAGGGTCCCTTGCCTGAGACAGACTTTTCAGGATTCAAATGAGGCTCAAAATCTTCGCTGCAATCAATCAGGAGTATGTGGGTCTGATCCAGTAGCTCACGTAGCGCATGTGAAAATCTTCGCTGAAAGCAGCTGAAGGGCTTCTGTTCAGCTGCTCCTGCATCTGCGCTTTGTCGGCGGCGGCTCGACGCTGAGTGCATTCTGGTGTTGTTATTTAGTGTGTGTGTGCAGTACGCTTTCAGGAACAGGAGCTTCATGACTGTGGATGGAGTTAAGCCTATTTGTGGCAAGTGAAAATGTCGTCTATTAATGTTAATAAACAGCCGGGAAAATCCTGTCTTTTAAAGTCACTGAAGGCTTTATTGTTGCCTTCACAGAGTCAGATTCACACCAAGTACTTTTTTGTTTATTAAGGATGAGAAGAAAACCGTATTTGTGTTCATCTTTGTCTCACAAGCAAAGGGCGAGTCATAGGACTTTAAGTCACATTTGCGTATGTTAAGACCTAGAAAAACAGAGCAAAAATCAGATAGGTCAGATATATAAATACCTGTGTAAATAAATGTAGAGAACTGTCTATAGAGATAGATATAATGTACATATTAAGATATATACTTTATATATATATAATGCATATATAGAGACATAGATATGTGTATCCATTTATATAGTTATACAAAACATTTACATAGAAATACATATAACTTATCTAATTTTTGCTCTGTTGAACACTAGCTCTCCTTTCACACATATTTGTTTGATAAGGGTGTAATTGTATTCTCACTTTCCTTATTGCAAATTAATAGCATACTTAATAGCATGTAAATATAATCTCTAAATGTCAGTAGCTTTTAAATATAATAAAAATTGTAGTTTACCTTTCATGTGGTAGTTCCCATACAAAATAAAGAAAGATTTAGTCCGGGGTTGCCTATTTTCTTGACCCAACAGATGATATTTCTGTGGCTAGGATCATAAGACGTGTGCCTGAGAGGAAAGAAATCTCCTGATGTGGTTTATAAACAAGAGATGACAAAAATTTGCAGCAGAGTTACCATTTCCTTGTATGATGGTGCTGGTGTGGGCATGAAGCTGGATCCCCAGGTAACCTAATCATCGCAGCTCCTGATAGCTTTTTTCAATGAGATCTGCAATCCTATTGACCCTATTCTTCACCTGAGCAGTTTCTTGATCACCTTTAGTCTAGCAACTGCTTCAGAGGGTGTATCTTCCTAAAATAAATGAAGTTACAAATAACTGATATAGATAGGCTTGGGCAGCAAAGGACAAATATGAGGCATGCAAGAATTTTCATGAGCTTTGATATGTGGTTTGATTGTGCTCATGGTGGGGGCTGCTCTCCCCCGCAGCATCCTTTTCCTCGCACTGCTGCTGAGAGCTTCTCAGCCAGGTAAGAGTGTCTGTCCATTTAGCTCTGTGCCAGTTGGCCCTACATTGTCTTCTTTGGCACGTCTACTCTGTGCAATGGTGTGGTGCAGAGGTGTTGGGATTAAACCTGCCCTGAACTGCTACATCCACACCGTGCATTGCAGTGTCATGAGGAGATGCTCCCTTGAGTCCCATCAACAGTATATTGCAGTAGTGTTATTCCATGACCGAGCTGTCCGCAGTTCTCCAGGGGAGATCTCTTCCCTATATTTTCTGTGATAGATTTGGTCTTTGTTATTTACACGTTTCTTATTTTTGATCACTTCAGCATATAACTCCATTTCAGTTGTGACACAATTAGATCTTGATGAGACATGCTAAATGCCCCAAAAATTTGAAGAAGTCCCAGTTGGAAAGAAGGTAAGAATAACTTTTGAAACACACTTTGGTACTTGTGCCACACACAGAAAATGAGAGCAATTGTAAATTTTTAGATATAGGAACATATGAAGGCCAATCGCATCCTGGGTTGCATCAAAAGAAGCTTGACCAGCAGATCGAGAGAGGTGATTCTCGCCCTCTACTCTGCTCTCATGAGACCCCACCT
The DNA here is from genome assembly GCF_964199755.1 of Larus michahellis. NCBI lineage: Eukaryota > Metazoa > Chordata > Aves > Charadriiformes > Laridae > Larus > Larus michahellis. The sequence goes on along the minus strand of NC_133897.1, from coordinate 75,487,666 downwards.
GGAGTACTGTGTCCAGCTCTGGAGCCCTCAGCACAAGAAGGACATGGACCTGTTGGAGCAGGTCCAGCAGAGGGCCACGAAGATGGTCAGAGGGCTGGAGCTCCTCCCTTATGAAGACAGGCTGAGAGAGCTGGGGTTGTTCAGCCTGGAGAAGAGAAGGCTCAGGGGAGACCTTATAGTGGCCTTTCAGTACCTGAAGGGGGCCTACAGGAAAGCCGGGGAGGGACTGTTTGCAAGAGCATGTAGCGATAGGACGAGGGGCAATGGTTTTAAACCTGAGCAGGGTAGGTTTAGATGAGGCATTAGGAAGAAGTTCTTTACAATGAGGGTGGTGAGACACTGGCACAGGTTGCCCAGAGAGGTGGTGGAGGCCCCATCCCTGGAGACATTCAAGGCCAGGCTTGATGAGGCTCTGAGCAACCTGATCTAGCTGAAGATGGCCCTGCTGACTGCAGGGGGGTTGGACTAGATGACCTTTAGAGGTCCCTTCCAACCCAACACATTCTATCATTCTATGATTTTCTTGCTCAGAGACTACCAAGCATGGCTGAGTCCTGGCCCATGACTCTCTCCAGTCCTACTGTAGAACAAATAGTAGCAACAATAAAAACAACAGTTTATTCCTATGTGTGAATTTACTGATGTTCCGAAATATAATGGTATCAATATACAATGCTTTTCCCAAAGACAAATTCAGTCCAGCTGTTATTCTACTATTGACATCAACGTACCAGACAAAGGAAATAGCGACTGCAACAATCGCTAGCAAAACCTGAGCTCCATATCAGTACCCAGAAAACCATAAAAGTTAGCCAGAAGTGCACTTGGCAGTCCTAATACTGTTAAGTAGACTGTTTGAATTAGTGGTTCTTCTGATTGCATTTTCACGTTTCTTGCAATGTTGCATTCAGACCAGAAAAGAATCTTATTATGGAATTACTGTTTCTAGCGAGTCACTGGAGCTCATTACCTCCATGGATCATGGGTTTCAGGATAGATACCCTCAGAAGTGGGTTTCAACTAAGTGGGGACATCCTGTGCGCTCTCACGGAAGTCAACCACAGTCTTGTGCTGCCGCATCAGGGGAACTGATACCGGATTGATTGACCAGCTTTGCCCTGAATAGGGATAATCATTTGCTTCTTAAATTTCCATCCAGTGCTTTGGCAAGCAGAAACCTGCACAAGTGCCAAATCTGTAATTACTTTACTAACAGCGATGACATGTATGCCTGTTCTGCATGATCCTATTTTGTTGCTTCTGTTGTTGTCTATGAACAACTCACTACTTGAGATAATAGGAACCTCATCCCTGCATCTGTCTCTCAGCAGGGTGAGCTTTAACATAGGCTTTGAACAGGTTTTAAAGAGGAAGGGGAAAAATACGTCAAAGCAACAAAAAGGAAAAATTTATGAACAGGTACTGACTTGGTAGATACTGCAGAAAAAAAGAGCGGCATGTACTGTCCCAAGGATGATAAAGGCCGCATTGCTGCAGCAGGCTTTGCCTGTGCATGAGGACCATTGCAAGGTGGAGGCCATCTTTGCTGCGAAAAGCTGCCACAGTGCCTCAGTACACTTTTAACACATATGGACTGTGCTACATGGCATAGAAATCATCAGTCCATAAGGGTCTGGCTTCTGCCATCATCTATTCCTCTCCTCTCCTCTCCTCTCCTCTCCTCTCCTCTCCTCTTTTCCTATGCTATTCTATTCCTATGCTATGCTATTCTTCACCACTGAAATATTTAATAAATAGCTAACATAACTAAAACTTAACAACAGATTATGCTTCTTTTTGCTGTCTCATAGGGAGAGAATACATATGCAACTTGTAATTTTGTATTAAGAAGCTTTCATTTGTTTGTTTTGTGTCCTTATTTTATAAATGTGCATGGAATGATTCATTATCTCGAGACAGAGGATCCTCAAATGAGGACTCCTACCTTTTTTGTGTGTTTGATTACAATGTTATTGCAATTAACAGAACTCCTTCGTAATCCAGTTGAGCTCACTGCTTTATTCTAATTTCTTGACAGGTTCGCCTCACTGTTTGTGCATGTGTGTAAACACCTATACAGACACATGTATATACACATAATGGATCAAGTTAGCAAAAACATTCATTCTCCTGGAGAAAAAGAGTCAGTGACCTGTATGTGCCATGTGTAAGTTATTTAAAATTCGCGTTTATGTCGAATATTTTCTCACCTGCTTTATTCAGTAGAATACACATTTTTTAAATGACCGAGCAGGGAATATATGCCTTTTTTTCCCTAAAACTTTTTTTCCCTTCTGTGCAGCAGCAGCTGCCTGCCATGTTATTGTTTTTTTGTCGCTAGCAGGCTTCTTGGGTGGGCGCCAATGATTTCGGGTGGGGAGTGGGACGATTTGCATCTGAATGGTGAATGGCGAGGCTGGGGTGGGTACGCTCAGCCACACCAGGTGAGGTACAACAGCCGCTTCCAGCTCACCTGGAGTAATTAATTCAATAAGAAGTTAATTAGAATGAAAGGGAAAAACAAACTTCCATACAACAGATGGCAAATTTTTAGTGTGATGGAAACTAAAAGGGATTTTTTGTTTTAAATACCATTATGGTGTGCCCTAAATGGTATACAAAATTCTCTCCTCTTGGTATATACTTAAGCAATTGCATATGTTTTTTTCTGTATATTGGCTCTGCAGTGCTTTTTGATGCATATTTCCTCCAGTTTCAGATATTTGTGAGTGTTTAATCATAAAACTTCTCATCAACACATAGTTTTCCTGGCAGATTATGTTTGTGCCTTAGTTCCTGGAGGAGCTGCAAGTCCTCTGTGTCCATCAGTCACTCCTCTTCTAGAAACTTTTGAACCTGGGAGTCAGGACATCAGCCAAATTGCAGAGAGGAGCAGATGCCTTATAAAAACTGAGGCTGGGTAGCAAAGAAAAACTCTGTCAGCTCCTCTGCCCAGAAAAAGCTGTGGCAAGTTTAGCCCTTTCCCAAAGCATTTGACTGGCCCAGGGGTGGAGAAGCAGGGACTGGCTGGACAGCTGGCACGCAAGTTGGCAGCTGGGCAATTCACACAGAGGACAGTCCACATCCACGCTTTGCTTAGCTGATAAAGTAGAGTGATGATATGGAAAAGCAGAAAGAAAAATATCCTGAAGATGGGCATGACACTCTATTCCTTAATAGAGTCAGGCGTGCGTGTTGATGGTATGTTGGGGTCACAAAAAGTAAGGGGCAGAGCTGGACTTTTAGTGGCCAAGCATGTTAAGTGGAGACAGCCTTGAGAAACTGGGTTTCCTTAATTTCAATGCTTGTAGAATAAACTCTTTCTTCGTAAAGAGAAATTTTGGGTACAGAATAGAATTTAATGGTAGTGGAATCATGTTAAAAAGATTAAACTCAAGGTTCCTTGCTATTGTGCATTAAAAACTACATGTTTTTAATGATAAGCTGTTCAAACTTTCAGCAATGAGAAAGCCATATGAATGCATATCTTGCAGGGACCCTGATTTTTGAAAGATATTGAGTGTCCATGTGAGAAAGCTGAGGTATTGACTTCAGTTCCTTCTAAAATAGTGCTTCAGTGCTCAGTACCAACTCTTACAACTGATCCATGATTTAAAGTATATTTAAAAAAGATTATTGCGTGGGCTGAATTTTTTTTTTTCAAAACTTAACTACTCACTCCTAGTGCTTTTTTTTATTACTTTCCTTTCACTGACTTGAGTAGGAGGTTAGTTTCTTTTCAGAAAGCCTGATGATATCAGACTAAACAAAAATATGTTGTTGAGCAGGCAGAAGAAAACCATTGCTGCTCTCAGTGGCGGGTCTGATCCTGCATCAGTTTAATGCTTTCCATTGAGCCAATGCATACTGCACATTTGATCAAAATTGAAGGTTTCCAGCTGGAAGAACTCTATTCAAAATATTGCATCATTTTCAGGACTGGACCTTAGAAATCCTGGTCCTATTGTTGTCAGTAAACAGACTTGGTGTCTTCTATTGCATAAGGGAAAGAGGAAGGGAGGGGATGATTTATTCTACAAGATAGTGACTTCCCCACACACTCCCACCCCATCTGCAGGTAATTAAAAGTTGCTAGTGTAGTTTATCACATTGATAGTGAAGACAGACTTCCACCACAGAACTGGGTGTAGGTGCACAGCCAAGGTGTATTTAGCACCCTCCTGGGGATCCTTCTTGCCCCTGCCTGGCTGTGGTTTCAAGCACCTCTAACAGCATGAGGACCCTGTACCAGCTAGCAGAGGAGATGCTCTTCGGTCTAAGAAATAGCAAATGTAGAGACATATTATAGCAAAAACACATGTTGTGGCTTCGCTGTAAACTACATGCTAAATGATTTTGACGTGAATGTTTTATTGCTACGTACAATGAGGAAATCTGGTGACGTTCAGTGTCTGCTCTCTCTGATGCAGATCTTCTATTCTCCACAGAAGACAACCATCAAGAAAACCTCACACAGTGAGGTTTTGTGCGCTCCATAGCAGTCTTTCTGTTTGCTACTATCCTGCACTAAATTTAATGAACGTTGTTTGGTTTTCTGCTGGAGCAAATGAATGTGTCAGTATTTTAACTTGAGCTTGTTTTATATGCCGCAGTTAACATTCCTCAAGCCTCCATGTTTGATGCTATATTTGGAAGCTCACTTCATAATTACAGGCGGGGCTGTAGGGCTCCTTATTATTTAGGCTACTCAGTGCAGGGGATGGGTCTATTCTGGGCCTGAATCAAGGTTGTGTAATGAAGGAGACGGTTGTCTGAGGGACCCTTGCTCGATGGCTTGCCTGATAGATCTGGAAGATGTAGGTGCACAGGGCAGGGGATTGCAGGTGGGAGAGATTACTGCCATGGTAAAGGCACTTAAACATTGCCCGGATCAGCGGAACTCCTTCTCTGCCCTTACCATCAGATTATCATATGACTTCAGGCAAGTTGTTTTCAGGGGTGATTTCTGATTGTGGTATCTTGCTACTTTTGTCTACCCAAGATGAGAGGTTAGAATAAGGTCAGAAGAAATATGTCGTGCTTAGAGATGTAAATGGCAGTGCTCTGCACTTGAAAAGATCTACAGAAAACAGTGGCATCTCAGATTGGGCACCCAGAATGAGGTTGCACTTTAGATCCCAATCTTCCTGTGTCCCCTTCCTCATTTGTAAAACAGAGATAATCAATTGCTATCTCAGGAGAATATTGCGGGGCGGGGGGGTGGGGGGGTGGGGGGGTGGGGGGGTGGAAAACAACAACACTAATCCTTAAAACACTGGGGTACAATGATGATGAAGGCACAGGAGAGATTGTGAAAAAATATTTTAAGATCTAGATAGGGTGCCAACTGTAGAGTTGGGGACCACACACTGAGTAATAAGGAGAAAGAGCATTGCAAAGCCACTCATTAAATGCGCACCATCCAGTCTGCTCTGGATAAGGTGAAATTCACTTGACAATAATAGTCTTTAATTACTCACATGCTGTTGTAACACATACAAACAGTGTGGCTGAATTAGATCTGCAGAGAAAATCTGAACTTCCTAATTTTTGAATGCTTGATTTTGCAACCCAAGTAATACTGTTCTGGCACGGGGAGGGGGAGGGAGATAGGGCTGTTTGTAATAAAATGTAGATTCTTATAATCATCTGTATGGTTTCTAGTCTCTATTTGTTCCCTCTGCAATACTCACAGGATTATAAGTGGATGAAACACAGAGAAAATAGCCTCTTGGTCATCTAAAATACTGTAAAAGGGAATGAAATTATACCCAGATCCTACATTTTTAATATGATAAGAACACATTTTAGAAACACCCCCAGGATCCCTTGAACAGTATCATTAGGCATTTGATGTGAGCCATTATATTTATTTTATTATGAATAATCATTTGTGTTATAGAACTACCTTGAGGCACTGACCAAAAGCCGGTCTCTATTCAACAGGGCACTATGCAGGTATACAACAGAGGACAATCCTCGCTCCAAAGGGCCTTTGAACTAAATAATACATATTCTGGGTTGGTAGAAAGGCAGCTGCTCAAATGGCTGTCATAACCCTGTGCTGTGTGGACAATGAGGTGACTGATTTGGTGCATATATCTACACAGTACAGTGATGTGGAGCCCTGTTGGGCTAACTGTTCAAGTTAGCCCGGAACAACTACACTATGAAGGTACTTAGCCAGAGTTAACTTCAGCTTCCTAGATCCAGCTCGTCTGTGCAGGCAAAACTGAGCAGGGGTCATCGGCAGGCAACAGGGATGGGGAAGGGACAGTAGCAGAGCCAGGAAGGACAACCCGAGTGAACCAGATTTGCTGTTTCTATATCAGCCTGTGGGACAGGTTGGAAAAAGTGAAGAAAATGACAGTTGCTACTGGGATGGTGGTCTTGGTGTCCTGGAAACCCCATCCATCCCGACTGCCATCACTGGCGGCGGCAGCAGCAGCAATCTGGGTTTTCAGGGACTGAGAAAACAGGCTAAGGAGGCAGCTATTGCGCTGGCTGCAGCCGTCTGCTGCCTCAGACAAGCTGCGTGCTATGCCGGGCCAGGGGGAAGCAGTCCAAGCAGAGAGTGTTTTTTCATACTTGAGCTGGGTTCTTCAGCACTTGCTCTGCAAGTACCTCTGCAGAGCAGTGTATCACGCCACAGCTGAGATACCAGCTGTACCTCAGCATCCCTAGCCCAACTCTTTTCACCTGTGTAGCTCAGAGATCTATAAAACCTGCCTTGTGGCCCTCTTATTTAAAGGGATAGTTCTTGGTTAAGTGTTCTCTGTGCTGGGGGGTTTTGCAAGCTGGAGCTGTCTCCTGCGGCCCTAACTGAGGTACATAGTCCCTTGTTTCTGTTTTGTTTGTATTAAGCTGCTTTACCCGGCAATCTTATCAGTGTTCATGAAACTTTAACTGTAATGCATTTGTTTCTGCCTAAATGCTTTTTTTGCAAAATGCTATTTTGTTTCTGCTGCTTGAAATTGTATTTAACAGTATCCAAGCTAAATTTATGCACACACGTTTAAAGAAGGAGCCCTAGATATAACGCATTTTTAACCATGTGAAATATATTAGTAATGGTACTTACAGAAAGAAAAGAAAAATGATTTTGGCTTGCATTAGTTCCATCTTTGCGGTATGCAGATAAGTACCATACCTTTTGACAGTGTAACTACATTAGGTTTGCCTCAAAGCTAACAGTCAGCAAGCCTAGTGCACAACAGCCGTAACAGGTGTCGTGTGTGAGAGATGCTATTCTAGCAGGAGCTCCGCACTCTTCAGCGTATTGTCTCCCACTGCTCGTAATCGTCCACGTGAAAGTAGGAGCGATGGAGCATGATGAGCATCAACTGACTGTAACACTTGAGGAGTGGGGTATTCTTACCATTAACAGAAGTCATGAGGGGAATATTAAAACAGGGACTTGACCTTGCCCTGTCCCCGTGTCCAGGATTGTCTGAGGAAAGGAGAATGTGCTCATTTGTTCTTCCCCCCTACCCACCCTTAACATGTGTTTTCTGGGATAGAATGGAAGCAGCTAAAGGCAGAAATGCATCTAAAGGTGGCTGAGAAAAAATTTAAGGAAACAAAGACTTCTTAGAGTGTCATAACAGTAATGGTAATGAGAAAGGATGTGATAACCTCTCAAACAGGAGACTGTTATTAAATACAAACCAACCAGCAATCAGGTGTGGGGCTGGCAGGCTTCTTTACTTAGCTAAAAATAAGCGAGCTGTTGTTTTTAGTTTTTCTTACTTGATTCAAAGAATTTGGTAGCACAGATAGAAGAATGAAGCATTGTGCTGGCAAAATGGATAATGCTTTACATGGCACTTGTGTGCCGGCAGTCGGGATGCCTGGCTGCCAGGCTAGCGGTCTGCCTGTGGAGGACCCACCAAGCCAAGTACCTTCCCAGTTGCTGTGGGGAGCATCCACAGCCATGTATCCCGCTCGCACTGGGCCTTGTTGTTCAGGAGAGACCGGGAAAGGCTGGAGTGACGGCAGAGGGGTTTAGGGGCTGTGGGTGAGGAAGAAGGCCTGGGGGCCATTGCCTGCTTCATTGGGGGCCTCAAACACATTGCTGTAGACCCGACCAAAGTCCAAGCTGTCTGCTCACGCAGTCTGTAAACTCCATGGGTGCTTTACTTTATCCTAACTGTCTCCAGATGCTGACAGCTCACGCTTTGCTCATTGCTAGAAATGCCTCAGCCTTCCTGGCAAGCCCACACCTAACCCTACCAGGAAATCAGGACTTTTACATTTTGCTAGTGAAGTCCCCCCAGGGCCCAGCCCGGTAGCTGTCTGTGAAACAGGTACAGGATGCAGTCCTGTGAGCAGGGCCAGCAGCTGAGAACCGTCCTTCTCTAGACAGTGCCCTGGGATGTTGTCTTTGGCCCAAGGGCCCTCAAGCGCATGTCTGTGGAGCACTGCGTGCTTGACAGGAGGGAGGTAAGTCCCCTCGCTCTCCTGTGCCTGCCAGCGTTGCCATCAAGGAGCAGGGTGTGTTGAGCTCGCATCCCCTTGGGCAGTGGGAGGAAAGGAAGCAAGGTCTCTTGCATCCTGGATGAGTGGCTTGGCAACCACATGAATGTGTAAAGCCTCCATGATGTGATGACGACTGTGAGTCGTAAAAAGGAAAACTTGAAGCCTGCTCTGTTTCTGAGTGAGGCGTTAGCTGTAGGTGCTCAGCAGAAAGAGCCATGTGCTCGGGGATGGCAGCCAGAGGAGAGGGGATGCTGCCATGGAGAGCCAGAGGAGGAGCAGAGATTTAACTCCCACCTCTGTCCCCAGCACTTCTTGCTGGGCTGAGTCTCTTGGGTGCAGACATCTCCCCTCCTGCATGCTTTTGTTTTCGGTGCCATTCTGGGGCACATGAAATGACGGAAAAGGTGGAAGGACAGTTTACACTGTCTAATTGCAGGCACCTCAGCTCTGAATTGAGCCTCAGTGAGATACCTGTTAGATATCTGAACCTGCCTAAGGAAACTCTCCTGAGTATTACCAAGCACCATGCAGGGAACACAGGTGACTCAACGAGGACTGGACTTGTCCCTGGGTCCAGGCTTCCACATGAGAGCTGCTGCTGGGCCACACCTTTGGGCATCTTGGTTCTTTTTGTGAATCTAATACTTATCTAACCTATTTCAGTTCAGTTTATACAGTGTGTGTAACTGTGTGTGTCCCCGTCCCAGGGGAGTCTTGGTAAAGTACAATTAGGCAGAGCACAGAGATACCATGGACAAAGCCACACGTTTCTGGCCTTTTCTCTCAGAAAATACTACTTCTACTTAACATCAGACAATATAGGTTTGCCAAGCAGATACTCTCCCCCTGAGAAAATGTAAAGCTATAAAAATAGCCATCAAAAATATAAGGTCCAGATTGAGGCAAAACACTTGCCAAGTGAACGACAGGAGCAACTTTGCATGCATGAGTAGAGCGAGTTGGGATCCAGACCTTACTTTGAAAGACTTCTTGTATGGAAGAGCATTTTTAAAATCCACTGAGTCCAATTTGTCACTGTTTCAAAGAGAAGAAGCTGGATTCCAGCACGTTTTATCAATAAAAGATCACAAGTAGTCAACAGTATGATTTTTTTTTTTTATTATTGCTTTACATCATCTCTGGGGAAAGTATTTATCTCAAGAACTATTTTGCCAGATGATGAGTAGTACTTGTACTTATTTTGGTTGTGTCCAAGCCATAACTTTGCCTCATTTGCATGTACCGACTAAATGGTTTAATTAATTTTGCATTGTGCTTACTGACTAGTTTTAATTAGCAGTTAAATCAGTTCAGTTAACGAAAAAATGTAGGTGTTTACATGAATGCAAATCATGATGGGTTCTCAGGGCTTGATTCGAAAAGCAGTTCCACACCATTGGTGTTGAATTTCTGCAGGCTTTATTCAGGAATTGCACGCTTCTCCTCCCCCACCAACAAAGTGTAGGGCTTTATGATTCATTAACTGGCCACGGCTTTCTTTTTCTCTTTCCTTCCTTGCTGATGTGGACAATGAGGAATGGAGGCAGATCAAGTGGGGCTTCAATTCTTTGTTCTTAGGGCATGCACTCAATACCCATTCAAGAAGGGACAAGAAAGTGCCTTTGGATTGGTGTGTGCAACTGTGTCTCCCTCCAGTGTCTTATTCCAGCTACTATTACAGCTTGCACTATTTTTAGCCACTTATTTTTCTGTTGGCTGGGTGTTTGCTTACATCTGGCTGGGGCAGAAGTAATGAAAAATGGATCTTATGAGAAGCAACTTCTGCATTCCACTGTCAGACAGACTCTGGTAATATAGGCACAATACTATGAATGTGATATATATTCTTATTTCCTTTGTCATTGCTCTTGTGTAAGTTGAATGGAATTTGTCTTGGAGAAGCCCTCCTTGTGGTGATGTTGGGACAGACGCCGATGACTATTTTATTGACTTCTTTTGAATGAGAGGTGCAGAACGAATCAAGAGCAGTATGACCTTACCTCCACACAAAATTAATGCACAAATTGAAAGAAAATCTCCTGATCATTGGTATAAAAGCTGTCATCTGCCTGTGCTTAAACATCTATGTTTGCCCGGTCTCCTGTGTGTCATTATGTTGAGCTCTTCCCCACTGGAGTAATAAAGTCTCTGTGCTGCATCTTAAAGAGAAGTTACAATATATGAGGATAAATTTGTCCTGAGACTACAGTTACCTTACTCAGCTTTCCCAATAACCTTACCCAAAAGGGAAGATCAGAGACAAGAAGATAATTGGTGAGATCATCAAGAAATGACTTCATAAGCCCAGGCCTTTCATTTGAAGGAAGCTGGCAACCTGCCCTCCTAGAAGGTGATGTTATTCCACTACTAACTACAGATCAAAGTCAACTGGGGTAATTATTTGAGGAGTTAAGTAGGTAATCAGTTTGGGAAACAAAAAAAAAACCAAACCCCAAAAAAAAAAACAACCCTCGGTCCTTGGAGCCTGAAGAAAAATTAACTGGAATGTGTGCTGTCTGTAGTTTTGTTCTAAAATTAAATTTAATTTCATAAATGTAATTTCATAAGCTATTCATCAGATGTCTCATTGAGGGACCCTGTGCCAAGCGCGTGTGACACAACTCTCTTCCCAAGCCTTGGAGGGGGAATAACTCTTACATGTTGTTCCCTGTGCTTTACCTATCCCATGGAAGTAGAGCCCAGTCCCATCCTCATTCACGGGCATTCTGCCTGCAAATCCCAAAACAACAAGATGAAACGTTTTTTTCTTAATGATTCCAGTCTCCAGTGCTGCCCATCTGACACTGTTTTGTAGCGCTTACACTCACAAAAGCCAAGAAAAGAAAATGAGGTCATACAAAGGAAACCTGTTTCTCTGCAGTTTTGAGAAAACATGTCTTGCTTGTCCCATAAACCCATCAAATGTAGCTGTGGTTGGGATGCAGGTGAGTGCTCGACCAGCCAGTGGCCTCCCCTTCTGATGTCCTCCCCATGCTAACTGCTTCTTCGTTTAATGCCATCCTCTTACGTGTTCCCCTAGGTCAAGCAATTATGCTAATCAACAGGTGTCATAAAACAGCAATAACTACCCAGTGCAGAACCCACCACTCTCACAGCCCACTTCATGCTGGTCTTGAAACATCAGGGGTGTCAAGTCATTAAAAAAGCAAATCCATCTTTCCTCCAAAAGTTAAAAGCCAGTAGTTAGGGGGCCTAATTCTGGTCTCGGTTGGTTTCAGTGGTCTGAGAGAAGAAATGTTGTCCATTGACTCTTAGTCTTTTTACTGATTTTTTTTCTATTTATTTAATTGTTGATTCAAGTGTCATGTGGATATATGAGGGATGTGTTGTTCCTCTATCTCTCCAGAATATAAATCAATGCTTTTTGGAGCTGTCGCTTTTTAAAATCGTGATTTCATGCAGAGATTTGTAAAGAGCCTTGTATTGCATAGTTGCATCTCCGAGCAGAAATGTATCACCTGGTACTTGGATTTTTTTGGTGTTACAATGCAAGCTTGTTGTCTAGACTACATCACATGAGGGCACTGCATAGCATCATTTACAACGATGCAGGAAGTTGAAAAGAAAGGCTCAATCAACTTCCAAAGCTAGCAGAGCTTTAATAGGCCAGCCTTTCATTAAGTGAATTCCTAAATGTTGACCAAATTCTTTCAGATGTAGGCAGCTAATGGTTCAGGATGCATGTGATGCACTTGTCATTACACAGACGTTGATAAAAATCCTTGAAGCTGCTTTTTTCCCAGAAAGTTCACATGAGTAGAGGGGAGGGGAAAAAAAAAAAAAAGAGAGACTTCTCTTCAGTGGTTTCTTTCATGTCACAAGAAGGAGGGTCATGTGTTTTAGTTTAACTGATACATTCCAATAAAATGATTTTCAAAGGGACAGGACAAATAATGGGCATTTTACATATGGTGGCTGGTGCACATCAGATGGAGCTAATTTTCTCATACACAATATATTTGTTATTTTGCAAGCTGGTTATAATTCATTTAAAGTCTCTTTTTATTTAATTTTACCTAATAAACTAATATAATGGCCCAGTGAAGCCTTTATGGCTGGTAGCATTTTGACGAATTATTTTAGTTGCCGTTTTCATTAGGATATCAAAAAATACATGTCATTCTCCCAAACAATTCCTATTCAATTGAAAAAAAAATAAAAAATCTGAAAAACAAGTTCTCCAATCTAGGCCACATTATATTTTTGTATATCTAGATATCAAGATAACAGCTAGAAGAGACTGGTATCTTACTTATTTTACGCGTGACATTTAAACTTGTTTACACAGTTACTTGCAAATAATTCTGTATAATGCATATACTTTTGTTCCTGACAGGAAAATATGCTGCTGCATTAAACCAGTGTACTTTAGACTTGACATTTGCATAGGCTGATAAAGTTGTCTTTCCTTTACAGAGTCTCTTAAAATGAGGTCCTCCTTGCTGTCTAGTCACTAGAGATTTTCATTAGTGTCCTGACGCTTTGTCTCTCAAGTTAGTGCATTTATCACCTTCCTTGTCTTCTGAAAGGTGATATGACATCTTTGCCTCTCAACAGCATGACAAAATGACAAATGAAGCATCCAGCTGGCCTTTGTATATCAGGGGATTGGGGAGGAGGAGGGAAGAAGGATGCAAAAAAAAAAAAAAACCAACCCCCAAAAAAACCCCACCCCAAAACAACAGCAACAAAAAAAGTTCAGCATTCTGTTGCTTAATTATCAGCCAGAGCAGAGAAGCTTAATAGTCCAGCAATGGGTGGAAGGAGCTTCTCAGCATCACAGGAAACAGTATGCAATTAGTCAGGGTCAGGATGCCCAAGATCAGATTTGCTTAAGGCTAAAGAGAGACAGAGCAAGGCTATGGCAGCGTCACAGTCTGCAGCCCGGTTGTCTCCCTGCGGCAGGATGCCTTTTGCTTTAGTTTCTAATTAAACAACCAGGCAACCAAGCGTGTCCACTCCTGGCTTACTTGTGTATAACTTGTTTTGCATTCAAAGACCTGGAGTGCTTGGGAGGGTATTTACTAAAGTGGAGGATTAAACTACAAATATAATTATTAGAAGTGGTGGATACAACAGACACTTGTCATTATAATGGGAAATCCTGAGTTGATTTCCTTAAAAAAATAAAAATAAGTTTCACTGTCCTAGAATTACTATAGGTTCCTCAGAGGAATATTAATACGACCCAGACCTTCCTTTCTGGCACAATATAAGCGCAAGTGTCTCCGACTGTGGTCAGTAATAGGAGCCTGGGGAGTGAGGGTGACAGTGGGGCAAGCATAGAGTGATACTGCCTCTGGTGTAGCCTTCCAGGCCTGAAAACATTCCCTTCCTGAGCTTGGTGTTGTATTTCTGTCTTTGTGTTTAAGATGTCCCAATGGACTTTTCCTTCAAGAGTATGTCTAAGGATGTTTTGAACTCACTTATACTTTTGACACCCCAAGCATCCCATTGATAAAACTGTGTCTCTTGAGAACAAGCACTTCCTTTCATTTGTTCTAAACGGGCTGCCTGTTGCTTTCCGTTGTGGTCCCTTCTTTTTAGACTATGGAAAATAGCATGAACGCACATATTATACATATAACATAACGTAAAAGGAAAATAATCTGCATTCATTTTCTTCATGACATTCATGATTTTATGAACTTCAATTGCATTCTAGCATTTTAGGTGTGTCTTTCACAGGGAAAGCATCCCAGGTTATTTAGTCTCTCCACATAAGGAAGCAATTTCATACTTCTGATCGTCTCCACTGCTCTGCTCCCTACTATCCCAACTCTACTACATCCTTTCAGAGATGTCAGGTATCTAGAAGCAGATGCAATATTGGACATGGCACAGTTATATACAGTGACATATGGTTTTCCCATATGCATTATTTTGGACTTATCACCAAGGTATTCCATCTGCCATATATTTACCCAGTCACTCAATACCATGATATCCTTCTGCAGCTGTTCACAGTCAGTTTGATGACCACAGATCATTTTGTATCAACACCAAACTTAGTCACCTCATTGTTGACCCTGTCTTCCAAATCATTTGTGACTAGGTGGAACAACAGATGTTCTAGAATAGGTTCAGTGGGACCCTGATGTGTCCCACTCCTGCTTGTCCCACGTAATCTGTTCATACTACTGCAATCCAATGCATTTTCTCTATGGACAAAACACAATGAAATAATTCACTATAGAATATGTGAACTGCTCATCATTGCCCTAATGGTCTCATTTGCAAGTTGCTAGCCTTCAAACTCTTCTGCTAAATATTTGATATTTATTCATCCTGTGTTGTGTCTAAGATCATCCCTTTCCACAGTCCGCATATTTTGACTGATGGTGACAGCTCTACTCATAGTATGTTTGATGTCTGTTGTCCATCTGGTTCTTCCAGAGCAACTCTCCTGAGCAATGGTACAGTACCACTCAGTACTGGATTATTTCCCTAATCCATTAATATCAGGCAATATTCCTGGTGGCCAGTTTCTTCCATGCTAAGCCTCAGTGTGCATCTCCCATATGTTCATTGCCTGCTATTTTATTCTCATAGAAAAATTCAGAATCGGAAGACTTTGGGCTTCAGACTAAAGCAAGATAAATTCCACCTACGGGTGGCATTATGCAAAACTCAATGAAGATTAGTTGATTTGGGGCAGAAGGCAATGGAGGTGTTGGGAAGGAACTCATCAAAACACCTTCCCATTTGATATTAAAGGAAATAACAGAATTCTGGAGTATCCTTTTACTCCAGAAGGAAAAATATTACGTCATCTGGATATTTCCTGGAGACCAGTTTGTGGCAGAGATGGTGGAGGGTACTGCCCTTTCCTCAGACCTGTGGATCTCGGAATAGGTGGAAATGCAAATCTGCATTTCTTGAGCACAAGCAGAGGAGACAAAAATTTTTTAGGCCATAGCCGCTAGTGTGACTTGCCTTAGGGCTGGTTTGTGCTTCTGTTCACTCCTGATACTTTGCCCTGGTCTTCAGGATGTATTTGGTTATCTGGTAATATTTTCCTCTGTACAAGAACAGTGATCATCTTCATAATGGGGAGAATCATAATTTGAAGCATATTTATATTTGTGCTAAAAGACCACAGTCTCAAAGTATAATCCAAAAGATGGTTATGTGATAGATTACGCCTGACAGGATTTAGGAAAATGTCACGTATCAGACACACAGGCCAACAGTATGTAACAGGACTGCTGCCTCTGGCAGCTTAATTCTAGTAGATTTCTAATCATGTGTATTTCAGGATGATAAGAAGCTTGCACAAATTCTTTTATAGGTTTTGAGGGCTCCTCCAGACCAGAATGAAAGGCACCATTGGTTGTATTTGAAGAACTTTTCGTACCAGCAAGCCTAAACTTTGCTGTGTTGGCCCTTTGATTCCTCAGAGGTTACTAGGCAGATAGAACAGAATTGTTTCCAATGTGAGGTTTTCACAAATTTAACTAAGTAGGTGCCACTGTATCTTTGCACTCTTCTTTTCCCCTTCCTATTACACCCTGTTTTGTGACCGCACTTTTGCAACCAGCACATTTGTGCTCCTCATGTTCATTCTTCTTGCATTCATAACCTCTTGGCAGAAAATATAGTTCTTGGGATCCATTGGAGTTTTGATTGCCTTTCCTCCAAGGTATCATAGGAAAAACAAACATATGAGAAAAGCTTCCCTACTTAAAACTGATGCTTCATGCTGCCATTTCTTCTGATTTTTTTTGTTTTGTCTCTTGATGGCAAACACATACTACACACCAGAAGGAAGGGAGAGGATGACAGAAAGAGGAGAAATCCTATTCTACATGGAAGGTCTGTATATTAGACTCACCTTCTAAAGAGAACAGTACAATTCAACAGCTCCTTGCTCTGCCAACATTACAAACGCTTCCAAAACCTTGCCAGCAGAGTGCTAACTTATCTTTTTTTTTTTTTTTTTCTTTTTTAGTGCAGCTTTGCAGACAAGCTCAAGGGTTGCAGAATTGTTTGTAAGCTCTTAGGGCTTGGCCTGTGAGCAACCTCCTTGCCCAAACTTGCTGGTGAGCTGAACGGCTTAACTCGGCTCTCAAAGAAAGAGATATAAGCCATTGCAGGAGCCCATAGCATGATTATTTGTTGGAAAACCTTTAGCCTGGATTCCTTCCACTTTGTGGCTTTCTGATGTGCTGTATATGGGCTTGGTCCTGTCCTTGTGGAAAACAGAGGCTAAACTTCCGCTGTGCTTGCTTCCATGTGTTGCTTGCATTAGTGAAAGCAATATCTGCAATTTGCTTAGTCTGAGACTCAGAACACAGGATCCACCAGCTCACACTACTGGTCAACCATGGTCATTATCACATTTCTGGCAGTAAGTGCTAGCAGATGCTTCAGAAACAGAAAAGACAAATAACATAATGCATCTGGCCAAATGGGAAGTAGGACCCAATAGGAAGGAATATTATTTTCTGACATTTGTTTTGATCAATGTGTGCCTTGAAACAAACAATGCTATCATTTTGTGTTTAAGAATAGTTACATCTATAGTTTTCATGGAGGAGCTTGATATGTTTTCTTGGAAGATAAAAATCATCAGATAAGCAGAAAGAGAAACATTTCAGAAAGAGAGCATGAGATATGGTGCGTTCTTTGACGTTCACTTCAATGACTGATGAGAATTCAGCAGAGGAAAAAATATGTGTCTTGAATTTAAAAAAATAATGTTGATTTTATTTTTTTAAGCGGGGAAAAAAATCAAAGATATTTTTCATTTTGTCACTGTAGTTTGTGATCAGGGGTTGAGTTTCATCATATGTTGCCACGTGATGTTTCACGAATGTAGCCATAAGTACCAGGCAAGCATGTGATTACTTCTATTGACCTACATGTCATAGTGCATGAATGGCTGCTCTGTTTGCAGTGGGTCTTCAGATCAGGCTTGGATGCATTACCTAATTGACTGTCTGCTTGTGCCCTTCTCTTTGGGCCCGCTGTACTTCTTGTACCCTCTCTCTCCCCCTCAGCCCATACTCCTTCCTTAGATCTTTGTTTAGGCGGGAATGAATACGAAGCTGCTCTTTGTCTCATTAACCAAACTGTCTGGGTTTCTTGGCTGGCTTCTTGTTGTATGGCAGTTTTGATTAGACCATATGCATTTGGGGACTACAAATACACTAGGTCCTCTGTGGAGCAAATGGGCAACATTTTTCGCTGCGGTTTAATCGGCGAGTCCAAAGAATTGGGACTGGCGTTTTGTTTTATTGAACTGACTTTGAAAATATGTGACCCTTGTTCTAGTCACAGAATAGTTTTCACATGCTCAAAAGTATGGGCTTCAATATCTTCATCACTTACGTACCTCAGTCACAGTAGGGCAGGACCATTTTGAAGGGCACAGTATATAATTAATCATTCATGTTCAGTCCTCTTTTGCTGAATCTGCTTCCTCGGTATTCTTCTTATTGTGCTACAGCCTGTCTACTTGCTACAGGTTGTTCACCTTATCCTTTCGCAGGCATGTAAAGAACGGGCACACAGTAACAACTTTCAGCCCCATTATAGACCTGGGTTTGGTTGGAGGGAATGACCTGGGACAGAGAGGCTCTTCAGCTTTTCATTGTGCACGCAGTCAGGATCTCAGTGGCCAAAGACTTCTTTAGGGACAGAAAAATAATACAGAATATGAAGGCATTTTTAGAGGGAAGAAGGACTTCGTGTTCCCTTCACTGGTAAAATTAATTGCCCTCTTACGCATGGTTTTATGCATAAATAAAAGTTTCTATAGAATACATTCCATTTGATCAATATATTCTAAAATATTTCACTTGCTTATGTTGTTCTAAATAGAAATCATATATAAACCATATAAACATGATGTTGCTCGGGTTCTTAGGCTTTACAGCTACAATGGTATTGCTACCCATATGTAATGCAACACCAGGATACATCTTTTGATAAATCAAAGGAGGTAGCCTGGTACAAGTGAAGTAATAGAGCTGGCTCTCTTGGTAAAAAGGAGGCTTTGGCAGATCTTTAGGGAGCTTTGCACTGTGTATCCATGTCTACACAATGAGTGTAGGCACCTGCTATGTCAACATCCCTTAGAGTCCCCCACCAGAGAGCACAGGGAAGATGTTCTTCCCTGTGAAAAAAGGCACTAAACCATAAAAGTTGCTTTGTTATTCAAGCTCTTTGTAGGCAGAGTTGAGAAACTGGTAATACTTACAGCCCAACTTTGGCATTTTTTTCTAAAAGAAATTATGTATCTGAAATTGTTGTTAGTATCCTGCCAGCTCTGTGTAGAGGGGATGCTGTATCAACACAAAGAACACCGCATACTGTTACGATAAGACTCAGCAGGCAGAAACGTGTTTTAGTGAGCCCAATTCACCTGCACAGTCAAGATGCCTTTCTCCTTTAAAAAAAACCCAAACAAACCTACTTAAAAAACAGGGGGGAAAAAGGAAGCTATACTATGCAGAAAGCTGTTGATTTGCAGTGTTTGGGTTTTGTTTGGTTTTTTTTTTCTTTTGCCTCAACAACTTAAAAAAAGGGAACTCTTCCATGATACTGGAAATTTGAAATGGATCGGTTTCTTCTGTCACCCTTTCACAGTGGCCTGACTGGGAAGCTGTATGTACATCCTCTTTGAGGGAAGATTGCTTGTTCTTTGCCATTACTGTACTGTGAGCACTACACTATGAAAACAATTAGAGAGCAAGGCTTACTCATGCTAAACTCCTGGATCCTGTGAAGTCAGTGACAAAACCTCCACCAACACTTGAATGCCTCAGGAATTTTCTGAGTTTTCACTCAAGCAGAATTGTCACTGAAACTCAAGATTTGCCAGAGGATAGACTTAGCGTGATTCAGAGGTTGCTCCTGGACTGGGAAGGTTGCTACCCCAAGTGTGTAGTTTTCTGCAGCTCTCCTGTGACTATTTTGCACATGTGGATGAAATATAACTCTTAAAATACACATGTCTGTGCATTTCTTACTTACCTATGAACCCCTGCGGGTCAAGCGTTAAGCGCCATACAAACTATAGCTATAAATAGAGCGGAAAGTGTCCTTAAGAGAAACGCTCTCTTCCCTCCCTTATTCCCAGCTGAGTGCTTCTAGGATTTGTGGCTTGTTTTTTGGTTGGTTTCCCCACTTCTCCTCCCCCCCCCCCCCGCCCCCACCTGAATAGCTGATAGTTTTCTTGATCGGAGTGGAAGGGAACAGCCATTTTTGCTCCCTCGACCTTGTTCTGTGCTGATTTCCACTCGGGGTGCTCACACCGATTTCACTGAAATGGTACGGACAGATCAGCACCCGGCCTCCGTTTAGAGGGAGACTTCTCTGCGGATCGACCCCAATGTAACATGATGTTGGTAGGACAGAGAGTTCAGATCATAAGCACACATCTGTTTTCCTGTGATATCCCCTGCCCCCAACCCTCAGCTTGCTCTCTTCATAAAAGCACGGTTTATGAATTTTCCTGTTAAAAATATGGTCTGCTTTTCCAATGCACCGGTTTTACTTTCTGATTCATATAGAAAATATGTTGTGACAGTGCAATATGTACTCAAGGTTATTCTTACTGGTAGTAAAAAGCAGATTATCTCTGAAAACATGTGGAGTCCTGCACATAGGCACATCTCCTGCTGAACTGGAGGAGGCAAGTGGAAACAAATGCAAGCAGCACTTCAGGAAAAGGGTAGCTACAAGTTGTTTCTAAACCTTGCGCAGCAAGAGGGAATACTGTTAGGCCAAGGAAGAGAAAATTTGGAAGGAAAGGCAAGATAAATATTTTAGCACAATGTATGTTGGCTCATACGTGGTATCCTGTCTCAGTTACAACTCCACTGTATCCTGACAGATTCAAGAAGGTGTGGCATGGAGATTCCTACATCACACCCAATAACCAAATGATGAATGAGAAAAATGGGAAAAGATTCAAAGTGTCAACCATAGTTCAGGGAATACATGTGTAAACTCAAACTCCAGCCTAGCAAACGGAATTAAGGTAGGCAAACAACAACAGATTATTATTCTTTTTTTTTCCCCTACCGTGGAACACATCCCTGGTTTCACCAGATGCCGAAGTGGAGGAAGATGCCTTGTGTGGAATGGCATTGCACGGACATCCCCCCCTGCCATGGCTCTTTGTAGTCATTTTTCTCAGATGAATGTCACTTGGGGTCCTTTCTGGTTTATAGATAGAAGGTGAGATGACAAACCATCTTGGGACAGTGGAGAAGGGCTGTGAGTTATACAGAAAATTTAATTGCTTTGAGAATCATAAGAGAAAAGATAAAAATGATGGTGTAAAGAGTCCAGGGGACTCCACCCCCAAAAATAGGAATTTGGTGAGTGATCTCTTTCCTTCCAGCAAAGGTATTAAAGATCCCTTTTTAGAAGCACTCTGTAGAAGGAATATGACCATGCTGCAGCTGGGATGCTACCACATGGACATAAAGACAGACATGTGTTGTGTAAGAGAGGTACTGCATGAAGAGAGCATCTGAGATTCTCTCCTGATGCTTTTAACACTTTTGGAAACTGCAGATGAGTGTGCAGCCAGCAATGTTTATATTTCCTTTGTTATCCTCACTGCTTTAATTGAGAACAAGCAAGACGGGGTGTATCCAGAGTTATCTGCAAGGCTGAGCCAGAGTTTATCTAATGGCTGCAGGACAGGTAATTCCCATTACTGCATGGAAATGGAAGCTAGGGATGAGAGATGGGAGTCAGGGTACCAGCACCTGTCCCTGGTATTTCTACAAAATTTTCAGGTGACTCTGTCAGGACTACTTCATGCCTGAGCCAAAGTCCACAGAAGCAAAGCAAATCGCCGCGTTCTTTTCAATGGGCTCTGAGTCAGGATAAGTTCTTTTGTGTCTGAACACTCTCTGCAAGAGCACACTGAGGTGCCAGGAAAGCCATGGCTCGTGCTGGGGCTGTAACTTCCATGTCTGTGGAGGTTTTGTAATGGAACTTGAGGGAACCCTTGCTACGCTCTCAAGACGGTGGCCCCAAGGCAAGCTGCCCTACTGAGCCTTTATTTGAAACGGGGCCACTGCTACGCTGCTGTCCGCAGGGACATGGGGACGCATCTATTAAAGTCTGTGTGGTGTTCTGCTTCTGAGACATGGGGAACAACAGAGAAGTTAATAAATAAACACAATTAAAAAACAAATCAGGTCTCTCATGAATGCATTGTCTTCTCTCTTTGCTCAAATTCTTTACATTCCAAAATCATATTGGAAAATGGGAGGCAAATGCACAATAAATGCTGTGAGCTGCTTTTTGGGCCATGCTGTTTCCATTTCTATGGCTATTTGAAAAGTGCATGAATGCAAAGCACTTTTAAACACTCTAAAAATCAATACAGAAGAAACAATAGAAGCACATTTATTCTTGTTTTATTCAATGTCAGTATTGCTGAGTTTTGCCTGACCAGATGTTGCAGAGTTTCAAATCTGTTCACCCATAGCTGTTAACAAAACCGTCCTTCTTTCACCAAAATTAAAAAAATGTACACATTTATTTTAGAAGATGTCTTTGCGTTTTTTTTATAAATGAAATAAAGATGCGATTTATCCGTTCGTGGTGCTAATGCTCATTGTGATCTCCGAGAGGAATGGTCACGAGGCTTTGCACGGGTGCTGTTTGCGCAGCTTTTGCACGATTACTTACAATTGTGAACGCTCAAGTTTTAACTCAGTGATACTGCTCCTGCAATTTCAGGGATTTTTTTTTTTTTTTTTTTTTTTTTTGAAAGGACACATGTTCAAGATAAGTAACGATTTTTCAGATTGAGGCTGGAAAAGCTTAAATCTTTCCTCTCTGTGTGGTAGTTTCCCTTCTCTTTCTTTTCCCGGACAGAACTGACAAGCAGGCATTGTCCCTCCAGTGAGCTCCGCAGTATTACTTTGACCCTAACCCATCAATCTGCCTCAATTGGATAATGATCTGTAATCACTTTCTTTCAGGGGAGTCTATAAATTTGCCAAGGCCCCATTCTTCTCTGAAGGCCTCCTTATGTTCACTCCCATTTGTGCAAATGCTCTCTCTTTTGCAGCACTAAATAGCCATGCACATGGCCCTTTCTGTTCAGAGGCACCAGGCTGTTCACTGTTGATTTTCCATGGCTCCGCTCTCTAAAAGGAGGCAAAGCTCTACATGCCAGGACTCGGCAGGGTGCAGGACGAAGCCACACCACTTCAAGAGCAGCCGCTTTTCTCATTAAGACTGACCCATCATTAGGCTGCTTTGTGCCGGCCCTTGTAATCGATGAGAGGACTGTGTAGTGTGAAAAAGCTAATAAAGATGAGCATGAGGAGGCAGAGAAGGGGGCGGGGGCAGCAAAGACACTAACCCCTGTTAACAGAGAAGCCCTCCTTCCCCGAAGCTTAGCCGCATGAGTTGAGGGGCAAAGCTCAGGATAGCTGGCAGGGTGCAGACCCCTCTCAGTCATTTCTTTGATTATCTTGCACTTAATTCCCCGAGCATCCTTGTGCCGTCCTCTTTATTGGACCTAAGAAATAGAACAGGGATGAAAGAAAGCTCATATCCTCCTTCCTCAGCCGCCTTCCTCCTTCTGATTAAAGAAGATCAAAGGCTGAAGAGCATCTAACTGAACTTGTGTGGCAGCGCAGGGGAAGGTCTATGTGTGTGTATGGAGCACTTGGAGGGTTTTTTTTTTTAGTATCCTCACGAGAGTTTCTAAGGTGCTGAGAAAATCACAAAGAGGTCAAAGGAGGTGAAAGATGTTAAAGCTGCTAATGGTAATGTGTCTGGGGAAGCACCGAGTGTCCTGCGTCATGTTGGATACACTCTGCAAGTGCTGCAGGGAACAGAGGGAACAAACAAGCCCTAACAAATGTGGAGTGTTGAGGGAGTGCTGGCCATGGGAGGGGGCAAAGATGATATTCTCTGTCTGTACTGCAGAGACAGCCACACGTCTCTACAAGTGCTGTGCATATGGAAATCACACCAGGAATAAGCAGCAGGAATCTGTGGATATGACAATGCGCCTAAGTGAAATGAAAGGATCTTCTTGCTTCGGGGAGGAGGAACGGTGCCTGTAACATTGTGTACGCTGGTGAGAAAACATATGTAGAGTGAGGTTGCAAAGGGATAGTGTCAGATGTTGTACAAATGTGGGAGAGCTCAGTGAGAGACAACTTCCCCCTTCCAAACAGGTGGCCTGCAGAGCCTCTACCAGTCTTCAGAGCGATGTTGTCCATGCCTTCACACATACTCTGGTTTGCTTTGCGTCCCTCCATGGACAGGAAATGCAGTCAACACCTTCTCTTCTCTTCGCTGTGTCCCTCCCTCCCCCCTTCTCCCAAGGGCAAAGAAGCAGAGAGAGGGTAAAATGTGTTACTCATCCCCATGGCTTGACAGCGCATTTGTGGCTGGATTTTGTGTGAGAAGTGTAGCGAGGAGGTGACCCGTTGCACGCTCCCTCATACTTGTCACTCAAATGAATCTTTGGCAAACTGCTCAGAAGGTTTTAATATTAAGTTTAGCTTTTCTCTTATTGAATATACGCAAAATTACATGGACAAGATCTTAAGCTTGTAAATTAATGTTTGCATATCAATAAAGTTAAGTCCTGTCCATAGTCTTAAATTACCGGTGTTGTCTGCAGTAGTTCTGTCTCATCTTCCTTGTTGACCACAGAAAATCTCAGAAAGGCTCAAAATAGAAGGGAGTTGTTAAAGCTGCTCGTGCGCCTAATCAGTACATTGCTGATATTAGTGAATTCCACTGCTATTTTTTGTTTATTGGCACCATTCTTGTTTAGTGAGTTGAAGCCTCTCTCTTCTACCAAACACCTTCACCCACCCATCAGGCACCATTTTGTCCTTTACTCCAGCTGAGTGCTGCAAATATAGTCTCTGTGCCAATGCCAGAATTTTAGAATTGTTGTGAATAGACTGCCCGAGTGTGGAAATATCATCTGAATTGAGAAATGTATGGGAATTGTCGTTTTTGTTTGCTGAGGCTTTTTTTTTCTTTCATTCTTTGAAATAAGCGAATTCTATGAGAATTGCATAACAGAGGTACCCACTTCAAAACAAAAGCCACTTGGTGCAGTATCTTCTGCTAGCATTCTGCATCAGCTGTGCCATTCAGTGTGTTTCACACGGGATTTCGTGTTGCTGTCAAAGAGAAGCCGCACAGATTTACTTGATTTGAAACAGGGATGCCTGGCAAGTCGTTATGGGCAATCTGGATGAATATGTGTTGGCATTTGCCTTATTTTCATTCTACTCAAGATTCCAAATGATAACCATCTCAAAGGTAATTTGTTTCCATTGTGTTAAAAATTCCATTGGAAAGTTGCTTTTTATTGTAACTTGTTAAATGCTTAATTGATATCAAGTAATAAAAAGAATCAAAAACCCCTCTGGTCCCTCTCAGGAGCTCAAGTTAACTCCAGTGGAGCCAGCTCCATTGCCATTTCCAAGTTCTTCTGTAGTGATCTAGCAATTCATCAGTGTCAACGACACATGGGAACTCTCATGTTTGTAAAAGCCTGCAAGGGATCCATGTCCTACATTTCAATAAAAATCACAAAATCACATTTCAAGGTGGTCAAAGTTAGGGAAACATCAGGCAAATAATTGCTAGCCCTTTTCTGAAGTGGATGGTAAAATATGGAGAAACACGCAGAAGCAGGAAGATGTTAGTGGCTGCAACAGAAAGGTGAATGCTCCTTTGAGGTACCTAGAAAATTGGAAATGAAGCATATTGTCAGGATGTCAGAAGCATTTGTCTACTGCAGGAGGAGCAGTGGTATGAGAACCTAAACAGGCAAATATGTTGATATGTACATGTCACAGAAATCACAGCCGAGCAGTCATGGAAGGACTGATGAAGATCTTCTGTGATTCATTGCTTTATTTTCACTGGGCTACATCATTGCAGAGATTTTTCTCCACCCTCTCTCTACATGTTCCCACTTGATTGTTTGTGTTCTTGTCAGAAGTTGCAACAAGGCCGTGAGGATGTAAGCTTGAGTCTGCCTCGTGCCTCGCCACCAATGTGTAAGAACAGACACAATCCAGCCTGTAAAGAACAGCATCGTAAATTATGAGATTCCTTGCTGGCGTGCATTATGCTTTATGGGTAGTTGCCTCAGTCTCCCACCAGCCAAGATGGGGCAGCATGAGAGCAGACACACATATTCAGTGTACTCAGTATTCTTGTTTAGAGCTACCTAGACTTCAGAATACTACAGTAGGTGGTCTGAGATTTATATATGTCAAAGTTGTAGTCTCTCAGATGGTTCACACAATTTTTCTTGCTCCTTACGTGGCAGGAGATAGTCTACATTGTCTCAGCCTGATCAGGCAGTTTTGGGTACAAAGCTCAGACTCGCATTGTTATGTTGTTTTCTAACTTACTGATAAAGTTAGTTCTGCGGAGGCTGATAATTAAAAGATGCGAAGTGCTTACAGTTTAGAGGAGATTGGGTACATCACCTGTACACATGAAGCTATTTTACTTACTGCCATGTACTTAGAAACATGGCTGAAAAAACCTTTATTTTAAAATTTACTGATTAAAAATGCCATTTGGTAGCATAGCTCTGCATGTTGGCTTATTTCAGGACACAAAATATAGAACGTACATGACATCCATTGGTACTCAAAGTAAGGAGAGTAATGAGGAAATTCTTCCCTCAGTGTGATCTGTGCACTGAGATTGTATCGATTCCTTGACGGAAATTTTAGTTGGCAATTTGCTGATGATCTCACTGGAACTCCAAATCTTTCTGTCTTATCTTTTGCTTCCTTCATGCTGCAAAAGTAAACATGCTGAAAACGTGCTAAGCACTTGAGTGCTAAGATCTTAAATGCCCAGCAATTGATTACGTTGAATAATTGCTACTGTATTCTGACTAAGTCAATGTCATAGTTAAAATAGCAAGCAGTTGCTTGCATTGTGAAAAACAATGTTCAGGTTAACTTCACAAGGAACTGCTTTGTGTCATCTTGGGTGTCCACTGATATTAATTGCAATCTTCCTGATCTTCTTAATTCCTAATATTATATTGCAAACCTGATTTCTGTTTGCAGCAGTTAGTGTTTCTGCTTTTTGCCTGTTCTTGAAGCAGGTGATCAGGTGATTTTTACTCATGCTGGTTGTTGTAGGCAAATCTCTCCCTGAAGACATGTCAGGCTTTATATATATGTTTGAAGAAGTGTATATGCCTCTTCACACTATATAAATGTCATCTGCTGGTCATTGCTTTTTAAAAAATATTTATTGTTGTTTCAATACAGTCCCAATAGGAATACAAATTCCCATGTTTATGCTAACACATCTATTAATAGCAAAATCTTAGAAACCCATGAGTGGCAAATTTACTTGAACCTGGCATCATTGCTTACGAAGGGTCAAAGATGTCCAAAGGCTAGGGATGCTGTCTTATACCCATGTCTCAGAATAAATTACTGAAGGTGACTTTTTTTCCCTCCCAAAGTTGCTTTCTCCTGGTCTAATAATCTCAGCTAATAAAATGCTGTGTTCTGAAATCTACCTAATTCCCACCAGGAGTTGCATGATGCTGTTTTCTTTTTAACTGACTAATTATTATTATTGTAGACATTTTATTTACTCCAAAGTGGTTTGGGGATAATTGATTAGGTTGCACCATGTCATGAAAGAACAGATGGCAGGGTAGTCTGTCAGCTCATCTGCAGCGTATGAGAATGCTAAGAAAATTAAAGGGAGGGAAAAAAAAAAAAAGAAAAATAAAGAAGGTGAATAGGAGGGGGAGAGGAATGAGCTAAGCTGTGCTTGCAACACAAAAAACTTCTTGTAGTGGGTGGTCCTTTGGGAAGGTAATCGGAGATCTGCAATATGTCCACTACAATCAACAAAAGGGTACAATACTTCTCTGCAGGGAATTGGGTAGGGAAGAACTTGTTTAAATAAAATTGCAGGGTTGTCAGAATGTTAAACTAATTCTCTAATGTTCTGTGCATTGTCTGGGGAATTTTGGCTTTGCATCATTTGCTGTACTGAAATACTGAAAAAATATTTTAATAGAAGTGTTTTGGAATGTGTTAACATGTATTTTAGCTTTGGAAACCCTGACTGTGTTTAATGACAACTAAAAATGCTATTAGAAAAGCTGCACTCTCCTGTGTTCTCTCCCTGCATCCACTCCCAGATTTTACATTCCTCGTCACTTAGTAGAATTGTTTATCTCAGTGCAAAGGGAGTTTGTTTTGCTGCTATTCTGACTGATTGGCACCTGCATTTATTGGTGTGTGTGTTAATTATTTATCACTGTTGAATTACAATGGATAAAACTGTATGTGGGTTACTTGTGCGTTACTCGCATCTAGAGGAATGTAAAGCCTTGGACTGATCTCCCTTTAGTATTTGTATTTATGTGCGTGAAATAGGGGGAAAGAGTGAGAAAATGGCAAGAAGGGAAACGTGCACTGTCCATCCCAGAGGTCACCAAAAATATGAATCATTACACCTCCAGACTCCAAAGATCCCAAAAGGACAGATCCAGAAGAAACTAAGTGACTTATCTGCAAAGGTTAATCTTTCTGGACCAGATTTTCCCTTATGCGTTAGAAGGTATTTGTGCCTTTGCAAAGTAGCATTAAGCATCAGCAAATCAAAAAGGCCAAACTTCAGCACCATCCTCCCTGTGAGGTGCAAAACAGGGAGCATCTAATTCCCAGTCAACAGTCACTCCGACGAGGCCACTGCATCAGCTGGATGGCTGAGCCCAGCAGGACTCTCCTCTTCCCCAGTTTAGCCCATTTTCTTTCCCTCGGCATCCTATCGGTCACCAAAGGATCTGCTACAGAGCTCCCACAGATCAGCAGGGAGGAAAACTCTTCTCACTGTCCTCTTTCTCCTGTGTCTAAGTAATCATCTGCAAGGACGGGAGAAAATATCCCCGTTACAGGAGTTTCTTGTTAGGCAGCACTACAAGCTTAGATTTCTGAGAATCCCCCTGCTGTACCATGAACCCAGTGTTTTCGGTGATGGACAAATAAGTTTCTTGCCCCTAACATCTTACAGTTCTGGAAGGAAAGGAGGTCACAGGGATTTGTCATTAAATGCAGAAAGGGACATGATTAAGCCTTTGCAATCTAAAAGTTTCAGCTTGTCTCACAGTGTATTGTCTTGCAGCCCAACGACATTCCCTCCCTCACGTGTATAACTGTGCTTTCATTTAAGTAATTCCAGTAGAAACTCCTGGTTATATTTTACTTCCGTGAGGTAATCTTCTCCCACCAGTAACTGTGAACTGGCAAAGTCCTGCTTCTGATTTTTCTGGGTGTGCCGAGCTTTCCACACATCTGCAACAGCCGTTATCCCAGTGAATGGCTTTTCTGCTGTCTGCACGCCTTCCCCAGCACTGAGCAGCTCCAAAAAGACCTGCCCTCATCACCTTCACAAACCTTTTCCGTTCAAAGGAAGACAATGACCAGAGTTTGATCACTGCGTAGCTTCCTCTTTATCAAAAATTGTCAGTGAAGAAGATTAGTTCTTATTGGATTGTAAGGGAAGGATTAATTACACTGACCACAGATGGGCACGGTGCAAAGAATGTCGGTAAACTCCCCCCACAGCTCTCTAAAAGTACTTTAATTACGGCCTGCATAAATTTCTATTCCAGTTTTCGGACTCCCTTAAGCAGAGACTACCAACTGTCCTAAATTGCTTGGTGGTTTGTTGAGGTGGAAATGTATCCTCTGTGGACTAAACTCATTACTGGGAGGTTTATTAGCGAGAAGGTAGTATGAGTCCATTAATAAATGAGGAGTGAGGCAAAATCAATTATGATTTTAATATGACTGAACCACTAAGCTGCTTTTTTTGAATCTACCATTTAAAGGGAAATAAAAGCATATGGGCGATTAAGAAGCAATGACAATCATAGCTGGTATGGTTATTGATAAATGCAGGGAAGTAAATACCTGGGAAAATTAAATGCACAAATCAGCAGAATACAGTGATGCAAATTCCCTTATCTTAAGGAAATTTGTGACCACACTGAATCACTAAGAGGTACTTTTGAAATCTAAACCACTGCCCCCTGGAAAAAAACAGAGCAGATAAAGCATACAGTGTAAAGTGCAGGCAAAGTGATCCAGGGGAAAGAAAAATTTGGTCATTTAGCATCTAGTAAATGCAATCTGCCTGTCCAGTAAAATGATGGAGCTATTAGGACAGAAAATCTGAAAATCGGTAGCAAAGAAGGGTATTATAGAAGTAGCAAGTACCTGTTCCAAACTGTGCCACATCGACTTGTGTACTGTGGCTGTGCTCAGCTGGCCCCATCCAGAGGGACCTTGACAGGTGAGACCTTGAGAGGTGGGCCCGTGTGAACCTCATGAAGTTCAACAAGGCCAAGTGCAAGGTCCTGCACCTGGGTCACAGCAATACCAAGCACAAATGCAGGCTGGGTGGAGAATGGATTGAGAGCAGCCCTGAGGAGAAGGACTTGGGGGTGCTGGTTGACAAGAATCTCAACATGAGCCAGCAATGTCTGCTTGCAGCCCAGAAAGCCAACTGCATGCTGGGCTGCATCAAAGGCAGCATGGCCAGCAGGTCAAGGGAGGTGATTCTGTCCCTCTGCTCTGCTCTTGTGAGACCCCGCCTGGAGTACTGTGTCCCCCAACATAAGAAGGACATGGACTTGTTGGAGCAGGTCCAGAGGAGGGCCACAAAGAAGATGAGAGGGCTGGAGCACCTCTCCTATGAAGACAGGCTGAGAGAGTTGGGGTTGTTCAGCCTGGAGAAGAGAAGACTCCAGGGAGGTGGTATAGCAGCCTTCCAGTACCTAAAGGGGCTACAGGAAAGATGGAGAGGGACTCTTTATCAGGGACTGTAGTGATAGGATGAGGGGTAATGGTTTTAAAATGAAAGAGGGCAGACTGGAACAGGTTTCCCCTGGAAGTGTTCAAGACCAGGCTGGATGGGGCTTTGAGCAACATGGTTTAGTGGGAGATGTCCCTGCCCATGGCAGGGGGATTGGACTAGATGATCTTTAAGATCCCTTCCAACTCCAATCATTCTATGATTCTATGAATGACAGAATGGGCAGATGAAGGGAAGAGGATAGAGGTGATATTTCTGGATATTAAGAAAATATTCGTTCATGTGGCTCACAAAATTGCCTTTGGAAAACAATGCCAATTGGCAGGGATGGGAACACTATTACATTGGCTGAAAATGGCTAAATGTTTCTAAAGGGAAAGTTGGGATGAATGATCAGGTTTCTGATGTGCGGAGTTTGAAACACTTTTTGCAGGAATTGGCATATGGCCTAGTTTTCTACAGCATCTTTTCTAACAAGATGGAATAGATAATAGGTGAATAAAATTTGGAGAAGATAGTAGGTGGAGAAGACCCAATAATAACAGTATTTCAACTACAGAGGATGATGAAGATCTAGAGATATTAACAGTGTAAAGAGGAAATGAATAGTGTAAGGACCAACGATGCACTGAAATGAGTGCAACTTTGGCAGTGCATACATGGCACAGGACACTACTTCTTCTGGAGCAAAAGACAAAACAGAATGAAATAAGACTCAGATGGGAACTAACAGCTGAGGTAGGAATACAGTGTGGCACCAGGTCGCCTGAGCATTGAAGGCAGAGGATGGGACTATCTAGCTGTTCAGGCTGAAGGCTTGGCTAGAGATCCACTTTGCTCAGGTATTTTAAAAAAAAAAAGGTGAGATATAGGTGAGGAGTGGAGGAAAGGGACTTAAACACCACTAAGAAACCAAATTGTCCTGTTTCAGCCAGGTCCTCCTCCATTATCACACACATACAGTGATTTCCTCCTGCCAGAAACCTTTGTAAGCCTATGTTTGTCATTCCCAGTTGTTGCTGAGTGACGTTTCATTGCTGTATTTTTGTACCTTCCAAATGTGATAGTTTAATATGAGATGTCAGGTATCTTTTTTTTAATTTTATTTACTGCTTCGAGGCCATTTGTGGTTTTATACAGCGAAGAAATTTCTCTCTTTTTTTTATCAACTTTGAATATTTTCTGTGCCCTCTTTTTCAAACTATTTTTCACCCACACGCTCCCCAGTAGTTTAAGACTGCCAGTATGTATTAATGGAAGCATATATTCCCAGCATCAAACAGATAGCTATCATTTAACTTATTCTGTCTATGCCATGGTTGGATTCCTGGGCTGGTTTAGAGAACAGACTTGATTAAGTGACGATTTGATCCACTACTCACATATACCAGAGAGAAGGCTCCCACTGTTTTCAGTCAATAGGGGTCAGGCTTGGAAATTTCTGCTTGACTTGCAGAATAGTCATCTAGGGAAATTTTTTGTCAATTTCAGGAAGATCATTGTGAGTAACTCTGTAAAACGCAATGTGTCTTTGATTTTCATCAGTTCTTGTTGCTTTATTAGAATGTCTTCTTGAACTTCAGGGTAAGATTTTTTTCCTTTTAGATCTATACTTTGAAATGATGAAATGTGGATTGCTGACATTCTTGATGGCTTTATAAAGAAATGTGAACAGCTGTAATTAATGGGATGACATGCTGTATTAATTTTCTCTACCTTAAATATTAGAAGTACATTTTCTTTGTCCTGTTTGAATGATTTAGTTTCACTGGCTGAAATGTTTATGTTCTTGCTGTAATGTTTCGATAAATATTTAGTTTAAAAGATTATTTCCTGGAACAATTTCTGCTAAAAAAAAAAAGGTAGCAGGAAAATTTGCTAAAAGTATATGTAACATTTATGGTTAAAAAAAATCTGTTAAAAAAAGTTCTGTTACTGGTTAGCAATAAAAAGGGGCAAATTCTTCTGGCTTGAGTTTAGTAATCGCAGTCTTTTCATACGACAGATCTTGTTACAGCAGTCAGGTGATTGCTCTTCATGTCCATAAACTTGGTCTCTCTGGAGAGATCAAAACGTCCGAGAGTTTTATACTGAATTTTTCCCTCAACCAACTAGATTCTGAAAAACATAAAACTGAATTAATTTCTATGGTAAGGGTCTATCCACTCTGCATACCAAGTTAAAGCCAGTGGGGATCTGTCCCTATAAGTGTGGGAATAAACTAACAATAAATCAAAAGTCATGCAAAGCAAAACTGGGAAATTTCATTGAGCTTTTAAGAGAATATATTGGTGTCCACAGTCTTGGTGATGATGACTGAAAGGAGGCATATTAATTAAGCAGGTCTGAATAGGCTAAACCTCTTGAAAGCCTGTGAGTTTGAAATATGGCTTGCAGCGATGCACATCTTTTTGAGATTTCAATACAAGTGTCCATTCCAGCAAAAGATAATTGAGCACAGTTACACTGCGTGGTTGTCACCTAAAGAAAATAGGAAAACACGGTGAAGTTACATCTCATTCTCTGACAAAACCTCACGAATAATGTGCCCTGAGCGTCCAGGCTAGGGAGTACTGTGCTGTACCCAGCCAGCATGGTATTAACATTTATGATGAGCCACGTGTTGTTTGACCTGTCATTAAAGACTAGCAGACTCTCTGCTGACCTCCGGTTCACCCGCTGGTGGCACCAATGCCTGCTTCACAACCAGATGCTAAATGCTCTCGGCCCTTTTCCTACATGCCATTGTGTAAGCAGAAGGGATTGAGCAATGATCTCTCCTTTTGGAAGGATTCTCCCACTTTTTCTCTGATGGGAATATGGAAGGACCTCTGGTTTTGGTTTCTATCTCTTTAAATGACGCTTGCCATTTTTAGACATGCGTCGGTGTAGCATCTACTTTTTTTACAAGTGTACAGTTATCTTTGATGTAATCTATCCCTTGCTGGGGAAACTTCCATCTTTTTACTTATTTCTGTTTGAGATGTTTTTAATCGCCTTCAGAGATGACACCTTATAAGCTTGACCACGCCCATGGCTGTGCACGATCAGTGTGATACGAACACATCAAGGTATCAGTTGCCAGATAAGCTGCCTCAACTGATGATATGCATATACTTGGATGGCCAAGCCATCACACAGCAGGAGGCACTAATTAGCTTAAGCTAATTAGATGTGCCTGGTATGGGCTACACGTATGCACGTGGCCAGCTAAATACGCTGACCAGCGGGGTGGGGTGTAATTAACCATAGACTGGAGATACCTTTGCTCTGTTAGGTTATGTCCCCAAACTGGGGAGCTGCTGATATCTGTGGGACAGCGAAGTTGTAAGGACCTGTGCTGGTCTGCTTTCCAGGTGTTTCTCTGGAAACCCACAGCATAAGCTGAGCAGAGGACCCAGGTGTCCTAAGCCTCTATCCATTGCCTTTAATGAAAACCATGTTCCCTCTCAGGACTATTGAGATATTACCTTCAAATCTTTAAGTCCAATAGTGGGGCAAGAAAGCAACTAGATTAATTGTATCTTTCATTTCTGAATGTCTACAAAACAGTACACCACAGGAAGTCATGCACTTGCGTGACGTTCTGATGTGGGATTTGGCTACCGACCCCTGGTGCCATGAGCTGTGCTCTCGGGGTTACGACTCACCAGAGCCCTTTGATTAAGCAGAAGTATGCACTCATGAGGGACAGCACAACCCGGCTTTGGTGTGATTCTGCCCAGCTGGGCTTTCTGCTTGGGAATTACCTTCTTACCAGGCTTCTTTTATTGTTTGTTTGATTGTTTTTTGTTTTGTTTTGGGGTTTTTTTGGTGTGTGTATGGTTGGACTTGATGATCTCAAAGGTCCTTTCCAACCATGAAGATTCTATGATTCTATGATTCTGCCTTTTATTGGTCACAACTCTGCCTGGCTGTACAGAGAAGGGAGGTTGTGGTGTGATAAATGTGCATGTTCTTACTCTTTTGGGAACCTGAAGACACAAGATACCCTTCATGTGATGATTATCCCTGCACTGGCAGCACACCTATTAATTTGGAGACATTTTCAGCCTAACAGACCAGCCTGCTCTCCAGAGAAGTGCTAGGTAAAGGATGAAACTGAGGAAAGCCCTGAAATATCTGTTTAATTTTAAACAATTGCTGGAGTGAGCTCTGTACAGCTTAATCATGGGCTAGAATGAAACATGTGTAGGAGCACTGTCAGAAACAGGGATGAAAATCAAAGACAGCATCTCACTGGCTGTAAATCAGCACTGACCTGTTTGCATGTAACGAGGGCTTGGGATCGCACCATCCGGCACACAGTTGCTGCCTGAGGTGCCTGCCTGCTTTCCAGCCTGGGGTTGCTGTCTTCCTGGCAGAGGCATTCGCAGGCCTCAGCATCAGTTCCCAGCCTTATATTTTCACACAAGTTCACCACTTGGGTGAACTCGTCAGTGTAAAGTGATCACTGTGAGCTGACACATGGGCTGCTGTTTCTTATGTTCTTTCAAGGTCTTTCCGTATTGTTTCCACAGAGACGTGACGTTGCAGCAGGGAAGAGAGTTAGGGGTGGGAATCTTGCTAAGGTAGGACTAGAACTTCACATCCAAAGATGCTCCTGTCTCTTTTTCAAAAGGTGTGCAGAAATAAGTATGACTAATCCATATCATTAAATAAACAAAACTGAAAGTGCTTTAAACCAATTAAGCAAAATACAGAAGCCTGGAGGACTAAACCATTCACTTTCTCCCCTAAAAGCACTCTGCAGAGTCCAGGTGTTATATGGGCAGTCTGGTAACTGCAAACCTCACTTCCACCTGAAAACTTGGTTCTTGCTTTTTTTTTTTTCTGAATTGAAGTACATTAGAGAGCTTGTTTGTGCTCTCATTGTATTTGTTTGTGGACTGTCAATTACAGTATCTGTCTCATAGACAACTGATGATGCCAGCTCTTACAGGGTAGTGCAGGAGCACATGCTCTTTCTCCAGTTCAAAAGGAACAGCTAATGGTGATGACAGGAGTTGGAGGAGAAAGCTAGAAGGAACGACAAAAGGTGTCATGAGGTCGAGCCTGCATGACTGTCCTGCTGTCTCCTCAGAAATCCCATGTACATTAACAAGTGAGCAGAGAGACCTTTCCATCTTTTTCACAAGTCAAGAGCAATCTGAGCACACTGGGTAGGCTTTCTGCACAGAGCGTAATGAGGAGGGACTTGTGATCTAACACCAGCCACAAGACATGAAGAACTCATGCCTGCTTGAATTAGAACCCAAATAAGCAGGGGAAAAGGGATCTTAATTTTTAAAGGTTGGAGTGCTGGGCAACAGAAAGATTGTTTTTTAAGAAAAAATATCTATTTAAAGAAATTGGTGTTGCATCTTTAACAGCATATATAGAAAACTCGAAAGTATTACGGGAAGTTATTTACTATTTTCATTCTGACCACCATTAGGATTTATTATCAGTGTTGCTCATGCACTCTGTAACAATTTGCCCTGAAAAGGGATGTAGTCCAGGGCAATTTGCTAAAGGGAGAGTGGACATTGTGATCCCACAGGATGGAATATGTTACAGATTTCTGGTTTACGGGTGAAGTGTTTACCTCTTTTCCTGTTGGTCATTCCTCTTAGCCCTTCATTTAAGTTTTACCTCTTTGAGTAGATTTGAGTTTTGTGGTATTTTAAAAAACATGCCACAAAAAGTACGCAGCCTGACAGTACCCATGCTTCCTTCCTGGGTGTCCCAAAGTCACTGCATTTTGCTAGTACAGATGCTTATAATAAGTGAAAATTAAGCTGTGTATTTGTACTCGAAAGGTGGGTGAAATTGCAGTTGTGTTGATCTTGAGAGTTCTGTCTCCATATTCTGGAGACGGGGTTTCATGCACTGAATTTCAAGGGGGAAAATACAGCAGAAAATCCTTGTGCATCCATTGAGCTCATTGTTTCTCACTGCAGTGTAGCCTCTCCTGAAGCCAGCTGCTGCTGGTGTCAAGGCCATCAGACTCCTTGTAAGGACTCTGATGCAGAGCTCACTGAAATCCATGGAAAAGCTCCCAGTGACTTCACGGGGTTTGGCTCAAAGCCTATTTCCGAAAAGGTTGAGAGACTCTGGGCTTCCTTCTCCTCCTGTCATAAATTAGACAGAGCACTGATGTCATCAATGAACTTGCACTGGTGTAAATGGAAG
Organism: Larus michahellis; assembly: GCF_964199755.1. Taxonomy (NCBI): domain Eukaryota; kingdom Metazoa; phylum Chordata; class Aves; order Charadriiformes; family Laridae; genus Larus; species Larus michahellis. The sequence continues at coordinate 75,451,153 of NC_133897.1, read as the reverse complement.
GTGGATTAGATCGTAGACTTTTTTTCATTCTTAGGATGTGACACAGGGAAAAAGCATTGTGTTAAACTGATAGAAAAGCCAGTTTTATAGAATATAAGAAAACAATGTTTTGGGGGAATAGCAACCTGGAAGCCACTAAAGGAAGAAAGACACTATGTTTGTCTGAAGATGAAACATCTGGAAGACCATAATGTAGTAAGACACTAGTTACACATCCCATGTGGACTATGTTCATTGGCTAACTATTTTAGTGTAGCAAAAATCTTGCTTTCTTATCAGGCCATGAAATATCATGGACAGTAAAAAAAGAAATAAAATTATTTTCCTGACAACATCATTGTCTGGTGGCTTTAGAATTTTGCAAACCAAATCTTTTTTAGGTTCAGACAAATACATGGATTCTGAGGGAAATCCTGCCTAAAATGAAATTAATGAATTTTCAAGAAGTGGGCAGTAGCTTGAACAGATCAAAACAACCAAAGGATTGCATTTGATTCATAGTGCTTAACAGGACCCACCTCTGTCCTTCTTCAGTTTGTTTTAGGACACCTAAATGTTGAAAAAAATAACCTGAAATGTGCTTGTGTATGAAAGAGAATACAGTGGTGGAGATTTCTCTGAGTGGGACGTATTTTATTGGCCTCCCTCACCTAGATGAGCTAACGGAGCTGAGACGAGAGAAGAGGTAATGCAAAGAGCAAAACCATTCCTACAGTGGATAGGAGATCATTTTTATTTGGACTCCAAAATGCTTTAAATTTGTCCTAAATGATTCCACTGCGTATAGGAATCGGTGCGCTCATCATGGAAGAATAATTCTTGAGAAAGAAGCAGAACTGCTATTGAATGGAGCCTGACCTTTCAAAAATTACTGAAATCTCTCTTACATTTACTCAGACACCAGTCACTAAATTAACCTCTCTAGTAACTAAGATGAGGTCAATGGAGTTGTTATCTCAAGGATAGATTTCCATAGTAATTTTTCCAGGTGTTGACCAAGCATTCAATATTTTTAAAAGAGGACACAACAAATCAATTAGCAACAATTTGAATATACTAGAAAAGAAAGAAAAATACAAAGAAAAAAACTGTTGAGTATTTATTCTTTTACTGTCCATAAATACCTCGTCTATATCGATTTATATAGTACATAATGTGCATATATACATACACATACATATATACATGCATATAGGCGTATGTGAGACAACTCTGTATTTTTTATGAAAGATCAAACCATACGTTCGATGGAAACAAATGCAGGTCCGAAGACACAGTAATACTAGGAGCTATAGGAAGTCGGAAGTTCTATTTGCACGTGCAGTCACTTCAATGTTCAGCATTCTGTTTTGCCTGTGCAAATGAGATGACAGAGATTTTACATCCTGTGCTGTCTAAACACCAATTTAGCCTTCAATTTGGTAAATTTCTTTCCTGAATCTAGGATCTTTTATAACCTGTTGACTTTTGTGTTTATTTGTAATAGAGGGATTGTCTCTTTTCTTGTTTGGTCCTTCCCCCAGGAGTTGTTCAAGGAAATGTATTCTAGAAATTTTGCTGAGATGAACTATAAATTACTATTAGTCAGGCTGGCAGGCTGAAACAGCCAGTATTGTCTTATAATTCAAACTGTGCAGATCCTACCTGGAATGTCAGAATATCCTCTGCAATCACAAAGCTGATGATACCCAATCTCTCTATCTTTTAGAGACACTTTGTAACACAGGGCAGGACTGCAGGTTTAAGTTTAAAAGGAGCATTGTTAATCTCAGGATAACTCTTTATCTGTATCTTTTTTTTTTGCAGAGGTTTTTCTGCTGGGTGGTTAGAGCAACAGAACCTGCTCTCAGGCTAGCTCCCTTTCAGGGCTCTAAAGAAACTCACCACTGAATGAAAATCATTTCAGGAACAATTAGAGAAAAGGTCAGCATAAATTCTTCCTGTATCCACGGCATTAGCATCACCCAAGTGTCTCTTGCTTACAGTACGTTGTGACAAAGTAAAAGCTATTTCAGCTGTTATATTGGGATGGCTGTTATTTATGGAACATAAAAGGATACTGAAATACAAAAGGCTTTGAAAAGACCAGGGTAAGATCAGATAAAAAAAAATGAGAGAGAAACAGGCATCTTGGGATGGTAACTACCCTGCCATGTACTGACAGGGAGGTTGTATATTTTTAGAATATACTGAAAGGAATGGTGCTTTTACTTAGGTTTTTATGGTTTACCATGAGATGCAATTTTCTGGCCTTATATGCAGTTGTAACAAAAGTCAGAGAGATTTTATGATAGCTGCCAGAGTTCATAAATGATGGCATACACTAAAATATTTATAGAACTGTAAAATCTTGATTTCTCTCTGGTTTAGCAGATGGGGTCCTAAAACTGGTTCCCAGATTGTCACATTTCTTTACCCTTTGATGACAAAGAAGCCTGTTATCACTTTTTTTTTCCCTCTGGAAAGCAAGTTCACTAGTGTAATCAAGTTCATACTTCTATCCAATTATACACAGCAGAATCTCATGAATTAAGACATGTCAGCCATATAGGATTTGTAATTATTCAAGGCAAAGGGCCTATCGTTAAACATCAGGATCTGAGCAGCCTTGCCATCTCTCTGACCAATGACCATTGACTCATGTCTGTGTAATTGCTCGCCTATATACTGGTGAAAATCTGCTTCCCAATCATTACGCTGCATCCACAGTACAGAGAAATGCTACTTATACACCAGAAGTATAAGGGAACTTAGGTGCCTGCTTGGTACGTAGCAGCAGTATAGCGCAGCTATTTGTTTCTCTCCAGGATGTTTTGTTGTCCTCAAAGAAAATGCATCCCTATAGCGCTGCTAAACTCAGCTGTACTTCAGCATTAAAATTGATGGTTGGGGGTAGCAGAAGCAGAATAAATAATCTGTGAGGCAGCATTTTTCAGTTGCTGACCATGATTTACTCCACATTAAAGACTTTTCATTAAAATTGAAGATGCTGAAGAAGAGAAAGCATTAAGTCATGTAACTGTCTTTTCTCTATTGTACTTTCATGAGAAAGTTTCTAGATTTTAGCAGATAATCAATGAATGAATGTGCAGTGCCTACACACCTCTATCACATTTCCAACATTTATTAAGCTATACCATATATCCACATTTTGTTACAATAATTCTCTAAATATTTATAAGTTAGAAAAGCAAAACATGGCTTGGGGTCCCATTTTCCTGGGGACTGTCCAGACAAACTAGAAATACCTTCACTGCCGAGACTTAGTGCATCAGGCAAGATATAAATTAACAAAACAAGGAATCAAGAAGAGAGCTCCAGTAGAAGGAAAAAGGGTCCTGCAAAATAACTTTTAAAAGCCTGATCTCCCTTTATTGTAATTTCTCTGTATTTAAAATAAATACAAAAATCCAAACACACAAAAAAAGATGAACCTAAATGCATTTTGATTTTGGTATAGTGCTTTGGTCTATTGTTAATTAGTAGCATCTACTGGCATGATGCCTGTGGAGGTGGAAGACATAACAAGTAGGCATACTTATCAGAATGGCATGGCAAACTGCAGCAAATCTGAATATCAGACTTCAGAGTTAGGTCTTCTGCTAAGAGATCCCAGCAAAAAACACGGCTTCACCAGCAGAGCCAAATGCCTTTATAACACATGAGAATCTGGTCAAGGTAATGAGTGGGTTTGTTGAGGGATTTTCTTAGACTGTATTTTTTAAAATGCAGAAAAAGCTTTATTTCTTAACTTACAATCCCTAGCTGCCTGACTACCCACCTTTTTCTTTTTTCTTTCTTTTTTCTATCAAGAGAACAGAAGAACAAATAAATGATAAATAAAAAGAAAGAGCAAGGGAAACACAGAAGTTAGAGAAGTATCTCTTATGCAGACTCTGTAGGCAAAGCTTTTATGCAAACTGCAGTGATTAGTATTTTACTTTATATAGCAAATCTTTATTTCTTCAATAAAGTGATTCTCATTTCGAAAAAGAAGCAGTATTTTCTTTCTCTGTCGCTCCTGCTCTCTTTTTATGTGTCCCCTGGCACCTTTTTGTCTAACTGTATCCCAAGATTTTTTTAAATAGATAGAATAACAACAATAAATAGCAGTCTCTCATTTTTTAAATGGAGTTTGGGAGAAGAATCTTAATGAGTATTTATAGGGTTTAGTTTATTTGTGTGGATATGAGAATTGCTTCAACCAGCTGGCCTTCATCTAGGCACTGTTTTGCTTTGGGTTTAAGTGAATGCAGGTAGATGATGTTTGCCTTTGAAACAAAGTTTATTGCTAGAACTTCTGCATATGTTACCTCACCAGCTCATTTCATGATTTCAAGTCAGACATGAAGTAGTAACAGGGTACTGAGGGAAGACTCAGCTGGAAATTTGTTGGCGGCTGCCTTGGCGATGGAGACCTCTCTGACTTCGGTACGCTGGTGAATTTGATTTGGTAGGAAAGACCTGAGGCTGTTAACTTCATTTCTGTTCACCTCTGTTTTCTTTTGGAGGTAGAAAAAGAATATTAGATGATAGGCAGCATTAAATGTGTTGCACAGAGTGTGTAGAGCTGTGTCTTTCTTATGAAAGAGCCACATGACCAAATAAGAACCTGAAATCCCTGACTATTGGCCCCCAATCTGCTTGCCACAGCTTTCGGACATCTGCCAAATGGCGCTGTTGATTTTGTTTTCTTATTTTTATTTCTTATTAGAAACTGGATTGTAGCTGTGGAGCTGTTAGTGCTGAGTATCTTTTTATGCAGTGGTGGATAGGTGGACATACTCGTTATCATCAGTAGGAGCACTTCAGGAAAAGTAGGAAATACATTTTCCGTCGGGAAAAGGCGGGTTGAGACTGGTGCTAGTCAGTCAGGTTTCTGTGAGGTGGTAAGAGTGAAGACCCATACATCTAGCTTCCATTTTCTGACTGTTCTTACTTAATTCTTGGGCATGGACTCTGAGGTCATGAACATGTGTACCTGGCAGCCATTTAAAAAGAAAATAAAGTGTTTAATCTGGGAACATGAATCTGCAAGCCCCAAGCTGTATGGAGTTTGTCGCTGCTGAGTAGGGTTTCTGAAAACAGCTTTTTCCTTGCTTGGCTGGGTCTCCAGTGAACAGCAAGGTAACTTCTGTAGAACTCTTCACTTATGTCCCCCGACGCGTTCGGCCTGCATCCTAGCTGAAGTAAAGTTGTTGTACTAATTTCTAGCCTAAACAAGTTGCTCAGTTATCCTGAAGAGAAAGCTGGCACTGCCAGACGATGACTCCTCCCATCCTGAAATGCATCTTGTGTAACTTGCTTAGATTAGTTGATGGGCATTCAAGTAACGTATGTTACTTGAAGAAGAATATTTTTAGGTCTCAGATGTGTTGGAAAGCCTAAGGTTTTACTTCTTGAAATATTAGGCGATCTTTTTATCATTGTGGATACCCTGATTGCTGTGCAATTTACTGTGTGGTACTGTTCACTTTAAAAATAAGGTAGCTACACATCAGAGTTACTCTGGCACTTTTTCCCCGTAAAAATATATTCTGATGTTTGGCTTTGCTTTTTGCCTTGCTTTGTTTGGTCTTTAGTGATCTTCTTCACAGTAAGGTCCTGGTTGTTCATGAAATAGTGTATAATAATTATATATAATAATGAAATCTATAATAAAGTAGTATAAAAATAATGTATAATGTAGGAGCATGAAGTCTATAATAATGAATTAGTATATAATAAACACTATTCTGTGTATATAATTCTGGAAATTTTGTTACCAAACATAGTATCTGCTATCACAGGTTTTGTTTTATGTAGGTGTGACAAAAATCTTCTGGGTTTTGTATTATTTGGAATTTTGATCTGGGACATTACTACCTTCTGCCATGCACACACTCAAAGATTATGAAGTGTCTGGGTCTTTCATAACAAGAGTTATATAACTGGAAAAAAATCCTGGGACCTAAGAAAAGTCCACAAAAATATCTGGCATACACATAAAGGTAAAAGCAGTAAATATACTTTTAAAGTATTCAGACTAACGCTACAGTATTGCTTTGAAATACAACATGCTATTTCACAGGTGGTACTTTCATATATATATTTAAAACTGCAGTATAGATGCCCTAGGACAAAACTTTTGCATCTCATCATCTTTTGTACGGTTCTGCTTGTGCCCTGGTGTGCACAGACTGTGAATTCAACCACCGGTGTATGGTGTGACTCACAAAAGGTTTTCAGCTTCAGCAGTACAACTGGAATAGAGAATACAATGAAACATACCAGACTCTGTGTGTTTGAGTGACTGTGTGTTCATAAAGTACGGGTGCAAAATACAGACAGAAAATTTTAAGAGAATACTATTATTATGAAATATCAGTGTATGGCTTGATAGTAATTGTTAGCATCACGTAACTGTCATACAAGAAAAGCAGTCTGGCAATCTGCCACAAAATCCTGAAACGTTTGTAAAATTGCTTTACATATTTTACTGTGGTCAATACAGGATGGAAAATTAAACTACGTGTTCTTGCTGGAAGGTAATGAGAAAGTATGAATTGAATAGTGTGTATTTCATTCCATTGGTGTGGCTTTAGGTTGATGCTCTTATTGTCTGCTAGAATAATCATGTTCTTTTCATAACAAATTTATAGGTGGTGAGAGATTAAACATGATAGCTTGTTTTAAATAAAAATTTCAGAGAAAAAAATGCACAAAACCCTGTAAAGTGAGTCCTAGGCTTCACAGCTGTAGTCACAAAGTGACATTAGATTTGATGGGTGAAACCTTGGTCCCAGTGAGAGTTTTATCACTGACCTTAATTGAGCTAAGTTTTCCTAGTTGGGTTTTAAGGCAAGGAGAATAAGTAAGCTGTATTTTATTTAATTTGGTGAATTCCTTATTTGTGACAATGCTTTCGAAATTTTGGACTATTCACACATTTTGTTCAGTATCTCAGAATGTCTCAGTTCTACCTGGGAATGCCTGCAGCCAGTGATTTCAGAGGTATCTACCCCACAGAGGAGGGCAAAAATTGCCCTTCTGTGCTCACCATGTAACCGATTCAATAACGTCCCTGTACACTTTTATTTTGGACATGACCAGAGGTGAAGTAATTACATTTCAACCTGCAATGAGGTGAAGCCCTTGCGCTCACTCTAACAGGAAACAAATTTCATAAACAGAAGCATCTCTGATTATTCCAACCTCTTTTGTGTAGTTCAGCAAATCTGTTCTTTTGCTGGAAGTAGAGACCTTTCTTTGCCAACACTTCCCATCCGTCCCCGGGAACAGTGCATGGCTGGTAAATCAACACAATTATTATGCTATTCCAGAGGACATACAGTGATTTACATTTATACGCCAACATTTTCTTCCTTGTTGCCCCAGCAAGAGCTGGGAAATGATTTATAAGGATGCAGAAGTGCTGGCACAGATGTTGTACAGCCTCAGCATGTTTGCATTGCACAGCGTGGCAGACTATTCTGGAAGTGCGGATGCACAGGTAGAGCAGGAGGCAGCGCGTGTGCCAGCGGTGTCCTTCCAGCTCCAGCGCGGGGCAAACCCTGGCCCTGCTGCTGGCAAACGTATTTGGCATCCGTCTTTCTAACAGGTCATTTCTGCACGCTGCACTTTGGGGAGGAGGATTGTTTGATTCTTGTAATTAGTTGCTTCTCTTGAATTCCTAATGGACTTGTGGATCGTAAAAACCTTTCCGTTGTGGAACAGTTGGCAGATTCATTTTATGTATTTATTTATCTTTCTTCCCTCCCTCTGCCCACCACCCCCATAGAGGAGGCTTGGAGGCTGAATGGATACACAGAATAAAAATGTACTTTGCGATGGGAACCACCTTTCTCCTTCTTCAGAGAGGTTGATGTTACCGGGAAGTGTGCCTTTTAAGTATTATCAGAGCAATCGAAGACCTCCAAATCATTTAAATCCACATGGCAAATGTCAGCATTCGGGAAGAATAAACCATTGGAAGGTCAGATCGTGTTCCCCCTAAGAGATTCAACAGACATAGTTTAAAGACATTTCATGTTTCATGAGGTAGTGAAGGGTGGCAGTCCACCTGGTCTAACTGGTGCAGTGCTGATCCGAGTGTCTCCTTTTTTCTAAGCATTGCCATTTTATAAACGTTGAATGGCTGAGGCTGAAAAGGGTTAGGCGTTGGGGACAGGTATGAATCCTGCTACTTTTCCTCATTTCACCTGGCCCGTATAAGAATGTTTGATATGAGTCACTATGTGGTATTCCTTTCAAGCATTTGCCAGAGCTGTGAAACCTAAACCAGAGCTCCGGTTTGTGGTTCAGCTTGAAGACGTACAAGATCACTCTGGTCTTTCCCTCTCTGGGAGGCCTCCTCTATGGGAGAGGAGCTCTGAGTTTACAGTGGATGGTCCCTAGGAGACAGCCCACATCTGTGTTATCTCCTAATCCATCTGGTCCTGCCGCCTGTGGAGCTGGCCTTGACCTTATGGAAGGCTGAACTTCACAGCTCCATGCCACGCAGCAGAATGGGTTTTGGGAGCGGTGAATAGCACCCTATTTTGGCCAAAATTACCGTCAAAAGGAAAGAAAGAAAAAGCTCACATCTCACTTGCACCAGCTGAAATGTGCACAGTTAAAAAGATGAACCTACTCCTTGGATGTGCTGAAGGATGCACTGGAAAGGGAATTATACCTTAGTCATGGAAATGATGCTCTACTCTGCCTGGAGTCAAACTTCTGCAACGTCAGGTTTTGTGGCTTTAACTTAGCCCCATTTGTAGATGAAATTAAACAATGCAACAAAGATGGGCTCTTACATGGGGCAAATTCCCTCCCTTTCCGACTACGCAGTTCCCATTGCAGGTGGTAGATTGCGCTCACTTGTATCAGGACTAATGTTTTCTTTCTGATGCCTGGGTATACTGAGCAAAACAGGCTTTAGTGACTCCCTATAGTAGTAAACAACCTCCCTGTGGGTCCTGTAAAATACCCCAACTCCTTCATTCAGTACTGAGAGATCTCCAAACAGTTAGTTCATAAACAACCCGAGCATTTTAACACACTTTCCTCCTTCTCCCAGGGGGTGCTCTTGGCTTGTGTTCTCTCCCTTTATTACAGCTTTAATCTTACGATGTGAACTGGGACTTGTTTACATTTTTATTTTTAAAGGCTTTTTTTGTGTATGTGTGTGTGTGAGAGTGCATGCACTAAAGATCTAAATTGACAGATGCCTTTTTGTAGGACTGAAATGACATATCAAAGTTTTACTGCTCTCTTCCCTGTATTTGCATTTGTAATTACTTGCATCATATTTTATTATTGTGTTACCTGATGAAGAATTCCAACTAATTAATTTCACCTGGAATTATATGCTGGTATAAGAAAAATTATACTTGGCCATTTGTGGAGACCAGCTGTGTATTAAGAATATCTGATCCCCATCTGAAAGATTTAAAAAAAAAAAAAAGGCAAGAGAAAACAGCTGATTGTAAAAGCTATTCCCTTTTTTTTTCAAGCCCTAAAGATATTATTATTGGCAGATACCCTTTATTACTCACCCTATATACTACACATTAACTCAGAAGTTTGTTCTAACTGAGCATCATTCAGTCAGATGACTTTTTCTTCAACCATTTCAGCTTTAATTTGTCGTAAAGCTAATGTGGTTGAGTTCCACCCATATGCAAAGACTCGTTTGTTTCCATTCCAGCATGACTCAGAGATACAACTTCACTTTGACCACAATTTATTATTTTTTTTCAATGTAATTTTATTTTCTAGGTGGAATTAAGACAGGGGAAATATTGATTAGGAATGCAGGCATATTATGAAAAGCTACCTGTAAAGGAAGAGGAAAGAAGAAAAGAGAATATGAAATGTGACCTGATCCTGCAACACAGCTGAACATACACAGACACACACACACACACGTGCGTGCGCACACACACACGCTCGCGCGCTCTCTCTCTCCATGGATATTTCTGGTTTGATTCTTTGTCTGCACTGACAACAGATGGTGTTTTAATAAAGTCCAGTAGGAATATTACTGTGAGTAAACAATCCAATGCATGCCAATTTCATAATTGCTGGGTACTGATACAGCCTCTTACCTGATGAATCCAAATTGGGAGGAAACCAACTGTGCACACACCTACTGGCAGCAGCCAAATTCGCAGCTGTGGTATGCTCCAGCATTGAGCTTCACCACGGAAGGTAAATTGCAGCTCCAATCATCTTTCTTGGCAGCAGGCTTGGGGAACAGCTGCCATCTGGCTTGTCATCAAAGTATGGTCACCGAGTTTCTGGGAGATGAAATAGCTTGCTTTTTTACCTTGACATGCACGAAGATCGCAATCTTCATCTTTACAGGTATCTCTTAAAATAACATTCTTGGCTTCCTGAGCCAGAGATTTACCAAGTGGGATTTTCTTCTTTAAGTGATTCCCACGCCTATAGGGACTTGAAGTCTAAACCTGTTATATGCTAATTAAAGATTCACACCCACATGACTTGTCAAAGAGATAAATCTTACTCATTTGTTTTCATCATTAACAGGGAAAAAATTGTAAGGAATACCATGCCTTACATTAGCAGATTTATGTGGAAACGTTTGTTTTTAATAGAAGTGGAGATGCAGTTAGAAGCGTTATTCCCACCACTGTTGATACAACCCAGTATGGAAATTACAACTTGGCAGAGAAGAAGGGGGTGAAAGGCAAAAGAGGGAATTCAAATGCTCAGGACCGGCATCCCAGCTAGAAGTGGCTGTATAGGCTGCACCCAGTAAGTGACTGCCTTTTCAGTGCGTTACATGATCATTATTTATATATTCTGTCTTTTAATGACACCTTTAAAGACAATGGCAGATTAAAGCACAGGAGAAGCAGGTGAGTTACCCCCCCTAAAAAACCTAATCTAAAGCAGTATTTAAGTGCTTCATTTCTCTTGGTTTCTAGTAGGCCCCCAGTGCTGCACAGCTACACATAGGAATAACTTTATTTCCATCAGTAATTCTTAGTGTTGAGAATTTAGTGTGCAAATTCCATGCAAGAGTCTAATCTTTTGAAATTTTCTTTCAGCTCAGGTTGGGACACTGATTGAAATCCCAGTTAAATATCAAATAAGTTAAAATCCCACTTTGAAATCTCCAATAAACATCATCTTTGAAATTTATTTGACTTTACCAAATTGCCTTATGTTGATGAAAGCCAAGTATACTTTTTTGCATTATTGCCTTTATATATTATATTATTGTCTTTCAAGATATTTTTACATGAGTGAATCTGTGTTTTCAGATGGGAAACTGATAACCCTGGAAAATTTTCAGCCGTGGTACTATTTACAGGCCTCTGAGGGATCAAGATTTCTGTTTAGTGAAGATTACCACGCTCTTAGCCTGAGAGCAGAACTATGCTCTCGATTTGGAAATTCAATAGAATTCAACAGAAGTCGCGATTGCAGTTCACTTTGCCCACAGTAATTGTTTTGTGCAAGGAATTAAGTAAGAGAGGCAGAGAAGGCTGCTCCTCCTACTTAAAGGCTTGCTTTGGAGTTGCAAAGCATTGCTTGGAAAGGTTCGGCTTCTGTCTGAGAGTTCACGGTAAGGGTTGCCCTGTCTAACTAGAGGGAGTTTTTGAGGGAGGTCAGTGGATTTGGATATACAAATAGGGAGTCTTGGGGCTCCACCCAGGTTTTTTCTTACCGGGCCACAGAAGGTCAGCATGGACATAACTTTGGTGGTACACAGGGTTAGAAAACTGTGCCTAGATGTTTTAATGACCCATCTACTCAAAGACTTGCGTGCTCAATACCTTTATGATGATTAGTCCAGCTGTCAGTGCTGGCCTGGATTAGTTTTGCATATGCTTTCTGTTTCATGCTGTTTCATTCTATCCACAGCTAGAATAGGCAACACTTGAAGTCTTTTTAATTCACAGCTGACGAAGTATTTCTTAAAAAGAAAGAAAAAAAGGCAATTTCTGAATAGATGTGGATAAATGCTGAAGGAATAGTCATTTTATGTATTGCTAAATAAACGTATAAGGAAATGTTTTGGCAAGAGCTAGTGTGTTGTTCAGTACCTCCAGCAGAACTGAATAATCTCTCTATGGGAAAAAGCCTTGGTGGAGCTCCAAGACATGCGTTCATGGTAGCTGCCTGACACAGCAGTCTGACTGCCCGCTGCCACTGATGGACGGAAAACAAAGCTGTACGGAAATGCTTAACCACTTTCTGTTGGAGTAATCTGCTCCCAACAGAAGGTTATGCAGAAGATGAAAAATCATTCCCTGTGGGTTTCTCTAGCTCCAAGACTGGCAGGCCTGGAGATGTTGGAAGGTGCTGACCTCTTGGTCACAGCTTGGTTACACGCACAGCTGGGTGGCGTTTCAACACAGTAGCTGCCTACTGGCTGGGATTCTCGGCACCCCATGAAATTTCAGGTTTTCTGTGGAAGGAAAACACTGCTCCACTTTCAAAACATTATGGGGGCTGTGAGATGTGGTGCCTTCAGCTGTGGAGCGGAATAGGATACCTGGTACAGAACCATGCCTCTCCTCCCCTTCTTACCTTTCTGTCCCCACAAGTAGGGATCAGGGGAATTAGGAATTAAGAATCAGGTCATGTCAGCTCCAGAAAATATTCCAATCAGGATTATATGTTGCAGTGATCCGTTGTTTGAAAGCCATGACAACAGGGGTTGGACATGTGAAGGCAGTACGTGCTATACACTGACAAACACTGAATTCACAAAATTAGTATTTTATTTTAATTGAGAGCAGAGGTTGTGAAATTGCTTTCTACTCCAGGACCTGGGGCTCTAAACATTGACTTACAGTAGAACAACTTAATTTGGCCCTGAGCCAAAGAAGAAACAATGAGAGAATCTGAAAATGGATGGGAGAAGCAATCACAAATCTAGCACTTAACTAAGGATTGATCCAGTGCAGTGATGAGAGGTGTTTATCTCATCCATCACCTAACCTTGAGATCGCCTGACCTGAAATCTATTCAACCTTGTACACTAGCAGTTGTCCATGGCTCTACAATATCTAATAACAGTTTTAGGCTTCTATGTAGGATGTAATATTCAAAGCAAGCTTTGCTGTGATCTTCTGAAAGAACTGCCTATCATGTAGGCAGTTATGTGTCCCTATCTCCCCCTACCTTCATGGCAACTTGTAGCAGATTCCTAGGATCCATAGCTCCTGGAAAATGGTTAACATTTTTAACACCAGCGGGTCAGCCTTAGTTTTCCATAAGTCAATGCAATGCTGTCAGGTCTGAAGACTTCTTTTGTTGGAATGCCATTTATGACTACATTATTCTCCAAAGCTGAATTGATACCTAAAGTAGATATATATTCCTCTAAAAGAAATATATACTACCTTACCCTTCAATGCTCTAGTCAATACTTCATGGGGGAATGGAGGCTGCCCATTTTCATTGTTGTTCATTAGAACAACTCTCTGAAAAGACTTCACAGCCTGAATAATAATTTTTTTCAGATACAAGTATCCTGTTTCTTTTGGTATAGGTCCATTTCGAGTGGGTAGAGAGAGGGTGGGCAGTGTAGTAATGGGACAAGGGAAAACACACGGACAAATACTGGACCTTAGTTTCTCTTAATCAGAAATGATGGGCAGACCAAGTGTCCATCCATTCCTGTGCCTTCAGTGGAGACATGGAAGGGGAATTCCAGCTTTGAAAAGTGTGCATCCAGGAACCGATCCAATCCTGATCATACCCACAACCTGGAGGCTTTTTGATTTGCTGGGGTAGACTGTCCCATGACAGAGATCCATATCTGGGTCAACACAGAAGCCTTCTTGAAGCCCTGACTTGGGGTCATCACTGATATGAACTGGCCTCAAAAGGTTAAACAAAAAAATAGTCTATAACTCACATCACAATATTTTCTATTCCAACTATTTTATGACTGTTTTTAGAATAATACGTTAAAGGAATAGGTAAAAGTAGTAAGATGTACATCCTCTAGAGCTCCTCTTTATATATAATTAAGTTCTCCTATGGGTAAAATTTTCTGTGTTGAGAAGATCAAATCATCAGGTTACATGTTTACCACATATGGTTACCAAAAGGACTGCATTCATCTCCCCATCTTTAAAAGGGGTTTCCTCTCTATTATACAGTACTCTAATACTCCTTCATCCCTATGTACTTTGAAGCAGTGACGTGCTACAGCTGTGTATATGAATTGCTTCCTCAGATTGAGAAAAATACTTTACTTTTCAGACCAGTGATAATTGTCAGATCCAAATAGCCATTCCAAGGAGGTGTGGGGCAAAACACTGGAACTTTATTTTGGGATGAAACCATTTGGAGGCATTCTCTAAGCCTAAAAAATACAGGCTATAGGGTATGCAGCCTAGTCTGCCACTGAACTCTAATCTCAGGTAAAGCTGAGTCTTGTTCAGAAAACAGAAGAACTGCCTAGAGACCCTGTCTAACCCCACCCCCATGAAATGCTCCCTAAAAGTTTGGAAAACAACGAGCTCAGTAAATCTGAATTTCCATTGCTGGCCTACTTGACTTTTGTTGTCCAGGTCCAGAAGAAATGCTGTCAATACTTTACCTAAAATAATTTTCTCATGTTATTTGTGGCTCTACAGCACTATTTACAAGTTATCAGGAGAGCTTATTGCGAGGGCACTGTCAGAGCTGCGCTGCCACAGCCATTGAAATAAACTTTGCTTTACGCGGACTGCCTGACATTCAGTCACGCCTCCTCCACGCCTGTGGCCTGTTGGTAAAGACAGTACACATTTCATAGCTAAACAGGGTGGGATTTCAAAGGGTAAATTCAATCTTCATCCCAGCAAAGCACATGCTTAATTTTAAGCACATCAATATTGCTTAAAGGCAACTGGACTATTTGGATGGCAAAACTGAAATATGTGCTTAGAAGTGAAAAGCTCCACAAAACCAATAAACAACTTAATGACATGCAAGACCAGTTTTCTTTTAAAAACAACAGAAAAAAACCCTAAACAAAACAAAACCAAAAAACCCCCGAAACAAAAAAAAATCCCCCCACCAAAACAGCCTGAGACCCAGACTTTTTTTTTCCAACCCAGCTCAACACCCAGCGTGGGGGCTAGATTTTTCCAAAGAGCTCAGCTCCTATTTATGCCCTTAAATACAGGCCAGACTTTTATAAATGCTCACAATCTAATGTTTAGAGCTCTTTGGACATCTGGCCACTTATTTCTATGCCAGAGCTAAAGCCTTCTAGAAATCTGGTCCCAATTGTGGGTGCTTGGCTCTTTTGAAAATTTTACCCCATGGAAACTACTTTTATAACGGCAATTTTTTTCCCCAAAAGGAAAAGCCATGAAATGTAATTATTTTATGTACAATGTCCACACTTCAAATGTAATTGTTGACACTTTTTCTTTTGCCTGTTAAAAGTCCCAGACAAAATAATATTTTCCCCTCCTCCACAAAGTATTTGGGGCCTATATGCACACAGAAAGATGAAGGAAAGTTTCGTTCTGTTATTAAATGATATTGCTTCAAGATTGAAACTAATGGAGGAGTCTCATATAGGAAGAGACAGGGAAAAGCTATTCAGAATGAATGAATGTCATAGAAAGACCTGAAGTTGTTCTATCACTTGAACAAAGAATCAAGTGCCTTAAAATAGTAGAAAGAAAAAAAAAAAAATTATCTGAGAAGGCCTTGAAACTAATCAAGCTACAGAATCTTCTTTTCCCTTGCAAAAATGTAACTAATGCTTTATTGTTTAATATTTGCCCCTCAAATGCTATAGTTATAATTGCTATCCTGCTGTGAACAAAGACCAGTGAAGCTACCCCAAGAGAAGCATCTTTACTGCTCCCTGCAGCACTGCCTATCACATCGGGGCTACTGATCTCTCCACATAAACAAAATGCAAGTGCCTAACTGCTAGATATAAACATAATAGTACCATTCAACCGTCACTTGCACAAAGTGTGAGGAAGCACGCTTAAGTGTCTAAACAACATCATTTTTACTAAACAACCTGCAATGGATGTTCAAGCGGGGAGCTTGCATGGGGATGGCTAAAAGGCCTCATTTTCCAGCTGAAGAGACATGTAATGAAAATTAAGTAGCATCCTAATCCATCAACCGCTGTCTCTTCCTCTACCTCATTCCTTACCAATAATCAGGGAGTCATAAATACTGGAGGTGGAAGACACCTATTAGATCATGCAATTCATCTCCTTGCCAAGGCATGGCCGTTCCCTCCAATGACCCTCCTCCTAGACATCTCCCAAAGCTATTTCAGCCGTCTCAGATGGCGGTGATTTCATTGCATGCTGTCAGAGACGACATCCACAGCAGAAATATTTCCTTGCCCTCCAGACTCAGCCTGATGATGTTGTGATGGCACCCATTGTACAGGACTGCCATCTCCCCTTCCAGTGCTGGAGCACCAGAGCAAGCAGCTGCAGTACCAGCCCCTACCAGCCCCAATTCCAGTGGAGTCATACTAGCAGCAACAGCCCTTTCCTGGAAATTCCTGCCTGCAAGCTGGGCTCTTTCCAGCAACTGGTGTAGAGATGCAGTGCACCATGATCACCCCACATCACACATGCTGGAGCATGGCTATCACATCCAACTGTGCATATTGACAGGTAAGGAGGAAAGAGGTAGATGTCATCAGGCCTCTTAACCTTCTCCCCACCACTTGTCTGCATGCATGCTGTGAATGAGAGGATTTCACCTGTATCTTGTAAATCCTGGATTGCAGGTTATGGGCCACTGCCAGCTGTTGTCCAGCAATGAGGAACTCACCTTCTCCTGAATTTCAGGACTCACTTTTCTGCTTAAGCACTTAGCCAGGATACAAAGTAGCAGTTTGGTAATTAAAAGGCACCCTGGGGAGCATATAGGCAATTAAATCAAAGAGAATGTTTAAAAAATAAATAACAATTACCTTGCCTAACTATTAAGGGTAGGAGAGGCTATACAGGAATCTATATTTACACCACAAAGCTTATTTATAGCCTTAAAGTAATGTTACCACATGCATGCAGAGTTGCTCTTATCTTAGTTGGAAGGAGCATCATGGAGCCTAAGCCCTCTAGGGCTTCGCAGCCTTACTGTACCAACATCTGAACCTCATGATGGCCCTGGGGAGGTAGGTCTGCACCCAGCAGCACTGTCATTACCCCGCTGCACCATCACTGTCATTCACAGACGTGGTGTGAAGGCCTGAGGGGAAAGGGATGTGGTGGAGTCAAAAAGGAAAGTCTGCCTTTTGGAAAATAGGATTTGACTAGTAGGTTGGAATTCTTGCATGTGACTGGGAAACCTGAGCTTCTGCCCCAGTTTGAAAGTGTTTGAACTTACTTCCCATGAGGAATGCCGTTCCTGCTGGCTCATCTTCCCATCAGGAGGAATGAGACACTCATCTATATTCAAAACACCAATTTATGGTCCTAAATACATGAAACTGTTTCTTGGCTCCAAGTAAGAGTTTTAAAAAGCTGCTTGACTCAAGGCTGCAGGTTGGCAGCTACATATGGTAGTGGAGGAAGGTTTCATGAATACACTCTATGCAGCATTTGTAATTAGTTCATTTTTGATAACCCCTCTGCCACTCAGCTCAACATCGGGACTGTTGTGACCAGCTTTCCTGGACACACAGCTTCTCTTGTTTGTTGTAGGTGGAACTTGACTTGGCTTTGTGAATTTTGGTCATGGAAATGGATACCTTCCAAGCGCCTTTTAAGCTCCAGTTCTTAGGCTTGTTCCCTGTCTCTCCCTCCCTGCTCCTCCACCCAGCCTTCTTTTTGTTTTCTACCAAGATAACAGCTTTTGTACTAGCAACAAACAACCCTGATGCTGTTTTCTTTAAAAGTAAGCTTTTTTGGGTTACTTTTCGCTTCAATGTGCTTGGTCCACCTTGCTCTAAGCTGGTAGTTTCCAAAGTAAAATAAAAACAAAGAAGTTTTTATAGTGATGGAACACACAGTACCTATGAGATTCCTAACTCTGAGTAGGAGCATAAATTGATTATTTAGCTACATAAAAATTGATTTTATTTTTTTTTAATGAGCCTTTGTATACTAGCAGTAAGCCTGCCATATTCCTGAAGAATTGTGCCAGAAGACATATACCATCCTTCTTGCACGTTTCTGTGGATTCTGAGACAAGATGTTTCACTCATACCTATATGTAACTCAAAGGGCTTTCCCTGTTCCCACAACATTGCTGACTGCAATTTACTGGAGTAATCCATAACGAGAATAACAAACAGTGGTACATTTCTACCATAACCAATATGTAGAGAAACTGTGGGATTTGGGAGTAAAAAGCTAATTAGCAGTCTCACTATGATTTAGGTGACCCATGTAAACAAAGCCATTTTTTAAATTGTCATAAAATTGGCTTTATCTTAAACTGAAATAGCTACTTAGTGCCAGAGCAATTCTTTAAGATTGTTACTGTGAAACTAGCAATAATGCAGTGTTGGGATGGTCAACATTTCACAGAGTGGAGCACTCAGCCAAAAGATATAAATAATACTTGCTTGAGCTCTCACCTGGAGCTGGCTTGAGAAAGAGATAATTTACTGTCATTAACCATTCGGTTTCACTGGGAGCTGTGCTACTGTCAGATTACGAGGACAGGACAGGCTTGGTTCCTTCTTTGGGCTTCCCCAGCTCATGTGGCTACCTCATGTGGGAGGACTGCTAGTGGGAACGAGGTACAGAGATCCGAGGGCTGGCACTGCCAAAAGAGTAAAGAAAGCCATATCCTTAAAAGCCAACATTTCTGCAAAATGTGATGGCTTAATGGGTGATTACTAGGTTTATATCCTTGGAAGGGTTCTGAAAAGATTTTTAAGATCTGAGTAAACTTTATGATGCTTTTGCATAGACTAGTTTGCATTCTGAAAGGAACTACCACTAGGACAAGCTACCTCAAGCTGTTTTGTTGCTGAGGTTCAGGGGCATAGGGTAGGCTTGGTGTGAAAAGCTGCTAGCAAAAGCAATGGCTGTTGGTTCTGAACATGGAGGGACTGCGGGAGGAGACCTTCAAATTTGCACTGTGGCATCCAGCAGAAAGCAGTGCACGGGCCTTCCAGAAAGGCCCTTGTCCCAAGAAGAGCAGCACTCCAAGGGGCAGCACTCCAGGCCCACTCTCAGATAGACCCTAGGCAGGGTTTAATAGGATGGACAGACAACTTGTGTGAAATTCATGACTGGATATCATCAAAGTGCCATTGCAAACAAATAGAAAAGCAAAATAAACCCAATATGCTACTTGTACGTGCATATGCAGCAAACACCTGATTGCATTTTCATGTACAAAATCGCTTAGCCTTATTTGCCATGGGTAGCCTGGCTTCCTTCACTGTCTTTCTTCTCAGAGAAACCAGCCCTCTGAATACCACAGTGACACAGCACGCATTCGGCGGGGCATTGGTCCCTTCACATTAGGCTCCGTCACATCACATCAGTTGATGTGACTGACAGAACCCGACGTCTCATGTCACAGCAGGGCACGTCGCCCAGCACTGTGAGTTACAAAGACACACTTTCTAGAAAAGTAAAATAAAGATGAACTGAAATGATGTTGGGTGGGGGAACACTCTTAAGGTCTTCCTGGTCAGAGCAATCCAACGGCAAGCTGTATTCCGGTTCGTTAATTTAGAGTAAGATGGGTGAGACTTACTAATACGTTCTATGTAATTAGATAGTTCAATGAAAAAGCATAGTTTATTAAAATGCAAAAGGAGGTGAAGAGGCAATAGCTCCCTCAATACTTTGCATATATGTGTGTATTCAAGCTTGGCAGGCATTAAGCTAGCCGTATGTGTTCGTATGCTGGAGGTGGTTATATCCCCATACACAGGTAGACAACTGGATAAAATGCCTATGGACACAAGGAAAATGGCTACAACTCTGTTGCATTTTACGTTTTGGGGCCTCTGTACAACTCACACTCTGTATGTGAAAAAGTCGCTAGCACCATACTCAGGTGTACAGGGGGTGAAATGACTGCCCTGTCCCCAGGCTGGGCAGCTTTTTAAAGCCACAGGCATCTTCTACCTTTTACTGTCAGCCTGTAAGGTCCTCAGCAGGTCCTCAGGACAGCATTTCATTTCCATTTGCCTTAGCGACAGACATACTTTCTTAAGCCCGTTGTTGCTCCTTTTTCTGTTGTTCTGACAGTTAAATGGAGCGCGGAGCTTTCTTTTCTGCTTGTTCAGTGGGTGATGGAGGAAGAGTGGATCAGCTCTACTACTACTAGCCCAAACCCTGAAAATCTCGAAATATATATATATAAAAGAGCAAGTAATTATGTATTATATGGTGCATATGTATTACCTACCAATATAGCAGTGATAAGTATATTTTAAAAAGAATGCTTACATATATCTGTACCTATTAGCAATTAATGTACATTAGCACCTCATGATCTTCAGAGACTTTGCAGTGTAATTATTCTTAGAGGCTTAGCAGTGCAATTATTTTGTAGTCTACAGATTGTATCCCACATGCTGCCTGGACACCTCACACTCTCTTTTACCCTACACTTACACGCACGCTGTTTTCTGACATCCGTCCCCCATGCCTCATGTTCATGCATCCTTTTCTCACAGTCCCCCTCAGACCCAGCCCTTCAACCCTCTTCAACCACTCTCAAAGTACTTTCCCCTCGGCGCTCCAGGATGTCTTCTGCTTCCCCCAATCGTTTATTGCTTACTACTGCAACCGCTGTCTATGGAAATCAGGAGAGGGGGCCCCTACCCTGAGTCAAGCTGAATTTCCTCACCGCAAGCAGTGGAAGTGGCAGCTATCATCATTAGGGTGGTCAGCCTTCCTTTCACTGGGAAAGCCTTCTGGAGAGGACAGCCGGCCCCGCTGAGATGGGCTTGGCACCTGCCCCAGCGGAAAACCACAGGCAGCCACTGCTTTTCTGGAAAGGGGGAAACAACCTGGACTTTGAAACTCATTCTTTGAGCTCAGCCTTTTAAAAAAACAGTCACACCAAGCTCCCGAGGCTCCTGGAAAAGGAAGCTTCAGGAGTGTGAAAGGTCACATGAAGGCGTTTTTCCCACCCCTGGTTTGTTGTGGGTATTTAAAGCAGCTCAGCCTATTGGCCTTGATAACTGGTGACTAGTTGAAATCACTGTGCATCTTGCTCTGTGTCTCATTAGAAACGCTGTTTTGTGAGTTTCCTTCCTTTATTTTCTATTTTGGTGGCATTCAGGATTTTGTGTCATCCATCCATCATTACGTGCTAATTTGGAGTGCATTAGCTGAGTAAACATTCATATAAAAATAAATCCAAACTTGGCTATATGTGACCATGATTAAACAATCGTTTATTCCAAGGCTGAACTGTGATGTTTGGTTAGAACTTGCCACAGAAACACTGGCTTGCCTGAAGTGTGAGTAAAATACGTAGCGTCTAGAAAAAGTCTTTGAGATGCTCTGAGTGTCTATTACCATTAGGGACTGAAACACAGCTTTTCATTTTACCTGAATACTCTTTCTCTGCTTATTGCTTTTCTGAAGAAAAACTACGTCTCTAATACTTTAATAATAAGAAAGTAGAGGTGGTTTATGCAGCCAAATTCATATTTTTGAACTAAAACCTGACAGAGAATGTTCCTTAGCACTGGACCTTGATCCTGTGTACTACTGAATTGTTAGCATGGGCTCTTCCATGGCTTTGGACTTGCTAGCACTACCAGCCAGTGCCGGCCCAAGCAATTCCTAGGCATGTTTCAGGAGATTTTGGGGGTCACAGACCATTTCCAGTGGGCTCTCTGCATGCAGCTGTCCTGTTGCAGAGGGTAAGAGACCTCAGGTACCATTTCAGGTAATATGGGGCGTTTTGTGCTAGTTGGTGTCATGGCCAGAGCATGGTCCCCCGGCTGCCCAAATTGCCTGTGCAGAGGCTGCCCATGTTGGTACCCGAGCTGACTCCAAAGCTGCACTGATGATTCAGCTGCTGTCACTGGCAGCAGTGGGAGCTGCCAGGTGCTCAGGGCTGTTGTCATCCGGCCAGACGCGCATGACTGTATTTAAGAAGCTGAGATTTGTAAAATGTTGATTTATGTGTATCTGGTTCCATAAAGATATATACAGACGAATACAGAAGGCAGTTTTGAAATTCAGCAGCAGAAAACAGTTACGGAGCAGTGATTTGTGAAACGCTGCAGAGCTGCACACTGAGAGGAGGAAATCACCACCCTCGCTCAGTCGCCCCAGTGTGCTAAACTGACAACTTTAGTAGTCAGCACGGACTGCAGTAGGTATGTGTTTGTTGTGCAACAGATAAAACAGCAGTTGTTTTAATTTGTATTGTCGTGGACATTGTGATTTTCCAAGATAATCTATAGGGGAACACATAACCCAATTCAATAAGATATGGTGATTGTATCTCCCTTACGGTCCTTTGAAATCCACTTTGACGATATTATTTGCTTTAGTATATAAATGCTCAAGAAAAATATTTATGCTCAAGGCCTGTTCTTTTTAAAGATACCCTGTTAACATCTCAGGACAAAACATTATGCAGTTGAAATTGCACTATACCTTCATGCATATGCATGATTATTCAGTCATCAATGATGTGCATCTACTATATTTCAAATGACAGTTATCTTTTTCCTAAATAGACATGAGTATGTGAAATTGTGTAAGAGCTAACTTTTTCTTGATACAGTCACCCCATTCTCATTATTATAAGATCTATCATAGTGGGGATTTTTTATTCAGCATTTTAATACAAGCCTTTTTGTTGCCAACATATATATTCTAAGACTTAGGTGAAAATTACAGTCATATTTTATGCATTTTCTTTTGTATGAACATAACTTTTTTAAATCTGCCATAATTTCTCCAGGTATTATTTTTCCATTTTTTTAGACATTTACATTACATTTTAGATGTGCCTTTTTAGACATACTACAGGATAAAAGACAATTGCAATTTAACTTACTTCCAGAGAAATTTTCATAGGAGTACCACCTGTATTGCAAAGCCTAGGGATATATTTTCTGAAGAATTTATTTTTTTTTAATTATTAATTTATGCCTAATTGATTTAAAAATGGATATTTACAAGATGTAGGGTTTTTTATATAAAGTAGCCTTTTTTTCCTTGAATGGTTCCAGTGTCAGAAAATTATATTAAACAGTAAATGTAATTAGGAATGTGATTTAAATCCAAATTCACCTGAATCTGAGCTTTTCTGCCACATGTCAGTGTATTTTAAAAATTTCCTTCCATTTTCATCATTAGTTATTAGAAGTGAATGTTCCTCTTTTCTTACCTACTGGTAGATGATTTTCTATGTCATGGAATTCCTTGAAAACAACCTTCTTTCGAAATTGCTTGCCACCTCTGATCATTAGAAAAATGCTTTTTTAAAAATTCCAATTGACTAACATTAAGCCAGCTGATCCCAGAAAAGATGAGGAAAAACCTACATACCTCTTGTTTGGTTGTTGCTGTAGATTTTTTTTAAGGTATCGTGAACATCAGTATCAGATTAGCTGACTTAAGATACCTATTTTTTAGCCAAACTTCACCAGCACAAATTTAGTATTCCTGATGTCCCTAAAACTTGCAACAATAACAAAAACATTCCAAGATTTGACTTTTCTGAGAAAGATCCAACCGGAAAAGGTCTTTAAGTGGCGGAGGAAAGATTCAAAGGTGTTAAGGGATAGATTTTTGAAAGCAAACTCCTAAAACGGGAGTTATGCACAGGAATTTTTAAAGCCATACAAAGCTCTTTTGCGCTTTTTCTCTGAAACAAATATGGTTTATCTGTCTATCTGAAACAAATATCTTTAAACAGCTATTCCTAAATCATTTTCTGCTAGGGGAAGACAGAAATACTAGTCAGAAAGCAAATATTTAAACCCATTTATTGATTTACATCACAAAAAAAAAAAGAGATGACGTTTGTTCTTGCTGTTCTCCCGCATTACAATTAATTTGGCTAATAGTCAGGCTAAATTAATTTTCTCACCCGCAGCTAGAGGTGAAAAACAAAAGGATGCTATGGTCTTGGAAGCTGGAGAGAGGCTAGTGTTTCTTTATTATACTTTATAAACACACATCACCTGAATAAAAATGAATGATGCGGTAAAGGATTTTTTCAGTCTGTGTTTGGGCTGAATGCATTACTCATGAATGAATTATGCCGGTCATTCCAAATATGTGCTGACAATATCTCTGCGCCACCAGAGCACAGATACTGTCAACATCAGGCTTTCAAAAATCTTGAGTCAGGTCACAAAATACTAAAAGTGAGTTAAAACCCACGAAGTTTATTAAAAAAGAAAAAAAAAAGACTCTTAAAGTTTTATTTGCTTGTCTTGTCTTGTGATTGTGGACCCTTAAGAGCCACATGCCTAAATTTTTCTCTACAGCTGAAATGCACCATATTAATGAAAGCAGAGATTACCTTTTAACCACTCGGCTGTACGAATTTGTTTTTAGGGAAAAAAATACCCAAACACCCTGATCTTTATAAAACTGGTAATAAAAGTATAAGAGCTGGAAATGCTGCAGTGTAAATGTTAGGGCTTTCCGAGTAAATATGCTGCATCTTGCAGGTTTCAACTATTTTATTAAGAGAATTGATTTCCTTTCTTCGCTTGTAAAGCCTTAATTACTGAACCCTTGTTTCATGAATTCAGGTAAATTCAGCGGGGTCCAAGAGCACCTCTAGAAGTCGTACAAACAAACCTAACCATGTCAGAAGCTGAAAATATGTAGCCCAGATTTATCACCCTGCTAGTGATGAGCAAACAGATTTTTGCATTGGTGGCACCCGTGTGTGCATTTGCTTGGTGTGGGTTTATGGGAGAGGTGTTGATGGACTGCAATCACCAACACCTCCTGTGTGTCAGGCGGGCATGCTTTTGCTGGGATGGAGAATCACTGCTGATGGAGAAAAATTTCTCTGGAAGAGAAATCGAACTCCGTTCAATTTCAACATGCCCGACAACTAAGAAGATGGGACCATGTGGTGTGACTGCTGTGCAGCTGGTAGTGTTTTACCTGTGCCTCATGACTCCCGGTGAGGAAACTGGCCAGCACAACCAACGGCATGTCGATGGGATGGCAAAGCCAGCACAGGCCAGTTCTCCGAGGTCTGACCTGCGGCGTGATCTCACACCGACCGGCATCTCTCCCACTGGAATAGTCTCACCCGTGCTATTGGCATTCCTGAGCAGGCTTTCTCGGATCACATCCCTCTGCCAACACCCTCCCGCTCCCACGCAGCCATACATCGTTCTGCACACCCCATCCTGGTACCCAGGGTGTTTCTCACCGCCTACCTGACCACACAAAAGAGAACGTCCCCCCCGCTAAGGAAAGGTATGCGTTTTACAAGAGGCAGCTTTACTTTAAAAAAGACCAAGCCACTTCCCCTGGATGTTGTGAACCAGGATGGGGAGCTGATGTCTGCGGAGGTGACACGGCAGGGTAAGACACTCACGAATTATGAGGGCAGATGTCAGTTCCAAGTGACATGTTTTCCATAACCTACTGCCTCTCTTTGTTTATCCATCAAACACAATCTATAAAGCAACTGCTCATCTATTTAGTCTTGGGTAGGGCATAGAAATGCAAGTCAGACCTCAAATTTAGTTTGTCATTTGCCTTCTCAGAAGGAGATGTGATTTATGTTTATAATAAAGTATTTGAAATGTCATTTAATAGGAAAACAAATGGCAGCTGGATTCCCACGAGCAAGGAGAGAGGACTGTGAAACTTTGAATTAAACGGTTTTATCTTATCACACTTTAAGTTACATATTTTTATTCTAATTGTAAAAATTATCTGCCTTGACATATCTTTTCCATTATTTTTGTTAAAGGGTATTCATCAGCGGTGTTAATGATGACACAAAATTTTAATATATGCATTAAACATTTAAGTTTTAATATGTTAACGTGACACAGGATGTGAATAATAACAATGTTTTATATATGAAGTGAAAACATATTTTATGTTGGAAATAGTTAGAATGCCTGGCAAGTGACTTATATCCATAACAATTTCATTTAAATATTGCTTTTGCACCCCATCTATCTTAGATGCAATTTTATAGTCCTTTTTAAAAATTCATTTCAGCATGACCTCTTAGAGGCTGCAACTTAGTGCCTCTAGCCTACATATTCAATTGCACTTGTACTTGTTCCTATTCAATTACCTTTCAAAGTGCAGAAACCAGCGAGTGCCCAGACCTGAACTGCATTTACCATTCTGGGACTTTTCAGGAATTACAACTTCTGTGCGGTTACACAGTAATAAGGGTAAAAGGCAAGAGGAAATCCATCAAATCGCTAAAATATGATGGTCTACCAGATTTGATTTAGGTCTTCATAATTTGGGACCTCTTGGAGCAGCCAGCTAGTTCCTAGTATCAGATTACATTCCCTCGAATATCAGAAGATTATGGTGCATATATGCAACAGCTTTTCTTTTATTTCCTCATATCACACCTTCTGTCTTGTGGCTGAGCAATGAATGTCCCAATAGCATTAAGGAAAGGAATATCTTTGACAGGATACATCTTAAAAGGAACGGAAATGTCTTGGTGTTTTGATGTGCCTAAACGGGAAAGTAATTTACAAAAATCTCTGCAAAATTTCCACCCTATACTAACTTATATGAACGAGTTGTGCTGAGAGAATGACAACTCTGCTCTTTGACGCTATACACAGCATAAATTCAAGCCTAATTTTCGTTCATGACAGTGTATATGCTTTAACAGACCTTGCTGTACCCCAACTGTGCACACTTTTAATCTGCTAAGGCTGTGATGTATATTTAAAAAAAAATAATTAGAAAATAGGTATTGTATTGATACCACACCTCTCTCAGAGCTGCAAACAGGCCCCCCTTATGGTGCCCGTTCTCATTATCTGTTTAAGAATTTACAGCTCATCGCTGAGCACATCTCTCGACGACAGTGGGAGACCGTGCCGTCCAGCAGTGGGCTGGCTCCATCCCACCACCTCCAGATCTGAGAAGTCAAGGAAGCCAGTCAGGAACAAGACAAGGGAAGGGCAGCGGATACCTGCGCTGCCTGCAATCCCGCCTGCAAAAACTCTTCCTGCAACAAGGCTGAGATTTTTTTTCTCTACATCGAATCCCAGTTGAATGTGATGGTGTGATACAACAAGCGATGGGGAGGCAGTAGAAAAATCATCCTTTCAGAAACGTAGCTTAAGAGCTAGTGCTGAATATACAAATATTAACCTGCAGATGGGATATATTTTTATCTTTAGAAATACAAGCTATAATTTGCCTCTATGTTTATTTGTGTCTGGTATGTAATGTTAAGTATTTAAAATATTTATGGTCATGTTGGTTCTAGTCCAGGCCTTTGATCTTTCCTATTTGTATCTTTTAAATGAAACTCCTTGTTAATGAGCTACAGAAAAAGTATTTTAAAAGATGGGTTTTCTTTTACATGTTATACATGTATACATTTTTTTAAGTGCATAAATAGATGGATCAACATTTATTTTGAAGAAATGATTTATTCTACTTATTATTTACTCTTTTTTTTTGTTATCTCATTTTAAAAAAGGGTGCAAATAAGTTTACAAGGGTCAGAAGGATAGTTCTGCCTCTGAAGACAATTCACCTACAGAGGCTCAGTCACTGATGGAAAATTGCAAAATGGAACTTCTTTTTTTCCTGTGGTGAATAATTTATGCTTGGGAATGGTTTCATCACCGAGCACTCTTCAAGTCATTAAACTGAACTGAAGAAAATGGGGTGAAGTCATCATCAGAGAAGGTCAATTTATGGAAATACTGTTATCTCTTTCACAGTATTATTAATACCTACTGACACCTCCATGTTCAGCCAGGCAAAGCCAATCATTAGCCTATAAGGTATAAGTAGGGTCTCAAACACACGCTCACAATGAGAACATCGTTATTGTAAAAGTGATCTGAATGCAGCAGCTATGACAAGGAGAAGACAGGGAGACAGGAGGGAGAGGCAGCTCTTGGTCTGAAAAAGCCACAGACATAAACCCTAATTTTTAGCAGGGTGCTGTACCTCTTGCCATGGATCTGCATGGTGCTATTGTTACCCCTTTGTAACTGCCTATCAGTATCTACATGGCAAGTCACGTCGATGTCTGAAGAACAGCCAGACTTTAATTTTAGGAAGAATTAACTTGGCTGAGTGTTAAAAGGAAAGGCTATTTGAGTCCCTTTGAAATGTGTGTAACTGCAGTATTTACAACATGTTACCTACTAATGTCTATTTAAAGCTCATTGTCACCCTGGAAAAGTTTTCTTCTTCAAGTCCTACTGTTGTCAAACCGAATGGTTTGCATGTAGATTACAGACATGTTAATCTTTGCAAAGCATCTGTCATGACATGAAGGTTCAGATAAGGCTACTTCCTTAGCAGGATTTTTGGCATCAGCAATCACAAACAGTGCAAGTTAAAGAATTTGCTTAGCTGCGCACGCTATTCCCCTGCATGAGTTTAAGAGGATACAATGCTTCAGTGACAAGATTATATATAGTCTCTTTAGAAATAACTCTGAAAAATCTACACACAAACAAATTAATTTGACAGTATCCCACCTATGTATCATAATATTTAAAATGAACATATAAGTGGTGGACACATAATGGTATATGTATTTAATAGGTATTTCCTGAGCCAGTCCCACTAGCTTTGACTTACAATTTTTACAAAGCTAATGAAAATCCAAGTGCGCTTCTCTATGACGAAACACAACAAATCTCAGTCCTGAACAACACAGAATCTCTTGTAATCAATACAAAACATGCATTTTATTTCAAAGGGAGAAGAACTGTCTTCATTTTCTGG
The DNA here is from genome assembly GCF_964199755.1 of Larus michahellis. Lineage (NCBI taxonomy): Eukaryota > Metazoa > Chordata > Aves > Charadriiformes > Laridae > Larus > Larus michahellis. The sequence goes on along the minus strand of NC_133897.1, from coordinate 75,422,312 downwards.
GAAGGTAAAAGGAGTTTATCCAGGGTGGGGTTCTTTTTTGTTGTTTTGTTTGTTTGTTTTTGTTTTGTTTTTGTTTCGTGGTTTTGGTTTTTGTTTTTGTTTTAAATGGAGCATTCCAAACTGGAATGACATGATCAATAAGAGCTGCTGAATGCATTGAATTATGTTTTTAAAAAGTGAGTTATTTAAAAAAATAACAATGGATTTAGGATAATTTAAGGATATTATGATCTAAGTTTTACCAATTGCATCATAGAAATGTAGGAATGAAAGCATCTTTAAAAGTCAGCTAGTCAATCTCTGCTTTGAGAGGTCAAAAATACTCAGATCACCTATCTGATCTGTGTCTAATCTGTTCATAGAAGCCTTCGATTATGAGGTTAAATAAGCTCCTTAGGCAGCCTCTTCCAGTCCTTAACAACCTTTGCAGCTGAAAAGTTTTTTTCTAATGTCCAATTTAATCTAGTCTTATTTAATCTCATCTAACCTCTTTCTCCCTTTTGAAAAATTAAACCAGTGATTTCTTTCCTACATTGGGTGAGCACGGAGAGTAACTGATGACCATTCTTTTTAACACCTTTTTGCATATTAGAAGATGGTTACTGAATTGCTCCTCAGTCTTCTCTTTTCCAAACTAAACAGACCCATTTCTTTCAACCTTCTGTCATGTTTTTGAACCTCTTAGCAATGTTTCTGCTCTTGCCTGCACTCCAGTTTGTCTGCATCTTGTCTTAAAGTGCCATGCTCAAAGCCAGGATGCGTATTTTAGCTGAAGCCCTATTACTCCTGCACAGGACCAACTAATACTTACGGCACGCCACTTATCACACTCCAGAATTACACCAGCCTTTTTACTCGGCATAGTGTTCAAACATATTAGATTTTGTAATTCCCCATTACGGACAGATTTGTTTCTGCTTAGCCATCTTACATTTTCAGTTGCTCTTCTTCCTTCCCAAGCATAGCTCTCCTTAGAATTTCATATTGTTAGTTTTGGATTATTTCAGTATCATTTTAGGATCGCTGCAAGTGCTGATCTTGTCCTCCCAAGTGCTTGGAATCCCTCCTAGAAAGATGCCATCTGCCAGTTTTATGTGTACTCCTTAATTCATTGTCCAAGTCAGTAATGTGACTATTCACTAGACTGGACCCAGCACAAATTTGTTGTGTGAGTTTTATGGCGAGCTGCTAAAAATGGGCAAGTTTAGGGTTTATTTTGATTGGAAACCTTCACCCTCATCATTCGTTCATAATTACCAACCTAGCTCAACACATGAAGTCTTGCATCCTTGTGATGTAATCCTTATGATTAAATCCCTTCACAAATGTCAGCATCCGTAAGTAGCTGTGTCAAAAACAACATGCCTTTCATAAATTGCACATAGAAACAATAGTGCCATTGCTTTTTCTTTTTACTTTTTCTTCCGTCCCTTCCAGGAGAGAAATGCTAACTACATAAGTCCTTTGTCATGTTCTCTTTGCCCTGATTTATGACACACCTTTGCAGAGAGGCTTGGAAATAACTTTTGGTTTTACCACTGAAATTATAGCTCATGATCCATAATTTCCTACAGCATTTCAATAAGAACAGGTAAAACTGTCACTAGTACAGTTTCTATATACCATGCAAAATGTTCTTTCCTTACATATAGCATACAGTAATTTTACAAAATGGGAGTGTGGTTGTATGCTTAAGTATGACACTTGTTTTGCATTTGGGATTTGCATTCAGAGAAACGCATAGGATTGCTGAATCACACAGCAGATTAGTTTGGAGTGCCACTGCTTACTGATTTCACCCCCTAATTTACCCACATCGCCATCAGTAAAATCGTACAGAAATAATGCACCTAATTCGCTTAGGTGTTTTTGTAAATATTACTGACTGCCTGTCTCTCTGGGTGCTCAAATGCCTTTTCATATCTGGCCCCTAATAAATAATGAAATGTAGATGTTGCCCTCAGCTTACCAGCTTTTGCTTTAGCATTGCCTGCATCCTGCCTGTCAACTGGATTTAGCATATTTGCATAATTATATTTCATTCATTCACTACTAGATTTTTTTTTTAAACAAGAAAGGGAAAACCAAACCAAACAAGGAAGCAGGGAACAGCCTATCTGCATGAAGCATTTAAATGCATCCTGCTAGGCATGTTTGAGCAGATCCTATTTATGCATTTAGTTTGAAAAAAAGTAAAACATTTAAGGTAATTAAAATAATTCTGAATTCAATTTTAAATCCTGCTGGCATTATTTAGTATTCTATGAGAACTGTCATGGAAAGAAAATAAAAAAGGGGGAGGGTAAATAATCTTTTCCCAGTACAATGAAGTAGCCCTAATGCTATTGAAACATATAACAAAACTTTTGGGGCCTTTTGGAAGAGCAGCAGATAACTTCCAGTTTTTGCATAGGCCTGATTTTTAAAAGAATCCACAGCAGTTCAGTGAGTGAGAATCCTCTTTAACTGCGGAGTTGATGGTGGCTGAGGCTGCATATAATAAAAGTTTTGCTTTTGCTAATTAGGGGATCAGAAGCTCGGAACAAATCTTGATGTCTTCTGCAGCAACAGAATTACTTCTGTCATTGCAAACTGTGTAATTCCAATGCACAGTCGAGCAAAGGTTGAGTATAACTTTGCAGGGACATACTCTGGAAACACACAAGAAACAAAGAGCATAGCTTTGCACAGGTATGGAATAAGGATTATGAAAGGTTAATCTAACACTGAGACAAAGAGTGTTCCCTTTTCAAGGGATCCAGAAGGAAAGAACAGAGGAGAGAAGAAAAATTTAAAAGCAAAGGGCAAAAATATGAAAAAACTAAGATTATTTTTTTTCTTCCAAAATCGTCAGGTCTAAAGACGGTTAATTTACTCCCAGACCATAAAAACAATGGCTATAACAGAAGCATAGAAAATAGGCTGCATCTCAGGATCCTGTATTTCAGAAGAACACCTGGTCTGTCCTTCAACCTTTCTGATGGGAACAACTACAACGACATTAAGGCATCTTCCCAACACGTTTTTAAAAATCTCCACTGACGGGTGAAATTCAACAGCTTCTCTTGGCAATGTATCCCAGTGTTTCATTATTTTTATCACAACAAGGTTTTTCCCTGAAGTCTAAACCTAAGCCTCTCTTACTTGAAATGACTTCTTCCTTTATCCTTAGTGGACTTGAAAAGATGTTTTTCACTCCTTTGTAAACAGCCAGACTGTTATCATGTTTCCCCTTAGTTTTCTTTAGCTGTTGCTTTTGACCACTACCAAACTTCCAGTCTTTCCTTACAGCCCATGTGCTCTGGGTTTCTCATCGTTCTCCTTGCTTTCTCCTGGCCTCTCTCCAGCTGATCTGAATCTTTCCCTACCTGTGAGGCTTGAGTAGGTTCCCATACCCTGTGGTGCCTAGGTGGCCTTTTGCACATCTTCTATTTAAACCTGAAAAATCTGAGTGATTTCTTTGAAGGTGATAAGTACTGTCCTCACAGGGAGGTGACATTATGAACTGTTTCAGTGACATAAGGCGTGCTTTTCTTCAACTGCTTGTTTGCTATATATCTGTCATTGTTTAACGAGGGATTTCAATGTCTATTGAAGAAGAGGCCCTGACGTTTTCAGCAATTACAAGTTGGTTTAAAATCCAGCTAGTCACCACTCTCCATATTAAGCACAGCAATGAATTAATACTTTTATGTGCACCAAATAAACCAGTGAGAAATAATGCTGAATATGAAACTCAGATGAAAATCCTTCAGAGAAACTCATATTTAGTGTTTTAGGATTTCTAGGACTGTCACATCTGATTTTGAGCAGTTTCTAACACTAAGATTAAAGTATTAAATTTATTTTCTGAAATACGAGTGGGAAAAAAATGGTTTTGTGGGATTTCATGGGCATTGTGTCCTTATTAATCAACAGGAAATGCATTGCATTTACCATTAAGAAATTAGAAAATAATTAATGCATATTTCTTTTTTTAATTGCCACTCTTGGAAGCTCAGTATGTTTATGAAAGTTAAGAGCAGTTCTTTCTGGCTCACACACATCACTACCCATTACTCAGAGCAAGCTGAGGCACGGAATAGGAGCAAAATAGGTTCAAACGAGGTTCATCACACAAACTGGAGGTAAAGATTCTCCTGCTATAAATTAGCTAATAATGTATTTGACAATACAGAGAGCTAAATGAATGTCTCATGTCTAACAAACAGCTGTATTTGCACTCCTATAGATAATCGGTGAGCACTCAACCACAATGAATAGATTGAATGAGGCTGATAGTTCTTTACCGTAAGACTAAGTCAGAGTGTATTAGTGTAACACACGGTCATACATGTGCCCCAAAAATGTGGGACACATGTGCCAACCATCCAGCCATGCTGATCTTTGGTACTCTGTCACCTTGCTCACAGTGGATTACTGCTGACAAGTTGTACGTCCAGCTTGGCTGGATTCAGCTACGGGATCTGATCTTTTGTGATGCTGAATACCGCTCTAAGTGATACAGACTGCCGACTGCAAGTCAGCACTTCATGGCAAATGCTCAGGAAATTGCAGAAATAAATCCAGGGGCTGCCAGCCCCCGAGTGGAGACCGGGAAAGCAAGAAGTGACTCAGAATGGTCCCCAACTCTGTTTTCTGATTTCCTCCAGTTGCTCCTGTCATCAAAAAATACCACCAAAAGGATGCAAAAATCGTAATTAATGGCCAAACTATGTGTGGGCCTCCTCCTGTGGTTCTAGGCATGAGGTTGTTGTGGCAAATTTAAGAAGAGGGCCTTTTTTGGGGTTGTTTTGTGTTTTTTGTTTTCTCTTTGTACTAACTGGACCCAATCTCTGCAGGCTCCAGGGTTCTATTGTTCAGTTTATTAGCCTTTCCTAAGAAATGTAGTTTTAACCATTGAGGAGAAAGAGGCAAATAGTTGAGTTTCTCTGGAGAAACCGACTACATTATGATTATGACAAAACTGTGAGGCCTGAAATGCTATTCTTGTTTGACTCCCTTTTTACTGGCTAGATCTACAGCTCTTAAGCTCACATTCTGTAGGCAGGCATGCACCCATGCCACACAGCTGACTGTGTACTAAACTCTTGTGCACAGTTGGCAGAATAGTTTATTTCCATCAGCTTGGCTTCTGGGACTCACTTTTCCATGCATGCAGAACAGTTAAGAGTCTCCAGTGCAAGACCAGAGTCCCAGTTGCTTTTTATGTGGATGTGGGAAGATAAAGAATGCCAGGCTCCTGGGCTTGAGCCCAGTTGTCCCAGAACACCAAAGTTTAAGCTCAGGAATTCAAGTATGAAGCAACCAGAATCTTTCACATGTGTGAAGATGTTTTTTTTCAGCAGTTCAAGACCAGGTTAAATTGTCCGTTTGGACAGCGTGTACATTTTGTCATTATAAAAGTAAAGTAGCTGTCTTTTCTCTTCCAACCTACTGATAAACCAGTCTTTCTGTTGGTTGTTCACTTTTTCACTGCATTTTGTCAACTGCAGGCAATTTGCATGGCATTTTTCATGTCGAGGTAAGGTGAGCCAACGGCCCTTTAAGTTGTAAAAATCTATGAATGAACGAGCAGGCAGCAGTAGCAATTGTAGTTGGAATTACTTTATTTACTTGTGAATCAGCTGTGTTATGAGATGGGAGTGGATGAAGAGAAGGGAAAAGACCCTATTTGCCATGATTGTCTGAGTTCATAAAAAAAAGAGACATATTTCCTAAGGGATACCAACGAGGGAGGGATAACAAAAATATTACGTGGTTTAGAGACAGGGAATTTGGTCATGACAAGTATTACCACAGGTCACTTAGCTATCTCGTCTGAAAGGAATTTTTTTTTGCAAATGCATACTGCAGCTATAGTATGGACCAGGTTAGAAAGCCCATCTCTGAAGCATTTGTAGAGGGTGTGTTGCTTGACCTGACATGGCAGGCTATTTCCTTTGTAACTGGCTTGCCTGGCATCCTTTATGGAAGCAAGGTGTTTGATAACTCCAGAGCCCTTTGTGGGCAAGTGGACTTTGTGCTCTCTTGGATGGGGAGTCCTTTGGCTATCTTTGTTCCCTGCTCACAGAAGGCACAGGAGGAGAAGGAGCAGAGAGAGAGGTGTTTCCTGTGCAACCATCCAGCCTTGTGCAGCAAAACTGGGTCTGTGGACAAGCTGACTCTTCACGTCTGCGGAAACAAATACTCCGAGAACTAAACGGGGCTTTCTGAAACTCACTAGGCTTCATTTATTGCCTTTGATAATGCCTATATGAGGCACAAAACAGACCCAGACAATTGCTAGAAAAACAATGATCAGTATTGCCATTTTGCATTACCTGTCTATAAAAAGCAGCCAGGGTCTATTAGAGGTGGGCTGGACAGTAATACGGGAAATAATGGAATGTCATTACATAAATCACTAGCAATGTCTGATGTCAGCTGCTGTATATAGTCATATACTTCAAAAGGATATTGCAGGATTAAGGAATATTTAAAGAAAGAGGATCATGATGACAGGTCTTGGGTTAACTCAAACATGTAACGAGGAAATAAACTTTTCCCTTTAAAATTAGACTAGTGAACACAGTGTATATTCATAACACTAGAGAAAGGTTTGGAGGAGTTAGACTGAATGTCTCATAGTGGAAGGAAAAGGGAGCCCCTTGGTTGAACTGCAAGATAACAAATGCACATCAGATTGAAACGTGCTTAAGCAATGAGGCCCAGAAGACATGGAATTTGAAGAGGAAATTTCTCTGAACAGTAATAAGAATATGCAAAGCTATTGCACTTTTCTTCTGAAAGACGGATTAAACCACACAAAGTTGGGTGTGAACATTTAATTCTTCTAACTTAGGGAGACCAAGATGAGAATTACTTCCATGCCAGAGTGCCGAAGAGCAGGTGCAACAGTAGTTGAGCCGTGGGTCTGATGTTGTCTGGCACTTCATCTGTTTCCAAAAAACACTGTCATGGGGAGAGAGATTTAGTCTTGCATGAGAATGTGGTTGCCAGCACCAAGGAATGGAAGGGAAACTGTCTGGCAGCAGCGTCGGAGACTGATGAGGCCACTGAACAGTCAGCTGTGGCACCGGCTCAGAATGTGGAATCACAACCATCAGGAACCTCCAAAAAATCAGTCAGGTTTTGTTTTCTACAAAATCCGGAGAGTCTAGTGGCCTTTCAGGCTGAGGCTCTGATTCTGGAAAGAACTGTACAATGTGGCTGCCTGTGATGGCAGGAACATAATGATTTCCAGGCTCCTGGATGCAGCCATTTCCATTTGTTCCTGCATTTACATGCCCGCACATAATAGTTTGTTCCTGACTGCTACAGCTCCAAACAAAGCCCAATTTAAGATTAAAGCATGATGTCAAATCTGCCCAACTCCTCTGAAGAGGCAACCATTGAAAGGCTGCTGTTATTTCAACGCTAACGGAGAATAAGGATTCAAGCACAAACCATTGCTTTGGGTATGATTTCTTACAAATATATAGTTAAGATGTCATGTCTTAAAACTCAAAGCTTTTGTTTAAGTAGAACAGACAAGCTAGGGTAGGAGGGAAAACTGATGCAGAGACCACAATTACATACTGGGGCGGTGGCCGAGCCAAAAATACACCTGTCTCAACATTCAGTCCAATCCCCCTGCACTGGGCTGCATACCAGCTATTCATAGCAAGTCCAATTTTAGCCGGAAAAAGGCTGTGAAAGGACTCTCTTCTGTGTGTGTCAGTGGAATATTACTACAACCAACATTTACAAAAATGAAACAAAAAACATGTTTTGAGCTACTGTAGTTGATTTTTTTCACGGTCAGAAAAAAAAAAGAACTCTCTGTGCTGTTTCCTAGAAAGGAGGGCATATACCCCCTAATACCTTTAAATCGTATTTCTTGTGAAAAGGAGCTCTTACTATTTTTGTTTCTAATCTAGGCCAAGTTCTGAAATCCTTGTAAAAACCAAGGGCTTAATAATGAAACAAAAAATAACTGGTAGCTTTATTTTTATATCAAAAGGAGATAAGGATTAAAAATACTAACGTGTCCAACTGAATATATTCCAGTTTGTTTCCCCATGGGAAAAGAGAGCTTGTAAAGATTAGGAACCAGACTGTATTGCTTGGCACATGAGGACCTATGACCTTGACCACGGTCATGTCATTCTGGATGAGCTCCAGCTGTCCTCAGAAGGTGCCTGGCTTCAGCAGAACATGCAGAATAGGACTGGTCATTGACACAATTTAACCAGTCACTTCTTATTAGCAATTGTTTTCATTAGAACCGTATAAAAACATGCAGAGATGCTTTCATCACTGTGTCCTGAATTTACATGCCATCTATACATCTGTTTTCTCCCCATGTTCTTTCTCCCATTGCTACCACTTTTACGCTAGAGGAGAAGCTCAAACTATGCCCTACATTTTGTAGGCTTCGTCTTTTTTTGTCTTTTTTTCCCCTTCTTTTTTTTTCAGAAGTAGGCTTTCAGTTCTGCATGAAACCTTGCTAAGATACTGAGTACTTGGCAGACAAGAGGTATTTTACATTTTGAAAATTACTGGTTGTTCCCAATGACATGTCATGTGGAGTCCTGGAGGACTTTCATGTGGGAACTTCTAGTTGCTTATGCTTTCTGGGAAGGCAGAAATTCACTCGGGTATCCCACTGTTCACTATTCGCCCACAGCGTGTAGGACCCCGGCATCCATATCAGCAATGACTATCCCTCCCTGGCTTTCCTTGTACCCTGAAATTAAGGTGTTACCCTTCCCTAAGCTAGTTGCTGATTCTTGCAGGAGCAGATACAGTTCCCATTTAAATGCATAGCTCTGTGCAACCATATATCACACCAGGTGGTATTAATGTATGGCAAGCTAAAGATCTTTCAACCTCACAGTAAATCTATGCAGTCCTGAGACTGCACGCTTGGCTCAAGCTGTAGACCATGCAAAGTCCATGCTCCCATAACCATACCTCCATCTCCAAGCTGAAAAAGGTTGAGCTGTGGGCGGGAAGAGGAAAGAAAGATGGAGGATGAAGAGAAGGCAGGAATGGGATGGGAAGAATCCTAGGGTTCATCCACACGGCTCCTCTGAATCATGAATGACAAGCAAGTTTGCGTGATGCTAGCTGCCAAATATCATTTCAGATTTCATTATTTGCTGTGACGAAACCATATTGCATTCAAAATCCTTCCAGATCTCTATAAATAAATTCCAGAAGCTGTTAAATTAGAACCATTCAAGGCAGGTCTTTGTTATATCCTGATTTTTCTGTAAAATACACAAATTAAATGATTCTATTAGAAAACTGTAAGGAAAACATACTTACTGGCAAAATCACCTCTAATACATTAAAAAAAAAAGGTTGGAATCTATATCTGTGCTGATCACTTGGCATTTTGGGGCTTAATACCATACTGAATTATTTCAGCACCTTGCAAAGCCCATTCAGTATGTCCTTCTTGAAGGAACATTTATAGATACCTCGTGTAAACACACACACACAGACACACATACACACATGCCTCATTGCTACATTTCATTCATAAAAAGGAAGGTGGCGCTTTAATGAAAAGTATTAACAATATGTTAGCCTTCACTGCATCCCTTCTATTTATTCCCCATGATTAAATGGTACATGGTTAAATGGATTTGCAAATCTGTTATTTCTACTCAATATTGTAACTTCAGTGCCTATTATCAGTTACAGCCGTAGAGCTAGGCTGAAGAAAAGACAGGCATTTTCTAACCATCAAGGGTCAATGGCCCATTTGAGAGAAAACCCCAAAGACCACAGACAACCCTTCCAGAGCGTAACATTCCCTATCGTCTTTCTACCTTTTCTGGATTTGAACATATTTCAACCACTACTGTTTGCCTATTTAGTTTGCTATAGTTTGCCTGCTGTTACTTGCATCCCTAATGTTGATAACTATTTCTGAGCACCTTTCTTCTGCTTGTCTGTGTATCAGCTACTAATGATATACTGGCTTAGTGTCTTGCCTGCGCATGTGCCTCATCTTCTGTGCCCATGCATCAGTCCTACTGGGTGTCAGCAGAATTGGCCAGAGATTAATACTTCCATGCATATCTTCTGTTTCTTACTGCTGGCATTTTGTTACCCTCCACAGAGACACTGCAGAGCCTCCATTGTTGCTGCATTTTCATACCTTGAGGTTGTGATAACATTATGGTACAGAGCATGTGCTAAGGAAAATGCAAAACAACTACCAAAACAGTTTGCTTCCAATGGGGCCTGGAAGAGCCTCTCAGAGCTGGGCTGCCTGCAGTGATGTGATGCCAGACCCTCTGCCCTACCAGATGCACTCGTACCTGAATATTGTTGTAATCCCCAATGGAGAATAAAGTGAGGGTCTGATCTGGTCCATAAGGAAGATTTTAATACCACGGGATCTCCAGGAGTGATTGGAATTACTGCTTATGCACATGACCAGCTCCAGGAAGAAAGTTTGTTCCCTTTTGATATCTGCTAGCACTTTTAAATTTACATGCAAGAGACTATCTGGGCCCAAAAGCTTTAATCCTGCACCAGAAGAGACCATTGATGCAATGCACTTCAGATTTCAGATGTACTCCCATTTGGACTTCATTGAATATCATCCTTATGTTTGCCACACTGATTTGTTGTGTCATCTAGCCATCCTGGCATGATGTGTTTCTTGGTCTGAGCTTCTGTATCAGGCAGAACAATCTTTTGCAGACAGATATTTTTCCTCTAATAGGTAAGAAAAAAGATCAAAATGCTGTGTGCAATTGGCCTCTGCTGTCCTCAGACTGTAGCAGTGGCGCCCAAAAGCAGCTTGTCTTACATCAGCCATTTAGCAGTAGACCCAGCTCCTCTGAGAAGCATGGGTTTTTTTCTCCTGCTGCCACCAGCACAATTGGTCTGGTCTTCTGCAGCCTTCTCAAATGCACCTGGAAGAGAGGGATACTCGAAGCAATCTTCCACTGGGTGGCTTGAGGGGAGAGTTTGTGGATACCGAGAGAGTGGAAGGTGGCAAACCTCTGAAGAATGGATTTCCAAGCTCTGCACATCTGAAAGCTGTTTTCATTAGCATATCCTCTAACCCTGAGTCATAAAAAATGTGCCTGACAGGGCCATAATTCCAAATAGTTTTGCACACCCTCCTTCATTCATTCAGATGATGGAAAGGAAAAGACAAGGGCTGTGTTAATTAGTCTAATTTCTGAAATGGCCTTCAGATATGGTTGGAAGATGTAGAGCAGCAGAGCAAATGCAGGCCTTCTGTGATAGTACATTAATTTTGGCGGATTAAGATTTCCAGTAGAAACATACAAAATCTGGCCATCTGTATACACTTTGTTATCCCTGATCAATGGCTTATTTTAATTAAGTTTTACTGAGTTTTACATAGAATGTTATATAATGCAGATATTTATGATGCAATAAACTACAAGATGGGAGACACAAACCAGTTCATGAAATCAGTCTCCACTGCTTAAAGAGTCCTCCCATATCCAGACACAGTGCATTAGGGTGGTAACTTTGAAAGAATCAGAACTACATATGTTTCTGGATTTAAAATTTTATAAAGTTTGCTGATGGCCAGCTTTTACATTGCAAGTTTTGTAGATTTGGGGAAAGGTTAGTTTGACCCTGGCCTAGATCTAGTACTGGACAAAAGTCAGGTATGGCTCAGACTCATCCAAAACATTTATGACTTCAAGTTTTGGTCCATCCGTTGCAGAAACAACCTAACACTTATTCCTGAAGCAGCATTAGGAAAAGGTCGTCCCATTCAGTGGAAAACATTTAGGTCTATACACCACAATGAAGTTTAGACAGGTATGATGTAACTTTAAAAACATCCACTTCCAACAAAATTTACCATCTAATTGTTCACTAACAGTATTTCTCAAATCCGCAGTGCATTTGCCATGTACATACATAGCATAAATATGTATTAAAAAGATTAAAAAACTATGCTATAACATACTACTTGCTTTACTGACTTGTTTGTATAACTACTTAATGAGGCTAGCTAGTTATATGCTTTAAAAAACAAGACAAAAAACCAACTCTTTGTTCAAGAGACTGCAATGTATATTAGGAAACCCTATATTCTCTGTTATACTAAGGCTGACTCTTCTTGTTTCCTGACTCCCCAGAGGAAGGATGACTTTGTCTCCTAGTAAAGGCAATGTCAAATCCCCTGCTAGGATGATTATGATTTACATTAAGTCCTAAATGCTGAGGGAGACTCTTTGATCTGTTTTGCAAATTTTGGCCAGACTTGCCAGACACTGGCATACCTGGCCTGGTAAGTTTTTGATGTTCGTACTCTCTGCATTTAGATTTGATTTATGGAAACTTAACTAAACCAGTCACAGTCTGCTAAGACCTGCAAGTTTCTGGTTAAAATATGTATCTCATGACGTACGAATGCCTTCCCCTAAAAATCCTTTGATTTGCTTACATTTACTTAAGTGTCACCAACAGGTCTGCAAACTTGACTAAAGTTCAGGGTATGTAATGAAAACTTCATTGTAGCACCAACTGTCACACAAGCTGAGACATCATTTGGGCCAAATAATGAAAGAATCCTTAACGTGACCTCCATTTCTTCTGTTCATGCACATGCCATGTAACGTCTCATGCTACTGTGGGAAAGCCATAAAAGCATTATTTGAAGAGGAAAGAGTTTACTTGAAAATTTTCCTTCCAGTTAATGGGCTTTGTACTTTAATCTGCTACTACCTGGAGTTGCAGAGAGAGGAATCCATACTTGAACGTGACTGTCATGATGGACAGACCTTAGTAGAGGTGCTTGAGAGGAAATTAGTTGTTAGTGGCAGCTCTACAACCCAACACTGACCAGCTAAACCAGCAGGCCGATCTCCCTGGGCTCCCTCTGTGGTCAGTGGGTCAGTGGCAGAGTGGCTCTTCTCCGCCCTCAAATTTTGGCATTAGCATTGCATCCTCTTTTTCACCTCACTCCTGGCCACAGAGGGTGCCTGGGGCAGACGCACCCTCACACCGAGTAAAATGTCCGTATTTGGGGTGTAGGAATAACCAAGTACAGGTTGGGCAAAACCCCTGTGTCCTAGCAATGAGATGGCCCCTTTCAAAACATGACTAATTTCACAGCTAGGTCCATGGCAAGCGTTTTTACTTAGTTTTGAAGATAACCGCAGCAACACTTTGCCTGCAGAGGGTTAATGATTCCATGGAATGACCACCTGCTGGGCACTTCCACAGAATTTCAAGCCTAGATGGGCTGGTCCATAGCTTCCTAGAGACGTTGAATCTTAAAAGCATCTTTCCACTGGAAGTCGCCCACTGAAGGCCATGGCGGCCGTGCCCTGTGCGAACGGCCGGCTGCTGGGCTGCGCTCACTTCTCCGCAGGACAATAGAGCTGCTTTCCTTCTTTTCGTGCCGCAAACCAGATTCAGCCTGGTTGCATTAAATTCTTATGCTAATGTTCCATTAATTAGCTTTCCTTTCTTTATATTTGGTCGTCATTGTTCTGCTTTTACTTTGTTTCACTCCCCGTACAATTAAAATGTTTAACATTGTTCCTTCCTGTGGTCAGGACACATTCGCTTACGTTCATGTCGCTCCCAACCCAGGCAGAGGCCAAATGGAAGCAATTAAAACCAGGAACCGCGTTGCTGTGTGTCCGCCCGCCCCCCCTCACCCCCCTCCCTTCACCACCGACCCACCCGCTGCCGCCCCCCCCCTAACGCGGCGGCCCTTCTCCTTCGACCTTTGCCGTTCGTCACGCCGGTGCCCGCTCCCGGGCCCAGCCCCTCTATGTGTATATATGAGTGTCTACAGGCACATATATTTATTTATATCTCTACGCCCCCCCCCCCCCCGGCTCTGAGGGGCCGCTGCCGCCGCCTCCCGCCCGGTAGGTGGCGCCTCAACACCGCCCACCTGCGCGGGGCCGGCGGCGGAGGCGGCGGGGCCGGCGGCGGTCAGGGCCGGCGTGAGGCACCGCTAAGCGCGGCCAGAGCCCCGCGCTTTTCTCGTCTGGCACCGCGGCTTCCTTCGCCGCCGTCCTTGGTTGAGGGCTTCTGTCCCGCTGGCGGGGGAGGGGGAGACGAGGCCGCCGGCCGGGTCACACAAAAGGCCCGGTCGGCTCGGTTGTGGCGTTGTGATCGCCTTCCTCGGGCCCTCGGCAAAGCGTGTGCTTGGAAAAATGAAAAAATAAATAAAAGATAATAAAAGGGATGAGCAAAGCCGCTGGTTGCTGCTTGAGGGTGAGCTCTTCTGAAGAGAGGAGCAGCAGGACAGCCTGCAAAAGGCCAGCTAAGGCGGGCCCACCTGCCCCAACGGTGTCTGGCTTACAGAAAAGCTGTAAAAAATGCAAATTAAAATACCTCATTTATTGGTCGGCGGGGTCTTACACAGTGTGCCCGGCTGCAGGCGCTGGTCACAGCTGTGGTTGGTGCGTGGGCATTAGGGTTCCCCGTATGACGGGGATGCGCGTTCACGTCTGCTGGGTGTTGGTGCCAGGTGGGCTATAATGGCCTAAAACCGGTTTAATGGAAAGGCAAATCATAGAATGGTTTAGGTTGGAAGGGACCTTCAAGATCATCTAGTTTCAGCCCTGGGTAGGGACACCTCCCACTAGACCAGGTTGCTCAAAGCCCCATCCAGCCTGGCCTCGAACACCTCCAGGAACTGGCGCCTTTTGGGAATGAAAAGCTGCAGTGTCAGGAGAGGTTCCTGGGCTGCGGATCCCCCGCCGGAGGTGGGGAAGAGTTCACTTAATGTGAGGCTGGCTGCCTTTTCCCCGAGCTCCCATCCCCGCTTCCCGCCTCACACGCTCCATCCACCCCCTCTGGGTGAGTCGGGGCTGTAGTTTCTGCTAAAGAAGCCAGGACCTCATCGCTCTCTTGCTGTTTCGTTCCCTAGCTTTAAAAGGGAGCTACTGGTATTTTGCCTTCCCCAAAGGCAAACCCATTAAACAGTGCAGGACAGCCTTCTGCTATGGTGATGGGAAAAGTAAGGGAGGGAAATGATAGATTTAAAAAAAGCTCATTTTCTGCTTTGGGTGTGTTTGTTTTTTATTAAACACAGAAGTTCATTAAAACATGCTGATAAAATCAAGAGATTTATTTAGGGGTTTCTTTGTTAGTCTGTATCAGCTTATGAGGTATCTGTGTGGTGAGGTAGTCTACTGCAAAAAGTGTGAGGGATTTAAATACCGAATATCCATGTTTGGGAAGCAGGCAAGGAAGGCAGTGAAAACAGTCAAGGTGCTCTCCTGCCTTTGTTGGTTCTTCGTGGTTTGGGGTTTTTTTTAGGCATATTTGGCAGAGTCACTTTGGACTTTAAAGAGCTCAGTGTCAAAAAATACTGTTTCTATTCACCTCTCCTTGAAAAATCCTCTCCTGCAAGCAATACAAACAGGCGTCCCGAAATGATGGGATATTTCTGGAAAGAGAAAAATGTTTCTGTTCTGACACCCATGCTTCCACTTTCGTATGTTTTTAACATAACTAGCTAGGATGTCGGGAGGGGAAGGGAGTGGTATCACATCTTTTGTCACTAGAATATTGACATCTCCTGCTTCATTGATTTTTTATTACTGTTCCGAGGTTAGAAATAATGATTGTCAGTGACAACTTCTTTGCTGCTTGCTTTAGCTTCAAGTGATAATTTCAGGCATATTTTATTTTACTTATTTCTCCCCATCCATACAGACTGCCCGCCTTTCTGTCTTAGATTTAACAGGAATAAGTGGTTTGTAAAAAGCCGCCTCAGAAAAGTTGAGGGCTGCAACACGCCAGCATAAAAGATAGCACTAAGCCAGGCTGCCTTTGTCGCCGCTATTGCTGCTGTCTTGGCATCTGTCGACAGAGAGCCACTCCAAATCTGAGGATCCCTGCCGGGGTGAGATACGGCCATGTCCCCAGCAACGGAACAGGCGACACCGGTGCCAGAACGCTGTGACCATCTGATGCAAGTCGCTCCTAATGAAAGTCCAGCATGGGGCTAAATGAGTTTCCTCCACTGCTGGGTGAGGGGCTAATGATAAAAGCGCTCCCTGGGCTCGCCGCTGCTGTCGGTAGCTTTGTCAGGGCATATGGCAGTTGGCTAACTGCAGCTCTTGTGAGGCTTCCTCTCGCCGCCTTACCTCTGGAGTTGGCTGGCGGGCTCGGCCGAGAGTCCCCTGCCCGCTTGCCCGAGGGGCGTGCGGCTGTGTGGGTGCTTGCTGGGGAGCACGGCGAAAGGGCGGGGAGTTGCGGGGCGGCGTTATTTTGGCACCTGGCGACTGTTGTTATTGCTGCTTGGAGGAGTACAGCTCACACAAAGTCTGTACCGGTTTGTGGTAGGAAAGGCTGAAGATGTGCTGGTTAACGAGGTGAGCTGCACTCCCGTGCATGCAGACACGCTCTGCTGCCCCAAATGCGTGGGTTGAGGCATTCTGCATTTCCAGTCACAGCATTCACAGTTTTATTAATGTAAAAGAATAAAGTAATAATAATAATAATAATAATAATTTTAATGAATAGGACTCTTGTGGCCAGGAAGTCCCAGGCAGCTCACAAAATATAATTTAAAATAATGAGAGAAAGAAGGTAGATTCTATCTTTTGGTAGTAGACCTTTCATTAGAGAAACCAGTGAGAAATAGGGTGGAGAGAGGTAGATTGGAAAAAAAAAAAAAAAGGTAAACGCACACGTACATGCAAGCACACACACACATGCAAGACACAGGCACGCACACAAGACACACAGGAAAAAAAACCCAAACCACTGTAGGCATAGGTGCTTGCTTGCTCGCTTTTATTCTTACAGCAATTTCTTCCACCTCAACTTTTTGTAGTTGACGTTAAATGTGAGACCTGTAATTTCTTTTCCTCAAACGTAGCAGCAGCAGCATGTTCTCTGCACCTGTTGGTTTTATGATTTGCTTCTCAAAACAATTCCTTTGCTGTTGAGACATGATCTGAATGACAGGCACTGCTGAATCAGCTTGTAAATAGAAATGGAGGTGGGTTCAGTGCATTTTCCAAAATAACCTCCCTCTTCATGCCTTGTGTGACTTGCCCCTTTCCAGGCATGCTTTATCCCTCTTCATCTCTTGCCACTCATTTTCTCTGTTCTGTTTTAATACTTTTTTTATCTCTCACCATTATTCCCACATTCTTGTCTCGTTCTCTTCTCACTTCATTCCCCTGGGTTCCCTCCTCAACATGATCTCAACAACTTAGATAACAGCAGAGGCATTCATAAGTGAAATGTTTAGTTAAAGCATAGTAACCCTGCCCTTGAGCTGCAGTCAGGGCAGGTCAAAACCATATAAGGCTTTTTTTCAGAGACCTTCAATTATAGGACTCGCTTGTGAGTGGTCTAGTGCAAGCGCGAACAACCAAGAGACTGCTTTAAAGCTTGGGCAGCACAGTCACTGCTCTTCACTGACCACACTAACTCCATGGTGCCCTGGGAGTAATACTGAATTACGCTGGCTTTTTGACTATAAGGACACAAAGCAACTCAGTGGAAGGCCATCATCTGTAACATTGTACTTACAAGAAAAAAAAAAAGGAAAAAAACCCAAACCAACAGAAGAAAACACAGCCTTACCATCGCAATCACTGTCCATTTTCTATAAGTTATAAGCTCTTCCCAGTATGAGTCCTGAGTCATGATTTTAGCATGCTTTTGGGATCTGTCAAGGAAATACGTATTTGTAGTTTATATTTGTGTGGCACACTCAATGTCTGTGGATCTCAAAGCACTTTAAGCTTGTTTATCATGTAGACTCTTAACACCCCTGGCAGGGTAAGTTATTTCAAAGATTGGACAACTTAGGGATTGAGGCTGTGGTCTTTAGAAAATTTATTGCTGCCAAGATCTCTTCCAAGGTCTGTGCCTGAATGCTTGAGGCACTATTGAAAAAGGGGTTTACGTGCCTTAGCAGATTTGCCCTGATTCATAAGCTTCTCCCTGGCATTACTGTCAATCTTGAAAGCCAACAGGAGTTCTGGATAGGTCAGGGTGCTCACATGAATGTCCGTTTCATAATATCAGATCAAAGCAAAGTACAGATGGAAGTCAGATGCATTTTTCTGGCATATGTTGCAAGTTGTTTACCTTTTAAAACTAACCTACATCTTTGGATTAAACCAACGCATTAGCAAGCGCTTCATGTGAGCTTCAGGTAATTCTTCTGTTGGTGGTAAATTTAAATGAATCTGCTTTTTAATGGAATTTGGTGTTATTTAATATACGTTTTTGTGAATCACGTGGCAGGGAAGCTCTTGTCAAGTACAGAAATCTTTATGTCCCATTTGGCCTATTGCTGTGATAACATATTCAAGAAATACACTTTTCAAATGAACTGAAATAAAATGGAATTTTCTGTGGAAAGAAGACAGTTTTTTTTCTGGTAAAAGTTTTTAATTTGTTGATGATAGATCTACATATATTCCTTAGAAACCGAAGATGTGTTGTGAGTGGCATTCAGTACCTTTGAGAAGCTGTGGGAGAAGCAGCTGAGGGGCTCTGCAACCCTGTGAGATACTCTCAGAGAAGTCAGGCCCCAACAAGTCCCTGCCTGTGCGAGGGCAGCCCTGACCACTACTGAAAGGTGTGGAAGCCCAGCTGTGCTTCTGAGGGTTGCCAGGATGTCTGTTAGAAGATCCTCTCAGTACAGACCCACGTTTCTGTGCTTTTGTCACATAGCGCTGCCTCCCCAACGGTTCAGGTGTCTCGGTGCAGGTTGCACCCAGTTAAGAGGTTACGGTCTGTCTCCAGCTCTTGCTCAGAAGAGACCACTTACAGGCAGCCTTAACCATCAAACAAAGCACAGTGCTTACACAAACTGTGTATTTTAAAGACGCCTGCAGAAAGGGGAGGGATTTTTTTTTCAAGAAAGCTTGGCCTGTTAGAGCAAGTTTATATAAAGGCTGCAATACAATTAAATTCTTGACAACTGATTTTCTCTATGTACCCTATAAAAACAAACTAAGCTAGCTGAATGCAGAAAAATGAAAGTGATCGTTAGGGAACATATTAAAAGTGCCCCAAAAGGTGGCGTGAAGTTTCTCCCATCCACCTAAAATCTCAGGTTTCTCTATGGAAAAGGCTGCCCAAAACGTCCTTCACCTTCTCCCATTCAAAAAAGTTCAAAGGGGAATTTTGAGTGCGGAAAAAAAATAAAATAATTTCAAATTTACTTGGAAGGGAAATTTTTGTTCTAAGTCACTTTGACTCAAAACATTCTTTAATTCATGAAATGTTAGCTTTTTTCCTTCTCTCCACCTTTTTCATTTTTTTCACCATTTTCTCAGTGTTTCAGGATATGTCGTAGCATATTCACACTTTTCCTTTCTCTCTTTCAAAGTCAAGGAAAATTTGAAAATTGAATGGAGGAACATATAAATGGAAGAGGTGGGGGAAGACAGGTGAAGATAAGAATAACAGGACTATATCCAGGGTGTATCCATTTTATTGCTAACCTGACAAGGAGAAGAGGAAGAAAGGGATGGAAGGGGGAATCTTATTTAATATATTAATATTGTTCTTTTAAATCCACAAGTAAACATTTCAGTCAGAAAACAGAAATTTAATCTGATTTCAAAATTTCCAGTCTAAAATATTTGGAAAAAAGTCTCAGACTAATTTTGTTTCAGAAGCTGTTTTCAATGGAATGACATTTTACATGGGAAAAATGCCATTTGGTTCGACTTACAACTTGGCCTGCATTGTTCCAAAGGCTCCAAGGGCACCGTGGAGCTATCGTTTGTGGTCTGTGTTAGTGTGGCTCTTGGGCACTTCAGTAGTGGCCATGCTTTCTGTATCCACTGGACCTGTACATTCCTGAGAGGAAAACTAGCTTGTCTATAAGATAGTCTAGCCTTTTAAACAAGAGAGTGCAAAATCAGTTTGTTTGAAGTAAAATGATGATGGAAATAGAAATCCCAGTACTTTTTATGGAATAATGCTTCACTGAAAATGGTTTTTATCTGTGTGGGAAAGGGAAGGAATAAAAACCTAGACAACAGATGAAGAGTGTGAAATTTTACAACTTTGTCCTGTGCCACAGTATGTTACCAGCCACAGGAATGGGTTGGAAGAACTCCTTACTCCACTGCTTATGCTGTTTCCTGTAGCCTCAGAAAATCACTTAACCTTTGTCCCCAAGTTTCCTTATCCAACAAATGGGAATTTTAATACTTAATTTTCTGCCTCAGAGGAGTGTTGTGAAATTTAACTAGTTAATGCCTGTAAAATGCTTTGAAGACTCACAAAATCACCAGTTTGTAGTGTTTTTTTTTAAAAGACAAATATGACAAATCCAGAGTGGAAATATATAAATAATGTAAATATATAAAACAGTCTTTTTTTTTCCCCCCCCAGAAACAAGAGCAAACAAGTTGAATGTGAAATCAGCGCTGCTGTAGAGGATAAAGAACCAATGACTGAATAAATCTGCTTTGGAACACACCCTGGTAATTCACAATTCTATCAAACAATCTTCCATCTCCCCATTTTTAATTACTGGCTTTTATGACAACTCCACCATGCATTTTTCCTTCCGAATTTAACTCCCCTTTTAAAAGTACAAGTTTGTGTCTGCCCAGACAAGTAGGAACATTCTCAGCATGGCACATGCAATGAATTAATTGTTTGGTGGGGTTTTTTTTCCATGAAAAGTTTTGCCATTCCAGTAATATCTTCTGTAGTTTTCTTCCAGTGTGCTGTCAGCCCTACACGTACCAGGAATCATTTCTTTTTATTCAATAATTATGCCATTTTCAGTAGTGCTGGATGAATGCTTCAGAAGGCTGTCTACAGATACTCATTCCAGCTCTTAAATAAACTAATTTCAGCTCTGGTCATACATATTTCACATACACTTTATCTGATCATTCTAGTGAATGATTTATTGGCAGGAATGTTTGCCCAAATGAAGGATTTTAAGGTTCAGGTAATTTGCAAAAAAAAAAGTGAAATCTGCATATCTAATAATAAAAATCTGTACTATAAACCATAACTAAACTCAGGATCAACCTGTTAACTGCACAGAAACATGAAATAGGAGCCAAAGTCCAACAAAATCCATTCTGATTTAGTTTATTTGCAATGAACTAATCTTGAGCAAACCGGAGACTAAGAATGATTTTTAAAACATCAGAATATTTCCAGCAGGAAGTATATGGAAGAAAAACGACATTCCAGTAGTTGACAATTCACATACAGAGTTGCAATTTATAGAATAAATCACTTGCGAATTTTTGGCCATTTATTTGGAGAAAAGTTGATTTACCCACTGGATAGAACATGATTATAAAAACTAGAGTTACCCATAACATATTGATGTTGAATAACTTATATTTTTCTCCACATATAGTTTCAATGTGGTCATACCCAAGTGATGCATGACTTATTTAGCTGAATTATTATTGATTAAAATGGGCAAAGAGATATGATAACTGTACTGATGAGCTCCATTGCAGGGTGACATTTAAACTGTTAGCAGTGCTGAGAATCAACAAAATATTTCTATACTTCCTTCTAAGAAGCGTTCATATATGCAGAATTGTTTCGAGAAGTCACAAGCCCTCCAAGGACAAGCAGTCTAATATTTACAAAACCCAGATAAGGTTTTTTTTGTGACATTATTTGTAATTTTCACATTTCGGAGTAAAATGAATAATCTCCAAGGCAAACCACCAAGTTTCTCTCCGTAAAGAACAGAATGTGAGCCCACTGAACAAGCAGGCCAAACAACAGAACTTTCTGTAGCAATTTGTATTTCCTCATATCGTTTTACATTCAGACTTCTACAAAGCAGTGCTTTTGCAGAGGTCCAAGAAACATTACCCTTTATAATCTATCTTCTTTGATAGGAAATTAATCTGTCATTATCATTCCTTTCTTTCTCGTTCTGTCTCTCATTTTGCACTTTAGAAAGTAAGTCATGGCTCTACACTGTGTGACAGCTCTATCATATGGGGATTTGGCCAAGCCAAGAAGACGGTATCTGCAAAGAGAATACAAGTAGTTGAAGGGTTGTGTTGCTATTGGTGGGATTACTCACTCTGAAAGTCACATCATTGCCTTGCAACAAGGAGGGCAAGGGACAACCAACAAGAAACGTTCAGAGGTGACCAGTGTGTTGAGGGAGGAAAAGAGACGTTTAAGTATTTAACTGAGAGTTAGACACCTAATGCTGCACTGTGAGGAGTTTCACAGCCTTAAATGCTCTTCAGCACTTATGGCTTTAGATAGTCCTGTATTACAAGACAGTGGAGGAGAATGACAATTCCATGTTACTGAAGAGCAACATGATTACTGTGGTCCTTAAGGATGGGTTGATGCAGTAAATTACTCCATGGAGGTTGAAATTATTTCAGTTGGAAGGGTAAAAGGACTGATGTCCTAAAGCTATTGGTAAGAATTAATCAGCTCCTCCCCTTTCACCTCCCCGCCCCAGCCTCCTATGTCAATATGTTGTGAAGGGCTGGGAAAGTGTACTCATACACTGCAGGCAAGACCGGAGATAATTGCCTGGTTTGTAGATCACAAGGCGACTTCGGTGACATACCACAGACCAGTTGCCTGAACAGCCAGGGATTTCTCTTAGATGAGCAGGATATTCCAGCCCTTTACAGGCTTGCAAGTTTGACGAGGAGATGCTTTTGTTCCTAAATTTGGGCCTTGGTAGCTATTGCTTTTAGTTCTTACATGATCTTATTATTTGTCCTTTTTAAAAGTTGGGAATGGTTTTATTCGTAAACTGGAAGGTTTATGTGAAGTTCATCAGGATTAGTTTGTGTAGCACTTGATAACGTAGTGGGGGAACTGCCAGAAGTGGAGAGACACAGGATGCCCGAGGATGTGAATCACAGCAGGCAGCTGAAACCCCTGTTCTGAATCAACCTCTGAACGAAGTTATCTTTTCCCACTGACTTGGGGGATGCTGGAGGTGATCAGGTATGCTGAGGCTTAAGTTGATCTTTCTGTATACCACCCTTCAGTAGACTCACAGAGAACTGGCCCTTCGAGTTGTGGAGTCCTAGCAAATGCATGGTAACTGTGTTTCTGGAGTCTGACTGTCTTAAATTCTGAAACATTTGGTTATTTCATTTCCTCCCAGAAAGAAACAAACAAACAACATTTACTTCTTTCCTAGACCATCATTGCTGATTCTACTTAGCTCCTTCACAATTACTTGCAGCTGGAACCATTAAAAAAAATAGAACACCCTCTCCCTTTTAGATCATACACAAGATGAGGGCAGACAAATTACTCTGACTACAGTGGGCTGCAGCTACATTAATTTCATCCAGTGCTATCTTCATTTCCTTCCTTTCCCACTTAGTTACGTAATGTGAAAATTGGCCTATTTTGGTATTATTATGATGATTTTGAGCTTTTTATTCTTCTCTCACATAGTGTTGGCTGCCTAAGATGACCTCAGAAACAATCTGGTTAAAAAAAAAAAAAAAAAAAAAAGAGTTAGCAGAAGGAAATGTTCCACTGTAGTGGCAACCTTTTGGGGAAGATTACCGGTGTATCTCCTGCTTACTGAATGCTTTCTGGAGCTATTCTGGGAATATGGGACACTCCCACTTATTCAGATTAATGCAAAGAATGGAAGTACCTAAAAAAAAAAAAAAAAAAGAAAAGATGAGTTCTATTTGCAGTGAATGGCTTTCTGTATGACAAGCGAGCATATGGTACAAACGGACAGAAAAAAAAATATCTCCTTGGTATTTATTTCTAAAAAAAGAATAAACAAGACAAATTGCTGTTCAGGCTGTAGCCTGGGTTGTATGCTCATCTATGCATAATGGTTTTGAAGTGGTAAGAGCTAAGCTGGTGGCAGAACCAGCTCAAGGCTTTTCGGTATCAGTTTTATTGATCCAGAAGTGAGGGGTAGGGACAATCACTGTGTCTGTAAGAAAGCAAAACCTGGACCTGGGCGAGAGAAACAGGTGGATGGGTCAGATCACTGTGTCCCTCCATAAATTTGGCTGCTGCTTTTCAGTGGGCAGCTGCAGCCAGCCTGGCTTTCCACAGAGGCACAGGTCAAAATAGACAGTGGGGCCTGTGTCATATCGCTATGTCTGTAGCAGCCTGCTACCCCATGAAACCCCCTTTTTTGCCCAGGTCTAGAATGTGTCTCCTTCTTGACTGAACAGATTTTTGTAGCCCAATTAAGTGCTGTATTTGTGGTATTTACTGCAACAGGCCAATATTGGGGGTGCTACAGTATTGCCTATATATGGGAGGGCTAAGTTCAAACCAGGGTTCTGCCAACCAGAGACTGAGTGGAAAAAAAACCACCCAAACCCAACCCTGCACTTCGCTTGCATTCTGTGGAGCCTGAAGTCTCCATATATGTTATTCTACACCAAAATTGTAACCTCGAATATCTTTCCTGCTTCAATGAGAATACTTAAAAAAAAATAAATTTTGCTTTTGTTCACCTATAGTGTCACAGCCAAATGTGTGTGTGATCACGTTGACCTAAAGGACACAAGGGAAAGGCACCATGAGGCAGCCAGGCTGTGTAAGAGCAAATACACAGTGAAAGTCCAAAACAAACAAAAAAAAGCAGTTATTTCTTCCAGTGTGGTCTGTGTTGAGTCTGTCATTACTATTATGAAAGATAATATATGTATTATGGGAACAGGCAGGAGTCTCAGTGAAACTGGATCTTGGCACTCTGCAGAGTGGGCTTTTAATATACAAGTTCTATTCAACTTTCACCCCAAATCTATAAGTATACAGACAGCAGAGTCAGGACTTGTGCTAGGATTATGGGAATCTGTATCCTTGCATGAAACACTGAAGATAAAAGACATCCTGGGCAGCTACAGTTGATGAAGAGATCACTTTGTTCACGTTCTTCCATTTGGGCAGAGGTTCAGGTCTCCCTGAACCATTCCTGACATGTTTGTATAATCTGTTTCAAAGTGATATTTCCGTTTTTCTGACCTATCTATCTGCATGATACTAAGAACTGAACTACTTGTATGTAGTGAAGTGAAACTAACTGATGAAAAACGAATAGCATACGTATTTCATGGACTGACGTTCATCCACAGTGTAAAATGTATTTGCATTACTCCCAAGTCTATGCTATTCCCTCACTTTGGACTTCAGACACTCTTTCCACTACTACTTATAAAAGACAATGGCAGGCACTATCAAGAGTTTTACATACCTTTTAATTTTTTTTAAAAAATGAACTAAATAACACTGTTGCACTGTAACATACATAGGGAGTGAGGAATTGAGAATATGAAGAATGTAAAGTATCAAGTAAGTTGTTCCCTCTTGTCAGAGTCAGTATTTGGGACATTATATTGGCAAATAACACTTATGATGAATTGCACAGCTCAATCTGCAGCTCATACATGTATATTGGAAAACTGAAGAGAATTAATGTGAGCAATTTTTTAATATTAAATTGAAAATGAGATATCTTTTTTGCCAACAGAATATTACGTCAAATTGTTTTCTTTATTGCATTTTTCTTCTGAATATGATTACTATTTTCCATTTTCTTTAAGAATGCACGATCCTATTGTTTCTCCGTACTAACTATTTGGGTTTTCCTTTGATCTAGAGCAATTTCATTTAATTTAACAGAACAGGAGTTGAGTTCTCAAGCATTTTATCATTTCCTTTGTGATGAAATCTGATCCAAAGTCCATGACTTCTGTAGAAAAATGCGGTGTTATTGACATGAATGTGCATTGTGTCAGGCCTTCACATTTCAGGCATTTTTTATATGTCCTGACAATAGTTCTTGAACTGTGTAGACAGTACTGATGGATTACCCATTCTTCAGCATTTCCAAATGGAAACAAAAAAGTTGGTCAGAGAAAAAATCTTGGTCCCATTGTAGTCAAGGGACGTTCATTACAAATATTTCCAAATTCTTTTGTTTTGAACTATAATTCAAATATATAGACTCACTAGACTTCATTATAACATAAAAATTAATTCCTTTCTGACTGGAACTAGCAGTGGTTGTCTAAGGATCAGTGAACCCAATTTGATTACATTGAATATATATGATGAAAGGAGATTATTAGGTAGGATCATTCCGCATTATGGTACGACAGGAAGACAGCAAGGAATGCACAAGAGTTCCTTCAGTTGTCACATACAAAAGAAAGGTTGGTGAAAGATAAAGAGAATTGCAAACATCTGCCAAATGCATACTGGCCAGACCTAGAAGGAGCTCAAGAGATCAAGAGACGTGAGACTAGTACCAATTGTATGTTTGCTTAGCTGATTTTAAAGCATTTGATAAGGAAGAAAAAAAGTTTTGACTTGAAGGTGGGATGTCCACGGGGTTGAGTTGACACATTACATGCTTACTTGACATGTTACTGTGAAAAAAATACTATAAAAGTAATTTGTACTCCAGCAAGGGATAAGGTAGCAGGATTGCTCTTCCTTTATCTCTTTAGTGTACTAACACAGATGACCGTGAAGAGATACTAGAAAGTGAAACCAAAACAGACGTTAGGTTTATTAATAATTTAAGGAAAAGTACTGATCACCCCATTCACAGAGGAATTACAAGCTTGGGGCGGGGGCCTGTATCTCTGACAGGGCAGAACAACACAAAGGGTTCTGGTAGGAATGTAAGCTTCAATAAGTGAAGTGCTCATTTATGTGTATAGTCTTAGTCAAGATAATTCACATGAATGGGATTTTCAGAAAAAATTAGACATGCGAAAGTCAGATCTGGGAAATTCATTATGAGTCAAGGCTCATTATGAACTGAAGGCTCACCTTGAAAGCAAATAAGGAAAAAAAAATAGTAATCACTTTTCTGAAGGAAATTTTGTAGAGAATACTGGAACTGCCATTTCCAAACCGGAATACATTCCATACTAGAATAGCCATTTCCAAATGTAAGAGCAGGATCTGGGTGAGAAACTGTGAACCTTCAAAGTTCCCTCTTCACAGCAGCAAACAAGAGCCACAGTGGTCTTCAGTTCTGTTAATTCCTCTGTGTCCCTTGCCCAGTTTGCACACATTCACTCTTTTTCCTTTCATACATCCTCAATGACTGTCCTCTGTGGGACTGTCATTTTAACTGCATGCTCCATATTTTAGGGTCTCTTGTCATACCAATTTTTCCATTATTCATTCAATCGGGTAACAAGATTAGTAAGAGACAACTGGAAGAGATTTGGTTTATCATGCCACTAACTCTCACATTGACAATGATTGATGATAATGATGTATATATGCGCACAAATACACCATGATTTAAAGGAGAAAAAAGCTGTTAAAATCCTAAACAAAATCTGGAAAGAAGCATATGAATGAAAATTTGGAATTCTGGGAAAAAAATCCATGGCTAGAAATTATGGTTTGATGCAAAAGAAGGAGGAAAAAGTGTACTAATATAAGTTTGTCATTACAAATAAGGCAAACATATGTTATAATAAAGGACAAATAGATATTGGATGATCTAAAATAGAAGTCACAAAAATAGAAGCTTGATGGCTAAAAACATCAGAAAGAACAGCATATCTGATGATGTTGAGAAGGTTTGTCCCATCAAGCTGGCAACAAAACACAGTAGATGGGAGGTGACAGTGTTATTCAAGCTGCAAAAAGGACAGAAATGTTCAATAAATGTTTTTCTGTCCCTGTATTTAGAAATGAGCGGAATGATACCCTTCTGTTCGATGAAGAAGATGAGTTATATTACCAGCCTTCTTCACTTCTAATGGAATAGCAAAAACAGCTCCTAGAAAATATGCATCTTTTAAATTTGGGGGAGAAAGAATGATTTCACTGCTCAGTTTTGAGGTTTGGTTGACGGAATGTTCTGTAAATGTGATGGACGTTTGCAAGACCTTTGAATCAGTGGTGCATAATAATCCGATTACAGAGTCAATGCTATGCAACATCAATAAAGAGTATGTTAAATGGATTAAAAATTGGCCAAACGACAGCTCTCAAAATTGCAGTTTCAATGGTCAATGCTGGGTGTCCTAGTGGTGGGAGGCTACCATAAGGATCAGTTCCGGGCCAGTATTGTTCAGTGTTTTCAGTGCTGGGAATCAGTGATTGGGAAATAATGAATTGCAGCTGTGGAGGGTTCTAGGTGACCGTGGAGGCGGGCACACAAAGTGATCTGGATCAGTTGTAGCTAAGCTTATTCAAATGAACTGTTTTGAATACAGCTAATTAGTCTTATCTAAGAAGAAAAATAGAGCTCATGACAAGACAAGGGTGAGAGTAGGGGAAGCCCATAGCTTGGAAACAATGCAACTGAAAGAGAGCACATGAGACAAATAGTTCTCAGAAAACTTCCAGAACAACTGAAAGGCTGAAGAAACTCCTGCAGTCCTTGTGTAAGCGAAGAGAACAGTGAAAATGAATGGGAAAGTGATCTCATACTTACATATGGCTTTGAAAAATGGGTGTAGAGACACCTACAGCTCTCGTGGCCATGCATTTTTATTAAAAAAAAAAAAAAAAGGATGCTGAAATATTGGAAAAAGTGCAGAAAGAACCACAAAATTATCTGAGAGCAAATGTGAGGGATTTAATGAGAACAATCTCTTTAGCTGATGGGAATGATGAGATGTGGCTTGATCACAGGTGGTGGAGGAATGTTTGTTACTAAAGGACTACTTAATTCAGAGGGGAAAAAAAGCGTAACCATGGCCAAAGGCTGAAACTAGACCCATTCAGATAGAAAGTAAGGTGCATATCTTTAACAGTAGTGATGGGGAGGGATAAATTACCACAACAAACGACTGTTTTGGGGGATCTTGAGACCAAGACCTTATGTCTTTTTTGAAGATGTACTTTACTCAAACACAAGTAATTGATCTTGATACAGGGTAATTAATGCATGTGGATTGGAAGGGCCTAGGATGTGTAGGAGGTGAGGCTCAGATTTCTAGTGGCCTCTCTGACTTTGCACTCAATAAATATATGACTTAAGGCCTCCAAAATTTTAGCTCTTCCTATGAATTTGTGTCCGGATTTGGTTCCATTCTTATTTTATGTAAAGCAGTTAGCTCACGCCTTTGAAAAGACAGCCATGATTGGCAAGAGCCTCTTAAAAACATAAGCTGAGAAGGGAAATGACTGCATCATCAGCCACTTCTCACCCCTTACTTTTAAAAGACACTCCACCTCTCCCCATCCAACGTGCCACATAAATGCTAAGTAAGACAACCATCTTAAAACTTAAGTCAGGGAAGTTTCTGGCAGAAATCCTGGGCCTCCCAAAGTTAGGGTTTGGTGAAATCGTGCTTTCTGAAGTGATCAGCGGTATGGCTATGTACTTAATTCTCTTTTTGGGGGGGGTGCTAATTTCATGTTGCCATTTATATCTTCTGCTTCCACTTTTTTTATCCCTCCTGGTCCCTGTTTTTATATTTGATGTGTTAAGTTCTCCATGCAAGGCATTTTTTCTTGGCATAACTAGATTTCATTGTAACTAAGAAGAGTTTCCTAATACTCGTAATATTACTTAGCCTCCTAATAGTACTGAAGCATGGAAAATTTCAGATGTGTTTGTTGCATGTAGCTGATTTGGTGATATTATCTAGTGTGATATTATTACTGTAGCCTACAGACTATGATTGCCTGTCTCTACATGCAGGTAGTGATGAAGCAGTGAACAAAAGCTTTCTAAATGAGGGAGGAGACGTGGTACAGTCTGAAATTGTTAACCATGCAATGTAACAAAGAGTAAGATTTCCAAATTTGGAAACAGAATATAAGGTTACAATTTGAAAGGAAGATAACAAAGTGTGGAATTTTCTACAATAGAATTATTATTTTTTTTAAGAGCTTGCCTAATTTAACCCCATAATCCCATAAGTGAGCATATCACTGCACGGTGCCCTTGCTAAAAAAGCAGTTAGAGCTGAAGACAGATGAACTGTGGAGCAGTTGACATGAAGAAAGCCTCTCCTTATTCACATGTAAAAGTGTAGAAGTGGGTCAGATTTTGGGATGAAATCATGTCTGTCAGAAAGTGGAGTGTTGGCAGCACTGTCACTATTGGCAGTATTACTGGATAGAGGTTAAATTTAGTGAAGGGATTTTACTGAAAAAATAGTCACCTCAGGTCTGATTAGAAGAGCTTTTTTTAAGTGTAGTTCCAGTATTACTATCTCGTAGTGGTGAAAGGAAAAGCCCTTATTCCTAGAGATTAGCTGTCTTTATTATGGAATCATCTGCTGGTACTGTCTTCTGTATATATACCTTGGGCTGATGATAAAATGCCACTAAGAAAGGATTTCTGCATGCAGCTCCTTGATATTCCAGTTAACAGAATAACCCAGGCTTGGTCTCCAATTTGTGTAAATAGTCATTTAACATGTACATCACATAATGGAAAATGAAACACTCCAGTGGTTCGGCAGGATACATTTTGCGTGTGCTGGAAGAGACCACAGCTGAGATGAATCACTGTATTCTGATTTACATGGTTTCCGTTGTCACTGCCTCCTTTAGGGCTGTTTTAGTCACATTTTGAGGCAACAGTAGGTGGGGAGGCGTGTGCTGCAGGAACCGCAGTGCTGATAGTGCTCCAGGGAGTTACTATCAGGACCTGGGGGGACCAGTGATGGATCTAATTCTCCCTGTTCCACATTTCCTCTCGTTTCCTTGGATTATGCTTTGATGCTGTTAAGGTGTGCCTATGGATATATAATATGCTTTGCATAGGCGGGTGTGGTATTATTTCCTCTGCCCAGCTTTGCTAATGCAAGTTGATGGTGTAGAAAATCCTTATTCCAGTCCTCTAAGAACTTCATTAGAAAAGAAACCGGAAACATCTGTCCTTGAACAGAGGGTCCGCGAGGCTGATGCAAGCCCAGAAATGGAGATACTACCACAGCGCTTTTTAAGTTTCCAGAAATTACCACTCACCTGAGTAGTGCAGTCTTACGTAAAGACAGGGAATTTAATTCAGCTGTTTCTAGGACGTGTAGAAGAGTGACTAGTCCCATGTTGCCCACTTTGGAAGAACAAATGGGTGAGTTTTTCCGTTTCCTTGTTTACCACTGTACCATTGAGTAGCACAGTGTCCAGCTACATAAGCTGAATGGCCAGCCAGAAATTTTATTCTAATCCAACATACTTTTGAGGCAAAAAAAGCCCACTACAAAACCAAAGCAGTACAGATTATTTATTTGGTGAAATGATTGTGCTCAGACCTTAAAGATAAGTTTAATACAGATATCTAACTTTTTTAGAAGTTTTAGCTTAAAAGCAGTTATTCAGTATGATTAGGATGTGAGAAAGGGTAGTCCAGAAGACGAAGGTGAGAAGAGTTACAAAAGCCTTTCCCTTTAGGAGACCTCTAAGAAAGTGCTTATATTCAACAAGAAGCTGCCAACAATGTTAGTACTCAGCAACTTTACCTCTTCTGCGAATTGCAGTAGATCAACTGATAATAGAATTTATGCTTGAGCACGCGGCACTGACTTAAGGTTAGTGCTTATGAATATATTAACGTTCCTTTCAAATTGTAAGGAACATAAGGACTTTAAAAATAATTAAGCGTATTTAAAAGTCTACTGCTCTTTTTATATCTTAGGTTATTTTGTTATTTGGGGATTTTCCTCTGATGGACTTACAGTATAGCACAGTTAATCAGCAGGCTGCACACAAAATGGCTGTTGCGTGGAAAAAAATGTGAGTCGGGTGCCACTGAGCCCTCTTTGCAGTTGTGGTCTTCCGTTGCATGCCCAAAGTTTAGAAACTAAACTGAGGACTACACTGAGAAACTAAACTGAGGACTGAATTGAGAAACTGAACTGAGGACTGCTGAACAAAGAAAATAACGAGCTGATGAGCTGACCTTTTTTATTTTTCTTTTTCCCTTTTAAAGTTTTATTTTAAAAAGAAAGATTGAAGCTGCTCTTTCTCCTTCATAACATGTGGGGGTTGAATCATAAAGGTCTGCCTTGCGGAGCATCCCAACGCCAATGGTTTGAGCCTCAATGTTTAGCTCTAAACCTGACATTATTTTTGAGGTAGAGTCATAATACTAATACCTCTCATCTTCCCAGGGAAACAGGTTTATTTTCTTCATCAAGAAATAAATGTGCTTTTTCAGACAGGTAACTTCATGACATTATCAAACTGTAAACAAATCAAATAAATCTTAGAGCAACTTTGGAAACCCATACTGTATATTGGATTGCTTCCAAGTGCCCTTTTAAGGCTTACCAGTCTTCTTCTGTGTATAGAAATGATTTTGGAGTGGGGAGATTAAGTGTTTTTATGTACATGTCTCACCAGACAGGAAGGCTGAACATAATTTCTTCACCTACATGCTCCTGTGATGTAGACAATTGACAATTGTGTGATTATGGTGTTAAACAAAGTCGGGAGGCTAAAGCACAAAATTCTGTGCCTTCGCTGATACATCAGTGGCATGAAGAGAATGATACTGTTTTTCTTGTGCTTTGTTTTGCCTCTTTACATTACAAGGTCTCTGAGGTATAGGTTGAAGCTGATTATGGACATATACATCACAGTGTGCACTGGAGCCAAGGCACAAGCAGAACCTTTAAGAGTTATTATGGAACAAATAATAAATAGTATCGATGAAGAAATACAGACTGCTAAGAAGTGAAGGAAAATACTACCTCTTCTGCTGTGAAGTCCACATTAAAACAGCTTATGTGCTCTTTGCTTTTCTCCCTATGGGTGTTGAGTATTCTCACAGCCTTCACTAACCATTTCAGAGCAGGACAGCTGACCTTCAAAAGTAAATACGATTAAAGCTGAACAAATCAGGTAATTACAATAAAAACATGACTTGACAAGCAGCCTCTGGACAGAATTACAGTTCTATACACAGCCTTCACATTCAATTAGGATGATTGGAAATGGTAAAAATATTTATTTTACTTTTGCTTGATATTTGTGGGACGCTGGGTTTCTAAGCTACGTTAGAGTTCTTTAGAAAAGAAAAAATAGTCCAACTTAGATATCGAGTTCTTGCATCTGTCACTGAAGAGTACGTTAGCAAGGTGTTACCAGAGGTACTTGGACCCTCTTCTCCACCCAAGTCCCTCGTGACACAGGACTTCCCTCTCTAGCATGGCCCTCTTCTCTTTCCTGCTCTCTTTCTGCAGCTCATCATTGGCACGGCTGCAGAGCCATGTAGAGAGAAGGGGCACGTGCCTGTCTCCAGCCTCTCCCTTCTCCTTTTCTCACTGGGGAGAAGGGCAGGTAGCAGCCTCCCAGCACTAAGGGAGCATGCACATTGAAAGATAATGTGAATGGTGAGAACCAGAGATGGCAAAACATCAAGTACAGAAAAAGGGTAGGACACCAGACATGTTACGAGTGTTGCTGTGGTAGTAGCACATAGCAATATTGGCATCAGCACTTAGAATTAAGAAAGAAACTTCACTGTCACCTGTCATTACTGCATTGCCCAAGCTGCCAGATGTTCCGATATCAAGGACGAGTTGCAAGGTACAGACAAAAATGCTGAGCCAAAAAACAGGTGAACCATGACAACGTATTACAGCTCTGTGCACTAATATCTTGGATGACTTCAGTGCTTTTAAAGATTAGGCCTGCGATATTCCCTGTTATGATAAAAGTCAGTGGTATTTAACCCCCCCATGTTGACAATGTGCAACGTTCCACTCTGTAGGAGAAAAATGAAATATACAACTACATAAGAGAAGGAAAAAATATACTGAAAGCCCTGTGGGAGCTTGCAGTACTGCAGCGCGTTCAGTAGTGCACGTGGTGACGTTCCCCAGGGACAGATCCTGGGTCCAGCAGGAGCAGATTGGTAGGGATGAAGCAGAGGATGAAGATCTTTCCCTCACACAGACCACTGCCCAAGGGCTTGGAGCAGAGTGTCGTCATGATACATAAATGCTCAGCTGGAAGCACCTTCAGTGTGGAGACAGAGAATTGAAATCCAGAATGTGCCACTGGAAACATGCAGGTCAACCCTGAAACACAAGGTCAGAGAGAGGAACCAGCACTCCCTAGATCTGCAGGACATCAATAAATTCCTATGACAACTGTAGATCTTGAAGCATCTAAAAAAATTGGGGCAAATTCCTCTAGAAACGAGTTCTAAAAGCCCGTCAATCCCACTGAAAGCAATTAGAGCAACACCCTGTAAAGCACAGAGTGCTCAGGCCTACAATCAAGAGAGCACCATAATCTAGCTAAAAAGATTAGATAGGTGAGCTGGTCTGGTGGAATCCCTGGTGCTGTGCATAAGAGCTTAGCAGGGACAGGCATATGGTGAAACCAAGTCCCAAACAGGCAGGAGATCTGTGATGGTTTGGATGAGTCTGGCAGAAGAACTTGCTTGGGGTTCCAAGTCACAGAGAAGTGTCTGCAGGGCTGTATTTATTAGCAGAATCACTGTAGTGCCATTCTGTCCTGGACTATGAGCCATGGCGCAAAGGTGCTTGAGCTAGTGGAGACGCAAGCTGACACATCCGTGTGGCACAGCTCCATGCTGTATGGCTCCGCCAACGTGGGTCCCAAAGCAGCGTGGTGGCACTCGCATGGGACAACACCTGGCTTGTTAGAGACAGACGAGAGGCTGGTGCTTTTTCAGAGATGCAAGCACAGCACTACACTGCTGTAGCTGGGCTGCCTCTGCTCCCAACAGGAGCTCAGGTGCTGCTGGCCTGGGCATCTCTGCACAGTGTAAAAACATCTAGTCACAAACCAGAACCCCACCGTGCAAAGTACTTGACAAACGCAGCACAGAAAGATACCTTGCCCCAAGGAGTTTACCATCTAAATAAAATGGAACTAGTGTAGAGTGCACATCGCTCAGTGTATAAAGCAGTGTTTGTCACTTTTTCTGCCAGCAATGTGCCACAAGTCAAGCTATTAAATTGCAGTTAGCAGATGGGCTAGGTACTCCCATTGCTTTTGCAGAGTGCCACGCAGCTACCAGGGCTCTTCATCATACACCTGACTCCATCAAAAATCCATAGTTATATCCTAAAGAGTGATATAATATCTCCAAGCTCAATGAGTTATATGCCCCTCATTAATATACCCTTTATTTTCAGGGAGCTCCCGTCTTTTGAAAGGGTGAAGATTACTTGAGGTTTTAATAAATGAACCGCTGCAAAGGAACATGTTGCCTTCCTCCTCCTAAAAAGACGCTATTTATATCAATAATCCCATTGCGGGTGTTACTCCAAGCCTCAGAACAGAACAGTGACAAGTTAACCAACCACTTTTGTAATAACATTTACTGCCCTTTATGAAGTTAACAAATCTATTTTTCAAATTTCAGTCATTTAAAATACAAAGGGAAAAGCCATTTTTTCATATGATAAAATGTAGCTGCTGCTGGAATCAAAGAGTCAACCACATTTTTTTCATTAATTTGATTATTCTGAAATGATTGATAAGATTAATTAAAATTGGCTTGATTCAGAGATCTTCAGAGGACCCATCTACACAACTCTTGCAATTTCCACTTGAATAAAAATGGAACAGTATCTATAGGGAGACAGATATACCCAGCATGCCTCTTTTCCTCTCTAACTGTATGATAGTTATTATGACTATTATTCTCCTCGTGAAGCTTCAGTCTATCTAGAATATTTTGAGTTTTTTTTTTTTTTAGTAGGGCGTAGAAGGAATTAAAAACCTGTGAGAGAAAAAAAGAAAGAAAAAGACAGAAAGAAAAAGGAAAGAAATAGAAAAAGAAAGAAAAGAAAGAAAAAAGACAAAGAAAGAGAGAGAAAGAGAAAGGGAGAAAGGGGGAGGGGGAAAAAAGAAGGAAGGAAAGAAAGGAAGAAAAGGAAAAAAAGAAAATTAAGTAGTATTCCAACCAATTAAGAAGGATCAGCTAGTCTGCATTCAACCTTTTGGGGAACAGATAATTTCACCTCATTGAACATAAAAGCTGTGAATTAGCAGTAGCTCTTCACCACTTTTCCTCTGCCTTTCCTGGGCTGTGATC
The DNA here is from genome assembly GCF_964199755.1 of Larus michahellis. NCBI lineage: Eukaryota > Metazoa > Chordata > Aves > Charadriiformes > Laridae > Larus > Larus michahellis. The sequence goes on along the minus strand of NC_133897.1, from coordinate 75,386,383 downwards.
TAGAGTTAAGTGTACCTAATAAACCGATAATATTTGCATGAATAACATCAAGCTTGCATTACCAGATCAAGACTAAAGTCTTCAATATTATTCACATAAAATTTCACACTTAGGGAGGGCTTAACCCGCTCTCTGGGGCCACGGGTGTTCTCCTTGAGTATGTCTAGGAAAACCTGTTAGCAGGCATTTATTTTCCCGTTTCATGACCTGCCCTATTGTTGACTAGTCTTCAGTTTATTCTATAAATAAAACAACCTGTGGAAGGGCACAGGCAACAGAGTTCCCACCACTACCCTCCCTTAGAGTTTTTTTCCTGAAGTGTGTGCTCCCCAAGATGATTCTTTTGTAACATCTCAGTAGAATCAGACTATTCAGACAAATTTCAGTGATCATCAAGAAAACATAATCAAATAAACACATTGCTATGCCCTATCACTGTTATGATCAGTAAGGCCATAATGCAGCCAAATTTTAGGTATGTGCCTAATTTAAAAAATAATTCAGTTGACTGCTATTCAGTAAATGTGCTTCAGTGGGCTTTGATATTAAACACACATGTAGGTGTTTTACTAAATTGGGTCCCATAAGAGAGCAATACATCACAGGGGAAACGTAACCCTGTTTAAAGAAGTAAAAAGAAACAAACTACCATTTCAGGTGACTGAAGTAATACTATTGATTAAATAAAATAGCTCTTGGTCTATCTAACGTTGGTAGTGCCAGTCATTAAACGTTATAAAGCAGTGGAAACCTGTTCCTTGTCCAAAGTCAATGGGAAGTTTTGGCATTTATTTTACTAGGCCTAGAATTTTTCTCAAGACTTTTCTCAGCCATTCACATGCTTAGAGTAATGCACATGCATAACAGAAGTACTTTACGCTACCACAGCATTACAGTTTAGTCAGAGTGTACATTAAATTTCTCTTTACAGTACTGGGCAAGGATTTCCATATCTGCATGAGTCTACTTTTTGTAAGCTCTCATGTACAATGTAGGCCAACATTTGCATGTGAAAAGTCATCAAAAATCAGGAGGAAAAGTGCTTACCTCAGTCATTTTTAAATAACTCGGGCCATTAATTGGTAACCTTTGTTTCTCTTACTTGCACAGCCATAAATTAGTTTTATGGATTGAGTATATTTGAACTTTTAAAAATGCTTTTATAGCTTAGAAAGCAAAACACTGTATTTGCAATCACACTTCAAAAACAGTGGAGAAAAGGTGTGTGTGGGACTAACTGATTAGGACTCCAGTATCTTGCATCTTGGTTACAAATTGTTGCTGGAAAAATCAGTTTAGTTGGTAATTGCAGCACCATGTTCTTCGTGGAAGAAAATATTAGAATTTGTGAAATCGGTATTCACAACAAATAAATGCAGCGTGTCATTTGTTTCTAAAGGAAAGCTTTAAGAAACCAACAGCCATCAGCCAGCTGTATGGTACATACTCGTTAAAACAGAGAATACGAGAAACCTCTGGTGTTATGATAAAATTGCAGCCTCCTCAAGTGCCACTTATGATTTCATTACCACTTTGATGTCCTTACTTAGGGAGACCCAACATGATCTTTTAAGCACTGGAGTAATTGCAGGTTGTCTAGCATTTTCTTGAAAGGTGTGGTGTTAACGGATGCAAAATGCATCTGTGGCACTCGTAACTTAGAACCAGAAGGTCTGGCCCGTGTGAGAGCATCATGCTGGAGGGATTGGACCTGTATGCTGCATGGCTGAGGTTTTCCAGGAGCAGCTTGTGGTTTAGAAGGCCTTGACTTCTGGTTTCCAGAAGGGACCAGAGATAAAGAGGTAGCTTCTCAGGCAGTAGTTGCTCAGCACTTAAAACCGTTTCCTTTGGTACAATTCATTCTTGTGCCACGGGGCTCTGCTGGCTCTGGAACATCTCTGAACATCCTAATCATTCACATAGTATTGGCATGAAGCAAAATGGTATCACAGTAGCAACAGAACAGCTGTAGACATCATCAGAATTGCTGCTGGTGTTTGCTACAGAAGTCCTCTAGAAGAAGCTCTCACTAACTCTGAAGAAAAACATTCCTAAATTCCCTGCCCCCTTACCTGAATCACATGATTGAAAACCAGCCAACCAAAGAACCCTGGAGTTCCCTTCACTTGGCTTGTGCTTTACAGCCTTCTGTTCCCATTTCCAACTTGTCTTTTCAACCATAACATGGAAATGTGTTAAAAGAATAAACCATGAAACCATGACTGTTTTGCATAATCGCATGACTCCAGGAGATGGAGCTTTAACAATACATTTTATGGGTGCATGTTTAGTAACTTCTGCCTCTCTCACTACCCTTGGTTTAAAACAGGCAGTAGCTTTGTTCCTGGACTCTCTTCTACCAGGGGAAGCAAAAGATACCTTTTTTTATAGCTGTGAACAGTTAGAGAGCTTCCCAGACTAAGCAGCACCCTGTGAACAGAACTGAAGATATTTCCCCAGCCATGACTGCCTTGCAGAGCAGTTTCACAGGCATATTTTACCCTCCCCAGCATGGATCCTGTCCTGAATTCCAAGGAATTCCAGAGGACATCTAAATACCTGCTTCTGCTCCACACTGGAGAGAAATCAGATGGAGAACGCCTTGGTGGTGTCAACATTGGGGAAGCCAGAGGTCTCACGGTGTTGGACAAACACACCCTTCTACTTCTCTTGACTGGAGCATGTTTTGGTACTCTTTCAATTTGGGCTCATTGGTCCCAGTTTTTTGGCATATACCAGGTAAAGTGAGGAAGTGGGATAAGTGCTGCTACCTCACTGTAACCCAATTGCTTAATCTTATAATTTTTCACCAGCTTTGTAAAGGCTGTGGTTTGTAGTTCACCTCTTCATAGATGCTGTGAAGCGTGTAGCAACAACAGGTTCTCAAAGGACTTTTATGCCATTAGCCCATACTTTAGGAGAAAAGATAAGTGGAGCCAAAGGAAATGCTGAAATAAGCATATGCACTCACTTAACTTGAGTTTTTCTCCCCATTCTTGAGCATTCATCTGGATGATGGCTTTCAGGGTCTTGCCTTTTCCCTTGCATATAGACTTGTATGGATTTCCCTTAACCACCTGGCATCCCATCTTACTCCTGCGGCCACTGAGGTAGTTGAGCACTTCTCCCTCTCAATAAATGAGATGACAGGAGACCTTTTCCTTCGTAATCATCATATGTCTTTGTCATATAATCAGTTACTTAGTTACCAGATGATGAGGGCAAGTGATTTTTCTGGGTGGCAGCCAGTTTCTCACCTGCCAGTAACTTTGTGTGCAGAGATGATAATAGAGGCTCAACAACTTTCTGTTCTTATCTCTGTCTTCATCGTGTGGAATTCCAGTCCAAAGAGGAGATAAAAAGGATAGCTATCCAACCCATTCCTAATGGATAATTTGGTAAAAAATATTCTTATTTCTCAAATAAATATGCAAAAATTCACTGCCTCAAAGAGGAAATTATTATTTGTACAGTGAGGGATTCCCCCAGCTGTTGTAGAGATCCTATTCGTACACCTCTAGGTTGATTATTTTGTGCAGATGAACATTTTTACCTGATTGGACATGTTTGTATCTTGATGCAGCATAAGGCTGATAGAGCTTTTCATCAGTCAAACTGAATCAATCCATCAATCAAATACTGGTGCATGACTAGCAAGGGAAATACATCCTTAGTCTATCAGTCTTTCATTCCTCCCTATCTTCAAAGTTATCCACTCCTACAGACCAATTAATCCAGAGACTGACAGTGGTACTATTGCTTTGATTTCTTTGTGACATAGTATGCAAAAGTATTTCTTGGCTTGTTCTAGCACTTACTTTCCTTTGCTTAGTGGTTCAGCAACAAACATGCACACTATTGCTAATTAATATGTTTGAAATTCTATCCTGGCCCACAGCACTAAAAAAAAATCTCAGAAGTCTTTGACTGCAGTAGCTATTAATCAGCCCTAAGCCTTTGCATTTGTCCTAATTCAAAGCATTTGTTTCACAACATATTTTCTGCATACCACACGAGTGTTGATCAACATAGGTTTCAAAATTCTTGTTTATTTTATTTTACAGCATGTCAGTCTGGGAAGTTAGACAAAAAAGCAAAAAAAGAAAAAAAAGGCTGTTTATTTGTCTCATGCTGGGGAATTTCAGACTCCAGCAGGGTTCAATGGAGTGTGTGTCACCATCACAGAGCGTGCTAAGGAGGCATACTGAGTGGGAGCTGGTGATGAGAGAGAAGGGGCAGAAGAAGTCTGCATTTGGCAGCTGAGAAGACACAAAGGAAAACAAACAATACTCTTTGCAGAGAAGCCTCTTTCATGCTGTACAATGGATGCATGTTATTACTGGCCCACATTGTCCATTCTGCTGCATAAAGGGAAGTAGCCTCTTTCCACAAAACTCAACCCTGCCACGCACAGAAGGTGTCAGCTCCGCAGCAGCTCTGCTCTGTGGCCTCTGAAGACCTCAGGGAAGACACTGGGACTGTCTCTAAACTGAGAGACTGCCCGGGATATGGGGAGGAGCAGTGTAATATATCGTTCTCATCCAGCTCTGTAGTACTTCCCTGAGAAAAATTAAAAAAAACAACCCATTATGCAGATACGGACATCCCAGGGTTCCTGATGTGCTAAGGGTGGATCTAGGCAGCCTCTTTCTAAAATTTTGCAACCGAAGTAGAGGGAAATTTGAGATGTTTTCTTTGCCTCAGATCCCTCCCACACACATTGACTCTCTGGATAGAGGCTAAAACATTGCTGTGAGCAATGACTTATCCCTGCCTTTTTCAAAATACTCCTCCATAAGAATTTTTTTTGGCCCTGCAATGAACTGGATTTAATCAAAGGGCAGATATTTTTAAATTATGCAGGCATACTGATATGTTCTGAAGGGTCTGCGAGCTCTAACCCTCATTGTACAATAATACTGTGTTGTTCCTGCCAAAGGAGAGTATATTTTTAATGAAAAAGTACCTATCTATTTCCAGGAAAGTGCAGCTATGAGAGAAACACAACTTAGCTGCAGCTGAGGTTGCTCTGCCTCGTCTTTGAATGGTAGATGAGAGGCTCAACATGAGCCGTCAGTATGCACTTGCAGCCCAGAAAGCCAATCGTATCCTGGGCTGCATCAGGAGAAGCGTGGCCAGCAGGTCGAGGGAGGTGATTCTGCCCCTCTACTCCACTCTCGTGAGACCCCACCTGGAGTATTGCATCCAATTCTGGAGCCCCTACTACAAGAGAGATATGGACATGCTGAACGGGTCCAGAGAAGGGCCACGAGGATGATCAGAGGGCTGGAGCACCTCTCCTATGAGGACAGACTGAGAGAGTTGGGGTTGTTCACTCTGGAGAAAAGAAGGCTCCGAGGAGACCTTATAGTGGCCTACCAGTATCTTAAGGGGGCCTACAAGAAAGCTGGTGAGGGACTTTTTATGATGTTGGGTAATGGTGGGACTAGAGGGAAAGGATTAAAACTAGAGATGGGACGATTCAGATTGGACGTTAGGAAGAAGTTCTTCACCATGAGGGTGGTGAGACATTGGAACAGGTTGCCCAGAGAGGTGGTGGAAGCTCCACCCCTGGAGGTTTTTAAGGCCAGGCTGGATGGGGCTCTGAGCAACCTGATCTAGTGGGAGGTGTCCCTGGCCATGGCAGGGGAGTTGAAACTAGATGATCTTTAAGGTCCCTTCCAACCCTAACGATTCTATGATTCTATGATTCTATGAGATACTTGAAGAAGACAGGAAAAAAAATCACAACTCCATTTGATTAAAAACTAGATGGTTTTAAAAACAGATAAGTAAATAGATAACAGATTAAAAAAAAAAAAAGTTTTAAATCCAACTCTGGTGTTGCCCACTCTTTCCTTGGAGTTACTATATTTGGGTCGCAGTGACTCACTGTCTGGCAGCCAAACCTGCCCAGGGAAAGCCTTCTCATCACCTCTAAGGCAGCCAGCTCCCATCTGCCCTGCGGCTCTCCTGCTCCCCTGAGCAGGCTCAGCATCTCGCTCCAGAAAGGAGCCGTTTCCCCCCCACACCCACCCAGAGCCCATCTGACCTATTCTTACAAGAACATATGATAACTTAGTACAGTAAATCAAAAAGATACTCCTCTTCACAGCAACATGGTTTTGCCAGCTTTCTAAACAGTGCTTTCACCTCACCTTGGCTATGCAAAATTTTTATGACCTAAATGGCAGGAGATGTTACTTATTTGGCTGATTTTTCCTCCTTCCCTCCTGTGGGAGCTACTCAAGGACAGAGGATTTATTGGAGGCTGGGACAAAACAGTCTTATCTGTAGCACATCACTGCTTAGAGCAAATATTGTTTCTAGCTTCCGATTCCCTTTTTCCCTAAGGTAAGTTTAACTCTCATTTAGTTTAGGCGTTTGCTTTGCCTTTGTTTTTTTACTTCCCTAAAGGAGCCCAAAAGCGAAAAATAATGCTATGTCCCTGCTCCCTTTTGGTGTAGAAAGATCTCTGCAGTTTTATCCAAAAAAGAAGAGAAGGAATGGAAAACTGCTTCATTTTTTTTGTAGCGTTTGTGATTTCTCTCTGGTGTGCTGGAAGACTCAAACCCTGACTGAGAGGACAACTAGCAGGGATATCGTAAGAAGGAAAACCTGAACTTCTTCAGGCTTAAGATACACTTGCAATGCAACCATGTCTTTAACCTTGTTGCTGTTTTTCCATACAAAAACAGCCGTCTGGAGTTTGAACACAGCTTACACATCTAGTTAAACAGCTTATTCACTGATATTTTAATCTTGAACCTTTCCATGTCCCTTGCAAGAAAATGAGGATCTTTATGCCTCTGCATCTGTTCTCATTACATTACAATTCCAGTAAGCCACATTTTGGAAAAGCCTACCAGTGAATTAGGATATTAGGACCTAATTTCTCACATGTATAGTAAAAAAAAAAAAGGCAGGGGAGAGGGACGGAAGGGAGGTTGTGAATGAGAAAAGAAAGGTAAGGGAAAAAGGAAAATCTGTTTGAGCTTGTGTTGCCCAGTGATAAAGATGTAAAATTTTGTGCAGGAGTGATTTTTTAAAAGAGATCATTTGGGACAAAGAAGAAGGGAGGGGAAGAAGGGAGAGCTACATTGTTTTTATTTTTCTGTTCATCTTCAGAATTAGTGTTACTCAATGCAACGTATTTACCCACATCCAGAATTAATACATGACCCTCCTTATACTTAATTCTTGCACAGAATATTTTTCCCCGTAGGAATAGATCACACAACAAATTGCAAAGTTTGATATACAACTCTCTTATCTTAGTTATAGAAAAGGGAGGTTTTGTTGGTAAACGAGCAAATGTCATCCAGATTTTCTAATTCTCCAGATCAGTGTGTGTACCTCTAGACTATTAAGCACTACAAAAATCAATGAATTACATGATGTAATATGGCAGTGGGACTGTCTTACAGCTCGTCCTTGACAGATGTTTGTATTGACAGCAAACAGCCCAAAACACAAAGCCTCCACCATGACAATTCCACAAAATCACTTAAAAAACAAAAAGAGTAACAATCCTCAGGGCTCCAAACCTTCCAAATTAAGGAATTAAAATCCCTATAAAATGTCTAACCCCGGAGGCTTTTTACTGTAGAATTATCACTGGTAAATATATAGATTATTTAATTAATCCACTTGGTTTTAAGTTGTCTGCTCTTTTATTTTCCTTCTGTGCCTCACTTTGGTGGTTTGAGCCCCCTGGCACCTTCAGAAATTGCTGAGAGGTGTCTGGTAGGAAGGATCAGAAGTTCACAGGCACAGGTGGATATGGTGTAAGGGACCTCATCCCAATGTCTCAGTCCCATCTCCACTCAACTCTTACCCTTTGGATGCAGCCCTAAGTTCAAAGGTACACCCAAAGTGGCACCCCAATGGTACAGTCTTGCCAGCTTCGCTTTTAATGAGATCAGGGTTTCACTAGGCTCTGGAGTCTGTGATTCAAATGCTATCCTCACTGTTCAGTTAATGGGATCAGAGCAGCTCCATCTGTAATGTGCTGGTTGTCTCCTGGGTAATCTGCCTCAAGGAGATGGACTGAGAAGCTTACACCTTTAAATATGATGCAGTCAAGGAGAATTATAATTATTGCATGTATTAACACTGTGTACAAGGCCCAAATTACATGGTGCAGAAAATATAAAATAAAATGGAATATTGCAATAGCAAATAGTAAGGAAAAAAACTCATTGATAGAGCATTACCTATGCTATTGGAAAACTTCGCTGCAGAGAAAAGAAACAGAAGTTATATTCACCCTGAAAGTTCTGGAAGTCTTCTAGGGCTGTGAGGCAGATAATCGTACTTAGCTTGTATGTGGGAGTTGGAAAGAACTCCATCAGCCTTATCCTGCCATTTCTTGTTCCTCAGGATGAGTCTTTTTCCTTACTTTAAGATCAGAGAACAACTTTTGCCTCTTTTGCTGGGCAGCCTGGTTCATTCATCTAAGCACATTGTTTAGTTAAAATGCTCGTTTTTCTCAGAGGAGCTCTTTCCGAAAGGTGTGCACTCGTTCTCTGCACTGGTAGAGTAAGGAAGAAGTTGAGTGGATTTTGGGAAGAGCTAATATCTTTGAAGTTGACTGTAGGATCTCAGTGCCCAGTTTACTTATCCATTACTGGGAATTATGCATATAAATCCCTAAGCATTTGAAAATTGTAGCCTAAAGGCTTGACCTGTCGGTCTTAGCCTAAGGGAATGTAGGTGTCATCAATTACAAATACAGTTGTTAGCATTTAGCTATCAAACTACTTGATTTGCATGTATAAAGACTGTTTTAACTTCCAAATATTAGATCTCCTGGTGTTGCCTGAATCGAATACTGAGTGCAAAACTGCACATACAAGATAAGGCTCTGAACACCTCAAAAAGCCTTCAGAAAACAGAGCCTTTGGTCAAAGGCACTGGAAGCTGAAGAGAAATAGATTTTAAAATATTATTCTAAGCCCTATTTATTTGGCCCAATAAATGCCGTTATCTGACATATTAACTCTATTAGAAGTGGGGACTCATTTTAACTGTTCCCATATTTGCTTCTTTCACCATTAGGATGTCTAAATTCAGCACCACATAAGAGGCTGTCTGAGTCCTCATCAAAGAAATTTTCTTCCAGTTATATGCAGTTTAAGAGTCATTGTAATTTCCACAGTAACAGGAACTCCCACTGCCCATACATTTTTCTAGCTAATTCATTCTTCTGTATGAGTTACAATATAGTAACTGAAACCTGTATTTCTCTGCTTCAGAAATCTGCTCCAAAGAGCAGAAACACCATATTGTATCGCAGGTATGAGTAAGGCATTTTCACTACTTTTGTTGAGGGCTTTCTTCATTCCGTATTGAACAATATTTTTTAATCTGATTCTTACTTCATACTCTACAAATGCCAAAGTCACAATAATAAGTACCTGAAATTACCTAAACCCTTTGCGGTTATTGTAGTTTCAAATGTTTTACTGAGGATCACAAAGCAACACATTAGGGACCGGCTTCAGCAAAAACTCATGTTTGCAGTTTCATTAACATCAGGGAGACAAGAGTAGACTACATCAAGTGTGGATGAAATTCTTATCAGTAATGCATCTGTTTTTGAAAATTATGTACTCCATGTTTGTGCAAGGAGAAAACAAGGTCTCACAACTGCAGCTTCCAGACGCAGACTTGTACGAAGTTTTAAAAGCCTGCGGGAGGTTGCATGCTGAGTTAAAGAACTTGATATGGAAGTAATTAGGCAGACAATAAGTGAGATAGAGAAAACAGTGGAATAAGACCTTTTAAGAAAGTTAAACGACTGATCAAACATCTCCTCCCCTTACCATTCCTGACCTCCCTTAAGTTAAGGCAGGCATGATGAAAGATCTACACACTTTCTTCTTCTAATAATGTCCTCAGTAATCAAGGAGCGGAAGTTGTTAAGTGTAGTATGATCGGTTGGAAGAGATTTGCTCCAGCATTTGGTTCTCATGCCAAGAACGTAAAACTGTCTAATAGGAAGTCCTCCACATATGAGCAGGGGATAGAGATGAAGTAGCAATCAGCAGCTGGTTGAGGCTATCTGACCACACCGACCAGCTGTCCGAGCAGGAATTTCAGCAACTTATTGCTGAGCTGTTTTAGACTAGTCCATGCACAGGCTCTGACAGTAGCTCTATTCTTTGGGCAAAATCCTGCAACTGCTTGCAAGGCGAGAGTGCAAGTAAGTTTGGAGGTAGAATAGACAACAAAGAGAGTTCGATGTCCCAACCAAAAAAAAAGGTGAAATTGGTAAGACCTGTATGTACACTAGGAAATAGAATGGGGGATGACTTGGTGAGATAGAAAACAGAGTAAATGCGATCTTTACTGCTCATTCTACCATGTTCTTCTACCTCCCACCACGAGTAAGGAGCATTTGCGTGGATAAGTGCATCCTTTGGCTTGGTGTAATGCCAGCCGTGAGAACAGTTGTGAAGCAAAGCCAAGCATGCTGGCAAACATCCATTGATCATCCTTTCCTTCATTAAAGTCCTCTCACCTTGTGAGAATAAATTGATTACGCTACCATAGGACACGCTTCCTCCAGCACTTCAAAGCCTGCAGAGGTGGAAGCTGGATTTAAGCCATAGTGCCTGGAGCCTTCAAGAGTTAATTAAACATAATAGTAACCTATATATTTACAGGTCCCTTTTTGATGACAGCAACAGAATAGAGGTTAACCCCACTTTTCAGGTTCTCCCTCGGGATTTGTTTGAACTTTGCTCTTGTTCCACCTCTACATCAGGCACGAACTGAGCTCTGCAAGTCAGAGAGAAATGTGTGCTGAGTCTCCAGCTACAGACATGGACTGCATGGATGGGAAGACTGAGTGATTTCCTGAAGGTTGTACGTGAAAACTGTGGCAAGGTGCAGTTTTAGTATTTCATTCTTTTCTTCTCTCACAAATTCCCTGCCACACTACTCCTTCTATGATGAATCATGAGAATACCAATACATAAATAAGTATAAATGACATGTAGGCACTGGCTGAAATTCTGCAAAGCACCTTACTGCTGGTTAGGTGGCAAAGAATGACAAACAGAAATCTTTCGGATTTACTAGTCCTAATGCAAACAGCATTTATTTAAGCTTCCACATAAAGATCAACTAAGCGGCTTTAAAGACATCACTAAAACCTACAAGCTGCATAACATTGATGAAAAATTGACTCGGAATCGACACGCTGCACTGTACTTACTAGCCCTGACAAGGTGGATAAAAATAGCAAGGAAACAATGGTGATGTCAATCAAAGACTGGGTGAGCCAAAGAATTTTGCAAATACTCCCACGTGGAATGAGTCAGAGATGGAGTGGAGAGTTTGAGAAACCCAAGGCAAGCAAAATCTCTTTAAAAGTAGTTTCACTGTGTGCTCAGAAGCCTTAGACAAATTGAATTTAAATCAACAGAGAAATCCTTTTCAAAAGAGGGGGAAAAAAACTCTTGAAGGTGTTTCAGTCCATTGGCACAGTGACAGGTTCTCTATGACTTTTTTTCCCCAACAGCTTTCCAAATAAAATGCTAGATATGATAAATAAAACCAGATCTTTAAGCAGTATAAATTTCCCAGCTGAAGTTTTGGCAATGAGAAACCTGATCCCCCTGTGTCTTCGTGTGAGGATGTGATCAACACTCTGCAGGACTGATCTAGTACAGAATACTGACATCTATCAGTAAACAGAGACAGGGACAAGTTCAGCAGCTGTTCAACAGTGCATTGCATGCCATTTTACAGTAGTTTAGGATAGGAAGTAAAGCAGCACATTACAGCCAATTGGAAATTTGGAGGGAATTTTGGGAGGTAGGCAGTCATAAAGTTATTTGCATGTTTTCCGGAAACAGCGGAATAAAATAAAAAAAACCAAAACACAAGTGAGTATTGTACCTCTCTAAACATATCAACCAACCAAAAATGTCCTAAGGTTTATAGAAGAGAGTATTTTTAGGTGTAGTATTTTAAGGTCTCATATGCACACCAATGACAAGTCCTTTAATGTTTGTGTTTACTTTGGAGAAGTATCAGATAATCGAGTTTTGTAAAATATCTAGTTCTGAAATTCAACTAGGTGTCTTTTGCAACATCTGAAAAGCTAGTCCCTGTTAAAAATACTTAGCTTCTTGCTGACACAAGATCTCTAGGATTAAAAATTCCAGGAGTAATGTTTTGTTTTTAAGCTCACAGAATTGCATCCATGAGTTTGATCATCTGATCCATAGGACACAGAGGCCCTGCAATTGCATCCACAGTAGTCAAAGGAGGTATTTTCCTAACTTCATTAGTCCTGGGACCAAGTTCCTTAGCAACATCATGCAAATGGATATTTTTTTTTCCAACGGGACAGGTGTGCAAATATGGTGTAACATGCGGGAGCTCCAAATACCAGCTCATGTCACAATAAGCATCTTTCCCAAGGTGAGGAAAGAGGTTTCTTTCACAAAGCTTTTACCTGCTCTCTGATTTTTCCCCTAGTCAGGCCTTTTTGTCACAGACACTTATTTTAGCAGCCGGTTTTGCAGCATTTGAAGTTTACACAATGCAGTCAAGTGTCCTGAAAAAAATCCCCCCATAATAACCAATCTTTTTTCCATTCCAGAATTGGTACTTCTTTATAATGGGCTCCCAGTCTTTTCTAATTTTCTCTTTTGCTCCAAACAGCAAGAGTTACAGAAATGCGATAACTGTGGAAACCCTGTGCGTTGAAATCCAAAGGGCCAGAGAAGTTTACACCCATTGATAAATGGTCTTACAGCAGATGGTCCTCTGTTTTCATACCAAATCTTCATCTTCCACTTGTGGATTTGGGTCTGAATCTGGAAAACAGAATACCCGTTAATGGGACAGCTAAGAGAATTTTTAATTTTTTTTCTGCTAGACATTCTTCGTCCTTTTGCTATATTTCTTTGATGTTTCAGTCTTTTGCAGCTGTCGAGTAAGGAAGATGAAAAGCTATTATTGTTTTATTAAACATTCAGTGTTCTTTGCCACTCCTTTCCTGTTTTTTAACTGAAAAGCCAGCCAAAACTGAGATAGTATCTGTGGGTAGGAAGTATCTGAACTGAAAATGCCATGGTCTCCAATGGTTACATGGAAAAACAAATACTCCGGTATACACGCACCCTAATAATTAGCACTTACAAAGACAGCAAGTACTCACTTGCAATGGAAGACCCATCCTAATATTATATATGCAGTCATACACCATATTCTTGAGGCTACTTTATAAGACAGGACAATAAGAATTTTAAATTAAGGTGGCAAAGGTACTAATATTTTCCCTTTTAACTCCTGGAATGAATGATTACTTTTCTTCATGCTAAGATTTAGCCGTATAAAGTGACTCTATCCTTACTCTACCAAAATCATAAACAGTTGGGAAAGAATAACTGCTATTACATGATGATTTTGGAAGATGCATTAAGTAACAATCCATAGTTTAAGGAAAGGCGTATAGGCCTTATTAACTGATCACGTCAGAACAGCTTTACTGGTTATTGTCGCAGGCTTTTGGCTTAACTGAAGGCTTTGGGTGAAGGTGGAAGCTTCATTTTGGCCCAGGGATGACTTCCAAAAGATGCAGCAATCTCGCAGGAGAAGAATGACTTATCTGCAGTGCTAATGTAAGTACCGCAAGACTGTGACACATCAATGTGATATTACAGTGGAATATTACTCGAGGAATACATCTGCCCCACTTAATAAACCGATGCGTTAGTCGACTGAGCTTTTGGGAAGAGGAATATCTGTGAAGCTCTTCATGGGAAAAGTGTTACTGTTTATCTAATTATAGAAGACTGAGATATTATTTTATTCCATAAGACTGATGTCATAATTTAAATAGTGACTGTCGAAGGATTGCTGGGTGAAATCTGACCAATGGTTAGCATGAAGTTCAGTGTTCAAATAAAAATAATTGCACATGGTTTAGGCTATAATATGCAAGGATACAGGCTAAATCTTTCTAGTTTCTTTTGACAAATCAAAAGTTTACTATTCAGAATAGTAAACTGTGTTGTAAACTGTCTGCAGGATTGAGCCCTTAGGTACTGCAAAGCAAATGTCTGCATATAATCTGACTAATGTATGTATTTTGTAAGCAATTACTATCGTTTGTCCTCTGACAGGGCTTTCTGAAACATTACAGAGAAATGAAGAATACTTTTAATTTGTACTGTATTAAATTATACTTGTATTAATTATTAAATAAAGATTATTACTAAAAGTTAATGAAAGAAACTATCATTATTATATCTGCCACAAATAAAAAATCTACCTATTGTATTGCAGAGATGATGCCATCCATTAATTAGTTTATAGACCTCGAAACCTAAGGGAGTGTCACAAATTTCCAGGATTTCCCTAAATCCATCTTGCTAGAACACATGTAAGATTTCTGGTGCAGTCAAAAGATATGTGCTGCACATTAGATTGAATGCTTCTCCCTTTACTACACTCATGTGATGTCTCCCTCTTTCCAATTGCTGGATGTTCAAAATTAGTAAAACTAAATTACTGGTTCACATCATACACATCTTGGGGATTAGCCCTTGAAAACTCTCAAGGCATGAGAATTTGCCTGATTTTACATTTTGGAGATAGAAGCAAACTGACTGATGAGAAGTTTAGCTCTAATGTTGCTTCTTAGTCTGGCATAACTGAGGTTTGTCCAGTTTCATAGGTGCCGAGGAAATTTATGGGTAAAATTATTTTGGAACTGCATGTAAGTTATGTATATTTCCTTACTTTTCTAAAATAGCGTTTTGTTCCAGGATTATTTTTGGTTACTCTTCAGGGTGACTAAAGACAAAACAGCTTTGGTCTTTGCTACACTCCACATCATTGGAGAAGGGCTTTTTACAAGGACATGTAGCGATAGAACAAGGGACAATGGCTTTAAACTGGAAGAGTGGAGATTTAGAGTAGATATCAAGAAGAACTTTTTCTTGATATGGTTGTCTCACCACTTGAAGTGGTGAGACACTGGAACAGGTTGCCCAGAGAAGCTGTGGAAGTCCCATCCCTGGAGGTGTTCAAGGCCAGGCTGGATGGGGCTTTGAGTAGCCTGGTCTAGTGGGAGGTGTCCCTGCCCATGGCAGGGGGTTGGAACTAGATGATCTTTAAGGTCCCTTCCAACCCAAACCATTCTGTGATTCTATGATTTTGAAACTTGCGCATTTTATAGGAAACCACTTGAGGCGCCCTCAAGCATAGATCCACTGTTCAGAGAGGTAAAACAAGCCATTTGCTGAAACCCACTGGCCTCTATTGCTAAGCTCTCTGGTAGTTTTCTTCCACTAGAGGATGGGAGCTTTTTTAATGTGGGCATACTTGCAAAGCTATGTGCTGCTCCCCACGAAACCATCACGGCCACAGTACCAGCAAGTGCTGACTCCAGGACCCCCACCAAACTGGGGGAGACATCCATTCATCTTATCTTTGCTGATCCTTCTTTCTGCCAGTTGCTTCTACATGTGCTTTGCGCAGGCCCTGGGAAATTCACCTTTACTAAAAAAACTTCAGAAATGTGCATGTAGGACACGCAGCTTTACAATTTTGATGTATTCGGAAAGCCATGCAAATACTATATGAGTACGTGAGGTACTAGTCAGGGAGACAGTTTCAGTTAAAATAGCTGACATACTTATCTGGAAAGACAGATGAACTGTGCTGGGGTGAAAAGTATAATCGTGCTTTTAATATTCATGAATGGTATATGGCTATACAGCTCTTTAAGGACAGGACAATACAGAGCCAGACATGTTCAGAAAAGTTGGATGTCACTGGACAAACACATGAATGTTTTCCCAGAAGCAATGCATCTCAGGACATTATTTTCTTATAGGGATAATATCCTTGATCTTGAATGACTGCAGGTTGTAAGGGAATACAGGATAACAGTATGTCAGTACTTTCCACTGAAATCATTTGACATGACAACTTTAAATTACACAAAACATATTCCACTGATAGAGAGATACATAAACTACTGGAGCCCAGAAATAAATACCTGGTAAATAAATACCTGGTAGCACTATATGTGAATCATATATATGCACACAGCCATACATACACACGTATATATATGTAACAGTATACACAAATGCATATAGAAAAAGAAATACATAAACATATGTATATGCATATTTACATAACATTCCTACAGATCGTTGACAAGAACAAACTATTCAGAAGGCAGCAGGTTTACTTACGACAAATAAAATATTTTATCACTGCATTTTACTTGCTCTTTTTTTACCATCTTGCCTGTCTCCTTGAAATGTTTCTTCATATCATGGCAAAAACCAGTCTCACGTTTCTTCGCTGCTGAGTGGAAAATCTAGTAATATGCAGCACTGTTCTGTTTCATAACATACACAATCTGATCTTCTAAGTCATCATGGTGGGGGCTGCAGGTGCTGAGCTCCTGGAAATGCAGACCTAGTATAAAGAAGCCTAAGTAGAGGTTTATCTTTAGGTTTTGATATGGTATCTGACACCTGGCTATCAGATCTTGGACATCTGTCTGACAGTTATGACTTGTAATTATTATGATGAATCCTTAAACAAACAGATCATAGTAGACAGTGGAAAACACACTAGAACAAAGTAGAACCTCGTCTATTGCTAGGACCGATGTGTGTAAAAGGAATCAACAAACGATGATACTTTTTTTTTTTCAATAAACCAGCAATTTGTTCTACTGTTCTACCTACTGAAAGCATACAATACAATGCATTTGGCACTGCCAGTTTAAACTGTGAATTATTTGGTAGAATTATATCTTCATAAGCAAAAAGATATTATTTTTTCTTTTACTATGCTGTATTTACTGTGGCACATACTTGCAAAATGAGGAGCCTAAAGTAATACTCCTAACACCCTATTCAGACGCTCAGACGTAAGCAGACCAAAATCAAAGCACCAATTGCTCTCCTTTAATTCAATAGGATTTGTGAGGGTACGACACGTTAAGAATATAAGGCTATTTTTACTTTGATTCCTCAATAAATGGACTTAGGATCCTAACTGGAAAGCTGTAACTTATGTGCGTAGCAAGGGGGTTAAGGTGGCACAGGGTTAAGGTGGGAAGGCATCATAAGTCTCTTTGCTCTGTTTCAACCTTCTGATATTTGATGCCATTCACCAGAGGTCTCCAAAGTGTAAAAAGTTTGTCTCCTCTTGTTAAATTGCCACCTGCTCAGGGAAAAGCTAATCCATTAAGGTCAAGCAGTTCTGAGAAGGTGCTGCAGTGCCTGGGGCAGCCTCTTGAGTTTCACTTCTAGCAGCTGCAGGAAGATGAAGTCGGGATGGTCCTTGTTACTGAAATTAGACAGATCAGGAAGTAAACAGAGCTCGCCTTTCATCTGATCTGGCTTTGAGATGGGAAAGGTTGGGGAGGGGGGCAGAGAAGAGGGTGAATTCCTCTTCTAATTACTTTACGGGTCAGTTCTCCAGACTTTATGTCAATGCCAGACATGCATGATCTTTTTTATTTTTAAATGAGAGAAAAGAAAAAAAATCTCATGAACTACGGAAGATTTTAGGTTTTACTGTTATTTAGTTCTCAATACCATGACTTTCATGGGGATTATTATATTTTCCTTCAGGAATGTGCAGCCAACAGAGCTAAGACAGAGGAAGAGCCATGATGTCTGCATAAACTTCTTGTCTCCTTTATTTATTGAAACCTTTGCCTTCTGTGTTCGTTACTTGGCTCCTTTCCTCTGAAGTGGATTTGAGGCTTATGAAAGGTACTGGACTGACAGTACAGGCTGGAGACCTCTTTTTATTCACACCTGAGCTGCTGGGATAGCAGCCCTACCGTATGAGACCGTCTCCTCCCTACAGATCTGAAGGGATAGCCATCCACAATAAAGAAGAGTCAGATGCCACCTCCGTGGCAAAGGCTTCCCGGTTCCCCGCTCCTCTCTGCAGCCTGCACCAAGCCCCCACTGCGTGAACCACAGCAGCCCTCTGGTGCACCACCTCGCAGAACTCCCTGACTTGCAGACGGCGACTTCAGAAGAGAGAGCGAAGAAACAGAACGGTGGAAGATCATTCGGGAGCAATGCATGGGTGTACTCAGCACAAGCTATAACTCATAGCAGCCGTTCGGATGTGCCGCAGCAAATGAATGAACCAGACTCGGTCTTGTTTTGTCTCATTGAGAGCCAATATTGTCTGGGATCAGCTGGTGCAAAAGCAGACTTTTCAACACCTTTTTGGGGGAGCATAGGCTGTGATTATATGAATTCCATAGGCGCAGGCAGCCTGATTGCTTCAGTCCCCGCTTCTCACACGCCCACTTGGAGTCCTCTTTTCACAGGGTTTTTAAGAGCTGCTTTAGAGAGCTGTGATAATCCGGGGGATTAGTGAGAGCCAGAGGGGAGCCAGACACATGATGCCCCACAACTGAAACATGCAGATGCTTTGCTTTGATGTGATAAGGCGCAATGAAGCTTTTTAAAACTGAGATGAGGGAGTGTTTTGTAGAGCACTGCAGCATCCTAACTCTACCAGGGCCATCAGAAGTCAAAATGCTGTGAAGACAGCTGGTCAGCTACTTCATTCAATTTATTTTTTGCCTCCTTGATTCTGCGCAGCTGAAGGTCTCTCCCTCACCTTCCCCCACCCCTCTGCTCTCCCAGTTTATGGGGCAACAGTGGTGGGCAGGCAAACTGTATTTTACAGTTGGTGTCCTGATGGACATGATGTCTCCTCCAGAATCAGCTATCTCTGCATTACAGGTAGCCAGAAGGAGCCTTTTGACTGGATGAAAATAGACATGTTCTAATATCCTCTTTCTTCCTCTGATTTGCAGCCGGCCTTTGAGTCTCCCAGAGCCAATGGATTATTTTGAAACTTTGCTCTCTTCTAAGCTTGGCAAGATACCCAAGTGTGTGCCTTTCCCTCTATAAATTCTCAGCGAGTTTCCCCACCAGAGACAAATGCATGTAGCTACATTTCATTTTGCATAACTGTTTCTCTAAATATATACAGAAAATCTCCAACTTGCATGCAGATGCAAATAGGTACATACGTAATCATATATCTATATTTCTCTCTATATATATATACACATACAACTTACTGGGCAATCAGTTTTCATTCCTGCAAGAAATCTGTAAGAAATCTATATGCACACAGTTGGTGTCTGTTATGGCATTAGGATCTAATGAGGATTACATTGTGCTGAGCATTTTACAGAGGTCAGAGGAAAAACAGTCGCTACATAGTGCAAAACAGAAATAGTGGATAATATGATGGAAAAAAACTTTTTTTCTAATTAGAGGATGTATTTTTCTAAGACTATGTTGAAAATTCTTTTCTTACCTCATGTTAAAAAAGCACAAAAATTTAAGTGCTGCTAAATATTTAAGTCAATAGTTCATAAATTCACCAGCAGCTCTCAAAATTGTCTTTGGATCTCCAAGAATGCTTAACATCAGGACTGTCTGAAATATGACTTGCTGATTACAGTGAGTCTGCAGACCATAGATCACCTGTGCTCTAAGGTGCCAACAAGATGTGTCCTCAAGCCTTCCAGATTGAATTTGTAACTAGAAAATATTAACTTCATTGAATTATTGGTAAAATACCATCACAGACCCAGATCCTGAAGCCAGATGTGTTTGCTTAGATCTTAGAATCTATACAGACTGAATTCTGGATGAAGTTATTCAAAACTAAGCCTTAGGCTCATCACGACAGTATGGGACCAGAATGTTTGCAGAAGTCATCACACACTACCAAAGCTCGGAGAGATGGATAGGACAGGGAGAGACACTACTGTCTCCTGCTTTGTGGTACTTTTGCACTTTCTCCTTTTTTCTTTAACATTCCATACTTTTTTTATTTCTTACATCTCAGGTGAGACTCCTAATTGGCAAGGTAGAGACTATGGTGGAGTCATGTCTTGGGTGCATGCGTGAGTTCCTGAAGGTTTTGGTTTCATTCTCTGTTGGAATAAAAATAGATCTTGAAACCTCAAAATTTGTTATTAAATAGAATTTGTTGGGTTTTGGCCAGCCTAACTTTTCTCCACCATCTGCTTGGCAAACCATTTTGTCTTTGGGATACAGTTGGAAGAGATCTATTATGATTAGTATAAATGCTGCTGGAAAATAAACTCTTTATTGGAATTTTTATGTTAATCCATCAGACAAGGAAACTCTTGCTAATTGGATCCTATCCCTCCACTGCCAGTTTCAGTTAAGAAGAAATGTAAGCAGTACACAGTTGGGATTTTGTCATTGTGATTAAACACATAGTTATTTAAATGCGATCTAGAGCAGATACATCATTCAGTATACCGCTAGGTATACTTCTTTCCTTGGCACAAATGTTTGCCTCTTCTTATCTGGCACAGTCCTAAAATGCATATTTAGTCAAAAGTGCCATCTGAATTCCAAACGAGCATCCAGTCAGGACTGGGCACAATCTGAATATTTTAAAAATAATGACAGCAAACCACCAAACAAACCAGAAGCATTGTTGGAATAGATCAGTAATTGTAAAGAAACTGTTCCTGACATGAGCCAAGGTCTGTAAAAATGATGTTTTGTAACAGTCTCACATCAGCAAATCTCTTCAAGATGCTCTTTTTAATCTGCAATATCTTGGTTTCAAAATCCCTGCAGAATAAGTGATTATCTCTTTCATTTTAATGTTCCAAAGGTATGGTACCACATATTCTTTCAGAAGTCACTTGACAAAGAGAACAGAAGATGTTAGCCCCCTCACCAAGTGGAAAGCTTTAAAAAGCCCTTATTATTATTCTGCAAAATGCAAACAAAGCTCAGGAGGGGTCCCTGTTAGGAACCAATTTGCATCTCTTGGAATGATTTAAAACTGACGAAGACGACAACTTGAGTGACTTCTTACCCTCTGTGGACCTCGAAGGCTCTGGCAGAAAAGGAAGTTAAATATTGAAATTATTTTGCTATTGAAAGACACAAAAACTGATCTGATGTTTAGGCCTTCTGTCCCTGCTGCTGGGCCTTTGGCACTTTATCATCTGTGACCTTGACTCAGGGAGTCGCTGATCTCCATTTTATCAACAGCCACTGGCTGCACAGTCTCTTGCTGATATGGCTGCACACGGTACTGCTTAAAAAAAAGTCATGGTCTCATTTCTTGAGAAATTATCTCCTTTTACAGATTGTTTTATCTACTGGCAACATTAAGATTTTTGTTTTGGTTTGGTTTTGTTTTACAACAAAGTCCACTTAGCTCTAGGAGAGCAAGCTGGGTTCAGTGACTACTCCCAGTCAATAGAATCATGGGAAAGTAGATAAATAAGTGTTTGTGGTCAATTGACTCTGGGGAGTTTACCATATTCTAAAGAACAGAAGACTTTCCTGAACCGGAGAAGCAGTAAATGGGAAGCAAAGGCAAATGACAATAAAAAAAATGCATTTGAAGATTTATTTTCTTTATAGAAGATCAATGTACCAAATACTAAACTTGTAATTTTAGATCAAATTTACTGTATGCCAAAAATAAGAGGATATCTTTAATAGAGAAGCACATCAGAAACGCTAGGTAAATATGTGGAAGATCAACAAATGTTTTGATCATTAGATCTGATTCAGTAATATGTGGAGATACAAAGTGATAACCCAGATGCCTCAGCAAGAATCACTGACGCTATGGAATATTTGTTGCATAACATAATTTGACTGAAATGAACCAAAATTTATAACATATGATGCTCGTCTAGAAGATGGGAGTTTGCCTGTGCCGTCTGTGAAGTCAACACAAGCTTTGCCGTTGACTTCAGTAGAAGGAGAAAAAGGCTGGTAAGGATAGAGAGGAAACAAAATGGGAGCTTAACCAGTCACACAAATGCTAGAGAAACTACCCATCTAAATTATCACCCAAATAATATAGCTTCAAAAGGACCCCAAACCTCAGTTTACTTTCCTGGGTGCAGTTACTGTTGTGATGTATGGAGACACAGATTGTCATAAACTAAAAGCACACTTACTAAAGAAAAAGCTATAAGGCCACGCCAGCCATTGGACACACTGTGTTCCAGTTTTGTCTCCTTTGGGCCCACCACACCCAGCCTGGATCTCTGTCCATCAGCCACAGACAATGAGCATCTGGGCTATATGACACAATAAGCATCTGTGGCGAAATCATACCCCATTGAAGTCAACATCGAGGCTGCCATTGACTACCACAGAGGCCATATTTCATGCAGTCACAGTTGTCTACACAAAATGGAATAGCTTTTCAGGCTGCCTTCTTCACCCTTCTACTCTCCATCTTCTACAGCAGTGCATTTTGGGGTAAACTGGGACTAGTGGGAGCCAGTGAAATATTTTCCAGCACACCCTTTTTGGTGGAGTTGCCTTCTTCTGGCAGCTGTGTCTAGAGATGCAGAAGAAACCCAATTCCACCCAGGAACTTCATATAGCTGTGGTTAACAGCTGAAGTTAGTGAGTCCATAATAGGTAGACTGGCAGTGGTTGCAAAGGAATGAGATAGATATTACTGTTTTCCCCCACTTGAAATTGAAACCTTATTTTAGCAAGGTAATAAAGATCAGTTTTCTTGCAATCTGGAAGATAATTCTCAATTAATCTGGGCTTTGGTGAAATGCTAAATAAAGTCAACCAGCACATAGCATAGTGGTGTTCTGAGCTTGATTAGGGCTTCTAGGGACTACAGCAAATAAAATTAATAAATAATAACCATAGCAACCAGTGGTGCCTCTTAAAAGACTGAATATTCAGAAAAGCAAAGAAGAAAGGAATTCTTGAAAAAAGTTGCTGTCTATAGTGTCAGGTGAGAAGAAATAACACAGGGAAAATGCAACATGGGGAGTTATACTTTAACTTTTCAAATGGACCGGGATGTTGCTTTCAGCTGCACTGAGAAGCTCAAAATCTTTTGGATTCCATATCTAGAAAGTTGGTGGACAGCCATGACTGGGTATTTGAGCATAAAAGCAGTCTCTTCTTGACAGCAAGCATACAGTAGTGCCTCTGTTACTATACTTGCTTTTTCTCCTTATGCTAGGCTTTTTGCTCATATCTGATTCATGCTGAAAGAGTAAGGATCTGCCCTAAGATCAGAAAGCTGCATGCAGGAGCAAGGATATTTCTTTTGCAGTGGAGCGGCACTGCATTTAATAAATGTCCTCAGCCTTAGTTCATTCGAATGGATTTTGTAAGGAAGCCCAGTTGTTTAATCTTCTCTCCTCCCATAGTTAGTAATATTCTAATTATAATAATTATTATTTCTTTGCATTTACATAACACTTCACATCTTCAAAGCATTCCCTAATTATGAATCATATTGCTCACATGTTAAGTTATAGAACCAACTAGGATTTCTCTGCTAATTTTTTAAAAGGAGAACATTTAAAAGTCCTAATTTTATGATGTGGAGAAGTATAGTCCTATTAGCTCATATTTTAATCTAAATATCTTGGGATTCAGTCTGACAAAGCAGCCTGGTTCCTTTGGGAAAAGACAAGGACCACAACATGCCCATCTGTGGCATTCAAAGAGCTCGGATGAATATTGAACAAGGCCAAAAAGGAATATGTAGATTTGGTTCAACAAATTGAAATTGAATAGTTAGTTGATTATTATTAAAAACTCTTTGACGATTTTGTAAAATTTAAAAAAAAAAGAAAAAAAAGAATAGCACAGAGAAGCACTTTTAATATTGTAATTTAGAACACATAAATTTTGAAGTAATAGAATTTCCTTCAAGATGAATGTTCAAGTTTTCATCAGCTCTATTAAGTCCAAAATTGTGACAGAGCATTGTGCCATTTCCCTCTCCTCTAACGAGTTACTGTGTGAACCATGGTCTCAGAAAGCAAATGAGGAAATCACTGTCTCCAGATTCATCCAGCTGAAGAACGAGCACAGGAAACAGTGTTCTTAAATAGGAAAAGGCCAATGATGGGATTTGTGTCCCCAGACTTCAGCTGCATACAAGCACCTTGCCAGCACAGGAACACAAGGCTGTTCACTCATCCTTAGTTGCCAGTGGGCAGAGAAGGGAGAAGGAGGGTTACTGGTCTGTGCACAAGATGCATGACTAACACAGGCAGGTCGAAATCTTCTCCAGAGGTGTCTGTTTCACTCCACCGAGTGCTGAAGAAGCTCTTTTTGTTAGGTCAGAGCTCTGAGGTGGCTCTAGGTAGACAAGATTAATCCCTTGTTGCTGAGGAAAAGTGACTAATACGGCTTTACTGTTAAAGAAACTTCTGTATTGACCCAGAGAACAAAGTCTTCTTTCTTTCAAATTTGTGCTACTTTTGACCTCCAGACAGAAAGCCATGACTTTTCACCTTCTGATGGCCTCTCTGAGAGACAGACAAGCTTGGGTTTGGTCCATAGACAACATTAAACTATTACGTTCAACAATAAACCAGATAATCTACCAAAAAAAATTTAAGCACTGCTGCATTTAACTTTATAGGAGATGATTACTCTTGGACTATGTATATTAATGAGTTTTGAATGAGTGACGTTTAATAAAATATTCACTATCTCTTCAACTTTCTTTCAT